>NC_058103.1:116272500-118772500 GCF_020171115.1 Neogale vison
CCTAATCCTCTTTCAAAAGAAAGAACTTTTGGAATCAGTGCCAACCTTTGCTTGGTAATGAAGTCTGCTCACGCAGACAGATGCCATAAGGCCCTGCAGTTTGTGCCTGTGGTCGTCAGGGCCCACAGGGGCCAGCCCCAGGCTGTGCACAGAGAAGTTGGGGGTGTGCCAGAGCCAGACCTGTCCTTACGAAGGCCTCAGCACAGCGGCCAGAAACCAGGCCACAGGACATCCCCCACCCACCACCCTCTCACAGATCTCTCCTGCTCCCACCTGCTATGCGCAGACACCTGGGCCCACAGCTGCGTAGCAGGCAAAGGGCAGTCCTTCCCCTGAATGGAGATTCATCCACTCAGGAACTTTTACTGAGTGTCTTACTGTGTGCTGGGCACAGGCCAGAGCTGAATCTTCCTTAACGAAAAGAAAGACACAAAACCCTTGCCTTTGCGGACATATTTTCCTGCATAGAAATAATACATAGGGAAATAATAGAATGTGCTAAGGACTGTGGGAAAATAGAGATAACTAAGATCGGGTGGGGGGTGGGGGGAGCAGGTTGCAAAGATGGTTAAGGTATGCCTCCTGAAGGTGACATTTGAGCAGAGACGGAGTCGAATGAGTGAGGCACGCAATGATCAGGAATAGCATTCCAGGAAGGGGAAACAGCCGGTGCAAAGGTCCGGAGGCAGGAATTCCCTGGGAGTTTCAAGTGTGTTCCCGTCTGTTTGGAGCAGAGCAGGACAGGAGTCAGGGGTGTGATAAGAGACAGAGCAGAGAGGCCACGGGACCGTGGAGGACTTGGGCTTTTATGCCCCCTGCATTAGGTAGCACTGCAGGCTTTGAGCTGGGCAGTGACATTTAAACAGGGCCCCTCACCGCAGGGCTGGGATAGGCAGTGGGGAGCCTGGCGGAGAGATGTTGGCAGGGGTGATGGCACCAGGCAGGCTAACGATTGAGGTTGTAGGAAGTCAGGTTCAGGATCTAGTCTGGAGATGGAGCTGTTGGGATTTCCCTATGGGTTGGATGCGGGGTGTAAGAGAAAGAGGTCAGGCATGAACACAAAGGTTTGTAGCCTGTGCAGGTGGAAGGATGAAGCTGCCATGGGCTGAGAGGGGAAGGCAGTGGGTTGAGCAGGTTTTATAAGAAAGATGGAAGTTCGAGTCAATGTGAAGGGCCTGAGGGGCAGGGAGAGACCCGGGGGACAGAAGCATCCACAAAGGCTCCTGGAGGCAGGGCTAGGGGGGGCCCCTGCAGACATGCAGGTGAGCAGAAAGCAGCAGGGACCTGTGTTCACAGGGCGGGGAGAGTGTGAGGGAGTGAGGTGTGCAAGGAGGCAGCTGACCTCCCCAGAGGTTTATGTCAGCCTGCTCCCAGCTCAGCCCCAGCCCACGTCTGGCGTGGTCGGTGAGACGAACAAACCCTCACAGATCCCCTTCTCAGAGTTGGGCCCTCAAAGGAGGGATAAGGTGGTCACGGCCCCTGGACTGTCTCCACCCACTGAGGGGGCAGATGTGTGTTGGCGGGAGGGTAGTCAGCGCTGACAAGGTAGGGTCTGAGGCCTAAAGACTGTGAACCCCTGCAAGGTCGTGTGTGTGTGTGTGTGTGTGTGTGCGCGCACGCGTGTGTGCAAGCGTGTGCCCTCGTGTGTGCAGAATTCCAAAATATGGCATCAGGGGCTGGGGCAGGAGAGGTCTGGTGTGCGAGGGAGCTGCCTCCTGACCCTTCAGGCTGTGAGATCTGGAAGGCTCTGTTAGGGCCAGACCACGGAAGGCCTTAGCTGCCACCCTGAGAAGTCAGGACCCAATTCTGTAGGCGGCGGGGAGCCCTTGCAGGTTCTGAGCCTGGCGTTAGGCCTTCCCAGCTCCTTTGCCTGGGCTGGGACTGCCCCTTCCCGGCAGGATGCAGGGAATCTCACAGCCACCTTGCCCACCCGATTATCACACAGGTGCGGCCCCTCCGGGCCAGCCCAGACAGTCTCATGGCCTGATTACAAGAGGACGAGTTCACAGGGCTCGGAGCTGCCAGCTCCCAGTCTGTAGGCCCGGTCGCCTCCTCTTTATGCAAGGCTGAGCTCTATGAGCTTGCCCCTTTTCCCCACCTCAGGGCTCCTCCAGAGTCCGGCTGCTGAGCCAAAACATCCCGCCCTGCACAGCTCTCACCGCCCGCCCGCTGACCAGTTCCTGCTGGACCTTGTTTATCCTCCAGCCCCCCGAGACTCAAGAGATTAGGGCCCTCTTGCATTCCTTGCTCCTTCCTCTGTGGCTTGGGAGCGGGAGGCCTGGAGAGGAAAGCGTTCAAAGGGGCCAAGGTTTATGGAACCCACAAAAAGGGGGAAGCCAAGAGGGAAACAGGTGAGGTGTGGGCAAGCGGCAGGAACGCAACCACAGGCCCTCTGCACGGGGCGGTGTCCAGGAGCTGCCGGGCGGGAGGGACCAGAGTTCTTCTGAAGCAGGAAGGATTTAGGTCAGACAGTGGGAGAATTTCCTGGCTGCTAAAGAATCGTCTGCAGAGGTTGTAAGAGGTCTGGGCTCCTGCCCGAGACTGGGGAAGAGACTGAAGAGCTCCTGAAAAGTATCTTCATCTCCAGGTGTTTTGGGGAGCCATCGAACTCCTCCTCACGGCTCCTTGGTAGGTTAGCATAGTCTCTCTCCGTCGTCCAGATGGGGAAACCAGACCTAGGGTTTATCCACCCAGGGACTGAATGAGAGGGCAAACTTGCCTTCTGGTGTCTTCTCCGGAGAAGGCCCCAGCCGGGTCCTGCCAGGGAAAAGGGAGATAGACCTCAGGTTCCTGCAGGCTGACCCAGGGGCCAGCCTGGGGTGGGGAGCATGGCAGCCTGGTCCCGAGGGCCTAGTGAAGGGGCCTGCATCACCCTCAGAGGAAGCACCGGGGTTGGAGCAGGAATGGGGAACACAGAATGTCCTTATCCCAGGCTCTGGGTCTTCCCTGCCCAGGAGGGTCTGATGGGGGCAAGGGTGCCTCCATTCTGCACCCAAGGCCTGCAGAATGGCCTTGGGACCCCGATTCACTTACACCCAGCCCCTTCCCTGCAGAGAAGCCTGGCTTCAGCCATCCCTGGGTCCTGTACTGCTCTCTACCTCTGTGTTCGTCCAGCCCTGGTCTGGACTCTACAGCCCGAGTCCCTGTGTGTCCAACCCCCATGATCAGCACTTTGCTTCTGGGGAACAGTGCCCACAGGGGCCTTGGCCAGAGCCCTTCCAGGCTTTGCATAGGACAGAGGACAAGCAGAGCTGGATGAATGGAGGCAGTGGGGGCTGGAGAGGGGGCAGGCTGGCCCTGGGTCCCACAGAAATTCTGTGGCAGAGAAGGGTAAGCCACTAGGCTCCTGTCTCCCTCTTGGGAGGGGATGGCGGGATGCTGATGGTGACCAGGGACCCCTTGGGTAGCCTCAGCAAACCATACCCTGAGACTGTCCATGGTTGGTCCCACCTTGGGACGCAACCCTGGAAGACTGGCCATAGTGGGCCACAGAGGGCACTCCCTAGGAGCCCTATTTAGCCATGACAAATCATGAGCTAGGTAGACCCTAGTTTATACGTTGATGGAAAAATCAAGAAGTGGAATGAGATTCTAAGACAATCTCATTTATATGTTTCAAGAATGCATTCCTGCCTCCAATACACTGTAGGTTGTATACAGAAACACAAATGTCCGAGGACATGTCAGAGGGGTCGGGTGACAATGAAAAGCAAAAAAAAAAAAAATGTTATTCCAAGAGAGGGGCCTTGCCCAGACCAGCAATAATGGTTAGTTTGCTCTGACGTTAGAACTGTAATTAATTCAGTGTCTGCATTTAGAGAAATGGGGGTCTCTGGTAGGTGTTCTCATTGGAACCCACTTTCTAGAGGCTCCAGTGCCAGGTCCCAGTGCTGGATGATTCCATATATTCTGGATAAAAGATCCCAGCTCCTCCTCAGAATGACATCCTCACGACTGAGTGTTCTTCTTACCTTCTCCCGGGGATCTTGCGCACACCTCTTGGGATGGGAGATGGGCACATGGTTCCACTGTAGTGACACTTCAGGCAACATGGGCCATCATGCCCAGAAGGCCCAGTTGGACCTCCCAAGCCAGAAACAGCAAGCCAGTCCCCTCTCCCTACATCCACAAGCCCCTGCTTACCCCTTCCCTCCCTCGCTTCTAACAACACAGGGGTACCCCCTCAGTACCCCCAGGGGCTGAGAGCCCAAGCCTGGGGGCCCACTGCTCCTATAAGCTGATGCAGTGCCTCATAGGAGAGCAGGCGGAACAGGAGGCATTGTTCCAGCTGAGGGAGGGGCCTGCAGTGCCCAGGGACCTCTGCAGGGGGAGAGGGGGTGTCCTCTCCTCTGACAGGAGTAAGGAGAGGCCGCCTGAACTCCCAAGGCTACTCTCTTTTCCAGCAGCTTCCCTAGTGTGACAGAGGTGGAGCGTGGCCAGGAGGAGCCTGTTAGGGGAAACATGGGACCCCTGAGCTGGTCAGAGATATGGAACAAAGAAAAGAAAATGGTAGGAGTGGTTCCACTTAAGGTCTAGAAAAGGCATAACTATCTACGGTGATTGAAAAAGAGGAGTAATGGTTGCTTGGGGTGGTGGAGGAGGAAAGGGGGATTTACCGGGAAGGAACAGCAGGGAACTTTCAGGGATGATGGAAACAGTGCAGAGCTTGATGGTGGGCGTGGTCCCAAGTGGGCACCATTTGTTAAAACTTACCAAAACTGTCTACCTTAAGTCTGCATTTCTGTGTCTAGATTACACTTCCAGAAAGCTCATTTTTATAAAAAGAATGATAGGTGGAGAGCTAGGAGGGGGTGTGGAGCTTCTCCTAGGGCTACCCCCTACTCACTGTGCAACCATGGGCAAATTCATTGCCTTCTCTGATCCTTGGTCCCTCTAGCACCTCTCTGTGCCCTGGTGCCTTGCAGGGGACAGGTTACAGAGCACACCCAGTCTTTGGAACAGTAAAGCCACTTAGGATGAAAGAAACTTGCCTGAGAGAGGCCAATATGATGGGCAGGCAGTCAGCCCCAAAGCATGGTGCATTGCCTGCTAACAGTGTGAGTGGGACCCAGTCCCTGCCCTCAGAGAGTGCAGAGTCTGGAGGGAAGTAAATCCAGGTAAATACAATGAAATCCACTATAGATCAAGACACATCTAGTGGTGAGACAGACATTATGTGTGGTCTGGAATATCACAGCCAGTCAGGGAGGACTTCCTGGAGCAGGAGGCACCTGTGAATCTGAGATTCTTCAACAATAAGAGGAAGATGGTATCTAGGGCCAGGGCCAGAGCTCAGGTTGTGAGGACCAGCTCTGAGGGTCTGTCCATGGTCTTCCTTCCAAATCCCCACATGTAGACAATACAGAGGCCCCTCCCCCATGGCTTTGGAGCTTACAAAACCAAACCAAACCCACTCAGTTACAGTAAAAAGGATTCATGATGTCAAAGCAATTCCTTAAGAAGTGTTTCAAATACAGAGTTTTTAATACATACTCTGGGGACAAACAATGAGTTCGAGGCTCTGAGTTGCTAATAGGATCTAACTGCGGTGTGTTCAGGCTCAGTATAGGACCAGGGTCGGGGCTCAGCCATAAGCCAGAAGGGGCACCAGCCCTTGCTGGGCCTCAGTACCTCTGGCCTCTTACTCAGCTGGCTCTTGGAACCTCGCTGGACTGCCCAGCCAGCTCATGGAATGGCCTGGAGGGGAAGGGTCGGGCCAGAAAAGCTTTGAGGAGCCATCTGCACACTGTTTATTGAAACCGGGCCTGGGGTGGGGGAGGCAGGCCATCTGGTGCCAAATACTGGGTCTCATGAGGCTTCCGGCCAGGCTAACCCACCCCCACACGTTGCTGCGGGAGAGGCACTTTGATGATGGGGAAGGGGACCGCTCCTGTCTTCCTCACCTCCCCGCACCAGAGGCTTCTGGGTACCAGAGGATGAGAAACAGCTTGGCAGCGAGGTGGGCCCTTGCTTTGAGGGCCCAAGGGTCCCCTGGGAAATGAGTGCAGGCATTCCTGAAGCTTGAGTAATGGGACCTCGGCTGGCCGAGACAGCCCCCCTCAGCCAGGAGCCACCTCATCCCCACCCACCCTGTGCTCCAAGCTTCCTCTTCATTCCGAGTAGGTGAGATCACGCTGGCTGCGGGGCCGGCCTCCCGCATGGGGCCCAGGCCTGGGGTGAGTGGGCTGGGGGCTCAGAGCCCAGGGGATGGGCGGGGGCGGGGGGTCTGCCTCACCTTCGGGACCCGAAAGCTGATGAGAAGGTTTTGGCAGCAAGAAGAGGGGCCGGAATGCTTTGGCAGGACTCGTATCCCTGCACCTTACTTGTCCCTCAAGAGCAAAGGGCTTGAAAGAAACTGAAGAGCGACCTGTAGCCTCATGTCCTCCCTTAACTACTGGAATCTTGGGAGCGAGGGGGGTGGAGGAGATGGAGAAGCCCCAGGCTCACTCACCCTGAAGTCCACGGCCAAGCTGGGCGAGAACCAGGGGCTCGGGGTCCCCCTGCCCACCTCCCAGCCCACCCCGGGGCCCCACCAGCTCCTGTGCTCCCAGCAGCCACATCAGATCATTCCTTCTCTATTCCGATGCGGACAGGGTCTGGACACCTGAATTTGGTTTCTGCTAATTCCAAATAATCCGCCCGCTCTCTGGGATCACCTCAGGCACGGAGGTGGGGGAGGTGCGGAGGGACAGGCCCCTGGCTCTTGCCTGTCCTGGGGAGCAAGTGATCACAGGGGCTGAGCAGACTCCAGACTTCCCCTGGGCCCTGCAGAGGAGGCTGCCAGGCCCCTCGGGTTGCAGACAGAGGAGGGTGCGGTCAGGTCTGGGGGCCGATGGCAAGAAGAAAGGAATCCTGAGAAGGTCAGGCTAGGTGCCCAGGCCGAGAATCGTGCCCCGTCAGCAGCCTACTCTGGGGATGTGTTTTCCCACTCGCCCTTCCCTTCCTGCCCACCCCACTTGCGCCAACCACCATTCACCTGGCTCTGCCCGTGAGCTCTCTGGGAGCCACTTGGGGCCAGAGCCCAGGGCTCTCCTGGTGGTTTGGGAAGAATGCAGAAGGCATCTGGAGGCTGGTGTCCAGAGGCCTGGGGAACGAGGACATGGAGGGAGTGCCTCTGTCAGGAAATTGCTTGGTTTGCTCAGTCCTGCCTCCAGGCCCCTGTTCATGCAGCTCTCCCGCCAAGTATACCCTTTCCTGTTCTCTGGCTCACCAGACTCCAGCCCGCCTCCCAGGCTTCGCTCCTATCCCAGGTCTTCCAGGGATCTCAGAAGTTCCCACAGCACGGGGCTCCAGAAATGAGCCCTAGTTCCTTGACCTCCCCGGCCCACACCTGAGCCCAGGGGGAATTATTCCAATCAATGCCCCCAGCTCCAGCTAGGTAGCTTCTTGGAGGAGGTGACAGCCTATATGGAGGAAGGAGCATGGCAAAGGGCAGTTGTGGCTGAAGGGGTCTCTGGGCCTTAGCTGCGGCCAGCCTGACACCCCTCGACGCCGACTCTTTCCCCCTCCTCCGTCTCTCCCACTCCACCTCCAGGTCTCCCCGACTTGGTCCCGGACCCCAACTACGTACAAGCCTCCACTTATGTGCAGAGAGCCCATCTCTACTCCCTGCGCTGTGCTGCGGAGGAGAAGTGCCTGGCCAGGTAAGGGGCTGAGGCTGAAGTGTGGAACATGGGGACGGTCTCTGGGGAGTCCCCCGAGCCCGTGCTTGTGCCAGTCAGGCTGCCCACAAGCTAAATGACCCTGGCCGAGCCCCTCAGCCTCTCGGGACCCTGACCTCTTCATCTGGGAGTCTCACCTACCCCCAGGGAGCCAAGAGGGGAAGGGGACAAGCGAGCATTTCCATAGAGGTCATGAGACAGGGAACTTTACCATGGCCTTGAATGTTCACACCAGCCCTAAAGGTATGTGTTTTTCCAGTCAGGCGGCCGAGGAGCAAAGAGAGGACTAGAACCTTCCCACTCCTTCATGAGAAGGTGCTCCCACAAGGATGCAGGGAAGCCCAGTGGGGGGAATGAGACCTCAGGATAGAGGGCGGGAGTGTGGAGCCATCCCCACAGAGGACAGGTGTGGCTCTCCAGCCGGGGCAGAGGGCACACATGACAGAGGCCTCAGTGGGGAGAGAGGGCAAGGAGACCAGTTTGCAAGACTATGGAAGGGGAGCCCCGCCAGCTCTCCCTAATTCTTGGGTGACCCTATCGCCCGCCGAGCTTGTTTCCCAATGTATGAACCACGACCATTCTGTTCAAATACCTGCACTGAGGGGCCATCTCCCTGTGCTGAAAGAATTTGTTAAAGATGACATCGTCCTGCCTCGTCTATTGACGTCCCTCTATGCTGGAGAGCACCTATTTTTCTTTGTTACTTGCTGCCCTTTTTTTTGTTTTTGCATTTGAGTGCTTTATTGACTTTTACTCTTCAGTGTGCGGGAAGGCTGTCAGATTCTCAGCATTTCCCCGCTTACAGAACTGCCACCGTTCCGGGTAGCTCACCTGCAAGGTGTTATCTGCCCATCATGACCTAAGGTGCTTGTACCAGAATGTGACTTCACTCGCTGCTTCCTTGGCCCAGAACGTCTTGCCCTTGATCACGGGTAACCAAAACCAGGGAAAAGGAGACCGCAGATAAGGGGGTCCACTATACCACTCTGTTGGCCTGGGCATTCAGGTCTGGTCTCATCAGTTGTCCCCGGGAAGAGGGCATCGTGATCCCACTCCCGCTGCAATCCCTCTGGCAGGGAGCACCTCACAGCCTCTGTGGCAGCCCACCAAGGCTGAGTTTTGAGGAGTTTTGAGTCAAAGACAAATTACCATCCCATGTTCACGGAGCATCCTGCGGGCCCAGGCCTGAGCTCCCAGACGGGCTAGGGAGCAGGGTGCGGGGCACAGACCCAGCAGAACTGAGGCTGAGCTGGCAGGGCTCTCCGCGATCATCGACAGTACGGGCCGCAGAGCTCAGCCAGCACACAGGCTGCCGCCGAACGGAGACAAGGAAAGGGACTCGCTCCAAGTCTCACCGCGAGTCTGTGGCCAAGCTGGGCCTCGAACCTAGGCCCTGATGGGTTCCCACGGTGTGCTGAGCTGAACAGAAGGGCAGGATTGAACTGAACAGAGGGAAGGAGGATGTTTTGTTCCAACCCAGACACAGACGGATTCCAAGCCTCCCCCAGACAAGGCCAAGGGCCTTATGTCCTGGCAGACAGGAGACGTCCTCTCGGAGAGCGAGCTAATCCCTGCAACTGGCTGCCTCCTGCCTCTGGCTTCAGGACCCAGACCTTCAGGAGTGCCAGGAAGTGCCCCTGAGGCCAGCCAGGACAGCTGTCAGCAGGCCTCCAGGGAGGGGAGGATCCTTGGTCAGTCCCTGCACACATGTGTGTCTGTGTCTGAGTTGGGCTGTCTGTCTCACTCCCCTTGCTGCTGCCCCTCTTTCCTCTCTCAATCCCTTCCTTTTCTTACAAAGTCCCTCTCAGTCCTGGCAGCTTTGCAGTCAGGGAAAGGTGGCCTAGTCACTAGCAGAGCCCAGGGGGCCTGTGGTATCAGGCTGGGCCTCAGGAGGTACAGTCAAGATGCCTGTGAGTGAGGCAATCAAGGCAGACTTCCTGAAGGAGGGAACCGGAGTTAGGCCTAGGAGGCTGGGTGAGTTCTGGGTCAAACACGGGCGACAGTACAGCTTACCAGGAGAGAAGTCTGCTCGAGAAACAGTGTTTGGAGCTGGAACCCCAGGATGTGTGGGGGAGCAGCAGGGCAGACAGGATTGGGAAAGTGAAACGGCTTTGACACTGAAGAGCCGCACCTGAGAGATGGCGTACTTGGGTCAACAGTTGGGGCTCTGTTCCCTCATCAGAATCTCCTGGATAGGGCCACTTTCAAAAAGTCCTCCAAAGATTTCTATATGCCTCTCTCCCCACCCCACACCCCCCCCCAGGCTGTCCCCAGCAGGTGCAGTTGTCCTGGTTAGGCCCCATGCCACTTGAGAAAGACTTTCCTGGTAGCTGCCGGCCACAGGCTGGAAGCCAGAAAGAAGCAGACAGCCTCTCCCCTGCGCTCAGGAGAGATGGGGAGAGGCCTGAGCCTCCGCCACAGGACGGGAGTCGGTGGAGAGGAACTTCAGGGATGGGTGGGCCCATTCTGGGCGTCGGTGTCCCCCGGATCCAGCCCCACTCTGGTCTCCCCACCTGTCCCTGCAGCACAGCCTACACCCCGGAGGCCACCGACTATGACGTGCGGGTGCTGCTACGCTTCCCCCAGCGCGTGAAGAACCAGGGCACTGCGGACTTCCTCCCCAACCGGCCGAGGCACACGTGGGAATGGCACAGCTGCCATCAGTAAGTCGGGCCCCTCCCATGGGGCGGGGCCTTGGTGCCTGAGCTCCTCCCCCCACTTAGTGCTCTGGGCGGAGCCCATGCTGGTGCGAGGGCCTGCCAAGGATCCACAGCACCACCACTCCCCCACCAACACCACTCCCCCGCCCCCGGGCAAGAGTTCCTTAGCTAAAGCTCCCCAGAGGAGGATGGGTGTTAAGGGGGAATGTCTAGAATACAGGGAATGGTCCAAGGAAGGCTAGCCCAGGTGGGAGCCCAGCAAGGGCTCCAGAGGAGGTGCTCTCCCTGGGTGATCTGGCTGGGAGCAGCCCCAGAGACACTGCCCTGGGGGACACAGGGGACCACAGGGGACCAAGGAGCCCCAGGAGCCCAGATGGTCAGGAGTCTGGGTCACAGCAGGCTCTCCAGGCCCGTCTCAGAAAGCACAGGGGTGACTAGGCCCCCTTGTCTCTCCTCCCGTGCTCTGCCCCCAGACACTACCACAGCATGGATGAGTTCAGCCACTATGACCTGCTGGATGCAGCCACAGGCAAGAAGGTGGCAGAGGGCCACAAGGCCAGCTTCTGCCTGGAGGACAGCACCTGTGACTTCGGCAACCTCAAGCGCTACGCGTGCACGTCTCACACGCAGGTCCGGGTCGGGCGAGAGGGCCAAGGCGGGGACCCAGGGGTCCGGGGACAAAGCCCTGCCCAGGGGAGCAGGGTCAAGGGGGAGGGGGAGCAGAGAGCAATGCCCAGCTGGGCCTGTGCCAAGGTTCCTGGCCACTCCACTCCATGGCAGCAAGGGTCTTCTCACCCGTCATCGGGTCACCACGGGGTCCCTTCCTGCATCGCTCCCAGGCGAGTCTGCCTGTGGAAAGAAAGGAACATTCCAACGAAGTCTAGATGGCATGGTGTTCCATTGCCTGTTTGTCCACCCAAATGCACCTTTCTGTCAGTCTGTCCAGGTATCCACAGAACATCTGTCTATCCTGCCTGTCTGTCTCTTCATCTGTTCCTCTGTCCAACTCCCCAGGCATCCCCCTCCTTCTGTCCCTCCCAGCTGGCTGTTATGCCTCCCTATCTTCTGTCTGGTCCATCTACCCAGTGGGCTCTAGAAGGGAAGAAGGAGGGGCCCAGACTGCTGGGGTGGCTCTGAGCAGGGCCCAGCACCCCAGCCTTGACTCCTGTCCTTCTTCCCAGGGTCTGAGCCCCGGCTGCTATGACACTTACAATGCGGACATCGACTGCCAGTGGATTGACATAACGGATGTGCAGCCTGGGAACTACATCCTCAAGGTGGGCCTCCTGGTCCAGGGCGCTCCCTCCTGCATGCCCCTCCCGCTCCATGTCCCTGCCCCGGGGATGTGCTCTGGCCTCTAGGGCGTTCCCTCCTCCCCGGCTGTGGAGCAGCCTGGACATCACGTGGAGGTCTCCTCTTCCCATTGGAGGGTATTGGCCTCAAGCAGGCAGAGCCTCCCTTTCTATAAGAAAATGAACCTTTGGCCTAGGTGTGGCGATGCTAGAGGGGGTAGTGACACTGTCTTCCCTAGGGGACAGAGGACTAGGAAAGCTACACGGTGCACCCCCTGTCTGCAGACAGGGGAGGCTCTGTGCCATCTGCGAGAGGACATCGCCATGTTCGAAGGAGACCTCCTGCTCCCCACAGGAATATCTGCAAAGCCAAAGGCTCCTGGGACCAAGAGTCCCTTCTGGCCTGAACCCCTTCTCCAATGTCTGCTTGCTCCAGTGCCACTTCCCCTGGGACGGGGTGGGGACAAGGAGAAAAGCATGTCAAGGATACATAGCCTAGTGTGGTACATCCACGCAGGCTGCTCCGGGACTAGGGCGTCATGGCCTCCTTTGTGCAGGTGCGAAGCAAGGGCGGGGAACCTTCCTGTGGGCCCTCAGACCTGCCGCTCCACACCCTAAAGCACTACACAGAGCAGTGAGCAGTGAAGAGGGGCTTGGGAGGCACGCTGACCCACGTGAACGCGGCCTGCTGGGAAAGCTGCACTGGGAACACAGGCAACCCAGAAGCCTCTGGTCATGCCCAGAACCTGGTGGTTCCCAGCGGGCTCAGCAGCCCCTCTGCTCAGCCTCAGACCAGGGCCAGGGTTGGTGGGGCTATTCTCCTTCCCGTGTTCAGCCACTCACCACATGTGTACACAGGCCCTCTGAGTTCCAGGCACTCGGGATTCAAACCACATCCGTAGCCCACACTTCCTGCCCTGGGGGTGGGGGGAGAGTAAAGGGTTTAAAAGTAACATGTTCTTAGAGATTCTGCAACTCTAAGTCTGGGTGTAGCCGCCCCTGGTACAGCCCGCCCCCTCTCCCCCACCGTTAATCCAACATTCTGAAGGTTTCCTTGTGTCCCAACAGCTCTTTTCCAGACAAAAAGCACAGGTTACACCTGGGCCATGAACTCCGTGTCAGACATTCCGGCTCCAGGCTGGGAAATGCCACCTGACAGGGGACAGCCTTTGCCTGTGTCATCTTGACAGACAGGTGTGGTCAAAGGGTGTCGGACTCGGACTTGGACTCGGGAGACCAGGCTCAGGATCCCTGCTCAGCCCCCCTCGTTCACTGCTGTGTCCTCTGGGACAGAGATTCAAACTCTCTGACCCTAAGCGCCCCCCTCAGGGCCCACCTGGCCTAGGCTCTGGGTCTGGGGCAGCCTCCCATCTTCCAGTGGGAGTGACCTGGTGCTGTTTTCTTCAGCCACGCACCATCTCTTCTTTCCTCTCTCTGCATCTCTCCACGTCTCTGCACCAGCATATCTCTGTCTCCATAGCACTCAGTCTCAAGTAGTCGTTCTTGGCCCTCCCATCTCCTTCCCTCTGGCCCCTCCGCATCCGTCTGTCTGTCTGTCTGCATCTCTACCACCTTCCCTGGTGAACAGGTGAAGGGCGGCCCTCTGACCAGATCCCTTTTCCCTTGGTGTCCTTTCTTCCTCAGGTCCATGTGAACCCCAAGTACATTGTTCTGGAGTCGGACTTCACCAACAATGTGGTGAGATGCAACATTCACTACACAGGTCGCTACGTTTCTACAACAAACTGCAAAATCGTCCAGTAAGTGCTCACCCGTCATCCTCTCCATGCGGTCCCTGTCCTCCCTGGGGAACAAATGGGGCCACTTGAACCACTCAGGGCGAAGAGCCTTGTCCGTGCCAACCCCAGCTGAGTGCTCCTGGTGGGGCTCTGGGCCCAGATGGTGTGGCTCCCTAAGCTTTCTCAGACGGGGAGGAGCGGGGGACCGGCAGGGGCAGTGTAACTAGGGGAAAGTCTGTAGTACTGCTTCTGAGCTGTCTTCATTTTGTGACATCGGGCAGGTCCCCTCATCTCTCTGAACTCCTTTCCTCAACTACAAAAGAGACCCTTCCCATTCAGGCTTGAGAGATTAAAAGATTGAAAGGCCTGCTGTGTGGTGTCGGAGAACCCTTCCGAGGGTGCCCAGAGAACGGCAGCTGTGTCTCTGTCAAGTGCATTCAATGAAACAGCCCCAGATTAGAACTGATTCTGGTTGGGACGAGCTTCCCCCAGTGGCTGGGCCCGGGTGTACTGGAAACTGCAGGACTCTGGCCCAGGCCTTGGGCACATGGCTCCGGGGCAGGACTTTGGTTGCCACTGCTCCAGGCTACCCGTCTTTAGCCTCTCTTCTGATTCCCCAGGTGAAGTACTTTGCAGAGGGACCTTCTGCTTACAGACTCACCAAGAAACCCCCCGCCTCACTCCATGAGAATTTAAAATGTTTGATCAGCTCAAATCAACACTTTGCCATTAAAACAAAAACTAAAACAAAACAGGCATAGTTCTAGAACTTCAGTCCATCAGCTGGGGGGAAAATGGCAGAGATTTCAAGGCCCAGAGAGACAAAAGCATATGCTTATTAATGATTGACAGGTATGAAGTTTAGCCTGTGACCAGGCTGAGGGCTCAGTGTGTGTCCAGGGTCAGGGCTCAGTGTGTGACCAGGATTAAGACTCTGGGTGACCAGGATTAAGACTCTGTGTATCCAGAGTCAGGGCTTAATGTGTGACCAGGGTCAGGGCTCAGTGTATGTCCAGCATTAGGGCTCAGTGTGAGACCGGGATTAGGGTTCACTGTGTGACCAGGATTAAGGCTCACTTTGTGTATCAGAGTCAGAACCTGTTTAGAGACAGCCCTTTTGCCCTTTAGCTGCAATCACTAAGCTAACTGGTCACACACACACACACACACACCACCACCGCCACCACCACTAGCCCATGTATATTAAAAATTAGAATAGCAGTCTTTAGTTCAGCATAGAGATTAGATTCCTCATAAACTGAATTTGATCAGATTGTCCAGGTCACAGAGTATATTTAAAACAACTGATTCCTGCCCCATCCCCAGCACGGTGGCTCTTTTGTAGGCCTGGTTTTCTGACCCCCTCCCTCCCTAGGGCCTGTCTCATTCATCCATTCCCAATTCAGGGGTCACCTAAACGGTAGAGGGTTTCTGGGAAGCAATTCCGTGGAAGGAGAAGGAGGAAGAAAGGAAGGGGCACACAAGAGGAAAAGAGGGCCAAGGGGTGTGCAGGGAGGCAGGGAGCCTACATCCCTCTTGTCCTGCCCGCCGCCGCCGGGAAGGGCGGAATAAAACAGCATCCCTATCCCCAGCCATGCCACAAGCTAGGCTCCTCAACAAGGCAGACGGAGAAGCAGTCCTGTGGCCCCTTTGGCTCCCGCGGGGGGCCTATGGGCCAGGGAGGGAGGAGGCCCTCCTTTCCAAGCCCTTTACATAAGTGCTTGGAAAGGCTCAAGTCTCATTAGAGCGTCTGTGGTACCCTGACCGCAGGTGGGCGGCCGGGCCAGGGCACAGGAAGCTGGACGCAGTGTTCCCAGAAAGGCCACGGGACTGACGCCTGTGGCTTGCGATCGTGTTTCTGAAGAGGAGGGAGGAGGCTTTTTTAAAAAAGTACTTTGTTAGAAAAAAAAAACAAGAAAGCGTTCCCAGACAGTAGCAGCTCTCCTAATGGCCTAGAGAACACTGTGGAACGCGGGGCACGAGGAGGGGGTGGTGTCAAGATGGCCCCTGCGTGGGTGGGGGAGGCCGGGACACCCCTCTTCTGGAGGTTGGGGCTGGCTGAGGGTTCCACCCGCACCTGCCCTCCTTCCCATGTGGGATCCTGGCCGTGGAAGGGGCGCCTTGCCGACACTCAAGGGAGGAGACCTGTCCCGCAGCCTACCACTGACTGCTCGCTTTCTTTCCTTAGATCCTGATCTCACAGAGGATGGACAGACGGTCAATCTCCCTACTCCCCAAAGCCGGCCAGGCTCCCCCAGGAAGCCTCCTGCCAGGACAGACCCGGCCCAAGGGGCTCAGCCCCCCCACTCCCACCCCACAGGCAGGGGCAGCTGGAAGCCACAGGCATCCTTCCCTGCCGGCCTCAGGGAGCAAACGCAGACCGAAACCACAGGGATTCCGGATGCCAGGCCCAATTCTGTACTTAACTCTTCTCTACAACGGTATTTTGTCGTTTGTTGGTTTTTATTTTTTATATTTTGGCCATATCACAGAGCAAGATTGCCCAGACCTGGGCTGAATAAAACAAGGATTTTCTACTCTGTGGTTCAGCACTGTGGCCGGCCAGGCTGGGCTGGCCAGAGCGAGGTCGGGCTCAGGGGACATCCTCCGGCTTCCTCCTTCCCCTAGCAGAATGTGGGAAGGACAGCCACCACCTGTCAGGACCACAGCTTGACCAGTGTGGAAACCCGGTGGGTTTATCCCAAGGCCAAGGCTGCTGTGTGGCCAGGGGCCCACAGCCCTGCGGAAAGGACCCTGGGCGGGAGCGGTAGCTCTAGCCCACTCACCCCTACTCAGGGTCCCCCATCTCCCCCCTCCCCTCCTCCTGCAGCTTCACACTCCCACCCCCTCCCTTTCTCACACCATCCCTCACTCTATCAGCCACCGAAGGCCTTACTCACATATTGAGTTCCTACTGAATGCCCGGCCTGTGCTGGGGCTGCACATTCGTCTTGCTGTGAGGGAGCTCCCAGGGATGGGAGGAATGTGTTCACCACGCCTAGTGAGACCATGGGAAGTGGGAGAGACTTCTGAAGGCGGGTGGCATCTCCCAGGAAGGGAAGGGACTAGAATGTACTTGGCTGAACAGGGTCCAAGTGGGAGATGGAGGGAGGCCCTGTGGCTGGGCAGCCCTCCCTCTCCTGCCCTGGGTGGGGTATCCCCGAGGTCCTGGACAGCAGGTCGGTGCAGGAAGAAGCAGAAGGAGGTCACCTCTCACCCTCCTCTTGGAATATCTCTGTACCCATCTGCCCCTGCCAGCCTCCTTCCTTCCTAGGGGACCAACACTAGTGAGAACGAGCAAGGTTCTTGGCGAGAACCAGGGCCCTAAGGGGCCAAGGCCAATTCTCCTCATTCACTGGCTATATGACTTTGGGTCAGGCATGCTCTGGGTCTCGGTTTCCCGATCCATAAGATGGAAATGCCCTTGTTCCTGGCTCACATGCTGACACAGAGAGCCGGTGAGCCACTGTGACAGGGACAGGCACGGGGGAGCAACATGGGGGTGGGCCCAGCCCTCCACCTCCCTTCGGCTCCCACATGCTTCATGCCTTGGGGCCCCCTGGCAGCAACGGGGTGGAAAGGCAGGGCTGTTTGGAGCCAAGCAGCTCTTCCAGAAGCGTCCTGGGGCACCAGCCCAGCCCAGACCAGACCACAGGCTACAGTGAAGCCAGTCTGTAGCCTCACACCTCCCTTCACTGAGTCGTGCTGGGATTCTTTTCCTGGCGAGGGCAGGCACTGAGACACTTCCTCTCTCCGTAAGGCGCTGGAGAAGGACGGTCTAGAGGATTGAGAAGGAGTGTGGGTGGGAACCTGTCATCTGGGTCTCCCCGTTGTGCTGTGGCCTTGCCCATATGCACCCCAGAGATGCTGTCCCAATTCCAGCCCCAGTCCTCTCCTTTCTGGGTGCTCCCAGAGTGAGCAAGGGAGGTCTCAGACGAGAAGGAGCCTAGAAGGTCGAGTCAAAAGTCCCCAGTTCCCAGGTTGGACAACTGGAACCCAGAATGGGAGCCTGTCTGAGGGCCCAGTTGAGTTTCAAGACAGACCCCATGCTGGAACCCATGCTCTCAGTCCCGGGCCTGGGCTGAATGCCGGGTGTGTGCTGGTGTATTCAGGGGGGCGTATCTGTACCCTCAGCTCTAGGAAGCCTCCCAGGAGGCACAGTGTTGGGGTGGGGTGGGGGGTATAGAGAGAGCAACACCACAGCAGGAAGAATGGGGGAAGAGTGGGACCATCTTCCCTGCCTGAACCAAGAAGGGCGATTCGCTGGAATCCTTCCCATCCCAAGAAAACAGTATAGTGTTGGACTGGTCAGCGAGGTCCTCAGTGCCAAACAGAGAGTCCGTCTTGGTCCTATGTGCCCCCCTGAGCTGAGCACTCAGCCCCACACAGGACCTTCTGGGGGAAGAAGAGAGGCCTGGTGGGCAAGCCATCACTCAGCACCACCCTCCAGGGCCCACAGACCCAGAGGGGTTCCACCAGCATGTCTGGGCACCCATGTGGCATCTAGGTCACAAAGGGCCTCCTGGACACCTGCCCAGTATCCCCCCCCGACCCCCACCCTGAGCTTGCTCAGGCCCATGGCAGAGAAGCTCACCACCTCTCTCTCAGACCACGCTGTGAGAAACATCTCAGGGCACAGCAGCCCTCCTGTCAGCCTCCTCACAGGTCTGGGCCACGGGATCTGTGAAGTACTAACAGTCTGGGGAAGGCATGGCTGGAAGCAGGAAGGACAGAGAGAGCAGACGCCCTGGCTGTGGACCTAACGCTCCTGGCCACTGGGCCTCAGTCTCCCCACCTGTGCCCTGAGGAGCCAGGCACTTTGGGCTCCCATACTGCTGCTTGTCTTCCAGAGAACTGAGCAGAGGAGAGGAGAGGTGGTGACACGCCTGGGACAGGTCAGGGGACCACAAGCAGGGCACCAGGGGCAAGACAGCCGCCTGAGGAGGGCCTGGGGCATCGTGAGGCTTGTGGAGTCCACAGACAGGCATCTGCCCTGAAGTGAGGGCATCAGATGCCAAACCAGGCTGCAGCTAGAACCTTCATAAAGGCTTCCAGGGGGCCTTGGGCTGGGGGAGCGGGGGTGCAGGGGCCTCTGATGAAAGGACCGCTCAGACCCAGATCCCTCCGCTCTCCTGGCCACAGCCTGGGTCCTCTCCCCTCTCCGCCACCTAGTTCCACGCCCACCCCCTCCCCAGAGCAGCAGCACCTACTGGGTAGGGTCAGAGAGAAAACATTACCCCTCCTAGCTCCCCGCACTTGACAAAAACCCCACTTCTTTTGAGAAGCTACTTAGGTCTGGGTCATGGAAGCATCTGGTAACTAGAGTGCGAGCAGGCCTAGCTGGCCCACATCCTTCCTGACTTTTAGGCAAGTTGCTTCGTAATCTGTAGGACAGACCGGAAGAGAGCACTCCCTGCTTGGCCAGGGAGGGGCAAGGGGCTTGTGAGATATTTACAGATTTCATGAAAACAAAGCCCCAGATGTTTGACCCTAAAGAAATGGGGAACACGAGCCCAGCCCCTATCCCTCTGCATCGGAGGTCCCGCTGCCTGATCCCGCAGCCCTCATCCCGACCCACAAGCCCACCTCACCCCTGATGATACCCCTAAGGCCAGCCTCCCAACGGAGGTTCCCATGGGCCCTGAGGATTTCAGACTGAGTGAGCTTGATGACACCTGCCCTCCAGCCTGGGTGGGGGAGGGCGGGGCATCTGCTTCCCAGCTCCTCCAGGCCTCTCTTTCCCCTCCCTGCTCAAGACAAGAGGCCAAAGCCCAAAGGGGCGGGGCGGGGGGGGGGAGGTTGGGGGAAACAGGTGGTGGGTATTAGAGAGGGCACGGATTGCATGGAGCACTGGGTGTGGTGCAAAAAACAATGAATACCGTTACGCTGAAAAGAAATAAAAAATTAAAAAAAAAAAAAAAAGAGGCCAAAGCCCCCCACGGGCTGTCCACCCACAGCCTCTGAGCCCTGTGGCCACTCACAGGGCTGGGTCCTCCCTATGTCTACATGCGGGTGCATCCTACAACCACAGCACTTGCTGGAAAGTGCCACACGCCTGCCCACAAGCCCCCCAGCTGTCCCCCCAGACTGAGTCATGAAGAGGGTGCCCAGGGACGGGGTCGGCAGCAGCCAGCCAGGGAGAATGAGTGAGGCCGCCCACCCCCCAGGACTCTCACCGGAGCCTGTGGGGGACACACATCACCCTGGACATTGGAGCAGAACTTTCTGAGATTAAGAAGGTCCCGAGAAGCTTTCAGAGATAAACTCAAAACACAGAAGGCAGGGGAGCGGGTATCTATTTGGGTTTCCACATTCCCTGACTATGTGAAATCACGTCTTCTTCTTTTTAATTCTTCAAACTTAACCTGCTTCGTGCCGCTGGCTCCTAGTTGGTTTACCCTGAACAGAGCAGGACCCTCTGTCTTTAGACCGCTCCAGGCACGCTGGCCCACTGGCTGAACTCCATGGAGTGGCACAAGGACACCACACATGTCCCTGGAGGCTCACTACAGCCTCAGGGTGCTGCCCAGAGCCGGACACCGTCCGTGCTACGAACAGAGGCACAGTCCCGTCTCCCCAGTCCAGGGCAATGCTCTCCCAGCCTCCTCCTGCTGCCTGCTTCCACCATGCCCTCCCCAATCCCTCCCTCCTTTCCTCTTCCTCTTTGGGACAACCGTCCATCACCCCCACGTTGTGCATTGGTTCACAAAGCCACTGCAGATCTGGCCCTTGGGGTGGGGAAGCACTAGTATCTTCCGGGGGGATGGGAAGACCCTGCAGGAGAACACACCAGGAATGATGCTAACAAAAGGTAACTTCTGGAACACAGCCATGTGCCAGGCTCCCCACTAAGTGCTGTTCAAATATTCACCTTTGATCCTCACGATGACCCTCTGAAGGCAGCACTATTATTATTCCCATTTTGCTGATGGGGAAGCTGAGGCAAAGAGAAGGCATGTGGCTTGCCCCACTTCCCCCAGCTGGTAAGTAGGAGAGCCACATTTGTAGAGGTGGGCATCTGGAAAGAGACAAAATGCCATATGCCTGTGCTTTGAAGCACAGCCAGACCACTGTTCAAACCTTCATCTCCTTCCTCTGCGGCTCTCTGGAATCATGATTCCTGGAAACAGCAGTTCAAAAAGTGGTTGGGAGGTGGGAGGCAAAATTCCTCTTAGAAGCAGTATAATTCATACTTAGATTGTTCTTTCCGAGCAGGGGAAGGTAGGAACAAATTAAAACAGACAAACCATCAATGAGTCTAGTCAAGAAAAACGACACAAAATATGAGATTAGAAAGGGAATAGTAACACATGGAGGTTATTTTGGAAATTAAAGAGAATAGTATGTACAACTCTATGCTTGTAAGTTAGAGTGTTTCAACATTAAATCAGAGCATTCTAGGAACACATTTGTAAATTGCCAAAATTGACTCAACGAGCAAAAGACCAATAACGACAAAATAAATTTTTTTAAAGTTATCATCTCTAGGGGCGCCTGGGTGGTTCAATCGGTTAAGCGTCTGCTTTCGGCTCAGGTCATGATCCCAGGGTCCTGGGATAGAGCCCCGCCTTGGGCTCCCTGCTCAGAGTGGAGACTGCTTCTCCCTCTCTCTCTCTGCCTGACTCTCTGCCTACTTGTGATCTCTCTCTCTCTCTCTCTCTCAAATAAATAAAATCTTTAAAAAAAAAAAAAAAAAAGGTTATCATCCCTTAAAAAGACACTACAGGTAGAGAGTATTAGGATGAGTTATTTCAAACCGGGGGCGCAGGCCATTTCTATGCTAAACTCTCCCAGAGCATATAGGAGAAATGTAGATTGATGTTGTGCTTCTGAATGGATTTTATGAAGCTAGCAGAATCCTGACACCCAAATCTGACAGAGAAAACCGTATCACCCCACCTGCCTGCGTGACGATAACCACAGACCAATTTTACTCTTGGCAGTGGATATAAAACCTGGATAAGACCAGCAAATGGAACCCTGTTTCATTGTGTCCTCTAACGCAGTCAGTGTTGCCCACAGTTATCCAACACCCAGCATGCGTCCTGCTTTCCCGCACCCCTGACCTGTGCTGGGGGGCTAAACTGGACCCCCATCTCGATCCAAACGAGAGGGACGCGACAGTCCCTTCCAGTCGTAAGCACCCACTCGGGATGCAGAGACAGCGCGCAGAGCTTGCTGCAAAAAGGCTACAACTTGAGTCACTGCTACTGGCTGGAAACGTGCGGTCAGCCAGAATACCCCGCGAGGTTGACAACTTGTCATTTCTTTCTCTTTCTGAGAGGTTCTTAAGTCTTTGCTTGTTTGCTTTTAAATCGTTTACGTCCTCCGCCCTCTCCCTGCTGGGCTTGCTAACATCTGATTAAATAAGTCCTGAAGGAATTCCCTCTTTGCGATACCAATATGTGTACCCTCAAAAAACGCGGGGGCAGTGCCTGCAATGACCAGGGCAACCAAATCCTGAGCCTGAGGGACTTGATCCAGCTGGAGGTGCACCCGGGCCAGACAAGAGATGGGGGTCTGGGCCTCCATCTTGGGTCCCAGCTGGCTGGGAGCTTCTCAGCCAGAAAACAGACTTCACTGTCTCTGGACACCACCAGAGGGGGCACGACTCTGTTTCCAGGATACTTGACATCAAGGGCCACCTCGCTTCTGATTCTCAGCAACTGTCTCTTTCACTTTTAAACTAATTCAGATATATTAAAGAATAATTTGTATGCAGTGAAATTCACCCAGTTAGATAAGTTTTGATGAGTATGTGCACTTGTTAAAAAAAAAAACCTGCAAAATCAAGATGTAAAATATTTCCTTAAAAGTTCTCTCACGCTTCTGTGTGACCAATTTTCTACCCCTACCTCCAGCCCCTGGCCACCACAGATCTCCTTTCTGCCCCTACAGTTAGCCTTTTCTAGAACCTTATATAAAGGGAATCATACTATTTCGTGTCTGTCGTCTTTGACAATGGAACGCTTTTCAAATTCATCCCTTTCCTCGCATGCATCAATAGCTTGTCCCTTTCTCTTGTGGAGTAATATCCCATCCCAGGGACCATAGATTTTTTTTTCCCCCCCTTACCAGAAGATGAATGTTTGGGTCATTTCCAGTTTGGCAACATTATGAAGAAAACTGCTGTCATCATTCACAAACAGATCTTTGAGTGGACATATGTCTTCATTTTTCTTGGGTAAACATCGAGGAATGAGATTACTGGGTCATATGATAAGAGCATGCTTAACTGTACAAGAACCTGCCAAACTATTGTCCAAAGTGGCTATTGCTCCAGAAAGTGTCTGTTGCCAGGACTTTTGACTGCCTTTTTTAAGCCATTCTCATAGGTTTGTAATGGTATTTCATTATGGGTTTTTTTTTCATTTTTTTATTATGTTTTTAATTTGTCATACCCTAATGACAAATAGTGGTAAGAATATGTTTATGTATGTATTTCCATCATATCTCATCTTTGAGGAAGTCTCTCTTTAAATCCTTTGCCCATGTTTAAATGGCCTGCCTGTCTTATTATTGAGTCAGAAGGCTTCTTCATCTATTTTCAACATAGGTTCTTTATAAGCTATGTGTTTCTGTATCCAAGTATTTTCTCCCAGTCTGGAGTTTGTGTTTTCATTCTCTTGCTAGTACCTTTGGAAAAGCAGAAGTTTTTAATTTTGGTGAAAGCCAATATAATCATGTTTTTCTTTTGTGGACTGTACTGTTTGTTCCAGTGAAGAAATCTCTACCTACACAAGGTCACCAAGATACTTTCCTTTATTCTTTAATATAAATGTGTAACGTTGTCATTTCCCCCTAAGCACTGCTTTAAATTTTATCCCACAAATTTTTCTAGGTTGTGTTGTTTTATTTAATGACAGTATTTTGAATTAGTCTCGTGGTTTCTTCTTTGAATTATGAGTTACTTAAAAGCCTATTGTTTGATTTTCAAATATCCAGGAATTTTCCCAATATCTCTCAGTCATTGATTTATAGTTTAATTTTATTATGATGAGAGAACATCCTTGTGTGATTTTAATTATTTTTAAGTTGTTTGAGATTTGTTTTATGGCTCAGAATATGATCAATGTTGGGGCGGTTCCACATGCTTCGAGAAGAATGTGTATTCCACTGTTGTTGGGTGGAGTGTCCCATAAATGTCAGTCGGGTTTAGTCAGTTAACAGTTTTTCGAGTTATACATCCAGACTGAGATTGTCTACTCTCTCGTTCTTTGATGTACTGAGAGACAAGTGAATGCGTCTATGTCTCCTTTCAGTTCTGTCCGTTGTAATTATCCCTGGGGGGCCTGTTCTCCCCCCGCCCCCGGGTTGGTTTTCCTCTTGATGAACTCGACTCTGTCCCGAAGTCTCCTTCGTGTGGTGTTAATCTAGGCACTTGATCGTTCTTTGGATTGGTGTTTGCGTGGCGTGTCTATTTTTCATTCTTTTAGTTTTAACCTACCGAGGTCTTTATATTTAAAGTGGATTTCTTGTAGGCAGCCTGGGGTTCACGGCAGGGGGTGGGACTGGGAGGGGGCGTCCCGCTCTTGCTGTTCCAGCCTCAGCCTTCAGAGGTCCCTGACTGCCTGCGCGACCGAGTCGTCCCTCTGTGTGCTCTTGCTCTCCCCCTAGTGGTAGACTGCTGTTACTGTTTCTCCGTTTCCCCGGCCCAGCCTCGCAGAACTTGGGCACCTGTGACTCAGAGGGTGGGCCCTGGCAGTGCTCCTGACCTTCGCCTTGTGTCTTTTACTGGGTTTTTGACAAAACCCGACCTTGGTGGTAGATCTGCACCTCCCACAAGGGCAAGAGGCGGTGTCTGATTTTTATTCTTCCCCCCAAAGCGGAGGATCTTAGTTTCTGCCCCTTCTCCAGCAGCCCTGGGACCAAAGCTGGCTGCGCCCCACCCTCCCCCGTCCCACCCGAGGGGGTTGAGAGAACCTCCTTGAGAAACAGGTGAGGCTGTTAGCTCCATTAGCTCCAGCAGCAGCTAATGACGTCCTGCTCATGTATGTGGGGGGGGGGTCTCCCCTCTCCTGCTCCTCCCGCTCTGCCTCCAGTCTTCCTCCAACTCCCTCTGGCCCCCCCACATGAGCTCCCAAAGCAAACTGTCCTGTCTTTCCTAAGAGGCACTTGGCACTCTCAGGAATTCAGTTCTCTTGGTTGCTCACAACCACCTCAGCCTGGTGAGTTTTAAAACTTGCAGTTTGTAGATTATCTGGCTTTTTCTTTTTAGAATGGGAGTGACATTCTCTTGCGCCTTTCTGCATCACAAGAGAAAGCGGAATTCCCCTCTTTCATTTTTGATACAAGCGGATAATCAAAGGGCTTTCCATGTACAGCTGCCCTCTGACGGACTCCCTGGTGCCCGTGGCGTGTGGTGTCTCACAAGTTTTCTCATTTTCCCATACGCCGTGCTGTTGTTTGCTGTCAATTGCGTAGCTGCTGTCTAGCCGACGTGAGCCAACACCATGTCCCAGCACTGCTCTAAGTGTATCCGTTCCTTCTAAACCTTCCCCAACTCCTGTCTTTTCTCTCACACCCACAATTAATCTGTTGGGTGACCCTGTGGCTCTGTCTTCAAAATAAAACCACTTCCTTCCCAAATTAAAAATGAACTTACCAAGGGCCCAGCAACTGCATTTAGCCCAGAGGACTAAAGACTTGTTTTCACGGAGGGACTTGTCTGCAAGGAACTTGTTCCTAAGTAGCTTTGTTTGTAAAACCCCAGCCTGGAACCCACCCAGATGTCCCTCAAAAGGTGAGTGGCTCAACGTAGGACAGCACATCTGTACCATGGAGCGTGACTCAGCAACAAAGGGGAATGAGCCAGTGATGCAGGCGACGACTCGGATGAATCTACAGGCAATGGTGCGGCGTGGAAGAGCCAGTCTCAGAACCCATATGGCATGGTCCCATGTATGTAACCGTTGTGGGGACCTTAATCACAGAGCTACAGATTGGTGGCTGCTGGAGGTTAGGAACAGAAGGGGAGGGATGTGGCTAAAAAGGGGTGACACAAGGGGTCTTGTGGCCATGGTACAGTCAAGCATCTTGATTGTTGTGGTGGTGACTCCAGGCTCACATGTGACAAAAATTGAGTAGAGCTGCACACATCCATATAAATAGTGACATCTGAGTGAACTAGAGGAGGCCAACGTCAATTCCTTGATGTTGCTGCTGGGTTAGGGCTTTGGGAGATGGGGAGGGGAGCTGGGGGAGAGATGCACGGGACTTCTTTGTGCATTCCTTTGCACCATCCTGTGAATCTAGAATTATTTCAAAATAAAACCTTTTTAAATGCATATACCCAGAATCCAATTCCCCCTTCCAGTCACCTGCCCTGTTACGACGTAGGTCCAAACCGACATAGGTCATCTCTTACATGGATTATCGCAACGGTCTATTCTCAAAAAAAGAGCAGCTTCTAAAATGGAAAGAGAAATAAATTAAGACCAGCCAGGTGAGAAAAGCAAAAGTTATTTATTGGATCCTTATTTTGGAAGGGAGTCAGCCCCCGTCACTTGTGTTTTGGAAGAGACTCAGAGGCAGGAAGAGGTGTGGGAAGGCTTTATGGACCAAAATGGGGAGGCATCAGGTGTGCCCCCGAGGGAAGCTTTTGGCACAGGGGTGCCACTAGAGGTGGGCTGACTAGAAGTGAGATGTCCCATATGATAGGTTGGCTTTTTCCTGGTTGATTCTAAGTTGGGACGAGGGACCAAAAGGGGGGAACCTGTCGGTTATTGACCCTTTGGGGGGCCATTTGTCACAGAGACTGTTATTTGGCTTCCTGGATCATCACTAGAGAAAGGGGTGTGGCTTCCCACAAACCTGACGCACAGCAGGCTGGCTTCCTGCGCTGATGATTGTAGAAAAGGGCGTGGTTTCCTGTGCAGGTCGCTGCAGGTGTGTGTCAGAGTTCTGTTTTTATATGTAGCCTGGCCATTGTTGGCTCATATATTCAGTCTCCCATATTCCTCCAGCGGGTCCCCATTGCACGGAGTCCTCACAATGGTCTCTAAGGCCCTACTTGACCTGGCCGCATTTTCCCCTTCTAGCCTCCTTCTCTCCTGTACTCTCCACTCCAGCCCCACTGATCACCCTGCTGTGCCAGGCCCTCTCCCAAGGCACTTTTGGTCTTCTCATATCTGTATGACATTCTTATTTTTCATGCTCGTTGTTTATATCTCAGCTAGAGTGGAAATTTCACGAGGATGAAAGTTTGGGTTGGTATCTTGACTTCTACCCCAGCACCTAGAACATTGCCTTACCCAGCCCAGAGCGAGTGCCCAGTATAATTAAAAACAAAAACAAAAACGAGTGAACTCATACGTGAGTATATGTGTGCAGACATATTTAATAACATCTACTACTTTTTACCAGGTGCTTGGAGTTTACTGAGCACTGTGCAAAGTGCATTAATATATTGTCTCACTTTTATTCTTTATTTCCTATGGAGGTGATGTCATCAAAGTCACTTCCTGTCCAAGGTAGTCATGGGAAAGCAGTACTGAGTCCCTGAGCTCTTCAGAGACCTACATGAAAGTCTAAAGCCCAAGAAGAGGTCTGGTTCCAAAATGCAAAAACTATACAATAACCCAAATTAATAAATGTTTAATGAAATGTCTACAAAATGTCATCAGTTGCTAATTTATGTCATTAATTCTGTGTCAACTTCTTTAATTATTAAATGTTGTGTTCATAAGAATTTCATTACATTTGGAAATAATTTGTGGATTAGACTTTTTTAAGATTTTATTTATTTATTTGACAGACAGAGATTACAACTAGGCAGAGAGTCAGGCAGAGAGAGAGAGAGAGGAGGAAGCAGGCTCCCTGCTGAGCAGAGAGCCGGATGCGGGGCTCGATCCCAGGACTCTGGGACCATGACCTGAGCTGAAGGCAGAGGCTTTAACCCACTAAACCACCCAGGCGCCCCATGGATCAGATTTTTTTTTAAAACTCTGTGAGCACTTCAAGAATGCGAACGAATACCAGAGAGCACTGAGAACTCGCGGATAATTATACTGTGAACAAATTACTCTTAGCCAAATAATTTCCAAGGCAGACTTACAAAAATCACTTCATATTATTTTACAGTGATATGTTATATTTAATGCAGCAATTCTGGGATTTTAATAATTGATTTGGGGAGGAACTTCCAAAAGTAACAGTACTTCATCCTAGGGACGTCTTAAAGTGGCCTTTGATACAATTAGCCCCATTTTACGGATTTAACTCTGTGCTCTGCAGTTTCCTAGTCACGCTAGTCAACCTCCCCAGTTTCTTCTGGCCAAGTCCTCCTGCCTTCCTATTTCCACCCCTCCCTTACCCACTATCACCAACAAGCCCACCCTGGGCCTGAGCACACACAGGGTGTGTGTGTGTGTGTGTGTGTGTGTGTGTGCAGTCAAGCAAGGTACACATTGCCCAGGCTCTTGTCCCCTCTCGGCTTGCTCCCAACTCAGGTTGTTCCATGGTCTCCTAAGGATCCCTGAATGGCTTCTGGAATGGGGGAAGCAGCAATCCCCCACATCGCCACCAGGTGGTGCCACAAGCTCAAGCCTGAGGTTTTGTGGGCAGCCTTCAAGGAGCCAGAGCTAGGAGGCCCCCTGGGGCCACTCCCCAGGCTTCTTCTCTGGGGTGATTCTGGCCCTCTGGGGTGAGCCACATGACCTGTTTTCACCACTGTGGTTTGACTCCTGCTCCCTCTCTGTCCGAGTCTCCAAGCTGTGTTTGTCTCTTGGGGTTCCTGTCTCCCTCTCTCTGCCCCTCCCCCACCTTGTGTTTTCTCTCTCTCCCTCTCTTTCCTTTTCTCAAATAAATAAAATTAAAAAAACAAAAGAAACAAACAAACAAAAAACCAGCTGCTGGTGACTATTACATGGCAGACACTTTGCCAGGCTCTAGGAGAATCAGTGAAAGGTCAGTGAAGGCAAGTCAGAGTCCCAGTGTAGGGGCAGAAGCTCCCAGCAGAGAAGGACTGTGGTAGGTGAGCCCTTTTATCCACTGCCTCTTCCTCCTCCCCTCCCTTCCCCCCTTCCCTCCCTTCCCCTCTCTTCTTTCCAAAAGCCACTCAACAGAAAGAGCCAGAAGTGTTCTTCTCTCAGTTGCCATCCCTTCCATACACAAATCTCCCAAAGGCCACCTCCTCATTACTCTCATTTCAAGGTTTTGGGGGCCCCACCAGGGGCTAAGCCAGGGCCTTGAGTGAGTGACCCAATGACTGAGATCTTCCCACCAACTACTTGCTACCCATGTGTTGGGGCCCTGGGTGCCTTGGACTATAGTATGGTTTTTCACCTTCACCCAGATATTTACTCCATCCTTATTTTCTCTATCTTTCTCTGGGGTAAGGGATCATTCCGTTTGTCCACAATTAAACCCTCCATCAGGCTCAGGTTCCATTACCTTCTCTCCCTCCCCCCCCACCTCTTTCTCTCTTCCTACTGGATCTTAACTCTCATGTCCCTCAAGTGCCCACCTCCATGCCAGCCAATGCAATTAGACAAGAGAAAGCATCTTAAAACCTTGATAGGAGGAGATGAAGTTTCACATTTGCAGACAACTGTGTACTGAAGGTGAAATTCTCTGAAGAAAAATACAGTAAGTTAGTGAAGGGCGAAATTCCCACAGAGCTATAAATTGCATCCTCATCGATATTATAATGGAAGGAAAGACCTTATTTAGAGAAGTGTCAGAAAAGATAAAGTACTTCGGAATAAATAAGAAATGTTCAAAACCAATATGAAAAACATTATAAAACTTCTGAAGAACACAAAAGACTTAACAGGCCACAGTCATGGATCCATAGGCTCAATATCACGACTGTGATTTTTCATGCATTTCTTCACACAATAATGGGATCCCAATAAAGATACTGACAAAAAGACACGTGCCCAGTCAGCATATAAAGAGGCTCGACACCATCAATCACACCCATTACAACGGCTGACGTGAAAAAGACTGATGGGGGCTCAGTGGGTTAAGCCTCTGCCTTCGGCTCAGGTCAAGATCTCAGGGCCCTGGGATCAAGCCTTGCATGGGGTTCTCTGCTCAGAGGGAGGCCTGCTTCTCCCTCTCCCACTCCACCTGTTTGTGTTCCCTCTCTTGCTGTCTCTCTCTCTGTCAAATAAGTAAATAAAATCTTAAAAAAAAAAAATACTAATCCACAGCAATGGAAGAGCCGATTGTTGGTGGCCTGGGGCTTGGGGACGGGGGCAGGGGCTGGGGAAGGAGCTGAAGGGAAATTTGTGAGTTGATGGAAATCTTCTGAATCTTGATTGTATTAGCTGATGGTTACACGGTGTTCACATTTGTCAAAACATATCAAGCACTACATTTAGACCAGGTGCATCTCATGGTAGTATACTTTAAAAAAAAAAAAAAAAGTAAATGCTGGAGGAAGACAGCAAAAACCCTGTGCTTTTGAAAATCCAAGTTAAAGAGTGACGAACAACTGGACAATTATAATAAAAACCCTTCACTGAGATGCAGTTTTTCACTTATGAGATTATCAAAAAATCCAAAAGTTTAATAACACCCTGTGCTGGCATGGCTGTGAGGAAACGCACACTGAATCACTAATCACGGGAGTGTAAATTGGAATAAGCCCTTAAAGAGGGCATTTGGACAATACTTGTTTAATTACAGATGCTTGAACCTAGCTATTTCCCTTCTGGAATTTTATCCTACATTAAAGGTCATTACTGCAGCATTGTTTAAAATAGCAAAATCCCCAAAATAACCTAAATGTCCATCAATGCAGATAGGTTAAATTATGATGCATCCAAACAATGGAATCCTATGTAACTACAAAACACAGTGGGGAAAGTCTGTGTGTGCTATTATGGAAAGATCCTCAAGGCTGTAACGTTAAGTGAATAAAGCAACATTATATTTGCCATGTATTTGTATTTTTAAAAAATCCAGAGGATATATATTTGGATTTTCTTGTATATATATGCGTGGAAAAAAAAAAAAAAAGGAGGAAGGTGTGGGAAATATGTGGATGGAGTCAGGAGCATGAGGGACGATTTTCACAGTATGCCTTTTTAATCTAAAAAATTTTGAAAGACGTGACTGTACCATCTATTCAAAATTTACTTATTTTTTAAAATAATATCAAAATAATACATTACACATGTCAATGTGAGCATTTTACTTATCGTTATCCACAAGGTTACCTTGTGGTAACCACACTAAGCAAATCTAGTTCAGTGCAGGTACACACATGGTAGAGCGTTACTGTTTCTATCCCCTGCTCCCCAAATCCACGCACAACCGCCCCCCCCGCCCCCGCCCCCGCCCCCGCCATCCCCACCATACTTCAGGTTCCAGTTCCTGAAATCAGAGGCGCTCAGCTGCCTCTTCCGGGTGTGTCCTCGAAGGGGCTGTCTCCTCTGTAGCATGCTTTGTCCCATCTCTTTGCTTCTCTCCTCCCCTGCCCTGTGGCTGCAAGGGCATCACCTCCTCTGATAAGCCTCCTCTGACTGACACCCTCTCCCTCCCTCCTCACACACTACCTCCCTGAAGTGTCCCTTGCCTTCCCCAGCAGACTGCAAGGCCTGCTCAGTCCTCAAAGCCCAGGGGCCCTTGAACCTGTGGGCTCCCATTCCTGGAGCACCGGCCCCACCAAGGAATGAGAGCCCCTCAACACAGGGAAGGAGCGGCAGGCCTCACACCCCTCCTATGTAGACATCCGGGAGATTCGGTTTCCTGTAAATGTTAAGTTGATCCTCCCACAACCACAAAGACAATCTGAGTTTCAGTTTCTCCTAAGCTTTCATGAGGAAGACGTGGGGCTTTCCCATAAACTGCCGGTACACTGGGTGCCGCTGCCGTGGGGGGAGGAATTGATGAGCAGCTCATGCATGAAGCTCACAGTCCAGCAGGGAGGGCAGGCACCGATGCAACGAATGGTGATACACATAGTGGGGAATGGATGGGACAGCCCCAACACGGAGGGGGGCCCCATGGAGGGCGGAGGACCATGCCCCACTAGGCCTGGAGGGTGGTGGGAGGGTGGCTGGTGGGGGCGGGAAGGACTGCAGGGAAGGCAGTCTGCAGCTGAGGGCAGAGCCGGGGCAGCTGGCTGGCCTCTGGCCCTCCATGGTGAGAGCCCGGGAGCTGAAACCTGAACCCCAAGGCCACCTAGTCCACGCTAAGAGGATTTCCCAAAGGAGGAAAACGCAGGCACTGGCAGAAACAAAGGGGAAAATTAGACTGTGCCAGGGGAGCTAGAGAGGCCCCGAGGGGAACAGCCTGGTGCCAGAGGACAAGCCCGGGACTGTTTCATAAAGGGGAGGTCCCAATTTCTCAGAGTTTCGTTTTTCACAAGACTTTCTGGGAAGTGAGATTCATTTCTTAGGGCTGAAGACGTAAAAGGCCCCTTCCCTGGGCTCCCTGGGGTTTGGGCTGGAGCACAGCAGCAGAAAGCTGGGCCAGGCTCCCAGCTTCCCAAGACCTGGCCTGGCCTCTAGGCCCACTTCCTTCTGTTTCCTCCCCTTCTGCTGGTGGAGAAACAGGGACCCCGGGGGTGGGGGTGTGGAGAGGCCAGGGAGCGGAGAGCAGCTCTGACTCCTCTCCTGAACGTGATCAGACACCACCCCCCCAACCCTAACCCTAGGGAGGGTGTTTGCAGGACCAGCTCTGACACACCCATATCCTCTCTTTCCTAGCCAACTTTTACCCCAAAGAGGAACAGAAGAGCCCATACCTGCCCCAGGGTCTCTGAAACCCTTGGCAGAAGGGGAACTGTGGGTGATTCACACGCATATATTAAGGGTGTGACAGCCTCCCAGCCCTGGTCCTTGCCCAGGTGGCAGTAGGGGCATGGCCTCGGGGATTCCCCAACCCACCCCATGCCCCCACCTCTCTTCAATACATTGTAAACAGCACATTTATTGGTGGTTTGCCAACCTCTGGTAAAAAGCACAGAACAGCAGGGCTCTCCTACATGCTGCCCTGGGCTCCAGCCCGTCAGGCATGCAAGACGGAGCTGGGGGACGAGTCAAGACATCTTCAGGAGCAAGGCCAGAGCGGAGAAGGCCCCACACTTTTCCATCCCCACTGCCCATGGCCTGGGCCTAGAGAGCAACTGGGAAGGCAGGCCCAGCTCGATCCCCAAATCCCTGCCCTGAAGTGACTCTTCTTGGTGGCTGCCCTCCTTCTCCACACTCAACCTCCCTGATCCCCACCCTGGAGCTGGGACCTGAGCCACATGCTTGGCTCCCTCACACCAGCCCAAATCCATGCAGCCAGGCTATGTCTGCGGGCCCCTTCCCTCCAGTCAGGTCGCCAGCAGAGCAGGCCGGCTTGGCTCTCGTTATCACACGGTGTACCCGGCTCAGGGCTGGGCATTCAGCCGGGGAGCAGGATGGGCAAAGGCTTGTCCAGAGAAGCACTCCAGGTAAGGAGGACAAGGCGGCCTGACACAGTCTCTCCCAGCTCTGGTGTCGGCCCAGTCTCCATCCCTTGGCTCCTGGCTGAGGAAGGCCTCAACAATCCAAGGTGTGGCACCAGTGCCGCCTTCTTCTCTAAGATGCCTCCCTGGCTTGATGCCAGACTTGGATCTGGGCTACGGACAGTCAGCCAAAGCCGCTACTTCAGGGCCCTGAGGACAGCCTCCAGCTTCATGGCCACGGCCAGGTCACCCTTCACCTTTAGCCGCCCACTCATGTAGGCCCCCAGGGGCCGCAGCTCCCTGCACAGAAGGGCCCGCAGGTCCGCCTCGGTCATCTCCACCACGACATCAGGGATGCCGTCAGGCACTCCATGTCCTACCCTCCCGTGCCCTGTGGAGGGAAAGAAAACTTGAGCACTGGTAGGGGGATGGCTATGCAGCAGGGGGAAGGACTGGTTAGCATGGCCCACGGGAGGAGTAGAAAGTAATAGTCAGGTGTTCAGGTTCTAATTCCCTGAGTTCAAGTCTTATTGGCTGTAGGAGCACTTGGGGCCTCAGTTTCCAAATTGGTGAAACGGGAAGGACAATCATCCCCGAAAAGAGACTTGAGGTGAGTTGTAGGGAGATCATGCATTGCACGTGCTCAGCACAGAGACTGGCATGCAGTTGGTCTGTACTGTGTGCGGGGCTCGGGCTGCAATCATCAAAGTCGTCCTTCTCACAGAGACAGGCAGGGAGACAAACCCCCAGATTGTGCTGTCTGAGCCCCGGACTGCTATGAGGTCCCTCTAAACTGTGGCAGGAACAGAAGGATTTTAAATTTAAATTTAAAAGAGGACCATGGGGAAGGGGCAGCTACAAGCAACCTGGCTGGGAAGGTGAGCAAGAGGAGGGAAGGCAGTGGCACCTGTAGTGAGATCGAGGAAGTAGATGTTCTGGGCACCACTGGGCAGGATGACATTGAACTGGTAGCAGGCGCCAACTTGGCTGACCAGGGCCTCCGATAGGAAGGGCTGCAGAGCAGTCAACAGTCCCTCCGCCACGGGCTGCTTTGGGCTGGGCCCAGCACCAACAGGAGGCGCAGGCTGCTCGACTTCACTCACCATCTCCAAGGTGTCTGCTGGCGGTGGCCGACAGGGTTGGGGAAGGAAGCAGAGGGAAGAAAGTCACTGTGCTCCCAAGGTCAGGCTCACTGTGACCTCTGCACTTCTCATGGCAGCTCCCTCTCATAGGCCCTTCAAGCCTGAGTTTGACTTCCTCCTCCGCTAAGAAGCAGCCCCTCAGCTTTCACCCCTGGGTGCTGTCCCCTCCTCCCATGGAGGCTCCCGAAGGCCTCCACCCACTCAGCTCTCTTCGCCGCCTTAGCTCCCGTCAGCTCAAGCAGTAGGCACAGCCTGAGCAGCTGGGCAGGTGAGCACTGCACAAACGCGCTCAGCTCAGTTAAGAGAATGGGCCCTGAGCCTGTGCAGAACACTGAGCTGAGCGCCCCAGAAGCACCTCCCCTTCTTTCTAGAGCTCCTCACCTGGCCCTGGGGCTGACAAGCCTCCTGCCACGGAGGACAGGCCTCCTCCCAGGAAGTGGAGGGCCAGCTGCTGGAGAGTGCTGTCCAAGTTGGGCCCCGCTGGGCTGTCCTGGGGTGGCTGGAGCACGGCCTCCACTGCCAGCTCTACCCGGTCCACCTCCAGCCCCCAGGCCCTGGTCACATCATTGATTTCCAGCTGAAAAAGAGTGTAGGCGGAGAAATGGAATTAAGCCGACAAGCCATTCTGGGAGCACCTCCTTTAGACTGGAGGCACCGCGCCTCCTGTTCCGGCCCAGGCGCCCTCCTGAGGAACACAGGCAGAGAGCAAGTACATACAACCCAGGAGCTGGTAACTGGTGTGAGTAACTAGGACCAGGCCTGACCCCCTGGAGGCCCAGGGAATGGGCAGTGATGCTGGGTGGATCGGGGTCACCCCAGCCAAGGAGTACATCAGGAAGGAAGACTGTGATGTGACCTAAAAGAAATATATGTTTCCATTTGATCATTCAACTGATTAAAATATACTTCTACGTTATTTGTCTTTGTTCCTGACTCAGCTCCTACGACCCTTGGAATTGCCTGTGAGAAGAGTGATAAAGGGGTCTTCTATGAAGGTAAGAAAGGTGACTTTTGGACCCCCTCAAGGGCGGGAGCTGGCTGCCAGGAGGACCAACTATGTGATTGGAGAGTTGGAACCTTCAGTCCCACCCTGAGCGATGACCAATGACTTGGTCCTCAGTACGCAAAGAAGCCTCCAGAGAATTCCCAGAAGGACTGGGTTCCAGAGCTTCCAGGCTGGTGAACGCCAGAGAGTGGGGTGCCTGGGGAGGGCAGGAATGTTCCATACGTACCTTCCCCAGACCTCGCCCTGTGTCTCTCTTTGGTTGTTGATTCATAGCTTTTATCACATTCTTTAATAAACTGGTAAATGTGCTTCCCAGAGTTCTGAGAGCTGCTCTAGCAAAAGGACCCAGGGAGGTGGCTGGAACCCCCACCCGGAGCCAGTCAGTGAGAAGCACAGGTAACAGCCTGGGGCTTGTGACTGGCATCTTTAGTAAGGGATGGGGGGCAGTCTTGTAGGACTGAGCCTTTAACCCACGGGATCTGATGCTATCTCTTGGTAGACAGTGTTAAAAGTGAGTTGAATTCTAGGGATACCCTACTGGTGTCTGAAAATTGCTGGGTACTGTGTGTGTGGAAACCCCCTTCCCCACACTGGAGTTGGGTCCGGGAACCCCACAAGAAGGACTCTTTCAGGCAATGGGAACAACATGTATAAAAGCCTGGACATTTCTTTTGATGGCTGCATAGTATTCCATTGTGTATATATACCACATCTTCTTTATCCATTCATCTGTTTATGGACATCTAGGTTCTTGCCATTTGCAACAACGTGGATGGAACTAGAGCATATCATGCTTAGCGAAATAAGTCAAGCGGAAAAGACAACTATCATATGATCTCCCTGATATGAGGAAGTGGTGATGCAACATGGGGGCTTAAGGGGGTAGGAGAAGAATAAATGAAACAAGATGGGATTGGGAGGGGGACAAACCATAAGTGACTCTTAATCTCACAAAATAAACTGAGGGTTGCTGGGGGGAGGGGGGTTGGGAGAAGGGGGGTGGGATTGTGGACATTGGGGAGGGTATGTGCTTTGGTGAGTGCTGTGAAGTGTGTAAACCGGGTGATTCACAGACCTGTACCCCTGGGGATAAAAATACATTATATGTTTATAAAAAATAAAAAATTAAAAAAAAAAAAAAAAAAAAAGCCTTGACAGAAGAACCTGGAACGTCTGAGGAAGTGTGAGTAACCACCGTTCCATTTAGCTAGACCCCCAAGTGTGGCTTGGGAGACTGGAACAAGTGGAGGGCTCTGAGGTGGGCGGTCCCGCTAGCTTGGCTTTATTCTGATACATGAGGAGCTGTGAGAGGAGCTCGGCAGGGGGGTGACCGCAGACCTGCTCGTTGGGAACTCCTCCTGGCTGCTCCGTGGACACCGGATTGAATGGGGCTGAGGGTGGGGACGTGGAGACCACGTGGGCCACTGTTTCAAAGTGCAGGCAGAAATGAGGCGGCTCTGGTGTTAGACGGAGAGGTGGCCGTGAAGCGGAGACATGCAGAGGACAGAGCACAGCTCTGTCAACTAGATGCAGCTACAGCAAGACACCCGGGAAACAAGCAGGGAGCGTGGTGGCCACCTGCCTGCGAGTGCCGGAGGGCGGAGAGGGGCCGGCTCCGGCGTGGGCTCCTGCAAGAGCGCGAGCGCGGTGCTCACCGGGAGCGAGCACACAGGCAGACACTTGCTCGGCGAAGGCTAGGGGAGGGAAGAGGACTATTTTTTTTTTTTAACATATTCAGCTTGAAGTGTCCACCAGGCGGTTGGATAAACGGGGTCCAGGGCACAGGAGGGGAGCTGGAGCAGAGGGTTGTACATAATCAGTGTCCAGAAGCAGCATGAAGCCCGGCTGGATGAGCCCTCCCAGGAGGTCCTAGGCAAGAAGAAGAGGCCATTGGCAGAACCTTGGAAACTGAAGGGCAGGAGAGCAAGTAGTAAGCAGGAGTGAGCTGGAAGGAGGAAAAGCAGAAGTGAAATAATGGAAACCAAGGGAGCAAAGGATCCGAGAGAGAGAGAAAGAGAGAGAGAGAAAGGAGGGTGCACAGAGTCAGAGGCTCCCCCCATGTTAAGCAAGCGTGGGACCGAGAAGTGCTGGGAGCTAGCAGGAAGGAGGTCATGCTGCGGTCTTAGGAGTCTAGAGGAAGCCTAGACTGAGGATGGGGTGAGCAAGGGAGAGAGGCGGGGGAGACAGGGGAGAGCTGTCAGGGGCTGGGGTGCAGAATAGAGTCTGTGCCCACGCCCACGCAGAAAGGAGCGGAGAGAGGACTAACAGAAGCAGAAGCTGAGCCCTGAGCCCAGAGCACTGCCCATGCAGGGAGGAGCCTCGGAGGAAGAAGCACCGCTTGGCTTGCGGTGAGCAGAGAGACAGCACAGACCCGGAGGTTGAAGGGCTGATGCCCGATGAGCGAAAGGGTTACTGTCCCGGGGGTCTGCCCCCTGAGGAGGAAGAGGCCAGGTTGCAGCAGGGGAATGTAGTGTGTAGCGGCAGTGAATGGAAGCAAGCAACCTGCCTGGGGGAGGAGTGAGTAGCTCACCAGGGTCCAGCAAGGGAGACTGGAGAGTGTGAGTCCCTCCAGGGAAGAGGCAGAGAAGGAAGTGAGAATGAGAAATGTATGCCTCACCCAGGGCTTCCGGGAGGCAAGCTAGTGTTCCTGAGACTTCGTTGTAACCACAGGCACTGACCCCACTTTACCAGGCGCCAACCCAGTTTGGGCAACAGGCCCTAAATGACTAACATCCTGGTGCGGGACTGACTTCCCCCAAACTGCCTCTCTCAGCTTTGTTGCACAATACGCCTGGTGTTCTGGTTTCATTCCCCACCCGCCCCTGACAGCAATAAGGCTGAGATCAGCTTTCTCCTCTGAAAAGTACACTAAAATGGAATGTGGTTTCATAAATAAAAGCTGTTATCAATTTGTTATCAACTGTAGAAGATGGAGCACTGGATTGAGGGTGGGGGGTGGGATAGCCAGTGATCTGGCTCTGGGCCGGCTCTGCCCTTGACCATGGTTCTTGGGGGGCAACCAATAACTTCTGAGCCCTTAGTTTCCTCCGCCAAAATAAAACCATAATATTAGCCCTCTGGCAGCAGAATGTGAAGCGGATACACGTGGGGAGCAAAAGGACTCATAGACCCTAAGACACTCTGCACGTGAGAGCTGCCGTCCCCAGCACAGCCGCATCTCCTTGGGAGTTTCCCCCATGGGGCTGGTTCACTTCCAGAAGGGACTGGGATCTCCAGGACTGGCATTACTGCCCCCCACTTCGGTCCTCAAACCCCAGGTCCCCAGGGGAAAACACAGCTAAGGGGACTTAAGGGGAAACCTCCCTCAGGGTCCACCAGGACACAGGAGAAAGCCCAAGGAGAGCCTGGGGAGCAGGGGATATGCCACCACGTGTGACACATGCCACATTTCCACCCCGTCCTGTCACAAAAGGGATGAGAGGGGAATTCTGGCGTAGATAATGACTCACACGTGGAGAGACAAGAAAAAGGTCCAAACGCCTTTGTGTCTGCTCTGTTCTGAACTAGGAACACAAAGCCCCCAAGCGCACATGCTGCCCCGTGGAGCCTGGAATTCCCCAGGTGACTGTGCTAGGAGGGCCCCCACTCCTTTCACCCCCACTGCCTGTCTCCGAAGCCCAGTGTTGTCATGGCAATGCCTGCAGAGTGGTGAAGGGTAGAACCCCAGCAGTTAGGGAAGGCCCTAGAATCTGGATTAGGCCATGCCCCTCTCAGGGCCCCCGTGCCTCTCCAAGACAAGCTTGCCCAAGACCACTATGCTCTGCACCCATCTTCTGTTGCTCAGTCCCACCCAGACCGCTGGCTCTTCCAAGGTTGGAATATATGGTAAACTGAGGCCTAGAGCAATTTGATGCTTTGCTCAAAGTGCCCTGGCAGGTAAAGCCAGGCCCAGGAGCTCACCACTGACCTCTACCATGTGAACAGCTGCCTACCAGGAGCTGGTCGCTGATCTTGAGCTTCTCCATCTGGATCTCCCGCAGAGGCCTCTTGAGCAGGGCCTTGGTCATAGCATTCTGGGCCGTCATGCGCGTGGCCATGTTCAGGTCCTTCACAGTCATCACAGACAGTACTGGATCCCAGATGCGGAACTGGACATCAGCCCCCACGGACAGCACAGCCCCATCCTTAGAGGCCAGCTGTTGGGGGAGGTCGTGAAAGAGGAGATACTCAAGGGACTGGTGCTGCAGTCGTCTTGGTGGAGCTCTGGCCCACCAAGACGACCCCCCCTCCTGGTACCTAGCTCCTCAAAGGGAAAATCACATCCCCAAGGGCATGTCAGTAGGTACATTGAGCAAGGATGTCCTCCCAGCCTCCATCCTCAACTTTTCTGGTTTCTTCCACCACCCTGCCCCTGACGGCTACTCATACACCATGGAACTGGCTCCCACAATCATGCTGCACAAGCCCCCACTCCCTCTGTCTGGGGGAGCCGAGAAGATCCTCACCTTGCAGGGAGGGACATTGAAAGCACGTGTCCTCAAATCCACCCGCTGGAAGGAGTCAATGAAGGGCAAGAGCAGAACCATGCCGGGCCCCTGAGGGGTGCGGATCCGGCCTAGTCGAAACACGATCACTCGCTCATAGGTGGGCACAATCTGTTCACGAGGGTGAGAGAGAGAGGTGAAAGTCCTGGGCCTAGGCTCACAATGGCATCTGCCCAGGTACCCCCTCCCCTCTCTCTCCTTTGCTTTGGTCAGTGTCAGATATCCTTAGATCTTTTTGGAAGAAAAAACCAAGACTCTGAGAGGCTAAATGATTTGCTCAAAAATCACAGAGCCTCCGAGTGAAACAGGAAAATTTGAATGCAGTTCTGAATAACTCCAACCCCCAAAAAAGGGCTTTGTCAAGTTCAGAAGTAAATAGGTCCAAATTGAGAAATGAAGGCCCAGAGAGGCAAAGTGACTTGCCCAGGGTCACATAGTGTTTGTTTCAGTGGCAGCTTTAGGACTAGAATTTAGCACCTTCTAAAGACTTCCTTCCAGACCACACCAAACCCGAAGGCTTTCTAGAAAAGTTGACTGTTTCCTAGGGCCACACAAAGGGCACGGCCTGCCTGGGCTTCCACCTTCACTGCAGCTCTCAGATGTGATCTTTAAGTACAGCTCCAGCTTTCCCCGCTGCACCAGCCCTTGTTAAAAACCAGGCCTGAATTCCTATTACTCATTACCTACTGGGCCAAGTGGAGTAGTTTTCAGTTCAAATTTCAGCCTAACCCAAAGAAAGGAAGATGTGGCAAAGACATCTGTGTGCACCTTAAAGCCAGCGTCCAGACCCCAGAACTTGGGTGTTTGGGAAGGCTTGTTTGCCACTCACTGGCTCCCAGTATGACTTTGGGCAAGCCTGAGCCTATTTCCTCATCTGAAAGATACAAATGAACAATCCCGGACCAGCCCATTTCACTGGGATGTGATAATGTAATATTCAGGGGAAGGGGACAGAGGATGGAAAGTGGGGGCCCAGTCCCCCAGAGTCTGACCCAGCCAGCCTTACCTTCAAGGCGAACCAGCCAGAAATGGGGAAAGTGAGCAGCAGCAGCAAGAACCCCAGGAAACTGATGAGGCTGTGGCAGAGGTAGGAGGGCCAGCTCTGGGGCGCGTCTGGGGACAAGAGAGCAGAGGCAGTCAGGGAACACCAACCAGTGCTGGCAGGACAGCAGCAGGCTGAGTGAAGTCGGTCAAGTGCACCTTTTGCCCACCTCCCCCTTCAGCAGCTAGTCCCTTCTCGGAGCTCTCGGTTGCCTCCTTGCCTCATTTCTGTCTCTAGCCAGATGCTAGTGAAGAACGTTCCCTCCTCCCACACATCAAAACTAATCTGCCTCGAGTTCCACCTCCACAAGGCCGAGTCTCTGCTAGGCAACAGCCTTTAGATTTGAGAAGCCAATCCATGTGATGCTCTCCTCACCAGGGATCTGGAGCAATTCTCTTGTCTGATAGATAGTGCCTCCCATACCTGGCACACAGCCAGGAGCACCCAGGCATCTGTAAACACTGTGCTGGGCTGAACTGAATGCTGGTGGTAGAACACATTCCTCTTCCACCATCAGCCCCAGAAGTGTGCTTTCATCCTCTTGGAGATAAGGCCTTAGGCTATCCTAATGCTTAGGATAAAGCATTAATGGCTCAACAGGAACCATAGGTGAGGGTGAAGATGTTCTTCTCTAGCTCACAACTCACGCCCCCTTTTAATGCCCTAAGGACTATCAAATACTTGAAGTGGCTTCGGGTAGGAGGCGGGAACTAGGAAGATGAGGCTCATCTGAGATCAGAGGTCCTGGCCCCTTGGAGAACCGAGAGCCCACGATGAAAATGGAGCTGAGAGCCCCAGAATCTAGCACGGTTATCCTCTGGTATCTTTCTCCTCCCAAGCTTGGGCAGGAAGCAGATAGGAGCTTTTGCTCAGTCCTTCCAGGAACGCTATGCCCTCTGGGCTCTCCAAACCCCAGGATGTTTTCCTGTCTAGCTCTGATCCCTGTGGTCCCTGCAGGAAAGGAAGCCTTGGGGAGGGTCAGCTGTCATTACAGGAGGGTCAGGAGAGACCAAATCCTCCAGGGTTTGCCTGTCAGACTGAATCATGTGTGATCTGGCCCTGGGGCCAAGGGAATCCTTCGAGGCTCTGGAGCAAGAGATGACCAAAGCTGACACCACAGGCAGCCAAGGGCCTGCCCATATCCACCAGGAAATAAGCAGATGCTTAAACTCCAGGCATCTAGAAGTACCCCCTGGAATCAAGATTTTGCCATTTCTCTGCAGCCAAGCACCCTTAGAGCTCTGGTGACCTCCCACGCCTAGACTCTGGGGTCTTTCTGGTCAAAATGGGAATTTGAGGGGTCTCCCGCATGGCCCAGTCGGTGAATCTGCCGACTGTAGGTTTCTGCTCAGGTCATGATCTCAGTTCCTGAGATCTGGTCCCATCTGCTTGAGATTCTCTCCCTCTCCCTGTCCCTTCGCCCGCCCTCCCGCCCTCTCTCTCTCTCAAATAAATAAATACATCTTCAAAATGAGAATTTGAAATCCCTTCCCAGGCTTAAAGGGCTGATAAGAGCCGAGAGGATAAATGAAGGGATGAGGCCTGTTAGAGGATGAGAGTGCTCCGGCTAACAGCCCAGTAGCCCTAGGGAGGGCGGGTGAGCGCTAGCATCCCAATGCCTGGTCCAGACCCTTCTCCACGCCATAGCCACTCTCGGTGCCTCCTCTCAGGAGGCGAGGGCGCCAGACCGGCTGACTCCTGAGGGTACCAGCCGGTCCCCGCCCCGGGTCCGCTGTGCTGGGCGGCCACTCACCGGCCCCCGGCCCCACGCCGCCCCGCTCCGGGGACAAGCAGCCCTTCTGCGAGCCCAGGAAGCCGAAGCTCGACTGCTGGAAACGATCAAAGTCCCCCAGGGGCAGCGCCCGGTACCCGGACCTGCCAAGCATGGCTCTTGACAGGGGCACGCCCCGCGCCCCCGCGCGGTGCCAGGCCACAGAAGCCGGTCGCTATCCGGCCCGCCCCTGCCGGCCGCAGCTTCCGGTCTCACTGGCCACGGGCTCAGGAGGCGGCGGCTAGCTGGGGCGGCTCCCGCTGTCCCACAGCGCCCCCTGCGCCGGGAGGACCGAGCCCGCCGGAGTCGTGCTCCTGCCTGGTCTTGGAAAAGGAGCTAGAAGGCAAGGTGAGCTTTGCGAGTGGGATTTCAGAGCCGAATTTCCTCCAAAATCGAGGAAATGCTACCAGCCTTCTCAGCATTCCCGCTCCAAAGTCACATACTGGGGTGGAAGTGTGTGGGATGTCTTATCTAGAATCAGGCTTTCTCCTGGGCACAGCCTGCAAATTATTCCTCCTTGTGTCCCTACAGCCCGGCAAGCCTGGCACAGAATGGATCGCAACACTTATTTGTTGAATGAGCTCGTAGCCAGCCTCACTGTGGTCAAGGTGGGGCGGGAGGGCCTGAACTTTGGCACAAAAAGAGAAATTTCATGTGCAGACCTCAGGGAACACAGCAGAGTGAGGAAGGAGGGGACAGCACAGAGCATCCCAGAGCAGGCCCTCTAGAGTATCCCAAAAGTCCAGAAACAGCACACCCCTAGATCCAGAGGTAAGCTGACCTAGAGGTAACTTGCCTCTCCATGGCTTGAGAAAATCTAAATGCAAATGGTAAATTTACTCTGAGAAGAAATGATTTTCGACATGGAGTTTTAAATGTTGCTCTCTTTGAAAGTTATTAATAAGAAATTAATAAAGCTTTCCTTGTCTCAGCCACATGCCAGCCCTGCCTCCTCAGACCCAACAGGGACCTAACAGGGACCCTTCCAGGTCCCTTCTGCCGCTGCTGCTCACCATCTTTGGCTTTTCCTAGTTCAAGGGCCCGATTGTAAAGCCCCGAGGCTGGAGGGTAGGGTAAGGCCCCTGAGGCCTAACAGGGTCCTGGGAAGTTGGCTCTCCCTCCCATTCCCTTTCCCCACACAGGCCAGAAGATCAGCTTTACAGGAGCAGGGTTCCATCACAATTCCTCGTCGGCTGCAAGCTGGAACTGAGCACAGAATTGTACCAGAAGTTATCACAGTGGTTAAGATGGTTTGATTTTTTTGAAGCCAGAGCCTTTGGCCCAGTGAAGCTGCCTAGAGGTGTTTTCTCCCCTCACCAGCTGGGAGCTGGCATGCTTCTCCTTTGGTCAAGAGCTAACCTGCTCTCTCCTCACTGTCTTCATATCTGCTCGCCAGCTCTCCCCCTTCCCTCCCTGCTCCTCTGCCTCAGACTCACCAACCTCTCTAGCTATCACCCAAGGCACCATCCTATTCCCCTCAGCCCCACTCAAGTGTCCTCCCAGTGTCTCTGACTCAGATCCCTCCTCTGCATCTCACAACCATTGTCCTAGACCAGGCCACGGTCCTAGGTTGTCAGAGTTACCGTCCCAAGATGCATGTTGGGTCATGTTTCTGGGTTCTAAACTCACTGTCACCCACAGACCTGGTCCAATTTCTTAGCCGTGTTCCCCCTCATGGGTCCCCTCTTAAATCTGAAAATAATGAAAACTAGTTTTTAAACAGACTCTCCTGTTCCAAACCTTCAGGCCTTTGCACGTGCTGTTCTAAGCTCTCCCCGCCCCACCCCAAGTTCCTTCAAGTCCCAGCTGAGGATCTCCTTTCCAGCCAGTCCCTCTATTGTGTGAAAACCTCTGTTTGGGCAACTGTTGCTCTTCCATTAGACCAGGAGTTCCTCCAAAGTAGAGCCACCTGCGGCTCATCTCCGTTACGGGGCCCAAAGCCTAGGGCGGCGCTGCCTCCTTTCTGCTCTGCTCTGCCACGGTCCCTTTACCCCCGGGTCAGCTGAGCGTCGCGTCAGCTCCCAATCCTCCCTCCGGCTCTGGGCGTGTCCTCTAAGCCCCCGCCGGCCTCTCCGCCCCTAGAACCGCCCCCTCGCTCTGTCTCACTTCCTCTCGGGAGGCGGGCCCTCACCGGGCACCGCCCCTTTCGGACCGTCTAAGGAGACTACCGCGTCTGGCGCCCGCCTCTCGTTCCGCTTCCCCTCCCGCCCCTCAAGCTCAAAATCGAGAATCGAAACTGTGCTGTGATCCATGCAGCAGGAGCCTGCACCCGCCCGATCTCCGGGTCCCCAGCAAGACCCCGCACTGTCCCACACGCCCACAATGCCTCCCCCGGAGTCCGTCCCCGAAGGCCACCAGCCCAGCCCCAGCCCCGCGGAGGTACTACTGGGTTTGGGGAGATGGGGTTTAGGCTTCGTTGATTCGCTACGGTGCGGGTAGAGGTGGGAAGGGAGAGGGCAACTTGACCAAGTACCTTAAAGAGTGACACAGAGAGAAAACCAGGTATTGGGTCCTGACCCTTTTGGCTGGGGTAAGGGTACATGAGAGTAGAAAAGGGCAGCAGGATGAGTTAGGGGAGCCTCTCTCGGCTGGGATTCGCCATGAACAGGGGGCAAGACGCTGAGGGTCCCTGACACTTGGGACTGGACTTGTCTGCCCACTCTGGCGACCCGCCCCCTAAACCTCTGCCTCCGGAGAAGGTGCACGGATTCGGGAGAAGGTGCACGGATTCGGGAGAAGGGCGGGAGGAGCCCTAATGCGCAGGCCTGGAGCCGGGGGCCTGTCCCAGGTGTGGAAAACCAAAACCCAACTTCCCAGGTCAGAAAGTGGAAAACTGGCCCAGATGAGAGACGTTCCCTGGCTAAGGCCTCAGAGCTCCTGTGGTGGTTTCACCGCTAGAGTATCTCCAGGATCCTTTTCTTGGAGCATGCTGCATGCCCAGTCCACCCCCGCAAGGGGCTTACAAGGTCCTCCCGGAAACTTGCCTCAGCCTTCTCTCCGACAAACTCCCCGGCTGCCTTCCTCCCCGAGAGGAGCTACTTAGATCCGTTGCTCTATGTTCTCCCAGGCCCTTTGGGCTCCCCTTCGTGAAAGCCAGGTTGCAGTGATTTTTATAATTTGCATTATTAGAACTAGAAGTAGTATTACTTAATTATGAACACTCCTCATGGGCCAGGTACTGTATAGTAAGCACTTTTTATTTTTGCTATAAAATATCCATAACATAAAACTTACCATGTTTTTAAAGATTTTATTTTTTGTAAGGAATCTCCACTCTCCATGTGGGGCTCAAACTTAAAAACAACCCTGAGATCAAGCGTTGCCTGCTCCACCGACTGAGCCAGCCAGGCGCCCCGAGAACTTAACTGTTTTTAAGCGTACATCTCAGTGGCATAACATGTATCTCACAGTGTTGGGTAACCCACCACCATCTGTTTCCAGAAGTTTTTTCATCATCCTCAACAGAAACTGTACTCCTTAGGTGGTAGCTCATTATTACTCCCTTGTCCCAAGTCCTGGTAACCTCTAAACTACTTTCTGTTGCTGTGGATTTGCCTAGTCTAGATATTTAATATAAGTGGACGTGCAATATTTGTTCTTTTGTGTTTGGCTTATTTTGCTTAGCATAATGTCTTCAAGGTTTTCATAGCATGTATGAGAAGGCCCTTCCTTTTCATTTTATTTATTTATCGGTAAAGATTTTATTTTTAAGTAACCTCTACACACCCAAGGTGGGGCTTGAACTCACAAGCTGGAGATCAGGAGTCACATGCTCCACCAACTGAGCCAGCCAGCACCCCCCACCTTCCTTTCTTTAAAGCTGAATGATAGTCCATTGCACGTGTAGACCCCTTGTGTTTATCCAGTCATCCCTTGATGAACACTTGGGTTGTTTCTACCTTTTGGCTCTTGTGCCTAACGGTGCTATGAACATGGGTGTGCAAGTATCTGTTTGGGTACTTGTTTTCAGCTATTTGGGGAAATATATCTAGGAATGAAATTGCTGGATTATATGGTAGTCCTGTATTTAACTCTCTGAGGAGCCACCAAACCACGGGATGCACTTTATGTGATGCTATATGAGATATACTTAAAGGATCTCCTTTCTACACGGAGTCCCAGGAAGGCAGGGATTTATTCATCCATGGATCTCAGGGCCAGTACTGTGTCTTATGGGAAGTAGATGCTCAGTCCATTGGGGAGTGAGAGCAGGAAGAACTGAGTAAGTGGGGGAGTGTGGTCCTGGGAAGTCTGGGTTTTGTATCATCCAATGACTGCCGGGAATGGAATATGGAGTCCCACTCCCAGCCTCCAGCCTCAGGAGCCGGTCTGGTGGGTGGGGACTCCTGGATTTCAGCTCACCCCAACCTCTCTGGTCCCCCAGCAAGCCCTGGAAGAGGAATTCCAATTCCTGCGCTGCCAGGCATGCCAGGTAGAAGCCAAGTGCCCCAAGCTGCTGCCTTGTCTGCACACGCTGTGCTCAGGGTGCCTGGAGGCGCCAAACATGCAGTGCCCGATCTGCCAGCTGCCCGGGCCCTTAGGCGCTGACTCGCTGGTGCTGGATAACGTCTTCTTCGAGAGTCTACAGCGGCGCCTGTCGGTGTACAGGCAGATCGTGGATGTGCAGGCCACTTGCAACCGCTGCAAAGAATCCGCGGACTTCTGGTGTTTCGAGTGTGAGAAGATCCTCTGTGCCAGGTGCTTCGAGGCGCACGAGTGGTTCGTCAAGCATGAGGTCCGGCCCCTGGCGGAGCTCCGCGGCCAGTCAGCGAAGGAGTTCCTCGATGGCATGCGCAGGTCCAACAGCATCTTCTGCTCCAACCCCATCCACTGCCCCCCTATGTTGACGAGGTGAGCCCGCTGGTCCAGGGTGGGGGTGGCACCTCCTAGAGCAGGGTAGATGGTGCGGTGAAGAGAGATCCAAAGGGTCATACGGCTGGAAATGTGAGATAAGGAGCTCCCAGGGTTTTGCAACTCAAGAGTGTGGTCCGCAGATCGACAGCATCTGGAGCCATGCCCACGGTTTATGTTATCCCATGCAAGTGGATTGTAATCGTTAACCGTTTCCCCTGTAATAAATAATGCCGCAGAATCATCTTTACTAACACTTATCCAGTCATTTCTACAGGGTAAATTTTGGAAATGCTATTGCAGTGCAGGGGTATGAAAATTTTACACTTGGATACATGTTACCAAACTGCCCTTTAGAAAGTCTTAAAGTGGAATTTTCCCATGTCACCGCCAGGGAGTGTGGGTATATGGTTAGACTCTCAATGAGATGCAGGTAGTTTAGTTTCTGTCTGAAAAGTCAAAACCATAACACTTGCCATCTCAGAATGTCTATATGGAAAACAAACAAACCATTGAATCCACTTAAAATTATTTTTATTGAACAGTACAGGATTTTTAATTCAGCATTTTTGAGACTACATTTGTATGGTTTAAAAAATTACACAGTTTATAAAGAGAGGGGCCAAAGTTTCCATGTCACTCTGTCCCCATCTGCTGAATTCCTCCCACTTCTCCTCTACCCACAGTTCACCATTGTTACCAGTTTTGAATGTTTCCAGAGTTTCTTTATGAATATATGCACAGGTAGGGGTATATTGTCTTATAAATCCTAATTTCCCTTTTTTAGCCAGAAAGGTAACATACCTACATGAACTCTTGCTGCTGTAAGGAGATTGCTCCTATAAGATTCTTAGCAGCCCTCTTTAGGAGATCTGCATGGCTAACACATTCTTTGCCCACTGGGTACACACTCAGAACTGCTTTCCTCCTAAAACTGATTGTGGCTTGCTTCTGGCTCTGCTTGGACTTGTACCACCTGCTCTCCCAGAATGCCTCTTGTGCAGATTCCTGGACAGACAGACATTAGAATTTAGATTTTTCTTGTTTGTTGTTAAGCTTTAGTGGCTTTTGCTATGTTTCTTGGCCATTGTTTTTTTCCTTCATTTGTGAATTGCCTATTTAGGTCCTTTGCCTGTTTGGGTTTTTTTCTTCAAGAAATTAGCCTCTAATTTCAGAGCCAATAACAGTCCAAAAGTTTTCCCTTGTTCACCTTGGTCATTTCATTTCCAATGAGGGATTGTGTTTAAATTTTTCATTTTATAGCCTCCAATACCTCATGTCTTCCTGCATGGTGTCCTGCTTTGATTGTGCTAGGGAAGATTCCCCGCCCCCCAGGCCAATGTTAAAAATATTTTCTTATATTCTATTTTAACAGTCTCATGATTTTATGTTTATAATTGAATCTTTAATTCGAATGGAATTTCTTTTTCTTGGTGGTATAAAGTAGGAGTCCTCACTTTGCTTTTCTCTCCAAATGGAAAGCTGGTTCCTCTCAACTTTTATTGGATAATCCACTCTTGCCTTCATCTCAAATGCCCATTCCATCCTGTACTAAATGCCCAAGTAATCACTATGTTTGTAAATACCTATTTTGTGCTGATGATTCGACTATTGCTATGCTAATCCTTACTGCCATAGGAAATTGTGTGGGCCAAATTCCCATTCTTTTTCAGGAGGGCTTTTGCTTTTCTTATGTTCTTAGAGTTGATGCAGTTTCAGAATTTACATATTCCGGGGCGCCTGCGTGGCTCAGTGGGTTGAGCCTCTGCCTTTGGCTCAGGTCATGATCCCAGAGTCCTGGCATCCAGCCCCGCCTTGGGCTCTCTGTTCAGTAGGGAGCCTGCTTCCCCGTCTTTCTCTGCCTGCCTCTCTGCCTACTTGTGATCTCTATCTGTCAAATAAATAAGTAAAATCTTTTTAAAAAAAAAGAACTTACATATTTATTGGGATTTTAACTGACACTGTATGAAATCTGGGGAGAGTTGTCGTCATCTCTGGTTATATCTTTGGAGTTTTATAGTTTTATAGCTATACCTCTTGGACTTTTAAATTATAGTTAAATTTATAATATTTAACGACCCTGTGAATAAAATTTTTCCATTACCATTTCTTGCTGGTTATCATTAATATCCTCTAAGCCTCCTAATTTTTTATATCAGCCATCTGATTGAGCTCTTTTATTCTTGTAAGTTTCTCCAATTGATTCTTTTGGATTTCCTAGGTAAACAAATCATGTCATTGGCAAATAATAAAAACTTTTTTCTCTCCAGGATTTATACATATTACCTCCTTGTAGCTTTGTTAGCTAGAACCCTCAGAATAACATTGAAGAGCGAGAGGAAGTGGTTAGAAAAGACAACTTAAAAAGAAAAGAAAAGACTACTTTATCTTATTCCTATCTTTCTTGAGAATTTTTCTTGTATACTGTGCTCTTTATTGCTGGCTTCCTTTAGGTAACTTTACAAAATCACGTTCAGAAAGTTGCCTCCCACTTCTAGCTTAACAGTTTTTTTGTGGCTACTATTTTGTTTTATTTTTAACTCAGGAATGGGTGTTCTTTGGGATTCTATGAAAGTGTCCCTTGACCTTTCAGTGTAATGAATTATATAGCAATATTTATGTTGAGCCATTTTTTTAAATTCCCTGGAGGAAAAAGCCTATTTGGTCATGATATACTATTATTTTAATTCATAGCTCAATTCCATTCAATACTGTTTTATTTAGGCTATTGTCTGTATTTATAAGTGTGATCAAATTTTATGAATACATATGCTTTCTTTCAAGGTTTTTGACTTATTTTCTACTAATCTCTTCTAGTGAATTTGTAAGCTTTTTTGAACATGGTACACACACACACACACACACACACAAATTGTTTAGCACAGTGCCTGGCACATATTAAGTTCTAAGTCAACATTAAGTTCCTGTAATTTCTCTGCTCTGTTCTAGAACAACTGAAGAACATACGTAGTTTGGGTTTGTAGAAGTTTCTTAAAAAACTATCTGAAACTCGTGCTTTTTTTGAAGAGTAGATTTTCTCCCTGGTATTGGTCTGTTACAGGTCTTGGGTTAGATTTTCTGGAAAATTTTCCAGTTCATCTTGCATTCTTAAAAATTTCCTTTACAACTGTAATGATGTCCCTTTTCTTTTCTTTTCTTTTTTTTCCCCCTTTCTTATTTCTTTTTCTTTTTTTTTTTTTTTAAAGATTTTATTTATTTGACAGAGAGAAATCACAAGTAGGCAGAGAGGCAGGCAGAGAGAGAGAGGGGAGAAAGCAGGTTCCCTGCAGAGCAGAGAGCCCGACGTGGGGCTTGATCCCAGAACCCTGGGATCATGACCCGAGCCAAAGGCAGAGGCTTTAACCCACTGAGCCACCCAGGCGCCCCCTTTATTTCTTATTTCTTAGTGGCTTATGAGTGGTCCGAGGTAGGGGGTGGAGTGGGTTTTTCTCTAGGTACAACGGGCAAGGCTGGTCCAGCCAAGAGGGCAGGATTCCAGTCCCCTGAGCAATGTGGATGGCTTCAAAAACCTGACCATAATGCCTAAAAATCATATACAGAGGGGCTTCTGAGTGGCTCACTTGTTGAACGTCTGACTGTTGGTTTTGGCTCATGTCGTGATCTTGGGGTTGTGGGCTCTGCGCTCAAGGTGGAATCTGCCTGGCATTTTCTTTCTCCTTTTCCCTCTGCCTCTGCCCCACCTCCTCTCCTGCACACCCCCTCTCGCTCACTCGCTAAATAAAAAAAGATATATATATTTTTTTTGAACATCATACACAGACACTCACAATTCACATTGTTTCACAATTAGTCAGTGGTTACTGGAAACCCTCAACTTCTGTTTTCTGCCTGAAACTTCAGTGCCATAAATAACCCACAGCTTTCTTCAGGTCACAGTGCAGTAATAAGCACTCCATCCCTTGATGCCGAGCTGATTTAGGACTCGGGCTGGGAAGCAGCTCCAGAGGTGACTTTAGACTTAGAACTCAGCCTGGGAATGTTTGCCCTGGGGCCACTAGCATTGATCTATACATTTTTTCAGCCTGCTTCCTCTATGTGGCAGGCCATCCGCTTGGCACTGGGGTATAACTGTGAACAGATAGAGGCCTGGCACTCTGTGAGGTCACAGTCTGGTAGAAAAACCAGATCTACAACTAACCGTCAGGGCTGTCAAGTGCAAACAGGAAACTTTCTCACTCTGGGCTTGCATAATTTCACACGGTCCCGTAACTCTGTCCCTGCTTGGCACAGGGTTGACCTTGGTGTTTATGCTCTGTCCGTTGTTGAGGGCAGAAGGGAGGAGGCGCACAGGCACAAAAGCGAATCATCTTAGAAACTAAGGCATTGGCTGGGGAAGGCAGCTTCCTTCCAACAGGTTGTCACATTTAGCCTGATACATAAAAAAGGACAAATGGCATCAGGGGCATGGTGGGGTGGGCCGGGCAGCAGGTACAAAGGCAGAGAGGCACGTGGAAGTCTGCTGCATTTCAGGAATTGTAAGTAAAGAGTATGCCTGAAGGCAGGGGCTGGAAGGGGGAGCTGGAGTCAGACATGGGGGGCTTGGAGTTAGGACTCTGTCCTGTCATTTCTGGGGCATAGAATGTTCTCAGCTTGCTCCTTTTTCATGCAGTCCTTGTTTTACCAGTGAATGGCCTATAGAACTTACTTTGAAGGGGATTCTTGGTCGTGGGGTGGGGGGGCTCTGGGGCTCTGTTGGAAGCCACTGACAGATGTTAAGGCAGAGGGTGGGAGGATCAGATTCCCTCTCTGTACCACGGTTCTGTAAAGTGGGTAAATTTGGGAGACCTGGAGGGCCGTCTTTGTTTGTTTGGCTACATGCTTTTTTATATATCACCCCATTCCACAAAGAATTTGAAGAGAATGGCCAGCAGAGACTGAAGCAAATCTGCACCAGAGAAAAGGGAGCCTCACTAGGAGATGGAGGCCATGGTCCAGGCGGGGGTGAGGCCTGCAAGAATGGAGAGATGGAAGGCTGGAGAAAAGGTCCAAATCTCACACTCCCAGGGCCTGCCTGAACTGGAGGTCAAGGTGACTGCCAGCCTTTCCATCATGTGTATTTGGGAGTGCTAGGGAGTGCCTTCAACCCAAGAGTATGATGGGTCTAGGCCAGGAGTGGGAACTGAGACCCATATCTGGGTTTCAGATCCCAAAGCTTGGCTGGATGGGGTAGGGGAAGGAGTCCAGGGCCATCAAAGCTTATAGCCAGAAAGCATTTGAATTAGTTGAGTGAAAAAAACCGAAAGACCTATTAATCCAGTTTGAAAGGTGTGATGAGATCATAAACTGGGGATAGAGTTCCCAAGACCGAAAGTTAGCATGATTCACAACAGGTCAGGGAGAAGCAGGCTGGACAGGCCAAGGGAAAGTTCAGGGCCGAGGCAGACAGCGTGCAGCGGCAGAGCTGATGGCAAGGAAGGGCTGCTAACTGAGAAGGGAATGGAAGAGACATCCTGATGGGCCCACTGAGGGTCAGGGCTCAGGGGAGGAAGGCCAGATGCTGCAGGCGTCACCTCTAAGGAGCCCCCTTGACCTCATGAACCAAGCAAGTGCCTCCTGAAAGTTTGCACTGCTGGTGTCTGGCTGGCCTCCTAGTCCCAGCCTTACCTGGGGCCTTCCTGGTACCCTCTGTAGAAGTTATCAGTAAATTGCATCTTCTTGGGGAATGATGGTCTTAACTGGGATCGAGAGCTGGCCCAGGAGCACCACGTGGGCAGGAAGAAGGCTGCTGCCAGGAGTAAGGGCACGGTCAAGTACTCCGTTTCTATGTTTTCCTATGAACTCACCCAGGGGACTTGTTTCCATCACCGACAGCAACTGCTTTTCGTTTCATGGAGGCAGGTGGGAGGGGAGGTGGAGCTCTAAAGTAGATTTGGTTGAATGTGTGGCTACAGGGACATGTGAGGAGGGTCTTCTGTATGAGTTACAGCTGAAACAAATCTGTAAATCGGTAACAAATTTTTATCTGGTGGCTTAAGCTAAAATGAATGAATGGCTTCTGTAAGAGGTGAATAAGGTTGTGGCTGCCTTCTGACCCGACTTGATTAGGTATTCAAATTGTGTCACCAGGACCTATTTTCTCTGTGTTTCTTGGGACGTGGCTTTCCTCCCAGTCAGCTCCATTCACAGAAGGCTTTCTCCCTACTGCTTGCCAGATGCACACAGCAGTTCCAGAGTCGCTTGTACATGCCCTCATCCTTAAATCCACTGGGAAGGAGCAAAAATCTCTTCCCAAATTCTAAGCCTAGTCTGAGTGGTGTTTGTGATTGGATCAGCTAGCTGTCTGTGCAGCTGGACAGGTTGGAAGCCAGCCTCAAGGGAAGCTCCCTAACCCCTTGGCACTTGGGCAGTCCCCTTCCAACAGAAAGCTTTCCCTTTTCCTCTGTGGGCAGAGAATGGGCTCTTCTGGTTGGAGTTAATACATAAATTGTTAATACAACCGTACTTTCCTGTCTTTTGAGCCGGTTTCCCTGGGTTGTCGTCTTCATTCTCATACCTTCTTGAAAGATTTTTGAGGAACAGATAACTGTTCCCATTGTATAAATGAGGCGAGAGTCCGGTGCACTAATGGGAGCTCACCCGAATAGGAGATGTTGTATGAGCTAAGGCCCAAACAGGTGCAGGGCTTCCTGACTGCAGACTGTGTGTGCCTTTCCTGGCACTGCTGGCCTCTGCATTCAGGCAATCTGCAACTCATAACCAGGCTGAGGTACAAAAAGGGATTCTGCAAGTTGCTTTTTTTTTTTTTTTTTTAAAGATTTTACTTACTCATTTGACAGACCGCGATCACAAGTAGGCAGAGAGGCAGGGGCGGGGCGGGGGGGGGTGGGAAGCAGGCTCTCTATCCCAGGACCCTGAGATCATGACCTGAGCTGAAGGCAGAGGCTTAACCCACTGAGCCACCCAGGTGCCCCAGCAAGTTGCTTTTTAAACTCAGAGTGTTTTTTCCCTTGGAAGTGGATTATTAAAAGGAAGCATGCTGTTTAGCAATGATAAATGTAAATTCCCTTGACTTTAACACAAGCAAAAGATATGGAAGTAAAATTGGACTTACTAAACTTCAAAGAACTACTTCTTCATCCTAAAATGTTTCCTAAAATATCTAACAGTAAGCAAAAACTATATATATGTTGCTAATACATTAAGAGGTTGGAGTAATTGTAGCTTGTTTTTATAATAGAGTCTCTGCTGAGAAAAATAGGATGGACCACTGCCATCTACCTGTCTTGATTCTGTGTTAAGATGGCTCTCAGGCATGGCCCTGGCCATTTTACTCTGGCATTCCTTCTTGCAAATTCTTTACTTTGATTAAGCTTTTAGTTGGATGGATGTTGTCAGTAAGCAGTCCAAATTCCTAGAAAATGTGTATCAGTTGCTCTTCTGCTTGAGTGATACCTTTGTTGGGTATAATGTAATCTACACGCCATTGCCTGTAGAATTTTGTAGACTGCTGCATTGTCTTCCAGCATTCCATGTTCATGAGGAAAGGACTGAGCCAAATTTATTTGCTTTTTCTGTCTTGATGACTAAAGATATGTTTTCTTGAAGTTTATTAATTTAACCAAACTGTCTTGGTGTTGAGCACTTTGTATCAGATTATTCTGGAACCTGGCAGGCTCCTTCAATCTAAAAATCTATTTATTTCAGAGGGCCTAGGTGGCTCAGTCAGTTAAGCATCTGACTCTTCATTACAGTTCAAGTCATGATACTGGGGTGGAGAGATCAAGCCCCACGTCAGGCTCCAAATCAGCATGGAATCTGCCTGGGATTCTTTCCCTCTGCTTATGCATCTTGCTGTCACTCCCTCTCTCTCTCTCAAATAAATAAATAAACAAAATCGTAGAGACTAAAATAGTAATAATAATAATTAAAGTCTCTTTATGTCAGTGAAATTTTCTTACTCCTCTTTTTTCCTCTTCCTTTTCCTCCTCATTTACCTTTATCACCATTATGGTATTACAATCATTAATTTATTATTTCCAGGTTTTCCCAATTCATAATCTTAACAGTATTACTACAGTTTGGGGGAAACTGATTTATTTCATGATCATTGAATGAGTAATGATGATCAGAACCATAGTATACATTCAGAGTTACATAAAATCACTTTGTACACATTGTGATAAAAGTACTTGAGACTATTGAAATTGTTTCCTATATGTAAGGAGTTACTGTCTGTTTTCTATTTTACCAGATTCTATTAACATTTAATGATTAACTTTGGTCTTTGAATTTTGTAACAAATTCCTGCTTTGGCATCTTTTGTTGTTTGGATTTGTTCTGCCAAAGCTGTTAGAGTTGGAGAAGTATTTCAAGATCGGTATGGCTCCGTAAAAGAGCTGCCTTTTTATACCATATGCCATCTAACTAATAACAGGTGTTAAGTTAGTGTTAACTTAATCATCAAATAATGTTTTTCTCATTCATGGCTTTAATTAATCGATTGTTTTAGCTATCTCCATCTCTTTTGCCATCTCCTTTACTGAAACTAGATCAGATATAAAGATGTATTTATTTATTTGTGAGAGAGAGAGAGCACTCACGGTGCAGGGGGAGGGGCAGAGGATGAGTGGAAGAAGCAGACTCCCCGCTGAGCACAGAGCCCAATGGCAGGGCTAGACCTCACTATCCTGAGACCTTGGTCTGAGCGGAAACCAAACATCGGGTGCCCAACTGACTGAGCCACCTGGGCACCCCAAATTAGATCAGATTTAAATAGTTTGATGTCCACCGTACTCGTCTGTGTGATAAACCTTGTCTTGCTGTCTTGCAACATTTCTGGGCACGTAAATTCCTATTTCATCAAAGTTCGCTAGTATTCAATACTGTATAATTCTAGTGTGTTGTTACAAAACTCAGTGAATTCCCCCAAGTTATCTCACAGTGTTCCAAAAATTGAATGTCCTTTATTAACACATAACTCATAAGATGCTTTAAAAATGACTTGTGCTTGATACTGTCTTGACTGTACTTCTGAGTGTGTGATGGTCCTCACATTGTAGAAATACCGTGTTGGTGGCACTGGGGAAGGTTGATTGGAGAGACCAGAAGCAGAAAGGCCTTAGGGGACAGCGCCAAAGTAGATAAGTTGCGACTGCCGCAAGAACAAAGGTGGTAGCAATGGGAACTGATGGGACAAATTTAGGAACCAGGATTCTACCTTTATATCCTAGCACAATGCCTGCATACAGTTGGTGCTTAATAGTCTTTTTTTTGGTCTTTGGCTTGAGTGGCCTTTCAATGGCAGTGCCATTCTCTGGATAAGTAGGGCAGCGATGTGACCTCTCAGAACGCTGTCCACCATGGATATGCCAGCCCTCTGCCTTGGGAGCAGGGATGGCCTAGAAACCAGTGGGGAAGGAAAAGCACAAACTTCCTTTTCGTCGTTCTTGGGTATGGGGTTGGCGTAAGACCATAGTGGAAAACAGACAAGGCTTTCTCCTCTCTCCTTTCCTTGCTCCTTCTTTTCTAGCATCTTCCTCTCTGAGCCCTCAGGTTCTCCCGTCTCTGCCACCACCTTCTCAACCAGTGAAGGGTTGGAGGAGGGGAGGTGACCAGGAATAATGCTTTCACTGTCAGTATCCCAGGTTCTGCAATTACCCAGCTCCCAGCTTCAGAAATCTTTCCTCAACTCTGTTCCCCAGCAGAGTGCAGGAAACCTGTCTGATTAAATGAGTTCCTACTCCTGTGTAAATAACTGATGGGTCCCGTTACTTGCCCTCCAGCTGATCATTTGAGTCTGCCAAGGAGGCTGCTCCTTTTGCTAACACTACCCAAGGGAAAGCTCCCCACCCACCCTCTTGTGGAGGGAGGGTGGTAGAGGAGAGAGTTTTTTGGTTGCCGTTCTACAAAGCCGGGCCCCGCCCTGGAGTCCTGCTCTGGGGCCAGCTCTCCTCTACAGCTCCCATTTTCATAGGATTTTTGCCTCCTGCATTTCCGAGCTACCCTGTTTCCTAGAACAGCAGAAGTGGATGCCGCTCTGGTCTCTGGTGGGAGGTGTGGCTGCACTAGGATGCTCTCACCACAGTGGGAAGGGGACAGCCCAGAGACCACACTCAGTGCGATGTTTCCTTACTGTTCGGGTTTAAGAGCTTCACACACCCATAGAAGGGCTATGCCTGTCATGTGTACGGGGGTAGTTCATGCCTCCCCTTCTTTCATGGTTCCAGAATATCCAATGTGGACCTGGCCACTATTCAGGTGAGTTCACATACACAAGCCCATCTTTGTCCTTGCAACAGTCCATGAGAGGTGTCCTTATCTATCCCCATTTTATAGATGGGGAAGTTCAGACTCTAGAGAGAGAAAGTCATTTACTCAAGGCTTTGTCACTAGGAACGGAACGGCTCAGATTCTGGCCCATGGCTCTCCACTTCCAGAACCCATACCCTTCCTCCTATCACATGGCCTTTGGTACAGCAGTTTATAGGGAGACTGAGAACCTAGGAAATATGTTGAGGCTTTTATTAAAATACCAACAACATAGTCAGTTCACCAAATGATCATAAACAGATAAGTGAAACAATCAGTCTCAGGGAGGAAGAGGAAGAACTTTGTAATTCCTAGATGGAATGTTTTTTTGAGGTCTCCATTGCCTCCCATTTAAAGTCTGAACTCCTTCACTTCAAAGCAATTATGGAAATTTTGGGGAGATCTAAATGGATAAAAAGGTGGGGAGGGAGAAAGAGAAAGAGAAAGAAGTAACTAACTCCCACCAATATACACTTTCCTCTCCTTCTTGCGATCTCTATAATCATCTAAAATGAAATGAACAGCATGTAGCATTCCGTAACTTGCTTTTCTCATGGTAGGAAGCTGTGAATGTCTTTCCAGAAAATACATGGTTTTGAATTTTCAGTAGTTGCATCTGTTGATTGTGGGATTTCTCCCATTTCTTCAGTGGTTATAAGGTCTTCACCATCATAAGTAAATAGTCAACTATTGTATCCCTGGTGTCACGGTTCACATTTAACTCCGTGACCCATCAGAAATGTGTTGTAGTGTGATGTGTGAAGCAAGCTCTAACTTGCCTTTTGCCCTGGTAGCCAGTTTTCTCCATGCCGGTTGTTGAATGAAATTGTTTAATGTCCATTAATGTGGATGCTTTCTTTGTTCCATAAACTGTCACCGTCTTATCGATGCCAGATTTTATGTGGTCTGTTCTGCTGATCTTTATCTTTTCTGAGGCTAGCATGACATATAATCTTTTTTTTTTTTTTTAAGTTTTATGTATTTATTTGAGAGAGACCATGTGCTTTGGGGGGAGGAGCAGAGGAAGAAAGAGAATCTTAAGCAGGCTCCATGCCCAGTACAGAGCCCGCCGTAGGGCTCGATCTCACGACCCTGAGATCATGACCTGAGCCAAAACCAAGAGTTGGATGTTTAACCAACTGAGCCACCCAGGTTCCCCACACATTCTCTTTTAAAAACAGTCATTCTCTCTTGTGTTATCTGGCAGAGAAAATTCCCCTTCTTGATCCTGATTTCCCAAAATTTTCATAACTGTCCTATCCTATTTTTCCCATCTTGTGAAATTTAGAATCAGTTGGTGAAGTTTCAAATTCTCATCTGTAATTTGATTCAAATTGCCTTAAACCTTCATATTAACTTGAGAAGAATTGTTAATCTTAATATTCAGCCTCTCCAGTTGGGACCTTGGGTACATCTCTCTGTTTTTGTTGTTGTTGTTGTTGTTTTTAAAGATTTTATTTATTTATCTAACAGAGAGATCACAAGTAGGCGAGGGGGTGAGAGGAAGCAGGCTCCCTGCTGAGCAGAGACCTTCCAATGCGGGGCTCGAACCCAGGACTCTGAGATCATGACCTGAGCCGAAGGCAAAGGCTTAACCCACTGAGCCCCCCAGGCGCCCCACATCTTTCTATTTTTTAGACTTTTCTCTCTCAATGGAGTTTTGTCTTTTTTCCCATATGTATATTTTTTGTAAGATTATGTCTACATTTTTTTTAAGCATTTGAAAATTGCTGTTTGTGAATGAGAGCTTGGAAATTTCTTCCATATTTCTCTTTGTTCGTACTGCTGGGATAGAATTAAGCAGTTTTCTACTCTTCATTCTGGTGTATTCCGGCCACCTTCTGGAGCAACTTCATGTTAATTCTGTACTATTTTTAGTTCATTCTTTTGAGAGCAAATAACTGTCATTTTGCTTTAGAGCTAGTCTTCTCTATGTCTGTGGTAAGTTTGGGCTTTTGTCATGGAGCTCCTCATGGGCACATGCCAACCTACCATTGCCTCCCACATCCAGGCACACCATTGGTGCTCCATGAGTGTTCCTTGAGGGAGAACGAAGGAACCCTAGGCCTAGGAACTGGGTCCTGGTCCCAGGTGAGATCCCCTTGATGGCTCACTCCTTTTTATGGTCCACACCTCAGTTTTCTTAGAAGGCTAGGGGCTTTCAGACCCAAGCGCCCTGCTCTAGGCCAGCCATCCCACAGGGATGCTTCCAGCCAGTCGGGGAGCGGTGGCCACTTTCCCTAGGGACACCCCATTCAGGACAGATGGGCTCAGGAATAGGGCCTAGCGGAGACTGTGGTCAACCCGGAAGGTCTTGCTCTCCCGCCAGCCAGGCTATCCTAGGTGTACCCCTCCCAGGCTTGGAACACTCTTTCTAAGGAAGGGGCTACCTTCAGACTCAGCCTGAAGGGTCCAAAGCCAGAAAAGTGACTGCAGATTTTACTTAGTTCTTCCTATATTTCTACATGCTATATAGTTTCCCATGTTGATTAGTATTCTGTTGTTTCATTTAAAAAATAGGTGACACATTCAAAAGATTCTAAAATGAAAGCAATCACAGGATTTCATTAAAACAAAAACATATTTTAGTGTAATCTCTACCCCCAGCGTAGGGCTCAAAACTCACAGCCCTGAGACCAAGAGACACACACTCAACGGACCGAGTCAGCCAGGTGCCCCAAACATGATACCAATTTAAAAGGCTTGCAGTGAAGTGTCTCACTCCACCTCTCCCCCATCCCATCCATATCACTTTTATTAACTTGTGTGTCCTTCTAAGATGCTTTTATTCAGATACAACCAAATGTGAATGTATTTTTACTTTTCTTCATTCTTACCCAATAGGTGGCATCCTATTTATTTTATTTATTTCTTTTTAAAAGATTACTTATTTATTTATTTCTTAGAAAGAAAGAAAGAAAGAGAGAGAGAACATGAACGGGGGGAGGGGCAGAGAGAGAGGGAGCTGCAGACTCCCCTCTCCCCAATTCAGGGCTCAATCCTAGGACCCTGAGATCGTGACCTGACCCAAAGGCAGACTTAACAGACCGAGCCACCCAGACACCCCAATTTTATTTAAAATATGCATTATAATAATAATAAATATTGAGCACTCATTATATGCTAATCACTAGTCTAATCTTTTATTTATATATATATATATATATATATATATATATATATATATACACACACACACACTCATTTAATCTTTCTATTTCTCCTATTATTATCTGCATTTTGCCATGGAGATTTTTCCATATAAAGAGCGTCCTCAATTTCTCACAGCAGCATAGCATTCCACTGTATGGAATACAATCCTAATTTATGAAACTCATTGCCTACCTTTGTTTCTGTTCTTTGCTCTTACATACTGTGTTGCACTGTACAGATGCTACTTTGTAAATTAGAGATAGAGCTACAGAATAGACGCGTAGGAGAGGGATTGCTGGGTCAGAGGATAAATATGTTCCTGATTTTGATGGCTGTTGCCAAGCTGCCCTCTGCAATGATTTCTTTTCATAATTGCTCAGCATTTCTTGTTAATAGTATCTTGGTGAGTATTAATAGTTCAGTCAATTACAGTCATCACAGCCTTTGTTGAGAATATTTATGTAGCACCTCTCTCATTTGATCGTCTGTGGCACTCCAGTATGAGCTGGGGATTATCCCTGTTTTACAGATAAGAAAAGCGAGGTGTAGAGAGGTTAAGTGACTTGCCAAGGGCACAGAGCCCAGGTCAGATCCATGTTTGCCTGACTCTTTTCTCAGCTTCAGCTGCCAATTAACCTCAGTCCCTGGCCCTGCCTCATGGTAATGGGGATCTGTCACTTACATTAGATTTCCTCAGGCTGGTGGATCTGAATGCCCTTGACCTAGCTGCAGCCCGCATGCTTCCCTCACTCTCAGGGCTCTCCAAGAAACCTCTGCTGGCCTGGAATAAGTGTCTTGTGTTTGATCAAGAGGTTCAGGCTCGAGGCCCTGCCTTCTTCTGATCTGGGGAGGCTGGGAGCTGGCAAAGCTGAGGACTGGTAACTGGTGGCAGTTTTTGGAGTCTAGCTGGCCAACAGGACAAGCTGATCTCGGTAACTAAGGCCAGAGTGGCTCCAGCTAAAATCCTTTCTCCTGGCTTCAAGTGGGCTGACTATCACTGCTAATGAGAATAAATCACAGCAAACTTTCTGAGGAAGTGATCAACAATATTTTCTGGGAGCGTTTGAAGAGGGGGTGTTGCGGTGTGTCAGACCAGGGACTTGAGCCAGACTGCCTGGGGTCTTATATTAGTCTCCTATTGCTGCTGTAACAAATTAGCACACATACAGGAGCTTCACACATTAAAGGTTTGTTACTACATACCTCTGGAGGTCAGAAGTCTGAATGGGTCTCATGGAGATAAAATCGAGGGCCGCATTCCTTCTGGAGGCTCTTGGAGCCAATCTGTTTTCTTGCCTTTTCCAGCTTCTAGATGCTGCCTTCTTTCCTTGGCTTATGGCCCCCTTGCATATTCAAAGCCAGCAGGTAGCACCACGAGACCTCCGTTTCCGTGATCACATCTTCTTCCTCACACCTGCCTGCCTCCCCCTCTTTCCTTATAAGGACCCTTGTGATTACATTGGGTCCACCCAGATGATCCAGGATAATCTTCCTATCCTGGATCCTTAACTTAATCACATGGACTAAGTCCTTATCATTATATAAGGTAACATACTCAGGTTCTGGGAATTAGTACATTATTCTGCCTACCACACTTTGCCTTGGGACTCTATCACTGATGAATTGTGTGACCTTGGACAAGTTATTGTACCTCTTGTTTAGTGTCCTCATCCTTAAAATGAGTATATAATAATTACTACTCTGTAGGAGCATTAGGAAGATTAAAAGGGTTGATATTTCTCAAATGCTTATAATAGTGTCTGACACATAGTAAATGCTATGGAAGTGTCTGTTAGCTAAACTCTATTAAATAAATAAATAAATTTATTTTTATTCTTTGATTTAGCATTCCTATTATTTGTAACCTATTTCATAGAAACAAGCATCCATGAGTTAGGCCACATAAAGCATTGTCTGTATTGGCAAAAAGAAACAAAAAATGTGCAAATAGGAGAGCATTGGGGATGCTTGGGTGGCTCAGTCAGTTAAGTGTCTGCCTTGGCCTCAGGTCACGAGTCCAGAGTTGGAGAATTGAGTCTGCATTGGCCTCCCTGCTCAGCGGAGAGTCTGCTTCTCCCTCTGCCCCTCACCCCACTCATGCTCACTCTTTTTCAAATAAATAAATAAAATCTTCAAAAATAAAAAATAGGAAATCCCTGGAATGTCCATTAACAGGAGAATGACTGATCAGTTGTGGTACATACGGAATTTAAAGGAGCTAGTAAAGAGAATACATAGGGGCACTTGGGTGGCTCAGTTGGTTAAGCATCTGCCTTCAGCGCAGGTGGTGATCCCAGGCACCTGGGATTGAGCCCCACACCAGGCTCTTTCCTCAGAAGGGGCTTGCTTCCCCCCCATCTCTGCTAGCCTCTCTGCCCACTTGTGATCTCTGTCTCTCTGTCAAGTAAATAAATAAAATCTATTAAAAAAGAATATATGTAAGAATACAGTAAGATCTATATTTATTAAACCTCCAGGAATGTCCTGAAAAAAGTTAAATTAGAGGAGGAAATTGCAAAGTCATTACTCCTGACCTCATTCACAGCATGATCTTGTTTTTGTTTTGAGGAACAAGCATCAACCCACCAAAATTGTTGTGGATCCTCGAGCCAATTTTTTAACCTCTGAATGTCTAGGTTTCTTCATCTGTGAAATGAGAATAAGGATAATTCTCCCCATGGAAACTCTACCAAGACTTACATGGGATGAAATGTATCGAGTCCTTAAAATCCTGCAAGCAGCTTCATTGTCTGGCTATTTGCGTAAAGTGGTTTGTGAAGAGTTGTGGAAGGATGCACCCAGATGCTCATCTAGTTGCCTCAGAAGAAAGGAAAAGAAATTCAGAAGTGGTGTGAGAAGATGATTAACTTTTTGTGTATCTGTGCCTTGTTCCACAGACGAAGGCTAGCTGTTGTTGCTTTAGTAACTTTTTATGTTCTAATGTTTTATTGGTAATTTGGAGGCTAGCACCATAACCACAAACTGAGGAGCGCCTAGGTGGTTCAGTCGGTTAAGTCTGCTTTCAGCTCAGGTCATAATCCCAGAGTCCTGGGATGGAACCCCCATGGGGCCCAGCGAGGAGCCTTGCTTCTCCCTCTCCCTCGCTGCTTGTGCTCTCTCTCTCTCTCTCTCAAATCAATAAATAAGATCTTTAAAAACTACACACACACACACACTCTGAATCGGGAAGACCACGAACCTAGAAACATACCGTGATTCAAAGTTTTGTAATTTTTGAAGAGGTGTTTTAATTACGGAAGTTTAAGGGGGGGGGGTTGAAGGGAGAACAGGAGAGCCCAAAACTAAGCCAGCCTTGTGTATCCGTAGCATCTACTGCCGGGGCTGCTCCAAGCCACTGTGCTGCTCGTGCGCGCTCCTGGATAACATCCACAGCGAGCTCAAGTGCGACATCAGCATCGAGATCCAGCAGCGGCAGGAGGAGCTGGACGCCATGGCGCAGGCGCTGCAGGAGCAGGACCGCGCTTTCGGGGCGGCTCAGGCGCGCATGCGCTCGGCTGTCAGCCAGCTGGACCGCGCGCGCGCAGACACCGAAGAGCTGATCCACACACGCGTGCGCCAACTAGTGACGCACGTGCTGGCCCAGGAGCAAGCGCTGCTAGAGGGGGTGAGCGCGCAGTACCAGCGCAGCTACGAGGAGATTGCGGGCCAGTTGGGCCGCCTGGAAGCTGTGCTGCAGCGCATCCGTTTGGGAGGTTCGCTGGTGCAGAGGATGAAACGTTATGCCTCCGACCAGGAGGTGCTGGACCTTCATGGCTTCCTGCGGGAAGCGCTCGGCCGCCTGCGCCAGGAGGAGCCCCAGAACCTGCAGACCTCTGTGCGCACCGACAGCTTCGACAAATTCAAAGTGCGCCTGCAGGAACTCGTCTCCTGCATCACTCAGGGGACAGGTAAGCACCCGAGCCACCACGTGACCAGCCCGTTTACCACTTAAGAACTTCTGCTTTGCCCTTCCTCCCTGGGGGAGAGGGGCAGGAAAAGGTCATTTACATATGACGGGAAAGGAAACTGGGTTTTTTGGGTTTTGTTTTATTAAGTCTAGGGTTTGCTCACATCGTCGATTCTGGAGTGCGGAATAAGGAGGGTAGGCCCTGACGTGGAGTCTGCAGCCTCCCAGAGGGGGCGTATTTTACTAATTTGCAAGACCCTTTGGATTAGCTGTGATCTTGTGACCCTCGGAGAAGTTAAGAAAATACAAAGCAGAGAACCAGACCCACTAGCATTTTAGCCCCAAAGGGTAACCACTCTAGGAAGTTCGCTTAAGCACTCTATCTAGCAACAGAGAAGTCAAATGGAACTTGAGGTTAGAGCAGAAGGGGGCTGAGGAAACCCCCTCGGGTGGTCAGATGCTTACCTAAAACCATGGTTTGGCTCAGTGGAGAAGATACTTTGCCTCCAGCATGGCCAGTCATCTGGACCAGCTGCCCACCCTTGTGGGCCCTGCCTGGTGTTGGGCCCTTGGGAAGTAGACAGCAGACCAGTTCCTGAACTCGAGAGCTGTCCAGCCCAACCAGGGCACAGATGGGAGCACATCACACAGCTGGAGAACAAGGTAGTGCTCGGCTCTGCAGTCCAAATGCTGGAGTTGTAGCAGCTCTGTGTGAGCTGGTAACATCAGGGGGGGCTTTCAAGAGACCCTGGGGAGGGGGTGCCCAAAAGGGCTTCCAGGGTGAAGAAGCTTTAAAAGCTTTTTGACAGAACCTCTCAACTGAACTCTGAGCTCTAGATAGACAAACTGGTGTGAGGATGCCCTTTCCAGGAAAGGGGTGGGTAGCAACAGAATCGGAAGGTGTCCGGGCAAGGGCCAGTGATCAGGGATTCGTCACTGCTACCCTCAGAGCTGAGGGAAGTGGTCTTGTAAAAGTATAATCCTAGAGTGCACATGGATTTGTGCATTTTCCACCTAGGCAGTGAATATTACTCTGGACACAGGAAGTGACACCAACAGATTTAAACAGCTTGTCTTCCGTATTGTAACTAGGCAGTGGAGGGGCAAGGAGGTCTTTTCTAAAGCGTGAAAAATTTAGATTAGATGTAATAGAAATCAGGCTGTAGATCACAAGAGTATTGTGAAGCTCTCACTGTATGCAGGGAAGTCAGTGAGCAATGATAACCTTAGGATTGTTCACACTTTGCCTTGGCGGTGGCCAGGAGATGGACGGAGGGTGCCCCTGGGGTTTGTACTCTACTGCTCCCCCCTGGCAGGATTCATGCTCCCTGCAGTCGGGGAGCTGTCCTTCCAAATGACAGCCCCTCCATGGAGCTCCCCCAGTGCTATGAGAGGCCCTGAAGCAAGAGTTTCTAGGAAAACAAGAAGGGATGTTTCCTTGGTCACTGTCCCATCCAAGATGCCTCTCACCAGGGATGTCCCTGACCTGCCTGTAACCTTTTCTGTGTTCTCCAGATGCAACTCTACCCCAGCGAGCCAGCCCAGAGGCTACCAACTCTCCCAGGGACTCTCTTGACATTGAGCTGGTGAGATGGGTTGAGGTGTGAAGGGGAGGCGGTAGGATCCAGCAGGGTAGTCAGGTTCCCCTCTGGCAGGAGGGAAACTGAGTCTTGTTGTCCCTATGTCTGCAGGCAGTAGAAGAGGGAGAGTGCCCAGGAGGAATAGTGAGTGGCTGGACTGGAGCTTTTGGTGGGAGGGAATATAGGAAGGGATGGCGAACTGACTGGTTCTGGGCTCCTAAATGCACTTAATGGGTTCGGGAAGGGGTGCACAGGAGGTCAAGAAGGTGGTCACTGGTGGGTGGCTCTGACAGATGTAGTAAATGACCTCTCCCTTATTCTGTACCCCAGACATGTGAGCCTTTTCCTGAAATCACCATAGGGGCCTTCTCCTCCTCTTCCCCAACACGTGGTTCTTGGAGAGGAGAACAGGGCCTGGAGTCAGACCTCAGTCCCAGCACCTGGGGTTTCACTGGTGTGATTTCAGGACCAGCATAGATGCAAGACCATAATTTCTCAAGATTGGGTGGTGTCCATGCCCCCTCTAATGATGGCATTCCCTCTGCAGCACCCTTGACCTGTGGCTATCCACACACACACACACCTCCACGAACAGGAAGCTCACTAGTTCTTTCACTTTTTTTTCTTTTTAAAGATTTTATTTATTTATTTGACAGAGATCACAAGTAAGCAGAGAGGCAGGCAGAGAGAGAGGAGGAAGCAGGCTCCCTGGGAGCAGAGAGCCTGATGGCGGGGCTCGATCCCAGGACCCCGGGACCACAACCCGAGCCAAAGGCAGAGGCTTTAACCCACTGAGCCACCCAGGCGCCCCGAGCTCACTAGTTCTTGAGGCAGCCACTCCCATCTCTGGACTGCTCTTAGATTGCTTGCCAGGGTGAAACTGCAGTGGCACTCCTCTGACTTGCCCTCTTGGGTGCTTGTCTTCTTCGGACTAAGCTTCCAGAGTTCCTCCTTAGACCAAGAGGCATGGTCATCCAGGTTTGTATGTGCCTGCCTGTCAAGGATGTGGGCCCTGGACTGATCAGCCCTCCATGGAAAGCAGATCTTCTGATGGTAGCAGTCAGGCGGTGAGCCTTCCTGGCTTGACCATACATGGCCTTTAGGATTGAGGAGACAGAGGCAATCTGGACAGGCTTCCTGGAAGAGGCAGGATTTAGGCTCTGAGAGTTTTGGAGCTATGAGGGAGCCCTTTTGCACAGGCTGAAGTTAAGGCCCAAAGAGAGGGTGACTTAACTCAGAGCCACATGACACGGCAAGCGAGGGGTAGGACTAGAAGCCCACCCCTAACTGCTTTGGGTACTGCATCCCTGTATACATAGCTTGACAAGTAAAGAAGGACATTGTATTTTGGTTTTTGGATAAGTCATACAATCACATGGTCAGAAGGAAAAACAAAGTGATAAGGAAGTGAAAACTACAGTTTTTTAAAATGTCATTGATGTGTACACTTACAGTTTCTGCATTTCACTGTATATAAATTGGACCTAAAATATTTTTTTGATCCCCAGGTGACAATAATTTGTGGCTCAGTTGAGAACCACTGTTTTGAGGTGGGAAGGATACTCACCTACCATCTTTCCTTAGCCCATTCCTCATTTGAGCTCTCCCATTAGTCAGCATTGCAACAATTTAGGTAATGCGAAAAAGACTAATGGTGCATAACCTGTGTTTCCACATACTACACTACATGTGGCACCTTGCTGCCCCGAACCTGCACATACATGATCTGGATTTAGAAAAAGAAAGAAAGAGATACATGATGTCTCACCCCCACCTCATCCCTATTTTCCCACTTCTTATGCCCACATACCTATCTTTATTTATTTCTTATGTATCCTTCCAGAATTTCTTTATGTCATTACAAGCAAATATGATCACAGGTCATCGGTTTTTCCATTCTTTTTTGGGACAAAGGTAGCATAATACCCTATATTCAGAGTGTTGTGCCCGGGCTTTTTCACCCAAGGAAGTATTCTGGAATCTTCTGGAATTCTTACACTATGGGTAGTAGGGAGATTCCTGCTGCCTTTTTGCACGTGCACCGTGGCCTGTTGTATGGATGTAGCATCTTCACTTAGCCAGTTTCCTGCCAACGCATATTTAGGTTGTTTGGTATTACAATGCTAGGATGAATAATGTCCCCCAAAAAATCCTCTGAATAATTGTGCAAAGGGGCTGTCTTTCCAGGTGCCAGTCGCTGGTTAATTAACAGCTTTTTGCCAGGTCTTTGTTACCTCTCATCATCCTATCCACTACTATGCAGTTTGAACTTGGAGCATGAGAAGAATGCTCCTTTTTTTGCAAAGCATCTTGCTTTCGCTTTGGTAGCCGGCTGGAGGAGGGGACATGCAGGCCAGTGGAGCTGGGGAAGAGGAACAGGTTTCACACTGTGAGCCCAAGGGACCAGTGGAGCAGCTCCAGCAAGGCTGGGAGGCAGGCGTGGTTAGGCAGTCTCCGGAGAAAGGTCCATCAGCTGTGCCCGGAGAAAGGCCACTCTTGGGCCAAAGCCCCGCCTTAGGAGGCAGGAGCTGGGCTTCCAGCATCAGCCCTTGATCCTTCTTGAAATGGTTGGTTTACTTTCACTGGGGTCATGCGCTCACACAGAGGCGATGAGAAGAACAGCAGTAGGCTTGACTAGGACTGGCTCTTTCTATAATGACATTAAAATACTTTAATGAAAAAAAAATAAATAAAACACTTTAAAGCTGTAAAACAACTGAAAGTCAGTCATCATGATTTTTTGTCTTTACTGAGCCCTCCTGTGTGTCCCCTGCTTCATGAACCTGGGACTGGGGGTGTCATGGATGGGACAGAGGCAGAGAGAGGAACCCAGGCCCACCTGTGGGGAGTCCATAGCCCATGTGGAGATAGTCTTTGACCTACCAGGGACTTGTAAATCCAGACACAAAAGGATCTTTACAACTTAAAAAAAAAATTTCTTCATGGTGATAAAATACACATAACATAAAATTTATCTAGCAGTGGAATTGCTGGATCATATGCTAATTCTATTTTTAACGTTTTGAGGAGTCACTATGCAATTTCCCACATTTGGCTACGCCATGCTATGGTCCCACTAACAGTGGTCTCCATTTTCTCTACATCTCAACCCCAGTTTTCAATAATAACCGTCCAAATTGGGTGTGAGGTGGCTTTGATTTTTGACCACTACCCATTGTAAAGAAATACATTTTGAATCTAGTCTACAGGATATGCCCATGCATAACTGTAGCTGAAATGGAAGTTTTGCAGGATAAATTACACCTGTTACATGAGTCGTGCTTGAATTGCTTTCCTGATCCTCTAATGGGTCACAGACTATAGTTTGAAAACCATTGGCGTGGAGCACTTGGCAGAGATTGTATACTTTCCTAGAGGCCCAGGAGCTCCATTGTTTTCCCCCCTCCCTCCCAGCTCCACTCCGCTCAGAGCCAGAGAGACAACCCTCCTTCCTTTCTGCACAGAAGTCAAGGGAAAGAAACCCAGGAGGGAAGGAGGGGGAAAGGAAGTCAATCCGTTATAGCAAATGATGTGGAAGCCCACATCCCACATCAAAGTGCTTGATACCGAGAGGAGCCCCTTCTAGGGGGTTCTCGTCCCAGTACAGGGGGTCCCCATTGTGCTGGGCTTCCCCTGCCTGCCCCTAGCACAGGTTCCCCTGTGCAGGTGGGCCTGACCCCTCTTCTACTACGCCGGAGGGACGGAGCTTGTCCCTGTGAGGAAAGATACCCCTGGCCTCCTCATCCCACAGCCCGGCGCCTGCTCTCTCCAGTGCAGCTGGGCTCGGGGAAACACCCCCCTCCAGCTGTTTTCAGAAACATGAGATTCCAACCCTGGTCCAGGACTTTGGGAAACAAGTCACTTCACCTCTCGTGCCTCTGATGCTTCTCTGTAGATTGGCAATAATCAAGGATGGTCCCTGTTTCTTTCTTTTAACTATAATTTTTTTTTTCTGTTAAATTTATAGAGGAAAATGCCCCATTTGAGCCATCTTAGGGGGTACAGTTTAGGGACAGTTAGTATGCTTACAATCTTACACAACCACCCCACCCACCTAGTTCCCAAATATTCCCATTATCCGGAAAGGGGACCTCGTCCCCATGCTGTGGCCGCTCCCCATCTCCCCTACTTCCTCCCCGGCATCCTACCCGCTCTCTGTCCATATGCGGTCAGCCCTTGCGGATAGTCATTTGAATGGACCCCTACAACGTGCCCTCTACTGGGGCTGGCTTCTTTTCATTTCACGTAGCGTACAAGGTTCATCCCGGTTGCAAATACAGAGCTTCGTTCCTTCTTACGGCTGAATAATGCTCCACTGAGTGGCTGTCCCACGTTTGCATATCCACTCAGTGGTTGATAGACACCTTTTGACTGCTGTGAATTCTTGTGTGCCATGTTTCCATCGGAACCTCTGTTTCCCGCCCTTTGGGCCTCTGCCTAGGAGTCGCATTGGTGGGTCATATGGAAATTCTGTGTTTGAGGACCTGCCCCTTCCCTCCTTCCTTTCGGCTTGGGTGTAGGAGGTGCTTCACACGGCTCCTGGCACAGCATAACTCTAAAGGCAGTCTTGACCATCAGTGTCATTGGTGACGCTAAGTGTCAGCTGCTCCTCCAAGCACAGCAGAGTTCATCCGCATGTTCCCATGAGACAGATGTTACCGGTGACAGAGGTTACTGGTATTCCCATTCTGTAGAGGGGGACCAAGCCCTGAGTTTTCAGTGATGGGTCCAAGGTGTATAGTTGCTGTTCTGACCCAGGTGGCATTAAGGCTCAGGGGCAGAGTGCAGGTCACAGGGAAGTGCCCTGGAAGGGTCTCCTCACCATTCTAACTTTGTACCTGTAGGGGAGTGGTTTCCGTCAGGAGCAAGCACTATGTGGGGAGCTATTGTTGAGTAAGCCTTACGGCATTCTTGGTCCCTACAGTCTCAGGAGGGGACTTAGGATGCCAGGAATTGAAGTGACCCTGAATGCCAGCACCTCAAGGTCAGGAAGAGGGGAAGTCATGGAGGGCGTGAGGAGGACTCCTGGTCCCCAGGGGGCCCTGGGGATTGGGTCACCCCAGGCATAGGTTCTTGGCCCAGGGCTCACCGCCACCTGCTCATTAACATCTCTCTTGTTTTTGGACCTCACAGCCAGAGGAGGTGCAGAAGGCACTGGCACAGGACTCGGAGCTGGCTGAGACCCAGCCTATGACTTTGGTCCAGCCGGTGCCTGGGGTGCACCCAGTGCCGGTTCACGCCTACTCCATCAAAGACTCCTGCAGAGAGGTAAGGGTCTCTCTACCACCCCCCTCCATCCCTGGAGGCCCAGATCCCATCAGGCAGGCAGGGTGGTGGCAGGGGTGGAGGGGGGCGGTGTTGAGAATCCAGGCCTTAATCAACACCTACTCTGTTACTCTGTTCTCTCCCTCGCCCGGGCCACGCTGCCAGGAAGCTCCCCTGTAAGCACGAGCCACTCCAGGGCAGGCAGAGTCCGTGGTCAGCAGCCAGCCAGTGTGCCTGGTGGCCCAGGGGGCGTCCTGTGTGGAGAGAGACGCGATCTGCATGGCAGGAGAGCAAAGGGGAAGTGCCACAGGCCCCTGCCTCCCAGGTCCGCGTCTCCGCTCACCCCCCAGCACCCCTCAAAGCTGCTAACCTGGCCCTGTGACTCCCCACTGCATAGGAGGTCTGCAACACAGTCCCGCCCCAGAAGAGGAAGTCCTGCCAGACTGAGTGCCCCAGAAAGGCCATCAAGATGGAGTCTGAGGAGGAGAGGGAGATACGGTTGGCCCAGAGCTCCCCGGAGCAGCCCAGGCCCAGCACCTCCAAGGCAGTCTCGCCGCCCCACCTGGATGGGCCCTCCAGCCCCGAAGGCCCCACTGTGGGAAGCAAGGGCTTTCTGCCCAACAACAACCACGCAGCCAGCGACGCTGGTGAGGCAGGTAGGGAGATAGCTGGGCAGAAGGGGCTGCGGCATGCGAGCTCTCCTCCGGGGGTGGGATGGGAACCTTCTTCTACATCCTCACCCCTCCCAGGGAGCCCAGTGCCGGTGCCCGGGGTGCACGGAGCCCATGGAGACCGCTGTACCGCACTCCTCGCCAGCCCACCCCCTGCATCCCCTGTGTGTGGGGCTCTCAGCTGCCACCAGGTGGGGCAGGGAAAGTGCGCGGTTTGCCTGGGGGGTGAGAATGGTGCAGTTCACCAAGTGACTCGCTGGGATTCCAGTGCGAGGAGCCTGAGGGGCTCTGTAGCTCCCTCCCCCAACACACCCTTGCAATGCCCAGCACTGCACTCCCACCCAAGGCGAGTCTCCCCAGGAAGTGTGTATTGGACCGTAGCACGGGCCCAGAGAGACCTGGGGGGGAAAGTCCACATCTACCACTTCCCAAATTTGTCTGCAGAGGTCACCTGCATGAAAGAGCTCATTTCTCCTGGGTGTCTCTTACGGACACTGCCAGATAGGGAGTCCTCAGGCATGAGCTCAAGTTAATTAATGGAATTCTGGAATGGTCAAGACCATTCTTCCGAGATCTGCTTCACCCAGAGGCCCCCTTTGTTTTCATTCTAGGTCCCAGACTGGGCCCTGATTTTTCTTGCACACTGAGCCCTGACCGACATTCCTTGCTCACAATGCTATTGGTAATCAAAAGATTTTGATTAACCAAATAAAGTATCTTTTAATTTGAACACCTCAGCTCAGGAGGCTGAGGCTTGGAACAAACCAATGTGTTTCTTTAGGATGGCAGGAGGTTCTAAACCAGGGCTGTTTGCCAAGCAGCCTGTACAGGGAGCAGATTCCGAATTCAGGGCCGACAACTGAGTTAAGTGCTTGCAGGGCACAGTGGGCAGTGACGGAAAGCCCTTTTGAATGAATACATCCATACCGGCATGCTCGGTGGATGTTCCCATCCACCCCCTCGCAGGGCACACATGGCCTACCTCATCCACTGGTCTATAGGGAGTCCCACGGAGCACACCCGGGCCCCACCCACTGGGCCTTCTGGCAGGGCCTTAACACTGTTCCCTCTACCCGGTTTCAGAGGAACGAGTCGTGGTGATCAGCAGCTCGGAAGACTCAGATGCTGAAAACTCGGTGAGTGGTCCAGAAGTTCGGCCCTGGACTCCTGACTCCCCCTATTCTATGTCCCAGGGGACACAGCCACAGCAGGTGACTCTCAGACTTGTCCTGCGCTTGAGGAGTCCTCCAGCGAGGCAGTGAGTCCTGAGCTGTCCTGAGGACAGACTCCAGATGCCAGCTGCGGTCCTGGACCACCCCATTCCTCCTTCCCTCCCTACGGGGGCAGGAGCCCTCACTGACCATCCGTCCTCTGAGATGCTGCTAGTGTGCTTCCTTCCAGAGCCCTGTCTCGCTCTGGACTAGCTAATGCCTTTGTCTGGAGCTTCCTTCTGTGTTCTCTAACCTCTAAGTCCTCAACGAGGAGGGTGGCCAAGAGCTCATACCCCAGTTAACCCACAGCCAGTGAGGGTCAGTGCAGGGCCATGAGGGCATGGGAAGCACCGTGTGGGACCCAAATAGGCGAGTTTGCACTCCATAAGCAAAAACGTTAAAGCCGTCCCCCGTTGGAACATCTATCTTTGTGGGTTGCGACTGTTCCGTCCCTGGAGGTTGGTTAATGGAGGCTGGGGCAGAGGGGATGTGAACAGAGTGAAAGGTTGGACTGGGTGGCCCCCGAGGTCCCTTCCAGCCCTCAGTCTGAGGTTCTGTATTGGAAAGTGCACGGAGCCCACGGAGACTGCTGTACCGCATTCCTCGCCAGCCCACCCCTTGCCAAGGGCACAAGGAGCTTACCGCCTCTACCGGGCCTCCCGTCTGCCACCGGGCGCATGCCGCCCCCCAGCTTGGTCTTCCCGCCATCCCGCCGAGCAAGCTGCAGTCTCTGAGGCCGAGTTTCCCCATCAGCTTGCTAGTCACCAGGAGGACGCCGCCATCTGCCACCGCCGTGGGACCAGCTTCCTGCCACGTAGAGCACAAAGAAATAGCCGTCTTCATCGCATCTTCCGCTTGCCCCTCAGAGTGTACTGTAAACCCAGGTGGACTTATCCTCCCCCTGAGGTCCAGGCCACCACCCCTGCCACCACAGGGCCTCCCAGCCATCCTGCCAGTGCCCAGGAGGGTCCCTGCCGTCTCCAGAGGGCCATGGGCCAGCGCAACCGCCGCCGGGCTCGAGGAGCAGTGCGCTCTGTCGGCTGCTCCCTCCGGGGCTCCCCTGTCGCCCAGTGGCTCAACAACTTTTTTGCCCTTCCTCTCTCCTCTGTGGCTGCCCAGCTTGACCCCTCTGTCAGCGGGGAGAATGGAGGGAGACAGAGTCCCCTGGACTCTTAGGGCAGGAATCTCCCCCAGGGATTCTGACACAGCCCTCTGGAGAACCCGGTAGCCCAGGTTCCACTGGAGGTCTCTGCCGTTGCATTCCCCCTCCTTTGCCCTCTGGAGAGGCTCCCGAGCCAGCCCGGCCTCCCTCAGGCCTCTGAGAGCCCCGAGCACCTCCGTCCTCTATAGCTGTTGGCCACCATGCAATTATTCCCGGCACTGTGTAGCCACTCAGCGGCCCCTGCTCCACCCCGCAGCCTGGCCCAGCCCACGCACCCAAGGCCCTGTGCACCGCAGGCATCCTGTGTATTGTAGTCAGGGAGCAGACCCAGGAAGGAAAGGCTGCATGGACTCAGCAGGGAGACATAAGCCCTCTTCCCCAGAAAGGGCACAACTGAGATTTGGGTCACCGCTCCTCCCATTCCCACGCCTCTTTTCCCAAAACTAGGAAGCATCTGTCGCCCTTTGCACCTCCCACTGTCCATTGCACCACCCCAGGGCTTTCCACGGGCCCTCTGCCGGGACCTGAACCCATGAGGGCAGGGACCGCGTCGATCCCAAGACCCGGCAGATACAGCTGCTCAATAAATATGTGTTGAAATATTGCCCTTGCAAACCCTTCTTCCATGGCAATCACATTCCCCGGGGGACTTAGCTCTTCTCTTGCCGATGGCTTTATGTCTTCCTGGCGCTGCAACTGGTTCTTTGGTGGGGTGACCACGTCCCCCCCTTCTCCCTCCGCCTGTGAGCTTCAGCATAGTGCGTCAACACCTTCTGTGCCCCCTGGGCTGTGTTGGTCCCACCATCTGGAAAGGTCCCCTGTGCCTTGAGGTTCCAGGTCTTGAGGGGGGAACGCCCCTTTCCCCAGATCATTTCATGCCTCCTCCTGCCTCCCCCCACATAGGGAAGCCGCCAGCCCTTGCCTCCCAGGGGTCCTCTCTTGAGCCAGGGCCAGCCTTCTTTCTGGGTGACTTCAACAGCCAGCACCCCGGCCTCTCTAGGGTCTTCACCCCACCCACTGCAGCCCTCAGCCCCATGGCCACCCCCTGCACCTCACCGTACTGAGAATTGGCCCACAGGGTCTCCGACCACAGCCTCCTGTCTCTTGAGCTCTCAGGTACTTCGGGAACCCCTGCCCTCCTCACCCCAGTTTCCACAGCTCTGGTGGCTGCTCCTTGTCCTCCTTCCTCTCAGGCCTCTGTTCTTTTCCATGTTGTTCTTCCAGTGACAACCCCTCTTCTCTTCCTAGTGTGTCCTTTCCTGTGGTGTCAGCCATGCCCGCGGCTGCTGAAGCCAGGCACCCTCGCTGCCAGACTAGGACAGATAGCCCGTGGCCCTGCAGTGTCTGCACTGGTTGCCTCCACAGAGCCGTCACACTCATCTGTGTGCTTCTCAGCCCACTACACTGCCAGCCTGGCTACCTGAGCGGAGGCCCCTCCCGATCGTTCCTCAGCGCCCGTCAGTTTTTCAGTCTTAACCTTTCCATAGTCTACGTTCCTCTGAACCCTGAGCACTTCTTTCTATCCCGGAACCACCCCCCCAAAACAGAACAGACCCGGGGCAGAGGTAGAAGCCTGGGAAGGAAACTCTGAGAAAGGATGGCCGTGCCAGTGCTCGCCAGACTTCGCGGGAGTTGGGTGCAGGCATCGAAACCAGCAGTCTTGGGCGGGCGTCAGTCCAGCCTCAGCTGTCTGCAGGGAAGTGCTCGCTGATGTCTGCAGTTATTCAAGAAAGGAAGGGGAGGCTCATTTTAGGTCGTGAAGAGTTAAAATAATTAGAAGCAGCCACTCACTTTTGAAGACCAGCTGTGGAGTCGGGGGAGAGCCCGAGGACCACTGCTTCTGTGTTGGTATTCTTCGGTCGGCATGGTTTTTTTTGTTCTTTTTTTAAGATTTTATTTGTTAGAGAGAAAACACAAGCAGGGGGAGCAGCAGATAGAGGGAGAGAGAGAGAGAAGCAGATCCCCCGCTGAGCACGGAACCTGATGTGGGACTCGATCCCAGGATCCTGGGATCATGACCTGAGCCAAAGGCAAACACTTAACTGACTAAGACACCGAGGCATCCCTAGACAATGCTGTTTTCTAAATTGACCATCACGAGTCCCAAACTTTATAAAACATATATTTAAAAAGAAAACCAATGAGGCCCCCTTCGTGCATGGCTCACCTACCTCCTGTGCCCTCTTCCAGTCCCTGGTGCTCCTAGGGTATCCACAGCAAGTTGGTCGGGGAACAGGGCATCCTTCGCCAGGTGCTCCAGGCTCCTGAATACCCCCCGAACTCCTGCTCTATGGCCTTCATCCCACCTGCCATGTGGGAAAGTTGGCCTACAAGGACAGCACATTTCCAAGCGTACGAGGTGCCTAAGGGCGCCCACTGCAGGCTGCCCCTGTGTTAGTTGCTGGAAGCTAGCGGGACATGCCTGGGGACTTCGATGCAGGCTCAGCTGGGCGGGCAAAGCTCAGGGAGATACTGCTTATGCGAAAAGAGCCATCTGGGAGCTGGAAGAGGCGGTGGAGAGCCCAGGCCAGGCCTGATGGCACACAACTGAATACAAGGGGGGTTCACAGTGCCTCTGCCGTGATCCCCAGGTTAGGGTCCGAGGCAGGAAAAAATAGAATGCTCCCACCCACTCTTCTGACAGGTGACTGGCCCCAGTGTCCAGCAGGAGCAGGACCAAGTGGAAGCAGGAGGGGGTGGTCCGTGACCGACGTGGCAGTGGTGCCCAGCAGTAGAAGGGAGGCCTCGAGGGGACAGCCGATCCGTGGGGATGGAGTGGGAGGGCAGCAGGGGCCACAGGCTAGCGGACAGGATGACCCAGCCCACAGCTACGTGGGAGATATTTTGGGGCTTCCATACTTTGCTTTGGGAAGCAAAGTATGGAAGCTGGGGCTTTGTGTCTGCATGAGAGAGCAATACACATGTCTTGCCAAACTGATCCCACCTGTCGCTGAAGCTTGGGTGCTGAGAAAGTTCCTCAGGAGCTTGGAGACTCTTGATAAGAATGAATGGCAGGTACAGTCTAGACAACCTCAGGTGGCCGGATGCTAAGAGTCTGACTCCTGTCGGAGTGGCTGCTGACCCGGCGTGGAGTGAGTTAGGAGGACAGTAGTTCTGAGCCCTGGGTGCACACTGGAGTCTTTGGGCCGGGAATGGGGGGCTGGGGGGGGGCGGCTGTTACCAATGACAGATTCCTGGGTCCCACCCCCAGGGACTGTAATTGAACTGGTCTAGGGTGCAACCCGGGCACCTGGAGTTGTTGAGATCGCTAATGCATGGCCAGAAAGGGGAGAACCCCAGAATTGGGGATTCGATCGCACATCTGTGATTCCCGTATGTGTTAGCCTTGAACCGAGGTGACCCGTACATCCTGGGATGCAATGCAGCAGGGGAGAGGGGGACGCGGGGTCTTCCCCAGAGAAACCTCCTACACTGGTGGAAAGTGATGAAAACGTCAAGCCGCATTTCCTGCGGGTATGCTTGGTGCGGTCGGGAGGCCCGCTGTGTGGATTTGCAACGCAGTTGTCACGCTGAGTTGATCTGTGTTGGAGACCAGTGAACTGTAGCTCACGAGCTGGACTGCATGTGTCTCCTAGTTCCAGGTGTATCCTGAAAACCTCGTGGGCTCCCCGTGGCTCCGTCTGAGCGCCGTTCTGCAGTCAAAGAAACACAGTCCATTAACCGAGTGTAATGAAGAAATAAAACCTAGTGTGTCCTTGCGCTGCAAGCAGTATCAAAGGGGCTTTGATTCCCGGCCCAGCAGCGCATCTTCAAGCACTCTTCCTCTTTTCTTCGGCTCCCCTCTTGCCCACCTGCTAGTTCCTTGGAGCTTCTTCCTTCTCGCTTTCCAGGCTGTGCACGTGAGCTCTCATCTTCCCCGCTCCGTTTCCCATTCCACCATTCCTTTTCCCTTCCCAGCAGATCTCAAGCCTTTTCCAACAAAAAGCCTCTTCCTGGCTTGTGTCCGGCTCTCTGCTACTATCCCTCTATGCTCCCCACCCGCACAACTCAGTTACCCGGACTGTGGATGGAAGCCCAGCAGTGGTGCTCCCCTAGTGAGCAGGAGGGGGGCAGGAGAACATCTGCACCAGAGCCTCTCGTGCTGATTGTCCTTTTGTTAAACCTGGGTTTCTAGAAACACCTTTTGCAAGCGCGCCGGTACCTCCTGGCCACGTTGCTGGGATTTAAGGCAGGGAGAGGGCTTGAGTGGATGGGCCGGCTGGAGTTCAGTAGAAGGCATTCTGGCAAGATCATTTCTGTGTCCCAGCTGCATTTGGCAAGAGTCCCCAAGGGTGAGGAAGAACTTGAAGAAGAGGCCAGGCTGGAAGTTCCAGCCTTCCCGCCGTTGACTGGCTCAGCATAAGGGGAGCGTCCCTTCTTTAAGGGAGCCAGACGAAAGATGTTGCACCACTGTAAGAGAAAAAATGACCCCAGGACAATGGGAGGCCTTAAGAATGAGATTCTGATGGCCATCATAAATAACTCTGGTATGAAGTTGGATTTAGCCCAAAGACAGCTCTGCTGCTCTCCAGGGGAGCTCAAATCTTGGAAGAGGATTATCCGAAAAGGTGACTATGGCTCTAAGGCCTGAGAAGTCATTCCAGAAAGGAGACAGGTGGAGGCACTCAGGGCCACTGCGTGGGCTTTTGCAATTATGTTGGGAGCAAAAGAGGAAGGAAGAAGAGAAAGCTCGGTGTGCCATGTCGGTGGGTGACAGAGACGACTCAGGAAAAGAGCTCTTCAGCCCTGGGGAGGACACAGCAAGAGGAGTCCAGCTCTTTCCACCAGCCCAAGGACAAGAGCAAGGTCTGCAAGGCTGAAGATTAAAAAAAACACCTGGATTTTTCCCTCGGGGGAGGAAGGCGGCGTCTCTGGCTCACCAGCCAGCAACTTGGAGGAGGACACCTATAGAGGGCTCCTTATAGGGAGGAAAGGGAGCTGGGATCAGGAGTCAGAAGACTCAGAGGCGAGGCAAGGCATGCAAAAGAAACCTTTGCTGCATGGTGGAATCAGGGATATGGATGTGCCAGGCGTTTGACGAAGACTTTAATCAGGACCTTATGTGTAGAATCCCCTCACTGCCAGGCTTCTGTAAGCAAGCCCAGCTTTAGATGGATACATAGTAAATGTCTCTTTTAATCAGTGACCGGGAGGAAGTTGGTGAGCCTGGGGGTAGGGCTATGAAAAGCAAAAAGAGTAAGAAATCAGGCACTCCTAGGAAAATCCCACACATCGTACCAGTGTTTAGTAATGACTTTGCTCTTGGCTGAAGTTTTGTTAAAATGTTTCACCTGGAGAGGAAGAGGGCCTAAACCCACGCTTATTCTCTCCCAAGCCAGGGGCATTAGCCAGAAGCCAGAGTTTGTTCTTGGAGGCTTCAGGTAGCCCCAGAGGAGGCCAATATCATCGCCTTGCCAGAGGTGGTCCAGAAGTAGGACAGACCTGAGGTCTGCTCTAGACTCTGTCCCAGTAGTACCCCAGCCCTGTGACACCTGGCATCGGCCGTGTCCTTTCCTCCTGGGCTCTGGCTAACCGCCCCAGGTGGCATTCCCAGGAAGTTCTGAGCAGGCCACCAAAGACATCTTCTGGGTGAGGCAGCCGGCAGACGATGAGCTGTCCACTTTAGGGAGAGGCTCTCCCACCCTCCAGCCACAGCCCCTTGGGAGCCCCACAGACTTGGAGCCCTTCTCCCACCCGAGGCCTTTCGAAACTTGTTGGCCTGGGTGCTGGAGAGAACAGGGCCTTGGGTGCTCAGGCTAGAGGAGCCCTGGGCCTGAGGCTTCCCGGAGCAGCTGGCTCCTGAATACCAAATGACAAAGGGCCTTCAGGCCCTGAGACTTCTCTCTCCATGGCTCTCGCTTCCCGGCTCTGCGTGTCATTCCTGAGGCTGTGCAGCCCTCCTCTCCCACTTTGTGCAGGACACTAGGGCCCAGGCTGGCCATGGGGATGAGAGCCAGGCTCCTGGCTCCTTCCAGAGAAACTTTTGAGGTTTGAGATGAGCCTCCTTCCTCTCGTCCCAAGTTCATAGTGTTTCTTCTGAGTGTTCAGAGAGAAGGGAGCAGCAGACCCCTCCAGCCCCAACCACCTCAGCAGCGGTCCCTTCCCTGAGCTTCGAGGCCCAGCACCACGCACCCATGGGCACACTCACTCACATATGCTCACGTGCCCACACACTTGTCAGCACTGGTTCACAAATTCACACGTGATACACACATTTGACATTTGCATTTCTTCCCATACTCGTGCTTTCACACACACACACACACTCGCCTGTGTGATCTCAACCTCTCACTCCTACTCACTACTGCATGGTTCACCTGTGGCCCTCACACGCACACACACACGCATCCGTTCGTGTGCACACGTCCCCCTGCACACACACTCAGACACACGCCTTCCCCTTCCCAATATCCTGCTGTTCCCATGTGCGTGCAGATGCCCCCAGCCATACCAGCTAGCTCGTGTCCCCACACTCACGCTGCGCACACCCACGCACACACGCATGCACACATACACACTTGCTCACGGGCATGTGCTCATGCTCCCAACATGCGCCATCGCCCTCCGGCCCCCTAACCTGTTGGTTTTTCTGTGTTGCAGTCTTCCCGAGAGCTGGATGACAGCAGCAGCAGGTCCAGTGACCTCCAGCTGGAGGGCCCCAGCTCCCTCAGGGTCCTGAACGAGAGCCTCGCCGACCCCCAAGCAGAAGACAGGCCCCTGGTTTTCTTTGACCTCAAGATTGACAGTGAAAGTGGGTTCTCCATTGGCCCCTCGCACCCTTTTCTAGCTTAGTCTCCAAGTCCCCCAGATAAGTGCAGGCAGAGCTATGTCCTGGGCCCGGGAGAGCCCAGAGCTCTGGCCAGTGACCGCGGCCTGAGAGCAGGCAGGGTGCTGCATTTCCCTGGGACTCTGGCTGTCCCACTTGGCTGATGGAATAAAGACCTCTGTCTCGACCAGCGCCTGAAAGCCTGAGGCATGTGCCTCCATGAACTCTTTGACCAGCGCTTCTCTTAGAGAACCCTGGCAGTGCCCCTCTAAACAGAAACAACACGATGTGGGAAGTACCATGATGAGGCCAGCAATCCAAGCAAGGCCTTAGGCCATGGCTGCAGAATTCTGAGTACAGAGCCCGGTCCACAGGTGGGCCGCACCCGGAGGCTGACAGCCAAGACCACGGGGAAAGAGGACCCCTTCTCCCGGAAGCCCATCAGCTCCCCACGGTGCTTCCCTGCAGTGCCCTTCGCTGCCCTGTGGCACAGCCCCAGCGTGGGGCCAGCCTAGCCAGGCAGAAGTAGTGTATTGCCCTAGGACAGGGAAGTCATTGGCAGACCACAGGGCAGCTCTGAATGGAGTAGATTGGGCCAGTGGGCCGTGTGTCCCAAGCTGTGACTGGCCAGGAGTCTTGGCTCAGTGACCGATGGGACTGGAGGCTGGGGCAGGGAGCGGAGGATACAGTGGACACAAAGAGAGGCCCTGATGTTGGTGGGTGAGGGTAACCGAAGGCAGGCAGGAGGGACCTGGATCTAAACTGTTTGGCAATGTCTGGGGCAGGTGGCAGGGGCAGGGGACTGCTGGACTCCCAGCAGGTGGTGGGGGGGGGTGTATTTGGAGAGCAGCCAGCCCTCCCCTTCTGACCCTTGTCCCCATGAGAGCCAGGGCAGAGCCGTTCAGAGGCTGATGTCTGGTTCCCACCAGCAGGTCCCACGGTGGGTTCTCTGTGTGGCGGGACAACAGCCCCCCCCCCTGCTCCTGCCCTGTGTCCCCCATGCCTCTGGGGCCTCACCCTGCCCTTCTCTCCTGCCCAGCCCAGAAGATTAGCCAGCTGGCAGCAGTGAACCAGGAGAGTGAGTTCCGCGTGCTCATCCGGCCCGAGGCCTTCTTCGGCACCAACTCCAAGGCTGTCTCCCTGGAGGTGGGGCTGCAGCACTTCCTTGGTTTTCTGGGCTCCCTGCACCGCCCCATCCTGGCCTGCTACAAGCTGTGGGGACCCGGCCTCCCCAACCTCTTCCAGGTCTTGGAGGACATGGACAGGCTATGGGAGTTTGAGCAGGTCATCTCGGGTTTCCTGGCCGCACGGCCCCTCCTCCAGGAGCTGGTGCCCGGGGCCAGCAGCTTCAAGCTCAAGAGTCTGGCAGAGACCTACCTGGCAAGAAGCATGAGCCAGCGCAGCGCCCTGGCCGCCGTGCTGGCCCTGCGGGACCTGTTCCGGCTCCTGGACATCTTCCCGAGCCCCCAGCTAGCCCAGCACATCTACTGCTTCAGTAGCCTGCAGTGCTTCGCATCCCTGCAGCCGCTGGTGCAGGCGGCCGTCCTGTCCCGTGCCCAGGCCCGCCTCCTGGCCCTGCACAAAGTGAGCTTCACCGAGCTGCTGGCCGTGCACCGCCGTGACCCCCAGTGGGGACTGCGCCGGTACAGCTGCTACCTGAGCCCGTCTGCTGCCTCATCGCCCCCCATCCAGGGCACCAGCCCCCTGCAGGCCCTGAGCACCTACTTCGGAAGCCTGTCCAGGGAGCCCAGCCCGGCACGGGCAGAAGGCCTCATGGCCCCTGTTGCTGGCCGCAGCTTGGCGGGGCGGGTGTGCCAGCAGAGCTGAGAGGAGGCCCAGACTGGCTCGGGATCTCTGGGGTTAGAAGGTCATGGGGTCCCTGAGCCAGCCCCCCTGCCCCACTGCCCTTCAGTGCATTGGTGGGTCCTCTTCCCCAGCACCCAGCTGTCATTTGCTCTGAAATCAGTTCTCTGGGACCAAACTACCCTGCTCTAAAACCCCCACAGAGAAGGTTCTGAATCCAAGCAAGTCCCAAGTCCTAACCCCCTGGGGGGCACCAGATCCCCTTTCAGGCCTTGGGAGCACCGTGGGTTGGTTCCCTCGAGACCTGGCCCCTCTTCTCCAGGAGCCAAAACCAAGGAGTAAAGAAGGCCCAGCCTCTGGGCTGAGTAGCCCCCAGCCACCCAACCTGCTACTTCCATGAGTGTCCCTGCAGCCCCTCCCTGACCCCTGCTCACTGCCCTAGTGGGCCCACTGACAGGCCCCATAGATACTGCCCAGAACACCCCACGGGTACCCAAGTGCCTTTTAAACCAAGCCGCTGTCATGAGTTTGGGTTCTCCCACCCTTTGCCCATCTGAAGGCCACTCTCTGGTCACTTCTTTGGGGACACAAATGCATTTTCACCCCTCTTGTCTGCAGAGACAGAAGCTTCTGTCCCACATCTGTCCCTCTTCCAAACTTGCCGTGTTCCTTCTAGCCACGCAGACCTACCTCCTCACAGTCACACTCTTCCGTCCTCCAGCCACCAGCCCTGCTCAGCATGGCTTTCACTTTCTCTGCGCTGCCCACCTCAGCCCCACCGATGACTGTCCTCTAACCCAGTGCTGCCTGCTACATAGGGACGCACAGCGTTGGCGTCCCCTGAGAGCTTCTAGCCCAGACCTCTGGAATCAGCTTCTCTGAGGTGGGCCCTGCGGGCTGCCTTAGCATGTCTTCCAGATGATTCTGAAGCCTGCTAATACTTAGAACCAGTGCTCTGATAGACTGCTCCCCGAACACGCAGCAGGCTGGAATGGCAGAACCAGTCCTGGTCCTGACTGGGCAAATGGAGGGTAACCTAGGAAAAGACCCCATTCTGCGCTCCGGCATCCCCCCACCTGCTAAATAGGCTCCCATCCAGCTCTGCCTTTCTGGGATTTTAGACAAGGACTGCAGCCACCAAGACAGTGGGCAGGACGGTTCTCAACTAAACCCTAGCTCTCAGTCCTAAGCCAAGGCCCCCAGCCTGTGGTCACATCAGAGGTCAGGAGCAGAACAGAGGCAGGTCAGGGCCTGCCCTCTGACCAGCAGAACCACTGCCCCCACACTGCTCCCCTCTCCCCTTTTCCTTGGCTCCTGCCACTGGGACACAGCCCAGGCCTCCAACATTCTTTGCCTGAGCTTTCACAGGGATGAGGTCTGTGCGCCCACAGCTCAACCCCCATCCAGCAGGTGCCCTGGAGATACCCCGAGGAATTGCATGGGAACTGGATACCACAGTGGGAATGCCAGTCGACCAGTGAACTCTGATGCATTTAAACTAGGATTCGGGGGCACCTGGGTGGCTCAGTGGGTTAAGCTGCTGCCTTCGGCTCAGGTCATGATCTCAGGGTCCTGGGATAGAGTCCCGCATTGGGCTCTCTGCTCAGAAGGGAGCCTGCTTCCCTCTCCCTCTCTCTCTGCCTGCCTCTCTGCCTACTTGTGATCTCTGTCAAATAAATAAAACCTTTATAAATAAACAAACAAACAAACAAACAAACAAACTAGGATTCATGTTCTAAGCAAGTACTGGCCCAGAAGCTCCTGTGGGAGCAGGTTGGTGGGGCCACAGCCTGGCTGTGGTGACCATCTTGGCACCTGCAAGGCAGCACCTGGGCCACTGCTCAGATCCTCAGCTTTCAACCTTGCCCTGACCTGGGCAGCACCCACTGGCTTTCAGCCCTTACCGTGCTTGCTACCTGCAGAGTTCTTGACCACACGGTTTATAACAAAGGGCCGTTCTGCCCTCTCTCCATTTACACAGTCTCTAATAAAAGATGTGAATGTTCGAAGTCTGATGCTCCAATCCAGTGCTGCTCAGCCCACCCCAGGAGCCACCAAGCAGCCTCTTGCCTGGGGAAGAGGGTACACTCCTGGACATAGGAGAGCTGCCCTTTGTCGCATCCTTTCAGGACTCGGCAGAGCTGAGAGCCCCTAGTTGTTCAGTGCTGAGAGCCTCACAGATGTGAATTCCCCCGTTCCAAAGGGGGAGACCCAGGGTGGGCCTGTCAAGGATCATCTCCCCAAAGGAGAGCCACATGGAGGGAAAGAAGCACTAGTTTCAAGAATCACCCCCTAGAGGGCGTCTGGAGCCAGAGAGGGATGTCACTAAGAACCTCACCTCTGCCCCGTGCTGGGTAATCTTGCATCTCTGTGTGTGTCTCCAGAGTCAGAGACAGTAAAAACCCCCAGCAAGGGGGAGGGGAGCCCAGGACATTAGCCATGTGTGATTAACTGTAATTAATGTGCCGCTGTCCAGGGTGTCACCGATGGAATCCACGTTAGTATGCCTGGCGATTCCCACGGCACAGGCAGTGTGGGGGAAGTGGCCCTCGCCTGGCCTGAGTGAGCACCCCAGTGATGTCGTTGGATTGGAGCCACCACCCCAACTCCACCTACATGCCGCAGATACCCAAATTCTTCGGGGAGTTTTCGTCTCTAAGAACCAAATCCAAATGTGTCCTCTGTGCCTCAGAATGCTATCTCAGATTCACCCATGTCAGCTAACCATGAACTTGCTGGGCTCAAAGTCTGGGAACTGAGTTTCAGTCCTCACGATACAGCCTCTGACTTGTCTGGTGTTCACTGATGCACAGGCTCTGACTCTGTCAAATGGGATCTCATCGATCATTTTTCCCTCACAGGCTCTTGCATGAACCAAAGAAATAATGTGGAAATAGGTTTTTAATATGTGAAGAACCACACAAATATAGGATCTTATTTCACAAACAACCAGATGACAATTTTATTTCTTCATAAGTTACAAGAAATTAATAGATCTTAGCTTTTGGCAAGAAATATACATGGGCTTGGCTTCGGGGAATAAAAAGCAAGATCTGTAGCTGAGCAGACAATTGTGGGAGTCCAAGGAAGTCAGGGAAGAGAGCAGGGAAGTTGACCTTGGAGTGGCTGAGAAGTGGGTGGTTCTGTGTCCCCAACGCACCCAAATGGGGGGGGCGGCTTCAGCCTCTCTGTCACTAGAGAGCCTTCTAGTGACAGCTCAGCTCAGCCCTGGCCAGCCCTGCTTGCTCTGGTGCCTCCTTCTGAGGCCCAAGGGCTCACATCCCCAGGAACGTTGCTCAGAAATCTGCTTTAACTCCAACCTTGCTCTTCCTTCTACCTGTACAACACCCAGCTGCTACCTGGCACCCCTCCCCCATCCTTCCTTCTCCTCCAGTCCCCACGCGCCCCATTTCATCCTTATTCCTACCCATACTCGCCCTGACCGCTAGTCCCAACCCAGACAATTCTCCCTCTCTCAGGGTTTACCCGACACCCTACAGCTCCCAGCAGGCCCAGCCCCTGATCCTGGTTCCTCTGACTTCAGGTTTATGCCCACCCCACACCGCATGTGTCCCCAGCCCTTGTGTCTATCTCCCCCACCCCCCCCCCCCCCCCGGGAAGGGAGCCAAGCTGGAGCTGCTCTCAGACTCGGCCAGCAGGGGGCGCTGCAGCCCCGCGTGGCCGGGCTTTACGGCGGCTGCTCCGCTTAGATGAGGTGTGGAGCAGCGTGAGGCTTAGGCTCCCATAGCGCTCCATCTTTTCCCGAGAACACCGCATGCTGCGGGTGGTATGGGAAGTAGCCTCAGGTAGATCGTGAGTGGAGAAGCAGTTCAAAAACCTTAACCCTGTTTTGTTTATTTTAACATCTATCAGAAAAAAATATAGCCAGCTTATCAAAACGGTGATCTCTGGAATATAGTTGCTCAGAATGAGGCTAAAGTGAAATTATTTAAAGGTCTAATTAAAGGATAAATATTAGGGGGCGCCTGGGTGGCTCAGTGGTTAAAGCCTCTGCCTTCAGCTCAGGTGATGATCCCAGGATCCTGGCATCGAACCCCACATCGGGCTCTTTGCTCGGAGGTGAGCCTGCTTTCCCCCTCGGCCCCCCTCCCCGCCCTCTGACTGCCTCTCTGCCTGCTTGTGATCTCTGTCTGTCAAATAAATAAATAAAATCTAAAAAAAAAAAAAAGGAAAGAAAGAAAGAAAAGAAAAGAAAAAAAATTAGGTAACCACAAGCTGAGGAGGGTCACAGGTATAGCAAAACTTGTGGCTTCATGTGGGGAAATCCTGGGTTACCTACAAGTGCAATTAGGATGAGGCTTGGAGCTAAGGTCAGGGCCCAGGTTAGAACTAGGGTAAGGATGGGCTGGGGTTAGAGGCTGGGGTAAAGGGTGCCTGGGTGGCTCAATTGGTTAAGGGACTGCCTTCAGCTCAGGTTGTGATCCTGGAATCCTGGAATGGAGCCCCGCATCAGCCTCCCTGCTTGGTGGAGTCTGCTCCTCCCTCTGACCCTACTCCCCTCATGCTTGCCTCTCTCTCAAATAAATAAATAAAATCTTTTAAAAAAGAAAAAAAGAAGAAGAAGAAGAAGAAGCTGGAGTAAAGCCTCGGGTTAGGATTTGGGGGTATATCAAATTTAGGGGCATATTTGGTGATGAAGTTTAGCAACGGAGTTAAGAATCAAAAGGAACAGAATTAGAGTCCCTCCTGAGGCTCCCTATGTCACTTTGGCAGCTGAAGAGTCCATGAAACTCTCATATGGCACCCTAAGTGTGGCCTGCCTCCCTCCCCAGCATCCTCTTCTAAAAGCACCCGGCAGGGCTGCCTTGGTGGCTCAGGCGGTTAAGCGACTGCATTCAGCTCAGGTCATATATAATCCCAGGGTCTCAGGATCAAGCCCTATGTCGGAGCCCCTCCTTGGACCCCCACGTCCTAGCCCCATGTCTGGCTCCCTGTTCAACAAGAGAGTAGGCTTCTCCCTCTCTCTCTGCCGTGCCCCCTATTCATGCTCTGTCTCTCAAATAAATAAATAAAATCTTTTTAAAAATTAAAATAAAATAAAAGCACACCGCAGGGGTTCCTCTTGAGTTCACTGAACCCCTGGGTGGAGAGGCACAACCATGGCCAATCTGGGAGCCAGAGCCTCCAGCCGGGAGCTGATAACTGCCCCCAGCGGACACAATTGGAAGGTAACCGTGTATTCCCAATGCTTTCCCAGCACAAGTAACCTCCTGCAGTCTCGCCAGCACCCCTCTGCAGTTATGTCATCGCCCTCTTTCTGCAGATAAACACAAGGTGGGAGTGGGGGGCGGGAAGGTCACGCACCTTGCTCAAGGTCATTAAACTTGTACATGCTGAGTTGGGGTCGGCCCAGCGGGGCACCTGTGTCTAGACTGGAGCCATCTGTGACCCACAGCTGCCTGGTGCATTGCCTCTTTGGGGGGGGGGGGAAGTGGGGGGAGAAGGAGAGGAGCGGAGGCGGTTCTCTGCCCTCTCCTTCCCGCACCCTCCTGGTCTGTTGGTCTGACAAGATGTGAAACTCAACCTTTAGAAAGCCAACATCCCAACATTCTGGTTCCAGCACTTAAATATCTACTACTTCTATTTTTTTCTTTTACAGCAGTGCTTCTCAAACCTTTTTATTTTTATTACCCCCATAAGGAACCTCTTTAGACATATTTTTACCTAGTCACGCACCCTCCCAGTGAAATTTTAATACTACAGTTTCCCTATAGAGTCCTTAGGATTCTCTACATACAAAATCAGGTCATCTGCAAATAAAGATCATTCTACTTTTTCCTTACACGCATGTACTGTTTATTTGTTTATATACCGTGGTCCTTTGGAGGGTCAGGAACCATTAACATATCTAAGGTTGTTAGTGGGAACTCCTCTATAGGGTAATATTTCCTCTGCTGAGAATGTGTGATTTAGGGTAAGGCCCCAGCCCCAGTTACAATGGGGAAGTGTCCTTGGAGGGGGGGGTGGATTAACCCCACCTGTGGCTCAGTTCCTAGGTGGGAATGAGGTGGGAAGGGGCTGCAGGAAACCAGTAGGGAACACAGCAGAGATCTGTAAGGACATACTTCCCTGGAGTAGCCTTGGTACTGGGATGAGCCTGAGGCTTGGGGGAAATGAGGGCAGGCCCATCATTTAGTTTTGTATCCAAATCCAGAGGTCAGCTCCTGACCTTTCAGACTTGAATAAAGCTAATGCCGGTGGTGATTCTTTTGAGAGAAGGGTCTAGAATTTCAACTGAGACATCCCTTCTCAAAATAAAACAAAAAACGAAACACAACAACAACAACAACAAAACAAAGTTTGAAGTCTCTACCCACACTTACGAAACACATTTACTGACAAGTGGAGGGTAAATTCCTTCATTCTTGGCTCAGGGAACTTCCTTAAACTCAGCCCTGAGGAATTCTTTAAAGACCAGCTGCCTGGACTGTACTAAAGTCAGTTTATAAATATAAATATCGCAAACTTGATAGCCAAGCAGATCACAAAAGCTAGCTTGCTAACCTCGGAAATTTTCCACGAAGCTAGGCAGCCCAACAAGCGTGAGAGGACGTAACCGAGAAATCCCATGTCACCTGTCTGAGTGTCTGAAACTGTTGACCAGATTGAGTACAGAGGGCCTGGGGATAGAATTTTCCCAAAAGACTCTCTTCTGGAGTTCTATAGCCATATGGCCCAGGCCGACACCAGAGCAGACTGATTCTATAGTCAATCAGATCACCCAAGGAAGAGGCAGAGGGCGGGGAGGCTGGGCCAGAGGTGGAGCCCTGGTTGAGTCCACTCGGGAGCTGGGAAGGGTGCCAGGTGGTTAGGACACAGGTTTTGGAGAGACCTGGTTCAGAATCCTATGTGTGACCTTGGACAAGCTACTTAGCCTCTGGGGTCTCATAGGCAAACTGGAAGTGATAATACATACTTCGGAAACCATAAGGACTAATGAGGTAATATACATAAAGCCCTAAACTTTGTGAGTTGTCACCGCTGAATGAAATATAAGTCTATATACCTCCAGTACCCTAGAGAAGACCCTGTGCCGACCCCCAGAAAGTCCTGTGGGCTTCTTCCTGTCATTGCCCTCCACTTCTCCCTTCCTCCTCCTCTCCCTTCTCTCTTTTTCCTCCCTCCCTTCCACCCTCCCTCTCCCCTCCTCCCTTCTCCCGCCCTCCCTCTCTCTCCTGCCCTCCCTGCTCCCCTCTCCTTCACTTCCCCCCTTTTCTCCCTTTCTCCCTCTCCTAATTCCAACCCATTTAAGATCTGAGAGACCCTGTCCCCAACTACTTCTCTCAGTACTTCTGTCCCCACCTCTCTAAGCCTCCTCTACCCTTGGGATACAGATCGACAACAATGATGACCATGACAATGGGGTCACCGGCAGGCTGGCGTCTGGAGGGATTTACTGCCTTCCCTTCCCTCCTCAGCCCCCACCTGGTCACCAGACATAGCCGTCTGCAGGAAGATCACTTTTTGCGGCACCAGCAGAGACATGGGTCAGACAGAAGAGGTCCTGGGAGAAGCAAATAAATACATCAAGTTTCCAGCTGGGGCTGGAGATAAGGGCTCAGGGAGATGAGACTGAGGCTTCACTGACTCCAGGGAAAACCTATTTGAGGCACTTCAAAGAGGACTCTGCTAGGAACTAAGGGAGGGGGCTGTCCCTCCTGGGAGGTCGCTGCTCTGGAAAGATGATGCTTCCTCCTTTTAGATTGGTAGGGACAGGGCTGGGAGCAAGAATGTGACAGATCTAAGCTCCTCCTGTCCCAGCTGAGACAGGAAGGCGGAGAGGTATGTCTAGTCCCATGGCACAGGAAGGGAAACTGAGGCCAAGAAGAGAGAGACTTTCCCAAAGCCTCACAGATAGTCAGTGGAAAAGCAGGGTCAGCCCCCTGTTCCCTGGTTTCCTGCTCTGGACCCCCTTACACTGAATTGTACCTGGCTGTCCCCAAGACATGGCCATTAGAACTGGCCTCGCCTGGGTGCAAAAGGAGACCTGCCAAGACCCACCTGAGGGAGGGATGTCCTTCTTCCCAATCTCTGCCCCAGCCAGCTGCCTGCCAGGAGGTGCTGTCCCTCTCTGGGACATGCTGTCAGTAATCGGGACATGGTCTAGTCAAGTGCACAATCTCAGGCTTTCCCAGACACGGTAGGGCTCTGCTTTGGGTGCCCAGGAGCCTTGGAGCGGAGTATAGGAGACCTGCATGGGGGCACATTTCCCACCCAGAAACAGCCATCAGAGAGGCCACCTCTGCCTAAGAGGTCCAAGGGCCTCCTAAGCAGCCTCCTAACCTCCTCTCTCTGAAGATACCTGAACCTGCTGGGTTGGGGAGGGCAGAGACAGAATCCGCCTGGTTCCCAGCTGTCCCTCTGCCAAGCAGAGCGCCTGGCAACATGGGGGAGGCTGGATTCTGGCCGGTGGGATGAAGGACATAGCAGGCCCATTTCTGCACGTCCTTCCCTTGGCTTCTGCGGGCTTGGCTTCTGACAGCTCACATCTGTGGCTTTCTTCCTAGGCCTGCCCTTCGGCTACTGGAGCTGACTCCCCACAGACACAGAGAGGAGGAAGTGCCTGGAAGTTTCCATCCCTGGAGGCAGCCCCTAGCCAATGTCTGACTGCTGTGCATCTCTCTGAGGTGTGATTTATGCCTAGAACTCCCTGGGATCAGGCCTCTGTGGCGGAGACTTCCTGAAATCACACACTGGCTTGGCTTCTTCCCCTTCATCTCCCACTTCCCTTCTCGAGCCCTGCCAGTCTCTGCTAAGAAATTTCCTCAATCATGGCTTGTGCATGAATCCCCATTGCAGCTCTGCTTCTAGGAAACTCTTTCCAGAAACAAAGGAAGAGCCTGTTGCCAGTGAGAGACTAAAGATACCCAGGAGGAAATTTAATTTATTCTGTGCTATCAAGTGCCCCATCCATGCTGGTCTGACTTTGGTGGGGACCATAGAGGAGAAGGCTCTGGGTGACCCTCCAGAAGCTTTCAGCCTGGAGGGTGAAGGAGGAGGAGACCCCACCCCCCGGACCCTGCCCTTGTGGTCTCTGATGGGTGTTCAAGAGGGGGTCTCAAAATAGGTGTTTACTATGACCTCTCTCCACTGATGGCCTCAGGCAATGGAGAACTGAGGGCCGCAGAGCAGAGAGGAGTGGCCAGAACTGAAGAAGAGTCCTGGTCTTGCTTCTACATGCACCCACTGGTCAGGGAGCCCCTGGCAACCTTAGCATTTCTTCCTGGGCCTGCACACCAGGCTTCTGAAATATTCAGTGATCAGATTTAATTTCTAATGATCACACACACACACACATACACACAGGCCCTGAACCCTACAATGTGAAGGGCCTTCAAGCTGTAATTTGTAGCAAGAGGACTCTCCCTGCCCTCAGAACAATGTGTAGCTGTTTGGGGAGGGGGCAGTTAGCTCCTGGCCCAGGTGTGCTGATGACCTGGAAAGATGAGGCAGGTGCAGTACCATGGGAGGGAAAACAAAGAAATCGTCCAATGACATGAGGAAGAAGGCAAGCAGTGGTTCCCAGACCTTCCAAAGACCTCCTCCTGCAGGAAGCCAGAGTCTCAGAACTCAGCAGCACTGGAAGGGCCTCTGAGCTCACCCAGCCCAAGCTCCTACGTTTACAAGCATGGAGACCTAGCAGGAGAGAGGACAGGAGTCACATAAGGTCATACAAGGAGTCTGTGGAAGATTTCCACTGCCTCCACATTCTTCAGAAGACCTGGGGACAATTCTTCCTCCTGTCTTCCACCTCAACAGCAAAGGCCTGTCTTCCCTGCCATGGGACTGGGCAACGTACTCAGGATGTGAAGTCATGTAGGAACATCTCTGAGTTCATAAACGTCTCCTGTTCATAAATATCCAACTGAAGACTCAAGCTTCCACGGCTCCCAAAATAGCTTTGGATCCCAGCACAGGCATTTCCAAGAACAAATTTTTATCATTTTAAGAATTCTGTGAAAGCAGAGAATTCTCTAGCTTTATGGATCCTTACCGCCAGAGAGCTCCCTATATTCTGGTCATACACTGTGCCCTGATCTTAGCCACAGACATTGGACGTAGACGGTCTGATCTCCAGATAAGGTGTCTCTTGCGATTTATTGTCTAACATGGTGTCCAATATGGTTGATTACAGTTATGGTCAGTTTCATTTCAATTCATTTTAACACAATAGTAGATTACTCTCTCATGCCACCCCTCCCCCCAGCACTTTTCTTTAAAGGGAATTTCTTGCCTATAGATAATCTTGGGACTGACTCTTCAACATACATTTCAGGGCTAGATGATTACTCTCAGCCAATCAATTCAATCCCCTTGACCACTGATTGGCTCAGAGATGAGAAGTCCTAAGCCAATAGGTGTCCATAAGACCTAAGGAGAGGTTATGGCTTCTAGAAAGGGAATCCAGTCTCTCTGTTCCACTACGAGTCTGTTACCACCAAACATGTCACCCCAGCTGCTGCTGAAGCCTTCCAGTGCATCAAGGGACATGAGTCTCAGGCAGAAGCCCCATTAGGGGTGGCAGAGGAAAGAGAGTCTGGGCCTGCTGATGTCACTGCGCCACTGAACCAACCAGACCAGAAGCCAGCTCTGCTTCCTCCCTGCAAGATGATACCCACAGAGTTTAAAACACTTCATGATGGGAAGTTTGTTATCTGCAGATTGAAACCCTTCTTCACCCGCTGCACCCTACTATGGAGGGGCTGGCGGCCCCACTCCCCACTCTGGGGAGATCCACTCTTGCCTGGGCCAGGCAGAACAGCTAAGCATGTTGCCCCTCACCCATGGGAGTGTTGCCTCTTCGAGGCAGGGGTTCCCCATCTTCAGCAAGACAAGCACAGACCCAGATAATTACATGAAATGCCACTGGAAGAGCTGTCGTTAATTTTGATGGCAATAAAGGGCCTTGCCGGCACGTTAAGCTAATTTCCTGAAAGCACTAGGAGGAAGGTTGTGGACTGGATCCCAGATTATTAATAATGTCGAGCTTCATTTGAACCGTTTAGGAAATTCTTCCCAGTTGCCTCCAGCAAACTGCCACCAGTTGCTACTTCCCTCTGAAATCCACAGCCTTCCCAAATGCAAATGTGGATTTTTTGTTGTTGTCGGTTTCCCCTGGAAAATAATTAAAGTCACAGTGCCCAATAAATACTTAAACAGATTGTGGTTTTAATTAAAAACCTTCCACCAGGGCTGCAGCTGCAGGTCTCTCTTTCCAAAAAGGCACACTGGTGACAGCTACAAGCGTGAGAATCTGAGTTTCAGTATTCTGATTGTTGCCTATGCCATGGAGGGTGGGGCAGGGAGGGAGTAAGGAGAGACATGTTGGGGGCAGGGCCAAGGTCCTTCTCCCTGTGGGGGAGGCAGGACACAAGGAACCTCTCATCATATCTGTACCCAATTCTGGAAGCTAATAATAATGGCTAATTCTGGTTGTTGTTAAAAAAATAATAATTCCTTCCCGAGCACTAAGTGCCAAGTACTGGGTGCTTTGCATGCATTGACTCACTGAATCCTCACAGCAACCTGATAAAATAGATACTCTTATTTATGATCTTTTTCTCCCTGAGGCACAGAGAGGCTACGTAACTTGGCAAAGGTCACACAGCTAGTACCTGGTGAAGTCTGATGCTAAAACCCTTCCTCCTAAACACTCCATTGAGTGTGTAGGAGGGGAGGGAGAGATGGATGGGTTGGCGTGGGGGTACTATCATAAACTGACACTGGCTTCCCAAAAGGGTGAGCTTTCTGCTGAAAATTAGGAAAGAAAGCAGCTTCTTAGGGAGAGAGGTGGGAACACTATAAAGGTGTGTTGGGAGGCCAGGGGACAAAGTGCAGAGCTGCAAGGTGGGAGCTCTGAGTGTTACAGAGATCTTGTGGGAGTGCAGCTGTGGGATGGATCTCCTGAGCCTGCTGCCAAGCGTTGAGAATTTGATGCCCATGTAATGACTTTCCGAGGCCCTTCCCACATCCCTGAAATCACCCACATGCCAGTCGCCAACTGAATCGTTCACACAATGTTGTATGTCAGGAACTTTTCATTAAGCATCTATGACTTCCGATTTCGCAGGGTTTTTTTTTCCCCACCTTAGAGCCAACAGATTTTCTTTTTCAAGATCTCGACATTTTAGGTTCCTGACAAAATCAGAAGACTTAAGGGCTGTGTTCTAGAACCCTCCTACAGGTCTCAAAGAGGAAGGGCTCACCCCGCCCGGGATGGGTGGGTGGGTCGGTTGTTGGTGAGGAAGGCACACAGGAAGGTTTCCTCCCAGGAGGGTCTCTGAGGTTGTCTATTGTGCCCTGGGTGCAGGGAACACACTGGGGTGCGAAGCGGGGTGGGGGGGGGGGTGGGGGCTGCGGCGGTGTTGGGCAGAGGAGAGGAATTTGCATATTCCTGAGACGCAGACTGGGTGGGCGTGAGAAGGAAAGGTTCTGTGCCTTGGGTAAGGAGCCCCTAGCCAGTTGGACCTCGGAGCAGGGACAGCGCAGGGCTTAGGGCGGCGCTCCAGCCTCCGGCTACCATTGCCCCAGCCTCTGCGCCCGACAAGCGGTTTCCAGCAGGGGGCGCTCACGAACCGGGCCTTGGACCGAAACCTTGAGTCCACCACACAGCCGCGGGAACGACTGCGAGGGTCCACTGGGTTTCCATCCGCCCCACCCTCCAGACCGTTCGGGTCGGAGAAGTCGAAGTTAGAAGTCAGTCCGCAAAAATCTGCCCGGAGCCACAGCCCTCGGCTCCTGCGTCTGCCGAAGTTCTGGACCCCAGCCTGGTCAAAAAGCCTGAGCCGGATTTCCCAGATTCCGATTCTGGGACAGCCCCTCCTCCCTCCAACTCTGGCGGCTTAGAACCTTGAATCTCTTTTCTTCCCTCACCTACGTTAACGCACCTGATTAGGTGCCTGTTTCTTTAACGATCAAAGACGTGGGCGGCGGCGGGGGTGGTGTGTTCGCTTGCAGCTCCCCAGCCCCTCAGTAACTGTACCGTTATTAACATTATAGACATCAGACCTGCTCCTGCGCGCCCTGGCGGCGCGGGGCGAAACGTGCGGTGCTCTCCCAGCTGAGCCCGGAGGCTGATCCTGGAGTCGTGGCTCCCATCCCAGGCCTGGGCGGACTCTGCCAGGGCAGGCACTGGGCGCTCCGGGGTCGAAGGCGGGGGTAAGGGTTGTCTTCCCCACACTCCCCGGGGCCGGCTGGGGGAACAAAAGCGCTTGCTGAAGAGTGGGCGGGTGTCGCATGGACCCCTGGGAGTCTGAGCTCTCTTCTGGGTGGCCACCACATCCTTAGCCGCCGTCCTGGCCCCCGGAGCCCTGTGTCCCTGCCTAATTCCCCAGGCTTCTGCATCCCCGGCAAGTGAGCCTAGAAAAAGGGGTCTTACTTAGCCCGCGGGCCCGGGAGGTTCCCGGGACGCTGGCGGGGCGGGTCCCTGCGGGCCTGGGAAGCTCTCCGCAGAGAATGAGCGAGCCCATTCTCCCTTCTACTCCCCAGCCCTGTCTTCTAGTACATCAGCGCTTCCAAGTTGTCCCTCGCCCGCCTGCCTACCTTTCCGCCTCCCAGACGACGGCAAAAAGAACCAGAAAAAAAGGTGAAAACTGGGTGGAGGGTCCACAAGCTGTGCGCCTCCCCGCCCGAGCCTCGGTCCCAGCCTCTCTGGCCGGCGCCCCTCCCCCGCGCCCAGGGAAGTCTCCAGGACCGACGACCCGGGACCTGACTGTCCATCCTTGCAACTGGTCCCTCACCTCCCAGACCCCTCTTCCAGGACCGAGACTCGCGGAAACGCCCCCCACCCAGCGTTCTCATTACACACACACACCCGCGCTCCCCCCCCACCCGCCCTTGCTCCGCGGACAAAGAGGCTGTACCAGACCCGCCGACCGCGCCACTCCCTGGCCCAGCCTCAGGGACTCATTCGCAGACTAGGGGGCTGCTGGCGCTGTCCCACTGCAGAGTCGAGGTGCTCTCAGCGTTCCACCCTCCTTGAAGACACCATCCCTCTCAGGGCGTCCCTGTGCCCCCTCCCCCAGTTCGTCTGTGGGGACCACTGGCCCAGGCAGGTGGAGTGAAGTTCTGGGTTCTCAATTCTGGTCGGAAGGAAAGAAAGGTGCTGGTCCCAGCCCGCTGGGCCGCCTGCAGCGACCGCAGGAGTAGGAGAGGGAGGGATGCAGAGCGTGCGAGCGCAGGTCGGTTCATATTTAATTTACAAAAGATCCTCGGAATGAGTCGGATCGTCTCTTCAGCTGCAGCGCTCCCCGTCCGTCTCTCTTCCCCCACTTCCCCAGCTCATTAAAATGCTCAACACTCAAATCGGAAGATTGATCTCCGCAGAGGCCCCAAACCCGGGCCATCGACCCACTGGCCAGAGAATCCCCCGGCCCGGGTGAGGGCTTGGGGGCCGCGCGTGCCCCAAGAGAGCTCTATGTCTACGGGAAAGGACGGGGGGGGGGGGAAGGGAGGAGGCTTTGGGGGAGGGTGTCTCCTGGAGCCAGTATCCCCTTCCGGATTCTGGCCGGCAACTCTGTCTCTGGGGCTGCAATGGGCAGTGAAGGAGAGTTTTAGCCAAATGCCTCGACATTCCTGTGCCTCCACCTCCTCTTCGCTTAAAGAAATGTCGGGGTTTCGCCAGATACAGGGAGCGGGAGTCGGGAACAGCGAGTATTCGAATCTGCCGAGGCCGGCTGTTGTGTAAGGGTGTGAGACATGCTGGCGGTGGCGGGCCGCGGAGGCTCTGGGGGCTAAGTGTGTGGGGTTGACGGTGTGTTTGCTGGTGAGGCTGTGAAGGCGTTGGCGAGGGAGGGACAGTGAGAGAGATGCTCCGGCCTTAAGTTCCCAGCCCACACTGCTCTGGAGGAGCTGACGTTTTGTAACCATCCCTGTGCTGTTGTCTGCCGCAGCCCCGGGGCCCCATTTTCCCGGAGCTGGCAAGATCCGAGGGTGAGGCACTTGGGTGCGCCCAGGCCGTCCCACTGGGGAGGCGCACCCACCGCACCCGGGAACGCGCACAGGCGGCTCATTGGGCTGTGGGCTTCAAGCGCTGGTTTAGCTACAAAACAAAAACAAAAGCAAAAAACAAAAAACGAGACTTAAAAGAGTATAGCTTAAGAGGCTGGCCAGGGCGGCGGTGGGCCGGGGTCCAGACGTTTCTTTCCCGGGCGCCTTGCGGGGTCCTGCGCTTGCCTCTCTTCGGGTTGGACTGGCAGGGGGCGGGGGAGACCATCTACCCAGATCCTAGCAAAAATAGCAGGGAGGGTGAGACGCTCTGCTAACACTATCAATTATGCATCGTGTTGAACGTGGCTTCGGGGAGGAGGCTGGTAGTGGGGAGGGGGGTGCGGGAAGGAAGTGTTCGCAGGAGCCCGGCTGCGCACAGCGCAGCAGGTCCTACTTCAGGTCGGTCTGTGCCACAGCCGGCATTTGCAAAAAGAGTTTAAAGGCAAAGACACGCCCCCCCCCTTCAGTCGTGCGCTTTGCCTTCCCCCAAATTCCTCAAAGATGGTTTGTCTCACGTGCTGCGGGGCGTAAAAGCCGCTCTCGTTCAATTAGCAGCGAAGCTCCCCGGCCCTGGCGGGACCCGCGCGTGAGGGTGAGTGAGTGTGAAAGTGTGTGCGTGCACGGGAGGGAGAGAATGGTGAGTGTCCCGAGTGAAGGTGTGCCTCTGAAAATGTGTGTGAACGTCAGGAGGCCTCAACACATTGACTCGGTTATTATTACATGATGATGGATAATTCTACCATGTGAAGGTCAACTGTGCGGACGGTGTGAAGGTCTGTGTGTGTCTGTATCAATGTGTTTGAACGTGGTGGGGGGAGGATGGCGATGTGATTAGGCATAGTGACAACGTCTACAGATGTGTAAATGCGGAGGGACGTGGGGTATGGGTGTGCGTTGAACTGGGAAGAGCCCAGATGAGGGCGGTGAGTGTGGGGACGCCCCTTGAGCCCAACGTGTCTCAGCCTCGGGGAGAGCCTCTACGGCTTTAACAAATGTGGATGATGCGGGAGGTGGGAGAGGCTGTGCGCGTCCCTGCCGCGCCGGGAGCGCGCGCGGACTCTCTTCAGTCTGCAGCCAGCCAGACGTGGGGGAAACAGACGCGGAAGGAAAAGCTGAAGCCGGACCTAAGGGCTAGGGAGGTCCCCATACTTACCTGTCCCTTTCTCTGCCCCTTCCCTGTCTTTTCCACAGCCAGCAACAGATGTGGAAAGCGCCCTTGGGCAGTGTCCTGGCTCGAAGACCTCAAGTCTGGAGAAGGGGCTGCAGCCGGAGGGCAGTGCGTGGAGAGTCAGCGAGCAGCGGGTAAGCCGCGGGACCGCCCCACAACCTCAACCCAGGGTTATGGTACCCACCTGGGTTACCATAACCCGCTGGAGCTATGGGTGGGGGGGATAGCAGGGGTGGGGAGGGGCCCTCCCCCGGGAGCAAAGGCAGTGTGAGGGAACCCGGGTTCCCAAAGATGGGCTTGTGGGAGGGGCTCTGCCCAACCTGCTGGGAGTTCTAGGTGGGAGCGGGAAGTCTCCGAGAAAGCGCGTTTGTGTGGCTGGGTATAAGGTTTTATGGGGCAGTTGGGGGGGAGGGGCGGGGTTGAGGTGTGCTAGCTTCGTGGAGCTGTAGAAAAGGGACAGAATCCTGCACGATGACCTGTCCGTTGGGGACTCCTATACCCTCTGGGAGCTGCCTGGGCTCCTCCGTGATGGGAGGGGGGATTCTTTGAATCTTTAGTGACATCCTCCTCAATGCTCCAGGTTCATGCATGGAGAAGGACCTCCTTCCTCAGACAGAAGTTGACACAGCAATCTTGGTCCTCCCCTCGAGGGAGTTGCAGCCCAGGGCAGGCTGCTTCAGTATAGGGGGATGGGTGGCTAGGAGCCTACTGCCCCAGTCCCGCCTGCCTCCCTCCCACCTCAAGTTCTCTATCCGCTGGGATTTCTGTCTCAGTGGAGGGCTTTTGTGCATGCGCAAGCGAACGCCTGTGCTGCCTGTGAGCGGGTGGGTTCGTGTAAGGACTTGTGTCCTTGTGTCTGTCAGCTCACACAATGAACAGGAAAGCACCGCGACGGAGAACCCTGTTCGGATGCTAGGTTCAGCTGAAAGAACAATGAGGTCTCCAGGGTATAGTGTGTCCATGTCTGGGTGTCGTTGTGTTTGTGTGCTAGAAAATGTGCTGTGAACCTCTAAATCCCTGCAGAAGTTGCAAGTTTGGTGGCGTGCCCAGACTGTGTTTGTGGTGTTGTGTGAATGTATGGGCGCGTGTGCGAATGCGGTGAGTGGGACAAAGAGCTTGAGGAAAGACAACAGGCCACAGACAGAAATACTTTTTCTGTGTACCATCGTCACGGAGTTAAACGAAGGCTTAGAAACATACCTGCGGATCAGGGCAGAGCCCAGAGCAGACAGGGGAGAGGCTGAGTCTCTGGAGTGTCAGACTGAATGGGTAGGTGGGGGTGGGGGGTAGGGGTTGAGGCACAAGTCCGCTAGAAATGGAAGTCAGGTCCCGAGAGAGAGCATGCATTGAACCCTGAGACTTTTATTGCGCCCCCACTCGTGTCCAAGAGAGACTCTTGGGCACAGAGGAGAAGGTTCCTGGGGCCCCAGGGTCTGCCCCAGAGGGGTTTTTGCGGAGGCAGAGCTTAATAGAGAGAGGGAGGCTGGATCTCATAAGTCACCTTCTCCCCTCTTTCTCCAGCTTCCATCCGCAGGATCCGCGATGGTGCCCTTGTGGGCTCTGTGGCTGGCCTGGGCTCTGCTAGGAGTGGCCGGAGCGTGCCCAGAGCCGTGCGCCTGCGTGGACAAGTACGCGCACCAGTTCGCAGACTGCGCCTACAAGGAGTTGCGGGAGGTGCCAGAAGGACTGCCGGCCAACGTGACCACGCTGAGTCTGTCCGCCAACAAGATCACCGTGCTGCGGCGCGGGGCCTTCGCCGACGTCACGCAAGTCACGTCATTGTGGCTAGCGCACAATGAGGTGCGCACGGTGGAGCCCGGCTCCCTAGCAGTGCTGAGCCAGCTCAAGAACCTCGACCTAAGCCACAACCTCATATCCAGCTTCCCGTGGAGCGACCTTCGTAACCTGAGTGCGCTGCAGCTGCTTAAAATGAACCACAATCGTTTGGGCTCGCTGCCCCGGGATGCGCTCGGTGCGCTGCCCGACCTGCGCTCCCTGCGCATCAACAACAACCGGCTGCGTACCTTGGCTCCTGGCACCTTCGACGCGTTAAGCGCACTGTCCCATCTCCAACTCTATCACAACCCCTTCCACTGCGGTTGCAGCCTTGTGTGGCTGCAATCCTGGGCCGCAAGCACCAGGGTCTCCTTACCAGAGCCCGACTCCATTGCGTGTGCCTCGCCTCCCGCGCTGCAGGGGGTGCCTGTGCACCGCCTTCCCGCCCTGTCCTGTGTACCACCCAGCGTGCGTCTGAGTGCTGAGCCCCCGCCAGAGGCACCGGGCAGCCCCTTGCCCGCCGGCCTGGCGCTCATGCTACACTGCGTCGCTGAAGGACACCCCACACCCCGCCTGCAATGGCAACTTCAGATCCCGGGTGGCACCATAATCTTAGAGCCTCCCGTCCTGAGCGGGGAGGACAACGCAGATGGGGCCGATGACGGGGAGGAGGAAGGAGATGGGGATGGGCCCACACAGACGGAGGCCCCAACCCCGACTCCAGCACCCGCTTGGCCCGCGCCCCCAGCCAACCCACGTTTCCTGGCCCTCACAAACGGTTCCCTGTTGGTGCCCCTCCTGAGTGCCAAGGAAGCAGGCATCTACACCTGCCGAGCCCATAATGAGCTGGGGGCCAACTCCACCTCACTACGCGTGGCAGTGGCGGCTGCCGGGCCCCCAAAGCACGCTCCTGGCGCCGGGGGAGACTCTGTAGGGCAGGCCCCTACTTCTGAACGCAAGTCCACAGCCAAAGGCCGGGGTAACAGCGTTCTACCCTCCAAGCCCGAGGGCAAAATCAAAGGCCAAGGCCTAGCCCGGGTTAGCATCCTCGGGGAAACGGAGGCGGGGCCGGAGCAGGAGGAGGAGGAGGCAGGTGAGGGAGAGGAAGCAGAAGACCAGATCTCTGCGGATCCGGCGGAGGAGCAACGCTGTGGCCACGGGGACCCCTCGCGGTACGTGTCCAACCACGCATTCAACCAGAGCGCAGAGCTCAAGCAGCACGTCTTTGAGCTGGGCGTCATCGCGCTGGACGTAGCGGAGCGCGAGGCTCGGGTGCAGCTGACGCCGCTGGCGGCGCGCTGGGGATCTGGGCCCGGCGGGGCTGGGGCGGCTGGGCGGCCGGGGCGGCGGCCGCTGCGCCTGCTCTACCTGTGCCCAGCTGGGGGTGGCGCAGCAGTGCAGTGGTCGCGCGTGGAGGAGGGCGTCAACGCCTATTGGTTCCGCGGCCTGCGGCCTGGTACTAACTACTCAGTATGTTTGGCGCTAGCCGGGGAGGCTTGCCACGTGCAAGTTGTGTTTGCCACTAAGAAGGAATTGCCCTCGCTGCTGGTTATCGTGGCGGTGAGCGTATTCCTCCTGGTGCTGGCCACCGTGCCCCTGCTGGGCGCCGCCTGCTGCCACCTTTTGGCCAAACACCCCGGTAAGCCCTATCGTCTTATACTGCGGCCACAGGCCCCAGACCCCATGGAGAAACGCATCGCCGCCGACTTCGACCCGCGTGCCTCCTACCTCGAGTCAGAGAAAAGCTACCCGGTAGGCGGCGAGGCAGACGTCGTGGAGCCAGAAGAGGCTCCCGGGGAGGGCCTCGACGAAGACGCGGAGCAAGGGGACCCAGGTGGGGACCTGCAGAGGGAGGAGAGTCTGGCGGCCTGCTCTTTGGTGGAGTCCCAGTCCAAGGCCAACCAAGAGGAGTTCGAGGCGGGCTCTGAGTACAGTGATCGGCTGCCCCTGGGCGCCGAGGCAGTCAACATCGCCCAGGAAATTAATGGCAATTACAGGCAGACGGCAGGCTGAATCCTCAGCCCCACCGGCCTGCCCATTCCCATCTCCCACCTTGGGTGCCTGGGAGAAGAAGCCTAGGGCTGGCAGGATGTACGCCCACCACCCCACCCGCAACCTTCGCTTACTCCGCCCCTTTACCAGCCCCGACCTTCATTACTGGGGACTTTGAGAGGGGAGTGGGATGACTGCACCAGTTCCCAGCCACCCATTATCATCATTGTCTTTGAGGGCTCAATTCCCCTTCACAGCAAGCACAGTTACTCACTCTCCTCTCTCCCTATAATGCACCACCCGCTAACCGGGGAGCGGAATCCACGCCTCTCCATTCCCACCCTAATTGTTATCTGCGATATCTCCTCTGCAGCCTGCCCCACGGTAGGCTCTGGAAAGAGGAAACAGAGGAGACCACGGAAATATCTGGTGGTAATGCCGTGGCGTGGGGTCAGCCACGGATCCGCAGCAGATGTCCCTTGCGTGGAGTGCTGTAGGGTCCCACCTGGACCCCTACTCCAACATTTCTGGGGTGCACGTCCCAGAAGCCAGGAATCCGTGGCAACTCCCTAGTTTTAGTTTCAAAGTCCCCTTGCGACTGGGAAACAAACCCTTCTGTCCCCCCACCCCCAATCCGCTTCTAATCAGCTGGAGCCAAGCCCGGTGCCTGGGGCGCCTTTCAGCTCCGCGCTCCGATTTTCATATTTTCGTAGGGGTTTTTTTGTTTGTTTGTTTGTTTGTTTGTTTTGTTTTGTTTTGTTTTCTCAAAGACAGCGACGCTCCGGGTCCGGTGCTAACACCCCCTTCCCAGCCTCTAGGAAAATTGGATGTGTGTGAGGGGGTAGAGCAGGGAATCCGTTTTCTCTCTCCGGCTCTCCTAACTTAAAGCCCCGAGGAACCGCGCTCCCTTTTAACGCAGAGAGCGTGGGCTTGGTCCTGGGTGAATTTCGTTGTGGGTGACTTGGGGTTTCCGGAGTTCAAGCACTCCACAGCTGGGGTTCCGCTGCTGCACGTGGCCCAGACCTCCGTTCGAGGTGCGCTGGGGGCAAAGGAAGCCAAGTGCGGTCTTCCCGGGCCCGGTTTCGCCCAAGGGCTTGCGCCCTGGTTCGCACAAAGCCTGCGCGTGACGGTGCCTCGGGATCCGGATGGAGAAAAGCCCCTGGGTCCTCGCGTCTTCCCGCCCCTCCTTCCACGAGAACAGTATTTGCCTGGCGTGTAGTCCTAGACGAGCGTGCTCTGTAGGAGAAGTCTGTATTCTGTAAAGTGTGATCGTGTAGTGTAGGGGGGGCGGGCGGGCAGGCAGGTGGGCGGGGAGGGAGGGGGCGGGAGGGTGGACGCGGCGCGGCGACTGGGGCGGGGTCCTTTTTTTATTCTTGGAGGTGAACGTCGGGATTGTGATGGGGGGTGGATTCAGTCGTCGGGACCTGCCAGTCCTTCGCGAAGCGCAGCACAAGTGCGGCCCGGGGCGGAGTAGCTCCCCCACCCCGGAGCCCGCGCCCTTTTCTAAAGGCGTCTGTATGTAAACAGTCAATAAAACAATCGATTTGATCTGGGCTTGGTGACTCTTTGTGGGGGGTGGGGAGACAGAGGAAGGAAGCCTGGGGGATGCTGGAGGAAACCGCAGTAGGAGGGAGCCCCCAGGATCCTCCCATTGGGATCCTTTGTGTGAGTTCGTGTTGCTTGGACTGTCCTGTAATTTTGCCAGGTGTTTACACCCGGCACCCGCTCCTTCTTAGTGCCTCCAACTCCGAGCGGCAGGGGGCGAAACCACGTGGCCTTGAGGAGGTTGGAAATGAGTGGGAGAGGTTTCAGGGAGGGTGGGGGTGGTCCCCGCAGACTGAACGACAGTTCAGGGGTGCGTGGGGGGGGTGCACCTGAGTGTGTTGTGTAGCTGCCAAATACTCCTTGGGTTGACATAGTCGCTATGATGGGGTGTGGCTGTGTGTGTGTGTAGACTGCCTCGTTTCTGTTTCAAGTCCAGTCCCTCTGTTCTCTGAGAATCCAGTGGGGGAATTCACAGGGGCATGTGCGCATGCCCAAGCGTGTGCCTCTGTGTGTGTGTGTGTGTGTGTGTGTGTGTGTGTGTGTGTGTTTATGTTTGGAGGGTGCTCAGTGAATGATGGACAACTGACAAGGTCTGTGAGTCTCTTGGGGTGAGTGGAGGTGAGTAGAATCTGGTTGATTGAATCCTCCTAGAAGTGAGGCTTCTTGTGTTGAGGAGAACAGGAGAAAGAAATGGCAGGAGCCAGAGCGGGAGCTGTGGTCCTGACCAGCCTCTGGTGCTTGGGTTGGGCTGGCTGTGAGTTCCAGCTGAATCCCCCTGCAGAATAGGGAGTGGCCAGGAAGGGAGGTGTAAGAAAAGGCATAAAAATAGGGGAGCAGATCGAGATTTCGTCCCTACTCTTCAGCTTCCAGTTTCTTCTTCCTCACCCGGACAGTGAATATTAAGACCTCCTAATGGGACCAGTGCAGGTTGGGGACTGGGCCCATGTCCAAGCACCCAACCTCCTATCCTAGCCTGTCTCCTGGCAAAGGGATTCTTCCTGGCAGCTGGGATTCTTCCCAGGGCTGGAGCCTCGGTTCCCTGCTCAGACCAGCAAACCTGTGTCCGAGAAAAAGTCCCTTCTGAGAGTCACAGCTCCATTTTGCCCCTGCAGCTCACCTCACTGTTGGGGACACAGCTCAGAAGTATCATCTTGTATTATAAAAGCTTTGTTTTGCTTGAAAATGCTGCCTTTGAGCCGGGGGCAGGGACTGGCTCAATTTTTGTAACTGGTTCAGGAATCCACCCACATGATTGCATTGGGCAGAGGCCTGGCTGGGCGGGTGAGTGCTTAGCAGTTCGGGCCTAACCCAGTTCTCTGGTCAAGGGTATAGAGGGAGAGGGGAATGAAGGGATCCTTCCTGTCCTCCCTAAGGATTAGGGGTTTTGCTGGAGACCCCCTAGAACCTATAGTGCCCCAGGCAGATAGGCAGAGTTCTGAGAGTTCTTCCCCTCCTTTGTCTTGGGCCAGTCTTCCTAATGGACGGACACCCACAGCTGAGCTAGCCTAGTGCTGTCAGGGCAAAGCCAGGCCCAAAGGCTCAGCTCCCAGGACGGGACTAGGCGGGTGCTGGAGGTGGAGGACCACGGTGCCATGACACACTGTTGATTGTCCACTGGGATACCAGTCCCCTCTGGCCCTTACCAGCTTCTGTGCGAATGGAGGATTGGCACGTACCCAGAATGTTCTCCAGCCTCTGGCCTTCCTTCCTATCTCTTTTTTAATTTTATTCTTTCATTTCCTTCCTCCCCTTCTCTTTTCTCTCTTTTTTCTTTCTGCATCTGCCTTATTTCTTCGTTGAAGAATCTCTTAAAGGCTCAGGGTTGGAAGGAACCCTGAAGCCTTGCCCAGCGGAGACATCATTCCTTCCTCAGGTATTTTAGGAGCTCCATCGTGCTTACCCAGTGCTGGGTGTGGTGTCTATATGGGGTGTTTGTCCAGATCAGATGAGGGTTCCCAAACATGCGGTAAGGATTGGGTGGAAGCCAGTGCCAGGATGGGAGGGAAAGAATTCACCTGAGGCAGAACAAAGGAGACAGAAGCTTATTGAATCCACCCAAGGGAGCGGAGGGCAGACCCCAGAGGAGCAGCTGTCTGCAACTTGGGCAGTGGGGGGGGGGGGGGGGCGGGGGCTGTCTTTAAGAGAGGGAAGGTGAGCAGGTATGGTAACTATGGAATTTGCCTTTTTTGGTTACTGGGCCTAGTTGTAAGCAGCCCATTGTTCAGGGAGGGCCTCTGGATATTTTGAGTTGGGTGCCCGGTATTCAGCCAGGGGGTCTCTGTGGGCCCTTTCTATATTCCATTGTTCAAGGCTATTTTCCTGCACAATGGGGAGCTCACTCTTGATCTGTCCCCCCTTTCTATATTCCATTGTTCAAGACTATTTTCCTGCACAATGGGGAGCTCACTCTTGCTCTGTCCCCCCAAGTAACAGACTGTTGAGCAATATAAAGGTCACATCTCCGGGAGATCCTGCAGAGGTCTGCTGATGAGTACCACCTCCATCCCTCACTCCAGGGCTGTAAAGCTTTCCATTCAGTGCAGATTTTTTTTCATGTCTCCAGGTCCTGTGCCAGCTTAGCTCTCTCTCTTGTGTATTTTGTCGTAAAACTTAGCTGAATGTGGCAAAGGGATGGAATCCAGTGGGTTAGGAGTTTGTGTGTGTGTTGTACGCGCATATCGAGGGGACCTGGAAAATGCTCAGAGAATGCAATATGACAGCGGTAACCTTGGAACTCAGAGCAATTTATCAGGAGCAGTAATTCTCTGAGCTACAGAAACCAGATGCCCAGGATGTGGCCTTGAATCAGATTGGAAACCTGTCTGCAGGAAGGTGATTTGAAAGGAGTGCCCCCCTGCCCCACCCTCCCCCCCACAAGTGTCTCCTAAAGATCAGCAGGAATGAGAACCATCATGAAGATCATTAGGGAAAGTCCATTATACAAAAGGACAAAGGGACACAGGGCTTCTTTGAGAAAGAAGCATCTGGAACAGACACCCCCCCAAGCCCCCACGCCCCCCACCCCCGCCAGCCTCCCCATGCTTCCCGATCTTGTGTTTGGAATGCAGCCCTCCACCCATGACACTGGAATAACAACCACAAGTAAAGCTAACATTTCTAAAGATTACTAAGTCAGTATATGTTTGGACAGCTAATCCCTGGAGGTGAGGCTAATCTTGATTTTCCCTCCTTGATCTCAGGACAGAACATTTTGGTAGGGAAAGGAAAGGGGATGGCATCTTGCTACAAGGTTCTTGCCCCAGATTCATTCATATCAGAGCCCCAGTTATGGTATACTCCACGGGGAAAGAAGGAGCCTCTGCCCAACAAAGAGACATCATCCGCAGAGAAAGAATGATGATGTCTGAGAAACTGAGAGAAACTGGAGGGCCTTTACCTTTCAGGCATGAGGTGCCTTTTCTACCGAAAAACCCAACCTCAGGGACTAGGACCTAAGAAAGGCCCCAAGTAGAGACCCTAAATTGCGAAATCTGACCTAACAAATACCTTTACCTTGTAAATTGCCCACATGAAGATATTGACAAGAGCAATTCTGTTGGAAGATTGGGGATGGGGCAAGCAGAGCCATTTCAGCTGTGATGTGTCAATTAATTGATTGCATTTGTAACACACCCACCTACACATATGTGTTCAATGACAAGATTTTGCCTTAGGACTGGGTAGAGAATTATGCACTGAAAATGGAAGGTCTGCTGTGACTGGCATATAAAAGAGATTGAATTAGAAAATGTCTTGCAGTATTAGCATTTAATTCTAAATATGGCCAGTTTTCCTAATAAGACTTGATATGGATTTTTTAAAAAGCCATCCAGAGACCCCTTGATGGGCAGAAAATAAAACCAACTCGTTGGGTTAAATCAGTTGGAAAGACTTTGTACCATTCCTTGGTTGAGCAAGTAATTTAGGTAATTTGAAGATGATATGATTTTTTAAATTGTGCTAATTGCTCATGCTTTGTCTGGACATGTGAACGTAAGTTTAATAATTAAGTTTTGGTCCACATGGAATAAGGAAAATAAATGTTTATATTTTTATCAACTGTTTATGGCTTAAACATGTCCCCTTGTGTATTAAGAGTTAATTTGGTTTTGGTAAATTAGATGCACTTTCTCTTAGCAACACTCTAGCAAACTGGTCCTTAAATTGAGTCTAAAAGCCATTCAAGGCGTCCAGCCATTTGAGAGAAAAACTGCCACAATCATAAATATCAGAGAGGAACTTGGTAAGAATTGATCAGTGTTTAAATAGGGAAAGAATGGGAGTGGAGAATTAATTATCAATGCTTTTTTTTAGTAAAAGTGACTTTTGTGTATTTAGACAGGCTAAAAATATTAATGGTCACCTAGTAAATATTAACAATGAGTAATTAAAATTAATTAAATTAAATTAAAATGACTTATTAATAACATTTATTGAACTCCTACCATATTTCAGGGACACACATACTATGGAATTTATAATCATTACTTTATTAATATTTTTGATAATCTTGTGTGGTGATAATATTATTATGCCAACTTAGGCAAAGAAAACCAAAAGCAGAAAGGTTAGTCATTTGCCAAAGGGCATATAAGCTGGTGATTTACAGGACTGAGGTTTGTACTTTGCAACAGAGCTCTTAGCCATAAAACCAAACATTCTTCTGATACCTCTATAAATCAGATTAAGTGAAGGATAATATATTTTATATATTGCTAATTTTGTTGCTGATTATCAAGTTTGTCTAGAAAAAGAGTTTCTCTTGCAGTCTCTCTTATTTCTCAAAATAGCCATTTTATCCCCAATTATAAAAGTTATGCATGTGGCGCCTGGGTGGCTCAGTGGGTTAAAAGCTCTGCTTTTGGCTCAGGTCATGCTCCCAGGGTCCTGGGATTGAGCCCCACATCAGGCTCTCTGCTCAGCCGGTAGCCTGCTTCCCCTCCTCTCTCTCTGCCTGCCTCTCTGCCTGCTTGTGATCTCTATCTGTCAAGTAAATATATAAAATCTTTAAAAAAAAAAAAAAAGCTAAAAAAAAAAGTTATGGGAGATTAAATGTAAATGGGTAGAGCCACTTAGGAAAAATATTTGGCAGTATACAAAGGTGAAAGATACATTATAGCTTATGACTCAGCAATTTCACTCCTGGCATCTCCCTGATAGAAGTGAGCACATAAGCCCATCAAAGACAAACGGGTATTTTGGTGGACACAAGTGCGAGAACGTTCGTCATGGCTTTATATGTAATACCCCAAAGTGAAAATAACCCACATAGCCACCAAGGGTAGAATGGGGAAAAAAAACTGTGGTATATTCATATAATAGAATAGGACACAGCAGTGAAAAACAAACAAGCAAACAAGTTTCAACTTGTTTCAACAAGTTTCAACACACAGCAGCATGCACGCCATAATGTTGAGGGGAGAAAAGCCAGGCACAAAAGAATGCGGAACGTGTTATTTCATTCATATGAAGTTCAAGGCAGGCAAAACTAATTTGGGGAGAAAGAAGTCAGAATCGTGTTGGAAAGTACTGACCAGGACTGAGAGGGTATTCGAAAGAATGTTTTGAGGTGCTGGAAATGTTCTCCATCTTATTTTGGGGGGTGATTTCAGGAGTGTTTATGCGTGTAAAAATTCACCAACCCGTATATTTAAGAGTTATACGCTTTATTGTATTTGTTATACCTCGATTTTTAAAAATGGAAAAATAGGGGCGCCTGGGTGCCTGGGTGGCTCAGTGGGTTAAGCCGCTGCCTTCGGCTCAGGTCATGATCTCAGGGTCCTGGGATCGAGCCCCGCATCGGGCTCTCTGCTCAGCAGGGAGCCTGCTTCCCTCTCTCTCTCTCTCTGCCTGCCTCTCCATCTACTTGTGATTTCTCTCTGTCAAATAAATAAATAAAATCTTTAAAAAAAAAATAAAAATGGAAAAATAACCCTTGGAAATACGGCCACCACGTAATATGTACTCAGTACAGAACTGCACTGTCCAATACAGTAGCTACTGGCCAATGTGGTTATTTAAATTTAAAATTTAATTAATTAACATTAAATAAGATTCAAAATTCAGTTCCTCGGTCACATTAGCCTCATTTCAGGTGCTCAATAACCCCACGTGGCTAGTGGCTACTATATATTGATTGGGCAGCAGAGATAACAGAACATTTTTAACATCACAGAAAGTTCTATTGGTGGTGTTGTTACAGAAAAATGAAAAATCCAGAAGTGTATAGAAAAAATAAGTTATTATTGGAGCGCTCAGATGGCTCAGTCTATTGAGCGTCCAGCTCTTGGTTGTGGCTCATGGCATCATCTCAGGGTTGTGAGATCGAGCCCTGCCTCGAGCTTCACGCTCAGCTCAGATTCTCTCCCTCTCCCTTTGCCCCTCTGCTGGCTTGCACATGCGCTCGCTCTCTCTCTCTCTCTCTCTCTAAAATAAAATAAATAAATAAACTCTTTTTTAAAAAGAAAAAAGAATTTATTATCTATATAAACCCCATCCCATGGAGAGCGGAGTTAACCTTTTAACATTCTTTCCAGTCTTTTTCTGCAGAATTGTTCTTAAATTACATAAGTAGCACATTCTTGTCCTAAGGTCATTGAATAACAGACTCCCTGAAACTTCCCTCCACCTGCAATCCCAGAGCTCTCCCCAGGGGTCATCACTCTTACGGGGGGGGGGGTGAGGGGTAACCGGGATCTTTTTGGACCATTTTTGCAGATGTTTCTACCAACGCACGTATCTGTATGGAAATATAAGCAGTGTCATTAACACCACCCCCATTCAGGGAGCTTTCCCATCTGGTTCAGTTCAGTGTCCCCAAGGGGATGTGTAGGCTGTTATCTCCACCATCCACACCCCACCAGGATCTAGGGCTCTACTATCCTTCTTCTTGGGCAATGGTGGTCCTGGGAGAGTATGAGAACAATGTCAATAAAAGATTATGAAAACTGCAAAAAAAAAAAGAGAGAAAGAAAGAACTGATGTCACCTGGGGTAAGTCAGACAAGGGAACTAAGCATAGCCTCAGGGTAGAGCTGACAGGTACTTTCCTGCTGGGTGTTCCTGGAGCTCGGTGCTGACTGGGACTTAAGTGGAGCGTTTACTCCATACTGCCAGAATGGAGAACTAGCCTGTGGCCCAGGGCCAGCCTGCTGGTGATGCTTGCTACGGGGAAGCCTGGGAGGTCTGCATGCATGACTCAGCTCCCACTGGAAACTCTCACAGAGGTCTTGCGCTGCCTTCACACCACAGTGGAGCCCGTAACTCTTCTGCAAGGTTGCCCAGAATCCTGCTGGTCCCAACATGATAATTTTCTCTCTGGGTAACATCGCAAGGACTTCTGGCACAGGTTCCCTCTGACTTAGACCAACACAACTCTCCGTGTTTACTTTTGGAGTTCAGTTCTTAATTCATTAATTTTTAAACTTTATTCATTTTAATGTATGCCTTTAGAGCTATTAATGTCCCTCTAAGTGCCATTTTAACAGCAGGCCCCAAGTTTTGATAGGTAGTGTTTGCATTGTCATTTAGTTTTAAATATTTTATTTCGTGAGATTTGTTCTTTGATTCATAAATTATTTAGAAACATGCTTTTAAATATCCAAATGTGTGTGTGTGGTTTTTTTCCTGCCACTTGTGTTTTTTGATACTGATTCATTTGTATTGTCGGAGAATTTGGACTGTATGATATTGGTTATGAGTTATTAAATCTTGCTCTGAAGAATAGTATGTAGTGAATTTTTGTGAAGGTTTATGTATGTTTGAAAAAAATGTTCATTCTTGGATTGGGCTTGTGATTATGTGGTCATTAGGTCAAGTCTTCTAATTTTATTGTTTTTATCGTCTGTTTCCTCACCAATGTTTTGTTCCATTTGCTCTATTAATTTCTGAGGAACGTGTGTCCAAATCTCCTTCCCATGATTATGGATTTGTCTCTTTTTCTGTAATGTTGTTCACTTTGCTCTGCATATGTTTTTTAAAGATTTTGTTTATTTATTTGACAGCGCAAGAGACAGTAAGAGAAGGAACACAAGCAGGGAGAGTGGGAGAAGGAGAAGCAGGCCTCCTGCTGAGCAGGGAGCCCGATGCGGGGTTCGATCCCATGACTCTGGGATGGTGACCTGAGCGGAAGGCAGAGGCTTTAACCCACTGAGCCACCAAGGGGTCCCTGCTCTATATATTTTTGAGGCAATGTCCTAAGGTGTATTTTTTTCCCGCTAAATTTTTATTGGAATTAACATGCATACAGGGAAGTATTTTCACAAAGAGAAAACATGTACAACCGGCCCTCAGATCAACAAAAGGAGAATGATGAGCGCCTAGCAGCCTCCCGGTGTTCTCTCCCCTCACTCCTCTGCCTCCACTCTCCTGCCTTCTAACAGCATGGATTCGTTTTGCCTGCACTAACATTCTGCTTGAAGATTCAGCTGTGTGATGGTACATGGCCCATTACATTGTGTTCTTGCCTCTGTTGTTCCTTCTCACTATTGTATAATGTTCCGCTGTGAAAATACACAGATTTCATTTATTCATACTACTGTTTTTGGACATTTATGCTGTTTCCCGTTCGGGGCTATCAGCAATCGTGCTGTTGGGGCACCTGGGTGGCTCAGCTGGTTAAGCATCTGCCTTCGGTTCAGGTCATGATCCCAGGGTCCTGGGACCGAGCCCCAAGTCGGGCTCCCTATTCAGAGGGAGTCTGCTTCTCCCTCTCCCTCTGCCCCTCCCTACCTGTGCTTACACACGCCCTCTCTCATGCTCTCTCAAATAAGTAAATAAAATATTTTTAATATTTTTAATTTTTTTTAAAGATTTTATTTATTTATTTGACAGAGAGAGAGATCACAAGTAGGCAGTAGACAGAGAGACAGGCAGAGAGAGAGGTGGAAGCAGGCTTCCCGCTGAGCAGAGAGCCCGATGCAGGACTCGATCCTAGGACCCTGAGATCATGACATGACCGGAAGGCAGAGGCTTAACCCACTGAGCCACCCAGGCGCCCCAATAAAATCTTTTTAAAAAAAATAAATAATGCTGTTGTAAATGTTTCTGTATTTGTCTTTTGGGGAACTGATACATTTTTGAGGGACTAGAACCACAAGGTGTACAGTACACATATGGTTAGCTTTGACAGATACTGCCAAACAGTCTTGCAGTGTGTACCATGTGACCCTTCACCAGCAGTAAGAGTCCTCATCAACACTCAGCCATTGTCTGCTTTGGATTGTAGACATTCTGTTGGGTGTGGAACAGTGTTGCACTATGGTTATAATTGACATTTTGCTGATTAATACATCGAATACTGTTGTTTACTGTCCATCTGGATAGCCTCTCATGTAGGGTATTTTACTTATTCTTCCACTGGAAATAAGAATCCTTTTCTTTTTTTTAAAGATTTTTATTTATTTGGGGCACCTGGGTGGCTCAGTGGGTTAAAGCCTCTGCCTTCGGCTCAGGTCATGATCCCAGGGTCCTGGGATCGAGCCCCACATCGGGCTCTCTGTGCAGCAGGGAGCCTGCTTCCTCCTCTCTCTCTCTCTCTCTGCCTGCCTCTCTGCCTACTTGTGATCTCTGTCTGTCAAATAAATAAATAAAAATCTTTTAAAAAAAAAAAGAAAGAAAAAGAAATTTTTGCCTACCCCAAGACTATGAGAATATTACCTTATGTTTTCTTCTAGAAACATTATTATTTTACCTTTTACACTTAGTCTGCAAGCCATCTGGACATTATTTTTGTGTATGGATAAGGTGGGATCAAGATTCAATTTTTTTCCGTGTGACTATCCAGTTGACCCTACACCTTTCCTTGAAAAGATGATCTTAAAAAAAAAAAAAAAAAAAAAAAAAGATGATCTTGTCCCCTGCTATAAAGCCTTGGCACATTTGTCATTAGTTAGATGACCATATATGTGTGGGTTTTTTTTTTTTCCTGGACTCTCTGACACTGCTTCTGTCATCGTGACTCCTGTGACTTTCCTGTATCCCTATTCTACTTTTAAAGATCCTTGCAATCAGGGGCGCCTGGGTGGCTCAGTGGGTTAAAGCCGCTGCCTTCGGCTCAGGTCATGATCCCAGGGGCCTGGGATCGAGCCCCGCGTCAGGCTCTCTGCTCCGCGGGAAGCCTGCTTCCTTCCCTCTCTCTCTCTGCCTGCCTCTCTGCCTACTTGTGATTCCTCTCTCTCCGTCAAATAAATAAAATCTTAAAAAAAAAAAAAGATCCTTGCAATCACACTGAGGCCACCCAGACAATCAAGGATAATCTCCCCATTTTAAAGTCAACCATTTAACAATTTGAATCCTGTCTGTAACTTTAATCCCCCTCTGCCATGCAACCTAACATTGTTACAGGGTCTGGGGATAAGGGCATATATATTTTTGGAAGGCTATTAATCTTCCTGCCACAATGAGTGATCCAGTTTTTAAGAATCCTCACTAGCATTTGGCGGCATTACTATTTTTTATTTTAGTCGTTCTGAGAGTGCGTGGTAATAGCTCACTGATTTTCCTTTGCATTTCCCTGGTGGCTAATAACATCAAGCATCTTTTCATGTTTATAGCCCACCTGAATATCCTTTCCAGCAAAATGGTTCTTCATGTCGTTTGCCTGTTTTCTCATTGGATTTTTTCCTTGCTGTTGAGTTTTTAAGTTCTTTATATATCCTAGATACTAGTCCTTTGCTGGATATGGGGTTTGTGAGTATTTTCTCCCACTCTGTGGCTTGTCTTTTCAACCTCTCAACAGGTCTGCCACAGAGCAGTTTTCGCGTTTGATGAAGTCCAGTTTTCAGATTTTCCTTTTATGGATCATGCTTTTGGTGTCAGGTTGAAGAACTCTTTGTTTAGCCGTTGATCCTGAAGATTTTCTTCTATGTTTTTCTAGAAGTTTTGTAGTTAAAGGTTTTACACTTGCATCTGTGATCCCTTTGGTGTTCATGTTTGTGAAAGGCTTGAAGTTTAGGTTGAAAGCGCATTGCCTACAAATGTTCAGTTGCTCTGACACTTTTTTTTAAAATTTCAATTAGCCAACATATAATACATCATTAGTTTTTGAGGTAGTGTTCAACGATTCATTGTGGCAAAGTGTATTCTTATTCCATTGAATTGCTTTGCACTTTTGTTGAAAATCAGCTGGGCATATTGGTGTGGGTCTATTTCTGGGTTGTCTGTTCTCTATTGATCTATGTATCTATCTCTCCACCAATACCACACTGTATGGATTATTGTGACTGCCTTAGCCTCACCCAACAGAATGTAGCAGAAGGGCCATGGGACTGTAGAGACTGGATCTTAGGAGGCTTGTACCTCCGTCTTTCTCCCTCTCACCCTGATTACCATGCTTTAAAGAAACCCTAACTAATTTCCTGCAGGAGGAGCTGCCACATTGAAGTGAACAGAGGAGTCCCAGCCAACAGTCATCATCAGCTGCCGTACACACACTGCCGTACACATCCTGGACTCTCTAGCCCCAGTCCAGCCGCCAGCTGACAGCAGCCACATGAGTGATCCCAGGGAGGACTAACAGAAGAGCTGGTCAGATTACCAGCCCACAAGACTGTGAAAAATGAGAAATCATTTTTGTCTTTAACCACTAAGCTTTGGGGTGCATTGTCATGGTGCAGTAAATACTTACACTTATAAATCACATATAACGGGATTTTCAGAAACCCAGTCCAAACACCTTTCTTTCCACGGATAACAATGTATTCACAATTTATTGTACTGAATGATATGTTTGGATCTCTTCCTATCACTTATTTTGAGTTTCTTATCTGCCAGGCTTTTGGGTTTCTTTTTTTCCTCCTGTGTCTTGCCTTTTGTTAGATAGATCAAGTTTTTTTTATTGTGGTTTTCCTCTCGGGGTCTGGAAGGTACAAATTCTATTTCCATTCTCCTGGCTTTTCCATTGAGGAAACAAAAGAATATATCTGAACCTGTCTATTCATTTTTCGTTGACTATAGGGTGTGCTCTGAGTGTAATTACATTGAATTTTACCCAACAGAAAGGAAGCTACTGTTTGTGGCCTGGAAAAATATAAAATATAGAGTAAAGCAATCAGAATCACCACAGGATAGGAACCCTATGGTCTGTGTGTGTGTGGGTGTGTGTGTGGCTGGGAAATAGTTGAGGGATGCCATTCACCAGCAGTGGCCTCCTGCTCACCACTCTGACACTTATCAAAAGTGTCGTTTCTAGAGCTTGACAAACTGTCTGCAAATGCCCATTGCTTACTGTCTGCTTGGTCTCAACCACATTTTAGGCAGACTTCCCCCTTTCTTACAGACCTGAACTCTGCTTTACCCCAAGCCTGAGCAAACACAAGAAAAAGGGAACGTACCCCCTTACTAGCCTCTCCTGGGAACTGGCTGACCACAGTGGGACACTTTTCTGGTCAGATCTCACTGGCATTTACCCTCGCTGTTCAGCTTCCCCTCTAAAGTTTCTGCTTATCTTTGCTTGTCTTCCCTCTACCCTATGAAAGAAAAACACTTCTTTCCGTTTGCTTTGTTTATTTATTTTTAAAGATTTATTAATTTATTTATTTGAGAGAGAGAGAGAGAGAGAGAGGCAGAGAGGATGAGCAAGGGGAAGGGCAGAGGCAGAAAGAGAGAGAAAGAGAATCCACAAACAGACTCCCTGCCAAACACGGAGCCTAATACAGGGATGGACACCAGGACCTTGAGATCATGACCTGGGTGGAAACCAAGGCCCCTTAGCCTACTGAGCCACCCAGGCCCCCCCTCCCTCCGTTTGATTTTAAAATGCTCGCATGGTTCTGAGACGGGAGTATTCTTTCTCCCTATTGCAATAGTCTTTGTTTCTAATAAAAACCTACCTCTGTCTAAGCCAGGATTTGCGTTTATTTTACATAATCCTCATTTGCTGGGATTGAAAACTTGGATAACAGCAGAAACAGTAGACTCCTTATAGGCAAGAGGGTCTTACTCAGCTCTTTGCTGGAACACAGGCTGCATTCGAAACATAACCGCTACTAACTGTGTGTTTCAGGAATGAATGAATGAATGAATGAATGGGTGAACAGAAAGTCGTTCAACTCAGGAGATGGAGAAGGAAGCTGGGAGACTTGATGCCTGGCCCCTCTTTGCCCCAGCATCTAGGTTCTTCCCATTTATAGTCCCAGTTACCAAGGATTCTGGAAACACATCCTTCTGCTGGGAAATATGTTCAGTCGAAAGCAGGAAGCTTTGTGCTACTTCTCTAAAAGAGCTACCTCATTTAGAATCTGATCACTAGACGGCCTTGCTCCTGCAGGAGTCCGTGACTGGGTGGCAATAATGGAGTTCACATGGTTACCTGTGACAGCCTCATGTGCAGCTCTAACAGCTGGTCGGAAAGACAAAACGTTTTGCAGTGACTCGAGCTCCCTGCCGACCCTTGCCTTACCTTCCCCCAGGTTTCCTTCTCCAGCTTCCTGCAGCTGGATATCTACACGTGTCTCAGCAGCAGCCTTCGCCTGCCCGCGTGACTGAGGCAGGAAGTCGATCTGTTCAGCTCAGCTGCTCCTGCAAAGCCGAGTGACTAACATCTGTTCACCCTTCCCCTGAAGGTGTTGCTAAGGCCCATCCCCGTCCCCTGGTGGCTTTGTCAGCCTTGTTTAGATTTTCATCACTCTTGACCAGCTCTGGATTATTTCTGGATCCTCTGTCGGTCCTCTGACAAATCCCACATCTCTGCCAGCTTCCTGGTGTCTTTAACTCTGAGAGGCATGGAAAAACGACATTGTCCAACAGAACCAGCATCCCACTGTGGCAAAAATAGACTTGTCAAAAGCGATTTGGGCACACATGAATGTCCCCAGTCACTGAACAGCCCTGGTTTCCCCCATGGCAAGAGGTCCCTCTTTAAGCATTTTTATGGTCTGATTTTAATTTCGATGGCTTCATCTCTTTCTTCCCTCTACTTAAAAAAAAAATCACTTAAGTCCATTTTTAGCTGATGACTCCTTCTCTGAGCCCCGAGCTCAGAAACAATGTAATTTTCGGACAGTGAGAGACATTCCGCCTGGACCTGGTGGTGTGTGCTCTCTGGGGCTCCAGTCTGCAGGCCAAGTCTTACTTATCTCCTCCCTCCGGCCTTGCCTGTAGCTACCCTGCAGTCTGGTGGCCTGGCCCTGACTTCCCCAGGAATCTTTTCCAACCAGCTGACCTCTGTCTGGTCCATCCCAGTGTGACAGAGCACCAGCTTCTTCCCCGGGAGGGGGTTGCTGAATGGAGCAGGTCCCACCCCCGCACCCCCCCACCCCCCGTGGGGAACTGATGACAAAGCTCTGTCTGATCCATGCCCCCAGCATGCTCCCTCTGCCATGAATTCAGCTGCATCCCTGAAACTGGCATCTGCTCACTCTCCCCGCCCCTCCCCAGTGCAGAGAAGGGAGGATATTATGTTAGTGAAATCCTCCCTGGCTCACAGTGCCCAACGCTTGCCCCTCCCCCACATCTCTCAGTCCCTAGAAGGCCTAGAAGGAGGCGTGAGGATTCCAGCTTCACCTCCAGCCTCTCCAGCTACAGTAGAAGAGCTGTGTGCTGGTCTAGAAGAGTCACCCTGAAAACAGCTCTGGTGTGGAGAGATGACACACTCTTTTTTGTTCCAAGAGATGTTCTTCTGCTCTCTTTGCAATGCGGGGGAGGGGGCGCAGGCCTCCTGGGTTGTGTGCAGCAGCCTAGCTCGAGATCTGGTTACCACTGATGGAGGCTGAATCTCTCACAAATCCAGGTGAGACAGTTGTCTCTAAATCAATCGAGATTTTTCATCTCCTGCCCCAAAACACAAACGCTCTGCGGAACCATGAATTAACCCCAGGGCATATCACCCAGACTCTACTGCATTGTGTCCTTGATTGCTTTATGGAACATAAGTAAAGGTATGTCTCCTGATTTGGGTGTTGCAAGCAAAATGTCCTATAGGGAAACAGGACGTTAATTTTTTTAATTGATTTATTTATTTGAGAGAGAGAGAATGTGTGAGAGTCGGGGGAAGGGCAGAAGGGGAGAATCTTCAAGCAGACTCCCGGCTGACCACGGATTCCCAACGCAGGGCTCGATCTCACAACCCATGAGATCACGACCTGAGCCCCAACCAACGAGGCAGACACTTAAACGATGGAGCCCCCAGGCGCCCCAGAAGGGGCAGTTCTGTGAATGGCTGCTCTAGTCCTTCACAACGCAGAGCTGATTCCGTGAGCTGCTCCAGCAAGCAGACATTCTCAAGCATTGCAAGCAATGCGTTGAACATGGCAACAAAAACATGTTCCTCCTAGCTCTTGGGTATTTTGATCTGAAAAATGGAGCTTCAAATTGTTTTCCTGACTTTTAGGAAGATCTTAAGGAAATCACAGCATATATGAAATCAAAGATTGTTGCTATCTTTTCCAAATGCAAACTAGACTTTGCTCATCTATCGGCATATGCGGCAAACGGTGCAAAAATAAGTTCTAGAGAATTCTATTCAGTCTATGAACTTATCAAAAACATTTTTTTACAAATCTTACAGCTGAAGGTCCTGCTTATCTTTTATAGAACATGGGGAGGAAAGCTGTGATTTGTTTACCTGTGATATTGAGACTTTCATAACATAATTTTTGGTCATTTTTCAGCTTTTTCAAAGCTTGCAGAAGCACTTAATGAGATTTCTTATTATAGAAGTGGAAGGAGATAGCCTCCTTAGACATATGCCTACAAGATGTCTTGTAGAAAAGACGTGAAAACGTTGGCCTGCTGTAAATGGTATTTTCAAAGTGTGGAAATTTCTCTAATTTGGAAATACACTGGCGATGAGACTGGAGAAGGGGGTTACTGTAAAAATGGAAATTTACATGCTATTTCTCCAAAACTGTTTGATGACCTTTGGCGAGGCCCGGCAAAAGGGTGAACCGAGTGCACCTGACTAATTCCATTTTGTTTTAGGTGTGACAACACCCCGCCCAGTGAGGGGGAAAAAAATATGAGTCATTTCTTGGAAATAAGACTGCTTCAGAACTCAAAAAATTATCACCAGTAAAGGACAGCCAAGTTAACGGAACTTTCTGTTTCTTTACTGAAACTATAATCTACCTGAAATCCAACTTCAATTTCACAAGTTCGAATTACCTCTGTGTTTTAAAACCATTTTTCCTGAGAAAAGATGTTAAGCCTCGGAAGACATTTGACGTGCTTCGAATTCAAAATGAGGACCGTTTTAGACACGGGGAGCTTCTCTGAAGAATTTATGGATCCAAGGACCTGATGGACAAACTGTTGGTCTATCAAAACGAGCCCATCGGCGCAGAGAGAGGACGGACATTCTTGGCGAGATGGAACTTAATCCCGACAGGTCTAAAAGGCTGTTACTGCCGAAGCAAAATCTTAAGCATTCCACGATCAAAGCCCTCGGTTGAGAGCATACTTAGCCTGGTGTCGTCACATTGAACTGACACGAGGAGCACGTGTGGTGTGGGCTCCAGAAAAGCAGCGTGAATTTTCCATTTGTCTCTATTTGGGTTTACCACGACACGAAAGACGAGGATATTCTAAAGGCTGCAGGAGATTCAGGGAAGTGTTACTGAATGAGGAAGCTGAGAGAGTAAAAATACCCACCTCATTGGAAGGAAACACGTCATTGTCATTTCTTTTTTTTTTTTTTTTTTTTTAGATTTATTTACTTGAGAGAGAGAGAGTGCACAAGTGAGCAGGGGCAGGGGCAGAGGGAGGGAGAGATTTTTTTTCTTTAAGATTTTATTTATTTATTTGAGAGGGAGAGTGAGAGAGACAGCAATGAGAGGGGAGAGGGTTAGAGGGAGAAGCAGACTCACTGCATGGGGAGCCCGATGTAGGACTCAACCCTAGGACTCCAGGATCATGACCTGAGCCAAAGGCAGTTGTTTAACCAGTGGAGCCACCCAGGTGCCATGGAGGGAGAGAATCTTAAGCAGGTTCCACATCCAGGGCCGAGCCTGACATGGGGCAGGATCTCACAACACCGAGATCATGACCTGAGCCACAGTCAAGAGTCAATGCTTAGCCAACTGAGCCACCCAGGAACCCTCTCCATTGTTATTTCTTTTTTTTTTAAAACAGATTTTTTTTTTTTTAAGATTTTGTTTATTTATTTGACAGACAGAGATCACAAGTAGGCAGAGAGGCAGAGACAGAGAGAGAGGAGGAGGAAGCAGGCTCCCCGCAGAGCAGAGAGCCCGATGTGGGGCTCGATCCCAGGACCCTGGGATCATGATCTGAGCCGAAGGCAGAGGCTTTAACCCACTGAGCCACCCAGGCGCCCCTCCATTGTTATTTCTTATTAAATATAGGTAATGTCTCTATAATTAAAACTACAACATCTACATTTTCCTTTTTAGAAGTCTTACATCTACATATCTTAAGAATATACATTATTAGTCTGTAAAATATAAATATCCAACACAGTGTTAAAAGTTAAAATACATTACAGTATTGGAGGATAGAAATAGTATATAAGTATTGTTATATTATTCTCGCACATATTACATGTTAGTTAGTTCTGCTATTAATTGGCATCAATTGCCACTATTAATTGTTGTTTTGTTTAACTATTAGCATTTATGCAGCAGAAAGTAAAAATACAGAATAATATGTAATTTCAAAGAAATACCTGTTTTCATATCTGTTTAAAATATATATTAAAGCAGTAGCACATAAATGTATAACTTTATTATATATTATAGTATGGATTTTTGTGGTCTGGCATGGCATGGCTGTGTCTTGGGTTATCTTTTTTTTTTACTTTCCTTTTTTTAAAAGATTTATTTATTTATTTGAGATAGATAGAAAGGGCAGGGAGAGGGGCAGAGGAAGAGGGAGACAAGCAGAGTCTGAGATCACATGACCCAAGCCAAAATCAAGGGTGGGTCGCTTTAACCAATTGAGCTACACAGGTGCCCCTTGCATTGTCTTTCTTTCTTTCCTTTTTTAAGATTTTATTTATCTATCTGACAGAGGGAGACACAGCAAGAGAGGGAACACAAGCAGGGGAAGCAGGAGAGGGAGAAGCAGGCTTCCCTTGGAGCAGGGAGCCCGATGCAGACTCAATCCCAGGACCCTGGGATCATGACCTGAGCCGAAGACAGACGCCTAACAGCTAAGCCACCCAGGCGCCCCTTGGGTTGTCTTTCTAAAAGCCGGTCATCCTGTTTGTCACTCAGTATTATGCTGAGAGTCGTTTGAGTTGTGCTTCTCAATAGATCTATTCTTTTTATTACCCTAAGGAGTATTTTGTAGGATGGATCTACCGCTGTTATTTTTTTCTTAAACCCATTCACTAGCTGATGGACATTCTTGCTACGTTCATTTTTTGGTGATTATGTGCATGTAGAGTTCTGTATGAACATATGTTTTTTCTTTTTTCTCGAGTAACTACCTAGGCGGAAATTGGTATGTTGGACGGTAAAGGTATGCTTCATTTCGTGCAAAACTCTCAAATTGTTTCCCAAGGTGGCTGTGCCATTTTGCGTTCCTTGCACCAGCGAGATGAGTTATAGCATTGGATAATTTGAGTTTAAATGTTTTTCCTTTTTCAGCCATTCTAATAGATGCTCAGGGGTATTTCGTTATTTAAAAATTCCACTGCAGCTGCTTTGATGGACAGTCACAACTGTCTCAAATGGAATGGAGACCGAAAGAAAACAGAAAGCGAATTCTTCCTGTGGAGCTGGAGAATGGGACAGGTGGAGTGAGGGGCCTGGGAATGCGTGTGACGCTGAGCATATTCAGGGTAAGGAATCTGGTTCTGGCTGAGTGTAAGAGGAGGGGGGGTCACCCAGACTCTCCCCTCCCCCAGAAGCTCCCATCACAGCCCTGAAAGTTCCCAAGAGGAAGGAAGGAATGGAGGAGGGGAGGGGGGATGCTCGCTCAAAAGTTTATTCTCAGAGTGAGGGGGCATCCACGAGCTGCCCATCCATCTGCTGTCAATCTTGTCCCCTCCTCTGTCCCCAGAACCTGGCTCGCTGCCTGCCTCCTGACAGGAGCCCAAGAGAGAGAGCGGAACGAATGAAGGAGAGTCCCTAGACCGCCAGGCTTGCCACCTCCCCCCGCCCTTTGCAGACGCAGTCCTGGAGCCTTGACTAGGCTTCCTGCCAGCCTGGGGGGGAAGTGCCCTCTGCTCATCCTAGGCCCAGTTTGTGGCCCATCTGGTCACTCCCTCACCCCCTCACACCTATCCGCCCCATTGCTCCTCCTCTGGGGCCACCACCAAGCTGCCTAACAACCCCCCCCAGGCCCCCCTACTTTCTATCCTTTCTTATCTGCGCCAGGGCCGGATTCATCATTCCCAGCCCTCCCCAGTGGCCTCCCATCCATGCAGCCACACTGGCTCCTCAGTGCCCACAGGAGAAAATCTTGGCTCCCTTCCTGTGTCCCAGCTCTCACTGGCCCTCTGCAGGGCTGGGGATTTGGGTCAGATGTCACCTTCATGTCTTCCATCCTGCCTTCTTCTGCTGGAGCCACTTCCTATCCAGCCTGTGAGGCCTCTCAGTGGAACGAAAGAACTCAAGCTGGAGAATCAGACAGACGTTGCTGTGCACTCGCTCCCCTGATGTCCTAACCAGGGGGACGTTCACAGATTCCTTAGCCTGAGCCTCAGGGTTCTCTTCTCTGGAATGGGCAAGGAAAATACCTACCTTTTTCGTGGTTGTAAGGAGATACGATGTATCAAGGGTCTGGCACATAGTAGGTATTTACAGAATGGTAGATACTATTTTGAGGAATTCCTCCCTAAAGTAAGAAAAAAGGGCTAAAACCAGGGATAATTAGTTTTTCTTATTTTCCCCCATAATCCTCTTCCAGGGTTTTGGCTGGAAAAACAAGAGAGGAACTACCTGGACGAGATAGGGTTTTCGTTTGGTGTGGCTGCTGCGGACGCTCAGAAAAGTGCCCTCACCCTGGCATTTGAGGTCCCCCACACCCAGCCTAACAGCTACCATATCTCAGAAGCTAGCCGGTCAAGATGATCCACTACTCCCTTCTACTCCCTTCCTACCCACTGGCCAGCCTTCCTCCTTGAGAAAGAGGTGAGCTCAGAGTCCAAGTGCACAGTGGAAAGAACAGGAAGACCAGCCAGGGGAAGAGAACTCTCATTCTCCAATGTGGGCAATAGGCATCATCTCAGGTGTGAGCCTCGCCAAGAAGGAAGATAAAGACAAGCAACACGGGACGCCTGGGAGGCTCAGTAAGTTAAGCGTCTGCCTTTGGCTCAGGTCAGGGTTCTGGGATCAAGTCCCCACATCGGGGCTCCTTTCTTCTCCCTCTGCCTGCCGCGGCCCCTGCTTTTGCATACCCTCTCTCTCTCTTCTTTTCTCCCTCTCCCTCCTTCTCTCTATCCCCTCCCCCACAAATAAATAAATAAAATCTTTAAAAAAAAAAAGAAGCTAAATCAACAGAATGTGGTCCTGATTAGGAGCTCCCTGAGGGCGGTTGCTGAGCCAGGAATGGTCAGACGGGGGAAGACAAATGATGGTTGTAGATCTTCCAAGAAGGGGACCTCAAAACATTTCCAAAACAATGGGCCTCTTTGGAGTAGAAGGTCCCCAGCATTGATAGTATTTTAAAAGGAATATTGTGATCAGGTACTGGGGGGAACATGAAGCTTAAAATGGGCTCTTTGATTAGATGCCCTTGAGAACCCAGCTTCATTTTGAGTCGTACAACTAAGGAAAGCTTTGGGGTTTCAAAGCCTTTTAGCTGCTTGAAAAGCAAAGTAAACAGAAGGTGCTCACACGTCAATAACAAGTAATTAAGGAAAGCAGGGGCTATAAATCCCAGACAATGTGGGTGGGTGTAAGGAGAGGTGTTCAAAGCTGGGTCATTTTTAGTATTTGGTGAAAGCACATTATTCTTTTGATAATAACAATAAAGAAAGCAATTAGAAACTCCAGGAAAATCAAAAGCTGCAGAAAAAGCCATGGCATGCGAACAATATGCGGTATGCCTTTGAGCTATTGAAGGAGCATACATTTGACCTTGATGTGTTCTTAGTCACCCTTCAAGTAGCCCGAGCAGCAGACATCAGAAGGAGGAGAAAATGTAATGATCAGAAGGACAGGAAATGTAATGCTGAGGTACAAACTCCTTGGCTCAGTACTCACACGGGCATAAGAGTGTAATATCGACTTATTGTTGTTGTTGTTGTTTACTTTTAATAAAATCAATATATGGACAAAACACAGCTGTTGTGATTTTGACTTCAAAACTTGCTTAAACATTATCATCTTTTAACATGTAAAGGTAAAGGTAAGACTCTTACAGACAGGCTGAGAGGTAGAAGAGTTGGGGGAAGAGGAAAGAGGGGAGGGGAAGGTTTTTCAAGTTCTACAGTGGGAAATCACTAGAAAGCATCTACACACCACAGAGCAGGAAGTAAGAGGCATTGTTTAAGGCATAGATGTTGCCAATAGATGAACCAAGAATATTTTTTTAAGGGAGCCTGGGTGGCTCAGTGGGTTAAGCCGCTGCCTTCGGCTCAGGTCATGATCTCGAGGTCCTGGGATCGAGTCCCGCATCAGGCTCTCTGCTCAGCAGGGAGCCTGCTTCCCTCTCTCTCTCTCTCTCTCTGCGCCTGCCTCTCTGTCTACTTGTGATCTCTCTCTGTCAAATAAATAAATAAAATATTTAAAAAAAAAAGAATATTTTTTTAAAAAGATTTTATTTATTTATTTGACAGAGAGAGATTACATGTAGGCAGAGAGGCAGGCAGAGTGAGATGGGGGAAGCAGGCTCCCAGCTGAACAGAGAGCCTGATGTGGGGCTCGAACCCAGGACCCTGGGATCATGATCCGAGCCAAAGGCAGAGGCCTTAACCCACTAAGCCACCCAGGCGCCCCCCAAGAATATTTTAACTAGCAAAAACCAGATTGACAAAGGGAGGGGAGAATATGAGCATGTAAGTGAGCTAAAAACTTATCTTATAGATGTATGCATTGGTTTCCTAGGTCTGCCAAAACACAGTACCCAAAACTGGGTGACTTAACAAAAACTGATTCCTCTTTTAAAGACCCTGTTTCCAAGTAAGGTCACATTCGGAGGGACTGGGGTTTAGACTTTTACCTTTCTGAAAGGAATGCAATTCAGCGTATAACAGGTATCACTAGATATTGCCTAAGGTTTCTACACTGAAACCTGGTAGTCTGTGCTTGTCATTTAGACTTACGTAGGTCAGTGTCAGTCCATGCAGGGAGCCCTGTAATTCAGAGGGCTCTGCTCTGGCCCTCCTTTGGCATAGAGTTACCAGATGTAGTAGAATTTTAGATAAATGATGAATAGGGTTTTATGTTAATTTGTTTGTTTTTAGCACGAATATGTCCCATGTAATATTTGGGACATACTTATCCTAAAAATTTATTTTTCTTTATCTGAATTTCAAATTTAACTGGGTGTTCTGATTTTTTCTCTGGCAAGCCTACCCCGGTCATGCTTTTCCAAGGGGACTTTTCCGCCTAGCGCTTACATCCTTCCTTCCATACCAGTCTTGGAGGATCTGGGGGACCCTAGAATTCTCTCCCTAAATGAAATGGCCTGAGCCTGCTTCCAGGACCTTTGTAAGCCTTTCACCCTGACCCCTCGTTCCCAGGGAGGAATATACCAAGGTGTGTGTCAGTCTGAGGGAGGCTGGGGATGTAGACAGAGCTCAGGCATGGAGGACAGGTGTCTACCTACCCACCTTCCTTCCTTGCATGCATAGGGCCCTGCATGGTATAGGATGGAGCCAGGTGTGGGAAGAGAAACGGGACAGCTGCAGGTTGGGGGCTGGGGCTTGGGGCTGCCTGCCTAGCTCTGGTGAGGGCCTCTGAGAAATCCAAGAACTCTTAGTTGAACCTGGCCTTCACGTGGTGATGAACATTTCTCAAGGTAGGAGAATAAAATGTATTACGCAGTTTGTAAGATTTATAACTTTTAACTATTTAAACATATGGTATGTGTGCCTCCAAATGTCCTTTGCCCCAGGCCCTGCAAATGTTATGGGCTGGGCTGGTGTGTAACCACAGCAGAACTAAAAACAGAAACCATCCCAAATTGTTGCCTCTGGGGGATGAATGAGGGGGAGAGAAGGAAAGGAGAGAGGGGGCGTTTGATTTCCTGTGTTAACATTTGCATTCTTTACTTTGTTTTGAAAATTATTCAAGTTCCCAAGCCCTCCCTGAGTCTTTCTGACCCCAAGGCTCACCTCTCTTCTAGGAGCTTCTAAAACCCTCATTGACTTGCGCAGCCTGGACCCAGAGGCCTCAGCAGCCGATGTCACCTCCCCGGCAGACTGGCCGCCTGTCTCCTTCTTGTCTCCCCCGAGAGGTGGTCTTGGACTGAGGTCAGCAATGTCCTGTTGCTTGCCCTCCCTGTGGTCAGCAGCTCTGGGTTGGGGCTCTTCCTCTCCCTCTGTCTCTAGATGCACCTCCCACTCGCACCCGTGAGTGAGACCCTCAGGGCTGGGAGAAGCCCGGGGCCCTGTCTGCAGTCTCTTTCTGGTTTGTGGCAGCGGGGGAGCGTGGCAGGGAAACCCCACCGTGGCCTGACCTCTTGATGAGAAACAGTGACCGGTGGACCAAATGACTCTGCTGTCAGCCAGAGGCGCAGCCTGTCCACAGCCTCTCCCAGCCCTGCTCTCTTCATGGCTCAGTCTCTGCCTGCTGCTTTCTCCCTGCTCTGTCTCCCCGCTTCTCCGCTCAGCTCTCTTCGCAGTCACCCTCTTGTCCTCTGCCTACTGCCTCATTTCCACTTCTGCTACAAGACACAGGGGCTACTCTCCCATCCCACACCCCAGAACCCTGCTTCACCCACAGGGTTGCACTACCCGCCCCCCCCCATCTTGGTTCACCTGCACCGACATCGAGTCCTGTTCTTTCCAGCTAGCAAGTGGACCTTGGCTCATGCGGAGCGCCCCACAGCTACCTAGGGACTGGAATCCTAAGCCGGCATCTCTGGCCCCATCTGAATAGAACCTGAATTCCAACACTCTCATTCATAACACTCCCCATCCTGGCCCTAGCCTTTGGGAGGGGCGGGGGTGGAAAAAGGGAATCTGCTATGTGCCCTGGGCTGTGGCCAAGGTCTGGATTCCTGGAAATTGTGGGATCGGCCAAGGGAAGAACAAAAATAATTCTCGTGAAATAGGCTTTAGTTAGCGCTGCTGCTAAAAATGGCCCGGCAGACGAAGGGGAAGGTCGGGAGAGGGCAGGCGGGATGGCACGGGGAGGCTGATCAGAAATACGGGCTAGAGGGTGGCCAGTGAGAGGGGGGCGCTGGGTGCAGGGGGAGGAGCGTTGGGGACAGAGACTTCCTGCTGGACCCACAAAGGTCATTCTTCATCCATCTGTTCAACAACTTACTGAGCCCTCACTCAGAACCAACCACCCGCCGCACGGAGCTCACTTTCAGATTGGAAAGATGGACGAGAAACACTCCCAGATATGGCAGGGCTGGGACTAGGGACAGAGCCGTGTGAGCAGATAGTGACCGGCCTATTTTTTTTTTATATAAGCTGGTCTGGGAAAGCCCTTCTGGGGAGCTGGCCTTTGAACAAAGTCTTCAAAGACAAGAGGGAGTGAGCCTCACAAATACTAGGGGACAGAGCCCTGTTTGAGAAAAGAGCAATAGGGGTGGCCCCGAGGAGCAAGCAGCTGAAGGGCGGACTGGGTGCCGTAAGCCAGGCGGAGATGAGGCCCGAGACAGAGCCAGGGGCAGATCCCTGAGACATATCCTGGTTTCCAAGGTGGGAGGAATTGAGACCCTCACACCTGTGTGTCCCAGAGGGTGTGTGTGTGTGGAGAAGGTGGAGAGTGAGAAAGGGAATAGGAGTGAGGCGTATGCTGGGGCTCAGCCTGGGGCCAGGCCACCTCTGTCTGGGCTGGGCCTCTGGATGGCAGCTGACACAGGGAAGGGGACCTGCCCTGCCCTGTCACCCATACCTCAGGTGCCCCGTGAGCTTATGCACGCACTGCCCCTGGGCCCACCCGTGTGCCCGCACCCATGGTCACACACCCAAACCCAGCAAGGCTCCCATGCATACGGATAGAACTCACAGCACGTCAACACACGCATGCGCGTGGACCCCTCACTCATCGGAATATCAGGGCTCTGGGACATTAGATCCTTCCACACAGGACAGAGAAATTGAGGCCCAGAAAAAGAAGAGACTTTCTCGAATCCCATAATCGGCTGGTGTGGGCAGATCTCCACCCCTTCCACAAGCACCTACACAGAGTTCCCTCCAAGGTGTTGTCTTCTCAAGGGTCCAGGCGGGCCTCTCCCTCCCAGAAAACCCCCAGGAAACTTCTAGGAGCTGCTGAGCTTCCTCACAATTAACCCCTCGAGCTTAGGAGGAAGACAGGGTGGGATGGAGACACCCCTGCCAGGGCAGCCTGACAGCCACAACATTAGGGCCCATCAGACCCTCTTTGCCTCTCCCCAACCTATGTCTTGCATCCTTTTTCCACCTGGGGTCTAGCCCTGGTTGTTGGGGTAGCTCTGCTTTCTCTCACTCCCGTGTCTGTCCCGGTTTCTCTCCAGGCCTCTCTCTGCGAGCCTCTGTCCCTCTCCTTCGATTTTCTCCCTCTCTTTGGGATCTGTTTTAGCCTTCCAGGAAAAGCTGACGGGGCCTTGCTAGGCCTCTTGGGGGGCCAGAGATGGGGGTACAGGAGTCACAGCTGAGAGTAGCCTCTGTCAGGGAGAGCTGGCAGCCCCCTGGGGGTGGGCGGAGGAATGGGTGGAGAAAGGGGATGGCCTCTGCCAAGGGCAGGGGTGCAGAAGGGGGAACAGGAAAGAAAATCTCTGTGGGAAGAAGTGAGCACCTCCCCTGCTGGGATGCCCAGTCACGCCTGGGACTGTCAGGATTTTAGTGGCAAAAAAACGTGTCTTCCCAGAACACCCCTCAGTCCTAGGTGAGCTGGGACAGTGGGTCACCCTAGGGTGAACTACTGTGGCCCACAGGAGCCAGGGCTGGGACAGGAAGGGAAGACTCTCAAACCTGGCCCCTTTTCTCCCCCTCCTCATCTCCCCAATTCTACCTTCCACTGTTGGGGGGCTGCTGAGGACACGGGGATGATGGGGGAATTTGAGGGTCTGAGAAGGGCTCTCCAGTCCTGGGGCCTTGAACCCAGCTCAGAGGAGGCCAGAGCAGGGAAGATGGTGGCCCAGGAGCCCCCAGAGAGCTCCAGAGCAGGGAGGAGGTAGGGGGCACACCTCAGGCTTGTCTCCTGCCTGATCACATGATCTCTTTTGATGAGCTTTTCAGGAAAAACTTTCAGCCTCTGACAGCTGTGGGGAGATCAAAGGGGCTGCCTAGGAAGTAATAAGCTCACAAACTTGAAGGTGTATGAACATCTGGGAGCTGTGCACAATCACCCCTCGGGTCTACAGGGGTGGTCTTGTGTGGCCCACTGTGAAGCACCTTGGAGGACCAGATGGGTTTGGGCTGAGACCTTGGCCATGGTGGCCCTTGTCCTATGGTCCTATTGTCCTTTCTGGTGGAGGTGGGGCATGGCCACACCTTGGAGAGTGGGTAAGGATTGTCAGTGACCAATGTGTGTAGACTCAGTTATGCCTGGGTGGCCTGGTCCCTGTCACTTTTTCTGCCCTCTGCCCCCCATGGTCGTGCCACAGTGGGGTTCCGAGGGCAGACCGGTATTCAGCTGTTGTTAAGACCTTTGATGATGGGGAATGGGGATAAAAGGACTCCCCTCCTTCAGGAAGGCTGGGAACACCCTCAACCACCTAACAGAATGTGGCTCTACCACATTGTGTGAAATACTCTTGGAATGTCCTCTCCTAAGGCACCGTTTGGTTCTGGACACATTGCTGTCCCAGTCTGGACCCTCAGTACCTATCTGTAAAATGAAGGGGCAGAGAAAGTAACCTCTACAGTATTTTATTTCTGGCATATGATGGCCCCCAATTTGCACATTTATCAAGTCAAGGAATATTTATTGAACATCTTTTCTGTGCTGGGGCTTAACAGCAAATAGGATGGCAAGACGTCTGCCTTCAGTGGGCTTCCTTTCTAGCAAAAGGATCTCCCATTAAACATGGAGGAATAGATTTCTTTTTTTTTTTTAAGATTTTATTTATTTATTTGACAGACAGAGATCACAAGTAGGCAGAGAGGCAGACAGAAAGAGAGAGGGGGGAAGCAATCTCACTGCTGAGCAGAGAGCCTGATACGGGGCTCGATCCCAATCACGACCTGAGCCGAAGGCAGAGGCTTTAACCCACTGAGCCACCCAGGTGTCCCGGAATAGATTTCTTTCAAGGGAATTAACTAAGGAAAGCGCTAACAGGAAAGACAGAGTCCCAAACATGCCAGCCAGCAAGGGAACAGGCCATGCAGACAGAAGGAAGCCTAAAGAGATAAACGGGAAAGCTATTACTATCTTCACAGAAATCAAATATAGTATCCCTGAAGCAAGAGCGGGGTACAGCATTTTTTAAAGAGAACTTTCAGCAAATAAAAAGGAATCCTTGAAATTTAGCATGTATGCACCAAACACTCTATGAGAAGCGTAGAATGGTAACAGAGAGGAGACCTCCTTGAAACAGGCACAGGAAGGCACGGAGATGTGACAAAGGAGGGGAAGACCAGGAAGTGAGGGGTCCCTCTGGGAAGCACCACATCGGGTTAACTGGGGCTCCAAGAAAGAGAACAGAGAAAATGGAGGTCAGGAAATGGTAAAAGAGTCCATCAAAAGCTTGTCCAGAGCTGGAGAACATGAATTCCCAATTCGAAAGGACAGGCCCTCAGCAAGGCACAGCACCATGGATTATCAGCACAAGGGAACAGAGCAGGTCCTACAGGCTTCCAGAAGGACACGTCTCAGCTGGTGGGCACAGGATCGATGTCCCACCGGTCAGGGAGCCCCCCCCCCCCGCCACACCAGCCCTGGAAGCAACAGCAAAGCAACGGCTTCAAAGGGAAGGCCCCCGTTAACGTTGTGGGGACGAGATCTCCCTCTGGAGTTCTATACCCAGACCGACTGTCACAGGGAGGGTTGGCACCAGAGTCTTCAGACAGGCAGGTCTCTGGACACCCCTCCACAAACCTTCTCTGGAAGGTGTTGGAGGGCTGGTTCTGCCAAAGGAAAAGTGGAAACTAAGAAGGGGAATATGTGGGATCCAGGAAGCAAGAGGTCCCAGCCCCGAGAGCTCAGTAACGGAACCCCAAGCAATGGAGGTGGGCCATCCCCTATGCCAGCGGCCCGGCCACCATCCAAATAAACCGGATGGGAGCAGGTGCGAAGGCTCAGGGAGAAATTCTCCAAGATAAGACTGACACAGTACTTCATGTGTTTACTTACATTGAGAGGACATTTACCCAACTCAGGGAGTGAGGAACTGAATTGATAATAAGCATAAAACACAAAAAACCAAGCCCCCTCTCCCACACCCAGATAAAGACAATTAACTCCAGAGAAAATAAGAGTTGTCAAAAAAGACAGTAAGAGCTCTGCAACAAAACCAAGGAGGTCTATGAGGACAATTAATGGGGGAAACTTCTCTACCTTTAGTGGTCTTAGAAGGGGCTGCTCCAATGAAGTGATGTTTAATGGAAGCCTGAAATGCTAGAAGGTTCCAACCACAGCGGGAGGGTCTGAGGGTGAAGGTAGGAAAGATCTTCACACTCTAGGCCAGGTGGAGACCGTGAGCTCCCTGGAGCATCTCAGAAGTGGCGCTGCCCTTGTGTGAGTGAGGTGTTTCAGGGGCTCTACAGAAGCACAATGAAGCCTCTTCCACCAGGAAGCCTTCTGTGACTGACACTGAGGGCGCTGATTCTCTCCTCTGGTGTACTGAACTCTGGATGTGTGTGCGTCCAGCCTCTCTAATGGACCCACCACATTCAGGTTTCTCCCTCAGATTCTCCAGCACGATGACAGTGCCAGACAAGGCTTTGCCTGCAATGGGACAGAACTCAGACTTCGAGAACATTCTCTGAGTTGGGTATCAGACTGGGGTGTTTTGCAGGGTGCACACTGTGCTCACCAGGACTTCTTTTTTTTTTTTTTTTTTAAGATTTTTAAAATTTTATTTATTTGACAGACAGAGATCACAAGTAGGCAGAGAAGCAGGCAGAGAGAGAGGAGGAAGCAGGCTCCCTGCTGAGCAGAGAGCCTGATGCGGGGCTCGATCCTAGGACCCTGAGATCATGACCTGAGCCGAAGGCAGAGGCCCTAACTCACTGAGCCACCCAAGTGCCCCTCACCAGGACTCTGCATCCTCCCTTGGTGACAGGGAAAACGGGGTGTGATGAGCTGTAATGAGGGCTCCGCAGGGATGTTTTCAGCCAAAGACGGTACTGTTTGTCTTGGCCCGGCCAGGAGGGTAAGTTGAGTCCTGAGCAGAATTCAGCCAGGTACACAGACAGGAGGAGAAGGAAGGTTGCAGGAGAGGGACTGAGGGATTATGAATAGGCTTATGGTGTGGAGGGTAAAATTTTCCAGTCTATGAAGTGCTTTTCGGGGGGTCTCCCATCTTTTGGTTTCTCCTTGTTTTGGCTCTCTGATTTTGGGCCTCTTTCTCCTCCCCATCCCCACTCCTCTGGGCCCTCCTGTGTGGGAAGAAAGGTCAGATACCCTCACCCTGGAGGCATATGTCCCTTCCACACAGTTAGCATGGGGACAGTGGAGCCCAGAGGGAAGTGTCTCACCCACCCCACCGCCCCAGACATGCAGCACCAGTGCTGGGATTTCAGGAACTGTGGGAGGACACAGAATATTCTGGAAGGAGTGGGGCCCTCAACCTCATCCCCTGCCTGTCGGGTGGGCAGTCTTGGGTAATGGAACTATCTCTGTGAGCCTGGGTATTTCAGAATCCCAGCCAGGGGAACTGAAGCCCGACCTGGTTCCTGTCCTGAGCTTTCTGCTATGGGGTTCAGAGCCTTGTCCCCCCTCTGCCTGCTTCCCTGACCCCACCCCACCTGGCACGGCAGGGAGCCAAGTCTGGCGCCTAGGAGCCTTGGGACCTCTCTGGACATGTGTTTAGAGCAGCCTGGTCTCAGAGCCAGCAGGCAGACCTGACACAGATGAAGAAGATGTGTTTTCTTACAAAAACAAGACAAACATCTTGGCTTGTTTCTGAGGGGTTGGAGCCTGGCGGGCTTTTCACACACTTTGGCCTTGTCAGCTTTTCACTGAAACACACCATCATCCACACAGACACATGGACACAAAGACACACACTTCTACACAGAGACACACCTCCTCCCCAAATACACACACAGTCTCATACCCGGACAAATGTGGAGATAACACACAAAGACACAGTCTCACGCCTACACAAACATAACTCAAACTTTCACAAACACAGAAATTCACATACACGGTCTCACACCTACATCCACACAAACACACAAACTTACCCACACACAGAAAAGTCACAAACATGTGCATACATGAGCACTCACATGGCCCCAGCTTAGAGAAGATTCCCCCTCCCTTTTTCTTTTGTTTGAGGTGCTGTCAAAAGTTTCCCACCTTCCATGAGATCCGATTCTTAGTCTTTGCTCCATAAAAATCCTTCTAGCCCCATCTTCTGTTGGGTCCTGTCCAGCTAGTGCTGTGTCTTTAAGGAAGTTGAAGCTGCTAAAAGTGAGTGAGAGAGAGGAAAAAAAAAAAAAGAAAGAAAAAAAATTGGCATCTTTTCCCCCTCAAGTTTCTGGTGTCACTTATGAAACACGGGTCCTTGTTGCAGAGAAGTAGTTGTTTTGCTAAAAGGAGGGAGTGTCCAGGCTGCCTGGGCTCCCTTCCTACAGCCTCCTCTCAGCAAGGCCCCAGGCATCCTGTCCAGGGAACAGCGGGCAAGGGCGAGCAGCTTCAAAGTGGCGCAGGAACCAGGCTGCCCCTTCCTCCAGCCTCCTCGTCCTCCCTTGGGCACCCTTGGCCCTGCAGCCTGCCCTGGGCTCACTCTGTCCTTTGTTGCTCTCTGGTTCCATCTCAGAAGAGGATCCACTTGGCTAAGAAAGAGTAGTTTGAAGGTAAGCCAGCGGGAAAGCAGGGGGAGGCCTGCTGGGCACAGGGGCTGGACTGCCTGGTACTTTCCTGTCTGTTCAGGGTGCTTGGGACAATCCCTTGTTTGGATCTGTGCACGGGGCGCCTGCCCCGCCAGCAACCACATCCCCGGAAATCCCAGCAGCATTTGGGCTGAGCCTCTGGCCTCGCCCAAGCCAGCTGAGAGGTCTGGGCGGCGGGGGTTTATTTAGGCAGCTGCCTGGCTCAGTTTGAACAGAACAGGCCACGAGTGTGATCCTGTAGAAAGAGTTCAGAATCTGCTGTGGTCAGAGCCTGTAGGAGCAGCAGGGGGGCGGTTGGGGTGGATGCGTGGTGTGCACTGCACAAGGGGCCTTGTCTGGGCCGGGGCAAAGCATGCCTATGGGGGGCTCCGGTGGGAGGGACTGTGGCCAGGATGTGGGAGGGCAGGAGGGAGGTTCTGTGGAGTGCTGGGGGAGGGGGTAGCTGAAAACGGATTTCAAGTCTTAAAGTCAGCTCCGAGCTGGCCGAGGCAGGGAGAGCTCTCTGCTTGGAGGAGGAGCTGGGGTCCTCTTCCATCCCGTCTTCGCCTCTTCTGGCTGCATGAGCTCGGGCAAGTCCTGGCCCTTCTTTGGGCCTCAGTTTCCCTTTCTGTAGAATGGGCTGCGGGCTAGGTGGTGCTGGGTATTAGCTGGATTCTGTGGGGCAGGACCTTCTTATGGGGAAGAGCCCTGTCTGGCTGAGGTCCTAAGAGGGACGAGTGCCTTGCGTGGGTCCTCAGGGTCACTCTGGCGGCATGCCCTTCTCTGCAGGAGGTAGGATGCGGGAGCTACATCTGCTGTGCTGGGCGGTCCTCCTGGGCCTAGCACATTCCTGTCCTGAGCCCTGCGACTGCGGGGAGAAGTACGGCTTCCAGATCGCCGACTGCGCCTACCGTGACCTGGAGGCCGTGCCACCGGGTTTCCCGGCCAACGTGACCACGCTGAGCCTGTCCGCCAACCGGCTGCCGAGCTTGCCAGAGGGGGCCTTCCGGGAGGTGCCCCTGCTGCAGTCGCTGTGGCTGGCGCACAATGAGATCAGGGCGGTGGCCGCCGGGGCTCTGGCCCCTCTGGGCCACCTCAAGAGCCTAGACCTCAGCCACAACCTCATCTCTGACTTTGCCTGGAGCGACCTACACAACCTCAGCGCCCTCCAGTTGCTCAAGATGGACAGCAACGAGCTGACCTTCATCCCCCGAGACGCCTTCCGCAGTCTCCGCGCCCTGCGCTCACTGCAGCTCAACCACAACCGCCTGCACACGCTGGCCGAGGGCACCTTCGCCCCGCTCACCGCGCTGTCCCACCTGCAGATCAATGACAACCCGTTCGACTGCACCTGCAGCATCATGTGGTTCAAGACGTGGGCCCTGAGCACAGCCGTGTCCATCCCGGAGCAGGACAACATCACGTGCATGTCGCCCCGCGTGCTCAAGGGCACCCCGCTGAGCCGCCTGCTGCCACTGCCCTGCTCAGCACCTTCCGTGCAGCTCACCTACCAGCCCAGCCAGGACGGCGCCGAGCTGCGGCCGGGCTTTGTGCTGGCCCTCCACTGCGACGTGGACGGCCAGCCGGCACCCCAGCTTCACTGGCACATCCAGACACCCGGCGGCACCGTGGAGATCACCAGCCCCAACGTGGCTGCTGATGGGCGTTCCCCGCCGAGCGCCCCGGTGCCCGGCAGCCGGCCGCGCTTCCAGGCCTTCGCCAACGGCAGCCTGCTCATCCCTGACTTTGGCAAGCTGGAGGAAGGCACCTACAGCTGCCTGGCCACCAACGAGCTGGGCAGTGCCGAGAGCTCAGTGAACGTGGCGCTGGCCACGCCCGGCGAGGGCGGCGAGGACGCCCTGGGGCGCAGGTTCCATGGCAAAGCGGCCGAAGGGAAGGGGTGTTACACGGTGGATAATGAGGTGCAGCCCTCAGGTCCGGAGGACAACGTGGTCATCATCTACCTCAGCCGCGCTGGGGGGCCCGAGGCTGCAGCAGCAGGGGAAGGGGTCTCCGGGCAGCAGTCCCCCGGCCTGCTCCTGCTGGGCCAGAGCCTCCTCCTGGCCTTCCTCACCTCCTTCTAGCCTTCCCCCATGTCCCCTCCCTGGGCAGGGCTGGAGCACCGCCAGGGCTTCCCTGACTCCGCCCCCACGATGTCCCCTGGAAGTGGCACAGGGGGCCTGAGGGGGGCAACTCCCAAGGTCTGCATGGGGGACTTCACGTCTTCCTACCTCCTTTCTCATCTCTTCCGGAACACTCGTCACCCCAACTTCTAAACTTGCTGGAAGCTAGTGACTAGAACAGAATCCGATTCCGTACTCACCAACTTTGGTGCTAAATGCTGCTAACCACACTGCCCACGTTCCCCTAGCAGGGCAATGCCCTAACCAGCCGAGGAAGCTTCCGCGATGGCATTCCAGGCACTGGGACCAAGGAGCTGGCAAAGGCCGGGGCACGCTCTTGGGGCGGCTGGGAGCTCGGCAGGGAGGTGCCCTGAAGCAGACAGGGCGCAGGAGAAAGGAAGGTCTTGGGGCAGTGGCTGGCATGGCTCTGGGCTCTTGGTGTCCTGCTTGAGCTCTTGTTGCCTTTTGGCATTCTCTCATGATTTGGGGGCTCAGGAATCTGTGCCCTCATCTCAGACAGGGCTAGAGGATCCAGGATGGCCTTCCTCTTTTCCCGCCCTGTACCCCTCCACCCCGGACACCCATCCTGCCTTTCTCTCCAAGTATGCGTCTGTAGCCTGTCCCTCCAGAGAGGCTAGCCATCCCAGGGGGTGACTGAAAAATAAACAGCATTTCTGATGCTCTCTTGTGTCTGCCTGGCATTTTGTCTGCATCTAGGACCCCTCCCTACCACCCCGTTGGGGAGAAGATAGAGAACTGGAGAGTCAGGATGCCCAGGCTGCCGGTCCACCAGTGACGGGGCCCACGAGACACACATGGATTGGGTAGCAGGCAACACAAGAGGGGTGGGCCTGTGGGCCAGGGGCTGGGCTGAATGGCAGTTGTACCCTCTCTTCAGGACAAATGGGGGTGTGGGCCTGATAACCATTACAGAAGCTTCCCTAGGGTCCTGGTGGCCCTGAGCCGTGCTTCCTGCCAGCAGTGGCCTGAGGAGGCATTGTGAAAGGGAACAGGGAATGGGAATACCCGTACTGTGGCCCCACTTCCAGGTCCCGCTCCTGGAAAAGATGGTAGGAAATGGAGAGGAAATGGGGGGGCTGATCAGGCAAGATGGAGAGGGAAGAGAGAGGAGGAGACAGGGGCACAGGGCAAGGGAGAGAGAAAGACACAAAGACAGAGAATAAGAGAGCGTCCTCAAGGGGGAAGCCAGAGGAGATGAACAAAGTTTTCCAGGAAGAGGAAAGGGTATTCCTGGAGGAAAGTCTGCCCTTGGGTCTTCCCCACATAGCAGGTGGACCAGTGGCTGACTTGGGGGGGGGCGGTGAGGTCTTGGCAGCAACCTGCGGGTCTCTTAGTGTGGGGAGCAAGTACATGGAGTCAGAACCTGGAGACTGATCCCCGTATCTGTGCCCAGCCAGAGATGTGTCTCCGTCCCCACCCCTTTCCAGACTGAAGGGTGCCACCCACAGGGACAAGAACCACCCCTGCCCACTCCCATCCACAGGACAGGTTCTGTGGCCTCCCATGCTCTGTGCTCAGGAGTGTTGAGCCCACCAAAATGGAGGCAGGGAGGCCAAGTAGACTGGGGTTGCAGCTGTGAGCCTTGGAGGCTAGCCAGCTCCCCCTTCCCCCTCCTCCTTGTCCCCAGGCAGCACCTCCCCCAACCCCCTCAGCAGCTCTAGACTCTGGCTGAGCTGATGTCACCAGCAGAACATGTCAAGGGTATCTGTGCATCTGGTGGAAAGAGTAGGATGGAGCCAAGTCTCCTGTGCTGGGCTGCCTTGGGCAAATCACTGTCCATCTCTGAACTTTGGTTTCCTCAGAAAACAAGGGACGGGTAGAATGCTTAAGGATCCCATCCACTCTGATTATCTAAGGCTGGGTATTCAAACTCAGCTTGGACCCTTGACTTCTCTGGCTCCATTCAGAGCGGAGCAGGCTTATCTTCTGGAAGTGGGACCTGAGTCAGAGGCAGCTGGAGAACAGCTGTGCTCTGAATGAAGTAGCAACTCCCCGGCTTGAAAGTCATCCATGGCTCCCCCAGCCCTCAGGGTGAAGCCCAAGTTCCCCAGCGAGCCATGCATCACCCCTCTGCATGATTCTTCCGTGCCTCTCTTGTACCTGTTAACTAATTGTTCCTTCAATCATCTGTGAGGTGTTACCCTCCACACCTTTATGTAGGTCATTCCTTTGGTCTGGACACCCTTCCCCTCTTTTTCACTTGGCTAAGTCAGCTCAAGTGCCACCTCCTCCAGAAAGCCTTCCCGGATGCTGTACCCTCTACCTCCCAATGTGGATGAGGTTCCCTCCTCTGGCTCACATAGCCCTGTGTGTCCAGGGTCACAGCCTTAGCATACTCCACTGTGTCTGCTTCCTTGTTAAGGGCAGAGACCTGGTCTGCCTTCTCATCCCTGTGACCCTGCCAGTCACCAACAAGGGGCCAGGAAGATATTTTTCAATGGACTGCAGTAGAATCAGAGCCTGCCCTCTTTGCCATCGTCGTGGGCAGCCTCAAAGGTGGGTGTGAGCTCCCCGGCCCCACCCCTCACTTTATGTGTGTCTGAGGCTGGAGTGGTGATGCAGGAGGAGGAGCAAGGAGAAAGGCTGATCTCCACTCATTGTGTAGACATCAAAGCCCCATGGACCCAGATCTGTGGGGTGGCCACGTTTTACCCACCTGTTCCCAGGCCCACAGTGGAGCCCACACCTTCAGTCATGCATCCCCCACCTCCGCGAGTCCCCAGCAAGAGAAGGGACCCCTCGACACACAGCTTTCCTTCCCCACGACATGATTGGTCTATTCCCTTTAGGATAGCTCTGCCCTGTGCCTCCCTACTGCCTCCACACCTTTATTCAGAATGCTCCCCATTTTCCTAAAAGTTCTCCTCCTCAAGTCCTGCCCATTCTTGACAACCCAGAAGAAGTTCTACCTTCAAAGCCAAAGTCCACATAGCTCAGGGGTGAAGTCATAGGGTCCCCAGTCCCTCTATCCCCCAAAGGGATTCGGCTACTGGTCCCCTTCTGCCCCGCACTGTGTAGCCAGCCCCCCATGAGACCAGAATACCCCACCCCCCCAAGCCCCATGAATGCAGTGATTTACCAGGAGTTGGGGCGGTTTTCCCCCACGTACCCCACCCCCCGAGGAGGACTGCTTCTCAGGGACAAGTTTATTACAGAGAGCACACTAACCTCTTTCATAATATCTAAAGGCACAGCAATAGCAAAAATACCAGGCTCTCAAGTGTGGCCAGCTCCGTGTGGGGTCTGGCTGGAGCTATGATGTTGCTGCCCGGCAGGAGCCTATGGCATCCTCCTGGGCTGCCTGGCAGGAGGCACGAGCCCCCCCACCCCCAGAGGAGAGGGGGAAGCCGGTGGAGAGAGGAGGCTCTGTGTCTAGTTCCATGATGGTGACTCCAAGGCTGAGGTGGGGCTGAGCCGGATCATGAGGCTGGACTGGCCTGATTCACCCATCCCAGTGAGGAGACGGTTCCATGAGCAGAGGTCGGTGGCAGAGCCAGCATGGAGAAGGGACTGGAGGTGGCCGCTCCAGTTCTAATGACACCCTAGACCAAGGGCCTAAACCTCAGATTACTTCCCCCAGAGCCCTCACCAGCTTCCCAAGACCAAGGGGCCCTACTAGAGTCCTCCTGAGGGTTAGGTCAGAGTTCGGCTGGGAACAGACCTGTACCCGACCACAGCGCCCCCTGGCGTCTGGGGCTGGTGGCCGATGAAGAGCCCGGGGACTTGTCATGGGGAGCCACAGTGACCGAGAGAGGCCAGGGAGGCTGGCAGGATGCTGGGGAAGATGGGAGGGAGTGGGCTGGGAGGAGGCGGAGCACTTCAGCCCTGACAAGGACACAGCGGCTTCCCCACTCTCAGGGCTGGGCTCCATTGACCTAGGCCCCTGACAGGGCCCTCTTCCGGAAGGCCTGAAGGGCAGGATTGTGCAGAAGTGTGTAGGCCAGCCCCCAGCGGGCTCTGCCTTGGCGGGCCCTGGGCCCTGCTCCCCTGGCCATGGCGTTCTTGGTCTGCAGCAGCTGCATCCCTGAGAGAGAGAGACTTTCTGTGAGTCACTCAGCAAACACGAGGCCACGCCCCATGAGCAGTCTGAAAGTCCCAGAGGTAGGGCTGGGGAGGCTGGGGAGGCTGGGGAGCCTGGGGCCCCAGGGGCCTTCCCACTGAGCAGTAGGCGGAGAGACATGTGGGCTGTAGAGGGGTGTTTGTGAAGGCGCAAGATGTCATCCTACAGGTAAGGACAGAAGGAGGGGACAGCTCTGTGGAGAGGGCTGGAGGAAGGGCTGGGACAGCCAGCTCAGTGCCCCCGTCCCTGTTGCACACTTTCCTGGCAGTGAGGAAGGGGTGAGACCTCTCATTCTGTGTGTGAAAAGGCAGGGTGTGTGCTCACTTGTGGAATGGGGAGAGGGAGACAGAGTATGTACGTGTGTATTGTGGACAAAAATTACCCTGAGAAGGACCAGGAAACTTCTCAGTTCCTTTCTCCCACAGGTGAAGGGAGAGGGGAAGTAAGCATTTTCCTGGCCCTCACGCCACAGTAGGTCGGACAGGTGTCCTACGTGCTGGAAGAGGTGCGCCTCGTCCCTCAGAGAAGAGGGTGGTCTACATTCCTGCCCTCCCCCGTGGGAAGGTGCACCTTCTTCTTCCTGCCCCTGTCTGAGGCCATCCTGGGGGGCCCGGAGAAGCCGAGGCCGCTGGGTCTGCAGAAGCAGAGCACAGAAAGCCGTGGTAGCCGGGTGCGACTGGCTGGCCTCAATCTTCAGGAAGCCGCAGTATGTGTGATAGCCTGGGTGGGGAAAGGGGGTGGAGGGCAGCAGAGCTGGGGGGAGGAGGGCCTGCCCCACCAGCCACTAACACATGCACAGGGGGTGCCTCCCGGCACCAGAGCAGGCGGCACATGCAAGACACATGGGCCTGCTGCCCATGCCCGCCCTGTATGGTCACAGACAGGCTCCAGGGCACAGTCCCACTTGGCCAAGGTCAGGGCCAGACCCTCCCTCACTCTTCGTACAGCCCAAGCCATTGTGGCTCCCGGCCCCTGCCCAGCGACCTTACCGGGGTCGAGAGTGGCTGCCCGAGGTGGCAGCAGGCTGAGATCCATCTGGCCAAGGTGGACAGCATTGTAGACTGCAGAGAGAAGCACACGCCAGGCAGCCACCATGGCGCCCACCAGCACGTTGATGAGAAAGAGAAAGAAGGTGGCTGCATAGAGCACTCTCCTGGGGGTGAGGAGAGGAAAAGCTGAGGCTGGCCCCCTCCCCCTGCCACATGCAGACCCACTTCCTCAAGTCAGGGTCAGACCTGGATGAGCACAGCTGCTGTGTGTTTATCAACTACCTACCATTTGTCAAGTGCACCTTCTAAGCACCCTGCCCTGTGCTGGGCCTGCTCTCTCAAGCCAGCTTCCCCGAACCACCCTGGGACATGGGTGTGGTGCTGCCTCTATAGTAGGGAAACCAGGGCCCAGAGAGGTCAGGTGACTTAGCTAAGGCCATCCAGCTAGTCAACGGCAGAGCTGGAGCTTATGGTCTGGATCTTTCTGTCTCCCACCTCCCTCCTCTAGGTCCCTTGTCCACTGACTCTGAGTCCCTCCTGGCACTGGGGTCCCCCCACCGCCCTTCCACCTAATATGGAAATAATGTTTCTATTGACCTCCTTCCTGCAAAGGGGGAGGCACATGGTTTTGGGGGGGCACAGATAATCCAGAGGAGAACAGGGCTGACCCCCAAAGCAGGAAAGGCTCATAGAGTATTTCTGGCACTGAGACAGGTGAAGAGAGAGATTTTGGAGTAAGCTGGGCCACTGTTCCCTTTCTGTTTGGGTAAGGCAAACTCTCCCACTCCCCACTGGGCTTCCCAAGAGAGAAAAGGGACAGATGACAGTGGAGGGAGAAGGACACAAGAAAGACACCAAAGGAAGAGGCTGAAGTCCTAAGGGGACCACAAACCCAGGATCCTCACCGGTTAGTAAGCTCTGGATATCCATGGTGAGTCTCCAGGAAGACCCAGTGGGCTGCCATTTTCTGTAGGACCACAGCCAGGGCCAAGGTCAGCCAGAAGGGCCTGCAGGTGGGGCGGGGAGGTTGTCACTATTAGTAGCTCTCTGGGAAGTGGTCCCAGAGCCCTCAGCTCCTTGCCTCTCTCACCACGAGGACTCCAGGGATCGGAGGAGCAAGAGGTTCTTGCCATGGAGCACAGGCATGAACACCAGGAAGGCAAGGGTCGTGGTCCCCAGGAAGAAGACGATCTGCTGCACCAAGAGTCCTGCAGGTTGGGAAGGCAAAGAGGGATGGACATCAGGCTCCACGGGACCCAGCTGCCCCTGGCACTCAGGAACCCAAGGGCTTAGGAATGACGCAAACCTGGTAGAGATCCCTGTTCTGCCACTGCCTAGCTGTGCCAGCTGGAGCAAGTTACTCTACCTCCCTGAACTCCCATTCTTCCTCTACCTCAGAAGGCTTTTTGGGACAATCCAATATAGGATTTTTGGGATGATCCCCAATTCTGGGACCAGTTTCTGTCTGCAGCAACTCTTTGAAAACAAAGTGCTCTGTAAATGTGATTTCCCCCCAGTTGCCCCTGAATCCTTGGAGACAAGATTGCATTTTAAATTAATGTTTGCCTTCCTACTGGCCAGAGCCTGGCACACAGTTATCACCAGAAAGCCATCTATTGAAACAACTGGCTAGTTGTTTACATGGTGTAATGCGTACAAAATAGCTTGGGAGGTATAACATCTAGCAAGGTGAAGAATTACAACTTTTTGGGCTGGTGATTCCTCTTCTCCTTTATCATTCTTCTCCTCCTCGCCCAGGGAGTGAGGACTGAAGGAACCATGAGGAAGGGGAACCTGACCCCAGCCCCCTCACATCTCAGAAGGCTTTATTCACTGTACCACCCCTGGGAAGGCTCAGAAACTTGGAGGTAGGAGGGGTTGTGGAAATTAATCTACCTAATTCCCTCAGGGCAGGACCCCCTTTGCAGCCCCAACAATGACCACAGATGTACCCCTGGTGAAAGAGATCTTACTAATTTAAAGGCAGCCCATTGGCTTTAAATATAAGGCTCTCTTATATAAGCAGGAATATGCCTCCTTAAACTTTCCACCTTGCAACCCTGGGTCCACCCTCTGTGTAAATGGCTGGTGGCCCTTAGGGGCTATCCTCATTGGAGGGGTATCCTTTCCCCAGGGGCTTCTGCACTACCCCTCCTCCCTGAACCTGAGCAAGCCTCCTAAAGGCAGAGAAGGCAAGGTGGGTCCCTCTTCTTACTCCCACCCCAGAGTTTGCCCCAGCACAGGCGGACACCCAGGGGCAGCCAAGACCTGCTGAGTGCTCTCTCCTCCCCGACTGGGGCCAGTTTCTGGGGCCAGCTGAAGCCAGGTGGGGTGACAAGGGGGGCTCACCAAGGCAGGTAAACGCAGTCTGGTAGGCGCTGAAGCTCATCCAACAGAATATGGCCTGGCGGGAGAGGTGGGGACCCTGGGGTAGGGGGCCCAGGTCCAGGGCAGCCCCTCGGTGCAGAGCTTGAAGGTTGGCCCTGGTTGGGGATTTGGGGGTGGGGTGGGGAGGAAGGCAGAGATCTCAGGGACCACACCTACTCTGCAGGTTCCTCCTCTGGTGGAACTCCCTGTCTGCTCACAACATGTGGCCATGGACAGGAAAGCCAAGGGCTGTGGGGGCCCTGCAGAGGTTACTAACCCAGACTGGGAAGTCAGGTAGGGCTTCCTAGAGGAGGTGGGATCTGTGTAGCATCTTAAGGGATGAATAAGAGGAAGTTTCAGAGCAAAGCAAGGGGCAAGGCCGAGATCAAGGGAGACAAGTTCAGGCAGAAGGCTCTGACCTGAGCCAAGTCAGAAAAGCAAGGAAATAACAGTAGGAATGGAAAGGACTCGCAGATTGGCCACCAGAGCAGGAAGCAAGGTTCCAGGCAGGCAGAGGCCTGGGGGCCTGAGGGCCAGCCAGAGAAGGACCAACCCTGTGGGAAGAGATCCCTGTGCAAAAACCCTGAGGCCTGCCCTGACATCGCTCCCCTTCCCACGCACCCTGTGCACAACTAGAACCTTCTCTCCCTCTTCACTTCCAACTCAGCTCTGTCTCGCTCCCCACGAAAGGGCAAAGGAGGCTGTTTGGCCTTCAGTGGCCCATCACAGCCCCTTCAACGCCCCAGCCCCGGCGGGGTCACCTCCACAGCCACCCTGGCGTGTGGCAGCCTCGCCCCTCGCTGTTGCTCCTTACACAGTCCTTCCCTCCCTCCCATAGCACCCTCCCCCACCCTCAGCTCTTCTTGCCTCTTCTTCCAACCCCAGGTGAGGGCTGGCTTTCCAGGCTGCCTTCCTCATTAAATCAGTCCACCCAGGTAGTCCCTTCTCAGAGGTCCAAGTCCACACCCCCGCCCTGGTCAGCCGAGCCCTGTATCACTCCCACCAGACAGGAAGGCCCCACCTTTTCCACCCACCACAGGGCCACTGTGGGCGGGGGGCCGAAGGGGGACATAGGGACAATCTGGGCCCGCAGTGACTCTCCCTCTGTCCAGCCCCAGGCCCGGCCTCCACAGGCCTCCAGGCTCCAGGCCCCCGCACCTCTCCCCCACACCTGCACAGGGCATCAGACCCTGCCACTGACCTGTGCGTCACCAGCGAGCGGATCAGCATGAGGGAGGTGAGTGAGAAGGACAGGACCAAGGCCGAGATGTAGCAAACTGGAGGGGGGAGAAGGAGCAAAGTGGGAGGTGGGAGCCCCTGAACTAGCCCCCAGGGCGGGTGCCCGGGTGGGAGTTACCCCTGTCACCTCCCCCTGCCTGCCTCCTTCTCAGCTGCCCTATAACTCAACCATCTCAACCCTCCCCTCCTGCCCAGTGACATGGTGGCCGGGACAGGGAGAGGACAACTGAGATCGGCAGACCTGGTCTCCTCCCTTGTCTTGCTGCTCCCATGGCTGTGTGATCCCCAGAGAGAGACGCCATCCAACCTGGCAACCGCCTCTGTCTCCTCACAATGCACAGGGAGTTGTGAGCAGCCAAGGCAGAAAGGCCCAGCGGGGATTTGAGGCTGCAGCTCAACTGCCCTCCGTCCACACCCCGCCTCAGTCCATTTGCTTACAACAACCTCATTAAAGAAGAGGTACTAGGCCCACCAGGAAGCCAGGCTCAGCGAGAGAGCCTAACCCACCAGTCACACTGCTGGCAAGTGAAGGGCTGAGACCCTGTGACTATTTCCAAACCGACCCAGACTCAGCCCCAGGTGCCTGCCCCCTGATCTCATCGGTCATGCCAGGGGGGTGCTGCTGGGGCCAGCGTCCCATGCAGAGACTCAGGAGTGGGTGCAAACCCCCATGGAGTCCCACGTAGCCTCGGTGCCGGAGAGAGGGGTCTCGGTGCGGGAGAGAGGGGTCTCGGCACTGACAGCACAGCAGGGACACCTGGAGCTGTGAAAACCCCGGAAGCATCCTAGGCCAATTCAATCAGATTTTCTGTGTGTAGAACCCAGTCCCTGGCTTTTGTAGTTTTGTGTGCAGCCTTAGGGTTAAAGGCCATTTTTTGGGGGTGGGGGAGGGGCGGCTTTCCAAAGGTGGAGCCTTCATGATTCATTTCAATCAGCAATTGACTGAAATCAATCAACCAACCCACCCGCAGGTCTGGAGCACCTGCTACAGCGGTTCTCAGAGCTAGGCTCGCATGGGGATCCCCAGGCCGGCTTGTTCCATCATAGGGAAGGGGCCCCACACTCGGCTTTTCTGGAGTCCAGCGCAGCTCGAGCCTCTGGATTTTAAAGAGGTTACCAGGCCCTTCTCAGGTGCAGCCAGGGTGGAGAACAATGCTACAGAAGAGAGCACTGGACGTGTGCAGCTCTGCTCAGCCCCGCCTGCCCTTTGGGAGCCCCCCTCAGCGCCGGGAGGAGGGTGTTCTGGTCATTTCCTGCCAGGCGAGGTGCCCGCCTGCTGAGCCTGCACAGGTGAGAGAACGGGTTAACACAGCGTGGAGGGAGAACAAGCCCCCTCAGGCCAGCCAGGCTTTTGATCTTCATCCATCTACCTCCTGCTCCTCTCCCTAATTGGTTCCAAAATTGGGTCTCTCCAAACATTTTCTGGGTCTCTAGTACCCATAAAATCTTCCTGCTCTTTGCTTCCTCTGGAACCCTGCTTGGTAGACCGATCTGCCTTCCCACAGGGGATGGAGGGCCTCAGGGACAAGGCTGCCTTTGCAACTTCGACACCTGTTTTGCAGTAGAGAGACTGAAGTCCAGAGAAGTGAGTGACTTGCCCAAGGTCACACAGCTTATAAGTGATGGAGCAGGAGTTTTCATCTGGTTCTAGCCTAGTCTGCCCTCTATGAGTGATGCCAGGCTTGTGGCCCAGGTGCCCAGAGGGCAGCCTGAAACAGGCTCCCGGAGTTCAGAAGATATTACTCCTTAAGCCAAGGACTCACCAAGGGCCCCTGGGCCCAGATGTAATCTCAGTTCCAGCCCTGGTTTGCTGAGCAGCTTTGGGTATAGCTCTAACCCTCCTGGGTCTCAGTTTTCCTCATCTGTGGACTAGGAGAGTAAACACTGCTCTGTTTGACCCCCCCCCAAAACCGAGAAGATCCGAAGCAGAGGCCTTGAGGCTTGGAAACCAGCCTGCGGAGTTAAATGTCGGGGTAGGGGATAGAAGCAAAGCCCAGCATCCCAGACAGGTCATTTCCTGCCTCTAAGCCTCCATTTCCTGTTCTGGAAGATGAGGTCTGATGATGAGATGAGGCAGACCTAACAGGGCCGGCTGCTGTGAGCAGGGAGCCAACCCTGGATTCGGGCTACGGTGAGCCATGTGGGCTCCTGCCTGTGGTCTGTCTTGTGGCCAACTTCAAGAAATCTCCCGGGGGCTCCCAAGTCAGCAGAGGCCACCGGCCCCAGGAATCCTGGCTTTGTCTGAAGGTGGTAGAGAGAGACCCAGCAAGGTGGTCAGGAGGCCGCGTTCCTCCCTTTGATCCACTCTGCCCTGCTGAATGACCCCAAGCCAATCCTTCCCCATGGGTCAGGTGTGGACACTTCTCAGCCTCTTCCACAGGGGCCACTGGGAAGGCCTGGGAGGTGGTGTAGGCTTAGCCAGACTAAGGGCTGAAAGAGACATCAGACCCCGGAAGGGAAGGCTGGTATGGTCCCCTGGCCAGGGGGCAGAGGGCTCATTGTCAAGGGAGGGAAGGAGAATGGACAGAAATTGGAGGAAGAGGAAGCATCACCACACTCAACCCCACCCACTGGCCATGGCAATTAGCTCAGAATCTGGCCCAGTGTCCCACATCACTGCCTCCTCCCTCCTTCTCTCCCCTCAGCGAGATTCAAGGGGCCGTCCCCTCAGCTCTCGACGCTTTGCCCGTCTCCCAGCTGGGAGAGCAGAGCAAAGACACTGGAGCTGGGGGTGGGAGACACCACATGGGCTGCGGGGCTGCTCAGAGGAATCCTTCAGGTCTCAGAGACCCAGAATGGGAAGCCACAACCACCCCCCTTTGGAAGGGAGGCAGCTGAGACCCAGAGAGAAAGGAAGGGATCTACCCATATCCAGGACGCATGTCCCTTGAAGGTTGGTTCCCACTGGGCACCATCCAAGACTCCTGGGAGACCTCACCTTCCAGAGCCCACAGGTGATGCTTCACGAGCCCCACCACCTCCTGCCTGTCCTCTGAGAGCACGAGCCCGAAGCCGGCCAGTAGGTAGGAGACGTCCGTGTCGATCCCCGCCCTCACCTTCTGGATGGTGGGTACCACGCCCACCAGCAGCAGCAGGACCACCTGGAAGAGCCCCACAAGGAAGGTGCCAGGGCCTGGCTGTGCTCACGCAGGGCCCACATCCCAGATGAAGTGTTTCCTCAGCTCACAGGGAGACTTCAGGGCAGAAACTCCAGCCCCACACGGGCCGTACCCCCATGCCCTGCACTCATCAGTGTTCTTGGCCCTGAAGCTGTGTCTCACCAGCACGTTGCCTAACAGTCCTAACAGACCACAGCTGCGCTTCCAAACGGTACAAGTCTCTATCTACACCTCTGCCTACCTATCAGTCCTGTCTTTACTGAAGCTGCAGAATATAAAATTTCCAATTTCCCACATTGGCAAAAGCCAAGTATACTATAGATGATCTCTATAGCTAGACAGCTAGCTGGGCTGAAGCTAGACAGACCTGGGCTCATATCTTGGTTACCTTGAGACCTTAGCTGGAGGAACTTGGCTGAGTCAAAGTCACCTCTCTGAGCCTCAGTTTCCCCTATGTGCAAAGTGGAGAAAAATCACACCTACCTCCCAGGATTTGGGCTTTCCGGTTTTCTGGGGGCAGCAATGGAGAGGAGGATTTCTCAAACACGTATTATTTACAAACTACCCAAATCTGCCCAAATCTCCAACTGCTCAGAGAGGAAAGCAATTCTATTTCTTCTATTTCACAGCTGAGCTAATGGGTTCAGAGATGTTGAGTACCTTGCCCAGGGTCACACAGGAGGTAAATAACAGAGCAAGGGTTTAGACCCAGGGTTGGCAGTTGGGGGCAAGGATCCAGAGACAAATGGCATGACAGGGCCAGGACCTACCTGGTAGATGGCTGTCCCTGTCAAGGTGGCTGAAAGCACCAGCTTCAGAGGGAGTCGGAATCCTGCAGTCCCCAGAAGGAGGGATGTGGTAAGCCCCAGCCTCCCCTGCCCCCAGGCCTGGGGGCCTCTTCCCTCCCAAAGGGCCCAGGTAACAGGCTAGGTCTTGCAGGACCCTGGACCACCAAAGCCAGTCCAGGGACTTCCCTTTGTCCCCAGCTGGGGCTGTTCCTCCCGACCAGGTTCTGGGGGACGGGAGCTGGACTTCTGCGGCAGCTGTTCCATGCAAGGCATGGGCAAGGTCACCTGCCATTCTTAACTTCAGCTCCCCAATCCGTACCTCGCTGTGGAGTATAGATGTAGTTTCTGTAACAGATCCAGGCCCAGGATCGGAAGCCCTGCTTGGAGGTGTGGGAGCTGCAGAAAGACAGAGGCAGCCAGGCACCCTCAGGAGAAACCCCAGCCCTGGGCCCGAGCCCCAGAGTTTGGTTTCTTCCTCACTGTGCCCCACCTGCTCCCCAAACTACGCTGCCAGCCAGCCCTGCTCACTGGCCCAGAGGGGGTGCCTGGGACCTCACCTGCTTCGCAGCTTCTTCCGGCAAAGGAGGGCCCTCAGATATTCCTCACAGTAGCGGCTTGGCAGCCCCTGTGGAGATAGACGGACGAGCAGATGAGACCTGCATGGAACCATCCAGGGGACCCTGGCTCAGGGTGCCACAGTGGGTACATGGGGCTTGAGAAAAACCTCTTGGCTGTGGCGGGGTGCAGAGAAGGGCTAGCCTATGGGGATGAGGTCCATGCCCCCCAAAAGCTGCCCTTTCTCCTCCACAACTAGGAGACAAACCATTCTCTTAAGAACACTCCACACTGAGCAGTTCGTCCTAAAGGCTATCTCCAACTCTCTCCTACTTTACTCAGTCCCATCTGCTCACTGCTTCCCCCCTGGCCTCTGCTGGCTGAGACTGGGGCAAAAGGGAGCCTAGGTCCCATGCACACATCCCCAAGCAGGACACAGGACGGGGTCGTTCCAGGTCACACACCCCAGGCCTCTCCTGCTGCTCGGGGGAGATCACAAAGCGCGACAGGTTTTGTCTAAATCACATCACAAGGGTGATGGGATTTGTCTAAACCACCTTCCATGGGGCATCTGGGTGGCTCAGTCATTAAGCATCTGTCTTCAACTTAGGTCATGATCCCAGCGTCCTAGGATAGAGCTCCGCATCTGGCTGCTTGCTCAGCAGGGAGTCTGCTTCTCCCTCTCCCACTCCCCCTGCTTGTGTTCCCTCTCTCGCTGCCTCTCTGTCAAATAAATAAATAAAATCTAAAAAACAAACTAAAAAACCCAAACACACATTCCAGGCCATTAAACCCCTGCCAAGTGCAGAGGCCCATGGTAAGATGGGGTGAGTCCCTGCCCCCCGCCCCCCGTTGGAGAACACAAGCCTATCACTTGTTTTCATGGTAACTCAACACACACACACACAAACACACGCACACACACACCACCAGGGTAGGTGTGGTCAGCTCAAAGCTTGACTGGGACCTCTGAGGCTTAAACCTCTCTGCTGCAGGGCGGAAGAGGATTTTATCTCCCCGGACTTCTCAGGAGGACAGGCATGCCTGGAGGGAGAGGTGAGGCATCGAAGATCCCTGGAGGAGAGGGAGAGGGCCCCAGGGGGGAGAGATGTGACGGGTACCCTGGGTACCCTAGGGGAGCCGCCCCTCTTCTGAGCCAGCTGTAAAAGTGAGGGGACATCAGGCTCCCCCGGAAGAGTGTGACCGTCAGGAGGGCAGCTGTGACTGTCCTTGAGGGCCCTGCTGCTCCCCACCCCAGAGTTGGTGGGCCCGTGGAGGACCCAGGGTGGCCACTGGAGAACCTGAGCTGGCAGGCCTCTCTCCCCCCATCTCCTTCCCTCCTCGGGGTCCTCTTTGACTTCCGTGCCAGCCCCTCTCCCAAGCTCCAGACCTGCGGTCTAGCTGCCCACCCCAACCCCACGCCCGTGCGTCAGTCCCCATGCACCTGCCCACACCCAGCGCTCATCCCTCAGCAGCTGGACCCCCGGTGGCTCTCTGCTGTCCTCTCTGCCACCCTGCAAGCTTGCCTTCACCTTTCCCGACTGAAGAGTGACTGAGCCCCTTGGCATCTGTGTCCTCAGCCTCTTCTGAGGCTGTCCCCCTCCCTTTGAGGGTCTCTGTGGGGTGGTTTTCTTCTTTCTCTCCTACTGAGAAGAGCACTTGACCCTGTCTCCGCCTACACCCGTGGCCTTGGGCAGAGCCCTCGTGCACTTCTCACATGGCACAGTGACCAGTGACCCGACCATCTGTTGCTGTCCGTATCTCCCCAGCCCCCGGGAGCCTCTGGGGGTCAAACACAGGTCTGCGGCTCTGAGTTCGCGGTCCCTCGCTCCGGGCCTGACGCTTGGTGGGCACTTAGAAGGCTTCTTAGTAAGATCACCTTGTCCTGTAAGAATTCTCTCTCATGGGGCTCCTGAGTGGCTCAGTGGGTTAATGCCTCTGCCTTCGGCTTGGGTCATGATCCCGGGGTCTTGGGATGGAGCCCCGCATTGGGATTTCTGCTCAGCGGGGAGCCTGCTTCCCTTCCTCTCTAAATAAATAAATAAAATCTAAAAAAAAATCTAAAAAAAAAAAGTATTCTTTCTCACTACGATTTACCCACTGATCCATCTAAAACTTCTGAAATAGCTGCTGAGTATCTACCATGCACCAAGACATGCCCAGTGCTACAAATTACACGTGCACAAAACAGACACAATCCGTGTCTGCCCCTTTACTCCCCCTCCCTACACCTGCAAGGCCTTCTCCTTATTCTCTTCCTGCTCCATATCCTCCCTGTCCCTCAGGATACCTACTGAAGTCTACCTCCTCCAGGAAGCCCCCCAGCCTGCCTCAGTTCTCCCTGCCCACCCCTTTATCTGACTTTATCCAACCATACCCAGCCTAGAACTGATTCATAATACGACTGTACCCCGGGAGCTTCCTGGAGCTCGTGGGCATCTGCAGAGCTCCTTGGAGGCACAAGTCTCCTGGCCTATCTCATTTCTCCAACTGGAGCCTCTGTGTTTCGGAAGCAGAGCTCAGACTGCCCGGTCCTCTGATCCATGCCTCCTCTGTTGACTCCCCACTGTGTCTGCTGCTGGGTGCCCCCAGGGATCCCAGGTGCCAGCTAAGGGCCTGGTCCAAAGTTCGGTCCAGGAGGAAGGACTAACCCATCACTTGGTGACTCAGCAAATATTTTCTGAGCACGTGGGCCCACTCACAGGGACCCAACAGCGGTGCAGGGGGTCAGGGTGTCTTGAGCGCTAATAGGAGCCTAGCCCAGCCCTCCCCCTTTACCTCAGAGCCTGCTCCTGCCATGTTCCAGAAACTTCTCACCAGCTGCACCGGGTACCAAAGGCTCAGGAATCCGAGGCCCAGAAGCAGAGGCAAGGAAGCCAGCAGGGCGTAGTACTTGTAGATCTAGACAGACGGACAGAGCCCCCAGACATACCTACCTTCTACCTTCCTCCCTCAACAGAAGACCAGAATCCATTTCCCTTTCCACTTCACTCCCACCCGGCTGACGGAGGTCTTCTCATGCCCGCCCCCACCCCAGTTACTCAGCACAAACACTCCCACTCCCCTTCTGAGGCCCTGTGGACGTGTTTCCCCCTCTCCCGGGCTCTTGGACTCCCACAGCCCCTAAAGGAACTTATGTAATTCCCTCCTCCCTGTCCCAGGGGCCTGCCGTGGGACCTGAGACCAGGGATACCCATTTGCTATGTTCCTTTGTTCCTGGGCTTTGGGCACAGGCCCCTGAAAACAAGAGAAAGGCCTAATTTTGACTGGGTACAGTTGCGACCTGGGCATCAGGGAAGTCCAAGCCTTACCCCCTGGGCACTGAGTCTTTCCTAGGGCTGGGCCCCTTCTGTGTTCACTCAGTTATTTGTTAACTCAATCCGTTTTTACTGACAGCTCAGTATGTGCCCAGTTCTGGGTGGTGAAAAAGACCAACCCAGTCCCCCCTCTCAAGAAAACCAACCAATCCTCATCTCTACTTTGGAGGATGGTGTTATCCACTCCATTTACAGGGAGGGAAACTGAGTCTCAGAATGGTGACACGGTTTCCTCAAAGCACTTAGCATCACCTGGCATCATTTGTTTTATTTATTTATTTTTTGTATCTGCCCTTCTAGAATGGCCGCTCTTGGGACGCTAGGGACTTCATCTGTCCTGTTCACAGCTATATTCCACTGCTGGGATGTGTCCCTGGTACAGAATATGCACTTCCAATATGTTTGTGGAAGGAAGGGAGGGAAGGAGGGAGAAGATGGTTCAAACTCAGGTTGTCTGGCCTGAGGCCTGTGCCTCCACCCTTCAGGCGCTACCAGCCAGCAGCCAGTGAGGTTCTAGAATTCTCTTTTCAGCCCTCCAAGACCATCCCCCAACTCAGGGCTCGCCTTCCTCCATCTCCTCCCTCCCCCACCAGCCTGGCCAAAGGAAGGCTGGGGAATCAACAATGGAGGGATTTCAGGCTCCCTCTTCCTCGACCTCGGCCCTTCCCCCCTCCCCGCCCCCTCCCAGGCTGGAAGCTCCTGCGGGCAGTTCCAGTGCCCCTGTCCCCTGCTCTTGCCACAGAGGGCCTGTGTTCACAGGAGTGGAATTCGGTGCACAGAAGGCAGCGGAGAAGTCTAGCATGTAAATAAGAGGACAGGAGCCGCACTGGTTTACGCAGGTCCTTCATGCCCCTCTGCCTCAGGCTGTCGTGAGTCAGCGGTTACCTTGGGTGTCTGAGGACACTCTGCCCTCTGCCAGATCTGGACCCCGAAGTGAGCCCAGGACAGCATGCTGCCGAGCAGGTGTGCAGCTCCGTGCCTGACTGTGGCACAGGCGGCCAGAGGGTAGTAGAGGGCAGGGTAATAGAGCAGGGCGAGAGTCTTCCAAGGCCCTGGAAGACAAGATGGGCCGAGGGAGACACGTGGTGGAGAGGCAGGTCCCTTCCCTCCTCCCCCTTCTGAGCCCTGCATTCAAATTCAGATTCTAACAGTCACCAGCATTGGCAATCTCCAGCAAGTTACCTCTTGGAGTCTCCATTTTTCCATCTGTAAAATGGAAATAATGGTGGCATATTAACCAAGATAAAACAAGAAAGTAGATGCACAGTGCTTAGCACAGGGCTTAGTCAGTTGTCAACAGACTAAGCTATGACTTCCTTATTGTTCCTTCCCCTGACCCCCAGCAGCCTCCCGTGTGAAATGAGCTGCCATCCTCACTGAGCAGAGTCACTGTGAGCACTGGCTGATCACAAGAGGTCATGTTGAGGACAGTGGCCCCTCTTGGTGGCAGCTGTCCTTGTGCGGTCACTTCCTCAAGTCCAGCCCAATTGTCCATAACCCCTCCTACTTCCTTCCCACCCTCCTTCATTCTCGGAGGCCTGCACTGTTCTGGGCAGGAGTTGGCACAAGAACAGAAGGTAGAGAGGGCAGTAGAAACCCAGCAGCTGGGACCAACGAAAGGCTGGTTTCGTGCACTGCGGCTGGGAGGTCCACACGATAGCATCTTCTCGGCAGTGGCTCAAGTTGGGGATGGGAGCTCCCTGACTCATGGGAGCCCGCCCCATGCTCCAGATGCCCACTCAGCCCATCCCACCAATCCAGCCCCAGGGCCTCAGCTGTGCTGGGTACCTTGGCTGGGGGGTGAAGCCAAGGTCAGGAAGGGCAGTGGGTCCTCTGCAGGGAACAGCAAACACAAGGAGCTGAAGAGGACCATGAAGACAGCCGCAGGCACTGTCCAGTTTGTGTCCCCCGCCAGGAAATCCACGGGGCTGGTGCAGAGACAGGGACAGGACAGGAGGAAGCCGCTTGGGCCCTGCACCCCCATTCCCCCATGCCATGTTCCATATGTCAGGAGAGTAGAGATGGAAACTTTCCAGATGGAAACTGGAAGCCCCATCATCCATTTATTCCTCATGTATCAGTGGGGGGCCTCCTGTGCACCAAGCTCTGGGCCCTGTGGCCAAGTGACTCAAGAACTACCCTGTCCCCCACCCCCATACACAGGCACACAGCGGGAACAAGCCCGAGCGGCTCCCTCCGCCCACCCTGGAAGCTCCAGGAAACAGCTGCCTCCACACAAATCAGTCTGTCTGGGTTGGCAAACCTTCAGAGAGCTCGGAGAGTCACAACATCCTTAGGCAACAGCCCCCACCCTGGCCTGGGTGTGGCCTGGGGCAGAGGGCACACAGCGGGCACAGCTGTCTCCCAGGCATCAGCCCTCTGGGCTCAGGGCAAGCCACTCAGACCTTCTGCTTCTGTCCAGCTTGACCTCATGCCCTGAGGCCAACCGCCTCCTTCTCCACCCTAGGCAAGGCAAACTCTTACCTGGGCCCACCAGTGACAGATGCCCAGGTGAGTTCTCCACCAGACCATCATGGCAGGACTCACCTTGGTGTGTGGCCTGGGCCTGAGGGTCAAGGCTGTCTACACTGGAGCTCCAACTGCCACCTCCCCCAACCCTTTGGTCTCTCCCATATAAGCCTGCCCAGTTCCACCTCAAGGTCATCCCTGTCCCAGGCTCTGGGGTTGTAGGACTGAAGGAGACAGGGAATGAAAGACCCAGCCATGGGACTGGGCTGGGATCTGTCCCTCATAATCTACCATTAACATTGGGGTCTGGGTGAGGCCCTCAAGGGAAACGAAGGTCAAGATGGCATGGGATGGCCATCGCCTGTCCAGACCATGGGCCACCGCAGGAAATGCATCTAGGAGTCAGGCCCTGTTGGGCTGGTGTCTCCTTGGGTCTGGGACCGGAGCAGGTGGGCCTAAGTGGGGCCCTCCCCTTCCCTCTGGGGCTCCTGCCTAAACCTGGAGGTCCAGGTCAGGGTAGTAAGAAAGCAGCACTGAGGCCAGAGCAGACTTCTAGGTACCTAACAAACCCCCACTGGCCCAGAGTGGCCCTATCAGCTGGGCCACCCAAGTGGGGGTGCCCGGGCCTTGGCACCAACTGGAACATTCCAGATCTGCCGAGCCCACAGCAGGGCCGGGGCCGGCGCACCCTCGTGAGCACAGCCAGCAGCAGCAGCACAAGGATCTGAAAGGAGAGCACAGAGCAGGCCATGGGTGCCCAGGCCTTCCCTAAGGGGCTGAGACTGAGGGTTTGGCCTCCACACCCAGGACACCCCTACCCCCCAGGGCAAATCACAGGGCATATTGGGGACTGGCCAAGAGAATGGTGACAAAGAGAGGTTGGACTTTGGGCCGCATCCTGGTTTGGGTCCCCACCCTGGGAAAACTCCCAGAGCTGGGGCTCCTGGGGTCCCCCTTGGCCAGCCGCCGCAGGGAACACAAGTCCCCTCCAACCCCTGCCCCCCCACCCCACCCAGTCTGGCAATGGGTGGTAAACAGGTCAGCCTCGGGGTAGACTCACCGACAGCACAGCCAGGCAGGCGTGGAGGAGCCCCAATAGCACACTGGGGTGGCAAGCAGGCACCACTCTGCAGAGCAAGGCAAGGCTGGATCAGGCCTGTATTGGGACACCCCTGGGTATGCAGCCCCTTTAGGCTTCCAGGCTGTTGACCCTGGGGCTCCGCCTACCACCTCCCTCAGCCTCTGATCTCTCCTCTGCAAGCTGGCCCAGCTCAGCCTTCTCAGGCTCATTCCAGGGTTGCAGGCCCCTCATGTTGCACCAGCCCCAGGCCAAGCTCTGAGGTTACAGGGTTGAAGGAGACAGGGCCTCCCAGGGGAAGGCATGGGAGAAACAGAGCAGGCCAGCTCAACCCCAACCTGGGGCCCTCTTCTTTCTCACCCATTCTTCCTGGCCTTCAAGGCCACTTCATCCCCCCCTCCTCCGGGAAGCCTCTGACTGCTTCAGGCCTCCCAGACCTCTCCTTCTCAGAATTGTGGCTAAGCCTCTCATCTGGGTGGAGCAATCAAGTGTTTGGTCCTAGGTTTTGCCTTGTGGCATTTAATTTGAGTTTAAAAGATGGTTGGCATCTTTTGAGGCAAAGAAGCAGAAAGGGAGCTCCGTGTAGAGGGAGAAACATGAGGACAGGAAGCAACAGGGAGCAGACGGTGCAGGGAGGTCAGGCAAGGCTTTCCATTTGCCTGCAGGCTCTAGGGTTGTGGGCAGGCCGGGAGCAGGTCACAGCCGGCATGGGAGGCACTAGGAAGCCACAGAGGATGTTGGAGCAGGCCGGTGCTCTGAATTTGGGGAGATTTCTGTGCCCCACTTTGAATAATGACAACAGCAGTAACTAGCATTCACTAAGAATTGACTATGTGCTCTTTGTTCCATGTGTTAACTCGGGTATTACTGGCCAGGTCAGTGTTACTATTATCCCCCTTGCGTAGACAAGGGGTCCAAAGCTCAGAGAGGCTAAGTATCTTGCCTAAGTCACACAGGTAGGAAAATAGCAGAGTAAGGATTCAAACTGAGGTCCTCTGGCTGCAGCACCCACATCTGACTGGGAGGGGAGAGGTAAGAAGTATGGAAGGAAGTTTTAAGTTGAACCATATGAAAGCCTCATTTCTACACGTCAAAAACAGTTGAAAATCCACATTGTCAAGGAGTTGAGCATCAGCAGCAACTAGGGAAGGGAGACAACAGGCTGCCCCTCAGAGATGTGTAGGAGGAAGAAGGTACATGCCTGAGATGGAAGAGCAGGGGGAAGGGGGCTTTCCAGAATGATTGCAGACTTCTAGGCCTTATTCCAAGAGGAGAAGTGAGGACCAGAATCACAGGCAGCCCAGGAAGCGAGGCTTGGTCTCAGACACTCAGAGACAGAGGCCGGACTGCAGAGTGGTGAGGACACTGAGATAAGGAGCAAGACAGCTGTTTCCAGAAGTGAGTCTCTGAGAGGGAGCCCACAACGGTCCCTCAGAGGGGAAGGCAGAGCCCTGATACCCATGCCCCTACCCCTCACCCCACAGCAGAAGGGCCTGCAGATCGCCCTGGTGTTGGCCTCCTGCCAAGAGGGCAGGCCAGGAGAGAAGCCTCCAATTCCCCAGGCAGCCCTTTGAAGTGGTGGGGAGGTGAGTGTCATCCTGGACAGATGCCACAGGCATTCATGTCCCCAGGCTCTGGTTGAGAAACTTAGTATTAGTGGTAAGTGGATAACATGTGGGCAGATGTCAGGCTGGGCACATGACCCGGTCGGGGGTGGGGGGGCTCCAGGGGGCTCCAGGGGTAGGAAAGGGTGGGCAGGGCTGCCACGGATCAGTCCCGTGCCCACGGAAGACCCCGGAGGACACATCCCACCCCGTCAGGCTCCCTCCTCTCCCAATCTTTTCAACCAGGACTTTCCACCAGGAGGGCACCTGGACAAGTGTGACCAGGAGACTGAGTCTGGCCAGCCACTGTCACCAGCGCCTACCAGCCCGAACCCCAGCCTGCGGGGGCACCCTGAGGTACAGAGGGGGCCCACCATCAGGAGCTCCTCGAAGCCTTGGTGCACCATCTCCCTGGGTATCTGACTCACTCAGGGAGAAGTGGGCCCAAGTTCATCTCCTTGGGATTCCCCTTGAGCTTCCACTTTGGGGAGTGGAGCCTGGGGGACAAGCAGCACCACTGGGATTATAGTAAGTAGAGTCAAAAACAAACCTCATCCTTCCCTGAGGTGGTAGAAGGTGGCTACAGGTCCCAGACACCTCACACATCAGAGCCAGTGCTCCCCATCACCCAGGCCCTGCTAGGTACCCCACTTCATTCTGAGGCCAGAGCTGAAGAGCCTGGCCCCAGCCAATGCCCAGGCCCTGAGGCTCGCAAGGACACAGCAGCAGCTTCAGTCTTACCCCAGATCAGGAGCCATATCCTCTCGGCTTCCGGGGCCCCTCCCCATTCTGCTGCTTCTCCCACTCCAAAAATGTGCAGCAGGGACAAGAGGAGCCCGCAGGCTGTCCAGATCAGCCAGGGATGGGCGAAGGAAACAGCCCTGTTGACACAGAGCTACTGACCAGGTGGCCAGTGCCCTGAGTCCTCCCAGCCTGAGGCCTAGATGAGGCCTCTGTCCCTGCCGGGTGACTCAAGATGGGCCAGTCCGCAGCCCCAGCCCCCTGGGAAGCACGCCAGCCTTTCTCCTTCTCTAGTTTCGGTCGTTGATGGAAAGCAGGTGTGTGCACATCTGGCTCAGCCAACCCCCCTCCCTCCCCAGCCTCACCTTTCCAATTCCCCAAACCCTCAGACAGAGCAGGGAGGTGGGGGATGGGGCGAGGGCCAGGAACAATAAGAGGAGAACTGGGCTCTGGGGCCCACACAGACCAGGCATCCTTGGCAGCCTGTGGGGCCCAGGGAGGCCCAGCCCCTCTGCCAGGGGGCTGCCCAGACTAAACAAAGATAGGGCCTGGCAAAGGGAGCCGCGTGTCCTCTGGCCACACAGGACTGGGCTGAGGCTGCCTCCCTCCCCTGGGCTCGCCTGAGCACTCCTGCTAAAGAGAAAGGCTCTCCTGATTTTCATGGAGACTCAGAGCCCGCCAAAGGCATGGGGGCACCATCTTTCCTTAAGGACCCTCCCCCCAGGCTTTCTTCCTCAGGTCTCCCCCTGCCCTGGGCTGGGCAGAGAGCCTGACAGCTGGCAAACAAGGCACCCCTAATGATAATGGTCACCCTAGGGACAAGCAACCCCTTGAAGGCAAGAGGAGCTTCCCTCATCCACCCAGCCAGCACTCTGCCTCCCAGCCACTGGCCAAAGCCGCCCCAAACCGGCTAGATCTGAATTTGCAAGGAGAAGGCCCAGGAGGTTGTGTTTTAACAAACCACACAGGAGCTTTTTAAGTGACAGCCTGACCCAGGACCTTGCCCAGGGGGCTTCCCCGTCCCCCCATCATCTGCCACACCCCACTCTGCAGGCAGACAGACTTACCCCTCTGGCTGGAGCTCCTGGTCCCCCTGCGGCTCGTCGATGTACCAGTTGGAGTAGTCATCTGTGACCCCAGAGGAGGTCTGGTTCCCCACAGCCTGGGACGACATTCTCTGGCCTTTCTTCTCTGCCCCCCCTCCCCTGGACAAGTGGGGAAAAACCACTACAGATGTGAAAAGAGGCTTAGGGAGGAAAAAAAAAAAAGAAAGAAAGAAAGAAAGAAACCAAACAAAGAAGCGTTTCTCTTTAATCCTGAAGGTTACTTTCTTGCTTTTAGCTCTCTGGGAAAAGCCCGTCTGGGAGAGAGGGCTTGGGCCGGCTAGCACGGGAAAAGGGGAAGGGCTTCTCGAGTCCCTTCCCGTCCCTTCCCGCCCCGTCTTGCCTGCTCCTGCAGGAGATAGTTATTCCCTTGGGACGAGTGTGCCCCTCGGGGTCCTTGGGCTCTTGCTGGAATGCCTGACTGTTTGTCTGACCACCAGCCTCTGTGCAAAGGACCATTTTCAAAGAAAGTTTGTCCAATCCAAGCTGCCCGCATAGACACCCCCCTTCCTTCCCCCTCCCCAAAGCCACCCAAACGACCCACAGACACACACTCAAGGAAGGGCAGGGAGGAAGGAGCTACAGAGATGAAAGGGTGGGCGGGCAGCAGGCGGGCCCAACCCAGCTGGACCTTCCCAGCTGGGCTCCAGGTCCCTCCTGCCCTCAGGGGTCAGCCCCATCCCCCTCTTTGTTTGGCTCCCCCGCTCAGACCACCTCCCCACACCCACCCCCCAGCCTTAGCCTGCCCCTTTCTGGCTCCTTTGGCCCTCAGTGATGGAATCATATCATGGTCCTGACAAAGCGTCCCTCCCAGGTAGGAGGCCTCAGCTCCACCCGTAGCTGGAGCCCCGGAGGGATGTGTCCAGGAGGGTCCCAGGCAGCTGGCCCAGCTCACATACCTGCCTCCTGCGCCTACCCAAAGCACCTACTCCTCTGGCCTCTGCATCTGCAGGGTCCTACGCACACTCAGTCCAGCATGCAGCAACCCAAGGAGACAGCTGGGGCTGGAGGCAGGGAGGGAGGCAGGAGGGAGAGCCTTTCCACTCCTTCCCCTGGGTTTCCATGAAGGAGGCAACATGTGTCTCACTGGTAAAACCTTCTAGTTTCTCCACTTGATTTCAAAAGGAGATAACTCACCCTTTTGAGGCAGAGATTAGGCCTTTAAACACAAACCAGACCCGCGGGTAAGCAAGAAGAACCCCTCCTGCCTTGGGCTCCTCCCACGCTGTGGGGTGAGGGTGAGGAAGGCTGGGCCCAGGCAGAAGCTGGGGCTTCCTCCTTCCTCTCCATCCACCCCCCCAACCCCGGCCCAAGAAGCTGTACCTCTGGCTGGCTCCCCTCCCCCAACTGGCCCCAGAAGGGAGACAAGATGCAGATAAAGACAGTGAACAGTTCTCAGGCCCTGTGGGGGGAGGGGGGTGTCAGGCCCCCTAAACAGGTCCCTGTCTTTGAGGTTGCCCTGGCCCTCCCCAGCTAAGGCACTCATTCCACAAGTTTTGTTTTGTTTTGTTTCCTAAAGGCATTCATCCATTTATTCTTCTAGCATAAATTCATTGAACAACTACTAAGTGCAGGCATTATTCTGGACCCTGGGATGTGAAAGTTGACATTTCCGGGGGGATAGAGAAAAGTAGGTAAACAACCACCAGTCTGAGCCTTCCTGTCTACAAAGGGAAGGCACAGAATGCCTGAGGTATACCACAGGAAGCTGAATTTGGTCTGAAAAAAATGGGGGATTCCCGAAAAAAGAAAACTGATTCACGGAGATCTGAGAACAAGGAAAAGTCAGATGTGTAGAGGGTGTGGGGAAAGGGAAGCGTGTTCCTGGAAGAGGGAACAGCCCCCTGAGGGCGTGTGGGCTCAGCAGAGACAAAGTTTGAAATCCTAAAATCTTCCCATTCAGACCTAGTAGCCAGGGCCATGAAACCTTCCAGGACTAGGACCTGAGTGCTCTATTGGCCTTGGCTGCTCTCCCCTCCTTTCCCAATGACCCTCTTCCAGGCAGTGGGTTCAGACACCCCTCCCCCACCCCACAGAGTTGTCCGAGGCAGACTCAGAACTGAGCCTAAACCTTCTGTGAGGCAATGCAGGAGCCCACACTGCCCATCTGCTCCCGGGAACTTGGGGTGAATCCAGCCTTCGAAGCCTTGCTCTGAGGACCTGGGGGCAGAACGCTGCCTCTTCTCTTCCTCCTCCCTTATTCCACCAGCGCACATACAGTACAGGCTCTCGGGCAACGAGGACTTTACAAGTTGGGTTTTGCCCAGCCATTGTTCATTCTAGTGACTGTCACTCCTCCATGGACCTGCACTAGGCAGACCAGTATGTAGCCTCTGCCCCAACTCAGAGCCCCGCATTCCCTTCTCTGCTCAGGAGTTTTGGACCCTCAGCCTAGAGGGCAACTAACTTCTATCTGCTTAGATCTGCCTGGTGGTAACTCCAGCAGTTGGAATCCGGTCTGTGACGAGGAGCTCTCTCCCTCTATACAAGGCAGAGATGGTCATCACTGGGCAACTCTGTCAGAAGCTGCTTCCTTGCCTGGAGGAAGCCTCCCCATGTGGGTTGTTCATTCATTCCTTCATGCATCCATTCATGCAACAAAGGTTCATCACATCCCGATGGCACCCCAGGGAATGTTCTACAAGCGGAGAATGTCACAATGAGCAAGAGCGACTCTTAACAGGCACTGGGGCATAGTGGGAAGACAAAGGTGTCAGAGCGATAAGAGGGAAAATAGAGACAGACAGAAAGGAGGTGGCTGCTTTAGGCTGGATGGTCAGGGAAGGCCCCTCAGAAGAGGTGACATTTGAGCAGAGACCTGGAGGAAGAGAGGGGTCCCAGCTGGGCACTGAGGAAAGACATTCAGGCTGCCTGAAGGAGCCTCCCTCCTCCTCAGAGGCTGCAGCCAGCTTGGCAGGGAGGGGCGCAGCTGAGCCCAAACCCAGTCCCAGACCCAGTCCCTTCCCCACGCACCTCTCCCCAACCAAACCCCGCTCCTCGCTCCTCGCCGAAAGGGATTTCCAGTGGGTACCTTCCAGCGGCTTCCCCCGAGGGATACCCCAGTGCCCAAGATATCACCTCCCCCCTCACTGGGGAGATGCAGAGGCTGCCTTCAGGGAGGCCCTAACCAGATGTGAGGAAACTGTGAGCTTTGTTCCTCTGCTGGGGGTGGGCACAGTGGACAGAAGGCAGCACCTTGATGGGGTCCCTTCTGGCAATGGGCAGGAGCTGGCCCAGGAGGAAGGAACACCGTTCCTATAAGGCAATGGGAAGGGCCCTGTCGCAGATGCAGCCTTACCTAGGTTTGAATCCTGGCGCTGGCTGTGTGACTGTGAGGGATTCCCTAGGCCTCCTGGGGTCTCATCCCCTCCTCTGTCCCAGCAGGGGTGGGGCTTCCAGCCTGGAGATTCTTTGGCTGTGGGCTCTGCTCTCTCTCGAGGCCCCCCCGACTCCCTGCCCTCAATGACTTCATGGCCCAAGAATGCGGAGCCAGCACACCAGGCACTAGCTTTAGCAAGAAGGTCAAAGCCACAGAGGTTGTGACTACCCAGGTGTCCCCTTTTGTCTTCTACCCACCCCCACTCCCCAATCCACCCTGGTAGGGGCAGGCAGGGAGGGAAGCCTGGTCAGAGATCCATGATCCACGGATATTGGATGGCTGTATGGCTCAGGCTGGGAGAGGGACCCCACTTCTTTTTTTTTTTTTTTTAAAGATTTTATTTATTTGACAGACAGAGATCACAAGTAGGCAGAGAGTCAGGCAGAGAGAGAGGAGGAAGCAGGCTCCCCGCAGAGCAGAGAGCCCGATGCGGGTTCGATCCCAGGATGCTGGGATCATGACCTGAGCCGAAGGCAGAGGCTTTAACCCACTGAGCCACCCAGGCGCCCCGGGACCCCACTTCTTGACCCCAAAACACCTCCTCAGCTTGGAGCTGGAATGGCTCTGTGCTTGCATCTGTGAAATGGGAGAGCTGGAGCCAAAGTGTCAGGAAAGGTGTCATCTGGCCAGACGACAGGTAGACCGGGAAACGTACTGGCAAGAGAAGAATGGTAATGAGTTGCTCCTGAAGAATTCCTCTGCCTGGCAGCAGAGTTCACAACCGACCCATGGGAGTTGGCTTTAAAGGTTGACTCATGCCCAGAAGAGTCAGAGACTGGTACCTGCCATCAGGGAAGGAGGGTGGAGAGTAGAGGGGCTTCAGAGACAGACTCCAGAAGCTCCCAGCAGAGAGGTGGCAGGGGGAATAAGGAGATGTCTCGGACAGTCTTGGAAGCTTCCTGGAGGAGGTGTCTTGGAGCAGAGCCCCAAAGTCAGACAGGGTCAGCAATGGTAGCAAGAATGAGGTGCCTTAGGAGAGCTAAGAAGGGGAGTCTGGAAGGCAAGAAGTTGGGGCAGGGGTCCGGGCCACCTAGCTGTGGCCTGCGTAAGCCCACAGGGGTACATTCAGAAGAAGAGGCTGGTGCCAATACCTGAGGGGCAGGCCAGGACACAAGGGATACAGATTGGGGGGTGCCTAAGCCCTGCTCACTATAAGACAGGGGTCACAAAATGCTTCTGGGTTCCGAGAAGACAAAGGCCATCTGCTACCTGGGCCTGGCACCAAGCTGCTCTGCTCTGACCCTAGGGCCCGGGAGCTGGTCCATAAAGTCCTTGGGACAGGGCTTCCTTCCTCCCCATGTTTTTGTTCAAGTTGATTAAATCTGAGGAATGTCTGCGTCCAGGAACAGAGGCCCACGTGTGTGCCTTCAGCAGCCTGTGGTTATCAAAATCCTCAAAGAGCCAAGTGCAAGGCTTAAAAGGAGCTAACAGTGGGCCAGAGGCAATGGGGAAGACCAGCAGCATCCCCCAAATCTCAGAAACGTCCCCAGGGGTTCCCCGATCCTCCAGAGCACCTCCAGAATCCCAGCACTATCCCCAGAATTACAGTAACACCACGAATACTCCTGGAACCTCGGTGTTGTCCCCAGAACGTTAGTATTGTACCAGGACCTTGATCAAACTTTGGTCACATTCCAAGGACCATCAGACACAGACAAATCAAGCACAAGTTGGGGCCTGATGGTCAGAACTACGGTGAGAAGTTGGAGAAGGTCCAGAGACCCCATTGCCCACCACCCTCCCATCCCAGCCCCGGGCTCTCTGCTTTGGGCTGGATCCCTGCAAAAGTTGCACAGCACCTGAACTCCAGTGACCCCTCAGGGAACCTCGGTACCATTCCTGATCCCCAGTTTTGCAGCAGAAAATGCCCAAGGGATGTTTGGTCCAGGAGAAGGGGTATGGCCTCCTGTGCAACTTGGTCCTGCCCATGAGGTCCCATATGGAGAGGCAGCCAAGTCAGGTTCAACCCCATGCAGGCCAATGAGCTCCGGGTCTGCCTCTATTGACACAGCATCCAAGTATCAAATTGACACCCGTGCCTAACCTGTCCCCAGACACAGACTGGCCCTGCTCAGTGGCTGGAAGGCATGTCGCTGGCCGCTAAGCTCATGACAGGAGAATGTGGATGGCTCTCTACCCCTTCACTCTCTACCTCTTACCTCCCTTGCCATGAGGGTAGATCAGAAGCATCACCCGAGGGGCGCCTGGGTGGCTCAGTGGGTTAAAGCTTCTGCCTTTGGCTCAGGTCATAATCCCAGAGTCTTGGGATCGAGCCCCACATCAGGCTCGCTGCTCTGCGGGGAGCCTACTTCCCTGTCTCTCTCTCTCTCTCTCTCTGCCTGCCTCTCTGCCTGCTCGTGATCTCTGTCTGTCAAATAAATAAATAAAATCTTAAAACAAAAAAAAAAAAAAAAAAAGAAGAAGAAGCATCACCCAACACGCCCTTCCTGGAATTCTCCTGTCCCCCTCACCACCAACACCATCAGCCATGAGGGATCTCAGCCAGACTGCTCTGGTGTGAGTGTAGACACTGGTGAGGAGTAGGAGGAAGGTAGCTGTCTGGACCCGGGAGCAGCGTGTCCCTCCCCTCCCAGAGAGCTAGGCTAGAACTGACTCAGAGGAGGGAAGTTAGGGAGGCCAATTTCAGCCCAGGACAAAAGTAGCTTTCTTGCTCATGCAGAGGAGTGAGCCCCCAATCAGGGGAGGTAATCAAGAAGAGGGTGGTCGCATCAAGATGCTACAGAGGGTTTCCGGCCTTCAAAGAAGGACTGACCAGAAGGCCATGAAGATTCCCCCAGCTATAGGAGCCCCTGATTCTCCTTCCTGGCACGGCCTTCCTGGCATTTTACCACCATGGTCTGGCCTTGAGATGTAGACTTCGTGCTGCCCTCCCTCCTCACTGAGGAACTGACTGTTAGGCAGATCCCCTGGATTCTCTCTCTCTCTGAGTTCTCTCTTCTTGTTCCCTGCTGGCCGCAGGCTAGGGGTCTCCAACCACCTCTCCCAGAAAACCATACTCAGACACAACACTTCTGACATCTCCCTGTCTTTGGAGTTAACATTGGCCCCCAGAATCCCTCCAGCACAGCCATCTCCAGGTCTCCAACTTCATCCCTCAGAATTGCTTCCCCCTACCAATCCAGCCACCTTCCTGCCTCCAGGGCCCTTGTTGGGGCTCTGTGCCCACTGAAGTGCCTTGTCTCTCTTCCCCCACCTCTTCTGGTCCTACCTGGCCCACGAGGCTTGGCTCCAGCCACAGAGTACTCCCCAACAACTGAGGCCTCCTCCTCTGAGTGCCAGCCCCAGCTCTGGCTAGGATCCCGGAGGGCTGGCTGCTTGCGCAGTCTCAGCAGACGGCCCCCAAGCAGGGTCCCCAGCACCTGCTTTGGAAGGTGTTTGATCTCCTCTTCCCAGAAAGCTCCCTCCTTCCCACTGGCTCTGGCCCTGCCCCTCCTCCCACCCCTCAGGCCTCCTTCCCCCACCCCAGGCCTCCTGCCGGTGCAGAATCAGAGAAGCCCACCCCACCCCCATCTCTCCAGCTCCAGCCCACGGCCAGGCTGGGCCCCACACAGCACACAGGATGGCTTGTCTCCAGAGGAGTCTCTCCACCTCCAGAAACCATTTGCCCGAAACTTGATCTCCCTGGCCCTCAGAGTCACCTCTAGTGAAGAAGCCTGCATAGGGCTTTGATGGCTGAGTTTCCCCAGCTGTGGCCCTGGATGGGCTCAGGAACCCCCTACCTCCTCTCATTTGTCACCATCCATCATCCCCGGAAGGCCATGGCCTGATGAATTGCTCCAAGCCAGAGGGGAACCACCGGCTAAGCTTTTAATAACCCGATCAGCCTCCCGCTGCTGCCCAGCTGGGCTGAGGGCCCTGACCACCAGAAGGGGGAACTTTGTCACACTTTCATGGGGCTTTGGGGCTTGAGTTTCAGGAACAATCCATTAAGGGGGGGAGAGCCTTCTCCTCAATTCCTCATGGCCCAGTCTCTCTCCGGAAGAAGGCTGGGGTTCTGGGGCCTGCTGTTCATCCCAAGCCCATGCCTTCGACCCCCTGAGGATGCAGGGACAGTGGGCCGGTCTCCATCGGTCCATCCGGTGGAGGCGATCTCCAATCCTCCGTCAGCTGGAAGCAGGCTCAGGCTCACCATGTTCTCCCCTCCTCCTCCTTCTAGAGGAGGTTCCCCAGAGGGGTAAACAGCACTAGGGAAGGGAAGGAAGCACTAGGGAAGAAGATGGGAAGCCATAAAGATGGCAGAGCCCTAAATCCCCAGGCCATAGATGCCTGGGGAGGCCCCTTCCTCCACCTCCAAGAAGGGAGGTACAGGTTAACAAAAGGGTGGGCAGCCTAAGAACACAAGTTTCAGGCTGTGAGATTGGTTCCCCGTGATGGTGAAGACCCCAGACAGAGGGCACAGTGTGAGAAGAGATTTTTACACAGAAAGGGGTAAACTCACAACTCAAAGAGAGAATTCACCTTCGGCCCATTTTCAGGAACTCTACCCTCAAAGAACATCTGCATGTATGCGCAGGGAAATGGGCATCTCCCAAGGCCATTGGTAATGCAAAACTTGGCAATGAGCCCAATATCCATGGCTCAGCTTTGCTAAGTCTATACGGTAAGGTACTTGCTCATGGCCTGGCATGGTGAAACCGCCAAGACAGTGCCAGGTACAATAACCACAAACGCTAATTGCTAAGCAGTTCGTAAATCACAGTCCCACTCCATGTTGCTTTAAACTAGGTGTGCACATGCACGTGTGCTCGTACACACATGCGTGCGTGCGTGTGTGTGTGTGTGTGTGTGTAAATAACATTAAAAAATGAATCGAGAAGACACACAGCAGATTGTTCATAGTGGTCACATTTGGGGGAGAAATGACTTTGTGCAAATGAAGGGGGACTTTCATTTGTTTGAAATGCATATTTAAAACCTATCTATCTGTCTGTCTGTTTATTTATTCAACTAGTAAATCAAAGGTAAACATGTTAAGGTTGTATTGAAAGCCTGTTGTGTGAGAGGAGCTGTACAGGCCTCACTGAGCTGTGTGAAACAGATTCAGTCCCCAGCCTAGTACTGCACCATCCCCCTGGCCTCTCCTGAAGCTTACATACAGCCCTGAGACTAGGTATTGGCCAATGAGGTGGAAAAAGAAGTGTTGACTATAGCTTCTGAAAAGAGATGTTCTTTAAAAGAGCGATGTTTTCTTTACTCCTTCTGCCTTCCAGATGGCTGAAATGAAGCTGCAATGGCAGGATATCAGGCAGCCATCTTGAATTATGAGGTAGAGATCACGAGTTAAATAGGACAGAGCAGTAAATTAGCTGCAAAGAAAAAGCCTGAACTGAGGTCAGATCTTAGGCCAGAAAGAGATCTCAGAGACCCCTGCTTTACCCATATTCACCAACACATCTAGAGGAAACTGAGGCTCAGAGAAACGACATGATATGCCAGGGCAGTGACTGAGCTAGAAGTCTTGCCAGAGATCCTCCCTCTTCCTACCCTCTTTGTACACACAGAGCTCACAGGTCCTTGCCCAGAAACCGCTCCTTCCAGGGTTTGGACTCTGCTCCCTTCTGTGCTTAGGGACCCTGTCTCGGACCCAGTCCCTGGAGTTCAGCAAAGACCCCCAGAGTTGGTTAAGACGCACGCCTGAGACATACCTCTCAGCATTCTGTCTGATAAGAATACAGCAGAAGCTCTGACCACTGATGCCTACCGGTGGGTGTGTCTGCCACTATCTCCCATCTGGCTCCTTTCTCTCTTTCTTTGTCCTGTCCTTCTGCTGCCAGTCTGTCCCAGTCCATCAGTCTCTCTTGCCATCCCTGTTACCGTCTCTCTCTATCCCACCCTCACCCCGTCTGCCTGTCTGCCTGTCTCCCACCTTTCTGTCCCTCCTTCTTCCTCTCTGTCTCTGCCTCACTCTCAGTCCATCTCTGTGTCTCTCTCTCTCTCTACTCTGTCTTTCCCTTTCTGTTCCTCTCTCCTGCTCTTGGTTTTGTTTTTCTCTCTGTCTCTCTGAGCCTGACGGGGAAGTTGGTCTCTCCACCTAAACGGCACGTTTTCTCGGGCTTTCTTGGGTGCTTAAGTAGTGCTTCCCCTGCTCGCTCCTGTCTCTCCCTCCCCGCTTACCTGCCCCGTCTGGCTCCAGTGCAGAGAAGGGCTGGTGCTGGTCTCCGCACCCCCCCAGAGTCTGCAGGGCCCCCAAGCAGGCCGGACGCCGGCTTGGGAGTTTGAGCCCTTGGAGCTGGTAGCACAGTTGAGCGACCATAGGAAGCAAAGGTCAGTGCTGCTGATGCTGTCAGAGACACTTGTGCCCTTTGCTTTCTGCTACCTCAGGAAATATATCCCTTCTGAACCAGGCAGAGGTGCTGTCAGGCAAGCCCAGGGGTCATGGGTGCAGCCCCAGCTCCTGCCAGCTAGAGGACTTCAGCATGACCTGAGACTCGCAGGACAGTGCTCTGTGCCAAAGCCTAGAGCGGGAGGCCAGGAAGGGGAGGCTAAGCAGCCTGACGGTGCCAGAGACATGGAGATGGGATCCAAGTTACCATTCAGAAGGGAGAGTCTCAAGGTAGCCAGACCCCGACCCTAACCCCCACTATCAGTGGGGGGAAGAAACCGGACTTCTCATTTTGCCTTTACCATTACTGAGTGACCACAAAGAGACTCTTTCCTGCTCTCGGCCTGTCTTCCTATCTGTGCAATGGAGAGGGGCTGCCATGGCTGAGTCCAAGATTCTATCACCCCGTAGGCTTCTGGTGCTGTGTCTCGGAGTGGGCCTGGGACTGTTCCATTGTGGTGGTGGGGCAGCGGCAGGAGGAGAGAGGCTGCTGGAGGGAGGAGGCTGGCTACTGAAATCACAACACTGGCCTGCGAATCAGGAGGCCTGAGGTCCAGGTCCCTCCCTTCACCCCTTCACTCCTCCACCTGATCTCTCTGAACCTCTGTTTCCCCATCTGTAGAAGGGAATAATTGTGCCAGCACTATTGGGAGGATCCAGGAACTCACAGATGTCCCTGCTGGGAGGATTCAGCTCTGAGCAGAGACCAGGAATTCAAGGGGGAGCTGGAGATGGCTCCCTGGGGATGGGGATGGGCCCACAGGTGTGAACAGAAGAGGCCAAGAGGAGCCACTGTGGGAAGCAGGAAGGGACCCTCTGGGATGGGCTAATTACAGGCCAGGCTCTTCTAGACAAAGCCAGCAGCCTCTGAGTCGCCATTCTCCCTGGGAAGAAAGGAGACTGGAGGGCTCCACTAAGGTTTTTCATGCTGGGGCCCAGGAGGGAGCCCTGGAAGTCAGCGCTGTTGCCTCCCATTCTCACCCACACCCTGGCCTTTCCTGACTCCTGCAGGAGCCAGGCCTCTGTCTGCAGTTTCACTCTTGAAAACCACAGAAGGTGGACTCAGGGAGGCAACTAGGAGTAGAGGGAACGGGTCCTGGTCTGCTATCCCAGGCTCAGTGTTTCCATCTGTAAAATGGGAGCACTATCCAGCCCTGACCTGATAAAATTCACTGAGGCTTCCAGACTTTCTTTGTGGAACTAAGGCCAGGCCCAGAGGAGACTAAACATTAGGAACCACTACCTCCTGGGGCACCTGGGTGGCTCAGTTAAGTGTCCAACTCTTGATTTCGACTCAGATCATGATCTCAGGGTTCATGGGATTGAGCCCCATGTCGGGCTCTGTGCTCAGTAGGAGTCTGCTTCTCTCCCTCTCCCTCTCCTTCTCTTCCCCTTTGCTTTCTCTCTCCCCTCTCTAAAATATATAAATGAATAAATCTTTTTTAAAAATCTTGATGAACAGGGCGCCTGGGTGGCTCAGTGGGTTAAGCCGCTGCCTTCAGCTCAGGTCATGATCTCAGGGTTCTGGGATCGAGTCCCGCATCAAGCTCTCTGCTCAGCAGGGACCCTGCTTCCTCCTCTCTCTCTCTGCCTGCCTCTCTCTGTCAGATAAATAAATAAAAAATCTTTAAAAAAAAAAAACTTGATGAACAAATAACAAAAAAAGAACCCCTACCTCCTGCCATGCCACTTACCCCTGTTTTCCCGGCAGGGCACCAGCCTGCCCCGTGAGGCACCAGGATGCATCCCTGAGTCCAAGCATGAGTCAGGAGCCCAAAATCCTCTTCTGTTCTCTCACATGGAATCTAGTTGAAGTAGTGAAAGCACCATTTCTTATTCTTTTCCATATAAGCAAAAGCTGGGTCGGGTTTGAACATCCACTCATTTAACCTTTCTTTCATTCATTCATTCCTTCATGCACTCATTTATTTACTCAATAATGCTTTAATAGTCCCCCAGGTACCTATCCCTTGCTTGGCCCTGGCCTGGACACACAGACATGATCCCTGAAGGAATACTCTGCCCAGCATGACAAGTCATTATCTGAGACAGAAGTAGGAAGATGCAGAGTGGGGCAGAGGAGGGAGTCCCAGACCTGGTTCCAGCAGGATGCATGGGGTCACAGCAGGTGTGGCTGGACGGTTGGGGCAGAGGGACAGCACCTGCAAAGGCAGGGGAGGGGAGACAAGGCAGGCCTGGCCTGGGGCAAAAGTAAGCCTCCCCGGGCATTAGACTAAGTGAAATAAGCCAGTCACCAAAGGTCAAATACTGTGTGACTCCACTTAGATGGGGAGCAATCAAATTCATAGAAACAGAAAGCAGAAGGCGGTTGCCAGGGGCTTGGGGCAGGGAGGAATGGGGAGCCGTTGTTTCATGGATGTAGAGTTTCAGTTTCATAGGATGAGAAGAGTTCTGGGGACGGGCTGTGCAATAATGTGAATGTACTTAACATTTGCTGAATGGCACACCTAGAAATGATTAGGATGGTAAGCTTTACATTATACCTCTTTTGCCATAATTGCAAAAGGTAGCTATACACACACATATCCCAAAAATGAGCCTTTCCCAGAGACTGAGTTGGGAAGGGGAGGCCAGACGTGAGAGGGATAGGAGACCCTTAAAACCATCCTGAGACCACCATGGTCACCCAGACCTTTTATAGAAAGTGGGAGGGACGGGAAGAAGAGAGGAAACAGGAAGAAGGAAGTGTGCATGGCTCGGGGTAAATCGACCAGGAAGAGAACAGTTGTGTTCGTGGGATCTGCTCCAAGGGACTTGGGGCTGGGTACAATGCAGAGGTTGGCCCCAGGGCAGAAGGGAGTGACTCCCGTCTTGTGATATCTCTGGGGGTCACTTCAAACATGAAAGGGAAGAGAGCTGCTTCGGTTGAATCACTGAATCTCCTTTGACCTTGTAGGGGAAAACCATGGCTTCTAGACCCAGATTGGTTGGTCAGGCCAACCATTAAGGCTAAGGTTTCCAGGTGGCCTCTCTTCCCCCAAATGGCCAGACTCTGGGCTTTCTCCCTATGACTTACAGAGTTGCAGACTGCCAGAGCTGTAGGAAGACTTAGCACCCAACTCACACTTATGGTATAAATGGGGCCACTGACACCCAGAGAGGGAAAGGGATCCACCCAAGTTCACGTGCAAGTCAGGAGACTAGAACTCTGGTCTTCTAAACCCTCGTTGCCTCAATTTCTCCTCAGGCAAATCTGAAGGAACTGGATTCTAATCGTTGCAGAGAAGCCTACCCCATGCATTGGGACTCTTGGTAGGGCTGGCCAATGCCATCTTTAGACTGGTTATCTTTTATTTGAGGGAAATGACACATCCCGCAAAGGTGACTTCAAATGAAGTCTAGAGTGAAATCTATGCTAACGATACCTGTGGTTCTTGGACTCAGAACTGTACTTGTGCAGTTTCAGGATACAGAAGCCCATGAGAGTATGAATTTCCATCTTTGATCCAGTCCCAGGACAAGTTTAGTACAGGAAAATGTAGTGATAGGTACAGATCTCAGCTCAGCTTACTTGCTAGCTGTGTGATCTGAGATTCTCTCAGCCTCGGAGTCTTCATCTGTAAAATGGGAATGATTATATCTACATCACAGAGCCACATAGAGTGCCTGGTGTGCCGTAGCTGCTCAATGAAGAGTATCATAGATGATGATGATGATGATGATGATGATATTGGAGGTGAAGATGGTGGTGATGATAGCGATAGTGATGATGTTGATGGTGATGGTGATGATAATAGTGGTGGTGATGATGGTGATGTTGGTGGTGATGGTGTTGATGATGGTAATAGAGATAGTGATGGTGGTGATGGTAGTGCTGGTGGTAGTGCATGATATTGGTAGTGACAGAAATGGTGGTGATGGTGATCGTGATGGTAGAGATGAAGAGTGAAGAGTGTTCAGAATTTCCCCTCTCCTGTTGGGTATCAGCAGGACCCAGGCTCAGGAAGGATGGATTCCAGTTCGACAACTCTTTAGTGTAAGAAGCTTTGGGCTCTCTATAAAGTGAAGCTGTGCCCGATATTGTGAGTTTTGATTACAAGGTCAGACTGGTTCCAGAAGCAGGTGCTAAGGCCATGCTCCCAGAGAACAAACACTGTCCCTCTTCCCTTGAGACTCCCCCCAATTCACCAATTCTTGGGAATGAATAGGCATATAGAGAAAGGCTCTCCCAGAAATGGAAAGTCCTGAGAACCTCATACCCTATGCTCCCCACACCAGTACTCCTCATCCCTGACCCTGCACGAGTTCTCTCACAGAATCATCATCTTCTAATATATATTATAATTTACTTATTTCCTCTATTTTGTGCCTGTTTCTATCTGTCCCAATCTCCCTCCCCCAATAGAAGAGAAACTTCAGGAGGGCAGGAACCTTCATTTGTTTCACTGCTATATTAGAAATGCCCAAGATGGTGCCTGGCACACATTAGATGCTCAATAAATATTTGTTGAATGAACAAAGGCTAAAAGGGAGGGATCAATGTCAGCCTTTGTTCCCCCACAACCGATCCAGCTTCCTGGCTTGTTACCTGGTTTCTCCTCAAACAAACAGAAAGGGCTGGGGCATAACCCTGAGCACCCAGTGTACAGGCTTTCAGACTGGGCTCAGGCTGGGGCTGTGGGAGAAAGGGGGCAGTGCTCAGCCTAGGGGTCAGTCCCCAGCAAGTTCATGGCCTTCAGGGGGCCTGAACCCTGGGTCCCTGCATCCCTGCAAAGCCAGAGGCTGAAGGCTGAGGAGAAGATACTGGACCTGGAATTTGAAGTCTTAAGTGTGGGGTTTAACGAGGAGGGCAGATATGCCCTGCGGCTGACAGCTGAGAACCCCCTTCAGGCTGGCTCTGGGGCTGGGGTACAGTTGCAGGTAAATGATGGGGATCCCCTCCCTACCTGCTCTGTTGTCACTGACATCATCGAGCAGCAGGATCCTGGCCAGAGCCTCACCCTCACCAGGAACAAGTTTGTCTTTACTTTGCCCAAAGGTACGAAGTACGGTGGCGGTTTCGGGGAGAGAAGGGTCCTATTAACTCTTGCCCCCACCAGTCAGGGACCCCAGGGAGGATCAGGAAACCTGGGAGGGTCAGGGTCAGAACTTCAGATTGGATCCCAAAGTTCTGTCTGTGTGATCTTGGACAAATGCCTACCCTCCATGAGCCCCTGCCTCCTTCAGTGTGGCAGGGGGACACTGATGCTGGTCACACAGGTTGGGTGAGGAGGAAATCAAAGGACAGATGAGGAGGAGCCTGGGTGGCTTAGTCATTAGGCGTCTGCCTTCGGCTCAGGTCATGATCCCAGAGTCCTGGGATCGAGTTCCGCATCGGGTTCCCTGCTCAGCGAGAAACCTGCTTCTTCCTCTCCCACTCCTTCTGCTTGTGTTCTAGTTTTAGTATATGTGCTGCTGAAGCGAACACTCCTGCTTATGTTCTCTATCTTGCTATGCCTCTGTCAAATAAAATCTTTTAAAAAAATAAAATAAAAGGACAGATGAGGAATGGCTTTGTATATTTACAAGAGCTGAGTACCCAGCAGGTTTGGGGGCAGTCCTGCTGGATGTCACACTGAGTAACACTGGAGCCAGGGTCCTGAGTGCTCAGCCTCGAACACCACTGGACTGCAGGTATGGGGGTGGACAGAAAGGTGGAGACCCGCATCCGGCCTTCAGTAGTTTCCAGATTAGGTACAGAGGTGGGCATCTCAAACAGAGAGCAGTTAAGTGGTCTGGAAGGAGCAGAAGATCCACACCTAGACTGCGAAGCCATGTAGGCGGGCTTCCTGGAGGAGGAAGGATGTGAGGGAACGGGGAAACCAAGTCCCAGGCCTTCAGGTGGCCAGAGATCAGGGACAGGTTGAACTCTTCCCTCCACGTAGCGGTACTCGGGACCATGTCGGCGGCTAAGACCCCTGCCATCCCCGCATTGGCAGAAAGAGGGGTGAGAGGTAGGGCCCCAAGACGAGTCAAGGCATCATCTGGGATGAGGATGATGGGAAAGCTTAGCCAAGCCCACTCCCACTCAAAGGGCAGGTTTCCCCGAGGGCCCTGCCAGTCATTCCTACCCCCACCCGGGGCAGGCAGGGAGTCCCCAGACCCCGCCGCTGATCCCACACCTCCCCTCTCCAGGGTTCTGCAAGAACGACTGGCAGCACGACGCGCATCTGCGGGTGGAGGCGCTGCGGCTGGGCGGAGTCTCAGGACGCCCCGCCCAGAAGGTGGGCGAGGCCATCTTCCCGGTCTTCCCGCGCCCGGACCAACCCCGCATGAACCTGTGGGCGCGGGAGCACGAGGACCTGTACCGCTACCAAGGCAGCCTGGCCCTGCTGCGTGCCAGTGCTGACACCACAGCCCGCCACTGCGGGGGCCTGGCCTACAGCGTGGCTTTCCGAGAGCACCGGGGCCCTCAGCCTCCAGCCTCCAACGGCCCCCGGGGGGCCGTCTCGCCAGAACCCATGTCACCCCTCCCAGAGCCCCAGCTGCCCGGGCTGCAGGTGGGTGTTCCTTGGGACCCACCTCAGGTTCTGGCCTCCCTTCCCCCAACCCCCTATTAGAAAACCCAGAGTCTCTGATAAGCCTGACTGTCCCCCAATCCTACTGAGCAGAGCCGCAGAACTTCCTAGGATGGCCTCATTCAGTTCTGGGGAAACTGCATCAGCCTTTGAGTGAGGGTGGAGGCAGGAAGTCTTAGTTTGAAGGGGATGACAGAAAAATGGGGCAAAGCCCACACAGAGAAGGGACACCACTGTGAGGGGTTCCTTTTGCCCAGTGGATGAGTGTCCCCTGAGAGCCTTTAGTACCCAAGCTCAGTCTCATGTGTTGTTACTATGTTTTGAAGGAGGCCCGAAGTGACCACAAGACAGAAGTCTGTGTGCGTCCACCTTTAAACCCCTCCAGCTCCCACCATGGCCAGGAGGGACTCAGCCCTGAACCCGGATCTTGGCAGCCTCAGACCCAAGTAAGAGTCCTGTCCTTGTCCAAGCCAAAGGAGGCTTTCCCAATGTGGTTGTTGTCCTGCAGCTAGGCAGTGTGTCTGGTGAGCCTCTAAGCCAGCAGAGGCGAAACCTAGTAGAGCAAGCAGCAACCCATTTCATGGGCAGTGAAACTGAGGATCATGCCCCACGATGCTTGATTCCAATTAATACCATCGACATTTCCTGGGGGACTGTACACGGGTGCATGGGATCCAAAGCTAGGTCAGTCCCAGAGCTCACGGTGCCACCTAGCTGGAAGACAGTGGACACAGTGTGGCCATTGTATAGTCCTGTGAGGCCTGTGCTGGAAGGGGTGCTCTGGTGAGGGAGTGCATAGGCTACACTCCTCAGAAAAGCTGTCATTTGGGAGATGAGTCTTTCATTCATTCATTCACCCATCAGACATTTAAGTGTTGACTCTGTCAGACCCTCTACTAGTTCCGGGCTCTGGGGAGGGTATTCCAGGAGGAGGGACCAGAATAAGCTGGCCGAGAAGAGGGAAAGGGTCTGGCTGGCAGCAGGAGTTGGAGCTGAGGTTGGAGCCCAAGGCGCCTGGCTTTTCCTGCAGCACCTCTCTCGGGTGGTGGGCAGTGTTGTGGTCTGGGGCTGCCATGGAGCCCAGGGTAGTGGGCTGATCGAGTTCAGGGAGGGCTGATGGGCTGGGGAAAGAGGAGGTGATCAGGGTAAGATGGCAAAAGAGCAAGTTGGATATTCGATTCAGGAGGCGAGGGGGGAGAAAGTTCGGGAGAAAGAGACACCATGAGCTGTGGTTTGGACAGAGATCCGGCAGCACGTGCCTGGAGAACTGGAAGGAACCCAGGGGCCAGTTTCTCTTGCCAGGTCTCAGCCTGTTACAGGGACCACTTTGACCTCTGTTCATTCATTCGTTCAATTCATTGGTTAGTCCATTAATAAATACTGGTAAAAAAAAAAAAATGAACAAGTACTTCTGACACCTACTGTAGGCTGGGGGCTGAGAACACTGCTTGTGAGGGAGCTGGAGCATCCCTGGGTCCTTACGTGACATTCTCCTCTCTCAGACTCCAAGCTCCCTGACTTCGGGCCCCTGGCCCCTCTGTCCTAGTTTATCATGGGGCTAGATACACACACCAGAGGCACAGAGCTCAGGGAGAAGTGGTCCCCTGCTCTCTTTGACCAGCCTGAGCCAGCCCCCACCCCCACCCCACAGCCCGTTTGCTGGGGGTGGTGCAGCGGCTGCAGAGAAGGGGGGTCTTGGGGTGGCAGAGCCATCCTCAGCAGCTCTAATTTCTGTTATTTAATGCCATCATCTCCCTGCCATTCTCCCTCTTAAAGTGTCAGATGTCTGCTTCCACAAGACAAGAAAATGGCTTTCAAGGGAGAGGAAAATAGCTTCCCTCCTGGGGGGTCAGCAATCACAACCCTGAGGACAGGGCCAGGAAATTGGTGGGGGACAGACAATGCCGCGGGGTCCTTCAGAGGAAAGGGGCTGCCTTCTTTCAGCTCAGCTGAAGGAGGAAAGCAGGCACATTTCTGGAGCCGGGACTTGGAGGCTCAAAGACACAGAAGGATAGCAGCAAGACTGGGGTTGGAGCCACAGGCGGTCCTGCCTTCCTGTGACCCGCTCCCTGGGGAAGTGGTTGTGGCCTAGAACCACGGGGATCCTTGAAACCCCTCTCCCTCCCTTCTTTGCAGATGGGGAAAATGGAGCCCAGAAGGGAAGGTCTTCACCCAGCTCTCCTGGGCTCTCAACTGAAGAGGCGAGAAAGACAGTTGAAGGTGGGGGTAGGGTGAGTGATGAGAAGAGGCAGTGAGCCGGAAGGATGGAGAGAGGAGACTGCATTCATTGCATTCAGTTCAGGGCCAGGAATGGATTTCTGGGCTCAAGGTCACTTCCTCCAGGAAGCCTTCTCTGCATTGATTTTGTTCCTTCCAGAATATCTTCAGTCTTGTCTGCATCAGGCATTTCAACCATTGAATCTATTCAATTTACAACGTTATTGTAAACACAAGTTGTTCTCCAACTTGTATGTCAGTTTTTAAACCAGAACTGATCATGGTCATGGGACGAATGTGAAGTAAGGGGCAGAAGGCAGGGAATTAGGAATGAAATGATCAAGAGGGAGCCGGTAGCAAAAGGCGGGGCTCCAAGGGAGGGTTAGTGACTGACTTTGACTCTGAACCACCATGCTCCTCAGCCATGGCCCACAGGGTTCAGAGCCAAAAATGACACACTAAAGCTGGCCACAGCATTTCCACAATCCCGAGACTCTGCCGGGACAATCATTCCCCCCACACTCACATTATGTGGACAGTGAACACCTTCCCTTCTCTAGTCCTCAGCTTTCCCCCTGTGTGCTGTGGGGCAAGGGCATAGCCCCTGCAAATATTTCCAGCGGGTACAGCCCAACTCCACGTTAGAGATCACTCCCCAGGCCCCTGACCCAGGGATGGGAGACTGGGGCGCACAGGCAGGGGCTACAGTGGGGGAGTCTCCTCATGCATGGATCTCGGGGTCCTTAGTGACTCTCTTTGTGGGCAGAGTTCCACCAGACTCATCCTGTCCTCTGACACTCCCTCCTTATCCTCTTGCCAGGTTTAAAACCACATGGCTGTGCCACCCTAGTACCCCTAAGGCCCTTCTTCCCCCAGAGTAAAAGGGAGTTTATCTGACCAGAATGAGGGTGGCCTGTCTGGTGCTGGGCAGAGAGGGTCCTGGAAGGTGAGGGAGGGAGCAAGGGGCAGGCCACAGTGTCAGGTCATGACTCTGGCTCAGTTTTTTTAATGGGGGCACAAGGCCTCCTGGGGGGTTGGAGGGCAGGGGAGACCACCACAGCCTTGGGCCTGAAGCCGCAGAGCCCTCAGGGACCGCATCGCTCACTGGACCTCTCTAAGAGATCCTGAAGGTTTAAGGACAAATTCCCACAGGCAGAGCTGTTCCAGAGAGAAATCTTGGGCTGGAAATTCTGAGTGATGAAATTTCTGGAAACATGAACTTAAAAATGCCTTGCTTATAGCTCTGGGAGCAGTCCTGGGGGCTCCTTAACTCTGCAAGCCAGCGAGCATCCTCCCACTGGAGCGGGAGCTGGGGAGGGGAAGGTGTGGGGGACTCCCTCCCCCCACTCCTGCCCTGCATTTACCTCTTCCAAACAATCACAGTTTTGTTTCATGGAAACGATTCTGTTCCCCAGGAGCCTTTTAAATGACGCTGTCAAGGGTCTTTTTTCGTATTCTTTCCATTTAAAACACCTTTTTTTTTTTTTCCCTTTTTGCCCCGGAGGGGGAAAAAAGAGAAGAAAAAGCTAATAAAGCAATCACCAAATGCTGAGCACCTGGCTCCAAGCCTGTGGCTTCTGACTGTGGCTTTGGCATCAGCAGGCTGGGGCTTTCATTAAGGAGAAGTAGAGGGGAACGGAGCTTGCATGGCTGGCCCTGCCGGGTCCCCTCTGCCCTCTGTCCCTACACCTCTGGCTCTGGCTCTCTCCCTTTGTTCCCTCCCTCCCAGTCTCTCTCCACCTCTCCTTTCCGTTCTCCCCTCCCACACCCTCTCCGATCCCCAGGATCCCCACTGGGGCAGCACTCCTGGCCGGCACCCTTCCCGTCCTCAGCCCCGGCTTTCTGCCTCCGGCCAGTGCACTCCAAGTCTTCACTCTCCTCGCCTCTTTACTCTTTTAAATTCATCGTGCCTTTTATGGCTCACCATTGCAGACGCAGTTTCTATTGCCCTGGAGACTGGAATGGTTCAAGCCGAGAAAGGCTCACAATGTGGATTTAATTAACTTTACTGCCCCGTTCATCTCACGGCCGGGGTGGGGATCTGGCCTGGTGGGGGGACGTGGGCACCTCTTTGCTCCCAGTGTCCCTCCCTTTGCTCAAGCCTCTTCACCTCAGTGTCAGACCTTTGGTGCCTCCCCTAGTTGGCTTCCCACACCTCGAGAAAACTCCCCTTCTGCTACTCCCTCCCACTTCTCTGTTGGAGGAGGATGCCCAGGGCCCATTTCACAGGTGAGGAAACAGAGCTTCCAGAAAGCAGTGCTCCGGTTGCTACTAAGAGGTGGGAGGTGGGAAAGGTGAGAACAGGCTAGACCTGCTGGACCCCTCCCAGGCTATTGTCCCTAGTCCCTCCGTGCGGGGATCCCCCTGTCGCCCCTCCTCCCTCCCTCCCTTCCGGAGCTCCATCAAATACAGGGGATTGGAGCAGGTCAGCTCCTCCTTGCAAATGAGGCAGTTTTATAGGCTTTAGAAAAACACTCCGATTGTTCCCTCAATTACCCCGAGCGGATTGAATATATTAATCTCTCTCTTAACTTGAGTGAGACTTGGCTGCTGCCCCTCCCCCAGCCACCAGCACCCCTCTAGCGGCTCTTGGCTGGAGCGCTGGAGCGACTTCCAGCCCCGGCCTTCCTGGCCCCGGGCAGGTCAGCCTGGGTCCAGGCAGCATGTCTTGCTGCACACATGCATGTACACAAACACACACACACACCCAGGCGGACAGCTGCTTTATGTTTCTCTATCAATTTTCATTGATTTCCTCCTCTGTGGCTATTTGGAAGAGCCTTTTCCTTGAGTAAACTTGATGGGGGGCGGGGGGCGGGGGAGGAGGATTGCAGGCAGCTCCCCCTTCTGCTCCTGTGACAACTGCCTCCAGCTTAAACACACTGTGCCTCAGGCAGCTGAGCCCCCGTTAAAAGCTACCTGAGGTTTCCCTTTGTAGCTCGATTTTCTTTTATTTCAGGGGAACAAAGGCTCTGTCAAGGCGTTCCCAGAGAGCGCTGTCACCCACACGGGGAGGGGTGCAAACCCTCACCCGCCAGTGATGGAGGGCTGAGGCTGGCAGGAGAGGCAGGGTTGGCTGGAGCTGGCCCAGGGGCAAGGACAGGACCAGCCCCCTCAGGAAGAGAAAGGCCATCAGCTAAATGTACCACAATCACCCTCCAGGCCGCCTGATGGCCCCTCTCCTTCTTCCATGGCACTGAAAGACTGTGTCTGTGTCCGCAGGGACCTTTGAAGGAGAGCTCAGAGCTCCCTGGACACAGGGGATAAGACCTGAAAATGCAGGGGTCCCATATTTATGTCCTTGCCAAGCCTGTCCCTCGGGCCCACCCAGTCTGATTTCCAAGTCCCCTCTGTATGCCTATGGAGTCCTACCCGGGTTCTGGAGCTCAGCAGGGTGGGGGTGGAAGAAGTCTGGGGTTCAGGTAGCTGAACCAGCTGAGAGGCAGGTGGGCTGGGGTCAGACGGACCTGGGTTCGGATCAGTTTCCACCATCTGTTTGGCAACTGTGTGGCCTTGTGTGGATTACATAACTTCCCTTGGCCTCCGTTTCCACATCTGTAAAATGGAGGAGAGCGCTCCCCATGTCCTCTGTTACTGGGAAGAGAAATGAGCTAGCTTACCATTGGCCCTGCCTTGCAGGAAGTGTAAAAGAAGTGATGTCTAGATCGGGCAAAACCGCTGGGTCAAGCCTCAGGTTCTGCATCTCGAAAATAGGGCTGCTCCTTCTTGCCTGGCTGGGCCTCCCAGGGGAGGAGTGATGGGAACTTGTGAGCCTTCCACCCTGGGACCTGGACACCAAGTTTCGGAGCAGAGAAGGCCAGCCCAGCCCCCATGATAGCCTTCCATTAACAGGCTGCCCTCCCCCATCTCTGTCTTCCCCCACACCAGCCAGGGGCTACTGCTGACTCACACCTCTTGGAGGCTCTGTGTGTGTGTGTGTGTGTGTGTGTGTGTGTGAGAGAGAGAGAGAGAGAGAGAAAGAGAGAGAGAGATGTGTCTGGTGAGGGGGAGATGAAGCGGAAGGGGGTGCCTGCCTCTGATCTGTCCTTCCAGCTAGCCCAGGGGAGGGAACGGTGGTGGGCTTCTCATTTCCAGAAATTACCTTCCCAGTGAAGTAAGAAGGGAGGAGGGGCAGGAGGGTCTAGTTATCTGGCCTTTGATGGTCATCTTATGCTTTTCTCCTTCACTCATACCCCTGGAAGGTGGATGTGTCCCCAGCAGACACTCCCGAACACAGACACCCTCACGGATATGTGAATGTACACAGACACACCCCCCCCCTCACATTCTGGACGCACAGAGACCCTCCCCATCACAAAGAGAGAGCCACAGCAACTCGGCGACGTTCACGCACTTTCACACCCAGAGCTGTACCTCCTTGGACTTTCCTGGCTTCATCTCTGTACAGAGCCCCCCAAGTGCAGCCTCTACCAGAGAAGAAAGAGTCTTGGGGACATGGCATATGTGATGTATGAGGTGAAATTAGAACTGTGTGTGAAACCAATCTTACAGGACTGGTCTTTAATAAAACAGTGGATGGGGACGCCTGAGTGGCGCAGTTGGTTGGACGACTGCCTTCGGCTCAGGGCGTGATCCTGGAGTCCCGGGATCGAGTCCCACATCAGGCTCCCAGCTCCATGGGGAGTCTGCTTCGCTCTCTGACCTTCTCCTCGCTCATTCTCTCTCACTGTCTCTCTCTCTCAAATAAATAAAATAAAATCTTAAAAAAAAATAAAAATAAAAATAAAACAGTGGATGGGGGAGGGCTGTGGGGAAGAACACTGACAGGACCCAGCCAGCCTGGCCTGGGCCAGGTCAGGGGTTGGCCTGTCAGTCCTGGTCCTCATTCTGCAGGGGTCCTGGGCTCAGGAGCAGCTGAGGCCAGCAGGGACCAGCCCCTTCCACAGACAGATGGAGAATGAGTGGGGCCTTTTGGATCTGACAGCCTGCCCTAGAGTTCCATAGTCCAGCCTCTCTGGGCCCGTGGTGCTCATCCATCCATCCGTCTGTCCATCCATCCGTCTGCCTGTTCATCTAGTCCCCCAGCAGCAAACAAGGTAGCTGTATCCCCTCAGGCCTTGGGGGGCCACCAGGCTGGGTAAGGAGAGGCAATAGGAGAAGGACAGTGGCTCTTCAAGATGACCGTGAGGGCTGCTGGGACCTGGCAAGGAAATGGTGGCATGAATGCGTGGTCCAAGGACTCGGTCTGCCATAGGAAAACCACTTCTGGCCAGGACTCAGAAGACCTTGGTCTAGGACCCTATTTTTTAGTTGCAGTTTCTTAGTTTCTTAGTTGTAACTTGGAGTGAATCACTTGACCTCACTGGGCCTCAAGTTCCTCACCTATACAATGGGCAGAGCAGTGCCTACTGACGGTGAGTTGGTGAAGTCAGTTGAGGAAGAGGTTGGAAATTGTCTGGTTCATGAAAACCCACTTCACAAATGTCAGGGGGACTCTGATCCCTGCCTCAAAGAATGGGTGGGATTCCGAGAGAGATTGGGCAGAGTGGTTTTCAAGTGGAGAGGAAAAGGTGAGCAAAGGTGTGGCAGCAGGAACGTGGAGGGCTGTGAGGGAACAGCAAGCAGAGAGAACGGAAGAAATGGGGAGGGCATGTTTGTAGGATGGGGAGTTGCAGGGATACCAAGGGAACGGAGGGCAGGTGTGCCGGCAGAGGGACCCCAAGCCCTCTGCCGTCACCTACTTGCCTGGGCTGCTCTGAGCCAGGCTGGTGAAGGGGGGACTCGTGACGTCCTCTGAAGTATCATAATGGTCTTGGGAGGGGACGGGTAGCTTTCATAATGTCCATTTTCTGGAGCAGGAAACTGAGCCCTTAAAGGAGATGAATGGCCTACCTAAGGCTTCCCATTGCTTCAGTAGCAAAGCCAGGCTAGAATTCAGCCCCCCACCCCCATATTTGGGTTTCTCAGGCTCAGTAATCAGCACAGTGGCAGGAATGACTTGCCGTGCATTCTTTGCCAGGGAGACTCCTACTTCAATGGGCTTTCTAGATGACATGTCAGGATCGAGGGGAAGCAGTTTGGGGGAACAGGTGTTTTCTGGTGGCCCCCATATGGCACCAAGTCCAGCCAAGACGGATTCCTGAGTCTTAAATTGACCCCAACCAGTCATTGTGCTCATGGTGCTGGGTGGTTTGGGAGCAGGACTGGGGATGGAGTTGGGGCTCTCAGTGGCTCAGAATCCCCAAGCAACCCTTCCGGACCCACTGGAATTGATAGACGACACTAAGAAAAAAAGTGTTGCATAAACAGTCCCAGGACAGAATCCGGCCCTTTCCCAACCCCAGGGGTGAAAGAAAGTTACAGACAACCGAGAAGGTGCAGGAGATAAACATGGGACTTGGGACTCAGAGCCCAGTCTCTGCCCCATACTGGGTGTTCCTGATCAAGTCACTTTTCTGACCCTTTGCTTTCTCCTCTGTGAAATGGGGGTAACAATGCTGACTTTGCAGCGTGATTGTGAGGCTTAAATCGTCTGCTAGCCTGACTGTAATTTGGGAGACTTTCCTGGAGGAGAGGAGATTCCAAAGACTTCCAGAATGGAGACAGAGGGGAAAGTGGATCCAACCTCGGAGGCAGGGGTGTGCAGGACTCACACTCGCAGGCCTTTTGCCACTGCGGGGAGGTACATGCTTCCTCTACACAAGAACTGTGTGTGAAGCTCTGATTCTGTGCCAGGCCTGGCCTCTCGGAGCTCTCGGGGAGACAGGAGAGCATAGTGAGGCTACTATGGTCATTAGATGTTCGAGGGGAAGCCACTGGGCCCACCCTGGGGGAAAGACTGAAGACTTGTCCTTAACCCCCTGCTCTGCCGCATTCCAGCACCAGGACTTAACCCCTCTGCGCCTCCTTTCTTCCTCTGTCATTTGGGAGATGGTAGGACTCCCCTGACGGGATTGTTGACTTGAATATGCAGTAAATTGAAAGAGTATACTAAATGCCCACAGAACATTAGCTATGATCCTTGAGCCTGGTGAGTGGCGGCTTGCCAGATAAGGGCGGGAGGGCTGCATTCCAAGGGGGAAGGAACAGCTTAGGCGAAGTCCCAGAGGCTTGAGAGAGCCATGCTTTCCTTTGGGATCTTGGGGGAGATAGAGGGTGGGAACAGGGCCTGTTGAGGGGCCAGCCATGGGGCACACCCAGGAGAGAGAGGGCTGAGTCTGCTCCCACCCCTCCCCCAGCAGGAAGCCTGCCCTTGAATCACTGCTAGGAGGCGGTGGGGGCCTCGCAGAGCGGAGCAGAGGCCCTCTGGTGGGCATGGGGGTGGGGGGTGGGGAGATATTATTTTAATCTTCCTCTTAAAACATAATTGCTTTTTGTCGGCGGGTGTTCCGGGCGCCGCCTCCCCGAGAGATTGCTTTGCAGGCTCCTGTCCTCCAGGAGACAGGCAGGGCTGGGCCCGCCTGTGCCGCATTAATACGCTGCAAATGCGATTTCATGGCCTCAAATGAGATTAGGGCCAGAGGCTGTGCTCTCTGGTAGAGACGGTGGGCGGTGTGGGGGTGTGGGCGAGGGACCGGGCACAGAGCAGGGAATCAGAGAAGAGGGGGAATCAGGGATCCCAGGCCCACTAGGTCTGCATAAGCAGTTTCCTGTAACCGGAGCTCCTCAGGCCGGCTGGCTCATCCCAGCAGCAGGGCAGGCCCCCCAGACTCCCTACAAGCACATCCGTAAGGGCCAGGGCTGTGGTTACAAACACACATTGCAGACAGATGGCCTGGCTCTGAAGTTCAGCCTTTCTGCTCAATGCCCTGCCTCTGTGTTCTCATCTGTGAAATGGGAACTAGAGTAGTACCTACCTCATGAGTAGTTGTGACAACTGAGCAAATGTATGCCAAATGTGTGGAGGAGGGCCGGCCTCGTAACAAGTGCTTGCTAATTATCAGCTTTGAATATGAGGCTCACACACCAACCATTTGTGCCCTAGTAAGGGGAGAAGACCACAGAGAGCTTGGACCCTGGAGGAAGGAGGGTTATCTAGGGGGCAGGCACCATTATCCTAGGCTGAAGTAGGGGCTTCTGAGGACCACAGGGAGGAGGAAGGCATCTTATGTTAATGTCATCCCTCATTCATCCAGTGAGCACACACCTGGCACCAGCTTCACGTCAGGAAACAGCCTGGGCCCGGGAGGGACCACTAGGCATAATCCCTGTCCTCAGAGGAGTCAGACCCTCTCCCAGAAAAGAATAGCAGGTATGAGCCTGGGCACAGAGAGGCCTACGGGCTATGGATCCAATGCCCCTGGGTGGGGATGGGGGCAGCAGAGGCAGGTTTCAGGGAAGATTCGCTGGATGTTCCATTTGTGTCTTGAAGAAGCTTCATGAATTATTCAGGCTGGCAGAGGGAGGAGGACAATCCAGGCAGATGGAACCGCATATGTGAGGACCAGGAAGCTGGAGAGCTCAGAGCCCATTCAGGGGATCATAGGCATACGATATGGTTGGAGCATGGGTGTGAGGCAGGGATCGGCTGCCACAAGACTGAGAGGCCTGGATGAGCAGACCTCGAGGCCTTCAGGGGTCTTGTGGGAGAATCTGAATCTCTCCTGGGAGCAGTGGGGCCCTCCTGAAGTGTTTACGGAGGCAGAGGTGGGACTCGGTCAGATTTTTGGGTTGGAAGAGCCGGGCTGAGGGGTGAACCTCCTGCTTCCCAAGCCTGAGTGAACCCTGAGTGGACCCCCCACCCCATCTTGGCAGATCTGGCTTCTACACTCTCTGAAGGAAGGGAACGGGCTGGTGGCCTTCATTGCTTACCCCTTTATTTAGTTCTTTGTTAATGAGTTATTGATTTTTTTCCAAAGAAAAATGCCCCAAAGCCACGTTGCATCTTTAGCAAAGTGATTCATGATGGGAGGAGGGGCCCCGGGTGGCCCCCACGAGAACTCTGGTTACCAACGCTGGGAGGCTTTTTTCAACAAGGCAGTCAGTAAACATGCCTGCTGAGCTGGGAAGGAGGACAGTACACCCCTGACAAGCACCCCAAGTCCCCTGTTGTGAAGCTGGGGCCACAGAGGCTCAGGTCAGCACACTCTGGAGTGCTTGTGGAGGAGGCCAGGTTCAGCACCACCTGCCGTGTGCCCGACACCTGCCCCAGCAAGGTGGGTTAGCCTCTGCTTGGCAGGAGGGGAGTTGCAGCCCTGATAGGCCCAGGAACTTGCCCAGACGCCCTCTGCAAGGCAGAGCTGAGCACAGGGCAAGGCGAGGCAGCCCGTGTGTTCACTGTAAGAAAAGGAGGGGCCGTCCTGAAGTCAGCCCTCCTTTAGCCGACCAGCGAGCCCCTGTTGTATATACCACTCTGGCTGGGGGGACAGGCGCTTGGGGAATAGACTCTGGAAGAGAGCTGCCTCGCTGCCTCAGGCTTATGACCTGTGAAGGGCAAACTCTGCAAAGAGGACCGTTCAGAGCAGGGGATGAAAGGAGTCAGGAAGGCTTCCTGGAAGAAGTGTCTTTTTTTTTTTCTTTTTTTTTTTCAAGATTTTATCTGACAGATGGAGATCACAAATAGGCAGAGAAGCAGGCAGAGAGAAGAGGAAGCAGGCGCCCCACTGAGCAGAGAGCCCCAGCGGATCCCAGGACCCTGGGATCATGACCTGAGCCGAAGGGAGAGGCCTTAACCCACTGAGCCACCCAGGTGCCCCTGGAGGAAGTGTCTTGAGCCAGACCCTAAGGACAAATTGAAATGAGGGAGGAGAGCAGGAGCTGTTTCTGGTGTGGGGGCTGCCTGGAGAAAGGCATGGCTGTGGGAACAGGCCTGGAAGCGGGGCACAGAGTGAGTCTGCAGAAGTGGGAAGACTGGGCCAGGAATACTGGAGGAGCGGGGGAGGTGGGATGGAAAGGCTAGAGCACTGGCAGAGGTGTGCACACAGACAGTGTTTGCTTCTCTGGCCCGGGTGTGCTGGGGAGAATCTGCCAGGTCCCAGTTTGCTCAGCAAGGAAAAGGAGGAGCATCTTTGGAGCACCCTGCTGAGACTCAGTGCCAGTGCAGTACCCTCATTGCCTCTTTCAGTCCTCATAGCAGCGCCAATTTCCCCACTGTATAAGGAGGGATGCCAGAGCTCAGAGAGGGTTAGTATGTTGAACCAAGGTCACACAGCTATAAGCTGCTGTTTGCTACAGAATCATGCTCCGTTTCCCATCATCCTTTGCTGTTGCCCGAAGCCCAATACATCGGCCCGAACAAAATACAGAGAGAGTGGTGCGGGGTGGGGAGGAGTGGAGGAGAGGAAGAGTAGCAGGATGGGGGTGTCAGGGGTGTGCAGAGCCATTGAGGGGAGCAGGACTGGCCCCTAGGCATTGGGGGAGCAGGCTCATTGCCCTTGGCTCGGGGAGGCAGGGCTCCCCTTACCAGGGAAGGGCGATGAGGCAAGAGGAGGAGTTGGCAGGCAGGGAGAGAGGTTGGGGGGGTCACAGTGTGGTCAAGTAGCAAAGCTGCACACAGTCCCGGGCTGATGGCTGTCTCACTGGCCAGGAGGAAGCAGTTCTGGGGGGAAGGTTCCTGTGGCATAGGAGTGAGTGTCCCAGGGGTCCCTGGCCCAGGGAACTGGGCAGCCCTTGAGTGAGGTGGTAAGAAGCCCTTCTGGTGGCTGCTGGGTGCATGGGGCTCATAGAACTCTGGAGCCAGACCTCCTGGAACCAGTATCCAGTTGCATTATTTCCTTCCTAGGCAGGAAGGCCAATAGGCTGGGGCTCCAGGGGCATAAAGCTCAGATGCCTGCTACGGCAGCTGGAGGGGAACCCAGAGCCAAGTCCAGGCAGGGCAGCCTCAGGGGCCACGGTGAGGCAGGGAAGGGGCAGAATTTGAGGAGCCCTCTTGAATCTCTGAGAGTCACAGCACCTCCTTAAACTTGGCTCCGGAATTTCCCCACTGGCCTCTGAACTGGAGCATGAATGGTTCACATAGGCCCTGGGGCAGCACTGGTCCCCTCCCCAATCTGCTGCTGCAGCCTTGGGAACTAACAGGAAGGAGGAGACACCCCAGGGTGGCTGGGGAACCATCACCAAGACATTCCCCGTACGTGGTGCGCCTGACTATTGGTGACATTACCAGACCAGGAGACAGGGCACCACCTTTGGCAGGCCTGGGAGGGAGAAAACTGGGAGCAGGACTCCCCGCTTTCATCCCCAACCATCTGGATGACCTTGGCTAAACTTTACAATTCCAATCATAGGTGAAGCCTCAGTTTTTCCGTCTCTAAATTGGGGAGAGCCACATCCTCCCTGCCTTTCTCTAGACTAGAGGTGGATGGGGAAGGAGCAGGCCTCCGCAAAGCCATAAGCTCCTGCCTCTTGCTGCCATGGTAGGCCAGTGCTTGGTCCCCACACCCAGGAAAATGGGAAGAACCTTCAATATGGGGTCCAAAACAGCTGGCAGAAGAATGAGGCAGGCCACAGGAGTTTGACACCTCTCAAGCCCACCCAGTACCCCAAATCTCATATTTGCTAGCCCAGGCTTCCTGACCACCCTTCCAGGCCCAGTTCATACCTAGCCTCCCTTTGGAGCAGACCTCACCCCAGGCCAAGGGCCAATCATTCCTTATTCTGCCCTCTGACTACACAGAAAAGCACTTAGAACCATGTCTGGCACATAGTAAATGCTCATTAAAAAGAACTGTTACCTTTGTAATGATTTCTTATGGAGCCCAGAATTGGATTAGTCATAATATTGGGTCCATACCCCAGAACAATTGGTGGTCCTCTTTAGTCATTTGTAATTTATTTTTGATAATATAATGAACACCCGTTAACCGAGAGACATTATAATAGCCTATCTACTTATTCCCCATTCTCTCTGCCCTCTTTCCACCCAGTCTCCAAGGGGAAACCATTGTCTCGAACTTAGCGTTTATTATTAATAAACAAATGCGAGACTGCAGGCACCCGGAGAGGCAGGATGGCTGCAGATTCTTCAAGGGAAACAGTAGTTATTAACCAAATTGTAACTTCCTGGGAGTCGTGTCTAGGTCGCCGCAGCGGGGCTGGGCTTACAGAGCCGCTGGGGAATCTTGGTTGATGAGCTGTTCGGGGTACCTAGAGCAGGGACGGCGAGGACTGAGTATGCCAGAGAGCAGGCAGGACCCAGCTCCAGAGACAGGGAGAAGGGCTTCTGAGCCTTCACCCTATGACTCCTGGACTCTACCTGTGTGACTTCGGCCCTCCCCTATGATGTCACACAGTGTTCCCCAGGTGACCCTGCTGGGCTTTTCCAGGTCTGGACAGAGACTCACCCCTGTCTTTACCTTCTTGGGGGTACCAAGGGCCAGTTGTTCAAGCTGTTGACCCCTATGCAGCTGGTCATGTCTCCGAGCCCTGAGGACAAGTCCACTCGAAGAATGTCTTGCTACTGAGAAAACTCCAGGCTGCCTCTACCTGCCCATCCCCCTCCCCACCCATTTCCCCTGTCAAGGTCCCAGCGCTGGTGTGTGGCACCCCAGACACAACACTGACGCTCCACACTGTTTGCCAAGCCCCAAAGGCTCCAACGTGCTCAGGCCAACTCTCTGGGCAGACCTGATGCCTAAGCACCCACCAATATCAGGTACTGGTCCCCAAGATTGTTAAACAAGGCCAAACACTCCTGCCCCCGAGAGGATGGGACGGAAAAAGAAAAAGGTGAGGCCTAGGGGCATGGGTCATGCACCTGCATGAGCTCATCTCTCCTTCAAAGTCCCTTGTTTTATTTGTTTCTATGTCATGACAAAAGCTCCCCTTCTCTGGGTCCCAGTTTTCCCAGCTGCTAAAAGGAGACCAAAGTGGTCTCTGGGGTGCTTGTAGGTTCCAGACACGCTATACTCTTAGGCCATGTGGGAGCAGAAATTTGGCATGCTTGCTACCCTATCTGGTTCTTTCTGCCTGGGTTAGCCACAACCCAGAGAAAAATGTAGCTTGAACTGCGTATAGTACCTCCCCCGACCTCCCCAGAGCCTGGAAAGGAGTTTTTGCCGTTTTCATAAAGGCTCAGAGACCCCACTGAGATGGCTCACCATCCCCCTCCCAGATCTTCTAGGAGACTCCCAGGCCACTGCCCTTGGGACTGCCAAAGCTCCACTGGCCTACGCCCCTCCAGCCCTGGCCCGACCCTTGTCTGTGGTGATCACTGCTGTATCCCCAGCACTCAGCACAGCTCCTGACACATTATAGGTGCTTAATAAATAGCTAGGACCCTGCCAGGAGGGGATTACAATCTCAGAGCAGTGAAATGCAAACAGTTCCAAAAATTAAATAAATTAATCTTTGAGAAAAAAGTGCAAACCGTTCACTATGAGGCCTCCCTTACCCTCTGCTAACTGGCAAGCCTGAACCTCTGCTGTCGACTGTGCCAAGTACCAACAGGGATGGTAGAACAACCTAAGACCCAAGCCACCAGGCACTTGCTAACTTGGGAACAGCCTCTTTGCAGTTAGACTCCGACCAAGTAGCTACTGGCGCCCCCTCTGTGGTTTCTACTTTTATCATACTTGACTTTGGTGTCTTTGGTCCCTGGTGTTCTCTGCCCACAGCGGGCTCTTCCCCCTCTCAGCTGCTTTATGGAATGCCACACACTCAGGACCAGGCCCCCCGCTGGCCTGGCCTAGAGGCCCTAAGCCGCCAGCTGGTCCGGAAGCTCATTCCTACCTTCCCACTCGAGATGGATTTGGGGTCCACGGGGCATGCATGGAAGCCCTGAGAAGGAGACACATTTGTTTTGTTTCATTCATAACTTTGCAGAACATTTTTAATGACTGAGTAGAATCCCCTAGAATCATAGTTCATAGTGTATATATGGGAGTATATATCCATATTTCTCCTTTGGTGAATCTTCTGTGCCTCTGTGGTGAAACTTGGAGGTTTCAGCGTTCTCTGTGTGTTAAGGATATTCATTCTTCTATATATATGGTGAATGTTTTCTCTTGTTTGTCTTTTCTTTGTATTGTGGTATATTGGGGATTATTATAGAAGTTGGTATGGATATTTAAATGCAATCAAAGTGACCAATTCTTTCCTTTATGAGTTGGGACTTGTGTGTAATCCTTGGAAAAGCCTCTTCTCCTCCAACTACCTCAACTCCTATGGCTAGTCCTGACACATATTGGCTACCCAGCTCGTGATCCCAAGGGCATGCACCTTGTGGCCTGTAGAAAGCTTGGCACACCCAGTGAACACTACTGATGCAGAGCAGAGACTGCACAAAGTGGAGAGATGGATTGTAGCCCCCTTCCAGCTCTGCCTGCTAGCTAAGCCCAGTGCCCAGATACAAAGGCTTTGGTCTCCCCGAGCCTGTTTCCCCGTCTAGGAAAGGGCCCCGCCATAGCCATCGTGACTCCCATGCAAGTTTAGATGCTGACACTAGAAGGAACATGAACCATTTTTAAACTCAAAACCTTTATGATACAGCTGGGAAACTGAAGAGGCGGTTGGGGGGCATTAGTTCTGAAGCAGGCACATCTCTGAGGGAAGCCTGCAGATTCCCATCCAGACGTAGGAAGGCAGAAAGGGGAGGCAGACAGCTTGGCCCACGGCCCCCGCTCCAGGCCTCCCCCTGGCCCTGGGCCCAGTCTGCCCAGCGGGCACAAGCCTGCAGGCCTCACCAGGAGGCTCCAGGCTGCAGCTGGCCTCATGCCCAGAACTGAAGCATGAGCTTTCTTTGTCAACCCCCCAGGAAGCTTTATTTCCCAGAAGGCTGTCCCACAAGGTGAGGCATGGGGAGGGGTAGGGGATAGAGAGGGGGCCCAATTCACGGGCCTGGTCTGCAGAATCACTCGGTGGGCTCTGGGGCCAGGGAGTCCGTGAGAGCCTGGGGACAGCTGCCGAAGCTGGGGACAAACCCGGAACCCCCACAGCAACAAGGGGCACAGGGCTACCATCTTAGGCTGCTCCTGGGAATTGGGTGATTGGGAAGACATGAGTCACCTCTCCTGACCTCCCCCCAGGAACCTGAGGCCTGCGACAGGCGAGACTAGATTACAACCATCCCAGATAGCTCCACTGACCAGGCGGGAAAATGAAGACCCACAGGGAGTTAGGGCAGAGCTCGCCTCATAGCAGGTCTTGCTCCTATACCACTAAACGAGGAGAATAAACCTGCAGGAGAGTGGAGTGGGCTATGGGGGACCAGAAGTGAGCGACTCTGACCTGTGAGGGGAGGAGCGGCTCTGTGCCTGCTTCCCCCTCCTCCCTTCTCCTCCTCCATCCCATGCAGTAGGGTTTCCTTCTGAGCACTGTTCTCCCTCCCCTGCTCCCACCCTGGCCTGGCAGGGGAAGGGGGGAGAGGGGGTGGGGTAACTCTCTGCACCTCTGCAGATGGTGACAGGTCCCACTGAGTCCTGGGGAGGGGGCACTCCTCAGTTGGGGTGGGGGGGTCTCTCTGTAGGGCTGGCACTTCTGGGGCTGGGAGGTGGGGTTCTCACCTCCTAATTAGTCATCTTGTTAGGCAAGGACCACAGCGTGTACTGAGAAGGCCTTTCTGAGAACTCCAGATCTGTGGGAAGTGAGGGAGCAGGCCACGGGGATGGACACGCAGGGGAATAAGGAATGGCCCAGGCAAAGGCTTGGTGCCGGAGCCAGCCTGGGGCATGCAAGAAACCGAAGACAGCCGCGTGGCTGGAGCCTGTGGGCAAGGGGCCCAGGGATGAGGCGAGGTCCGCTTCCTGGGCCAGAGTGTGTAGGTCCACACAGGCTGTTGTGAAGCTCCGAAAGCAATAGGAAGCTACTGTTCTGAGCAGAGGAGAGACCTGGACTGACTGAAATCTGGGAAGGCTCACTCTGGCTGCTGTGTGAGAGCGGCAGGGCGGAAGCAAGGCCAGAAAGGAAGCGAGAAAGCCAGCAGGAGTGCAGAAATCCGGTGTCATGCACCTGAGTTCTTCAAGTGGGAATGGGGAGAAGGGGTCAGATTCCAGACTCAGTTTGAAGGGGGGCCTGTCAGGACATGCTGCCAGATCGGAGGGGCACAGGGCTCATATAATGCTCATCCCGCCGCCAACATGAGACCTGAGAGAGTGACAGCTGGCAAAGTGTTCAGGTCCTTCCCTCCCCCTCTGCGCAGAGGCTTCCAGGAGCCAGGAGCCACTGTGCCCAGATCTCCCAGGTTCAAGGTGGGAGCAGACTGTGTGGGGATTCTGAGCCGGCCCTTAGGGAGTAGGCAGGATCCTGACCAGCTGCTCCAAGCACACAGCATCCCATTGGGGAACTGACTCTCTGGCTTCAGGTCTCATGGTGGTGAGGGGCAGAGCTGGTTTAAACCCAGCTCTCCTGACCCTCAGTTCACATCAGGCCTGAGCCAGGGCATCTAGCCTGCTGGGGTTGCCGCCAGCACCAAAACTGACCCCCAGAACGAGGACCTTACTCGTCTCCTGGTCTCTGCCTCCTCTCGGTGTCACAGGACATTGTTCTCGGCCTCCATGGACACTTCCCACTTTGAGGACCTGCCCTGGAATTCAGCTTCTGAGAGGATGAACTTTCTAGATAAAAGGGCTCTCAGTCACCCTTCAGGGCCCCTTCTCCAAGCTGAGGATGTCCATTGTTTCCCTCATCGGGCCAGGAGGGCCCCTTTGTGGCCCGTCCCACGAGCAGAAGGGACAAAGACGTGGCGAGCCTCCTGCCAGCGGAGACCTAGCAAGGGTAAATCTGGTTCATCTGTGTCAAGTCCAGGCCCTCGGAGTGAGAGTCAGCCGGTCAGTGCAGAAGAAGACCAGCCCCAGACACAGTAGGCACATACCCACACCCTCCCCAACCACGGCGTTCACTCACAAACTGTGGGTTCTGCCACTCTCCCTGACTCCTGCCTCCAGAATCAAAATGAGCCCGCTCTGAGCTGTGGGAAGCTCCCTTCCCGCTTTGTAGCCTTCCTCCAGGTTCTAGCCTGTCTTTCCAGCCATGCACGTCTTCCCAACACTTTAAAGGCCTCCCCTTCCCAGCTGGTTCCCTGACTTCCCCCCCCAGCGGCTGCTTCTGTCTCCTCTTGGCAGCTCTCAATACCATGGTCTTTTGGGCCCTAAATCCCCAAGCTGTTGAGCTGTTGAGCTCCTGCCTGTGCGTCTGCTTGGGGCCAGCAGCCTAGAGGTCCCATGTGCAGGCAGGTGCCTCTCCACCTTCCTGGTCTGCAGGGTTCTCTGGGTGGAAGACAGAGGGGGCATTTGGGACAGCCACCTTCATCTCTTTTCATTAAGGCATTGGGTGACTTCATGGATATGGATAAGCTTTGTAAAGGGCTGTGCATGGGAAGGACCTGAGGGGACAGGTGGACTGGACTGAGGTTTACAGAGATGGGACAGGTGGACTGGGCTGAGGTTTACAGAGATGGAAGAAAGCAAGTAGGACTTAGGAATGAGAGGCAAAAACCTGCAGAAAGCAAAGACACTGGGGTGAGACTGAACTTGAGAGGTGAGGGTCTGTCTTCCTCTGTAGGAAGTGACACAGGCCTGGGGTGGACATGGGGGTGGAACAGAGGCAGGGAGGAAATGGGACCAGAGACGAGTGCCCTGGACCTAGTTTAAAACTAGGATGGGGGGAGGACAGAGGGAAAGGCACTTGGAGGGAAGCTGTGAGGGACTGGAGTTAATAGGGAGGCAGTAAGGACAGGTGACCTCCCCAGAGGAGGCCACTCAGCCCTGGTTCTCTCCACAGGTCGCCGAGAGCCCAGAGGAGCCCCTGAACACAGTGCAGAGTGTGGAATCTGTCACCAGCCACCTGTCTCCCTCTAATAAGGAGACCATCGTGGTCACTCTCCATGGGGCCACCAACTTGCCCACCTGCAAGGATGGCTCTGAGCCGTGGCCTTATGTCATGGTGTAAGTAGAGCTGGGTACAGGGGCTGGGTCTGCCGTTGGGCTGTGAGCAGAAAGCCGTTGGGGTGTGAGCAGCCAATGGCTGTGAGCTGGACTGTGGTACCCAGAGGGGAAAGTCAAGTGTGAATCACACAGGGGCTGTAGGCCATGTACGCCGTAGGCCTGACCTCTTCCCTGCTGTGTGGGAAGCCGCTCACCAGAGCTGGGGAAGGAAGGAAGAGCCACTCCTTGATCCCACAGCCAGCGGGGCAGGGCTTGGCCTCAGTTTGACCTTAGGGAGGTAGGGCCTCCGGATACAGGGGCCAGGGCTGGACTCTGAGCGCGGTGATGGTGTCCTGGGGTAGGTCACTCATGATAATCCTCGTCCTCAGCCCCTACCATTTCCTGGGTCATTTCTGTCCCGAGGGATTCCCCAGTTCTGGTCCTTTAATGCACCCCATACCCGCCGCCAGTCAGCTGCAGGCACATCCTTCTCAAGGCCTGGTGCTTGAGTGAGGCTGGCCCTGCCCTGTCTCTTGTCTGCTGCCCACCTTATGGACGTCACTCCTCCCAGAAGGGTATCAAGGAGCAACACAGTGTCCAGCCAGCCAGTCTTCGGTAGGGATGCTGGACGTGCCTTCTATCTTGATGACAAGGCACTGTGCGGTAAACCCTCGCATAAGCTCACCGTCCCTGAGCCCTTCTGTAAACTGGGAGCCACCAGCACCGCCCCCAAGCTACTCTACACCTCCCCTCCTCTATGAATTCCAGCAGTCACTCGCCCACATTTCCTCTGGGGAGAGTGTCTGCCCCTCCCCCAACACCTGCTGAAAATCCCACTTTCAAATTCTTTTTTTTTTTTTTAAAGATTTTATTTATTTATTTGACAGAGCGAGATCACAAGTAGGCAGAGAGGCAGGCAGAGAGAGAGGAAGGGAAGCAGGCTCCCTGCCGAGCAGAGAGCCGGATGCGGGACTCGATCCCAGGACCCTGAGATCATGACCTGAGCCGAAGGCAGAGGCTTTAACCCACTGAGCCACCCAGGCGCCCCCCCACTTTCAAATTCTTGAAGGCTCTTCCTCCTCCAGGCAGCCACCAGAGTTGAGCTCTGGTGACTTAAGTGGCATAAGGTGCGGGGCTGAGACACGGAGACAAAGAGCGGGTCACTAGCCGACAACCCCGGCACCCCCACATGGTTGAAAGGAGGTTAGGTGGTGGGAGGTTAGGTGGTGTGCTGAAACCAACAGGTGGACCACTTGCTTGTCTCAGAATCCCCATTTCCACCCAGCCGGCTCCTCAGCGCTCCCTTCCCCCAACTCCATTTCCGTGGTGAGGAGGGACAGGTGGCAGAGAGTGGGCTTGGCAGGGAGCTCGCCTTCTCCCCTCAGCTATTTCCATAAACCAATTATCGCCGATCATCTCGGGAGATTGAGGCCCTGCCTATCACCAAGCCAGCCGGGGCGGCAGGGCGGGGAGCGGGGCGCCGTGGGGCTCGGCGGGCAGGCACCGCGACCCGCGCCCGCACCCGGTTGCCATGGGAACACGCGGCGGGAGCCGAGCCGGCCCGAGCCTAGGCGAGGGGTGTGGGGGCGGCGGGGGAGAGCGCATGGCTGCACCCATCTCTCCCCTGGGGGAGGGGGCAGTTTGCAGAGCCCAACCCAGCCCACAGCCCTAGCATGAGCGCGTTCCTGGGCTCCAGGAGGCTGAGCTGCCACCAGCCCCGGGGGTGCTAATGAGATGCAAATGACAGCAGAAGGGAGGGCTTCTGAGAATGCAGGCCCAGCTGTCAGGGACCTGAAAGGGGCTTTCACGGGGAGCCCAGGCCCCAGGCAGGAACCCAGAGGGAGGACCCAGACCCCGAGAAGCCGGGGGAGAATCTGACTGTCCCCTGGATGTCTGATTCCGCAAGCCCCATAACAAAGCAGACCACAGGCTCCATAAACCTGTCCCACCCATGCTTTTTCTCATGATGAATTTTGCAGTGCGTGAAGTCTATGTAATATAGATTAATATTATTAATCTTTCATCTTCTTTCAAAACCCTTTTTCTCATCTTTCTCTTGTGTGTATTTCTGGTTCCCTCACTTAGTGTCCTGCCTGAGCTTCCCCTTCTCTGCCCTCCCCAGGGGTCTCACCTGCAGGGGTTCCTGTCCCAACCTGTCCCTTCTCCCTGGGCCTGCTGCACCCCAGCAGGCAGACCTCCAGGGGCAGTGGTGGGGTAGGAGTGAAAGCCTCCGCCTGAGAGTACCCCAGAGCCATTCACTCATTCAGCCCATGAGTGGGGGATCTGAAGAGAGTTCCGGTCTAACAATGGGGACTCCCGAGCTGGGGACCAAGTCACTTCCCTCCTGTGCAGGCTCCAGCCTCAAGCCCACCTAGTAATAGGGTGCACCTGTAGTTGTGACTGTCCCAGACCAAGAAGTCCTTGTGGTTCTATCTCTTTCAAGCAGGGCCTTCGCCCTGCTTCCGCTCTGACCCCGCTATTCCACTAAAACCTTTTTCTCTAAGGCGACGACCATGCCTCACCCTATGTCCACTGGGCGTCTCATCTTTAGTGATGCTGGCCTCTCCCCAGTTTCAACCCTAGGTCACTCCTCTTCCTCTGTATGCTCTGTGGGATCTCATCCTCCTCCTGGTGTGGGTGATCACATTCCCCCCCACCCCCACCCAGCCCCCTCCACTCCATCCCTGTCTAGTTAGTGTATTTCCTATCTCTGAAATCTGGCAGCTCCTCTCTGCCAGCTCCCTGACCTTAGGCTACTGCACTGTTTTCTTCTTAGCACATCCAATCTTGGCCCCCTCTTCAAACTCCCAAGTGTTCTCACTGCTCCCAGGGTAAAGAGGATTCCAGGCCCAGCGTGGTTGGGTCCTTGCCCGCCCCTCCCTTCTCGGCTTCAGCCATAACAGGTGTGTCTCCATTCTCTGAGCAAACCCTGTTCCTTCCCACCCTAGGCCTTTCACTCCCTCCCCCAGAACATTGTCCTTTCCCCTCCCCTCTTTGGATCCCAGCTCAGTCACCTCCTCCAGGAAGCCCTCCCTGTTTTCCCAGACCAAGCCAGAGTTTCCTGCATTCTGTGTTTCCCTGGGACTGCCTGCTTCTTCGGGTCCCAGAGGCAGATCCACGTGTTCGATGTGCTTTTATGGGATCTCTGGCATATTCTTTCTTAGTGCCCACCCCCATGGTGCCCGTCTAGTTCCACAAGTGACCACCAGGTCTGTTTTGCTCCCCATGATATCCCCACTATTTAATAAAGTACCTGGGGCATAGGAAGCTGTCAGCAAATAATTGTTGAATGAATCTGGCCCCGTTTCTAGCTTGCTCTGTTACTTTGGGAAAGTTACTTCTCCCCTCAGTGTTCCAGTACCTCACCTGGGAACCCGCCTGGAAGGGCTATGGAGATGGCAGAGCTGGGGTCAGGGCGGGGAGACGCTGACAGGTGTAAACCATGACGCGGAGTGAGCGTTATCTTCAACACCACAGTGGGCGTGTGAAATCAATCAGAAGAAAACCATGGGGTACTGGAGAGAAGCCAGAATGGGGTCAGGATAACCCAGAATCCGGCCCATCCCCTGATTGCCTGTGTGACCTCGGGCCAGTCCCTGCCTTTCTCTGAGTCTCTGTCTTCCCGTGGCCAGCATGTTGGTTCTGGTCTCCATGCTGCCTCCGGCTTGCCAGGCTGCTTTGCGCTCTGGCCTGGGAATCAGTTTTAGTGCCTTAGAGACAACAAGAGCCCCAGCTGTACATGCAAGACAGACTCCACACCCAGGTCTCCTGGGCCAGCGCCCAGGTCCAGGTCACCCCTGGCCAATCTGGGCCTGAGCAGTGCCCAGCACCTGCCTCCCAGCCTGGCACAGAAAGGCCTGCCAATCAGAGCACAGCGGGAACCAGGAAGGCAGTGGCCCTGACAGACAGGGGGTGCCCCAGCAGGCTGGGTGTGGGGACAGGGCCAGCCAGGAGACAGTCTGTGGGGTTCTGACCCTTGGCCAAAGGATTGGTGACTGGACTGCTCGTTGGCAGCTGCTTCTCTGACTGCCTGCTGCTCAGAGCTAAGGAACAGGGCCTGAGCCAGGACCAGGAGGGGAAATGCTGCTTCCTCATGTGCCTGGGGGAGGCTTGGCCCACCACAGTAGGCAGGGCAGAGCACAGATCAGCCATACTCAAGAGGATCTTTGGTTTTCTTGCATCAGCCTGTCCCTGGCCCCTGATTGAGACCGACCTCCATCACACAGTGAGCCCTGACTCTGGTCATAGACTGAGCCCTAATCACGCACTGAGTCCCTACCCTGGTCCCACACTGAGCTCTGCCCCTGACAACTAATTGAATGAAGAAAAGTATTGAAAAGTAGGACCATTGCATAAGGCCCTGGTACAAGAAGGTTAAAGAAGGGCATGTTTACTGAGTGCCCATCCTGTACCTGGCAAGTATGCTAGGAGTGCCCGCGTGTGTGTGTGTGTGTGTGTGTGTGTGTTTCATAATTTCATCTTAGCCCTTTGAGCTAGGTAAAATATGGTCTCCATTTTACAGGGGAGGTGACTAAGGGCTCAGTGAGTTTCTGTGACCTATCCAACATCACAGAGCTAGAGAGTCCCCAAGCCAGGATCCAGGATTCCAAAATCTAAAAGCTTTTTCAACCTCACTCCCTGACTTGATGCTGTTGGTCGCCCCTTTTAGAAGGGGACCGTTGACATTGGGGTCTGAACCCAGACTTCCGAGAAGATCCAGGGGCCCGTCTGAAGACACCACCCCACCCCCCTCGCCCTAGGATCTGGATTGCCCACATCTCCCCTGGTCTGGCTGTGGGCCTTGACCAAAGGCTCCAGAGGGCAGGGATTTGGGCCGAGTGAGCAGAGGCCTGGCATGACTCACAAATGCCCTGGGAGCTTGTCTCAGCAGCCAGAGGGTGGAGCTCAGCAAACACAGCACTAATACACAGTGCCAGGGATCGCGGGACAGTCCCAGGAATAAAGCAGCCCTCATTTGCTGACAGCAGCCCAGGCTGAGCTCTCACAGAGCTGGGTTCTCCTTACTCTGCCTTCAATACAGTCACCCTAGCAGGCAGGTTGCTCAAGCCCCATGTGATGGCCAAAGAGGCCAAGACCCAGGGGCGTGCAGGGACTTGTCTGAGGTCATGAGGCTGGCCAGTGAGAGTGGAGCAGTTGAAGGCAAGTGCCTCCATTGGGCTGCTGAGAGCTCACTTGGGTGGAGGCCAATGTTACCAGCAGGATGCTTGGGGGGAAAAAACACAGCCTGGGGAAAAGGCTCAGGAGAAGCCTGAGAATCTGATCTCCCCTCCAGGAACCCCCGGCCTATGGTGTGGTCTGTCCTGTCCACACCTGCTCTAAATGATGTCAACCCCTGGAGGCTCAGGGTCTCAGAATTTTTGTTCGGTGAGAATGTCCCTGTATCCCAGAGCTGTAAACACAGCTAGTGTCCGTGGTTAAAATGGGGGGTTTCCTGAGAAACCCCCCAGCCAGACTTCAACCACAAGGATCCTTCCAGATGTTCCCTTCTCACCACCGTGCAGGGCCCCTGCGCACCTGAATCATTTCTACTGACCCCCAAACCCTGAGCTCTTCCCCAGAGGCCCTGGGATCCTGGAGAGCAGCCCAAGGGGGAAGGGCCTACCAAGAGAAGCGAGTTTTAATGGGAAGATTTCAAGCACTGAGGCAGGCCGGTGGGGACCCTCCTGGTGTCCTCACCACTTTATGCACAGGCTCTCTCGTCTGCTTATTTCTGAGCATGGAGACAGCTGCTGACGGGACCCCTCCTTCTGCCCCAGACATCACAAGTGGCCAGGAGGTTGGGTGCTCCCTCTGGGCTCAGTCTGGCTTCTGTCCCCCTCGCCTCCCACACAGGCTCCCAGGTCAGGTGCTACAGGGTCCGGCATCCATCCAAGAGGGTGGCAGGCCACAGGGCGGGGGGCTGGGGCTCGGGTTCTGATTCGGCTCCTCCTGCCCTTGTGCTATTCCCCTTTCTGTCACCTCCCCTCCCTGACACACGCTGATCTTCTGTCAGAGGGAGGGGTGCCAGAGGTGACAAAGTTGGTTCCTTCAGGCCCGAGGAGCCAGCTCCACAGATGCTGAAAGCAGCTGGGTGTGGGAGACAAACGGGGGCATAGGGCTCCTTTAGGAAAGCGCCCCACCCCCACCCCAGGTTCGCTGTCTCTCCAGAATCTGTGAGGTAAGGAACACCATTACGGGGAGGAGCTGAGCTCAGAGATTTTTAAAGGATGAGCCCACAGAGTCAGTAGGCAGTATGGCTGGGATTCGAACTCAGGACTGTGAGCCTGAGCATAAACCATTCTCTCCGGCCTTCATTGTGATGTTCAGGAGGCTATGGGGTTTTATCCCTGGGGAGGGCAGGTGGGGACAGATCTGCTGCTGGCCCCTGTTGTCCCACATCTCCCTTTCGCATCACTCTGGGGCCTGTGGGAAGGGCCGGGAACAGGCTAGAGTGCTCCGGGGGTGTTGGAGAAACAGGGCCTGCAGCAAGCCTGCGACTGCGATTGGGGCCCTTATGATGGTCAGTGGAAGCAGGGCAACCAGTCCCAGGATCCGGCCCGGAACCCCCGGGGCCTTGGGGGAGCCCAGTCTCTGCAGCTGGGCTGTGCTTCCTTCCCTTTGAGGACACACTCTTGGGCTAGAACGTGAGATCTGAACCCTCCTCCCAGCCCAGAGCTGCTCGTGGGGCCGTGCTGAAAAGCTACCCGGGTATAGAACAGGGTCTCAACAGTTTGGGCAGGAGGCTGGCCTCGCAGAGCCGGAGAGGAGGAGCTGCCTCCATCTCTGTATGAGTCTCCAGGTTTCTGCCACTCCTTCCTTCTTTCAACAAACATTTGCTGGGTCCCACTGTTCCCCGAGGGGAACCGGAAACAGCTCCACAGTAACAAGCCCCTGCCCCTGGGCATTCATTGTCACAGTCCAGTGTGTGTGTCAGGGGTCACTAAACAGATAATACTCACTCGTCCTTTGCCCACATCTCCTGGGCAGAAGACAGCTAAGCAGGCTCCAGACCCCAGCACTTGGGCATCAGGACCCCTTGGGGAAGGCTGGTCTTAGGAAGAGGGCAGGAGGCAGGGCTCTACATCGGAGAGAAACAAGGATCAGGGTGAGTCGGGTCATTTTCCTGAGGCGGGGAAATTCGCCTGTATGCCTGCCCACATTCCTCCTGCTTGAAGACTGCATCCACGAGAAAGGTGACACTGGGAAGAGGATGGTGTCCCGAGAGACCCATCACGAAGGGTCTCAAGTCATGGAGAGACGGGCCTCCCAGGCAGGGCTGTTTCCCCCAGGCCTGTACTCAACCAAGGGACTACCTGTCATTCCAACTCTTAGGGTCAGGGTAGGGCCTGACAGCTGGACCCTTTCTCCTTTGCCTAAGAAGATGGTTCTCAGAGCCTTTCAGCAAGCTAAGCCACAGCATGGACCACAGCGGGACGCTCCGAAGACTGGCAGATCGAATTTGACCATGCACCACCTCCCTTCTCCGCTGAGAAAAAAAGGCTTCTCTGGAAAACAAGGAAATCCTTTCTAGGAGAAGACCGAGGAGGGCATGACAATACCCAGCAGAATGGGGCTTGAGTCTGGCTTCTCACCCATCACCAAATTCTGTGGGCTGAGATCTTCAGCCTCCTTCGTGTGGAAGGAGTCTACCTGCGCTGCTGCCTCCCTGAGCAAGGGTAGGGGTACATGTTCACCTCAAGGGGCTCCCCTGAGAGCAGGGGGATTATTTCATATGAACTATGGGTAGGGAGGTGGGGAGCAGCGTCCCAGCTTTGCAGGAAAAAGTTTCCCTCTGCCGGAGTGCTCATCTCAGAGTTCCTAGGAATGCCTTATTTCTGAGTTTCAGATGGGGGGGGCAGTCCCCCCTCCCTGCAGGAGGTGCAGTTGGGGCAGCCATGCCCACGTGGATGGGGAGTTGGCTGGCCTCCAGCGCTCCAGGTTCAGTTACTCCTTCCATCAAGGCCCACCTGTAGTGGTGTGGCACCATCAGCAATTAGTGATGGTTCATTAGAGTCCAATTAATAAATGAAACGCAGGATGAGAGCCATGGCTTTGCTAAGAAAAACAGCCCTTCTCATGCCTGAAGTGGCAGCCTCCCAAGAGCTCAGAACCCACAGGAACCAGCTGCCCTAGGGGTGGGGGGGAGGGGCGCCCTCAGAGTGGGGGCCGTTGATGTTGTTGGGCTGTGGTCCGGTAAAGGGGGAGGACGAGAGAGGGCAGCTTCAGACCCAGCCTACCTGCCTAGGATCTTAGCTCCTCTTTTGTGGATCCCTGGCTATAACTTCTGGCCCAGCAATCCCCAGGGAGCTTGGCCAAGGCCAGAGGTATGAGGGCAGGGTTTTGCCCTCCTTCCTGTCTGGCCTCAGAGGACAATGCACATAGGTGTGGAGAGAAGCAGGCTAGAGAAGGAATGAGGTCAGAGAGGACCACAGACCTCCCCAGGGAAGGCTGGGTGTCTCTACACATGTGTGCATACATGAGCACACATGCTTGTGCTGGGGGAGGGGAAGCAGAGGAGAGGCAGGGACAGTGGCAACATGGATCCCACTCCTAGATGTGTGTGCTCTAGAGGGCATTTCAGAGGCTGGGTGGTGGCTGGGAGAGCGGCTCAGGAGCTTGCCCTCACCCTCCCCGGCTGTGCCCCTGCTTCACCACCTGCTCACCTTCCTGACAGCTGCAGCCCCAGGAGTCCATGCCCCTCCCTGTGTTACAGCCTCAGAGAAGGAGAGCAAAATCCATCTTCTTCCTTCCCACTCACAGATGTGCCTGGGCCTCACCCCCAGCCCCTGCTTGAGTGGGAGCCCCGGAGCCTCCTGGTTGCTTTGCCGAACAACCTCCGTATCCCTCTAGTGTGCTGCGGGGTGGGCCTGGCAGAGAGGGGTTTCCTTTTCCTGGCAGCTTGGGACCCAGGATGGCTACAGGGTGCCTCTGAACCCAACCCCAGCTCCATCCTGGTGTGACTGCTCCCCCCATGGCTGGATTAAGTCTGAACCTCAAGAAAGCAGGCAGCACCCTGAAGCTCCTCCAGGGCGGGGTGGGGGGCGGGGGTAGGAGAGAAGACCCTGCTGTTATAGCTGAGCTTTGTGGGGGCAGGTCCCTAAGATGCCCCATGGACTCCAAAACTGCCCTGGGAGACCTGACCCCATCAGGGGCTGGAGGTCCTAGAACCCAGCCACCCACATGCCCAGCTGGGAGAGCAGAGTGGAGACTAGGAGCAAGGAGTGAGCTGGCCCCCTTCACCCATCTAGATTTCCAGTTTCTAGAATAGCATCAAGGCCTAAAGGAGCCAGCTGTGCCAGGAAAAGCCATTACCCTGACAGCCTCCCTCCACCTGCTAAAAGCCTCCCTCCTTCCCCAGGGGTCTCACCCCTCCTGAGTTATTTCGCCTCCACTCACCTAGCACTGACAGACCTCTCTGGTGCATGCAGAGCTAAGGGAGGAAAGGGAGGACAGAGATGTTTGATGCTTGCTTAACCCCTTCTATGCCTGAACAGAGTCAGCACCAGCAGGCTCCCTTGGCCTTGTCCATGGCCTGTCCCCATCTCATTCCACCTGGAGTCCCTCCTACCAGGAGCTGTGAGAAGGGGAGGGGACAAGGGGCTGAAGACCTCTCAGGAGGGTGGAGGACAGGCTGGCAAGTATAGGTCCTGGGTTCCAACCTGCGGTCTTGACACTGCACTGCGTGTGACTCAGGTCCCCTGCTCTCCCCTGTGCCTGTCCTTTCTGGGTGCTGGCAAGTCCCCAGGGACACACAGGCCCACATGCCCCCGCAGGAGCAGGTTGGGTGTCTGCGGCGTAGAGGACTGACTTCGTCCTGACGCAGAGTGCAAGACCAAGGGTGGCAGGAGGAATGGGCTCCCATTGCAGCCCTGAGTGAGCAGAGGTCACCAAGGCAGAAGGGAGGGAGCTCCAATTACCTCCCAGCCTCAATGGCTTCTTCTCTCCAACCTGGCAGCTTCCCACACACCCCTCAGCCAGGGGGGCCCCCTTTGCAGGGGTGGGGAGGCAATGTGTCTGGGAGGCGCGCCCCTCTGCATCTCAGCCCTCCTTCAGCGCTCACCGGGCCCTGCCAGGCTGCTCTGGGTCAGCGAACTTTGAGAAACACCCAGCTTATCTTCCCCAGGAGGGCATAACATGGACTGAGGCCTCCTGTGTGCTGGCAGCTTAACACGGTTTCTTCCCAGTCCTTAACAATAGCCCCGAGAGGGAGGCCTCCCTACAGAGCATGACACTGAGGCTCAGAGAGGGCAGGTGGCCTGGTCACGAGGTAGCTGCAGCCTCAGACCCAGTTGTGTATGACTCTGAAGCCGGTACTCTCTCCAGGACTCCACACCCTGGTCACAACGGCCAGAGACCACACCCCCTCACTGAGGGTGTCCAGTTGTGAAACCGGAGTCTCACAAGAATGCTTGTCCAGGGGAGTCCTATAGACAAGTGGGGAGCAAAGATCCAGGCCGGTATGTCACTCAGGTCCAGAGGACAGAGGGAGCCATGAGGACCTGGGGAGTGGGGGGAGCCAAAGCCTTCCTGGAGGAGAGTAGGATGCGCTGGGAAAACCACGGGCTGGTTTAGCTACCACGTGGGGCACATTGGCTCAGAGCTTCTGGGCCAACTCGTCTGCCCCACACTCCCTTTGGGGGCCTCCGGGGGTGGTTCCGAGGCTGGTGAGGACACCATCTGTGCTTCTGCCTGGAGAACCAGCGGCAGCACCTCCCCCTCCCTAGTACGTGCTGTGGCTCCCCTGCTCCGGGCTCTGGGATGATTCCTCAGCCATGATTGCTGCAGTTAATGTAGCTGCACCATTTACAGCCCCAACATAATATCCTCAACAGAAGAAAGATTAACTCTCTCGCTGAACTGGTTGATAGCTTGGGAACTGAGGGACATGTAACTCAGACACCTGTGGGAGGCACTGGGTCCAAGCTCCCACCTCAGCTTGGACAACTGGGCCCTGAACCACCCTTCACCTCCCCCTGCCCTGTCCCATGCCCAGCTCCTCATGTCCAGCCCAGGGCCCTGTGCACAGTGGGTGCTGCCGAAGGCAGTAGCTGGCATGTGCTCCATTAAAAAGGTTCAGAGCCCGGGAAGTTGCGCTGAGCCTCAGGAATCTGGGCCAGCAGCTTAGGGAAATGAAGGTCAAAGGAGAAGCCAGCCAGGCAGGCACCACACAGCTGCCCTGCCCAGAGACTTCCTCCCACCGGACAGAGCCTAGAGAAGAGTCAGGATGGGGAGTCTGCACACAGGCGCCTGCTGGGGAGCCCTGGCCAGGCAGGGGACAGGAAGTCAGACAGGCAAGGCGTCTCTCCTTGCTCCCATCCCCACTCGTGGCCTCTGGTGCCTGAGTCCACGGGAAGGCCTCAGCGGTGGTAAGCAAGACAGTGTGGTCACCCAGGCCATCAGCGCATCTGAGGAGAGAGGCCCAGTGTCCCCTGGGCCTGGAATGACCAGAGTGTGTCTGCCTAGGAGGGAGCTCTTTATTCTTTGTCCTCCCTTTGCTCAGATTTATGGACAGTTGTTCAGCAGGCAGGACACCCTTCCTCTGACCCAGCCTGCTTCTCCCCTCCCCAGGAAAACCACATCAGAGGACATGAAGAACCAGAATGCTAAGGCAGTCACATCTGTGACCTCCAAGCCCACCACAGCCCCCATCTGGGGGGACACAGTCAAAGTGGAGCTCCAAGCTGAGGATGCAGGGCGAGAAGGTGAGGCAGGGGTGGGGGGGCGGGCTGGTGTGAGGCAGAGGCTGGCCTCTCAGTTCAGCTGGAAGCCACCCAAACACCACCTTGGGCTCAGTTAAAAGCACTTTAAAGAAAAAAAATTATAATACTGTCATGCCTCATCTCCTCAGTCTGCTCGAAAAATGAGTTGTTCCACATAAATGAATTTTCCAGACAATGAAAGCTTATCTTTTTATGGCCACTGTTATCATTTTCATGGTTGTTATTATTGCCGTCTCCCACTGAAACAGCACATTACAGCTTCCTGGCACATCCCCATGCATTGTTCATTGGAATTACACCCCTTGGGAGAAGCGATGCTGCTCCCATTGCTTAGATGGGAACACTGAGGTTCAAGGAACTGAAATAACCAGCTCAAGCTCATGTGGTGCATAAGTGGAGGACCTAAGATCAGCACACATGTCCCCACTGCAGCTTCAGGGCTCTAACTGCTTCCCTAGACTGGTTCCTTATCCTGCCATCTCCCCCAGGACTGCCCACTGTCAGATAGCAGTGTTCCTGTGCTTCCTGAGAACCATGGTGCACTCTTGTAGAAACTGCCTACTAGTTCTTGCTCCTCTGGCCCTGGAAGTCTTTCCAGTCCCTGACTTTTAGCAAATTCTAACACTGTAGGTAATTTACGTTTTTCAAGGCAGGGCTCATACCAGAATCTCCAGGTACGGGCATTTAAGTGTATGTGTGTGCACTCGTGGTTTCTGCTCTTGGGCGAGAGCTCAGGCTGGGCACACAGGAGTATTGATACTCCTGTTGATTGATACACCTGATACAGGTCCCAGGACAGCACTGGGGATCGGCATTGGGCTTAGTCTGCACAGACCCATACATGCCCACAATATCTCTGCTCAGGCTCTCCTCTGGCTGGTGGTCCTTCCCTCAGAGGACTGACTTTACTTCTCCCCTTGAAATCTCACTGGGACCTTAGAACTCTTGTCTGCGTCAGAAAGCCATACAACAGAAAGCCAGCTGCTAAAGATGGGAGAAGAGGAGGGGAGCAAAGTGGGAGGAGGCACATCAATAAAAAGGGAAGAGGCTACTTCTGGGTCAAGCCAGAGAATATTTTTCTGCCTATAAAGGGATAGGTGGGGCTGCTGGGTGAACTAAGAATATGTAGGAGAGGAGGAAAAATTGACCTAGGATTTCATGCACATGTATGTGTGTGCCTGTGTGTGCATGTGTTTGTGAATGCCTGCCTGCTGGCCCGCGAGTATGTGTGAATGTGGTATGTGTGACTATGTGCTTGTCACTGTGCCATAGGCTTGCATGTCTGTGTGTCGTGTGTGTGTGTGTGTATGTGTGTGTGTGTTGCAACAGTGTGTTGTGTCTGTGCCTAGATTTATCTGGGAGGTGGTGTTTGCCTGGAAGTATGTGTGTGTATAGTCTGTGTATGTATGTGTGTTAGGGGTTGTGGTGAGGGGATCTGGGATCCCATCCCACCTTGAGCTCTGCACATTTGGGATTACTGTAGGAAAGGACATGATGAGTCAATGGCCTTAGCGCCCATCTGTGCAGCAGAGAGGGGACGGGACTCGCTGCAGAAAGAACAAGAGGGTAGGGAAGGCCTACTGGATAGACAGGGAACATTGGCAGGCACCTCTTTGCAGATTGAATTTGCTGGATGCTCCTTGAAACCTGGTTGGAACCGGTTACTGTGGTGATGTCTGTGATGGGGGTGGGGAAGATGGGGGCCAAGCCAAGAGGTGGCGGGGAGGGAAAGAGGTAGCTCAAGGAGGTGTTAATGAAAAGCAAAGGAGAGTTGCAGACCCATGTCAGGGCCAAAGAAAGCGGGTGGCAGAAATGGCTTGTTGGCCACACAAAGGGAGCCGTGGGAGGCTGGAGGGGCACAGTGCCCAGAGAAGAAGCTGATGAAGCGTGTTTGTAGCATAGAGACAGGAACAGGGAGGGATGGCTGTCCATTCCCCCCAATTATAGCTCATCTGCTGGCTGCCCACACAGAGCTCCGAAGATTGGGGTAGGGGGAAAAATGCAAGACATTCACCTCTTCTTTCAGCTTCAGCAAATTCCAACCAGATTTGGGGACTCAGGACCCATGGGTAGTGGCCATGAGGGGTTACAGCTTCCGTAGCTACTGTTGAAGCTCTGGGTGGGAGCACTAGAATCCTCCAGCTGAGTTTTTTCAGTTCTGCTCAGAACTGGGTGAGTACACGGAGCACTACAGATGGTTAATGAGGAGGAAAATAGTGACAGCTACAAGGAGCACTTGCTTAGAATTTCATAGCTTGAAAAACACATTTCCCTCCGTACAACAATAGTAGGAGGGACAGGTTTTTCCTTTTTAAAATATTGACATTTTGCAGAGCAGGTACATGAAGGTCAGAGAGGTTAAGTGACTGACTAAAGGTCACCAAGCAAGTTGGTGTGTTAGTACTAGGTTTGCTCACTTCAAATCCTTTGTCTTACTCGACTTTTTTCAAGGCAACCTCAAGTCTTTTGGGTACCCATTTTGCTTTCTTTCCTTTTAACGCAGATCCCATATGGCCAGCACTTGAGGGACTTTGGCAAGTGTCTTTCCCTCTCTCTGTATCCAGGGCAGCTGTGTGGAAGAGGAAGAAAGGAAGAGTAATTAGCAAATGCTCTTCCTCCTCCTTCTCTTCCACACATTAATCCATATGACCCACCAAGGGGCACCTGGGTGGCTCAGTTGGTTAAGTGAATGCCTTCAGCTAGGGTCATGATCTCAGGGTCCTGGGATCAAGCCCCACATCAGGCTCCCTGCTCAGTGGGGTGCCTGCTATTCCCTCTTGTTCTGCTTGTACTTTCTCTGTCTCCCAAATGAATAAAATCCTTTTTTTTTTTTTAAAGCAAATGATCCATCCAGCTCCAAGTGCTGAGCTGTCCTTGGTGCTGATATGTCCTTTTCTCAGGAAAGAGGCAAAGGGCAAGGGTCTGCTCTAGTCTCCATCAGCTACACCTGTCCTTCCCATCCTGCCTTCCCCGTTTTTCTCTAAATCTTTTAGATCCTTCCTTCCTCCATCTCTCTCACTCTCTCTCCCCTGCCTCTTCCTCAAACCACAGACTTCCAGGGTGGAAAGACATTTCCAGGATCAAAAACCCAGTGTCCCATCAAACATTTATTATCTCTGTGATGGTGATCAAGTTATTTACCACTCTCTGCTCCACTAATCACACTGTAAAAACAGAAATGGTGATTCCTTCTTGAGGGTTGTGGTGGGGATTTGTTGGAATAGTGACTCAAGAACACCCATCCCTGTATCTGGTATACAGCAGGTGCTCATTAAGCAGGATTGTATGTTTATTTCCAGGTCATTGGCATTCCCCTCAGAGTTCATCCTGAAGTTCATGCATTTTATAACAAAATGTAGTCTCTTTGGAGGGAGTTTTCTAAGTGGTGCATTGTTCTTAGTGTTAGACTAGTTTTCATTTCCTTGGAGTAGACTTTTGTTGGTATTTTTACTGAGAGATTTCTTGAGCAGATCTTGTTTCCTTAATGAGACTCAGTTTCCCCATTTACAACATGTGGGAGGTAAGTCCTCCCCTTCCTGCCTGAGGAGTTGGTGAGAGCATCTGTGACTAAGGGAAGCAGCTCCTAGGAAAGGGTATGATTCCTGCTTCTGTGCATGTCTCTGCCATCATATGTGTCTTTTTTTTTAATATTTTATTTATTTATTTGACAGAGAGATAGTGAGAGAGGGAATACAAACAGGGGGAGTGGGAGAGGGAGAAGCAGGCTTCCCACCAAGCAGGGAGCCCAATGTGGGGCTCGATCCCAGGACCCCGGGACCATTACCCAAGCCGAAGGCAGATGCTTAATGACTGAGCCACCCAGATGCCCTCATGTGTGTGTCTCTTGATATGGGGGGTCCATGCCAGGTGTGTCCATCTCTGAGTTGGGAGTTTCTGGACCGCAGGACAGAATTGCATCTTCGGTTTCTAACAGCACCTAGGATGGAGACTTGCCCTGGGCCAGGGCTCAAATGGTACTTGTGAATGTGTGTGTGTTTTGTGTGCGTGTGTTTTGTGTGTGGGGGGGGTGACTCACATGTGTACGTGTGCATGTTGTTTCCTCAGCAGGGCCCCTGCTCCCTGCTCTGGGCAACATCCCACCACCTCCACACTGAGAGGGATGCTGGTCAGCTAAGCCCTGTTTTGAGCTTGTGCTCCTTTTTCTTTGTTAAGATGTGATCCTCAAGGTGATGGACAATAAAAAGAAAGAGGAGCTGTTGTCCTACCAAATCCCCATCAAGTACCTGCGTGTCTTCCACCCCTACCATTTTGAGCTGGTGAAGGTAAGTCAGGGCCCTGAGTCCCTGTGGGCCTGGGATAGGTAAGGGGACCCACCTTGATCCCCCTTGCTGTACCCTCAGAGCCTCCCACGCTCACCCTGCAATATGACAAGACTTGGAACATATGGGGCTCAGGAAACCCAGCTCCTGGCAGGTAGATAAGAATGATTTCCATGAGAATTTGGAATTCTCTGAATACATCTCTGTAAAACAGCCCAACAGCTTAGAACACCTACTTCATTAAATGAATATACCAATGAAAGATACATTCTGGTTTCATGTATGTTTAAAGTGGAAGTAGATCTGGGGCACTTGGGTGACTCAGTCATTAAGCGTCTGTCTTCGGCTCAGGTCATGATTCTGGGGTCCTGGGATAGAGCCCTGCATGGAGCTCCCTGCTCGGCAGGAAGCCTCCTTCTCCCTCTCCCACCCCCACTGCTTGTGTTCCCTCTCTCGCTGTATCTCTCTCTGTCAAATGAATAAATAAAATGTTTTTTTTAAAAAGTGGGACTGGGGCGCCTGGGTGGCTCAGTGGGTTAAAGCCTCTGCCTTCGGCTCAGGTCATGATCCCAGGGTCCTGGGATCGAGCCCCACATCGGGCTCTCTGCTCAGCGGGGAGCCTGCTTTCCCCTTTCTCTCTGCCTGCCTCTCTGCCTACTTGTGATCTCTCTCTGTCAAATAAATAAATAAATAAAATCTTTTTTTAAAAAAAGTGAGACTAGATCTAAAAATCAAAGAAATACAGTGTTTACAGAATTCCTACTATGTCCCCAGTCCTGGGCCAGACACCATCTCTAATCCTCAAGGTGAATTACATTTTGCATACATAGGACTGGGACCCAGAGAGAGGAATCCTGTCAACCTGGGTGACAGAGCAGATGAGTAGCACATTGGAGGGTGAGCCCTGGTCACCTGTCTCCCAGGTCATTTCTTCCTGCGCTGCCACATAGTGTGTTGGCTGGAATAAGGTCCAGAAGATTTGGGGCAGGTGGAAGAGAAAGTGCCCCCCTGGAGGGCACCCCTTTAGTAGGCAAGTGGGCAGGAGCCTGGAGTGGGGAGCCTCAGATATCCCAGTCCATGGCTTGAACTTCCCAGGACGGGTCCGCCACCCGTTCCCTCTCCCCAGTGCTGACTGGTGGAAGGGAGAACTTACTCACTCATGGCTCAATACTTAGTACCTACTATGTGCCTGGCACTGGACCAAGATGAACAGAGCATTACTTTCCCCTCAGTGTGCACTCCAGGCCCCTCTTGTTGTTTGGAGTAAAGAACAATGTGATACAAGATTGCCTAGGTTCCTACCCCTGGTCTGCCTCTTGCTAACTGTATATCCATAGGAAGCTGCTTAACCCACTAGGCCTCCCCATTCCTCACGGGCAAAATAGACACTGAGCATGCACTTGGACAATCAGTTGCAACAATGGGCCTAAGGACCCTGGCAAAGCACCTGCCAGTGTTGGTGGCTGAGTTTGGGTTAGTTCCCCTCCTTTCTTCCCATCAAGCCCTGCACTGATCTTCTTTCTAAACACCTTCTTGACCATGACCTAGGGATCTTTACCTTCTTAAGTCCCTTTCCTAAGCCTGGAGGAGGTACCTGGGGCAAGCAGGGACAGGAAGGGCCAGAGAGAAGAGTGACTCCCCTGGAAGGCTTCACACTTCAGCTGTGACTCTGCGATCATCACCCAGGCCTTCTGGCTCTCTGGCTACTTACAACCCAGGCCCTGTTATCACATCTCCACAAAGAGAGCAGGCAGGCCGTGGTCCTTATGAGGGCGATGAAATATTCAAATAGAAAAGGGAAGATTTATTATATTGATCTTGGAAAGGCTCGCAGGGACCATGAGCTTTAATTATCAGCTCGGAGCCCCGGTGGAGCAATACCAAGTGATTGTCTGCAAAGGGCTGGATTTATGGCTGGGGGCTGCCCCTTAGTCACTCTCCTCCTGGTGTGTCTTCTTCCCTCACCCTGACCCAGGCGGCTCAGTCTGGAAAAGCTGAGGGGGCCACTGACAAAACCCACCTGTACACCACCATCGTTCGGAAGGGGAGCTTCTTCCCCCGCTACATCGGCAACAACCACACAGCTCTGGAGGTACGGGGACTGGGGTCCCGGTTTGGGAGGGCAAGTTTTGAGCAGCCCCCAGGCCCTGCCCTTCACCACCTCTGACTGGCTTGACTTTGTGAGTCAGGGAGGGGAGTCTGGGGAAGAAAGCAACAGGGCCTTTCCAGAATAGCCCACGTACTTTGCGAAGGACAAGCCCTGGGATCTCAGGGATGATGGGGATAAGGATGGAGATGAAAATGATGTCTAATCTTTCCCAACATTTCCAGGTCCCCAGTCCTACCCTAACCTGGCCACCTCTTGCTCTGCTTCACACACTGCAGGCAGGATGGAGAACAGGAGGCTTCCAAAGCTTGATGTCTGCCTGAATTTCAGGGGATTGGGGGGGGGGTGGGGAGGAAAAGTTGTTCCTCTCCTAGTCTGTTCCTCTTGAAGTAGTGACCCCTGATCTAGGGCTTACAATCCCCTAAATTTTAGGGCTTCTCCCCTCTTCTTTGAGTCCTATCTCTGAAGAGGTTTGGCTGGCCTTCTAATTAGGCATTCATTCACCCATTCAACAGCTATTTACATAGCCTCCTCCAGGCCTGGCCCAGCTTGGACCTAACTTCCACACACACCATCCCCAACCTTCTACCCCAACCTCAGCCTTCCAGCAGTTTCAGAAGGATGGGCCATGCTCCAGAAATATGCCCAGGAACCTGCCCCCTCTCCCTTTCCCCCATGGCCTTCAAACTGCCAGGAATGACATTCAAATGCAGCATTGGCCTGAATGGGATGGGGAGGGCGGGGTCACCAAGAAGGCCCAAACTCTGGGCTTCCCCTGCCCCAGCCAGGCTGATCTGATCCACCCCGCAGCACTATAAGAACTGCTCTTGACTCCCATTTCACAGCTGGGGACACCAGGACCCAAGAAGAAAGAATCTGGGATGCAAGTCCAGAGGTCCTGAACCTCACCTCTCCTTTCCCATTGGATGCCTCCCTCTGTTCCATTCTCCCTCCCTTTTACATCACGCCCTTTCCTGAGACCTGCCAGCAATACACACATTCATACACACACATTCACACACATTCATGTATACACACACACATGCACATATACACAAACACACACAGAACTAGGAAGAATGGCCACAGCTAGGTCAGGCCACGCCCCACAGTGAGAAGGACATACCCTTAAGACCCAGCAGAACCCCGGCCTGCAGGGGTCTCCGACGATCTGCCCCATGCCTACCCCAGCCCCAGACTTACCTAGTAGGGTCTCCAGCAGTGTGCCCACTCCCTGTCCCCAGCACAGATGCCCCCCACTTCTGGTCCAGAGAGCAGACTGGAGAGCACAGTGGGCAGAGAAATTGCTTCCGTCGCTTACCAGCTGTCATGAGCTGGTGTGCTGCAGCAGCTGTCTCATTCACACCTGACCATGCAGCACGGACCAGGTGTAAATTAGCCATCATCCCTCAACCTTTCAGAGACCTGCTTTCAGTCCCTACACCTGTTGGTGTCCCTGTGAGCATGAGGGCCTGACACCTCCGCAGCGGACTCCCTCCGCCCAGACTCCTGCCCCCACCCAAAGTTTGAATCACCTTCACCAGATCCAGTCCTTTGAATCTAGGGCAGGGAGTCAGTCTCCAGGGGCCCCCGTTAGTGCTGAATGGCCCTAAGCACTATTATTTGAAGGCCTTACAGGCCACCAGCTAAGATGGGTCCTGGCAGAGGGGCCCAGGAGGGAGTGCTCAGGGAGGAGGAAAGAGAGAAGAGCCAGAGGAAGCCCCAGCTCCCAGGCACTGTCCTCCCATTGCAGGTCAGAACTAGGAGGACCAGAGACAGTATGGTCCCACCCTTCAGTGTACGAGCTGGGATCCAAAGGTCCAGAGTGGATCAGGACCGGCCACAGGGACATAGTGACCCAGCTGTTGCGAGGAGCCCTTCAGCTGTGTTCACAGCCCCTTCTCTTTCTATTTTTCCTCCCCTGAGCACCCCATAGTTAGGATCCCTTCTACCCTCCAAGGACAGCTCAAGCCCAGCCTCTCCCTGAGGCCCCTGCCTGGCCCCTCTTCCCCCCGTCCCAGGCATCAGAGGTTCTATCTCTCTCTCTGGCTCCGAAGCACACTCAGCATCTCCCTCCCCTGTCCTCCACTCTTCTCCATCAGTGGAGCTCATTTTTCCCCAAAACAGAAACCGAGCTCCTACTCTGTGCCAGGGACATTTGTTAACAGCTGGAGAAACAGCAGTGAACAAGGCAGACATGGTCCCCACGCCTGTGGAGCCTGGGTTCTACTCAGATGGGCAGAACATGAACAAGAAAGAAATGAGAATGAACACAGGCCATGATGAATGCTATGGAAGAGGCAATCCAGGGGCTAGCGAATGGGGTGGGCTGCTTTTAGTAAGACTGGTCACAGAAGGCCTGCCAGAGGTGGTGACATTTAAGTCCTGAAGGAAAAGAAGGAGCCCATTGCCACTGAGTCACTGGAGGTGGGGATGTTGAATCTAGGCAGAGGGATCATCCTGTGCAAAGGCCCTGAGGCAGAAACAAATCAGCATGTTGAAGGGGTGAGACAAAAGAGGCTGGAACAAAGCAGGAGTTGGGGATTGGTGGAGATGTGGGCCAAGGGCAGACAGGCCAAAACATGCAGGCTTTGGCCATGATGGTAAGAATGACAGAATTCACTCTAATGGCAGTGGGAGTATGGTCATTCCTGGTCTCAAGCAGGGGAATGACATAGTTCAATTCATTTTTACAAAAGCAGTTTTTGCCATCATGTATCAAATTGCCTGGGAAAGGGATGGGTTGGGTGAAGAATAGAGGCCAGTGATGGAGGTCAAAGAAGTAAAAGGAGCCACAGGAATCACAGCTGGGGGAGTTAGGGTGAGGGTAGAGGGGTAAGTGTGAGACCATTCTGTGGGTAAGGGGCGACGGCCAGGAGCCAGATCAGGAGTCTCTTGGATTGGCAGTGGAGGTGTGTGGGAACAGAATCTGTGTCTTCTCCCCCTGCCTTCCCAATGCCTAGCCCAGAGCCTGAAGGAGGGCGGCAGAGAATGAAACAAGTGAGACAGATGGAGTCAGGGATGAGCTCATTATTGGGGCAAAAGATGGCAGCTGGGTTGGCCCTGTCCCCAAGAGGGCCCCAAATTACCCAAGGTTCACCTGCCTCTTCTCTTCCCCAGGTCTTCCTCCGGGGAGTCAACGAGCCCCTGGTCAACAACCCACACCCCATGGTGGTCATTGCCAGGGTGGTTCCCAACTACAGTGATTTTAAGTGAGTGGGGCCCAGGTGGCTGTGGACAAGGGGAGGGCAAGGAGGGCAGAGGTCAGAGGAGGCAAAAGGCTGTCATTGTCACCACAGACCATGATCCCAAGAGCCCTAGAAACCTATCCTCCACAAGGCCTTTCAAACCTCCCCCTGGGCCTGAGGTCCCAGGAGGTTGCCCACGGTCCATGGAAAGGGGTGCCTCAGAAGTCTCTCGAGAGCAGGCTGCAGAGGAGCCAGTAGCTGGAGGAGGAGAGCAGTCCTTAGCTCCTCCAGACCTGCCTCCCCATCCCATACCCACCACATCCCAGTACCCCCTCCTATTCTAGTGCAAGGCCAAGCCTCCAGCCAGTGGTTGTCCCCAAAGAAGGCCGCCTGTGGGTTAGCTCACATGACCTCATGATTGTTAGCCTTGCCCACCAGTCCCCTTCCTTACCCTCCGAGGGTCTCCGGGGCCCCACGTGAAGCTCATGACCCTCCTCCCCAGATGACCTTTGGGGTTGGGTGGGTTTGCAGTCCTCAGACAGATGCCCTTCCTGAGGGTAGTTTGGTCACTGGAGGTCACACAGCACTGTCCTCTGTGACAGCACCAACTCCTGGGGGTCAGCTGTCTGCTCTGTCACTTCCGCTGACTCTGATGGCCCGACGGGACTCCACTACACACCATCTGTTGAGTTCCGATGACCTGGGAACACTCCTTGCTTGTTGAGGGAATGAAGCTGATTGATTCACTCACTCCTGGCCCTCCTAAACGCTCAGCACATGCGCCACATGCTCACAGCCTCCTGCCCCCCAAATCCTGCAGTTGCAGCTTCTGTGCCCCACCAAGCCTAAACCAGAACTGCCACTGCAGAGTGGGTCATTCTGGCAAGGACTTCCAAAGGCAAGGCTTTTTAAAGATGGGGGTCGCTGGGGCATTCAGGTGTGGCCCAGGCCACAGTGAGTCATGGGGAAGGGAGCCTGGGAGCTGCAGCCCGTCTCCTGACTTGGTTGAACTTTCCCAAGGCTTGGGCCAGCGATCCACCCCCTGTCCCAGTATCCAGGCCCCGGCCCCCTCGTCCTCTCTCATATCAGTCCACAGTCCATCTTCGTGGGAGCCCTTGGCTGCTGAGCTGGGGCACAGAGCCCAGAGCCCTGGGCACCTGTTACACTCGTGGGTTGACCCACGTCTCCTTGCCTCCCCAGGGTCCATCAGGTAAAGCAGGACCCAGCGTTCGTAGGGCTGCCCATCACCCGACTCTCCTTTCCTGTCTCATCTGTGATGTACTTTGATGTTCCTCGGGTCAGCCAGAACGGGTGCCCTCAGGTATGGCTCCTTCCCCCACACACCCTGTCACTGGACTCGTACCTCTAGTGTCTCACCCACGGGTTGATTCACTCCCTCAGTCCCTGGACTGTTAAGGAATTTACTGAACCGGCTACTACCCAGAGCCAAGCCTCTCTGTGCTATGGAGGAGCTGCCCTCGGGGCGCTCCTGGTCTAGTGAAGATGGGTATCCCACGCATGAAAAACCCAAACATTGACACAATATAATGTGTAATGTAATAACAAAGCCAGTGGGACGGTCAGAGCTGGAAATATCAGAGGAGACAAGACACAGAATGACAAATATGGTCTGAAGCCACTTAGATGAGGTTCCTAGAGTAAGCAAATTCATAGAGCCAGAAAGGAGAATGGTGGTTGCCAGGGACTAGGGGAAGGGGACAGCAAGGTGTTCTTGTTTAATAGGTACAGACTTTCCTGTTTAGGTTAATAAGAAAGTTCCAGAAATAGTGGTGATGGTTATACAACATAGTGAATGTACTTAATGCCACTGAATTGTGCATCTAAAGATGGTTAAAATGGGACAGTTCATGTTGCATATATTTTACCACAATAAAAACAATTTTTTTTTATTTGAGGCAAGAGAGATGTGAAGTCTGGGGAATTAGGGTCGGTATCCACACAAAAGACTCTTGGGTTTTTTAGAGGGGACGGATGGTGCAGGGCGATAGAAAACAAGATCACAGGAGCGGAGATAGGATGCACAGAACATTGAAGATGTTGGGGTGGGGTGTGCAGACTGTGGCTGGGTGCCAGGGAATGGCCAGATCAGTCCGTTCCCATCGTGTCTACTTCAGCTGGAGCTTGCCCCACATGATGGTCCCAACATTCCTAGAGGACTTGAAGAAGACAGGGGTGCCTGGGAAGTCCTTCCTGTTGTCTGCCTACCACTGTTCATGTCTGGCATGGCAAATACAGAATGAGGCACCCCCTTGAGTCCCCAGACTTCGTTTAAAGGCAAGGGCATTTGAAGGCTCAGACACAGACAAGAGTGATGGTGGCAAGGAGGGGTGGGACAAGGGGGGGACCCTGGGGACAGAGGCTTCAAACCCAAACCAATCCTTGGCCTGATTTCCCCAGAGTCATCTCACACATGGCCCTGCATTTGCCCAGAAAATTATGAACCAATCAGCAGGTAGTCCCAAGGGGCAGGAGGCGCTGGCTGCCTTAATGAGGAAGCCCCCTCCCTATCCGGCAGTCTCTGGCTGTCTTTGCTGCCGAACCAGTCTTGGTAGTGGAGCTGCCCCTAGCTACAGAGCCTTGCCTCCAGTGCCTCGTGCATGGGTGAGACTCAAGGCCCACGGTCCAGTGATGGCAGACATTTGTTGACGTTCACTAGACAACATGGCAATTGGGCCAGGATGAGAACTCCTGGAAGTGAGGGACAGGGGCGGGGCTTCTGTGGTACAAGATAGGAGTGGGCGGAACTCTACCTGAAAGGATACCAGTCACGGGCTGACATTACCCCCTCCCGCCCCTTCCACACTTCGGGGTCCTTACCTGAGTTGAGGGGTGGCGGTGTCTGGAGTCGCCGTGGTTTCCCACCAGCTGCCCACTCCCGGCCCCCCCGCCCCATGGCAAAGCACTGCGGCCGGGGATTTGAGGGCCTGATCCACCTGGGTTTGACCCCTGCTCTGTGACTTAGTAGCTACGTGACCTTTGGCAGCCTTCTCAATTTCTGCAGCTCCAGATTCCTACCTTTACTGGGCTGTTAGAAGGCCCTGAAGGGCTCAGCTGGGCACAGCGTCCAAGCCCAGGGCGGAGGTTCAGGGGGCTCGTCCCTTTCAGAGCTGCCCCTCCCCTACTGTCGGATGCCCCCTGAAGCCAGCCTCACCACTGCCCTTGTTATATTTGGCTACAAGTAACCCCGTGGACTTAAGCTCTAAAGATGCCTTGTTACTTGTTACGCTTGGCGAGAGGTCCCCCGCATAGGATGCTGCCAGAATCGGTTAATGCACCATCTCAACAACGTCCTCAGGACTCAGGATCTCTCCAGCACCACTGAATTGCCATCTTCAGTTGACTAACAGCTCATGGAGGCAAAATGTTCGCGGCACCCTCATCCAGACAGGACCAGGACCCGAGAGAGCGAGCCTCCCCTTCTCACCCCTGGCTTTTCTGAAGCGCTGGAAACCTCGCACCCGGAGCAGACCTCCCCTCTGGTCTCATTGGCCAGAATTGGATCACATGCCCTGCTCTCAGCCAGTCACTGAGAAGGGGCGTGGCATCATCTGCGGTGGCACCCGGACCAAAGCGGGTTCTGTTGGTTAGAGACAGACAGACAGAAATGGTTGAAGGGCATAGTGTCTGCGTCACCCCTCTGGGAACTGCTGATGATGGCAAAACTGGTCAGTGAAGGGATAGTTGGGCCCATGGGCCCGAAATAGGGTGGGACTTAGGAATTAGTCGTACCCTGCATCCCGCACATTTGTGGGGCGGGGGGCACTGCCCATCAGGCTGCTCCCGTTGGCCTGCCCTCCTTATAGAACTGAGGCAGAGCTCCCGGCTGATGAAACAGAAGCAGAGAAGTTGTCTGTGCCCACCGTCGTCTCCCCTGTCTCAGCCCCCTCGGCCAGTCGGTCCCCAGGCTGTCACGGGACCCCTTTCCATCCCGCAGACCTTGCCCTCGTGCTGGCCTCGTCTCTTATGGACCACCGCAGCGCCTCCACTCAGGTATCTCCAGCTCAGCCTGTGAGAAGCAGCCATGGCAAGCCTGGCCCAGCTCTAGACCCTTCCCCTGGACCCTGGACAGGTTGAAGCCCTCCCTGGCAGCCGGGGACACAAGGCCTCATCCCCTGGAGCCTCCTGGCTCACGGCCCCAACCCCCACAGGCTTTCTGCAGGTTCTCTGGATGCCCAGCTGTGCTCCACACGCATGCTTTCCTCTCTGGGCTGCCAGCCTCCCCCTCTGCTGCACTCAGCCTGGAATGGCCCTCCTCCCACAGATCCTCCCTTCCCAGTCAAGGGTCGTTGCTTTCTTCTCCAACACCCCAGCACCCACAACCCACAACTTGCTTAGACCTCCGCATGGATCATAGGAGTGTTTGTGTGTGTCCTATCACCTGGGAAGATGGTGAGCTCGAGAGGGAACAAGGTCTGACTCTAGCTCCCCCAAAGACCCAACAGCACCCCTGAGGTGTAGAGCATGGACAACCCCAGTCAGCATCAGCTGAGTTCAGTTGAACTTTGGTCTTGAAGGCAAGGCATCCATTTTCTCCTTCAGCCTGCACAATAGCCCCCAAGGCATAGGGCAGAAGATATTTCCCAGTGGACAATGACATCTCAGGTTCCAGCAGGGGAAGGGACTTGCCAGAGGTCATGCAGCAAGTTTGAGGAAAACCTGGGCCCAGAGCCCGTGTATCCTAGCTCCCTTGAGGCCCCCCAGCATCAGCTGCTGGCAGCTACCCTTCCCAGGATGGGTGGAGCAGGTAGTGTTAGGTAGGGGTGTGGGTGTGGTGGGCCCAGGGGAAATGGAAGGAGGGCCCACGGGCCCATGTAATGAAACCTCTGCTCCTAGGGAAGGCAGGGCTGCCTCAGTGGCCAGGGGTTAATGGCTTTGCTGAAGATCACAGCTGAAGGTTAATCACATTCCTTAATTCCACAGCCTGCAGTGGCCTTTCCCATTAGCCTCTGTGGTCAATGGCTTCCCCGCCCCACACCCTGCCCCCAACCCTCCCCCCCCACACATGCCACCAACACCTTTACCAGGGCCCTGGCGTCAGACTCCAGAGGTGGTTTAAACTTGATTCCTTCCCCCTCCCCCACCCACAAGACACCCTCTCTCCCCAGCTGTAGGTTTGAAGGGATCTCTCTTGGAGGACTCATCCTGGGAAACCATTCAGGGAAAGACCTATCCTTCCTGAGCAGTCAGGCACTATTTCTTGTTCTGTAGACTCCATTTAGACACATTAATAGGCCCCAGAGAGGACAGCCAGCATCCATTAAATGCCCTCCCCCCGTCCAGGGTGGGAGCAAGGCATAGGGGCAGCAAGGGACTGAGTCACAGGTCCTCCTTGAGTGCCTCAGGGCTTGGCAGTGGTCCAGGCAATGGGAAGCCTCCTCTGGCACTCAGTGGGGTGGCTCTGGGACGGGCATGGTTTGGGGATCAATCCTGAAAGACCATTTCCAAGCCCCACAGAACCTGGAGGCAGCCTCTCTAGCCTGACCTGGGGCCAAGTGGCTATCCCTGAGCGACCTCCAGAGCCTGTTCTCAGGAACAGTCCCATCACCCCAGTCCCTGTCCCTGTGTTCAGGACCCCCGGCCCCCAAAGTGACTGCACCCCATGTCCCCAGGGGCAGGGGCCAAAGTGGACACAGCTGAGCCTCAGGCGGGGCCTCAGAGAACCAGAGCAGACACATTAGTGTGACATGCATCAGAGCCCTGCCACTGCTGGTGGGGGTGGGTAGACCCACACTGATATTTCGAGATCCGGCATCAATAGCTCCTGGAGCCAGCGGAGCATTTGTGCTGACCTTTCTGAGCAATGACTGGTTCCCGCAGGGGAGCGGGAGGTGGGAGCTGGTGCTGCTGTTGCTGACAGCTCCTGGCTGGGGACAGAGGCCAGGCTGCCTCTGGAAGAGTCTGCCCCGGTGATCCCAGTCCCTCCCTGTGTTGGGACCGACCGTGCGGGGCTGCTGGCCGACGCCATTATGGTCCATTCCCCACTCCCCACCTTCTTTGCAGCCTTTGCAGCTGCTCGACATCCTCCACCTGCAGTCCCTCCTTATTCCAGGCATCCTCAACCCTTGCCATGCTTGGAGCCGCCTCCACTGTTGTCCTGGGTGATTTTCCCAGCCAGAAGGCCCCCCTCCTTCCCTTCGCCCTGCCAAATCTTACTTCAGAGCCTTCCTCGGGTCCTGCTTCCTGCGAGACGGCTTTAGTGGCCATCCTTGGGAATGTCTTCTGGAGCCCCTTATTCAGGGACTCTGGTCAATACTGTAGTGCCTTAAAATGTATATCCTTTTTTGTTTTTTTAAAGAGTTTATTTACTTATTTGTCAAACAGAGAGAGAGAGTGCACAAGCAGGGGGAGCGGCAGGCAGAGGCAGAGGGAGAAGCATGCTCCCCATTAACCAAGGAGTCCAATGTGGGACTCAATGCCAGGACTCTGGAATCATAACCTGAGCTGAAGACAGACACTTAACTGACAGAGCCACTTAGGCGCCCCAAAGTGCACGTCCTTTAATTCAGCATTTCCACTTTGGGTCCTTGGGAATTAATCTGAGATTCAGAAATCCACATCAAACAATATTCAATACAGAACTATTCTAGGAAAACATGGGAAGGGAGAAACCAGGGCTCCTGGACATGATCAAAAAAACCCTGCAGCTACAAAGATCACGGATAACGAGCGTTATTTGTGACTCTGGATATACTTAGGTTTTCACAGTAAATGAAAAACATAGGATGTTAGGATCACAATTATCTACAAAGTAGGCTTAGCAAAAAACTAGAAAGAAACACGCTGTCCTAGGATAGTTGTCTTTAGTGTAGGAATTTGGTGTGTTTGGGGGGATGTTTGTGTTTGGTTTTGTTTTAAGAAGGCTCCACACCCAGCCCAACTTGGGACTTGAACTTATGACCCTGAGAACAAGACCCAGACAGAGATCAAGAACCAGATGTTTAACTGACTAAGCCACCAGGCCCTAGGTTTTTCTTTTTAAGCGTTCTACTTTTCTGTGTTTTCCACAATTCATTTATTACACGCATGTTGCTTTTTAACAATTGGGACAAACATTTGTGACATGTGTAGACACACAGACGGCCATGTCTTGACATCCCTTCACTGGGGAGAAGCTATGGCCCCACTGTCTACTTCCACTATCTCCTTTCAGCTATCCAAGCCAGCGGGACCCCCAGAGCTGCCTTTATGGAACCAATCCTTCCTCTTCCAAGGCCGAGACGGAGCCACCAACTTCTCGGAAGACACAGCCCTGGTGCTGGAGTACTACTCCTCGGCTTCCAGTGAGTGTCCCTTGGGTGCGGTGCGAGGGCAGCCGTGCCTCAGGACACACGTGCCAAGGGTGCTCAGACCACCTGCCTCTGCCCTCTGCGGGGGTGGGTGAAGGGGACCCGGTTCCAGTGCATGCGGGCAGGTGGAGGAGCTCCTGGCTGGCTTCCTAGTCCTTGTTCCTTGGCACGGGCCAGCACACATTGGTCTTATTCCCATATTAGACCCATGCCTTACCCCATCCCCACGGACCTGTCAGTGAGGAGGGAGGGACAGATTCCCCCAGGGCTCACAGCATAGAGGGGAAACTGGATTCAGAGACCCACTGATCTATGTAGAGTCTGAGTTCCACATGGAGAGAGTAAAGAGCCCCCAAGGCCAGAGACAGGGGAGATCCGTATACACGCCCAGAAGCACAGAATATGTGGAAAGTTGGTCTTGAATTCACAGAGCCACGTTCAGAGAAGGAGGAGAGTTGTGCAGGGCAAGGCCAGGAGGCAGGAACGGAGAGGCAGGAGATGACTGGATGTTGGGTACTGAAGGACTGGGGTGCCTGCCGGGGCCGCCACACTGGGATCCTAGGGGTCTCGGGTGGGGGCTTTGGTGGGAGTCCCAGCTGGTCCTACCCCTACAGTGAAAGGCAGTGAGCCATGGACTCTCAGCAAGCCCTTGGGCGTCTCCGTGTTGCCGCTAAAGAGCCGTTTGTACCGCAAGATGCTGGCAGGGAAGGGTGTGAATGGGCTGCGTGTGGAGAAGCTTCCCATCACCGTGAGTGCCCCGCCCTGACCAGAGCCCATGCCAGGTGCCCATTCCTGCCCCAGCCCACCCTGTTCCATCTTGCCCCACTGACGCCAGTGACTGGCTTCTCCAGTAGCTTCCACCCCCACCCACAGGGCCCCCACCACGGAAGCCAACCTCAGTCAGGTATAAGGCGCTCCCCTCAGCTGCTGCCCTGAGCAGTGTGAGGAGAAACACAGGGAGGCCCCATGGGACGGTGGCAAGAGCTCTGGCCTTTAACCAGAGAGACTTGGGTTTAAATCCTTACTTGCCCTAGTTCTTACTGTGCAACTAGGCAAGTTTCTTAGACTTTCTGAACCTTGGAGTGCCCATCTTTAATATGGGAACAACATGCCTATATAGGGTCTGTGTGACAAGAGAGCCAAGAGCCCAGTCTCTAGAGCCTGACTATGTGGGTCCAAATGCTGGTTCCACCCCTTACCATATTATATGACCATGGGAAAATTAAAGTCCTGGTGCCTCAGTTTCCTTGTCTGATAAATGGGGTCATAGTAATGGAATTTTTCTCAGAGGGTTGATGTGAGACTTTTTTTTGAGGAAGTACATGTAAAGTACTTAGAAAAGAATATATATTATATATAATAATGAATTGTATATTATATGTAATATATAATAATGTATTAAATCTTACAGAGACTATATATATGTATATATTATATATATATATATATATATGATAAATACATCATTTATTTCTATGCCAACTTTTTCTCTGGCCATCATGTTGTAATAGACCTCAGTCAATGGGAGTTCCCCCAGTCCTCCAGGAGGTCTTCAGTGGAGTTGAGGAGAGAAGTTCAAGGCAGGGAGGGTGAGCAGAGGCGGGGGACCAGCTCTTGCCTCCCTCTCAATTCCCAGGCAGAGGCCCCAGCAGGCCCCTTCTTGGGGAATCTGGAATAGTGGGCAGATCAGAGGCAGAAGCTACGCTGGCCAGCATAGGCTGACTATTCCTCTCTCCTCCCCAGGACACCAAGCTGAAAACCATCAATGGTGAGGCCCCCACAGTGGATATCTCCTTCCAGCTGCTCTCCTCCGAGGTAAGACTGCCTGGCAGTCACGTGCCAGGTCCCATAGCCCTGCAGTGGGTTCCACCCTCCTTCACAATTGCTGGCTGGGGTCAGGGGCTTCTGGAAGGAGGGGACTGCTGCTTTGGATAGAAATGTCTGAGGGTGATTTGAGGCTCCGGAAAATGAGACGAGAGCTGAGATTAGGAAGAGGAGAGTTGAAAGCAGAGGGCCACCCAGACCTGGGAGTCAGCCTCTAACCCAACCCAAGCCAAGCCTGGCTCACTTGGATCAAGGTTCTCCGAGGGTGAACTAGGATTTCAGCTTCTGTTGTTGTGAACCAAACTACTACAAACCTAGAAGCTTAAAATGATGCCCATTTATGGGCTCATACTTCTGAGGGTAGACAGTCTTACATGGCACGGCTCAAATTGAGATGCCGGCAAGGTCACGCTCCTTTCTTGAGGTTCTGGGGAAGAGTGTGCTCCCAGGCTCATTTAGGGGGTTGTCAGAATCTAGTTCCCTGCAGTCGTGGGACCAAGGTCCCTGTTTCCTTGCTGCCTGCCAGCCAAGGGTCACCTCAGCTGCTAAAGGTAACCTACATTCCTTCTCACAATGGCCAGCAGGCAGGTCAAATCCCCCCGACACTTCAAAACTCTTTCTCCTTTGTCAGCAGCCAGAGAAAACCCTCTGCTTTAAAGGGGCTCATGTGATTAGGAGAGGCCCACTCTGAGAATGTCCCCAACTCAAGGTCAGCCATGCCGTGTAACATAATCACAGGGGTCACAGCTCATCATAGGCATGGGTCCTGGGGATTAGGGTGTGGAATATTGGGCGCCCATTTTTGGACTCCTGCCTCCTACAGCTGGGTTGATCCAAGTGGAAAGATACCACTGGCTCTAAACCCTGCCAGACGGATGGGATCTCTTCCTGTAGCCAGCCCTCCCTGGACTCTGAGTCCCAGTTGAACCCCGGTCATTTGGCTCCAGTGCACCTGGCCTGTGCCTTCTGGAATTCTTCCCTTCTTTGGTCTGTGGTGCTAAGACAGGCACAAAGCCAGGATGTGGGCCGTTCAGGACCATGAACGAAGGAGCTACAGGCAGGCACTCGACGTCTGGGTCAGCCCTCTCCCACCGGCTTCCCATAACAGGAAAAATCGCCACCAGTGCTGGGGTAAGACTTGGTCCTGTGACCTGACCCGTGGAGAACACAGAGAATTATATGGTGTGGGGTAAGAAGCATGTATCTGGGAACGTAGCCACTTGAAACTGTGTCCGTGTCCCCATAAGGCCTCCGGTGAGTACTTCCCATCAGCACTTCTGCTTGTGGAATGTTCCGCATTGTCTTCTGATTCCTGGTGAAAGAGAGTTTGTTAGAGACAGCCTGACACCCACCCTCACTCCCACCACCACCACCACCACACCAGGTGTAGGACCAAGAAGGTACCGAGAGGGGAAGACACAGAAGCAGCCCCTAGAAAGAAGCAGGGTCCTTGGAGAAAAAGTCACCCATTTCCCAGACTGCATCTTACACCTCCACAGCTTCTTCTCAGTATCTAGAGTCTGTCAGTGGCCACTGCCTGGCCCTTCCTCACCTCCCCCTGCCTCCTGTCCCTTCACGGGGACACATGTGTCCTGAGGACGGAAAGGAGCATCAAGTGCCCCTGGTCAGGCCACTGGGGGACCCAGCAGGCAACAGGCAGGTGGACAGGACACTTCCCCGGTTGCCCAGGGGCTAGGCACAAAGGTCTCAGTGATGAATTATTCACCGGAGCTGTGCTAAGTGCAGAATTAATCCCTTTCCTTCCAGCTGGCGGCCTCACTAAATTATCCCTCCAAGTCATGCGGGAAAACGCTGCCGAATTCATTTAGCGGCTGAGTGTTTTGATCTGGGCCTTGTGATTTTAGCTTCCCCTTCCCCCAGCCCCCCTTCCCCTGGAGGCGGGTAAAAAAAAAAAAAAAAAATCTTTCGTTAATGGATTTCCGAGAAGAAAGGAAAAGAAAGGGATCAAGATTGGGTGTGTACCAGGAAAAATAGTACTAGAGGAAATTCAGATTCTGCAGCCAAGCATTCAACACAGTTCCATGCACGCACGCTGTCTCACTCCAGCGCGTGCGAGTACCGCCACGCAGATGGTCCCGTATGCACAGACATGCACACGCGGACACACACACACACACCTTTTCATGGGCACACACACTCAATCCACAGACACATGCTCACACACACACACACACACACACACACGTGCAAACAGACGGTTTCACACCTGCACTGGCATACACAGAAACTCCATCTCTTTGTGGCTAAACCATTCCTTGGTGACACTATTTGTGAATTGGCTGAGAACTGACTCACTTTGATTCCAGGATCTTGAACTTCAGTTTGGGGGCTAATGGGGTGGGCTCGGCATAGGTTCTTGCGACCAGGGCACCCAGCCATTCGTTCATTCTTTTATGCCACATATATGTGACGAGGACTCGATTTTGGCCACCCTTGTGGATTGCAATGAGGAGAGGGAGGGGCCAGCAGCCATGGAGCCCATCTGCCTTGAATTTACCCTCATCAGGCTTGGACAGGGCTCCCGCCTAGCATCTGAGCCCTTTTGGCACCCTCCTTTCTACAGGGTAGTTGGAGCGTGTTGAGGGAGGAAGAACAGGAGAATGCCAGGCAGCCAGAGTGCAGAGGGCCCTTCCCCAGCTCTAGCACTCCCCACCACCCGCACTGTCACAGCGCCGCTGTCCCTCTGTGCCAGTGCAAACATTGGGTACCTGCTATGTAGCAGATACTGTCCCAGTTTTAGGGATCTTACACGTCCTCATAAAGCTTATGTTCTTAGAGGGCAGGGACCGTGGCCCAGGCAGTGAGCAAGTCAGTTCATTAGCAGACAGCAGTTCCTGTAAGAGGCCTGACAAAACCCAGTGACAGCAAATACCTGGCAGGGTCTGAATTCCTTTCCTCTTATGGTTCCACCTAAGACATCATCTGCAAGTTCACGGTGGAAGGTACCTGGCCTTCGTGTCTGCATTCCAGCCTGGGGGACCAGTGCCATCGCTTCTTCCATTTTTAAATCAAACATGGCTCGAAGCTTGATGGGCCAGCGCCGGAAACCTGGGATCTTAGAGCCCCATGGACACTCTGGCTGCTGGGGGTGTGGGGAGGGCTTGGATAACGGGTCTCTTGGGGCCCCCCATCCATGTAACTGACAATCCCTTAAGAGCAATTCCTTGCCTGTGGTCCGATGTGCTACTAAAAGATGATGCTTCAGGAGAAATAAATACACATGCTCTATTTGGGTACCTCCCTCCTGAGGACGCATTCTCTTTCTCCTGAGCCTCCGCAGGACAGACAGATTATCCTGATTCATTGAGGTTTGGGTGAACATCATCTCTCTACACCCTCTGCTTCCACATCACCCATTCCCAGAGTTCTGAGAACAAGAACATCGTGGAATTTCCAAATAGGCTGAGACCACAGAGGTGTCTCTCAACTGCCCACCCGGGACAGGATTGTCCTTAACAACATCCACCACAGGTGGTCTTACTTGCTGTGCCCTGACAGGAAGCTCACTACCACCAGATGCCCCCTGTCCCGTGGCTCCATGGCCACAACAGATAGAAGTGACCGCCTCACCCTGAGCCCACCGTCTCTGTGCCCCCAGCCTCCTGGCTCCACCATCTGGGGCTGCAGGGCGACCCTGGCAAGCCTCCTGTGCTGGTTGTGGGGACACTGGCAGGTGGCAGCCATGCGACATGTTGGCAGGCCTACTAGCCAGCAAAGCCTGCAGTTTCTGTGAATGGCGGGTTGGAGTGGTCTCCTGGTTTGGGATACAGTGCTTGAAGCAAGTTCTGCTGGTGATGGGTTAAGTTTTATCCCTCTGATGGGACTTCTCGACAAGCACCTGCCGCTCAGAGTGATCTGCTTTAAGCTAGAGCTGTGTGTGTAGGTGAGCATGTGACTGACTACACATGGATTCACAAAAACTAAAAAAATGGACACCTGCCCATAGGTGGCCAACTTCCCTTTATTGTGCATACAGAGGGCGTTGGCCTTGAGGGGGTCTGTTCAGCTCTAAAAATCCATAAGCCTATGGCCGCTCCACATATACATGTACAAATAACCCTATCTCTCCTCCATTCTCCCTCTGATGTTGGCCTCTGCTCTTTGAAGAGTGTGATCTGGTCCCCCAGGAGTCTATGCTTCTCCAGGCTAAGCAGTCTGCCTCTTTTAATGAACTGGTGTCAAGATCCTGCCGCATCCTGGGTGCCCTCCAGCTTGCAGGCAACCTCTTTGAAGTGAAGCTCACACTGAGCAGGTTTCCCAGGCTGACCCTTGTGAACTGAAGCCCCTCGTTCACATGATAGGTGCTCACAGCGCCAGTCCCTGCCTCCTCGCATGGAAACGTGCCTCTCGCAAGGTGGGACAAGTCTATGCAGTCATCTGGGTGTTTGACGACAGCGTGCCTTCTCAGGCTGGGATTTGGAATCCAGAGTCTTACCCGGGCCGAGCACCAGGGCACCAGGCAGAGATGGGGACTGCCTCCTCCTCAGCCCACAACCCTGAGTGATGCTGGCAGGACTTGAAACCTGTGGGTCTCCTTGAAACCTGTGTGATTTTGGCACAGGATGGGTGCCTTTGAGGAGAGAAGGAGGTGGCACCCACTGTCACCCACTGAGGGAAGGGGCGGCTCCCACAGTCCTGTCCAAACCTCCCCCTTCCCTGTTCTCAAAGGAAGAGGCGGGGTGGGTCTGCAATGCTGTGCCAAGGCCTGCCCTAGTGTTTTTATTCAAATCAGTTACAAAGCTCTCTGGAGACCAGACCAAAGTGGGGACAAGTGGCTGTTTAACAAAGCGGGGAGGGGAAGGCAGGCAATAGGCAGAATCATGCTGGATTTGATGAATTTTTATAAATTTGTTTGAAAGCTACATATGAAGGTCCTGGGCTGGTCCTCAGAGAAGCCCCAGCACAAACCTGTGTCCATTTCCTCACCAAGCACAGCTGCCAGAACGCCCAGCGTTCAGGACAGCACCAGAGCCTCCTTGGCTGGTCCTGTCCTCCGGAGGGTTCTGTCCCCACCCCCAAGACTCCAGCTCTGAGAATGACCACAAGGACAATGATGGATCCAGGGAAAAAAGACCCTTTCCCTTCCCACAACCTCACAACACCCTGCCTGTCTTCCCTTCCACCCCACGCCCCCTACACGAACAGTGTGCATCTTCAGGTCTGGGCTTGAATCCTGGATCTTCCACTGATCTTAGCCTCCCTGAGTCCCCCCTTCATTATCCACAGAAAGGAGCTGTGATCCTTACCAGCCAGGAATGTAGTGAAAATGGAATGAAGGAGCCTGTGTGAGTGCCCAGCTCAGTGTAGTTGCTGACACATCAGACATGAGGACAGGGCTCCTGGGGGAGGGGAACAATGGAGACTTGCTAATCCATCACTCAGCACCCGCCCCTCGTGACAGCCGCTCCACCAGACTCACATCCATAAGGACATCAGGAGGCCTTGTCAAGAGCTGAAGACAAACATCACCAGCCCCACATTCGGTCTCATAGCAATTTTTCAGGGAATGAAGAAACGGAGAAGAGACAGACAATCATCTCTCTCGAGGTCAGATTTGCTGTAGTGTCCCCAGTGGACCCTGCCTTGAGCTGTGGAGGAGAAGTGAAGACCTGCTTCCTGCCCTATGAGTGGGCAGGGCTGGACCAAGAGCCATACTGCAGGCTCATTCCAGATGCGTCACCCACCGCAGGCCTCTGCTGCCTTGAGAATGTGAGCCTGGGACTCCCAGCCAGAGATGGGATGTTTTGAGTCAGGATACAGAGATGGCTAAGGAAGCTGGAAGTCTTGGCCCACCCCTGGTCTGCTCTGCTCTTCTGTGAGCCCAATGCATGACTGCGGGATTGAAGAAGCGGGAGGGGAGAAAACAGGGCAAAACTTCTAGACAAAATTATTCAGAGAGTGGGGGCTGCTCTTGGGTTTTCCCCATCTCAAAGTCACACTACCATAGCCTAGACCTCTCTTTGGCCAAACCAGATGCATCCCAGCTCCACCCAAGGTCATTCAGGCATGAAGTCATTAGCCTTTCTTTGGAGCCCTAACCTGTGCCAAACAGTAAAGCACCCTGACAGATCATTACCACCCATCTTGCTAAGTTCTGGCTGAAGTGCATTGAGCATACAAAGGTCAGGGGAAGAGTCACATAGAAGAATAGTTTAAACTCTGCCTCAAAGAATGGCTTAAAAATTGGCAAAGCAAGAGTGATTCAAGCAGAAGGAATCACAGGTGCAAAGGCATGGAGGCATGATGGTATCTGAAGCATGTGGGACATATGGAGGCTGTTGTGGGCAATGAGACTGGAGACTGAGCCTACACCATGGAGGGCCTGTACGCCAGGATGCAGGGTTTAGACTTTACTGGTGTTTCACAGTGATTCGAAGCTAAGGAAAGTCTTTGGGCAGCAGTAAGATGTGATCTGATCTTTATGCTGGAAAGCTTTCTCAAGAGGTAAATGGGGGGACCCAATAGGAGAGATGAAATGCAGAATGCCCAGATTCCAATCTAACAATAGTGAGCCCACAGACTGTCCAGTGAGCTGTGGGCAGGGCTCTATTTAATACTCAAGTCCTTGCCAGAATTGTTAAATATCCTTATCACTGGCACCCCTCCCCTGATCCTGCAACTTGCTTTTAGATTAACCCTCTGAAAACCATTTTCTGGAGAATGAATTATGGCCACAATGAGGATTAACACTCAGACCCTTCTTTGCTGGCAGAGACTCAGCTTCAAACCCCACTGCAGCTGCAAGACCGTGCAGGATGCCATAATGAGGCTTGTGATATGCATGGGATGCAGCAAGCCCTCTTGGAGGGCCCGTTTTCCAAGCCTTGCCTTCAGCTGAAGAGATAAGAACTTACAACTGGGGCCACAGGAAATGACAAAGCAGTAACTGATCAGGGAGCTGCTGCACAGGGCTCATTATGGTGCTTGCCAGCGGGAGAGACACCCTTATCAGGGAGAAAATTGCATCAGGCCTCCTGAATTACTAGCGATTGGAAGCAGATTTCTTGGGACGCACTTTGTTAGATACCTAATGAGCGGGATACAGGCGGGCAGAGCCCAAGGCCGGTGGGGCGGGGGACAAATGTCTTTGTTAAACAGAATTTGTCAGTTTCCGCTTCAGGTTCCCTGGGGAGGGTTCAGGGCCAGCTAATTGAATTAAGAGCATGTGCGCTCCAGCGAGAAGGCTCAGGGCGGGGGCGAGAGGCAGGCAGGCCGGAAGGCGGGCGCTTTCAGCACCAAGGACAGCAGCTGCATCCTGGCTCGTCTGTAATTGCCAGGGCAGGCTGGAACTGTTGCATTTTGCATGATCAGGGATCTAGGGGATGGAGTGGGTAGAAGGGAGGCAGAAGATGTTAGGGGAGGAGGAGGAAACAGGTGACCCAAGAAGCCTCGAGCCTGTGATGCTATTGGCCTGGTCTGTCTCAACAGACCCTCCTCTGCTGGCAACAGCCAGGGCTGAGAGGCATGAGGAAGCGGAGTCTTCTCTCCACCATGACACTCACGTGGTATGGGGCAGCTGCAGCAGCACAAGGAGTGGTGGGCTGCGCAGCGAGTCTGAGCCAGTACATGGCTGTGCATTGCTTTGAGCTTTCAAAGTAGGTCTCCAATTACAGCCTTAATAAAGCTGGACATGCTGTAGCCATGGAACCAGAATGAGGGGCCACTTATCAGCCCCAAGCTGCCTCAGCCAGCAGGGTGAGACCTGCCAAATAGAAAAGCAAACAACTAGGCATGTGGGGTGGGCTAGCAGCCTCCAACCCCACCTGGAAGAAGAAGAGAGCTAGGTAAGCCTGGGCTTAAATAGGGAGGAATTAGTCCCCAAGGCCTACCCTCTCCTCATTCTCATTTTAGCATTATCCCCCTCTGCCATCCTCCACCCTGACTGCCCACCATTTTGAGCAGCCTGGCGCCTTCCTGTAGCCCCAGACAATCTCCTTTCCCATGAGAAGCAAGGACAAGAGGGACAATTGCCTCCCCACAATGTGAGCAGACTAAAGCTGAGCAGTCTGAGTAGGCAGTGTTAAGGAGAAATGAGGCACTGTGTAGGGTATTGGGAACCTCCTGGTGCCACTTACCTCATATGACAAGAGCCACTGCCTCTGAACACTGTTCTTCCCTTTGGGGCTTCTACCATTTGGGAATCTAAAGATTATTCTATAAAAGTCACCCACTCAACTTGCCCCATCTCCCAGACCAAGATGGATCCTGGCAAAGTTGATTAGAGCAGGAGATTAGAATCGTGGTCAGGAGTCCTGCAAGGATGGGTGTGGGGAGTAGAGGGTACTAGCGTGAAGCAGCTGTGGGATAAAATACTGGCCAGGGCCAGCCATGGATAGGGCAGAGCAGAGTAGATCCTCTCAGTCTGGCAGGAGCCACAGGAAGAGCACCTATGGATCAGAAGGGGCAGAAGAGTTGACATCCACAAACACCCTATCTTTCCTTCCCTCCTCCTGAGAACATCCTCCCCCACAGCCTGCCTACCAGAGACTGACAAGGTGAAGTCTCTGGTCTGGACTGAGGGGTCAGTGTCATTTTAATCTTATCTTTGTGATGAAAAATTAATTATAATAAATTTCAGAATCCACATAAAAGAACCTGGTGAGTGGATGTGAGGGTGAGCTGGCTGTAGCATCTGTCACCCCAGTGATCACCAGGATTGGTTCAGCTGACCTGGCTGGCTAGGCAGGTGTCCCCTTCCTCCCTCACCGCTCCACATGCATCCCTCCCAAAGCTGTGCTCTCTAGATGGAGGAAGACTATTCTTCTAGCAAGGGTGTATAGTAGCTGCCCTGCCCAGCTAGAACTTCCCAATAAGCTCTCAGGGTTCAGTCATAGAAGAACGTAGGCTAACCAAGCTTCCAAGATTCCAGACACCTCTAAATGAGGTATCACATGTGACAGTCTGTCTGTTTTTTGGAAAAAAAATTATTTTAAGTAGCTGATAAGTGCCCAGCTCTGATCAGGGGTCCAGTACATGTCAGCTCTGGGTCACTGAGTTTACCAGCTGGTGCTTGGTCCACACAGGGTAGATGTGAGGGAGACAGGCAATGGGGGAAGGGACTCTTGCAGTGTGTCTCTGCTTTCAGACCTGATGGGGCACCTCTGGAGATCTCTTCCTTGATTTCATTACTTCCACTTCCTCCCCTAACTGGATTAGATGGCAGTCTATGAAATCCAGGGCAGTGAGATTGGCTTTCTGCCTGGAAATGAGGAGAGATGTCACTACAGGTCCTGAATCAGCATCTCACCCCAGTCCCAGGGGCCAGCTGGTCAATGGGGAGATCATCTTTGCCCTGGCTAGCTGTTCTTTCCTTTATTCTGTCCTGCATCCATCTACCCACACATCTGAAAGTGCAGAGACAACAAAACAACCCCAAAGCACCTGATTCAGATGGTATACAGAGGTGCTGGGGTGTTCAGTGGGGAGACTCACAATGACTCTCGTCCTCCCTAAACCATAGCCACTGGGAGAGGCAGGTGAGAGAGATAGCCAGGCCTAAAGCCCAGGGACAAAACAGGCCCAGGAGTTTTGGTTATGAACTACAGTAAGTGCCCAGATCAGCTGCAAGATCACCCAATGCTTCACTCTTCTAATTCCAAAAATCTTCATATATTGCTTTCTCTTTGGAATTATCTGTTCTTGCACCCATCTGACAGGGTAGGTGGGAGGTGAGGCCGACTGGACTGGAGTCTTCTGTCCTTGCATGACTATTACTCATTCCACTGACACATGCCTGAAAAGACTTAATGTTAATGAATTTCTGCATGCCAAATTTTATTTTTTTATTTACTTCTTTTATTAGAGAGAGAGAGAGAGAGAGAGCAGGGGGATGAGGGAAAGAGGGAAAGGGAGAGAATATCAAGCAGACTCCCTACCTAGCCTGGAGCCCAACGCGGGGCTCAATCTCACGACCCTGAGATCATGACCTGAGCCAAAACCAAAAGTCCGACGCTTAACTGACTGAGCCCCCTATTACCCCTAGGAACTTCTGCAGACAAAATTTTATCATGAAAAGGGAATAAAGGAATCATTATGGGAAGGAGCCAAGTGGTAAAGTGAAGGGTCCTTATCCTGATTCATCCGGTTCGTATGTGTGGGTTTTTATAGAAAGAGTGTCACTTTAAGGGAGGCCCACCCGTGCGTGTTCTTCCTCTGTTTGTTCGGGTCAGACATTCAGGCACCTCTAACCCCGAGCATATCCTGTGCTGGTTGGCACTGTGCCCATTGTTCTATTTACTTCTAGCACAGATGGTGGCATGTTTATCCGCTACGTGGCCAGGACAGAATTCCAGCAACTGATGTAGGGAAGAAGCGGGTCATCCTGGAGGTCCCTACAGCCTTTGAATAACATACACGTGTTAGGGCTAACCATGGGTTTCCAAGAGAGTTTTAAACTAATCTCTCCTCTGAGGGAGCATCACACATGTCCCTAAGCCCAGGAAACATAAAGTTTGGGCAGAAAAAAGAAATGGCAAATGAGCTTAGGATTAGAGAGCAGTGTGAGAACAGAGAGAGTCAGCTGCTGGGCTGGAAGATCCCAGAAAAGCTTTGAGCAAGTGTGGGTGGGGGAAATCGAGATTTCCTGGAGATGCCGGTGTCTGAGTGAGGCTGAGCTCTGGATCGGCAGAGGTGAGAGCTGCAGTCAGCTAAGGGGAGAATGGAAGAGGAAAAAGAACCTGGAAGGACAGGGAGGAGGCCCAGCAGAGCAGAGAGAGAGGAGACTGTTTAATAGGTGCTAGGTGGGAGGCTAAGGGCAGATGTGAAATGGAAAAGAAATCTTCCCAGCAAAGGGTGTCAGAGGAGAATGGCGATGTTCGAGGATGATGTTCCTGCCCCAAATGTGAGAGTCCTGGATGGCACGGTTGGGTTATTCCTGCGACAAACAGTGACCGAGCACATACAATGAGGCAGACACTGGGGATAAACAGAGTCTCTGCTGACATGTCACTTGCATTCTAGTGTGGGGATGAGAGAGAAGCACACAGTAAACAAGCAAAAATCAGTTTTTTCAAGTTTAACTTTCTGGTAGAGTTAAGTACTATGAACAGTAAAAAGGGATAATGTGATGAGAGCATATATTAGAGGAGAGGTGACTTTAGAGAGGGTGGGCCTCTCTCCTGAAGGCCAGGACACCTCTGGGAAGAATATATCTGGGCAGAAATCTGAATGAGGAGAAGAAGACAGCCATGGAAAGACCCATGAGTCTATCTGGGCAGAGAGCACAGCAAATGGAAAGGCCCTGAGGCAGGAGAGGTTCATTAGTAGAAGGAATGCCAAGGACAGTGTGATAAGGCCCCAGGGAGCGAGGGGGCAGGTGGAAGACAGGGGCCAGGCATGTTGGGCCTCCTGAGCTATGAAGAGGAGAGGCTTGGGAGTTGGGGGGACATCTAGAAAGGACATTTGTGGTAGAAAGACACAGAAATTTCTTCGCACCTTCTCTTCCCAGAAGCCGGAAGACTTCTTGACTCCAAACAGCAGCCAGGTTCTGCCCATCCTGGACCCCAAGATCTTAGATGAGAAGCTGGGTACCATCCGTGAATCCTGGTCCAAGGCCACGGTGAGCTCTAGTATGGACTCCAGCCCATCTACCTCTCAGGAAACGGAGATAGAGCCTCAGGTGCCCAAGATGTCCCATGAAATGGTGAGTGTCTCCACCCAGGGCAGGGAGGGCCAGAGCGGCGAAAGGGGTCACAGGGAAGGGCTTTGACTGTCACCTGGTTCACTCCTCTAGTGGCAAGGAGACCTCCCTTCAGGAACCCTCTGTATGTGACTTACCCCTAAGCTAACCTGGTGGAAGGTGTGGATTCTTCATTTTACAGAGTTTCTTCACCTTTTGAATGGAACTCCCACACAATTTCCTTCCAAGGAAACCCTTGGAACACTTGTAAGACAGGGGTCCATTGACTTAGGCAGGGATCAGCCCAAAACTTTCTCAGGAGCATGTCCTCCAGGTAAGGGGATGCCCCTCTAAGTCATTAGTTCTAACTTCTCAAAGAGGAGATTGGGGCTTAAAGGAAAGAGGACACCATCTTTGGTCACAGGGTCTGCGTCCTGGTCATAAAATTTGCAGTTGATCCGTTGCTGGGAAAGGGTTGGTGAAGTTGGCCAAGGTGGTGGCTTACTTTGGTGAGGGGTCAGTGCTGAATCCTGGCCCCTTAATGCAGAGAGGTACAGAGCAGGCCACCAAAAGACAGTCCAGTCGAAGTCCTCCCTTGGGCTACCACGGCTCGATTCATGTATGTCTTCCTCCCTTCCTCCGCAGCGGATCCCATGGGGAACGCTGATCAGAAAGATCCTGAGGAAAGGCCCCAGCCAAGGCCACCGTCCCCTGGGGAAACCCTGGGACTCCCCCTCTCAGGACCTGCCCCTCTCCACCGACAGCCTCCCCATCTTCCCCTGGCACTTCTGCACTTTTCTGGAACACGTCCCATCTGATGATTAGGAAGGGTTGCTTTTCTCCAGGGCATGCCCAGATGCTCCCACAGGGACTGCCCCTGCCCACCCTGGCACAGGAGCCAGAACACCCATGGGCCACCTTCTGACACTCCCTTCTCTCACCTCTGCCCCTTGGGAAAGCAGCACTCAGGGCTCACCTGCCAGCTTGGCTCTCAACCGGGTTGAAAATAAATATGGAGACCTTGTCTTTAGAGACTTTGGCAGCATGAATAGTGCCTGCGGTCAGTCTCTGTCTTCTCTTCAGGATTCAAATATAAGAGATGACACTGGCCTGCTCAGGGGAGCCAAGAGCAGGAACTGTTCTTGAGCAAGAGGCCAAGTAACCATTGTGAGTCACGGAGGGGAGGATAAGAAAAAAGTCGCCACAAGGGCACTAAGACGAGATTCTGGAAGGTTGTGAGCGTGTACAAGGAAGTTTAGGACTCCCCTATACCCACAGGCTATCAGGGCAGCTGTGAGTTGGGCACATGTGTGCAGGGAAGCGTGCCCTTCTGGAAATCTCCCAGCACTCCCTCTACCCTCCCCCTTGCTGGGCACCTGGCAAGATGGTGGTAAATACTGGGCCATGTGATAGAACCCGTGGCTGGACAGCAAGGCCATCAGAAAGAACCTTAGAGGGCGTCTTGTCCAATCTCCTAATTTGATGAAGGATGGCAATGAGGAGGTCTCAAGGTGGGGTGACTCTGCCTAAGGCCTCCTGATGCCACTGTCCCATGTTGCCTTGCTCATAACCAGATGAAAACAGGCAGCTGCAGAGGTCTGTATGTCCATCCCTGCACTGTTCGGCCAGCCTGACACCACTGGGTCCCTCAGACGCCCGTGCCGTATTCAGTACACCGGGCCTCCCCTTCTCCCTTGCCCATCACAGCCTGTGTCAGACCCAGCCTGTCCCCTCCTGGTGCCTGACCCTTGGTTCCACTCCGTTTTCCCTCCCAACCCTGCCTTCAGTCCTCCAACCCATCATTTTTCCCTTCCTCCCTCCCTCCCTCTTTCTCTCTCTCTCAGTCTGTGTGTGTGTATCTTTCTCTCTCTCTCTCTCTCTCCCTTGGCTCAGATTTACCATCTGGCTTTTCCCACTTCTGATCCTGTGCCCTAGTTTGGTCCTGGAGACCCAGCACCCAGCTCCTACCCGCTTGCCAGAGACTGCAAGGAGCGGGGCAGGACCCAGACACCCACATGGCCAGCAATCCCCGTCCCAAGCAAGAGAACATGGGTGGGTATCAACAATGGGCAGCTCCGTGAAATCACAGGTAGCTGTGTAGCAATGGGTCACTGTTCCATAGCAACCACACAAAATTACATAGCAATTGACAAGCTCACGCAAACAGGAGACAAAGTGACAAGCACTAGAATGCTGCCAGGGAGCAGCAGACTGTAGTTACAGAACAATAGAGGAGTCCAGCCACACACGCTCTCCCCCAGTACTGGACGATAGGACATGCAAACACGGACCATGGGCGTGAGCACACGTATAGTGTGCAAGCCACAGACAGAGTCACAGAACAAGAGAAAAGACTTGAGCAGCCCTGGAACACATCTGGGTGGCAGTGGCTCCAGGAACCATCACAGTGGTGGCTGGAGGGTGGCTGGAGGTGGCTGGGAGGCTGGAGGGAAGTGGCAGTGGACCCCCGGTGACATGACGGTGGTTGAGTGGCGAGCCAGCGATGACCTGCCTCCCTTCTCTCTCCGCCTGTGTGTTCAGGCTGTCAGCCTCTCAGCAGCTCTGGATTCCTGGAGTGTGTCTGTCTAGGAGCATGGTCCCCAGAGCCCAAGAAACAATTTTGCTTCTGAGTCCCTCCAGAGCCTACTCTGGCTTAAGAGGAAATGGAACAATTTCTGGAGGAAGGAGCATCTTGGGAAGGGAGAAGGGAGTAGAGGGGACGCGGGGTCTGTGCCCTCTCTGCCTAGAGGCCGCAGAGGCTCCCCACTGCCCCAGGGCCTGCCATTCTCAGCCCCATAGCCCCAGTGAGCCCCAGCAAGCTCCCTTCCCCTAATGTACCCTTGGGTCCGCCTTCACACCCAGCAAACCCATGCCTTTCTGATGCCACTTTTTTTTTTTTTTTTAAAGACTTTATTTATTTATTTGACAGAGATCACAAGCAGGCAGAGAGGCAGACAGAGAGAGGAGGAAGCAGGCTCGCCGCTGAGCAGAGAGCCCAATGCGGGGCTCCATCCCAGGACTCTGGGATCATGACCTGAGCCGAAGGCAGAGGCTTTAACCCACTGAGCCACCCAGGTGCCCCTCTGATGCCACTTTGTCCAAAGCTCCTGTCCTTGAGTGGGTTCCCTGAGACCGGGGTCCCACGCTGCACCGGGGTCAGGTGCAGGGCTTGGCAGAGCTTGGTAGGGCTTGGAAGGGCTGGAGGAAGCCTCCACTTCCCTTCTGAACAGGCCAGGAAGGCATTTTTGGAAGACGTGAGCTTTTGAGTGTGAAGAGTGCAAAATTAAGAGTCCTCTTGATCTTAGTAACTCCCGAACATTAAACAACTTGTAAGCATTGCCCTTCACCCCCAGACCCCACCCTTTCCCCAAGCCCACCTCACGCTGAGCCAGGCAACTTCAAGAGTGGGGAAGATGAGGGGCTGGTTCCATTCACAGAGAACTTATAAACCACCTGCCCTGGGCCAGGATTCCGCACCACCCCCCAACCCCGCCTCCTCCCTGGCAGCACCCAGCAAGCTTAGCAACTCCTCCAGCCTGAAGAAAACCAGAACCCCACCCCGGCCAGGTGCCCAGTGCTGTGTCCAGCTGTGCAGAGGGAAGGGTGGAGGAGGAAGAGGCCAAGGCCCTGAGCCCTGGAGGTTCTCAGCTGGCAGGAGCAAGTCACACTCCAGGAAGCAACAGAGCGACACAGAGCGGCACGCAGGAAATACTTGGCAAGGGATAAATGGCAAAAGGGCATGGCCCGGACCATTTATCTTCTTAAGTGTCACGCTCACCCTGTGTTGCTGGGAACACCTAGTGAGCCCTCAGTAGAGAGAGAGGAGCAAGGCAGGCTTCCTGGAGGAGGCAGAAGTACTGTTCAAGACTTGTGCGTTCAGTGTTGCTTGTACTGCAGAAATTCTAGAACGGGATTTTCATCCTCTTTTCTCTGGCTCCCTCCCTCCATTCACCACTCCTTGTTTTTCCTCTCTCTCTTTCTCTCTCTCTCTCTCTCTCTCTCTTTCTCTCTCTCTCTCTCTGTCTCTCTCTCTCCCCACCCCCCATGTCTGCCTCTCCCTGCTTCTGCCTTTCTTTGGTTGTCTCAATTTCTTTCTGAGTCTCTGGCTTTCATTCTCTCTCTCTGACTCCCTCTGTTTCCCTCCCTCCCTCCCTCCCTTTTTCCCTCCCATGCTCAGAGGAGATTTGTGGCAGACCAGAGGCCCTCATACCAGCAGATGAATAATTGACAAGGGTTGTTTAAAGATTCAGTGGAGTTTTTCCAACCTCCCCACACTGGAATAACTCATTTCTTTCATTCTCTCTTTGAAAGCCTTTCCCCCCCATCCATCTCTCCCCTTCATTGTGCCCACACGCCACCCACCCCAGCACAGCTTTCCTCTCTCTCCCTTTCTTATGTCTGCTGGACCCTAGAATGATCCCTTAATCCTCATTCCTTTAACTCCACCTCCCCCTCACACCACCCCATTTAACCTCTCCTAAGGGTGGTGGGTTGAATCCAGCTCCTCCAGACACCGTTTCCCCAAGAAAGGGGGCCGCATTTCATGGGCAAAGAGAAGAAGGAAGGCCTGAGGAACTGATCCCTCTCAGATCGCACAGCAGCAAGGTGGAGTTGGGACCACCAGAGGGCAGGCCTCCCAGCCCAGGGACACCCCCCCACCCCGCCCCCCAGGCAGGTGGAGAGGGACTGGCGGCTCTGTTTCACCTTCCCAGGATGGTTCTGAGCACCGTGTCCCTGAGCTTCGTAACACAGGGGAGCTGCTCATTCTGCTCTAACTGCCCCACAGGGCCAGATGGAACTGAGGAGGGGCCTTCATAAAGTCACGGGGGATGGGTGGTGTCGCAGAGATTCCTGGGAGCATGGTTCTGCTTCCCTGCCTGGAGTGGCCCAAGGGTGCCCAGCCACCCCTGTTTGCCCACGACCGAGGGGTCCCCAAGCCATAGGACTTGCAGTGGTAAACCCGAGACAGACTCAGGAGAACCAGGAGGAGGGTCTCCCTGCGAGGCATGGGCCCTCCCCTCCCCAGCCCTGATCCCTCGGTGGTTGCCACACCCTCAGCCTCCCCGCACACAGCACACACTCTCGCACACACCCAACCCTGCTCCACACTGTCCCCTGCTCTCACAGAGCTCTCACCACCTCCCTGTAGTGACCTTGAACTCCCTTCCCCTCTCTGGGCCCCAGTTCCTTCCTCTGTCCGCCGAGGAAGTTGAAGCAGATAATCCTGGAGTCCCACGGGCTCCTGTGCTGTGACCAGAGCCTTGGTCCTGCCCTCAGGCCCCTGCCCAGGATGAGGTCCACGGCCGGGGAAGCTGAGCAGCTCCGGGCAGGCCCCGCTCCCCAGGCACCACCTGGTGGCAGGTGACGGGTCCTGCCAGTGGATTCCTGCTTGTGACAATGACCACATCGGTGACTTGCAGGAATGGCTATCTGGGGTGATGGGGTCCCAAAGTCCAGGACCCTGGGGTTGGCCCCCAGGAGCCACAGGGACACTGACTCCAACTTGGGAGAGAGATCCCCACCAGGGGGCCCTGATACTTGGGACCACAAGGAGCAGAGGAAACAGGAAAATCAGAGTGAGACGGAGAGAGAGAATGTATAGCCATCTGGAACTTACCTCAAGAGCCTCCAACCAAAAGCACCTGACTCGGTGTCCCGTCTCAGCCTCCCCACACAAACCACCAGACACATTCCAGAAACATGGCTGTCACCTTATTCCTCTCGCTACAGCCCCTCACCGTCTGTAGTCCCCAGCTCCACTGCCCAGTGCCCGCAGCCCTCCCGTTTGCCAGGTCTGCCTTCTGTCTTCTGTCTCATCACCTCTGCAAGCCCCCCTGTCCTTCCATCTGGCCAGAGGCCCAAGAAGGGACATATGCTCATCACATAAGCACACACTTAACCACACCAGCCCTCCCCAGCTCATTCCCTGAACTGCTGCAGCCTCCCAGCTCTGAACCCAGGAGCTGGCACTAGGGGGAGGGGCGATCCTAAACACAGATCTTGGAGGGAAGTGGCAGTGGACCTGTCACAGCTAGCTGCTGGACTCAGCTGAGCCCCTCAACAGCTCCCGACTCTGTCCTTCTCTTATTCCACCAGTTCTTACACATATGGAGAGAGAGAAAGAGGGCAAGCTCACAAGTGTTTGAGGAGGGGAGGGAGGGGAGAAAGGTAGGAAAGAAGCAATAAGGAGACCCTCATCAGGTGCCCTGTTCTCCAAACCCCCCACGACCCTTCCTCCCCTTCTCTCATGAAGCCCTAGCAGACTTCAGTCTCCACCACTCAAGAGCTGTGAGACCTTGCAAAAGTCACGCCACCTCTCTGGGCCTGTCTCCTCATTGTTAAGTGGAGGGAATGCTCTCCCCCGTGCCCCTCCTAAGGCCACAAGGAGGATTAACAAGAGCAGATGGCCCTGTGCTGGAAACCTAAGGGCTGTCCACTGTGTGCAAGGCTTAGGACTGGTCCCCGAGCTCATGGGCCCTTTGAGATGGAGGGGGAAGCAGGGGTGGGGGGAAGCATGAGTCCTACAGACCTCGGCCCTCTGACCCTTCCTCCCGATGGGCGGTTCCCAGACCCCTGGCCCACTCCTCTCCCCTCCTTGCCCCTGCCCTCCGAGTCTCTGGTGGGCCATTCTCCTCCCCCATCCATCACCTGGGACTAAAGAGATTAATAAACAAGACTCATAACTCAGCGGCTGGGATGCAGCAGATATTTACGGCTCCGTTTCAATTTGCAGAGAGATTAAGTGTTTGTCGATTTATTGTCTCTTGGTGTGTGTGAGCGCTGAGCAAGGCCCCCCACAGGCCAGCAGCCCTCCCCCACTCCACATACTCACACACTTGAGGGTGTACCACCCTCCCGCCCCGCCTGGTCCCTGGAGCAGGCAGGGAGCCCGGTGCTGCCCAGCTCTGGAAAGCCACTGGCTCTGGAAAGCCACTGGAGTGGACTTGTCTTCCTGATCAACTTGACCAGAGAGGCAAGTGACCTTGGCCCCAGGAGCGGGCTCCCTGGCCCATAGAACAGGGTTATTAGACAAGATGGGGGGTACCATCCTTAGACGATTCAGAGGGTCCTTCCTGGCCTTCCTCCATACTCATTTCTCCCCATGGGACAAGGGTCCATGGGGCTGGGTAAGTGTGCCCTGGAGCTCAAGGTCCACAATTCTAGATCACTTTCCAACACTCCAGAATACCCTGCTCTGATGGACCTGAACCTGCTCTTGAGAACCATGCAGGCCACCCCAGAGTGGAGTACTTTCAGGGAAAAGCCTGGCTAGGCACAGGGGGTGGGAGGGATGGTGGTGCAGGGGGTGGGAGAGGGGGTGGCACATGCTGAGAGCCTCTTCTCTTAATGCCCCTGTCGCAGGCCCCACAGATATTAGGGATCGGATCTGGAAGGGGAGGCACATGTCCATCTGAAGAGAAGGACTCCCAGCCCAGCTGGGGAGGAGTCTGCAGGGACCAAGGGACTGAGACTGGGGAGACTGGTGGGAAAGGGGGCACCAGCCCCAGGGCTGCCCCAAGTAGGAGAGTGCTTGAGGAGCCAAGAAGCGGGGCACAGAGAACAAACGTCAAGTGCTTCCCCACCCCCACGGACCTCGAGCTGCCTCTCTCCTTCCATGTTGACTTTGTAGTCTGGCAGAGGCGTTCATTAATTCATTCGCTCAGCCAGCTTTCTGCGCTCGGGCCATGCGCCACACCCTGCTACCTCGCCCTGCAGAGCCCTCTCAGCTGTGCAGGTGATAGAGAGTCGAGTCCCGTCTCCACCACTCAAGAACCGTGTGACCTTGAGTAAATCACTCCACCTCTCTGGGCCTGTCTCTTCCACTGAGTGGAGGGAATACTGTCCCTGTGCCCGAATGTTGAGGCTTTGGAGAGGATTAACAAGAGAGTGGATGGCAGTGCTGAGGAAACCGAGGGTGCCTCTCCCCTTTGCAGAAAACATTATTAATAGTCGCGGTGTTCATGGGCCCTTAGAGCTGGGGAAAGGGCAGGGAAGTGGGGAGCAGCATAGCTCACCCAGGCCTCCGCCTCTGCCCCTTCTCCAGAGGCACATCCCCAAGCTCAGTGACAGTGACAAAAAGGTAACTCCCTACAAAAGTCTCTGTCCTGAGGAAGCCCCAGTTCAGGAGGAAAGACACATCGGGGATCCGTGCAGGAGGGTGACCAGAACTGGGGTGCAGTCTGCTCAAAAGATTGTAGGGGCACAGGAAAGAGCATCCCTAACCCTAACCCCTATCCCACCCTGCTCCAGATTTCAGCCATCAGTAGTTGTTGCCATGAAAGCCGTGACAGATCTTGGATTTGTTGGTAGAAAAGAAGTATAGGTTAGTGAACTTGTTCCTGTAAGAGGAATCTGTTGAGTTGAGATTACCTGTGTGTGTGTATGTGTGTGTGTCCTCGTCTGCCTCCATACTTCTCTCCCAGGTGGAACAATGTTGGCCTGGAGTCTCACCAAGAGACATTGTGGGGGGTCCTCAAGCTACTCCCTTCCTTCCAGGCTAGTCCTCAAGATAGGACCTCAGTTTCTTTTTCTGTAAAATGGGGAAAATGGATTCCAGCAGTGAGATGAGGAAGTCTTAGGAATAGATGGGACAGAGGGTTGGCCAAATCTGGGTCTGCCCCCAAGCACCTAAAGATCGGGCTGAGGAGGGATGTGGGTGAGGGGCCCACTGGAGCAGAGCCCCACCCCCACCCCCGAGAGGAGCACGAAAATTAACAGCCAAGGGCACATGGGCTAGAGGGGCACCTAGAGACCTGGGTTCGGTTCTGACTCTGCCTCTGACCTGAGCAGTTGGCCTGCCTGTACCCCTCCACTCTCTGGGCCCCAGCCTCCTCTCTCTGCAATGAGGGGCCTGGTCTTGACGATTTCTTCTTTTATCTGGCAAACAAAGCAGATGTAGGTAGGGTGACCTCTGGCTCGGCTCCATAGGGAGTCAGCTGGCACCGTGCTCTATCACTGCCCCTCTCGGCTCCCAATTAAGCACTGGGTAGGCGGGGCAGGAACGCAGCTCTCTCAGTAAGTAAAGCCCAGATCATGAGGCCATAAAGTGCTGAGGGCTTAAAGCATCTACTGGTGAAGGTGAGAGGGACTACAGAACCGGGTGACACCTGGGAAGTGGGGCCCATTCCTTCTGCAGACTGCCAAGCTTAGCCCCCCTTTTGATAATACCAGTTATATCCACCCATCCTTGGTGAACTCTTACTTTGCTCCCAGAACTTTCATCATCATCTCATTTCCTCCTCGCACTAACCTGATGAAGGACAGACAGTAATCATCCCACTTTATGGTTAGAGAAAGTGCGGGAAAGTCCGTAGCCCTTCCAGGACCCTAGGGCAAGACTGAGGGAGAACATTCATTGGTCCAGCACAGGTCTGGGGTCTGAGGGCACTTGTTCCTGCTCCCGCAGCTGCCTTGGCCGGGCCTCGTGACTCAGAAGTCAACAGCCTGCTGAGCTCAACTCACCGCGTTCCCAGTCCATCTGTCTGGGTGGGAGGGCTGCCTCAGTTTGCTGGTAAAACACCAAAACAGAGCTCTGGGGCTGCAGGTCTCCTCCCCAGGCCCACCCCAAACCTTTGAGAGTACAGGCAGAGAGGTCCTAAACACCATATGTCTGAACTCCACATAACTGAAAAGTCATAAATTAAGCCATAGCTAACAAACTATTAATTACGTTCTATTCTTCCTTCCTTATTAACCACCTCCAAGAATTCCCCAATTCCGCATTGGATCCTGGCAACATGGGGGAGAGCAGCTCCCAGCCCCTGCCCCTAGACCCCCATATCCTAGGAGACATCCCCTTTACCTCTAACTGGGCTGTTTCCATCCCATATCCTAAGGGCCCAGTGACCATGTGAGACCTTTCACGCAGCCCTCAGGAAGACAGGCCCTGGGATAGGAGGGAACTCCAGAGTCCCAGGTCACAGGGCTGTGGTCTGAAAGAGTGCTTGGGCTCTGGCTGGGTGCAGCTCCTTGGCCCTACCAAGTCCTCAGCCCGTGGGGAAGGTGGCAGCCCTGGGATGGCAAGAGCAGGACCCTCTAACTCGCCGGGCCCAAGACAGGGGCCCTGCTTGTCCAAGGCTAAGGGCAGAATAGCCCCTCCCCCAGAGCAGTGACTCTATTAGGCTCCTGAGCTCTGATTAAATGCTTTTCAGTACAATCCAATTTCCTCCTGATGTGAACTAGAAAAGCCCAGTCTGTGCACGCGTGTGCGCGTGTGCGCACACACACACACACACACACACACCATTTGGTGTTAAATATCCAATCAGCTCCAAAGATAATAGAGAAGGGCCAGTTCACTCCCAGTTTAATCAGATAAAATGCCCATTCATCGGCTCCTGCCAGCGGCAGCGGAGGTCCCCTCCTCCAGCCCACCAGGACTGAGTGGAGGGGGCCCGCGGGAGGGGCTGCAGAAGAGGGGCCCGGGCCAGAGTGGAGGGGGAACTGTGGGGAGGAGAACTGGGCTGAGTAGGTGGGCTGTGCCTTTAAATCTTCAAGGAGGGGGGACAGCGGTGCCCACGGGGGACTAATTATCCTTCAGCCTTTAGCCAGCTCTTACTCAAACAGACAAAAGGGGGGCTCTGGCAGCCCCAATGGCGTTAAGCCTTTGCAGCAGGTTTTTCACTCTCAGATATGCAAATCCACCACGGCAGGGTGGACCCTAGGGATGGCTGAATAGTGGTCTGGGGATCCGGGAGGGCCGGCAAGGGCAATGGCCTGGCGGCTGGAACCCCACTCCCAGAGGATGGTTTTGGGAGACTAGAGGCATCTCACTCTCCCTCCTCTGGCTGCGTGGGGAGCTTCACAGTGGGGGAGAGCCTTATGGAGGCCAAGAAGAAGGTCCTTCCCACTCCTTGGGTGGGGGGCTCCCTCAGCAAGCTGGCTCAGAGACCAGGAGCTAACAGCTCAGATGGGGCTGTCCTGCGCTCTTGGCCCCCTCCAGTCTAGGACATAACCAGCAGGTAACCTATCCAGAGCAAAAATCTAGGTGTTGTCCTTCCCCAAAACCTGTCTGTCGCTCCCTCACCTGCAGCACGAGTCCCTCAGCCTGGTGGCCCCCGTGACCTCTGAAGCCTGTACCCCCACCCAGAATATTCTACCCACGCCTAACCCTGATGGGATCTGCTCAGTTTCAAACCTTGGCTCCTCTCCTCTGCCTGCCTTATGTCCCCTCCCGCACCCCCACTCTAGGTTCCTGGCACACATGGATGCTCAGTACACGTGTCCAAGAAATGCATAAAGTGCCCCTTCCCAGGTAACCACATAACCCAGGGAGAGGCCAGGTCTGGATCAGAGACGGGAAGTTTGCTTTCCACTCATCTCCCATCCAGCAAGGAGCTCAGTTTTTCCACCTGGGAAATGGGATGGTGTAGGCTGGCTGCCAAAATCCCGGTGGCACCTGGAGAGGGCTCTCTGAGTGGTGAAGGGCCTTCGGCGTCTTATCATTTGCAGCAAGGTGAAAGAGGATAGTGTAGGGGAGAGAGCAGTTAACAGAGGCCAGATTCCATCTCTCTCAGTCCCTCCAAGACCCTCCTACCAGACAACCTCCCTTGGGGAGTCCATTCCCACTCTGTATGGGTCTCTGTCCTATCTCTCCAAGTCCTCTGCCCAGTTGAGAATTTCACTGCCATCTCGGCAAGAGGGTCCTGGGGCCTTGGCCTTAAAACTGGGAGGGGAGCTTAAAAACTCTGGGAGGCAGGTCCTGAGGCAGGAGTAAGGATGAGCTTTAGTGGGGAAGGTCTGGCTAATCAGGATTAGATCCTGAGGCTGAAGCCTGGGCCTGAAGTGGGCAGGGGCACAGGCATCCCAGGAGACTGAGTTGGTGGTGGGGGAACCCCCAGGCAATGGGAGAACCCCCTCCCCTCACGGCTACCTGTGTTGTGAATGTCTGGGCCCGGGAGGATTCATGGAGAGAATGAGTCATGAGGAGGAAAGTAGCCAGGAGAGGCCACGTGACCAGCCAGGTGAGAAGAATTTGTGAGGGACCAACAGCCATGAGGCTCCGTCTCCAAAGGCAAAGGATACACAGGGGTTTCCAGAAGCACTGCCCAAGAGTCTGAAAGCGAAGACACTATGCGAAGCCTGGCAGAAATGGAGTATAGTTTCTAGCAACTCAGGACCGGGGAGAATGTGCTCGCCTAGGCTGGAGGCAGGAGGGACAAACCAGCCAGAAAAGGTCCCCAGCCAGTGAGGATGAAGGGTGAGGAGAGGACATAACGCCCCCTAAGAACAATCTAGATGGGATTGGAGAGACAGAGACAAAGTAGGTGTTCCCCCAGGGACAGGGACCTACACATGTTCAAACCCCAGGCACCTTCAAGGAATGCCCAGCCATGCCCTCCTCCCCTCCAGAACACCCCTGGGGGTCTGCTCCGTCTAGCTCACCGGGCAGCACATTTGGAGCAAAGACCCTCTCTTTCCACTGACTGTCCCAGTGCTGGCTTTCCAGGGACTGAGGTGGCCGCTGAGAAAGAGGGAGCTCCAACTCCCCAGTCCCTCGCTCCACTCAAGATTGTCTCAGCCTCCTTGGAGCCCTCCCCAGGGATCCCCTTGGATCCCCAGGTGTCCCCAGAGCCTGGGGCTCCTTCCCCCACAGAGACCTGATTGGTGGCCCCCAGAACCTCTCCTCTTCCCTGCCAGAAACCCAGCTCTGGGGCTTGAGGAGGGGACTAAGAATGAGAAGCAGGGGGCACGCCCACCTCCACAGAAACAATGAAAGGGGTGGGGGATGAAAATAGATTAGAACACCTGGAGAACACAAGAACCTAAAGAAACAGTCCTCTGTCCTGCATTCCTAATCCCCACTAGCTGAAGACCGCCAAAAACACACCTATAACCAAACGGAGTTGGGTTTATTGCTTCCCTGTGGCGGAGGGTGGGGGTGGTAGGAGACAGCAGGCAGGGTGTGCTGGGAAGGACAGAAGGGATTCAGCTCAAGTCACGTGGTTTGGGGGAAGGTTCGAGGACACAGGGTTTGGCTCTGGCTGGATGCTCTCAGGAGGGGAGCTAATTCTCATCCAGAAGGCGGGAGAGACAGAACGGGACTAATATCGTCCTTGGTGAAGAAGCAGCAGGCACTCAGTTTGGCCAGGGAAGGCTGCTGTCTGGTCATTTCTGTGGTTTGAACAATGTTCATGTTTTATCTGTGTTCAGACAGGACCACAGGGCGGCCTTGTTGTGGTCTTGCTCCCTTCTGGTCAGAAAGTGGCTTTCTGTGAGTTACGCCTGGATGTTCTTCTTCTGCTGAGCGACCGACTCTTGATCTCAGCTCCAGTCTTGATCTCAGGGTCGTGAGTTCAGGCCCCACATTGGGCTCCATGATGGGTATAGGACATACTTAAATTTTTAAAAATGAAGAAGAAGAAAGGCGCTTTATCTGATGCTGTGAAGTGATGTCCAGGCCAGCTCCTGGCCCCTGGGGCTGCTTTGCTCTCCCTCTGGAGCTGCTGGCAGGGTGAGCAGGGAGAGAGGGAACAGGCATGTGTTAGCCACACACCGGCGTCAGGCACTGTGCTAGACCCTAGACAGACTCTGCCCTCCTAACCTTCACCCCAGCCCTCTCCCCACTGTACAGCTGATGAAACTCAGGCTCAGAGGGGCAAAGCTCTCTCCAGCAACAGCCCTAACAGGGAAAACCGGAAGGTAACTCCATGCTCCCTGGGTCGGAAGTCTTCACGCCTGTGCCCTTGGCCTGGAGGCTGAGCTCCGCCAGCTCTGCAGGACACAGGACTCTAACTTGTGCCTCTCCACCAACGCATCCCAGCGGGGCATCTCTTGCTGCCCAGGCTCAGCCCAGCTGTCACAGGCCGGCCACGGTGTCAGCAGCCACCCGGCTGGTCCCCTGCGCCTAGAGGTGTGAGGGGTAATGAGGCCCCGTAATTAAGGTTCCTGGCGACGTGGCCTGGAGATTTATAGACAGGCTTTGTCAATAAGCGTGCTCTGGCTGCAGAGCCAGGGAGACATCGATAAGTGCTCGTTACGGCTTCTCCCCCTCCCTGCCCTGCCCCCCCCCAACCCTCTCCCGGGCCTGTCAGGCCGCCTGTTCGCAGCGCCTATGTACACAGGCTTCGCTCAATTAATTTGCACTTGTTGGCACCATCTGTTCTTTTCCTGTGTCCTTATCAGGCATGTGTGGGTCCTGCACCCTTCTCAGCTGTGCTCCAGAGCAGGGACGAGGCACCCGCCCTCAGACCGGGGCTCCTCAGGGTGGGGCACTGTCTCCCCCCTCAGGCTAGGATTCCTGAAGTTGTGGCCAAGGCTTCCTCTTCCTTCATCTTCCTTCCACACCCCTTCCTCCTCACCCGGGGGAGCTATGCTCGGGCTGAGACCCTGGGAGAATCCCTGCAAGCTTGATCCCACTGGGCAGGACTTTGACCTCCAGAGAAAGCCCCCAGATCCCCATCAAGCCGTCTCCGGGCAGGCTGGCTGCCCCTCGGGCCTGAGAGCCAAGGGCTCTGGTTCTGGTCCCCGCTTTGGCTCCTAGAGCTTGAGGTTGGGAAGGTGCCTATTCCAAGAACAGTGACATCACTGAGTCACAGGGTTGGAGAAGGCTCTTGAGTAGGGTAGGTCTGGAGGTCTAGACTTGGGCAGTCCCCAGAGCAGGGTCGGCATGGCCTGGTGGCCCCAGGATGGCAGGCAGATGGCCCACCCGGACAACTGAGAAAAGGCAGCATCCTAACAATGCCTGCCCTTGGCCATCTCCCCGTCCCAGGCTCTTGCAGCCGGCATCCCAACCCTGCTCCTCTCAGAACTGCCCTAGCCTCCAGAAGGGTCTCAGCATCTTCCAGCTCTGCTGGACTGTGCCTCCAGTCCTCGGCATTGATTTTCCAGATGGCCTGGCTTTCCCAACCCTGGGGGGTTGACTGTCAAGCTGGCTGTGCCATGACCGTGCTGTGGGGTGCTGCACAACCTCTCGCCGTCGCTGGGCTCTGGGGGCCACATGCTGGGCATGTTCGCAAGGAAACCAGGCCTTATCCTGGGAGTTATCTTTGGAAATTCATAGTCAGTGTCTAGCTCCAGCCCAGCCCACCTCCATTGACCATAACCTGCTCCACGACTGGGCCCTAGCCTGGCATTCAGTGCCTCTGCAGCCTCACCAGCTTCATCTCCCATCACCCGTCTTTGCTGTCTGTCTACACTTCCCCCAGGTGCCAGGCTGCTTCTAACCGTCATGGCTTTGCCCCTGCCAGAGGCACCATCTGGTACCCAAATGGGGCTACTAGAGAGTGTGTGTGTTGCCTGGAGGGCCCCCAGCACCCTTGGCCTGGGTTGGGGGAAAGGCAGCACTCATGGTCCCCCATAAATGGAGGTGCTCCTCATTGCTCTGGCTGCCCACCCATAGAGTCATGGAAGTCTCAGGCAGACAGGAGACTCATTAGGACCACACGCAGCACGCTACTGGGGAGGCACCCAAGGGGGAGTTTTACCCAGCTCCCTGCCCACCACCCCCAGTCGGCCCCTGCCCTGGGCCCATCCCAGGAACCCAGGAGGCCTCTGCCACAGATGGCTCCAAGTATCCTGCCCGGGCTCCGGTGGGGGGTGGGGGGGGTGGCTGGGATTTTCCAGGGCTGGTGGGAGTGGTAGAGATTGGGCTCAGGCCTGCCAAAGTGTTTCAGGCTCACTGGCAGCATCTCTGCCAGAAAATGGTCTTAGAAATGGGGACTCAGGCTCGCCAGGCACATGCTGGGCCTCCAGGTACCGGCATCTCAGGCCACACACGGCCCACGTGCAGGGACCCAGAACCCTGGGTGCCCATCCTTGGCTGGAGCAGAGGCTCACAGCTAGGCTGGGTGCAGAGAAATCCAACAGTATCGCAGAAACGTTATGGACCATCTCAGTCCTGGTGTCTTCTCCCCTCCCATCTGCCAGCTCTCTTGCGAGAAAGAACTGTGTTCAGAACAGCCTCGAAATGTAGGCACCAGGCCTAGACTCTCCACGTGTTGGGGGGAGCACTGTGGCCAATGGGGACCGATGGCTGTGTGCCCTGCCCTGAGATCTCAGCAGCCTTAGTGAGGTAGCAGAAAGGCCAGTTGCGGACAGGAGGGCCAGCCAGGGGCTCTGAGCGGGGAGTGAAGAGTGTGGACTCACGAACCAGCTTCTCCTGCTGAGGCAAGTGCCCTGCCCCCTTCCTGCCTCACTCTCCTCCCCTGTAGAATGGGCCCAGTGGCGGCTGCCTCGTTGAATTATGGGAGACATGAAGTTAGATGGATCTGTGTAACATATCTAGAACAGCGCCTGCCCAAGGCCAGCTCTTGTGTCACTAGCTGACTGATGCAGGCTCTAGAAAGTCAGCAAAGGAAGCCCTCATCCCTTCTAGCGGAGGAGAGTGAGAAAAGCTTTTGTCTGGAGGTGGCTCTGAAGAAAGATCTGCAGAGACAGGGTGAGGGCGCCCCTGTTCTGTCCGTGGCAGAACTGCACCACCTCTGCTCTCCACCCCCACCCGGAGCTGGGAGACTGTAGGAGGGTGGGGCAGGGATCACAGTGGACCTTGACCGCCAAGTGGGATGAACAAAACCCCCCTGCACCACCAGGAGCCTCTGTGCTCCCCTCTTCCTGCTCCCCACCCAATCTAAGGCCTGCCCTGCTTCCTGGACCCCATGGAAGGTGGGGTCCCCACCTTCCCCACAAAGAGCCCCAATCTTGACATAGCAGCTGTCTGCTGTGTCTCACTATGGGGGGTCCTCCTTAGCACCCATTTTATAGAAGTGTAGATCGGGCAGGTCCCCGTGGGATTTCAAGGGGCAGGCTCAACCCTTCCAGAATGGCATCCCCTCCCTCTCAGCAGCCCCAGTCTACTGATAGACCCCCAGAGGGGTCTGGGGGCCCCTCCTGCCTCCCACCAGAGCAGGGCTGGAAGACGCCCATGTCTGGGGCCTGGCTGAGCACGGCCAATGCTTCCACGTGGTACATTATTGATGGTGCTTCTAATTGTGCGTTTCCCAAAGTCTACAGGCCTTTGATGAAAAATTCATGGCACGCCCGAGGATGGGAGCAGATTCAATCGATTGGCAGCTCAGCGGGTGCAGGAGCGCTGGGCCCCTCTCAATGAGGGGGTAGCTGTGCAGGCAGGTGGGGAGGGGGCATTCGTGTGGCACCGCCTTGATTGCTGGCTTCCGGCCCCAGGTCTTGGGATGGGAGGGGCACGTCCAGCAGAATACAGCAGCCCCTCTCCCCGGGGCAAGATCAGGGAGGCGTGGACACCCATCGGGGATGCCATCTGGGTGGCTGGAGCCATCCAGAGAGGATGGCCAATCGCCATCATGAGCCTCGTTTTCATTTTGGAGGACGATCGACCCTCCAGAGCCCTCAGGAGTCACACAGAGGTGGGAGTGACATTCCCAGAGCCATTCATGCGCTGGGTACTCTGCCTGGAGCTTTACACCCACAAGCTCTTCAAACTTCCCACAGCTCTAGGACACAGGGGAGGTCAGGCTTTCCATCTTACAGACCATGAAACTGGCTCAGAGAGGTTCGGGATCGCCCTGACCAACATCACACAGGTAACGAGGAGCCGAGTGGTGACTGGAACCCGGCACTGATGGAAACCCGGCACTCAGGGCCCCCTGTCTTTCTCCTGCTCCTGGCTGGCTCTGGTCTGAGCCGCAAAGCAGCTCAGGGCTTATCATGTCTGATTCTCCTGCCCTGTCCCTATTATATAGAGGAAGACACCCCATTAAGAACAAAGATCTCTCCAGGATCTCCAAGTGAATTCAGTGAAAACGGAGGCCTGCCCGTGAGAAGAGTAAGGTCCTCCCTGTGCCACTAACCGAAGCCAGAGGCCCCCCACACATGCAGAGTCCTGAGCTAACACCCAGCAGCCAGAGCTAGGGGGCTCCTTAGACCAGGGTGGAGACTTGGAAACAGGTCAAGCTGTCTGTCCTGGACTGTTCAATCACGGGTGATGATTGTGCCACTGGTGAGGCCCCAGAAAACCCTGGCATTCACTCATCTGTTCATTAAGGAGGTGAAGAGAGTCCCAGGTCTGTGCAGGCACTTAGCCGGGTGTAGCTGGGGTGCCTATTAGGAAGGGCTTTGGGGCTAGGCTGGCCTGAGACTGACAGTCTGGACCCAACACAGTCGGGGAAAAGCCTTCCAGGCCCCTCCACGCCCTCAGAGGGGGTCTCTGCACCCCAGGCCAAGGGTGGCTAAGACAGATGGCTGCCTTAGTGACCAGGGCCGTTTCTAGGTGGCGGGCTGCTCTGTTTGGGTTTGTTTTCCCTTTGCTTCCCAGTGAGTTCCTTTTAAAAACATCCACCCATGTCTCCACTGAACTAAAGGGAAAGGAATTTATCCAGACCATCAGGAAAGCAGAGATGAGAAGGCCCTGGGGGGCAGGCGTGGGGCCCTAGGCTCTGCTGTCCAGCTGCGAGAGAAGCCCAGCCCGGGGTGTGGAGGGGAGATTGCCCAGGGGGTGGGGCTGGAGGAGCAGAGAGAGGGGAGACAGACAAGGGGGAGGAAGGGGGAGACTGAGGTGTAGCTACGGGGTGGGCTGGGGCAGAGGGTTGCTGACATGGGGGCTGGGGGAGACAGAAGGCCAGAGCCCTTGGGGCCTTGCCCTTTCCTGGGTTCCCAGCCCCACAGCCCTCCCAGGCCTTGCCATCTCCTTGCAGTTCTGTGGCCAAGGAATGAGCCTAGCCTGACGCCAGGCTCCCCACCCAGATGCTCCCCACCCTGGAACAAAGGGCAAGTGGCCCCTCGAGTCTGCCTGCTCCAGCTCAGGGCTGGGCTCAGTCACCAGGCAGGGACTTGTTGTAGCAACGGTCCCAAGGGACCTATCCCACAGAACAGGACAGCCAGCAAGAAAGATGGGGGAGCCAGAGTCCCCATCCCCTCCAGTCCCCAAGGCTGCCCCAGGCCCACCAGAGGGCCGCTCTGTAAGTCTGCCTTCATACCCACGGGTTCCGGGAGGAGGGGTTGGCTCACCTCGCAGGCAGGTGTGCTGGGGTGTGTTGTCTGGCAACCAGCAGAAGCGATCCCGGAAGATCCGGCCCGCAGGCAGTGGCCCCCACAGGCCCATGGCCACAGGAATCTTCCACAGGGCACCCAGCCTCAGCCTCGACCACCTGAGCCCACACCCAGGAACCTAGAAAGGGAAGAGAGGAGGGCCTTAAGGTGACCATTGTCTTCTGCGAACCCAGGCCCTGGCTCTGGCCTCTTGGAGGGCCAGCCCGACGTCCTAGAAAGTGCCTGGGCCTGGGCTAGCTCAGGTCAGTCAGGCAGAGAAGTCTTGCGGGCTGGGCACAGTTTATGAGGGCTGGGAAGGAGTACGGGTGAGGGAGATAGGGGCACAGGAGAGGAAGGGATAAGCCCCTGGCCAGGGGCCCTGGGTCAGTGACAACACCTTCTCATTTGGACCCCAGTCACCAAAGCATTTGCTCGTCCTCTATGGCAAGAAGTGGTGGCAACCACCCCCTCAGCCGGGACCATCACCCTAGCTTGCAGATGAGAAGGCCCAGAGTGGGCAAGGGCCTTGCTTAAAGCTGTGGGCAGCTGTGGGGAGAGGCTGGATTAGAACCCAGGATCCTAGACTGTAGCCAGGACTCGTCCCCGCCCCACCCACAAGGGACGGTTCAAGGGCAGCAAAGCTCTAACCAGAGAGGATTATGGCAGGAGGTGACCGGTGGGGTCAGGGGTTCTTTATGGAAGAATAAGCAGAGGCCAGAGCCGGGGTCTAGCCCCTCACCAGCCCCCTGAGCACCTGGCCCTGTACTTCCTTGGGCTGGAAGCCTGCCTGGAGAGGCAGGACTCTGAGCCATAGACCAGAGGAGGAGTGATCCTTGGCTGGCCATGGTGTGGTACAGGTCTTCTTGGAGGAGGGCCCAGGATAGAGCCTTGAAGGTGGGGCAGGCTTCTGGGAAGCTTGGGAGCGGGGAATGGGAATAGAAAGACTGAGCATCCTCCCAGAAGCCCCTCCCCCAGGCCAGCCCCACCCCCAGCCCCATTGTCTGGACCCAGCCCAATTAGCCCCCCTGGCTCCTGTGGGGGCCAATTAGGCTGGGGCTGGGGTCAGCACTGGCCAAGGCTTCGCCACCCCTCCCCACCCCTCCCAGCTTCACTATGCTAAGCACAAAAGGCACCGTCTCTGAGGCAGCAGAAAGGAAAATAACAGAAGGAAGAGAAAATGCACTCCTTTTGTTTCTTTGCTGTAACCTTGAGCTGAACAAAGAAGCTACTGCCTCCCCCTTAGGAACCTGTTTTAAAAACAGTGATTTGCACAGAGTTGCTTGTGGTTTGAAGATTCAGCTGAGATTCAAGGGGAATGGGGAGCAGGGATCTGGGGTGAGCTGGGCACTGGCTCTAGGACCTTCTGTAGCTCTGGACTGCCCTCGATCCAGAGGCAGAGCTCCCTCCCACCGCCCCCTCAACCTCCTGAGTGGTGGCAGGTGAAGTGGTCCTCCCCGACTCCCACAGGCGACCCCCCACCCTGCACCCCTGCACCCTCGCACCTTGCCTTCTGCCAAGCCCTGCCCGCTCATCCGGTGCAGCCTGGAGTCCAGCCCAGAGTCCAGCCCCTCCCACTTGGCCATGCCCTTGCTGCCTGACCTCGGGTGGGCCAGCCCCGGCCTCATATGCCCTCCAGCCAGTGGGGCTCTCAGACCTCCCTGACCTTCCCTCTGGTGGTGATGAGGTTCCAGAAAGAATGAGGGAAAGGAAGAGCCTGTTCTGGTGGCCACAGGGTTCTGTGGTCACACTGCTGTCACACTTGTCCCACACCTACTCTGCTGGGTGGCCAGTGAACAAAGTCTGAGAGGTCATAGATTTATTTAGAGGCGTGACCCTGGGTGTACTTGTGCGTGAGGGGCTATTTGGTCAGCATGAGCCTGAGCTCTGGGAGAGGGTCATCCTCTTTCAGCAGGTGCTTAACAAAAACCCTCTCCCCCAACCCTTCAGGCCTTGCCTCCTGGCCGTAGCCCCCTGGAACTGGGCCCTTGCTCAGAGCTCTGATCTCGGGGAACTGGGAAAGGCCAGTAACAATCCACACAGGCTGAGTGTATCCATTTTCTTTTAAAGAAATGAGGTTAATTCCCATTGAAGGTACTGGGTAGGTAAGATTGGCCAAAAGTGGCCTCTCACTTCCTGAAGGGACCTGTAGGAGCTCTGTCCATCAGAGGACGGCAGATCTGGCTGGAGCAGTGTTCTTGGCCACCAGTCCTTGGGGACCTGCCTGGCCCTCCTTCCCCATCTTGTGGCAGCCACCAGAGTCTACAGAGAGGAGGGGAGGCCCTTCTGTGCTGCCAGGGTTCCCCAGGACCAAGAGGGAGAGTGTGTTGCTGGTCCCTGGTAGGAAGAGGAATTCCAGTCGAGTGGAAGAGGATCAGGAACGGCTTCTTGGCAGAGGTCACAAGGCTTTAGAGATGGAGAGTGGCCCAGGAAGGCTGGCCCATGATCAGAGTGGCCATGGCCAATTCCTGAAGGGAGTCTAAATTTGCTGGGACAGATGGCCTTGAAATTCAGACCTGGCAGTTTATCACGAGGGCATGTGGGAGCCATTGAAGGGCTCCAGAGGCAGGAGAGTAGCTGCCATTTACCTATTGTCACATGCCAAACCACCCCAAATATTGTGACTTAAAATGATCATTTTTCTTGTATTGTTCTCTCTCTGTTCTTTGCATCAGGAGCTAGGCCGAGGCATGGTAGAGAGGGCTGGTCTCCTTCCATGCGCCTGGGTCTTCAGCTGGCATGGAAGGGCAGGAGCTGGAGCCTTGGGGCGGGGTGGGGGGTAAGGGGTTGGGGACGGGGTTTGGAAGAGGCTCCGCCCACATCAGCAGCCAGGGCTTCCTTGCAGCGTGGGAGCCTCAGGACCTTCTTCCCTGAGGGGACAACAAGTGTCCCCGGAGGGAGGGGCAGCTGCAAGAAGTCCCAGAACCTCACAGTGCTGCCTTTGGGGTTCTCTAAGACCCATCCAGTTACAAGGGGAGGGTGTAGACGGCACCTCTCGCTGACAGGAGGAACACAGCACTTTTAGCCTCTTTCATTTACTGGGAAGGTTGTGTTTTGAGGAAACACAAAGAAAACCCAAAGAAGCAGAGAAGTAGGAGGCCTGCCTGTAGGAGGAGCTCAGACCAGTTCACCAGGAGCAGTCGGGAGGGGAATGCCACCAAGAGGTGCCCCTTCTGAGCAGAGGAAATCCCATGGGTGGGAATAGAAACATGACATTATTGGTTGGTTTCATCATTAGCAGAGGGGTGTCCTGAGGGGGTAATACTGGCCCCTCTCAGGCCACTACAGAGATGCAGCGACATCAGGAAATGGGCCTGGCCAAGTGAGGAGTGGGTATTGGGACTCTTTCTCTCTCCAACTCAGAAAAGCAGCCTGGGTGGGCCCTAAGAGCACCTCACACACTTGAAGGTGATCAGACGGGCCTGGGTGATGTGTACAATTCCCTTCGCCCAGTAGACACCTAGCCAAGGACAAGTAGCCCCAGTCCCTGGCTAAGGGAGAGGGTCAAGGGCAGAGTGGCATCTTACCCAGTCCCCTGGAATGCTATAGCTCCAATTCCCCACCCCAGGCTTGGCTCTCCAAGCCTGTAGGATGACCCTTCAATGGTGTTCAGCAAGACCCAAGTCAGACTGAAGCACAGGCCTTATGGGTGGGGCAACCTCGAAAAACCACCCAGCCTTGCCCCCTGTGGGCCTCAGTTTCCTCTTCAAGAGGTAGGAGTGAAAATGCCTCTGCTGAAGGCTCTTTGTTTGAATCAGAGGAAAAGTATGGAAAGGGCCTGCCCACTGGTAGGCATTCAACAGGTAGAGCTCTGGTTATTAAGCTCCATGACCTCCACAGGCCCAGACTGGGCCTAATGTCCTTAACGTGGCTTCTGAGGTAGATAGAAGCATCCTGTCTGATTTGCAAAGATTTAGTTAGTGCGTGTGTGTGTGTGTGCATGTGTGTGTTTGGTACAGTTTCTAAACTACATCCAGGTCCAGTGAGATTTGGGATTTGCTGTGTTACCTTGAGCAAGTCACTGTATCTCCTGGCCCCCATGGGTGATTTTTGGCAGAGGACACCCATCAGAACCTCAGAATGGGAGTTCACAGACAGCTGTAGGAAGATGGGCAGGACCTTTTGGAAGAAGGACAGGTGTGCAGTAAGACCACCCCCTATGCTTCTCTCCCACCCCTACCTCCTCCTCCCCCCATTCCCCTGCCCAGAGCTCTGGGGCCTGTTCCCACCAGCCTTACTCCTGATACAGACGGAAGGCAGAGCATCTGTGGGCGGCGGCTGCCCTCTGCCGGCTACAAAGGCAAACCACAAGACAGGAGCCTGGGCCTGCCTGCAATGGGTCCCTGGGGCCTGGCGACCCAGAGGCGAGATGGCTGCCCAGGGAAGGGCAAAGGGAGGAAGGGTGGGTGCCAGGCCCAGCAAACCCACCGCCTTGGTTCAGGCTCACCCCCCACGCTCTGCACGCATCCTACCCACTGCAGAGTCCTACCACCCACACTGCCTCTAATCCAACACCTGTCTGTACCGCCCCCCCCCTCCGGCTTCTTCCTTCCCCTTGGAGAGTGAAGCCCCTCCCTGCTCCCCCCACCCCTCACCCCCCCACTCCACCCCCTCACCACCGGCTACAGCCGTTTCCCCCAATACAACACCCTCCTATCTCCTCATTCTCCCAAAACTCCTTTCTCTGTCCAACCCCTCACCTCTCCCCCTCTCTCTGTCCCTTCTCAACCTCACTGTCCCCATCACCTAGTTATGGCATTGGAGCACTAGCCAGGGGAACGAGGGGTCACCTCCTCAAGGCCACACCCAGAGGCTCCCTCTGCAGATCAGAAGCTGTTGAGCCTTCTTACCCTTTTTTTTTTTTTTAAGATTTTATTTATTCATTTGACAGAGAGAGAGAGAGAGATCACAAGTTGGCAGAGAGGCAGGCAGAGAGAGAGGGGGAAGCAGGCTCCTCACTGGGAGCAGGGAGCCTGATGCAGGGCTGGATCCCAGGACCCCGAGGTCATGACCTGAGCCGAAGGCAGAGGCTTAACCTACTGAGATTTTTTAAAAATTTATTTGACAGAGAGAGAGCCCTAGTAGGCAGAGCCGTAGGCAGAGGGAGAGGGAGAAGCAGGCTCCCTGCTGAGCAGAGAGCCCAATGTGGGGCTCAATCCCAGGACCCTGAGATCATGTCCTGAGCCGAAGGCAGAGGCTTAACTGACTGAGCCATTCAGGCACCCTCCCCCTTATCATCTTTTTTTTGAAAACCTTGTAAATTGTGAAATGCAACCCACGTGGGTCACACTTAATGTAAAAAAAAACAAAAATAAAATTCTTAGAAAGCGAATGCCCCTGCTACCACTAGCCGGGTCAGAGACTAGAACATTGCTGGCACCAGAAGCCCCTCGCACCCCTCCTCCCCTAGACATGACCACATTGGTGGTGGCTCATTGTCTGGCTTTGCTGCTTTATCCTGTCACTGCCTAAGTGTGCCTCCCCGGGCCCTGCGTCCTAACAGCTCGACCTCTCTCTAAAGGGCATCACAGCATGTATGCGTGTCTGTCTGCCTGTGGTTCTCCTGTGGCCCTTTGAGTGTGAGCTGCATCTGGAAGGTTGCTCCAGGCTGTGGCTCCTCTTTTTCAGGACCGTGTGCTGTTCCCGTGTCCCTCAGCTCTGTCCCAGAGGGCCTCAGTGGCTTGCCACGGCTTGAACACTCTGAGGAGGTGATTTTTATGCTGTACCCAGGTCTCTAGGTTATCTGCAGGCAGCAAGGGGAGAGTCCTTCCTTACCCAACATACTGTGACCCGAAGAGCCTCCTCTCTGAAGCTCCCTGGCCTTGGCTTTGCCAACTGCCCCTGCCCCTCTGTCTCCCACCTTTCAGGCACTTGCCCTGAACTTGAACCTGAGCACCCCCTCCCACTCTCACCTTCATCCTGGAGCCCCCTTCCTCATTCTACACTTCGCTAACTCTGGAAATTCTCCTTCCAAGGCCTCCCTTAGACCTCCATGGGCTGCTTTCCCCACCCGGTCTCCAACCAAGATGCTCCCCAAGTCTGATCACCATCAACTGCCTGTGACTGCCCCTCACCCCACATGCCTCACGCCTCCCCAAGCCAGCACCTCCTCTCCCCCACTGGGGGCATGAGTCTCTTCACTGTCCCCAAGACTCCTCCCCCTCCACCCCTTCTTCCTCCTCCCCCTCCACTCCTCCTTCCTCCTCCCTCCTGCAGCTCTGCCCTCATCTCTGTGCCCAGCTGCCTCTGCTAGCTGGGGTCCCATCCCTTGTCGCCTGACTCACAGCACCTGGCCTGCATGCCCCTGGGAAACCAGGGGGTACTTATCACATACGCGCGCGTGCGCAAGCGCACACACACACACACACACACACACCCCTGCCTTGCAGTTTATGCCCTTCAGTGACCTTCCAGGACAAGTCCAAACCCCTGAGATGAGCCTTCAAGATCCTCTTCTGTTCGCCTTGCCCCCTCTCCAGCCACACCCCTACACTCTCCTCCCTGTCCCCTGCTTGTCAGAAATCCCCCTGCTCTGTTCCTCATTGCATGCTCACCTCCCTGCCTTTGCCACAGTGTCTCCCCTGCCCAGAGAACCCCCACGCCTACCCCCAGGTAACACCTACCCATCCATCCTCAAGAGTCAGCTGGGTTATTATTACCTCCTCCAGGAAGCCTTCCCGGGCCCCCAGCCTGGGTTAAGAGCCTCCTCTGAGCTACCCTGTGTCACAGGCACTTCCTGCCATCTCCTCTGTGTAGATGGGAAACCACGGCAGCAGGGAGGGACAGTGGGGGCTCCTCTCTGCTCCTAGGCCCCAGCGTGGAACAGACATGGCGCACAGCGGAGCTCCGCGAGTGTTGGCTGCCTGCGTGTTTATCAAGCTGTCGCTTTCTAACTGCGTCTCTGTGACTTTGGGCATTTAGACAACGAGGATCTAGAAGCATTTCTGGTCAACATAGTTGTTTGGGGCTCCAGATGTATTGAACACCTCCACTTAGGTGAGATAACCTCGGATTCCCCTGTAAGAACTTCTTGAGGGGGAGGGGTGCGGTAAGCTTTCCCTCTTCTGGCTCTTGGGAAAGATCACCACCCTTTCTTTTTAATTAATGATAAGGCGCGTGAGGAGGGGCTGGGCCTCAGTTTCTCAGATAATCACACCTCCTGTGCCTGGTCCCCAGCGCTGTTGTAGGAATGATTTTTTTAAAGCACTTAGAACAGGGACGGGGACGGAACTTAGCGTCATCCTCTGTGCCAGGCCCCAGCCCCCCTCACACCCACTCACCCCCTTGTGTTCCCTTGTGTTCGGGCTATTTTCACGCTCCTGAGATGAAGACCCTGAGGCTTAGAGCGCACTGCCACTCTCACAGGCAGGGCAGAGGGACTGTTTGACTCTGGGGTGACCTGATGCTTCTCACCTCCACAGACTCTGAGAGCCAGGGTCCTGTGAGGGATCAGGGGGAGGGGGGGTGCAGTGGGCACTCAGGAGAGTCGGTGTCCCCAGAAGAGGTGATAGCCCAGAGAGAACACAGGGAAGAGGCTGGCATCCTGTCTACCACCTCCAGAACAGGCTGGGAACTGGGCAGGAAGGAGGGAGGAGGCAGAGAGGCGGAACTATGACGGGGATCTGGGGCATGGTGTCCTGCGTGTTCTCAAGGCTGGGCTGTGACGCAGAGCATGGCCCTGAGTGGAGATCCTCACCCAGGCTGTGGGGAGAGGTCAAGGCAACCAGCCCGCAGGCCACAGCTCCCCAGCCCCGCCTCCCTGCCCAAGGTCACTGCTCAGCTGTGTAAGCTGAGGAGGGAGGGTAGGTCGATGGGCAGACACCTCTCTGTGTCCCTTGGATAGGGGGCGCTAGCCACGGCAGAGACTGAGGGAGGTAAGTCAGGATCCTCCCTCCTCCAGGGGAGACCTCACCCCCAGACAGCAGCCAGGCCCCGGTGGTCTATAGAGTTAATCTGCAAGGGGCAAAGTCCCAAAGGACTCACAGCCCTCCCTCCAGAAGGGGCCATCCGGGCTGAGGCTGGAACACCCCACTTCACCAACAGTCATGCTCTCTTTCTACCTCTTTATCCCTTGCTGTGAGGCTCAGCTCTTTCCATGTGTTGAAGGGGGCTAGAAAGAGAGCCTCGTTCACCCCCAGGACCCCAGGACTGTTCAGAGTTCGAGAACAATGGGATCTTAGAGAGAGTGGGGCCCTGGATGAGAGGAGGGGGGTCATCCCCTGCTCCAGCCCCACTCCCTCCACACCCTTGTGCGGGCGTGCACACACGCATGCGCACCCCCACACCATGGACTGTAAAAGAGCCAAGGTCAGGTGTGGGAATGAAGGCTCTCGGCACAGTGCTCAGCATGGGTGCAGGTGTGAAGGGGGATATGAGACGGTGTGCTGGAGGGGCAGGGTGGCTCTCATGCCTGTGGGAGCCTCGTTGCCAGGCCTCTGAGTTGACACAGAGCTGGGAGGAAGCTGGTGCAAACCTCAGGAGCTCACTCAGAACCACGGTCGGCCGGTGGTGAAGATCTCAGCCCTCTGCCCCACCTTCCCACCCCAAAACACAGACGGCTATGCCCAGGGCTCGGGTGCCCAGCAGAGCACTTCCCTGCCCGGGGTCCTGCCCCCCTCTCCCTCCCTTAGGCAGGGTGCATCAGAAGCTGGGGAGTCAGCACTGGGATCAGGCAGGCGCATTTGAATCTGCAGTCTTTGCACCGCCCTGGGCCAGCTGTTGTGGGGGGACAGTGAGAGGAGACCATATGCCCACCTCTCCTGATGCAGGTCTCCCTGGGCACATCTGGCTCTGTGTACAGCAGACAGGGGAACCATTTCTTCTACCTCCAACCCGAGACAGCCTTGACCTCGGGGATAAAGGGCAGACTGTGGCCTTGGGACATCAGGTAGACCCTGGCCACTCCCTGATCAGCGCTACTCAAATTCTATAGACCAGTTGAGCCCCAAATCGAGTAGGACTCATTCTTTCTTCGTCTCTCTGGTTTAAGCCCCAGCCTTCCTCAATCAAGGAGATGTAAGGAGCACAGTTTTGCAAGTAGAATTGGGTTCCAGTGCTAGATCCACATTTACAAGCCAGCTGACCTTGAACACACCCCTGAAGCCATCAGAGTCCCAGAGGATCTTCCTAGGCTTTGTATGGGTCCCTGACAAGGATCAGTGGGCGTGCCTGCTGGTCCTCAGAGCGCCCTGGCCAGGGCAGAGCAGACTCTGCCAGGCCCTCCACTAGAGGACTGGAAAGGACCTCATAGCAGGAAGAGGCTGCCATGAGGGCCTGGGAGCAGCCCCCCACCCCCATCCCGGGAGCACCCAAAACTCAGGGCTGAGAAGAACCCAGTATTGTTGAGAGTTGGCAGCGTCCCCGGAGGAGAGCCATGGTGTGGAGGCTTCGGGGACTTAAACAAACTTGAGACAGAATTCATTTATTTTTTAATTCATCAAATGTTTTTAACTCATGTGACGCGCACATGTTAAGACGAATGCACAAAACGTGTGTTTGTTGCAGTGATGTGTCAGCCCCATGTGTTCCACAGGTCAAGACATACGGCACCGTGGGCACCCCAAAACTCCCCCGCACCTCCCAGTCACTCCCCCCAGGTCCCCGCGTAGATCTCACACCCTGACTTAACTCCAGTGCTTCAGTTTGCCTGGTTTTTTGTTTTGCTTTGTTTTTTAAAGATTGTACTCATTATCTCAGAAAGAAAGAGAAAGAGACAGAGCATGTGTACAAGAGAGAGCAGGAGCAGGGGTGGGAAGGACAAAGAGAGAGAAAGAGGGAGAAGCAGACTCCCCTTGGAGCAGGGATCCAATGTGGGTGTGTGGGGGGGCGCTCGATCCGAGGACCCTAGGATCAGGCCTGAGCCAAAGGCAGACTCTTAACTGACAGGTGCCCCACGTTTGCCAGTTTTGAGCCAAATCTCTATGGAATCATAGGAGAGGTACTTCGTGTCCGGCTTTTCTCTTGCTTGAAGTTATTGTGTGAGAGCTTCCTCTCTGTGGTTTCATGTCAATGGCACTCATTAATTTTTACTGCTGCCTACATCCCGTTATATACGTATGTCTCCGTTCGACTGTGATGGGCATACGTGTGATTTCCGTTTGGGATTAATACAAATAATGCTGCGGGGAATGTTCCCACACCTGCTTCTTGATGCGTGGATTGCCCGTGTTGGTGCTGGATACACACCCAGGCATGTAAACTGCAGGATCGTTGGCTACATTCAACCTGAATAGTGTCCAGGAGGCAGGGGTGATGGTGGCCCTTTAGGTTCCCCCAGCAGTGAAGAAGAGTTCCACATGTTCCACACCCTCACCCACATTTGACACAGTTGGGATTGTTTTGTTCTGTTTTTGTCATTGCAGTGGGTGTATAGTAGTATCTCACTGTGGCTTTAAATGACTAATGAGTATGGGCATCAATTCACATGCTTATTGACTTATTCTGTTAAAGCCTGTTCAAATCTCTTGTCCATCATGCTCTTCAGTGGTCTTTTTCTTGCTTCTTCATAGGAGTTATTTTTGTATCTGAATATGAGCCTATTGTCCATCGTGCGTGTTGTAAATGCCCCCTACTGGTCTTGCCCACTCACTCCCTTAATAATGTGTTTTCATGAATAGAGGTTCTTAAGTTAAATGGACCACATTTATCAATCCTTTCCATTTTGGCTTGTGCTTTTTTGTGTCCTGTTGTTCAAAAGCTTTCCCTCCCCGAAGTTCTTAATGATAGTCTTATTTTTGCCTTTTAGAAGCTTTACTGTTTTACCTTTTACACTTAGATCTCCATCTATCTGGAATTTATTGTTGTTTATGATATGTGATGGCAGTCGACTCTTCCTTTTCCCAAATAGATATCAAACAGACAAAGCACAATTTACTACAATCACAGTCTTATCCCAACAGCCCTTGAATGCCATCCTTGTCATGAACTAAGAGTCCATATACACGTGGGTCTATTTCAAGGCTCTCTATTCTGCTTCTTTAGCCTACTTATCAATCTTTGCACTGATATTACCCTGTCTTAATTACTGTAACTTTATCATAAGTCTTGATAACTGATAAAGTCAGTCTTCCCAACTAGTCCTCTTCAAAAATATTTTAGCTATACTTGCCTCTTTTATTTCTCATCCATTTATGAATCAGAGTGTCTATTTCTAAATACACACACACATACACACGAGTTATGATTTTGATTGTAAGTGCATTAAATCTATAAATCAATTTTGGGAAGAACTAATTCTTTAAATATTGCGTCTTTCAATCCATGAACATGGTATGTCCCTTAATGTATTTAGATTAAAATTATTTTATATTAGATGAATAATATATGGATATATGCTTATTAGAAATATAAAATCAGGGCACCTGGGTGGCTCAGTCGGTTAAGTGCCCAACTCTTGGTTTCAGCTCAGGTCATGATCTCAGGGTCTTGAGATCAAGTCCCTTGTTGGATCCCACACTGAGTGTGAAGTGTGCTTTAGATTCTCTCTCTCCCTCTTCCTCTGTCCCTCCACACCCCCCCTAAATTTGTACACTCTCTCCCTCCCTTTCTAAAATATGTAATTTTGTATATTACATTAAAAATATACATAAAATATGCTTTTCCCTTCCCCAACAGAGCAATAGCCAATGTTCTTATATACCTGCATGCATGCCCACGCATGAGCATGTGCACACACACACATTTTGGATGGGATCATATCAATGTGCCGCATGCTTTTTTAAAATGTAACAATATTGTGTAACAATATTTCTGCCTGTAGCCAGAGACCAAGTGTAGTCCCAGCAGAAGTGTATGGACTGAACGCACTGAGCTTCCTGGAACACTACTCTCAAACACGTGCTCCTCTAGGAGATTTACTCCTACAAGCAAAGAAACCCATTCGGAGGCTGCTGCAATTATACAGAGCTAACATAATCAAAGATGGAACGGGGCTGGGGAAGAGGAAGAGGGACGAATTTCCTTTTCCAAAATAACACGTGCTTCCTCTTGGCAGTCTCCTGGGCCTCCCACATCCGTGTTAGGCTCGTGGCTGCCATGGATGGAATCTACAGGGCCCAGCAGAGGGGTGGCCACCGAGGCAACCCTGTGCTTCACCTCTCAGAAGGATCTGAGGCTCAGAAAGCTGGAAGGGCCTGTCTGGGCCCAGTGAGTCAGTGGTCACACTGGGCTTCTGACCAAGGCCTGATTGCAAGGTCCTGTGTGTGTGTGTGTGTGTGTGTGTGTGTGTGTTTGCAGTCTCTAGGCCAAGTCTCTTAGTTAATGGTGCTGCCCGAGGACACCAGATGGGCAGATCTAGAGACGCCAAAGCCTGGAACCCAACTGGGGCAGATGCTGGAGAGATGGACCCCACACTGGCACCTGTTAGAGGGAGTCTGGCCAGAGGGCTAGACAGTGGAAGGTGACAAGTGTTGTCTGATGAGTCCCCGCTGTCTGGGGACCCTTCTCCAACCAGCCAGTGGCCCCATGCAGCAGGTTGGAGCCTGTGGCCTAAAGCCAGGCCACATCCCCAATCAGCAGGGGGCCCAGGTGGGAGTTGGGGGTCAGAGCTCTGCTTCCTGGAAACTTGGGGGCCTGACTCAGGCAAGGACCCCCCCCCACTCCCACATGCCAGGCCTCCAAAGCCTCTGGAGGGACACCGATCACCAGGGCTTAGCAAACTGCCTGCCTCATTTCCCTTCTCCCACCTCCTCCCTGCTAGCAGCCTTCCTGGCCTCCCATTTTGGGTGCCTCTTTTATATTTATATTTAAGAAATTCCCTTTTTAAAACTTTTTATAAATAACAATAGGAACCTTCTTATTAAAAAACAAATGCCATTCAGGTAACCCATTCATCTCCTACACATACAGGAGGACAGACGTGAATTTTTTTCCCAAACTGAGATTACACCGATGTCCCTTTTCAGGAAGCTCCTCCTACCATTTCTCAACACACTGTGTAGTTCCTGTGTCGGGGCATCTGGAGGGATTGCACAATGCTTAAGAACCCAGACTCCAGCGCCAGAAGGCCTGAGTGTCAGACCCTCTCTCTGCCACTCATTAGTTTTGTGACTGAGTGAGTTACACGCCTCTCTGGGCCTTGGTTTCCCCATCAGTGCAGTGGGGACGCTGGGTGTGGGGACTCAGTGAGGGAGGGCCTAACCTGAACACACTCGGCACTCAGTGCGCTCCAGATACGACGGCAGTTCTTACTTCTGACCAGAGCTCAGCAGCCTGGTTGCATCTCATACTCTAGATTTTGTAGCTGAATCCCAACCCTGACCTCGAGTCTCTGTCTGGGTCTCCTGGGCCTGCCCCATGTCTCTTCCTGTCCCCCAGGTTGGTAGCAGTGCTGGGGCCTGGACTCAGCCCCCAAGCAGCATTCCCGGGGAGTTCTGAAGGTTCTTCTTTGTGCTCTCAGTCACATGAGTAAGGACAGGGATTAGAGAAAGGGAGAAGGAGAAGTCAGAGAAGTGGCTTGGTGTTAGCCAGGGCCTGGAAACCTGGCCCCGGGTCCTTTCGAGTCTCTGCCACTCAGGGGCTCACCGGGGGGTGCGAGCCCCAGGTCCTTCCTCGTTGGCATCACAAGGAGAGACACGGGCCTTGGGAGAGACCATTGGCATGACTGCTCTCCCGTGGCCAGGACAGGCGGAAGCCAAGTCATAACCACCCCCCTAAGGAGTTCCTAAGACTCAAGGGCACAGCGTGGGGTTCGCTGAATTCCAAGAGGGGGTGCAGACATGGAGTGGGGGCCCCAGTGGGGATGGGGACCTGGTCCTGAGCTCTAGCACCCACAGGAGATGAACAACTACCAGCGGGCCATGCAGAAGATGGCAGAGGACATCCTGTCGCTGAGGAAACACGCCAGCATGCTGGAGGCCGAGAACCGCATGCTGAGGAGCCAGCTGACCCAGGAGGGAGGGGAGGAGGAGCTGGACAACGGCAACAAAGCCCAGAAGCTGGATGAGGGTATATGGGTCCCTGAGAGCATCCGGGAACCTACCTGAGCCCAGGCTCTGGATTGCACGCCAGGGTGGTGGGGAGATTTTCCAGCTATGCCTGCTCCTGGACACCAGTGGGGGTCCTCTCCAGGATGGGGAGAGGAGATTCCAGTCATGTCTCGAGTCCCAGGACTGAGTGAAGCCTGCCCCCGGCCCCCGGCCCCCCGCTCTGCTGAGCTGGGAAATGCCTCCTCCCTGAGCCAGTCCTTCCTCCACACCGCCCCCACCAGTGTCCATGAAGCAGAAACTGCTGCTGAGTGAGTTGGAGCTGAAGAAACTGAGGGACAGAGTGCAGCATTTGCAGAATGAGCTGATTCGAGTGAGTTGGGGCTGGGGGACAGGGGAGAGGGCAGGGGGAGAAGAGGGGAAGTGGGGTGTGTCCAGACAACGGGGGGGGGGCGGTGTCCAGAGATGCGTCTGGGAGCAGAAGGGAGAGAGGATTGGAGGGAAAGCGGCATGGCAATGGAAGACTCAGCGGAGGGGTCTTCCCTCCCCCTCCCCTCCCCAACCATCAGAAGAATGATAGAGAGAAGGAGCTGCTCCTCCTGCACCAGGCTCAGCAGCCACAGGCGGTGCTGCTGAAGCGGTACCAGGACAAGTTGCAGAAGACGAAGGCGCTGGAGGAGACCGTGCGGCACCAGGAGAAGGCAGGTGCCACGGGGGACCGGGCGCCTGGGGCCAGCCCCCAATGGCAAGACACCCCCCAGGCCAGCCCAGCCGTTGTGCTCTGCCCTCCAGGTGATCGAGAAGATGGAGCGGGTGCTGGAGGACCAGCTGCGGGACAGGAAGGAGCCCCTGCTCAACAGGCTGCCAGGAAAGCCCACCATGGGTGAGTCTGCTCCCCAGCTTGTCCCAGCCCAGGGAGCATGGCCTTCCAGAAAAATCGGCTTCAGGAACAGAACTGGGGCCAAGGATGCTGTCCCCCTACTGAAGCAGGCAGTGTGGGGCTCCCAAAGTTCCCCTGGGCTCCCTTCTCCTGCCAAGAAGCCCCTTGGGACATGTGGGGACAGTGTGTGAGCCAGGCTAGAAAGATAGCAGGTCCCGCTCAGACCCGCAGACGGGAATGAGCAGAAAGCCCCAAGGAAGAGGGGCTGCCCGACCCCTTCCCAGTACTTCCTCATCTTCCCCTGTCTTCAAAGAGTCTGCTTCTACCAAACAAGCAGCACTTGTTTTTTTCCCTCCACTGACATTAGCCCAAGCCATCTAGAATGGACAGACTGAGGTGGCTTTGATGAGGGGGGAGTACCAGGTCCTGCGGTGCCAGGCCAGCCTAGGCAGAGGATTTCCCTGAGCCATCTATGAGCCCCACCGGGAACCCCCATGTGCCCAGCCCTGTGGCAGCCTTCACTGCAAGGGGTGCACTTCTGAAGGCCTTAGGAAAACTGTGCGAGCTGGGGCTGCCTTTCAGGAACCCCGAGGTCAACCCAAAGTGGGATGAGAGAAGGGAAGACAGAAGACAGCCTAGTGAGGGCAAAGGCCCAGGGAGTGACAATGGCAGGACGGGGGAGGGGAGGAAAGAGAGAGCTGAAGAGTTAAAACTGACCCTGGATCAACGGAGGGGAGTGGTTATGGAGAACACAGGGGTCAGATCCTAAGGCGCCTAGAATGATGGCCTGAGGTGCACGGATCTGGCAGCAGGAAGCCATTGAAGGCTTAGGAGCAGAGGAGGGGCAGAATGGAGCAAAGCGCTGGGGCAGATCAGGCAGATCAGGCCAGGGACAGGGGGCAGGAACGCCTGTCTCACGAACAGCTGTGGCCACGTCTGCAGCCTTCCCTGCGCTCTCTGCCTCCGGCCTTCCCCCGGGGCCAACGGGAGAGAACCTGCCTGTGGACCTGTACTCAGTCCTGCTGGCGGAAAACGCCAGGCTGCGGGCAGAGCTGGAGAAGAACCGCCACCAGTCGGCCCCCATCATTCTGCAGCAGCAGGCGCTGCCGGTAAGAGCCGCCCACCCAGGCTGGGCCTGGGCCTGCCTGGACAGGCCGCTGGGTGCTCAGCAATCACGCGCAGCACAAGCCAAGTTGAAGACCACAGTCAGGAGCTAGGCTTCCCAGGGTCTCCAGGGTGCTTGGAGACTCGAGGAGTGCCAGCACTCAGGCCCGCCTCTTTCCTCCTGGGGAACACGCATGGGTCTGAAAGCTCCACCTTTGCCCTCCTCTTGCGGCCTGAGAGAAAGCAAGCCCCTAATGGCCCCTGACCTTTGATCCCTGACCCCTTTGCCACCTGGCTAACCTGCACTTGGACTCCACACCAGCCTCTCTGAGCCTTGGAGAGCACTTTTCCCCCATCCCAGGTGGACCCCAGGGAATTGGGAGCAGGAGGAGACCTGGCAGAGAGACTGCAAGAGACAGATGGCCCAGGCCACTCCAAGGGCACAGAGGCCCTGCCGGCACAGGTGGGTGCCCCAGCCCCATTCCACCTACAAGGCCGCTGCAGGCATCCCTGCTTTACGCAAACCCAAAGACAAGACATTTGGAATTACAGAAGAGGGGTGGGCAGGGGACAGCAGATGGCATATCTCTTCACCCCAGAACTTACAGGAGGTGAGTTCTGTTTGAAAGCACCCCTGACACGGGGACGTCTGGGTAAAGTGCGGGGACATCCAGGTAAAGTGCAGGGACAGGGGAGCCCTCACTTTACGAAAAGACCAAGATTCTTTTCTGTGCGCTGATGCTGCCTAGTAAGTTTTATATTTAGAAAGTGACATGCAGAAACTCCATATAACCAAAATCCATGGGAAGAACAGTGGTGACCTGCTACCTTGGGTCTACTTCAGGAACGAGGGTTTGGCCCCAGGTCTGAGGCTTTGCATCGGGGACCTGAGCTGGAAACTCAGACCTGGTTGGTCTCTGCCTCAGCAGCTCCCGGCCTCCTGAGCCTACATGGCTGCAGTCCCCACGGCGGACTGGTGTAAGCTTCTACTTTGCCCACAGGATCTCCTTGCCAGCACCTCCGACAAGTTCAACCTTCTGGCCAAGCTAGAACGAGCTCAGAGCCGGATCCTATCCCTGGAAAGTCAGGTAGATGACCCAGGCAGGTGTCAGTCAGGCTGGGTGGGCTCACCACTCAGCAGACCTTGACCAGAGTCAGGGTCCAAGTGTGACCAGAGTTGTGGCTCAGTGTGTGCCCAGGGTCAGGGCTCAGTGTATTGTTGGAACTCAGGGAGGGTCCATCTGGGCCTTAATCAGACAGTCACTTGGCCCTCCCCACCCACCCCTGGCCTGACGTCTCCAGAAGGTAGCGAGCCCACACGGTCCGGGCTCTGGTTGTCCTGTTTGCAGGGATGGGCCCTGCTTCCCAGCAGGTCCCCATCTGTCCCTCTCCGTGTCTGCAGTTAGAGGACTCAGCCCGACGCTGGGGACGCGAGAAGCAGAACTTGGCCATACGGCTGCAGGAGCAAGAGTACGGCTTGGGGCCCCCCTCGAACTCCGTCATCACCGACCTGCCCGTGAGTGATCTCTCCGACAAGCTCCGTGAGGTGCAGGCAGCGTGGCTGGCAGCGGCTACCCTCGACCCCAAGTTCCTGGGCCCTGAGAAGAACCGTCCAGGGGGACCTGCTCCCCACTGGAAGTCAGAAGACCTGCGCTCAGTGTCTGCCCTATTACCATCAGGAGCCCTGGCCTGGTCTCCATACCCCACCTGCCCAAGGGGAATAGAAAGCTCCCCCTGCCCGAGACTGCCCGCTTCCCAAGGGTGGGGGTGAGTCAAGGGGACATGGCCATGGATGAAGGGCTGCCCCCGCAGGCCTTTCTGGAAGGCTCTGGTGCTGGCTATGCTTTAGCACTGGGTTTGCTCCCAGGCAGAATCATTGTGGCCCCACCACACTCCAAGGCCCCTGAGGCTGTCCCATGAGCACAACTTCTCAGTCCCCATGGTGCTGCCCACCTGCCGGGGATGGGGGGATGGCCCCCGGGAGAAGTGCTGCTGGCTTCTTCTTCACAAATAGCTCTGTTCACAGATGCCCTTCCCCCCAAGACCCCAGCCCCATCTCAGCCCCAGAACCCCGAGCCTCCCAGAGCAACCCGATGGCTCCGGTTCCTGAGCCCACAGGGTTCTGCTCCTTCCCAGGTCCCAGGAAAGGCCTGATGAGGATGGGGAGGGGGGCGTCAGGGAACACAGGGCTGCCTTTGCAAACTCTCTTGCTGAGACCTAGGGAGTCTTGGAGAAACTGGGTGGGCCTGCTGCAGTTAAACAGGTTTGGAACCCATAGTGAAGGCATGACCCAGTGTGTTTGGATCCTGTGAGGCCTGGCTTGCCAGGCAAGGTGAACTCTGATGGGTCCCCTCACTGGGGGCAGGAACGTACTCACCTTCCTTTGCTTTGCACACCACAGAACTCCTTGGCCCATGACAAGGACCACAGGCGACCCTCGAAGCTGGATCCCCTGATGCCCAGCTTGGAGACTAAGCTCAACAAGCCCTCAAACTCCGAGAAGACCTGAGTCTTAGCAGACCTGAGTAGTTGGAGCAGGGCCCCCTCTCTGTGTGCTGGGGAGTCTCATTCCAACCCCCAGAGGACTGGATTAAATGCCATAGGTCAGTGAACATTCACCTCTTTCCTGGAGTAGGGCAGCTGAGGGGGCTACCTTGCTCCTGCTGGACCCTACTCTGAACCTGGGCCCTCCACCACAGCCCTATAGCCTCCTGCCTATCCCAGAAGCGACCATTTTAGGAGAGCCAACAGATTTATCTGTTTCTTGGGAATGGAAAGACTTAAAGCCTTCCTGTGGCAATCAATTACATATTAGTGTGAAATACCCCCATTAACTGGGCTAGGCTAAGCTAGCAATGTTATGTCCAAATACAGCCAGGGACAGGAAAGCAGATGGGGCCTCGGGAAGGAGCCCTCCGCTAAGAGTCAAGAGGCCTGAATTCCAGCTACAAGCATGCTGTGTGACCTTGAGTGACCCAAGCAACTTCTCTGGGCTTCCATTTTCCCATCTATCTCATGCAGAGCTTGCCTTCTTTGATGCTAAGGCCCTTTCCCCCTCTAACATTTCTGAGTCAAAGACAACTCGGGCCCAGAGAAGAGAAAGGAAGCAGGAAGCAAAGAGAAAGCCAGTAAGAAAGGATTGCGTGGTAGGGAAAAGAAAGGCTCCAAGAGTGGACTCAGAGCCTGCAGATGCTCATAGAAGAGACCAAGGCCACAGGGCCACTGTCCTGAGCAAGGTTAACTTCCCCCATCTGCCTGCAGAACTTAAACCTGGCTAGCGGAAGGCCAGGAGGGATCAGGCACTGGGTGAGGTCAGGAAGTTACAGAACTCAGACGGGGTTAAGAGGACCGAAATTGGGACCAGTGTCTGACAGTCCAAATAACGCACCAGACTTAGCCACAGTCTTCTCGCCTACTGCCCAGAGCTTGGATAAGTGGGTATGTCTCCCTAGAACAGGAAGCTGAGGCCTGGAGAAGCCCAGAGAAAGGTCAGGTGGGGCAAAGAAAGCATGCTGGCCTCTTATTCTCTAGGTCAGCCGCCTCACACCAGACCCTCCCTCCCTCACTCAGCCTTAGCCTCCCCCAGAACTCTAGCTGAAGGCCTTAGCAGGAAGTCTCAGGACCCCACAGGGCCTTAGCAGGAAGTCTCAGGACCCCACAGGGAACTCCCACCCAAGGTCCAGCCAATCAGAGCCTCACTCTTGCTAGGCGACCCTGCCTAGAAGCCAGATCAGTCCACACCTCTCAGGCCACCCTATGCCTTCAACAGATACAAGGTCCTTTGTCCCTCTGCCTATGGCTCTGGTAGCCCCCGCACAGTGGCAACAGCCCACCGCCGGCCTGCCCTGCCTCACCTCTACCCCAGGCAACATGGAGATCGACCCTACTGGCTCCTGAGTTGCTGTAGGGGGCAGGAGTCCCAGCAGAGAGGGCTTCAAGCGCAGTTGCCTCGGGCTTCCTCATTCGTTCTCAGACCCCACCGTTGACGCAGGCCAGGGAGAATCCCCACTGGAGTGATGGAAACCCAGGGGTTCAGATAGAAATGAAAACACATCACGTAGTTCAGCCGTTTATTGCCTTCCTGGGGCAGGTGAAGAGGAGAAAGAGGCAGCAGGAAAGAGGGGTGTCCTGGCTGAGCTGGGGCAGCTGACCCCTGAGTACGGACTCTCTCTTCTCAGAGCTGGTCCAAAAGGAGCAGGGGAGGGGGACTGAGGACAGACGAGCTGACACCACCTAGGGTGCCACCCCCTCGGGCCTCCCTCCAGCACCCCTGCTGGCTTGGTGGGTGGCAGAGGCGGAGTCCACCCCCTCTAATCACACCGGGGGTGGATCCTGGCTGAAGGGCCTGAAGGTGAAGAAGATGGGCTGGTCGGGCATCAGGATGAGGTTGAACGTGGTGCCCACATCACAGAGATGTTGCATTTCAACTCGGAAGTTCTCCAGAATCTGAGAAAGAGGTGGTGGGCTTAGGGGAGAGATGCGAAGGGGCTCTCTCCCCTCTGGGGCCAGGCTCATTCACCTGTAGGTGTTGCCTGTCGGGTGGGACTCGAGGAGCTCTGAGGGGTCAACACAGCTCCTGTTTACCTGGCCCAGTGCGTGAAATACATCCCGGGTGCTTTGTCCCCTTGATTTGCCTTAGCTTTGACAAAACCTCGACCCACCACACACCCCCACTGTCACCACTTGGAGGGAATAGATGGCCAGGGGACACCCCTGGGTAATAAGCAGATTAGCCCAAAAGAGGAGGCAAGAGTAGATTAGCCCAAAATTGTGGGGGAGGAGGAGGGTTAAGTCAGGGACACTGATGTCCCCAGCCCTGTGCTCCCTGGGCTCCGGGCAGAAGTGGGAGTAGGAGGGTCAGTGCCTTCCTTCAGGCCACAGTCAGCCCAGGCTGCCCCGATGTCCCCGATTGGACTCACGTGGATGAGGAAGAGGGTCATCTCGAGCTCAGCGATCCGCCGGCCCACGCACTGTCGCACACCCCAGCCAAAGCCCAGGTTCCGGAAGTGGATGAGGTTCTTGTCTTTACCCAGCCATCGAGTTGGGTCAAACTTGCTCGGATTGAGGAAGAAAGTGGGGTCCTGGCCCATGGCATAGGTGGACACCTGCACCAACGTCTGGGGACAAGGTGGGCAGAGGACTGGGTGTATAGGCCGCACAGCCTGGAGCATAACTCAGCTTCCGCTCCCACCCCGACCCAGGCTGTCCAGCTTCCCGGCACAAGACGCTGCCTGCTGTGTGACCTTGAAAAAGGCCCCAGCCCTCCCTAAGCCTCACCCATCCAGTGGGCCTGACCGGAAGACTCAAGGCCAGGGATGGCCCCAGGGATTGTCCTGTCCTTTGCTGAGCCCCAGAGGGCTCCCAAGACCCAGACAGCCCATGGGGTAACCCGGACGTGGGCAACCTTCCAGAGATCGTCACCCACTATGCCCAGTACCCCTGCCCTTGGTTCACACTTGGACTGCTGCTGCCAAGGACCCCAGCCGCCAGCTCCAGGAAGAAAGAGGGGACAGAAACCCCAATCACCACCAACTGTGTGCGACTGCAGTCCACCCCCAGCCGCCTCTGTCTGTCTGGCAGAGCCGGCAGCCCACCTGGCTGCCCTTACCTTGGCAGGAATCATGTAATTCCGAAGAACCAAGTCATTTTCAAGATACCGCTGCAGGGTCACGGAGATGGGGTGGATCCTGCCAGAAGAAACATTCAGGGCTAATGCCCTGAGGCCCGGACACCCCGCATGGCATGGCGTCTCAGCCCCAGCCACCGCACCCTGGGGGGGATTTCCGGAGACAGGATTCCTACCCTTATTTCCTCCCTCCCCCATTCCCAGCTGTCCCGACTTCTTGCTGCCTGCCACCAATCCCCTCCATTGTGCCTTGCCCAGGGATCTGGGGGATGAAGAGGGCAGGCAGGGAGGGGCGAGCTTACCTCAGGGTCTCCTTGATGCTGGCTTTGAGGAGTGGGACCAGCTGCAGCATTGCGCTCACATCTCCCTGGGCCTGGCGCCGGGCGGCCAGGACCTCCTCCCGCAGCATCTCCTGCACCCTCAAACTGCGTGCCATCTCATAGAGGTGCCACTGCAGAGTCATGGATGTCTGGTGGGGGGCGGGGGTGGGGGTGGGGGCGGAAGACAAGGGGGACTTGTCACTTCCGGAACATTTAAACCCATGCTCAACTTTCATTTCCAAGCATCTCTGCCCACCCTCCTCCTCCTTGTATCCAGAGACCACCATCCACAAAAGCAAAACAAAATTCTAAAGGAGAAGGTCGAAAAAAGCCTTTCTCACCCCGCAGAGCAGAAATGTCTGGGCAGCGCTTGCCCCTGTCCTCGTCACCAGAGCCCACCTGTTTCCCCAGGAGTCAGCCATACACCCAATGCCTTCTTCCAGAGGACCCCCGGAGGGCTTTGGAAGCTAAATCCTACTTCTGTAAGGGTTGTCATCCCAAATGATGGCCGTTCCACCCCTCTCCCACTAGACCTTCCCCTAAACCTCGGCCTTTGGCTATGGGAGCATAAAATAAAGTGAGGCCCAAAGACACTGAAAGCAGAAGCGCCCGACCTTTCTCCCATCGGTGTTGCAGTTAGCATGGGATTATCCCAAGACGAACCAGCTCAGCTGGGCATTAGGCAGAGGCAGTGACCATTAGCCCTACGCTGGAGGTATGAGGGTCACTGGTCAAGCTCCACAGCTCCAGATTCTTCAGTGGTGGGACCTTAGGTGGAAGCCGCCCTCCCGCTTACGGCCAGGACATGTCATCTTACTAGGGATCTTATTTTTGTCCAAGAGGTTTGGAGACACTCCTCCTTCCCTCCAGCGGGCGCACTTGGGGAAAAAATGCCAGGTAGTCACCTCTCAGCTTAAAACCCTTACGTGGCCCCAGAAGCTCGTGCCTGACCCACAGGACCCCCAACACCTGCCCTCCACTCCCAGCCCCACTGCTCCCCTCTCTCTGACATGCACCTCCCGCTCTAGCTGCACAGAGCTACACGCAGCTCCCAAAGCCCAGAAGTCTTCCTCCTGCCGTTTCCTCTTTCTAGAATTCCCCTCCCCAAACCAGGAAGCAAGGATGTACTCTGTCTTTAAGACTTGGAGCAAACGTGTGTATTTGTCTCTTTACCTCCAGGTCTGACACACGAGTGGCTACTCAGGGAGATACTTGTTTAATAAATTAGTAAAAAAAAAAGTTCCTGGCTGTGTGACCTTGACTAAGTGACTTGAGCTTTCTGTGCCTCAGGTTCCTCAGCTAACACTGAGGGGTAATAGTAACATATCTACCAGTGCCATCTGGGAATACTCAATGAGTTAATATGTGTGAAAAACTTAGACCCCTGCCTGCCATATAGGACAGGCTTCATAAATGCTACCCAAGGACTCCTGCTTTGGTGCAGGCGAGCAGTTTGGAAGAGGTCTTCTACATTACTGACCATGTTTAAAATACACTCAAAGGCTCATCTGCAGCCTGTCCCATAGACCCACAGTCCTGTGCTAGAGCACAACACAAAGATGACACCTGGACCAGAAAGTTACTACCACAGGGGATTTGACACCTGCTTCTCCCTGGTCCAGAAACTCTCCTGCTCCTCTCTCTTCCTTGGCACTTGCCTGGCTATTGGGCCCTACAGCACGGTGATGTAGTCCCTTGGGCGCAGGCTGCCTCCTTGTCACAGGATGGGTCATGTCCCCACCAAGCTCCTAGGTTGAAGTCCTAACCCCCATCCCCAGTACCTCACAATGGGACCGTATCAGGAGATAGGGCCCTTTGCAGAGCGAAGGTAAAATGAGGTCCTGGGGGGGGTCCCTAATTAACAGGACTGGGATGCTTCTAAGAGGAAGAGATTAGGCCACAGGCAGGCACACAGACCGTGTGAAGACACAGGGAGAAGACAGCTATCCACGAGCCACGGAGAGGCCCCAGAAGAAACCCGCCACGCCACGGGGATCTGGGCTTCTAGCTCCAGAACTGTGAGAGAATAAAGTTCTGATTTTTAGGGCATCTGGGTGGCTCAGTGGGTTAAGCCTCCGCCTTCAGCTCAGGTCATGATCTCAGGGTCCTGGGATCGAGCTCCGCATCGGGCTCTCTGCTTGGCAGGGAGCCTGTTTCCTCCTCTCTCTCTCTGCCTGACTCTCTGCCTACTTGTGATCTCACTCTATCAAATAAATAAGTAAAAATCTTTAAAGTTCTGTTTTTTAATTCTGTTATGGCAGTGCCAGCACTGATAGCCCCTTCCTCTCTGAGCCATATGGGACCTTTGAGGTCTCTTGTATTCATCTTTATGGTCTCAGTGCCCGAATCCCAACTAATAACTAATAAACACTAAATAGTTAACCCTCACTCTCACAGCAGATGGTATTGGGAGAAGGGAGGTACACAAGGCCAGACATTTTGTCATTCCAGAAGTTTCTGGGGTATCGTCCTGCCTGTGGAAAGGACCCGAGGGAGGCACCACAGAGAATGCCCTCAGGCGCTGGGGGTGCCAAGGGGGACTGAGGTCTGGAGTGGGGAGGACAGGAGACAACGAGAGCCCAGGGCAAATTCCACCAGCTCCCAGCTCTTCGGAGGGCCTGCCTGCCTTCCTGAATCCAGTGCTCTGTGTTCTCCACCTGTGGCTGGAGGGCTTCTCCCTTCTCACTGTGTGACCCCATGCACAGCCCCACCACCTCCACCTAGATGCTCTCTTCTCACAGGCAAAGAGAAAATGGTGGATCAGCCTCAAGGTGAGCTCCATGGGTGTTGGATGTGACCCCAGCCTTCTAGGAGATCAATATTTAAGAAATGCAGCCAGGAAAGGGAGACCCACCCCAGGCGATGGAGTGGACTGGCAGGGAAGGGGCCCAGGGCCCAAGAAGGGACAGGATGTGCTAAGGGTCACCTCACCGTGTCCACACCCCCGGCCAACATCTCTGTGATATTGGCCTTGACGTCCTCAAAGACCAGCTTGTTATTTTTTAGGAGGCGGTGGAGGATACCCGGGTAATTGTTGACGTCTCTCTTCTGCCTCAGGTCCCAGTAGAAGTTCTGGGTGTAGATCTCGGCTGTGCAGGATGGGAAAAGAAATGAGCTCTGTGCGGGTGGAAGGGAAAGTAGGAGGCGGTACCAAGGGTTCGGGGACCCAGCTTTCCAGCGGCCCCTTTGCTGAGCACACACTCTGTTAAAACCTTCGTCACCATCTAATACCTGACCCTAGCTCTCAGCGGTAAGTGATGCCATTCCCATTTTACAGATAAGGAAACAGAAGTCCAAAAGGGTAGTGACTTGCCCAAGGTCATGCATGGGGTGTCAGGGGCAGTGTGGATTTGACTCCAGGTGTGGCCTCAGCACCACACCCCAGTCGACCTATTTCACCCTGCCTTACCGATCTCTCCCACCAAAGTCCTAAGCTGTCACCAAGCACAGCTGTGTCTGAAGTACTGGTCCTTAACTCTCTGGGGATCCTGGGCTCCTCTCGAAGAAAAGAGGAATGGTTCTGATCCTCTTTCTCCAGAAAAATCTAACCATCTCCAATAGCCAGGCTTTAGCCCTCCATGGCCAGGGGTTCCGGAACCTCCCCGCCTCCCATGTCTGCCCACCAAAGGACAGGGGCTTCTTACCTCTCTCTCTCCCCAGTCCCAGGCCTGGGTTTCCCACCCTCCAAGGTGGACAGGGCTCTCCTGACTCCCAGACCTGGCTACCCAAGATGCAGTCTTCACCTTTATTGAAAATCACATCCCAGGCAGCCACATGGTCTCTCCAGGTCTTGGTCTTGAATAGACGGAACAGTTCCGGGGGGAAGGTGAGCATGGGCACGCTGGTATGGAACATCTGGTAGACAGCATCGATGAACCGCTGGGCCTCAGGGTCCACTCTCTCCTCCAGCATCCCCAGGCGCTCCCCAAACATGACGTTGGTGATGGCTGTAGAGGGGAGCAGAAGGGCCCCTTCTGAGGGCTGCAGCTCCCAGGAACCTCACCGCCACCCCCGCCAACACACAAGATTTCCTGTGCCCAACCTCAGGCTCTTTCATCAAGAAACTGAAGCCTGAGTTCCCAAAGGCTGAAATTGCAAGGCTGGCGACCACTCAGGTCCTTGAGAGGGGCACGTGGAAGACGTGTGGTGGGAAGCAGAGTCTCCAGCAGAGCTGGGAAAGGGCACGGGAGGGGCTGAAATGGCTCCCCCTACCCCTCCCCCAGCACCCCGAGCACCTTCTGGGCTTTCCTCCTAAGAAGAGACACAGATTTCTCGTCCATAATAGACCGAATTGGCTATTTCCTGAAACAGGTCAGACAGGAGACTCGGGAACACAGCCCTGGTAATAAGCCATTCACAGCCCAGAAGACACCTAGCGCCTACTGGGTCAGGAATTTGAATGTTGATTTCGTATCAAACTCTGGACATTCCAAATCTGCAGTGACCCCATGATCCCCATCAAGCCATGAGGCCTTCACCCACACTGTTCCCTCTGCCCATGTTGTCTGACCTCCTTACCCTATCTGTAAAACTCCTACACATCCTCAAATACCCAATTCAGATTAACCACCCAACCCTGCCTTTGCCTCCCAGACCCCGAAGGTCAATGTCCCAGGAGAGAGAGAGGTAGAAGATGGATCCAGCAGCTCATCCCAGAAGCCAATGCCAATACTTCTTCAGGATCTATGCTGGGTCTTCAGGTAGGAGGATGGGTTCTCCCACTCGCAGGACCACTGCCAGGTAGACAAAAGCCCCTTACACTCAAAGGCGAAGCGAAACAGATCGTCACTGATGTCCCCTGAGAACTTTCCGGAGCCCTGCTGCTTGATGCGCCGGTGTAGGACTTTGACAAAGTCCCGAGACACTGGATCCAGCAGTGGAATGAAGTTCTTTATGGCCTCTGGGGCCATCACCTCCTGGTTCAGGACCAGCCGGTCTTTCTTCCAAGCTCCTGACTTCCTGAGAAAACACAGGCCCTCAGGCCCTGACTGTCACAGACCCCCCACCTGGCAAACACAGAGAGGGCTGCCTCGGCTGAGCCACAGCTCAGAGCCCGCACTCACTTCTACCCACAATGCCCTGGGCCTCCCATCTCCCAGCTGTTGCCTGGCCTGGGGGAGGGGATAGGGAGAAAGAGGGCGAAGGAGAACAAATCCCCCATCCCTCCTCCACTCTCTCTGCGGCTGCTGTGGCCAGGAGGTCCTATTCTTAGCACCTCTAAGTAACTTGCAAATCCTCGACTGTTTGCCTCCCTGCAAGCTTGCCTTCCCTTCCTCTGGACTGAGGCTCAGCTCCTACCATTCCAGCGCCCCTCTAGGTCACTGTGTCACCTGCAATTGCAGAGACACAACTGACCGATCTCTCCTTCTACGCACCCCCAACGTGTCCCATTACTGACACTGGTGGGGGACCTCAGGTGCCCTGAAGTGGGTTAGTGAGAAACTTCAGCTTAAACGGCCCACACTTGAAAATAGATCTGTGCAAAGCCCTCTTTGTAGTTTTAGGGCTTTGCTTGTTTATAAGGATGTTATTACAAACCCACCAGGCAACACGGAAACTAGAACTTAACAGTAGCTCAGATGTGCCACCTGTAGCAACAGTACCTTAGAGGACCCGAGGCTCCTCCCAACTGCTGTCTTCCTGGCCCAGGGGACCACCAGCCTGACTCCCTTGCTTGCTTTTGAATGTGGTTTTATCCATCTTAAATAGTATACTTTGTTTTCAGCTTCTTAAAAAGGCTGTCATGATTTGCTTTTTCCACTGATTTTATATTTTTAAGTATCATCTGGATCGCTGCTGGTCACTGAGTCCCTTCACTGTGACTGGTGTGGGCCCCTGCACTCACTCATGCTCACTCCCGTTGGGCGTTTAGCTGGCTTCCAGGGCTTGGCTGCGGGAACAGCACTGCCGCAAACATTTTAGCTCTCGTCCGGTTCCGCTTCCGGAAGGTCTATCCCTGAGCAGAGACTGCTGTCTGGTGGGGAGGGGAATATCCAAGTGCCAGAGGGAGTGTCCAACCATTTTCTGAAACAATGGCACCAGCCTTCACCACCACTAGCAAGCTACAAGTGCTCTTGTCTCTCTGTATCCTCATCAACACCTGACATGCACATTTAAAATTTTTTTGAGCAATTCTTAAATACACTGACTTGTCTGCATTTCTCATTGCCCCTGTAGACTCATGGTGACAGGGCCCTGCCCTACTTGTCACTGTACCCCGGAGCCTGGCACATCGTTGGTGCTCAATAAGATGGGACTTAATGAGTGAGCCAATCGGTGAGAACTTCTCTGGGGCTTTATTTACGCATTACAATCTCCAACCTGAGCACTTCCCTGAAGGCTGGAGGTGCAGTTCCCCGTCAGCTGTTTATGGAGACAGGAAGATGCCAGGAATTTGCCTAGAGGCCACAGCCAGAAAGGGCAAGGCAAGCCTGTCCCTGTCATCTCCCTCCAGCCCCCGGGAGATGGCCCAAGACTCACTTCAACAGGACGCCGAGGGGTCTCTGGTAATACTGGTGATAGGCTACCCAGGGCGGGATGCAAAATCGTTCTGGTGTGGGACCCTCAGATTTAAAGAGGAGGGCCACGTCTTCAGGGTCGATGATATAAACCGATTCCACGCTGCCCAGCTTCTCCCTGGAGGAACGGATGAGAAGAGCGATGGTGGATTCCAGGAAAGCCAAGCAGGCCCTGGGCAGGACTGGTATAAGTGACAGGACAAATGGTCCTGAGAGTGGATCCTCGTTCCACAGCCTCCTTGCTGTGTGACCTGAGGCAAATCGCTCACCTTCTCTGAGCCCCACTTTCCTTTTCTATAAAATAGGGATACGGGGTTGCTGAAGGACCAGATGATAAAGTCTGTGCATGGGACCCTGCGAGGGCATTCTGCAAGTTCCAGCATTTTGCTCCTCATCCCAGTAGCTGTTGTCCTACCAGGCCATGTCCCCAGGACCAGCACCCCCTCCTCCTACCCCCCCCTGCCCCCAAGGACCATCAAGTCCTCCCTTCCATGCTTCTCTTCCTATGTGTCCACACCCTCAGCACCCTCTCCCACTGCAGAGCTCAGAAATAGCGTGGTCACACGCCCCTGGAGTGGCTCAGTGTAGACGGCTTGTTTGGCAGTCCACGCACCGGGCCAGCCAATCCCTTCTAGGCTCTAGGATGGAAATGCTGGGAAAGGCCACCCTGCCTCTCCTTGGATTCCAATAAGCCAATTTGCCTCTATTCAACAAAACCACAGTAAAGCCGCAGGCCTCGAGGACAGATACATGTCACAAAGCACTTTGTAGATGGTCTCTGTGGAAACAGCAGAAAAGTCCACTTCTCGTGTACTTCTGCCTTTTGCGTAAAAAGTTAATTCAAGATACACTATAAGGCAAAATGTAAAAACATACAAGTATAAGCCAAGTTCTCTCACCTCCTCAAAGGGAGGGAGGGAGGAGTGAGGAAGAGAGGAAAGGAGGGGAGAGGAGAAGAGAGAGGAGAGGGGAGGGGAGGAGGGAGAGGGAGAGTGCTCTTTAACCACTGACCCATTAAGCCCCATCCTACCTTCCCAAGTCTCCTTGGGCCTCGTCCATGGCCTCCCAGAAGATTGCCTCAGTGTTTTTCCAAGTGTCCTAACACCACCATCTCCATCCCCCCCGCCCAGCTCAGCAAAATCCTTGAACAGCTATTATTACTACCAATTCCAACTCTGGGAATCTAGCCCAAGGCAGTGATCTAATGTGTGCGATGGATAAACAAGTTGTCAAATAGCAAAATATCCCAGAGCAGGCTAGATGTCCACTTTACAGGGCTGGCTTCAATCAGAGGGCTTATCCACACTACGGACTACTGTGCTGCCTTTTTAAAATCATATTAAAGAGCAAAAGAGGGGGCGCCTGGGTGGCTCAGTGGGTTAAGCCGCTGCCTTCGGCTCAGGTCATGATCTCAGGGTCCTGGGATCGAGTCCCGCATCGGGCTCTCTGCTCAGCAGGGAGCCTGCTTCCTCCTCTCTCTCTCTCTCTCTCTGCCTGCCTCTCTGCCTACTTGTGATCTCTCTCTGTCAAATAAATAAATAAAATCTTTAAAAAAAAAAAAAAAGAGCAAAAGAGGAAAGAAGTCATCTAGATGTCCTTGTGGGACCCCGCCAAACAGCATACCTCATATATTCACATTCTCTATGCTACATAAATATTATCAACATCGAGATTTTATCTGACTGCAATTTCCATTTGCACTTGCCCATATTTTTTCTGAATTGTTTAATCACATGTATTCAGACGTTTATAATTTCTGAGCCATGAACACTGACACCGAATTAGGAGTCAGACAGTTATGGTTCCGAAAATAGCCCTGGCTTTGCCCTGATGAGCTGTGTGACCTTGGCAAGACCCCTCTCCTTCCCGGCCTCAGTTTCTCCATCTGTAAAATGTGAATAGTGAACATCAAATTCAAGGACGTGACAAGAGGCTCAGACGATAGTGACTCAGAAAACAGAAAGGGGCTTGATAAAAGAAGCCTTGTTCCTACCAGAGGGAGAGGAAGCAGGGGAAGAGGAGGAGGAAAGAAGGAAGAGGAAGGAAGGAAAAGAAAGCAGGGATAACAGACCATCTCCTGGAAGTGAGAAGCCACCTTCTTCCAAACCTGGCACTCAGCCTGGGGGCTCCCTGCCTCCAACCAGCTGTAGGAAAGACACTTCGGATTTCTAAAGGGCTTGTGGGAGGGGGAAGGAAGAAGAATGACCAGCTGGACCCTTAGAAAACATGCCTGCCCTCCCACCCCAAGCCCACCAACAAGCCAGCCAACATAGCCCATCAGTGCCCGTTCCCCACCTTGACCCTTTCACTTAAAGTAAAACGCACTGCCCCTCCTGGTGTCCCCTCCCTGCCCCCAGCTGACACCTCTACCATCCCTTACCCCTTAAGTGTCCCCTCAGAACAGAACCCAGGTATGGCTTGAAGCTTAAGCACCTGAGACCCCCCGCCCTCAGACCCCTGCCCCATTCAGAGGCTAAATGACCTTTCTGTGTCCTTCCTCCTGGCAGAAACCAAGGCAGATGCTTGGAAAGTTGGAGCTCTAGCCAGGCTGAGTGGAGGGGACAAAATCAGCTGTTCCAGATCTGCCTGGGGCTGAGAAGAGAGGCCAGCATCCCAGCCGGACAGGGATCTAGCTGGGCGACAGGGGCAAGAATGCCCACCCCTCTGGGCTTCAGTTGCCTCTGACAGTGGGGGTGACAACTTTACCTTCCAAGGTGTCTTGAGGATAATGGCTGTAGGAAGGCAGTGAACTGAGCCTCCCCCACCTCCCCCCAGGAAAGCTTCAGAGGGTGTAGGACCTGAGCAGCAGTGAGGCCTCGGGGCTGGGAACAGAACTCACTCTCTGGGAAGCCTTCTTCCTTCTGCCACCGTCCTCAGGCATGAGAGAAATCAAGTCAGCGGTAGATAAGAGCAGGGGCACCTGGTGGCACAGTCAGCTAAGTGTCTGACTCTTGATTTTGGCTCAGGTCGTGATCTCAGGGTCGCGAGATCGAGCCCCGTGTCGTGCTCTATGCTGGGCAGGGAGCCTGCTTAGAATTCTCCAACTCTGGGCGCCTGGGTGGCTCAGTGGGTTAAGCCGCTGCCTTCGGCTCAGGTCATGATCTCAGGGTCCTGGGATCGAGTCCCACATCGGGCTCTCTGCTCAGCAGGGAGCCTGCTTCCCTCTCTCTCTCTCACCCCCTGCCTCTCCGTCTACTTGTGATTTCTCTCTGTCAAATAAATAAATAAATAAAATCTTTAAAAAAAAAAGAATTCTCCAACTCTGCCCCTACCCACCCTCTTTAAAAAAAAAAAAAGGAGACAAAAGGCTGGAATGGAGGGCCAAACCTTTGGGGAAGGGGAGTCCAGCAAGGCTTCCCAGGCCCCTCTACCTCCCTATCCCACCAGCCCCACACTGCCAGGCTTACCTATAAATGGGGCCATACTTCTGGAAGTTCTGGACCTGGTGGTAGTGGATTTTCTGTGAGCCCATCTCCCTCCAGAAATTGTACAGATTTAGCCAGCCATTGTTTCCAGGGGTGGGGATCTCACTGAAGGGGCGAGGAATCTGAGTGGAGATACTGGCCCCCTCCCCAGTGGGCATCCTGGGATGCCCTGGACCCTCCCGCATGGCGCACAGGACCGGCGGGCAGCCTTTGACCAGGACTGAGCGAAGAGGAAGCCCCTTGGCCAGCATGCCGTCCCCTACAGCGGCTGCAACCCTTGCTCGCACCGCAGCGGGACTGCTGGGGTGACTCAGGCCCTGGGCCCCCAAGGTCCAGCTTATAAGCACCAGCTCAAGGCTAAGGGAGCTGACAAATCGGTCCGCCTCCCTCCTTCTCCTATTGGCTCCAGCCCACGCACAGCCCCTCCCAGACTTGGGGTGCCAAGGCTCCGACTGGGATTTCTGCCACCAGAGAGACTTCCCAAAGCACAAGGAGACACCCCCCTAATCTGTGTCCTTACTGTCAGCCCCAGCAGGCCCCTGAAGTGGTCAGTGTTGGGGTCTGTTATCAAAGGAGCGAGACTGATACAAATTGAAAGTAAGGCAAAACTTTATTTTTTATGCCAGGCATCAGAAGTCAGACTGACCGGCCAGGGCCACCTCTGAAGAGGGTGACCCTGTCCGATCTCACAGGTTGGTTTTATAGGGCATAACCGCAGACCCAAGTTACAGTGGCTTCTATTGTATTCCGGGAGGCATTTACTCCTGGAATCAACACCCAGAACCAATACCAGGAACTACTGGGGCGTTTATTCCCGGAATGAAGTCCTTAGATGTAAACAACAATATGGCTACCCAGGTAATATGGAGTCGCTCTGGCTAAGCAGGCCCTAATAGTTAAACAGGTTTTAACATTAAATCGGCCCGAACAGTCAGGTTTGTGCCGTTCCTCTGCTGGGGCCTCCTGCTTCTGCCTATAGTGGGACCCAGCCACTGGCAGACATCCCTGAGGTTGGGCAGACAACCTGGGGTTAGGGGTGCTTATGAGGGGCCCAGAAGGAGGTGAGAGCCACCATGCAGCTCTCGGGCAGCCCTTTCTTATAATAGATGATAGATACATAGATACATAGATACGTAGATATAGAGACAGATTATTATAAACTGTTTTTAAACAGTTCCCCTATTTTTTAAAAATTTAAATTCAATTAACATATAATGTATTATTGGTTTCAGAGGTCTAGTGATTCATTAGTCTTGCATAACACCTAGTGCTCATTATATCACGTGTCCTCCTTAATGTCCACACCAGATTACCCCCACCCCTCCTTACTGTCCACACCCAGTTATCCAGCAACCCTCAGTTTGAGAGTTTCAGAGTCTCTTAAGGTTTGTCTCCCTCTCTGGTTTCCTCTTGTTTTATTTTTTCCTCTCTTCCCCTATGATCCTGTTTTGGTTCTAAATTCCACACATCAGTGAGATCATATGATAATTGTCTTTCTCTGATTGACTTATTTCACTTAGCATAATACCCTCTAATTCCATCCACGTCATTGTAAATGGTAAGATTTCACTTTTTGATGACTGAGTAATATTCCATTGTATATATGAACCACATCTTCTTTATCCATTCACCTGTCGGTGGACATCTGGGCTCTTCCCATAGTTTGGCTATTGAGGACATTGCTGCTATAAACATTGGGGTGCACCTGTCCCTTCAGATCACTACATTTGTTTCTTTGGGGTAAATACCCAGCAGTGCAATTGCTAGGGCATAGGGTCAGTTCTCCAATTTTTAAAGTTCTACGTTTTCTGCTTGGAAAAACAAAAACAAAAACACAAAGCCTATATTTTCTGAAAATGTTATAAGTGGCAAGTATTGTTATCATGATTTTTAAAAATACTACTATTAAGAAATAAACTAAACTACAGTCAAGGTTGCTCATTGTAGAACACTAAGGAAAAGGAACAAGAAAAATCAAAATCTCCCAAGCCTCTAACATTGAGTAAAAGAACCCAGCAGAAGGGCAGGTGCTGTGGGACTCCGCCCCCAGTGAAGTGTGAGAATTGGGGAAATGAGCGTGTGGTGTTAGACGCCCTCTTGGGGTACAGGGGCTCGTTAGGTGTCTGACTCTTGATTTCAGCTCAAGTCATGATCTCAGGGTCCTGGGCTGGAGCCCCGTGTTGAGCCCAGCGGGGAGTCTGCTCGGGCGCTTTCCCTTTGCCCCTCCCACCAACACACGTGCTCTCTCTCTCAAATAAATAAATAAATCTTTTTTTGTTTTTAAATCTCCTCCAAGTCTTAAAAAAAAAAATGAAAGAAAATTATCGTTTCTCTTGTGCGGTAATGACCAGGGCAGGGCATGAGAGAACTTGCTGGAGTGCTGGAAAAGCTCTCTGTCTTGATCTGTGTATTTACATATGTAAAAATTCATCCGACCTATACATTTGTAATATTTGCATTTTTTGGAATATAAGTTACTGCAATAAAAATGAAAAAAAACACAAACAAACAAACAAACAAACCCTTTCTAACAGACTCTTTTACCTATAAAAAAACAATGGGCCTTTCCAAAGAGGACACAGCCTCACCAGGTAGGCATTAAACCCAGCCCAAGCTCCGGGGTCACTCCCTCTCCCTAAGGTAAGGGGGAAGGAGAAGGAAGTCCCCTGGAAAAAGGGAAAGCAAATAGTCACTAGGGGCAGGGCATGCCCCCCCAAGCCCTCCCCCGCCACCAACCCAACACCCCCGCACTCCCCCCCGCCCCGCCCGCAGCCTTGGTCCCCAGAGGCTGTATGGGTCACTGCCCCCTGGCTGGGAAGGGGCAGCAGTTCGCCCAGTGGGTCCCAGCAAGGGTGACAGCCACACCCAAACCTCTGTCCGCTGGCCTAGGCGGCAGCCAGTGGACTCTCCCTATATATGGAGCCGATGAAAGTGGTCTCAGCTTCCGTCAAAACCTGCTGGACATCCAGGTGGGGCTGCCCAGACACAAATGCTCCCAGACTGGGTTTTTTGAAGACTCTGTCACTGAGGACTCTATACTCCGCCTCAAGGCAGAAACGGGAAACTTTTCCAGCGTCACTTGGGTCAGGAAAGCAGGCAGATAGCTGGGGCTCCCCCAATCAGAGCCCCCTCAGGAAATTTTGGTTGAGAAGGCAGTGGCAGGAAGAGGCGAGCACCATGGCATGTGTGGGGGCGGAGACCTCCTGGCGGGTGGGGGCCAGCTGCAGCAGGGGACCCCGGTGTGGGGGGGGCACTGGTATGTGATTCAGGTGACGGTCCTGGCCCCTTGGTATCCAAGCTTGATTATCCACCCTCCCGGAGATCTTGTCCACCACACTATGTCTCCTGATAAACCCCTGGGAAGTATTAGCTAGAGCGAATTCTGTTCTTGATGACATGCGACTCCAAATGATACAAGAGTAAACAATAACACGTTGCTAAAAATCTGTCCCATGCCTGCATTTCAAACCTAAATTAACCAAGTCGAATCATTTTGAAACATCCTGCTTTTAATGTACGCCCCCATACAGTCTTGAACTCATTAAGGGGACATTCTGGGACCAAAAGAGACAAAGTCTTATGACAAAGTCATGTTCCGTGGAAAGAGGGCAGCTGAGGTTTGTTACCAGGACCATCAACACTAGTGCACATGACTACGCCATCCTGAGATAAACACAAACCCTGGTTAAAAACATGTTCTTTTATTTCCTTCCAATCCTTTCCAAGTGGATTCTTTTTTTCTTTTTTAAAGATTTTATTTATTTGACAGAGACAGAGATCACGAGTAGGCAGAGAGACAGGCAGAGAGAGGGGGAAGCAGGCTCCACCTTGAGCAGAGAGCCCAATGTGGGGCTCCATCCCAGGACCCTGAGATTACGACCTGAGCCGAAGGCAGAGGCTTAACCCACTGAGCCACCCAGGTGCCCCTCAAGTGAATTCTTTTCCGTTGTCTTCTTTCTTTCTCTGAGGGGTTGAAATTTCATCTTTATTTCAATGTCTAGTTTACCCCCAATAATCTATAGAGTGGCTTAAAAACTCAATTAGCACCTGTGCAAGTCTGGGTTCAGCCAGAGAAGCAGAACTAGAGGGAGGGTCGTGAGGGATGGGCTTGTGCAACACCAGGCCTGCTGGGTGAGTGTGAAGTCCACCAGCACCTGTCAGAAGGGCAGGCTGGACGCTCGGCGCCAGTGGAAGCCACAGCCCACAGGTGCGATTTCTTCTCCTTCCGGGGACTCTCAGCTCTGCTCCTGAGGCCCTTGGACTGGTTGAAGCAGACTCCCCGGATTGTCTTTATTCTATAATGATAATATTCTTTACTTCAAATCAACTGATTCTGGAGTCAAATCACCTCTACAAACTGCCTTCCCAGCAACACCCAGCTCAGTGTTTGAACAACGGAGGCCTGGAGCCTGGCGATGCCAATGTCTCCAAATGAACATCACATTACTACTAAGGTTATAAGGAAAAATCGCAATCCTCTACTCCAGCCCTCCCAACTCTTGATACCACTTCCCAGAGGGGAATGAAACTCTCTTGACATAATCAAACTCATCCGGTTCCCATCCCTCTCCGCTTCTTCTTGGAAGCCTCCCTCCTGGAGCCTGAAACACACTTGCTTTCCCCATCCATGCTGCTCATCTCTGAGCCCCATGAGAGCTACCTTCCAGGGACCTCTCCCTCTGCCCTCTGCGCCTCCCCCCTTCTCCACCGCACATGCTCTCTCTCTCAAAAAGAAGAAGAAAGGAGTGCATGAAAAGTAATATGTTAAGACCTTGCTTACCTAACAGTGTCTTTATTCTGCCCTCACAGATGGAGAGTTCAGCTGGAGATAGAATTCTAGGTTGGGAATAATTTTTTTTAAAGATGTATTTATTCATTTGAGGGACAGAGGGGCAGAGCGGGAGAGCATCTCAAGCAGACTCCCCGCTGAATGTAGAGCCTGACTTGGGGCTCGATCTCACAACCCTGGGATCAAAGACCTGAGCTGAAACCAAGAGTCAGATGCTCAACTGACTGAGCCACCCAGGAGGCCCTAGGTTGGGAATAATTTTCGATTAAAAAAAAAATAATATTTCAAAGCAGAGCTCCATGATCTTCCGTTTTGTGGAACTTCCGTTGAGAAATCCAAAGGCTTTCCGATCACTGAACACTTCCTTGCATTTGCCCTCCCCACTGATGCCCCCCTCCTCCCGCCCTCCGGTCCCTCTTGGGACCTGCTCTGCCTTTTGGCTGGCTCAAATTTCACGAAGCCAGCTTGCCTTATCAGTTCTTGGGCTGGGTGTTTGGTAAACCTTCTCATCCGGAAACTCAAGTCTTCACATTTCTGGACACTTTTTTTGTACAATGTATTTCGTAGTTTCTCCCTCTGCTTCCTCTTCTCTCCATTTCTGGAACTCCTATTCTTCATCTAGGAACCTCCTGAGTCTATCTGGTGCTAATTTTTTTTTCTTTTTCTTTTTTTATTAACATATAATGTATTATTTGCCCCAGGGGTACAGGTCTGTGAATCGCCAGGTTTACACACTTCACAGCACTCACCATAGCACACACCCTCCCCAGTGTCCATAAGTCAACCACCCTCTCCATGCCCCCCCCGCCACCCTCAGTTTGTTTTGTGAGATTAAGAGTCTCTTATGGTTTGTCTCTCTCCTGATCCCGTCTTGTTTTATTTCTAATTTTTTTTCTTAATCTCCCATATTACGTTGTCTTCTCATCCCACCTAGTGAGAGATTCCCTACTTCCACTTCTAAACTCTCTATTGCAATTTTTATTTCCATGGTTTTTCTTTTTTAATGTCCTCTGGCCCCTTCCTATATCTGGATATGGACATAATATAGATGTAATGACACTTCAAGCCTCTCTTAGATATTAATCATACAGTTGTTTAGTTGTTTGGGTTCTTTGGGTGTTTTTGTCTGTTTTCCTTTGCTCTCTCTGTTGTCCCTGTTTCTCTGAGTTCCTTTTTCTGTTTGTTTTGATTCCTGCCTTTCATGTTGGAAGTTTCCTCAGGTGGGGGCACCTGGGTGGCTAAGTCATTGGGCTTCTGCCTTCCGCTCAGATCATGATCCCAGGGTCCTGGGATCGAGCCCTGCATCAGGCTCCCTGCTCACTGGGAAGCCTGCTTCTCCCACTCCCCCTGCTTGTGTTCCCTCTCTCACTGTGTCTCTGTCAAATAAATAAATAAAATCTTAAAAAAGAGAGAGAGAGAGAGAGAGAGAGAGAAAAGAAAATACCCTTTAAAAAAAGAAGAAGAAGGGGCACCCGGGTGGCTCATTGGGTTAAAGCCTCTGCCTTCAGCTCTGGTCATGATCCCAGGGTCCTGGGATTGAGCCCCACATCAGGCTTTTCTGCTCAGCAGGGAGTCTGCTTCCTCCTCTCTCATTCTGCCTGCCTCTCTGCCTACTTGTGATCTGTCTGTCAAATAAATAAATAAAATCTTTTAAAGATATTAAAAAAAAATTAAAAAGAAGAAGTTTCCTTAAGTGTCTACAGATTTGGGGCAGTCCACTAGACATCATGCCAAATTATAGAGTCAAAACGCAAGAGGCTGGCCAGCTTGGAGCGTGTTGGGGACTTGTCCAGCTTTGGAAGCGGTGTGGGGTTTCCCCAGGGAGGGCTTTGACAGATATCCAAGGTCAACAGCTACCTGACTTTCATATCAGCTGCTCATCTTTCCTGAGGAACAGTTCTACATTTTCAGTATGGGACCCCTCACTTGCCTTGCTGACAGAGGGGTCAGAGCTGACAGAGCCTTGTAGAGCCTTCCTGGTTCACTGAATCCAGAGAGCAGACCTCACCACATTGACCCAGAAGCCCTCCAGGTGGTCTGTGCACACAGCCAAGGTCATGGTGTTCACACGATTTTGTGCCCTACTATGTTTTCACCCAGATTGTCATAAGCATTTTCCTTATTATGAAATGTTCCAAACTGTCTCTTGGAAAAAAAACTCATCACATTCTCTGGTTGTGCTTATCTGTGCCTTATTCTTTCACATTCAAAACTCTAAGGTTAAGAGGTCACCTTGGGTGCTTAGGAAGGGCCAGACCATGCCGGGTAACAACCAAGGGGGGGTGGATGTATTGATATATTCCCACACCTGCAGCATTCCACATCTCTAGTCCAGGCACTAGGCTAGGGGATGGCACAGAGGGGAGGGACGCGTGGGCCCTGGCCGGAGAAGATGGGAATCCTTCGAGGACAAAGGAGGAGCACTCCAGAAGGCAGGCAAGGACCAGGGGAGGGCCAAATTTCAAGATGAGAGCAGATAAGCTTATGAAAGCCTACAGAGGGAGAGGCCATGGGGCTGGGTCAGCCAGCATGGCCCTTCTCACTCCCACCAGCTTCCATGCCGTCTGGCCCTGCACGCTGAACTGCTCTACCCCCCGCAGCCGGCTGGTCTCTAGCCTGTGCCCTTCTCCCTGAAGCAGCTGTGGAAGGAGCAATTCCCAAGAGGAAATGAGACACTGAACAGGAGGAGTTAGATGGCAGCCTGGAAGGAACCTAGCCTCTTACTAGTTGGAGGTCCTGAGACACTGATGTGTCTTCTCTGAGAGTTCCCCTCTGCACAGTGAGTTAGCCGAGACGTCCCTGGAAGTCAGAGGACACTGTCCGTGGAACCCTGTTCAGGGACCTTGTACTCCATGGATCATAGTTCTGGACATCCCCCGGGAGGAGTACAGGGAAGGGGGGAAGGAACCTGGATAGTACCCAGATGGGACAGACAGGTAGAGTCAGGATGCCTTGTATTTCCCTTTTCCTGGGCAAAATCAGGGGGACCTGTGCAGAGAGAGGAGAAGCCAGGTAGGAGGCAGGGCTAGGAGAGCACGTGAACAGGCCCAGAACCTGGATGGAGGGGACTGAGGGAGTGGGGGCAAGGCCAGTGGGGACAGGAGGGCAATCAGCTCCACAGAAAGTTCTTTCTGGGTCACACTATGCCTGGCAATGATGGGCAAAGTTGGGGATGAGAGGGGCGAGAAACAGGGAAAATGGGCACTGTGTCTCCAGCTGGGGCCCTGCCCTCAGCACACTACACCCTGACAAGAGTGAAGAACTTGGCCCCCAGTGAGTAGGACATGCCTTGTCCAATGTTTGAAGTGCCATCAACAGCCAACCTGCTTCCATTGCTCAGCCCAGCCTCCTGGCCCATGGCTCCAGAATGTCCCCCAGCCCCCTTCAACACACAGCCACAAGCAGCCAAAATGGGGAAAACCAGACTAGCCCCCAACAGAAGTAGAGAAGTGCGTTCCAGGCCATCTGCCTGCCAAGCATCTGGATTTGGGAACATTGAGAAGATCCTGGTTTTCCATTTCTGCCACTGGGCAAGCCCCATGGCTTTCCATGTCCACATCCTCTAACAGAATGGACATTTCTTATGTCCAGGCGACCTTACATGCATTATTCCACTTAATCATCACCCTTCCATGAGGCAGGTCCTAGTACTTTCCCTGTTTCAGAGATGAGGAAACCAAGGTGTAGACAGGATGGGTATTTGCCTGAAGTCACAGCAACAGAACTGGGATTAAAAGCCCAGGCAACCCGCTGGGGCGCCTAGCTGGCTCACTCAGTGGAACATGCAACTCTTGACCTCCGGGCAGTAAGTTCAAGCCCCATGTTGGGTGTGGAGAGTACTTAAGGAGGAGGAGGAGGAGAAGAAGAAGAAGGAGATGAAGGAGAAGAAGAAGTAGTCACCCCCAGTGGTCCCTCTCCCAGGCCTGGGCTCTCAGTCCCTTTGCCCTGCTGCTGAGAAGGCCTGAAGGCACCAAAGGAGGGCAAATAATGAACACTTTGCATTCTAGAAGCCTGTGACCAGTTCCCCTAAACTGACCTAGCTCTCACAGGCTAAGAGACGTGGAAAGGCCCTTGGGTATCATTTTTTTGGGCTCCAATTATACAGATGAGAATACTGAGATCCAGAGAGGGGCAGAGACTTGTCCTGAGTCACTAGAGCAAAGCAGGAACAGAGGCAGGCCTGAAGCCAGGCCTTGAGGCCCCGAAGAGCCACAGAGGCCCAAATCAAGAGTGGCTATTGGAAGAGGCACAGCCATTTCCTCCCCAACAACCTGTCCTGTATGAGGCCAACTCAGCAATCTCTGCGGACTTGCAGAGCGTGGGCACTTGGCTGATGATAGATGGGAAGTCCAGATGAGGAAGAGGAGGGATGAGAAGACCTTCATCCCCCAGGCCTTGAAGAAACTTGAAACAAAGGAATTTCACCTTGAACCCCAATCCTTGTCATCCTTCCTCAGCTGGCCCTGATCTGGAGCCAAGATTCAACATGGCTGACTCAGAAGGAGCCCTGGATCCCTTGAGTGAGGTCTGTGGTCAGGCCACTCTGGACTCACTCCAAGATCTTGGCCAATCAGGTCACCACCCAACCTGGGATGTCAGCTTCTCCCTCTCCACCCCAAGATCTCTAGTCTCTCTCCACAACCCCCCCATTCTACCCCTACCACCCTACCACACCCCCAGACCCATCCCAGCCAAGCTCAGCCCCCCATATATCCTTCCTACACCCAACACCTTCCCAGACAACAAAGATCTATCTATTAATAATAGACTTTTGACAAACTACAGTCCACTTGATAAAAGGATCACATCAGAAAGCACACACACATGCCATGGAGCATATTTCATGGCAATAAAACACCCTATGTTTTTCACATTGGACAATATGATTTCTCTCCATTCTTTTTCAGACTCTTGTCTGCTGGCAAACAAAGGGTATATTTAAAATACACCTAGAAGAGACAGAAAGTAGAGTAGTGGTTTTTTCGGGCTGAGGGGAGGATATCTAAAAGGCACAGAGTTTTAGGGCACCTTGGTGGCTCAGTTGGCTGGGATTCGAACTCTTGATTTTGACTCAGGTCATGATCTTGGGGTCATGGGATCAAGCCCTATACTGAGTAGGGGGTCTACTTCAGATTCTCTCTCCCTTTCCTGACCCTTCCCCATCTTGTGCTCTCTCTCTCTCTTTCAAATAAATAAATCTTTTAAAAAAATAAAAATATTTTTATGTATGGAGTTTCTTTTTGGGGTGATGAGCATGAATATATTCTAGAATTGGGATGGATGGCTCAGTCGGTTAAGCATCTTCCTTTGGCTCAGGTCATGATCCCAGGGTCGTGGGATCAAGTCCTGCATCAGGTTCCTTGCTTGGCAGGGAGCCTGCTTCTCTCTCTCCCTCTGCCTGACACTCTGCCTGCTATGCTCTCACTTTCTCTGTCAAATAAATTAATAAAATCTTCAAAAAAAAGAAAAGAAAATGTTCTAGAATTGATTGTGGTGATTGTTGTCTGTGAATGTACTAGAAAATATTGAATGGTACAATTTAAATGCATGAATTGTGTGGTATGTGAATTTAAATGCATGAATTGTGTGGTATGCGAATTAGATCTCAGTAAAGCTGTTAACACACACACACACACACACACACACACACACACACACAGGCTGACGTCCTCCTGACTCCTTCTGTTGTGTTTATCAGCCCACAGATTCACCCACAGTGAATGCTGTCCCTATACAGACACCTGACCCGGGATTCAAATAGTGTTGGGCCATTTCCAACAACTTTAGAGCAGTAGGTTTTTAGGGTGGAAAATATAAATATATATCTGCACTTCTTCAAAGTGATTATTGCTCTCCCTAGAGGTGTGACCATGGGCCCCTCCACACATGGACCTTCTGATAAAAAGAATTTGAAGGGAGTTGTTTTGCCTCATGGCTGACCTTGAGCCTGGAATGACATCAGCCGGGGAAGGCCACACATCTCACAGGCAGCACTGGGGCAATGAGTCTCCACAGAAAAAAGCAGTTAACTTGTTTTCCCTCACAGAATCACAGTACCAAGGTAAAGATCATAAATTCTTCACTGAAAGCCAAGCACGTTCTTTTTGTTGTTGTTGTTTTTTAAGATTTTATTTATTTATTTGACAGACAATATTTATTTGACAGACAGAGATCACAAGTAGGCAGAGAAGCAGGCAGAGAGAGGAGGAAGCAAGCTCCCTGCTGAGCAGAGACCCTGACTCGGGGTTCAATCCCAGGACCCTGGGATGATGACCTGAGCTGAAGGCAGAGGCTTTAACCCACTGAGCCACCCAGGCGCCCCCAAGCACATTGTTTTAAGTGCCCCCCTCTAACTTCTTCCTCCCTGGGAGGAACTCTGTTAGGCCCCCCATGGAAGACCTGTAGTCCTCATCTGGGCAGCGCCCCAGATTTAGTCAGGCCTCCCTCCACACCTGCCCCTCAGCACATGTGTCTCAGGGAGTGACTTCTGGGTGTGCCTCAGGCCAATGTTTTTAGCCTCATCCTGCACGCCCCCTCCCCACGGGCCAGTTGTTGGTTGAAGGACAGGCCTGTGATTAGTCGGGCCACTGAGACGTGAGGAAGGATTTGGGGAGGCTTCTGAGACAGAAGCTTCTTCCCTTTTCTGGAAGAGCTTCTAGAATCACATCATTATCCCTAGACACACTGAATTATGGTAGTCATCTATTGCTGCTTAATGAATTATTCCGAAATGGAGGCTTAGAACAACAAATGTGCCCTACCTCAGTTTCTATGGGCCAGGACTCCAGGGACAGCTCTGCTGGGTGGCCCTAGCTCATGGTGTCCCGTGAGGGGCCACCGTCACCTCACATCTGACTGGACCCAAGGACCAATTCCCAAGCTCATTGGATGAAAGTGGCCTGACTTCCAGATCTTCCAGTGGCTACCAGCAGGGGACTTAGTTCTCCCTGGCTGTTGGTTGAAGGCCTCGTGTTTCACCTCATGGGCTCGTCCCAGGCTGCCTGACCATCCTCATAACATGGCAGCTGGTTTTCCCTAGAGTGAGTGATCCAATCAAGAGCAAGCAGAAAGCTGCATTCTCTTTCGTGTCCTGATCTCTGAAGCTCTGCCATCCCTTGGAAGAACAGTCGAGAAGCAGGGAATTTGGCTCCACTTTTTAAAGGAAGTGTCAAGGGGCGCCTGGGTGGCTCAGTGGGTTAAAGCCTCTGCCTTCGGCTCAGGTCATGATCACAGGGTCCTGGGATCGAGCCCCGCATCTTTCCCCCCACCCCACCCCACCTACTTATGATCTCTGTCAAATAAATAAATAAATAAAATCTTAAAAAAAAAAAAAGGAGGGGTCAGGAATCTGTGGACATGTCTTCATCTGCACTGAGGAAGCTTACACGGCCCCCAGGACTACGGGCAGCCATCTTGCAGTTACAAAGGGGAGCCAGTTTTTAGAAAGATGTAAATAAATCAGGCCCTTGATGCTACTCTAGAGATTTTAGATTAAAGCAGCCCTAAACCAGACCTACTTTGAGACTTTCCAGCACATAAGCTGATAAATCCTCTTCCTAGTTTCAGCCAATTTGAGCTGGGCTTTCTGTGGCTTGGAATCAAGCATGATCCCCTTAGAAATGAAGAAGACGGTGCAGAGTCACATGGTCTAATCGTCCATGGTGGATTATAAGGGCAGGAGCACCCACTGTCTGGGGGGAGGGGCGGTCCAGGACAGTGCCCACCTGCTCACAAGGCTGTCCTGGGCAGAGGGGCCTGCGGGCTCTGTCCTAAGTGACAAGCAGCATAAACGTGCCCCTTCATCTGAGGAGGAGACCCAGTTCAGAAGGCACTCTAGGACAGTCACACAGCTGTCATTTTCTCATTTTGTTCCCCAGAGAGAAGGCTCAAATGTCAGATTTTTTAGATCAAACCAAAGTCCAGGAGATGCATGAGTCACGTCCCAGAAACGAGACCAAGTCCGTGCACTCTGGCTTTAAGGGCTCCTAACACCCTCCAGACTACCAAAGTTCGTTCTGGACATGCCTTCCTACGACTTCCACCTCCAATTCAGACAAGCACCCACGTGTAGTGGGAAAAACATCAACGCTTTCAAGAATCTGACAAACTCATGGTCAGGTTTCATACCTACCCTCTACCGGGCGTGGGGCCCTTGTCGAATCCTCAGGCTCTTCCTCTGCTCGTGGAAAAATCAGCATCCACCACATCAGACTATCGCAGGAAATAATGGACTCATACACTGTTTCTTCATCTATTTATCTATCTAACTACCTACCTGTCTATACACATAATGTATACACACAGAGAGACACTGGGCGGGACAGTCAGTTGAGCGTCCACCTCTTGGATTCGGCTGGGGTTGTGATCTCAGGGTCGTGCGAGGCCTGTGTTGGGCTCCACGTTCAGCTCTCCTTCTGGCCCTCCTCATGCGCTCCCTTTCTCTCACAAATAAATAAATACACACACATGCATATATAATTTTTCCTCCCCCTCTCTCTGTTCTTGCCAGTGCCCAAACTGAAGCTTTCACCCCCTCAAAAGTGATCAGGGCCAGTGTCCACCCTCACCGAGTCCTTCACGATGGAAAAGGGATTTCTCGGATGGATGAGGCTGGACCAGCGAGCGGGCGTGCCTGAGTCCTTCTGGCCCTCCTGGGAGGGCTGGCCAGTGCTTACAGAGCCCATATCCCCTCCTCCTCCCCTGCCTCCTGCATTCCCGACCTCACCCTGTCGCTCTCAGAGTGGGACTGGTACACGCTTCGATCCATCGAGAATGTTGCCTGTGACAGAGATGGAGATTAGACTGAGGGATCCGATTTGGGTGGATACACAGCAAATCCAGAGTACGGGCTTACCTAAAATAGGAGCCTGCTCTCTGACACAAAGGGAGCCCCGAGCTGGGCCGTCAACAGCCAAGCTCTGTCCTGCTCCGTGCATCTCAGCTCCTGGCTTGGATCTCCTTGGCCACATCCCAGCCCCAGATGCTGCTGGACCTCTAACCGTGTCGCCGGAGAGAAGAAAAAAGACCTAAAGAACACAGAAAGGGCCCTCCCTGCTGAGGAGCTGCACTGAAGGGACCTTCCTCCAGGTGCCACCCAGGCCCAGTTACGTCTCATTGACAGAACCTGACTACATGAGGGCACCTAGCTACAGGGAGGCTGGGAAAGGCAGTTTTCACTTTGCTGGCGACATGGCCAGCTAGCAGGCTGGGCCGCAGAAAGTTAGGCTAAGTCAGGAAAGAGTGGCAAGGGAGCCTGATCCTTCCATCCGGTTTCACCAAGAATGAAGCTGATAATCTGACCCTGTCTGACATCTGGCTCTATTGTTCAATCTCCGCAGAATTTCCAGGAGACAGGAATGTACCTGGGACCCCAGAAAGCCCCTAGGACTGTATTTTCCTTCCTGTGGTAGACACTCTGTAAGAGAATTCCCTGTCTCATGATGAGCCCCTCTTCTCGGGGAAAGACCCTCAAAACACAGAGGTGGGTCTCAAGCAATCCTCCCCTCTGGCCACAGATGACAGTTCTACCTGAGTATCAGTTGACCCAGACCGGGCCATTCATGGTCCCTTCCAGAACCTTCTGAAGTTCATGTAAGAGACAGCATCAGTCCTTCTGTAGTGGCCAAATGCTGAGATGTAAGTCCATGTTCTGTCCAGCCGGAGAGAAAAAGCCAACAGAGGGAGGGAAGCCAGAGCCAGAGCAACTCAGAGACAAGCACTACAAAGCACACGAGTCACAGCTGGGACTTTACTCCTGTTCCCAGAGCCCCCGGAGGCCCAGCTGCCCCTCCGTCCTCCAGCCCAGTACAGAGTCCACAGGCATCCAGCCCTGCCACCAGGGGCCAGCAGCCTCTGGTGGAGGGGGCCTCGGGAACACAGGATGGGGGAAAGACAGTGTCCAAAGACAGAGAATGCCGGGCAGACCAGAGACATAATAATACAGTTTTACTTCATGAAGTAAACAGAGGCTTTGGAGCTGGATGGAGGCGGGCCACGTCTTACGTCCACTGCTGAGTGGTCGGGCGGCCTTGAGCAAGCTACTGGAGCCTTAACTTTTTCATCTTTAAAATGGGGCATCATGGGGCGCCTGAGAAAGCCTGAGCCCTAATTTTCATTCAGAGATCCTGTGTAGCCCCTCCCTGCTCCGATAAGACCCCAGGCCCCTGTAGATCCAGAGGAGCCCCTGCACCCCAACTGAAGAAGTGAAAGGACACTACTCCTTCCTCTCCCCTTCACCATCCCTGTCCCCACCTGTCCCCTGAGACTTCTCTGTGCCCCATCGCCAACCCCAACCCCTCATGCTCACTGATTTCCTGCCTCCTGCCTCACCCTAAGACAAAGAGCTGTTTTTAGGACCTCTGTAAGCCCTGGCATCTTTATTTTTGACAGCTTCACCCCATTACCAGTGCAAACATATTAAAATATTAAAAATCTGCTGTAAAATTCTTGAGAGGATATTTATAATTTTGCTCTTGAAACCATTTGGCTAGGAGTAACTGATTTAAATCACAATTGGGAAATCTTAATAAAACCTAGCCCACACATTTCTTCCAATGTAATGAAAATTTTATGAATCCTAAATTTAACAATTAATGAGGTTGATATAATGTTACAGTTGGACATTTGATTAAGAATTTATTGATTTCAATTTCACAGTGTTCTTATTTTAGAGCCAATCATTTGGTTTCACAGGTCCCCTTTGGGGGTTCGGGCCATGGGTTCCTCTAATGAGTAACACAGAAGTAACCTAGACCCATAGGACTTCCCTATCTTCCACCCAGGGCATACACCCCTTCACACACACACACACACACACTTAAGGACAAACATCGCCTTGGCTGGACTGGGGAGGCACAGCCCAGCTGTGCATGGGAAGGACAATGGAGCCAGTTAAGAGAAGGAGGGAAACAATGTCATGTCATGTCCCATCAGGTAAGAAAGGACTTCCTACTGCAACCAGTGGTGGGAGCTGCTGAGCTCACAGAGTCTGAGACAAGCCGGCCTCGGAAGTTGGCACGGACATTTCTTCCCTCCTGAAGAGGGCGGGTACTGGCGGCAGGAGAAGGGACCACCCACCCTGATTTTTACAACCAGACACACAGCAGTTGTGCAAACCTACAGGCGGACTACAGAAGCACATGGACACTGGGGCTTCTCCGGGGCACCAGGGCAGTGCCCCACCAGGAGGGCAGGAAAAGCTGACAGGCACAGACAGACATACAATCAGACACAAAGAGGATGGTGAGATGGGGCAGAGAAGGAGGGAGGGAGAGAAAGGGGGTGGGGAGAGCAAATGGCTGAGAAGAAACTCCGATGAGGGCAGGAAGAAAAGCGGAAAGAGGGCTGGGTGCCAGCATTCAGGGGAAGGGAAGCATCTCTTGGGATTGTGGGAGCCCTGGGGCGGCAGCAGCAGCTGGTGTCAATGCCAGCCCAGGGATGGGAGTGCAGGGACACCAATTCCTCTGAGAGTCCTTGCTTGTTAGGTCACCAAAGCCTTCTGGAGGCAGAAGGATCTGAGAAGGCATCTGTGCTTGGCAAGAACCTCCCCAGGACCCCTACCACCCCTCGGAACCAGAGGGAGGGGCTGGGCCGAGGCAGAGAAAGGCCACTTTGTGCTCACTCCAAGGTCACGGGGAGAATATCGAGGTATCCGCCGCACACCGGCCACAGCTTTCGCCCCAGCTTGTCCTCGCTTCGGAAGTTAAACATCACGCCACTAGGTGGAGCCAAAGTCCACGGCAACGGCAATCGGCCGCCCGGGTTTAAGACGATGGTGGGCCCGAGAGGCAGAGGACTTAAAGAGGACTAAAGGAGAAAAGGGCTAAGTCTCTGCCCTACGGCGGGGCCAGGAAGGGGACCGGACAGCCGGCGGACCTACAAAGTCTGCCTTAGACATAAAGGTTAAACGGTCTCATAGCGGGGCGGGATGTCGGAAGGAAGCGCAGGTGAAGAAGGTGCCGCCTCCGGATAGGGCGATCCCGAGAGCGGGCACTGACCGGGTACACGCTTGGCCCTGGGGCAGGTATCTGGGCCGCTGTCCCTTCCAGCACCCGCAAGAGCGGAGCGGAGTCTCAGGATTCCGCGGACAAGCGCAGGTGACCCAGTAGGGGAACGCGCCCACCAGCCGCCGCTGCAGGTGGAGGCGGTGGGGCGGGGCGGGACGGGGCTCGGGCCTGGAGGCTCCCCATTGGACGTGGGGGTTGCTGGGGCTCTCGGATTGGCTGGATGTGGGGGGCGGAGCCAAGGGCGGAGCTGAGAGCTGTAAAACCCTGAATAGAGAATATGCGGAGAAGGTGCGCAGACCTGGCACAGGTGTGGCGCGTTGTCCAGAGCTGAAGCGGGGTCTGGGGTAGGCGTCGGCCATGTTGTCCCCAGGCATAGGTGTGGGGCCGGAGAAGGGTCAAGTTGCAGGCTCCTCATTGGGGAGTCTCCGGAACAGTCTGAATCTAGGACTCTTGCCTCCCTCCGGCCAAACCAGGTAGGTGTCTCGACCTTCTCCAACACCGTTGCCCCTGCTCATCAACAGCGACGTCCTCCCTTCGCCTTCATCTTTCCCTTTAAGTCAGTCTCCTCCCAGAGTCCATTAGCGCTCAGCACGGAGTCTGCCCGCTCCCCGTAATGCCTCAGTAGATCCCCCCACCCTTCTTGGTGGCCCTTTCACTAGGAGGAAGGAGAGCCAAGGAGCCACAAGGCCACATGGTTGCTATGAGCGCATTCCTCATTCCACAGGCAGGTACACGTGGAAGACCCTGTAAAGGGCATCAGAGCAAAACAGACACGGTCTCTGCTGTTCCCCAGTTTCCACGGCAGGCTGAAGGATGAAGAAGAAGAGACAGGGTTTGAGGAAAGGGACAGATTATCTCCACGTTGGGGGTGTGGGTGACCATGTCTGGCTTCAACCGTGAAATAAGGAAGTTTGCCGAAATGTGTTGGGGTTAAAGGTCATCACACCTGTAAAAACTGAAAATGACCAATTAATATCGACATCAAGAAGAAAAATTGCCCCCTTTGTAGTTTTTCCGCTACAACAGGGCGCTGCTTTCAGCAAACCAATATGCAAATACCAACCCAAAGGTGACTTCTATTTGGCGGGAAGGGGAAGAAATTCCTTGTTTGACTCTCTCCAGGAATCAACCATAAGGTTTCCTTAAATGGCAAATTTCCTTTGAAATCTGAAGGAAGAAATGACCTCTGTGGACACACCGAGTGTCCCCTCAGGACGGTACAGCCAGCGCCCACTAGAGGGCAGCAGAGAGCTGGAGGCGCTAGAGAGAAGCGCCCTGGATTAGTTCACACCCACTCCAGAGGGCAAGAGTACCCTAATCGAAATACAAGTAATAGTTCACATTTATTGAGTGGTTTTTCTAGGCCAGGCAACTTTCTAAGGGCTTATAAAAAATAACCTCATTTGATCCTCCGACCAACTCTATAAGGGGGTGTCCATTCAACAGATGAGGGAACAGAGAGGCTAAGTAACCTGCCTAAGGACACACAGCCAGTAAGTACATGCCAGATATGAACCCTGAGGTGGAGCTGTAGAGCCTGCATGCCTCACACTATGCAATTCTGCTTCCTGGGAAGACGGCAGGCAGGATGGAGAACAGGAGGAGGCAGCTGAGGTCCCTCAGACATAACCCCTGTGAGCTCTCCAAGACCAACTGCAGAAGCAGGCACCAGACAAGGGCTTTTAGCTAATCGAGGACCTTGAGTCTTCTGTCAAGGAAGGTCAGAACATCTGAGCTTCCCACCACAGATCGCCCACATGCCTCACCAGGGAGATAGCCATGGGGATGTGGCCCCAGTCTGCCCCGTCACCAGCGACTGGACCCAGCCCACCAGTGCCCACTGCCATGATGTACCCTTCCAACTGCCATGGCCTCTCGGGCTTACATGAGGGAAGTTGGCTTCAACCCCCTGTCTCCTTCGCCACTTGGGCAGCCCCTGAGCCCACCTAGCCCCACCATGGGCCTGGTCAGGCCTCCTCACCGCAGTCAAGAAGGGGCTGGCCAAAGAGGTTGGGGCCCAACAAATATCAAGAAGACATTGAGGAGGAGCCTGTCCAGGACAACCTGGAGAGGCATTTAAGACCAGAACCCAGTCCTTTCTGGACCTCCTGTATGCAAAGCACTGTGCTCACCGCACCGGCGGCAAGGGGATCTCATGGGGTGACCCGAAACAAGCCATCTATCCAGCTGCGTTATGTTCATTCCTCTTCTGTGAACTACGAGGTGGGAGGCCAGGGCCTCCTGGCTGGGGACAGGCATTGCGTGCGAATGCCCCAGTACCTCTTTCTAGATGAGGGTTTCTCAGCTGTGGCACTGCTAGTGTTTTAGCCAGGATCGTTCTTTCTTGTGGAGGCCTGTCGTGGGCACTGCCTGTCCTTGGCATGGTCGAATGTCTAACAACACCCATGGCCTCTCCCCACTAGATGTCAGCAGCACCCCTGCACCCGGTTTCAACAGTAAAATCATGTCTCCAGATATTGCAAATGTGCCCTGGGGATTCAGAAACACTGCAGAAGAGGGGTGCCTGGGGGTGCTCAGCAGGTTAGGCGCCTGACTCTTGATTCCAGCTCAGGTCATGATCTCAGGGTGGTGAGATCGTGCTCCACACAGGTGTGCAACCTGCTTAAGATTCTCTCCCTCTCCCTCTGCTCCTCCCCCTGCCTTGTTCATGTGCTTGGTCGAAGCACACATGCACACATTCTCTCTCTCTAGAAAAAGAAAAGAAAAGAAACATTGTAGAGGAGATACAGGAATTTCCTGGGCTAGGTGACCTGCAGGTTCGTTGGCGTCCCTCCTGTTCTGTGAGGGGAGAGTGGGGCTGCCTGATGTACAGTTAAATGAGGCAATGGGTGGGAAGCGCTCAGCCTCTGTCTCCTTCCTCATTCCTGACGTGGGATTCTCAGGTGTCTGCTACCCACAGAGAGGCAGGGATGCCACTTTTAAGAACAAATCTGAAAGGGCCAATTCTTCTTCTTCTTTTTTTTTTTTTTAAGATTTTATTTATTTATTTGACAGAGAGAGAGATCACAAGTAGGCAGAGAGGCAGGCAGAGGAGGAGGGGGAAGCAGCCTCCCTGCGGAACAGAGAGCCTGATGCAGGGCTCGATCCCAGGATCCCAGGATCGTGACCTTAGCCAAAGGCAGAGGCTTAACCCACTGAGCCACCCAGGCACCCCTCTTCTTTTTTTTTTTTTTTTTTTTTAATGATTTTATTTATTTGACAGAGAGACACAGCGATGGAGGGAATACCAGCAGGGGGAGTGGGAGAGGGAGAAGCAGGCTTCCTGTGGAGTGGGGAGCCTGAAGTGGGGCTCGATCCCAGGACCCTGGGATTACGACCTGAGCCAAAGGCAGACACTTAATGAGCCACCCAGCACCCCTGGAAGGGCCAAGTTCTAAGGGAAGGGAGCTCTTCAGGCACAGCCTGAAGCCAGCCCAGCTGCATGGCCTTTCTGCCTGCTCCCCCACCCCACCCCTGCTGTGGCCAGGCTGGGAGGGGTGCAGGAGGGTGGCACACTGCCAGGAACCGTTCAGGAGAGGAAGCAGCAGGACCTGACCCAGGCACCATTCTCTGTGCATCCTGCCAAGGCCGCCCACAACTGCCACCTCTCTGGGGCCCCACAGCCCTGGTCTGGGAGAGCTGGCTCCCCTGCACCCCAGCCCCCACAGACACAGGCCCCAGCTATAGGCCTTCCCTATGTCCCCATGAAAGCCCCGGGGTGAAAATGGGGTAGGTAGATCCAGCGCTTAGTGGCAGATGCTGGAAGCTGACAATCCTGCTTCCCGAGGCAGACCCAGCCTTCTTTCTCTCCTCTTGTTTGGTGGCCCTCATGAAGTGCCGCAGTGCCCCACACCCTGCTAGAAGGGCCGGAAGGTCAGAGGTGAACTCTGGGCGCACCACGAGGTATTTTACACCCAGCTCCCCGGGCTAGGGTGAGGGCCCTGCCACGTGGCACGTGGTCACGTCTGCGGCGGCAGCATTCCCACGGCAGCAGGGACCAAGGCGCCAGTGTGATGTCACCAAAGGCCGAGCTGGTCGTGTGCGTCCACCCCCGGACACGGTAGTAAAATCATTGGGAAGTGATGCATTTTTAGTGTGTATTTCCCTTTTGAAGACAATGTGGTTTAATTGTAAGTTTGTAAAACTTACTAACAATGGCTGAGTTTAACAACCAGTTCAGAAAATTCCTAAAAATTCAACTACCACCTCTTGAAAGCCACAGCCAGCCGGCCCCAGGGCCCCACTAAGAATCAGATGTGGTCCATGACCCCAAGATCATACTAGCTAAGTAAGGCCCACCCAGGTCATCAGCGGGGGCCAGAGTGGGGCCGTGCAGAACCTGAGGAGGGCTTCAAGGAAGGCTTCCTGAAGGAGGTGGTGTCACACAGAAATCTGAGGGAAGAGTAAGAGGATCCCAGAGAGGGGTGCGCAGTGTGCCTTGCTGAAGGGAGTGCTGCCCAAAGACCAGGAGAGGAGAAAGGGCTTGGCATGCCCCAGAAACCAGAGTGGGAGGCTAGTCCTGCTGTGGGGAAGGCTGGGCTCCTATGCAGGTTCTGCTGTTGACACCTCTGTTACTTGGGGCAAGTCCCCTCCCTTCTCCATGCATCTTCCTTCTGTCAGACCGGGCCCTTGAGCCATATGGTCTCCAGGCCTGTTGGCTGTCTAGAGTCCCCAGGAGTCTGTGCAGGGGCCTGGCGAGGGTGGAGGAGAAGGGCCGGCCTGACACCCTCTGCAGCCAAGTCTTTACCTCTCTTCCGCCCACCCCCCACCCCCACCCCCCGGTTCCCCCAGGTGATGCCCGAAACTCCCGCTTTGGCTGCAGAAAGTAGCTCTAATTACAGTCATTTAGAGAACAGTGTGCTGCGTCTCCTAATTACCAAGCCGTGCAACCCCAATTACATGTCTAAGGAAGTGTCTCAGGAGCCCCCTTCCCAGGGCCAGCCCGCCAGCTGCAGCCCCAGACCAACCAGAAGTGGGGGGGGCAGGCTGGCAGCTGCTGCCAGACCTCCCCCCGCCCCAAGGTCCCTTCATGCCAGACTGCACAGGAAACGCTGGTTCAGAGGCCTGCCCTGGAATGGTCGTGGGGTGAAAGGAGGCAGAAGAAGCACCCCCAAAAGCAGGGCTTGAGATCCCAGGAGGGCCAGAGGCAGGAGGCCTCCATGTACACAGCGGGTGCGCCAGCCCGACCACTGCACAAGTTAGAGCCTGAGCCAAGGAAGGCGAGTGTTTAACGTTTAGGAAGCAAAGCCCCCGACTAGATGCAGATTCTCTGGCCTCAAGCCATCACCACCCACCACAGAGCCCCAGCGGAAACAGGCCTCCCCCTACGGAGGGGCCCTGCAGCCCTCCTCATGTGCCTGCTATGAGAGGGGCTCAGGACCCCAGGAGGACCCCAGGAAGAAGACTGCCTTCTCTTTGAGAGCTCCATGTATGAGAAAGAGAAGTCTCCCTCTGTACAATTCCTTCCCACAGGGCCCAATTCAACCCCCTGGGGCTGCTGTTTCCTCTGTCCCAGGGGTCTCGACGGAGGCCGCCCCCTGGTCCTCTCAGGCAGGTGTCTGACTCCTCAGCCAAAGCTGTTTCTAAGAGGACCCTGATTTGTGGCCCTCCAGGGCTTCTCCCTGAACATGTACCCCTGGGTGCCCACATCTGGTCCCCCGGCACCAGGCTGACAACTCCCAAGTAGCTCCCAGCTTGAGTCCCTGCCCATTGCCTCCTACCCCCTCCCACAGGCCGGCTGTCCCGGCTGCGGCTTCGTCCTCACAGCCTCAAACGCCAGCGCTTCCTTTCCCCAAGTATATCCAGATTTCATCCCTCTTCTCTAGGACCTCTGGTCCTACCCCATTCAGGCCACCATCCTCAGTCACCTAGAACCCCGCGAGGCCCCTAGCTGGTCTCCCGCTGAGTCCCAGGAGGCAGCGGAGCCTGGACATCGGCCGGGTGCACGGCCCCATGGGTTCCATCGCTGGCTCCTCCACTCCTAGCTGGGCTGCAGGCCTTGAGCAAGCTACTTAGCATCTTAGTACTGCTCTCTGTCTCCTCAGTGCCTGTGGGCAGGATGGTTCCCAAGGAATTCAGAGTGGCCAGTAGGGGACGGGGACGAGGGGGGATAAAATGAGGCAGGGAGGGCACAGGAGAAAACATCTGTGTTCAACTAAGGCCCATGAACTTGCTCCTGAGATGAGTGCAGAGCCTTCAGGATAAAATCTCCTACCGATTTTGTATCTGAGATGGTGCCCAAGGGATATCCTACCTGGTCTCCTGTGGAAGTACAGAGCCTGCCCTGCCCGCGTGTGTGTGGTGGTGGGAGGGGGTCTGACTGCAGCCCCCTCATTGGCTCTCCCGGCACAAGGGACCAGGATGGGACAAGCTGAATCCCAACCTGGGACGGTGGACCTGTGGCCAGCAGCTGGGGCGGGGGGTGGGGGTGGGGGTGGGGCAGCAGGGTGCGCGTGTCTGGGCTTGGCTCTGGGGGCGGGGCCTGGGGAAGTGACTTCACATCCACCACCTGCGAAGCTCTTGCACAAACATATTATCAGCTTGTTAATTAATTCTCATAACAGCCCTGGGAGTTGGGTGTCATTATCCCATTTTACTGCAGGTTTACTGAGCAGTGGTCCCGTTCAGATAGTTAGTGACTGGGTAGGAGGGAGGCTGAGGGTTGCTCCTGAAGACAGTGAGGCTGGCAGGTGAGAGAGGAGTCACAGGCTGGTGGAGGGGGCCTGCCAGATGCCTAGAAGAGGGGTGGGGAAGGGCTGGGAGGTAGGCTGAGAGAAGGGCTCTCAAGGTGAAGTCTGGGGGAGACCTTGAGCCCCCCTGATTATTGCACAGATGGGGAAACTGAGGCCCAGGCAGGAACAGAAACTTGCATAATAAGGTCACTCAGCCTGTCAGAGCCTGAGCTGGGACCTGTCCTTTAGGCTGGGGCTAAAGGACAGGGTATCCGGAACTGGCCGAAGCAGTGGGGGTGCTGGTGGAGAGGGAGGCCTGACTGAGGCCCTGTCCCAGGGCACACCCAGTTCGGCCTTGGGGCCCCAATGGCTCACATTGGGCTGACCAGCAGGCACTAATGGGCTTCCTGGCCTCTCTGGGTGGCCGGCAGAAGGTTGTGCCGTCCCAGAGTGAGAGCTCCCAGACTCCTGGTCACCTCTCCAGGCCCATCCCATGGTCCCTGGACAGGTGCAGGGGAGGAGCAAAACAGAGTTCCTGGGAGCAGGAAGATCATACAGGGCTGAAAATTAGGATCTCTGTGCTGGGAGATCTCTGTCCTGACGCCAGTTCCCTCTTGCCTAAGGGTCCAGTTTCCCCAGCAGAGCACTGGGGGGACATCAGCTCTTTTCCTCCTCCTTAACATGCCCACCAGCTTAGAAAAGTTTTTGGAAATGTACCCAGCTCCAACCAGCCTCCGTTCTCTGGAAAAGAGAATGCATCCCAGGCTGCAGCTCTGCTCAGAACTCTTACAGAAGAGGTGGAAAAGAGGCTGCTAGACCTAAGAAGGTCTCCACAGTGTCCCCAGTGGATCCCCAAATTGTCCTTCTGCTGAAATCCTACTCTGGGGCAGGAAGGATGGTCAGACTACTATGGGGGGGGGGGGGACGTCTCTGCCTCTGTCTCAGGCCTCCAGTAGGTGAGGGGAGAGAATTTTCTCCAGGACAGCTGAGGGAGGGGAGTGGGGATGATGAAGCAGTCCAGGCCCCAGAAGAGATCCCAGTACAGAGCAATTGGCCCATTGTGAGAGGGCTCCCCTTGTCATCCCCAACAGCCTACAACCCTCCTGGTGAAGTGTCCTGTGACCAGTTTTCCAGAATCTGGTCGCAGCAGCTATCTGCTCTGACCAAGAGCTCACCGTATCTCCTGAGGCGTCCGTTCAAGGTCCCAGCAGTCCGGCTTCTAAGGGCAAAAATCCCAGGACAGAAGCCAATGCAAGATCAGGGACCCTGAGAATATTGAGATCCCCAGGTCAGAGAGAAGCCCCTGCCTCCCACCACCGAGATTTCAAATGCCCCGGAGGCTAGAGCTGGTCATCCAGGTGTGCTGTGCCTTGCTGCAGTAAGTCAGACCCTCTCTGGTCCTCGGCACCCAGCCTGGCTGTGTCTGGTGGGTGACAGACTAGGTGGTGTCTTGGGGGCCCCTTCCAGCATTACAGTCCTTGAGTTCCCACTGCTGTTCCCACATACCCCCATCCAGGCACTGTCTGCGGGAAACCCTCCTGTAAAGGACAGGCTCGTGAGGACCCTACAGTCCTCACGAGCTGACTGGCTCCTCTGCCCAGAAAGTGGGCAGGAGGGGTGAGGGGGCAGTCCCAGCGGGCAAGCAACATGGACATGGGGACCTAGGGGGGCAGTGTCCTGGCAGGTGGCAGGCTTGCACCACAGAGAGGGGCTGGTGACTCACAGGGACCCAGAGGGGCATTTCCTCCCCAGGCAAAACCAGACAGGGAGCGCCCAGATGGGGGAAGCGTGGGAGGGAGGGACACACATCCTGCGGCTTTGTTCTCCCAGGTGTGCGTTCAGGCCAGCATTTCCGGGAATCACGGTGACCCTCCTGCTGCCTCATGCTATCGTCAGACACTGTCTCCCGCCCTAGTGCTCTCGATTTTATGGCCAGAACACCCACTCCCATCCCACTTCCACCAACACTCTGATTTAACTTCTGTGTCACCTCCGGCCTGGAGCATGGTAAGAGCTGCTTCCCATCGCCAGTCTCCTCCCAGGGCTTTCATCCTGGGGTCCCCCTGCAGCCCCACCCCACCATCCAGCTCTTCCTCATACGTTGCCTGTTTCGGACCGACTCTTCAGGTTCCTCTCCTAGAAGGCTTCCCTGACTGTCCCACCCCCGCTCCCAGCACAATAGACCCCTCTTTGGAGCCCTGGCAGGAGCGGAGTATATGCTACAAGGCTTAATCCTATGGTCCGTGACGAGTGCCTGCGTCCCCTATGAGGTCACCCATCCAAGTACTAACCAGGCCCGACCCTGCTTAGCTTCCGAGATCAGACGAGATCGGGCGCGTTCAGGGTGGTATGGCCGTAGACTCCCCTATGAGGTCAGAACGTGGTTTAGTGTGGCCTCTGTTGCCCCACAGCACGTGGCACAGTGCCACGCACTCAGTGAACACTCGAGGAATGGAGGGATGTCCCATGGTGCACCTGCAGCCCCTCACCTCCCGCCCCACCAGGCCCAGCTCCTCCCGGTAACCCTCGTCATCTGTGATCCCCGGAGCCTCCTACATGTTGGGCTTTGTGGTGGGAAGTGGGCAGTCTGCCCCCCAGACCCCAAGATCAAGGCCAGACTCAAGACCCCTGTAAATTCCCCAGCAGGTACAAGGGATAACTTCAGGGACACCCGTTGCCATGATCTACTGACTCAGGAAGCCAGTCCTCCAGAACCCAGCCCCCCAACAGGAGGAGTCCCAACTAGAATCAGATGCCCAGAGAGGGTCAGGGTCCAGACCAAGGTCACACAGCAAGGCTACCACAGAGCTACACCAAGAATCCAGGGCGCCAGTTCCGGCTTAGGGTTCTCCCCGCACTATAATACATGTGACTATTTTTAGGAAGCTAATTAGCAAGTCAAATATGACTCCTGCTAATAATAATACCACCTTTATGCTTTTCAGTCTCTGCATCACCTCATTTGCTCCTGCAACAGCGGGATATGTCAGGCAGGGAAGTAGGAGGTGATCTCATTACAGAGGTGTGGTCAGGAAAGAGGAGGTGACTGCTGCTTCGGCCTGTCCCCCAGCCTGGTTTAGTGACTCTCCTAGAGGCCACAATGCCCCAGAGGCTCCTGTCTCTGAGGCTTGGCTCAGAGCCTCACAGGTGGCCTGCTGTCTCGCCCTGGTAGGTGCCCAACCCCACCCACCCAGCGGAAGTCAGTCATCGGTCGGCAGTCCCCTGCTCGCAGCCGCGGGGCTCCAGGTGGCTTTGAGGGCTAGTCTCCACTACATAGATCCTTTTTTTTTTTTTTTTTTTTTTTTTAACCTGCAAACCTCAGGCCCATGTAAAGGATAGTTCTGGCTGAAGAGGCACGGGCTGCCTAGTTGTATAGCCTGGGCTGCCCCCACTCCAACTTGTGACCCCTGCTAGAATGGAGGACATCTTCATCCCAAGAGGGGCTGGGGTCAGGTCCAGCCTCTCATCCCACAGGCCCGTCTCTTGCCCATTCCCCACCCCTACCGCCGCAGAAGCTCCTGGGACAGCTGGTGGCACCAAACAGGGCTGGGTAGATGCAAACATGAGGTCAGATCCTCGATTGCTTCCTGTGACCTTCCCAGAGGAGGGAGGGTGTGTCCCACCAGGACGCAGCTGGGCTGTTCTGTCAGAGAAACAGGACAGAACAGGGTGTAACAGAGCCCCTGTTTCTTAGATGGGCAGCTGAAGCCTAGGCCAGAGTGCTGTGCCCTCACCTCTAATAAGAGCCTGTGCTGAGCCCCAGGGGTCCAGCTCCTGCTTGAGAGGGTGGTGGGATGAGACCCAGTTTCTGGGGGTCTCAGCTCACAGCACAAGGACCCCTTGTGGTAGGTCCCTCCACCAGACATGGGTTCAGGAGCCCTGCAGTCAGGAGAGCTTCTTGGAAAGAGGGCACTGTAGGGGCTCACGGACAGCGAGACTGGGCACAGCAGGTGCAAAGGAGAAGAGAGGATGGGCTCCATAATCGCCTCCCAGATGAAGGCCCCTGGCCTGTGTCCCACCTCAGCTGGGTAGACTGGCCTGCTGGGGAAGGTTCTGGACTCCTGCCCCCCCAACACATTTGGCACGAATGGCCCCCAGGTCTGGCAACTGCCCCTTGGAGTCTCTTCACTGAGAAGTCAGGCTATGGCTACTGGTCCCTGCTGAGCCAGCGCAGGGGCAGGGGGAGAGAAAGGGACTGCTTCCCAGAGGGAGACAAAGGCCATCCTGATCAGAAAGAAGTAGAGGCCTCCCAGGGTGACCCACAGATGCCCTGGGGGCAACAGGGGCCTCTCCCTCCCTCCATCACCTGGTGGGATGAGGTGGGCACCCATTTACCCAGTCTCAGACCTGGTCCCTACCAACAGGGAGCCGCCATCCCAGGGGAGCTATGTTGGCTGCAGGACAGCGGCCCATCTGGCTGGGGACAGCAGTGATGTTGACAGGGCAACAACAGGGCTATCGGTGAACAAAGGGAGATGGAAAGGGGGCTGCACGTACAGGAATGGTTCCTGAGCTGGCGGCCAGCATCACCGGCTACGTGTCTGAGGCACGCAGGGGAGGCACAAGTTCACCTCTCCCTGAGCGTTCAGTCCCGCGTGTTCTTGATCACAGCCTTGGAAGTAGAGCTGGCATAGGCCCCTCATGGCCACAGCTCAGGGCGTACTACAGCCTTCCTGGGAAATCCCTGTCACCCCCTACCAAGGGCCCTCCTAGCCCAATGAAAGATGTCTCTGAATTGCCTTTGAACCCTGATAGCGGGTATGTTCGCCACCCCCACTGCCCCTTACCCTCTCTGGGCACCCCACCACCCAATCTGGGGTGGGACAGGGAATGTGCATTAACAAGGGAGCCCAGAAGGGGCCGTCCTTGCTGAACCCAAAGGTAAGCAGCACCAGCTGGGCAGGGGGGTCGCTTAGACACCTAGAGCCTTGCTGCCCTCACCCCACCACGAGGGAGCGGGGCAGCAGGACAGGTGCGGGAGCCCTGCGCTTCGCTTCAGCCTGTCACACAGCATCAGAGAAGGAGCTGCCAGCACCGGGGAGGGTTAGGAGCCTCGGGGAAGCGGTGGCTTTTCAGCTGAGTGAGCGAGAAGCACTGGTGAAGTAGAGTTGGTGCCCCACTTTCTGGCACAAGCAAGGGAGGGCTGCCCACTGCCTGCAGGGTCCAGGACCGAGTGCTCCGCAGAGCCAGATGAGGCAGCCAAGGTCAGAGAGGTGGGGGACAGGTGGCAGCAGACACCCCTCCCCGATCCTGCATGAGGAAAGTGAGGCCTGCTAGTTAGGAAGAGAGGGGCTGGTGCTGGAGAGGAGCCCTGATGTCCGGGAGAGGGTAGGACCAGCTCCCCAGACCCAGAGTTCAGCAAAGCACAGTGGCCCCATCACCCTGGTCCAGTGGCGCACAAGTGCCAGGAGGAAAGATGGGTGGGCTCCGTGTGCTCCGGTGCGCCAGGTCCCAGGGGTGCCTTGGCATAGCCTCAAACTTGGACCCAGGCAAGAAGGGCCCCTGCCCAGGACCCCATGATCTAAAGAGAACCCACTCTGTCCCTCCTCTGGCTTCAGGCCCAGCCAAGGCCCATGTCCCTCCTCCCGATGCAGGACCCCCAAATTCCCCACCCCACAGTCTGCACAGGTCTTTCTTTCCCCTGGCCCAGCAGCTGGTGTGCACCCCAGGCCTGAGGGGTGGTGGAGGGCAGATCTTGCCTCTTCCTTGGATGACACATGGCTGGGGGGTGGGGATGGGCTTTCCCTGTGCCGCCGCATTCCAGCAATGGGACCCCAGGTGTCCAAGAATTCTAAATGCAATCTGGCCTTCCAGGTGGTTCTAAGGAATGCTTATCCACTGTATCCTATGTATCAGTTGGTTAACTTGATTTATAACCTATCTAGATGCATTATGGGGGTGTCCACCTGCACTTGTGCCCTGAGCCCCACAGCTGTTAGGGGTGGGCCTAGCAGGGTACCACATGCAGGGTCCCGCCCCTCGTTCTTGCTCTGAGGCTCATGGCCTCCCTCCTCTGGGATACCCTGGAAGGGACATGAACCCCAAACTCCCAGGCTGGACCATCAGCTCCCTGATGCAGGAACCAAGTCCTAAAGTGCCCCTCCCTGCTTCATTCCCAAGCTGACTCGGACCTGCACCTAGCAGCTGGCCGTGGGGGTCGTCCGGGGAGGCTGGGGACCTGGGGGAGAGGAAGTCGTACTTACTGGGCACTTCCTGTGAGCTACATTGTGGAACCATCTACCCTAACCGTCAGGAACCCTCTGGGGACATTGTCATTGTTAGCACCCCTTTGTTGTGTATGAGGAAATGAAGGTTCCAAGAGCGTACAGACCTTGCCCAAGGTCACACAGGTGCTACAGAGCCTCACCTCTGAGCCCCGAGCCCATGCTCTTTGCACTTGAGCAGGCAAAGGAAAGTGGGGGACATCTGTGGCCGGGGCATTCGCAGGAGCCCAAGGATAAGCAGAGAGCAGGCCTCTGTGGGTCACAACGGGGGAACCAGATCTAGCCAGCCTGTGTGGACCCCAAACCCTGACCACCAGCCGCCTTAGGAGCTGATCCCCCCATCCCCAGCAGGGTGCCCTAGGGACTGAGGGGGTCCATGAAGCAGTCCGTGTACCAACCACCCTCTCAGGCCCCGAGTGCCTCTCCCCAGAGGCGGTGGGACTCTTTCACATGTCCATGAGAGCGACAGGCATCCTGGAAGCCAGCACCGGAGATAAGACGGGAGATTAGAGTTTGACCCGGCCACAAGCAGTGTTCAGCCGGCTGTGTGTAGGGGACCGATAACACCAGGGCCGGGCCTCCATGTCACCGCACAGCGTGGCCTTGCGCAAGTCGCTAAGCCTCCCACAGCCTCAGCTTCTCCGCGTGCCAAGAAGGAAAAACAACAATGTCCTCTCTGAGGCCTTTTCCTCTCAGGTGAATAATAACGCTGAGGCCTGGCACCTGCTCCCGCTCTGTGCACGCACGCGCGTGTGTAGGGGGAGGGTCACACGACAAAGGTTAGTTCCTTTTCCCCGAAATTAAGAGGTAGTTCCAATTTTCAGAAAAGAGGAAGTAGGCCCATTCAGTAGGTGAGGTCCCAGTGCGCCCAAGAAGGGCGAGGGTGGGCAGAACGGGCTGGAAAGCCAGCATCTCTCCCCAGAATTCTCGCCTGCCTGGCCCTGCCTCCACACATCCGTCCCCTCCTGGCACGTCTGGCCCCAGCCTTGCAGAGGGTGGTGAGCTCTGGGGGTCTCCTGGGCAAGGACAGGAGGCAGACACAGGCCCAGGGAGCATCTGTGGCCCAGTCACACTCAGCAGAGCTTCTGCCTGGCAGGCTGGGCTCCACAGTCGGGCTTCAGTCTGTCTGCTCCTGCTCCCCAGGAGCTCCCTGGCTCCGAGCCTGGGCTAAGGCAGCCCTCCCATCTGGCCCACCCTTCTTCCACCTCTGTATCCGCTGGGTTGCCTCTTCTCTAGGGGCCCTTCTCTAGGGGCCACCAAGGAGGCCTACACCTGCATGTTCCAGAAATTTGTTCAAAAGACACCTCTGCTTTCCCCCCGTTTCCCTTCTGGTCTTCTCACTGCAGCGGAAACAGCCAACCTGTTACCTGGAAAGGTGTTCCTCTGGCCTCTGTCCCCCCCTTCACTCTGACCAGTTCCCCTTCCGTAACTCTCTTAGGATCCATTCCTCCCTTCTCAGGACGCAGCCGCAGGAGTGAAGCGGCAGGTGGCCTCTGCCTTATCTCAGAGAGGCTCTGGGAACCTGTGGCCCAACCTCCCACCCCATCGCCCACTGCTGCCTCTTGGCTTCAAACCCTCTGCTTTCATCCTTCCCATCCTCCAGGAACCCTCTCTCAGCTTCACCTCCAGCTCTGCTGGGAAGCCAAGGTGCTGTCCCCACTCCACCTTCATGGCCACCCGCCTCTCACCTTCCCTTGACCTGAGCTCTGACTCCCACCCCAGCCTTCACCCAGGGCCCTGACAGGCTCCCTGCTGTTCCCCTGCCTGCGTTGGCTGGCCGCGTCAGTGTTGTCCCACACTGCTGACCACTTCCACCCGAGCTCCAGACCAGTGATCCGTGTGCCTACCGGACACTGCCTCTGGCTGCCTCTTGGGATCTCCCTGAAACCTGTCCTTTGCCCCCTTCTCTCTGTCTCGTTGACCCAGGTGCTGAAACCAAACACAACTTTCACTTTCTCCCACCAGATCTCATCCGGTCTCAAGGCATCAAATATCTTCTGTGCTGTGGACACCATAGGCCCCAGATGCCTCTGCCATCCCCCGTCCAGAGCCCTCCCCCGTTGCCCACGCCGTGATCTGTCATTTACGTATCATCGTATTTATTGTCTGACACCGCCAGCTAGAGTGAAAGCTCCTCACGGGAGGAGATGTGTCTGTTTCGGGGATGGAGGCAAGCCCAGTTTCTGGAACAGTGCCTGGCACATGGTAGGCATGCACCGGTTTTGCTTCATGAGTCAATGAATGATGGGACTTGGGCTGCTCCTCTTCCACAGTGGCCACACCCCACTTGCCACCAAATCTTGTTTCTAGGAGTCCTCATCCCCAAAGCCACTCCCTTCCCCCAGGCCCTGTAGCTCCAGTGTCTGGGTTGTCTGACTCTCCCTGGCCTCCAGGCCACCACGCTGAGAGGCAGGACTGGGCACAGACTCAGGAGCCAGGGTGTGACTTGGAGCTGTTTCCCTAACCTCTTTGTGCTCTAGTCCCCCACTCGTGAAAAAGAGTTGGTGATAGCAGCACCTCCCTTGTGGGGTTTAGAGTGTGAAGTTTACCTGAGACAATGTGGGTAAAGCATATCGTAAATGGGGGTTATTACTTTTTGCGATTACCAAATCCCATTACCAGACAAAGCAGAGCAGAATCTACCGAAGACTGTCCCTGAGCTCGTGGTGGTTTTCGGTTTCTTTTCTGGAAGACAGGGACCCTCCCAAGCCAGCCCCCATCTGACTTGCCCCATCGTTGTCCCTTCATTCCGATCCCCCTAAATTTCCCAGGTCTCCCGAGGGGTCATGCTGCGTCCCGCCCCTACTCGGCCATGCACCGCTTTCTCTGACTCGTACTTGCTTTTTCACTGGACAGAAATCCTGGAGCTTTTTTGCACCTTCGCATGCAGAGGACTTCCACATTCTCTTTACAGCTGCACAGTGGTCTGTCCAGGGCCCCGCAATCCCGTCCCACACCGATGCTCACACACGGTGTCCCCAGTCTCTGGCCACAACAGTCCAGCTGTGGACGCTTTCGTGCACGTGTCACGGGCGCGTAGGTGTCTGTGGGACAGAACCCCAGGGGTGGGCTTGCAGGGCCGAAGGTAACGAGTGAGGTACACATGCTGCTGTCCTACCCCCTTGCTGCCCCGGCACGTGCCCCAGCAGAGCCCAGAGCTGGATGCAGAGCACGGGGACTCCGGTCTCCCGCCCTGCCCACCATACCAACCTGCCTCCCTCAGAAAGTGGGGCCTGAGCCTGCAGCGGGACCAAAGGCCAGCTCTGCTTCCTGCCTCTGGTTGTCAGCCTCTTTGACCCTGTACGGAGGGATCCTGGGGACCTAGCCAAGAGCATGATAGAGGCTGGCCCTCAGACTCTTGAAGAACACTTTGAGCCTTCACACGGGCCTGGGGCCTGGGATCCGGACTCCTGCCCAGGGTTTCCCCACCTGGGTCTCCTCTCCGGCTGCTGCCTCTGACCTACCCGTCAGCACACACAGGCCCCTCAGACATGGAGCAGAGGTGGGAGCGGGAGAGCAGGGGGCAGGATCCCCGCCCAGCTGGGCCCAGGCAGTGGGACAGATCCATGAAAGAGGGACTGGCAGAGCTCTGAGACCCAGAGGCCCCAAAGAGCCAGCCGGGGCTCCTATGGGCAGCCTCCTGCCGGCCCTCACAGAAGCAGAGCCCCATCAACCGCCGTCTGCCATGGTGCGGGGGCTTCCCGGGCCAGCTCCACTCAGGAGGCCTCCTGGCACAGATGTGAGGGGCTGGGAGGGTCCCAGCTCTTCACACTTTGGCCGAGGCCTCAGGGTCCTGTTGGAGCCCCCCTGCTCACCCTCTGCCCTGTCCCCACACAGCCACTCCACCCCATCGATCATATAGAAACACTTGAGCTCCCCACACAGGTCATTCTGCTTCCCACTTCTGTGCCTCTGACTGTGCAGTTGTCCTTGGCCCCATCTCAGCCTAGCTAACACCTACTTTTCCACAAGACGGAATCCAAGAATCACTTTGGCTTTAATGCCCCCCTCCCCGGGGTTCACTGCTGTCGGAACTCTGGCCCCACTGGATGGCTCATCCCAAGGGCACCGATGATGTCCCAATGTCTGTCCTCACGGCACCACCAGCCTGGGCAGCTAAGCTCTCCAGGGGGGTTTTTGCCATGCCAAGCCCTTGGCCTTGCCAAAATCCCCCACCTGACGATGCCGTCACACCAGGGCAGCCCCAAGGAAAAGCCGGGCCTTGAGGCCCTTTGCTAAAGATCCAAAAATTGCCCCGGAAGCCGCACAGGAGCTCCGTGATGGGGAAGTGGGGCCTTCCGGAGGCCAGGGTAGCAGGAGGCCTTTCAAGGACATCATCTTCTGGACTTTCCCATGCCCCCATGACTTGAGTTTCTCCACAGTGTGGGGGCTGCCAGGGAGCAAGATCAAAAGATAACATCAGCCCGAGTGAGCCGAGCCTGGGCAGGAAGAAATGAGGGGATGTAGAGGGAGGGGGACAAGCGGGCAGGGTGGGCTTGAGAGCCACAGGGCTCCCAGCACCCAGGTCAGGCTGGTGCCACCTGTCTAGACCCCATTGACAACACCACCACTGCCTTTACCAGAGCCGAGGATGCTGGCGGGAGGACTAGAACTTCTTTGGCTTCCGGGAGACCAGGGCTGCCTCCATCCTGTCCCCACACCCCTCTACACCTGATCCAACCAGGAACTTTCCCAGGGGCCCCATGAGTCACTGAGAGCATGAGGGAGAGGGTGAGCTCATTTCAACTTAGTCCTAGAAAGTATGAGTTCATTGAGCAGGTATTCCCCAGACCTCACTTTTGAGACCAGCACTGCAGCTCTAGGCTGTGAGATACGAATGCAGACGAGGCCACCCACTCTGTCTTAGAATGGACCCAGCTAGGCTCCAGCCTCCTCCCTCAGACTGCAGGACCTGGGAGCGTGGAGGGGGCTGGACAGGAAGGCAGGCTGAGGGAGGTGGCTCTGACTCCGTGGTGGGCCCATTCCCCTACCCCCAAACCTGGGGTCCCAGGGGGCAAGTTAGGCAGAACTGAAACTAGGCAGGGGAGAAACTGTTCGGAACAAGGGACCTTGAGTGCTCACGGTTCACTTACACATACCATGCCCAGCCTGGGAAAGTCTTCGAAGCTTGGCTTCCTCCTGCCACCTCCCCTTCCCTACCCCCCAGCCCCGTGTTCCCCAGGCCTCCCCCATCCAAACTGGAAGGACCACAGGCTGGGAGAGGGGTTCATGGCTCTGGTTTCCCTCCTCCACTGCCTTCAAGGGAGACCTTTGGCAGCACATTCCCCACTCTGAGCCTCAGTCTCCTCATCTGACCTGGGCTGCTGGCCCAAGATCTGGAGGTGAGGACTCAGCACAGAAGGAACAAGCCATATGGATGGATGTGAGGCAAAGAAGGGACTTCTTGGTCAGCAACACTGAGGCACTTGGCACCTTGACAGTCACCCTACCTAGGGACTCAAGTGCTGGGATAGGGCAAAGGCGGGGCGCAGACCATGGCAGAAACGGTGCCACCTCTAGAGCCTTCCACTCGTCCCTCACACGCATGGAGGGCCCCATGACTCTTCCTTCGCTTGCCCTCACCACGAGCGCCACCACTTTTGGTCTGTGGCCCCTCGGCTCTGCCAGAGCAGCCAGAGCCTCTGTTTCCCCTCTCCCCCCACCCCTACTGCCGGTGCAGTCCTCACACCAAGTAGGTGCTCAATAAAATAGGTGTTGAAAGAAGAAAGGCCCGGAAAGGAACAAGTGTTGGTGAGGGGGTAGAGAAAACAGCCCCCGTTGCAGGAGGCCAGGTGAGAACATAGAGTGGTATAACCCTGTGGAGAGCCGTTTGGCAGCTCCCCCGAAACGAACCACCACGTGATTCTGCAACTCGACCCCCAGGTCGACAGATACCCCAGAGAATGGAAAACCTCTGCCCGCGGGAAAGTTTGCACACCAGCATCCGCACAACTCTACCCGCAAGAGAGTGGGAACACCCTGGGTGTCGGTGAACCGATGATGGGTAAAGAAATGTGGCAGGGGCACCGTGGGCTATTACGTGGCGACAAGAGCGGGAGGAGGGTGTGAGTGACAGATACATGCTGTGACGTGGGGGAAGTTTGAAAACAATTACGGTAAGAGAAAGAAACCCGGGCTCAGAGGCCACATCGTATATGACTCCATTGATGTGAAATGTCCAGGATGGGCAAATCCCTGGAGAGAAAAGTAACTTCGTGGGGGGAGGGGAAGGGGGAGTGACTGCAAAGGCACAGAGTTTCTTTGGGGATGATAGAATGTTCTGGAATTAGATGGTGGTGATGGTCATGTAACATTGTGAATACACTGGAAAGCACTGGCTTGTATACTTAAAATGTGATTTTTAAAAAAATCTCAGTTAAATATAAAATAAAATAAAGGCAAACTATCTCCCTAGGGATGAGTTGGAAGGCCAACTTGTCTGGCTGGCTGGTTTGTATCTGAAAACATCACCCCATGGGAGACTCTCTTTGCCCTTGGAGGGCCCCACCTGCTCACCGTACCTCTCTGGGGCTCTCTCTCACCGTACCTCTCTCTAGAGGCTCACCACCTCTAGCCTGGGAGGGGTAGGTGGGCAGGGCCCAGGGAAACCCAGTGGGCCTTGTGGTGGCATGGAGCCCTTTCCTTGTGTCTCCGGCTTTAGGACAGGCACCCCCATGGTGAGGGGATTTGAGGCATGGCTACAGTCTCCTCTCTGACACCGGCCCTGTCTCCTCCTTCAGGCAGCAGCAGTCTGCCTCACACGGTAGGCAAGAGTGACTGAGCCTGAGGACTGGACCAACCCCCACACAAACGCCTCTCCTCTGGCCTGCATTCCAGCCGTATATGGACCCGCAGTTGGAAGTTCTTCCTTTGGTCTGGCTGTGGTATCTGGCTCGGAGTCAGCAGTGGGCAGAGGTTTCCAGTGAGTCAGTCTGACTCAAGGTTACTAAGCTCAGGTCCCCATGGGGTCCTCACCCCTCAATGTTCACTTCACCGTGATGGAGCAGGATGTGGGCTCCCTCCAGCCCCCTTAGCAGCTGCTTCCTGAGGGGGTGCTGGTGGGAACCATCGAAAGGGGAAGGCTGACCCAACCACCTGCAGCAGCCCCCCAGCCCCGCCCTTGGAGGATTCGCTGGTGGGTGGCCCTCCCCTCTCTGAGCCTCTTAGAAGAGGTGGTCCCATCATCTTTCTCTGATGGCCAAGCCTTGGGTCCAAGCGGATGGCATGTGAGAGGTCCTGGCCCACTGGGGCTGCTTCTGCCCCAGGCGTGACCTTTATCATATCACCAGAGGGACCCCCGTGTCTGCGTCTCTGCTGTGTACATCCTGTGTCAACCACAAGCCCAGCAAAGCAGAGGAGTTTAATAAGCAGCTACAGAATGTGTAAGCGAGGTCAGATCAATTGGAAAGCATTTCTTTGGATCCCCAGAGGTGGATCCTCACCTCTGACATGCAAAGCAACTGAAACCCATTTCTTTCTTTTTTTTTTTTTAAGAACCATCTTTTAAAAAAAATTTTTAAAAAGATTTTATTTATTTATATGACAGAGAAAGCGTGACAGCGAGAGAGAGAGAGAGAGAGAACACAAACAGGGGGAGTGGGAGGAGAGAAGCAGGCTTCCCACAGGGCTCAATCCCAGGACCCTGGGATCATGACCTGACCTGAGACAAAGGCAGACAATTAACAGCTGAGCCACCCGGGTGCCCCTAAAACCCATTCCTTGAGCACAAAATCCAAGGGCATGCTTTTCTGTGCAGTGTTAATAAATTACTTACCCTCTCTGTCCTTCAGTACCTTTAGCAATAAAATGGAAATGATAACAGTATCAACCTCATAAGGCTGCTGAGAAAATGAGGATAATTTCGTAAAACTTCTAGAATCGTCTCAGGCCTATGCATCAGAGATGATATAGGGCCCCCACTATAACTGCTCGTAACACTGTCCTCGTGGCCTTCCCTGTTGAAGCCGAGCCAGGGCGCTGACTGACCAGTGCCTCTCTCCGGCAAAGAGGGAGGGTAGAGGTAAGTCACACCTCTCAGAAGGACCTCTGGGCTCCACCTGGTCAGTCCCAGGCCTTGGAGGTGCTTTTGCTCCTGCCCCAGCAGGAGCAGGTGCCCCCCTTCCCAAGGGTCCAGCCTGGGGTCCACCCGCCCCTTGCAGGTCTCCTCCACACACAGCCTGTGCTTAATGGGTGCTCAGGAAGTGGACTGCTCGCCAGAGAGACAGGCCCTGGGGACCGCTGGGGCCCAGACGCCAGCATAGAGCAGGGCCTCCATGACTCCAGGGACTTCCTGCCTGCTCAATGTCCTCTCCCCTCCCCCCATGGGATCACTTTGACCCTGGGAGACCAGGGAGGCTAGGCATTCCAGGAAAGGCCTGACCCGCCCAGGAAACCCACGTACCTGGTAGGGCCTCTTCTGACCCATTGTCTTGAAAGGACGGAAACCGAGGCCTGGGTTACCATGAACCTCCCTCAGGGACGCTCTCCATGGGTGGGGTACACGTTCAGGCTTCCTCCCTGCACTCTCCTGACCCTGGGCCTTCCTACACTCCAGTGTTCCTCTGTTCCCAGCTCCCAGGTGGGCCAGAGGGCATCTCAGCAGAACCCCAGGGGAAGGGACATAAATGGGGCTGGGGCTGGGGTCCCTCTGGGCCAGTGTATCATTAACTCCAATGGCATCTTTGTGCCCTCTCTGCCCTGCTCTCCTCCAGGGCAGTCTCTCTGTCTCTCCGCAAGTGACGTTGGCCCAGTGATCCCCAACTCTGACATTCCCCAGAGCTGGAGGAGGCGGATGTCCTAAAACTGACACCTCATGGTGGCGGATGTGCACTGAGGAGGGCCCCCACCTGCGGGGAAATGAACATAGCCGTGGGAGTAAGAAAACCTCAAGAGTCTCAAAACACCCCCAACACCTTTACCTTGGCCAAGAAGCCTCTAGATCACACCCACCGCTGCTTCCTTGCGGGCAGGTGCCATGCCAAGGTGAGAAGAGGCAAAAGTCTTTGGTTCTGGGCGAGGCTGTCGTGGGCTATGCAGCTCCGGGCAAGAAGCTCTCGTCGCAGGCTTCATCCTCCCATCTCCTACGGGGGGACAGTAATGCCCGCCCCGGCAGTCTGTCTCCGAGGGCCTTGACCAGCCTGTCAGGAGAGGCTGGGGCGAGAAGGGGTTTTGGTAACAGGATTCCCAGAACCGGCTATGGAACAATCCACCCTGTGAACTCAGCATTTCCCTGATAGTCACCTTCCAGAAGAGCAAAAAGGGACTTCCGCTGCCTCTACTTCCTGTAGCTGGGAGTGGGGAAACCGTCATGGGCCAACAGCGTCACCTGCTCACTCAGTCTTGCCACCAGGAAGACGATCCTCAGGGTGGGCCCCCGCCCCCCACTCCTCAGACTCAGAGCAGGTGTGTCCCCAGCAGCAATCATCCCACCACAGAACGGACTGAGGGGCTGAGGCCTGGCAGGGCATCAAGGCACAGAGGTTTGGGTTTTTTGGTTTTGGTCCCGGCTCCCGCAGGCACCCCCGATTGCCTTGGGGACCGCCTCTCTCTGGGCCTCAGTGGGGAGTCCAGTCTCCCCGCCTGCTGCTTTATCAGCCAGCAGGATCCCCAGAAGCTCAGAGCTGGAAGGCACGCGGCTTCCCACAATCATAGATATGCATGGCCCAAATGCGGAGATGGCCCTGGCCCTGGGAGCTCCCCCTGGGTTCTACACACAGTGGGGCCAGAAGCTACCCATGGGCTGCCAGATCTGAGAGGGGCAACCCTCTCAGGAGGGCTGGAGCAGGACAGGGACAGCTGGAGGACCCATGCAGGGGGGAGGGGAGCCAGCAGACTTCCAGCCTGTGCCCAGGCCCCACCACTCCAACCTGTTCAACCAGTCCTTCCATACAGCTTACCCTTTCCCCCACAGTGTAGCCTCTCACACTTCTTGGTTTTGCACCTGCTGATTCCACTGTCTGGAACACGCTGATCTTGTCTCTGTGTCCGGCCAAAATGCGTCCCCTCAAGTACGGGCAAGTAGGCAGGACAAAGGGTTTGGAGGTCCAGGGGGGTGGGGGCCCAGTCCGCATGGGAGGGCAGAGCCATAGGCAGAGCCTCAGCAGGCCCAATGGTGGGAGCACTAAGCTCAGGGTTCCCAGGCGCCAGGATGGGACCGAGGCTGACGAGCCGGGTGGGGGGGGTCAGTAGCTGGGGCAGCCTGCAGACAATCTGGGCTGTGGAGGAGCTGGCGGGCGCAGGGCCCGGCTCAGCGTGGGCGGCTGTGGGGGAGGCTGGAATGGCAGCCTATTTTTAGGCTCCTGCTGGATAGAGACACAAGGATTCTCCAGGCTATAGGCCTTGCTCACTGGGGAAAGACGAAAGTGGCCCCAGTTGCCCCTGGAGTTCCAGAGCTTCCTATTTTGTCTCTAGAGACCAAGGGCTGGGGCCAGGAAGTAGACTGGAAGCATCCCCCACACCCCAGGGAGGCAAATTACCTCTAAGAGGTGATTTCCCTATCATTTGCTTGTTGCCCTGCTTCTTTATCAGAAGGAACCAAAAGTTCCCTTTCAGAGGACAGTCAGTGGTGGGGAAGAGCTATCACCCAAGTCTACCTCTGGCTGCCACTTCTGGTTTTGAGAGAGTCCAGAGAAGGTGATCCTTGCTGTAAAATTGGAAAGCACCAATGGGGATTTTAGCACCCAGAGCTGTTGTGTAAGCTCACGGTGGCAAAGATGTGTCATTGGATTAATTGGCAGTGGTTCCCTGAAGAGCAGGGTTGACAAGGATTTATTCGTTCATTCATTCTACAATTATTGAGCACCTACTATTTGCCAGACAGTCATCTAGGTGGGGATTTAGCTGTGAAAACACAAAGAGAGAGGGGTGCCTGGGTGGCTTAGTCGGTTAAACGTCTGACTCTGATCTCAGAGTCACTGGGTCAAGACCCAAGTAGGGCCCTGCACTCAGCATGGAGTCGGCTTGATATTTTTCCTCTCCCTCTGCCCCTCCCCCACTGGTGCTCGCTCAAATACAGAAAATAAAATAAATCTTAAAAAAAAAAGATAATGTTCCTTGTCCTCACAGAGCAGATACTCTACAGCAGTGCTGTCCAATAGAAATATCTGAGCCACGCAGATACGTTTCAATTTTCTTATAGTCACGTTAAGTAGAAATTAAGAGAAACAGCTGAGATTAACTTTTATAATATATTTTATTTGAACCAATATAGCCAAAATGTTTTCACTTCCAAGTGTCATCAGTGTCACAATGCATTAATAACTTTTTTTCCCCTCTTACATCTTCAAAACCAATTATGTCTTTTAGACTTACAACACCTCTCAGTTCAGGTGAGCATCCCGAGGGCTTGGGAGCTCTTAAAGAATGTCATTCCGAGGTCACTGAGCTCAGGAGAAAGAAATGCCGCCATTGATTAGTAATGTCTGCTGTGAGCATGAGTCAGTGGGCATGAGCTGGATAAAGTTGCAGGCCGTGCTAGCCCACATGTTCAAGGTTATAGGTCGAACCCGGAGCCTGTGTTCCACTCCGCCTAAGCCCTCTGAGCCCATTCTCGGGGCCCCACCTAACTAAACTGCCCGTGTGGGAGGCCAGGCCTTCAGGGACCTTATTCAGGTGCTGGTCCAGCAGTCCTGGCTTGGGCGCTGTCCTACAGAAGGGCACCAACCCGCCAGCAGGACAAGTGCTTCCCGGGTGTGGTTCTGTGCTCTTTCCTCTTGCGGGGGCTGGCCTATGGCCACTGTCAACCCTGGGAATGTGGTTTTGTTTTTGTTTTCTTCCCAAGGACTCTTCCTCCCAGAGTTAACCAATATCAACATTAAAGCGTTTCCGGAGCCTGAGTTAGCCACAGCAGCCCCACTCCACCGGCCCACGCCCACAGACCTCCTGGCTGGAACCCCAGCCGGGAGGGCCCCGTCCAGACAATGAAGGACTAAAATTGGGCTGCGGAGGCTGCTGGAAATGGCTGGGGATGGGAGAGGGGGTGGGAACTGGAACCCCAACAAGCCCCACTGATCCTCACCATCATTAGAAACATCATCACCCTTTCCCTGCTCAGAATCCTTCAATGGCTCCCTAGTACCTTCAGCGTGGAGCTCTAGGGCCTTAGCTCCCAGGAACTGACACTGAGAGAGTCATTCAACTGCACTTCCAGATACTCTCTCCTCTAATCCACAGATTCATCAAGAATGTGTTGCAGGCACTGTTCCAGGCACTTGAGACGCAGCTGTCACCCAAACTCACAGAGGTCTCTCTGCCTTCCTGGAGCTCACACTACTCCAGCTGAGCCCAGGACATTCTGGGCCCTTATACAGCCCCAGGCCTTCGTGAATGCTGTTCCCCCTTCCATTCTTCAGTGACTCTCCACCCTAGGGACTTCTACTTGTCCCCTAAGGCCCACTCAAACCACCTCCCAACCACGACCATGGGTTAGCTACCTCCTTCCTCGGATCATCGCCATCCAGCCCCACCTCGGCCTCCCCTACCAGGCATTGAGGGTCTCAGGGGCAGGGGCTGTGCCTTCTTCCTTAGCCAGGACCCCAGGGCCCAACTCACTCTAAGGCTTCATCTGCCCCCTCCCCATCTCGCAGCTCAGGACCAAGCAGGCTGAGGCATCAGGGGCTCTGGTGGAAGGAATGGTTCAGGACCCCTCTGGAGAATTCAAAGTCGTTCTGAAATCTCTGCCTGGAATCACCTTACCCCTGGCATTCCAAGGGAGAGGCTCACAGGAGCAAAGGTGGGTAGAGGACTGAAGGAGGTGAGGATAGAGAAAACAGGGGTGCATGGGGCTGTAAATAGTGGGTCAGGGACATCAGGAAGGCAGCGGCCTTCCTACAAGGGACATAGGCCAGCAGGGTAAACTTCAGTGGGCCCTTTTGAGTTATAAAGGAATCTCTCATTCCCTCTAGCTTCCCCAGCGGAGCTGAGCTTAGGTCTTTAACAGTCTTTGGTCTTTGGTCTTTAACAGAAGGACAAGCCTGGCTCCTGCCCCTCAGCCTGGCCCCAAGAGGCTGATGTTGGTGCCCCGATATCATGGGGATCTCCATGCCTTTGGGCCCAGGCAAACAGCCCTATTGGTCCATAACCACCCACGGCTTGCTGTGCTTCTTGCTAATGGAGGGAAAACAGGTCAGGAGCCTTGAGCCTGGCCTGCCCTCTCTCCACCAGCTCATTTACATGGATTTACAGGGACTCCTTTCATGCCTCCATGCACACGGCTTCCTCCTGTCCAGCCCTGGCAGGTTCCTCTATAAAAACAAAAGAGTATGTTCTGTCCCTCCACTCTTCTCCCAGCAGCCCATCCAGGTACTGAGAGCATCCTGTCTGGAAAGAGGATGCCCGCTGAAGTCCAGAGAGAGCAGGGACCAGGTTGGGGGTCACCCAGCAATCCAGGCAGGGGTGGGGCTTGAGCCCACACTTTCTGCACTGCCTGCTCCTAAAACCCACTCCTTCCTGCCTTCCCCCCATTGTGGGGCAGGTGGGCTTCCTGAGGGGTGAGCTCTGCCACTAGTGCTGCTTGGCTGTGAGCTGGGAAAACGGACAAGGCCAAGACATAGACTCTGAGGTCCTCCAAGACAAAGGAAGTTGGACTTAGAACCCAGAACTGCGTGCAAGAGGGGTCCCACGGAAGCCCTGACCCAGCCCCTTCTTACATATGAGGAGAATGAGTCTCGGGGAAGGTGAGATCTCCCCAGATCACAAGGGTAACAGCGGACCCACGTCTCTGCCCCCAGCATGGAGCTCTTCCGGGTCCCCCGCACACTCCCAGACTCCTGGCCCCAAACACCTGCTGTTGCCTTAGTCATCCTGGGGAGGCTGGGTGTAGGGAGGAAAGAGACAGGCAGAATCTTCAGTTGGGGGAGATGGCCGGGGAAAGCACAGGGCAGACTGACAGGGAGGGGTGCCATGGGTGGTGGGTGATTCTAGTCCTGTGTCTGCCAGAGCCACCCCAAAGCAGGGCTCAGACTCAGAGAGGGGACCCGTCCCAAATCTGCCACGTCCCCCTTTCCAGCAGTTATTGCTCGGGACAATCTTCCACAGACCCCAAAAGGCCTGTGTCCCTACCTCCAGGGACAGGCGAGAAAGGAACGAAGGGGCAACAAGGCCCTGGGAGGCCTCCAGGTTTCCTTCTCTCTGCATCCCTCCCTCTGGGTGCCCCCATTTCTGGTCCTGCCCTTGTCTGGCCCATTGTCTCTCTGAAGAGCCGCCTAACTCCCTTCAGCAGCTTGGCAGGCAGGACGCTTCTCGGGAGATGTGGGTTCGGATCCCGTTTGTGCCTCTCATTAACTCATTAGCTAGGAGCACTGCTGAGCACTTCCTGGGCTCCAAGGACAGAGACAGTAAGTGTGTGTGATGCTCACATAGGCAGAACATACTGGGTCCTAAACAGAAGCCCCACCCCCCACCCTCTGTCTCCCCGACCAGGATGGCTTTGCAGGCAAGAGGCAGGCACAGGTAAATAAATAGTCTGTTTATTAGTAATATGTTACATTATTAAAGTGCATTGAGAAGAGATGCAGGGGCCAAAGCTGGAAGGCCGCCAGCCCCAGGCCCTGCCCTGAGCTGGCCAGACACAGCCAGAGAAGGGCCCGGCTCTCTGCTGAAATCCATGGACAGGGCTGGGGGCAGAGCCACGCACCTAGAGAGCTTGGCCCAGGCTGTCCCCACCGGAATTCACAGTTTAGCCTAAGTTATAACATGTCCTGAGCTGAAGGTGGGAGACTAGGAGCATGGAAGCACAGCCCCTGGGGAAGGGGGCTGAGGGGCGGGGAAGGGACCCCCCCGCCCCCCAACCCCCAATGCCAAGGGCAGAGTCCTGGAACCTCCCCCTGAGGACCCGGCTCCTCCTTCTATATGAATGTGGTGAACCTAGGGCTCAGTTTCTCCTTCGTTCTCCCCTGTCTCCCTCACCCTACCCCCCCCCCAGAAATGCCCCCCATACAGGGGGACTGGGACCATATTCCCCTCAGACTGGGATCCCAGGGCAGAGCCAGCTCATGCCACTCTCCGCGAACCCATGCCTGTCCCTAGACTCTTATCCCGTCCCTGGAGCCTCAGACTGGGACCCCCCACCCCAGCCCATGCCTTCCCCAGTCCCCTCCCTGTCCCACCCCACCCCCAGCATGTAGTTTTGGTATTTTCATACAGATGCAGTCAGAATTAGCTATACATGAAATAAGCCTAACATAAAAATAGAGCTTTTTCCGTCCTTCCGTCCGGAAAGCAAACATCCTTCAATAAACATGCAAGGCCGCTGCCTGGTGGGACCCAGGGCTGGTGAGAGAGCCGCAGAAGGCAGCCCTGGGCCTGCGGGAACAGCGGCCACCCCCGGCCCACAGCAGGAGGAGGGAGGAGGGGGCAGTCGGGATATGGAGAGTCCAGAAGGACTCAGGCCTCAGCCCCAAGGTCCAAAGCCGGGGTCCCAGCTTCCCTCTCCAAACCCCGTTCTCTGGCCCACGGGCTCTTAGGCTGGGGACATCACTGCATTAGTCGAGTTTGAGGAGGGGGTGTTGGAAAAGTATTCTCCAGAAGATAAAGTCTGAAGTCCTCAATGCCCCAGCTTCACAACAGCACCTTCCTTCCATGGCCCCCTGCCCCCGTGCCCTACGTGGGCCTAGCAGCCGCCTGCGGCTGGCCATCTCCAGGCCTGGTGTCCATCGGGTGACGCAGTCTCCCTGGAAAGAAGTAGCGGGCCAGGAGCTTGCCGGACCCGGCCGGCTCTGGATGGGAGACTCTGGGGCCCCCCGAGGCTGCAGGAACCTGCACCATGCCCAGCCCCAGGAGGTCCTAGTGGACCAGCAGGCCAAGAGCAAGTGTGGGCAGGACACCCAGCCAGAGGGAGGTGGCCAGGGCCCGGGCACGGCCCAGCAAGTGCTCGGCTGTGGCGCCGTCCTCGGGCAGCAGCTCCCAGTGCTGAGCCTCCCGGAAGTAGGAGCCCTCCTGGGCCTCGCAGCGGTAGTGGCCGTACTGGCGGGCTGTGAGGTTCTCGATGAACAGGATGCAGTTGGGGCTCTGGTGGCCTGGCTCGCAGCTCTGCTCCACGTTCTGCTCATGGCGCCACGAGTAGGTGGCATGACGGGACTCCACAGGACAGCTCAGGTAGTAACGAGAGTTCGGAGCAAGGGAAACCTTCTGCAGTGGGGCACTATCTGGAGAGGGATGGGGGAGGCAGCTGTGAGGAGGGGGCCCAGGGCTCCCAAGGCAGGCTGTGTTCTCCTCTGCTGACGAGGGCTCCAGGGCCAATGCTTTGAAATGAATACCTCCTCCCGACTCCCCCCACCTCCCTCACCATTCCCCTCTCCACAACCAGCCCAGACCAAAGGGTGCCCCCTCTGCAGGACTGTCCTGCCCCATCTCGGACGGGCCAGATCGGGTACCTGGTTTGGGGTTGGGGCACTCTGTGTGTGGCTCATCTGGATTAATGGACTGCAACACTGGCCTGGAGTTGGAAGGGGGAGAGAGGCTAAGCAGGCAGGAGGCCACAAGTCCGGCCCTTTCCCCATCCTCGTCCCTACCCAGGATCAGCAGCAGTGTCCCCCCACCCCGCCCCACTCACCCCTTCCTCCGCACCTCTTGCAGCCCACCTACACCACCCCTATTCCCGTGTTCACCTGCTCCCCGGGACAAGGAATTCGGGCCCACGTACCCTGGAGAGCTGTAGATAGAGACACAGTGGCCCTGGTCCCAGCCGCAGTAGGGGTCTCGGGCCATGAGGCAGCCGTGGCAGCCCCCACTGTAGACCTCACACAGATCCAGGGGCACCTGGCTTACCTCCCACTGGGAGCTCACGTAGAGCTTCCGCTAGAAGGAGAGCAGGACTCAGGTCAGGCCGGGGCGCCCAGCCCCAGCACCGACTTCAAAGTCACCAGGCCAGCCCTACCTTGGCAGGCCCTGGGGCCCAGAGGTTCTTAAAAGGACGTGCAAATCACATGCAAAGGAGCTCTGTCCCCCATCCCCCGGGTAGCCCGGCTGGTTGTAGCGGGCAGGGGAGGCTCACCCGCTCGGTGTCCAGCGACATGGCCTGGATGGCAGCCGGGTGGTGAAAGGGCTGGATCTCCATGATGTTGAAGACAAGGCTGCGTTCTCCCTCCCTGGACTCCACCACTTTGTGGATGGTGCCCCTATCTGGGGGTGAGGGGCAGAGGGTCAGTGGGCCGGTGGGCAGGTGTTCCACTCCAGAGCCGGGCAGCCTCCCTCTGGGCCGGGCCAACCAGCAAAGACATGTGGAGGATGGCTGGGCAGTCGGGGCTCGGGTGAGGGTCACAGGAGTGGGCCAGGGCGGGGCGAGGAGAGTATGACTGAGGAGGGATGTGGGAGCCTGGGGGTGACCTAGGGAGTTTCGGAGGCTGGGCCGCAGAGGCCACCGCAGGAGGCCCAAAGCTCCCCAAGGCTGCAAGGGCAGCTGGGGCATGAAGAACAAAACCTCGGTACTGTCCACGGTACGTGTGGATCCTCTGTGCCTTAGCCTCGCGCACTGCTCAGTCCTTAAGATCAAACACCCTTAAGAGGCGGGTATTATCTTCCCAATTCCGGGAGGAGGAAATGAGGCTCAGAAAGGCTGATCAACTTAGCTCAAGGTCACACAGCCAGTGACTGGAACCCAGAGACGTCAGAACCCCACCCCTTCGCTCCTTCTATGACTCCCCTGCTTCCTGGACTCGTTGGGGTTGTTTGCTTTAAATACACTTTTCATTTTGGAATATTTTTAGCTTTACAGAAAAGTTGCAAAGATAGTACAGAGTTCCCGAATACCCTTCACCCAGTTTCCCCCAATGCTACTATCTTACATAATTGTGGTACATGGTCACAATGAAGCAATTGAGACTGGGACATTAGGATCACCTCAACTACAGACTTTATTTGGATTTTTGGGGTTTTTCCACTAATGTCCTTTGTCCGTTCCAGGATCCAATCTAGGACTCTACATTGCATTTAATCTTTGGGGATTTTATTAATTTTTATAAAATCTTTCATCGGAAAAGGATGTTAGATGCCACACGGAGATTCCCAAGGTCAGAACTAGGCTGCCTGCCTCTGAGGCTGTGCTGTCTCCATTCATACCTGTCGGGGACTAATGGGCATTCTGACCCCCAGGTCCTCCCATTCCCAACTCACCTTCTGTCCCAGTTTCGAGAATAGCCTCCCTCCCTCTCCCTCCTTCCCAATTTCCCAGGGCATCACTTGCCCCAAAAAAGCAGTCAGATGATCAGATGATCACCCGCCTAGAATGTTCCTCTATGTGTCTATGATCCCCCTCTGGGCTCCGAGATGTGCCCAGACACTGCTTTGTCCTGACAAGCCCCCAGCCTTGCCGCTGCCTTCACGCCCACACTGCCCTCCGCCGCCTCCGTGGCAGCCCCATGAGTGCCTCCCATAACTTCTCCCAGGTGTGAGAGCCTCCCACTCTCTGCAGAGGGCTCAGAAAGTTCTATTTCTTATCTGGCCCCCATCCTTCTTGCTGTAGGCTCCAAAATGGTACCTCTCCAATGGCCCTCATGGATAAACTGGGACAACGGCCTCATCCTGGGTCTGCAGGAGAGGAGTCCACGGCCCCATGCAGCTTTCCTTGTCCTGTCTCCTGCTCTCAGTCCTGCACTGTGTGACCCTTCCTCTCCTACTCCCCAGTGCCCTGCCAGCCACGGCTGAGCAGAACAGGGACGGGGCGCATGGGTACAGCCAGGATGAAAGGAGGAGTGAAAGAAGCGGGGTCGTAGGACCCAGAAGCCAGGCCCCTTGGGGAATTCCTCTCCCCGAGGCTTCCAGAAGTCAAATAGCCACGAAGGGCACCATGGCCCTGAGAAAGCCACAAGGTCAAGCAATAGATAGAGGAAGCCACGTGGCAGGGAGGTACTGAGGGCGGGCGCCTGAGGCCCTGACTGTGTAGCCCCAGAGGTGTGAGGCCCCTGGGGAGATCCTGCCCTTTCTCATGGCACCAGCACTCGGTCTCAAGGAAGGCCGTGGCCCCTGCCCACACTGATCTCCGTGCCTGTTCCCAGGAGCCATCTGCCCACAGACTGGGACCAAGAAGTTGCCAGAAACTCAGCCTGGGGCTGGCTCGTTCACAGCTGATGACTTCCCAGAAAACAGGGGTATCTCCCAGGGCTTCTGGGGTCAGCAAAACCCTGAGCCCCACGGAAGTTCCCTCTGTGGTTCTCTGCAGGACTCTGCATAGGGGCAGTGGCGCCTAGGTGGCTCAGTCAGTTAAGGATCTGCCTTCAGCTCAGGTCACGATCTCAGGGTTCTGGGATCGAGCCCCACATCCAGCTCCCTGCTCAGCCAGGAGCCTGCTTCCCCCTCTCTATGTGCCATGTCTCCTGCTTATGCTCCCTTGTGCTCTCTCAAATAAACAAAATATTAAGAAAAAGGAAAAAAAAGCGAGAGACTCTGTAAGTCTCTGCCGTCTGTAAGTCCTTCCTCATGTCTCACCAAATTCTTGGCATCCACCCTCAAATGTTTCCCTGCACCTGCACAGTCCCACAGACACGGAGAGAGTCCAATTTCCTCATTCTGCCTGGCAGAGGCCCACGGGATACCAGTAACCCAGTCCTTCCTCCTGATTTTTCCACATTTCTTCCTACCATCTTCCCTGGGTCAGACATCTGGACCAAAGCTATACCCATCTTGGCTCAGACTTGTTACATTTCTGCTTCTGAACCCTCACGCTTGCTCTTCTCCCATCCTGGGAGACCCTCTCCTCTTCCATCTTCCCCCACCTCCTCCAAGAAGCCCTCCCTGCCTGACTCTTCCACGGCCACACATACTAACCCCTGACAGCTGTCGGTCAATCAATTCTTCCTTCCAGGTGTAAAGATCTAACCAGATGTTAGTTATGTTATTCTTTACGCCCTCCATACCCATTCTTACAAAGCAGGCCCAAAGGCCCAGGATGGCCCCTCACCTGTGGTTAGGTAAAGCACGTGGAAGGTCTCCCCACGGCTGGCCTGCATGCGGTGAACAACCACTTTCTGGTAGTGGTACTTGGAGTGGAACAGTGGCGCTTTCGAAGGCCCCATGGGCTCCACCCTCTGTGCCACCTCAGGGTGACTGTCAGCCACCTGGAAGGTGTCCGTGGGGATGGGCTGCCGGTCTGGGAGACACTGGGCAAAGAGGACAGGTCCAGGTTAGTGGCACAGCTGGGAGATGGGTCTGAGGCCCAGGCCATTGTCGGGGGGTCAGCTTACCTTGCCAGGCCGAGGGTTGGGAAGGCTCGCATGGTAGCCCTTGAGTGAGGAAGTACGGAAGACCTTGTCAATGTCCCCAAGCGAGTACACACAGACGGCCGAGTAGTTCCTGGAGGACAGAGAGAACACCTCAGTGGGGGACCTGGGCCCTCCCCACCTCCACGCACCCGGGCAGCCCAGCCCCAGACAAGGGCATAACCAAGTCCCCCAGGCTGTGAGCTCTGGGAGGACAGGGACTATCCCAGGGGTCAAGCCTAATGCCTAAGATTCTCAAACACCAGTGAAGGAAGGAGGGAGGCATAGCAGGGGAGAAGGAAGGAGGGAAAGGAGGGAGAGAAGAGAGAAGGGAGAGAGGCAAGTTCAACCACATTTCTTTCTGCTGTAATCGAAGACCCCAACCTGTGTTCTGTCACAGAATCACCAAGTTCAGAGGCTAACCCCCGACCCCTCGCCCCAGGCCATAGAAATCCCAGTGCGTGCCTTCCAGCTGGGTGGTCCTCCAGCCTCTCCAGGCCCAGCTGCAGCCTGCTGCCACCGGAGAAGGCCAGACTCCCATCCCCTGCCCAGCCAGGCCAGGTCTACCAGCACCAGAGCAACAGAGCTTCGGCCTGGGCTTCCCAGCTCAGCCAGCACACACCCAACCCGCACTTGCGCCTGCCTTGTTTTCAATCAACCAGAGCGATTAAGAGGTGTGAATGATCGGGTGCAGGCCATGCCTGAGAAGGCGTGATAGCGCCCAGCTGCCTCTTCCCAGTGCCCCAGCCCCCGCTCTGAGCCCACGGCCGGGGGACACACAGGCACAGATGTGACCACAAGCACGCCCACAGCACGTGCACGCACACCTGCATGCACAGACTCACAAACATGTCAGCATGCACCTCTCCTTGAGCACGGGCTCGCCCCTACCCACCACCCAGTAACAGCCCTGTGCACTCTTGCCCCGCGAAGCCTTCTCCTCAGCAGGGCCCAAGCCTTCCGAGCCCCACTGGCCGCTTCACCGTTCGGCTCCGGCGAGGATCACTCACCAAGGGTTGGAGAAAACGCCATAAACTCGAGTGTCCCTCCACTGGCCGTTGGGGTCAGGGAGCAGAAAGACGTCCTGCAGCCTGTTGAAGTTCTTGTTCGTGGACGCATCGCTGCACACCAGCATGGCCTTCAGGAAGGTGTTCCACTTGGAGACCGACAGCGAGCTCTCGCCACCCTGGTCCCCCTGAAAGGGTAAAGAGGAGGAAGAGCCCCTCAGCCCCAGCCCCGGCTGCCAGGAATGCCGGCATCCAGGCTTCAGAGCAGGCACGGAAGCCCTGAGAGGGGCCCCGACTCCATCCCCTGCCGGGTGCCCAGGCCTAGATGGCCTGTCCTCTCCAGCTGGGTGCTGGCGCCAGGCGCCAGCCACAGGCCTTGCTGATCCAGGGCACAGGGCTGGCGATGCAGACCCGCAGGCTCCAAGTGCCAGATCCCCATGGGGAAGAGCAGCTCGGACATGTGTTTGTTGCACACACACACACGCGCGCACGCTCACACGTGTGCCCCAGACGTACATCCCAGCGCCTTCAGTCACAGGAAACACACACATAAATGCACTTCCACACTCACAAACATGCTCACTCTCCACGTGAAGTCACACATGTGTGCTCCGTCAGGCGTGCACACAAGCCCCACCACCTCCCCTTCCCTCCCACCTCCCACACTCCTTCGTGCACCTTCCCTCCCACGCTCCTTCCCTCCCACGCTCCTTCGTGCAAACATGTATGACCCCTGACCTGGGTGTGTTTTCACACAGTCGCTCGCTCCTCCATAGGCACAGACACACACTCTTGCCCACTCTGCCACCCACTCACCCTGCACAGCTGGGCCACGCGGGACACATTGAGAGGGGCCTCGGGGTTCTTGTCAGGATTGTCCTCCCGGAAGAAGTAGTAGATCTTGTCATCATAGGCTTGGTCTTGGTGCACAATGGTAGCCTTGATGAACTGCGGGTCTGCCAGGGACACAGGAGAATGGGTGTGAGGCTGGGGGTCTACTCGGAGGACCCACCCCTGTGTGCAACCGCCCTGTGTGCAGGTGAGCACACAGCTCCCCTGCATCTCTACAGACAAGCCCAGGGCAAATCAGACCTAGGGAAAAAACTCAGAACAGCAGGTCCAATAGCCCAAGGGACCTAAGACTACACCCCCAGCCCACACCTGTTTTGCCCTCTCCTACAAAGATGTCATCGGCCCGAGAGCAATGACTTCATGCCTGGGGACTGGGGCGAGGTCCCTGGGGGCCCCTATGTCACTTCTGCCTAATTGGCAGAGTCCTAATGAGGAGGGAGAAGGTGTCGTGCCCCAGCATGAGCTCAGCAGAGCGATACACTCTGGCTCCTGGGGACCCCACGCTGGGTCTGTGGCTTCCTCCGTTTTGCTCCCAGAGCGTACTGGGCCCACCCCGCCTCCACACCACTGTCTCTTTTGTTCCCCTGCTCCCTTCCAGGTCAAACTCCTCAGCTCTGGCTACTCAAGCCCCTGGTTTCTTAAGTGGGCTGTGGCCTCAGCGGCCCTCATGGAGCCCTCCGGGGGCACAGGAGGACCCCATCTGCCGCCCTGGGTGTTCACACCCCTCCAGCCCCTCCAGCCCAGCCGGAGCCTGATTTACTTTGCATGACGGTGTCACTGGTGTACAGCTCGATCTCGCCCTGGATGCGGCGGAACCGGGGGATCTTCCCGTTGTATTCCTGCTTCCGGATTGTGGAGTACACCTCGTCCCCTGGGCATGGTGGGAGGGCCATGGGTAAGGGCAGACAGTACCCAGAAGTCCCTCGTCCAAGCCTGGGATGCTGGACATGGAGCTGTCCACCCTCCCCAGCCCAAGGCAGCAGCCCTACCGTCAAACAGAACCAGTGAGTTCTCATCTGGGCTGAAGGGGGCATAGCCTCTCCTCTCGCCAAGCGACTCCACAGAGCCATTCACCTGGGGGAGGCCAAGGAGGGTTAGACAGCCACGTGACCCCATGGCCACTGCCACTCACGGGCGCCAGCTTCCTAGCCAGGGTCCCCCTCCTCCCAGGGATTCTACACAAAGTGGGGCCAGCGTCAGAGTCCCCCCAGCTTCTTCCCGACACAGAGGGCAGAAGCCCACCCAGACAGGAGTGAGCTGACCAGGTCTGCGGGGAGGGGCCCTCTTACCAGTCTCCAGCAGCTGGGGCGCCGGGCGTTGGTGCCACAGATGAGAAGCGCCTCGCCCTGCCTCTCCAAGAGCGTGATGTAGTTCTCGCAGTCCTGCCCGGGAGAAGGGGAGGGAGACAGGTTGGCTGGAGGTCCTGGCAGGCCTAGCACTAGGACCCTCGGTCTTGGGGAAGGAGTCATCAGAAGTCTGACTACAGGAGGCAACCTCCAAAAGGAGAGCCCAGAAGGGGGTGCTGCTAACTCCAAGAACAGAGTAAGGGCAGAGAGGCCTCAGAGAAGGACCACGTCTGACCCTCAGAACTGGGAATCCTGAACCAAGGTTACCTCTCTCCTCCCAGACTGTGGCTACCAGGGCAGGGCCAGGCCTCCTTCCTCAGACTCTCAGGGACTCCCATCCCTTTTCCAAGGGAGTCAGCCTCCCCTCTGTATTGCCTCTCCCCCACTCACCCGCTTGTCCAGGCAGGACCCCTTCGTGGAGCCAATGTTCACCTAGGGGAGAGGGGAAAGTGTTAGTCCACTGTCAAGGCCAGAAGCCTGTAAGTACTTTCCATGCATGTCTCAGGAAGAGTTCATTCTCCAGATGAGGGCCCTGAGAATCTGAGTGATTTACCCAAGATCACACAGGCTGTCTGGCCTGATTCTCGGAGCCAAAGCCCGGAATCAGCCCAGAAATCTCAGAAAATAGGAGCGCTGGGGTTGTGGAACCCAGCTTCCTGTCCAGATCTCCCACAGCAGCCCTACCCACTTGTCCTGGGGGGCTAGTTCTAGGCCTTTCTCCTCGCCGCCCCAACACCCGGGCCAATCTGGAGCCTCTCAAAGGGACTGTATATGGGATATCACAGGGGCTGGATCAGTTTAGGAAGAGAGCTAACGTCCACAGATTCCCTGAGATCCCAGAGGGGAGATAAGGAGAGAAATAGGGGGAGGGAAGAGAGAGGAAGGGGCTCAGTTCTGTTTCTGGGGCCAGCAGAGGGATCCGACAGAGGGGTCCAGGCTCACCGTGCGCACGGAAGCATTCTTGCCCTCGGGGAAATCGAAGAGGTAGACCTTGCCACGTCCACCCACCCACACGGCAGAGCTGCCCGGCTCGTGGAGAAGCACTATGTGAGGCTCCGACAGGCCGAAGTCAACCCAGTCCTGTCCTGCGCGGCCTGGGGAGGAGGCAAAATTGGCAGAAACATTGAGGCTGCGCCCGGGGCAGCAAGAACCTTCCCCCTTCCCCCCTGCTACCCCCAGGCACATCAGCACCTACCGACAGCTAGTGTTTGGGTCTAGACTAGGGGACCACCAGGACTCAGAGCCATGAGTAGAAGTGAAGGGTCCCCTGCTGGGATCCAGCAACCAGCTGTCCTTGCCCCAGAGCCATTACCCCATCCTACAATATGTGTAACCTCAGGATGAGGGCAGGATTTAGGGGCCTCTGGGGAAAACAGACCACCGCCCCCCAACATACACACACATATACACACACACACATGCACACAGCGTCTGCTACTCCTAAGAAGCTGGGCTCAGGCTTTGGGACTCAACCAGGGCTCCCTGACTTTGGTCTGTGTGGCTCACCACTGCCAGGACAGAGCCAGCAGCCACCTCTGTCCCCTGCGGGTCGCAAGGCCTCAAAGCAGTCCACCTAGGGTCAAGGTTCCCAGAGATCACATTGGTCACAACCCCAACCCCTCCTTTGGGAAGCCCTCTCCAACCCCCCACCCCTGGCCCACCCCACCCTTTAGGGAGCAGGCCAGCTTAGATCAGAGCTAGAAAGGAATCTGAGTAGCCACTCCTCCCCATTTCTATACATGGGCAAATGGAAGTCCAGAAGGAGGCAGGCCAAGGTCACAGGGTCAGTGGCAGGCACTGAATGACAGCCCACACCTCAGCCCCTCAGCTGCCCTCGGTGGCCTGGCCTGCTCAGGGCTGGCTTCACAGGGATGCCGGCTGGCCAGGGGCAGGGTTGGGGGCAAGATCGGCTCTCCCTCCCCAGCAGTTCTGGGACAGGGAGCCCTTCACAGAGCACAGCCTGGCCCTTTAAGCAGAAGGGCTGACCAGGGCAATTTTGCCCAAAAAAGAAACTGTAGCCACTACCTCCAGGGAGATGTTTCATCTCCGGTGACATTGCTGAGGTCGGCCCAGTTGCAGGACTAAATTACAGAGATGGGATGGCCTGTGGCTGGTCTTCCGCCCCGACCACTCTGGGGCTCACCCCAGAGTTCAGCCGACCTGCTATTTATTCAGCTGCAGCGAATTCTGGGGCAGCCAGCTTCCCAGGGACGCCGACGACGCAGGACACAGCCCAGCCCACATGGAAGAGGGCTGCCATTTCCTCCCTCGTTTCCTCGCATCTGCCCAGGGCCCTCTCTGTGAGCCATCCCAACTGAGGTTGCATTCAGCTGGGGTGGGGGGCACACCTTGTAACCCGAAACCCATGATCCCTTCCCTTAGGCTAGCACCCTGCACAGTCAGGTCAGTCCTGGAAGTGGATCTTCTCTGTCTTCACCTCCGTTGCAGCCTGGGCCACAGCACAGAGGAAAAACTCAGGGCCCCCGGGGGACACACTAGCCCAAGGTCACGCTAGGAGGGAAGGCAGACTGGCTCACGATATTGGTGCTCGGAGATGCCAGCACTGTGGGCCAGCTGAGAAACCGCTGAGCTTGCAGCCCTCGGGTTCCCCTGGCTTCCCTGGAGTGCTCCACGCACAGCCTGAGCACCTCTGCAAGTCAAGCCTCATCGACCCTCCCCCAGGGTCCCCCTCTGCAGCCCTGGCCACGCAGGCCAGTGCCGAGAGCCCAGCTCTGCACTGGGCTGGTGGCCGAGGCTAGGGCATTGCATAGCTGGCAGGTCCCGGCTCCCCAGCTCCCCCGCCTTTCCAGTGGGGGTAAAATTAGAGTGCTAGGGTCAGCTGCCCAGCTCCCCTTTCACAGGCAGCCAGCCAGGGATCCAGACAGTCTGCGGCTGCTCCCCCTTCTACTCCCCTGGCCAGCTGTGGCCAGGAAAGGCTGCAAGTCTGTGTCTGGAGATGGGCTGGGGCCTGAGAGCTCAGAACCCTACCCCTCACGGAGGGGCCCGCGAGGCCCACCACAGCTCTGTCAGGGGCAGGAGGGCTGCCTGGGAAAGAGGCACCAGAGTGGTCCCCGGGGACAGTTCTTGTCTGGGGGCCAGGGAGCAGTCCTACCCCAGGGAGTCAAGCCTGATAGGAGAGGAGATCTGGCCCTACACTGAAAACCAGACAGAGTGAGACTGTCCCCGGAAAGCAAGCCTCCCCAAATCTCACACACAGAACTGTCCCAGCGCAGAACTCAGGGCTGCTCACGAAGTATCTTTGAGAACACAAAGGGAAGGAGGGGGAGGGCTTCCATGGCTGGGGTACAGCATGGGGGGCTTCTGTGCCAGCCCCAGGACAGTCCTGCACAGATTGGGAGCCTGAGTCCCACACCCTGCACTTCCCGGCTGCAGCAGCCCAGGGTGGGGGAAGTGGGGACTGTTCACCCCATTCTGCAGAAGAACAAGCAAGGTCCAGGCCACATGGCCTCCCCTGACCCCTAGGCTCCTGCCCCTCCCCAGTCTGCACCCGGTATGGGTAGGACGGCACCAGCTCAGCCCGAGGACGAGGACGAGGCCGAGGCCTTGGCCCATTCTCTACCCCAGCCCCAGCCTGGCTCCCGAGCTGCCCAAGGCCCTCAAAGGGCCTGATTGTGCCGGGGAAGTGTCTGAGCGGCAGCAGCTCGATGAATACATGAAAGGAAGCTTTGTTCACGTTGCTGGAGCGGGGGCTGGGGGGCTCAGGGGCAGGAGGGCTGCCTGGAAGTGAAGGCAGCACCAAGCCTTCACAGCCAGGCCCCGTGGCCCCATGGCAGAGAGCTGGGTCGGGGAGGGGGCGGCCTTCAAGGCTCTGAGCAAGGCCAGAGTTTGCCCCTATAAAGGCCCAGCTGGGTGATGAAGTGTCACCTCCTTAAATGCGTCTTTTTGCTTCCCAGTGAATCCAAAGGGCTGGGGGAGGCGATCAAAGCGAGATGGGTCAGGAAGAGGCAGGAAAAGAATTCCAGACAAGGGCAAGGACTGAACCAAGGTGAGGAGGCTGAATGGGGGGTGCCTAGACCCAAGGGCCCTGAGCGTGATGCCCAAGGATACTGCCCATCAGTCAGCAGTGTTGCCCTCCCCCCTCTAGGCAGGGCTAGGATCCGGAGAGCCTCCTCTCCTCCAGCATCCCCCCTGCTCTCCCTGCCTGACCAGCCCCCTCTGTTTCCCATCCTCGATGTCTAAAAGGAGCACCGTCTGGCACCGTGTCTCCCCCTTCACTCCCCGGCCTGACGCATTAGTGGCTGACTAAGTGGTAGCTAAAAGCTCCCAGAATAACCAGGGGTTCGGGCAGGGAGGGGGCTAGGGGCCCAGGGCATGGCCCCAAAGGTGGGTCAAGAAAAAAGACCCCCACCTCCCACCCCCATGTGATACTGAGCCAATCCTCGCTCCTGTACTAAGAGAAAACACACTCAGGCAGTCCTGTTCCCAGCTGGCCTCCATGGTCCCCACCCTCCCCTCCTCAGGGAGGCAGGAGCTGCAGGGTGAGCCCCAGCCAGAGAGGAGGGTCAAGAAGATGGCTGGGTATGGGAGGCCAGATGCCATGGATAAGAATCAGACCTGACTGCTCTCATGGACACCACCCTTGATCCAATGTCCCAGTGGCCTAGTGGCTAGAGCAAGTGTGGGCCGCCAGAGAGTGGGTTTTCCTAAAGCAGGCTGGCCTGGAAGGGTATCATCCCTCCTCTCCTTCACTCTGGATGCTGTCACCATCTGGTCCCCACTGTCCCCGCATCCTCATTGCTTATGAAAGAACAGGGCAGCCCAAGGGGGGGATGGGGACTGGAAAGGAGGGGGTGGTGTTGTTCATGAAGGCAGAAACAAGGACAGGCCCCGCGGTCTGGCCTGGGCAGGGACAGCCTTCCAACCTGACCCACTGAACCGATGGGCCTTGAATGATGACCTCAAGGAGCCCTTTGAAAGTAGGCATTGAGGCAGGCTCTAGGAATGGCAGGAATGTGGGCACCCAGCAGGAAATGCCTGAGTCAGGCCATCCCGGGGAGGCCCAGGCACAGGGCAGGAGCCAGGCCGACCTCAGACTGGGGACCCAGCCACATCCTCCCCCATCCCCATACCCCACCCTGCATTGCATTGCCGGGCCCCCCTCATACCACACCATAGTCCCTCTCCTACCACACACACCTGGCTGAGAAAGAGGAGGGAGGGCGCATGTGTGACCCAGGAATTAGGGCCACTGACAGGGCACCCTTTGTAACCCATACCCCACAGGTCAAGGTGGAAGGGAGAGGATCTGAACAATCACTGAGCTGAGGGGACACAGAGACCAGACGGACTGTGCTGCTGACCCAAGGAAGCAGGGAGGGGCCAGGCCCCAGCATAGGACTTCTGCTACCCATCACCAGCTCTAGCCCTCGGGGACCATATCTCGAAATCCTCTAGCTTTACAAAACACTGTATGTGATTTCTCTCTACTTCCCTGGGTCCTCTCCTGCTCCCCATCCTTCCCTCCCTTGCCGGCTAGGTGACAACTTGCTGGGCTGAAGGGACATATCCTCCCACCGACCAAGGTCAGCTCTGGATGGGAGGGGAGCATGCCTCACATGGGGGCTCACCCTAGGGGCTCAAAGAAAGCCTGTGCTCCTTGTGGCAGCCAGGTGGCTGGTTGGTTGTGACCAGGGCCTTCCAGGTTCAGTTTCCTTCTCTGTGGATTGAAGGGGCTGGTACCCGCTAAGGCCCAAGTTTTATGACCCAACCATGGTTCTTAGGACAAATCACACACATGATGAGTCCTGGAAGAGTCACAGACAATTTTCTGAATGGAAGTGGGGGCAGCAGAAGAAGCCAACATCCCCCTCAGCCTCCACCAACTGGCCTGCAAATTCCCCAACCACCCTGCCAAAAGGCAGGACAAGTGTCTGTACCCCATTTTATAAACAGGAAAACTCTGGCCCCTCCAAGTCAGCAAGGCTGTGTGCTCCCTTCATTCTGCCACTGTGCCCAAAGGACCAGCAGCCCGGCTGGTGGGGAGACCAGCAGGCGGGGTAAGGGGGAGGTGGGGGGAACGACGGTGAAGGCTTTGGGGGAAGGAGCAGTGTGGATGGCAGGGGGCACTGGGGTAAGCCAGACTCAGGGAACTCTGTGGGGGAAGGCCCCCCTCCCGAGGCCCATGTGGAACTGGGAGGAGGTTCCAAGGCCAAGGGAAGGCAGGAAACCCAGGATGGACAACATGTCCTGCCCACCTTCTGCCTGTTCTTCAGGCTGGGCAGGTTCTAAAAGCCCCAGAATGAGGTCAAGGTCAATGGTTAGCTCCTTTAAAGGACAGGATGGGCGGAGGGGCAGGGCCTGCCTTTGGGCCCAGAGCCAAGGCAGAGGTGGGGGAGAGGGCAGAGGGTGCCTATACCACCCCAGGGGAGGAAGAGAAGGCCCCCCAGCTTGGCCTTCACCTGCGCTGGAGGGGCAGGTGGGGTAGGCAAGGGCACTGCGCCAGCACAGCCGGTGAGGGAGAGCGGGCAGGGCCCAGGCTGCCAGGTCTGCATCTCCCCAGAAATCAGAGATGACGAAGGAGGAGATCCACAGCGATGGTAACGGTGACATCCCAACCGCCTTACCCTTCCACTGCACTTACTATCCACCAGGCTCTAGTCTGAGTGCTTTTTAGATTCACTAACCCACTTCATCGTCCCTGAACTCTTCTAAGGTGGGCTGTCTTAGGACCTGTATTCTACAGTGAGGGCAGCAAGACACAGAGGACTCGAGGAACTTGTCCAGGATCACTCAGCTATACAGTGGTGGAGTGGCGCTTGACGCTGAGGCAGATTGATTCTGGAATCTGTGCCTTATAGCACTGCGCTCTGTAGAAGGGCCCTTGGAAGCGTCCAAGCCAGTGTGTCCCACACAAAAGAAGAATGGGGACCAGAGAGGGTGGAGCCTAGGCAGAGGCCTCCTGGCACAGGAAGGCCTGACCTCTATCCGCGATGCCCTAAAGAGGGTTTGTGTAATTGAGCGTGGGTGTGCAGGCCTGAGGCATGAGGAGTGGGGGGTGTGTGTGTGTGGAAGGGATCTGGGGATGCAGCACAGCACTGAGTGCTGACCAGCATGACTAACGAGGAAGACAAATCTCTTGAAATCTCTGTCCAAAATAAAAAACACTGTGGCCTGGGGTAGACCACAGAGAAGGGCAGGATACACTCATGAATCCTTCTTCACTATCTGCCCAGCCAGGTTCTTACCCAACCAGCATCTGCCAAGGTGAGACCTCCACCTCTGACTCCTCAGCTCAAGAACCCACCATGGCTCCCAAATGCCCATCCCGGCAGGGCCCTCCCCCTCGACCTGGCAGTCAAGGACCATCTCTGCTTCTCTCTGCCACAGCTCTTTCCCTCCTCCGCTACTTGGCTTGTGCTCTCCTTTCCCTTGATTGCCCTTTCCCCTTCTGTCTGTGCACACGATCTTACCTGTCCTTGAACACCTGGCCTCTACCCCCCACCCCCAGGCTTTAGGAAGTGCTCCCAGCCGCTCCAGCTCTCACTGCTCCGTCCTCCCTCTGACCTTGGGCTACACACCATCTGGCACACACCATCTTCTCTCAGATCACACTGTCTGGTGGGATTTTGCCCGAACTGTGGTAAGTAAGGTAAAGGCCAAGCCTCCTCTCACCCCATGGGCCCTGCCAACCCAAGGCTAACAATGAGCAAGTAAGGACAGCTCAGATAGTAGGGAGGGGTGGACGGGGGCAGGAGGACCAACCGCCATATGCCACGGGCGCAGACCTCTTGGAACAGGTTCCTGGGCCACTGACAGGGCACCAAGTTTATCGCCACGACCTTCTTCCTTGCTAGGCTGGGCTGAAGCCCTGGGTCCAGAAGATAACAGCATGAGTGGTTCTCCATGCCCCACTCTGCCTCCACCCCACGCACCTGCCCTTCACTCTCGCCTGGCTCTTCTCCTTTCAAGGACATGTCTCCCACTTGTGAAACCCCACACTGACCTGTCACAGTCCTTGGCTATAGCTACCGGTTCCTGATCTCCCAAGTGACCTCTCTAACCAGGGAGCAGGCCCGCCTCTCCAGGCACCTGTGTGCAACCCAAGGGCAAACCCAGGCCTCCTCCTGCTCTCTGCCCTACAGTTGCTGAACACGGGCGGTCCCAGGCATGGTGGCCGGTGCTGGCTGCCCTCCACGATGAGAGCTGCCCCTGAGGGCGTTAGCACAGAGCCCGATCCCCTGGCTTGCAGGACGCAGGGCAGGATCAGCTTAATCCCAGGCTGCCCTGACGGTTAAAACCAGATTAGCCCCAAGTCCTGACACAGGTCAACCTGCCTCGAGACCTGAGGTCCAGCTGCCCTGAGAAAAAGACCAGAAGAGGTACATAGAGTCAGCCCAGCCTAAGGTCCTAAAGGGAGGATGATCATGGCTGGTGGGGCTCCCGGGAGCAGAGAGCACTGGGGCAAGAAGAATCTGGGCTCAGCTGAGGAAGGAAAGGCCAAGGAGGCCAAGGAGGCCAAAGAGGAAAGGGCTCAGGGAGCCGCAAGCCTGGGGAAGGAGCATGTAGGCCAAGAGCAGGCTTGGGCAGATGATACAGCCCTGGTCCCAGCTCTGCCTGTGTCATTGGATGACCTTGGGCCAGTCCCTGTCATCCCTGGCCTCAGTTTCCCCATCTGTGGAATATGTGGTTTGGTCCAGCTGATCTCTGTCATTTGTCTTCTGACGTCCTAAGCTGTGCCCCACTGGGCTGTGGGCTGGAGTTATCCAAGGTTTGCTGGAGGAAGTGAGACAGAAATGGCAGAAAGGAGAAGGGTGAAGGGAGTGACAACCAGCAGGGCAGGAAAACATGGGTGCTGAGGAGAGGTGAAGACAGATGGACAGAAAATAAGGCGGGTGCTGGGCATGGTCACCATGCCGTACTAGGGAAAACGGTAACTGTCACTGTGTGTTCAGCACAGTGACATGGAGGGGTGCAAGGGGACAGATCTCCCAGTCTCCCGTGACCTGGGCTAGCCAGGGGAGGAAGCGCCTGTTCTCTTACAGGGGGGCCAATAAGGGACAACAATCCTCCAGGCTCTAGGAGGACCCCTTCCTCCCTCACCCTGGGAGGGAGGAGGCTTCTGGAGGCAGACAGGCCTGGCCATAAAAGGAAACTAAGAGAAGGGGAAGCTTTCTGGCCCCAAAGCTACCCACCGGAGTAGAGGAAGTATGGTCACTCTCTTGTGACATAGCCAGATGCTGTGCGGTGGCTGAAATGAGGGACACGGGGCTGGGGGTGGAGGACAGGACGTCAGATGGGACCTCAGCTGTCAAACTCCAGGACTACCCACTCCCACCACTGTCCCCATCCCCGCAGGCTGCTGGATCCCTTCCCCTGGTCCGAGCCTTGGCTTAACACCCATATGTTAGGGGCCCTGGCCTGGCCCTTTGCAAAGAAGTTTGCCCAATTCTCCCTGTTTCTCCTGAAGGATGCAATGAGAGAGGGGTGTAGAGCTTACACAAGCATGCCAAACTCCTGCCCTCACCCGCAACCCACTCCCCCGTTGGCCCCTGGCCCAAGGAATGATCTACACACACACACCGCCCCCCACCCCCAGTCACAAGGAGGTGAAGGCTCCTGGAAGGGGAAGCTGGTCACAGAAAGAACATCTGCCCCTCCCCCACCAACACAGCCTAGATGCTGCCGGCAGAAACTCTTCCCCACCATGGAGAGTCTCTGCTGAGATACAGGCTGCCTTATCTGGGGCACCCCGCAGTCAGGAGTTAGGCAGAAAGCTCCTGTCTCCCCAAACCCAGCCCTGGCTTCCCATCAGGGAGCTATGACACATAAGAGGCCTCCCCTGCCAGCCATGGTCCTTCCTCCCACTGGCTGTGTAAAGTCAAGTGGCCCAACTCAGATGTCCCCTCCTGCAAGAAACCTTCCTGGAGCCTCCAAGCCCTAGCTAACTCAGTGTCTCCTTCCTGGCTCGGAGCACCCACTCAGCTCCTCTCCTCTCCCTGGTCCTAGTTGCAAGTTTTTGGGTCTGAAATCCTGTCACACCAGGTACTTCCTCCTGTCCTTCCCCTCCCCAGTTGGCTTCTACACCTCCTGCCATCCCAACTTACCACCTCTTCCAGGAAGCCCTCCTTGATTAAGTAGACTGGGTTCAGTACCTCCTCAACCCCCATAGCTGCCCTCTGTTACAGGTCCTGCCGCATTTTATTGTAACTGAAGGTTGATCTGCCTGTCTCTCCATCTACACTGAGAAGTCTACAAACTTGTCTACTTTCTCATCCCTGGGACCCCAAGCCCTGCCCTGGGACCAGTACAAGGTGGGCCCCAGCAAATGTCAAATGTCAAACATGCTAAATCACCTCTGAGACTACAAATTAATGAACCACTTCCTCCAGCTGATCTTAGCCTTCAGCTCATGAGACAAAAAGATAGAGAACACAACACTCAAGGATTTCCGCTGACTTCCCAGGTTTCAATTTCTCCTCAATGCTAAGGTTTGAACTGACCACCGCAGCCTCTGCCCGTCCCAGAGAGGCAGGAATCCCAGGGAATGCATGCTCTGGTAAGTGTGAGCTCACCCCCTTCACCAGCTTTGGACGAATGAGGAAACAGCCTTGGAAAAAGCAAGTACCTGTCCAGAGTCACACAGAAAAAGAGCTAAGACCTGAGCCAGGTGCCAGACCTCTGCTCTCTTTTCCCCACACGGTGGATTTCTTAGGCCTACGCCGGCAATCCATCCCACTCCAGCCTGCTCTCAGAATCTTCACAATCCAGGACAGAGGGGTCACACAGCTTGGCCGGACGCTCCCAGTGACGTTACCAGCTCAGGAAACCCCCTCTGTCCTCCCGGGAATTACCCCCCTTCCCTGGTTCTGCAGGGGGAGTTCACCTTGAAGGTGATGAATACATCTAAGTCCCCCAAGAGGGCAAGGATTTCCACTGGAAATGCTGATGCTTGGGGAGCCTCAGCTGTGACCTCATCCCCCGGAGGAGATGACAACAACCCCCCCCTGGGGAGTCACCCCATAATGGCTCCCCCAGCAGCCGCCAAGTCAACAATAACATCCTGTTGTTTAACTGGACAAGAGAGAGGGCAGAACCTGCTGGGCAGGTGGAGATCAGAGACTGGGCTGTTTCTCATTGTGGACATGCTGGCTCACCTCTGATCCTGGAGGTCAGGACTTTCCTGGGCTTCTCCATCTCCTCCAAGCAGGGATGGAATGAGAGAGGGGTGCCCAGCTTACATGAGCATGTCAACCCTCTGCCCTCACCTGAAACCCACTCCCCTCCAGTCCCTGCTGGCAGGGAGGTCAGGCCCACACTTTGCATCCATGACTGGTCCATGTGTCCCTGATGCCCTCAGAGAACAATCTTCAGAGCCCTTCCTGATCTGGTGGGCTCTGAGGGTCAAAGACAGGTGCAGAGTTCAAGGGCATCCAGCAGGTCAGTGCTGACACATCTGTCTCTCTCCGGGCCAGGCTTCATCAGGCTGGAAAGGCATCAACTTCCCCAACAAGCGCAGGCTGGGAATCTCCCAGAACTCTCTGATCAAATCTTTCCCTGAGGCTTAGGAGTCTAAGCAACATAAAACAAATGACAGAGAAGAGCCTCCTGTACCTACTCCCATCCCCAAACCTGTCCTGGCTGAAAACTAAAACCCCAGTCTATGCCCCACGGAAAAGCGGCTCCAGAAACCCTATTATCTTTGGTCTAGTGGTTGATGGAGGCCCACCCTCACAGCACCCCATACCCTGGAAGACGGGGACCTAGGTCTACAGCAGGGCTGGAGGGTCCTCTTCTCAGCCATCTCCCCAATTTGCCCTGCCCAAGCCCATTCCTGTCCGACTGCCATGTGTCACCCCACAGGAGACAGGACGCAGCTGTCAGCCAGGCATACCATCACCAGCTGGTGGTCCTGGGGGAGAGGCTGGTGGCAGGGTCTGTCTGGCCAGTGGGGCGCCTGGCACTGGTGAGGATGAGCGAAGACTGCCTTTGGACAAGATAGGTGAGGGGGTGGCAACTCCCAGCACGGATCAATAGCGCATTACCAAGTGGAGGGCACGGCCAGTGCGGGCCAGCGTGGCACAGTCGTGAACTGTGTGCAGTGGAAAGAAGAGGTGGAGCTGGGTTGGGAGCTTTGAAAGTGGGTAAGAGGGCTGAAAGCATCTTTAAATAGCCCCAGGGTAGGGACTAAGTGCCCTGGCTGTGGAGGTTCACATTAAGTGCTCAGAAGAGGCTGTGCATTAAGTATGGGGGGAGGGGTCTTGGGAAGACCTGGGGGTAGGGGCAAGCAGAGCCAAATGCAAGCAGTTTGGTGCAGGGGGAGATTCCAGAACACTCAGATATGGCCATGTGTCCTCTTCAGAGTGCCCAAACACTGTGCTGTCCAGGACAGCCAAGGGGACTGAGGCAAGGCAAAGATAGTGGGAATGCAGAGAAAGCCTGGGCTGGAGCTGGTATGAGTGAGGGTGCAGGTGTCCACCATGAATAGATAGCCAGAGGGCTGCCTGCTCTACTCCCACCAGAAAGACCTCTGGCTGGGTAACACAGCTGGCCCCCAAAGTCCCTCCTATGGCCAAAAAATGTGGCCAAAAAATTTGCTTAAATCCTTCGCCCCTCCCTAACTCAGAACTAACTCTGGTCTTGTGCCAGTTCAGAGCCCCCAGTCCGCACTGTGAGCTCACAAACTGCAGAGTGACCTTGGGCAAGTCACATTCATTCCCTCCACTGCAGCTGCAGATCGGGCCACTCGGTTTGTGTGTGGGATTTTTTTCTGCTCTCTGCTAAGAATACCTGCCCCAGATAATGCTCAGGCTCTGGCAATTCCTGCAAACCGCCTCAGGCATCAAAGGCTGCTGGCAGGGCCAGACCAGACCAGTCCCCCAACCCCCACCGGGAATCCACCACCACCAAAGGGGGCCGCAGTGCCCGCCAAATTTGGGAGACAGGGCCCTGATGGTCTAGGGGCAGGGAAGCATTTGTGTGCAATGCAGGGGAGGGGAGCTCGGTCCCTCATGACAGAAAGCCTCAAACCCCACCTAGCCCGCTTTCTGACCCATTGTACAGGGGTCTAAAGTGAGGCGACCCTGGGGGAGACTCTTCACATATCCATCGCCGCCTAAAATCTGCATTTCCGCCCGAGATCCGCCGCCTGGGGGTCCCAACGACCGTGCCCCACCCAACGGGCACTGCCCCCCACGCTGGCGCCGAATCCCGGTGACAACTGCCACGTGCGGACAAGGGGGGAGCGGCCGGTCCCGGCATTGCAGAGGCAGCGCCCGGGTGCCCCAAGCCTCCGCACCGCACCATGGCCCGGCTCACCACAAGGTTCCCACCCCTTTACCCGGCCCGCGCTCCGGGCCGGGGCGGGGGCGGGGGCAGGCAGCGGGGTCTTTGTTCCCGCAGCCCGAGCGCAGCGGCGGCGGCAAGGGGTCCGCGCCCCCCTTGCCGGCCCAGCCTGCGCCCGGCGCGACAGCCGAGCCCGCCGCTCAAGAAGAGGAGACGTGGGTGGGGGTCCCGGCCAAAGAAAGGGTCCTGTACAGAGGTCCTGGCGCTGAAGGACCGAGAACGCCCCACGGCTGAGAGAGGGGCCCTCTCCCTCCCCTGCGCTCCGGCGCTGCGGTTCCCGGCTGGGGGCGGACTTGGAGCGACTTAGCCGGGGCTCCGGCCCCCGCCGCTCGCTCACCGCAGCGTTCCAGCCCGCTCCGGCGTGCCAGCGCGCACACTCACACACACTCACCCAGACCCACACGCTCCCCGCGGGGACAGCCCGGGACCCGCAGACGCGCGCACGCACTCCCTCCGGGGCCCGCACACTCCGCACACGCCCGGCGCGGCGTCCGATCCCGCGCCCCACCGGCCGCGCGGCGCCACCTACCTTTCCAGACAGCGGAGATGCGGGGTCCGCTCTTCGGGTGGCCTTGGGTGGCAGCGGCCGTCCAGAGCAGCAGCAGCAGCAGCAGCCGCAGCGGGAGCCAGGACCGAGCCAGCGGACCGGGGACGCGGGTGCTCTGGGCGCCGAGGGAGGCGCATCCGGGCGGAGGCGGTGTCATCCCGCAGCCCGGGAGCGACAGCGGCGAGCAGCCTAGTCTGAGCCAGCGCCCCACCAAAAGCAGAGCTAAGGCGAGGAGGCGGAGTCAAATGCCTGACCCCACCCTCCCCCCTCCCCCCCCCCCCCCCCGCCGTTCTCGCCTCCCTGCTGGCCAAAAGGGGCGCAGTGCCCACCGGCAAGGCACCTTCGTCACCCCCTCCTCGGCAACTCCAAGGGGAGAACCCAGGCTGCCAGGGACTAGACAGACTTGTGGTTTCCTGTGATCGGTGGCAGGCTCTGTCCCCTCTGAGCCTCCTCAGATCCACTTCCCCCTACTCCATGAAAAGGTTGGCCTGGAAGTCGGGAAGGACCTCTCCCAGGGCACAGACAAAGTAACCTCACTAATGGCCAGCTAAGTGGTGTGGACCCTGAAAGCTATGGTTCTCAAGAAGACAGGCTGGCTTGAGCGGACACAGTTCCCTCTGAGCCTGCAGGGAGGAGTAAGATGCTTTCCCCTAGGGGCAAGGTGGCAGAGGGTAGATGATCTATGGGGAGCACTCAGCACCCCATCATTGCTCTGCTGTGAGAACATGGAATTTTCATCTTGGCCTGACTCCCTCCCCTCTCCCTTCTCCTCCTTTCCCCAACCAGCAGCCTTCTGGGCTGCCTCCCCCCAGCCAGCTGGTGTATGCTCAGAAAATCCAAACTCATTTCCATGTGAGTGGAGGGGGATATAATTAAGAAGGTCCCTTTCCCAAGTAGAAAGAGAAGGGAGCATCCTGCGTTCCCAAGACTCAGTGTCCTGGAGGCAGGGTCAGGCCAGCTGGAGGGAGTCTCTGGCCACAAAGTGTACCGGGCTCGGCCATGCAGGCAACCCACGGCCATAGCTGCGGCGCCAGGCAGGATCCAGACCCAGTCCCTCTGCAGTTCCGTGAACAGTCCACGCAGCTGTGCCATTAGCTCATCGCCTTGGAGCCACATGCCTGCCCTTTGTAAAGGAGTCTCCTCTCCCTCAGGCCAGAGAGGTCCCAGCCTCTTCCACCTCTGCTTGTGCCTGAAGGAACCACGGATGGGAATTTCACTTCTCGAGTGCTTACTGGATACCCTTCTCCAGGTGGACTGCCCGCTCCAGTCCCCGCTGCCCGTCCCTATGCCTCAGTGTCCTGCCACATGGGCTTCTACCCTCTCCCTCAGTGAGGTCACTCTATGCTGTGCGGCCTCCTCACTCTAGCTCTGCCCACCTCCCCGTTTTCTAAGGTTTGTGCTATTACTCAGCTCCTTTTGCAAATAAGAAAACCAAGGTACAGAGAGGGAATGCGATATACACAAGGTCACACAGCTAGTTGGAGAGGTTTGGAGTAGCAGCTCGGGCCATCTCCCTGGTGCCTCCACTCATGTTCTAGACCATAACGCTCTGATCTCCGTGCTCTGCCCGCTGTTGCTGCTGCCTGTTGTCTATGGCTGGAGTCTGCAGCCAAGTAATCCTCAGAAAGACCCAGACAGGGCCCAGGTTACCAGGTGCTGGGCAGAAGGGCAGGCCAGCGCGGCTGGGCTCAGCCTCCCAAGCAACAGGGCAGCAGATGGAAACCGGGGTAGATGCCAGGGAAGTTTTTTTTTCCAGGATGGGGTGGGGAGGATGGGGGTAATGTTGAAGACCTCGTGTCCCAGGGTGGGCCTCTGGCTGGGTTTCTCCATGCCCAGCTTAGCAGCTGCTGCACTCATGGGCACCCCCAAGCCAGCCAATCTAGGGGCAAAGGGCCAGATGGCAGCCCACTCCTGGTGGGCTACAGGCAGCCAGGGGAAGTGAGAACTAGGCCTATGATTGGGGCAACAGCTCTGTAGAAGGAGAGAGCACCTAGACTGTGGGCATAGAGGGGAGCAGCACAGGGAAAGCACAGGGCCAGGACTGGTGCTTAGGGATGGACTTCCCTGCTTTAGGCAGCATAGGGAAATCCACTGAGAATGGTAAAGGGGGTGACAGGAGCCTGCCTGCCTCAGTGGGGGCCTGGAGCAAACATGGGGACATAATCCCCACTCACAGCAAATGGTGGGAAACTGACCAGCAGAAGCAGCCACAGATGGGAATGCTCATGGGCCTGAGGGAGGTGCGTTCCTGTCCTCCCGTTTCCCACGGCTCCCCATATGGGGGACAGGAGCTGGGGGGAGAAGGCTGGGACAAAGGAATGGTGCAAGGGCTCCTATCCTGGAGGAAAATACCTTGAAGAGGTCTTCCCTGTGGGTAGCTGAGGCACAGCCAAATCCAGAAGGCCCCTTGGGGAGTCAGAGTAATGGACACATACAGACCTGAAGTTCAGAGCCCCGTAGCAGCACTGGGACCCCTCCCCAGCCTTCCAAGCCAAACCTTTCACAGCCCTACTCAGAGCCTTCCTGCTCTCTTGAAGCTTTCTCTGTCCCCCTCCTCAGCCCTGATTCCACAGCTACGTTTGGTCAAAGGAGTGACCCACCCCTCACAAGAGGGCAGCGGTAGGCACAAGGAGCCCAAGTGCCTAACATCCCACCATGCTGTGAGGCCTCAGAACTTGGTGTCCACCCAGGCCTGCTGTCAGCTCACCGCAGCAGCTCTTACTGTCTCCCCACTCAACACCACTAGCACCCATGGTGGGGGTTGGGGAGGCAGCAGAGACCGGGGAAGTCTGGAGAACAGTGAAGCAGACGGGGTGGGGAACACTGAAGGGGCACAGGCTCTGTCTACTCAGGGAAGCTGATACTCATCCCTGGTCAGAGGGACCACGGGAAAGCACACCCAGTCGGACAGGTAATGCGATATTTCAAGAGAAGCTGAAAATTAAATTTTTACTGAAACGCCCAGTTTTAAAACATTGGCAGAAACCTCAAAAGTAAAATGTTTATGGACATGTACAGCATGTCTGGAAATTCCAACTTACTGTGTGCTCACTGTCTGGCAGGCCTGTGACTATCTCACGGGCACAGGCTAGACACCACAGCCTTAGCTTCCCCTGGACCTGCCCAGCCCAACCCTCTGAAGACCATGTCAGGGCTTAGGGCTGGACCATGTGAGGTGCACACAGGAAACCCTTCTTGGCTTGTGCGGGGCCCTGGTCCCACAGCTCAGCTTTCCCTTCGTGCTCTGTCTGCCCCCTAAGACTCTGCCCAGATGTGCAGGGTCTCCCCACCTATCCAAGCCCGACTCCTCCTTTCAGGCCCACTCAGAGTCACGACCTCCACATCCTACCCCAGAGGGTCAGCATTTCCCAGCAGGATCCCATTCCTGCATCTCTGTTCTCTATCCTAGCTATTCTAGATGCATTTTTATTCATTTAGCTCTACCCTAAATTGCTAAGATTGGGGTCTGGCCTGCTAAGTAGGGACAAAAGTAAAAACCCACAGGGGGATAGTCAGTGATGGCCAGGCGATTGGCAGGTAAGAGCTAGACCTTTTCTTCTTCCGTCGAGGCACTCAGCTCACCTAAAACATATCAGGTCCTGCCATGGCTTCCAAGGGGCAACCCAGAGTCCTAGCCCCCAAACTCTGCCCGCTGGGCACTGGGCCTGGGGTGGGAGTGCCACCTGGTGGCCACTTTGGAACAGAGCGCGTCAGCCCAAACTGCAGCTACAGATCGTCCCAAGAAGACTTTCTGGAGACAAACTCCTCCTCCCTCTGCCCCACCATAACCCCACCGCCACCCCCATCTCTGAGCCTCTATTCTCAGTGCCCAAGGCCTGTGGTAGAGCAGGATCTCATGGGAGTCATGTGGCGCCCATCCAGACCAACGAAGTCTCCTGACTCGAAGTGGCTGGGAGGTCAGAGAACAAATCCCAGCATGGCCACTGACCCAAGTCAGGCAAGGCCTTGCCCCAGCCTGAGCCTCTGCTCCTGTTTACAGAAGGAAATACAGCAGCTATGCTTCTTCTGGTTGATCTCCACTCTAGGGCACAGACCAGCAATGCTTTCTCATCCTACTTTTTGCCTGTCCTTGTTTGTAGGTTGAAATGCATGTGCTTTTAAAACTAGCTCTGTAGGACGGGCGTCCCAGGACCCTCCCAGCTCTGATGTGATGTCCGAGCCTGCCGTGGCCACCTGAAAAAAGAAACACTTGCAGACATTTGGTCTCCCACAAACCGTGCCCAGTCTTCCATAGATACAGTGGTCTAAGAATCCCAATTCTTGACATTTGGTTTAGCCTGGGAGCCCCTCACAGCAGCCCTGACAGAGGTCACACAGCCTCTCACGTACCCCAGCGACCATGAGCTCACCTTCAAGGAAGGCTCGCCCACCTTACTTAGCTCTGATGCAGCGGTCTCCCCCAGGGGAAGACTCCTGCCCAGTGGTCCTAAATCTGTCCTCCACGTCTAATCCCTCTCCCTGGGATAGAGCCAGGGGATTTCAACAGGGGATTTCAACACGGAGGTCATGTCCTTCTAAATCTATTCTTTTTTCAGGGTAAATAACCTCAGTTCCAATTCAGTCCTCTCATGGGGTTTTGAGGGTTTTCTGTCATCCTGGCTGACTCCTAGGACATCGGCAGTCATTTAACAAATGTCTACAGAGAAGATCTTAGGTGCTGGGGAGCTGGGTTTGTGCCCACCTCCTTCAAAAATAGGGTGGCAGATCAGAACACAACATTCAGGGAAGAGGCTGAGTAGCAAAGCGTTGGAAGCTTGACTTCCCTCTTAACCAATCCCCTAAAGACACTGCCTTATTGGGCTGAGTGCTAAATGCTACTGATCTTAGCCCAGAGTCATCCTTGGGCCAATTCCTACCCACCACGAGTGGCTTTCTGGAACACTGGTTGAGAAAGATGGTGAGTCTGAATCTGGGCCCAAGAGGGGGAAAAATGAGACCCCGTCGTCTTACGTAAGAGCAATTGATTTTCTAGTCCCCACCACAGGACCTTAGACCGTGCCTACTCCTGTCCCTCTTTTTTTAATTTTTTAATTTTTATTTATTTGACAGAGAGAGAGAGACTCAGTGAGAGAGGGAACACAAGCAGGGGGAATAGGAGAGGGAGAAACAGGCTCCCCACTGAGCAGGGAGCCGGATGCAGGGTTGGGATCCCAGATGACCCAAGCCGAAGGCAGATGCTTAATGACCAAGTCACCCAAGTGCCCCTATTCCTGTCCCTCTTATCAGGGTTGCCTCGTCAGAACGCTGACTCCATCTATCATCTAGAACATTCACTAGCCCAGTTCTAAGAGCCCTGCCAGCTCTGATTCGCACATTGTCAATCTCCACTCCAATCTTAGCAATTTAGGTAGGAAGGGAAGATGTCAAGCAGGACACAAGGGAGCTCTAAGAGGTTAGGCTGTCTGTGGAAAAGACCCAACCCTCCGCCAGTCTCATTTAGAAGACTGAATCCCTTCTAAAAAGCAAGCTGCCACTTCCTGAAGGGATGAGTGCTGAGCAGGCCCCGCGGTGCCTCCCACGGGCTTCTAGGCCTGGCACTAAGGCACGAGGCCCCAGGATATGGATCCCAGGAATCATGCCCATCCAGTCCCACCCCAGTCCTAGAAAGGTTAGTCTCCCAGCACGCCCAGATCCCGTGACCAGAGGAAGCCCTCATGTGTAAAAAGGGGGAGTATCTACCTCTCAGGGTCGTCATGAGGTTCAGCTGAGATGGCATCTGTGCATGCCTAGCTCTGGGACTGGCATAGAGAGGGGGCTTGATAGATGAGTACTAGTGGTCGCTGTCAGCCGTTTTGCCAGGGTACAGGAGGGCAGTGCCTAGATCTCTGCACGAGGCATTTCAAGCATACAGGAAGCTGAATTCTGTCAGTAGCAACTGTAGGGCGTGAAGGAGCCAGACAGGGCTGGGCCCAGGGAAACCAGGGGCACAGCCAAGCCGACCTAACCCCCACCCAGGCCCAGAGGGGGCTTGGAGAGGCTGGGTAAGCACACGGGGGCCCGGAGGTTGGAGAAGATTTAACCCCCGCCCTGACTTTCTCAGCAAACATGCGATGCCATGGCCTGTGGCAGAGGTGACAAGGGGCCAGCACAGGGTAGGGCTCTGAGAGCTTGGTCTGGGGCCCAGGCCAGATGGGGCCCATGTGCCCAGCAAGCTGTGCCAGCCCAGCCCATGCCAGCCCAGCCAAATTTGAGTTATATCAGGAGAAGGGATCTGTTCAGAAAACTCACCCATCTTTGCATATTTACATATTCTATTTTGGGGTCCCTTCCTTTTTTTTTTCTCCCCTTAGCTTCCTAGAAAAGTTCTCATGAGCAATTCCAACTTCACCTCTGCTGAACTGCAAAAGCTCACTCTCAGTCTCATCTCCCCTCCAACTGCCAACCATCTTCCTCCAGCTACCCTGTCACAGGCGAGGTTCCCCCAGAGCTCTCCAACTTCCCTGCCTCTGCTGCCCCCATCTGTTAGGGCCTTGACCCCTACCACTGGGCTCTGGGTCCATGACAATATCTCTGCAAGGTTGCCGTGGCTCAAGTTGGCAAGACGAAGGTTACAAGCCCCGGTTACCAGATCTCTCCATGACGGCCCACAGCACCTGACCAAGCCCTCTTTTGTCCAGTTCCGTCCACTCTGGCAGCTATGACAACTCCTGGTCTTGCATTCCCAGAATTGGCAGACACCCCCCTTCTATGTTCCCTGACCACCAGTCACCACCCCTATACGGTCTAACTCCTTAGTGGGGACCCCTTTCCTGCTAGCTATCCCTGAAGAGGTGAATTCCCTTGTCACGTGACACAGTCCCAGTCTTCAACTTAAGACTTCCTGATCATTATTATCTTCAGCCTCAGAACCATCCAACTGTTTGTTCTACAAGACATCCTCACCTGGCTGCCCCACGGCACTGTGAGCCCAACATGTCCCCTAATGGGCCCTGCGTTCCCAATCCCACGCCCCACCCCTTATTTGCTGCCCCATCTACCCATGCCAACCCTGCGGTCCCTTCCCTCTCCCCCTCGTCCCCACAGCTAGCCTGTCTTTCACATCTCCCTTCCCTCCCCGCCACTCAGCCCCCCTGCTGCAGCTCTCCTCGAGGCCCCACTTGAGTCCCATCTGCAGGCAGCAAGCCTCCTAGCCGGTCTCCTACTGCCAATCTCACTTCCCACAAATCCAGCCTCCACGCAGCTGTCAGGTTACCTCACAAGAATCTGGCTCCCCCACTGCCCTGCCTAAAGCCATCCAAGGAGCTGTCTGGTGTCAGGAGAAAGCCCAAGCTCCTCAGCCTGGTCAGACCCTGCAGCACCTCCCCCGCTGCCAACACACACAAACACACACTCACTCAGCAGCCAGGGGCAGCAGTGGGAGGTACACCAGCTTTGGAATAAGACAGACCTGAGTTCCCAAGGCCGATTTGCCCAATGCTTAACTGAGACTGTGGACAGATGACCTCACTTCTCGACCCCGGTGTCCCCATCTGATAACTGGGGGTAATTAAATATGTTCCCCTTTCCCAAGATGCCGTATGAATGATGATTCCTTGCTGTTAATTGGCTCTCCACCTGCCCTCCCCTCACACCGCCACACTGCCCGGTGAGCCCATGGTCAGTGCTAAGTGGATCACAGCTTCCTCACTGGCCTCCCTCCTGCAAGTCTGCCCTACTCCCCACCTGTTCACACACAGCTGCCAGTGACCTCTCTAAAATGCAAAGCTCACTCTACCCTGATTCGAAATCTCCCACAATGTCCCAGTGTCCTTCAGAGAAGTCCAAACTCCCTATGACGTGGCTTACAAAATGACCCAGCCTCTGCCTGCCTCAAAATCCACCACCACATAGGGCCATAGGACCCCTGTTCTTCCCACTCCAGCCCACTCAAAACGTACTCCTTCGCGCCCAGGTCCTCCTCCCCCTCAGCTCTCGGTCGGGCACCACTCTCTCCAAGCAGCTCTCCCTCACACACATATGCCCACCCTAACCCAAGTGAGCTCCCCGTCCTAGGAGCCCCAAGCCCAGGGGACCTGCCTCGCCAGCTCTCCCCAGGCCTTAGTGTAAACATCTGTTTTTCTGTCTTCCCAGTGACGTGGCTCTGTGACAGCAAGGACCCTGTCAGGTTTACCTGGCACAGAGCAGAGGCTGGATAAATGTTTGTTGAAAGTGTGGAAGGAACAATGATGAGGAAGGAGGCCTTGGCCCATGGAAAGCCCCAGACTCCGTCGCAGCACTTATCAGACTCAACATATATTATTTAAAATGTGGCCAAAGGAAGCAAAGCCAACTTGCCAAGACCCTGGAGGAAAGAGCTGACAAAGAAGGGAAAGGGAAATCGTGGAAACAGTTCAATTCTGGGAAGCCCTACAACTGGTATTTCGGGGTCAGTTCCAGGGACAGAACAGGGTTACCCAAATGTCTCACAGCATAAAGGGGTGGGGGAGCTCCAGCACCTCTGAAGGCAGTCCCCAGGGGCAGAGTATGACTTGCCACAGAATGAAACTAGCTCTAGGCAGGCAGTAGCTTGGGGAGAGGTAGGGCTGTGTCAGGCCCATTTGACCAAGTGGTCCCACGAGGATGGAAATGGCCTTTGTTTCCACCACAAACGAGCCAAGGACACCGCATGCAAAGACAGAGCTTTGTTCCCAAGCACAAGGAGGCAGATGGGTTCCAAGCAGACCACTGAGGCACAAAGAGGCCCGGCACCAAGAAACCAGGGTGAGTTCCGAAACTTTGCAGCCAATGCGAACACTTCTAAACTAGAACAGAGAGGGGAAGGCCGCAAGACTTCACATTTTCTGGAGGAGGGAAAGAACAATGTGCTATTGAGGCCATATCTGGAACCATGGGTCCCCCCTGAGTACCTCCTTTAAGAGCATCACTGATAAACCGGAAAGCACGCAGAGAGAACAGGACGCGCCAACACTAGCATAAGCCAAAGGGCCAAGTGACTTGCCATTTGTCTCCCTCACCAGAGCCCCACTAGCAGACCACAGGGATTGGGGACTAAAGGCCAAACGCTCGGAGAAACAAAGGACAGAAGAGGCAATCCTTAGGAGCGGGGACACCTCTCGTCCCAGGAAGCGAAAAGCACAAGCTGAATGACCATGACTGCAGATGCCGCAGACAGAACGTCTGCCAAAGGCCCAGGGCAGGAGCAGACCCCTGTGCTCCTTTCCACTGAAACACCATCTGAGGGGAAGGATGTGACAAAGTATTCAAAGCACACGAAACCCACTCGCTCAACTTGGACGTGTCTGCGACGCGGTAGGGAACACTGTGCCAAGGGGAACGAGAGCTCAGGCAGATGGAGCAGCAGCTTGGGGGTTGGTGCCCTCTCTTCAAGATGAAAGCTGAGCCCTGTTCGTGTTGGTGTTGTTGTTTAGTATTGTTATTTAACTGCTCTTGTATTTATGCCTTCAGGACAGAGAAGAGGGCCCTGCCTTCTGGCACGGCTCTAAGGCCTGCAGTCTGGCTCTGGAGTCATTACAGCATCAGTGGCAAAGACTGCCTGAGGAGATGAGGCCAGGAGAGGGAGGCAGAATCTTCTAGAAGCATGTGAGAAGGCAAGCTGCCCTACCTGATCCCAGTAAAAGTAGCCCTGGCTAATCCCCAGCCGGGGGTCATGTCAGAAGCACACGCCTCTTCTGGCCATAGTGGCCACACAGCAGCCACCCTGGACACTGGGTGGCAGCCTTGCTCCAACCTGGGGCATGTCATGAGGCTGCCACACCCCAAGTACCAAAGGGTCTGGGGCTAGCATGGGAAACTTCTCCCAAAACAGAGTCTGGGCATCACACAACATCCTATGACCACAAATTTTCCACCCAAGGCTCAGAAGCAGGGCCGAGCCACACACCAAGACCCACACGCCCTGCTTGCCCCCCTGCCTCCACCAGCTCAAGTCAGCCAGACAGGCCACACAACAGACAAGGCAGAAGGTCAACCATCAGATGTATTGGGGAGAGGAGAGATGAGGCACCTTCAGGGTGTCTCCCGGGGGCAGCCACCTTGGCAGTTTGCTGGGGGGTGAGAAGGAACAGGAGTTCATGGGGCTCCGCCGGCGAAGATGAGCTCCAGGGCCGCCTGGATGTCACCGCCCGTGGCCTGCAGGGCTCGCAGGCTCAGCTCGTCGTCCTGGATGCCCATGTCACGTAGCTGCTGCAGCTGAGGCTGCCACTGGCTCTGCAGAAAGAAAGGAGCAGGCAGAAGATGTTAGCTGTGCTCCTCTGCAGACTCGCTCCGGTCTGCCCTCGCGGCGGGAGTCAGGAGAAGAAGGTGGGTTCCCACGGCTTTCAGCAGAAGGGCGGGAGGGTTCAGAGAACGAACGAGCAATTTTTCCCAATTAAAAAAAAGGAAAATGCCACCGTAAAGATCAAGAGAAGGCGCAGATTACTCATAGTCTAAATTTCGAAAAATCAAACAACTTTCTTTCTCCTGCTCTATGTATAGACCAACAGACACGTACACATGGAATGGCGGGGGGAGGGCATACATTTTTAAATTAGTTTTATTTCTGAGCACGACACAGGGTGAAAAGTCTCACTCTATCCACTCCCATTCCCACCAGAGAACCTATTTTACTTTGAGAAAATACAAATATGTATTCTTAAATCCTTTTCTGAGACCCTTGTTCTACATTCAGCAACCCTTCCCACTTTTTTCCAACAAAATTAATGCATCCCCGTGATCTCTCTATGCCACTAAGTAAAGACCCTTTCATTTATTTTTAATTTTTTTTCTTAAGATTTTTATTTGAGAGAGCACGTGAATGTGCACACAGGATGGGGGAAAGGGGCAGGCAGAGGGAGAAGCTGATTCCTGGCTGAGCCAGGAGCCCGACTCGGGGCTCAATCCCAGGATCCTGGGACCATGACCTAAGCTGAAGGCAGATGCTTAACCGACAGAGCCACTCAGGTGCCCCTAAATAAAGATTTTTTTTTTTTTAAGATTTTATTTATTTATTTGACAGACAGAGATTACAAGTAGGCAGAGAGGCAGGCAGAGAGAGGAGGAAGCAGGTTCCCTGCTGAGCAGAGAGCCCGACGTGGGGCTCAATCCCAGGACGCTGGGATCATGACCTGAGCTGAAGGCAGAGGCTTTAACCCACTGAGCCACCCAGGCGCCCCCTAAATAAAGATTTTTAAAATAATATTCCAAATCATGGACATCCTGAAATGTATCATAACCAAGCTACTTCCAACCTTCTGCCATCACAAACAATGCTACAGTGACCACCTCTGTACAAATGTCACTTTCTACACACACATTACCTCCATCTCCAGGATAAATTCCAAGAAATGGGGCTGTAAGGAATCACACGCCTTTAAGACCAACAGTATTTCCTTTCCACAAAGAGTCTTCTATTGCCCTTTGCCCCTTTTCCTATGGAGTTCTTAATCCCAAATTACTAGAATTCTCCATACCAGGGAAGTTTTGCCCTTTGCCTGATACATGTTAAAGGTTTTTCCCCAGTTTGTTTGGCTTCAGTCTTTGCTTGTTTTTTGTTCGTTGGTTTGGTTGGTTGGTTGGTTTGGTTTGCAATGCAGAAATCTTCACTTTTACAAACTCAAGATCTTTTACTCTTCATGTAATGGCTTCTGGATTTTAACTCTCAGCTACAAAAGGTCTTTCTACTATAAAGGTTTAAAGAAATTAACCCACATTTTCTTTTAGTACTTTCAAAGCTTAATAATATCTCTACCTCATGAAGGAGGAAGTGCATGACTTAGGGAAGACAATGTGCTCACCTGTGCGAAAGAGAAGGCAGTGGGGATGACATGCAAATTCAGAGAGGCATGGAGAGCTTTTCAAAAACCACACAAACCAACTCGGCCTCATTTATGGGCCAGGTGGAGCCAGTGAAAGCTCCTGAGCTGGACAGCAGAGTGAAGAGGCATCAAGCTGGGGAAGACGAAGGAACGGAAAGGACAAGCTGTCCACAGGCCTGCTCCTGTTCCCCCTCACTGTCCAGTTTTAGAGTTTAGTCCAGGTTTAGAGAAAACCACAGGGCCTGGAAACCTGTCTTTCCCACTGGATGGCTTCACGAACCTGGACAAGTTCCAGAAATGACACTCACCCCCCAGACTCAAGTGAGGAGCAAAGGAAAGAGAATGCAACAGACAGCTCACACATGCAGATGTGCAAGCAAACAATGGTACCTAGGACCTTCCACTTAGCTGCTAGGGTGACCTTCCCAGGAAGCAAAGCAGCAGTAGTATCCTTCCTTGCTGAAAACCTTCCATGGCTCCCTGGTGATCGCAGAATCCAGCCCGGTCTCCTTACCCAGGAACTCCAGGCCTTCGTGCTCAGGCTCCTGCTCCCTTTTCACTGGCTCCAGCTCAGGATCTTCTCCACAAGGACATTGCCCTCTAGCCCGCAAGCTTGGGTATGCCACGTGTACATCCACAAGTGGCTGCCTCTGCCTGGATACCGTCCTCCCACCTAAATACCTCCTTCCCCACCTGGCTAACCTCTAACCAACTCGCTGACGATCACCTCTCCTTGTTCCCCTCCATGGCAGGGATGATGATGGCTTGTCTCTGCCCCAGGAGCTGGACCCAGGTCTGAAATATATGTACTCAACATTCAGTCGGTGCTCATGGAATGAATGAATGACCCCTTGACTCAAACTGCCCTAAGTATCCAAGCCACACAGTCATGGAGGCAGGCCACAGTCACAGGGTCTGGGAGCAGAAGCCACAGGGACAACTACCCTTGCTGGGAACACCCTCTCCTGTCACACCACCATGCCCCAGCTGTTTCTGGAGTGAAGAAATCCCTCTGCGGAGCAGAAAGAAGCTGACTACCCAAAGTAGCTAAGAAGCTGCCAGTAACCAGGACACCAGGAGGAGGGAAAACTGACCTGAAGGCTGGGTTGCCCCGATGCCTGAAGGGCATGCTGTAGGGCTTGGCTGAAGAGATCGTTGGTGATGGGCGTCCCTGACTGGACCCCTGAAGACATCGGCGAGGTCCCCGAGGAATGGCCCTAGAGACAAAGCAGCGGTCAGTGCCACCCCAGAGCCACCGAGTCTTCCAGCGCGTTACCAGCTGCCGTCCCAGCAGCCTACTGTGGGGCCCTCGGGGACCCAACTACTGCCTCCCAAAAGAGACCTGCATGAGACGACCACACAGGGGTACCTAAAAGCTCCAGGAAAGATTCCATCCTCTTTTGCTCCAGGGAAATGGAATCAAGCCCCTGACCTAGCCTAGGGCCCCAGCACTAGGAGAGACGCCCTTGGCAGCTACAGTGACCGTTACCAGGAACGCTTAGGCCACATGGCTGAGCCCTGTCAGGGATGAAGGAGGGCACATTATGTGAGCTATGAAGAGAGGAAATCTGGACTGTACTGAACCCTGGAGGCTAAGCCTTAAAGCCTAGGGGTGAAGGGGAGGTTGACAGAGCTGCCCTGAGAACCCCACCATGGCTCTAGGCACACTTCAGCTCAAACCAGGTAGAGTACCAAGGCCAGTACCGCTAGGGCGCTTCTCCTCTGGGGGCCAGCCTCCCTCTTCAGGCCCTCCCTCCGTACCTGGGTGCCAGGAGTCGGTGTGTGAGAGCTGCTCTCCGGAGTGCTGGCCAGGGCTAGGGCGGTGGCCAGCTCACTCTGGGTGATGGGCCGGGGGCCGGCAGCTCCACTGTACCCCAAGGAGGCTGGGCGTGAGCTGGGTGTGCTGCTAGAGGGCGTGGACCTGGAGCTCTGGAGAAGGGAGGCAACCGGGAAAGTGGCAGTGTGGCACTCGGACAGTCCCACATGGGCTCCGCCCCTGCTACAGGACCTGCCTGAACGGGTGCCAGGCTCAGAAGGGAAGAGTATGCCACAGATTGGCCACCGAAGGGGTTAAGACCACCTCCCAGCTTGGGTGTGCCAAGTCCCAGGGAGAGGCACGTCTCGGGCACCCTCTCAAGTGGCAAGCAGCCAGGCCACTTACTGGGTGAAAGTCGTCCTCGTCATCAGAGAGCCCTTCGAACAGGAAGCCACCTGGAGGAGGGAGAACAGATTTGGGGAGGAAGAACAGAAAGGCACAGGCGTAGCTCCAGAATCTGATACTCTCCAAATTCACATTTTCGTCTCTCCCCTTGGAAAATTACAGGACAGATGCACTCCCTGACTCAAACCGAGAGTTCCCAAGGAACGCCCTCTGCCAGGGCTATACATAGCTGCTGAGTAAAGCAAATCCCTGGGCCATCGCGGGCTCCCCAGGGGGCCGACGTTACGCTGCCCTGGGGCCTACCAGGCATGTCCCGATATGAGCTGGAGGGTGCGCTCCGTGAAGAGGAGTCGGCTCCCGGCAGTGGGGTGCTGCCAGCCACCGAGTGCAGGACCAGGACGATGGCATTGACCAGGGCTGGGTGAGCAGGCACCAACCTGGACAGAGGCAGAAAGAAACAGAGGGTGACTGGGAAGGACCGAGTAACCTCAGCATGACAGAAGTTCTGGGTGCCCTCCAGACAATCGCACTGCCCGTACCCGCCTTTTAATTCCTCAGCACCTCCCAACGGCTGCCTCTGTCCTCCTGCTGCTCTGTCCCCAGCAACAGCAGTAGGCTCTGCGCTCCGAGGGTCCCCTGCATATGCTTCACCTGCCCTCCAGCAAGGCATGATGGGACATGCGCAGCCTAGGAGGCTCAGAGGCCCTTCTCCAGTCTCAACTCCGCAGAGACTTTCTTCCAGGAAATCTCTGGGAGGTCCCCTCTCTTCGTTCATGTGCAGAGTAAGGGATAGGACCTTTACTGTATCCCTTCCAAATTACTCTAGAATTTTAGTGATCAGTGCACCTGCTTATTTCCCCATCCTAAAGTATTTCCAAGGCTCTCCAATGTCTACAGAGAAAGCAGAACTGAACCAGGCCCACAAAGCCACCGCCCTCAGAACTCTGCTTCGTCTCCACATCTCCATGTGTCCCTGCCCTTGGACTTTGTCGGTCTACTGGTAGCCCCTGCTCTTTCTCACCTCCTGACATACTTCACAGGTGGACTCAGGGATAGACAGGATCAGGCTCTAAGAGCAGAACCCAGGGCGACAATGAGGTTTCTGGGCCAACCATCTGGGGAGGGATAGGAGACCCTTTAACAAGATGGGTATACTTACGTATCAAGCATGCTGGGATCAGCGAAGACAGAGAAGAGGTCCTTGTCCTGGAGAACACCTGAAGGAAAATAGGCCTCACCTCAGAGACTGGGAATCCCGCCAGATCCAGGAGGGCAAAGAAGCTGTAGGCCTCAGAATAATCGGCTCACGGGGACAGAGGATCACAAAGCAGCTTCCACAAAAAGGTGGGGGAACAAAGCTCCAAGAAGCACAAGTCAAGTGTTCTCCATCTTGTGCCCCTCTCATTGCCTCCACTTAGGTCACATGCCTCAGACTAACATGCCAGCCTCTCCTCCCCATATGTCTGGGTTCTTCCCTAAGCCACCAATGTGTCCAGGAAGTCTTTCCTGCCGGGGGCTAACTGCTGTCCCCCATTTGGCATCCTCATGTCTCATTTCTTTTTTTTTTTTTAGATTTATTTATTTGACAGACAGAGATCACAAGTAGGCAGAGAGACAAGCGGCGGGGGGTGGGGGCAAGAAGCAGGCTCCCCGCTGAACAGAGAGCCTGACGTGGGGCTTGATGCCAGAATCCTGGGATCATGACCTGAGCCAAAGGCAGCAGCCCAACCCACTGAGCCACCCAGGCGCCCTCATGTCTCATTTCTGATGTTAGGTAGGCCATGACTTCTCAGTGGCACTGACCACTTTTGGAAGGCTAGGTACAGGGGGCGCGTCTTGGTCTCTCCTTTCTCCCCAACAAGACCAGCGATTCTGGATAAGACGGGAATTGCCTTTCCCTGGTTTCTCCTTCTCCAACAGCTCCTATTTCTTCCGGCACTTACCGAGAGCAATAGGGTCACTGCTGAGGCCCGGCGTGGCCACAATGATCTGATCCAGAGACTCCTTATTGCCGAGCATCTTGAAGACCTGCAGGAGAAATGGGGAGGCTGGGCACTCTACTGGCCCAATCCACTCAGCAAACACCCACATGCTGCTGAAGGGCTTCCTCCCTCTACAAGCTCATGCCCACACACCACCTCAGTGGAAGAGTAGCCCCAGGAAACTGACAAACCTCTTTTTGCTCTAACATTGTGGCTTACTGGAGGGTAAACAATTAAAAAAAAAAAAAAAAAAGGCAAGATCAAAGTAAACCTTCAATTTCTATTCCTTTCCCTCATCTGCGGTTCTAATGTTTCCAAAATAAAAGCTCTCTTTGTAAAGCCTGTAGCAAACATTCCTCTAGGTCCCAAAAGCCCTTTTCAATCTCTATAAAATTATCATTTTGTATGCATACATATGGGGAAGTTTGCAGCTCTATTAATTTGGCTTATCCATTCCCCTATAGAGACACATCAGCATATCTGCCCAGTGAGGAAATCCAGGTAAGGCATGGTGGGCAGGCGACTCAGCAGCAAGTCCCAGAACGAGGCCCCGCAGAAATAGCATGTGGATCCATTGGCTGAAACTACATTCATTCCATGAAGCCGCTATCAGGAGAGGCGGGATCATTATCATTAGAGGGAATCAACAATACCTAGCTGAGAGAGCCCCTTTGGGGGACAAGAGGGCTCTACTGAGACTCACAGGCATGACAAAAACTCCCTAGGAACTCTCGGTAGCCATGGCGATGGGCTGCCAACTCCCACTCTACACCCCTCACCCACTATCCCGGGAAGGGGCTCCCAGCACAGGCTCGCACTCACCGCCTCCCTGTAGGACGAGCTGCTGTGCAGGGCGGTATGCAGCACCCGGAACTCCCTCAGGGCAGCCACTTTGTCCACAGGTTCTGGGATGAGACACTCAGTTACCCACAACCCAGCCTGGCCCCACGACAGAGGCACAGCGGCATTTCGGCACTTTCCCCAGCACCCCACCAAGTGGATGAGGGCCCCCGTGCAGAAACACCACTGGAGCCCCAGAGGTGAAAACCACACTCTCTTTTAAGCATCTCTGGCACATAAAACGAAGAGCTTCCAATTTCCCGCAAAGGTGACTCTTGCCACACAGAAGAGAGAGCTCTGATCGGTCTCCTGCTGTGGGAATTCTAGACTTCTGACATTTGCAAGGGGGAAGGTATGATCAACTCAGCAGACTTTTTATACAGTGGTTTAAAATAAGTATCGAAAGCCATCTGAACAATATGGAGCGATGCTGACACAGTATGGTAAGGGAGAGAAATAGAACACAAAGTTGTACATATGTTTTCTAGTAAAACTGCGTAAAATGTGTCCGTGTACACGTGGTCCCAGGCTAGAAGGGTACAGAGGGAAGAAGAGGACTTAGGTAGGGTGGCACAATCAAAGCTGATTGCTTCCTCTTTGGTATCTTCTTCCAGGCTTCTGTAGTATTATTCTGGATTTGAAAAAGTATATATAAGAAGGACCAAGGAAACACACTGTGCTCCTAGGGTTCTTGACAACCTTGTATTACACACCCCACAGCAAGTGGTTTGCTGAGACTCAAAGCTACCTTCTGATCTTTGGACACTATGATTCAGTCCCATACATGGGAAAGTTTAGCAGTTGTCTTAGTTTTCCTTGGTTTACTTTACTATTGAGGACATCAGCCCATTTCATAGTGGAGGAAATCTGGATAAAAGGAGAGGGAGAAGGTAGGAAGTCCACACTGGGTCACACTTTGAATGTGTCTTTGAATGTGGTTCTCCTCACCCAGGACAGCTACTTGTGATCTTACACACTGTGTACTGCCCAACTCCAGGGCCATCGGTCCCAAAGCAAGGGGAATAGCACCCGGGGTCTGGGGCAGCAATCATGTCCTTCCCTCTACTTCTAATCAGAGGTACCTTTCAACAAAGATTCATCTTAAGTGAATTACCCAATTTATTCATTCAACAAACATGAAGTAAGCCATTTACTCCAGGCCTGGTTTGGGGAAAGGCAGAAGAAGGCACGAAAATAAGACTCCCTACCACAGCAAGGAGCTCTTGGGACAGGAGAAGCAGCAAGACTAGATCAAAGCCACAAACACACAAGGACAAAGTAACAGGCTGAGTGCTCCACAGAGATGCAGGTCCCAGATAGGGCATGCGGAGCAGGAAGCAGACAGCCGTCACGGAGAGGGCGGGCTAGGACACAGAGCCGCCTCCCAGGGGAGACCATCTGAAGTTGGTTTTTGTGGCTGGAGCTCAGGGTACACATCGTCGCTGCTGGAACAGCAGGCTGAGTGAGATCCTGAGGAGACTGGTAACCTGCCACAGAGAACCATCAAAGAGATCCAGGTGGGAAGGAAGGGACTAAAAGGTTCTCCTCCTACAGGCGCTAATTGAGTGGGAGATGAAGAAATGTGCTTCCTTTTTTAAGAGCACTCAAGGATAAAATATCCAAAATGCCATCATGATAGGATTCTTTTCCGATATGAGTTTATTTTCACTCACAATAAAATGTGATTTTGTTTGAAAAATAAATCTCTAGGCCAAAGGAAGGAGGAAAAGGACTCTTAATAGATTAAGCCCGCCATCAGCGAAGAGTTATGGTTGTCTCCAAAACATCCCTGAGCTAATCTCAGTCTCACTCTTTGGAAGTGGGAGACAGCCAGCCCGATGGAAAGAACGTGGGTTCTGGAGCCAGGAAAACCTGATTCACATCCCAGCTCTTGCACTCGCTTTCTAAGTAGATGACCTTGAATAAATACCTTTTCTTTTTTCTTTTAAAGATTTTATTTATTTGAGAGAGAGCGAGAGAGAGAACTCACGAGCACCGCCCACCTGCATGCCTGCAAGCAGCGGGAGGGGCAGACGGAGAACCAGGCTCCCCGCTGATCAGGGAGTCGGACTCGGGACTTGATCCCAGGACCCTGAGATCATGACCTGAGCTGAAAGCAGATGGTTAACCAACTGAGCCACCCTGGCGACCCAATAAATGCCTTTTCTAATGCTCCTTTTCCTCATCTATAAAACGCTAATGCTGTCATCTGGCTGGCAGGCCTAATGATGAAATGCTGTATCAAAGAGAAACAATCTAGCTAGAAGGAGCAACATATGTTACTTTCCTTCTGGCAGTGCCTTCCAGCCAGAAGACCAGAGGGGCACACCTGGGGTGGACCACGTTGGGGTTACAGCTCTGTACAGAGAGGAGGGTGCACACCAAGGGAAGTGTGGACACCTCAATCAGATGACATCAGAGAAAACCGATAGGATCTGGGCTTTGTCTGTGATGTGGGGGGACATTTAAAGAAGTATGGTTTTGCTCTGGATTGAAGGCTGTCAGGAAGTGGGGAGGACTTTATGACTGGGTATCTTAACAATTCATACTTACGGGTACCTGGGTGGCTCATTGGGTTAAACCTCTGCCTTCAGCTCAGGTCATGATCTCGGGGTCCTGGGATTGAGCCCCGCATAGGGCTCTCTGCTCAGCGGGCAGCCTGCTTCCCCCGCTCCCCTGTCTCTGCCTACTTGTGATCTCTCTCTCTCTTTCTCTGTCAAAAAATAAATAAAAGTCCTAAAAAAAAAAAAAAAAATCCTTACCTAGAAGGAAGGAAAACTAGAACAAGGCCAAAGCTGTAACTGGTAAAAATGAAACAGTCAATCATGACAGCTGGACACAGGAGTATGTGGTCATTTTTGTGATGTGGACCATGTTCAGGGCTTTGTCTCTATTCAGAAATGAGAGGGATCTTATTGTTGCCTTGATCCATTACTTTCTCAGAGTGAGTGGCCTTATAGATGTTGGTGATCTGTTTCAAGGCCTAGCTGAGGGCCAAGCCAATCTCTGAATGTCAAAGACTGCCTTTCTCTTTTTCATTTCCCACAAGCGGACAAAAGAAGATCTTTTGTGGGCACCTGGGTGGCTCAGTGGGTTGAGCCTCTGCCTTCAGCTCAGGTCATGATCCCAGGGTCCTGGGATCAAGCCCCACATCGGGCTCCATGCTCTCTCTCTGCCTGTCTCTCTGCCTACTTGTGATTTGTTTGTTAAATAAATAAATAAAATCTTTTAAAAAAAAGAAAGAAGAAGATCTTTTTGTCCTTCATGTTTAGAATTGAAAAGAGGAGAAATTTCAAGCTTATAACGAATCACGGCCATCATGAAAGTACAAAAATATGTCAAACTGCCAGCTTCACAAAGCTAATCTTTTCACACAGCTTAGTTTTATCCTTGGAAAAGCTTTTAAAACACAAATAGAAAAATTTAAATTATGAATTCTAAGCAGCACCTTTTATTAATAAATCAAAAAGGCATTAAAGGTCTTGTAAGTTTACTCCAAGAGCTACTTTAATACTGTTATTCTCAAGCTTTAGGAAATTACACTACCAGGATAGCAGGAGGGATCGGACTGAATAAATCACCACCTAGGGCCACTTGTGGGGAGATTTGCTAACAGAAGGACAAACTACATCATTACAGAAACACAAGGTGTTTCCAGCTTTTTTCTGATGAGAACAACAAAAACAAAAGATACAAGGTTCACTGAGAAATCCACTGTTAATCTAAAGGAGTTTAAAGAGACACACACTCCCCATTCCACTAGGAAATAGTGGGTAATGGACTTAAAAAGTAGAGCAACAAACCCCTTTCTGTTAGCGGTGTTGACAGCAAGTAGATCAAAACTGCGTTCTATTACCAAAGGGAGACTAATCCAGTAAGTAATAAAGATATCCTCCATCACCATCTCAGTAAATCGCCTTTTTATTCCACCCAGGCCATGCCTCAAGAATACACAGATCCTTTCTTTGGAGAGATTACAGAGGCTCTTCCCATCTACGGACCCTTACTCACCTGGTTTCTGATCAGGCTCGGGCCAGGACTTCCGCAGAACATGGACTGTGGAGCCAGGTTGAATACCGTAGAAGTCAAGGGTCTGGTCATCTTTAAGCTTCCGGCCACAGTATATCAGATCTAAAAAGAGAATGGTCCACTTATATTTTGCTCCTCAAAACAATGTAGATGGTTTCTGCCTCTAAGAAACTTCTCTTGATTGGACAGATAGCTGGAGAATGATACTTGCTTTAAAAAGTACTCTTATTTAATACATACATTTTAATAAAAATCATTAGCAAGTACCAAGTCCTGGAGACTACTCAATTTAAACAAATGGGAAAATAAAACAACAAAAAAAGGATGAACCAATTGGATCCCTCAGCTATAACAAATTATGTTTATAATCTAATTTAATTCCTTCTTCCTCCACCTTGAATACCCTTGCCATCCTCCTTTCCTTTTTTATTACCTTCCCTCTAACCAACCAGGCAAACAAAAATCCTTCTAATCATCCTTCAAAACCCATCTTGAATACCACATACTGCGGGCCTCCCCCAACGATGCGCTCCTTCGTCTCTAGTCTACCCCAAATTCTTGCTCTTCCATGTCATAGTTAAGAACTCTGTGATAAGGATGCTAAGTTTAATGTACAACTGAAATGGCAACTGACAGTTTCATTACACAGTTTATGTTTCTATTCACCCAACAACATTCACTTCCCTGGACTGTTAACATGATGAGGCAACAAATCCCAAACTCTTAACTTACCCTCGCAATTCCAGAAGTATCTCCCCAGAAAGAGATCAGAGTAGCAGCCCATTCCCAGTTCACAGAAACTCACCAATCAGCTCAGGGTCTGGAACCGACTCCTGGAGTTTGCCAGCAATGAGCTGTTTCAGAAATGAAATACTGTAGCCCCCCAGAGAGTATTCACCCAGCTCTGACTCTGGCAACTGGAGAATAGACTTTGGGGCAAGTGGCTGGTCAGCCAGCTTCACCGCCAGGTGCCAATCTGAGAGAGACATCCTCTCTCTTTCGCGCTCTCTCTTTCTCCCTGTAAAGAAACAAAGTCTCACTGGTTAAAGGGCCTACACCATCCCCACCCCACCAAGGGGTTGAATGAAAACTAATTCAGTCTGACACTGTTGGAAAAACACAGGATGCAACATTGGGAGGCCAGAACTAGAATCGGAGTCCTCTCCTTACTCACCCTATGATCAACAGCACAAAACTCCAGCTCTCTGGGCCTCAGTTCCTTCATCTTTAAAGTGGACATAAAAACACCATCTCATCTAATAGAAATGTTGTGAGGTTCAAATGAGATCATCCAACCCTCCCCTTTATGTATGCTCCTTATTTCCAGTTTTCTTCATCAAGTCTTCTTGAACTGCAATAGCTTTGTAACAAGGTCCCTGCCTCTTGTCTATCTCCCTATCAAATACCCATGCTGAAAGCCAACGCATCCCTTTCTTTTTTTCAACTCAGTAGAGTTAACATACAGTTGAGTATTCCTTTCAGGTGTACAATTTAGCTATTCCACAATTCTGTACATTACTCACTGCTCATCCTGATTAAGTATACTCTTAAGTCCCATCACCTATTTCACCCATCCCCCCACCCAACTCCCTTCTGGGAACCATCTATTTGTCCTCCACAGTTAATCATTACTTTAGAACACAGACCTTATCAAGTCATTCCTCTGCTTAGAACCCCACCAATGACTCCAAACCACTGCTATGAATAAGTCGAAACTCCACAGCCTGGCACGATAACATTTTTTCTGTTCCCTCTGCCGGTCTTCCTCTCCCCCACCCCCCCCAACAGGGCCCTGCCCTACCCTAACCTCCCCAGCACTCACACTGCATGGAATTCCTCCTCCCTTAGGTCTCTTAGCAAACTCCTAACAAGATCAACTCAAATACAACCTCCTCGGCCCCCCTCTCCCTTTCCTCTGAGGTTCTCATGTTCCCTCAAGGCAAAGGGTAACAAATATCTATTTAATTCTCAACCCTCCACCCCCAACCCATTCTAGGAGGCCCTGGAAAGCAAAGACTAGAATTTTTGCCTTTATTGTCCCACTGCTTGGCAAATGTGCCCAGAAAATGCATCAGGAACTCCGAGGGTGGAAGAATCTCATAGGATCAGGCAAGCCCTCGTTACAATCATTCCAAAGAGCATAACCTGATTCCAAAGCGGCCTCTGGTAGGCAAGTTAAAAAAAAAAAAAAAAATGCCGTGTGGCTTTGAGGCTGCACAGCAGACCCCAAGGCATCCTCGAGGTACCGATCTACTTTAATACTGCTCAGGTTTATAAGAATAAATACGTCTTTTTATATACCATATCTCATTTAATCCTCTCAATTGTTTCTTGAGGCAGGCATTATCATCCAGATAATACAGACGAGGGAACTGAAACTCGGAAAGGTGAAGTTGCTGGCCCAAGGTTATAGACAGCTAGTAGTGGGGCAAGGACACTATCTTTAGGTGACGACCCCACCGCTCCCACGGGACCAGCTAACTTGTAGACACACGCCTAGCCCGCGCGGCCCAACACCCGGCGCCCTCACCCGTCCCGCGGAAGGAACCCGGCCGCAGAGCCGCCGGTGTAAACACACTCCGGTCCACTCGCCGGAAGCCGGAAGGCCTGCGCTGCACTCTGGGAGTTGCAGTTTCTGCTGCAGCCCCGCCCCTTCTGAGGGGGCCTCTAGGCTGGTGGCGCTAGTGGCAAAGCTTCCGGTTGACGGGGAGGGCGTGGCTTCTAGGCCACTTGAGATTTGCCGCGCGAGGGTATCTACCGGGCTTTCGTGGGCGAGGGGACTGGTACTTGTTTGCCTTCCAGGGCGCGAGTCGTGGGAGGTGGGCCTGGCGCCGTCCCAGGAAATGTGCAGAGTCCGTGGGCTACGGCGGGCTCTCAGGGAGCCGCCAGAGGGAAAGCTCGCTCGCATCCCCTCTCCCTGCTACCCTGGTCCCCCTCAGCCCCGAGGGCGCTTTCCCGAGCGGCCTCTTCAGACACAGCCCCGCAGTACGTCGCTGTCCTCCCCCCTAGAAAACGGCGTTCCCCCGGGTGAAGTCAGCCTCTTCGGTGTGCCTCTCGTCACCAGCCTGCCTACCTGTGGAGGCAGATGGGGAAGGGTAGGACGCCTCCCTCTAAACCATGGAGGGTTGTTACTAAGTGGAGTTCCTGACACCTCAGCACGCAGGGGCGAGGTTTATCTAACAGTCATCCATAGAATTCGGGGAGAGGAATTTCCACTGAACTGTCACAGAGAAACTGCATATTTTAGATGCACGGTTAGAACGGGATTGTTTGCACAGAAGTTAGAATTAGCGCTAAAATGTTGAAGAGGGGCAGCATCTAATTGGACTCCATTCGAGAATTAAGGACTAAGGAAAGCAAAAACAAACCAAAAACCAGGTGAAGTTAATGAGGTTGATCGTAGGAGTTGAAGGCTGATCTGGGGTGCACGAACGTGGAAGTGTAATTCCAGAACATTCCAACGTAGGCCCAGGGAGTGGGGTAGCCACTGAGCAGGACAGCTTGACTGAGGAGAGCAAACAGACTGCATGGTCTGAGAGGACCAAAGCATTGAGCCCCTCAGAGATCGCACCTGACGCCACTGCATGAAATGGAAAACTTTGAAAAAAATTGCACCCTATGTCAAAGGGCAAACTGGAAAAAACAAACAAAAAACGATGCATCAGCGCTCAGAAGACAGGAAAAATTCTCTCTGCTAGGTTGGGCAGGACCATAAAAAGGGAGTTGACAGTGTGAAAGAATAGTCTTACCTGAGAATCTGAAGACCCAGGTCTATACTTTGTGCAAGTTTGTGTTCAGACTTTCCCAGAAACATCCAAAATTGGTCCTAGGATCTGCATTTTAACATAAACAGTAGGATATAATGTCTAAAGAATAGATGCAGAAACTGAAGCACTATTAAGAGATTAAAGATTCGGTGGAAGGAGAAAATGTGTAGCTGGGTGGCTTTTGTGTGAGTTAAGTTGTTTTGGCTGAGGTCTGCTATTTAATAAGCTGGGGGAGAGGCAAATAACATCATTTGAGTATCTACAGTTAAAAATTTTTGATCTAATTTATTCTTTTACAGAGAGCAACAAAACCCAGATCTATATGAATAAAAAATACAGAACTAAAGACATAAGAATAAAATCAGGTAGAATTCTCAAAGTGTTATCGTAAGTATTAGCTCAAGTTTTGTTAAGTCCACTTTATTTAGAAAGAATTTATATATAATAAAATGTACATTTTTTAAATGGTCCTGGAGCTCTTAGAAGCAAATTTAAATTATTAAAGACATTAAAGAAGATATCAAGCCTTTAAGACATGATGAAAAAAGAATTTGGGAAGAGCCAAAAAGAACTTTTAGAAATAAGTATTGTCACTGAGATTAGGAATTGCACAAATGTGGGTCCTTGTCAAGAATGTATATTGTGAGTATTCTCCCAATTAGTGGCTTCCTTTTTAACCCTCTTAATGGTGTTTTTTATTTATTTTAAGATTTTATTTATTTATTTGACAGATAGAGAGCGATCACAAGTAGGCAGAGAGGCAGGCAGGGAGGGGGGGGAAGGAGGCTCCTTGCTGAGCAGAGAGCCCAATGCAGGATTAGGACCCAGGACCCTGAGACCACGACCTGAGCAGAAGGCAGAGGCTTAACTCACTGAGTCACCCAGGTGCCACCTAATGTTATATTTAAAACATTTCTTAGAAGTCTAATTTATGAAATTTAATATTGTTGGTTGGTGCTTTTTATGTCTCATTTAAGAAATCTTTGCCCTGGGTGCCTGGGTGGCTCAGTGGGTTAAGCCTCTGCCTTTCACCCCGGTCATGATCTCAGAGTCCTGGGATTGAGCCCCGCATCCAACTCTGCTCAGCAAGGAGCCTGCTTCACCCTTTCTCTCTCTGCCTGCCTCTCTGCCTACTTGTGATCTCTCTCTGTGTGAAATAAATAAATAAAATCTTTAAAAAAAAAAAAAAGAAGAAGAAAGAAAAGAAATCTTTGCCCTAATTTTGAAGTTATTTTCTTGTGTCATCTTCTGTAAGTTCTATCTTTCACATTTAGGTCATTAATTTTATTAATTTTATTTTTTTTATAATTAACTTTAAATTAGTTTTTATGTACAAAGTGAGATAAGGAATCAAGGTTTTTATTTTTCATATGAGTATCAGTTGATCCAGCCCTCCTTTTTTTTTATCCTATCCCCACTGAATTTGTCATAAATAAGGTGACTCTTTTATATGCGTCAATTTCTGATTATTCTATCTCAGTGATATATTTTTCTGTTCCTGTGCCGATACCATACGACTTGATTTCTGTAGCTTCAGAATAGGTCTTGATATCTGGTAGTATACATCCTCCAGATTTGTTTTGTTTTAAGATGGATCTATCACTAATAGGTGATGATTGTTAACTTTCTTTATACTTCTAAAAATATAACTATATCCAATTAGATAAATGCGTGTATTCAACAAGATTTAGATTATACTGCATATGTTTAGTAAGCTAAATATTTCCCCATATGCTCATGACTTTTCTAGTTTTTTTTAAGATTTATTTATTTTGTAGAGGGAGAGAGTGCAAGCAGAAGGAGTGGCAGAGGGAGACAGAGGGAAGCAGACTCCCCCCAAGTGTGGACGGTGATGCAGGCCTGGATCCCAGGACCCTGAGATCATGACCTGAGCCAAAATCTAGTCTGACACTCAACCAACTAAGCCACACAGGCACCCCTATTTTTATTTTAAAATAATTTGAAGTTTACAGTAAAGTTGCAAAAATAATAGAAAATAGCTCCCTTTTAACCTTCACCTAAAGCCCCAATTGTTAACATTTTACAACATTTACCTTTTCATTCTTTCTCACCCTCTCTAGATGTGGAAGCAGGCTCCCTGCTAAGCAGAAAGCCTGATGCGGGGCTCAATCCCAGGACTCTGGGATCATGACCTGAGCCGAAGACAGAGACTTTCAGCCACTTAGCCACCCAGGCGCCCCTCACCCTCTCTAGATGTATTATTCTTCTCCCAACCCCATCCCCAAGCCATTTGAAAGCAAGTTGCAAATACAATACCCCATTACTCTGAAATATTTCAGTGCCTCTTTACTGTAAACAAAGACATGCTCCCCTACATAGCCACAGTATAACCTATCAGAATCAAGAAATTAATATTTATACAATACTACCATCTATAGTTAATCCACAGATGAATTTCAAATTTCAACTGCCCCAGGTAGATGGAAACCGATCATCTCACTGCTGTTTTGCTTTCTTTTTCTTTTTCTTTTTCTTTTTTTTTTTAAGATTGTACTTACTTATTTGACAGAGAGAGACATAGCAAGAGAGGGAACACAAGCAGGGGGAGTGGGAGAGGGAGAAGCAGGCTTCTGCTGGGCAGGGAGCCCAAAACGGGGTCTGATCCCAGGACCCTGATCTTGACCTGAGCTGAAGGCAGATGCTTCACTACTGAGCCACCCAGGTGCCCCAGAGAGTGATGCAGGCACAAGGGGGTATGGAGGGAAAGGGCAGAGGGAGAGGCAGAGGGGAAGAATCTCAGGCAGCTGAGTGAAAAGCCAAAGCAGGGCTCCAACCCAAGACCCTGAGATCATGACTTGAGCCAAAATCAGGAGTCGGACACAACCAACTAAGCTACCCAGGTCCCCCCTCACTGTTGTTTTCATAAGTGATATGGGAAATTTTGACAAAGTCTGTCCTATTAGTCATTAATCCAAACAACTTTTTTTATTTTAGTAGAGAATCATATTTAGGATCCAAGTCTGGATGCTAGGTGTGTTTATTACCACTGGGGTGGCATTATTTCCAGTCCACCTCAGTGGATAGACCTAGGATATATATGAATGTTTACACACACAAACCCATTTATCTGTATTTCTATTTTATACATATATAAAATACGTAAATATAAATTACACGTTTTAACACCAATACTTCGAATTCTAATCCAACACCACAATTTTTTCTACTCTCCTCCTCCTCTATAATTTTACTGCTCTTCAAAATGGCTCCCATTTTCCACAGTATATTTACCTGTATTTGCTCATGTTGAAATTCATGGTACTATACAGTGGACCTTCTTCAACTTGAGGCTGGGTCCTTTTAACATATAATCCTGGAAGTTTTTGCTCTTTTCCATACTATCTGGCCTGAAAAGAGTTCCAGGCTCATTTTGTACATTTCCTGCCCCAGACATAAGAATGAACCATTCCTTCAAGAAGCTCAAGTGGTTTTTAGTGGGAAATTGTATTTCAAGACCACATTCGGCACTAGAGATGCTCACTGCTACCAGACTGATCATTATTTCTAAGCCGCTTTGGTGGTCAGAGCTAGAGAGAGATCTAGATCTATGCCTAACTTATACCTAGATTTATATTCATAGAGATAAAAAGTTTATATTGCTACTTCAAATTTAAGACTAACTGCAGGGGTTTTTTTTGTTTTGTTTTTAAAGATTTTATTTATTTATTTGAGAGAAAGACAGAGAGAATTTGGGTACAAGTACGAGGGAAGGGGCAGAGGCAGAAGGAGAGAAAGAAGCATATTCTCTACTGAGCAGGGAGCCTGATGTGGGGCTGGATCCCAGGACCCTGGGATCATGACCTGAGCTGAAGGCAGATGTTTAACCAACTGAGCCACCGAGGAGCCCCTGCAGGGGTTTTCTGTAACCTTTTCTACATTGCATGTTTATTTCCTGTCTTCCACACTGAGCATCCTAGTTCTCAAGAAGGTAGTCGGGATAATCCATAATTACTCATTTACTTTAACCTACATTACATAAATAGTACTCTCCAAAAACAATACAGTCATCACCAATGTAATTATTAAGAAATGTTTTTTTAAAAAAGAAAGAATGTTTAAGGGGTGCCTGGCTGACTCAGTCAGAACAGTTTGTGACGGGGGCACCTGGGGGGGCTCAGTGGGTTAAAGCCTCTGCCTTCAGCTCAGGTCATGATCCCAGGGTCCTGGGATTGAGCCCCACATCAGGCTCTCTTGCTCAGCAGGTAGCCTGCTTACCCCTCTCTCTCTGCCTGCCTCTCTGCATACTTGTGATCTCTGTCTGTCAAATAAATAAATAAAATCTTAAAAAAAAAACAAAACAGTTTGTGACTCTTGATCTCTGGGTCATGAATTCAATCCCCACATTTGGGCATAGAGATTGCTTAAATTAAATACATAACTTTTAGGGGCACCTGGGTGGCTCAGTCAGTTAAGCATCTGCCTTAGATTCAGGTCATGATCCCAAAGTCCTAAGATTGAACCCTACATAGGGCTCCCAGGGAGCCTGCTCTCCCTCTCCCTCTGCCTGTCATTCCTCCTGTTTGTGCTCTCCCTCTCTCTTTCTCTTGATCAAATAAATTTTAAAAATCTTAAAAAATAATAATAACAACTTGGGGCACCTGGGTGGCTTAGTCCCTCTCTTTTTCTTTCACCCTCTCACTCTCTTTCTCAAATAAATAAATAAAATTTAAAAATAAAATAAAAAATAAGTAAATAAATTAACTTTTAAAATTAGAGAGAAAAATTTTAAATGCTTTTGTATATACATTTTTTTTACTGCTTCAACTCCTCTCCACTTCAACAGACATATTATATATTATTTGAATCTATACCATTAAATACTTTACCTTCTTCCTTTCAATACTTTTATTTTCCAAAGAATTCTGTGTTTCTACAGTTGCAACTCATTCTCTACTGGATTTGCTAGGAAGGGCTACAATATTCCCTGAGCTTTTTCATATCGGTAGTCTTTACATGTGAAAATCAGTTTTTTAAACATAAAATTCTTGGCTCTTGCTCATATCTCATTGGTATGCTTTCACTGTCTATAGGGCTGTAAGTCTCCTTATTCTCTTCTTCTTATAATAATCTTCTTTGAGATTTGACTTTCTTTACTATTTTTATTATATATAGCTATCAATGCTTATGTTAAAAAAACAAGAAAGGTCTCAAATAGTAACTTACTTTACAACTTAAAGAACTAGAAAAAGCAGAATAAACTAAACCCAAAGCTAAGGAAGGAAATAATAAAGATTAGACCAGAGAGAAATGAAATACAGAAGAGAAATATCAATGGAACCAGAAGTTGGGTCTTTGAAAAAATCAACAAAATTAACAAACCTTTAGCTAGATGGACTGAAAAATAAAAAGAGAAGACAAGTTACTCAAATCAGAAATGAAAGTGGGGAAATTACCACTGATTCTATGGAAATAAAAAGACTGTAAGAGAGTACTGTGAACAGTCATACTAACAAATTGAATAACATCGATGAAAAGGACAAATTCCTAGAAACAAACCCAACACTAAATCATGAAGAAATAGATCTGAATAGAACTATAACTAGTAAGGAGACTGAATCAGTAATGACAAATCTCCCAACATCTGACAACTAGATGGTGCTGAGAAGTTTTGAGTAACACACTTTGCTTGAAAAACAAATAAACCAACAAAGAAAAGCCCTGAACTTAATGGCTTCACTGGTAAATTCTACCAAACATTTAAAGAACTAATACCAACCCTTCTCAAACTTTCCCAAAAAACTGAAAAGGGATTACTTCTTAACTCGGTTTACAAGGGCAACATTATACTGTTATCAAAGCCAGACAAAGTCACTACAAGAAAACTATAGACCAATATGCCTATGAGCATTGATACAAAAATCCTGGAAAAAATACTAGCAAATAATTCAGTAGCATATTAAAAGGATTATACCATGACCAAGTGGGATTTATTCCTGCAATGCAAAGGTAGTCAACATGCAAAGAAATATTAATTTAATTTATAGCACATCAATAAAAGGAATTGGAAAAACTATATGAATATAGAAAAAGCACTGACAAAATTTGGAAAAACTATATGAATATAGAAAAAGCACTGACAAAATTTGACACTCTTCTAAGATAAAGACACTTAACAAACTAGCAATAGAAACTACCTCCACAAAATAAAAGGGGGCCTTCTTAATTATATCCCCCTCCCATCACATGGAAATGAGTTTGGATTTTCTAAGCAAACACCAGCTGGCTGAGGGGTGGCAGCCCAGAAGGCTGCCAGTTGGAGAAGGGAGGAGAAGGGAGAGGGGAGGAAGTCAGGCCAAGATGAAAATTCAGTGTTGGGGCGCCTGGGTGGCTCAGTCAGTTAAGTGGCTGCCTTGGGCTCAGGTCATGATCCTGGGTGCTGGAATTGTTCCGCACTTCCGGCTCCCTGCTCAGTGGGCGAGCCTGCTATTCCCTCTCCCTCTGCCTCTCCCCGTTTGTGTGCTCTCTCTCTCTCTCTCAAATAAATAAAATATTAAAAAAAAAAAAAATCTGGGTTCTCACAGCAGAGCAATGATGGGGTGCTGACCCCTGCCCTCTGCCTGCCTCCTGAAGGGAAAGCATCTTGCTCTTGCTTATAGGCTCAGAGGAAGTGATGTGCACTTAAACCAGCTTGTCCTCTGAGAAATAAAACTTCCAAGATCCAAACCACTTAGCTGGCCATTAGTGAGATTCCCTGGTACTAGACTTGTTTGCTAGTCTGTTAAGACTCCTCAACTTCTAGGCCAGCCCTCTCGTGGGGTGGGGGTGAGTGGATCTGAGGCTCAGAGAAAGGACAAGGCCTGCCACCCATCACAGAAGTCCACAAGTCTGTCTTGTGCCCGGCGGCCTGGGTTCTCCCTTTGGAGTTGAGGGAGAGCCAGCGGCGAAGGTTTACCGAGTGTGTGTGTGTGTGGGGGGGGTGCACCGCCCGCCGACTCGGGGCGTGAAAGGCTGCGAGGGGCGGGGTGAGGTCAGGTGTTTGACTCCGCCTCCCCGCGCCGAAATCTCAGCTGCTGGGCTGCTGGCTACTGTTGCTCTCGGTCCTCCGGATGTCACCGTCTCTGCCCAGATGCGCCTCCCGGCCTGCTGGCCAAGTCCCGGCTCCAGCTGCGGCGGCGGCGGCGGCGGCGGCGGCTGCTGTTGCTCTGGACGGCGGCCGCCACCCAAGGCCACCCGAAGAGCGGACCCCGCATCTCCGCTGTCTGGAAAGGTAGGTGGCGCCGCGCGGCCGGTGGGGCGCGGGATCGGACGCAGCGTCGGGCGTGTGCGGAGTGTGCGGGCCCCGGAGGGAGTGCGTGAGCGCGTCTGCGGGTCCCGGGCTGGTCCCGGGCTGTCCCCGCGGGGAGCGTGTGGGTCTGGGTGAGTGTGTGTGAGTGTGCGCGCTGGCACGCCGGAGCGGGCTGGAACGCTGCGGTGAGCGAGCGGCGGGGGCCGGAGCCCCGGCCAAGTCGCTCCAAGTCCGCCCCCAGCCGGGAACCGCAGCGTCGAGGCGCAGGGGAGGGAGAGGGCCCCTCTCGGGCGTTTGATTGCCTGTCTCCGTGCAGGAGCTGTCTGTTGCATTCTGTTTCCTTTGCTCCTCACTTGATCTAGGGGGTGAGTGTCATTTCTGGAACTTGTCCAGGTATCGTGGATATTTGCAAATATCCAGTGGGAAAGACAGGGTTCCAGCTCCTGTGGTTTTCTCTATACCGCGTGGCCCTGGCGGACAGTGAAGGGGAACAGGAGCAGGACCGTGGACAGCTTTTCCTTTCCGTTCCTTCGTCTTCCCCAGCTAGATGTCTCTTCACTCTGCTGTCCAGCCCAGGAGCTTTCACAGGCTCCGCGTGGGCCGTAAATGAGACGGAGTTGGTTTGTGTGGTTTTGAAAAGCTCGCCACGCCTCTCCCTTGCGCGCTCGCCTCTCTGAATTTGCGTGTCATCCCCACTGCCTTCTCTTTCCCACGTGTGAGGCCCTACTTGGAAGGAAGTCCTGACAGGTCAGTTTTAGGGTCCATACTGACTAGACTGCTCCAGTCCCTTCAGACCTAAAGTGGACTCCTTGCCTTTAGCCACTGTTGGAATGGGAAGGAAAAAAAAACAACAAAAAACAAAACAAAAAAAAAACTAACCCGGTTTCAACTGCTGTTCTCAAAATGGTTAGGCTTTACAGTGAATATTTGCTGACTATTTATACGAATTCCTATTCTCAGATCTGTGAGATGTCTCCTTACTTCCTTCTGCTTCTTTCTGCACAGATGCTAATATCCCGCAAGTCTGTGGTTACCAGTAGCTTGTCCTCACCAACTTATACTTTGGAGTTCATGATACCAACACTTCATATATAATTCTCATAATGCTGCCATGAAAAAAATACTACAGACTGATTAGCCTAAACAATAGAAGTCTATTTCTCGTGTTCTGGAACCTGGAAAGTCCAAGATCAAAGTTGAGCAGGATATGGTTTGTAGGGAGGATTTACTTTCTGGTTTGTGATGGCCACGGTGTCCTCACCTGGCCTTTCATTGGTGTGTGTTCATGGAGAGAGAGAGAGAGAGAGAGATTTCTCTTTCTGATAAGACCACCCATCCTATTGTATTAGGGACACATGACTTCATTTAACCTTAATTGCTTCCTAAAATCTCTATCTCCAGATGATGTCATATTGAAGTTCAGGGTTCACTTTATAAATTTAGGGGGCAAACTGTTCATAACACCTAGTTTTGTTATTAATACTGTCCTAGGGTTTTTGGCTTTGACCCCAGTTGCTCTGTTTTAATTGGGAATCCAGAGAGATTAAAAAGCGTGTCCCCCATTATGCTAACTGAAATAAGCCAGTCGCAAAAAGACAAATATATGATTTCACTTATATATAGTACGCAGTAATTAAAATCATAGAGACAGAAAGTATAAGGGCAGTTGCTAATGTTTGGAGAAGAGAGAATGGAGGGATATTGTCTGACATAGAGTTTCAGTTTTGCAAGAAGAAAATAATTCTGGATATGGATGATGGTACATCACAATGTGACTGTACTTAATACTGCAAACTTAAAATGCTTAAAATTTTATGTGTTTCCTGTAACAATTAAAAAAACGGGGCGGCGGGGACCTGGCTGGCTCAGTCACTGAAGCATGTGACTCTTGATCTCAGGGTTGTGATTCCAGCTCCATGTTGGGTGTAGAGATTACTTAAAAAAGTAAAATCTTGGGGCGCCTGGGTGGCTCATTGGGTTAAAACCTCTGCCTTTGGCTCATGTCATCATCCCAGGGTCCTGGGATAGAGTCCCAAGCCCTCCCCGCCATCCGCATCCAGCTCTCTGCTCAGCAGGGAGCCTGCTTTCTCCTCTCTCTGCCTCCCTTGTGATCTCTCTGTCAAATAAATAAATAAAATCTTTAAAACAACAACAACAACAACAAAATCTTAAAAAAACTTTTTTAAAGGAAAAAAAAAACAGGGAAGAATACCATCACCACCATCATCTTCCAGAATCCTCTCCAAGTGTCCAATCTTTATTTTTTTTAAGATTTTATTTATTTATTTGAGAGAGAGACAGAGATAGCAATATAGAGCATGAGAGCTCGAGCAGGGGAGGAGAGGGAGAACCAAGATCTCCCCCCCCAACCCCGGGGCGGCGGGGCGTGTCCCAAGACTCTAGGATCATCTCCTGAGCTGAAGGCAGAAGCGCAAATGACTGAGCCACCCAACTTCCAATCTTTAAACAGTGTTCCAGGTTAAAACCCAGGAGCACCTACTCTTTACATCCTTTTCAACAATGAGTATTATCTTTCTTTAGTCCATGCCTATTGGATAGATTTAAAAAATGAATTACACTAAAGTTTTAATTTGTCTTAAAATAATAACAAACAAAGGTATGTCCCTGTACTCTACCGGTCAGTGGTCTTGGTTCCAAACAACAGACATTAACTCTGCTTAACATTAGCAGAAAAGGAATATATTAGAATGGTGCTGTGAAGCTCCCAGAATCAATGAAAGCGGACATAAACATGAAGGGGGCAAGAACCAACCTTAGAAATATCTTATGTCAGTCTACTTATGGCCTTCCACCCACAAGCCTAGTTTTGAAATCATGGTGCTTGCCACAGTCTGGATATTGTCCTTGAGGTTAATAATGAGGTTTGGCTTAATGTTTTATCCTGTTCCTAATTTCCTGGGGAGATTTATCCCCTCAGAAAAATAGTTCTTTTTTAAAGGTTAATTAATTATAACTAATTCATTAATTAAATTTTAAAATTTAATTCCAGTAAAATTAACATACAGTATTAGTTTCAGGTGTAAAATAGAGTGGTTCAGCAATTCTATACATTACTCTGTGCTCCTCATGATAAGGAAACTCTAATCCCCATCAGATGTCACCCAACGCCCCACCATCTCCTCTCTGGTAACCATCACTTTGTTCTCTATAGTTAAGGATCTATTTGGGGGTTTGTCTCTTTTTTTGTTGTTCATTTCTTTTGTTTCTTCAGTTCCACATATGAGTGAAATCATATAGTATTTGTCTTTCTCTGACTGACTTATTTCACTTAGGATAATACTCTCTAGCTCCATCTATGTTGTTGCAAATGGCAAGATTTCATTCTTATTTTATAGCTGAGTACGATTCCATTGTATGTAAACATCACATCTTCTTTATCCATTTACATGTTGTTAGACATTTGGGCTGCTTCTATATTTTGGCTATTGCAAATAATGTTGCTATAAACATAAGGGTACATATATCTTTTCGACTTAATGTTGAAATGTATTCTTTGGGTACATACCCAAGAGATGAAATTACTGAATCATAGGGTAGTTCTATTTTTAATCTTTTGAGGAACCTCCATACTGTCTTCCACAGTTCCCACCAACAGTGCATGAAGGTTCCTTTTTCTCCACATTCTTGCCAACACCTGTTGATCCTTGTGTTGTTGATTTTAACCATTTGGACAGGTATGAGGTGATATCTTATTGTGCTTTTGATTTACATTTCCCTGTAATAAGTGATGTTGAGCATCTTCTCCTGCATCTGTTGGCCATCTGGATGTCTTTTACCCATTTTTAATTGGATTGTGAGTTTTGGTGTTGAACTGTTCTTTATATATTTTGGATACTGGCCCCTTACTGAAAAATGTCATTTGCAAATATCTTCTTCCATTAAGTAGATTGTCTTTTAGATTTGTTGATTGTTTCCTTTGCTGTGCAGAAGTTTTTTATTTTGTTGTAGTTCCAATAGTTTATTTTGCTTTTGTTTCCCTTGCTTCAGGAGACATATCTAGAAAAAAATGTGACAGCCAATGTCAGGGATATTGCTGCCTGTGTTCTCTTCAAGAATTTTCATGGTTTGAGGTCTCACATTTAGGTCTTTAATCCTTTTTAAATTTATTTTTGTGTACGGTGTAAGAAAGTGGTCCAGTTTCATTCTTTTGCGTGTAGCTGTCCAGTTTCCCCAGCACCATTGGTTAAAGAGACTGTCATTCTCCCATTGCATATTCTTGCCTCCTTTATAGAATATTAATTGAGCATATAAGTAAATCATGTGTTTGTTTCTGGGCTCTCTATCCTGTTTCATTAATGTATGTGTCTGTTTTTGTGCCAGTGCCATACTGTTTTGATTACTTAAGCATTGCAGTGTATCTTGAAATCTGGGATGTGATACCTCCAGCTTTGTTCTTCTTCAAGATGACTTTGGCTATTCAAGGTCTTTTTTGGTTCCATACAAATTTAGGATTGTTTGTTCTAGTTTGGTGGAAAATGCTGTTGGTATTTTGATAGGGATTGCATTCAATCTGTAGATTGCTTTGGGTACTATGGACATTTTATCAATATTTGTTCTTCTAACCCATGAGCATGGAATATCTTTCCATTTGTTTGTGTCATCTTTAATTTCTTCCATCGGTGTTTTATGGTTTTCAGAGTATAGGCCCTTCACCTCCTTCATTAAGTTCATTCCTAGATGTTTTATTATTTGGCGTGCAATTGTGAATAGGGTTGTTTTCTTAATTCCTCTTTCTGCTAATCACTATTAGTGTATAGAAATGTAATGGACTTCTGTATATTGATTTTGTGGCCTGCAACTTTATTGAACTCATTTATCAGTTCTAATAATTTTTGGTGGAGTCTTTCAGGATTTCTGCCTTTATCTCATCTGCAAATAGTAAAAGTTTTTTTACTTCTTCTTTGCCAATTTGGATGCCTTTTATTTCTTTTCATTGTCTGACTGCTGAGGCTAGAACTTCTAGTACTACATTGAATAAAAATCGTGGAAGTGGACATCTCTGTCTTGTTCCTGACCATAGAGGAAAAGCTGTCAGATTTTCCCCCATTGATGATGATATTAGCTGTGGGTCTTTTATATATGCCTTTATTACATTGAGGTATATTCCCTCTAAACCTGCTTTGTTGAGGATTTTTATCATGAATGGATGTTGTACATTGTCAAATGCTTTTTCTGCATCTATTGAATGATCATCTGGTTTTTATCCTTTCTCTTGTTGATGTGATGTATCATGTTTTATGATATTGAAGTATGTTCTCTCTAGGATCTTGGTGAGAATTTTTGCATCCATGTTTATCAGGGATGTTGGTCCATAATTCTTCTTGGTGGGGTCTTTGGTTTGGGGATCAAGGTAATGCTGGCCTTATAAAAAGAGTTTGGAAGTTTTCTTCCATTTCTGTTTTTTGAAACAGCTTCATGGGAATAGGTATTAATTCTTCTTTAAATGTTTGGTAGACTTCCCCTGGGAAACCATCTGATCTTGGACTCTTGTGTGTTGGGAGATTTTTAATTACTGTTTCAATTTCTTTGATGGTTATTAGTCTGTCCAGGTTTTCTATTTTTTCCCATTTCAGTTCTGGTAGTTTATATGTTCCTAAGAATGCATCCATTTTTTCCAGATTGCCTAATTTGTTGGCATATAGTTGCTCATAATATGTTCTTATAATTGTTTGTATTTCTTTGGTGTTGGTTGTGATCTCTTCTCTTTCATTTATGATTTTGTTTATTTGGGTCCTTTCTCTTTTCTTTTTGGTAAGCCTGGTTAGGGGGTTATTGATCCTATTAATTCTTTCAGAGAACCAGCTCCTAGTTTCGTTGATCTGTTCTACTGTTCTTTTGGTTTCTAGTTCATTGATTTCTGCTCTAATCTTTATTATTCTCTTCTCCTGCTGGTTTTAGGCTTTATTTGGTGTTTCACCAGCTCTTTTGGGTATAAGGTTAGGTTGTGTATTTGAGACTTTTCTTGTTTCTTGAGAAAGGTTTGTATTACTATGTACTTTCCTCTTAGAACTGCCTTTGCTGCATCCCAAAGGTTCTGAGGAGCTGTGTTTTCATTTTAATTTGTTTCCATGAATTTTAAAAATTCCTCTTTAATTTCCTGGTTGACACATTCATTCTTCAGTAGGATGCTCTTTAGCCTCCATGTATTTCTGTTCCTTCCAAATTTTCTCATGTGATTGAGTTCCAGTTTTAAAGCACGTGGTCTGAAAATATGCAAAGAATAATCCCAATCTTTTGGTACTGGTTGAGACCTGATTTGTGGCCCAGTATGTGATCTATGCTGGAGAATGTTCCATGTACACTCGAGGAGAATGTGTATTCTGTTGCTTCAGGGTGAAATGCTCTGAATAAATCTGTGAAGTCCTTCTGGTCCAGTGTGTTATTCAAAGCCCTTGTTTCCTTGTTGATCTTCTGCTTGGATGATCTTCCATTGCTGAGTGGGGTCTTAAAGTCCCCACTACTGATGTATTATTATCAATATGTTTCCTTAATTTTGTTATTAATTGGCTTATATAATTGGCTGCTCCCAAGTTAGCATAAATATTTACAATTTTTAGATCTTCTTATTGGATAGACCCTTTTATTATGATATAGTGTCCTTCTTCAGCTCTTATTACAGTCTTTGGTTTAAAATCTAATTTGTCTAGTGTAAGGATTGGCACTCCAGCTTTCTTTTGATGTCCATTAGCATGATAAATGTTCTCTAGCCCCTCTTTTTCAATCTGGAGATGGCTTTTGGTCTAAAATGAGTCTCTTGTGGACAGCATTTTCATGGGTTTTATTTGTTTGTTTGTTTTTTATCTAATCTAATACCCTGTGTCTTCTGGTTAGAGTGTTTAGACCAATTACATTCAAAGTTATTACTGAAAGATATAAATTTAGTGCCATTTTATTACCTGTAAAGTCACTGTGTCTGTATATTATCTCTGTTCCTTTCTGGCGTTTGTTACTTTTGGGCTCCTTCTTCTCTGAAAGGAGCCCCTTTAATATATATATAATTTTTAAGATTTTGTTTATTTATTTGAGAGAGAGAGAGCACATGAGAGAAAGCATGAGTGGAGGAGAGGGAGAAGCAAGTTCCCCACTGAGCAGGGAGCCCCACGTGGGGCCTGATCCCTGATCTTGGGATCATGACCTGAGCTGAAGACAGACACTTGACCAGACTGAGCCACTCGGACACACATACCCCCTTTAATATTTCTTGCATGGCTGGTTTAGTGATCAGAGATTCTTTTGTTTTCTGTTTGTCCTGGAAGTTCTTTATTTCTCCTTCTATTCTGAGTGTCAGCCTTGCTGAATAAAGTATTCTTGGCTGCATATTTCTCTTATTTAGCACCTTGAGTATATCATGTCAGTCCTTTCTGGTCTGCCCAGTTTCTGTCGACAGGTCTGCTGCCAGCCTTATGTTTCTACCCTTATAGGTTAAGAACCTCTTGTCCTGAGCTGCCTTCAGGATTTTCTCTATCTCTGAAATTTGCAAGCTTCACTCTTATATGTTGAGGTGTCAACCTATTTTTATGGATTTTGAGGAAGGTTCCCTGTGCCTCCCGGACTTGAGTGACTGTTTCCTTCCCTGGATTAAGGAAGTTTTCAACTATAATTTGTTCAAATAAACCTTCTCTCTCTTTCCTCTTCCTCTGGGGCCCAAATTATTCTAATATTGTTTTGCATTATGGTATCACTGATCTCTCAAATCCTCCCTTTGTGATCCAGTGGTTGTTTATCTTTCTTTTTCTCCACTTCTTTATTCTACATCATTTTTGTCTTCTATATCACTGACCCTATCCTCTGCCTCATTTATCCTAGCAGTTAGAACCACCATTTTTTATTGAATCTCAGGAATAGCCCTTTTTATTTCAACCTGATTAGATTTTAGTTCTTTTCTCCAGTAAGGGATTCTCTGGTGTCTTCTATGCTTTTGTCAAGCCCAGCTATATCTTTATAATAGTTGGTTTGAATTCTAATTCCCACATCTTACTTGTATCCATATTGATTAAATCCCTGGCAGTGAATACTGCCTCCTGTTCTCTCTTTTGGGGTGAGTTTTTCCATCTCATCCTTATGTCCAGAAAAGAATAGATGGAAGAGAGAAAAATACAAAAACAGCAACAAGACACCAGAAAAATATGCACTAAACAAATCAGAAGAGAACAGAAACAACAAAAAAGAGAGAGAGAGAGAGGGAGAGAAATTAAACAAGAAGTAGAACAGAACATAACAATAAACTAGATTCTGGGTGTATTTTGGTCTGTTTGTTAGAAGAAACTAGATCTCAAAATAGGAGAGCAAGAAAAACTTACACAAAAATAAAACTGAATACAGTGAAAGGAAGCCAAAAATGAAAAAAATATATATAAAATGTAAATGTAAAAATGAAAATTAAAAAAGACTTAAAAAAAGAATTGATAAAATTAAAAAATAGCTGAAAAGAAAAAAAAAGGAAAACTGAAAGAGTAAAGAATAATGAGGAAAAAAACCCATGAATGCTATATACTCTTTTCCCCAAGAGCTCAGTTTTCCAGCTTTCTATGATCAGTAAACTTGGTCTTAGCTGATGTTTCTGCTGGTGTTCTGGAGGAGGGGCCTATTGCACTGATTCTCAAGTGTCTTTGCCCTGGTGGAATTGCACCCCCTTTGCCAGGGAGCCAGGCTCAGTATAAGCGTCTCCCTCCAGATTGCACTATATGGCTGTTTTGCTCTCTGAAGCAACAATGGCGGGGATCGGGGTGGTTGTGGTGGTGAAAATGGCGGCATCCTGATCTCTAGCCCCAGAGCTAAAAGTTTGTGCCCCCTACTCTTCACTGAAAAGCAATTGCTGTTGTCTCCCTGGTTTCTGTCAGTACTCTGTGCTCACCTAGTCTGGGACTGAGGACTTCTAGCTCAGTCACACGACCCCACTTTCAAGTCTCCAAACCCTGCAGACTCCTGCACAGCCCAACCTGTGCCATTCCTCCCAGAGGAGGGGGGTGTGTGTTTCTCTGTGGTTCTGCCTCTTGCTGGGCCCCTCCTTGGAGACCAGTCACCCCACCCTGCAGTGCTTGGCAGTTTATGGCAACACCAAGCAGAAAGTTGGCACCTGGACTCGCTGTTTGCAGCTGGCTTCCGCACTCCAGTGCTTGGGAACTCAGCTGCATTCAGGCACCCGCATTCTTTTTGTGACCCCAGGGACCCTGAGACCATGCTGTCCCACTGGGATTCCATCCACTTCACTCCCTGAGCACTTTTCAGACAGACTTCTAAAAGTTAAGATTTTGTGCTTCACTGCTTGTAACACTTTCTGGTACCCTGTTTATGGAGGCTTCCTCCCCCCCCCCATCTTTTATCTTCTGATATATTGTTTCAGTTTCATGTCTATACACCTCCTACCTTGCAAAAAGTGGTCCCTTTTCTATTTGTAGAACTGCAACAATTCTTTTCTCAGATCTCTGGTTAATTTCACAGGTGTTAAGAATGCTTTGATAACTTTCCAGCTGGATTCCAGAGACCAGATGAAATTAGGGTCCCTTACTCCTCCAACATCTTAACTCCTCCCCCTATAATGGTTGTCCCCTTGTTAGATTGTTCCCTTTATGAATACATAGTTTCCTGTGTCTCATTACAGTTTTCTTAGAGTTGTTTTTTTTTTTTTTTTTTTTAAGATTTTATTTATTTGAGAGACAGAGAGAGCATGAGAGGGGGAGAGGCAGAGGGAGAAACAGATTCCCCACTGATCGGGGAGCCCAACGCGGAACTCGATTCTGGGGCTCTGGGATCATGACCTGAACCAAAGGCAGTTGCTTAACCAACTGAGCCATCTAGGCACCCTCTTTTTCTTTTCCTTTTTTAAAAGATTTTATTTATTTATTTGACACAGAGAGAGAGAGAGATCACAAGTAGGCAGAGAGGCAGGCAGAGAGAGAGGGTGTAGCAGGCTCCCCGCTGAGCAGAGAGCCCAATACAGGGCTCGATCCCAGGACCCCGAGACCATGACCTGAGCCAAAGGCAGAGGCCCAAGCCACTGAGCCACCAAGGCGCCCCTAGAGTCTATTTTTTCTGATATAAGTATTGCTACCTTGGCTTTCTTTTCACTTCTGTTTGCGTGTTAAATGTTTTTCCATCCTTTCCCTTTCAGCTTGCAGGTGGCTGTAGGTCTGAAAAGAGTCTCCTGTAGGCAGTGCGTAGATGGGTCTTGCTTTTTTATCCATTCCATCACCTTATGTCTTTCAATGAGCACTGAGTCCATTTACATTTGAAGTAATTATTAGTAGGTATGTACTTATTGCTATTTTGGTACTTGTTTTGTGGTTGTTTTTGTAGTTCTTCTCTGTTCCTTTCTTTTCTTACTCTCTTTTCTCACAGTTTGCTGGATTTCTTTAGTGATATACTTGGATTCCTTTTTCTTTATCTTTTGCATATCTATTGCCAATTTTTAATTTGTGGTTACCATTAGATTTAAGTATAGCATCTTATACGTATAGCAGGCCATATTAAGTTGATGGTTGCTTAAGTTTGAACCCATTCTAAAAGCACTAAACTTTTACACCTGTAAAAGATACCCACGTTTTGGGTATCTGGTGTCATAATGATTCAGGAGGCTTTCAGCTACTATTTCTTCAAATACACTTTCTGCCTGTTTTTCTCTCTCTTTCCTTCTGGGATCCCTATAATGCAAATGTTATTATGCATCATGGTGTCACTGAGTTCCCTTAATCTGTTTTCATTTTTTGTTATTATTTTTCTTTCTCCCATTCAGCTTGACTACTTTCCATTCCTCTGTCCTCCAGGTTGCTGATCTGTTCTTCTTCCTCTAGCCCACTAGCTATTCCATCTCATGTATTTTAAATTTCAGTTATTGGTTTCTTCATCTCTGATTGGTTCTTTTTCATTTTTTCTGTCTCTTTATTGAGGGCCTCACTGAGGTCCTCCAATCTTTTCTCAGGTCCAGTGAGTATCTTTATGACCATTACTTTAAATTCCCTATCAGTCATATTACTGTTTTGCTCTCTTACTGCAATTTTGTCCTGATCTTTCATTTGGGACATATTCCTCCATCTTCTTCTTCTCTCTAACTCTCTGTGTCTGTTTCTATGTGTTAGGAAAGTCAGCTACATCTCCCCTTGCAAGTTGTGGCCTTATCAGGCAATATCCCCTGTTTACCAGAACCTGGCTCTTCTGGGCTGTCTCCTACATGTGTTGTGTGTCTGGTCCAATTGTCTGCAACAGTTCTCTTTGCCTGTTGGGGGGCAGGGTTTGGTCCCTGTGTTGTTAGTGGGCCAGTCTGGGGACACCTTGGGCTTGAGTTGAGTCAGAGCAAGTATTTCTCAGAGATGCAGTAGCACCAAACTTTAGAGCAATTTCCCTGTGTTGTCCCCCTGAAAATCTTTCACTGGTTGGTGGGGCCTGCAGTCAGACCAGATGTCTGCCCCCCAGCCCACTTCTAGGGCTACAGTTGAAATAACGTATGGTTATCTTCCCCCTTCCCGTGGTCAGGTGTCCCTCTGCTCTGGTGCTGGCCCACTGAGGCTGCTTGCACACTCCCCAGCTTGTGGCTCTGCTTTGGATGGACTCCTGCTGAGGACATGTTGGATCAGGTAGGTCTGCAAGAGAATGTGGCTGTGGGGCACCTGGTGTTAATGAGGTCTGCACAGTTTGCTGTGGGAAGGGACAGATTTTGGAAAATTTCTTCCCAGGACATGTTGGATGGGGCAGGTCTACAGAAGAACATGGGGGCAGGGCCTCCTGTTAGCAAGCCAGGTGGAGAGCGTTCATATGGCACTGGTTCCCATACTTAGTGGAATTTGTTTTGCAGGTAAAAGGAGCACATCACTTCACAATAGCCAAAGGTAAAGCAACCAAGTGCCCATCGACAGGGGAATGGCTAAACATTGGTTTAATGTTTAAATTAATGTGGTATATACATACAATGGAATAGTATTCAACCTTAAAAAGGAAGGAAATTCTGACATATACTACAACATGGATGAACCTTGAGGACATTATGCTGATGAAATAATCCAGTCACAAAAAGACTGTGATTCCACTTACATGAGGTACCTAAAACAGTCACATTCATATAGACAAAAAGTAAAATGGTGGTTGCCAGGGGCTGGGGGGCAGGGAGGCAAGAATGAAGAGTTATTGTTTAATGGGTACAGAGTTTCAGTTTGGGAAGGTAAAGTTCTCAAGATGGATGGTGGTGGTGGTTGCACAGTAATATGAAGTACTTAATGCCATTGAACTTCACCCTTACAAAAAAGTTAAGATGGGGCTCCTGGGTGGTACAGTCGGTTAGGTGTCCAACTCTTGATTTTGGCCCAGGGTGTCATCTCTGGTTCCAGGCTCTGCACTCAGCATGGAGTCTGCTTGAGACTCTCTCCCTCTGCCCCTTACCCCCTCCCCTGAATGCACACATACTCTTTCTCTAAAATGGATAAAGAAAATCTTTTTAAAAAGTTAAGATGGTAGTTTCATGTTACATATATTGTACCACAATTTTTAAAATTATTTATTTATTTATTTATTTGAGAGGGAGAGAGGGGGAGGGTATGCATGCTTGATGGGGAGGGCCAGAGGGAGAGGGAGAGAGAATCCCAAGCAGTCTCCTTCCTGAGTGCGGAGTCCAAGGTGGGGCTTGATCCCATAACTCTGAGATCACGACCTGAGCCAATCTTTTTTTAAAAAAAAAGATTTTATTTATTTTTTTTGACAAGGAGAGACATAGTGAAAGAGGGAACGCAAATAGGGGGAGTGAGTGAGGGAGAACAGGCTTCCTACAGACCAGGAAGCCGGATACAGGGTTCGATCGCAGGACCCTGGGATCATGACTCAAGCCAAAGGTAGATGCTTAATGACTGAACCACCCAGGCACCCCAAGAGTCAGACACAACCTACTGTGCCACCCAGGAGCCCTTATTTTATCACAGTTTCTAAAATGGAGAAGACCCCCCATCACCACACACCCATCCAAAAAAAGGAACATATCAAAATTTGAATGATCCCGTCTGTCAGTCACTGGGCTGGAACTCCTCCAACCCTTCACTTGACAGGAAACTATTCTATGAATAGAGATTATGAGCTCACTGAAATGACTATAAAATATAAAGATAGGTATTGCTGTGCATGTGGGTCTCTTCCTTCCTCTGGAGCCTGAAATAAATAGGACTACCTTTATGGCTGAACATTAATTTCACAAATGTTCAAGCGCCTATTTTATGCAAGGCATTATGCCAGCAGCTGGGGGAAAATGTGAAAATGAAGCACATACAAGAAGTTCATAGTCTGGAAGGGATAGGTCCATGCATAAATTTTTTCATGAATAATTTGAGTATGAGATAAAACATGAAACGTTCCCTTTTCTGTGCCCTTAAAGCACCCTGTATTTCTCAGTTATGGTATGTGTTCCACTGTATTGTCATTAGCGTCAGGTTTCCTATTCCCACACTGTCGGAAGATTGTGTTCATCATCATCCCTGTCCCCATACCCTTCACTGCGGAACTGTGCAGCCAGTGTCTGCCCACCATGAGAAGCGTAACCTGCCAGCCCCTTGATTCTGGTTTCCACCATCTGACTTGCTTTGGCCAGGAGGATGTTAGCAACTGTGATGGCTTGATACGGACTTGAACATCGGGAGCTACCCTTTGTGCCTCTCTGCTGTCACTGTGAGACCATGCCTGTGCTGGCCCGTGGTGGACAACAGGTACACATTGCAGAGCTGAATCTCCTGAATTGCCCCCGCAGAAGCCAGCCCAGGCAGCTGAGTGCCAGATGAACCTCTAGACGTGTTGGTGAGGCCAGCCAAAAGAAGTGTACAAATGATAATTGTACAGCTTGATGAATTTTCACTAAGTGCACACCTCCATATCATCACCTCCCAAATCTAAAACCAGAACATTCACCACCACTTGGGAGCACCTCTTTTCTAGTCATTATCCACATCTTCCTCCAAAGATAACCATTATCTTGACTTCTAATCCCAAAATTAGGTTTTGCCTGCTTTTGAACTTCTAAACGGAATCATACCGTGTATAGTCTTTTGGTCTGGCTTCGTTTGTTCAACATTATGTTAATGAGATTGTCACTGGTTGCTGGGAACAGCAGTAGTTCCTTCATCTCCATTGCTCTGCAGTATAGATGGACTGACTGTAACACAATGTGTTTATTAATTCTACTATTTGGTGTGTTTCCCAATCAAAGCTATTAGGAATGGTGCTGCAGTGAATATTCGTACACGTCTTTCTGGTGAGCGTACGCGTGTGTTTCTCTTGTATACATAGAATTGCTGGGATATAGGATAAGTGTGTGTTCAGCTTCATATATGCTGCCAAACAGACTTCCCCAGTAGTTGTACCAGTTTATTCTCCCAGGAGAAATGTATGAGTCCCACTTTCTCTACTTTCTTGCAAACACTTGGTATTGTCAGTTCTTTTCATTTTAGTCATTCCAGTGGGTGTGCAGTAGTATCTCATTTTTGGCTTTAATTCACATATGCCTTATGACTAGTGAACATGAATACATTTAACTATGAGCATTCGAATGAACAGACACTTTTCTGAAGTGTCTGTTCATGTTAAGATTCAAGTTTGTGCCTGGGAGAGACTTCTGCTACAAGATCAGAAGGACAGCTAGGCAGGTCATAAGGCTTTTGGCAAGAGATCCTGAAGATAAAAAAGAACTTTGCATCAGCTCACACCCAGCCTTATATACATTAGGAATAATACAGAGAGATTCCAGCATAAGACACTGAATGCTATGAAACTTAAATCAATACCTGAGAAGGCGGTGATGGGTTGGACACATAATAATGTGGGAGTCTTCAAAGGAACTTATTGGCTGGTTGCTGATAGACGCACATTTTTTTTTTTAAAGATTTTATTTATTTATTTGACAGAGAGAGATCACAAGCAGGCAGAGAGGCAGGCAGAGAGAGAGAGGAGGAAGCAGGCTCCCCGCCGAGCAGAGAGCCCGATGCGGGACTCGATCCCAGGACCCTGAGATCATGACCCGAGCCGAAGGCAGCGGCTCAACCCACTGAGCCACCCAGGCGCCCCTAGACTCACATGTTTTTAGACATATTGGAAACACCAGGACTTCGGGGTCTGATTCATAGCAATACAGGCTCAGAAAGGAGCTTTTGTTGACACAGTGGGTCAGAAATTAATATAAAAACCAGAAGGCTAGAAAGCCAAAGTTGGTGGCATCACAATTACGGACTTTAAGCTCTATTACAAAGCTGTCATCATCAAGACAGCATGGTACTGGCACAAAAACAGACACATAGATCAATGGAACAGAATCGAGAGCCCAGAAATAGACCCTCAACTCTATGGTCAACTAATCTTCGACAAAGCAGGAAAGAATGTCCAATGGAAAAAGGACAGCCTCTTCAATAAATGGTGTTGGGAAAATTGGACAGCCACATGCAGAAAAATGAAGTTGGACCATTTCCTTACACCACACACAAAAATAGACTCAAAATGGATGAAGGACCTCAATGTGAGAAAGGAATCCATCAAAATCCTTGAGGAGAACACAGGCAGCAACCTCTTCGACCTCAGCCGCAGCAATATCTTCCTAGGAACATCATCAAAGGCAAGGGAAACAAGGGCAAAAATGAACTATTGGGATTTTATCAAGATCAAAAGCTTTTGCACAGCAAAGGAAACAGTTAACAAGACCAAAAGACAACTGACAGAATGGGAGAAGATATTTGCAAACGACATATCAGATAAAGGGCTAGAGTCCAAAATTTATAAAGAACTTAGCAAACTCAACACCCAAAGAACAAATAATCCAATCAAGAAATGGGCAGAAGCCTCGACACAAGGGTTTGTAAAATAAAAAAATTAAAAAAAAAAAAAAAGAAATGGGCAGAAGACATGAACAGACATTTCTGCAAAGAAGATATCCAGATGGCTAACAGACACATGAAAAAGTGCTCCATGTCACTCGATATCAGGGAAATCCAAATCAAAACCACAGTGAGATATCACCTAACACCAGTCAGAATGGCTAAAATTAACAAGTCAGGAAATGACAGATGCTGGCGAGGATGCGGAGAAAGGGGAACCCTCCTACACTGTTGGTGGGAATGCAAGCTGGTGCAACCACTCTGGAAAACAGCATGGAGGTTCCTCAAAATGTTGAAAATAGAACTACCCTATGACCCAGCAATTGCACTCCTGGGTATTTACCCTAAAGATACAAACGTAGTGATCCGAAGGGGCACGTGCACCCGAATGTTTATAGCAGCAATGTCTACAATAGCCAAACTATGGAAGAACCTAGATGTCCATCAACAGATGAATGGATAAAGAAGATGTGGTATACATGCACAATGGAATACTATGCAGCCATCAAAAGAAATGAAATCTTGCCATTTGCGATGACGTGGATGGAACTAGAGGGTATCATGCTTAGCGAAATAAGTCAATTGGAGAAAGACAACTATCATATGATCTCCCTGATATGAGGAAGTGGAGATGCAACATGGGGGGTTAAGGGGGTAGGAGAAGAATAAATGAAACAAGATGGGATTGGGAGGGAGACAAACCATAAGTGACTCTTAATCTCACAAAACAAACGGAGGGTTGCTGGGGGGAGGGGGGTTGGAAGAAGGGGGGTGGGGTTATGGACATTGGGGAGGGTATGTGCTATGGTGAGTGCTGTGAAGTGTGTAAACCTGGCAATTCACAGACCTATACCCCTGGTGATAAAAATATATTATAAGTTTATAAAAAATAAAAAACATTAATTAAAAAAAAACACCCAGAAGGCTGATGTATTAGTTTATGCTGTGAGTGAGAATTGCCAAGCATTCTGGTCTCTGATTAGAGTACTCTCTCCCTATAAGAAAATAACTTGGGGGACGCCTGGGTGGCTCAGTTGATTAAGCCACTGCCTTCGGCTCAGGTCATGATCCCAGGGTCCTGGGATCGAGTCTCCTGCATCAGGCTTCTTGCTCAGCCGGGAGCCTGCTTCTCTCTCTGCCTCTGCCTGCCACTTTGCCTGTTTGTGCTCTCTCTCTCTGATAAATAAATAAATAAAATCTTCTAAAAAAAAAAGTTAAAAAAAAAAAAAAGAAAGTAAATAACTTGGGAGGTCGAATGCAATCAGAAGCCTGCATAATGAGCTGGAATCAGAGCACCAGAATGAGAGATGGGGGCTGGGAGTAACAGGAGAGTGCTCCCAAGTCCTCCGCAGTAAAAATGGATCTGCCATTAGACCTGGACAAGATATGACCTTGGACCAGGCTTCCCTCTTCCCCTCCAGTGCATGGATCGATGAATGCTGTCGGTGTTACTTTAGAGACTCTCTCTTTTCTTGCTATTTCCAGTGCTAACTAATCCACTTTTTGATTGATTCCTTCTTTCTTTAGCTGTCCTGGTGGACATTTGTTGATTGTGTTCCTATCATCCATTTCCCTACCTTACTCCCCGGAGGCCCCCGACTCCTTTTTAAGAAACCATAGTTTCCATTTGGGAATCTGATCCGTGTAATTCCTGGGATGAGTCCACCCCAAATCTTGGTTTAGAGCTTGCTACCTAGGCTGAGCAAATGAGCACATTCCATTCTCCGAACCCCGTCTTCGGTTGGGATTGTCAGCTGCAAATGCTGGGACCTGATAACCCTCTATTTGCTATTGGGCACGAATGACAAATCTTGTAGCCCTGTGAGCATCTGAGGGTCAAAAGGGGAGTCAGCCTCAGATTATTCTGACACACAAGAAGGCAAAGTGGAAAGCTAGAGAGAAACCAGATTCTTGGTGATTTCATTAAGCTGTAGGATCAAGCTGTTGGACTTTTCAATTACTTGAGCCAAGGTATTCCCTTTCTTGTGTAAACAGTTTGCATTGGTCTGGCAGACCCAGTTGACTATCCAATATCTATTCTCTTCTTCTTCCTTATTTACAGAGCCTCCAGAATATTCTATGATTAATAATATTTAGCTCGTGGGACCCCTGGGTGGCTTAGTCAGTTAAGCTACTGCCTTCAGCTCAGGTCTTGATCCCAGAGTCCTGGGATCGAGTCCTGCATCACGCTCCCTACTCAGGGTGGCAATGAAGCCAATCAGATGCAAGTGAAACTCACTGGGAAAATTGATTCTATAAAAGTGACGGACTTCCTGACTGAAAAAAAAAAAAAGAGCGCAGATTCACTGGCACAAGCATTCTGCCTCCCTCTATCCCCTTCTTCCAGCCTGCAGAGCAAATATAACATCCAGAAGTAGGACAGCAAACTTGTGATCATAAAGCCAAAAGACACTAAGGATGGCCAAAGAAGGTAGAAGGAGCCTAATCTGTGAACAGCTACGCCAACCCGGACTGCATATGCCAGACTTGTCCTAACATGAGAAAAGTAAAGTAAAAAAAGTTAGCCATTCTGTTGGGTTTTTGTGAAATGCAGCCAAATGCAATCATTTGGAGAATTCAGCCCATGAAACATGGACTTTACTGCCTGGTAGAGATGGGGACTTGGGTTGTGAGGGTGCAGACCTTACAGACTGGAACACCCACAGCCTCCTTATGCAGTGGTGAAACATTGGGTCCCTTTGTTCTCCAATGAGAGATACCCTACATGCAACCAAGTCTGTTGTGTCAGGGAGATAACTGGAATAATTCAGAATAATAGCACGCGCAGGCCGCTTTGCTCCACTTTACATCGAGTCCTGAGAGACGTCCATGTACTAGAGTGATCTAAAGGAAAAAGCGAAGGAAGTACTTGTTTACTGAGTTCCTTCACTAAGGAAAAACACTCCGCCTAGGGACCTTAAATCTTTGACAGAACCTCATAATTTGGAGATTTGCAGGGTTGGAAAAAGATTGTTCTTTCTCTTCTCTAAATAGGAGTGATGGCTGCCGAGCAGTACCTTAGAAGAAGATAAGACTAGGGCGCCTGGGTGGCTCAGTGGGTTAAGCCTCTGGCTTTTGCTCAGGTCATGGTCAGGGTCCTGGGTTCAAGCCCCGCATCAGATTCCCTGCTCAGCAGGGAGCCTGCTTCTCCCTCTCCCTCTGCAGCTCCCCCTGCTTGTGCTCTCTCTCTCACATACATTCTTCCTCTCAAATAAATAAAATAAAAAATTAAAAAAAAAGAAGATGACAGGTGTTCTAGAATTTTCCTAACCACCTTCCTTTAAGAGCCACCACTTGACAGAAGAAGTGAGGTCTGCAAAGCATTCTCTTCCCATTCCAGTCTTTTTTTTTCCATTTGTCTCAAGTCAGTAAACATTAAGTTGAGGGCTTGAGGTATAGGCCGAACACAGAGGCCAGAAGGTTATAGAGGAGGACTTTCAGGTGTAAAGACCAGGGCTATGTGATGCCTGGGTGGCTCCTTTGGCTCAGGTCATTGTTTCAGGGTCATGAGATTGAGCCCCATGTCTGGCTCTGTGCTGGGGTGTGGAGCCTACTTGAGATTCTCTCTCTCCCTCTCAGCCCCTCCCCATTTGTGCTCTCTCTCTTTTAAAAAAAAAAAAAATCGTGGCGATATAGGAACTTTGGCTGTGGCTATTCACACCTAGGACTAAATGAGAGGCAAATAGATTAAAAGCCTACAACATTTTTGAGGGAATCATATCACCAAAAATGAGAATTTAAGAATCTGGCCAGCAATACCTTATCATTTTTCGGCCCCCTTTCTGCTGTGGGTGTTCAGGTTCCCAGAGTTCACTTCTGATATGCTTGAAGAGGACAAAGAACAAGAAGTCCTCTCCAAAGGACTTCCTGGACCGCAGAGCTCAGTCAAAGAGGCATATCCTCCCAGAGAGTAGGTTGGGGAGTAAGGAAATAACTGTCAGGGAGAAAGTCCTGGTCACTCCTGTCTAGCAGAATCTGGTATTTGCGGTGGATGTACCTCTCGTTCTTTTTTTTTTTTTTTTAAAGATTTTATTCATTTATTTGACAGACAGAGATCACAGTAGGCAGAGAGGCAGTCAGAGAGAGGGGAAGGGAAGCAGGCCCCTGCTTAGCAGAGAGCCCGATGCGGGACTCGATCCCAGGACCCCGAGATCATGACCTGAGCCGAAGGCAGCGGCTTAACCCACTGAGCCACCCAGGCGCCCTGTACCTCTCGTTCTTCCCCTTCCTTTGTGGGAGCTTATTTCATTCCTTTTCCTCTTCTATATGGAAAATGCTGGGGGAAAATAACTTGCCTTTTAGTTTGCAGGTCGCTGGACTCCGAGGCTTCCCATCAGGGTTACGTGGAGGAAACTACTTCCTGGCTAGGGATCTGGGCTTTTGAGATGAATGTGATGTCTGGGTGAGACCTCAGCACTGTCTCCATTGTGGGGTGTGTGTGTGTGTATCCTACCTGTGGGAGGACGGATAGCCCAAAGGGTGGTCTGTGGCAGTCACTGCTTTTTCCTAACCAGAACGATTCTCCTTGTCTTCTTTATTAGCGGAACCTTAAATTTGTTTGGAAAAGCAGTATGCCTAGCTAAAAACTACACCAAGGTTTTCTAGCCAACGAGACATCAGCAAAGTTCTGCCAAGGATATCTGGAAATGTTTTGCTTTCTGGCTGGAAGTATCATTCCTTCTCTCCTTTTCACTTCTTCTCTTCTTGCCTGGAACCAGATGGAAATTTGAATCCACAGGAAGGAATGAGGAGCATTGGAAGTGGCAAATATGTGGATAAATGTCAAAGACTACTTACTTTTCTTGGTTTTTGTACGTGCATGTGACTAGTTAAAAATAACGTAGGAGTTTCCCTTTTCTCTGCTCTGGAATATTTTAAGTAGCTTGGAAAGTTTAGGAGATTCTCCTATGAATCCATCTGGATCTCGTGTCTTTTTGAGGAGTAACCTGTTCATGTTTTATGCTTACTGGGGTCAATTTCAGTGAATAATATCCTCCTAGGAAATCACAATTGGTTTTTTAATGTATTGTATCTAGACTTGGGAAAAATAGTATCTTAAAATTTTTAATTTTTCTTCTGTTTCAATGGCCAGTTCCCCATCACTTCTTATCTTTCCATATTTATACCTTTTCTTTTTTGTTCCTGATTAGGTTAGCTAATGGTTTGTTTGATTGACTGGATTGGATTGATTTGATTTTTTAAGAACCAGCTGTTGAATGGATTTATTCTTTTTAGATTTTTTCCCTGCTCTCTAACTCTTTAATTTCTGCTTCTATATTTATATTTTATTTTATTTTTAAAGATTTTATTTATTTATTTGATAGAGAGAGAGAGAGCACAAGTAGGCAGAGAGGCAGGTGGGGTGGGGGGCGGGGAGCAGGTTCCATGCTGAGCAGAGAGCCCTATGTGGGGCTGGATCCCAGGTCCCTGAGATCATGACCTGAGCCAAAGGCAGAGGCTTTAACCCACTGAGCCACCCAGGCACACCTCTTTATTTATTTTTATTTTTTTTAAAGAAAGTAGTTTCTTTTCTTTTCTTTTTTTTTTTTTTAAGATTTTATTGATTTATTTGACAGAGAGAGAGAGAGTAAGAGAGGGAACACCAACAGAGGGAGTGGAAGAGGGAGAAGAAGGCTTCCAGCTGAGCAGGGAGCCTGCTGGGGGGCTCCATTCCAGCACCCTGGGATCATGACTTGAGCTGAAGGCAGATACTCAACCCTCTGAGCCACCCAGGCATCCTGCTTTTATCTTTAATAGTCCCTTCATTCTGCTTTCTTTTGGTTTACTTATTTTTTTAAGCTTTTGAATTGATGTTTAATTTTACTGATACAGGTAACTTCATGTAATATATTTTCTTCCAACAACCACTTTTGCAGTATCTCAGAGCTTCAGATAAACTTCTTTCATAATTGTTATTTCATAAAATTCTGCAGTTTTGGTTTGTATTGCCTTATTGGCCCACAAGCTTAATACAGTTGTTGTTTTTCTTAATTGGTGGAGGTATCTTTTTGCTCTTAATTTTGTTATTATCATTTTTTTGACTTGTGATAAGAGAACGTTGCTTACATTATTGTTATTTTTTTTTTTTTAAGATTTTGGTTTTTTATTTGACAGACTGAGATCACAAGTAGGCAGAGAGGCAGGCAGAGAAGGGGGAGGCGAAGCAGGCTTGCCGCTGAGCAGAGAACCTGATGTGGGGCTCAATCCCAGGACCCTGGGATCATGACCTGAGCTGAAGGCAGAGGCTTTAACCCACTGAGCCACAGAGGCACCCCCATCATTGTTATTCTTAAAGTTACTGATGGGGCGCCTGGGTTAAGTGGCTGCCTTTGGCTCAGGTTATGATTCCAGGGTCCTGGGATCGAGCCCTGCATCAGATTCCCTGCTTGGTGGGAATTCTGCTTGTTCCTCTCCCTCTGCCTCTTCCCCCACTCCTGCTTTCTCTCTCTTTCTCTCTCTTATTCAAATAAATAAATAAAATCTTAAAAAAAAATAAAGTTACTGAGATTTTCTTTTGCGATGCATTTTCACAAGTGTTCTTTTCGATTACCCAGTAGCCAGTGTTCTGATCCACCAGGCCTCAGACCTGTCCTTGGTGCCTCCCCTCGTGGTATTCAGCCCTCTCCTTCTGAGGTTAGTTGGAGCTGATGTTGTTGGTATTGGCCTCCTCTAGGACCAGCTGTACTCCTCTCCTCTCTTCCACGCACCATCCCTCCCCTCCCCCAAGTCCCAGTTCTGCTGTGAGCTTTGCTGTGAGCTCTGGAGCTGGCTCTGCCAGTTCCAGATATGCATCTCCCCATTTACATGTAAATTGAAATGTGAGGTATTCTCTGTCTCCTAGGATGCTGTAGGTGAGAGCTGGGGTGATTTTATTTCCTGTCATTGTTGATCTGTGTGGTTTCAGGAGGATTGTGAAGGGATTTAGGTATCTGCCATTATTCTATGGGAATCAGGGAGCTCTGTGCTTTCCTTTTATCATATCTACCTTGCTGTTTCTTCTTCCAGTCCCGCCTTCCACTGGTTTACTCAAATATTCTCTTTTGCCCATTCCTTTTCCTGAACATTGAAGTCACAGTTCTATTTCTGTCCTCTGAGTGGTAACCGCGAAAAGTGTAGCACGCATATTCAGCTTAGCAAAGTCTAAAGTTAACATTACTGCCTTCCTTCCAAACGACCTAAAGACCTTGGGAGGCTTTGACTCCTGTCATCTCCCTCTCATGTTGCTTCTATTCTTGCCAAACAATTTGGAGTGCTTACCATGTGCCAGCTTGATACAATAATGAACAAATGGGGGGAGGGTAGAACTCCTGTTCTAAAGGATTTGCATTTTAGTGGGAAAGACAAACAAGATACAAATTTATTTTATTTTTTAAAAAGATTTTATTTATTTATTTGACACACAGAGAGACAGCTAGAGAGGGAACACAACAAGGGGAGTGGGAGAGAGAGAAACAGATTTCCTGCAGAGCAGGGAGCATGACCTGGGGCTTGATCCCAGGACCCTGGGATCATGACAGGGGCTGAAGGCAGATGCTTAACAACTGAGCCACCCAGGCGTCCCATAAGATACAAATTTAAAATAAGTAATATGTTACATGATGAAAAGTACTACAGAGCAAAAATTAAGAAAGGTAGGGGAATATGAAATCTACACTGTGTGTGTGCACGTGTGTGTGCTTGTGTGTATGTGTGTGTAGCTAGCCATGCAGGTATCTTGGGAGAACATCCTGGCCACAGAGAATATCAGATGCAAAAGCCTCAGAGGACTTTTTTTTTTTTTTTTTAAGATTTTATTTATTTATTTGAGAGAGAGCAAAAGAAGGGGGAGGGTCAGTGGGAGAAGCAGACTCTCCGCTGAGCAGGGAGCCCAACACGGACTCGATCCCGGTACTCCAGGATCATGACTTGAGCTGAAAGCAGACGGTTAACCAACTGAGCCACCCAGGTGTTCCCGTTAGAGGACTTTCTGACAAGGAGGCCTGTGAGGCTGCGGGGAAGAGACAGAGGGAAGGATGGTAGGATTGGGGATCACAGGAGCTCATGAGGGGACAGAAGTATAGCCTCACAAGGACTACAGTCTGGACTTCGGCTTTTATTCCAAGATGGGCCTCCAGTGAAGGGTGCTGAACAGAGGAACTACGTGGTCTGGCTTATGTCGTACCAGGAGCATATAGGTTACTGAGAACAGATGGCTAAAGCTGGGTCCATTAGGAGGTTACTGCAGTAAGCCACGTGAGAGGTGGTGATGACTGGCCCAAGCTAGGGCACCAGGGGTGTGTGTGTGTGTGTGTGTGTGTGTGTGTGTGACAGGACATGGTTGTATTCTAAATGTATTTTGGAAGTTAAGCTGACAGAATCTGATGACTGATCAGTGTTAAAAACAAAGCAATAGACCCAAAATGGAGTCACTTATGCTAAGCCCCACGTCACCAAATGGAGACTTAACTGAACTATAGTTCTGCCATCTCCCAGAAGTAAAATCTTAAATCTATTGATCAGGAATCACTCGGTCTGCACTAGTGAGATAATCTGTCTGGTAGACCCTTGCCATCCCCTAAGGAAAGTGACCTCACCATCACAATCCACTATTTTGCTGGTATAGTTCCTTTATTCCCTCTCCCTTCTGCCTGTAAGTCTTTCACTTCGTATAACACTTGGGGCTCCTTTCTCCTTGCTAGATGGGATGCTGCCTGATTAAAGAATTGCTGAATAAGGGGCACCTAGGTGGCTCAGGGGGTTAAGCCTCTGCCTTCGGCTCCGGTCATGATCCCAGGGTCCTGGGATCAAGCCCCACATCGGGCTCTCTGCTCAGCAGGGAGTCTGCCTCCCCCCCCTCTCTCTACCTGCTTCTCTGCCTACTTGTGATCTCTGTCTGTCAAATAAATAAATAAAATCTTAAAAAAAAAAAAAAGAATTGCTGAATAAATCCAGTAAGAGCTTTAAGATTTATTTGGTTGAATTTTGTTTTTTAATACAAATGAAGTATAAAGAAAAGCAAGAGGACAAGGATGACACCCAAAGCGTTGCCTTGAGCAGCTGGAAGGATAGGGTGGCCACTAACTTCTATTGACTGGCATTTAGTCACATGCTGTAGGAGGCCAGATTCTAGGAATGCCCTCAGTGCCCTGTGAAATCTCTTCCTTAGGAGTGTGGGTATGATCTCATGATGTGGTCCTGTTATGTTACATAATAAAAAGAAGGCTACCCAGGTGGGCTGGCTTTAATCACAGGCCCTTTAAATGCACAGCTTTTTCCCACTGGTGAGCAGAAAGGGAAGTCAAAGATTCAAAGCCTGAGAAGGACTTGCTGTACTGATGCCATTTTAAAGATGGAGAGGGCACAAGAGGAGGGTCCAGGCAGCCTCGAGGAACAGAGAACAGGGGATGGGACCTCAGACCCGTGGCCCCAAGGATCTGGCTTCCACTAAGAGCCTGGATGAGTTTAGAAGCAGGTTCTTACCCAGAACCTCCAGACCTGACACCTTGATTTTGGCCTTGTGGAACCCTGAACAGAAAACAACCAAACTCAGACTTCTGACCTACAGAACTCTGGGATAATAAGTGGTGTTGTTATAAGCTACTAAGTTTGTGGTAGCTCTTTACAGTGCAATAAAAAAAACGAAGCCTCATGGCCACACACAACTCTTAGGGAGGCCAGGAGATGGTGTCTCCAGCTGGCTATTCATATGTGTTGTCAAACTTGAGAGTGGGATGTGTCTATAATAAAACAAAGAGAAGAATGAATGCTGGAGAGATGATAAGATGTTCTTGCATAAACTGTACACCTGCATTGTCCAATAACAGTGGATATTAGCCACGTGTGGATACCGAGCACTTGAAATGTGGCCAGTCCAAACTGAGATGTGCTATAATCACAAAATATCCACTAGCTTTCAGACTTTGTATGAAAAATAAGGAATGTAAAATATCTCATTAAGTATATTTTATATTTACTATATTTTGAAATGATAATATTTTTGATATATTTGATTAAATAAAATACATTATTAAACTTGATTTCAACCTGTTTCCTTTTACTTTAAAACATTTGGTTACGTGTGTAACTGAAAATTTCAAATTACATATATGGCTCTATATGTGGCTCTAAAACTATACGTTATAGTTTTGTTGGACAGTGCTGCTGTAACTCTTTTGTACATCTCAAATTTTCTTCACATGTCCAGGAATTAAATTTTTTTTAATGTTGTTTTTTTTTTCTTTTCAGCATTGTAGGTTTTAAAATACATTGTTCTCATAAGAAATAATGACAAAGAAGGAAGTTCCTAGACATACTCGCCAAACCTGCTTTCCCAGACTACATGAGTACGCTAGCTGATGCTTGTACACGTGTAGGAGGTGGGGTTGATGGTTATGACATTAGGTGACCGCCATCATGGAGATGGAAATGGTGCTTATACCGTCACGATTCATCCCTTAAGGCTGGGCATACCACGGTCCCAATGATGTGTAAGTTCTAGCGGCACAGGGGAAGGGGTGGTAACCTTATCATTACCGGAGGGAGAAGAAAGGACCGGCTGTCTGCGCTTGGTCCCTTCAGGACACGTGTGTACTGCCCCCTGGTGGACGAAGGGGCACTTCAGTCAGGCAGCTCAGAATCCCCCACTTCTCCCCACCTCCACGGTGTCCAAGCCATCACTTCAGGCAAGCATTATCCTGAGAGATTTCTAATAGGTCTCCCTCCTCCCCTTTCCCCCTCGCCCCGCACCCGCCCTGGTCCAGCAGAATGATATTTTTTCTTTTTTAAAAAGATTTTGTTTATTTATTTGGCAGAAAGAGATCACAAGTAGGCAAAGAGAGAGAGAGGGAAGCAGGCTTCCTGCTGAGCAGAAAGCCTGAGGCGGGACCCTGAGATCATGACCCGAGCCGAAGGCAGTGGCTTAACCCACTGAGCCACCCAGGCGCCCCAGAATGATCTTTTTTCTTAAAGACTTATTTATGTGATGTAAATATACAGAAATGCAAAAAAAAAAAAAAAAAAAAAAAAGAATATTACTAAAAAAAAAACTTATTTGAGAGAGACAGCTTGCACGAGCATGGGGAGAGGCAGAGGGAGAGGGAAAGAGAGAGAAGCAGATTCCCTTGAGTGTGGACCCCACAGAGGGCTCCATCCTGGGACCCTGACAACATGACCTGAGCAGAAATCGAGTGGGAGGCTTAACCTACTGAGCCACCCAGACGCCCCCAGAATGGTCTTTTAAAACCTTCATCAGATCGTGTTACTCTTCTGCTCAAAACCGAGGAGCAACTTTCTTCCCCAGTCAGAGTTAAAGCCAATGTTCATTTTCCCTCCTACCATCGACCTCTTACTCCTTGCTAGCCTTACTGCGCTGCTTGCCCCTCCTCGGCAAGTGTTAACACACCACGCATGCGCGCGCCCTGGCCGCGCGCTCTCTTCTGCCTGCGACCCGTGTGTTTCTCTTTCACGGCTGCGCGCAAACCTCACCATATCACCTTGTTGCCCTAATTTTAAAAAAAAGAAAATGACGTTCACCATTCTATATTGCCTCCTCAGCCAGATTCCTTTTTCTTTTTGGCCGTAGCACGTAACACTGTGTGACTTATTGCATATTTACTTGTTATGTGTATTATGTATTTATTACCGGTCTGTTCGGCTGGAATGTATACTTCAGAAAGGAACAAAACTTATCTGTTTTGTTCACTGTTGTATCCCCAACATTTAAAATAGGGCTTAGCAAGTAGTAGGTGCTCGAAAATACTTGTTGATAAATAAACGAAACAGGATCTGTTGTATGGGCTCATTGTTTTACCCTAGAATATATAGACTTAATGTCACAAAAAAGGTCAACTTCATAAATTTATATAAAATTAATTTCAATTACAGTATCCACCAGGCTTCTTTTTAATGGGATTAGATTATCTTAAAATTCATTTGGAAAGAATAAATTACCTATGAATAGCTAATAATGTAGAAAGAAGTACACTAAAGGTACACTTGGCTTACCAGACATTGGAAGACGCTGTAAAGCTACCATGTTAAAACCCATATGAAACTGGCATAGGAATAGACAAATGAGCCAGTGTAACTGACTAGAAAATCCAGGAATAGAAATGTGTTTAAAGGATAGAACATATGAAAGGTGAAATTCAGTGATAAAAGGATGAATATATAATAAATGAACTAGACCCCAATTTTATACCATTTACAAAAAGTGCCAAGTAGATTAAATACTAAAATATAGTTGGTACTTTAAGAACTTGAACATAAATACAGAATATTGTTAATTTTGTCCTCATGCCAAATGAAGACATATGGCTGATTTCATCACAGCCAGAACTTATAGTGCACATTCTTAATCCCTTTGCTTTAAAAATCCCATTTCTTGACTGGGCTCAGAGTACTGAAGCCCAAGCAGAAAGAAGAGGGAGTCTGCTGGTTAGTGGTGGATTGATGGTGATCAAGAGTTAGGGGCTGGAGGCCAAGCACAAGAAGGTTTCTAGAGTGGGATGGGGACATGGCAGTCGCCAGCCAGCTGGGATGTCAGAGTCCAAGCCAGGTAGGGAGAGATTTCAGGGAGGGGCAGAACAGTGGTGCTTCATAAGATACAAAGCGATTGAGCAAAGAAGTAAATATGTCAGGGGTGATAGAATACTAGGAGCCAAATTTCTCACTATCAAAAATGAAAGGGGACGCCTGGGTGGCTCAGTCGGTTAAGCAGCTGCCTTCAGCTCAGGTCATGATCCCAGTGTCCTGGGATCAAGTCCCACATCGGGCTCTCTGCTCAGCGGGGAGCCTGCTTCTCCCTCTGCCTCTGCTTGCCATTCTGCCTGCCTGTGCTTGCGCTCTCTCTCTCTCTCTCTCTGACAAGTAAATAAATTTAAAAAAAAAAAGAAAGAAAGAAAGGGAGAAAGGACAGGGGCACCTGGCTGGTTCAGTGGGTTAAAGGCTTGGCCTTCAGCTCGGGTCATGGTCTCAGGGTCCTGGGATGGAGCCCTGCATCTGGCTCTCTGCTCAGCAGGGAACCTGCTTCCCCCTTCTCTCTGCCTGCCTCTCTGCCTACTTGTGCTCTCTCTCTGCCAAATAAATAAATAAAAATTTTTTTTTTAATGAAAGGATAAATAAAGTAATGGAGAAGCCAGAAAAACCCTGTGGTGTTGGATTGGAATTGGAATGGTTTTCATTTAATATAAACAGGTAATAATGTATGTATAACTAAGTATATGTAGGTCTTTTAAAACATATATTCCCTTGATCTGTCCACTGAGAAAGACTGGGAACAACAATATGCTGAAGCAAGTCTACTTAGCACTGAGATCTTAGATGCTGAGTGCTGAGAAGCATGCAAGAGACCATCTTAACCAAGTAAATTAAGTAATCAAAGTTAACATCACAAGTAATGCACCAAATTGAAATTGTGCATCCCCTGATAAGACGCAAGGGGAAGATACTCCTGCCAGAGTGCATAACTTGAGCCTAGACATGACAACATATCAGACAAACTCAGATCAAAACACTTGGCCTGTCACTAACAAAAGTGATTGTACCAGTCAAGGAAAGACTGAGGAAGTATTCTAGTCTAAAGGAAACCAAAGAGAGATGAAAACCAAAAACAGGGTGTGATTCTGGGTTGGCTTCTTTTGCAAGAACATCTTTGGGACTGTTGGTGAAATTTGGATGAGACTTGGTGAAACCTGCTCTCTGGGTTCGATTGTAGTAAGACATCATTGCCAAAGTCCTGGTTTTGATGGTTGTGTTGTATGTATGTAAAAGGATGCTGTTGATTATAGGAAATACACACAGTAAGTGTCACTGCGGGTGTCAGGGCGTATCACTAGCAACATACTCTTAAATAGCTCAGGGCAAAAAAGTTCTTTGCACTAGTCTTGGAATTCTTCTTTAAGTTCGAAATTATTTCGAAATTGTGGCTCAGTTGTTAAGTGTTTGCCTTCCGCTCAGGTTGTGATCCCAGGGTCCTGGGATCGAGCCCCTCATCAGGCTCCCTGCTTGGCAGGAAGCCTGCTTCTCCCTCTCCCACTCCCTCTGCTTGTGTTCCCTCTCGTTGTGTCTCTGTCAAATAAATAAATAAAATCTTTTTTTTAAAAAAGTTTGAAATTATTTCAAGATGAAAAGAAAGGGAAAATCGTATTTTAACCACTGATCCCATAGAGGAAATAAAAGAACCATAAAGCAAAACTGCACAGGTACAATTTGAATTTACATCTTTGTGTACCCCTATACATACTTCAATACAACATAATCGGTAACTTCTAGAAAAAACGATTTGGTGTGTTTCTAGAAAGAAAGGAGTAATTGGCATAGAAAGCCAATCTATGGTCACCCATACTAGTCATCCATATTATCCATCCTAGCATAATTTCCAAATACCCATGGCGCACCACGGCCTTTATATTGATTCGATGTTCAATTGTTCTGTGTCCTGAAGAATGGCACCCTGTCTTTGCAGAGCATTGCCTCAGCTTCAGCTGTGATGTCAGCAGACTGCCCAACACTCTATGGGGCAAGCATTTTTCATGTCAGATTAGATACAACACAGGACATGACCCTTAATGCCTGTTTGCATTCAATGCAAATGCTAATTTTTTTTCTGTCCCTATCTATCTGATTGGGATGGAAAATGTGTTTGCCAAATCAGTGGCTGCATACCATGCACCTGAGGCCAGAGTAACCGGCTCTAGCAAATGGGTCACATCTGGCTCGGCAGTTGTAGTCAGGGCTAGCATACCTGGTTGAGCTCATAGTAGTCTATAGTCACCCTCCAGGATTCTGGGTTCTGCAGGGGTGAGAACTGTGAATTAAACAGATATGTGATGGAAACCAGCATCCCTGCATCCTTTATATTTTTAAGGATAGAACTAATCTCTGTTATCTTTAGTCTCAGCACTTTTCTTTGTGGACCCCCAAGAACAAACCAACCCCTATTATATACTCAGGGACTGAGAAATGACCATTGAGTGGGTCCAGGAACCCAGGAGACTCATTGTAAGCCAAACCTAAGACAAGATAGACAGGGTTTTGGCTTATTACCTGGCCCCATGTGCCTCCCCAGCTCTAACTGGGAGCAGGCCGATGATACTTCAGATGTTCAGTATCAATGTCAGCACACACCCTGTACATGTCTGGGTATTCTCCCTTTCCCAGTGAAGTTACCAAGTAAATGGTCATAGATCTTTGGGAAAGGATTGGGGGAATCATTAGCATATATTCTTGCTGTAGTGTTGAGGATCCTTCCTCTTACGAGCCTGGCCAGTTCTTCAGTCATGGTCTGAAAATTGTCTCAGGTCTGGACTCTGGGAAGATATTGGGACTTTTTCCAGGAGCTGGTGCCTCCAGCCTTCCAGTCACCTATCCTTAATATTTTCTGCTGGTACAAGCTAATTGTCCATCTGTTTTGCCTCTAGGAATGCTTTGCTGGATTAACCATCTCCCATAACTACCTGTGGGCCAGGTCCTCCTGGCTGCCACTCCAGCCTTACCAGTCATTATGAGAATTGTCATTCTCTCGATTCCAGAAGTTAAGCAGTGCCATTTGGCCTTTGTTGTTTTACGGTCCAGTTGTGCCCATTGCTATCAGTGAGCCAAGTTCTGTAACAGTATCTTCCATCATTAGCCCTGGTCTATGGAGGAGAGCCACCACCTAACTTGTTAAAGATTCTGGTCAGCTTCTCACCAGCAGATTCTCATGGCCTTGGTAAATAGTGTGTCCTTTTGTTCTTTCCAAGGGACATAATTATCTGATAGGTCTTCTGGTTATCCATAGTCCATTCTGGCATACCCATTTCCCTGAGTCTTGTAATCTCACCTGCATCATCTTCCTTAGGAAGTCTAACACTTAAATTTTCTTTAGCATGGGTCATCATCACTTTTTCCATGCTTCCAGGATCCATCCTAGTGATGACATTGCATTATATCCTGGTCCTTGCCAGGATACTGAATCCTGTAACTCAAGAGGGGGGTCCCAAATTTATTCCTAGGTTGCAGGGGTGGTTCAGTATTTACAAATCAATCAACGTGGAACATCACATTAATAAAAGAAAGGAGGAAAAACCAGATGATCATTTCAATAGATGAAGATAAATATTCAACAAAGTACAATATCTATTCATGATTTAAAAAAACAACAACCCTCCACAAAGTAGGTTTAGAGGAAACCTACCTTAATATAATAAAGGCAAATATGAAAAACCCACAGCTAACATCATCCTCAATGGGGAAAATCTGACAGCTTTTCCTCTATGATCAGGAACAAGACAGAAATGTCCACTCCTACCAATTCTATTCAACACAGTACTAGACGACCTAGGGTCAGTAATCAGAAAATGAAAAGAAATAAAAGGGATCCACACTGGCAAGGAAGCAGTAAAACTTTTACTATTTGCAGATGACATGATATTATATATAGAAAATCTGAAAAATTCCACCAAAAAACTGCTGTAACTGATAAACGAATTCAGCAAAGTTGCGGAATACAAAATCAACATGTAGAAATCTGTTGCATTTCTCTACACCAATAATAAAGCTGTAGAAAGGGAAATTAAGGACTCAATCCTATTTACAGTTGCACCAGAAACTATAAGATATCTAGGAACCAAAAAGTGAAAGACCTGTACTCTGAAAATATAAAACACTGATGAGAGAAATTGAAGATGACACAAACAAATGGAAAGACATTCCATGTTCATGGATTGGAAGGACAAATACTGTTAAAATGTCTATACTACTCAAAGAAATCTACAGATTTAATGGAAATGCTGTCAAAATACCAACAGCAATTTTCACAGAACTAGAACAAACAATCCTAAAATTTGTATGGAACCACAAAAGACCCTAAATAGCCAAAGCAATCCTGAAAAGGAAAAGAAAAACTGGGGGGAAAAAAGAAAGAAAGAAAAGAAAAGCTAGAGGCATTATAGTTCTGGACTTTAGAGTATATTACAAATCTATAGTGATCAAGACAGTGTGGGACCACCTCTTGATTAAGTGTCCCAACTCTTGATTTTGGCTCAGGTCATGATCTCAGGGTTGTGATCTCAAGCCATGGAGCCTGCTTAAGATTCTCTTTCTCCCTCCATCCCTCCCCCCTCTAACAAAGGGGCAATATGGCGCTTGCACAAAAATAGACACATAGAGCAATGGAAGAGAATAGAAAACCCAGAAATGAACACATCTTTGAAAAAAGAGGGGAAAATATCCTATAGGAAAGAGACAGTCTCTTCAAGAAACGGTGTTGGGAAAACTAGACAGCAACATCCAAAAGAATGAAACTAGACCACTTTCTCACACCATACACAAAAATAAGCTTAAAGTGGATTAAAGACCTAAATGTGGGACCTGAAACCATAAAAATCCTAGAAGAGAACACAGGCATAATTTCTTTGACATTGGCCATAGCAACTTCTCTCTAGATTTTATCTCCAGAGACAAGGGAAACAAAAGCAAAAATAAACTATTGATACACATCAAAATAAAAAGCGTCTGCACAGTGAAGGGAACAATCAACAAAATTAAAAGACAACCTACAGAATGGGAGAATATATTTGCAAATGACATATCTGGTAAAGGGTTAGTATCTGAAATATATAAAGAGCTCACGAAACTCAACACTCCCAAAAATGAATAATCCAATTTAAAAATGGGCGGAAGACATAGACATTTTTCCAAAGAAGACATACAGATGATCAACAGACACATGAAAAGATGCTCAACATCACTCATCCTCAGTGAAATGCAAATCAAAGCTACAATGACATATCACCTCACACCCCTCAGAATGGCTAAAATCAACAACACAAGAAACAACAGATGTTGGCAAGAATGTGGAGGAAAAGGAACCCTCCCTTTTGCACTGTTGGTGGGAATGCAAACTGGTACGGCCACTCTGGAAAACAGCATGGTAGATCCTCAGAAAGTTAAATACAGAACTTCTCTACTATCCAGCAGTCACACTACTAGGTATTAACCCAACGAATACAAAAATAATAATTTAAAGGGATACATGCATCCCGACGTTTATAGCAGCATTATCTACGATAGCCAAAATATGGAAACAGCCCAAATGTCCATCAACAGATGAATGGATAAAGAAGATGTGGTGTATATATACAACAGGATATTACTCAGCCATAAAAAGGAAGGAAATCGTGCCATTTGCAGTGACATGAATAGAACTAGAGTGTATTATGTTAAATGAATTAAGTCAGGCAGAGAAATACCATATGATTTCACTCCTATGTGGCATTTAAGAAACAGAAACAAATTTAAGAAACAAACAAATGAGCAAAGGCAAAAAGAGAGAGAGAGAGAAACCAAGAGACAGGCTCTTAAACCGTAGGGAACAAACTGATGGTCACCAGCCAGGAGGTGGGTGGGGAATAATTTAAACAGGTGATGGAGATTAAGGAGTGCCTGGGCCGTGATGAGCACCAGCTGATGTATGGAAGTTTGAATCACTATATTGTACACCTGAAACTAATATTACACTGTATGTTAACTACACTGGAATTTTTTTTTTAAAGATTTTATTTATTCATCTGACAGAGAGCACAAGTAGGCAGAGAGGCAGGCAGGAGGTGGGGAGGGAAGCAGGCTCCCCACCAAAGCAGAGAGCCCGATGCGGGACTCGATCCCAGGATCCTGGGATCACGACCTGAGCCGAAGGCAGCGGCTTAACCCACTGAGCCACCCAGGCGCCCCAATTTTACTGGAATTTAAATAGAAATTTAAGGGGGCACCTGGGTGATAGTCGGTTAAGCCTCCAACTCTTGGTTTCAGCTGAAGTTGTGATCTCAGGGTCGTAAGATGTAGCCCCATGTGGGGTTCTCAGTGAGGAGTCTGCTTGGGATTCTTTCTCCCTCTCCTTCGCACCCCCTCCTCTCGAACACATAACTAATTAAAAAAAAAAAAACTTAAAAAAAAGTAAGTAGTTGATCCAAAGTTGGGTACATGTAAAAGAGAGTGAGAGAAAGGGGAGGGAATCCCAAGTCAATAAATTCTTCTTTTCCTGTTATTAGGTTCCTTCCCCCTCCAACAAGCACCCTCAGAATCCTATTCCATAGGTATCCCTTTGGCTCCTCCAGTTCATACTGGCTAGGTCTGGGCTCTCCTATGGGGGAGAGCCCCTTTCCTCCCCATGAGGCCATGTTGGGCCTTATCACTTCCGTGCTGGGTTAGGCTGCAGCTAACCTCATAGAGCCTGGTGGCTAGGAGAGGGGGCAGCAGATGCTGCCTAGGTATCTGTTGCTTTGTGAGGGAGAGGCTTCTGCACTGTCTTCAAGCTGAGAGGGAGCGCTGGCTCTCACTACGGAGAAGTGGGCTGCTTCTGGAAGCTCAGAAGACTCAGAGGAATTTATGGAGATAAAATCTTCAGGAGCGTCCACTCAGTATCACCACTCCATGTGTCAGAATCTCAGGTTTTTCCAACCAGGACCCTGGCTTTGGCATAAGAGACCTGCCTTATTTGGGAACTTAACTGCCTTTGAAATCAGTCACTCGGACTACTAAATCCTGGGCTGAGTCCTCGGCTTCTCTGCCCTTCCCCTGCAGGAGACATGAGGCTTCTCTCTATGAACCAAAGATGCCCTCTGGTTTTCCTACCCAGCATTAGCCTGTAGCACATCTATGAAGCTTAGCAATACCTCTCCAGCTCCGTGATCCTTATACTTAGTATAAGGATTTCTATGTACATCTATGTACATCTATGTATTTCTATGTACATCTCAAGCATCTGGATCGTTGTGCCTTCTAGAGAGTTCTATTCTATAAGTTCACTACTGGGTGTGCTCCCCCGCCAGTGATGGGATCCTTGTTGTCAGATGGGTGGTGGTCAAGTTCCCAAACTTCATCTTGTCACCAGCTTTCTCATCCACTTCTGGTAGCAACTGTCAGAAGTCAGATTTTTAAGGTTTGATGCTGAGACGGAATTTGGGGTGTAAAATGTTTGTTAGAGATCCACACCTAGGAAAGGAAGGGACCAAAGGCAGGATTGGGCTGAAGGAAATCTGTGCTGCAGGGTCACCAAAGACAATCAGCAGATCACCCTGGAGAGAGAGGTCCCATCAGGGTTGTCAAGTATCAAGTTTAAATGGCTAGACCTTTATACCCCTACTTTTTTTTTTTTTTTAAGATTTTATTTATTTATTTGACAGAGATCACAAGTAAGCAGAGAGGGAGGCAGAGAGAGGAGGAAGCAGGCTCCCTGCTGAGCAGAGAGCCCGATGCGGGGCTCGATCCCAGGACCCCGAGATCACAACCAGAGCCGAAGGCAGAGGCTTCAACCCACTGAGCCACCCAGGTGCCCCTATACCCCTACTTTTTAAAGTCACCAGATGGAGCCGTAAGAAGAGCACGGCGTCAGGTAAGACGGCCCTCTGCAGGCTCTGAAGGAACTGGCACTGGAGTCTGTCTGCTGGCCATTATCCCTGCAGCTGGGCGGCAGATTCTTCCTTGAAGGGGGCTCTGGACAACACTTCGCCATGTCTCCCACAGTAGCATGAAAGTGCATAAATCCCTGAGCGTACAGCTTGGTGAACATCACCCAGCCCAGGAAATCACAAAAGCCCCATTTATCCCTCTTAGTGTTTCTCCTTCAAGGTAACTATGCTTCTTCTAGCACCATAGACCCATTTACCTGCCTTTTTTTCTTTTTTTAAGTTTTTTTTTTTTTAAGATTTTATTTATTTATTTGACAGAGAGAGATCACAAGTAGGCAGAGAGGCAGGCAGAGAGAGAGAGAGGAGGAAGCAGGCTCCCTGCTGAGCAGAGAGCCTGATGCAGGACTCGACCCCAGGACTCTGAGATCATGACCTGAGCCGAAGGCAGAGGCTTAACCCACTGAGCCACCCAGGCGCCCTTTTTTTAAGTTTTTAACTGTGATAAAATACATATCACATAAAACTTATCATCTTAACTATTTTTAAGGGTACAGTTAGGCAGTGTTAAATACACACTGTAGTGCAAACAATGTCCAGAACTCTCTTCTTCCTGCAAAGCTGACCCTCTCTCCATATGCAAATATACCCATTAACAACTTCCTGATCTCTCCTTTCTTCACCCCTTTGCAACCACCATTGAGACCTTCCGTCTCTGCGATTTTGCTTACTCTAGGTGCCTCGGATAATGGGATCGTACAGTATTTGTCTTTTTGTGGCTGGCTTAGTTCACTTAGCAGAATGTCCTCAAGGTTCTATGTTGTAGCACATGTCAGAATTTCCATCCTTTTTCAGGCTGAATGATATTTCCTTGTATGGGTATACCTTGCTTTGTTTATCCATTCATCTGTCAACAGACACTAAGGTCGCTTCTACCTTTTGGTCATTGCAAATAATGTCGCTATAAAGGACTGGGCACCTTTATCTGCCTTTGGTCTTTATACAAATGGAATGAATTACATCACGTGTGTTCTTCTGTGGTTAGTGTCTTCCCTTCAACATTATGTTTGTGAAATTCATCCATCTTATTGCATTTAACCATAGGATACTCCTTCTCATTGGTATGTAGTAGTCCGTTATGTGATCACACCCAAATTTGCTCATACATTCTACCATTCATGGACATTTGGGTTGCTCCCAGGTTTTTGCATTGGTTTATGGATAGTGCTGCCATGAATATTCTCGTTCAGGTCTTCCAGGATACGCAAGTACGCCTTTCTCCAGGTCCATACCGCCGAGTTAAATCGCTGAACCATAAGTTATGCATGTTCAGTGTTGCTACCTTCTGCCTCACAGGTGTCCAGTGAGCTGGGGAGAGCTCCCCTCTCCGGAGCACTGAAGGAGAGTTCCAGTTTTTTCACACCAAGCAGCACTTGATACCCTCAGTCATTGTAATTTTAGCCATCCTCATTAGTATAAAGTCTATCTCATTGTGGTGTTGATTTGTATTTCCCTGATGACTAATGAGGCTGAAAAACTTTTCTCATTTATCAGTCAATTGCATATCCTCTTTTGTGAAGTGCTTGTTTATGTCTTTTACACTTTTCTTAATTGGGTTGTCTTTTTTTTTTTAATTGATTTTTAGTTTTGTAGTATTTGTATGTATTTTCCAAGGACTGTTTAATTCTCCACTGTGGATGATATGGACTTGCTCCAGAACTCCAGGGATCTCTCTGAGGCTTGTCACAAATTATGCACTCTGTCTTCTCTCATTTCCCCTGACCGTGTGAATGTGAATTCTTGATAAGAGTCTGTCGTTGGATACATGGATTGCAAATACAGTCTCCCTCCCTGTGCCTTGCCTTTTTGCCCTCTTTATGGTGTCTTTGATGAACAATAGTTCATCATCTTAAGAAGTTTGAATTATCAATCCTTTTCTTTATGGTCCGTACTTTTTGTGTTCTGCTTACTAATTACTTTCAAAATATGCAAAAGGAGGCGCCTGGGTGACTCAGTTGGTCGAGTGACTGCCTTGGGCTCACATCATGATCCCAGGGATGGAGCCCCATTGCTTCTCCCTCTCCCTCTGCCACTCCCCCTGCTTGTGCTCTCCTGCTCTCTGTCAAATAAATAAATAAAATCTTAAAATATATATATGCATAAGAATAAACATGTATCTACTGAGAAAAGAATAATCTTTTGTGGCCCACCTAAAGTTATGTTGTGTAGACCTCTGTGGCCCACTGGGTGAAACACAGACTGGCTCACGAGTCACATGATTGCATCCCTGCCAAGCCCCCAGGCTCCTCTCGCTGCTCCCTGCTCTGCACTTCCGCCTTCAGCTATTTGCTTAACCAACCACCCTACTCTTATATCAGCAATTCTGGAAACAGTGTGTCAGGAACATAGCAAACGCTCCTTTTTCCCACTAGGGCCCTGATATTTTATTTATTTATTGTTTTTTAAAGTAGTCTCTGTGCCCATTGTGGGACTCGACCTCACAGCCCCGAGATCAAGAGTTGCATACTCCACTGACTGAGCCAGCCAGGCGCCCCCAAGTTCCTGATTTTGTTCAGGCATCCACCCTCCTCCAAGTGGCCCTGTGCATCCGGGGACGATGGCCCCACTCTAAACTACAGAGGGGCATCCTGATTCTCTAATCCAATCATGGCTCTACAGTCCTCCTGCCATGGGTCCCAATTCTGGCTAAGGAAATGTGTGCAGCTCCTGCGAAAGTCATCTTTGCTCCTGCCAAAGAGAACAGAAGGAGGGACCCCATTTTTTACTTTGGAAGTCATAGGGTCTTGAAGCAAATTCCACACATTGAGCCTGAAAAAACCTGGACCTTTTGTGATGTCGGGCACCAGCCATCATCTTGTGCCTGAAAAACAACTTCTGCCAGTCTGCATTTCCTTTGGATTTAAGCCCATTTGCATCAGTTTCAGTCCCTTTCCACTGAAAACACCTAGTGACCTTGGGTGAATGACTGAATGTGGACATCCTTGGTGGATTGTGACGTGCAGGGCCGGCTTCACTGGTGTATGACCTTGCTGTCACGTGAGGTTTCATGCTTAGTACCCCCCAACCCCATTTGGTTTCCTGTTCTGCTGTTACTGTTTCAAAATTCTTTTTTTTTTAAAGATTTTTAAAAATTTAAATTGACAAAGATTACAATCAGTCAGAGAGGCAGGCAGAGAGAGGGGGGAAGCAGGCTCCCCGCTGAGCAGAGAGCCCGATGTGGAGCTTGATTCCAGGACGCTGAGATCATGACCAAAGCCGAACGCAGAGGCTTAACTCACTGAGCCCCCAGGTGCCCCTCCTTTTTTTCTTTTTTTTTAAAAGATTTTATTTATTTATTTGAGAGAGAGAGAGAGAGACAGATATTGACAGAGATAGCAAGAGAGAGCATGAGTGGGGAGGAGAGGGAGAAGCAGGCTTCCCACTGTGTATGGAGTCCAATGTGGGGCTCCAACCCAGGACCCTGGCATCATGACCGGAGCTGAAGGCAGACACTTGACCAACTGAACCACCCAAGCACCCCTCAAAATTCTTAATAACTTATGATCAAGGGGCCCTGCGTTTTCATTTGCACTGGGCCCCCCAAATTGCATAGCTGGTCATAGCAGCATGACATTATTATTATTTTTTTAAGAATTTATTTATTTAGGGACGCCTGGGTGGCGCAGTTGGTTGGACGACTGCCTCCGGCTCAGGGCGTGATCCTGGAGTCCCGGGATCGAGTCCCACATCAGGCTCCCAGCTCCATGGGGAGTCTGCTTCGCTCTCTGACCTTCTCCTCGCTCATTCTCTCTCTCACTGTCTCTCTCTCTCAAATAAATAAAATAAAATCTTTAAAAAAAAAAGATTTTATTTATTTATTTGACAGAGAGAGAGAGAGAGATCACAAGCAGGGGGAGTGGCAGGCAGAGGGAGAAGAAGGCTCCCCACTGAGCAAGGAACCTGATGCAGGACTCCATCCGGGACCCTGGGATCATGACCTGAGCCGAAGGCAGATGCTGAGCTGACTGAGCCACCCATGCGTCCTCAGCATGACATTTCTTATCTCCTTGTTTTTATTCATCTGCCTTCTCAAGCTTTGAATCTTCACAGCTTCATCTTTAAGACCCTAGTCCAGATGCTTCATCTGTAAAACCCACCAGCTTAACTGGAAAATGTTGAGCTCATCCTTCTGGATATTTTCCAGCACTGTTAAGAATTCAGCTTTCCCTCAACCCATTTTGGTAAGTAACAACTTTTCACTACCCAAAAGGGACCATCGAGGCAAATCCCAACCCCCTGGCCTAGCTCTCATCTTCTTATTCAATAAGCTGTTCTTGGGACGCCTGGGTGGCTCAGTTGGTTGAGCAGCTGCCTTCGACTCAGGTCATGATCCCAGGGTCCTGGGATGGAGTCCTGCATCACGCTCCTTGCTCGGCAGGGAGCCTGCTTCTCCCTCTGCCTCTGCCTCTGCCTGCCTCTTTGTCTGCCTGTGCTCGCTCGCTCTCGCTCTCTCTCTCTCTGTCTCTGACCAATAAATAAATAAAATCTTTAAAAAAAAAAAAGGCTGTTCCTGTCACTCGTTCAGCCTCAACCTCCATTGCTCTCCAATGGGAATCACCTACTTCAGTCAAAATGAAATCAACAGAGGTGCCTGGTGGGCTCTGTCGGAAGAGCATGTGATTCTGAATCTTCAGACCCATGTTGTGAGTTCAAGCCCCTTGTTGGGTGTAGAGATTACTAAAAATAAATAAATAAAACTTTGAAAATAAAAATAATTATTATAACAGTGAAAACAGTGCATGTGAATAGTGGTTTTCAAGCAAACACACATTACAGATCATAGGATCTTTGCAATAATTCTGTGAGATACAATTTTTAAAATTACCTTATGCCTTTATTCTGTTACAAATAGAATTTGCTGACAAGTATTATGTTTAGTGCAAAAGTCCACAAACTTAATGAGTATAGTTACTTGTCACTTTTAACAACTTTTTATTTTCTTTTATTTTTCTTAAAGTTTTTATTTATTTATTTGTCTCAGAGAGAGAGAGAAAGAGAGCACAAGCAGGCAGAGGCAGAGATAGAGAAGCAGGCTCCCTGCTGGGCAAGGAGCTGGATGCAGGACTCGATCCCAGGACCCTAGGATCATGACCTGAGCCGAAGACAGAGGCTTAACCAACTGAGCCATCCAGGCATCCCAACAACTTTTTATTTTGAGAGAATAGAATGGTTGAATGAAGAATACAAAGACCTAACATATACCTTTTATTCAGATTCTTAAAATGTTAACATTTAGCACATTTGCTTTATCATTCTTTACCCCCATATGTATATATAAATACACACACATATATGTTCCTTTAGAGGTAAAAAGGCATAACTGTAATTTACTCTCAAATGGTCTACTTGCTCAGGAAATAATTATATATGTTTATATATTAAAACATATAATATACAAAACTATATGTCATGTATTTATATATTAACGTATAAATATATTATTTCTATTATATATATGTATATATTCCCTCAACCATTTGAGAGTAAATTGCAGATATGATGCCTTTTCACCCCTAAATACTTGAATATTTCCTGAAACAAGGGCTTTTTTTTTTTTAAGATTTTATTTATTTATTTGAAAGAGAGAGCATAAGCAGGGGGAGCAGTAGAGGGAGAAGGAGAAGCAGGCTCCCCACCGAGCAGGGAGCCTGATGTGGGACTCGATCCCAGGACTCCAGGATCATGACCTGAGTCAAAGGCAGACACTTAACCATCTGAGTCACTCAGGCACCCAACAAGGGCATTCTTTTTGTAACAATAGCACAATTACAAAATGTGAAAAATAACATTGATATACTAATACTTGCTAACCTACAAGCCTTATTCAAATATCATCAATTGTCTCAGTAACGTCCTTTAGCAAAAAGAAAAAAGTATTTTTCTGGTTCAGGATGCAATCCAGGATCACATGTTGTATTTCATCTACAAGTCTCCCTAGTTTCCTTCAATCTGGAATAATTGCTCAGTCTCTCTCTGCCTGCCATTACCTTGTCACTTGAAAAGTACAGGCCAGATGTTGTGTACAAAATCACTCCATTTAGTTTTATATGTGTTTTTTCCTCATGATTAAATTCGGGCTATGCATTTTTGTCAAGACTATCGCAAAAAATGATGCCGTGTTCTTCTCGGTTCATTAAATCAGGAGGCATATGCTTTCTATTTGTCTCACTACTGGTGGTGTTAATTAACTTTGATTCCTAAGTTAAGGTGGCATTGGTTGGGTATCTATAGACCATATCCTATTCCTTATAAAACTTTCACCCACTAATTTTAGTATTCATTGACACTAGAGTTCCTAATTCTTTTTTTTTTTTTTTAAAGATTTTATCTTTAAGTATCTTTAAGTAATCTCCACATCCAACAGAGGGCTCAAACGCACAACCCTGAGATCAAGAGTCACATGCTCCACCGACTGAGCCAGCCAGGCATCCCAAGTCCCTAATTCTTTTAACTGAAAAAGTACACATGACTCAATGGTTCAAAAAAATTCAAACCATATAATACAGTAAATAGTACAGTGAAAAGTAAGTCTTCTGATATCAGATCCTGACTCCTTCCTCCTGTTACTTGTCTTTTTCTTTTTTTTTTTTTTTAAAGATTTTATTTATTTATTTGACAGAAAGAGATCACAAGTAGGCAGAGAGGCAGGCTGGGGCAGGGGAAAGCAGGCTCCCTGCTGATCAGGTTGTCTGACATGGGGCTTGATTCCAGGACCCTGAGATCATGACCTGAGCAAAAGGCAGGGGCTTAACCCACTGAACCACCTAGGTGTTCCTACTTGTTTTTTTCTGTGTCTTTGTGGCAGAAGCGATGTTACAGGATACTGAAACCCATTTCATTTTCTTCTTTCTGGATCTGCAAGAGGACAATACTTCCTACCCTGTCTTGCAGTGAGGCTGTGCCCAGGAGGCCAATTTTGGCTCAAAGACTGTGCAGAGAAGTGATATGTGCACTTCCGGGTCAGAACATTTAGTTCCAGTGTACGATTCCCCAGCTCTCCCTTCCCTTGCTGCAGCAGTTGTGGAAGCCACGGATTTAGATGGTGGAGTCACCGGACAGAAACAGCCTGGATCCCTGAGTCACCACATGGAGCAGAGCAGCCCTCCAGAGCTGCCTGTCTTGCACCGGACACCTGTGGCTCAAGACATATAAGCCTTTGCTGTGGTGAGTAACTGATGTCAAGTTCACTACTGTCGCGTCATCACTACTACACGATTGAGTTTATCCTAGAAAAAATGTCCTGAAAATCCCTCATGTATTAAAAATATGAATTTATGCCTAATTTTACTGTATGTAAATATATTATGAAATAGTCTATATCTTCCTTTTCTAACCTAACAACATCTTTGAGACTATTCTACTTCAGAATAGATGGCTCATTCTTCTTCAGTCAGAAAGTGCTCTGTTATGTGAATGGACACTAGGGTATTTGGAAGTTACCTGTCTTTCATTTAAATTTCTTAAATAGGTACTACACACAGAGAGTTTAAAAAGAGTTCAAAGAGCATGTGTGAAAAATTCTCCCTCCCATGGCTTCCCTGAGCAAACACATTTCCCACCGAAGGTAACCAATATTTCCTGTTCCCTATGTATGCTTCCAGAGATAGGATGTTGAAATGAAGCTCACTTAGTCTGATTTGTCAAGATCCCCAAACAATGAAGTCACGTTCCAAGTTAGATGCCAGTCCACCACCACAGGATTTACAGGAGAAGATGATAGAAACACAGCTTTTCATTCTTAGTTCACCACCCACCTCCAGCCTGTAAAAGATGTTGGAGAGGTTGAAAAATATAGGAGAGTCAAGGTTTTTAGAGAAAGTTATCCGTGTCCTGAGTCATTGCCACACCCCTAACCTCACTGTAAGAGTATGTACCCATCACCTCACACTGATGGGAGGAGTTTTACTGGGATCACCCAATAGTACATAATGCGTGTTCCTTCCAATTTGAGAGACAGAGTGGCCAGTGTCTGAGTTACAGCTGGAATAGGTCAAAGGTAAAGGACTGCCTCAGGCCTCCCACGGGGTAGAGATGAGGCTATGGTTTGGGTTGTAGCCACACTCCCAAATGAACGTGTCCTGTGCTATGAAATATACATGCAGGGGGTCTGGAGAAGTTCAGTCTCGGATCCTTTTCGAGAACGCTGCCAGAAGTGACTGCATTTCAGTGGGAGGAAGGTGGAGGCACATCCCCAGATGCCCAGAGTCTTGAGAAAGACTTATGAACAAACACCAGTAAAAGCAATGCCTTCATCTACAAGAAAGAAACTACAGAGATGTGGTCCCCATTGATGGAATGATGGAGCTTTATAGAACTAAGGAATCCATTCCCTTCCCCAAAAAGAGTAGCTTTAAATCTCTGCAAACCCCAGAGAATGAGTTGCCACTCAGGACAGCACTAGTTAAGGGCAAACTTGAGCTTCTGGCCCAGAACTTCGTCCATATGCTCCACATTTAACAGGCCTTACGGTTGTGCAAGTCATTCACTGAAACGCGTGCCTGGCTGTAGGTGCAAACGGGGGCTCCAATCCAGCCTGCTTTCCAAGCTCCAAACCATATGCCCTGGCAGGGGGTTGTGTCTTCTCGGAGGAATTGCCTTTTTCTACTTCACACGGAGGCGCAGCCCTCTCCCTGTAGGATGGCAGGCATCCCCGAGGAGAACCTCTTTCTGACCTCCACCGAGGCAGCACATAGACTAGCAGACCCCCAGTGTGCAGGGCTCAGAGACAGTAGCTAGCAAGAGGAAGAAAGGAATGGAAGTTTTGAATGAGGGAGTGAAACCGGTCACACAGTCCTTTTCTGTGGGAGGTGACCCACCTCACAGAGGCCCAAGCTAGCTGCAAGGGAGGAAGAAGCCTCAGGAGTTTTCTTGTTATTTGGTTTTCAAGATTTCATTTACTTATTTGCCAGAGAGAGAGAGAGAGAGAGAGAGCGAGCACACCCAGGGGGAGTGACAGGCAGAAGGAGAGGGAGAAGCAGGCTCCCTGCTGAGCAAGAAGCCCGATGGCGCGAGATCTCAGTACCCTGAGATCATGAACTGAGCCAAAGGCAGATACCTAACTGACTTGAGCCACCCAGGCACCCCAAGAAGCCTCAGTTTTAAATCAATTTTAGAATGATGACTCTTACAGGGGGCTGGGCATTTTTGTTGCTTAACTCATGCTGTCTGGGAAACCAGTGTGACAGGAAGACTTATGAAACCTAAGAGTGATCAGCACAGTTGAGGGACCTGACCAAGATCTCCTCTAAGGGGGCAAGGGGAAACCAGAGCCCCTGAGAATAAATTTTAAAAGTCCACCGGAAGAGTTGTGTCCTGTAGTGGAGACCTCTAGCTCCCTACTAATGCGCATTCCCTCCTTCAGGCACAAAGCCAGGCAATGTTTCCTACTGTCCCTTGCAGTTAGATAGAATCTTTAGACTCAATTCTCTACAATGGAATGTGAGCCAGTTAGGGTTAATCTGATGGGTGCCCCTTCCAGGGCTGGCCTAGTAACAGCCACTCCCCACTTCCCCCACGTCATGAAACTCTTTTCTTTCCTCTTCTGCTAACTGGATACAATTGGTGACAAGGACACCAAGGATGATAGGCAGAAGGAACCTGGGTCCATATAAAATCCTTACTAATTACAAAGGGAAAAAGAATAACTTTACAGTACAGAGAACTGGCAGACAACCACCTTAACCAAGTGATCAAAGTTAACGTCGTCATACCATATGCCTCCTGATACGATGCACTGAAAATAAACGGTACCACTTCTGCAGTGTTCCTTCCAGAAATGCATATCCTCAAATCTAATCAGGCAAACCTGAACTGAGGACATGGTACAAAATAAAGGGCCTGTACTCTTCAAAAAGTCAAAGCTGGGGTGTCTGGCTGGCTCAGTCAGTTGAGCAACCTGACTCTTGATTTTGGCTTAGGTCATGATCTCAGGGTCATGAGATCAAGCCCCTACATCAGGCTCCATGCTTAGGGCAGAGTCAGCTTGGGATTCTCTCTCCGTCTCTCTCTGTTCCCCCACACGCATGTGCACACATGCTCTCTCTCTCTCTCAATAAATAAATAAAAACCTTTTAAAAAAAATGTCAAAGTCATAAAAGAAGAAGACTGTAGATTATTTAAAGGAAAATAAAGAGATTGGACTTCCTTTAAAAAAAAAAAAAAGTGTTTATTTATTTATTTGGCAGAGAAGAGAGAGAGAAAGCAAGTACAAGCAGGGGAGGAGCAGGCTCCCTGCTCAGCGAAGAGCCCAGTGTGGGCAAGGAGCCCAATGTGGGGCTCTATCCCAGGACCCCGGATCATGACCTGAGACAAAGGCAGCTGCCCAACCAACTGAGCCAACCAGGGGCCCCAGGGCTTCCTTTTTTTCTTTTTAAATTTAAGTGGGCTCCACACCCATTGTGGAGCCCAGTGCAAGGCCTGAATTCAGGACCTTGAGATTAAGACCTGAGCCGAGATTAAGAGGCAGACGTTCAAACAATTGAGCCGTCCAGGTGCTCCCAAGAGATTTGACTATTTTTAAATGCAGTGTGTAATCCTGGACCAGAAAAACAAGTTTTTGTTTAATTTTTTAAAATTTTTAAAAGATTTTTATTTATTTATTTGACAGACAGATCACAAGTAGGCAGAGAGGCAGGCAGAGAGAGATGGGGAGGCAGGCTCCCCACTGAGCAGAGAGCCTAATTCAGGACTTGATCCGAGGACCCTGAGATCATGACCTGAGCCGAAGGCAGAGGCTCTAACCCACCGAGCCTCCCAGGTGCCCCAAGTTTTTGTTTTATTTTGATATAAAGGACACTTTGGGGACATTTAGAAAAAAAGGAGTATGGGGACGCCTGGGTGGCTCAGTTGGTTGAGCAGCTGCCTTCGGCTCGGGTCATGATCCCAGCGTCCTGGGATCGAGTCCCACATCGGGCTCTTTGCTCAGCAGGGAGCCTGCTTCTCCCTCTGCCTCTGCCTGCCTCTCTATCTGCCTGTGCTCGCTCTCTCGCCCTCTCTCTCTGACAAATAAATAAATAAAATCTTTAAAAAAAAAAAAAAAAAGAAAAAAAGGAGTATGATCTGTAAGTTAGATGATAGTATCGTGTCAAAATTCATTTCCAGGGACGCCTGGGTGGCTCAGTCAGTTAAGCCACTGCCTTCAGCTAAGGTCATGATCCCAGGGTCCTGGGACTGAGTCCCGCATAGGTCTCCTTGCTCAGCAGGGAGCCTGTTTCTCTCTCTGCCTGCTGTGCTCTCTCTCTCTCTGACAAATAAATAAAAATAAAGTCTTTTAAAAATTGATTTCCAGATTTTAAGAATTGTACAATGGTTATGTAGGAGAGTGTACTTGTATTTATGAAATACACACTAAAATATTTAGTTTGTTTTTTAAAGATTTTATGTATTTATTTTGACAGAGAGAAATCACAAGTAGACAGAGAGGCAGGCAGAGAGAGAGAGAGAGGGAAGCAGACTCCCCGCTGAGCAGAGAGCCCGATGTGGGACTCGATCCCAGGACCCCGAGACCATGACCTGAGCCGAAGGCAGCAGCTTAACCCACTGAGCCACCCAGGCACCCCTAAAATATTTAGTTTTAAAGGGATGTTGTATCTGTAAATTACTCTCAGATGTGTCATAGAATAGAATAACATGTATACAGAGAGAAAATGATGAAACAAATGTGGTAAAATGTCAACATTTGCAGAATATGGGGCCAATGTATATGGGAATTCTTGGTACTAATTTTGCAACTTTTCTTTAAGTCTGACATTATTACCAAATAACCTTTTTTTTTTGGACAGAGAAACAGCCAGAGAGGGAACGGAAGCAGGAGGAGCAGGAAGCTGATGCGGGGCTTGATCCCAGGACCCTGAGATCATGACCTGAGCTGAACGCAGATGCCTAACCACTGGCACCCCACCAAATAATTTTTAATTATATACACTTGAACACCTAGAGTGGAAAATGATGGCCAGTGGGACAGAAAACAAAAGCATGGGAAGAAAAACATGTGGCTGAGTAGTTGTTGGCTTTGCACTTCATACAGTCATCGGGTTGCTCCAAGGTTCTCATGTTCAGTAGCAACTTCAAAGGAGCATCTGCTTTCTGGCAGCTCTTGGGGAACCTCGATTTCAAATGTCTGGTAAGTGCCATTTTCCAATTTTTTGTTGTTGTGTAACAGATAATCTCATGTTAGCTGAGGAACATGAAACTGAAGATCAGTCCTTTGGAGTTTGACTGCTCTAAGGTCTTTTTCAAGCAAGGTTTAAGTTCCTTAGTTCCAAAATACCCAGTGCCTGATCTAAGGGCATTTAGAAGCTGGTTAGGTGGCTGGCAGGGGAATGTGACCTGTGCCTGTTACTGAGTAGACTCAGTAGGTCTGGTTAGTACTTTGCAACATGCAGCCAGCTCTGCCTATAAGAGGTTAGAATCCAGTAGACTTCTGGCCAATAGAATCCAGTAGAATCTCTCTGGTGGAGAGATTCCTGGTTATATGGGCCTGCCTGCCAGTGACAAATTCACAGGGAGACAAGCTGTGAGTTCCTGAATGGGAAGAACTTGGGGTCTTATTTTTTTTTTAAGATTTTATTTATTTATTTGACAGAGACAGCAAGAGAAGGAACACAAACAGGGGGAGTGGGAGAGGGAGAAGCAGGCTTCCCGCTGAGCTCAGTTGTTAAGCATCTGCCTTTGCTCAGGTCATGATCCCAGGGTCCTGGGATCAAGTCCCACCTCGGACTCCCTGCTCAGCAGGAATTCTGCTTCTCTCTTTGCCTGCTGTTCTGCCTGCTTGTGCTCACTCTCTCTGATCTCTCTTAACCTAATAAATTAAAAAAAAAAAACCAACTCACTTTTTTTGGTGTCTGTTTTTAATAGGGACACTTGAAGAGGTAAAAAGAAAAAAACATTCTCTTTCTTTCCATGGTTTTCTGAAGTCATGATCATGAGACAGAATGTCAGAGTGTATTGGCAACTCCTTGCTGTGTTTAACAAGATACCATAAGAGGCAAGCTCAAGCAAGAATGTCCTGGTTTGCAAGCTGACACGAAAAGGAACTGAGGGAGCCCAGAACTAGGGCCTTGTGCCCCAACAGCAGGAAAAAAGACTGAAAAGGTTATCCACAAAGATACTTCAGTTAAACAGAGGACTCCAGCACGAGTGCAAAGAAAAGTCTCGAGGCTTTCCTTCCTCCTAAGCCTTTGTTTCATATGGCTTCACTGTAACTGCCATTAAGTTGGGAGAGGGAGGCGTGGAGTAAAGAAATAAAACAAAGTTGATACTTCTATCCTGGAAAAAAAAAAATCTTTGAGGCATAATTTCTGGTACAAGAAGCTGCTTAGAAGCAAATCGACCCGAAGATTCTGTACTGCCTCAACCCCACAAGCCTGGCCTGAATAAATAAGGAAAGCCATAAAATAATACCTGGGTCTCTAGACTTGCACCATTGGGAAGCAGGCTGTTAGGGCCATACAGTCCCCAAGGAGGGCATGCCCCCACCTCACGTATAGCCAGGGAAAGCAACGGCAGAGGGCTGAACCAGGGCATAAGGAGAACAAGGACAAGAGAATTTTTCCTAAAGAGCAAAATTGGATCTCTTCTAGGTGCTTCCTTCACTACCGGAAAGGGAGTCTTCACGGTGTCCATCTAGCAGGATTCCATGATTGCTTTAGACATGACTGTACATGTTTCCCAATCTCCCTCTTCCAAATAGTTTTGTGTTGCAGTTTTCCTGTCCCCTCTGTCACTGTGTAGTGGGGTAATGGTGACGTGGCAACAACTTGGCTTTTAATTATAGGTTGCTGGACTGTGAGGAAATTTGTTCAGGCCAAATGAAGAAGACTGCGATCCAAATTTTCATATGGATGCCATAACTGGATAGGACTTCTTGTGGTCTTTCTTTGGGGAAGAGTGAGTATATTTGGTGACCAGAAAGACCAACTGTAACAGAGACCTCTTGCTGTCTGCCAAAAGCCATTATTCTCTGCAGGCACACACCCCTTCCAATTCGGGAGTGGCCATATGACAAAGTTTTCTCCAATGTAATGTGACTGGAAGCAATGTGTACCACTTGGTGACTATGGGGTGGGGCAGCACAAGAATGAAGAGCCTAGGCTCCTGAACACCAGCAATGAAAGACGGCCATGTCCCTGACCTGAATATCTGCCCAGGACTGTCAGGTAAGCAAGAAATAAACTATCTGTGGGCGCCTGGATGGCTCAGTGGGTTAAGCATTTGTCTTTGGCTCGGGTCATGATCTCAGGGTCCTGGGATTGAGCCCTACATCGGGCTCTCTGCTCAGTAGGAAGTCTGCTTCTCTCTCTCTCTCCCTCTGCCCCTCTCCACTGCTTGTTCTCTCTCTCTCTCAAATAAGTAAAATCTTTTAAACAAAAACAAAACAAAACAAAAAAGAAACAATTTTGCTGAGTCACATTTTGGATCTGCTTGTTGCAGTATACCCCATAAGTCATACAGTATACCCCATGAGATATACCCCATGAGTCATGCTTGTTCCACATAATGATTACATACTCATACAAATGATGTACATACTACATCCTTTGTATCACAATTATTAATGGTAACATACTAATCACCCTTTAACAAACCTTGCTTTTTTTCATTTATTGTCTTGGGAAGTGTTCCATATCAGTCCATTAAACACTTCCTCATTTTTTCTTTACTTTTTTTTTCACTTCTTGATAGTGTATTTAACTATTTATTTAACCAGTTCCCAACTGATGGGCATTTAGGCTGTTTCTGGTCTTTTGTTAGACACTCTCATGCTCACGTTCTTTCAGTTGGTCCTCTGCAAATGCAAGATACAGGTCAGCCTCATGTACAGAATGCTCTAGTTTTACTCTCTGATGTGGGACTTAGCTTCTTTTAGCCAAATTGCAAAGCTAATATGTGACATTACTGATTCTCTATGGCACACTAGGATAAATTATGTATTACAAAATAAACTCAGGGATGCCTGGGTGGCTCAATGGGTTAAGCCACTGCTTTCGGCTCAGGTCATGATCCCAGGGTCCTGGGATTGAGTCCCGCATCAGGCTCCTTGCTCAGCAGGGAGCCTGCTTCTCCCTCTACCTCTGCCTGTCACTCTGCCTGCTTGTGCGCTCGCTCGCTCTCTCTGACAAATAAATAAATAAAATCTTTTAAAAAAATAAAAAATAAATGGTTACAAGTGAAATACTGACGCTACTGGGAGGAACGTGGCATGGTGGTCACCAGCATGAATTACAGTCAGACAGCCCTGGGTTCAAATCCCAGCCCTGCTCCCTGTAACATGTAACTTTTTTTTTTTTTTTTAAGATTTTATTCATTTATTTGACAGAGAGAGATTACAAGTAGGCAGAGAGGCAGGCAGAGAGAGAGAGGAGGAAGCAGGCTCCCCGCTGAGCAGAGAGCCCGATGCAGGACTCGATCCCAGGACCCTGAGATCATGACCTGAGCCGAAGGCAGCGGCTTAACTCACTGAGCCACCCAGGCGCCCTGTAACATGTAACTTAACCTTGGGCATGTTACTTAACTCCTGTGAGCATGTTATCTCATCTGTGAAATGGGCATTATTGTGAGGATTAAATGAGAAGGTAAGTGAAGCACTTAGCACATAATAACTATCAGTTAAGAAGTACTATAGATTTTTCCTTAATATAGCATTTTTTTTCTAATGACCAAAGACAACAAAAGTTAGACTGGACTCTGAGGTTAGGGCATCCATCGTAATTATCTTTATTCTTAAGATGGGAATTGTTTTTCAAAAGATTAAATCATCCAGAATTTTTTTTGAAATAATTTTTATTTTACAAATTTTTCTGTAATTTGGTAGTTACTTTTAGAATTCTACCACTGGCATCTTCCCAAGTCAGTAGAAATTATGGACTTCATTGTTTTTAATGGCTATACCCATTTTGGAGATAACTTTTCTTTTTCATAAGGACAAAGGCCTCAAATTTTGTGACTGTTCATGAGTTTTCTATCAAACAATTAGGATTCAACTGTATTGGGTCAGGGCTGATCCCATATTACAGGTCCAGAAAATTCAGTCATTGTCAATGTTATCATTGATGTTAAAACAAATGACACAGAGACTGCTTTGGGGAGTGAGAAAGAATTGTAGAAAACGCATGCAAATGTAAATGCCATTCTCCTAGCACTTGAATTCCAGAAGTGAAACTGGATGGCTGAACTGTCCATATTAGGAAATGACTGGTTGCTTGATGACCACATAGTTAAGCTCAGTAGTTTGCTTTTCAGGGGGGTGGGGGTGGCATGGAAGGGAATTGGTCAGGAGGATATTATTATTAGATCAGTTAGTTTTAGAACCTTTCTATTCTCTTCCAGCATAATCTCAGTGCAGTTATAAGCATTATAAAATCAAACTTTCACTTCAGTTGGAGAGCCTGAAAACCCAGCTCAGTTGGGTTTTCTTTGTTTTTTTAATGCAGAGGGCTTGAACTCACGACCCTGAAACCAAGCCCTAAGCTGAGAACAAGAGTTTGATGCTTAACCAACTGAGCCACCCACGAGCGCCCACAGCTCAGTTTTTAAAGTTGAAGTTTCTGAATCAGATTCCTAAATAAGGTTATCTGTTATTCCCTGAAACTGCAGCAGGTGAAAATCCTATGTTAAGAATGGTTTGAATCAAAGCTTTCAACATATGCTCTTGCTATAAAGTAGTAAATGAAGGCATGGGATACAGATAAGCCCTTTCCACCTCTCTGGCATTGCATGTGGTTCACCTCAATAAAATACCAGGGGCTCCCTTTATACTATACTCAGTTTTCTTTAGCTAAGAATGAGGGCTAAGATAGCAGTAAGCTGGCACTGGGAACACGGCTGTGTCATGTGATTCATGGGGACAATAAAGATATGATGAGCCAGGCACCAAACTCCTCAAGCCACACAAAGCCAAGTGCTTCCCACCCTATATTTGAGAAACTCCTTTCCTCCACCCCGTTTTTGGAAGCTTCTTTTTCACTGAAGTTTCTCTAGGATACTTGGCATCCTCTGAGCCCATGTTTCCAAAATACTTACTGTCCTAAATTCTCTATACTTTAGTCCTGAAATTGACAGTTATGTTGTTGTTGTTTTTTAGTTCAGAGAGAACAAGAATCCTGGCCAACTTTAACAATAGAAAATGCATATTACTGTTCTTGATAAATCAACATTCAGTGTTGGTGCTTGGAAATAATTTTTTTTTTGGTGGAGGTAAAGCCCCTGGGCATGTGCAGGGGTCTGTGGACACATTATGGCAACTGGTTGGCTCCATGATTCTTCCAGCCAACCAAACTCACTGCCAGCCCAGCTTCAGCTCAGGCTTCCTCTCCTCTTAGCCTCACCAGCACTTGACAGTGTCGAGCTTATCACAGCTCCACTGGGTGGGGAGCCAGATGGCTTCCAAAAAGCCCCAACCAGAGGCATAGACCTATGACCAGATGTTGCATTCTGGGACAGATGGCTTGAAACGCCTCCTGCTGCCTTTTGCTCTGACAGTCTGCGGGACCATTGAGTGCGAGAGCCATCAGAGAAATCTGGCTGGAGTTTGCAAAGACAGCTTTCAAGAAACCATCAAGGAGAGTGAGACAATCTAAGGGTGAGTCAAAAGCAAGTCACTTTGGGATCAGTGAGTCACTTGTTAATTGCTTCAGAGGTTTGACTTGTCTGTTCCTCAGTGACAGAACCATACAGTGAAGGCAGTCCATCAGGACGTTGGCCAATCCCAGAGCCACAGGTCGGAAAGGACCTTTGCAGTGAGAGTAGGTCGAAAGGGAATACGGCAGGAGGGCAGCTACCTGCAAAAGAAGGCTGGCTACAGAAAAAGGGAGTCCCTGTTACTTTGAAGGCATTCTCCAAGCTCAACTTTGGGTCTCAGCCGTTGGGCGCTGACAGTTTTCCAGGGTTGACAGGCTTGTGGAAGCTCACATGTCAGGTAACTCAAGTCATCAGACCCCAAGTAACAACTGCCTGATTCAAAATATGAACAGGGCAGTAGAAGAAAGGACTGAAGCATCAGCCTGACCGGCTTACCCTCCCTGCTCCATGGGAAAACACGCAGCACAGTGAAAAACCAGTCAGGCCGCAGACAACATTACGGGTGCCTCCAGCTCCGTGAAGAGGTCCCCTCAGGAATCTGTGGACTTGATCCACCACCTTTTATACCCCACCGGATGGTCACATTCCTTCTCTACATTTACTCGGCGAGGCTTTACACATGCTCAGAGAGGCTCTTGAGGCTATACCTTGACCTCAGGATAAGAGGAAATCCTAATCATCTGGTCACATTTTAATTTTCCATGGCATTAAAGGTATAGTAATTATTTTTCCTTGACCTCAGGATAAGAGGAAACCCTAATCATCTGGTCACATTTTAATTTTCCATGGCATTAAAGGTATAGTAACTGCAGGACAGTCCTTTCCTGACTTACGAGGCTAGTCAATCCTGCAAAACCTCTCATGGAACCAATGCAAGCTGAAAATGTCATTACCAGTAATTTCAATGGGAAAACATTTTTTGTTTCTTGAGTCCCCAAACTGATACTCATTCATGCTCAAACGTCAAATCTCATTGAGACAGACCCAATTACATGAATAATTAATACTGGCTATCATGAACGCAAATGGAAGCCATCTTTCTCTTAACTAGTTATGACTAAATTACATGACTATTCAATAATATGACCATTTCCCTGTTGTTTCTTAGTTTTTATGTCCTGTACATGTAAGCTTAAATTTAAGACAAAACATACATACAAATGACACTCAATATTATACAATTCAATCTTTAGTTTAAAAAAAGTAAAAGAAAAAGAGTAATAGGGGCGCCCGAGTGGCTCAGTCATTAAGCATCTGCCTTAAGCTCAGGTCATGATCCCAGGGCTCTGGGATAGAGCCCCACATCGGGCTCCCTGCTCAGGAGGAAGCCTGGTTCTCCCTCTCTCACTCCCCCTGTTTATGTTACCTCTCTCGCTGTCTCTTTCTCTGTCAAATAAATAAATAAAATATTTAATAAATAAATAAATAGCAATAAAATCAGTGAAAGCTACACAAATGATATTAGTTTTACTGAACAAGTTGAAATACAACGGACATGACATGTAAGATTACCCCTGCTGTAAATAAGCAAAACAGTGAGAAATCAGATGGGACAACATAAGATAACCTAGACTAGCCACGTGAAGGGGATGTATGGTGGCTCTCTTCTTTAGGTGCTAAGCAGCTCCAAGAAGTACATCCGACTAAAGCCAGTCTATTAGATACAAAGAAATGCCCTGGGTGTCCTTTATCTTTTGCTGAAAAATTAACCCACCTCAAAATTTATTGCTTTAACTTTAGAACAATAAATATTATTTTTCACTGGTCTGTGGGTTCACTGGGGGTTTCTTTGGGTCTGGGCCAGCACAGCTGGACTTAGTCTACAGTGGCCTGGCTCACATGTCTAGGGCTTGGCAGGCTAATTGGTCTAAGGAGCCACACTCATATGTCTGGCAATGGGTTAGATGTCAGATGAGGTGTTGACATCCTTTCTCTCCTCACCCATCAGGTCAGCTGTGAGTTTTTCACAACGTGGCAGAAGAGTTCCCAGCAGCAAGAGAGAGCAAGCCACCATTTGTAAGCACTTTTTAAAGAATCTCTTTGTATCAGATTTGCTAATGTTCCATAGAACAAAGCAAGTCACATGGCCAAGCCTAGATTCAAAGGGAGGAGAGACTACATCTCTTGAGGGGATAAGCTGGAAAATACCAAGGCTATTCTGTTCAATTCTATCATGGAAGCCAAAATAGAGAGATTGAATGATATTCCTTATAAACTGAATGGATGATTTATCTCAGGGTTTAAACATATTTCCACTGGGGTGGAGGAGACTTTTCTGTTTTAACGACTGAGGTCATCTAGTAAGGCTGCCATCTTGGGTCCGCTACTGCACCCGAGTGAAAGAGTTAAAACCAAAGAGGAAGGCTACAGCTCTGCAGGCCACATGAAAAAATTTCAGTCTTGATCCCAAGAGCAACGGGAAACCATAGAACATGTTAAGGAAAGATAAGATCACTTGGGCTGTGGTGAGGATAGTGATTCTAGAAACTTTTCTGGAAAGGGGAATAGTGAGATAAGTCTTTCGTCATAGAATATGGGGTCAAGGGAAAGATTTTTTGTTTGTTTGTTTGTTTGTTTGTTTGAAAGCAAAAGATGGTTGAAACTAGAGCTTGATAGACTACTGATGGAATGATACAATACTGCAAGAGGTTAGAGGGAGAGCCCTGGGAACTGGGAAGGGAAACTCCAGCATGCATGAAATGTTTGGCTTACAAAAAATTATCATACCATAATATGGTATGATATCATATGATATATCATATCATAAAATTGACTGTATTTTGCTCTATCGTTCTCTGCGTTTCAGAAAAGTCCCATCTCCCCAAACCCTCCATTTTGCTATTTATTTATACTCACTCCTTTACCCCTAACTACTGGCAACCACTGACTCATTCTCCATCACTACAGTGCTCATCTTCTCAAGAATGTCACTTTGAGATTAGCTTTTTTCATTCAGCAGAATGATTTTATTATTATGTTGGTATAATGCCAAGTTGTTGGGCATATCAGTATTTCATTCTTTTATATTGCTGAGTAGTACCCCACTGGGGTCAGCTTCTGATAACATTCCCCAGCTGAGTATATGGTTTCACTATTCTACCAGTTATTCAGGCCAAAACCTTGGCTTCATCTTTGACTCAATTCTCTTCTTCAACCTACACATCCATCAGTAAATCCTCAAGGCTGTACTTTTATAATTGACCTAGAATCTGACTTCTTAATACTTGCGCCGCTGTCATCAAGTTCAGGCCACCATCTTCCTTTGCCAGGGCAAGTGCTTCTACTCTTTCCCCTTGCCCTGCAGTCTGTTCTGCACACAACAGCTAGATTGAGCCTTTTAGAGATTTATTTTTTTTTTTAAAGATTTTATTTATTTATTTGACAGAGAGAGATCACAAGCAGGCAGAGAGGCAGGCAGAGAGAGAGAGAGGAGGAAGCAGGCTCCCCGCTGAGCAGAGAGCCCGACGCGGGACTCGATCCCAGGACCCTGAGATCATGACCTGAGCCGAAGGCAGCGGCCTAAGCCACTGAGCCACCCAGGCCTGATCAGGCCACTCTTCTGCTCAAAACTCTCCAGTGGTTTCAGTGTTGACAATCCAGAGTTGTCACCATGGCCTAAAAGACCCACAGGATTGAGCCCCTAACTACCTCTCTGATATCTTTTCTGTCACCATCCCCCTCACTCACTCTGTTTCAGCTCTAGGGGTCTCTTTGCTATTCCGTTAGTAAGCCAAGCATGCTCGTGCCTCAGAGAATTTGAACCTGCTGTCTTCTCTGTCTGGAACACTCCCTTCGTAGATATCCACATGGCTCAGCCCATCAAATCAATTCCATTTTCTACTTATCAGTCCCTCTCTAATATCTAAAATAGCAGCTACCTGACACCATCGTCTAACCCCTACTCTGCTTTGTTTTTTGTCATAGCACACATATATTTTTCTGTCTCTCAATACTAGAAAAATCTTTTAGGATGAGGACTTTGTTCACTGCTTAACAAGCACCTAAACAGGTGCCTTGCTTGGCATATAGAGCGAGTTCAATGAATATTTTTTATTTAGTAAGTTATAGAAGGAAAAGACAGAATGGGAACACATGTTAATTTCTAGATCTTAGGACATTCTACATTTATTTCATTTTAATTTCAATATAGTTATCATACAGCATTATATTAGTCTTGGGTATACAATACAGTGATTTCATAATTCTATACATCACCCAGTGCTCAAGTGCACTCCTTAATCCCCATCATCTGTATCTCCCATCTCCCCACCCACCTCCCCTATGGTAACCATTAGTTTGTTCTCTATGGTTTTTGTTTTGGTTTGGTTTTTGGTTGTTTTTTGTGTTTTGTGTTTTTTTTAGATTTTATTTGACAGAGAGAGACAGTGAGAGAGGAAATAAAGCAGGGAGAAGCAGGCTTCCCACTGAGCAGGAAGCCCGATGTGGGGCTCGATCCCAGGACCCTGAGAACATGACCAGAGCTGAAGGCAGACACTGAGGGACTGAGCCACCCAGGCGCCCAAGTTTGTTCTCGATAGTTAAGAGTCTGTTTCTTGGTTTGTCTCTCCCCCAACCTCATGTTATTTTTTTTTTTTTTTTAAAGATTTTATTTACTGAGAGAGATATCAAGAGAAGGAACACAAGCAGGGGGAGCTGGAGAAGTAGAAGCAGGCTTCCCACTGAGCAGGGAGCCCAATGCAGGGCTTGATCCCAGGAATCTAGGATCATGAACTGAGCAGAAGGCGGATGGTTAATGACTGAGCCACCCAGACACCTATTGTTTGTTTAAGTTCCACATGTGAGTGAAATCATATGGTATTTGTCTTCCTTTGCCTGACTTATTTCACATAGCATTATACTCTAATTCTATCCAAATTGTTACAAATGGCAAGATTTCATTCTTTTTTATGGTTAAATAATATTCCATTGTGTATATATCACATCTTCTTTATACATTCTCTATTGATGGACACTAAGGCTATTTTTATAATAATCTGGCTATTGTAAATAATGCTGCAACAAATATAGGGGTGCATGTATTCTTTTTATTTAATGTTTCTGTATTGGGGTGGTATGGGGCATTCTGATTTTTCTGTTACTTATTCAGTAAGATAATCAGGGGAAGGTGTATGGGAACTGTAGGGCTACAGATTTGCAGAGACAGTGAAAAGCAAGATAACTAGAAAAATATTGTAATGAAATTTCCAGGCATTGTTCAGAGCCCATTTAAGGTTGAAATTAGTAATTTTAGTGATGCCAGTCTGTTCAGCAAGACAATTTTCTACAACAAGATACAGGCATGGAGAAGCATGTTGGTCCATCTAGGGTGGAAAACTAAGGGGGGAAAAGAGTGGTGGGCAGGCTTAGGAATAAGAGTAGGATTGTAATGGAATACCATTGTATCTAAAATGCATTAAGAGGGGAAGTGAAGGACGCCTGGATGGCTCAGTTGGTGACGCGACTGCCTTCAGCTCAGGTCATGATCCTGGAGTCTCCCGATCGAGTCCCACCTCAGGCTCCCTGACCTTCTCCTCGGTCATGCTGTCTCACTCTCTCAAGTAAATAAATATAAAAGAAAATCTTTTTAAAAGGAGGGGGTAGTGAAGAATGTGGACTAATGGGGGCTTTCAACGGATTAGAAGTACTTCTAATTCGAAGTACAGGACAAGAAGCAGTTGTTCAAAGACTGGTAGGACTCAGCTGAAAAATGATTCCTCTTGTGATTGATTGCCTGTAATGATTATAAGGAAAATTAAAATGACCGCTGAATTATTTGCTTTATTAGAAGTACTTCGAATCCGTTGAAAGCCCCCATTAACTAAAGTTTTAAAAAAGTTAAGTTCTTGAACAGTCAAGCTGAAAGGACATCAGGCTGTAACTGGGCAGAAGGATGTTCTAATTAGTAATCTGTGACGCGATAACGTTTCTGGTGACAAGGTCCAGGTTTTTATTTAAATTTGGGAGGCTGATGTAAGGGTCGCTAGAGATGAGGCCCAGACGGTAACCCGGCAGTTTGACTAAAATTATCAAGGTGGAAGCTAGAGGGGAAAAAAGTAAGACAAGGAGCTGGACGAAGCAAGACGATCTGGAAGAGGCGGTTAAACAGGTGGCAAAGTCTTAAAAGCGTTGGAGAAGCAAGGGTTTTTACAAGAGGTGACCGCATTCGGTACATAACTCCCCGACCTCCTGAACCTGGGGAGTGAGAATACTAATTCTCCAAGGGATGAAGTACCCTCGAGGGACAGCCAGGTCTCCGTCGGAGAAATTCAGAGAAAACTGATCTGGAAGCGGGAATCTCGAAGAAAGAGCGATATGAGAGCAGTGAACTGGGAAGGGGACCGAAGCAGAAGAAAACACGGACACGCCTCGTCCCTAATTTACCTTCCTCCCAACCGGACGCTGAGCACACCAAAGCCCGCAACTAGAAAACAGGCTAAGAGTGGACGCCTACCGGCTCTTTCCAACTCCGCGCGGAAGTCCTCGCACCGGAACGCCGCGATGTCCGCGCTTTCCCATTGGCGGAAACTTCCGCCAGCGTCAGTCCGCTTCCGCCTACGACTCGATCGGGCGGGGCCGTCCCTAGAAGTCACTTCCGTTTGACCCCGCCCCTCGATCCCTTTTTGGCCGCTTCCGGTATTAGGCCCCGCCCCCTGTCCAATGTGGCCACGCCCCCACTCCGCCCCGGCTCGCGGCTCCGGCCCCGCGGCGCCGCTTCCGGTGCGGGCCCCGCCCCGGCTGTGGCCCCCGGCTGCGGAGGAGTCCGAGACGCAGCTGCTGCGCCGGGGCCTGAGTAGTCGCCGCCACCCCCACCGGCGGACGCGGAGCGCCCCGCACAGGTAAGCCCCGTGGGGCCCGGCTCCCCCGTCGCGCGGGAGAGGGGGCTGTAGCAGGTGGAGGGGCCGAAGGGGTGTGAGGGGAGGCAGGTGTGTGGGGGGAGACGCGAAGGCGCGGGCTGGCAGAGCAAGGGGCCCGCGGAGGAAAAGTGAGAGCTCTGGGAGGAGAGCCGAAGCGCCCTGCAACCCTTAGGGTGACTTGAGATAAAGAGATGGGAAGAGTGAGGGCCCCCGGGAACTGAGAGGGCGAGGGTAGGTGGGGTTGGGGCGATCGAAGAAGAGCCAGCGGATTGGCTGGGAGGGCTTGATAGAGGTAAAAGTGATAGGGCTGGACTGGGGGGGGGGTTAAAAAGGCGGCGGGGGGGTGGCTGGCGTAACCGGGAAGGAGGTATGGGGCTTCAAGGGGACCGGGGCCAGAGGGATCCGGGAGCGAAGGTAGCGGGAATGGAAGGGGAGGCCGGGCTCAAAGCTTCAAGCAGCCCGTTGCGCCGGGCAGGGTGGTCCGAGAACTTTAGGGGAAATGGGGGAGGGGGCCGCGTGAAGGGATGAAGTGGTTTAGATTTCTGAGACACAAGTTTTCGAACCGTAGGCAAGTGGCATTGTTGTTTGGATCTTTCGGCTTAGGGACGGCGTAGATGGGCTCTTTTGGGGGAGGGTGTGTGTATTGAGTTGTGGAACTGAGTCATCTCAGTCTTACTAAAGAGGCAGTGAGACGCCTCCCCCTCTGCTGGGGACAGCACACTGAGAAGATGGTGCTACAGGACCAGAAGCAGTTGTTCACAAAGACTGGCAGGACTCAGTTGAAAAATGATTCCTCTTGTGATTGATTGCCTGTAATGATTATAAGGAAAATTAAAATGACCGCTGAATTATTTGCTTTATTCTTTTGTTTAATTTTTTTACGCTAATTGTTTCTATCCTAAATGAATACTTTTGCCAGCTGGATTTAATGTGGGTGTAAATCTTTTCATGTTACACTATAAAAAGGGCTAAAGCAGAATGAAAGCGGTGCGACAGGCATAACTCACACTTTCTCAAGTGCCAAGAGAGGAAGTAAAGGCAGTAAGAGGCAAATTGGAATTTGAATCTTTCACAGATTCCAAAAGGCAAAAGCAGTGCTTCTCAGATGAACAGACAATGAGAATTTTTATCTTTACTTTTTTGCCTAGCATTAAAAATTGCACCTTTTCTCCCTACCCATTAAAAGATTAGTAAATGCCAGCGGTTTTTATTGCTGGGGATGTGATTCCTTCCCCATGAATTTTTGAAGATGCTGAAGACATGTAGTATTTTTAATCTTTATACTCAGTTCTGAAACAGTGAATGCAAATATCAAGTCTCGACCTGTGCAGTGGGGCTTCTTTCATGTGATGACAACATTGCACGCCATGTTGCAAGTCCTGTTCACCTAAAATTTGCCCATGCATAGTAATCCATTCAGTTATGGAGACTTACTGAGGAAACATAACTCAAGTAAGGTTTGTTGGGGCTGGAGCCCTGGAGAGGAGGAAGGGAAAGGAGGAGCTAGAGTGGAGAAGAGGGTGTGAAAGGGGGCTGTGTTTGGAGACTGATTGGTATAAGAATGCTGATAAACCTGCCCCCAGAATACTTTTGGCTTGAAAGCCTTTTCTGTTTGCGTTTGTCCATCGTAGTAGAAGTGAATCAGAAGGAAAAGGGCTGTGAAGAGATTTACTTGGCTGTTTATGAAAAAGAGACATTAGCTTGTTGTTTAGACAATATTGATATCTGTTTCAGTTTAATTAACTTTAAAATCTCCAGAGGAACCCCCCCCCCGTTTGTTTTTTGAGTGACCACTGCAATTTGAAACTCTTGCCTCCTTGCATGTTTCTTTCATGTTGTTGAAATTGGATTCTTTTTGAGGCCGTAATGTACAGTTAGCAGGGCTCAGCCTACTTGAAAAGCAGGCTGGCAATTCGATCTGGGAAAATCTGAAAAGTTTAAACCTAAGAGCAGTTTGCTGTGTTCTGCTTTTGTAAGAGAGAACTCATTCTGTCTGCCTGATAGCTCTGTGTCTAGCTAGGACGGTACTTTCTTTCTCTGAGGGGCCTGGGAACATAAGCCTCATTCTCTCTTTTGTAGGCAGGCTCTTCTTTCCTTCATTATTATGATTTTTCATATTCACAACCTTTGTGCAGTGCAAACCTGGTTGCCTTTTCAGTAATAAAGAGGCCAGCGTTTGATAATGTCAAGATCAGGACACAGAGGTTCACAGGCTAGATGCCATCAGGATGTACTTCTTTTTAAACCCACAGCTGTCCACCATTGTTGAGACTTACCCCACATTTCCTCTCTTAAATCCTGTTCTTCACACTGTTCCCTACCACTCCCCTCCCCGCCCCCCCCAACCCTTCCTCCTCCTAGAACCCGGGCTTTAGAAGCATATGTTTAGTGTTCAGAACCCTAACCCTTTACCAGAAAAAAGAAAGTCTTTTAATACCTGTTTTACTATTGTTTTTCCCCCCTTGTTTCTTCTTTGTGGTTTCTGTTAATCACTTAAGGTTTAGACCCAGTGTGCCGGCCGGGCTGTCCCCAGCTTCAGAGCCATGCCAGTCGGCGGCTGAAGCTTGAGGCAGTGATGGAGCCCCTGGCACGACAGAAGCAGCCGCGGCAGCCACCGCCACAGCAGGCCCCACACCTGGCGCCTCTGCAGATGGATGCCAGAGAGAAGCAGGGGCAGCAGATGAGAGAAGCCCCATTCTTGTATGCCCAGAAGCTGGTCGCACAGCAGACCCTCCTTTCTGCGCCCCCCGGGAGGCCATCTGGCAGCCCTACCCTGGGCCCCCTGGCCAGAGGGCCACCGTCCGCTGCCGTGGCCCGAGTTTTTGAACAGAGCAATGTGAACTCCGAGCCTGAGGAGGAGGAGGGAGGTCTGGAAGATGAGGATGGGGATGATGAAGTTGCAGAGGTGGCTGAGAAAGAGGCCCAGGCCGCGTCCAAGTATTTCCATGTGCAGAAAGTGGCTCGCCAGGACCCCAGAGCAGTGCCTGGATCTGGTCTGCTTCCAGCACCAGCACTCCCAATGCGTGGCCAGCAAGCTAAAGAAGACCATACCAAAGATGCTTCCAAGGCCCCACCTTCGGTCTCCACAGCTGGGCAGCCGAGCTGGAATCTGGATGAGCAGCTCAAGCAGGTCAGTCTTCATGGTGCAGGGGGTCATTTGTTCTTCCTAAAGGCTGGGCGAGAAGAGTCCTGCCAGGGCCAGCATCTCTGCCATTCCGTGCCTTCTCATCCCACCTCTGTGACCCAACAGCCTAGCCATGAATAGACTTTGAATTTCTTTTCTCATACTTGTTTTCTTGATTACAGCACTGAAATGTGCAGGTTACTAGTCCTAATATAGATTGTTTCAAATGGGATGTGAAAGAATGTCAGTACAGTCTTTTTTTTTTTTAAAGGAAGGATGAGGTTGCAACAGTGTTATGCGGGGATATCTAAAAATGCAATGTGTGACTCTAATTACAGTTCTTTTAGTGAAAGAACAATCTTGCCTAAGACCGTTCCTTAGCTCCAGGCTAAACCAGGATCATGCCCTTTAAGGACAGTTTTGTTGTTTTGCAGTTACATATAGCTGACAAGAAGTGCTTGCGTTGTGTATATTTTCCAACAAAAAACATTGCAGACATTTCATTTCACCCTTACACCATCCCCTTTGAAAGAGGAAGGGGTAGGGGCGCCTGGGTGGCTCAGTGGGTTAAAGCCTCTGCCTTTGGCTCAGGTCATGATCCCAGGGTCCTGGGATCAAGCCCCGCATCAGGCTCTCTGCTCGGCAGGGAGCTGGCTTCCCCCTCTCCCTCTGCTTGCCTCTCTGGCTACTTGTGATCTCTCTGTGTCAAATGAATAAATAAAATCTTTAAAAGAAAAAAAAAGAAGAAAGGAAGAAAGAGGAAGGGGTAGACCTCAAAATTCCCAGCTTAACCAAGGCCAGCTTAATTGGTTTTCAAACATAGGTGAGCATCACAGTCCTCCCGAGAGCTTTAAAAAATACAGATTATAAGGTCTTAAAGAATTATATTGGAGTGGAGCCTGAGGAATCTGTGTTCTTAACCAGGCCTTTGGTTTCTAATTGCTCTTTCCCTTTCTGACCTGCTGTGCAGTTTTTCCTCACCCAGAGAGCCGGGAGTGCTGCTGATGGGTTGTCCCAGGTTAAGTGACTCATTGATGCTGAGACAGGGAGCTTGTGACAAAGCTGGTAGTACCTGGATACTTCCTATAAATACAGGCTCTTCAGTGGCCCAGTGGTACTCTTTGGAAATCCGTTGTGAAGAGCTGTGGGTTTTCACAGGGCGACTGAGAAGTCATCTAAGAAAGGTCCTTTGGAGCCTGAAAAATCAGCGTCTTTGTAGAAAGGAGCCCTGTGTAGTTGATCAGAGTTTTAGCGCAGCGGTATTTGCAGTGGATTCCAGAGCCTGCAAAGTGGGGTTCAGTTCCCATCTCTTCCAGTTATTACCCTTGTGATCTTTCCGGAGGGCTGTCAGTCTCTCTGAGCGTGGGTCTTTCATCCCTGAAGTGAAAATGATGAAGTATGCCTCTCCCAGGGATGGTGAGAGGTCTGACTGAGCTAGTGTGTGGTCGGTCTTCGTGCTCCCTGTGCTCCTCTCTGCACAGAGCACCATCCTCTGCTGCAGCCCCACAGATGGGACGGGCTGGGCTCAGAAGCAGGCAGAAGATGCCGAGGTGCCCTGGGGTTTTCCCTCTGCTCGCTCCGCGGTAGTGGCTGGGCTGGGACTTGGATCGGAGAGTCCCAGCTTCCACGACAGCAGCAGCCTGGCCGCCAGCCCAGACCCGCCTCCTGGCTGATTGCTTTAGTTTAGCAAAACATCTGTGAGTTGCCTGCAGCCCCCGCGCTGCCTTGTGGCTGGCAGAGTTCCATGCCGGCCGCTGAGTCAGCTCATAGTGGGATCCCGCCCTAACAGCACTGGGAAAGTTCAGGCCCGAGGCGGCTGGGCTGCCCCCGCCTTGGCAGCTGGCCAGCCTCTGCGTGTGTGCGGTCGTTCCTAGAAAGTGCAGCCGCGTGCGAGGAACAAGTGGAGCTCCAGAGCCTGTCTGTCTTCAGGAAGTGCAGCAGGTGTTGAGGTCAAGCCATTAGAACTTTGAAAAAAGAGACTCTTCAGAAGCGGCGTGTGCACGCACACTCGAGTGCACAGTGGCAGGCACCCAGCGCCGGGTTCTGGGCGAGTCAGCCCCATGACTACACAGCTCAGTGCTCAGGCGCTGGCTGCTGGTTTCTGAAACCCTTTGAGTTCATTTTAAGTTTCCGAGGCGTACTCACTAATTATAGACTGCCTGGCAGAGCACCTGCCAGAATGTTTTATAAACACCAGCAGAGCCGAGACCAAATCTCACACCCTAAATTCCCCTTTGCCTTGGATTTGGAGATCGAGAACTGGGTTAGGGGGTCATTGGGTAATGGTGACTTTGAAATCTCTGATGCGCACCTCCTTTTCCTTTTGAATTTAGTTTTAGAAAATCGCTTTGGCCTGTGCCCACCTCCTTTGTCTAATCCCATCTTTAAAGCAGTAAATAAAGGGCTCCTGGGTGGCTCAGTCGGTTAAGCATCTGCCTTGGACTCAGGTCATGATCCCAGGGTCCGGGGATCCAGCCCCATATCAGGCTTCCTGCTCATCGGGGAGTCTGCCTCTCCCCTTCTTCTCCCTTCCCCCTGCTGGTGCTCTCCTGTGTTCTCTGCTCTCTCACACTCTCAGTGAATGAGTAAAATCTTCAAAAAAAAAAAAAAAGGAGCAAAACAATATGCTTAGAGATTTAAAAAAAAACTTTTTTTAAAGTTGTGTTTATGAAGTGGGGCGGAAAAAATATCCTTGGAGAGAGCCTGTAGAAACCATTACAGACCATGAAACTAGCTTTTGTATTGTTGACAGTCTTTTGTTTCTTACGCAGTTAACTTGTAGAGAGCAGAAATGGAGTATTCCTTGCTCCAGCAACAGTTACAATGATCTTCTGCAGGTAATACAAAATGATCTCACTGTCAGTGTGTTGCGGTGTCCATTTTGTTTTTTTATATAACAGACTTTTACAGAGGCTTCTTTGGGCCAGGCCTGAGCCCCATGGACTAAGGAACTCACAGTCTAAGTAGCGGCCGTGTGGAAATCTCAAGGGGCATTGGGTCTCATTGGGTCTTGGGTTGCAGTAATTTCACTCTATCCTCAGTCAGATGAAGCCCAGCTGCCCAGCCCTAGCTATGCTGCAGATACTTTCTTTTTTCCTTTTTTAAAAAGGTATGTATTTGTTTATTTGAGAGAGAGAGAAGGAGCATGAGCTGCGGGGAGAGGGAGAAGCAAACTCCCCTCTGAGCAGGGAGCCCAATGCAGGGCTTGATCCTAAGACCCCAGGGTCACAGCCTGAGCCAAAGGCAGATGCTTAACCCACTGAGCCACCTAGGCAGCCTATGCTGCAGATATTTTAAAATAAGTTTTTGTTTCAGACATTCATATACCAAAGTAAAACATTAATTTTGTCTACAGCATAGCTAACATAGCTTGGTCAACTAATAGGAATTCTCAATATTTTGTAAGACTTGGGCAGGGTAGGGGTGCAGGTCAGCAGGCATCTGCCAACCAAAAAGCAAAATTTAAAAAGTTTAAGGACTCTACAGATTACCTTTTGTTTTGTAATCCCTTTCTTAGAACATGTGAAGTCAAAGTAATTTTATGGATTCTCTTTAAAGAAACTCTTAGAAAATAATTGCTTCTTAAGGCCCGGATCGTTAAGACAGAGTATAGTGTTCTCTGACACCAGAGTGATGGGAAGATGGATAATGCCATCGAGCCAGGCATTCTAAAGCCCATCAGATTTCAATGGGCAGAGTAAATAATTGTAAAACAAGGCAGCAGACAAAGAACTGAGTGTCCTTTCTCTCGAGGGAGATCAGTAGAGCCCTGTCAGCATACAACCAAGTGGGGGGTTGTTGCTGGCCTGTTAGGGGTGGTTTTCTGTCCTCCTGGGAAGAGGATAGTTCAGGCAATACAGGCTTTGTCTGTCTTGAGCCTTTTAGTGGAGCCAGCTTTCTAGAAGGGTGTAGACTCCCTCCCAGAGAATAGAAAGATGAGCAATAGCTTGATAGGCATGGGGGAGCCAAAGTGTGTATGTTTGATTTTTTGCATACTTGGGCGTCTCCTCGGTCACTGAGTGTGGGAAGGAGGAAGGATGGCTGACTGCTTGGCCTCTGGAATCTATTAGCAAGAGTTTCTCTAAGTAGTAAGGTGCCGTTTCTTGGGCTAGTTCAACTTTTCTTGGTTCATATTGCATGTCTTTGGAACATTTGTTGCTTTTTGTAAAGATTGTGTGAACTATTGCCTGAATAAAAATAAAGTCATAAACTTTCCTCGGTTTCTTTGTAGGTCTGTCTTGCATGTCCTTAGCTTCTATGGTGGAATCGAATCAGTGGTTCTAAGTTGAGGTTGATCTCCCCACCCTCCCAGCTACCCACCCTGCTCCCAGCTGTTGTTTGGCAGTGTCGGGAGACATGTTTGCTTGTGGAGACTATGGTGGGGGAGATACGCTACTGTAGTGAGTAGAGGATCATCTGGTAAACATCCTGTCCCACACAGGACAGGCCCCCACAACAAAGAATTACCTGGTCCAAAATGTCAGTAGTGCCGTGTTGAGAAAAGCCAGCTGTACATTGTGTAATTAGAAAAAGAACATATGCCATCCTTTCATCAGATACTGCCCTAGACTCTGTTCCTTTGTATTTCAGTCTTGGTCACTGAAGAGTTTGGCAACCTTGAGTTTTCGTCACATCTACTTTCAATATCTGTGAACTCAATATCTTGAGTTCATGTCTTTCCCCATAGTCACCTGGGTGACCAGTCTGTCACTTAGGAGAGGATTGGGACCTAGAACTTGTGCTCTCTCATTTGGCTCAACCAATGGTGCTTCCAGCATAGCATTCCATGATGTCTAAGATGTCTGTGGTGATTTGTGACATAGCTTGGTTGCCCTTTTAGACATTAACCCCAAAAAGTTAAGGCATAAATCCTCAGCAAGTGTGTTAATTAGTAACAGATTTAATTATTAAATCAACATTGGTTTTGGAGCCAGAAGATGTGGATTTAGATCCTAGCTTCACTGCCTGCTCGCTATAGTACTCAGGACAGGTGTCCTGACCTGGCACTCTGAACCTGTACTTGCATGTATCCCAGAGGATGGAAATCATAGTCTCCCACTGTGCTCAGGGAGCAACTGTAAAGTTGTTACCAAGGTGGAGGAAGAGTACAAGTATGAAACATCTTTGTAAATTTATACCATCAAACAAGCCTGGGTCAGATTGGTGTTAGTGCTGAAATAGTTTTTGAAGTGGTAATTCTTCAGTATTTACTACTTTTGTAGGTAAGATGCTCCATAAATCCTAGACACTGCTCTGAAACAGTTCCTTTTCAAGTTTCGCAGAGCTGTGACCAAACTCTCTTATTCCAGAATTCTCTGAAACATTTCAGGATTATGTGAGCTGAAACCACTGCCCTTTATTTTTTTTAAGTCAACACTTTAAAAGCTGCTTCTTTCCACGTTAAAATAGGGCTATGTGCTTGTTTCTTCTTTAGGTAGAACTAAGCTTTATTTACAATGAATTCTTTTTTTTTTTTTTTTTTTAAGATTTTGTTATTTGGGGCGCCTGGGTGGCTCAGTGGATTAAGCCGCTGCCTTCGGCTCAGGTCATGATCTCAGGGTCCTGGGATCGAGTCCTGCATCGGGCTCTCTGCTCAGCAGGGAGCCTGCTTCCTCCTCTCTCTCTCTCTCTCTGCCTCTCTGCCTACTTGTGATCTCTCTCTGTCAAATAAATAAATAAAATCTTAAAAAAAAAAAAAAAAGATTTTGTTACTTGTTTGAGAGAGAGAGAGGACATGAGCAGGCAGAGGAGCAGAGCTCCTCCCCACTGGAGCCCGATGTGGGGCTGGATGCCAGGACCCCAAGGTCACAACCTGAGCCAAAGGCAGATGCTTAACCAACTGAGCCACCAAGTGCCCCGAATTTACATTGGATTCCTATAAATACATGGTCTTGACTTAACTGAGGTCCTTACCCTTCTTACCAAACACGATCCCACCACACACATCTGAGATCCCATCCCCCTCCTAATTTTCAGGGACTCGCCACATCAGAGAAAGGCCTATTTCCCTGATTCTTCAGACCCACTGGCTTCTGAAGCTTTTTCAACCTTCATACGTGTTCTGCTGTCTCCCACATTTTTAATGTTTTTTTTTTAAAGGTTTTATTTATTTGAGAGAGAGAATGAGAGACAGAGAGCATGAAAGGTGGGGGAGGATCAGAGGGAGAAGCAGACTCCCTGCTGATCAGAGAGCCCAGTGTGGGACTCGATCCCAGGACCCCAGGATCATGACCTGAGCCACCCAGATGCCCTGTCTTCCACATTTAAAAACAACAACAACAACAACAAAAAGACTCCTTTAATCCATAAATCTGTTTGGGTCATTTGTTACAAGGGAATTAGGAGTTATTTTTTAAGAAACTTTCCCTGGTGGACACATCTCCTTCCGGGTTAGTTCCCGTTGTTCCCCCAGCAGAGCCTCTCAGAGGCATTGTCTGCACTCTCTACCTCCACTTTGTCACCTCCAGCTCGCTCCTCAGCGCACTTCAGTCTACACTCTGACTCTCGCATGTTCCTGACGTTCCTCTTGGTGAGGCCTCCCAGGGACCACCATGTGGCCGAGCCCCGCCTACCCTCACCTCACTTGATTTCTCAGGGGTATTGAATACAGTAGACCCCTCTCCTTGAAACATTCTCTTTGCTTTCTGTACCCCCTCTGTTGCCTTATTTTCCTTTCTCTGTGTCTCTTCTGTCTGACCACTAGAACCCCAAGTTCCCCAGGGTTTAGTCACCAACCGTCTTCTCTTTATCTCCCTCCCCGGGCAATTCCGTTCAGTCTCACGGCTTTAAATACTATCCACAAGCCTTTGACTCCGGTATGCATTGTTCGAGCCCGCTCAGATAGTTTACTGGCGTCTCAAGTTTAACACATACAAACCTGAACTCCCTTACAATTACTTCCTCCTTTATTTCTCCATCTCTGTAAAGGACATTTCTGTCCATTTAGTGATTCATACCAGAAGCCTTGAGAGTTCACTGTCTCTCATACCTCCTACTCTGTCACTCCATCTGGTGGTGTCCAGTCATCACCAGGTCTTACCATTTCCCCCATTTATTTTTTTTTAATTTTTTAAAAAGATTTTATTTATTTATTTAACAGACAGAGATCACAAGTAGGCAGAGAGGCAGGCAGAGAGAGAGAGAGGAGGAAGAGAGAGCCTGAGCAGAGAGCCTGATGTGGGGGCTCCATCCCAGGACCCTGGGAACATGACCTGAGCCGAAGGCAGAGGCTTTAACCCACTGAGCCACCCAGGCGCCCCCATTTAAATGTCTAGAATTCTGCCCCATCTCTCCTCCACTATCCTCTACCTAAACCAGGCTACCTACCTCCTGCTGGAGCTATCAACAAGTGTCTGTGTCTTCCCTCCCCCATTCTAATCCATTCTCTACACAGTAACTAAAATGATCTTCTAAAACACAAATCAGATATGTCACTTCTTTAATGCCATCCAAGTATGATGTCAGTTGCTCTGATTGTAAAAGTCAAAATCTGCAAAATCTGATCCCTTCCTGTTTGTCAGCCTTATTTTTGCAAACGTCCTCACCTATCACTGTACTCCTGTACTACGCCAGCCACCCTGGCCCTTTCACATGTTGGTCCTGCCTAGAACACCACTCTAGGCTAACTCTGTCCCGCCTTCGGTTCTCCCCGGAAACATCACAAACATCACTCCCTCAGTGGCACTGTCTTGACCTTTAGTGCAGATGAGGTTATATCCTGTCAATGAACATTATCCTTTTATATTTGTGTGATTGGTTGGTTTGGTATCTGATTCCTGTACTAGATCGTAAACTCTAAGAGAACAGGGACCCATCTTCCTTGCTTATCATGTATTCTGGTGCCCAGCAGAGTGATGGCAGGTGGTATTTGTGTCTTCCACTGTCTTTTACTTTCCCCTGTTTTTGTTTCTGTCATTTAACGCAAATGGCATCATTTCATTTTTAAAGCAGTCTTAGATTCACAGCAAAACTGATCGATTTCCCACACCACCCCTGCCCCAACCAATGCACGGCCTCCCCCACTATCAAAAGCCCCCACTAGAGGGGTCCATCTGTTGCAATCGATGAACCTGCACTGAGACATCATTATCACCCAAAGTCTATAGTTTATCTTAGGGTTCACTCTTGGTGTTGTATGTTTTGTGGGTTTTGACAAACATGTAGTGGCATATATCCACCATTGTAGGATGGTACAGAGTAGTCTCACTGCCCTAAAAGTCCTCTGTGCTCCACCTCTTCATCCCTCCTTCCCCTTCAACCTCTGGCAACCCCTGACTTTTTTTTTTTTTTTTTTTTATTGTCTCCATAGTTTTACCTTCTTCAGAATACCATATAGTTAGAATCATGTAGTATATAGCCTTTTCAGATTGGCTTCTTTCACTTAATAAGATTCCTCCATGTCATTTCATGGCTTGGTAGCTCATTTCTTTTTAGCTTTGAATAATATTCCATTATTATACCACAGTTTTTTTTATCTGTTCACCTCCTGAAGGACATTTTCATTGCTTTGGGAATATGAATAAACCTGCTATAAAAATCTGGGTACAGGTTTTTCAGCTCGTTTGGGTGAATACCAAGGAACACAACTGCTGGATTATGTTAAGAGTATGATTAGTGTTATAGGAAGCTGCTAAACTGTCTTCCAAAGTGGCTGTACCATCTTGCATTCCCACCAACAATGAGTTAGTGTTCCACATCCTTGCCAGCATTTGGTGGTAGTGGTAGTAGTGTTTGGTATTCTGGCCTTTTTTTTTTTAATTGAAATTATCATTGAGATAATTATAGATTCACATGCTGTTATAAAAAGAATAATTCAGAGAGGTCCCCATACACTTTGCCCAGCTTTCCCCAATGGTAACTTTTATTTATTCTTATTTTGTTTTTTTTTAGATTTTATTTATTTGACAAAGAGAGTGCATGAGCAGGGGAAGGGGCAGAAGGAGAGAGAGAAACAGACTCCCCTGCTGAGCGGGGAGGGAGCCTGACTCAGGGCTTCATCTCAGAACCTTGAGACCATGACCTGGGCCAAAGTGTCAGACACTTAACTGACTGAGCCACCCAAGTGCCTCCAGTGGTAACATTTTATAAAACTATAATATCACAACCTGGTGATCAGTGTCATTATCTACTGATCCTGTTTAGATTTTCCAAACTTTACTTGTATTTAGTTGTATGTTTAATATATCTTCTGAAATTCTTGTTACTTAATAAATGCATTAGAAGCTGTAGTTTTCTCTCAAGGTCACACTTTTGCTGGACACCACAAATATTGGTATGTAGCTTTTCATTGGTTAGTACTAAACATTTCATTATTTTAGTTGTTATTGCTTCTTTAATCCATGGATTATTCAGAATGTTTCTTAGTTGCCAGATATGTGGGTTTTTAAAATATATTCATTTATAGCTTTATAATTAACCTCTAACCATTGTGGTTAGTGAGCTGGTATGATAATAATTTCCTGGAATTCGTTATTTGTCCTTTGTGTTGGCTTATATATGATGAGTTTCTATAAATTCTCCATGTGTGCTTGGAAAGAATTAAATTTTCCTTTTGATAGATGTGGGGTTTGTGTATCTGTCTGTTGGATCAAGCGTATTATTAGCTGTATTAATCAAATCTTCCTTATCCTTACAAAGTTTTGTTTGTGTAATCAGTTTCAAAGAGAGCCGAATTAAAGTATTCCAAGGTAGGATTGGCTTTCTTTTGATGAGTGTTAGTACTTTTTTTTTCTTACACATTCTGCTCTTTATATCTTAAAACCACAAATAAAAGACTTACAATCTCTGCCTTTTTATTAGATTAATTTAATCCATGTAGTTAATTAGGATTGGTGATAAATGTGGGTCTATTTCTGCCCTCTGGCTCTGGATTTTCAGTTTGACTAAGGGTTCTCTTTGCTTCTTGTTTTGTCCTCTCCTTTCTTTTGTTCATTTGATTGAGGTTTTTTTGTTTTGTTTTGTTTTTTAATTCAACCTTTGTCTCCTCTACTGGTTTAGAAGTTACATTTCTATTTCTGTTCTTTTCTTGGTTACATTTAGATTTTACTTTGCATTCTTGACTTTCAAACAATAGTAGGACTGTAGAGATTCTAGTTTTAACTTCTGCTCCACTCCCATCTTCCAGTCTATTGTGGCCAGTATTTTAGTTCCAGTTTGTTCTAACCCCTCCCCCAAATTAGTTTTCTCCCCTAATACTAATGGCAAGTCTTTAGACTTCTCAACAGGTTTATCTGGTTTTTTTTTTTTTGTTTTTTTTTTTCTCTCCATGACTTCCTACAGCCCACTCTCTCCCTTTAGGCTTGGTCTTTATACTTTTTTACAAACTCTTTTAGCAGAGATTTATATACAGTAAACTTTAGTCTTGGTATGTCTGAAGAAAGTTTTTTAATTTATATCTTTATTTTTCTTTATTCTTGTATAATTGATCATAGCTTTTAATTCTAGATTGACACTGATTTTCTTTTTCTTTTCTCTCTCTTTTTTTAAAAAGATTTTATTTATTTATTTGACAGAGAGAGAGATCACAAGTAGGCAGAGAGGCAGGCAGAGAGAGAGGGAGAAGCAGGCTCCCTGCCGAGCAGAGAGCCCAATATGGGGCTCCATCCCAGGACCCTGGGATCATGACCTGAGCTGAAGGCAGAGGCTTAACCCACTGAGCCACCCAGGCGCCCCTTCTTTTCTCTCTCTCTTTTTTTTTAAGATTGTATTTATTTATTTGAGAGAGAATGAGCGAGAGAGAGCATGAGAGAGGAGAAGGTCAGAGGGAGAAGCAGACTCCCCAAGGAGCTGAAAGCCCGATGCGGGTCGTCTTGATCCCCGAAGTCAGGGATCATGACCTAAGCTGAAGGCAGTCGCTCAACCAACTGAGCCACCCAGGCGCCCTTCTTTTCTCTTTTTAAGTAGGCTCCATATCCAGTGTGGAGCCCAACACAGGGCTTGAACTCAAAACAGAGTCAGATGCCCAACTTACTGAGCCACAACAGGCACACCCCCTCCCCGCTTTTTTTTTTAACGTGGACTCTGATTTTTCTTAACATTTTGATGATGTGATTTCATCTCTCCTAGCTGCTGTTTTGCTGTTGAGAAGTCTGTTGTCTAATTGTCACTTTTATGAATCCTTTTTCTCTCTTGTGACTTTTAAGATTTTCCTTTTTGACTCTTGTTATTTTGCACTTGCACTTCTGTATTCTAGGTTTGGACTTACTTTTATTTGTTCCACTTGGGCCTTGTTCTGCTCGTTCAACCTGACCTGAGTCTTTTTTTTCTTTGGCTCCTCTTTTTCTTTTTTCTTTCCCCCTGACCCTCTCATTCATTCTTCTCTGTATCTTTTATAGCCTTATCTCTCTCTGTCATCCCCCTGCATTCTGGAATATTTTCACATTCCATTTCCCAATCTTGAATTCTCTCTTCCGCTCTGTCTCCTCTGCTCAATAACTTAAAAAATTGTTTATCTTAATATTGTGTTTAATTTCTGTACTTTTTTTTTTAAACTTTTAAAAAATCTGCCTGTTTTTACCACTTGGTTTCTATTCCTTCCTTTAAGGTCTTTGAATATCTTTAACTTTTTAAAAACTATACTACGGAACTGTTAGAACTTTTTATTATGGACATCTGTAGTGTACAAAAGAGAGGATGGTAACGAGCTGCCTGTCTGTGTCCTTTACTCAGTTTTCAACAATTACCAACATTCTGCCATTCTTTAAACATGCTTATTTTAGAGATGCTTTTAGATGATTCTCTTATCATTCTTGGAGCACAGGTTCTTGTCATGTTACTCTCCCATGTGGTGGTTTATTACCTCTTGTGGTGTTTTTGTTTTTCCAGCATAAGCTCATTTTGAGTTGGGATTTGGTTCCATGGGAGTCTCATGTGCTAGATTATGGAAGCATTCCTAAGGGGAGTTTTGTCTGCTCCTCCGCGGGGGCCCTGCAAGTTTAGCTGGTTGTCATCGTTTTGGAGTGATGTGAATTTGGAGTCTCCATCTGTGCCTGGTGAGAACCTGGGCTTCTGTCTCTCACGGACCCCGTTTTTCCATGAGGGCCATGACAAACAGCAAAATTCCTTACTTTTTCAGGCCAGTGGGCAGTTTTTAAAGCCCCAGTTAATGGGAGATGGAAGTGTAGTTCTTCTGGCCCTGACTTTATGCATTTATCTCAGTGCTGGGTCCTGGCATGTAGGGCACCTGCAGCCTGGACGCTCCCTCTTGGGATTAAATCCACCATCCTCAGGCCTCAGATGTTAAGAACCGTATCCAGGTCCTTCTCCCTTGAGTCCTACAGCTTTGGCACCTGCTCACCGATGGTTAATTCCTTCTTGTTTCTGGCCCTGAGGATTCTGCTTTCTGTCTTGGTTTCAAGCTTAGCTATATGTGTAAGGAGTGTGGAGTGCTGGATTTTTTTTTTTTTTTTATAAATTTAAATTTTTTTTTTTTTTTAAGATTTTATTTTTATTTATTTGAGAGAGAGAGACAGTGAGAGAGAGCATGAGCGAGGAGAAGGTCAGAGGGAGAAGCAGACTCCCCATGGAGCTGGGAGCCTGATGTGGGACTCGATCCCTGGACTCCAGGATCACGCCCTGAGCCGGAGGCAGTCGTTTAACCAACTGCGCCACCCAGGCGTCCCTGGATTTTTTTTTTTTTTAAGATTTTATTTATTTATCTGACAAAGATCACAAATAGGCAGAGAGGCAGGCAGAGAGAGAGGGGGAAGCAGGCTCCCCGCCGAGCAGAGAGCCCGATGTGGGGCTTGATCCCAGGATCCCAGGATCACAACCTGAGCCAAAGGCAGAGGCTTAACGCACTGAGCCACCCAGGCGCCCCTGCTGGATTTTTTCTAGCATTTCTGAGTGAGGTTTTCTTTGGAGAGGGAAGGGAGCAGTGGACTTCATATCAGCCTGTCCTCGGTCATGGTTTTGTTTGCTGGGTTTTTTTGTTTTTTATTTTTTTTTAATATTTTATTTATTTATTTGACAGACTGAGATCACAAGTAGGCAGAGAGGCAGGCAAAGAGAGAGAGATTGGGAAGCAGGCTCCCCGCTGAGCAGAGAGCCCGATGCGGGGCTTGATCCCAGGATCCCAGGATCGTGATCTGAGCCAAAGGCAGAGGCTTTAACCCACTGAGCCACCCAGGCGCCCCAACTCCTGTTTTTGATTTTATTTTTTTTTTTAAGATTTTATTTATTTATTTGACAGATGGAGATCACAAGTAGGCAGAGAGGCAGACAGAGAGAGAGAGTGAGAGTGAGAGGAGGAAGCAGGCTCCCTGCTAAGCAGAGAGCCTGTCTCAGGGCTCTATCCCAGGACCCCTGGGATCTTGACCTGAGCCAAAGGCAGAGGCCTTAACCCACTGAGCCACCCAGGCGCCCCCTGTTTTTTATTTTAATAGCTTGGGCTTTTGACCTCTTGTGTGCCAGGTACTTGCCTTATTTCCCTGAGTTGTGTGAGGCACGCCCTGATATTATCACCCTTTATGTGTTTATTTTACAGATGAGGAAAGAACTGTGTTCCTTATGATCTCAGAGTTGGGAAGCTGGGCTATTAACCCAGGGGGTCTGACTTCAGCCGCCAGGCTTTGCCACCTCTTGTGCTCCCTATCGCTCCATTCCAGATAGAGCAGGGCAAGAATAATCTTTTTTTAATACTTACATTACTCTAAAAGTAACTTTGATTTCTTTTTTCTCATTGTCAGAGTAATTCAGACTTATTTTAGGAAACACGAAAAATATAAACATTTGTAAAAGAGAAAATATAATCACCATAACCACGTAACTTAGATGTAACTGTAAATATTTTCTTGTGCAGTTGACCCTTGAGCAACATGGGTTTGAACTGGATGGGTCCGTTGATACGTGTATTTTTTCCCCGAAAATATAGTACAGTACTGCAGATGTGTTTTCTCTTCCTGTGATTTTCTTAAATAACAGTTTCTATTCTTTAGTTCAGTTTTCTGTAAAAATACAGCATATTATATATATATACACACACACACATAATATGTGTTAATTGTATGTTATCAGTAAGACTTCTTGTCAACAGTAGGCTATTGGTAGTTAAGTTTTTTGGGAATCAAAAGTTACACTGAGATTCTGCACTGTATGCGGGGGTCAGCACTCCTCATTCCTAATCCTGGTGTTGTTCAGGGGTCAACTGTATTTCCTTTGCGTTAAAAAAAAAAAATGCCTGTAGGGGCACCTGGGTGGCTCAGTTGGTTGAGCATCAGAGTCTTGGTTTCAGCTTGAGTCATGATCTCAGGTCCTAGGATCAAGCCCCAGGTCAGGGCTCTGAACTCAGCAGGAAGTCTGCTTGAGATTCTCTCTGCCCCCTCCCGCTGGCCCTCCTCACAGTGCGTGTTTGTACTCTCTCTCAAATAGATATATAAATCTCTTTTTAAAATGCCTGTGATTAAAAAAAAAAAAAATGCCTGTGAAAGGCATTTCATATATGATTTTATGCCCAACTTTTGTCACGTAGTAGACCATGAGTAATTTTTATCATTAAAATATATTGTAAAGAATTATTTTAAATGTTCAATTTTTTAAAAACATATTACAGAAGTTAAATTAACTTCAATAATTTTAGAAATATAGAAATGTATAAAGTAAAAGCCTGACTTCCAGCTGGTCATTGTTGTTAACACTTGGTACTCTGTGTCTTTTCAGAACTTTCTTCTTTACAAATGCATTTTGCTTGTTTTTAACAAAATAGGAACTCTACATGTTATTCTGTAAGGTACTGTTTTACTCAGTGTTATGGCTGTCTTTCCCTGTGTGTTCATAATGAGCTGCATATTAATATTTTTATAAGCATTTATCTCAGAATTATACAAGTAATATGAATAGATGCTCAGGAAAATTAAAGCCACATAGGAAGACACAGAATAAAAATTCATAGTTTAAAAAAATACAGTGTCCTGGGGCACCTGGGTGGCTCAGTCGGTTAAGCTTCTGCCTTCAGCTCAGGTCATGATCTCAGGGTCCTCATCGGGCTCCCTGCTCAGCAGAGAGCCTGCTTCTCCCTCTCCCTCTGTCTGCTGCTTCCCTACTTGTACTCTCTCTCTCTGTGTCAAAAAAATAAATAAAATCTTTAAATACATGTATATATACACACACATATATATGTATATATTGTTCTGTTGTGTACTATGCTCTCTTCCATCCCACCCCACCTGTCTGGCAGGAGGCTAACCTTTCTGGCTAGACAGCCAGTTGGCACGAATCAGCCTGTAGGGCTTTTCCTATATGTTTACTTACTTAACTGTATAGTTGCAGAACGTGTTAGGGAAGAGAGAGAGTGTGTGTTTGTGTGTAGTGTGTGTTTAGTATAAATTAAACTATCTTTGTAACACTCTACACTGTGTCTGCATTTCTGTGGTAGGTGAGATTATCCTAGAGATTGCGTTTGTTGTATGAGAGTGTATATGTATATTATATTATCTTTCCCTGTTTGCCTTTTATTTGTTCTTGTCTTATCCTGCTTGTGGCCTTTTTTTTTCCCTTTCTTTTTTTCATTATAAAAACTACATGAGATTACCCTCCTAACAAAACTTTAAGTGTACAGCACACCTTAACTATAAACAATGTTGTCCAGAAGATCTCTAGAACTTTTTCAACTTGCATGATGGAAGCTTAAACCCTTTGAACAGCCACTCTTCATCTCCCTTCCCTGCCAGGCCACAGTGACCACCATCCCCCTTTCTGCTTTGGTGAGTTTGACTATTTTAGTTACGCTATGTAAGTGGAATCATGCAGTATCTGTCCTTCTGTGACTGGCTTAGTTCACTTTCATTACATTTATTTAACTTTTTATTGAAAGATTTACATTATTTAATATAATGCTCTCCAGGTTCATCCATGTTACCACATCCTGTCCTGTAGGATTTTCTTCTTTTTAGTGACTCAGTAGTAGTCTGCAACTGAGTAGAGCTGACACACAGTGTTACATTAGTTTCGGGTGTACAACACAGTGATTGCACAAGTCTCTACTCTATGGCGTGCGCACAGCAAGTGTAGCTCGGGTCCGTCACCATGCAACACTGTTACAGTATCATCCACTAGCTTCACCCTACTACACCATTTATCCCCATGATTTACTCATTCCATAACTAGAAATCTTTCTCCCCCTCACCCCTTCACGCATTTTGCCCAACCTCCTATCTCCCTCCCCTCTGGCAAAATCAGTTCATTCGTCTCAGTTCACTCATTTATGGGTCTGTTTCTGCTTTTTCTTTGTTTCTTTTGTGTATGCATTTGTTTTTTAGATTCCACATATAAGTGAAATCATATGGGTCTTGTCTTTCTCTCTCTGACTTACTTCACTTAGCATTACAGCCTCTAGGTCCATCCATATCGTTGCAAATAGCAAGATCTTACTCTTTGTTATGGCTGAATGATAGTCCTCTTCGTGTGTGTGTGTGTGTGTGTGTGTGTGTGTGTGTACACACTACATCTTCTTTATACAGTCAGTCTGTCAGTGGGCTTTTTAGGTTGCTTCCATATCTTGGCTCTTGTAAATAATAAATAATACTGCAGTAAATATAGGAGGGCATGTATCTTTTCGAATTAGTGTTTTCATTGACTTTGGGTAAATACCCAGTAGCGGAATTACTAGATCATACAGTATTTCTATCTTTAATTTTTTTTTAAGAGTTTATTTATTTATTTGACAGACAGAGATCACAAGCAGGCAGAGAGGCGGGGGTGGCTCAGTCCCAGGATCCTGAGATTATGACCTGAGCCTAAGGCAGAGGCTTAACCCACTGAGCCACTCAGGCGCCCCTCTCTATTCTTTAATTTTTTAAGGAACCTCCTTACTGATGTGGCTATACCAGTTTGCATTCCTTCCCACAAACAGTGCACCAGGGTTACTTTTTCTCAACTTTTTCAGCAACACTTCTTATTTCTTGTCTTTTTTTTTTAAGATTTTTATTTTTAGGTAATCTCTACATTCAACATGGAGCTTGAACTCACAGCCCAAGTTCCACTCACACACTCACAAGTTCCACTGACTGAGCCAGCCAGGCGCTCCTTGTCTTTTTGATTCTAACCATTTTAACAGGTGTATGATGATATTGTGGTTTTAATTTGCACATCCCTGGTGGTCAGTGCTGTGGAGCATCTTTTCCTGTGTCTGTTGGCCATCTGTACATCTTTGGAAAAATGTCTATTCAGGTCTTCTGCCCATTTTCAACTCAGACTGTTTGAGGCTTGGGGGGTGTTGAATTGTATAAGCTCCATATATATATTTTGGATATTCTTTATTGAATATATCATTTGCAAATATCTTATCCCATTCAGTAGGTGGTCTTTTGTTGATGGTTTCCTTTGCTGTGCAGAAGTTTTTTAAATTTTGGTATAACTCCAATAGTTTATTTTTGCTTTTGTTTCCCTTGCTTATTTAGACATGTCTAGAAAATGTTGCTAGGGCCGATGTGAAATAAATTATTGCCTGTGTTTTCTTCCAGGATTTTTATTGTTGGAGATCTCACATTTAGGTCTTTAATCCATGTTAAGTTTATTTTTGTGTTTGGTGCGAGAAAGTGGTCCAGTTCCATTCTTTTGCATGCTTTTTGCTTTTTGCATGCTGTCCAGTTTTCCCAACACTACTTATTGAAGAGACTGTCTTTTCCCCACTGTGTATTCTTTCCTCCTTTGTTATAGATTAATTGACCATATAAACATGAGTTTATTTCTGGTTTACCACATCTTCGTTATTCGTTCATCCATCAATGAACACTTAGGTTGATTCCATATCTTGATTATTGTGAACCATGCTGCAGTGAGCATGAGAGTGAAAATACCTCTTCAAGATCCTGATTCTTGGGGCGCCTGGGTGGCTCAGTTGGTTAAGCATCTACCTTCAGCTCAGGTCACAATCCCAGGGTCCTGGGATCGAGCCCTGCTTTGGGCTCCCTGATCAGTAGGGAACCTGCTTCTCCCCCTCCCACTGCCTCTCCCCCTGCTTGTACTCTCTGTCTCTGTCAGATAAATTTAAAAAAAAAAAAAAAAAAAAAAAAAGATCCTGATTCTTTTGGATAAATATTCAGAATTAGGATTACTGTATAATATGGTAGTTCTGTTTTTTATTTTTTCAGAAACCTCCATACTGTTCTCCATATTGGCTGTACCATTTTACATTCCTACTAACAGTGCACAAAGATTCCAGTTTCTCCACATCCTCTCCAATACTTGTTATTTTATGTTTGTTCTTATAGTGGCCATCCTGACAGATGTGGGGTAATATCTTACTGGTTTTGATTTGCATTTCTCTAATGATGAGTGTTGTTGAGCATCTTTTCATGTGTCTGTTGGCCATTTGTATGTCTTCTTTGAAGAAGTGTTTATTCAAGTCTTTGCCCCCTTTGTAATTGGTTTATTTGGGGGTTTTTTGGCCATAAGTTGTAGGAGTTTCTTTTTTTTTTAGATTTATTTATTTAAGGAGGGATGGGGAGAGGTGTAGAGGGTAAGGAAGAGGGAGAGAAGCAGACTCCCTGCTCAGCATGGAGCCCAACATGGGGCTGTGTCTCATGACCCCAAGATCATGACCTGAACCGAAATCATGAGTTGGGTGCTTAACCAAATGAGCCACCCAGGCGCCTGTAGGAGTTTCTTACATCTTTTAGATATTAACCCTTAATCAAATAGATGATTTGCACATATTTTCTTCCATTCTGTCTGTTGCCTCTTGCTATGTTGACTGTTCCCTTGGCTGTGCAAAAGCTTTTTATTTTGTTGTAGTCCCATTTGTCTTTTTACTGTTGTTGCATGTGTCCTATCCAAGAAATCATTGCCAAGACTAACGTCACAAAGCTTCCATCTTATATTTTCTAACAGGAACTTTATAGTTTCTTTAAGTCTTTTATGTATGGTATAAGCTAAGAGTCCATTTTCGTTCCATGCATGTAAATATTTGGTTCTCCCAGCACCATTTGTTGCAGAGACTACCCTTTCCTTGTTGTGTATTCTTGGTACTCTTTCAAAGATCAGTTAACCATATGTGTGCTCGTTATTTCTGGATTCTGTTCTGTTCCCTTGCTCTATAATTTATCTGTCTTTATGCGAATACCATAGTGTTTTGGTCACTGTGGTTTTGTGATTTTTTTTTTTTAAAGATTCTTACTTATTTATTTGACAGACAGAGATCACAAGCAAGCAGAGAGGCAGGCAGAGAGGGAAGGCAGGGGAAGCAGGCTCCCATCCCAGGACCCTGAGACCATGACCTGAGCCGAAGGCAGAGGCTTTAACCCACTGAGTCACCCAGGCACCCCAGTTTTGTGATATGTTTTGAAACGAGGAAGGGTGAGGCCTCAGCTTTGTTCTTTCTTCCAAGATTGGTTCAGCTATTCAACGTCCTTTGTGGTTCTATATGAATTCTGGAATTGTTCTTTCTATTTCTGTTTTTAAAGTGCCACTGGGATTTTGGTGGGGGTTGATTGAACCTATAGATCTCTTTGGGTAGTATGGACATTCTAACAGTGCTAAGTCTTTCCATCCATAACCATGGAATGTCTTTCCATTTTTTGGGTATCTTCTTTAATTTCTTTCATCAGTATTATAGTTTTCAGTATACAGGTCTTTCACCTCCTTGGTTAGGTTTATTCCTGAGTATTTTAATTGTTTGATGCTATTGAATATGGGATTGTGTTTCTTAATTTCCTTCTTGGAAATTCCTTGTTAGTGTATGGTGATACAACTGAGTATTTTTTTAAGAGTTTATTTATTTATTTGTTTATTTATTTATTTGAGAGAGAGCGAGAATGAGAGGGGAGAGGTCAGAGGAAGAAGCAGACTCCCCGCTGAGCAGGGAGGCCAATGCAGGGCATGATCCCAGGACTCTGGGATCATGACATGAGCTGAATGCAGACATCTAATGACTGAGTCACCCAGGTGCCCCACCTCTTAGTTCTAATGTTTTTGTGTGTGTGTGTGTAAGCTTTAGAGTTTTTACATATGAGATTATGTCATCTGCGAATAGAGATAATTTTATTTCTTCCTCTCTAGTGTGGATGCTTTTTATTTCTTTTTCTTGCCTAGTTGTTCCAGCTAGGACTTCTGGTACTGTGTTGAATAGAAATGGCAAGAGTAGGCATCCTTGCCTTACTCCTGACCCTAGAGGAAAAGCCTTTAGTTTTTCACCATTGAGTATGGTGTTAGGTATGGGCTTTTCATTCATGGCCTTTATGTTGAGGTAATTTGTAATTTACTCTGTTCCTAGTTTATTGAGCATCTTTGTCATGAAAGGACTTAAATTTTGTCAGATTTTTTTCTGCATCTATTGAGATAATCATATGATTTTTATCTTTCCATCTGTTAATGTGGTTTATCCCATTGATTGATTTTTGTGTGTTGAATCTTCCTTACATCCCATGTCATGAATCCCATTTGGTCACAGTATATGCTTCTTTTAATGTGCTGTTGATTGTGGTTTGCCAGTGTTTTATGAAGGATTTTGCATCTGTATTCATCAGGTAGTTTTCTTGTAGTGTCATTTTCAGGCTTTGTTATTTGAGTAATGCTGAGCTCATAAAATGAATTTGGAAGTATTCCTTCCTCTTTAAGTTTTTAGAAGAGTTTGGGAAGGATTGGATGTTAATTTTTTAAATATTTGGTAGAATTTACTTGCGAAGCCACCTGGTTCCAGGCTTTTCTTTGTTGGAAGGTTTTGGATTCTGATTCAGTCTTCATACTGGTTATAGGTCTGTTCAGATTTTCTGTTTCTTCCTAATTCACTCTTGGTTGGGGGTCAGTTTCTAAGAATTTATTCATTCCCTCTAAATTCTCAAGTTTGTTTGCATGTAATTGTTCACAGTAGCTTCTTATACAACCATTGCAGTATCTTTCTTTCATCTCTGAATTTAAACAAATATGAGTCTTCTCTTTTTTTTCTTAGTTTAGCCAGAGGTTTGACAATTTTGTTACCTTTTCAAAAAACCAACTGTTAGGGGCACCTGGGTGGTTCAGAGGGTTAAAGCCTCTGCCTTCAGCCCAGTTCATGATCCCAGGGTCCTGGGATCGAGCCCCGCATTGGGCTCTCTGCTCAGCAGGGAGCCTGCTTCCTCCTCTCTCTCTCTCTCTCTCTCTTTCTCTCTGCCTGCCTCTCCGCCTATGTGTGATCTCTCTGTGTCAAATAAACAAATAAAATCTTTAAAAAAAATAAAAACCCCTGTTAGTTTTGTTGATGTTGTTTTTCTAGTGCCTGTCATATTTATTTCTGTTCTAATTTTGATTATTTCCTTCCTTTGTCTAACTTTGGGCTTAGTTCTTCCTTGTCTAGTTCTTTGATATGTAGAGTTAGGTTGTTTGACATCTTCTTTTTTAATGTAGGTATTTACTGCTGTAAACTTCCCTCTTAGTCCTGCTTTTGCTATATTCCATGAGTTTGGTTTGTTTTCTTTTGTTGACTTTACCCATTTGTCTATTCTGTTACCTTATTTTATTGAGCTGTAAAAGCTCTTGCACATGGGCTTTTTGTCTTTTTTTTTTTTTTAAGATTTTATTTATTTATTTGACAGACAGAGATCACAAGTAGGCAGAGAGGCAGGCAGAGAGAGAGGAGGAAGCAGGCTCCCCGCTGAGCAGAGAGCCCGATGCAGGGCTCGATCCCAGGACCCTGGGATCATGACCTGAGCTGAAGGCAGAGGCGTTAAGCCACTGAGTGACCCAGGCGCTCCAAGGCTTTTTGTCTTTTATGTGGCAAGAATTTTTCACAGTTGCTGGTCTTTCATATTTTAATTTTTTCATCATGTAGGAGTTTAAATTTTGATGTAGCTAAATCAATTGATCTTTCCCTTCTTGGTTTCTCTCATATTTAAAAAGGTCCCCTCTCCCCAGTGCTATAAATATATATTATTATAATTTTATGATTACATTTTTATATGTAGATCTTCACTACATCTGGATTAATGGGAAGGATGTGAAGTAGGGACCCAGTGGTTCACAAAAGCAGGGCTTTCTGTGATTGGCTGGGAGGTGTTCTGTCGCCACAGATAGCACCTTCACGTGTTGCCTGTTGGCCTTAATGTCAGGTAGCTGGGCTGTTTCTAATTTTTTGCTATTATAAATCTCTCCTGTATTTCTAGTCATTTCCTTAGGGTAGATTCATAGGACTGAATTACAAGGTCAGGAGGAGACGGGACAGTGACGCAGTTACAAGCAGAGTTGTGTTTACCTCTCAACACCTCTGTTCAGTTGCTTTGCAGCCTTCTGCCAGGTGTTTCCTCATGCCTTCCTTGTGCTTTAGTTTTTTGGTTTGAAAAATGGGTGTCTTTATAGTAGCCTCTCAGAACTGTGCTGAGGTTTAAATGTTTAATACACGTGAGGGGCGCCTGGGTGGCTCAGTGGGTTAAGCCTCTGCCTTTGGCTCAGGTCATGATCCTGGGGTCCTGGGATCGAGCCCTGCATCGGGCTCTCTGCTCAGCGGGGAGCCTGCTTCCCTTCCTCTCTCTCTGCCTGCCTCTCTGCCTACTTGTGATCTCTCTCTGTCAAATAAATAAATAAAAATCTTTAAAAAAAAAAGTTTAATACACGTGAAATAATAAAACAGGGCGTGGCATATAATAAGTTCTCAATTATGATCTGTTGTTCCTGCTGCTGTTTTTATAAGGATGGGCATTTTGAGGCAAGTGACTCTCTGGAAAGATATAACAATTTTACATTTCCATTATGGAAGTATGGGAGATCCTACTCCCCCAACCCTTGTTACCATTTAATCTTACCATTTTTCAAAGCTTGGTTAATTTGTAAAATTGAATATGCATGAGGGGCTCTCTCACTCTCCCTCCCTCTCTCTCTCTTTCTTTTTTCTTTTTAATATATACTTTTCTATTACCCTTTTGAACCTTAAAATTAAACTGCTGTCTTTAGGAAATGGTTTCTGCTGCCTTCTGGGTCCCTTTAATAGAACCGTGGTTTTTTTTGTTTTTTTTTTTTTTAAAGATTTTATTTATTTATTTGTCAGGGAGAGAGAGGGAGAGAGAACAAGCACAGGCAGACAGAGTGGCAGGCAGAGTCAGAGGGAGAAGCAGGCTCCCTGCGGAGCAAGGAGCCCGATGTGAGACTGGATCCCAGGACGCTGGGATCATGACCTGAGCCGAAGGCAGCTGCTTAACCAACTGAGCCATCCAGGCGTCCCGAACTGTATTTTTAGAACTTGAAGCCCACCTTCTTTTAAGTATTTGCTTTCCCCCAATTCATCACTTGGTGATGCTCCTGAGTTTATGCTCGGAGCTTGTTCTTTGGGTACTGACATTCATTTGGGTTGTGAGTTGAGCCCCACTTTGGGTGTAGAGATGAGTTAAAAATTAAACCCTTTGTTTAAAAAAATGTATTTGTGGTGGCACAGTTGGTTAAGTGTCCTACTCTTGGTTTCAGCTCAGGTCGTGATCTTGGGGTCCTGGGATCAAGCCCTGTCGGGCTCAGCAGGGATCCTCCTTGAGATTCTCTCCCTTTCTCTCTCTCTCTCTCTGCTCCCCTCTCCCATGCACCCTTGCTCCTTCTCTCCCTCTCTCTGTCTCTCAAAAATAAATAATTCTTTTATAAAAATATAGCTTGAAAAAAAAAGTTTTGTGAATTTTCTTGAAACAGATTTCTGAAGCACTGACTTTGGGCAAGTTTCCTAACCTCCTCAGACCTCAATTTCCCCTTCTGGCAGATGAAGGTCAGATGAGGTGGTCTCCTCAGCTGTCCGCCGCTGGCCCTCAGAGCTCCTTGGGGTTAAATGGAGGGCCGTGGGAGTTCAGGGGCAGGTAGCTCACAGGGTGGAGTGAGCAGGGCTGCCTACTGGAATTCTGCTGGGAGCAGGAGCTGGGATTTTGCTCTGTGGCGGACTTAGACTTGGCTGGGCGAGTCGGTTCACTCTTCGGCAGACAACACTTGACCAACACTGCACTTTAGTTTTTCTTCCTCCTTTTGTAGGAACTCCCCATTTCTGGGCAGTGTTCTTGGTTATGGCCGGGAGGGACTGTGTGTCTAGACAGGGAAGGTAGGACTGCTGTCCTCCCCCGACCCCCACACTTCCTCCTTTCTACTGCCTAATCAGAAAAGTGTCCCTTCGCTCTTTTTCCAAGCCACCAACTTTGAATTGATCTTTGCTGCTAGTAAGGGGGTGGGGGGGGGTGCTTTCTGGTTCCTGCTAAAGTTACCTGACAGCGGAAGGTGTGCATCTGATAATTATAACTCTGTCCTTCCAAGGCCGGAGCCATTTAGCTAAGAGCAGTAATCCTGATCTTATCAGGAGGGTTTTGTAGTCCCAACAGTGTTGCTTATAACAATATCTGTTTTACTTCCTGGGGCTCGGGTCGCCTTTTAGGATTCTTCTATAATCCTGCCCATTAGCCCCTTGTGCATGTCTCATTACCTCCTGGAATTGGTTAAAAGTGGTGGGAGGGCAAAGATGTTTTTCTTTCCTTCCTACCAAGATCTGGGAATTGGACTTTGAACATTACAGCGTCATCACCCTGGCCAGCATCAGAGCAGTCACAGTATTGTAGAGGTGATGCCTACAGTAGGGCCTGGGTCTAGCCAAAGAGAAGGTAGTTTATGGGTTGCTTATTTAAAAAAAGTAACAGTAGTAACAACAGCAATATTCAGCCCAAATACTTGGGTTACATTTTATATTTCAAAGCAATTAAATAGGTGCTCACTTCTGCAGCACATATATTCAAAGCAATTAAATAGTATCTATGAGTTTGAGATCAGCCTCTTTGAAGTCTAGTTCCTTTGCTAATGACTACTTTGAGATTCAGGCCCCAGGAATTTGCCCAGATCCTTGACCTTGGGGTTCAGAATCTATTAGATTATAGAGTAGAGAGAACAGAAACAAATTACTGTTCTGTGTTTTCAGAGAATACTCAAGAATCTCTATAAGGGTTGTCAGTATGTGTGATGGTGTTTAGAGGTTTAAGAATACGGGGAGCCCAAGTGAGGAGTTGGAAGCTTAGCCTCTGTACTTTTAGTCTGAAGGAAAGGGTTAACACTTGCCTTGGGGAGGAGTGAGGAATGGGAACTAAAATTGCTTTGGACATCTGAGCTGTGCTTTAATAAGATATTCCAGGTGGTCAAGGAGTAATCCTAAAATAGCCTAGATACTTAATTGCTTTTAAAGTCAGGCGCTCCTGTCTCTGGGGAGGTACGGCTCTAAGGAATGTAGTGTTTGCTCCTAAGATCTTGGAGGCGTGGTCTGGTTGTGCCTTTTTTTTTTTCCTTCCTTTCCCCAAATCCCAGTAAAAAGAAAGGCCCAACATAGCCTTCTTGGGTCAGGAAACACTGGTTGGATTTCTCCCTTTCTCCTCCCTTAGAAGCTTGGCTCTTGCCACTGCCAGGTACCATAACCTGGCTTCTTCCAGGGTTGTGGGATATTCTCTCTAGCTCCCTTTCTCAGTCCAGAGACAGTAGTCTGTTTTCATTAGTGCTCAAAGGCCTCCTGCTTGGTTCCTTGCCCAGCGTCTCTCCCTTTCCATCAGAAGGTACCTTTCTCATTATGAGATTCACGTTCATCCTCTTTCTCTTTTCGGCCTCTTAGTACGATCCTGGCATTTCTCCCTGGTCCTGCTGCCCCCTACCCCACCCTGGATTCTGCATGGCTTGGGCACAGCCAGCCAGTGCCGGTGCTGGCTTTCCCTCTCTGGTCTTCTGTGCAGTGTACAAAAGTAGTATGTCGACATTGCAAGCCATTATTGAGAGCCATTCAGAGTAACTGTTGTTAAATGAAGAGTCATACTGCTCCCTTACTGGAAAGACTACATATTGTGAAAGTGTTAGTTCACGAAATTATTCTATCATTTCATTGCAATCCAGATTTTTTTCACTGGAGGCAAGGGAGAGGCAGGAGAACAAGTGATGGGGCTTCACAGACGAGTCAAAGTTAATCTAGAAAAAATCAGCCATTTTTTTTTAATCATCTTTCTTTCCATTAAGATCCACAGTGTCAGAGGTTCGTAACTGGCTTGTTCTTTTTTCCCTCAGAACTCTTCACAGTATCTAGTAAATCCTAGGCGATCAAATAAATGTATGTGAATGAATATAAAGAAAAGTTGAAAAGTGAAAATCCCATTTTCAATGGGATTTAATCCATTTAATCTTAATGCAAATGGTATCCACATACGTTTGTATATTTAGATTCTATTCTCTATTCTATTCTCTCTAAAGTAGGTCATTAAAATCATCTAAAACACTGGATTAATTATTTATTTTTCTGTTCAGAAAACATCCACTGCCTCCCTCTGTTCACAGTTCAGAGTTTAAATTTTCTCATGGTATTCAAGGCATCTCACAGCCTGTTTCCACCTCAGCCACTCAGACTCGCATCCTCCCTGCCAAAACACGCCCTGTTTATCCCCCAATTCCATGCTCATTTACACTGTAAATCTCCCCTCAGCCCATTCTTCCAGGCTGGCTTTATCTCCTCCTCTGAGCCGCCCTCCTTTCTTCCACCTCCTGGGCACTTGGTTTCGGCACTTTGGCTTGCTCTATTAAATGCTGTGTGTGTCTAGCTTGTTTTTCCAACCATGTGGTAAAACTCCCAGTGGGGAGAGTCACTTTTTGGGGGGTGGGGGTATTCTCAGCAGCTTGCACAAGGCTCTACCTGGTGTGGATTCTCAGGAAATCAGTGTTGAATGAATTTGTCACAGGGTCTTTGCTTCTCAGAACAGAAAGGGCCCCTAGAGGCCCTCTCCTCCAGCCCCGTCTCATGTTGGACTCCACAGCGTGATATCCCAGACAGATGGCCTTCCAGGGACAGGAACCTGCCCCCCACCCCCGCCACCTCCTGAGAAGGCCCCCTTCATCCCTGAACTGTTCGGATCGTTAGAGAAGTCCTTCTTCTGTCCACTTGAAATTGTCCTCCTGGCAAATTCTGCCCCATGACTCTAGGTCTGTCTTCTGGGGCTTTATAGAGAAAAGGAAAAGGAAAAACAAAACAAAACAAAAAAAACACCCTTCTACAAAGGTAGCTTTTTAGATTTTTAAAGGAGTGAATACATTTCCCCTCTGTCTTCTTGATCTTCCAGGGTTGAGGTAGTGAGGAAGCACTATGGTAATTTTGAGAAGCTGTCAGGTTAGACTGATTTATTGTTTTCAAAGGCCTTTTATGAGCGAGTTGTAGTGCTAGGTGCCATATTCCACCAGTCCTCCCAGAGGCAAAACCTACTTATCTCTCTTTCTCTTTCCCCTGATGCCCTGGCTCTGGGGGAAGCCGGGTGGCGGGGGGTGGCGGGGTGGGGGATCCTGCCCCAGATGTTCTGTTTTGGAAGTAGTGGTGAAAGGTTAACGATTTTTATTCCAGTACCCCCCAGCACCCTAGATAAGTCTCCACTGAAGGCTGGTTTCCTGCTTGGCTGGCCTTCCCAGATGTCACCAATGAGATGAATCAGGGAATAAAAGAATCTTCCTTTGAGAGGAACCCCGAGGGCCATGACTTGGCATTGCAGACATTCTGTAGCCAGGAGGATTTTCTTCTTCTCCTCCCTCTCTCCTTTCCTGATGTCCCTTCGAGAACACCTTGTGCTATTCTTTCTGCCCACCAGGCAGAACAGTGTAACAGAGAGAGCCAGACCTGGGTTCGCTATATGCTGTGCTGCCACCTGGAAGCTCTGTGACCCCTGGCCAGTTAAGCAGTTTGCTCTTTGAGCCTCTGTTCTCCCACCTCTAAATCATAGTTCAGTGAGAAAAGGCCTGCCAAGCCCCTGGCCCAGCCCTTGCTGCACAGGAGATACACAGACATCAGCTTGCTGCTCCCCTCTCTCCTTCCCCCAGCCGCCTTTTGCTGCCATTTTTGAGGGATTTAAAGGCACGACACTGTGGCTTCCCTGGGGGAAAGAAGCTGAATGTGGACATAGTCGCCAAAGCTAGTCTTGGGTAGGTATTTGGGAGCAAACTGTCAGTTTCCTGTGAGCTCCTGGTGAGATCAAAGCGGTTAAGAGAGTTCTCAAGTAGGAGAGGCTGGGAAGGTTGTAAATGGCAGTCAGTGAGCACTGGCTGCTGCTGGCCTCCCTGTCACAGAGCCTGTCCCTGGGCCGTTAACTGAAATGCTTTTCTTGGGGACCCCTCGACAGTTTGAGCTGGCTCCCTTTGGACGTGTGTTCCCCACACTCACGTCTACCACTCCCCAGTTACCTCCCTACCATGGTCTGCATCGGCCACACTTGGCATCCAAGAAATAAATCATCCCTTGGCTTCCAGCAGTCACACCCACAGCCTGGGGATAGGCTAAGAAACCAGCGCACAAACTCCAGGTGCCTAAGGGGGCTGTGTTCTGCAGTAGTTGGTTGGAGCTAAGAACCAAGAAGATAGCCGTGGAAGCCTGTAGTCCTCCCTGTGAAAGAGGGGAGAACTGAGGCGTTGTAGGGTTGGAGGTCACTGCCTTTCAGTATACCTGTCTGTAGTTTCTATGTGCTGGGGGCTGGGGATACCCCGATGGGCAGGGACGGGGACAGAGGCAGGGGCACAAGTTGCCAGCACACCAGGTGACAGCCCAGAGGAGAAAGGCGTGGATTCTGCCCGGTGGCAGAGGTGGGAGGCTTCCTGTGGGGGGAAGGAGGCAACATTCCAGCAGGACTGTAAAGGGTGGGCTGGTCCAGGAATTACTCTCACTTCAGCTAGAAAATCCTGTGAAGCAGGGTTTAACTGCCCCAAGACAAAGAGAATAATGCACAGAGAGTGGACATTTCCCCACCAACCCCAGCTGAGTATTTTAGATGAAGTAATGGCCCATCCTTTCCTTGGACAAAAGAGAACACCTCCACTCCTGGGAAACTCTTGCCCTGTGTTTTCTTTAAGTCATCACTAAAATTCCTATCTGTGGAATGGGTCGAACCGTAGGATTGCCCAAAGAGTTGGATGCCCTCTTTCCATCCTGTTCTGGCAAATCTCCCTGTCCTCTGCGGTCACTGAGCCAAGGGTGCTTTATACTAGTCACTAAGCAGATTTTTAAGTGTTTCCTATTTAGCAGGCCATAGCTAGTGCCAAGTCCAACCCTCCCGACGCTCAGGTTCTGATTCCATTTGAGCAGAGCTGGAGAAGGCCAAGGGGTCCTGCTGGTCCCCAGACCCCCTCCCCACCCCCCAGGGCATTCTTCTCTGTTCCAGAGCTGAGCCCTCACACCTGGGTGTTTATTTTCACACGTAGTCACATGGTGGTTGCACTGGTGTGCTTGTTTTGACGCTCGTCTCCTGCTGTGGGAAGCGCTGTCTGGGTTCTGGGTTGTGGATTCCGTCCTCCCCACCCTTCCGTCCTCCCCACCTGGCTGAGTGTTAAAGCATTTCTGAGAAAGCTCTGAGTGCCTGGAAGTTACTTGTAATTAGCAAAAAAATGTGTTTTCATCTCTCTTGGTCACCTATAGAGAAAGAAACCTCCTGTGAACAGAATCCGCTTCAGATCCCCAGCTAGAGAGAGCTGGGAATTGAGCTGCCACAGTAAACAGCTGACATAACAGAAGCGGCAGTGATCCCCCATTAAATGTCTTTCAGCCGATAGGGGCTCCCGGGATAATTGACTTTCCAGCAGGAATTACTGGCTCAAACAAAATCAGTGGGCATTAGGGCAACCTCCTGCATCCTTTGAAAGGGGGACTGTAACTCTGTCTGGTTTTGCTGACCTGACAGGCATAATTCATCTTGATTATTCATTGTGCTAGTTGCCACCAGATGACACCAGATTTCTGTTCACTGTAATTACAGTGTGGGGGTGAATCTTAGCCTTTTTCTTTATTCTTTTTTGTTTGTTTGTTTGTTTAATAGTGTTTCTCCTGCTTGGTTATTGGCCTCCCCGAGCTGAAGAGCTGTAGGGAGATCTCTGGTGGCGTCTGCCTGGGGAGATGATGAGTGCACTTAGATAGCATTTACTGAGCACTTCCTCACACACATCTTTTACGAGATAAGTAGGGAAACAATTTGGTCTAGCCTGTTTCATTTCAGCTGACAGAGTGTCAGTTCTTCTTGGTTTTACTTACCTCCCTGTGTACTAAATTGCTATCAGAAAGTAGGTCTGCATCTCAGAGCCCTCTTTGAGTAGGGGAAGCAAAGTATGGTCCCAAAATATGACTGAATAATAACCTCCTGCTTTCAGGCAAGCTTTGATTAGAGGGGGAGCTAGGAAGAAGGGAATTAGATGAGGCTTTTGTTTTATTGATGAGGTTTTACAACACGATCCCTGTGCAGTCCAAAGAATGTCCTCCCAAGAAACCTCTGCTCCCCATCCCCAGAGGCCCCTCCCCAACTATTTGTGCATGCGCCTGTGGTCCTAGGGGGGTAGAAATGAAAGAGTGACGGGCTCCATTCATCTAGTCCCGTCTATGGGGTCCTCCACTGACCAGCATGGCAGAAATGAACAGCAGACTTATACAGACAATTCATGTTCCCCACTAGCAGAGAGCCTTTTTTACTCTTATGTACAGTAGATGTATGTATTTTTATTTTTTTAAAGATTTTATTTATTTATTTGACAGATAGAGATCACAAGTAGGCAGAGAGAGAGGAGGAAGCAGGCTCCCTGCTGAGCAGAGAGCCCTATGCGGGGCTCGATCCCAGGACCCTGGGACCATGACCTGAGCCAAAGGCAGAGGCTTTAACCCACTGAGCCACCGGGGCGCTCCTGATGTGTGTATTTTTAGAAGAGGTGCTTAATTGATACAAATAGCCAGTTACTGCCTTTTAGCAATGTTATAGTTCATCAAGCATTTACTGGGGCCTATTAAGTGCCAGGTGGTGTGCTCTATGCTGGGGTTACAAGCATGGATGAGACACTTTTGTTCTTGAGCTTACAATGTGGTGAGGATGATGGGTAATTCCAAAATATGTTAAGTTCTAAACTCAGAATATACAGAGATTGCTTCCAGAGTGCTTAGCACACCTGGAGTGAGGGGAAGGCTTCCCCCAGAAGATGTTACCTAATCCGAGGAGTAAGAGTTACGCAACTGAATAAAGGCAGGAAGCAGGTTCCAAGAACATAAACAAAGGCATATTTGCCATTTGCTCCTATTTGGCTGAGTGGTGTTGGTTTAACCTAATCAATTAAATTAGCATTAGGTTTTCATTATTTCTCTTATGGAAATGCATTTCACCCCAGTGGCACAGTCTCTGTACCTTGGAAAGAATGTCAGTCTCTGAGGACCATCCTCTCTCTAGACTTACAGCTTCTAGTGGGGAGGCTTGGCCAAGAGACCAGAACTTCAGGACCTGTGTCCTGCTCCCGGGACACTTTGCCCTCCATTTAGAGTGTCATAACGGAAGCTGGGCTAGGTGTCATTATAACATACCGTTTAGTATCTAAGCACACCATAAAAGTCATACAAATGCATGTACTGTATAGAACCTAAAGAAGTACAGCTCAGAGTGATGGTTTCTGGAAGATCAGCTAGGGATGAGCAGGTTCTCCAAAAGTTGGGCCTCGGTGTCCTTGTCTTCTAGGATTATCGAGGATAAGTAATACCCACCCTCCTCCAACAAATGGATGTGATTCTTCCACCTGACTCCCTCTTATTTTGTAATGTAATTAAAAGCAAAAGAAGAAGCTGTCCCATAGGAGTGGCAGAGGCAGTCAGCCGAGCAGTCTTCTATGGTCTAAGCCCAGGATAGCACAGTTGCTGAAGGTCTTCGTCTTTGCCCTGAATGATTGCCCCTCCCTCTGCCACTCTGTCCTATTCCCTTCTGAACTCTGTGCTTTGTTCCCCTTCAGAATGGTGGTTTGGCCTGGAGTGATGATGCTGATGGAGGCCGGGGAAGAGAGATCTCTCGAGATTTTGCCAAGGTCTGTAATGTTTCCTTTGTGATAACAAAAGGGGCAGTTCTGCAGCGGGTTGTTGTATCTGATCCCCAAGGAGTAAGGACAGGAGTGGCCTGTGAGTCACATCTGTTGTCATACAGAGAGAAGGTTGTGTATCTCTGGTGTGAGACTTCCTGCATTAGTTGGAATTTTTCACTGTGTTTTTTTTCTGGGGGGACCGGGATTGCAGCTGTATGAACTGGACGGTGATCCGGAAAGGAAAGAGTTCCTGGATGACCTCTTCGTCTTTATGCAGAAGAGGGGTGAGTGTGCAGTCTACTCAGTTTTTCAACTCCGTGAGTATTAATTGAGTGCCTACTGTGTGCAAGTTACTGTTAGCCATCCTCCGTGCAGAGTGCCAGCGTCTTACTTAGCCCAGGAGAACAAGAAGCATTTCCTGATTATCGATTCTGACCTTAGCAGAGGAATTGGCAGACCATGATATCAAAATGGGCAGAGAGGGCCCTGGCAGAATGAATCCATCCAAATTTTGTCCTGCCTTATTTGTGATGCTCTCTTCTGATTAACTGGTCTCTAGGAGATAATTTCAAATTCAAAGGTACTTTTTCCTTAGCCTTCTAGCAACCTTAGACATCACTTTAAACTAGTATGTGGGGTTTCATGTTGGTGTACCTAGTCTCACAGAGACTGAGAAAGGCCAAGAAAAGGCTAGAGGTCCCTCAGGATTTGGTGAGAGGGTCTGAGATGATCCATGAAAAGGGAAGGCTAACTCTCTTTTTCTTACCCATTGGCTCTTTGGTTTTTGCACCCACTGGCTCGGTTGGGGCATTCCTGCAGTTTGTAGGTTATGTGGGCATCTGCTTTATAATGCACCTTCCCACTTCTCTGTCCATCTCTCTTTCTCACTTCCACCCCCCCACCCCGTTCCCCAGCCATCTCCACGTTGGACCCTGGCTGAGTCTTGAGCCCCAGTGACTCAACTTCCTGGCTTTATATCCTGTCATAGCGGTGGGTTCACCGGCCAGGTCAGCCCTCAGGAAGCATGGCCAGAAACCCAGCCTCTCTAGGAGAAGGTCCGCAGCAACCTGCATAGCTCCACCCTCATCACCCTTAGGACACAAGAGAGAGCTGTTCCCACCAGCCTCTTGCCTGGGACCCTGCTTTCCTTGGCTTCTGTGTCAGCTCCTTTATTGGGATCTGGGACTGAAATCCTCCTCTTCCTCTTAGGCTGAGCTCTAAAGGCAGCCCCCAGCAGGTATTACTCTGTGTGAACTCCTTTCTCTCCCGCTCCTTCCTCTTCCTTTACATTCTAAATCCTCACTGCTGTCCTAGCAGTGTGCCCATGACAGCTGGTTTGTAACAAGGATGACTGAAAGTTTTGTGTCTCCGTGTCCTCCCATCGCCAGGCCTCTCAGAGCAGTCTAAGCAGCCTAATTAGTTTACTCCCCCAACTGCTATCTGGAGCTGCGTGTGTCAGTAAAAAACAAGAATATAATCCTGAAAGATAATGTGACCGGCAGCAGTGAAACTCCCTGGTTGCCCTGAAAGCGAAAAATCCACTTAATACTTTGGTCTCCCTTCCAATTACCTTTTAATTATTTACAAGCTCCTCAAGCCCAGCTGGTGCAAACCCAGGAGCTGATCTCGTCTCGGAGGGGCTGCCATAGCAATATAGATTTTAATCAGCATTGTGGCTCCACTGCTTCATTCTCTACTTTATTGTTCATCTCCCTTCCCAGAAGGATTTTTTTTTGAAAGGAAAATGGAAGTTAGATCAGCCTAGCCAAGAGTGAATCTCAGAAATGATTTATTTACTACTCTGTGTCCTCACTAGACTAGGCGCTCCTTGAGGACAGCCAGTCGGTTAGTTCTTTGCGCCCGCAGTGCTAGCACAGCACCAGACTGGGAGGTGCTCAAGAGGTGTTGGCCGTCTGAACAGTCCTGTAGGCTTTCCTTACTCAGCAGGCCTGGAGCTGGCCCTCTTTAGATAGCCACCCTATAACTGGAAGTCAGCACCAAAAAGCAGCGTGTGCGGACAAGCCGACCACTCCGCGGCGGCCGGGCACTGCCAGACTGCTGTTGAGTGTATTTCTGAGTGACCCCAAAGGGACTCCCTTTGATCACCGTGACAGGTCTTGTTCTGTCCTCAGCACATAAGCTAGGTATTTCACTGTTTGCTGGCATCACCCATAGGAACAGAGGAGTCCGTTTTGCTATTTGTTAGTTATCCGAATACGAGTTTTCTCAGCCTCAGCATATTTACTTTGGGGACTGGACAGTCCTTTGTTGTAGGGACACCTCCCAGTCGTGATAACCCAGAATATCTCTAGATAGAGTAAACGTCCCCTGGAGGACAAAGTCACGCCCATCCCCCACCCCCCATTAAGAACCACTACTATGGAAGGATGGGAAAGAGGATGAAGGTCTAAAATTTATTTTGGAGAGGAATTCTTTCTGGAAATCATCTTCCCTCCACCCCAGTAGCAGGACCCGAGGGCAGCGGGGGCCTGTGCCGAGCAGTATCACCAGCGCCCCTCCCATGGCTGAGTCCCAGAGGAGTGGGTGCGGGGACCCTGTCCTGGGCTGCAGCACAGGGGAGGCCTCTGAGAGGAAGTGCACTTCCAATAAGAGGTACCAGGAGTGGGGGACCCACCCAGGCGGTGGCAGAAGCATGGTTGCCCGTGGCCCAGGCCCAGCTGGCAGAACCATTGTCTGTGGCCTGAGTCAGCTGGCACCCCACTGTGGAGAGCCATGTTTGGCCAAGAAGTTAGCACTAGTCTGTGCCCATAGAATACGGCAAGTGTTGCCAATGCTGGGCCTTCTGGAAGCATGCTGTGGCAAACTGTGTGTGTGCGCATGCACACATGCAGTAGAGAGGGGAGAGAGAGGCACCGAGGCAGGGCTGGAGGGGGGGTTCCGTTCCTTTAAACCGGAGGGGATCTCTTCCCTGGAAACCCGCATCTAATGGTCTAGCCTAGAGGAGGCGCTTGAGAAGGCTGTGAGCAGATCAAAGTTGTACTCCTGGGAAGTTTGCTGTCTTTGGTCTTCACACAGTGGTGAGCTCGAGGGCCCCTGGACATGGGTGATTGATTCTTCACCCCTGAATCAGAGTGTCTGCGGCACTCAGGAGCCAGATGTCATTAGTTGGGTCCGAGGAAAAGCCTCAGAGATGCCGGTAGCAGGCCAGCGACGACTCCTCCACCGCCAATGGGAAGGAGAAACGTAGATTTCACAGGAGCCACTGAAAACAGCCTGAGTTTCAGAGGCCTGGTGACTCCTGCCTGGGCCAGGAGTGGGGTTGGGCAGCTTTGACACTGCAGGCTGCACTGTAGAGGAAGGCAACGGGGCTCGGAGGCAGTGGTCGGCAGGCTGCCCCAGCGGCCGCAGCTGCAGGTGATAAAATGGCTGTCCAGTGGGAGAGGGCCAGGCCGTAACTGCTGCTTTGTGCAGGGTCTCCTTTGCTTGTTAACGTGTTTGAGTGAATTGACTGCAACAGATGGGCCTTTCGGCTCCAGGCACCTTGGTTTCTGGGCCAGACCAGGGTGACTCCCACCCTGATGACCGCCGCCCCACTGGCAGAGCAAGCTGCCCTAGAAGGAGCCTGAGAAGAGGCCCAGGCACGCCCCTTGGGGAGGCAGATAGCCAGGGAAAGTGCTGTGGACTGGGTACAAAGCTGGGTTCACATCCCCCCACCCAAATCTCCATGATCTGGAGCAAATCCTGCTTCTGGGGACCACAGTTTCCTTATATGTAAAATGAGAGCATTCAATTAGAATTAATCTGGAAATTTCTTCCAAGTTCTGTATTACATTCATGACTGTCTTTTGAGCTTCCAACAGATAATGAGCCACACTCAGTGATCAAAAAGAGAAGAGAAGCCCCTCTAGCAGTTCTATCCAAATAGTTACGTATAAACCATACCAAGGACCCCCAAGACCAAGTGCTTCTCCCCTTTCCTTGTCAAGCTACACTGAACTCAACTAGTTGGTTTTGCTTCGCCCCCTCCCCACCGCCTGTTGCTCTGGAAAGATTGGTGAGATTTCAGAGTTCTGATGCCCCTTCTGGCTTCCCTTTAGCTGTGTGTGCACATGCACACATGTGTGTATGGAAAATACACACACGTTTCTTTGCCAAAAATAAAGCCAAACTAATTGTAAATAAAATTCTCTGGCTAATTAAATTGACTGTGGATGGTTTCTGAGATATCATTCCGTGGTAGATTCTCCAGGGGGCAATCTAGGTAGTCCAGAGGCGGACTAATTTGGAAGTCTGATAAGCAGAGGCTTATAAACAATTCCATTCTTCATCAGTGAGGAAGAAAAGCTTGTTTTCTTGTTCCCTAGGCGATGAAACAGAAAGAAATTGATTTCGCTGTTATTTTTAATATCCCGTGTACTTTAGAGATCCCTTTCAACCCATTTTCCAATCTCCTCCCCACAGCTCCAGCTCTAAAGGGGTAGAGAGAGCAAAGTTCACCAGGTTAAGGGACTAGACTAAGGCCACAGAGCCAATTTAGCATTTGTCCCCTAAGCCCTGGGCCAGTGCTCTTTCCCTCTTCTGCCCTTGAGAAACTGGTCCCCTAGTGCCAGCAGCTCCGTCACTTCCTGTTTGGACAGTGGGTAGCCTTGTCTCTCCTTCAGGCTTCTGAGCCCTGCGGAGAATGCTGGTCTGCCTCCACAGTGGGGTGTCCAGTAGAGTCTGCCAGCATCTGGCCGATTAACACAGATGTAGAACTCTTCATGGAAGAGGAGTCTTCATCTCAGGGTGAGGCCTAGCTCTCAGGGAAGGGCAGATGTGACTGTTCACAGTGGCGCAGAGGCTGCCATCTGTCAGGCAGGATGGGGTGGGGGCAGGGGCATAAGCGGCGGAAGCTCTGACACGTCGTGCGTGCACCCAGAGCACCTTCTCCCTGCCCCAGCTGGACACACCAGTGAATGAACTGCCTAGTGACACAGAGGACAAGACTTGTCAAGACCTCACCCAGAGAGCTGCCCTCCTTCCCCCACTAGTTCTTTTCAAGGCTGCAAACTGACCTTGGTTTTCCCAAATGGATTGTTGGATCTGTTCTTGATGTGTATATACAAAGAATTTACTGTGGGAAAAGGGTTTGGTCTGCCCCAAAGTGCAATTTGAGTGTTTTTCCTTCTGTTGTGTGCTTATCTATCCATCTCAGGCAAGGAAACGTCCATGACATATATTGCTTTGCCTTTTGGTGGAGGCAGTTTCTCATATATTCTTTGTATCTTGAAGTAAATGGTCTGTGCCATGAACACTCTTCCTGATAGACTAAAATATGTTGGCTTTGTCAGATGAAATAGGCTTTGGGGCTTCATTTTCGAACTTTATCCCCAAATGAAAGTCTAAAATGCAAATCTTTGTCTCACAGTTAGCCTTTGTCTGAGGCCAGGTCTTTTTCTCTCCCCAGGTGTTCAACTACTATTAGTTTTTTTATTATACTTTTTTCTTTTTTCCACTTGTAATAGTCATTTAATACTCTATATCTGTTCAGTTATCCATGATAACAGGAAGGGATCCTAGTTTTTGGAAGACATGATTAATTTGAAGAGCCCAATTTTGTCATTAAATTTAGCCCCTTTGGCTTCAAATCTTTTTTTTTTTTTTTAAGATTTTATATATTTGAGAGAGAAAGAGAGCATGAGCTGGGGAGAGGGGCAGAGGGAGAGGAAGGGGAGACCAGCATGGGGCTCAATCCCAGGACCCCGAGATCATGACCTGAGCCACCCAGGTGCCCTCCTCCTCCACCCCCCCACACCCCACACTCTTTTATTGATACTTTGATACTTTCAGCGCTTGGTAAAACGGAGTTGATAGTTTTGCCTTCTTTGTTCCAGGTGAACTAATATTTAGTACCTCAGGGTTGGTGCACAAAAAGTGTAAAGCAAGGCTTTGGTTACACTTACACTTGTGGTGAAGCTAGTGCTGTGGTTTGACAATGGAGGACAGCCATCTACTCCCTAGGCCTGCTGGGTTGTTGTAGCTTTCCTAGCACACTCTCCTAGGCCCTTGAGTTGTTGTGCTTTTCCCCATCAACCTTTTGCCACCGCTCCTGGAGACACTAGCCAGGTCTGTTGATCAGCAGCAGTCAAAGCAGAAAAAAACCCCAGTGGTTCACCTCCTCCTAACTCCTTGGCCAACTTCTCTGTACAGGGTTGGTTTTTGTTTGTTTGTTTGTTTTAAGACTTAAGATCTTAAGATTTAAGATTTTATTTAATTGACAGAGATCACAAGTAGGTGGGGGGGGCGGGGGGGCAGGCTCCCACTGAGTAGATAGCCCAATGCAGGGCTCAATCCCAAGACCCTGGAATCATGACCTGAGTCAAAGGCAGAGGCTTTAACCCACTGAGCCACCCAGGCGCCCCTGAACAGAGTTTTGTTTTTTTTGTTTTAAACTTCTGCTTTTTTTACATCATTTATTTCTCTGCTGAAACTATGTTTCTTTTTTTTTTTTTTTAAGATTTTATTTATTTATTTTGACAGAGAGAGATCACAAGCAGGCAGAGAGGCAGGCAGAGAGAGAGGAAGGGAAGCAGGCTCCCTGCTGAGCAGAGAGTCCGATGCGGGACCTGATCCCAGGACCCTGAGACCATGACCTGAGCTGAAGGCAGCGGCCCAACCCACAGAGCCACCCAGGCGCCCCCTGAACAGAGTTTATAAGCACGGAGACAACACAGCCCTAATCTTCATTTGATTACTAGCCATAGGAGAACACAGTGTTTAACATTGACCTTCACCTAAAGCAGTTAGTCTGAGCTAGAGTATCATGAAGAATGAGGAGTTGAAATGGAACCTCTCAGGTTGTGGTACAGCCAGTGCTCCCACGCATGGCTGCTAGGAGTATAAATGGGCACGAGCACTTTGGAAATGTACTTGGAAGGATTTACTACAGCTAAACACAGGCCGACCCTGATACCCAGCGACTCCACTGCTGGGCGTATACGCAACAGAAATGAATGCTGCGTTCACTGAAAGACGTCTCAGGAGTCTTCAGAGCAGTACTGTTTGTTAGAGCCCAAACTGGAAAGAACCCCAGTGTCCCTCAGCAGTGGATGGACAGACGGTGGCACAGTCCTGTAGGGAATTGTGCACGCAATAAAGAGGAATGAACTGCTGCTCTCATAGACCTAATGTTGAATAAAAGAAGCCAGACACAAGAGAGGAGATCCGCCATGGTTACAAGTACACAAAGTTGAAAAAAATCACCTGCGGTGATACAGGTCAGGAAAAGGGCTGTCGTCTAGGAGGGAAGAGATGGGAGATGCATTTTGATTTGGAGGGGGCATGAGAATTTCCTGCAGCACTGGAGACCTGGAGTATTTTGATCTGAGGAGTGGATATGGTTATAGGGGTGTGCGCAGAAGCCAGCGAGCTGTGACCTTCAGCTTCGTGTGCTGTAGCAGGTATCTGTCAGACCTGCTCTGTGGGAAATCAGAGGCAGAAGGCTTCAAGACACCTGTCAGCGCAAACTGGGGTACTGGGCCTCTTGCCTCTGCTCTGCTCGTGGAGCAGTCGACTACACTCCACTGCACTGCACACTGCCTGACGCGGCTGCCCAGTTTCCTAGTGTGAGGTATTTTCTACATAAACAGGAGGAAAATTACCACTCATTTCTCTGCCTGTTCCTAGGCAGCAAGACCAGAGCAGGGCAAGAATTAATATGCAGAGGAATGGACAGGAAGCCTGTCTGTCTGTGCACATTCCCTGCTTCACATGGGTCTTAACTCTTCCAGGCTCTCCACTCAGCTGCCCAGCTCTCTTGACAGGCAGTGGAAATGATTAATGATCTTTTTTAAAGCCAAGAAAAAGCAGTGAGGGTCGTTGGCAGGGCCATGTGTTGGGTCCTGGGCCCTCACCCCTGATCAGTGGGCAGGAAGGCAGCTGTGTGACTCTGTCTGGGGTCCGTGCCCCCAGTTGCGTCTGGTCTCATTGGAATGGGCCTATTCTCTGCGGTGGGGAGGAAGTCACCCTCCCACACTCCTGCCATCTCCCATCTTTGCCTCCATTGCCCAAGGAGGCCATCTCCTCCGTCTGCCTTCACCCCTGCCCTAGCTCTGTCTCCGCAGTCTGAGTGGCAGGAAGGAGAGCAAAGTGCCAGGGAGCAGGATTTTTTTTTGTTTGGCTTCATCTGGCTGGAAACTTCTGATGACAGCTTTGGCCTTGCAAGTGCCAATACCCTGCTGCATTCCCACCACCCAAGGGTTAAAGTCCCAGGAGCCCCACACCCTCGCTATGAGGGTCCCTGGCCCTCATAAAAGCCTTTTCTACACTGTCCCTCGGGCTGCCTCAGGCTCCCTGGCTGAAATCTGATAAGGGCGCTCTTTGTTGGAACTGTCAGTCTCTTTTATTGAGGAGGGAACTAGAGACCAGTGGCATTTCTTGGGGTACAGATAAGGCCCTGGATTCCTGTCAGAAGGAGCATGATTAATTACCCTCGATTTTAGCTCCCGCTTTGATAGCAGTGACTGACAGTACGCAGGCGGCCCCCATCAGGTGCTCACACACCGCCCTGCTCCCCAGGCGCAATGGGGGGCAGAGACTCAGCCTCCCGCTGCACCAACACCAGTGACCCACAGAGCATGCTCTGCAGTGGCTGCTTGCCTCCTTCCTGGTTCTTCACAGGTGGCTTTTGCATTTATTGGGGACAGAAAACTGTCACCTCTCAGATGAAGAGCCTCCTTAGAGGAAGATGTAGTCGAGCCCAGAGAGCAGGCCAGAGACACCCTTCTTCCCTCAGGGTTGGGGAAAGAGGCCCACTGTGGCCACACAGCGGCCTTCCTAGGATAAGTTCCTAAACTGTCCATTTCAAGATCACTTGGCAACATTATTCCATAATTCAGGCAAGCTCCTAAAACCAAGTCCCCCTCCCTTCAGTAATAATCACGACTATCAGTTTTTGTTTTAAGTTTTTATTCATAGACTCATGGGACTGAAAGTCATCTAGTCCAAATTCCTCATTTCACAGATGGGGAAACTGAGAGCTGAATGTGTCGATCCCTCATCCCTAATCCCCTGTATGATATATTGGTTCCCTTTCTTGTTCAGAAGGTAAACTCAGCTTTTAAAAGTCCTCCTCTGCCTGCCCCCACCCCTTTCATAGCTGAGTCTCCTTGGGACAAAGGAGATGGGTGCCAGGTCCGTTAGGCACAGAGCAGACTGTAGACAGACTGGCCTGAGGATCCAGCCTCTTTCTTGGTTGTCAGAATTGAAGCCAGGGCAAGTTTTGTATCTGGATTTTCTGGGTAATGTGAAAAAACCATACCATCATCCCGAGTTAGCACTCAGAACAGTCTCGACTTTGTTTCTGACAGCCCCCTGGGGGCCTCCTGCCCTGGGAGCTATTTTTAGAAGTTCTGCAGAGGGCCAGGTTCTGGGAAGAACACGCCCAGTCTCCTTATCCACTGATCTCTGAACCAGGGTGCCTGGGTGGACCACAGAGCAGGACTGTGGGGGCCACCACCTGGTGCCATGTACCCCAGACCTGTGCTTTCTCCCCAGAGGGGCTGGGAAGAAGTCACTGTTGGTTAGATTTATAGCTTTGACTTCAAATGCCACTTTCCGAAACCTTCCTTGTCTTCTCAGCCCCCCTACCTGCCTGTTTCCCCTTCCCGAAGCAGTTCTCAGCCTCATGCAGTCACATTCTACAACTATAAAAAGGGGCATATCTTTTTTTTTTTTTTTCATGAAATTTCTACAGCTAAAACATTATTATCTTTCAGAGAAGCCACCTCAGATAACTAGACAGTCCAGTGATTACTCAGAGTAAATGTATAATTCCTCTCTAGGGACTTGCCTCCAGAGGCAGTGTGAGCCACACCTGAGAACCTCTCACAACTCATCTTCAAATAAAATCCGTATAAACAGCCCGGTCACTTCCTGTTCTCCTGACTTCCTTCCATGAATGACCATTTCTAAACATAAAATACACCCTTTATGTTTGAAGGTTTACCACCATTGGAGATTCTAATGAAAATAGCGCCAACCCAGAAGGCCATTTGCAAATGGATCTCCAAAACCGCAGTGTAGCTGGTTCTCCAAGGTGATTGTTCTGGAGAAAGCAGTCGGCTGGGCAAGCCCCTGCCTGGTGCTTACACACGCAGCCGCGCCCATCCGGGTCTGGCACAGACCCGGCCGCATTCCGCTCTTTAACCCCTGCTTCCTCTTCTCTTCCACCCCACTGAGTGCTGTCGTAGATTCTTTACCTTCTCAAGGACCCCCGGCTCTCCATCCATTCTGCTGTTGCTGGTCCACTTTGCGTGGGACGTGGCCACAAAGAGTTTACGCACGCTGGACTTTTGTACCCCCAGGCTCTTTACTAAGGGTCGTGACCCTAATGAACCTGCTGGAACCTGAGAGGAGAAGGGGACTTCTGCTCAGGGCTGTCAGCCTCAGACACGTGATGCTGGGGACGGGTCTGGTGGGCACACTGCCAGCACAACAGACGTGCGACTGAGGGTCCCCATTGGGTAACCCATAGCTGGTTGTTTTGATTTTGAAAAACACCTTTTATTTCCATGTGCACGGCAGTTTAATCTATTAAACACTCTAATACTTAAGGAGTGGTGAAGGAGAAGCAATCTCTGTCTGCCTTCACAGAGGTTGCAGTCCTCCTGGAATGCCTGGCGAACGTACGTGAGACAGAGACTAATCACCTGATGAGCTTGTAGGGCTTGTAGTAGGAATTCTGAGAAGAAGAAATCCCTCCAAACTGGGGTAGTTAGAAGATTCTTCCTGAAGGCCCGTGTGGAGAGAATTTGAGCAGAGGCAGGTCACGTGAGGCCTGATGAGGGAGAGCACGAAGCAGAGAGTGGGGTAGAAATGAGCCTGGTTTGGGAAGGGTCGTGAGGAGACCGAGCTAGAGAGTGAGAGCGCGCGTTGTCAGGATGCTTGAAACACTTCAAAGGCAGTCATTCAAGGGGTGTGTGGGACCCCATGTGATGAGACCGGGTAGGCGTCAGGGTCTGTGGGTGTGGAGCAGGAGAGTGAGTGTCGTGGTGGCTGCGGTGCGCACGTAGAGTACGTGGGTAAGAGGCCGCCATGGGCGGAAAGGAGGGGCTGGCTTTGGGGATAACGGTGGGCTCAGGGTGAACATTCTGACTTGGAAGTGAACAGGTCACCCTGAAGATGTCCTAGAAGTTTCTGGAAATGGGAGGGGACCTTGAGAGTGGTCTTCCAGAGTCTCCAGGTGGTGCCATGAGGATGTGACCTGGCCTGGGCCGTGAGTGTGCTCGGGCAGACGGGCCTCCCACAGGAGGCAGACCTTAGCCCTGTCCTGCCAGGAGACCAGCTCTGCCACACCAGGCTCTCGTGTTTATGTCAGGAATTCGTTTTATCGTCCAGAGCAGCAGAGGGAAGAGAAGTTAACCAACACAAGCTGTATGTCCTGGCCATGTACCCACAGTATCTCCTAGTTTACCTGTGAACCTTTGGGCCTAACACTGTGACCCCTTTGTGTTTGAGCCTCCGAGGACCAGCTGACCAAGACAGAGTTCTGGAGGACCTCCTGCTCCCTCCTCACACTTAGAAAAGAGGTCAGGTGCTGCCACACAGGCCCTCCACCCCGCTGTGTTCCTGCTGCTTGCTCTTCTTGGGACCCTTTGCTCTGTTCCCTCACGTGAATTACCCTGTGAAAGAGCTGTAATAAGCCCGCATTTCAGGGCTGGGAAGAAAATACCATTCCATGATGGGAAAGAAGCAGGAGGAGCTGAGACAAACAGCATTTCTCGAAAATCAAGCTGGCTTACCGGCCACGAGTTAGTCAGCGAGGCCTCAGCAAAACCAGGGCGGTGGGAGGGGGCCGAGGCCAAGAGGAGCAGCCTGTGTGCAGTACAAGGAGTTTGTCATCAAAAGGCAACAAGTCTCAAACCTGCCCCGGCCGGTGACCCTTCCCTGTGGAATTCTCCCCTCTGACCTCTGGATCATTAATCCTGAGGCTGCCAAATGACAGTCATCCATCACGCCTCCTGCCGAGCATCCCAGCAGCCTGTGAAAGGGCCCCGGGCCCGCCCTCCCTGCCGTCCCCTGGTGCTCATTAGTGGGCCTTCCTGCCTGGTGCCAGGCTTCCTAATCAAGTCCCCGGCTCCTCTCACTTCCCTTCGGGGCCAGTGGCGGAAGCCACTCTGACCCTCCCTCTTTCAGAGGCCAGGGAGGGATGGAGCGGTTAGTGGGGAGAGAGTCGTTCAGTGGCTTTTCATCCCCTGGAGACATGGTGTCCAGCAGCTCCTTTGACTCAGTGGAGACAAGGGAGAGAAAACATTTCTCTGTCCTGCTGCAGGAGAGGAGGAAGCAGGCGGTATGCAAATGAGAACACTGTTACACTGTATACACTGTTAAAAGGGCACCAGAGCTGTGCATGTAGCGGGGCGGGCAGGGGCGGTGGAGGGTGGGGGGGGGGGCGGCGCAGAGCAGCATCTTCTGAAGGCCCCAGAGGAGTGTGAGTTACCACATCATTAGGAAAGAATCTGGACTCATCCTGCTAGTCAAAAAAAACAAAAAACAAAGCAAAACCCCACAACAACTCAACTTTGAAGCCATCTAGTGCAGCCCTCTTATTTACAGATGGGAAGACAGAGCCAGAGAGGCTCACAAAGCCTATGAGTTGGACCTGTGTTTCTGCTCATCCCAAGGAGAACTGGCAGCTAGTCTGATAGCTTCCAGCTTTGGGAATTTGAGTCCGATTAAAGCAGATTCATGACCATATTTCCAACTCCGCAAAAGCTGGGCACATGCATATGTCTTCTTTCTCTGCTTGATGACACAACACTTTTTTTCTCTATTTGGACAATCCCAGGGACCCCCATCAACCGAATCCCCATCATGGCCAAGCAGATCCTGGACCTGTATATGCTGTATAAGCTGGTGACAGAGAAGGGGGGCCTGGTGGAGATCATCAACAAGAAGATCTGGCGGGAGATCACCAAAGGCCTGAACCTGCCCACATCAATCACCAGCGCCGCCTTTACCCTGAGGACCCAGTGAGTGGCTGGGGCCCTAGGGAGAGGAAGCTGATCTGGAAGAAAGGGGATGTTTTAACCTAGCGGAGAGGAAGGAAGGAAATTCCACTGTACAGAGGGCAAGATGGGAGGAATTCTCAACGTAGCCAGGAGCTTTCTGAGATGAATCCCTTTCTAGACCTGGGTGATCATGAGAGCCACCATTGCCCAAGTGTCTCCCTAGGCTACTTTGCTATTCTGTTTCTTTCAGACCTCACCATCAACCCTGTGAGATAGGTGTTATCTCATTTTTCAGGAAACAGAAACAGAGTCTCAGAGTTTAAAAGGTTTGATCAAGGTCATACCGGCTAGTAGTGGTAGAACTGAGATTCCCCCCTGGGCTTCTGGCCTGTAGCCACTCTTTCCAGGACATTGTTTCTGACCAGACACCTCCGCCCTAAGCCTAGCCCCTCCTACCCGACACTCCGCCTGCCCAGCAACAGAGGACCTGGGATTTGGACCTATTTTCATCATCATCTGAGTTAATTATAGGGGTCATAGGAGCAAGGGAACCAAGAGTAGCATCAGAGAGTGAGGGCTGAGGGGAATCCAATCACTGCTCTCTGGAGACTAAGGAATGAGCATCAGTGAGGCAGTACGCTAGAAAGAAGGGCTCCTTCTCTCAAGGTTCTTGGATAGAGAAGTGCTTCTTACGAAATGCAAAGAAGGACAGGAAACATTGCTCCTACCTGACCTGGCTGACTCAGAATGGTGAGGGCATCTAGGAGCCAGGATGACATTACAAAAACGTGTCTAAACAGCACCTAAAATGGTGCCAAAACAAACAGAAAACGGGAGTGAAGATGTCCTTTCTTTCTTTTAAAGAACAGTTTCCTCCAGTTGGAGCAGAGTTTTGGTACAGTGTTGAGTAGCAGCTGGAAGGGCCTGGGACAGGGCATCCGGCCACCCTGGACCTTCTCTTCTGCCAAGTGACCCTGTGTCCCAGAGGCCTGTCCCACAGAGAGCCATAAACTTAAACTGGGTGGCCTCTGGTACCGTTCTGGATTATTCTCCTCCCTTCCTTCCTTCCCTCCAGGTACATGAAGTATCTCTATGCCTATGAGTGTGAGAAGAAAGCTTTGAGCTCCCCAGCCGAGCTCCAGGCAGCCATTGACGGCAACCGGAGGGAGGGCCGGCGGCCTAGCTACAGCTCCTCCCTCCTTGGCTACTCGCCTGCTGCCGCCGCCGCCGCTGCCACTGCTGGGGCCCCTGCCCTTCTCTCCCCACCCAAGATCCGCTTCCCCATCCTCGGGCTGGGCTCCAGTAGTGGTGCCAACGCCAGCAGCCCTCGGATATCCCCAGCAGCCACTCTCAGGAAAGGTCTGCAGGGCCCAGCGGGGAGGAGGGTGGGCAGGGCGGGAGTGGCAGAGCCCACTGTCAGGTGGGGAAGAGGGTTGTGAATCCGTGAATCTGGTGCCTTTGCCAGGTGATGGAGTCCCGGTGACGACAGTGCCCGTGCCAAATCGCCTGGCTGTGCCCGTGAGCTTGGCAGGCCAGCAGGCCGGTACCCGGACGGCCACGCTGGAGCAGCTGCGGGAGCGGCTGGAGTCAGGGGAACCCCCCGAGAAGAAGGCACCCCGGCTGTCAGAGGAGGAGCAGCGCCTGGTGCAGCAGGCCTTCCAGCGCAGCCTGTTTACCATGGCACGGCAGTTGCCCATGAAGATCAGGATCAACGGCAGGGGTGAGCGCTGGGCCCTGGGCAGGGCCTCCCCCGTTTTGGGTGCTGACCTGGGCTCCCCTGAGGGGCCCGTTTACCTCCCAGAACCATCTTAGGGCCAGAAAGCCACATGGGGCTTCTGTGGCCACTGGGACCTCAGCTCACCAAGCTGACCAGAAATTGCCTCAGGCAGCACCCTGTTCTCCGGCCAAAAAAAGGAGTTCTAGGAGGAGGAGGGGCCAGAGGCCCTCAGGGACAGCTGCTGTGCTTCTCTTCCTCACTAGCCTTTTGATCTGTCCAAATGAAAGGGCTTAGCCTTCCCCTGCAGTGCCTCCCCGGATGTAGATCTGGGCTGTGGGCGGAAGGCAGCATCTCCACAAGGAGGCCAAGTGCCTCAGGCCAGGTTGCCTGTGACCCTCCGAACCATGGGGAAAGAGGAAATACAAGTTTGGCAGCATCGTTGACATCCTTCCCTTCCCCTCCTCATTTTTCAAGTGCCCTGCCTTCTCCTCTCCAGAATCATACACTCCATGCCCCTTGTTCCTCCTTTCTCCCCCCAACCTCATGCACATTTTCTTTGCTATTCTTGCCCTTGACTCTATCGCAGAACAAACTTGAGCAAGCACGTGATGGGAAGAAGTCAGGTGTGGAGGGAGCTGTGCGTATTTGCTGGCACTCCCTGACCCCTGTCCCCAGCTGAGGAGCAGAAGGACGCTGGCAGCAACAGCTCCGCTCTGTTCCCTCCCCTCTCAGGGCTGGTGCCTCTGGTCCTGCAGCAGCCAGACATGAAAAACAGCTCATCTGGAAGAATTCTTGGCTGCATGGTGAAAGGGCAGAGTCTGGGGTGAGCCAGGCAGAGGCCCTGGGTGCCAGCACCTGCAGCTTTGTACAGATGGTCAGGTTGAAATGGGTTATAGGTGCCAGCCCCACACTGGGTAGGCAGACCCTCTCCTTGAGGACCCAGCCCACTTAAGGAGAGAAGGAGAAGGAAAGGCAGGTTCTCCAAGGTAGTGACTAGGTCTTCCTCATCTCCGGTTCCCCAGCCCGATGGGTGGTGGGTGCTTAGTTAGGGTGACCAAATCCCGTTGAAGGTGTTAGTGTATAGCTGGGAGCTAGGTCAGTGCCTTACTGCCTGCGATCCCTTCCCTTGGACACCAGAGGAGTGGGGGAGTAAGTGGCTCAGCCGAGAACAGAGAAAGCAAGTGATAGGCCATTGGCAAGCCTGGGTTCTCTTGCCAGATCTGACCCTCAGGAGAAGGTTGTAAGGATGCTTTCTGGATGTGGGAGGCCTCGGCCAGCGTGGCCAGTCCAGGAGAGCGGGAGGGCCTCGGAGAGGACACCGCAGTGCTAGGAGGCCTGACCCGGCCTGCTGTCTCCCTTGTCCCCAGCAGAAGACAGATCGGAGGCCTCGGCTGCAGCACTGAACCTGGCCACAGGCAGCATCGGGAGCATCAACATGTCTGTGGACATCGATGGCACCACCTATGCAGGTAAGGCTCTCGGAGCTGTCAGGGGGGCCACGGCATGGTGGCCCTGGCTGGCCCTGCTTGTCACGCTCCTGTCTGAACCCTTTCCTAGGGCTAGCTTTCTTTATGTAGTCTCAAGGGTTAAATGGTTTTTCCAGCCTTGGAGAAGCTGAGGGTTGCTAATGGGATGACAGGTTCTCCCCCAACCAGCTTTGACAGAACCATAGAAACCCTCCGTCTGACCCTTTTGACCAATGGCTGGCTTGTTAATAGCAACTGTCCTTGAGTGTGAAGCTCTGTAATCTACTCCATCCCCTTTCCCTAAATATCATGTCCTGAGCCACCTCCGCCACTGCTGTCAGGGTCCTGTGACGCACCGCCCTCCTCCAACTGGCTCAAGCCCGCTCTCCCTGAACACGGCCTGTTGTTCCCTTTGTTCACAACAGACCAAGGGCTGACAGGCAGGTGGAGGAATCTGAGTGTGGCTGAAGCAGCTCCTGTGTGTAGGATCCCACCCAGTCCTTCCCAGTTGTCCCTCTCAGTCTAGTTGGGCAGTGGTTTGTTTGTTGGCTGGTGGGTTTAGCACCTCCACCAGGTCTTTGCAGTTGCTAGAAACCAGCCCTTTCCCCAGCCCCATGTCTTTGGTTTAGGTGTGCGTTTGGGCACGAGCCTGCCGACTCTTGCTACGAGCAGCTTGATGGGTGGGCCAGGGGAGCCCAGTCCTGCTGGCCTCGTGTTAGATGGCGGGCCCGGGACGTGCCCCATGGAGGGTCTTAAAGCTGCACCTTCCATCACCCTGGGGCATTTCCTCAGGAAGTGCTCTGTCCTTTGAATGCTCCTCTTCTGAGAGCTGGGTACAGGGCCCCCGTGGGGCCGCACTGCAGGCCTCGTGCTCTGGCTGGCTCTCTGCTGGGCCACTGGCGCTGGGCCTTGGCGCTGCAGCCCAGGAATAGCCAGAGTTCCTGGAGGGCAGCCTGCAGAGACACAGTAAGGCCAGTCAGATGGGGAAGGCCTCTGCCTGACATGGGGGGCCCCCCTCGAGGAGACCAGGTGAGCCAGCAGGCAAGACCTAGGTGTCCTTTGCTATCTGGTGGTGTTCGATGGTCTAGGAGTCTGGGAGGCTGTGAGTGGGTCCACGGAGAAAGCAGGGAAGGGGATCTGTGTCTGGAACTAATAATGCTGTCATCCTCTCTCAGGAGAAAGGAGGGAATAAATGCCTCCTTCTCTCAGAACGGGGAGCAGTCAGAAGAGAGCTGAAGGTTCCCCTGTTGAGCCCTGGTCCCCTGTTCCCACCTGTGCCCTTTGTCAGTGGGTGTGCAAGTTGCACTGGCCAGGAACCAGGAAGTTGTCCCCGAAAGCCCCCAGAGCCGCTTGGACCCTACTACTCTGCTCTCTGCCCCCTCTTGCTGCCTCGCACCCCACTGCCCTGGTTTGGGCCTCTCCCCGCTGTTGGAGTAGCTTCCTGGCAGGCCCCAATTCCTCCCAGCCCTACAGAGAGCATTTTAAAACACAGATCTCATCATGTCCCTCTTCTAAAAACCCTCAGGGGCGTCCCCATCACCAAGGTGCAGGGTGAGACCCTTACCCCAAGAGGCATACAGGCCTCCTGTCTCTGTGGCCTCCCCAGCGGGCACTCGCCTTCTGCACCCCTCCTCCTGCTCATGAGTCCCTGCTGCCAGGCAGCCTCCCCGCCACAGCCCTGCCTGGCTCTGCTCTGCCTGGCACGCCAGCCCTTCCTCTGATGCTTTCTGCCATCCCAGGCACACTCTCCTCCTCCGGAGCCTTTCCTGACTAGCCGGGCCCTGCCTTCTGAGCCCTGCTCTTGGTTCCTTCCATCCCCCATCCCACTGCACCCACGCGGCACTGGGGACGTCTCCTCAAAAGCATGGCTTACTTACCTCTCTGCCCCCTGGCCGGTCCTGGAGCACCTGAAGGGGGAAGGTGGAAGGCATGCGGGACTTGGTCGGAGGCGCAGGGTGCGGAGGGGCGCACACCTGCGGGGCCAGAGCGCACAGGCCCCATGTCTCCTCAGCTGCTCACACCCACTACCCCCCACCGCCCCTGCAGGTGTGCTGTTCGCCCAGAAGCCTGTGGTCCACCTGATCGCGGGGCCCACCCCCCAGAGCGTGGGTGGCAGCGCCAGCGGCAGCAGCAGCTCTCACTGCTCACCAAGTCCTACCTCGTCCCGGGGCACCCCCAGCGCCGAGCCCTCCACCAGCTGGTCCCTCTGAGGGGCAGGACCCAGCTCCCCATGCCCCACTCTCCTGTCGAGAGTAAAGGAGGTTGATGCACAGAATTTACCTCATCTCACGGAGCCCATGTCAAACACCATTTGGCCAGACTAGAGTTTGGACGTGTCCGTCTGTCCAGGCTTCGTTCAGGTCCTGCTGTACTCTGGGGACAGGGAGAGGCTGCAGGGGCAGGACAGGGCAGCGTTGTCCAATCAGGGATCGTCCTGGAGAACCGGGCGGGGTCTGCCGGCATCCAGCTTCCTTCCTCCTTGGTTCCCAGGCCACCTCCCGTCCGGGGCATGGTGTATCGACAATCTGTAAGCCGGCACAGGGCTGGAGGCCCTGCACAGCCCTTCCCCTTTAATTTATTGCCCTTCTCCTTCCCTCTGTCATGACCCCAGGGTCACTGGCCTCTTCCCTTGCTCAGTCCTCCGATCTTTAACTCCCATGTGGGGCTGTGAGAGCTGAAGACCATGCCTTTGTGGCCCTTCACTCCCGAGCATGGGATGGGGCCCTCCTAACCTGCCTTCCCTACCATGTTTGGTTCCAGGGGTGTGGGTCCCTCAAATTCAAGTCTTGAGACAGTTCTCAGGGCCCTATACTCCCCTTTTAGTGGTCCCAGGAAGGGGCACACAAAGGCAGTCCTCAAGGTCCAGGGCTTACTGGTTACCTGCTGAGGGAGAAGCAGAGCCACAGGGGGCTGCCCAGGCAGGCCCTGGCACCCGTTTCACACTGACCCTTTTCTGGCCCTCCCAGACCTCACGCCTTCACTCACCCTTGTTGGCCAGCTCTCCCAAGAACAGCCCACTTGTCCCTCGGGCCCTCCCTTCTCATGGGTTCACCTCAGCCCCAGCATCCCCAGACCTGCTGACGTCAGGTTCATTGAAATACCTCAGATTTGTAATTGTTGATGTTCTTCAGGAAGTATTTGCATCTCTGAAATCCTTTTTATATGTGTTTTGCTGACTTTTTTGTTTTTAATTTTTATTGTTGTTATTGTAGCACCAAAGAAATGAAAGCAGATTACCCCCAAAGCCGAGCAAACATTTGGTACCCCAGCCCCTCCAGCCCTTTGCTAAGACCCCAGTGAGGAGGCGGGAGGCAGGCAGGAGAGATGACTCAGGGATCACAGTGGTGGGGAAGGCGGTGGAATAAGAGGCCTGTGCTCTCGAAGGTTGGGTCCTGAGACCACACAGTTCAGGAGATGGCCCTGACCCATTTCATGCTAGAGCAGGGCTTGTCCCACACCCCTCCCTGGCTCCCCAGGATGGGGACAGAATGGTTGCCCTTCACTCAGCATTCCCATCTCAGGGTAGGGGCAGGCCAGAGAGGCTGAGCCGCCCCAGGGGATAAGGGGATGCTCTTAGAAGAGGGGAGAACTCCGTCCTCCTCTGGGACCCTGGGCTGGAGCAGGCTGCTTCGGTGTTGGAAAGATGACTTATTGCCACGCAAGGCTCACCTCTCATTGAGTAGGCCCTGCAGAGCTCCTGGAACACCACCCACTGTAACGTCATCAGGCTCTGGTGGTGACAGGCCACGCCGCCTGCAGGAGCCCTCGCATGACTAGCATTCTGCCCTATAAAAGGAAAGGGAAATCAAAAGCTTGAGCACAAAACAGCTACCTCAGCCTGGTGAGCTGCAGCTCTGCTGGACTGCCATCTTCTCGCCCCTTCCCCAGCCTTCCACGCGCTCGCTTTCCCACACACACTCTCACACAGCCCTGCCGCTGGGGCCTGACCCTCTTCTGGCCTCAGGAGCCTTCCCACCTTGCCCACTCTGGTGGGCAGAGAAGGGCCTCTGGGATCTGGTGCCATGAAGGAGCCCAGTTGGCTGGCGCTGGGCCCACCTGAAAGTGTCGCAGCATTTGGCCAGTTTGTCTTTCTCAGGGGTTTGGTCACGAAGGATGGACTCTTCCCAGCCAGAGGATGCAGGGACAGCATACTGAGGTTTTCTGGTCATTAGATCCTCTCCCCTTCCCCAGGCAGCTTGAAAGCCCAAGAGTGGGGATGCCAGCAGGTGTCCCAGGAGCAGGGACCCTGGCAAGAGAAGCTTTCCCGGAAGGCCTCAGGGCAGGCTGTGGGCCAGGACTGCTCCGGCCCCTCCCCTCCCCTCCCTGTCTCTCTGTACTCTGGCCAGGAAAATGTGCTAGCACATGAGTAGCCTAGGCAGTGATAAATACCTCAGATGTCCTCTTGCAGCAAGTGTCTGTATATGTGGTGGTTTTTTTCTATCCTACATGTTCTCGAATGTTTATATTTCAATAAACCTCTACCTCTTCACACAAGCAGGTCTCTCGGGTGCTTTCTGTGACTGTCTAAGACAAGAGGGCAGCAAGACCCCAGAATGCTCAGCCCTTTTTTCTGCCATGAGGCACATCCTGTGGCTACAGCTCAGTGTCGGTGCAACCAAAAGAAGTGGGCAGGGCGGGAAAGCATGGGGGATCTCTAACTGCCCTCTTCCGCAACAATGCATACCCCACCTGTCCGTGCAGCCCTCTGAGGCAGAGGGGGAACTCTTTGCTATTTGGAAGTACTAGCAAATGCAGGAGACACTGGGACAGCCTCGAGCCTCTCTCGCTGATTTCTAAAGACCTTTTGAAAGAAATGATGAGTCCTTTAGTGTTTTGTTTTGTTTTTTAAGATTTTTTTTATTGATTTGAGTGAGAGAGAGAGCAGAAGTTGGAGGAAGATGGAGAAGCAGATGGCCTGCAGAGCAGGGAGCCCAACTCGGGGCTCAAATCTGAGCACCCCAGGATCACACTTAACCAACTGAGCCACCCAGGCAGGTGCCTTTTTAGTGCTTTTTTAAAAAAGTAATCTCTACACCCAGCGTGGGGCTCAGACCCACAACCCTGAGATCAAGAGTTGTCTGCTCAACCGACTGAGCCAGCCAGGCACCCCAGTCCTCTAATAACTGGTAACCAGTAGTTGGTATCACACCTGACAGCTTCCTGTGACACCGCAGGGGACTGCCACGTGGAGCCGCAGTGGGCCTAGCCTACAAGGGCACAGAGATGAGGAGAAGCAGAGTCCAGAGACCTCCGAGGTGGAAACAGTGCACATGACTGCAGTGCTGGAGGTGCTGAGGGAGAAAGTGGTAGATGAGTAAGGCTCCTGACAGACCTGGAGAACCTAGAAGAGCAAGGCAGCAGGCCACTGCAATTCTGTCCCATTTCAAGTTAACAAGAAAAAAGAGTATCTCAAACTCAAATTAGACCCTCCAAAAGACTACTGAAAGATACTGGTATTTAAAATGGCAAACTGGGGGTGCCTGGGTGGCTCAGTGGGTTAAGGCCTCTGCCTTCGGCTCGGGTCGTGATCCGATGTGGCTCTGGGATCGAGCCCCGCATCTGGCTCTCTGCTCCGCAGGAGGCCTGCTTCCTCCTCTCTCTCTCTCTGCCTACCTGCAATCTTTCTCTGTCAAATAAATAAATAAAATCTTTAAAAAAAATAAAAATAAATAAAATGGCAAACTGGGGCTGGAAGGGTGGGGGATGCCTAGGTGGTTAAGCATCTGCCTTCAGCTCAGGTTGTCATCTCAGGGTCCTGGGATCGAGCCCAACCTCGGGCTCCCTGCTCAGCGAGGAGTCTGCTGCTCCCTCTCCTGCCTGCCACTCAGCCTGTTTATGCGTTCTCTCTCTCATCAAATAATATCTTTTTTAAAAATTCAAAAGATTTTTAAATAAAATGACAGACTGGGAGAAGGTGCAACACAAAGTGTGTGTGTGTGTGTGTGTGTGTGTTAATGCTTACTGTTAAAAGTTAATGGCTTAGTCTTTAAGCATCTGCCTTTGGCTCAGGTCATGATCCTAGGGTCCTGGGATGGAGCCCGGCATCCAGCTCTCTACTAAGCAAGCCTACTTCTCCCTCTGCCTGCTGTTCCCCCTGCTGTGCTCTCTCTGTCAAATAAAAAAAAAATCATTTAAAAGGGGGGTGGGGTGGGCAAAAAGAAGGGCTGGGGAGAGGGGGCAAAGTCATGAACAGGTGTTCTTTAGAAGAGGAAATAAAAATGCCTGGACTTCATTGTGATCAAGGAAATCCATAGAAAACCATTCCATGCCATCAGATTGGCAAAAACTTTAGTTTTACAGTACCGGGTCTTGGCAAGGATGGGGAGTAATGGAAACTCTCACAGACTGCCGGGGAGTGTAAATTAGTCTAACCACTTTGGAAAACACTTTAGCATTACCTAGTGAAGTGACACATGCCCAGCAATTCTGCTCCTAGTTTTATACCCCAAAGGAACTACAAGGGTGCCCCAGGAGACCTGACCAAATTTCTGAAGACGTGTGTGCTGTTTAAATTCTTTGAATGAGGGGTGCCTGGGTGGCTCAGTTGACTAAACATCTGCCTTCGGCTTGGATCATGATCCCAGGGTCCTGGCATTGAGCCCCACATCAGACTCCTTGCTCAGCGGGGAGTCTGCTTCTCCTTCACCCTTTCCCCTGGCTTGTGCTGTCTCTGTCTCTCTCTCTCTGTTCTCTGTCTTAAATAAATAAAATCTATAAAAAATTAAAAAGCTGTTTGCATGAATTAACTACTTGGATCCTCTACACATTTATGAGATGGGACTATTGTTCCCATTTTACAGAGCAGGAGACTGAGGTGTGGAGAAGTTGAGTAACTAGCGTGAGGTCCTTTAGCTAGTGAGAACTTGTAGAGGGGTTATAATTCAGTGGCGACAGCGCCCAGAGCCTGCCCTCCCAGGAACGGCTAAGCATTCTATACACATTGTCTCATTTCCACTCCACCCACACCCTTATGAGGCAGTGAGTTTGTTCATTTTACAGATGAAGAAACTGAAGAGCAGAAATGTGGCCAAAGTCACACATCTGGTGAATAGCTGGGCGAGGAATGGACTCTGATCAGCTGCCCTAACTCCTCGTTGCATGTTCCTCTCATCAGTGAGGGGCAGGGGCAAGCCAGCCCGGGGACAGAAAGAAGCAGAGGTTGGGGCGGGGGAGGGGGTTAGGTGTCCCAAGTCTCCGTTCTGCCCACGTGCCCTTTGCTTTGCACAGCCGGGAGTCGCCTGTCCAACGTTCTCCAAGAGCAGTGGCCCGGGTTCCGCGCCGCAAACTACCCCCATCCCATTGGCCAGAGTTGGTCACGTGTCCTCCACATAGCCAGTGGGGGCGAGGGGGCGGAGCAGGGAGGGAAGTCCGGACGCCGGCTGCACCTTCTGCCGGTCCCTGCCCAGAAGGAAAGGGGAGTCGGTGGCTTGCGGCTTCTGGAGGGAGGTTCGGAATCACCACCGGAGGGAAGGGAAGAAGGAACCGACCAGAGAAGCAGGACCGGGACGAGTGGGGGCCCTGCTACGCTTGGAAACAGTGAGGTACAAAGCCGACCGCTGCTGGGACACAGGGACCGACAGGAAGGCCGGGGCGGGGTCGCGCTATGCGCCCGGAAGCAAACAGGAGCCGGTCTGGGCGGTGAGCCGGTGCCGGGTGGGTTCCTGGCCGGAGGGAGGGCTGTCCAGGAGCGTCGCGCTCTGGAGCGCGCTGGGTCCTTGGCAGGGGACCCAAACCACTCGGGCCCGGGTAAACAGAAAGGAGAGGGATTTATTTTCGGGGTGTGGAGGAGCCCAAGGACAGCAGGACCTGGGCTGCCCATGGAAGGTACTCTCCTGAAGACCAGCCCACCCTGCTGCCCAGGCCACAGAGCAACATGACATGACCGTCCCAAAAGTCAGGTCTTCTCCATACAAAATCTCTCCATCCCAATTCCACTTCCTGGAAATTGTCGGCTCCATTTGCTGTCACTGAAATGCAGCTTTATCCACTGTGAAAAAGAGCAGTTGACACTTCCCAACTTCTGTGTCCAGTCTTCAGCCCCGTTGAGAACTATGATTTTGTCTCAAGTCTAGTGATCAGGAAGGGGCCATTGCTCAGTTGGGCTTGGGACCCCGTGCTGGACACATCCACTGAGAACTCGGCAGCCCCCACAGCAGTGGTGTGAATGGCAGGGAGGGCAGAGAACATTTTGCAGAAGATGACACTGGAGAAGCAATCTCAGAGGTATTCTGTCCTTCCACCCTGCCAGAGTCCCCCTCTGCAAAACTCTGCTTCAGTTAAGTTAGTAGATGGAAAGAGTGTAGAGCAATAGAGTTGAGTAGGGTTTGGATTTTGGAAGCACATGGCCCAGCTGACAGAGCTCTGTAGGGCAAGGAAACACACAGCAAAGTGGGGAAGGAAGTTCAGAAAAAGAAAATGAGGGGCGCCTGGGTGGCTCAGTGGGTTAAGCCTCTGCCTTGGGCTCGGGTCATGATCTCGGGGTCCTGGGATCAAGCCCCATATTGGGCTGTCTGCTCCACAGGGAGCCTGCTTCCCTCACTCTCTCTGCCTGCCTCTCTGCCTGTTTGTGATCTCTGTCAAATAAATAAATAAAATCTTGAAAGAAAGAGAGAAAGAGAAAATGACCAGGTGACTTCGAGGGAGGTTAGCTCTAGGCCGGCCTTGCTTGTGGCCACTGAAGATGGCCATGCTTTCAAGCTTGGAACCGAGAAACCACCTTTCTGGGACAGGTTAGGGGAGCCCGGGGTCTTAGATGCTGTTCTGCTATGTGACTTTGGGCAATTTACTGCCCTTGTCTGGGCAGTTTCCCTATTGTAAAATGGGGACTATAGAGTGATCTGAGACACAAGTGAATCAGAACTCACTTTGAAAAGTCTAAAGCCCAGTGCCCAAGGCCTTCACCAGAAAGCAGAAGGTTTGTAGTCATCATTCTGCTGACACCAGAGCAGTAAATGGACCAACAAAACCCCACAAGGACACCAGCACCCCACTAGCCACTCTCTGCCCAGCTCCTAGCCACAGGATACCCTGGGAAAGGGCAAGGGGCCTCATGCACTGGCAGTCAGGGGCCTTGTGTCAACATGGGAATTTCAGGCCCTGTGGCAGGCTGGGGACAGGGAGACCTCTGACGGCAGCCACCTGTGACAGGTCCGACCGCTCAGGTCTGACAGAAACCCCAGCATGAGGGGATAAAGGCATAGCCTTACAGGCCTGCCCTCTCCCCAGGGAGTCCTTGCCCACCCCTGGTTCCTGAAGCCTGTCAGTCCACTGTCCCCTCACTGGGGGCAAAGGGCTGACCTCAGTGTCTTGTGTGGCAGAGTGAGCTGTGAGCCTCAGTCTCCACACCACCTTTCTCCCCCAGTCAGGGCACTGCCCCGGTTGCCAGCTTTTCTCAGACCTCTCTTCAATGGCTCTTGGGCTTTGTCTGACATCTGGGGACAGAAGAAGCAGCAGCTGACCCCACAGAGGGCAGAGAGGCAGGCCGGGTACCAGTGAGGAGTAACTCCAGCTCTTCCCAGGGAGGGGAGATGAACTGAGAAGTCCTTCCAGAACCAGCAAAGGCCCAACTGGAAGGACCCTTTGGGCCTCCTCTGCCCCCAGCTTGCAGATGGGGAGATGAAGGTGGAGAGAGTAACTGGGCCTGGGTCCCCTAGGGAGGCAGGGCTCACTCCGCCTGCCCCTCTGGAGAGTCCCCAGCTCTTACCTTCAGGCTCTGAGAGGTGGCTGGAGGTCCCTGCCCTCCCTGTGCTGGAGTGGTGATGCTCAGAGCTCCAGCTCCTGCCCTCTGGGGACCCGGTTCTCAGCCTCAGGGTCAGAACTCTTGGCATCTCCCAGGTCCCACGTGCAAGAAGGACCCCATTCTCTAGGGGTCCCCGGAGAGCAGCTGAGGCAAAAGATAGGAATCCCCACCCCACGAGGCTTCTCCATGCAGAGTGAGAAAGACGAGGCCCTCCCTGGTATTGAAGTGTAAGACAGGACTGTCCTGGGCAGTGGAACTTGCTACATTGTCCATCACCAGCAGCTGCACATGACAGCACATGGTTTCCTGAGTTTATTAACTGTAAATAATGGCTTGTGGACGAAATACTGGATAAACAGACATTGTGACTAAAGCCCTCTGTGCAGGTGGTCTTGGGCACACATCCATGGTTTTATAACCTTAATTCTGACTCCCCCTAACTGGACCCCAGGGGAGGCTCAGGGGGACCAGGCAGCAGGCACTGAGCCAGGGGCACCATCTCATATAATCCTCACGGCAACCTCTCAGGTAGCTAAGGTGGTATCCCCATTTTGCAGATGCAGAGACTGAGGCCTCGAGAAGGCATACCTGCTTATTGCCCACTGAGCTGGTCAGTGGTGGAGCTGAGGCTAGCACAGGGCTTCTTGGCTCTAAAGGCCACTCTCCTTTCATTCATAACCCCAGGCCCAGGAACCCAGATGTCCTAACTCCCTGTGCCCCCCTCCTCAGAGAGAAGGCCAACCAGGAGATGATACATCAAGTCCCAGGCCTGGCACTGTTCTGCTCCGCCCCCCCAGCGCCCCCCCCCAGGGATGAGAGGGCTCTCTTAGCATGTCCCCAGATGCCCTCACCTGTCTATCCCAGATCCTTACGGGAAGGGAGGAAGTGTGAGCACCGCTGTGAGGGAAGGGGATTTCTCTCCGCAGAGGCCCTCAGATCCGGGTGCCCTCACTCCATGGTCCTCACTTTTCTACCAGCTGCTGCTCTAACCCCAGCTTCTTGGCGAGGGCTCTCTGCCACCTTGGGGAGGAGGGCAGAGGGCAGTGAGTGGCGGGGAGGGGTTTGAGTGAGTCTGGGAAGGGCAGGTCAGGGGCACGGGGGATTGGGCATAGGGGACTGTGGGCTCCCTGGGCGTGCAGGCCCAGCAGAGGCACAGAGGTGAAGGGGTGCCGAACACTGGGTTCTGGGCACCTTCTGGGGCCGGCTGCTGAGCCTCTCCAGTTCTGGGTCCCAGATTTTCTGGAGCTCAGCGCACATCCAGGCCAGCTCCAAGCCCATCCTACAGGGAAGTCTGGGGAAGGGGTGTAGAGAGAGGGGGTCATTGGCTCCTGACCTGATCTGGTGCTGCAGGACATCACCCCACCCTACTCTCAGAGGCCCATTCTCATGGGGGCCTGCCTGGGAACTCTGCCTTGACCCAAACAAGGGGTATAATGGCCGTCAGGTGCTGGGAGAGGCTGACAGAACAGCCCTCGGGGGAGGGAGCAGGATAGCCTCATTCTGCTACTCTACTCCGTACAGGTGACTACAGAGTCCCCCAAATCCAAAAATACAAATGGGTGGTACTCCCTCAGTGCTCCCTAGATGCTACACTGCCCAGCCTGAGGGCTCTCTGAGAGCAGGCCATGTCTCCAAACCCTCCCCATTTCCAGATCCTCCCTCGTCTCCGAGTGAGGTCCCTGTGCACCAGGCCCTGCCTGCAGAGGCTTAGCCCTGATGCACTTTGTACAGAGGAAGAGCTGAGCACGCAGCCAGGGCTACCAGGCCACTGCCTCATCCGTGTGCTTAGGAGCCGTGTCCTCCCCACCTGAAAGGCCCAGGGAGGACTCCCCAGGGCCCTCCCCAATAGGCTGGGGAGTAGGCTTGACTGTGCCTACTCAGCATGTGCCAGTCTTGTCCCCAGACCTCCGCAGGGGGCTGAGGGGGTGCGAAACTCACCTGCCCTGTGCAGAATCTGGGGGCTTGTTGGGGGTGCTCTGCCATGGCCTGCACCTGTGGGAAGAGGGTGGGTGGTTAGGACTCAGGGACACTGGCCTCCCTTCCAGGCTGACTGGACTGTCCAGGTTCTCCTTCTTGTTCTGGGCTGGGGCAGGCCCAGGCCACACTGACCTGAGGGTACCCCAGGCAGCCTCCAGCTCCTCCCCACCTTCCACCTCTGGATCCTGGCAGGCATCTGATTTTTCTTCCCCAGAGCCTGCCTCTTGCTGTGGCTGGTCCATTTGAGGGGACCCCCACCCCATCTTCTTGTGCCCAGAAACACACACATAGGCTCTTGGGTCTGGGCAGGGCCTGGCCTGCAGACAGGAGCTGGTGTCCAGCCTGGACCTTGGCCTGCCTGGGGGCTCACTGAGCAGGGCCCACCGCTCCTCACAGCGGCCCATCCTGCAGCCCTTACGGTCTTTCTACAGCCGTGTCAGGGGCCTGGCGTTAAGTGAGGGCAAGAGCAAGACAGAACAGCTGGGTCCCCGAGATCTCCAGTCAGATCCAACCCACCCAACAGGAAGGTAACAGGAAACAAATTGGGAAGCGTTACAGGTTGAACTCTATACTCCCCCCAAAAAGGTATGTTTGTGTTCTAACCCCTAGTATCTCAAAATGTGACCCACTTTAGAGATAAGGTCTTTGCACAGTAATCAAGGTAACACGAAGCCATTATAGAGCGCCCTTATCTAATCTGACTGGTGTTCTTCTAGAAGGAAAATTTGGACACACACACCCCTGGGTTCGCTCTTTGTCAGGGCAGCCCTAGCACACTACCACAGAGTGGGGTGAGACGGAACCCCCTGCGGCAGCTCCCTGGGCCCAGCAGGACCCTGACTGGAAGGGGGCCTCTCACCTCCGGGCAGCCACGCGTGCGGTGGTGGGAAGCGCGGACAGACGGGAGCGACGCTTGCGTGACTGCAAGCCACGTGAGCCTTTTCCACGCTTGCCAGACGGAACCCTCATACGCAGCTGATGAGCACTGCAGCTGCTCTCGGCGTCTGTTTCTTTGTTTACAGATGAGCCCAGAGAAGGAGAGTGACTTGCCCAAGGTCACGTAGTGAGTTCTCTGTGGAGGCCTGGTTTGTGCCCAGTATTCAGGCTCCAGAGTCCACCATCATCCACTAATTTGGGAACAGCGAAGAGCAGAGAATCTTGGGATTGAGCAGAGGAAGACAGACTGAGGTAGAGCCCAGGAAAGGGTCAGGGTAGAAGGAGCTTGAGGTTGGGATGGATGGAGGTGGAGGGTGCTGGTGGCCCTGGGAGCCCCTCGCACCCTCTTGCCAGCCAGCTGTTGCCCCCTCTCCCTCAGGGCCTCCACCCTGCTGTGACTTTGGCCATTTGGTTGCTCCCCACGGTACCCCTGCCAGTGACCCAGGGCAGAATCCTAGGCCACCCTCCCTGGACAGGCGCAGAGCCCAGGACACCCACTTGCTCACAGAAGATGAGTCCTGGGCAGGCCTCCCTGGGCACTGGAGAAAAATGGCCTATGCTGCCCCTGAGAAGCAGAGGACTGGAAGGCCCTAGAGTTGGGGCCCACGTGGACACTGGTTTGGGGGTCCTTTGCATGTTGTTTGCATAGGGCCCCTCCCACACCGCTTCCTTCCAGGCACCTGAATCTGCTCAAGGGCCCAGCTTTCTCCCTGACATCATCCACTGCAGACCCCCATCTTGACCAGCATGCACCCCAGAAAGTGTAGACTCTCTCTCCAGGCCCTGGGGAGACACTTCCATCCTCAGGGGTCTGGATCAAGAAACAGACAAAAACTTTGAGATTTCTTTCCGTACAAATTCACAATCACTGTCTGTATAAATACACAATCACAGCTGCAGACAATCACAGCAAATACGCTGCCTTGCGGAACTAACAGCCCTCTCAGAGCAAAGCTCCAGACCCCAGCTTGAGGTACACTGATATAGACCAACCTCACATTTTATGAGGCTCAAGGCCAGCTAAGCAGGGCTGCCGAGACCCTCTCTCATGCTCCTTCCAGCTGGACCAACAGATCAGCCCCACTGCAGCAGAGCGTACCCCCAACCTGGGGCTCTACATCTCTGCTTCTCCCAGCCACCTCTTTGCTGCCTCTGTTTCTCTGTGTCTGTGTATGTGCATCTGGAAACAGGTGTGTGTCTCTGGGGCGGGGGGGCAGGTGTGTGTCCACCAGTCTGTCTGCTTGTGCACATAAACGTTTGCCCTGGAGACTAAGGGAGGGCACCAGCCGGAAGGAGGCAGTCACTAAATGAGTTCAAGTCTGGTGGACAGGGCCCGGGGCACCCCAGCCCTTGCTCTGGCCCCTGCTGCATATTTCACCCCCTTACCCGCTCGGCTTCTTAGTTGGGGCAGGGACTGTTCACAGCACTGCCACCTTCATGCCTCTTGTCTTTGGGCCTTTGCATGTGCTCCGCCCTTTTCTTTGCTGAGGATGCCTGTTCATCCTTCCTTGATGGTTCAGAGGCTCAGAAATCCCCTTGATATGGAGGACTTACCCATCTGCAGCACATTCCCCCAACTCCCACAATGCCTGTCCCCTGAGCAGGCATATTAAACTGTAATTGCTCACTTGATGATTGTGCAGACCCAAACCACAAGCTTTGGGGGACAAGGAGTGGTCTGATCTGACTTCGGTTCTCCTGTGCACAGAAGAGGCCAGAAGTGGATGTTCAGTGAACAAAAGATGGATGGATGGACGGACAGATGGACGGACGATGAGGACGATGTTGGATGAGTAGGTGGCTGGGTAGAACAGAACAAGGAAGCTGCAGGAGAAGGGGAGGAAGTGTAGGATAAAGCTAGCGGGCATCCTACAAGCAGGAAGAGACTAGCTCACCGGCAGTAGGGAGGCCTGGGCAATGGGGAAGAGAGCGAGGAGGAGGGGCCTGTGGGAAGGGACGGGAAGGCAGACAGAGGGCCCCCAGCTGGGGAGATTTTAATGGTTTCTTTTTTTTTTTTTCCCCCAATTTATTTATTTTCAGAAAAACAGTATTCATTATTTTTTCACCACACCCAGTGCTCCATGCAAGCTGTGCCCTCTATAATACCCACCACCTGGTACCCCAACCTCCCACCCCCCCGCCACTTCAAACCCCTCAGACTGTTTTTCAGAGTCCATAGTCTCTCATGGTTCACCTCCCCTTCCAATTTACCCAGATTCCCTACTACTCTCTAACACCCCTTGTCCTCCATGCTATTGGTTATGCTCCACAAATGAGTGAAACCATATGATAATTGACTCTCTCTGCTTGACTGATTTCACTCAGCATAATCTCTTCCAGTCCCGTCCATGTTGCTACAAAAGTTGGATATTCGTCCTTTCTGATGGAGGCATAATACTCCATAGTGTATATGGACCACATCTTCCTTATCCATTCATCCGTTGAAGGGCATCTTGGTTCTTTCCATAGTTTGGCGACTGTGGCCATTGCTGCTATAAACATTGGGGTACAGATGGCCCTTCTTTTCACGACATCTGTATCTTTGGGGTAAATACCCAGGAGTGCAATTGCAGGGTCGTAGGGAAGCTCTATTTTTAATTTCTTGAGGAATCTCCACACTGTTCTCCAAAGAGGCTGCACCAACTTGCATTCCCACCAACAGTGTAAGAGGGTTCCCCTTTCTCCACATCCTCTCCAACACATGTTGTTTCCTGTTTTGTTAATTTTGGCCATTCTAACTGGTGTAAGGTGATATCTCAATGTGGTTTTAATTTGAATCTCCCTGAGGGCTAATGATGATGAGCATTTTTTCATGTGTCTGATAGCCATTTGTATTTCTTGATTGGAGTAGTGTCTGTTCATATCTTCTGCCCATTTTTTGATGTGTTTGTCTGTTTCGTGTGGGTTGAGTTTGAGGAGTTCATTATAGATCCTGGATATCAACCTTTTGTCTGTACTGTCATTTGCAAATATCTTCTCCCATTCCGTGGGTTGCTTCTTTGTTTTTTTGACTGTTTCCTTTGCTGTGCAGAAGCTTTTGATTTTGATGAAGTCCCAGAAGTTTATTCGCTTTTGTTTCCTTTGCCTTTGGAGACGTATCTTGAAAGAAGTTGCTGTGGCTGATGTCGAAGAGATTACTGCCTGTGTTCTCCTCTAAGATTCTGATAGATTCCTGTCTCACGTTGAGGTCTTTTATCCATTTTGGGTTGATCTTTGTGTACGGTGTAAGAGAATGGTCGAGTTTCATTCTTCTACATATAGCTGTCCAGTTTTCCCAGCACCATTTATTGAAGAGATTGTCTTTTTTCCACTGTATATTTTTTCCTGTTTTGTCGAAGATTAATTGACCATAGAGTTGAGGGTCCATATCAGGGCTCTCTACTCTGTTCCACTGGTCTATGTGTCTGTTTTTATGCCAGTACCATGCTGTCTTGGTGATCACAGCTTTGTAATAAAGCTTGAAATCAGGTAAGGTGATGCCGCCAGCTTTATTTTTGTTTTTCAACATTTCCTTAGCGATTCGGGGTCTCTTCTGATTCCATACAAATTTTAGGATTATTTGCTTCAGCTCTTTGAAGAATGCCGGTGGAATTTTGATCGGAATGGCATTGAAAGTATAGATTGCTCTAGGCAGTATAGACATTTTAACAATGTTTATTCTTCCGATCCAAGAGCATGGAATGGTCTTCCATCTTTTTGTGTCTTCTCCAAAACCTATGGGATACAGCAAAGGCGGTCCTAAGGGGAAAATATATAGCCATCCAAGCCTTGCTCAAAAAAATTGAAAAATCCAGAACACACCAGCTGTCTCTACACCTTAAAGAACTGGAGGATCAACAACAAATCAAACCAACTCCACACATAAGAAGGGAAATCATCAAGATTAGAGCTGAGATCAATGAGGGAGAAACCAGAGATACAGTAGAACGTATCAATGAAACTAGAAGCTGGTTTTTTGAAAGAATCAATAAGATCGATAAGCCACTGGCTACACTAATCCGAAAGAAAAGAGAGAAATCCCAAATTCATAAAATTATGAATGAAAAGGGAGAGATCACAACTAACACCAAGGAAGTAGAAACAATCATCAGAAGTTATTACGAACAGTTATATGCCAATAAGCTTAGCAACCTAGATGAAATGGATGCATTCCTGGAAAAATATAAACTACCAAAATTGAACCAGGAAGAAATCGACAACCTGAATAGACCGATATCTAATAACGAGATTGAAGCAGTGATCAGAAATCTCCCAAAAAACAAGAGCCCAGGACCTGACGGATTCCCTGGGGAATTCTACCAAACCTTCCAAGAAGAAATAACACCTATTCTCCTGAAGCTGTTTCAAAAAATTGAAGCAGAAGGAAAACTTCCAGACTCTTTCTATGAAGCCAGCATTACCCTGATCCCCAAACCAGGCAAGGACCATACCAAAAAGGAGAATTTCAGACCAATATCACTGATGAATATGGATGCTAAGATTCTCAACAAGATCCTAGCCAACAGGATCCAACAACACATTAAAAAGATTATCCACCATGATCAGGTGGGATTCATCCCTGGGCTACAAGGATGGTTCAACATTCGTAAATCAATCAATGTGATACAACAAATTAATATGAGAAGAGAGAAGAACCACATGGTCCTCTCAATTGATGCAGAAAAAGCATTTGACAAAATCCAACATCCGTTCCTGATTAAAACGCTTCAAAGTATAGGGATAGAGGGAACATTCCTGAACCTCATCAAATCTATCTATGAAAGACCCACAGCAAATATCATCCTCAATGGGAAAAAGCTTGCAGCCTTCCCGTTGAGATCAGGAACAAGACAAGGATGCCCACTTTCACCACTCTTGTTCAACATAGTATTAGAAGTCCTAGCAACAGCAATCAGACAACAGAGAGAAATAAAAGGTATCCAAATTGGTAATGAAGAAGTCAAACTCTCTCTCTTCGCAGATGACATGATTCTTTATATGGAAAACCCAAAAGACTCCACCCCCAAACTACTAGAACTCATACAGCAATTCAGCAGCGTGGCAGGATACAAAGTCAATGTGCAGAAATCAGTGGCTTTCTTATACACTAACAATGAAAATACAGAAAGGGAAATTAGAGAATCGATTCCATTTACTATAGCACCAAGAACCATAAGAAACCTGGGAATAAACCTAACTAAAGAGGTAAAGGATCTATACTTGAGGAACTATAGAACACTCATGAAAGATTTTAATGGTTTCTTTACAAGTTGCAGAGATGTCCTCACTGTGTCTCACTGGCTGGGAAGGGGACTGGGGCAGAGACGCCTCCTCCGGGGCCCCTACACACACAGCGTCTGTCCTGGGCACTCCCACTCCCAAGCCTCCTGACTTGAGCCCTGCAGTGAAGGTCATCTTGCCTCCCTGCCCCCTGCCCTCCAGCCTGGTCTGGGTCAGCAGCAGGGTCTTGGCCACGTGTGGCAGAGACAGGACTTGTTGGAACTGAAAGATTTCCCACACGCTCCCCCAAAAAGAGCCAGAATGGGACAAGCAGGAGTGTTGATACCTGGGGGAAGGGAGGCTGGTTTTGGCCACATGGTTTGGGATTTGGGGCTCAGTATTGTTGCAGCTGGAGACAGAGGCTGGCCCACCTGCCTACAGGGTCATCTCACCCAGTGGGGAGCAGGACACCCACTCCAGCTTGGACGATCTTGGGGCGGTGGCCTGAGCAGCCACTTGCCGGGTCTCCTGGCCAGGGGCCACCCCCAGCACTGCTAGCCACACCGCCCTGCCCACACGTGGCCGTGGTGCTCTGCCTCCGGGGCCTGCCCAGGGCCCTCTGTCTCCTGCTGTCCTCGAGGCGGCCAGAATGGCTGCTGTGAGCAGACCCCTGGTCACTGGCACTTCGGCCTAGCTCTTCTGAGTCTCCTGTTCACCTGTGAAGACCTCCCACTCCACCCAGTCATGGCTTAGCATCCACCGGGGCTGTGGGGCTCTTCTAGAAGGCCTTCTCTGAACCCAGCCCCTAGAGGCTTCTCTGAACTCCAGGCTTTGGTTCTGGACCAGATGGTTTAAGGCTGGACAGTACCAAGACACACATTACTGAAGGGCACTGTCTTTCTGGGATGTGAGTGGTGCGTGCTAGAGTAGTACTGTGTCAAGGCCCTGCTCCAGCCTGTCCCTCCTGGACACTCTCTTTTCCATGCTGTCCCTAGAGTCCCTCCCCTGACTTTGGAATCCCCCAAGGACAGGGCCCAGACTCCCATGCTTCTCTGCCCCCTGCTACAGGTGGACACAGGTTGGCTCAGTTGGCGCCCTGGATACCCTGTGCGGCTGACTGCCAGCTGTCTCGGGCCCCCGGGGCAAGCTTCAACAGCTGCTCTGCGGGAAGATTGTGTCCTGAACCTGGGCAGGGGTTGACTCCACCAGGGCCCCGAAGTGCCTGGGCCCTGTCCCCACCCCACCCCTGCAGGCCTGACACCAGCATCTCCTGCAGGTCCCCTCAGTCCAGGATCCCAGGGTCTCCTCACAGCCTCCAGACCACACTGTTTTGACCCGAATGAGTTCCTCCCCACCCTCCGGGCTTTGTTTTCCCATCTGAACCAGGAGGGGAGTTGGCTGGGTAATGGCAGGTTCTTCCCGAATGATGGGGGTGGGGTTGTCCCTCTCTGGACTGCACAGAAATCTTTGCATGCCTCTCCCTCCCTCCCCAGCTGCTACTCCAAGAATGAAGACCAGAGAATGAAGTAAAGGCAGGGCCAGTCTTCGGGGCCCTGCCCATGCACCCACTTAGAGGAGGCTCTAGGCCAAGGGGCTGTTGGCTCCTCTGGTCCAAACACAGCTGGCCTTTTCTACTTCCATCTGCAACAGCAGAATCCTGCTGGACCTCTTGCCACTAGGCCCCTCCTGCATGACTGGCACCCTGGTTTGTCTTCTGCATCCTGGTCTGGCCTCCTCCACTGCTGTCCCTGGGACCCCTGCGGCTGGTCCCCCTCCTGCTCCAGGTGGGCCAGAAAGCATTCCTTCTGCTGCAGGGAGGGCCGAAGGCAGTGCTGAGCCCCTGGAGAGGGCCGTCCCTGCCCCTAGCACAGCAGTGCCTGTAGATTCTGATAAAGCAGGCTGACTCCACCAGGTCCTGCTGGCTCCCACCCACTGCGATAAGCCCACCAGGGGCCCACCTGCCAGCCCAGCACCGACCCATGTCCTGGCTTGTGCACAAGGGATGCAGCTCCCAGGGGGTGCCCAACTATTACCACTACGTGCTCCAGATGTGTCACCCTCCACCTCCAGCTGGACCTAGGACATACCAGTTGCTGATGGCTTTAGAGCCCCAGCAGGAGGACCAAGGACACTGTCGTGGAATGACAGCTGTCAGGCAGGAGCAGACAGGCTGTCAGGTGAGTCCCCAGAGTCACCCCAGGCACTATAAGGAGCAGAAGCTCTAGGAGGGGCAGCTGTGGGCTGAGACCCCCAGGTCACTAAAGGCTCAGGTACCATCACAGGGTGGCTGTGCCTGCCACATCCTCACATGGGACGGGGTGCTGGATACCTCCCCTAGAACCCTCAGCTTGCCTGAACCATCGCCTTCCTCTCTCCCTGGGGACTGCAGCTTTCACCAGGGGCAAATGGCCCTTGAAGGAAACTCCTCTTTCTGCTGAGCTAAAACCAGCCCCTCCCTCCCTCTGACTCTCCCTAGGGAGCCACAGGGACCCAGGCCCTTCCTTTGCCTCCAATCATTGCCTCTAGCCACACCAAGCAATGCCCTGTGCACCTGCAGAGGGCGCCATTCACAGAGTTGACACTAAAGCACAGCAGCCTTGTTGGGGACCCACTTCCCATCTGTCCTCCTTGGATGCCCCAGACCTTGACAAGCCTTCCCGAGAACATGACCCCAGATGTGAGCACCAGCCCCGAGCCTTCTGGACCTCTCACTCTGGGAAGAGGACTTTGCTAGCTTAGGGGACCTCCCTGAGGCTACAGATAATCAAGGAGGATCAGGGAGAGGATGATGGGACCCTAACCCTCACAACCCTCACTTTCTGCTCCTGCATGAGGAGGTTGCCCAGGGCCCTGCAGAGTCCCAGCTCACATCCCTGCCTCCGCAACACCTGTGCTCGCTTCACACAGCCTCCAGTGATGCCCGCAGGTGGCCAGCCAGCTTGGCCCAGTGCTCCCAGCTCTCTGCTAGCTGTACCCACACAGGGCCTTCTCTGAGGGCCTCCCAACTTACTCCAGGGCTCTCTCTGAGCACCTGCTAGGAAAGAGGAGCCAGGCTTCAGCCTGGGCCTCAGGAGCTGCCATGCCCACCTTTCCCACACTCACCTGCACCCTCCGGTGGCGCTCAGTGAGCAGGCACAGTCCAGTGGCCAAAAGTGACAGGAGTGCGGTGGGGGCAGGAGGGGAGGCAGGTCCATGGAGCTCCTGCACAGTGCAGTTCCTGAGAGCGGGACAGATGGGAGACCCTGGAGCTAGGGCACCAGCTTCCAAGGCCCCTCTTCAGATAGGGAAACTGAGGCCCTGGCACTGAGCCTGCACAAACCCGACAACACCCTGGCTCAGGATCTTCCCTGGTGATTCAGATTTCAGATAAACGTCTGCCCCAACCCCGCTGAACAGTTCTCAGTTCCAACAGCTTCCATGAGCTTCGGTGCTGACCCTGGCCCAGCCACCTGCTGAACAGCCAAGCTCACCTGGCCCTCCCCGGCTTCAGGAGGGGGCACAGAAGCCTGAAGGGGATGTCAGTTGCCCCAGGTCATGAAGGGGGCCCACTGCAAACTGGGCCCACACTCCCCAACCCCTGCTGCTCCCCTACCCAGTATGGGAGTCTGGAAATTGCAGGGGACAGGGGAACATTTGGGGGACACTGTAGATTAGTTCCAGTGTAAGAAGTCAGAAACCCTTAAACCAAGTTACTGCTTCAGTTCCCCTTTGGCTTCCATAGCTTTAGCTGGAAGATGGGGGACCTAAGCCCTAGGCCCCACCCACTTAACCTCCAGGGACTGAGCCTCAGAATCCTACCACTGTCTTCCCACCCACGCACCTGGGCACCAGGCACCCTGCCCCAACTCTGTGTGGGCACAAGGAGAAGATACCTACTGAGCTACTGGGCTGAGCTCCCCCGGACCCCTAACTGACTTGTTCACTCCTCACATTCCCAGACCCGTTCCCAGCTCAGGATGGCACTACCACCCACCAGCCCTCTCCCTGTAGACACCTTGATGCTCTCCTCTCTGGACTCCAGGCTCACATTCTTGCAGCCACTTCTGAGCTTCTCTCTCCACATTTCACCACCATGCAAGGCCTCTCCAAGAGGGTCTATGATGATGGTCTGCTGCCCCCATCTCCCACGCCCTGGCGCAGCCACCACAACTCCACTCTGGCTGGGTACTCAGTCTTCCCATTAAAAACAAGTCCTCCCCACAGACCACTCCCAGCGCTTACTGAGAACCCAGACTCTACCTAACTTGGGTGTAGGAGGGCTCCTGGTCTGCTCGCTGGTCTGCGGGAGTGGGTAGTGGCACCAGCCAGATGTTGAATTCACAGAGCCTGTGCAGAGGAAGGGGCAGCCCCCAATGCTGCAGGAGCACAGGGGCAGGGAGTCCGGTTCTCCTTTGGAGCGCCCAGGAAGGCTAACCTGCCCCTGGAGCTGAAGCTCAAAGATGAATTAGGTGCCCCAGAGAAGCCAAAGATGGATGTGGCAGACTAGAGAGAGCAAGGACAGCAGGACAAGGAGGGGATCAGAGGACCTGGGGTCTAGAGAAGGCATCGAGCTGAGCCAGGAGCCCAGCAGGCCAAAAGGGAGATCAAGAGGGACGGGAGCTGCCGTGGGTCTCAGGTGGCTGGGAGCAGGGCACGGGGCAGGGGCATTTCCCTGGTGCCCTGGAACTGTGTTGCAGTTCTCAGCCCGCACAGCAAAGGCTTGGTGGATATGAGGGTGGAGACCTGGGGAAAATGGTGGGTCCCAAGGGGCTGGGGGTGTGGAGCAAGGGTCCTCTGAAGGTGGCTCACCGCTTGAACTCCCCAGCTAAGAGCTGCCAAAGTTACAGCCTTCCAGCAGTGGCGGTAATGAGATAGGAGGGTGTGTGTGTGTGGGGGGGGTTACCTGTACCTGACCTCGGGTTAGATATTTTTCCAAGTGCCTATCTGATACTCTGCTTCTTTTTCTTCTAGGTGTGAGTTCTTTCAGGAACAAAAAAGACAGAAGAAGGAAGCTCTAATGGTAGAATCTGAGGCACCGGACAGCTATGGAACTGCTTTTGGAGAGGGGGCTGGGAGATGGCTCCTGCCCCATTTCAGAGAAGGAGAGCGGCTTCCTTAGCCGGAGGCAGGGACTCCTGGGTTCCGGATGTGGGAAGATGCGCCTGACTTCCCCCCTCCGAGCCCGGCGCCCAGTGCAGGGCTAGAAGACAGGAGCCTCCCCGAGCTCCTCCACCCTCAGCTGCCCATGCAGTCCTGGCTTCTAGGAGCCATGACGCTTGGGGTGAAGTGGGGGGAGACACCTTTCATCTTGTCTGTGTGGGTGAAACCCCGAGATGAAACCAGGCTAATGCAGGCCGTGGCCACAGGCCACGGACGGCGCCCCGGGCCAAGAATGGCAACTCATTACCTCTAGCCCCGGAGACAGGGTCCTAAGGGAGGGGGACCGAGAGGCGGGGACAGCCGGGCTCTCGGTCACCCACAGCACACTGGAAGCGCCTTCTGAATTTGTTTGGGGCGCGGGAGCATTTGGTTGGGAGGGGACCGGGATCCATTCTTGAGGCCGTATTAGCATAGAAAGCCTCCGTGTTGCCTTAGCTTCGCTTGGTTACTTCGGGTGGCGTGGTGGAGCTAACAGAGAACTGGGGGGCGGGGGTACTAAGCACCCCGCTCAGGCCACGCCGTCGGACCTCGGTTTAAGCGAGAGCCAGAGACCAAAGACCGAGGGAATCGCCACAAATCCGGAGGGAGCGGATGCGCCCGCAGCGCGCCAGCCGGGGCGGGGAGAGGACATTTTTTCGCGTCGGGGGCGTGCCCAGCCCTCATTGGGGGAGTGGGCGGCCCGCCCCCCACTGAGCGGTCCCGGGAGGGTGCCCAGGCCTCCAGCTCCCGGCCGCGTAGCCTGGTGGTACCAGCGAGAGCCGTGGGGCGTGGACGCTCACAATCCCTGAGGTTCCCGCAAAGGACCGACCTTGGCTTTCTCCTGTGGAAAGTGGGGTCTCGTTATCCCCCCCCGGGCCAGGGGCGGGACGGGCCCCGGCGATCCCACCCGCGCAGCCTCGGCAAAAAGGGCGTCGAGGCTGGGAGGAATGGTCCGCGCGGCCTGACCGCGAGAGGCTGGGGTTCATGAACTGAGACACAGTGCTGGTCTGCGTCCGGCGCTGCTCAGGGAAAAGGGGACATCCTTGCCCCCAGACCACGTCCCTCCAGAAACCCGCCGACATGGCTCTTGGGTATCTTCCCCGAAACCGTTCTGGACGCACACGGGAACGGGGACGTGTCGCAGATCTTTAATAGAAACCCACACAGAGAGTTACGTCTCATTTGCGTCTTCCCCGAAACCGGGAGTGGCGCCCGCCTTCCCGAGCCTAGCGACTCTAGCTTCCGTCATCTTTGGCGCCCTCCGGGGTCCCGGGGCCAAGGGGACGCTCAAGGCCCGCCCGGTTTTCACTGAGGCAAAAGCGAAACAATGCCCGCCCCTCCGCGAGCAGGAAGGGGTTGGCGGGCATGGGCGGGGTCGGGTCTGCAGAGCAGGCAGGGTCCCCCGGCCTGGTCGGGGGTCCACCTCCGGGCTCCCGCGGTTTGGGCCTGCACCCCCGTCGAGTCTTGAGGCCTACGTGCGGCGCGATACGGCGGGGGCGGGCCGCGGCCGGGGACGTCCCCTCTGCCCTCCCGGAACCTGTCTCCACTGCTGCCGCCCGGACCGGAGCGACGAAGGTGGGTCCTCCAGAGCCTTCGAGTCGGGGGCTAGAGCGGCCAGGCCACCGAGCCGGTCGAGCAGGGACTGGCGACGGCTGCGTCACGCGAGGGGCGGGGCCGCCGCGGGCGGAGGCCGGAGCCGGAAGCGGAAGAGGCGCTCGGAGTGGGGAGTGGGGCCTAGCCGCAGCCGGATCCTGGGAGACGGTGAGTGTGGGCCCAGGCCCACGGCGGCGGCGGCGGCGGCAGCGGCGGGGGGTGAGTCGGAGGGGCGGGCGCAGTGGGTGCGGGTCTCCGGGCTTTCGGTTCCGTTTCGGTCTAGTCTCTTTCTTTCTCTCCCTCGGCCCGCCTCTGGTCGCGGCCCCGACCTCTCACCCCTGACCCGCCGCTTCTCCCCCGGAGGGGCGGTCACCGCCGACCCCGACCTCTCGATACCCCGCTGTCGGAGTCTGAGCGGCGGCTGAGGCCCCTGCAGGGATCCAGATTCAGCCCTGCACCTCCCGCGGAGTGGGGTCGGGGTCTTACCTGGGAGAGCCTGGAGGGGCCTTTAGACTCCTCCCATACCCTCTGCTCGAGGCCTACAGACTCCTCCTCCACGCGCGGCCTGAAGTTTGATTCTGGCTCAGGCTGGCCATCCGCCTGTCCCCCGGGTAGCCCCTCGCCGCCGCTGGCGGCGGTTATGGGGGAAGGGGCTTGGATCTCTGAGACCCAAGGCGCGTCAGGAAGGGACGCGAGCGAGGGCCGCAGGCCTCCAGCCTGTTTTGTTGTGATGATGGAGCCTCTCCAGCCCGGGGGAGGGGCCGAGTCAAGCTGACACTACAAATGCCGGAGCTGTTCCTTGGTCCGGGGGAGTCTGTGTGCTTTAGTTCCGGGTGCGGGTGCCCTGGTGTGGAGCTGGAGTGGGAGTTGCCTGAGCCAGGCCCCCGTCGAGGCGGAGTTGGCGGCCTTCCAGCTTCCCTCCTCCATGCCCTTGAAAAGGAGGAGCGTTTCACCCGGTGGTGGCGGCTTGTAAGGTGGCAGGTTTGAGGTTGCAGCGGTGGGGCCGCGTCAGCCAAAAATAACCACGGGGCTCTGGAGTGGCTGAGATCCGGTAGTGCAGATGCTGACCTGGCTGGCTGCTCTTCTTGTCAACCCAGTTCTCTGGCCAGGAGCTGCAGATGAGAAGCCGACTAGGCCCCTGCACAGAAAAGCTGGCATCCTTGGCCTGGTTTCCTCTACATTATCTCTTTCTTCACTGTGTAAGAGCAGAGCCTTCTTGAACGTAATTGTGACCCTTAGCTTCCTTAAATAACCTATTTGCTGGGGTCTCAGAGCTTCAGAGATCATTGGTGAGAAATGGGATCTAGAGCCCTGGCTGGGAAGATAATGAGGAACATCTGGTATTCCCCATATTTCCCCTGTCTAGAAAGTGTTGAAGCAGAGGTTATCTCCTCTCTGATTACCTTGCGTGGTACTCTGTAACTCTCATCCTTGTCATCTCCATTGCCAAGTTGGCTGGAGGGTGTTTTTTGCAATTTTCAGGTATGGCGGCCTTAGAGTCATGAGGCCAGTAAGTGGAGCACTGGGAATTAGTTTGGGATTTTCTACCCAGGGCTCTCACCCCCACCCCTTGGAAGGGATTTATAAAATATACTTTGTGTCCTAACTTAGACCCAGAGGTGTTACCTGGAATCTTTTTAACCTTGTTAATGAAATGACCCAAAGGCGTGTGCTGGGCATTATTAAAGGAGTGGCATAATTAAATCCTCACAGAGCCTTATAAGATTATTATTCCCTTGTTGCAAGAGGAAGTTGAAGGTCAGAGTAGTTTAATAACTTGCCTGAAGACACACAGCTAGAAGTGGCAGTGTTGGGACTCAACATCTGTCTACTCTGAACCTCTGCTCCGCCCGCTCGAGTACAGTGGGGGGGCAGGGGGTATGGGAACCCTCCTGGTCCCTGGAGGAGTTGGCCTGGTGTGGACCAGACCACGTCGTCCAACTCTGGAGCTTTGCCTGCCTGGCCACCAGAGCATCTTCGCTGTCACTTAGGGAGATGTGACATACTGCCTTCATTCCATAACTCAGGCACCTGACCCGAGTAATTGCAGGAAAACCGTGAAACATTCATTAGTCAGCTGATCGTCAAAACAGAACAGCAGTTTAAGCTCTCGAGGAGCAGTTGGTGATTTTACATGGTGTTTACCTCCGAGGGTTGCTGGGGCCTGGGCTTCAAGGTAGATATGGGGAGAAACCTGCTGGTGGGGAGATCCGGAACAGAGGATTTCTCAGGTTTTCCAGGGGTTTAGTCAGATAGGCCCGGCTGCCCTGCCCGTCCACAGGAGCTGGTTCACTCTGCTCTCCTGATGGACCCTTCTCGTGAGCTGGGGCAGCCTCGGTGGGTTTGTCCAAATGTGCTGAGTAAGGCGAGCCCAGCACTGACCACTGAAGGCTGGAGAAAGCCAAGTAAAGGGTTGGGAGGAAGGCTGGCCATGATCCCTGGCCCAGCCTTCCAGCGGAGGCAGTGTCCGGGTTCTGGGTGTGGGTGGAACCGGGAGCTGGCCTCACATAGCCTTCTTCCTCAGCTCGTGTCTGATCCAGCCTGGCGGTTTCCTGTGGTGGATTTTAGGTCCCTGCCAAACAGGCACGGTGAGGGAGGGCCCTTTGGGCAGGCCTTTCCAAGCACACCAGCTGCCAGACACTTGGTCCTCCGGCTTCTCCCGAGATGAGCATAGGAGAGGGGACTGGAACTTCGAGGTAGGATCTAGCAGATCTAGCAGGAGATCTAGCATAGGGGGCAGCGGTGGTACAGTTGGCGGCGAGGCGCTGCCTGGCGTGGCACTGCAGGTGGTCGGAGGGTGCCCCGGGTGTCTTGGTGAGAGACTCGCTGCCCTGAGGCGGCTGGCGTCAGTTTATTGGTGCTGAGACAGAGTATGGAGCAGCAGGGGCTTTACAGACCCCCAGGTTTGTTTGGTTGGCCCGTCGGATCGGCTAGGGAATGTTTGTAAGGCCCTGTGCACCTCCTTCTCTAAAGGCTGGTCTCGTTTCTGCCCATGGCCCCTGATACGGAGGTGTGGCCTTTGCGCCCTTGAGTGGGTTCCAGTTCAGGGCCTCAGTCAGGCAACCTGGCCTCAAACTTGAGGGCTTTCACCCTTTGCTCTTGTGTGTTTGTTCCCTGCCAACAGCCCTTGGGTCTCTGGTTGATAGGCCAGTCACTTCATAGAAGCCCACAGACAGGAGGGGATGGTGGCCAGGAGGCTCTCCTCTCTCCTTGGCCTTGGTTTTCTGGGATGGTGCTCACCAGCGCCCCCCCCCAACCCATTCTGTTGCTGCCCCTGTGCTGGCTCACCGGGTGACCTGAGCGCTCAGGTCCCCAGGCCCCGCGATGCTGGGCTGGGGAGGCAGCTGTTTGTTTGTTCATTGGCACAGAAGGGTGTTGCCCGTTGTGTGCTGTTGGACTAGTGTGACCTCAGAGCTCTTTTTTGCTTCATAAACCCCTGGGAGGGGCTGCCCCCAAACACAACAATGGGCCTCTTCTTCAGGAGCGCCTGGGCGCCCCGAGCAGCCCTGGGGCCCGAGTGCCAGAGGTGACTGGCTACCTGGCTCCCCACTGAGCGGGGCTCCCTTTCCCGTGGCCTAGATGCATCACTGTAAGCGATACCGCTCCCCTGAGCCAGACCCGTACCTGAGCTACCGATGGAAGAGGAGGAGGTCTTACAGTCGGGAGCATGAAGGGAGACTGCGGTACCCGTCTCGAAGGGAGCCTCCGCCCCGGAGATCTCGGTCCAGAAGGTGACAGGGGGCTAGGTGGGAGGAACGGGCTCCATCCCTGGGCAGGGCTGGGGAGACAGTGTGGAGGCTTGGGGCGGCCCTGGGCTCCTTCAGGGCCTGCCGCCTCTGCCCCCCCGAATCTCAGCTGTGTTCCCGGGCCTCCGTGTTCACTGCCATCCTGCTGCCCCTTTCTCTGTCCTTGAGTCTTCCTTCTCCAGACTGGTTCCCCATTTCTGGGCCAGCATCTCCCCTGCTGACTTCTGAGCCTCCCTCAGTGGGATTCATAACACAGCCTCTGTCCTTTCCGGAGGTTGACTCCTCATCCCGTGTTAGCAGCCACAGGGAGTCTTGGGGTGATAGGACCCTCCAAGGCCCTTCACCCTGCTCACCTTCCCCCGTGCTTTGCCTCCTGTCCTGGAGGGGTGCTGCCAGCAGCCCGGGTTCTGGAGGTGGGACTTCGGGCACATGCGTCCCACCCCCATCTGGATGCCTCTGCTCCAGCAGGCCGCCCCATGAGCTTTTTGTGGGGACCTCGCCACACGCCTTTTGCCCAGAAGCAAAACCGGGCTAGTGGGAGGAAGTGCCCCATCTTACTGGTGTCCTCGCCCCCTCCCGGCAGCCATGACCGCCTGCCCTACCAGAGGAGGTACCGGGAGCGTCGGGACAGCGACACGTACCGGTGTGAAGAGCGGAGCCCGTCCTTCGGGGAGGACTGCTACGGGTCTTCGCGTTCCCACCACCGGCGGCGGTCGCGGGACAGGGAGCCATACCGGCCCCGCAAGCATGCCCACCACTGCCACAAACGCCGCACCAGGTCTTGTAGCAGTGCCTCCTCGGTGAGTGGTGGCCGGGGTGTGCTGGCTGGGGCCTCAGGGCCCTGTGGCTTTCTAGCCTTCTCTCAGGCTGGCGGGTCTGGGTGAGTACCGCCAGCCCTGCGCCCGCGTACTGGGTGTGTGTGCCTGTGTGTGTGTCTGTGTTGTCTGGTCCAGGTGCAGGGCCGAGCCAGAGACCTGGCCCCTCCATCTTCGGGCCACTGTGCTGGTGGCGAGAGGGGCTCTGGCTCCAGCGATAGCCGCCCCCCACCCCGACCTGTCTGTGTCTCCGCGCTGCTCCGGGCCACGTGATGTGCGTGGCCGGGGACATTTAGGGAACTTGATAGGGCTGCTGGTGTGTGCTCTGGCGACGCGTGGCCCGGTCTCTCAGGTCCGCAGCCCTCCCCAGAGGCCCGGAGGCCGGAGTGCCCACGGGTAGGGGAGGTCTGTCCGTCAGCTCAGACCGGGAGCGGCCCCTCTGACCTTGATCTCCAGCCGGGCCCTCTGCAGCCTCGCCTCTTCCTGGGAGGGGCAGTCAAGATGAGGGGACAGGCTGCCCATGTGATGGGGCGCATGGACGAATGGCAGAAAGGCCTGAGGCCCAGGCCTCTTCTGCTTGCTGGCCAGGCGCCAGGTGCAGGCCCTGGCCGTGGTGTTGGCACGGATGGAGGCGATCTCGATCTCGGCCAAGGCCTGGAGCCCACGCGGTACTCGGGCCCCTCGTGCGCGTGTCGGGGACCTGCTGTCTTCTCTTCTCCTCCCCATCCCTCTTCCCTCCCGCCGGCCAGGAGGCCCCTGAGGATTAGTGGCGGACCCAGTGCAGGGGCCAGGCATCTCTTCTGCTCAGCTTTCCTGCGACTTCCTTGAGTGGCCACAGGTTGAGGGTTGACCGCGACCACCGAGCACGGCCTGGTGGCCTCTGTGCCTGCAGCCACACACTGCTGTAGGATGGCAGTGCAGGGCTGGGGCTCTGCTTCTTCTCTTTCTGGTGCCCTCTGTCGTCATGAGGCTGTGAGAGCCTGGGCACCAAGGCCAGGGCAGGAGCTGGCGTGGGGCCCGCGGGGGCCGTCGTGGTAGGAGGCTGCCTGGCCCAGCGGATCCCGGGCTCCTTCCCTGCTCAAGGCGGGCGGCACGAGGGCCGCCGGCAACAGGCCATTTGTGGTGGTGACGTGACATCTGGCCGCGGATGCCGTCTAGGGGCAGGTGGCAGGCGTGGCTCTGAGTGGCAGCTGTCGGGCCCATGCAGGGCTGCGTGTGCGCAGAGAGGCAGGCAGGGGTGGGCCGGGCGTCCTGCCGCTCAGGCCGGAGTGGCCTCTGGCCATTCCACACGACCGGCCGTGCGCTGAGCTGGCCGCCTTCTTGCGCCGTCCTCAGCACGGCTTCAGCAGCAGGGGCCGTCTCGGGAGGGCCCGGGAGGGGGACGCGCGGTGGCGAAGGGAGTCAGGGCTGTGGCTTTCAGCGCGGCCCAGCCCCTTGGCAGCAGAGGCTTGGTGGTCTTTCTGAGCGCTGGCGGCGCCCTTCTCTTAGATAATGTCCGAGTTTTCCTTACATACCTGTAGCTGTTTTTACTTTTCTGTTTTTGAAGTCAGTTTGTGTCTTGACGTGTCCCTTGCAATATCCCTATCGTTATATATGCTGTGTGCCTTATGAAATGCTGGGATCTGGAAAATCCAACCAACCAACCCGCCGGCTCCTCACCGTCTCCACCTCTGCCTTTGACTGACACCTCAATCTGTCAATCGGAACCGCCTACCATGCGATGGGTCGGATGGCGTTTCGGGGGGCGGTGCATGCAGAGAAGCCAACAGAGCAGTAAGCGCAGCAGCCGGAGTGTGGAAGATGACAAGGAGGGCCACCTGGTGTGTCGGACCGGCGATTGGCTCCAGGAGCGATGTACAGCCACCTTTCGTAAAACTTTACCTCTCTACTTCCTCCCCCCTGTTAGACGAGACCTCTCCTGCCCGGAGGGGCCTCTAGTGCGCGTGGCGCCTTAGCGGGGCCACCAGTAATTGCCTGAATGACGCAGACGCTAGCAACTTCTGTTTTTAAGAGTGTAGCCGTGAGAGAGAAACCTTTTTTGTTTTTGAGAATTTGAATGCTGTGAACTTGCAGGAGCTGCCGGCTCTCTGCCCTGCAGGCCCTCATGCCCTGCTTCTTTTCTCTCCTAGATGAGATCGTGGGGAACTTGGGCGAAGGCACGTTCGGCAAGGTGGTGGAGTGCTTGGACCACGCCCGGTGAGCGGCTCTGCGCGGTGGGCGGAGGGCGTCCGAGCGGGCTCATGGCAGGGGGCCGGCCTGCAAGTGCTGAGCTTCTGCTGATCCCCTGAGATAGGGAGCCGTCCCGGGGTTCCACAGCCAGGTGGCCTCCCTGCCCACGAACTGCTGGCTGGCGAGGGGTGCAGCTCTGGTGGCCCTTTGGCCCCAGGACTTGGTGGTGGCTGTCGGCACATGGCCAAGGCCCTGGCCCTTCTGTGGTTTGGGCCCGCTTCCTGCCATCTTTTGTCAGGTTGGGGCTGGGAGGCGGGTTGGGAATACTGCAGAGCCCAGCCTGAACAACCCCTCCCTGGCTTGGGAGGTCTGTCTGAGAGGTTGGCCACCCCGCTGCCCACCCTGCTGGCCAACTCCCTTTGGACCCCCTAAACACAGTGCATGGCTGGGTTGAGAGGAACCAGGCTCAGGCTCTCTCACCCTGCTGGCTGCTGCCCTCTCCCACATGGCCAGGCTGGACTGCGCGTCCCTCTGGGTGCATGCAGGTAGAACGGGGCTCCTCTGGTGTGTGTTTGGGGGCTTCTGGGATCCCTGCTGCCTTCCAGGCTGTGCAGTGAAACACTTCTGTTCCCTCGCCATTCTAGCAGACCAGAACTTGTGCCCCTCTGCCTTAGGCTGGGAGGCCACCTCCCGGGAGCCCGCTGCCTCTCCTCTGAGGGTATTCTCATTGGTCTGATGCCTTAGCTACCAGGTGCCCTGTCTCTCCTGTCCCACTGAGCCATGTGCTGCCCATCATGACCTTCCCACTGTGCTCGGGGTGAAGAGATAGGACCCATGCTCCCCTGGCACCGGGCCACCATGGTACTGGGCACTCAGAAAGGACAGTTAGACCTAGCCATCCAGCTGGTTAAGGTAGTGACAGTGACTGACAGGAAATCTTCCTGGGCTCCCAGCTCCCATTTAAACACCCCTCAGGTGCTCGCTTCGGCAGCACATATACTAAACACCCCTCAGACCCAGTGTGGCCCCCGAGGTTAGGGCTGGGGCTGGTGGGCATAGGGACGGACATGTAGATCATATTGGGACCTGAAGGTGGGAGGCAGACCGGCGAGCTGTGACACGTGGGGGCAGCTAAGCTGTCTGGGCCATACCCCCCCACCCCCCACCCCGAGTAGGTGGAGGGGAAATGAGTCTCTGAAATCACTAAGGGGCAGCCACAATGCCTGGGGGACTTTTAGGGGATCCAAAGGTAGTTGGCCAGCAGGGTGGTAATGAGGGGGGTAAATTGACTTCGGCCAAAGGAAGGGCCTGATCCCCAGCGCCATCCAGCCCAGGCCGTGGCTGCCTGCGGGAGCTGAGAGCTCTCTGCGGAAGGTGAGAATGCCACTGAGGGATCCTGCCCTAGGAGCCTGGAGTGAGCAGCCTTTCCTCTGAGGTCTTTCTCTGCCCTGAAAATCTGGGAAAGTGGGATAGGGAGAGAAAAACAGGTTATTTTCCAGAAGATGCCACATTCTTGTGGGCCAGTGCCATCTCACTCCCGTTCCCCCCCGGGCTTCTGAAGTCTGGCTGGCCCTTCCCGCTGGCCACTGGGCCTGGTATTCGAACCTCAGCGTGGTCCCTGCTCTGTGGGCATCCTACAGGCAGGCTGTGGGGCGGGGCTGGCGGATGGAAAGCACAGAGCAGGGATGGGATTCTTCAAATCCTTACTAGACCCTGAAGAGGCCTCCTAGCACTCGGGGGTCTCCGAGAAACGCTGTGGCTGGTTGGTTGGCAGGCGGCTAGAGGGAGTGTAGTAAAGGGAGCAACCCAGGAACGCCCAGCGAGAAGACCCTACTGCTGGCACCCTTACCCTCTTGCCAGAGCTTTGTCTCATCCTGGAACCCCCACCCCAGGTGGAGCCATTTGCCCAGACCTGGAGATGTGCTTTAGGAAGGTCAGGAGGTGCTGTAGGAAGGTTCTAGCTGGGATGGCCTGGCCAGGGTCAGGGCTGGCTGGCCTGCAGGTCAGGTTCCTGAGGGAGCTGGTGTTGGTGCCGGCCGGCAGGCTGGGCCTCTACTCCTTTGCCTGCTGTCTGGGGAGCTAGCAGCGGCTGGCATCAGCAAAGTCCAGGCTGGTCCTGATGCACTAACTCACAGATGCCACGGGAGCTGGCAGGGCGGGGTGGGGGGGGCGTTGCCTGGGGACAGGATAGAGGCCAGGCGTCTGCGCCCTCTGAAGCAGGTCCTGTTCCTGGAGTCCTGAGCACAGTTTGCCAGGAGCTGCGAGATTGGGGTGGAGGGCGGGGGGCAGGGAAGGGCTAGGGCACTTCTGAGAACCTCTGCTTCTTTCCTGGCTCCCAGAGGGAAGTCTCAGGTGGCCCTGAAGATCATTCGCAACGTGGGCAAGTACCGGGAGGCCGCCCGGCTAGAAATCAACGTTCTCAAAAAAATCAAGGAGAAGGACAAAGAGAACAAGTTGTGAGTGTCTCAGGGAACGAGAGGGAAGCTTTCGGTGGGGACGGTGTCTGCTCCGGCTGCAGTTGCCCGGACCCCCGGCGGAGCCATGGCCCGTCACCCAGTTGGCGTGCAGAGCAGCGCGCCCAGGCCCTGTGAGTCCCGCTGGAGGGGCCCTGGGGTCGCAGTGCAGGCTCCACCCCAAGGGTTCTGTGCTCTGAGGCGGCCTCCTGGGCCCGCTTCCATAAGTGAGGGCCTCGTGGGTCACAGCGGGGGTTAGACCAGATGCAGCCCCTCAGCTGCTGCAGCGCTTACACAGTCGGAGGGCTCCGAAGTCGAGCCACCCCGATGCACCCACACTGAACATTTCCTCCAGCCCGGTGCTGAGCCCCGCAGACTCGGGAAGCTCAGTTAAGGGAGCTGGAGAACGGCAGGCACAATTCCATCTCTTTCCGAGGTGCAGGGATTATGGCCATGTCTTAAGTAGACAGGGCAGGATGCCTTGTACCAGAACTTTCCCTGTGGCAGTAGGAAGTTTAGTCCTTGCCCTGAGCTGATCAGGGTGGTCTCTGATGGGAGACATGCTCTTTGTAATTGAGGGTTTTTCTTTATGGCCATGGGTGACCCAGTGGCCTGGGGGTGGGGACCGGCAGAAACTGAGCCCCCACCCCCCCGCATCTTCTCCTCCAGCCTGTGTGTCTTGATGTCCGACTGGTTCAACTTCCATGGGCACATGTGCATCGCCTTTGAGCTCCTAGGCAAGAACACCTTTGAGTTCCTGAAGGAGAATAACTTCCAGCCTTACCCCCTGCCGCACGTGCGGCACATGGCCTACCAGCTCTGCCACGCCCTCCGATGTAAGTGTCCATGCCCGCGCCTGGTGGCCTCCTGCTCCCCCGCTCACACCAGTGCACTACCAACCATCATGCCCGGCCCCAGAGGCACTGGGTCCCCTTTGGCTGAAAGGCCTTCAGGGAGGACTGTTGGGGAGGAAGGAGAGGCTTATTTTCCCTCCAGGGGGCCCCTGAGCCCACCTATGCCACAGGCACTCAGGAAGAAAGATCTTCCCCCTGTCCCTCTTGCCATCCTACGGAGGATGGGAAGGCTGAAGCCTGACTGTGGATTCCAGCCCCAGGCACTGCCCGCACAGACGCCCTTCGTCTGACCACCCTTCCCATCTGCCCGCCGGCCTCTCAGAGCTGCTTTTGGTGGTGTGGGGCTTTCAGAGGTGCCCTGCACCATAGGGCATGGTGGTCCACACAGGACAAAGGCTCCTTAGGGAGGAGCCTAGATCTAGGCTGTTCGGGTCTACACAGATGGTGGGGGGGCGGGGAGGCCCGGGGGCCCCAGACCCCGGCATGTGCTGAAACTCCCTCTGAGGAAGCAGGGCCCAGGCTGGAGAGAGGTGGGTCACCCTACGGGCCGGGTCTTGACCACCAGCTGGGAGCGTGGAGTCAGAAGGTGCTAACTGGGTGCCAGCATTGATGGGACAGGAGCTGGAAGGAGAAGGTAGAGGTCTCTTCCCAGGCTGAGGGATGGGAAGAGGTAGGGCCGGCCTCAGGTTGTTTCAGGGGCGGCCCTGTGGTTATTCATTGTTCACTCGGTGCCAACTTAACATTCTTTGTGACTCCTGAGTGAGGGGACCTGCGTGTTCATCTTGTCCCTGGCCTGCAAACCATGCAGCTGGTGCTGGGGAGAAGGAGCCCCCAGGCTGATGCTGCAGCCTCGGCCAGAAACCGGCTGAGGAGGAGGAGGGAGGTTTTCTATACTGGTTGGGAAGAGTGTCCCCGCCCCCTTGTGAAGTATCGGAACTGGCCACGGTCCCAAGCACCGAGCACTCAAGAGGGGAGCCAGCATGGAGGCAGAGTCCGCTGTGCCCCCTGCAGAGGCTGGGGGGAGGAGGGTGGCCGAGAGACCAGCTGTGGGGTTGCAGTCTCGTCTCGCACCGGCAGTGGGGTCCGAGAAGCAGCCAGGGTTCTCAAGGTTGTTTCCTGCTTCCCCAGTTCTACATGAAAACCAACTGACCCACACAGACTTGAAGCCAGAGAACATCTTGTTTGTGAATTCAGAGTTTGAAACTCTCTACAATGAGCACAAGGTAGGGGTCGGGAGAGGGCAAGGCCGTGCTCTGTGGTAGGTCACCCACTGGGACCTGCCTGCAGGCTCCTGACCTGCACGCCCTCCTTGCCTCAGAGCTGTGAGGAGAAGGCAGTGAAGAACACCAGCATCCGAGTGGCTGACTTCGGCAGTGCCACCTTTGACCACGAGCACCACACGACCATTGTGGCCACCCGTCACTACCGTCCACCTGAGGTGATCCTTGGTGAGTGACTGGCTAGCCCCCAGCCCCTGATAAAGAGGACCATTGTTGGGAGGGGAGGACTAGGGGCGGGGATGTGCCTGCCCCCAGGGGCCGATGTCCCTGTGGCGGCTCACTTGGCCTTACCTGAGAAGGGGCCTTCTGTTGGGGTTTGGGCTAAGGTCCTGCCCACCACAGTGGCAGCTGTCCTTTGACATCTGGGCTGGGAGCAGGGGGCTGAGTGTCACAGTCTCCTCCCATGTTGGTTTTCAGAGCTGGGCTGGGCACAGCCCTGCGATGTCTGGAGCATTGGCTGCATTCTCTTCGAGTACTACCGGGGTTTCACACTCTTCCAGGTAAGGCCTCCTGCATCACGGGGCTCGCCTGAGCACTGCTCCTTGGGCAGGCTGCAGGGGCTGGCGTGGGAGAGCCCTGTGACCACCCCACGTCAGCACGCTGGAACACTCAGGCTCCTGAGGTCGAGGAGTGGAGCGCCCAGGGATTCTCGTACTTGGCCTCAGCGCGGAGGACCATAGCAAGAGGAGTGAGCATTTGAGGCAGGAGCACAGCCTGAGGGAGGAGGGGGCAGAGAGGGGCTGCAATGGGGCATGTTTTGGAAGGAGTGAGGAAGTCATTGGAGAGGTGTGCGGTGATGGTTAAATCCACCTGAAAGGCTAAGGAGAGTGAACTTGACCTTGAGAGAACGGTCTGGCAGGCTGCCACCATGTCAGAGGCCGGGATTACTATTCACCTGGTGGGTTCACATCTCTTGGGGCAAGGAAAGCACCTGCCCATCTTTTTGGGTCCCTTATTTTTTTGAGGGGGCAGAGGCTGGTACTGACTCCTGCTTGCTCTATCCCTGACCTTCCAATAGACCCACGAAAACCGAGAACATTTGGTGATGATGGAGAAGATCCTAGGGCCCATCCCCTCACACATGATCCACCGTACCAGGTAAGCAGCCCTGGGGACACCTTCAGGGGTGGCCATGGGGGCCTTTCCCATCTTGGCCTTGGGTCACAAGCCAGTCTCCCGGGACACCCTGGCTCCCCCAGGCTCCTAGCGGCCTTCCCTCCCGTACCGCACTCTGAGCTGGCAGACACTCGCCCAGACATTCCTCCCCTGCTGCACTGGGCCAGTTAGCATCCCCGGTGGCTCTGCGGTCATTCTCCAGACTGCCATGTCTCCCCTAACCCCAGGCTTGACCCCTTCTTTCCTTCACTTCCAGGAAACAGAAATATTTCTACAAAGGGGGCCTGGTTTGGGATGAGAACAGCTCTGATGGCCGGTATGTGAAGGAGAACTGCAAACCTCTGAAGGTCAGTTTCTGGCTTCCCCCAGCTCGGCTCATGCCAAGGAGGCCCCAGGCACTGGGCAGACACACAGCAGAGACCGGCCAGGCAGCTACAGGCTGCCTCCTCGCTCCGGCTCTGTGGGAGGCCACACCCAAGGCTGCTGGGTGCGGGCCGTGGGGCTGCTTGCCAACCGCCCCCCGAGGGGCCCTTAGCCCCGCCCCTCCCCCACAGGGTGGCCATGGATGTAATGGGGGAGCACCAGAAGAGCCCGATGTCAGAGACCTTGCTGCCTCCGGTGCTCCTCTTCTCTCAGTTTTGGGAAGAACTAGGCAGGACTGAGGTGAGGGGGAGGGAAGATGTAGACATGGCCTGAAATCCTCTGTCGACGGCATCTGGTGCCCGGACCAGTGAATTCTACAGAGGGGACACTGCCCACCTGTCGGGACGTTGCATGCAGGGGCAGAGGCACCAAGCCAGCGAGACACTCAGAGCCAAAAGCTCTACGCGGGCATGCAAGGAGCAGAGCCGCTCGCGGTCCAGGAGGGCAGAAGTGGTCCTCCGGGGGGCAAGCACTGGCTCCTCGAGCCCTGCAGCAAGGCCTCCCAGAGGCCCGGGGACCCGCGGTGGCCCCCCAGCCCCGCCGTCACACTGCGGCACCTTGTGTCCCTGAGCAGAGCTACATGCTCGAGGACGCCTTGGAGCACGTGCAGCTGTTTGACCTGATGAGGAAGATGTTAGAATTCGACCCTGCCCAGCGCATCACACTGGCGGAGGCCCTGCTGCACCCCTTCTTTGCCGGCCTGACCCCTGAGGAGCGGTCCTTCCACACCAGCCGCAACCCAAGCAGATGACAGGCGGGGCCCCCCCTCCGGGAGCTGGACAGCGGGATGTGGCTGCCCGGCTTTCTCTCCACCCTCCACCACCGGGCCCCAGGGCCAGAGCCACCCAGCGAACAGTGCAATGTGAAGGAAGGCCGGAGCCTGCAGGGGACAAGACTGGATGATGCCCAGCTGCCAGAAAGCACAGATTTGACCCAAGCTATTTATATGTTGTAAAGTTATAATAAAGTGTTTCTTACTGTTTGTAACCCCTGGTACCAGTGTGTCCGTCTCCAGGCTCCTTGCCTTCCCTTCCCACCTTATTAATAAAGACTTTCTTAGCAGTTCAGCTTGTGGAGAGCTAAGTGTGAACTGGGCTGGCACGGAAGGGCTAGCCAGTGACCAGACAGAAGCCGTGTGTCCCTCTGGGCCACGGAGAAGAGCCCGAAGGTGGCAGGCCTGCTGGAAGGCAACAGTTTCCCTCAGCACCCATGGAATCTCTGGCCGGTCAGCAGCTGATCTGACCTCTGCCTCTGGCCCCATCACCACCTGCCACTTCAGGCCATGCCTGCCCAACCACCTGACTGCAGGTGGGCAACTGAGCAGACCCTGCTGGGCTCCTGGGGCGGGGTGGGGGGGTACCTCACTGCAGCCTACAGAGCGATTTACCACAGAGCCCAGGACTCTGTCATTCAGCTTTATTTTAAGTGCTGGTTTTTGGTTCCCCAAGAGCTGCATGAGTGACAGTCCTGACCCCCTGACTGGGGCCCCCTGGGGACAGGATGCCTCTGGAAGGAGCTGAAGGCAGAGGAATCATGCTGATGTGAATACCACCGGGGAAGGCCCATGCTGAGGGCAGGAAGCTGCTCCAGAGCCCCCTGCGGGGAGAAGCCAGGCTCAGGCACAAGCTCCCAGTGCCCCTCCACAAAGCCCTCAAACCCAGGGCTGCTGCAGCTCACCCAAGCCAGCAGTCTGTGGCGCCAGGGCTCCTAAAGCTGCTCCCCTACCGTACCCAACTGGGGGGGGGGCTTTACTGCGTGGCCAGGCAGGTACCCAGAAACTATGCAGTGGTTGCTTACTAAAATGCCTATGACCCAGCACTGCTCCTCAGACTACAGCCCTGAGTGAGCAGAGGCTCAGGGAGGATACACACAAGGCCCTGGGCCTCTGGCCTCCTCCCACTGCTGGAGACGATCAGACCTTCAGGGAGGATGGGAGAAAAGGAGGGACCAGCCCTCTGCCTCGCCTCATCTGCTCCTGGCTATGTTCCTATAAGAAAAGTGATAGCCTGAAACCCATGGCAGCAGGGCCTGTCCTGTGTCCATGATCCCTTGCAAGCCATCACACTCACCCCCTTAACCAGAGTGGGTGGGCAGAGAGCAGAAGCTAAGCCTGAAGGCCTGAAAAAGGCTTTAAAGCATGAACTTTTTGGAAGAGTCCCTGTGAAGGACTCCAAGGCATGGCTCCTGCTCTGAAAGCAGCCTCCAAGGCCTAAGCCTGTGAGGTCCGAGGGCTTTCCCGCCTTAGGATCTGAGCAGCAGCATGTTCCTGTGGCTGAGCCCTGCCAGCTAGCTCTTCTAGAACTAGCCTCATTTTGGCATCTTTTGAGATAGGGCGCTGGCCCCAAGCCTACTCGAGTGGACAACCATAAAGGGTTCAAAGCCCAGACTGTAAGAACTGGGGTGGAGCCCAGACAGGGGAGGGACATGCGCCCTGCTCTGGGGATGACAGCTGCCGAGGACTGTTTGGGCTGGAAGATGGGGCAGGGACAGAAAAAAAGGAGGGTACATGGGCAGGCAAGGAGGCAGGAACAGGGTGGTAGTGGCCTAAGACAGAAGCACCAGGGAACCTCTTCTGGCTCAGCACCAGGCTCCCTCAGGGACCTTCCCAATACTGAACATTAAAGCTGCACCCTGAGGGCTCCGGCCCCAGCTAGAGAGGGTATGGAGCGGGGGGCACTGCTGGCAAGATGGGCACTGTGGTTCTACAGTAACATGACCTGTACTACCTGTGCTGAAAACAGAAAAACAGTATAAAATCCCCATACAGTAAAACCATCCTGATGCCACCCCCTTCCCTGCCTCTCAGAATGATGGAGTGGAAAGGAAGAAGGACCCTTGAGAAAAATCCCAGCAAACAGTTTGCATCAGCTCAGAAGAAAGGGTCAAAAGCCCCCAAACCAACTTGTGGCGGGGCTCTGGGAAGGCCTCCTCAGAGCTCTGGCAAGGAACAGAGTGCGAGTCTGCCCTCTGGCGGGCGGCTGCAGCACAGCCAGTTCAACATGATCAGAAGGGCTGGGGAGGGGGGAGCAGAGGACACGGAGCCAAAGCAAGTACAGGCCCCCAAACAGGACCCGCCCCACCCCGCAAGGTGCTTGCCCAGGCCCCAGTGACTGTAAACCTGAAACACAGTCTGTGAGCTGCCTAAGTCTGTAAACAAAGCCCCACCCAGCCACACAGGGGGCCAAGTGTAGAGATGCCTAGAGCCACTTGGCCTGCTGCCCACCCAGGACACCCAGTGGGAAAGCCTTCCCTGGCTACCGGCAGGTGACAGGTCATTTTTAAATATGATCTGTTCTCTCACAGAAGTAACAAATCCAAAAGTGAAAAAACTGAAGGTCCATGAAGCTTCACATCCTTAAGGCGTTCGTTGTCAAGTTCAGTGTGTCCAGAGCAGCGGGGGACTGCAGAGTCCAACTCACCCAGAGTCCCTCTAGGCAGAGTGTAATGGAATGACAAACTTGCAGCCAAAGGGTGAGTGGTAGCTGATTCCTACCTCCTGGAATACCTGCTGGGGGAGGCCGATGTCGCACAAGTAGACGCGGCCCGCGCGCTCCCCCAGGGGCAGAGGCAGGCCCAGAGCCAGCGACCACTTGGCGTCAATACCCTGTTCGCCTTCATGCACGGGAGGGTCAATGCTGAGCACCGGCGCCCGGTTCCGGTTGGCCCAGGCCACGGCTGCCTTGTACCAGGGCTGGTCCCGCAGGAAGGCATTCTCGGGGCAGTCCAGGCAGTTGATCACCAGGTCCACAGGACTAGAGGGCAGATCTGCAGATGGGAAGAGCACCACATAGGAATCACTATAAGGAGAGAGCAGCCCAGGTGGGGACTAGGACCCAGATGGTCCCAAGGGGGGCTCTTGTTCTGACACCACTCTGTGGCCTCACCATAGGCTGGCTTTCTCAAGGCGGGACCAGCCCCAGGACTTCCAAGGCCAGGCTGGGCTGGGCACCAGAGACAAAGGGCATGTCAGCCCAATGGCCAGTGTCCTCATGGAGTCTCCCAGGCTGAAGCCCTGTGCTGCGGGCCGTACAGGCTGTCTCTGGGGACAGCAGACACATCCAACTAACACACGGGGTACACACTAGGAGATCTGAGAAGGGGGAGCTGACTGCCGCTGAGTTAGCCCTCACAGGGAGCTCTGCCCACACCCTAGCAGAAACGGGCTGACTGCCAAGTATGACTAGCCGAACAGCAAGCTGGCCAGAACCTTGGGCTAGCCTCCTCACCCGACCTGAGCCAGCCTGGCCTTGCTGCATCCTGCCCCACGTCTATCTCATAAAATAGGCTCTCCTTACAGCCCAGTCTGAAGGATGGAGAGGATACTGATCACTTCTTCACACACTTTAAATATAAAGTTTTTCTGCTCAAACCAAGCCTCTGGGACAGCAGAAGAACAGATGTCTCAACAACTACGTAAGCCTTGACCAGTCTAAGAAAGTAACTTGAGAATAGGAGAATCCAGACCAAATTCAAGGTCAGCATCCTCAGACGTGGCTCCTGGAGTTGAAATTGGAAGGCTTTTAGGTAGCCAGAGGAAGAATTACCTAAAACAGAGCATCATGTTACAGATCTCAAGCAGGGGAACCCAGAACAGGCCTGTTTCCTGGCTCCAGTAATGCTAGTTCTCAATTAGGGACTCAGGGCTTTCGTACTTAGATCTGACCACCATGATGAGGTGTTGCTGGGGGCCAGTAGGCTCTCAAGAGTAAGAATGGAGTCTTACCTTCTACACGTACACAGGAGCCTGAGGTTCTGGCCCAGGATCTGGCCCCAACTTGCCATCTGACCCCTGGCAAGACGCTTCCTTCGTATTTCTTCTCTCTTCTCCCCTGCTCTCACTAAAACCCACTCTAATCACTTTGTACCGTGCCCCCATACATCGCCACTGAAACTGCTCTGGTTGAGATCATCACAGGGCCCCCACACAGATCTAGTGGTCGATTCTCAGCCTTCATCTGAGCCTAACTCAGAGTGGCTTGCTGGCAGAGCTGACCATACCACACCTCCCTCTTCACTTGCCTTCCAGGTGCCAGGCTCCCCTGCTTCTCCCACCCTGTCTCCTGAGCTGCTCTCTCAACTCCCTGACTTCTTGGTTTTTTGTTTTTTGTTTTTAAGACTTATTTATTTATTTATTTGACAGAGAAAGAGAGAGAGAGAGAGATCACAAGTAGGCAGAGAGGCAGGCAGAGAGAGCAGGAAGCAGGCCCCTCACTGAGCAGAAAGCCCGATGTGGGGCTCGATCCCAGGACCCTGAGATCATGACCCAAGCCGAAGGCAGAGGCTTTAACCCACTGAGCCGCCCAGGCGCCCCATCAACTCCCTGACTTCTAAAAGAACTTAGACTTAACAACTTCCCTACCTCTTCCTAGAAGATAGCTTATTCAGGTTTATTAGGGCTCCTTCCCACCTACACCCTCAGCACCCAGACCAGACCCCTTCCCCTACCTGCAGACTCATCTGCATCAGTCAACATTTCTACCTGCATATTCAACAGGCACCTTCCTCCCCAAACCTCCTCCCACAAGTCTTCCCAGCTCAGGATGGCACCTTCATCCTTCTGGTCACTCAGGCCAAACACCCTGGAGTTGTTCTTAACCTTTCCCTGTCACATCCCTTATATCCACTCTGCAGCCTCTAGCTCCAAAACTAACTCCCTGGGGCACCTGGGTGGCTCAATGGGTTAAGCCTCTGTCTTCAGCTCAGGTCATGATCTCAGAGTCCTGGGATCGAGCCCTGCATGGGGCTCTCTGCTCGGCGGGGAGCCTGCTTCCCCACGTCACTCTCTCTGCCTGCCTCTCTGCCTGCTTGTGACCTCTGTCTGTCAAATAAGTAAATAAAATCTTAAAACACAAAAAACCTAACCCCCCTTTACCCTTTCTACCACTATCACTGTCTCAGCCACCAACATTTCCTTCTGGTTTCGTGCAACAGCCTTTTTTTTTTTAAGATTTTATTTATTTGACAGAGAGAGATATCACAAGTACGCAGAGAGGCAGGCAGAGAGAGAGGGTGAAGTGGGCTCCCCGCCAAGTAGAGAGCCCAACACGGGACTCAATCCTAGGACCCTGAGATCATGACCCAAGCTGAAGGCAGAGGCTTAACCCACTGAGTCACCCAGGCGCCCCAGCACAACAGCCTCTTAACACTTCTCTTTGTAAATCTCTAGTTTACTCCCAAGCAGCAGCCAGGGGATCATTAGGAATCTGAGCTGGCCTCTGCTTCCTTTGCTTGTTCCTCCAGTGACTCTCCATCACAGCGAGTGTGAAAGTCAAACCCATACAGCGACCCACAGGCACTTTACCACCTGCACCTCCCTAACGCAACCCTCCGACCCTCTCTAGCTCCCTTCCCTCCTTTGTCTCATAACCCCACCAACTGGCCTAACAGAAATGTTACTTATCTGTCTCTTCTCTGTCCTAAATAGAGTGTAAGCTCCATGGAAGTACGGATCAAAAAAAAAATCTACTGCCACATCCTCAGTGTCAGCAGTGGTGCCTGTTCTGTAAACGTTTGTAAAGTGAAAAAGTGGGCCCCCAGATCTCCATCTGAGTAATCAGAGAGGGAGAACAGTGAAGGGGTGAGAAGTAACCAAGTCAACAACCAAAGTATTTCCTCTGTGTACAAAGACTCCAGCAGGCAGAGCACGCCTTACATCTGTGATGTTCCACCTGTCGCCACTGGGCGGCAGCACCGGACCATCCAACTACAGGAGGAGGGCGCAGGTCTGCCCTAGGCGAGTGCTCACCTTTGAGGTTAGATACTTGTTGGCCTTGGGTCTTGCTGAAGAGAGATAGCTCGTTGGTGATGGACTCCAGCATCTTGACAAAGTTGGGCAGGAAGAGAATGACCTGGACATCATGGTTAGCCAGGTGCCTTCCACAGCTGATCCCCTGAGCCCCTTTCACATGGGGGCCACACAGCAGGGCCACTGTGGGCCTCTGGTGAACATTTTTGGGATTCAACCTAGAACAGAAGGCAAGTAAGTATTAGCAGCTGCAGACCTGCCAATCCCTCCCACCCTAAACCAGATGAGTGCTGAGTTCTTGACAGTCCCGGGTCCCAGAGGAGGTGAAAAGCCACGCACCCCAGGGCTACAGCGTGGCATTCCCATGGTCCCACACCCCGGTGTCACTTCATTTAGTGGGTCCTCTCACAAGGCAGCTCACCCACATCTTGAGCCATACAACACTGTTGCCGGAACATGGCTCTCCGACCAGAAACACGGAACTGTTTCTGAAAGGCTCTTCCTTGCTTCTCCTCAGGTGAGGTCCCCTGCGCAGAAAGCCCTTCGCTTGGCAAACTCTGACCCACCCTTTCTCTAGAATCCAAGTCAAGCCTCACCTCTTCCAGGGTTACTCTGGCTCAGCTCCTAAGAAACTCAACAGCAGCAGCAAACAGGGCCGTTCTAAATCGTCCTCAATCCGGTGCCAGGCCAAGTGCTCCTCACTGAGCCACCAATAAGTGGAATAAGGGCAACACCAGATACAAACAAGACCTTTTCCACAGGATGCTGTGTGTCCATGCACGCACAGCACTCAGAACAAGACTGTCACGTTACATCGCAGGTCACGGAGGAGGCAGCAGGCAGGCCTTCCTGGGCTCCTACGCCGGCAGCTCCCTTGGCTACCCGTGTCCTGATGGAAGTCACTTCCAGCTCCTGTCATTCAAAGCTGAGCCACAGGAGGTCTGGACTGACTATGGAGCTGTTCCCAACTCACAGGCAGTATGGCTTGCCTCAGGGGCAGAAGGCAGGGGGAGATGGACAGCAACAAACGGGCTTAGGTACCTCCTTAGCAGTGACAATCACCTACTAGTCTCCCGAAAGGAGGCAGATGACAGATGCTGTCCCTATGCTCCTATGCTCCAAGTAAATTTGGGGGCGTTTAGCAATGTACTCTGCATATATACCAAACCACTCATTTCCCCCACTACGTGTGCATCTGAAGGAAGATACGGTGAGCGCCTCTCCCCTCACACAGACACTGCTGCGTCGTGGCAGCTGCCTGACCCACGGCTGCTCCTGAAGACTCCTGCCCTCACAGAGGCACTGCCATCGGAGGACGCAGACCCTGGCATCACACAGCCGACAGCAAGGGGCAGGGACCAGACACTGGAAACACGCCTGTCTGGACGGGAGACCTGGCTCCACCACATAGCGGCGGCACCAAGTTGGGCACGCCTTTCCGCTCTCGGAGCCTCAGCGGGCTCATCCTCAAACATCAGGCTACTATTCACCTTCAGTTTCAGCCACGAGGCTCAAACTGAACACGGCTGTGAGCACAGCGAGAACTGCATGGGGCTGGACACACATGAGGAAGATTACTAGCTGTGGCAACCCTTCTCAAAGGGGCTGCAGGAGTTGGCCCTTTGGAGAGGTCAGAAGCGGCGAGAAAAGCCAGGCCCACGGACAGCTGGCCCCAAGAAGCTGGCTAGAGGGCACTGTGATGGGGTGAGGACATTCACATCCTGCCCCCACAAGGCTGTTTCTGAAATCCCATTGGCAGCTCTGCTCCCTACTGCGCAGCTTCCCAGCCCCACAGGACGTCACAGATCCCAGCCACGACCACGCTCTCCGTTCTGTCCGCCCTCAGCGCAGGCTACTCCCCAGACCTGGACTCCCCGCCCTGTCTGCTGGCCTGTTAATGCCCCCTCAGCCCCCGCAGGACTCTGTGTGGATGCTGCTGCGGCCTCCTGGGCGATCCTGCTTCCTCTCCTGCCACGGTGTACCTTCCGGACACCTCACTAGCCTTCCAGAGGGCAGGCGCAGTATTCTACTCTTCTTTGTGTGCCTAGTTCTAGCACACGGACTGGCACACGATACCAGTAAGTGACCACAAATAAAATTAAGCACTGCTCTTGACACAGAGGCCCAGAAGGAAGGTAGGAAGGCACCGACCTCCAGCTCTCCCAACCCAGTTGTCAGGGTGGTTCTAACAGTGCTCAGGTATGGAACTTGGGCTAATCTGTATCCCAGCCCCTCTGAGTGAAGGACAAGTGCCAAAGGCTGAGTCTCTGAAGGCTCTTAGAAGGCAGGCCTCTGGGAGCCAGCAAGAGTGTCAAAGCCAGCTGTTACCAGGAAAGAAAGGGTCAAAGGGCAGCCTGCCTAGAGAAGAATGAGGACTTCCGGGAGGGGGTAAGAGGGGCAAACAACACCCTCAGAGCACCCTGGGAAGGGACTTCACACTGACAGACTCCTCTGGTGGGGACGCGGTGGCGCCTGGGCAGGGCAGCACCTCCCCACTGGCAGCCCCCGCCCAGTCCAGAGGCGTTTACCTGTTGGGTCCTCCAAGCAGGGTCAGGGCCATCTGGCTGGCGCACACTCCTGTCATCTCCAGTCTCCGCTCCAGAGTCAACCCGTGCTTCTCAGCCACAGACAAGAGCTTTTTGTGCAGTTCATAGGAAACACTTGGGACAACCAGGCCAGAGTCTGCAGTTCAAAAGGAGATGGAGAGAGAAAGGGAAAGAGATGACAGGAAACCATACCAACAAATGGACATACTCGATCCAGGATTCTGTGACAGCCAAGACTCTAAGACTAGCCCTCCCCTGGCCTAGCTGCCTATGGTGGGATGGAGGTGTACCATGGAGCCCTCCACAGTAGCAGCTGGGAAGTAACACTTGTGCCCATTACCAAAGAGCAGGAGCTAGCTTAAGCTCTCTGAGCACTTTATTCTTTCAGGTTTTCTTTATGAGAGAGAGCGCATGAGTGCAGGTACCCACGAGGAGGAGTGGGGTAGGGGGCAGAGGGAAAGGGATGAACAGAATCCCGCTGAGCAGGGAGCCCAACACACGGCTCAATCCCAGGACCCTGGGATCATGCCCTGAGCTGTACGAAGTCACTTAACCGACTGAGCCACCCAGGTGCTACTCTCCTAACAGTTCCAAATCCGAACAGATCTACCAAGATCTATTTGGTTATTACAGAGAAAGGGCTGGCACAGCATGGAACAGCAACTTGTGGGCCATGTCACAAGAGACCATGCTTTTCCCACAGTGGGGGAAATGACATCCCTGGCAGTGGCACCGTCCTCAGCAGCAGACTCCTCCTCCTTCCCCACAAGAGGAACAGACGCTGACTAAGCCTCCTGACCCTCAGGTCCTGGCTGGCTGACTTGTTGATCCCGTCTGCTCCCCACTTCCTCTTCTTCCTCTTCTCTTCTACTCAGCCCTTCCTCTTCGCTTAAAAAATTTAATTAGCAACTTGTTTTCTCAAATAATTTATCATTTTCTTCCCACATCTGGGGTGAATGTAACCTAATACTCAAACCTCAGGACAAGAGCACATGGAAAGCAGCTTGCTCAGAAGAATCTTGAATATTTTATTTGTCATAGAGAAAGGAACTCTGTAAAGGTTAGGGAGAGCCAGTCGCTGAAAGTACAGCGTGGAAAATACTTGGTTTCGTAAGGCCAAAGTCTGCAGCAGCTGGGACACAGGCAAGAGTCTCATACACATCAGCACCAACACACCGGGGCCATTCCAGGGCCAGAAAACCAGGACAGGAAATAAACACCAAAGTAAAGAATTGTGATCTGTAACGAGCAGCTCGTCTTGACAACCAATGCCATCTTACAAATACCAGAAGCCACTGGACTGGCCCCGAGAGAGACCTTCACACACGAGCCCCACCTGGCCTCACTGGCTGACAGACCAACGCACACAGACTCCAATCAGCAAGCCTTCGTGGGACCGCACCTAACGGGTTTTGTCAGGCTGGATCCGACACCTTCTCAGATCCTGTGTCTTCATCTATACTGGACTGTACACTCCTCTGAGCAGGGAAGTAAACCTTTTACTCCTTTGGCCCCCATCTCCTCAACTTGCTTCAACTACATTTATCAACAGAGGTGAGCTCTCATCAAGTCCTCAAACACATAAATGATGCAAACCTGGTGCGATTTCTGGTCTGGCCTGACTCTTTGGCAGTTTTCAGAAGTTCCTCATTTATCCTAGATAATGGGTAAATTGTCCATTAGAAAAACTTGTCTTCCTCCTTTATCATTTCAGGAATAATTTCTTGAAGTTCTATCAGATATCCAGTCCCGCCTACACAGACTCTTAAAACCACACAGAACAAGGCTATGGTGGTACATCTGAACAACAGAAATCCGAGCACAAAGACTGAACCGAAAACACCAAGGTATACATCCTCTCAAAGGAAGGCGAAATAATGACTTACTGTAATAATGACAATAAAAAACGTCTACACATCAAAATTAACACTATCTTGTTGATTAACTGAAGCCTTCTACCTACCAGAGTCCTAGTCCCACCCTGGCACAAACAGTGCCATCAGGAGCAAGGTCTCCTCGCTCTTTCTGAAATACCAGTCCTAGGCGCCAACTGCTGGAGGCTGCAGCCTGACCTTGCATGTCAACAGCTGATTCAAACAGCCATTTTTATGGCTTGCTCCAGACACGCACATATCATCAGAACTAATTAGGAATCACTGATAGCAGTGTGAAAAGGCCAAAGGAATTCTCAGGAGTCCTAAGCCACTAACAACCCTAAACCTGTCAGACAAGTCATGCCTACTTCCAAACCCTCTTTCCCTGCAGAGTCACGCAAGAGAGCGTGTTCCCTTGACCCTGTGCATTTCTTCACCCATTTATCTGCTTTCTGTTGAATCTGAAACAGATCCAGGCAGGGAGTCCTGAGCACACCACCCTACAGAGCAAGCATTCTTTGTGGGTCTACATCTTGTGCTGTAGGTACAGGCACCCCCCCCCCCAATTCGGACAGCTCTCTGGAGGCAGGCTGAGCGTTTTCTGCTACCTTTCTCCTCACAGTCCTGAAGGGTACAAAACTCAAGTACAGGGAGAGGAGAGCAGAACCCACACCCTGGCTGGCTGGCTGCTACATCTGGGAGCTGGGTATCCGTCACCAGCCCCTCACTGGTGGCAGGGGCACGCTGATAAACCCGCACACTCTAAAGCCTAAGGCAAGACAAGGCTGCACCCTTTCTTCCCAGCCTGCCAGCTACAGGACTCCGCTGCACCTACTCAGTTTCTCTGGAAGGAATGTGCAAGCACCACAAAATGTTCCTTTTCAACATTTACACACAAAGTTCCACCAGTCAGACTGCTTATCAGAAACAGGCAGAGGGGATAAAATAAACTCCAAAGGAAGGGAACCAAGAACATAGCGTGTAAATGGCAAACAATAACATTGCCAAAGCTTGAACATGAGCCAAGTTCAATTATGTTTGAGCTGGAAGGTAGATCTTTATTGTTCTGGAACCAAGGCAGTAAAATCAGTCGGTAGGGTTTCTCTCAATATGTATTTTACAGCTGTCGGTGGAACAAGAAAGGGAGATAGAATTCCAGTCAGTTCGTGACAAGCAGAGCACATCTTGGGATCTGATTAACCTCAGGGTATCCAGGAAAACAGCTTAAGCACACTCTGTATGGGCTGGGAGGGAAACTCCTCCCCACCCAGCACACTCCACAGCAGGCCTGGCAAGCTCACAGGCCAGCCACCACAGTGCCTGCTGCGGCTTCAGCTTCTCTAAATCTTTCTCACTGCCACACGGCTCCTTCTAGCACATACAACTTAAGGACTCCACCTCTCGTATGGACATTTATACACATTCTCACACCCTCAAGCAGCACTATGTTCAAACCTTCTCTGGCAGCCTCTGTGTGTATATCCCTCCCTGTCCCTTAAACCTCCCAGCCTTTTGGTTGTGTGACAAGACTCCCACAATGGAATTTGGGGCGCCTGGGTGGGCTCAGTTGTTAAGCATCTGCCTTCAGCTCAGGTCATGATCCCATGGTCCTAGTATCCAGCCCCCCGCCCCCAATCAGGCTCCCTGCTCAGCGGGAAACCTGCTTCTCCCTCTCCCACTCCCCCTGCTTGTGTTCCCTCTCTGTCTCTGCCCCTCTCTGTGTCAAATTAAAAAAAAAAAAAAAAAGACTCCCACAACAAAGCATCAGCTCAGATCTAAACTCAATCCTCACACAGACATGGCCCTTTAGTTAGAAAGGCTGTGCGCTCCCCATGTCTTACCAACAAGGAGCATAGCTCACTGAAGGCTCAATGCCTCAAGGAGCGCATGTTGAGTTCTCTAGGGCTATGAATTCCAATTCTATTCTGTGGAGGATCACACCATTGCAGGGAGATATCACACTTTTTTTTTTTAAGTTTTTAATTTTAATCACCTGGTGCTTATCAGGACCAGTGCCCTCCTTAACCTCCATCACCTACTTCACCCTCCCCCCACAACTGCCCCTTGGTAACCACCAGTTTGCTCCCTATAGTTAAACACACTGATACCCTGAGGTTAATCAGATCCCAATTCATATCCTCAGATCTACACAAATGAAATTTGGTGTCAAGTCTATCTCTGAAAGAAGGATTTGTTACAAGAAGCCTAAATACTCAATACTCTTTATTAGGGCCTACAAGGCCCCCATGATCTGGCCCCTGTTTACTTCACCCCCTTTACCTTGAACCCCAAATCCCACCATGCTCTAAGGGACCTTGACTGCCTTCTGGTTCCTAAACACTCCAAGTCCCTGCTGGCCTCAGAAAGCACATCCCCTCTCCTGGGACTCTCTTCTCTCTTCCAGTGCTCTACCCACACTCATGGCTGGTCCCTCCTTCTTCTGTCCCTCTTCTTAAATACCCCTCAGTCTCAGCACGCTGCTAACTTTCTTCACTGTACTGAACACAACTTGTAAATAACTGTTTTTCTTTTTGGACTATCTACTTTGCCAGACTGCAAACTCCACAAAGGCAGCGACCATGTCTGTCTTGTTCACGGCTCTACCTGTTCTTCACGGTGCCTTCAGTGTTAGCAAAGGGCCTGGGCGGTCTACAGAAATACGGGTGCAATTAGTGAATGAGTGGGAAGGAAACTGATAAAACTGCCTCAGCATGGTCCATTCTGCTGCTGGGTAAAAGGCCTGCTGTAACCTCTAAAGGTAAAGGTGAGGGAGAGGTTTCAGAATGCTTCCTCACCTTTTCTTTCCCTATTCGTTACAACTAGACAAACCCCTGCCCACCATGAACTTTATTCCTTCAGGTTAACCTCCACTGGAACAAGCTGTGGACTCAAGGGGTGAAGGACCTGCTGACAAGAAGACTTACTAATTATGAAGGGAAGAAGTATCTTTACAAAGGAGAAACCCAGTGATTGACCCGGCCCCAATGGTGAGACAAAACGACACTGTATATTTTTATGATGTGATACCCTGAGACAGACAGACCCCCCCCCCAACATCTTGGGAAACATGTTTAACATGAATCACCTGGAACATAAATCACACGAATCAAAAGGAACAATCAGTAAATAAAACTAAGGCGCATTCTGCAAATCAACTGGCCTAGACTCTTCATAAATCTGTCACAAGAGATGAGAGAAGTTGTGGGAACTCTCCTGGTTAAAGGAAACAAAAAAGAGACAGCTGTGTCTCGACTACATCTCATTCGATGTGATGCACAACTGTCAAATAAAAATACAGCTATAAAGGACACAGCTGGGACAACCGGAGAGCCAAGGATACGGAGTGTGTGTTAGGTAACACTTGGTGCTAGCTGTACGTCTCCTGAGGGCAGACTCACTGCGTGCCTGTAAAAGCAACACCCTGCGGACTGTACAGGAACGTGACGAGAGCAATGAACCCTCAGGTGGCTCAGGTGTGCTCCTGTGTGTCTGTATTTAAAAGTAAATGTGGCAAAATATTAATAGATGAATCTAAATGGAGAGTGCATGGTATTCATTATATTATTCTAACAACTTAAAGTGTAAAATTGTCTTCAATATAAAAAAAGTGGGGGGGGGTGTGTCTGGGTGGCTCAGTCATTAAGCATCTACCTTCGTCTCAGGTCATATCCCAGGATCCTGGGATCGAGCCCCTCACTGGGCTCCCGCTTGTTGGGAAGCCTGCTTCTCCCTCTCCCACTCGCCCTGCTTGTGTTCCTTCTCTATGTCTCTCTCCATCAAATAAATAAAATCTTTAAAAAAAAAAAAAAAACAAACAAAAACCAACCCTGTTTCCCACAGTATTACAATCTAGCTGAAAACAGAAAATATAAATGTGCAAATACCAGAAAATACACACAGTAAACTGTTATCCCCAGGAGCTCGAGGCAATGTTCAAATTCTCAAACTGAACCGTGCCTGGAAAGGCAGCCAGGACTGTAGTCAGAAGGACAGGAGGGGGAGAGAGCCCTCCAGGTGGGGGTGGGAGGAACAATGAACAAAGTTCCACAGGCTAGAATCTGGGTGACTGCGCAGATGCAAATTCCCTGCTGGAACCCGGAGGCTGACGTGAAGGCTATGCTGACTGGGCTAGAAAACGAAGAGAGAAAGGCTAGGTAGAACTGATGTCAAGGGACATAGGAAACCCATAGGGTAGCAGGAGAAACTAAAAAATCATAAGCATTTCAGACGAGATCGGGCGCGTTCAGGGTGGTATGGCCGTAGACAAAAAATCATAAGCATTTCAATGGTGACCAAGTAAGGAGTTAGAAAGCCCCAAGCCAGAATGAACAGAGGATAAAGGAAACTCCTTGCCAGGGCTGCTACAGAAGGAATCACTATGTTTGCTATGAAATTAGAAAAAAAGGAGGTCAGGGCAATCTGGCTGTGGCATTTGCCACGCCATTGATCACCAGGGTTCATTCGGCTGATCTGACTGGCTAAGTGGGTGTCGCCTTCCTCTTTCACCATTCCGTGGGTGTCCCTCCTAAAGCCTCTGCTGGTCAAAGAGGAAACCGTCCCCAAGAGAGGAGGACTGTTCTTCCGTAAAGGGTACACAAGAAGCTGCGCTCCCCTGCTAGGAACTCTACACAAGCCTCAAAAGGTCCAGTTTAGGAGGACAGAGGGTAGGCCAAGCTTCCAAAGCTCCCGACACATCCAAGTGAGTCTCTGCATGTGGCATGAATTTATATGAGAAGGAAAAGGTAAAGGTGGCTGCAAAGCTTTACAATGGCGACTGCACTGAAAGAAACAAGAATGCAAAGAGGCAAGAACACTGCCGGAACTGGCGGGGGTGGGGGGGGGGTACGGCGGCGGAGGAGATGTTGTGCTGACTGACTTAGCTGCAGTGTGTCCAATTGAAGGAGGATGGTGCGTCCACTGAAATCAAACTCTTTCCTCATCCTCACCCTGGCTAGACACCTGTGGTTCTGAAATGGCAAGATGATACATAAGGGCAAAGTGGTCCCATTTAGAATTTTATCAAAAACTCAGGTGGGGGAGGCAGCAGCTGGGTGGCTCAGACAATTAAGTGTCTGATTCTTGATTTCGGCTCAGGTCATGACCTCATGGTCATGAGATTGAGCCCTGCATCGGGTTCAGCAGCACTGAGCCCAAGCAAGGAGCCTGCTGAAATTCTCCTCCCTCTGCCCTTTACTCTGACCTTTGAGTGTCCTCTCTTTAAAAAGAAAACACTCTCTCTCTCTCTCTCAGGTGTCAGGCCATAAAGTACCAAGGCTCCACATCCCCCCCCCCTTAATTTGAATTAAAAAAAATTTTTTTTAAGATTTTATTTATTTATTTGACAGACAGAGATCACAAGTAGGCAGAAAGGCAGGCAGAGAGAGAGGGGGGGAAGCAGACTCCCCACCAAGCTGAGAGCCCGATGCGGGGCTTGATCCTAGGACCCTGAGCTGAAAGCAGAGGCTTAACCCACTGAGCCACCCAGGCGCACCCCCCAAGACACCTGTCTTAACAATGTAGACCTAAACCCTCTTAAGACTACCAATGAGTTCAACCAAGCCCTTCAGGTCTACAAGTATCCATCTGATTATCCAGGCCCAGAAACTCCAAAGGACACCACATTAAAGGGACTGTCTACTCCCTCAACTCCTGGCACTGGGAGAACTGCTTAGAACCTGAAGTTCCTAAAATCAACCAGGTCACTGTCAAGGAATTTTGCCTGCAGACACCATTTCAGAAACTTGGTTCATTACCTCTGTTCCGTGAAAAGTTACATCAGAACCTGCTCCAGCACAAGAGTGACAGGGCAGATGTTCTGATCCAGACCATCTCCTAGAATTTACCTCCCAATGCATCCCTGTGGCTCTCAGGACCATGATTGCTGAAGGAGGTCTCACCACCTGAGGGTAAAATTCTTCAATGGCCACTTCTAAACTCAAAGATTTATTTCTTTCTTGAATTCCTGTTGAACATACATACAAACCCAAATCAGATTTCCTGATTATCTGTTCTTCAAGAGATACGAACAAAGCTGGTCTTAAAAGCATGTGAATATTTCTTAAGGGACTCTTGACAAGAAGCAAAAGAAGGCAGCCAGAGTTCAGAGGCAGAAATGGAACACTAGCTGTGGAAGACAACTGCCAGCCTCAAAAGTGAGTGAAGGTCAAGCTTGTCCTGAGGGCAAGACACATCCCCACTGAAGTTCAAAACTTTAGCTAGCCAAGGTGGGAAGAGTAAAGAGGGAAGCCATAAAGCAGCAGGAATAAACCAACCGTGGCTTCACCAGCAACTCCCCCCAGAGAAGGAACCATGACTGCTCTTACCAAGAGTAACAGGCATGTTTAAGTGATGCCAGACTCAAAGGGAGCTCAGGCCAGAGTGCCTCACTCAAACCCAGACTTGATCCTTTTGCAAGACAGTAAACAGCAACTCTACCTCAGCTCATCCTCCTCATATACTTGCTGCTCCCCAAATCTCAGCAGGCAGACAGTATGGGGGCAAAAGAACAGCCTTTGGGCAAAGCAAATGGGACAACCGCAGCCACTCACTGTCTACATCAACAGCACCCCGCTGCCTCCCATCTGGGCTTTTGAACACTTGGAGGCAGAAGGAGGCTACAGAGTGGAACACAAATGGCAAAAGTTAAATAAGAATTCAACCCAATAGGAAGGATTCTTGAATAAATTTACCTAAGAAGAATTTATTAGCATTCAGGAAACGAACAATTTGAGACACTTTTTAAAGTCACTCCTGGTTTGAAAGGCTTACTGGATCACTTAATGCCAACAAAACAGGGATAATAACAAAATGGGGAGAACAGTGCAATCTCATAGATACACCATGAAAACTGTGACAAACGTGAAGTGCTTAGAATGGTGCCTGTGACACAGTAAATACCCAATGAACTTTCAATGCTATGACACTGATCGTAATAATGTTGCTTCTCCCGAACCAGGCTCCCACCATCCCCTTGCTGCCACCTCCAAACCCTGCACACACTGCTATAATTTAGTTACAGAGTACTCTGTAAAATTACTCTGTAACATTTGGCTCCTCTGTAAGGCCCCTGGGATGACAAGGACTTATCCAGAGGATCTAGAATGCTACCTCACACACAACAGAAATTTTACAAATGTAGATGCTTTGAAATAACCTTACTGAGGCCACCTCTGCAATTCATATTTGAACTCAAAAACTGACTAACAATCATAAACTGGGCATTGCACTAGCTGCTTTTCCACATGATCTCATTTAGTTTACAATTTTATCCCACTTTACCGATAAGGAAACAGGCTCAGTAGCCCTCATTTGGCTATATAACTCCATTCTTTGATTCTACAGAAGCTTCCTCACTGAACCTTTTAATAGCTCTCTGACCTCTCTCTCAGTGTGGTACCTCTACTATTTGCTTTCTCCGAGCTCAACCGCAGAGCACCACAGGAGGGAAATCACAAAACCATGCAGACTTGGCCTGCTGCAGACTCAGGCAACCTAATGACAACCAGACTCTCACTGCCATTCTTCCTGCCCCACAGGTTCAATGCCCTTGAGTCCTCCACTCACTCAACCCTTTTCCAACTGCTCTCAACTATCAATTCCCTTTGTCATTTCTTTCAACACCTTTTCTTCCTTTCCATTCAGCAGTCCAAACCTCTGGCACATTAGTTACGTCATGAACCTAGTCTTCCTACTCCGGTCTCTCTCCTCTCATTCCACCCTGAAATCTATCATGAGACCAGTCTTCCTCAAGACTCTAAATCTGGGGCAGGGAGGGACAGGGTGGCTGGATTACGGACATAGCGGAGGGTCTGTGATATGGTGAGCACTGTGAACTGTGTAAGTCTGATGATTCACAGACCTGTACCCCTGAAGTAAATAATACATTATATGTTAATTTAAAAAAGAGAGAGAGAGAGAGAGAGACTCTAAATCTTCCTGGGGCACTTGGGTAGCTCAGTCAGTTAAGTGTCTGCCTTTGGCTCAGGTCGTGATCCCAGGATCCCGGGATCAAGCCCTCATCAGGCTGCTTCTCTCTCCCTCTGCCTGCCACTCCCCTTGCTTGTGTTTTTTTCTCTTTCTGTCAAATAGATAGATCGAATCTTTATTTAAAAAAAAAAAAAAAAGTCTCTAAGTCTTCCTAAATGAGATTGGGATCATGTCATTTTCAGAATTCTTCAGTTGTTCCCTATGGCACAGGACAAGGATAACGTACACACATAAGGCTCTGTGTTCCTGTGGTCCAAGGCTTATTTAATTCCTGCTACTCCTCCACACAAACACTCTCTGACCTGGCCAAACCAGCCAATGGCCAATTTCCCACAAGGCCCTTTACTCTCACTATTCACCAGCACCTACCAGCCTATCCACATATTCCCTCTTCCTCTCTGGTGAAACCCTGCACATGCTTCAAGGCTTCTGTCCTGCTCCCTTTGTGAAACCGTTCCTGATCAGTCCAGCCTTCAGGACCTCTTCTGCCTCTCAACATTTAGTACAATTAATGTCCACACTCACTGGACTCCAGGCATATATGGTACATATATGCTGCTTCCTAATACATCTTTTTAAGATTAAAAAATATAATGTATTTATTTGAGAGAGAGTGCACGTGAGCACATGCACATGGCAGGGGGTGGGTGGGGTCCTCAAGCAGATGCCCCGCTGAGCATGGAGCACCATGTAGGGCTCAATCCTAAGATCAGAGCCAAAATCAAGACTCAGATGCTTAAGTGAGTCACCCAGGCGCCCCTTCCTAATACACCTGAATAACAAATACAAGATCTTAGAGTGACTTACACAAAATAAGCAACAGTATTTAGACTAACCTATTTGTTTTAGAAAAATATGAATGTTGAACAAAGATACTTCTTTGAAGCCTTACCGCTCTCCTAAGCAGTGTTCTTTGAGAAGCTCTTACCCACTGAATGGAGTGCTCACACACATCTCACATTTTACCAAACTTAATAAACAAGTATGTGACCACTGGATATTATTCAGCAGGCTAAATCCAAGCTGGAGGAATGTCTGACAATCCACAATTGTTGGAGACAGCAGCACTGTCAAAGGACTCAAAAAGGCTTTCCAGAGAGAAAAGATTTGGGTTAAACAAAGCTGAATTTAGTTGCTTCCTGAATGTGTTTTCCCAATCAACAGACCTTTTATAACACTACCCCCATAACACACACACACACACACACACACAGAGTTGGTAGAGTACTGCCAAGAGGAGTGTGAGCAATTACAGCATATTGGCTTAGAAACTGCTAACACCACTTAGCATGCAGTTGACGTGCTGGATAGCAGCAGCAAGCTGTCAGAATCCTGAGACCCAAGCCATCACACCACATGGGTAGTAAACATGTTGTTCTTTTGCTACCCTGGGGATTAGGAGAAAATAAGGTTTTGGGGTTCTAGGACATGAATGCCAAAAAAGCTAGCTGGGAAGCTATCCAAGCTAGCCTCCACAACTGCTGATCTAAACTGGTCCATTTCTGAGGACACTAAAGAGAAACGACTGTGGTCTGTTGTGCCATTACACTATCCTTCTCCTCTGATCCTACGTCCTTTCTCCTCCTCAACTTAGCCACCTTCCAAAAGTGGAAGGAAATGTGATAAAGAAGGTTTGTGAGAGTCATTATCTCTCTGGGCTTCAATGTCCTCATCTGCAGAATGAGAAAAATCATACTAAGTGATCGAGTAACCTAACACTAACATTTGATGGTCATAGGTTGTTTCCCCACGTATTCTAGATAGTTCGCCTTACTCTGACTGTAACATCTGCATAGAAGACCCAAGTGGAAAAGTGTCCCCAGCCAGACACTCTCTGGGTAAGAGTAGAAACCGACTTTGAGACTTGTGTCTTGTTGCTGGAGCAGAGACAAAAACTTGATGTAGGAGAAGTTACTCAGCAAGGCAATGGCTTACGTGCTCTATTTCCAACACAGACCCTGCTTGGAAAAGGGGCTTCATTTGCACTCCTACCACTTCTGCGGACAAAGAGGAAAACCAGATGGCATGAAGCTGCAGGACCTCCCATCCCGTCATGCCTCAATGAAGTGCAACTGGTCACAAGCACACAAGCCGCCATACCTGAATGCTTGGCTGAGGACCAGCTCATGCGTCTGCTGTAAGCTTATTAATGGCGAATTCTGGAAAAATGGTTTCATGCGAGAGAAGGGGACTTTTTACTTCTGTTGTTAAAATAAACAAGGTGTGAAAATCAAGTTGGGGAGGAGGAGTGTGTAGCGGGAAAAAATTCCCACCCTCCCCTTTGTCTACTTTAGCAATGTTTTCTTGGGCTCTTTTAGATCTGAGACTCTTTCTTGAGTCTGCTCTTCTCTTCTCTCTCCTTCCCTGTAGCCACGTCCAAGGCAGGCTGTATCTCCCCAAGTTGAGGAATTTCAGGGAAACGACCTGCTGCATACTGGACCACCTCAGCTCAAGAGGTCCCACAGAAGCAGCTTATTTTGCAAATGAGTATAGTAAAAGAGGGGAACAGTAGGGCAAATGAATGACAGGAACTGAGTGTGCTACCAGACCTGCTGGACGATGGATGCCTCTGAAAAGCTGAACACCTGGGAACTGAACGAAGCCTGACTCTGAGTAGGGCTGTTTGCCTACACACAGGTGGTAAAAATCAGAGGAAGTCACACTGTCAGTGCCACTTAGGGAAACTACTTTGGTAAAGAGGTATCCCCACGAGTCCCCCAGTGAACGATGGAAAAATAATTTGGTACTCTTAGCCTGACAGTCTTATTTTTTTTCCACATGGAAAGCACGTGCAAACTTCTATATTCAGCAAACTAAATACAGAACAGCCTTACTGCTATCTACAAAAAAGCCACACCATATCTGATTTTCTTCCAAATGTAATTAAGCCATCTCCATAACACTTTCTATAACTGCTACTACTGTTCTAAATTTATACCCCTATATTCAAACCCTCAAACCAAAACGAATATTGTACTTAGTTCCTTTCTACTTAATTAAAATGATTATGATTCCTCCTTCAGCTCTTTAAGATCGTTCAATAAGAATAGTTTTCAAACTATTTGAAGCAGCTCAGGTAATAATGTGGTTTAGTGGGAAAGGACAGGGATGAGGCAGACCACCTCTCCCATGGCTGTTTGTTTTTTAAGATTTTATTTATTTATTTGACAGACAGAGATCACAAGTAGGCAGAGAGGCAGGCAGAGAGAGAGGAAGGGAGGCAGGTTCCCTGCTGAGCAGAAAGCCAGATGCGGGGCTCGATCCCAGGACCCTGGGATCATGACCTGAGCCGAAGGCAGAGGCTTTAACCCACTGAGCCACCCAGACGCCTGCCCCCCACAGCTGGTTTTATCTGCCTCTAATGCCATGTCTTTTTTTTGTGCATGGATTTTTGTTTTTTAAGATTTTATTTATTTGAGAGACAGAGTGAGAGAGTGTGAGAGAAAAGAGTACGTATGAGAGGGGGGAGGGTCAGAGAGAGAAGGAGACTCCCCACTGAGCAGGGAGCCCAAGGCAGGACTCCATCCCAGGACACTGGGATCATGACCTGAGCCCAAGGCAGATGCTTCATTGATCTAGCCACCCAGGTGCCCCTCTAATGCCATGTTTGAAGAAAAGATCCTAATGTTAAAAAAAGAAGCTTAAAAACCACTGAGGTAATAGACTAGACTATCCTATACAATGGCCAACGGAAATACCAAGGCACTACTTTGTTACGTGAGAAATGGGACTAGCCAAACCCTCTCTGACCAGGGATAGGAGGAAATGAGGACACTGTAGTAAACAATTTATGGAAACCCCAATTTTAGCCAGTGGTTTCAACCGTCCATCTCTGACTGTTTTTAACCTCAACAAACAACTGGAAACTTCTGGTGAAATGTACAGGTTGTAACAGGCAAGCCACAGTGAAAAGCCAAGGATCTGATTATGTGACTCTAGACAGATGGCTCCTCTGTCTTTCATTGCTAATCACGACACACTAAATAAAGAGCAGACCAGAACCTGTCAGATATGGGATATAAACAGACATGAAATCAGCCCCCTACGCCACACCCCCACATCCCTGTGGTAGCTAGGATGCCACAGTAACCACATTCCCAAGAGACAATAATAATAGCCAACCACAAAGCCACTTTAGTGAGTTTAGTGAATTCCTACCGCAACACTCCGATTCAGAATTTAGGTCATTCTCTTTCAAGCATAACAGAAAGAGAGAACCAGTGAGATAGGCTGGTGCAACTCACCCGTGCAGAACTCCTTGCTCACGTTGTGGGGCACTGTGATCCGCCGATAGACAATGGGCTCTGACTCCAGGATGTTCTCATCATGGCGGTACCGAGTTGGCCTTTCATTTGGGATGCCCCGGGAACGGGTACCGCTTCTCCTCTCATAGGTATCAATCTCCTCGAACACAGCTGCCTTGTCAAAAAGGGCCAGATTCCCTTCAAAATCAAAATCTGTGTCTGGGATCTCTTCGATATCATCCCCGAAGCACTCGTCATCTTTATTCTTCATTTGGCCATTCTTTAAGCCACTTTTCTTTGGAGTTGCCTGATTTGGGTGTCTGCTACTAGATGACCCTAGAGAAAAGACAGGGACTAAGGTAAATGTGCCCACAGGGAGCACTCAGTAGAAATGGAAAATACATTAGTCTTTTATGGAGAGTGTTAAAGGAATCAAAGTGAAGATGAGAAAGGTAGGCTATTCCTAGATCATATTAAGTAGCACAAACTACCACAAATCTCAGGGAATAATAGATTTCATATATTAACCAAGTAACGGTGAAGATAAAATAAGTACAACTCCTGGAAATCTTACCAGTTCTATCCTTCATAAGGAAATTAGAAATGACAGAGGCTTTTTTGGCAACTGAGTAACAAAAAAGTGGAAGGGCAAGAGTACAGCAGCTTCCCACAGGTCTGGATGTTTTGATCTTAACTGTCCAGCAGCAGTGAACAGAGAAATACCCACCCCCTTGATGTAAAATAAGGCCAACTCCTCATAACCTGAAGCTCAAAGGAAGAGAATACTCAACTGACTCCTAATTCTCTGCTTACCAAGCAAGCAACCTTCTGATTTTTAATTTGATCTCAGCCTAGACACCAGCTGGAGACAATCTCTGTTTAAAGAGATTCCAGATCTTGAGCCAAGCATACATCTATCACTGTTAAGTTGGTATTTTGATTTATAAACCTGTTTTTAGATCTCTTAGTTCATGTGATCTCTCTTCTCAGAACTTAACACTTGTCGGTAAGCAATTTCTGAACCATCAAATATGACAAGGACCACACTGACCTGATTCTGTCATGACCACACCAATATGCACACCAGCACCAAAAGCAGCTACCCTCCACATGGCCACCACACATCAGTTAACGGGTCTTCTGGCAGCCAAGACAGAACCCCCCACAAAACTCTACAAACCATCCATTCCCAGGGAACCCTGAACTGAGTTTATGCTCTGACCTAATATGACTACCCTGAAAGGTTAGACCAGGTTATTGATAGGCCAAATGGAACCTCAAATATGGTTTAAATAAATGTAATGTGCTTCCTTTTGAAAGACTGAGCTCCTCAATTATTAAGGTTAGAGGTTAGAATGATCACAAGGAAACCCCCTCACCCCCAACACTCACATCATTCCAACTACACTACAGTAGCTTCTCACAGCAACTCCCTTCTGCCCTATAGACCAGCCAGGAGACCTAGGATCTAGCTGCAGTTCTCATTACCACATTATCTTACACCTGTCATTCAACCTTTCAATCTCCTTGTATGTAAAATACTCACTGTTGTATCCCCAGCACAGTTCCTAGCACATAGTGAGCAGTCAATATATATTTAACAAATTCATCAACATTGACAAAATTAATTACAATAACTATTCTGAAAGATGTGTACTGGGCACCTGGGTGGCTTAGCTGGTTAAACATCTGCCTTTGGCTCAGGTCAAGATCCCAGGGTCCTGGGATCGAGTCCCACATTGGGCTCTCTGCTCAGGCAGGGAGTCTGCTTCTCCCTCTGCCTGCTGTTCCCGCTGCTTGTGCTCTGTCAAATAAATAAAATCTTAAAAAAAAAGAAGAAAAGAAAGGAAGAAAGAAAGAAAGTAAAAAAGAAAGATGTATACCACATAAATAGAACTTGCATCCAAGTCTCCCTAATGTCAAATATTGGTATGGAAAAGGGCTGAGCTAGAAGATGAGATTTAGACCTCTGAAAAAAACTAAGGCTGGCCAAAATTATGAAGTAGAGGAAAATCTAGCTGAGCCACCAGAAATAGCCTGAATTAAGAAACAATGACAAGCTCGTCAAAATCTGGGTTAAGTTCTAGTTCCAAAAATCTGACAAAAACATTTAGTGAAAGCATGCTGTGTGCCACAGCTAGGTGCTAGGAATACGCTGTATAAACAAAGACATGCTACTCAAAAAGGAAGGAGGAGAGCTATAACAGCTAGTAACTGAAATACAACGTGGTAAGAATTATACTGTAACTTTATATCAAGTATCATAGAAATGTGGATGAGAAAGCAGAACTGAATTAGGAATGGGAGAACAGGCAGGAAAACATAGGTCAGGATAAAACCATCAGCAATATAAGCAGGGAGAGGAACAACCTCAATACAAAATCAAGGCATCTTATTAAAAAACAGTCTCTAGGGCGCCTGGGTGGCTCAGTGGGTTAAGCCGCTGCCTTCGGCTCAGGTCATGATCTCAGGGTCCTGGGATCGAGTCCCACATCGGGCTCTCTGCTCAGCAGGGAGCCTGCTTCCTCCTCTCTCTCTCTCTCTGTCTGCTTGTGATTTCTCTCTGTCAAATAAATAAATAAAATCTTTAAAAAAAATAAAAATAAAAATAAAAAATAAAAAACAGTCTCTAGGGGCGCCTGGGTGGCTCAGTGGGTTAGGCCGCTGCCTTCGGTTCGGGTCATGATCTCAGGGTCCTGAGATCGAGTCCCGCATCGGGCTCTCTCTCAGCAGGGAGCCTGCTTCCCTCTCTCTCTCTCTGCCTGCCTCTCCATCTACTTGTGATTTCTGTCAAATAACTAAATAAAATCTTTAAAAAAAAAAAAAAAAAAAAGTCTCTAGCCCAGTGGTCTCTCTCCAGTGGGTGTGTGCAAACCCAGGAGTGTAAAACATGATCCACTGGGATGCAGGGGAAAAGACACTGACTTCTCTTTAGTTTTTAACTAAAAAGAGTAGGAAAATTAAGATTTATGAATTTAATGTATGGACAGAAACTGGCACCCTTATGAGGTTTCATGCCAGTTGATCACTGCCAGTATTCAAAGTATCAGAGGAAAGAATGATGTCCATTCAAGTAGACGTAACGTCAATTCTTTTTCATCATGGTAAAATATATATAACAAGAAGCCCAGCAGCAGTAAGTACAGGCACACTGTTGTGCAACTGTATGAATTTGTAGCTACTAGAGCATAATAAGCGGCTTAGAAAGATTCCTATAAAGAAACAGTATTATAGGAATCTTTCTAAGCCGCTTATTATGCTCAGTAGCTACAAATTCATACTAATAATAATTACAAATAATACTAATAATGCAATCACAACTGAACAAGCGCATGGCACAGCTAACACTTCCCCTATTCCTCTTACAGGCATTCTTTAGCCAGGATGAAGTTCTTAAAAAATTCATCAGATCTAAAGAAGATGGTCTCCCAAATTAAAAAGTATTAAGGTTATTCCAAACATGAATGCATACGGCCTATCACTGACCAACCTCACAGTAAGTGAATATTGTACATCAAGACTCTACGAACTATTTCGACTCTGCCAAATCCAGTTCACTGCCTGCTTCTGTAGGTAAGTTTTACTGGAACAGCCACACTCATTTGTTTACATATTGTCTAAGGCTACCTCTGTGCTACAAAAGCAACAAAAAGTACTTAAGACAGAGAACTTACGACCTGCTTTTACCACCTAAAGTGTTTATCTGACCTTTTACAGAAGTTCGCTCACCCTGCTCTCCATCATGCCTCTCAGAAGTACTCTTTTTGGTTACTATAAGTTTCTTTTTTTTTCAGCTAATGACTCTTCAGGCAACAAAATTTTAAATTTTTTAATTAACTGAGCCCAGGATCAGTTCTTTGAACCTCTGTTTCAATAATAATTAGTAAGAATAATAATAGTGTCACTCAACTACTGTCTTTTGTTAAGATTTTATTTGAGAGACAGTGCATGAGCACAGGCTGGGGGAGGAACGGTGAGAGGGACAATCAGACTCTCAGCTGAATGCAGAGCCCAATGTGGGGAGCTCAACCCTGAGAGCATGACCTGAGCCCCAATCAAGAGTTGGAAACCTAACCGACTGAGCCACCCAAGTGTCCCTAAACTAGTGTCTTTCAACTCTACACTCAATCTTCACAGTGCCAGGCTGGAACTCTAAAACTACTCTTTCCTTAGCTGGCTGCCGGTTAGCTTCCACTACCAGCAGTAGTTACCTGAAGAGAATGGAAGGAGAAAGGAAGGAGGAATGAGAAGGGACTTCCTCTTTGTTTGCTTGCTATCTGCATCAGCACTGCCCTGCCAGCTGGTTCCAGACTCCAGTTTTTCTTTTCAGCTGGTGTAGACAGAACAAGCTTCACTGTAACTCCCTGAAGAACCACCAGTGGCTCTGGGAAGCCCGTTCTCTGAACATCCACGTTCTGAGAACAGCAACCTCTTCCCAGCTTCTTCTCCCTCAATGTCTCCTTTTGCTTCTTTGGTCTTCTGACACCTACTTAACCAATTCTATTAAATTTGGTCTGAAATAACTAGCATGGTTACTATTTTCTTTAGTGGTATATCAAGATCTAAAAAATTAATGACTCAGAGCTAATTACTCTTCTAACCAAATGTTAATGTTTAATGAGCAAAAAAGTTCTGAACCATTAATAAAATATTACTTCAAAATTGTTATTTAATCCTTTTTAATTTGTAAAGGTCAAGAACTTTCTGAATTACAGACAGACAGACATACAGAGAAATAGCACTTATAGCTCCAATTCTAAAGTCTCAGACATGGGCCAAGAGTAAACACAGACCAGTCTAGACGTTAAAGAGCCCATCTTCTCCCAGTGTGGCTGGAAGTCTTAATTGACTGGAACTCAAAGCAGACAAATAGACAAACAGAAAAGATTGAAAAAAGACTAACCTAATTCTCTGTTAACAGTCTCTAATTCAACAAAGTAGGTATCTAGAAAACATTAATCCCCTAACAGAGGTCAAGTGATCAAACCATAAAGGCAAACCCCTAATCACCGCTGCTACCAATGAGGGGGAACAGCTTAGCTATAAACAAACCAAGAATGAAGACAAACACAAAATTAGTCAAAGGGGAAAATACTAAAGAAACACAAAGAGTCTACTGCAGCTCTGGATTCATCCCTGGGAACCAAGAAAAGATGTAGCCAGGCTTGAACTGCTCAGAAGTGCAGCACTGATTTTTATTTTTACAGCTTTACTGAAGTATAATCAGTATACAAAAACCTACACATACTTCATGTATACAATTTTAGAAGTTTGGACATATTCAAACACTTGCTATACCATGCCCGCAATCACAGTAATAAACCTATCCATCACCTCCCATCACCCCCAAAAAAGTCAATGACTCACAGCTATTCACTGTTCTAACTAAATATTAATTTTTTAATAAGCAAAACATTTTGAACGACTGAGCCAAATTTAAACCAATATCACTGTAAAGGTTTACTCCGAGTTTATCTAGTCTTTTTTAATTTGTCCTTTTGTGTCTTGTATCTGATATATACATATAATATGTATGTATGTATGTATGACAGAAAACAATAAATTGAAGAGCCACTTAAGAGTTGTCAATGTCACAGGAATGTTTAGTTTTAAAAGAGGAAGCACAAGAAACCTAATGAAATAATATTATGAGTCAAATATTTCATGCTTATATTTTTTAAAGATTTTATTTATTTATTTGACAGAGAGAGAAAGAGCGCAAGTAGGCAGAGCAGCAGGCAGAGGGAGGAGGAGAAGCAGGCTCTCTCCTGAGCAGGGACCCTGATGCGGGGCTCAATCCCAGGACCCTGGAATCATGACCTGAGCCCAAAACAGCAACTTAACCAACTGAGCCACCCAGATGCCCCCACTTATTGCTTATTTTAACACACATATAGGCCAAAGCATAATTTGTCTGAAGCTGAATATAGTTTATCTGAAAGACACAAATGGGGGGGGGGGTTTCCATAAGTATCTTCATTTCCGCGAACTGCACCTATAATCATACTACTGCTTACTGGATCCAAAACACATTTCACAGGGCACCTAGGTGGCTAGGTCATTAAGCATCTCCCTTCAGCTCAGGTCACGATCCTGACCTTAGTCCTAGAGTCCTAGGACTAAGCCCCACATTGGGCTCCCTGCTCAGCAGGAAACCTGTTTCTCTCTCTCCCACTCCCCCTGCTTGTGTTCCCTCTCTCGCAGTCTGGCTAATTAATTAATTAATTAATGGGGGCGCAAATTTCACTTCGGAAAAAATTCTGATCAGCATTTTTCTTTATTTGTTCAAAAATGTTCATTAAGCATCTGCTGTCCACCAGGATCTGTGCTAAGTGCCAGAGAGTCAATGGTGAACAATATGTGACCCCAGTCCTCTCCTGTTACACTCAACCCCCCTCACGATCACCCCCAATCACTTCTGCAAACCCGACAGTCAAACTGCTCACATCTTCCACCATGTACTTTCAGTAGGCCCTTGCCACAGATAAGCAATTTTAGAGTTTTGCCCTGTAAGCAGACCCTGCTGTTGTCTACCCAACATCCATACCTCTCTACCCTCAGAACAAAACCCATTTTTGTTCAGATAGATACAATGCCTCCTCTAAGGTGAAGGAATGGATTAGTTTCTGAATCAATCATGTGGTGCTCATGCCAACAACTGATTTAAGCATGGGCACGAGAAGAATACTGGTCAAGTAGACAGGATTGGGGGAAGGGCAAAGGGCAGCTCTTGCAGCAGGTTGTTTTTTTTTTGTTTTTTTTTTGTTTTTTAAGATTTTACTTACTATGTCAGAGAGAGAGCGAGCGAGCGCGCAAGCAATGGGAAGGGAGAAGCAGATTCCCCACTGAGCAGGGAGCCCGATGGGGCGCTGGGTCCCAGGGCCCTGCGATCATGACCTGAGCTGAACGCAGACACTTCACTGACTGAGCCACCCAGGCATCCCAGCAGTTTCCGATAAAGGTTTACTCACTCCTAAAGAACTTCTGATTCTCGATCAGGGGCAATATTACCCCCATGGGATATCTGACAATGTCTAGAGACATTTTTGGTTATGACAACTGGTGGTGGTTGGGGAGTGCTCCTGGCATCTAGAAGGTAGAGTCCATGGATGCTGATAAAGATTCAACAACTGCATAGGACAGTCTCCCACAACAATTATCTGGCCCCAAATGCCAAAAGTACTGAGGTTAAGAAGCCCTGCTAAAGAGGACACCCTGGAAGAGACAGTGTCTTCTCTCCTTCTAAAGAATCTGGATGAGACACACAGAACTGCTGGACCCAGCTAGTTTCAGTCTGAGAACAAAGCCAACACACAGAGGAGAGCTTCAGAGAAACAAGACTGAAGGCCTGATTATACTATCCCTGGAAACGTCCCAACTCTGGACTTCACCTATGACATAATTTCTCTGTTATCTGAGCCATGAAGTAGGGTTTCTATTACTAAATCAGAGCACCCTGATATAATCCACTTGTACATGAACATTTACTACGAGCTTTTTCCCAAAGCGGACTTCATTGTTACACTTTAAAGTATCGTTAAGGTATTAGAAAGGCGAGAAAATAGTTAAGATGGTTATTACTGTCTCCCTTTACTAGCCAAGAGCAGAGGAAGACACTAAGGACTCACTCCACTTGTCATCTTCCAGAGCCTATGTACCTGGCACCATCTTAAGCTTTGATAGACACATTTTCTCAGTCTGTCTTCCAAACAACCCGATTAAAATCAGCATTCTACAAATGAAGAAACTAAGGATGCTCCAAACTGATAATGTCTGAGTTAGGTTTTGAACTCTGAGCTGTCAGATTCCAAATTCCACACAATTGTGGAAACAAGTAGGGAAACCACAAAACTCTGATAGACCCAGGGAAAAGTTAAAAGAACGAACAGACGATCACGTCTAGAAAATGAGCACATAAGGTAAAGGCAAAAACTTCTTCAGTATAGCACAAGGCTAAAAAGGAATTCAAAAGGAACAGGAAACAAGCATTCCTTTTTTAAAAATAACTTTTTGGGGGCGCCCGGATGGCTCAATGGGTTAAGCCTCTACCTTCAGTTCAGGTCATGGTCTCAGGGTCCTGGGATCGAGACGAGACCCGCGTCACGTCAGGCTCTCTGCTCAGAGGGAAGCCTGCTTCCCCCTCTCTCTTTGCCTGCCTCTCTGCCTACTTGTGATTTCTCTGTCAAATAAATAAATAAAATCCTTTTTAAAAAAATTTTTAAAAATAACTTTTTGTTAACAAATGTTCACAGTAATGCATAAAATATATAGAAAATTCCAGATACTCACTTAACATTTTGACATGTTTCCTTTTAGTCAAAAATATGCATCCATCTTTTTTTTTTTTTAAAGATTTTATTTATTTATTTGGCAGAGAGAGAGATCACAAGTAGACAGAGAGGCAGGCAGAGAGAGGGAAGCAGGCTCCCTGTTGAGCAGAAAGCCCGACTCAGGGCTCGATCCCAGGACCCTGAGATCATGACCTGAGCTGAAGGCAGAGGCTTTAACCCACTGAGCCACCCAGGTGCCCCAATATGCATCCATCTTATAAAATTTTATACCTTGCTTTCTTGCTTAAGAGCTTAGTTCTGGGGAACGCCTGGGTGGCTCAGTTGGTTAAGCAGCTGCCTTCGGCTCAGGTCATGATCCCAGCGCCGTGGGATCAAGTCCCACATCGAGCTCCTTGCTCAGCAGGGAGCCTGCTTCTTCCTCTGCCTCTGCCTGCCATTCCGTCTGCCTGTGCTAGCTCTCTCCCCCTCTCTCTCTCTGATAAATAAATAAAATCTTTAAAAAAAAAAAAAGAGCTTAGTTCTGTTTCATGAAAGATTTCTCCAAATATCTTTTTATATGATTTTTTATAGGTTATACCCTATTGATCTACACCATCCCTACTGCTGAGGTTTTTTTTATTTTTAATTTTTTTTCCTTTTTATTTATTTGATAGAGAAATCACAAGTAGGCAGAGAAGCAGGCAGAGAGAGAGACAGGGAAGCAAGCTCCCCGCTGAGCAGAGAGCCCGACGTGGGGCTCGATCCCAGGACCCTGAGACCATGACCTGAGCCGAAGGCAGAGGCTTAACCCACTGAGCCACCCAGGCGCCCCCCTACTGCTGAGTTTTTAAGCTATTTCTCACTCCTATTGTTACAGACTCAGCCCAAACATACCACGCTGATCACTGCAGCTGAAAGATCATCCCCACTGGACTGCCTGCAGCGGTGCAGGTGCCTTTCAGCTGGCACTTGCCTTATACCACCTACTTTGTTCTGCAGTTATCTGTGTTCTTACTCTAACTCCCCAAGGACACCGTAAGCCAGCAGAGGGCAGAACCATGTCATTCAGACTGTCACCCAATTCTATGCCTAGCCCACCATAAATACACAAATCTCTGAATAGAAACAGCTATATCAACACACACACACACAAACACACAAACCAAAAACACCACCAAAAAACAACAAAAGTTAGGAGTCTAAAGAAGTCACAAAAGAAAAGCCATCTTGAGATTAACTATGGGAAAGAAAGGGATCTATCAAAACTATGAGCGACTGAAAAGGTTAGGAAGACGAAGTTGTCAACAGTAATACAAAAGAGGGAGAATAAGGCAGGGGCTTCCGAGGAAAGGAGTTTAGCTGTGCCCACTAGGAAGTGACAATGAACTATCCCGGATCTATCACAACAACAGATGAAAATAAGCAATTAACCAATTTAAGAGAAGGCAGGGTAAAAGCAGCAAAACAGGAAGCCATTTTTGGCTCAGCCTAAAGGCTCTACAAACACCACTTCCAACCAAACCAGAGTTGTGCCTTTAGAAAGTAACAGGTATTTTTCCTCATGCTCTGTCTCAAGACAGACCTTACATTCACTCGTTTGACAAATATACACTAAGGACCAGCCATGTTCCAAATACTGTCCGGAAAGCAGACAGTGGAAAAAAACCTCCAAGAGGAAATCGTAGGTCAGCAAGAAAAAGACAAAATAAAGTAAACGAAAGGCAGGCCAATATGCTTAGTTGTCTTCCTATTCTTCCTCTTGCTCACAGTGAATACAAATATTACGAAGTTCTGGGTGAATAAGTGGTCTGGATACTTGGGTTACTCAGCCCAAAGGTCTTGGCTCTGTATTTAAAATGGCCTCTGGCTACTAAGAGAGAAAAGCACTTCCCTTGGAAAAGATAAACAGTGCTTTGCAGATTTCTTTACCTTTCAATTACAAGGGCCAAATATGTGTTAAGACTAGAGGCTGGCCGCCTTCCTGTGCCATTTTGCTGCCAGCCTCTGGCACAAAAGCCCTCTGGCCAGGATAACTTAACAACAAACCCATTGTTGTGTAACCCTCACTGCCACTTATTTATTGGTTTTTGTCACACACATATTGTGAAGGGGAACTTTGTCCTGCAGTTAGCACGCTAAAGGGCACCTGAAGGTCAAACTGCAAATCTTTTAATGTCAGACTCAACAGGCTTCACGAGGAAGTGACTGAGAGCATCTGGGACCTTCTTTTCAATTCCCCAAATTCCAGGCCTTAGTAATCAGTCAACTTCTTGGGCTCCAGCAGCAGCACCAGGGTTTTCAAGCCTGTTGGATGAAGCACACCCAAGGAGGTTAAGTCACAGTAGGACCTCAGTAGGACCATAAAAACTTTCTAACCTCAGATGGTGCGGTCCCTGTTACACTGAACACACTATACACAGACCTGTATCCTTAGCTGGTCTCAAATGGTTTTCCCTCTACTCCCCAGCACTCATGTTCCATTCAGCTACATGACAAATACTCTCAGTGGTCAGTTCAATGGCCAAAGTCACAGGAACTATCCTCCATAACCACCCCACATATACACACAACCTAAAGAAGAGATTAAAATCTGCTTGTGCTAAATCTATCAATGTTGGATCAGGTAACCAGAACCAACAAATCCTCTACAACTCATCATTAACCTTGAAAGAACACTAAAAACCAGAGAGATTATTATATTCCTATACTTTATCAATCTACTAGTCTCAGTATCAATGCACATAGACCAGAGAAAATTCTACTTACATATCTCTAATGAGAAAAATATTTAACCTCCATTTCTTCATTCATTGATGAGAAAAACACTGATAATCTACATCACAACTACAGTGGGAAAAAACCACTCTATTTTCTTGGAATCCTTAAAATGCCACATAAAATGCAAAGTCTCTGGCAGACCAGTCTACTAAGTGAACTCAGGGTTCACTGAACAAATAAAGGCAACTCTACCTTCCAACATAAACCAATTCTGAGCCACATCTCATCATCAGATTCCCAGGCCACAGACATTTTCCACACTAACCTGGATTCAAAAGAAGTTCTCTGAATACAATAACATTTTAGTGCCATGACCTCTTTACCTTATTTATGTGCACTTGAACACCAACCAGCAAAAGCAGAAGAAACATCTACCAGGGAATGCTTTTGAGAGTGATCCCACTTTTTTACCAGTGACTTAGTAAAAATCAAATAAATTGTTTTGAACTTAACTGCACTCTTTCAAGAGAGTTGGTATAATTGTTGGTAAGGGAGGAAAAATTAGAAAGACACTCTTACTATAACATCCAGCAATCATACTCCTAGGTATTTACCCAACTGATCTGAAAACTTAAGTCCACACAAAACCCACACACAAATGTTTATATCAGTTTTATTCATAATCACCAAAAGCTAGAAGCAACTAAGATGCCCTTTGATAGATAAATGGATAGGCAAACTCTGACACATCCATACAGTGGAATATTGTTCAGCACTAAAAGGAAATGAGCTATCCAGCCACAAAAAAACATGAATGAATCTTAAACACACATTAAGTGAAAGAAGCCTGTCTCAAAAAGCTACGTACTGCATTTTAATTATGTGATATTCTGGAAAAGGCAAAACTGGAGAAATGGTGAAAGGATCAGCAGTTGCTGAGGTGGGGGAAAGGTCGTGGAGGATAAAGGGGAAGGACTGAAATGGTGAAAAAGGGATCCTGTATAATATTGTAATGATGGATACAAGGCACTGTATTTGTTAAAACCCAAAGAACTTAAGAGCACAAAGAATAAGCCCATGGGGCACCTGGGTGGCTCAGCTGGTTAAATGCAATCCCTGCCTCAGGCTCCCTACTCAGTGCAGAGTCTGCTTCTCCCTCTCCTCCTCCCCCAGCTGATGCTCTCTTTCTCTCTCACTTTCCCTCTCAAATAAATAAAATCTTTATAAAAGAATTAGCCTTAGTGTATGCAAATTTTTAAAATACCATTGAGGAGGTGGGAGGATCCCAAGACAGACGGCAGAAGGGGACAAAACAATCTGCTACAAATGTACAAAAAAGTCAATGAAGGGAGTGTGGGTGCAGGTTATTAACTCTGATAGTGCTATAACCATGCAGAATGGAATCATTTAAGCCAATGGATGGCAGATAGTAGGAGACAGGTCTCTCATTGTTAGAGTGAGAAGTTACACATAAAAAAAGGAGGCAGCTAGAATGAGGCGACATGGTAATGGGTTAGAGTTGGACACAACTGTATGAACTCACATTAACTTAATATAGTACAGAAAGTCATATAGAAAATAATAGATACACACCTATACATGTATACAGATACCTGTTTCCTTGCTCTGTCAGCCAAAAGGCAACACCCAGTAGCAATGAGCACATCTAGCACCCAGACAGTGGCTTGTAATACCATTCTCCAATAAAAGAAACAGGGCTCCCTGGAGACATGGTTTATTCTAGGGTAGGGTAGGGTGCTCGCTTCGGCAGCACATACATTCTAGGGTAGGGTAGGAAATAAAGAAGATAAACCTGGAGCATCTTGTACTGCCAGAAAGTAGAGAAGTAGTAGGGCCCCCCCACCACAAGAATGGGGGAATGTCAAAGGAACACAGGAGCTAACTAAAACAGCTACCAGTTGTGAAAACAAACAATTTCAGCACTAAAATAAAGCAGTGATGAATTATAACCCAAGGTAGACGATAACTATGAGTCCTTACTGATAAAAAATACTTAACTGAGTCAACAGGGGAGAAGAGACAAATCTCTGACGTAAAAGAATTCCGAATAATTTATGCAGATACGCTGCATATCTTTCCACTCCTTAGGTATGGACTGCACACACAGACATCCTTTCAATATGGAAGGGGGTGGGAAAACCTCTACAGAGTAGAAATTTGACACACACATTCCCTCAGCCCAGATATCAAGGTCAACATCAAGTCATAAACCATACTGATATCACATGCCCTTAATACGATGTGATGAAAATAACTTATCACCTTGGTCTTCCTCCCCCAAACACATAACCCAATCTAATCATGAGAAAAACACCAAATACCAATGGAGGGATACTCTACAAAATACCTGACCAGTACTCATCAAAATAGTCTAGGTCACCAAAACTAATCAGAGTCTGAGAACCGTCAGAAGCAAGAGGAGATTGACTACTAAAGATAAGGGGGTGTGCGGGACAGAAGTCTATGATGAGAACAGGTAATGAGAATGAAATACTGATTTTAATTAATAATAATATATCAACATTGGTTCATTAATTATAACAAATCTACCTTAGTAATGTAAGATGTTAATAACAGGAGGAAAAAATATTTAGGAAAAAACTGCTAATGAAGGTTGTCTCCAAGCACATGAGACTATAAATTGCTTGAATATTTGAACTTTAAACAAACAAGTCCATGTTTTTGGTAAAGAAAGAGTTGGTTTTTTTTTTTTTTTAGAAAGATTTTATTTATTTATCAGATAGAGATCACAATAGGCAGAGAGGCAGGCTGAGCCGCTGAGCAGAGAGCCCGAAGCGGGACTCAATCCCAGGACCCTGAGATCATGACCTGAGCCGAAGGCAGAGGCTTTAACCCACTGAGCCACTCAGGCGCCCTAAGAAAAAGAGCTTTTTAAAACGAGAGTAGGGGCACCTACGTGGCTCAGTCAGTTGAGCACCCGCCTCTTGGTTTCTGTTCAGGTCAGGTCATGATCTCAGAGTCCAAATTCTGGGCATGAAGCCTGCTTAAGATTCTCTCCCTCTCTGACGAAATATAAGAGACTGTGGACTCTGAGAAACAAACTGAGGGTTTTGTAGGGGAGGGGGTGGGGGGTTGGGTGAGCCTGGTGGTGGGTATTATGGAGTGCAAGTGTTGCATGGAGGACTGGGTGTGGTACATAAACAATGAATCTTGGAACATTGAAAAAAATAAAATTACAAAAAAAAAAAGATTCTCTCCCTCTCCCTCTGGTTCCTCCTTCCTCTCATCCTGCACACACAGGCACAGGCAAGCTCACTCTCTAAAATAAATAAATAAACATTTTTTAAAAATTAGAAAGGGAGAATAAAGCGAAGTAGTGAGGGTTAAAGTTGAAATGGAAAGAACAAATTTTCTACCCAAGCATTCTACGGGTTTTTCCAAGGATACCAAAGTAACAATTCAATTTCACTCTCAGGTTTTCAATTATTGTCAATTTAGACAGTTTTTTTTTTTTTTTAAGATTATAGTCATTTGAGAGAGCGAGAGAGCACATGCAAAAGCAGCAGGGAGGGGGAAAGGGAGAGGCAGATTCCCCACTGGGTGGGGAGCCCAATGCGGAGCTTGATCCTAGGACCCCAGGATCATGACCTGGGCCAACTGCAGTCACGTAACTGATGAGCCACCTAGGTGCCCCGATTCAGACAGTTACCTACCTAAGCAATGAAGGAAAATGTCCAGAAATAATTTTTTTTTAATTTCCAAAAGTTTAAGATTTTTATTTGACACAAAGATCACAAGTAGGCAGAGAAAGAGGAAGGAAAGCAGGCTTCCCGCTGAGCAAAGAGCCTGATGTGGGGCTCAATCCCCAGTACCCTGAGATCATGACCTGAACCGAAGCCAGAGGCTTTAACCCACTGAGCCACCCAGGCGCCCCTTAATTTCCAATATTTCAATAGCTTGTTCACAAAATCAAGGCATCTTCAAAACTTGAAACTGTTGACCCCTAAGACAGAGACCATACAGATTTTGGTGAATGTTAAACTTCACTTTTTTTTTTTTTTTTTTTAAGATTTTATTTATTTATTTGACAGAGAAAGACAAAGTGAGAAAGGGAACACAAGCAGGGGCAGTGGGAGGGGGAGAAGTAGGCTTCCTGCCAAGCAGGGAGCCTGATGCGGGGCTCGATCCCAGGACCCCGGGATCATGACCCGAGCCAAAGGCAGACACTTAAGGACTGAGCCACCCAGGTCCCCCTATACTTCACTTTTTATAACATTACACATAACAAAACTGAATATGCTAAAGAGCAAACTACATTCTAGTGAATTACCTATGGTTCCATAGTGATTGAATGGCATTCAACAATTTGTGAGTGCCAAACAAAACTGGGCCATGAATACACCTGTGCATTTCCTCCTTGATGTGTCAGTAAGGACAGGGAATACAGCAAATTCAAAAAACTGTAGTCTGTTAGAAACTGTCTGATCACAGAGAGGCATAGGCCAATCCCTTCCTTTTTTTTTTTTTTTAAAGGATTATTTATTTATTTGACAGAGAGAGAGGAATCACAAGTAGGCAGAGAGAGGGGGGAAGCAGGCTCCCTGCTGAGCAGAGAACCCAATGTGGGGCTCGATCCCAGGACCCTGAGACCATGACCCAAGCCAAAGGCAGAGGCTCAACCCACTGAGCCACTCAGGCGCCCCACTTCCTGTCTTCTTAAGGATGGAAACCAAATCACAAGTTATTCAAAAATGCCCTGGAACACCCACGTGCTCAACTCAAACATCACTACTTCCATCAGTTACCAGATTGAAGTTAATAATGACTTCTGTCTATGTGAACTCCAGGCAGGTCACTGGCTTTTCTTGAAGGAAGTTAAGTGGAGGGAGAGAGCAACGAGCTGATGTGAGTCGCTAACAGCTTATTTTCTTTCCCTTAATATCCTGAGGGACTAGCCCTGCATGAAGTTGATCATGCTGTATTTTTGTGAAGCTCTGCAAGCATCCTTTTTTATGAGGGTAATAAAGAATTTCTTTAAAGAACAGCAGTGGATAAGAGCTTATAGGCCTAAAACACAAGATTAAGAAGATACATCAACTTGATTCAACTTACAAGAGTTGTGCCGACGGCGGAAACTTTTGGACTGACTCAGGGACTCCGTGTGCCTGTCCACATAGCTCTTTGAGCACTGTTGCTGCTGTGGGGAAATGGCAACATCCTGACTCTTCACGTCTGTCCTCTTAGGGATATTCTGAGGGGCACTGCTGGAAGAGGCTGGCTTCTTCACCAGCTTGCCCGTGCCATTCTGATTGATACCCACTTGGTACCCAACACCAGAATGGCCTAATTCTGTCTGATGAAGGTCTCCAAAATGTTGGTTTTCTCCAGGACCTGGTATCTCCAGAATTTTTAATTCCGTAATGTCACCTGCCCTGAAATACACAAAAGAATCCAAGTCTCAAAACTGTAATGGTGTCACAACCAATACTCGTAAGAACATACTTCACAATAACCAAAAGGCTGTAATAACCAACAAACCCAAGTCCCCCCATAAGATGAATGGCTAAACAAAATACGGTACAAACACACAGTAAAATATTTACTCAGCCTTTAAAAGGAGGGAAATTTTGACACATGCTACCATATGGATGAACCTTGAAGACACTATTTCTAAGTAAAATAAGCCATCACAAAAGGACAGTGATTAAATGATCCCACTTATATGAGATATCTAGAACCATCAAATTCATAGTGAAAGAAAGTAAAAAGGTGGTTATTTGGGCTAGAGGAAGGGGGACTGTAGTTAGTTTATAGGGTATCAAGTTTCAGTGTGTGAGGATGGAAAAGTTCTCGAGATGGAGAGTGGTAATGGTTGCCCATTATGTGAATGTACTTAATGCCACTGAAATGTACACTGAAAAGTGGTTAAAATGGTAAATTTTATGTTGTGGCTACCTTACCACGTTAAAAAATAATACAGGCAATGTAAAACACACACACACACACACACACACACAAAGTCTAACGGTAATAAAAATTATGAAACTGGGATCAACAGCAACCAGCTACACTTTTGCAGACCTGTGGTTTTTTGTTTTTTTCCTAACTGAAGTATAGCTGATATACAATATTGCATTAGTTCCAGGTGTACAACATAATGATCTGATATTTACATATACCATGAAATAATCACCACAGTAAGTCTAGTGACCATCTGTCACCACATAAAGTTATTTTATATGCCATACTTTACATTCCTATGACTTACTTATAACTGGAAATCTGTACCTCTTAATCCAGGGCTCCTATTCCAGTGAATTATCAGAGGCAAAAGTGAGGAAAAGTAGTAGACTACTTAAAGACAAGGCTCAGCAACAACAGTCAAGTGACAGCACTGGCCTTTAAAGAGACCTATTATTAATCACAAAACTATCACCAGCATCTTAGATTTTCAGAATGCCTAATAGATTTTTTCATTCATTCACTCACTTTGTCATTCAATAAGTGTATATACAGCACTTACCATATGGTCTGCCCTGTGCTAGGAATGGAATAGACAGAGACGAAAACCAACACATGCCCAAAACGAACAGTCTGGTCAGTGGAAAAAACAAGTAGACAATCAAAAGTGTTAAATACTGTGTGTATTTAGGTGTGTATAGGGGGCCAAAGAGCCCAAAAGCAAAATATGTATGCTACTCTGGCAGAAATCGATGAGACATTTAAACAAAGCCTGAGCAGGGAAGGAAAATAAGAGCTGGCCCAGCAGTATGGGGGGTGGGTGCCTATCACAGACCAAGGCTCAGAGACTGAGAAAATGCGGCGCACCTGAGAAAGTGCCAACATCATGTTGTTACTAACGGGAAAGATGCTTGTGGAAAGCCACCAAGAGGTAAGGCTGTGGAGGTAATCAGGGACTAGATCATAATCACATTGAATTTTTCTGGTGACTATAGAAAAGGTGGAAAAACTAGAGGGAAAAGCACCCAATAGGAGACCAGGCGAGAAATAAGAGAAGATGAACAGGACAAGTGACGTGCAAAGGGAGAGGAGAGGATGAACCCAAGAGACATTTGGAATCCATAGGGTTTGGTGACTAAATGAATATGATGAACAAAAAGAAAGAAGGATTTATAATGATTCTAAGCTTCTAATTTGGAAAGCTGTCATTAGCCACCAATTAAGGGCAGACCTTTGGAAGAAGAAACCTGCAGGTGATATAATGAGCTCAGCTTTGAAATTTTTTTTTTTTAAAGGTTTTTATTTATTTGACAGAGATCACAAGTAGGCAGAGAAGCAGGCAGAGAGAGGGGGAGGAAGCAGGCTTCCTGCTGAGCAGAGAGCCTGATGTGGGGCTCGATCCCAGGACCCTGAGATCATGACCCGAGCCGAAGGCAGAGGCTCAACCCACTGAGCCACCCAGGCGCCCCTAAGCTTTGAAATTCTTAAATCTAAGATATTTTCTGGGATATCCACCTGGAAATGGCCAATAGACAAAGTAAGTGTCTGGAGTTCAGATAATGGGTCTTAATTAAAGATCTGGAGTCTCCGCCGGGTGCCTGGGTGGCTCAGTGGGTTAAGCCTCCGCCTTCGGCTCAGGTCATGATTTCAGGGTCCTGGGATTGAGTCCTGAGTCAGGCTCTCTGCCCAGCAGGGAGCCTGCTTCCCCCTCTCTGCCTACTTGTGATCTCTCTCTCTCAAAAAAAGAAAAAAAAAAAAAAAAAGATCTGGAGTTTCATTAATGTGTAAGAAGTATACATGAAATGGTCTAGGGAGATTACAGACTGAGAAAAGAATAAAAAATAAAACCAGAATAAACCAATCTTAAAAAGTGAGTAGAAGAAAAGGAATCTGGTGCCGGGGGATGTAAAGGAATGGAGGAATACATGGAAAGAAAACCCAAAGGGGTGACAGAGAAATTAAAGAGGGCACTCCAACACTTAGGGAGCATCTGACTAAGGTTAGCATTAAAACACTGCCACTGAATTTGCCTATTCGGTCATTTGCAACCTTGGCAAGAGCTCATTCAGAAAGATGATAATGTTAGAAGAAAGATAACTGTGGGGTTAAGGAAGGACTAGAGAATGAGGCCACAAAGGAAATGAAAGCAGACTGTTTTGCTCTGAAAAGAACTGTGGGTATAAAGAGAAGGGAAATGACAGGGCAACACCTAATGGTAAACACCAAGATGTGGCAGGTGTGTGGGTGTGCGTGTGTGTAAGTGAATGTGGGTGTGTAGGAGGGTGTGACCTGTGGGGGAAGGCTGGGAATGTTAGAATGCAAAGAGGAAAATGAGGTATGAAGGTTGAAAATGAAGACACAAAAGAGAGAGAGAACAGTGTCAAAGGAGACAGAAAAGGATAGTATATAAAGCATATGGGATAAGGGTAGCCCTAAACACAGAGGGCATGCCTTCTACTGAGTCTTCAGAAGGGCTAAGACATTAAGAATGGATACTCCTAGAGAAAAGATTAAGTGAAGGTATTGTTCAGAAAGTCAAGGAAGTTCTTGCCTGACTGTTTTGTTGTTGTTTTTGTTGCCATTTTAACCTAAGAATGGAGATTTTGTGACAAACTGGTGAAAAGAGGGATGTGAAGACAAGTGAACTTGAAATCTGCAGACAAACACTAAAAAACACATGTTCCTGTAACTAAGGACATCAGCTATTGGTGACAGTGTGCTTCTAGAGATAAATTAAGACACAAATCTACAAAGAAAGATACATTAATGTGGGGGGTGGGAAGATCAGTAAAGGCCTTAGATATAAGAAAACACAAATAACAAAAGCCAAAGAAAACAGAAAGCTTATTCCAAATTTGACCCATTTAAATAAGAATATTGAGGGCTTGACAGAGCTAAGAAAAAGGTTTCACAAACCCTGATTCGTAGCTGAAAGCTAATTACCACACAAAGTCTATACTGAAACAACAGCTAGACTATGAAGGTTAAGACTGCAAAATCTCACCCCTGACAAGACACTACTGAAAAGCAGCCCTATCCAAGAGAAGAATGTCGGCAACTAGACCTAGATTCAAGCTCCACAGACCACCAGACTAGATTTGAAGAAATCAGTCAGGACACTCACCTGAAGGTGACTTCTGGCACGAGGCACTTCACTCCATTGTGAAAAGGCCGGGTGAGAGAAATGGTCTGGCTGATCTGATCCACGGCTGACACTCTTCCCTGATAGACACCCAGGCTATCTCCGCAGTTGATGGACACAATACTGCCCAGCCAATCTGTAGCCATGTTTCTGATGTAAGACCACTGTAGAGAGAAGGAGTCATGCAAATCTTTTTTTTTTTTTTCCAATTTATTTATTTTCAGAAAAACAGTATTCATTATTTTTTCACCACACCCAGTGCTCCATGCAAGCTGTGCCCTCTATAATACCCACCACCTGGTACCCCAACCTCCCACCCCCCCACCACTTCAAACCCCTCAGATTGTTTTTCAGAGTCCATAGTCTCTCATGGTTCATCTCCTCTTCCAATTTACCCCAAAGCACATACCCTCCCCAATGTCCATAACCCTACCCCCCTTCTCCCAACCCCCGGAGTCATGCAAATCTTGAGAAACAGAAAAACCTTTCATTAAATTCAGCAAATATTATGTCAGGATCTGAACCTTAATAATACATATTCTGGGGGCACCTGGGCTCAGTCCATTAGGCTTCTGACTCTTGATTTTTGGCTCAGATTGTGGGATAGAACCCAGGGTCATGAGATAGGACCCTGCATTCAGTCTGCTTGGGATTCTTTCCTTCCTCCTCTATCTCTCCCCGCCTGGCCCCCCTTTCTGTGTGCATGCACGCTAATACATAAATCTTCTTATTATTTTAAAGATTTGGGGAGGCACGCACACGCACGCATGACTGGGGGGTAGGGCAGAGGGAGAGGGAGAGGGAGAAGCAGACTCCCCACTGAGCAGGGAGCCTGAGACAGGGCTTGATCCCAGTTCTGGGATCATCATGACCTGAGCCAAAAGCAGATGCTTAAATGACTGAGTGACCCAGGTGCCCTAACACATAAATCTTATAAAAAAAAAAAAAGGAAAAAAGAAAAAATACTGCATATTCTGTCACATCCTTAACTGAAGTAGTAAAGTATAAAAAATAAAACCTTTGGGGCACCTGGGTGGCTAAGTCATTAAGCGTCTGCCTTCAGCTCAGGTCATGATCCTGGCGTCCTGGGATCAAGACCTGCATGGGCCCCCCTATTAGACAAGCTTGCTTCTCCCTCTCCCTCTGCCTACTGCTTCTCCTGCTGTGCACTTTCTCTCTGTTAAATAAATAAATAAAATCTTTAAATAAATAAATAGATAAATAAATAAAATAAAGTAAAACTTTTGACAGGAATGCAAACTGGTGTAGCCACTGTGGAAAACAGCACGGAGGTTCGTCAAAAAATTAAAAACAGAACTAACCTATCTATGATACAGTAATTGCACTACTCAAAGAGTAGGTATGGGTTACACACACACACACACACACACACACACACACAGAATATTACTTGGCCACACACACACAAAAAACCGAAATCATGCCATTTGCAACAACATGGATGGAGCTAGAATGTATAATGCTAAACAAAATAAACCAGTCATGGGGCACCTGGGTGGCTTAGATATTTAAGTCTGCCTTCAGCTCAGGTCACGATCCCAAAGTTCTGACACTGAGGCCCCTGTCTGGCTCCTTGTTCAGCAGGGAGTCTGCTTGTCCCTCTCGCTCTGCCCTCCCCACCCCATTGCTCTCTCTTGCTAATAAATAAATAAAATCTTAAAGAAAAAAAAAGACAAGCCAGTCAGAGAAAGACAATTACCATATGATTTCAATCATATATGCAATTTAAAAAACAAAACAAACAAGGAAAGCAGAGTGGAGGGGGGGAAGAGATCAGATTAAAAATAGACTCTTAACTATAGAGAACAAACAGTTGCCAAATAGGAAGTGGGTGGGAGATGGGTGACACAGGTGAAGGATCAAGAGTACACTCCTCTTGATGAGCTCTATGCATAGAATTGATGAATCACTATGTTGTATTGTATACCTCAAACTAGTATAACCCTGTATGTTAACTATACTGGAATTGAAAAAAATTTTACTTTTTTTAGTAGAAGCATGCATATTAGTGAATAAAAAGAACACTGAATTTTATAAATGCTTTAAAGAATAAATAGTAAAGATAAAATTTACCTAGACATCAAATCATACAAACTATGCAACTATTTTATAGCTAAATCAATTCTGACAAGAAAATGGGAGGAATCAGTCTATTCAATTTCAAGACTTATTTTATAGCTATAGTAATCAAGACTACACGGTACAGGTAGGAGGACAGATATATAAATCAATGGAATAGAAGAGAAAACCCAAAAATAGACCCACACAAAAAAAAACCCTGAACTGACTCTGACAAAGTGCAAAAGTAATTCAACAAAGATGACACAGCTTTTACAAATGGTGTTGGAGCAAATGGATATTCATCAGTAAAAATAAACTTTGACTTAAGTGTCATAATTTACACATTTACTAAAAATGATTATAGACTAATGATTATAGACTATTGGTATGTCAACCAATAAAACTTTTAGGGAAAACATAAGAGAAACCTTCAAGATCTAGGGTGAGGCAAAAGATTCTTAGATACCAAAAGCATAATCAATAAAAACACAAACTGGAGTTCTTGTAAACTAAAAACTTTTGTTCTGTAAAGACCCTGGTAGGAAGATAAAAACAAAAACTACAGGCTGAGAAAAAATATTTGCAAACCACATATCTAAAAAAGACAAAGAATATCTAGTATAAAGAACTCTCAAAATCCAGTAGTTAAAAAAACCCAAACAATCCAATTTTTAAAAAGGTCAAAAAACACAAGAAGACAAACAGACACCAAGCAAGGACATGAAAAAATGTTCAACATCATTAACCATTAGGGAAAGGCAAATTAAAACTCCTCCCGTGGAGATCACTACACACCCGCCAGAATAGCTAAAATAAACAAACAGTGACACCACCAAGTCCTGGAAACAAAGTGGAAAAACTGGATTCCTCAAACACTGCTGATGAGACTATAAAATGATGTGGCCATTTTGGTAAACAATTCAGCCATCTATAAACAAAACAAAACAAAAAACATGAACGTGCAACCATTACATGACTGAGCAACTGCACTACTGGTCATTTATCCCAGAGAAAGGAAGTCAAGTTCACAAAAATAGCCCCAAACTAGAAACCCAGATGACCTTCAATGGGGTGAATGGTTAAACAAACTGGTACCTCCATACCATGGAGAAAAAGTTAAAAAGTTACATTCTGCAGGATTCAATCTATGTCGACATTCTTAAAACTACAAACTACAGACATGGAGATGAGTGGTTCCCAGGGTTTAGGAAGGGTGTGAGGCAGGAGGGAAATGAGGATGGCTATAAAAGGGACAACACCAGGGATCCTTATAGTAATGGGAATATTCTGTATCTGCACCACATCAATGTCAGCATCTTGGTAGGGACACTGTATTACAGTTTTTGAAGATGTTATCAATGAGAAAAACTAGGATGGGTATATGGAATCTTTCTGTATTATTCCTTACAAGTGCATACAAATCTACAAGTATCTCAAATAAAAAGTTTAACCAAAAAAATCCATGCCAGGTGCCTGGGTGGCTTGGTAGCTAAGCGTCCGCCTTTGGCTCAGGTTACGACCCCAGGGTGCTGGGACTGAGCACTGCACTGGACTCCCTGCTTAGCGGGAAGCCTACTTCTTCTCCCTCTCTCACTCCCCCTGCTTGTGTTCCCTCTCTCACTGTGTCTCTGTCAAATAAATAAATAAATAAATACATAAAATCAATGTCTTCTACCACGTTAACAAAATAAATGAGGAAATCATGTATAAAATCAATAAATGCGGAAACATACGGGTGCCTGGCTGGCTCAGTCAGTAGAGCATGCAACTCTCAATCTCAGGGTTTTGAGTTCAAGCCCCACATTAGGTGCGGAGATTACTTAAAAATAAAATCTTAAATAAATAAATAAATAGGGGAGCCTGAGTGGCTCAGTCGGTTAAGCATCTGCCTTGTTCAGGTCATGATCCCAGGGTCCTGGGATAGAGCCCCACATCAGGCTCCCTGCTCAGTGAGGAGTATGCTTCCCCCTCTCCCTCTGCCACTCCCTCTGCTTATGCTCTCTCACTCTCCATCTCGCTCAAATAAAATCTAAAAACAAAAAACAAGAAACAAAAAACAGGGGCTCCTGGGTGGCTCAGTGGGTTGGAGCCTCTGCCTTCGGCTCAGGTCACAGTCTCAGGGTCCTGGGATCGAGCCCCACATCAGGCTCTCTGCTTGGTGGGGAGCCTGCTTCCCTTCCTCTCTCTGCCTGCCTCTCTGCCTGCTTGTGATCTCTGCCTGTCAAGTGAATAAATAAAATCTTAAAAAAAAAATATGTTTCTTTTAAAACACACACACACACACACAATGCAGAAAGATAATCTGACAAAATTCAACATCCACTTGTGATACCAAAAAGGGGAGGGTAGTGTCATCTACAAAACAATTCCAGCTAACATCATATTAATGGTGAAATAATGACTTCTTTACTCCACAAGACTAAGACAAGGCAAGGATGTCCACTTTCACCATTTCCACTTCTATTCAACACTGTACTGTATGTTCTACCCAGTGCAATGTTGCCTTTGGCCCAGGTTGTGATCCCGAGCAGGAAGTCCTATGCAACATTCAAACCCAGGACCCAGGGACCATGACAGAAGCTGAAGGCAGAAAGCCAACCAACTGAGCCATGGAGATGCCCTGAAAATGACATTTTAAAATATCATTTATAATAGTATTTAAAAACATCAAGTACTTAGGAATAAATCTAATGAAAAATGTGCAGAACGCTATAATGAAAACTATAAAAGACCCCAGAGAAGAATTAAAAGATGTAAATAAATGAAGAGATAATGTCAATTCTCCCCAAAATGATCTAGGGATCAAACACAGATATCAGTAAAAATCCCAGCTGGAGGGGCACCTGGGTGGCTCAGTGGGTTAAGCCTCTGCCTTCGGCTCAGGTCATGATCCCAGGGTTCTGGGATCGAGCCCCACATCAGGCTCCTGCTTGGGGAGAAACCTGCTTCTCCCTCTCCCACTACCCCTGCTTGTGTTCCCTCTCTTGCTGTATCTCTGTCAAATGAATAAATAAAATCTTTTTAAAAATAAAATAAAATAAACTGTATATGGAAATGCAAAATACTTAGACTAGCCAAAATAATCATGAAAATATAAAACAAGGCGACGATGTTTTATACCACCTTATTTCAAGATATACTATAAAGCTAGAGAAACCAGTGAGGTGTTGGGGCACCTGGGTGACTCAGTAAGCTGGGCAGCTAACTCTTGGTTTTAGCTGAGGTCAGGATCTCTGTGTCAAGAGGTTGAGCCCCAAGTTGGGCTCTGTGCTCAATACAGTCTGCTTGTCCCTCTCCCTGACCCACGCCCTAACAAATAAATAAAATCTTAAAAAAGAAAGAAATCAATATGGTGTTGGTGCAAGGATAAGCAAATAGATCCATGGACCAGAAGAGTATCCAGACACAGACCCACATGGACTACTGATCAAAGCACCAAGATAAATCAATGAAGAAATCCAAGTATTTTTCAACCAATGGTGCGAGAAGGGTGCCTGGGTGACTCAGTGGTGATGGGCTGCCTTTGGCTCAGGTCATGATCCCAGAGTCCTGGGATCGAGCCCAGCATTGGGATCTTTACTCAGCAGGGAAGCCTGCTTCCCCCTCTCTCATTCCCCCTACTTGCATTCCCTCTCTCTCTGTTCCCTGGGTCTCCCTGTCAAAAAAAATAAAAATCTTAAAAATAAAATGGTGCTAGAACTAGACATATGAGGAAAAATAACCTCCTATTCCTATCCCACACCAGATACAAAAAATCAATTTGAAACAAACTAAACATAAAAGATAAAACTAAAGCTACTACAAAAACAAAAATTGGAGTATCTCAGTGGCCTTAGAGGAGAGAGCTTTCTTAGAGAAAACACAAATAAGTACTAATCATAAAAGAAAAAGATCTGATGAATTTGATTTCATCAAAATCTAGAGGTTTACTCATCAAGGGGACACCTGGGTGACTCAGTCAGTTAAGCATCCCTTGATTTCAGCTCTGGTCATGATCTCAGTGTTGTAAGACTGAGCCCCCCACTGCGAGACCCTCTCCCCCAACTAAAAAGTAAGTAAATAAATAATAAATAAATAACAAAATAACAGTAATGTAATAAAATATTTAGGAAGGTATTCCACATTACCAAGCCACATCCCAAAATTACCTCAATGGAGACTACCTCCCAGGCAGCCAAGTGAAGTACTTCAAGAAGCAAAAAGAAACTTCTGCCCTCTTATCACCCCAAAGCAAGAGGGGGAAAAAATGGGTTGAGCAAGTCAAGAAGAAAAAATTCACAATTGATACATCTGATAAAGGATTTATATCCGGGGCGCCTGGGTGGCTCAGTGGGTTAAGCCTCTCTGCCTTTGGGAGCCTGCTTCCCCCTCCCCCGCTGCGTGCATCTCTGCCTACTCATGACCCCTCTCTGTGTGTCAAATAAATAAAATCTTTTAAAAAATTTAAAAAAAATAAAATGAGCAAAAGAGGTTATCTGAATGACCAATAAACACAGGGAGGGCTGCTCAACATCATTAATTATCAAGGCAATGCAAACTAAAACACAATGCAACAACTCCAATGTCCACGATGGTTGAATGGAAAAACAAAATGTGGTAAACACATACAGTGGAATATCAGTCAGTCTTAAAAAGGAGTTCTGACCATATGTTACAGCACAGATGAATCCTGACATTATGAGAAGTGAAATAAGTCAGACACGAAAATACAAATTGTGTATGATTCCACTTGCATGAGGTCCCTATAGTCAAGAGACTACTTATCACAAGAGACTATTCAATCAGAGACGGAGAGTAGAAGGTGGCTGCCACAGCTGCGGGAACAGGGAATGGTAAATTATTGTTTAATGGGTGCAGAATTTCAGTTTGGGAGAGCATGAAAAATCTCTAGAGATGGGTGGTGGTGATGGTCGCACAACAACTTGAGTGGACTCAATGCCATGAACTATACACTTAAAAATGGTTAACTTTTTTTTTTTAAAGATGTATTTATTTATTTGACAGACAGAGATCACAAGTAGTCAGAGAGGCAAGCAGAGACAGAGGGAGAAGCAGGCTCCCTGCTGAGCAGAGAGCCCGATGTGGGGCTCGATCCCAGGACCCTGAGATCATGACCTGAGCTGAAGGCAGAGGCTTAACCCACTGAGCCACCCAGGTGCCCCTAAAAATGGTAACATATTTTTTTAAGATTTTACTTATGTATTTGACAGAGGGAGACACAGCGAGAGAGGGAACACAAGGAGGGAGAATGGGAGAGGGAGAAGCAGGCTTCCTACTGGGCAGGAAGCCCAACTTGGGGCTCGATCCCAGGACCCTGAGATCATGACCTGAGCTGAAAGCAGAGGCTTAACCCACTGAGCCACCCAGGTGCCCCCAAAATGGTAACTTTTATATGTATTTTACAACAATAAAAAACCATTAAGTTGGCAAAAACACTGTAAGATACCATTTACACCCACTACAATGGCTTAAAATTAAAAAGGGCTGGTAGGTTACACCAAATGGGTGATGACGTGGAGCAACCGGAACCCCCCCTTACACTGCTGACCATGTAAAATGATACAACTCTGGAAAAGAGTTTAGAGGTTTCTTTTAATATTGAACACATGCTTATGACCCAAAATTTCATCCCTAGGATTTACCTAAGAAAAACGAAAACATATTCACAAAAGAACTTGTACACAAATGTAAGCAGCAGCTTTATTCATAAGAGCAGGAAAACTGGGAACAAGGAGAAGAGATAAACAAGTCATGGTATTATACAACAGAATGCTACTCAACGACAAGAAGGAATAAAAGACGCTACAACAAAACTCTATGAAAAGCTAATTCTATCTTGTCTTTATGATATCTAAAATGTCACCATTCCCCAAAGAGGCCTTCCCTGGCTACCCTAATCTAATGTCACTACTCCCCATCGCTCTTCAACACCTCACCTTCGGTTATGATCTCAAAATCCATCACTAAATGAATTATCTTTTTGGTTTATGTTCTATCACCCCACTAAAATGTAAGCTTCATGAGGGCAAGAAACCTAGTCTTGTTCAGCCAACAGAGTGCTTACAATGAGAAAAAACTCAAAATATTTATCTAATCAATGACTGAATTACACATAATAAATCTGACAGAAGTTAATCGCTGAAAATCTAGATCTATTTATATCTATTTATATCTAAATGTTGTGGCCCTTCTTGGAAATGGTTCTAAAATCATAACACCCTTTATGCAAAATCCTATATAAGATATGGAATCTAACACTGCCCTACACACAGAAGGAAGTCAGAAGATAGCACATGAATATAAATATACAGTATTAAGTACAAAATGAAATATTGCTTAGTGTTCTCCATGAAAAATAAAAAATAGCATTTCAAGCTGGTTTCAAATACCAAATTCAGAAATATACCTACATGAGGGGCGCCTGAGTCAGTCAGTTAAGCTCCTGATTCTGGGTTTGGGCTCAGGACATGATCTTGTGGTAGTGAGACTGAGCTCCACATGGGGGCTCTGCGCTCAGTGTGGTGTCTCCACACACCCACCCTTGGTCCTGCTCACTTGCTCTCTCTCAAAAAAAATAAATAATAAAAAAAGAAGAAACATACCTACATAAAATATAGAGTCTAATGAAGGAAAAATAAAAAAACACTCTTGTCAGGGGAAGAGTATGACCCATCAGAAACACAAAAACCTAAAGAGAAAACTCAGGTTGTTTTCCAGTGATCCAACTAAGCAGTATCAGAAAACTACGCTGACAGAACAGAAAATAATGCATTAGCAGACTCAATCACAAGACTCTTTTTTAAATTTTTTGAAAAATTTCAAACATATACAAATGTAGACAGAATAGCATAATGAGCCCCATATACCCATAACTCAGCTGCTACAATTAACAATATAAGAAATTAGGAAATCAGGTAAATTTCCAATACAACACAATTTCCACAACACTGATGATGGTAAAAGGCAAAAAATACACTTTAGGCTTATTTCCAATGTCCTCACAAGACTTTGTCTACTTAATATCACAAAAGTATGAATTTCACTTCCTATCACTTATACTCCATCATAATCCTACTCTGATGCCTTTATTAGATAGATGAAGAAAGCCATAATAACAAGAATTTTTTTGAATACCAGAAATTAATCAGATGTGAAAAAGACTTTTACTTCTTCCTCATTCAACATGTATCTTCAAGACTAATGATAAAGGGTGCCTAGGTAGCTCATCTGGTTAAGCGTGACTTTGGCTGGGTAACAATCTTAGAGTCCTGGGATGGAGCCCTGTGACATCTTCCATGCTCAGCAAGGAGTGTGCTTGTCCCTCTCCCTCTGCCCCTCCCTGCATATGTGTGTGCTTTCTCTCTCTCTCTTAAAAAAAAAAAAAAAGGCACTTATGTTGAACCAAAATAAAAAGCTTCTGCACAGGAAAGGAAACCAACAAAAGAAAAAGGCAACTTACTACTGGGAAAATATGACTGCACATGATATATCCAATAAAGGTTTAATATCCAAAATTTATAAAGAACTTACACAACAAATACAAATAATCTGATTCAAGATGACCAAAGGGCCTGAACAGACATTTTTCCAAAGAAGACACAGATGGCCAACACATGAGACATCACTAATCAAAATATAAGGGAAATACAAATCAAAACTACAATCAGGGGGTGACTGGGTGACTCAGTTGGTTAAGCAACTGCTGGCGTCCTAGCATGGAGTCTCCCTGCTCAGCGGGGAGTCTGCTTATCCCTCTGCCCCTCTCCAATGCTCATGTGCACACACATTTGTTCTTTTCACACGCACACATGTGCACATGCAAAAATAAAATATTAAAAGATAAAAAAAATAAATACTATACAATCCAATAACTCCACTACAAGATACTTACCCAAAGAAATGAAAACATTAACTTAAAAAGATATACGCAGGGCACCTGAGTGTCTCAGTCAGCTAAGCATCTGTCTCTGGAGCAAGTCATAGTCCCAAGGTCCTAGAATCAAGCCCCACATCAGGATCCCTGCTCAGTAGGAAGCATACTTCTCCCTCTGACCCTCCCCTGCTCATGCTCTCTCTCAAAATACATAAATAAAATCTTAAAAAAAAGGGGGGGGTACCTGGGTGGCTCAGTTGTTAAGCATCTGCCTTCTGCTCAGGTCATGATCCCAGGGTTCTGGGATCCAGCCCCATTACAGGCTCCCTGTTCATTAGGAAGCCTGCTTCTCCCTCTCCCCCTGCTTGTCTTCCCTTTCTCAATGTCTGCCAAATAAATAAATAAAATACTTAAAAAAAGGAAAGACACATGCACCCCTATATTTGTTCCAGCATTATTTACAATAGCCAAGAAATGGAAATGAACTGGGTGCCTGGGTGGCTCAGTGGGTTAAGCAGCTGCCTTCGGCTCGGGTCATGATCTCAGGGTCCTGGGATCGAGTTCCGCGTCGGGCTCTCTGCTCAGTGGGGAGCCTGCTTCCTCCTCTCTCTCTCTGCCTGCCTCTCTGCCTACTTGTGATCTCTCTCTGTCAAATAAATAAATAAAATCTTTAAAAAAAAATGGAAATGAACCTAAGTGCACACTGAGAGATGAAGATGTAAGATGCAATGTACGCCACAAACCCTGGAATATTATTCAGCCGTCAAAATGCATGTGAACTTGCCATTTGTGACAAGAGGCTATTCTGCTAAATGAAGTAAGTCTGATAGAGACAAGTATCATATGACTTCACTTGCATGTAGAATCTAAAAAAACAAAACAAATAACAAACAGAAAAAGAATCAGAGAACTGGTGGCTGCCAAAGGGGCAGGAGTTGGGATAGGCAAAATAAGTGAAGGTGATTAAGAGGTACACAATTCCACTTACAAAGTAAGTAACGAATGAAAAGTATAGCACAGGAAATATAGTCAATAATATTGTAACAATGGGGACGCCTGGGTGGCTCAATAGTTAAGTGTCTGCCTTTGGCTCAGGTCATGGTCCCAGGGTCCTGGGATTGAGCCCCACATCAGGATCCCTGCTCAACAGGGGCCTGCTTCTCCCTCTTTCTGTCAAATAAATAAAATCTTAAAGCAAGGATAATCATAGTAATATTGTAACAGTGTACAGTGACAGATGGTTCATATACTTATCATGGTGTGCATAGTGTGATGTACAGAATTATCAAATCATGGTGCTGTACACCTGAAACAAATATAAAATTGTATGTCAACTAGAATTTAAAAAGACACTGATGTTGGGTGCCTGGGTGGCTCAGTGGGTTGTGCCTCTGCCTTCGGCTTAGGTCATGATCTTGGGGTCCTGGAATCGAGTCCCACATCGGGCTCTCTGCTGAGCAGGGAGCCTGCTTCCCCCTCTCTCTCTCTGGCTGCCTCTCTGCCTACTTGTGATCTCTGTCAAATAAGTAAATAAAATCTTTATTTAAAAAAAGACACTGATGTTGTACGTCCAGGTTTATACTGTTAATAACTGAGCAGAATTTTTAATAGTTTCAACATGTGGATTGCCAGTTCTACAATAGAAACTTTTTAAAAAGTATCTACTCAGGGCACCTGGGTGGCTGAGTGGGTTAAAGCCTCAGCCTTCGGCTCAGGCTCAGGTCATGATCCCAGGGTCCTAGGACCAGCCCTGCATTGGGCACTCTGCTCAGCGGGGAGCCTGCTTACCTTCCTCTCTCTGCCTACTTGTGATCTCTGTCAAATAAATAAATAAAATCTTTAAAAAAAAAAAAAGTACTCAACATGTAACAAACTTCCCTCTATGTAAAATACAACATTAATGCATTATTCAAAACTCATCAAAAAGGTTTATTCTATAAAGAAAATTCCTCTATTAGGTGCCTCGGTGGCTCAGTGGGTTAAAGACTCGGCCTTCAGCTCAGGTCATGATCCCAGGGTCCTGGGATGGAACCCCTCATTGGGCTCTCTGCTCAGCAGGGAGCCTGCTTCCTCCCCTCTCCCTGCCTGCTTCTTTGCCTACTTGTGATATCTGTCAAATAAATAAACAAAATCTAAAAAAAAAAAAAAAGAAGAAGAAGAAGAAGAAGAAAGAAAGAAAATTCCTCTATTAACTGAAAACCGTGAATCTAAAACAAGTGTCACCATCTGGGTTCCTAATCAGATGAACACACTAAGGAAAGAGCCTTCATCAATTATAGGGCTAACACCTTTATGTTAAAAGAAGAGCAACAGCTGAAGCAGGAGATTTAGGAGCCACAAGGAGACCAGCCTTTGATGCCTTTCACATTCTACCTTTCCATCAAGGTATACTATAAAGTCTACATATTATAAGCGTACAGATGAATGAATTATTGCATACTAATTCACCTATATAACTACCACCTAAATCAAAAGACAATTTTTTTAAAAAAGATTTTATTTATTTGGGGGTGCCTGGATGACTCAGCCGTTAAGCTTTTTCCTTCGGTTCAGGTCATGATCCCACGGTCCTGGGATCAAGTCCCACATTCCGCTCCATGCTCAGCGGGAAGCCTACTCCTCCCTCTCCCCCTGCTGGTGTTCCCTCTCTTGCTGTGTCTCTCTCCGCCAAATAAATTAAATCCTTAAAAAAAAAAAAAGATTTTTTTTTTATTTATTTGACCAAGAGAGAGAAACAGCGAGAGGAAGAACACTAGCAGGGGGAGTGGAGAGGGAGAAGCGACTCCCCACTGAGCAGGGCACCTGATGCGGGGCTCGATCCCAGTTTTTGAACTTCACGTATATGGGATCATAAAGGTTTTCTTTTAAAATGTTTGGCTTACGGGACACCTGGGTGACTCAGTTGGTTAAGCAGCTGCCTTCGGCTCAGGTCATGATCCCAGCGTCCTGGGATCGAGTCACACATCGGGCTCCTTGCTCAGCAAGGAGCCTGCTTCTCCCTCTGCCTCTGCTGCCACTCTGCCTGCCTGTGCTCGCTCTCTTCCTCTCTCTGATAAATAAATAAAATCTTAAAAAAAAAATGTTTGGCTTAGAGGCACCTGGGTGGCTCAGTGGGTTAAAGCCTCTGCCTTCGGCTCAGGGTCACGATCACAGGGTCCTGGGATGGAGCCCCACATCGGGCTCTCTGCTCAACGGGGAGCCTGCTTCTGCCTTTCTCTGTCTACCTGCCTCTGAGCCTACTTGTGATCTCTGTCAAATAAATAAATAAAATCTTTTAATAAATAAATTAATTAAATGTTTGGCTTCTTTTGCTCAATATTTACCTGTGAAATTCATCCTTGTTGTTGCATGTAGCAATAGTTCATTCTTTCTCATGGCTACATAGTATTCTGTAACTATACTTCAATGTATAAACCCATCCTACTGTTGTTGGTTGTTTTTTAAGATTTTATTTGTTTGAGAGAGAGATCACATGTAGGCAGAGAGGGAGGCGGCAGGGAGCTGGGGGGAGCAGGCTCCCTGCTGACCCAATGCAGGGCTCAAACCCAGGACCCTGAGATCATGACCCAAGCCAAAGGCAGAGGCTTAACCCACTGAGCCACCCAGGCGCCCCTCATCCTACTGCTGATAGACAGTTGGGTTATTTCCAGTTTGGGGGGCTATCAAGAATAAAGAGTTAAACATTTCTGTATTTGTCTTTGTGGGGAACAAACGTACCCATTATTCTGGCCATATTACACAGGAAGTCATAGAGTATTATGGACTATTTGTTCAAATGCTAAACTACCTCTTTTTCCACATTAAGGATGTGTTCTGAGAACAGAGATGATATATATCATATATATATTATAGAACATATTCTATTATTAAATTTTATTTCAAATGTCTCCTTTTAGTGGAAATATTGACTGGATAAGGGACTTGAGTTAAGGCCCTAGAAAATCATAGTATGAGGGCCACCTCCATTCTCACCCAAACAAAACAACAAAAATGCAACTACAAAAACAAATTCTCTACATCTTGGAAATGAAGTTCCAATCTTCAACTGAAACACACACATCTTTAGGGGTACACGAAGATATGCAAGCAAGGGAATCAATTTCCCTACTCTTTTATAAACCTAAACAGCCCACACAATTGGATTATCAATAAAATATTTTAACCTTAAATTTATTACTCCTAAAGTAGTATGTTTTCAGACATGAGTCTGAAAACTACAGACCGTGGGCCAAAGAGGCCCCACTACCAATTAAGGTGAATCAGAACACAGCCACACTTGGAGTGCCTCAATGGCTCAGTCGGTTAAGCCTTGGACTCCTGGACTCCCTTTTGGCTGGGGTTGTGAGCTAGCGTGGAGTCCACTTGAGATTCTCTCTCCCTCTCCCACTCCTGCACTCTCACACTCTCTAAAATAAATGAATCTTTAAAAAATAAAAAAAGAAAAGAAAAAGGAAAACTATGAAACAGACAAATCCCCAGAATAATACAAATTACCAAAAATGACTCAAGAATAGAAAATCTGGATGGACCTGTATCAAGCAGAGAAACTTAATTAGCGGGGTGCCTGGCTGGGTCAGTGGGTAGAGCATATGACTCTCGATCTCGAGGTCCTGAGCTTGAGCCCCATGCTGGGTGTAGGGGTTGGCTCAGTGGGTTAAGCCGCTGCCTTCGGCTCGGGTCATGATCTCGGGGTCCTGGGATCGAGTCCCGCATCGGGCTCTCTGCTCAGCAGGGAGCCTGCTTCCTCCTCTCTCTCTCTGCCTGCCTCTCTGCCTACTTGTGATCTCTCTCTGTCAAATAAATAAATAAAATCTTTAAAAAAAAAAAAAATAACAAATGAACTTAAAAAAGAAGCGGGGGGTACCTGGGTGGCTCAGTCAGTTAAGAGTCTGTCTGCAGATCAGGTCATGATCCCAGGGGCCTGGGATCGAGCCCCGCATTGGGCTCCCCGCTCAGCGGGGAGCCTCTGCCTGCTGCTCCCCCTGCTTGTTCTCTCTGCCAAATAAATAAAATCTTAAAAAAAAAAAAACAAAGAAAAAGTGGGTCGCCTGGGTAGCTCATTTAAGCCTCTGGCTCTTGATTTCAGCTCAAGTCATGATTTCAGAGTCCAGGGATGGGGCCCTTCCAGCTCTCTGCTCAGTGAGGAGTCGGACTGATATTCTCTCTCCCTCTCCCTTGGCCCCTTCCCCTATGCATCTACTTTCTCTCTCTCAAATTAATTAATTAATTTTCTTTTTTTAAATGGGGCTCCTGAATGGCTCAGTTGGTTGAGCATCTACCTTCGGCTCAGATCGTGATCCCACGGTCCTAGGATTGGGCCCCACATCAGGCCCCATGCTCCACAGGGAGCCTGCTTCTCTCTCTCCCTCTGCCTGCTGCTCCCCCTGCTTGTGTTCCCTGTCTGTCAAATAAATAAATAAAATCTTTTTTTTAAAAGGGCACCTGGGTGACTCAGCTGGTTAAGCGGCTGCCTTCACCTCAGGGGTCACGATTCCAGGGTTCTGGGATGAAGCCCTGCATCGGGCACCCTGCTCGGCAGACAGCCTGCTTTTCTCTCTTGCTCTGCTTGCCACTCTGCTTACTTGTGCTCTGTCAAATAAATAAAATCTTAAAAAAAAAAAAAAAAAGCCCAGGCCCCGAAGAGTCCACTAGTAAATTCTACCACACATATAGAAAAATAAAAAAATGCTACACAAACTCTTTCAGGAAACAAAAAGAGAAAGTAACATTTCACCACTGTTATGAAGGTACTATCACTCTGATACTAAAGCTAAAGACATCATAAGAAAACCTCAACATCCCTCATGAGCACAGACATGAAAATCCTTAACAAAATTTTAGCAAACTAAATTCAGCAACATATAAAAAATATATACACCATGACTAAGTGGGGTTCATTCCAGGAACATAAGATTGGTTTAATATCCAAAACTCAAGTAAATACACCATTTATACATATCTTAGAAGAGTTTTTTTTAATATAGAAAAGGTTATTTGGGGGCGCCTGGGTGGCTCAGAGGGTTAAAGCCTCTGCCTTTGGCTCAGGTCATGATCCCAGGGTCCTGGGACCGAACCCCGCTATCGGGCTCTCTGCTCAAAAGGGAGCTTGCTTCCTCCTCTCTCCCTCTCTGCCTGCCTCTCTGCCTACTTGTGATCTCTGTCAAATAAATAAATAAAATCTTTAAAAAAAAAAAGTTATTTGTACATTTTTAAAACATCAAGGGGCTCCTGGCTTACTCAGTCAGTAGAGCATCTGGCTCTTGATCTGGGGGTTGTGAGTTCAAGCCCCACAACTGGGTATGGAGCTACTTTAAAAAATAAAATAAAAATATCAAATTGTGTATTTAGATAACTTTGTATTTTTTATTTTTTTATCTAGAGACTTTATTTTTTACTTGACAGAGATAAAGAGGGCACAAGCACAAGCAGGGGGAGGAGAAGAGGGAAAGGGAGAAGCAGGGAGGCAGGGAGCCCAATACAGGGCTCCATCCCAGGACCCTGGGATCACGACCTGAGTCGAAGAAGGCAGAAAAAGGCAGACGCTTAACCAACTGAGCCACCAAGGCGCCCTTTGTATTTATTTTTTAAAAGTCAATATTTACACATCGAAAATTACATCCTAAACTATTAAAACTACTTAAATTCATGATGAAAAATTTCAAATGCCAACTTAACGTGTAAGAGATACATAGATTTTCTAATGTTCTGAACACTAAAAAATGTTTTAAGACCCGAGTAACAAGGGAAAAAGAATCATTCATGCCAAAGCAACTCCAACGTATCTTCACACACACACAAAAATTATTTTTGAAAATTTGACGAATTCCAAATCCTTTTTAACTTCTACCCCCAAGTTAATTTATTTTTGTAGAGTACCCAGACATACACCCAATACTCCAGGACGGAGTCAGCCAGTGCTGGGGTCAACCTTCCTTTCTTCTAGATTCTACATTCGCCTAATGTTATCTACTACTGTAGGGCACGTCGGCTCTAACCATGTGACTGATTTAGATGACTGAGACTCTACTCGAGCCCTTAAGTCACATCTCTACCTTCATTAACTGGTATAACTGCATTTTTTGGACCCAACTGAAATTTTTCACACGTATATGACCCTTCCATTTCATTAAACTGCACTGGACAAATCTTGAGATTAACCAGATGATATTTTCTCTCTTCACTTCATAAAGGCAACAAATCTAAGAAGCACACTTTCCAGATAAAGCTTTAAATACATACTGTATATAAAGAAAGTGATGCAGCCTCAACTCACCAGAATCCCAACTGTAAGTTGTATCCATAAATCAAACCCCTCCAGACACTGATGCTCAAAACCAGGATTCCATCTAATTTTACCCCACTCTAGCAACTTCCCCTATCTCACCCACCAGGTCCTCATAAAAAGACTTACCAAACGCCTTGCTAAAATTCTGACACACTATCACTACATTCCTTTGAGATACCAATTTGAATGTCCTGTCCTGTTGTTCTGACCGAATTTATAACTCTAGTACCCTTGCTCCTCTGCCTATAAAGGACAGGGAAAAGACACATTTCCCACTTTGCGTTAATTACAACATCTCAGGAGTTACAAATATCTTAAACATTTTCTAGTCCATTGTTTTTCAAACTATGGGTCTTTAGCAGTCAGACATATAGTCAATTTAGTGAGTTGCAATCAACTTTTTTTCTTTTAATGAAACAAAGTGTCAAAGGGAATCATATGCAGAAAGGGTAAACTTTTGGGCTCTGTGTGTGTGTACTCTGCCTATGCTGGGAGCACATTAAGTCATAATGTAAATGTACCTAACCATGGGTCCCAGGTCAAAAAAAGTTTGAATCACACTTTGCTAGTCCCACAGCCCCACCCCCACAAGGAAGCTCCACCAAAGAAATTCTCAGTAATCAAAAAGTTATGTTTGTAACCATCTTCATTTCATACAGAGAAACCAACAGGAATTTTGAACTCCGTACACCTAATCTGCCATCATTTAAAAAAAAAAAAAAGCCTAGAATCCACCTGAGGTTTCCAGCTGAAATACTAACCTGCTCAGAGACAGTCATTTATGTTCTGATGTGGTAGAAACACCTCTATTTGACAGGAGACTGAAATCAGTTTAAACTGGCTAGGGAAGAGAACAAAAACCATTCTGATTTCTCATCAGTAACCATAGGAGAGTTGTTAAGGATTTCTCCTAGCTCTGGAATTGGGAGAGTCACTGAAAACTGGCCAAGCAGGCGAGGGCTACGCCTTGCACACCACAACACTTGAACCGCTCAACAAGCCAACTACTGATAAATTCAATCAACAGCACACAAAGAACACTTGGAGAAGCTCAGACATAAACCTACAGCTGAAAATAATCAAGAAGCTGCGCCCTGGCAGGTATCCTTAATTTCTCAACCACCTTCCCTTTCAGACCCGAGTTCACCTCCGTCCTCAGGCTATCGGTCATGGCTGGGGCACCCGAGGTTTTCCATGCCACCCTATTCCATTGTGCAAAAGGACATTGAGGCAGGGAGCAAACAGTGGGCGAGCTGTAGCGGCCATCAACGAGGCGAAACCAAGAGCCTAGGCCGCTCATGCCTCACTCATGTGAATTCACACGATTCCCGGTTCATTTAGAACTGCTGCCCTCAGTCTCCCACCTCAAACCATACCCCCTGACGCAACCCCTAGGACCCGGTCCCCAGCTCGCGCCGGCCTTGATAAAAGTCTACAAGGCCTGGAACCCCGAAGCCTAAAAGCAAACCCGCCTAGCAACCCCGGAAGCCCCCTCCCGCAAGCACCCACAGCCCAGTCGCCGCCTCGCTCCCACCTCCACGCCGTCTGGCCGCCGCCTCCTCCGCACACCTCGCCAAGTCCACCCCGAAACAGGAGAAGACCCGGAGGCTGAGGGTCTTCTCCACAACCCACCCCCACAGCGGCGGCCGGAAGCGCCCCGCGTCTCCACGCCACCGCCATGAGGTCACTTCCGGCGCGACGCCTTGGCAACTACAGGGCGAGCGGTTGGGGGGCGGAGCGCCCGGGAAATTTGAGAGGTTGGGAGTCCGTGGCAAGGGCAGGCGCTGCGGCCTTCCTAAACTGCGCATGGGCGTCCATTCTGTGAGCCCCGCCTACTGTTGTTGGGTAGGGGTTTGGTTGGAGCTGGGGTCCTGCCCCACTCTCCCGCCCAGAGAGCTGGGGGACTGCACTCTCTGGCGCAGTCCTGATGAAAAGTTCCCGCTTTCCCTCTACACCCCTGGGCTTATCCCCAAAGAAGAGCGGAGGACTTTAGAGAGGAGAGAGTGGATGGTGAAGAGGACCCCATCCTTGATCAGTTGCCGATGTGGGACGTAATAAGTACCACTCCCCCATTCCAGCAGCCCATCGGGCTCTTTGCTCACCCGGGAGACTGCATTTCCTCTCCCTCTGCCTGCCACTCTGCCTACTTGAGCTCGGTCTCTCTCAAATAAATAAAATCTTTAAAAAAATAAAATTGCAACAGAGATAACACAAGCTTATCTGACCTTCAATTCTTGGTAAAATGAAAGTTTCACATTTAATGCTGATAACTCTAAAAGACAGGGCTACCTTAATTAAACCAAAAACTTAAATTAGTTTAAATACCGAACTCTGTTCCACCTGGATTCGCTTTTAAAAGCCGTGAGTTTGCTCCCCATTGTTAATTTTTACCTGAGATACTGGTGGAGAAATTGAGGTGCGCTGTGTTAAATCCAGAGTATGCTCTCTGCTCCTGGGAGGAGGAGGAGCCAAAGGTGGCAAAGACACTGAGGACGGTCTAGAAGCCACTTAGACAGGCTGCACCCAAGGCGGTGCAGAAACAAGAAGGGAAAAGGGAGACTGAAGAGGCAAAGTATGGCCAGAGGCAGAGAAAGGGTTCCGAGTTCTAGAGGCGATCAGCTTAAGAGAGGAGCAGATGCCATATTTTCCTGCCAAAAAGAAGGAATAGGCAGTCCACATCTGGCTGGGGAACACAGAATTATTCCAGAACAAAGGGTTTTGACAGCTGCTTGAAAATATTCCTTTAAAAAAAAAAAAAAGATTTTAGGGGCGCCTGGGTGGCTCAGTGGGTTAAGCCGCTGCCTTCGGCTCAGGTCATGATCTCAGGGTCCTGGGATGGGGCTCTCTGCTCAGTGGGGAGCCTGCTTCCTCCTCTCTCTCTCTGCCTGCCTCTCTGCCTACTTGTGATCTCTCTCTGTCAAATAAATAAATAAAATCTAAAAAATAAATAAATAAATAAATAAAGATTTTCTTTATTAATTAGAGAGAGGGAGAGCACAAACAGGGGGAGCAGCAGAGGTAGAGGGAGAAGCAGGCTCCCTGATAGGCAGAGAGCCTGACATGGGGCTCAGTCCCAGGACCTTGGGATCATGACCTGAGCCAAAGGCAGACGCTTAACTGACTGAGCCACCCAGGTGCCCCGGGAATATTCCTTAAAGCCCCCATCCTGGGGTAAACTAACAGACAGCTGTTTCCAATTATAGCCATTAACCCGGGAAATGAATGAGAGAGAAGCCCTACATCTAACAGGAGAACAATGAGAGGCAGCATCCCCTTTGTCAGGGATGGCCTGTGTTTCCTCCGATCTGGGTTTATTCAGAAGAGGCCTGTTTAGATCAGGAAGGAGTTTACTAGTCTGGTTATGACCAAACACATTCTGCAAGAGGTATTTAGGTCTGGGTCCTGATTTAGAACCCCAAAGGTCTGGAAGGACCTAGGCTACCTCCATCTATTTGCCCCGTTTCCTGCAGAAGAGACCTAACTGCTAGATCCTACTGAGGCCATGCAGTACCCTTCTTAAATTTTGTAATCTGAATTGTTTCCAGTGGGTTAAATAGGCATCCCAGTGGAGTGTCCTTGGGGACTGATGAGAGAAGGTCCATTACCAAGAAAACCATCCCCCAATGTGCACCACTCAGACCCAACTCCCATCCCCCGACCCTTGACCTCCAATTCCCAACTCCTGGGTGGAGTCCCACATGCAGGATTTGTCAGAGATTCCTAGTGCCAAAGTGACCCAAGGGATCCCTCAAATGAAACTGCTGTGATCACCACCTGCCATAAACGCCCTGTAGGATGAAGGCCTGCCCACCTCTACCCCTGCCGTCCCGCCTGCTCCCCAGCTTCGCCACTGCATTCTAAGATTTTATTTTTATTTATTTGACACAGAGAGACGCAGTGAGAGAGGGAATACAGCAGGGGGGAGTGGGAGAGGGAGAAGCAGGTTTCCCGCCAAGCAGGGAGCCCAATGTGGGGCTCAGTTCTAGGACCTCGGTTCTAGGATCATGACCTGAGCCGAAGGCAGACACTTAACAACTGAGTCACCCAGGCACCCGTAACCATTGCATTCTATTCTATGATGGGTGCTGATGTATGGACCGAGTTTGCTTTACTGTGAAGGCTGCATCGCAGCTTGGCTAGTGAAGGCCACAAAGAACCCGCTGTTTTTAACCCATGGAAAACACTAGAAAAGGTTTTCAACTTAAAAAAAAAAAAGTTTTTCAAGAGGAAAGTATCCAGTTTTGTAGCTTAAGTAGTTACAGGACACTGACAGAAAACAGTAAAGATAGAATTACATCATGGCCTAAGCGACATTCCAACACATGCAGCCTTCACAGCCAACTTCCTTGGAAAGGGTGCCTAGTTGAGTTTCAATTCAGTCAGTTATGGGTTTCAGCCGGCTCACAGTGGAGTTCTCGTGGCCGGAAGAGGTGACACCAGGGATGTGGAGAGGATCACATTAGACCAATGAGGAGGAAACTCACACAGAAATCTTAAGATTAGCAGCTGTCCTGGTGATTTAGGTGGCTCTCCCGTGCCCAAGACAACTTTACAAAAGAATAGAAATAAAGAGGGGACACCAATTTCTGGGTCATGTTGATGTGGGAAACAGAAGCAGAAGAAAAATTATTAAATTTCCTTACCTACTGACAAGCCCTTAAAACAGGCAGAGTGACTCTCCTCTAGGGACTCAACTACCCCCACCTTAAGCCTTTGCTAAGGGCAAAGGGCAATCCTAGCCTGACTGAACCCCTATCCCCAACCAGGATCCTGTAAGTCTACTTTAACTTTAACTTAAATTAAAGAAGGGTTTTAAAGAAGACTCCTTTAAAAGTCCCTGAGAGTAATGGGAGAGGAAAGTACTCAAGCTTGCTGATGGGAACATAAAATAGTTGTGAAAAATGTGAAAAAACACTTTGACAGTTCTTCAAAAAGTTAGACTATCCACATGACCCAGCAATTCCACTTCTGGGTATATAGCCCAGAGAACTGAAAACATGTGTTGGAACAAAATTTTGTACACAAATGATCATAGTAGCATTATTTTCACTAGAAAATAATGGAAACAACCTAATGTCCATCAACAGAAGAACAGATAAATGTAGAGACAGAAATTAAATTAGAGCTTGCCTGGGACTTGGGGGAGGGGCAAATGGGGAAACAGCTGCCATGCAAAAGGGGTGGGGGGGTTTCCATAGAATCACCTCTTACAAGACAGGTTAGTGGAATCACACAGCCTTTTATGACTGGCTGCTTCCAAGATGAGAACAAAGGCTAAAGATGTTTAGGTAAAATTAAATTTCCTTAAAACTTGCAGCCTCAGCCCTGCCACCCTCTGCTGCCGCCGTCGTCAGCTGATGTGGTTTTTTAGCTCAGGTTTTGATAAAGTGAAAAGAACAGTCACCAGGGGTACTCAGACCTGCCAGCTCTCAAAGTGCTTGGTGGTTAAACTTGGAGAAAGGCCACAGAAGACACTTGTAAGCACACACGATCCCTCTGAATGAATTGTTTTCTTTTCCTGTAATTGCTTTTGCTTTCAAAAATTGAAGAAGTTTTAAACAGGGCTCTCATGTGGTCATCTTACAATCCACTGGGGTCTAGTTTGGAATCTGACAACTGGAACAAAAAAGAACCTTGAATTCGGTGCATACTTTGGTTTTGGTGCTGCTGCTTCTCACGGTCCTCAGCAGGGATTAAGAAAGAACTCAGTGTGCACAGCAGATCCCCGAAATTGGTGGGCTTGACTTCCTGGCAAATTGCTGCATTTTTCCACTTTTCTGTTCAGGACCACTAAATGCTGAGATGTGGATGCATACCGAAATAAAAGCGATTCATTGTGTTCTTAAAAAAAAAAAAAAAAAACTTGCAGCCCAGGGGCACCTGGGTGGCTCAATGGGTTAAAGCCTCTGCCTTCGGCTCCAGTCATGATCCCAGGGTCCTGGGATGGAGCCCAGCATCGGGCTCTCTGCTCAGCAGGGAGCCTGCTTCCCCCTCTCTCTCTGTCTGCCTCTCTGCCTACTTGTGATCTCGCTCTGTCAAATAAATAAATAAAATCTTAAAAAAAACAAACAAACAAACTTGCAGCCCATTGATAAATACCTTAAGGTGGTTGTGTATTCCTTGAGGACGGTCAGACTCTGCCTGTCTCAGGGACTTGTCAACGGGCTGTAAGTAGTTTAGTGATGTGGAAAACAAAGGCAGAAGAAAAACTATTAAATTTCCTTACTTTCCGTGGGCCATTGATAGGTCCTTGAAACAGGCCGAGTGACATTCCTCTATGAACTCAGCTGCCTTAATATCAATACTTTGCTAGGGGCGCCTGGGTGGCTCAGTGGGTTTTAAGCCCCTGCCTTCGGCTCAGGTCATGATCTCAGGGTCCTCGGATCGAGCCCCACATTGGGCTCTCTGCTGAGCAGGGAGCCTGTTTCCCGATCTTTCTCTGCCTGCCTCTCTGCCTACTTGTGATCTCTGTCTGTCAAATAAATAAATAAAATCTTTAAAAAAAAATATATCAATACTTTGCTAACAGCAAGAGGGAATCTGGCGGAGGAGGGAGCAGAAGGCTAACTGACGACAAGGCACAGGCAGACACCCAGCAACCTCCTCCCTCCCCCACTCCTGCGTGACATTCCTCCAGGAAGCTCCCAACTGCCTTAAAGTTAATGTCTTACTAGAGGGAAAAACAACCTTAGCTTGACCAATAGCAAGGCCTCCAGTATCTGGTAGGTCCTCTTTAGCATACGAAAATTCTTTTTCCTTACCCACCCCCAATTCCCAAGTATAAAACCAGCCACCCCTCACCACCCTGGGGCAGCAGCTCTTTCTGCCCACGCGTCCCGTCCCTGTGCTTTCATAAAACCACCATTTTGCACCAAAGACAGATCAAGAATTCTTTCTTGGTCATCAGCTCCAGACTTCACCCCACCAAACCTCACCTGTATTCCAAAACTACACCACCACTACACCTCTTCGCCACACCCTGTGATCCTTACCTTCTCTTTGGCCTTCTCTGTCAAGCTCCTTTCCTGATGTCTATTTTTTTTTCTTTCTTTTCTATTTTAAAGATCACAAGTAGGCAGAAAGAGAGGAAGGGAAGCAGGCTCCCTGCTTAGCAGAGAGCCCCAATGCTGCGCACGGGGGGCGGGGGGTGTGTGTGTGTGTGCTCCATGCAGGGCTCCATCCCAGGACCCTGAGATCATGACCTGAGCTGAAGGCAAAGGCTGTAACCCACTGAGCCACCCAGACGCCCCCTTTCCCGATGTCTAATGAAAGAATGCTTTCATTTTTTCAATAAGGCAGGGATAGATAATGAGCATAAAGAACCAGGGGAAGGTAGAACTGTGCTGGGTAACAGGGGAGGGTGTGTTTGTTTTCTCTTGGAAACGATGTCCAGGAAGAGAACAGACAAAGGTCCCAGCTGAGACCACAGACTCCCCTCACCCAGGATGTGGCTCCCAGCTCCAGCCATTCAGCTTCCTGTCCTCCCTCCCCTTGTCCTCCTGCATCCTTGGAGGTCCACTGACCCAGCAACAGTTTGCCTTTCTTTTTTTTTTTTAATATTTTATTTATGTATTTGACATAAAAACACACAGCAAGAGAGGGAACACAAGCGGGGGAGTGGGAGAGGGAGAAGCAGGCTTCCTGCTGAGCAGGGAGCCCAATGTGGGGGGGGGGACTCAATCCCAGGATCCCAGGACCATGACCTGAGCACAAGGCAGATGCCCAACTACTGAGCCACCCAGGCTCCCCTACAGTTGGCCTTTTCTTTTCTTAAGATTTTTTAAATTTATTTGACAGAGATCACAAGCAGGCAGAGAAGCCGGCAGAGAGGGGGAATCAGGCTCCCTGCTGAGCCAAGAGCCCAATGTGGGACTTGATCCCAGGACCCTGAGATCATGACCTGAGCTGAAGGCAGAGGCTTAACCCACTGAGTCCCCCATGCGCCCCTACGGTTGGCTTTTTATTTTTTTTTTTGTTTTAATTTTTTGTTTGTTTACTTGACAGACAGAGATCACAAGTAGGCAGAGAGGCAGGCAGAGAGAGAGAGAGGGAAGCAGGCTCCCTGCTGAGCAGAGAGCCCGATGTGGGACTCGATCCCAGGACCCTGAGATCATGACCTGAGCCGAAGGCAGCGGCTTAACCCACTGAGCCACCCAGGCGCCCCGGTTGGCCTTTTCAAATGGTGTTGCTGACTTAGCACTTCCTGCTTGGGCCTTAGGGTTTTAAACAGTTTCAGGAGTGCCTGCTTCCCTTCACAGATTCCCAGGCAAGCCTTAAGGGCTATGCAGGGGTGCACAGGTTTGCAATTCTCCTCACCGGAACCTGCAAGCCTGCTATTAAAGTACTCAGGAGAGAAGATCTCACTACACGGGTACAGAGCCGGACCCAGTGGAAGTTCAGAGGTCAGCAGGGAGGGGGTTGCATGGAAAAAAACCTCCTAGGTCATTCTGGCAGATGGCCCAGACGGTGAGCTCCCTTTCAGCTTCATTGTGCTCCTGGGGACCTAGAAGCCAGCTGTCCTCCCCCAGCATACGTCAAGGGTTAAACTCGTGGTGCAGAATAATTGAGTTCAAGACACCTCTGGGTGCTCCCCACAGCCCAAATGGGTGATGACTACAGGTTGTATATCTCCATGATGCCTTATTGTCTACTACCACTCACCTGGGTACCACATCCTCAGATCACTGACATTTCCCCTTTAAGAGAAGTGCCAAGTGGGAAATCAACGAATAGTTTCACATGCAGGGTAAGAGCCTTTAAACAAATTTTGTGATAAACCCAAGAATTCCATGGCTTATTTCATGAGTCTACATTTTTCTTAAATAGACTGAGTCTAATAGATTGTCTGCTCAGTGATTTGGGAAATGAAGGCAGAAGAAAAATTATTAATTTTCCCTACTACTTGAAGCCCACCTGAAATGGGTAGAATGACATTCCTCTAGGAACTCAGCTGTTTTGATGTTAATACTTTGCTAAGGGCAAAAGGCAATCTTAGGCCCAATCCCCAGGATCCTGTAAGTCTACCTTAACACATAAAAATTCCTTTGGAAATTTCCTTTATCTCCAACCCCCAAGATGCATTTTGGCAATCGTCCTCCAAGCATATGACCCACTGATACACATCTGAAGGGTCTCATGACTGAGTTTTTACTAAATAGTGATAAATGAACTTTTCCTAACAATAGCTAGCCCCACAGGATCCTGAAAACCTATTTCCAAAATACCTGGGAGGCTTGAGCTATCCTTAACCCCCTCCCAACTTCAAAGTATATAATAGGCTATTCCTCATGACCCCAGTGCACCTCTTTCTGCCCATGGGTCCTGTCCTATGCTTTAATAAAACCACCTTTTTTCACCAAAGAGGTCTCAAGAATTCTTTCTTGGCCATTGGCTTAAACTCTAACATCCCTCCTGCATCACTCAGGAACTCACACACCTGGGTGGTTCAGTTGACCAAACATCAGATTCCTGATTTCCTCTCAGGTCATGATCTCAGGGTCATGAGATCGGGCCCCCGGAGAGGCCCTGCGCACTGGCCATGGAGCTTGCTGAAGATTCTCTCCCCCTCTCTGCTCCCTCTCCATTCTCTAAAAAAAAAAAGAAAAGAAAGAAAGAAAGAAATGCTCAGGGAAAAAGCCCCAACAGGGCAATATACATCTTTACTTAGTCATGACCCAAGCCTGTGGAAAAGCAGACAGAGGTGTAAACAGGAGAGAAGTAAACCTAGACAAGCAAAATAAGGGGCTCCAACTCACCCAACCAACAGAGAAAGTTATTAGGGAAGAAATCAACAAGGATGTATGGAATGGCAACCTTGTGCTCATCCCTGGCGTTAAAAGCTGGGATGGAGGCAACAAATAAGGCCTGCCATGAAGAAGCTTTTTGTTCAACCAAGGAAACCAAATTAATACACTGTATCAGTTATTTATTGCTATGTAACAAACTCCCCCCCCCCCAAATTTAGTGGTTTAAAATTAACAACCAGGCGCCTGGGTGGCTCAGTGGGTTAAGCCGCTGCCTTCGGCTCAGGTCATGATCTCAGGGTCCTGGGATCGAGTCCCGCATCGGGCTCTCTGCTCAGCGGGGAGCCTGCTTCCCTCTCTCTCTCTCTGCTTGCCTCTCCGTCTACTTGTGATTTCTCTCTGTCAAATAAATAAATAAAATCTTTAAAAAAAAAATTAACAACCATTTGGGGCACTTGGGTGGCTCAGTCCGTTAAGCGCCTGCCTCCGGCTCAGGTCATGATCCTGGGGTCTTGGGATCAAGCCCCAGGATAGGGTTCCCTGCTCAGTGAGGAGTCTGCTTCTTCCTCTGGCCCCTCCCCCGCTCATGTTCTCTCTCTCTCTCTCTCTCTCTCTGTCTCAAATAAATTAAATATTAAAAAATAACAATGATTTATTAGTCATTAGTTTATGTATTAGCTCATTAGTTTATGGATTAGTTGGATAGTTCTGCTGATTGGGCTAGGAGTGGCTGATCTTTGCTGGACTTGCTCAAGGAAGGCTAGCCAGGGTCTGTCTGGTTGAAGGTGGCCTTGACTGCTCTTTGTTCCACACAGTCTTGTATTCTCTAGCAGACTAGCCTGGGTTTGCTCTTGGTGGTGTCCAGAGCCTAAGAAAGGACAGTAGGATGCTCAGAACTAGCACACCATCACTTGCACTTGCAATTCCTTCTATTTTTTTTTTAAGATTTTATTTATTTATTTATTTGACAGAAAGAGATCTCAAGTAGGCAGAGACCAGGGTTAGGGGGTAGAGGGCGGGGAAGCAGGCTCCCTGCTGAGCAGAGAGCTTGCCACAGGGCTCGATCCTAGGACCCTGAGATCATGACCTGAGCCGAAGGCAGAGGCTTAACCCACTGAGCCACCCAGGCACCCCGCAATTCCTTCTATTGACCAAAGCAAGTAACAAGGCCCTTCTCTTGTAGCCCTGTGTGGTGTGTGGTGACCCCCCTCTCTGGCACCTGTGAATACAAATGTCCTCCATCCAAGCCTCATTCCTGTTTCCTCCTGTGCCCTCACCAACTTTATCCTACCATATGCAACATGTACACAACATAGAGTAGGTAGGAAGTATTACCCCATTTCACAGTTGAGGAAAACATGGACCCAAGGAGCTGAAGTCACTTGCTGAGGATCACACAGCTGAGACTGGCCCTATTCATAAGATACCAAGACCAGCTGAAAGATAGGAATGAATTAAACTTGCCAGGCAAGGGAGCCCTGTGTTCATTCAGAGAGACTCAGCAATGCTTGAGCAGGTCGGATAGATTTTACACTGAGTGAATGCAGGAAATTTTGATTGGCTCTAACAGAAATGGAGATTCTAAATGGCTCTAACAGACACGGGAAAAGAACCCAAAAAAAAAGTTTGGGTTCTTAGACCCAAACTAAGCTACTTCAACATTCTACAAGGGTCCCACTCCTTATGAGGTTTTTTTTTTCTTTACATTAAAAAATTTTTTTTAAGTTTTTATCTTTATTTATTTGAGAATGAGAGAAAGCAAGAGACAGAGCATGAGCAGAGGGGGACGGGCAGAGGATGAGGGAAAAGCTGACTCCCTGCTGAGCCAGGAGCCCTACACAGGACTTGATCCCAGCCCCTGGGATCATAACCTGAGCCAAAGGCAAACACTTAACTGACTGAGCCACCCAGGCACTCCTGAACATTTTTTTTAATTTAAGTAAAATACATGTGACATAAAATTTATCACTAGTGACATTTAGCATATTTACAATGTTGTGCAACCACCTCCACTAATTCCAGAACATTTCATCATCTCAAAGGAAGCCTCGCCCATAAAGCAGTCGCTCCCCATTCCTTTCTCCCTACAACCCCTGTCAATTACTAATCTGCCTTTTGTCTCTAAGGATTTGCTGACTCTGGATATTTCATTTAAATGGGATTAGTACAATACAGGGACTTTGTATCTTCTTTCATTAGAATATTGTTTTTGAGATTCGTCCATGTTGTAATATGTACCAGCACTTCATCCCTTTTTATGGCTGAATAATATTCCACGGCGTGAACAAACCACATTTTGTTTGTCTATTTATCATAGGATAGATATTTGAGCTGTTTCTTCCTTTTGGCTACTATAAATATTGCTGCTATGAACATTTATGTACAAGTTTTTGTTCGAACACCTGTTATCAGTTCTTTTGGGTATCTATCTAGGAGGGCAAATGCGGGGTCATACGATAATTCTATGTTTAACTTATTGAGGAACTGTTTCCACAGTGGCTGTGAAAGACCCCCTTCCTCCTTGGTAAGGTTTGTTTTAGCAACCTATTGAAAGACCCCCTTCCTCCTTGGTAAGGTTTGTTTTAGCAACCTATTGTCCCCATAGCCTGATGGCAACACATTGTCTGTGGTCACCCAGTTTGTCAAAGGAGAGACAAATGAGAAACGAAATGTACCGGAACTTTCCAGAGTGCTGTCCCAAGGAACCGCCAGAACGCCCTGACCCCAACGCCCAATCATGCCTGAATCAAATTGATTAATTAGACTCCTGTAACCTTGCATATCTGCTTCTGTAGGATCGCTTCCCGCCACCGCTTCCCGCCAGAACAAACCGTTACAGTGCCTAACAATGCTTGATTTAGGTTAACCAATCAGATTTCTGTAACCAAGCATCTGCTTCTGTAAACTCACTTCCCGCCACCCCAACCTTGCCCTATATAATCTGCTCCCCAACTTAGCCCGGCATGCTCAGCCCACAAAGGCTGATGCGTCCGCAGGCGCCTGTGTAATCAATAAACCTCTTGCAATTTGCATCCAGTGGAGGCGTGCTGTTTGATTCTTGGGTGCAGCTCCAGGATCTTTCAGCTGCTTTTTTGTATTCCCATTATCAATATACAAGGGTTTGAAATTTTTCGCACCCTCACAACACTTTTTATCCTCCTTTTTAAGATGATGATTATGATAGTTATTCTATTGACTGTGAAGCAATCTCATTGTGATTTTTTTGGTTAAAGACTTTATTGGACAGATGGCGAGAGAAGGAACACAAGCAGGGGGAGTAGGAGAGGGAAAAGCAGGCTTCCCTCTGAGCAAGGAGCCCAATGTAGGACCCTGGGATCATGACCTGAACTGAGGGCAGACCCTTAACAACTGAGCCACCCAGGCACCACAAAACATTTACCTTTTAGGGGCGCCTGGGTGGCTCAGTGAGTTAAGCCGCTGCCTTCGGCTCAGGTCATGATCTCAGGGTCCTGGGATCGAGTCCCACATCGGGCTCTCTGCTCAGCGGGGAGCCTGCTTCCCTCTCTCTCTCTCTGCCTGCCTCTCTGCCTACTTGTGATCTCTCTCTGTCAAATAAATAAATAAAATCTTTAAAAAAAAAAAAAAGATTTACCTTTTAAAGAAAGGTTTAAGTTGTTAACAATGTATCTTTTAGCAGAATTAAAAGGTAAATCCCTAGCCTTATTTTCGGATATTGATCTTGATTGAAAAGTCTTGGGGTGGAGCTGTCTACTTTCATGAAGACCCTGTTTCTAGACTAAAAAGGTCTGAAAGGTCCTGGCCTGGTCATTTAGTATAGTCTGGTGAGTGTCCGTAATGGTTCATTGTTGAAGCTTCTTTTTTTTTTTTTTTTAAAGATTTTATTTATTTGACAGAGAGAGAGAAATCACATGTAGGCAGAGAGGCAGGCAGAGAGAGAGAGAGGGGTGGAAGCAGGCTCCCCGCAGAGCAGAGAGCCCGATGCGGGGCTCGATCCCAGGACCCCAGGATCATGACCTGAGCAGAAGGCAGAGGCTTTAACCCACTGAGCCACCCAGGTGCCCCTCATTGTTGAAGCTTTTTGATGTTCCTTCTAGAAAACTCAATTTCTGATCTATAACTTTTGGTAGTGTAAGGAAGAAGGCAAGTGGTTGGTTTGGGTCATGATCCTGCTTTGGGCTCCCTTTCTCTATGCCTACTGCTCCCCCTGCTCTCCCTACTGGTGGTCTCTTTCTCTCTGACTGATAAAAAAAAGATTGGCTCAGTCCATTGTCTGCCTTAGGCTCAGGTCATGATCCTAGGATCCTGGGATCTAGCCCCAGAAGCAGGGAATCTTCTTCTCCCTCTCTCTCTCCATCTCCCTCTGCCCACTGCTTCCCCTGCTTGAGATCTCTCTCTCTGTCTCTGTCAAATGAAAAAATAAAATCTTTTTTTAAAATATTTTATTTATTTATTTGACAGAGATCACAAGTAGGCAGAGAGGCAGGCAGAGAAAGGGGGGAAAGCAGGTTCCTTGCTGAGCAGAGAGCCCGATCCAGGGCTCGATCTCAGGACCTTGAGATCATGACCTGGGCCAAAGGCAGAGGCTTAACGCTCTGAGCCACCCAGGCGCCCCGAATAAATAAAATCTTAAAAAAAACAAAACAAAACAAATCTACTTGAGCATGATAAGACTGAATGGCTCTGATCTATGTTAATATCAACAATACTGGAACGAGGAAAGTGGAAAGCTTTCTTGAGAATAATACACATTCAGTCTGCCTCTTATACCACAAAGTTTTCCCTTTTTTTTTTTTTTTTTTTAAAGATTATTTGTATTAGGGGCACCTGGGTGGTTCAGTGGGTTAAGCCTCTGCCTTTGGCTCGGGTCATGAATTCAGGGTCCTGGAATCAAGCTCACTGCTGAGCAGGGAGCCTGCTTCCTCCTCTCTCTCTGCCTGCCTCTCTGCCTACTTGTGATCTCTGTCTGTCAAATAAATAAATAAATAAAAATTTTTAAAAAGATTATTTATTTTAGAAAGAGAGAGGGAAAGAGGGAGAGAAAGCACGGGGGGAGGGCCCGAGAATCCTAAGCTACTCTGCACTGAGTGTGGAGCTGACATGGGGCTTAATTCGGGACCCAAGATCATGACCTGAGCCGAAATGAAGAGTCAGGCAGTTAACCAACTGTCCCACCCAGCGACGCACCACACTTTTTTCTTCTGATTGTTCCCAACTGAAATGGATATTTAAGCCCAGAAAGAAAAGTTACTCATCAGTCTTTGTGCAGTTACTGTTCCAGTTGTCGGTGAACGCAAGCATGCCTATTCTCAAGTTAAAATGCATATAAGACAGTCCCTAAAACATATTTGTATTAATATCAAAACTGAACTCTTTTGATGTGTCAGATTTAATTGATTTTCATCCAGGGTTTGGAAAACAAAAGAATTATCCAACATTTTCAGTTAAATAAAATCTAGAAAGTAACAAATAAAACCTATTATTCCTCCTTCGATGAGAAGCAGCAGCAAATCTCTGGTTCTTCACTGACCATCTGGGAAATCTCAAAGTCAATTTAGGTACAAAAGACTCTAGTTCTTTTAAAAATTGTAGTAAAATGCATATAACATGAAATTTACTGTTGTAACCATGTTTAAGGGTTCAATGAAATGGCATGAAGTACATTAGCAAGGTTGTATAACCATCTACCACTATCCCAAAGACTTACAAATTTAAAATTCATTACTTTGAATTTTGGAAAGGCAGTGTCAAAAAAATTGTTGGAACAGACTGGCCTCAAGAACAAGAAATATGTTATCTTGGCTCCCTCATTAATCAGAATAATAATAGCAATGTTTAAAACAATAACATAATAAAAGTTAGCACGATGATCATTAAGAATTTAAATCCTTCCTGAAGTAAAGATGTAGGAAAAAATAAAATAAATAAAAGAGCTAGGGAGTATAGGAACAGCAGCTGGGAAACAGAAATGAGACTTTTGAGAATTGAGAGTATGTACATAGGTGAGGCAAAATATAATTGTATTGTCTGAGTAGAGTGTACAGAGGACAAAGAATATTATTTGTTTCTTCATATCCAGAGCAAATTTATATTCTACCCTATAATATTCCTTTACCTATAAGTCCCTTTTTCCCTACCATATTTAAATTTTTTGATAACTGACATTATTATTTTAATATATGTAAAGATTTAGTCATACCACAATGTTGGATGACAATAGTACTTAAAGTTTTAACTCCTAATCTTAAAATGTAATTAATTTGATGAACATATTAAGTAACATAGATTTCATCAGCTATTTTAAGTTAAACCCTGTACAAGGTAAAGATTTTTCCTAACAAGTGGGGTGCCTGGGTGGCTCAGTGAGTTAAGCCGCTGCCTTCGGCTCAGGTCATGATCTCAGGGTCCTGGGATTGAGGCCCACATCGGGCTCTCTGCTCAGCAGGGAGCCTACTTCCCTCTCTCTCTCTGCCTGCCTCTCTGCCTACTTTTGATCTCTCTCTGTCAAATAAATAAGTAAAATCTTAAAAAAAAAAAAAGGGCGTGTTTCCTAACAATCTAATCTAATACTGTTCTGGTTTTTTTTTTAAGATTTTATTCATTTATTTGACAGACAGAGATCACAAGTAGGCAAAGAGGCAGGCAGAGAATTAGGTGTGGGGGGGGAGCAGGCTCACTACTGAGCAGAGAGCACGATTCCGGGCTCGATGCAGGGCTTGATGTGGGGCTCGATCCCAGGACCCTGAGATCATGACCTGAGCTGAAGGCAGAGGCTTAACCCACTGAGCCACCCAGGCACCCCTCTAATACTGTTCTGTGGTGATGTGTTAACCACTTAACTCTAATATAAAGGTTAAAGGACAGACACTTATTGTGATGAGCCCTGAGTAATGTATAAAACTTTTGAATCACTATATTGAACACCTGAAACCTATATAACACTAATTACATTTAATTATACAGGAATTTTACAAAGAAATAGGTTAAAGGCCAAAATGATTACAATAGCTATAGCTATAATAATTTATTAATGGATATACAATATAAAGAGATGTAAATTGTGACATCAAAAACAAAAGGAGGGCATAAAGAATGGAGTTTATATATCCATTGGAAGTTAAATTGCTATCCATGTAAAACAGACAATTATATCTAGAAGAAGTTTTATGTAAGCCTCGTGGTAACCACACAGCAAAAACCTACAGTAGGGGCGCCTGGGTGGCTCAGTGGGTTAAAGCCGCTGCCTTCGGCTCAGGTCATGATCTCAGGGTCCTGGGATTGAGCCCCACATCGGGCTCTCTGCTCAGAAGGGAGCCTGCTTTCTCCTCTCTCTCTCTCTGCCTGCCTCTCTGCCTACTTGTGATTTCTGTCAAGTAAATAAATAAAATCTTTTTTAAAAAAAAACCTATAGTAGATTCACAGAAGACGAAGAGAAGGGAGTCAAAGCATACCACAATGGAAAACCATCAATTCACAAAGGAAGGCAGAAAGTGGAAGAAAGACACAAGGGAACTACAGAATAGCCAGTAAACCAATTAAAAAGATGGCATTAGTGAGTTCTCACCTATCAAAAATTATTTTAAATATTTTATTTTATTTTTAAGTAGCCTCCATGCCAAAGGTGGAACTTGAACTCACCACCCTGAGATTAAGAGTCACATGCTCTAGTAACTGAGCCAGTCAGGCACGGCACCCCTCAATAATTATTTTATTTTATTATTTTTCTTTTCAAGATTTTATTTATTCATTTGACAGAGAGAGAGAGAGAGCACAAGCAGTGGGGGCTGCAGAGGGAGAGGGAGAAGCAGGCTCCCCACTGAGCCCCATGTGGGGGTCAATCCCAGGACTCTGGGACCAGGACCAGAGCACATTCAACCAACTGAGCCATCCAGGCACTCCCAAAATTATTTTAAATGTAAATGAAATGAATTCTCCAATCCAAAGACATAAAGTGGTTGAAGGGATAAAAAACCAAGATCCAGCTAACACTGCCTGTAGGGGAGGAGGAAATGGCTAAATGTTCAAACTGTGGGCAGTCTGGGTGGCTTAGTGGGTTAAGCCTCTGACTTCCACTCAGGGCATAATGTCAGGGTCCTGGGATGGAGCCCTGCATCTGGCTCTCTGCTCAGCGGGGAGCCTGCTTCCCACCCCCCAACCCCCCCACGCCTGCCTCTCTGCCTACTTGTGATCTCTCTGTCAAATAAATAAATAAAATCTTTTTAAAAAATAAAACAAAAAAAAATGTTCAAACTGTATTTCAGTCTCCTGCTAGCTCTTCTTCTGCCTCTCCCCCCCACCCCCTCTAGAATCTCCCCCTTCCCATTCAACTCCACAGTCTCTGACACAAGGGCATTCCAAAGCCCATACCTCAACAGGCCAGTCCCCTGCTGTCCATTTTCACTCCCAAAGGCCCAGCTCTAGGCCTGTGGTGTCCATAAGCTGGCCCCGCCTCTCTTCCAGGCCCATCTGCAGCTACCCCACTCCCGGGCCCTCCAGGCCTCGGCCACACCTGGAAACACAGCTCCCTAAACACAGCCAGGGTTTGAGGCCCGCAGCTTTTGTGCATGCTGTTCCCTCTTCCTGGAATGCCCTTCCCTAGTTTCATACGGAGCAAGCGCCTACACATTCCTCAAGGTGAAGCACTGTCTCTTCTGGAAGGTCCGCAGCCGGGCCTAGGCTCCCCACCTACCACCTTCCTGTGCGGTTTCCCTCCCAGGTCCCCGGCGGCCCAGCAGTCCTGGCTGAAGCAGACAGCCCCCCGGATGTGAGCCCCCGCACTGAGCCTCCCGACAGACCATCTCCTCTTCACCCCGGCAAAGTCAGCCCCACTCACCTCCCCGGGGCCCACGGGTCCTTCCTCTCTGTTGCCTCCAGGCTTTAGGCCCATGTAGCCTCAAGCATGAGCTGGGAAACGAAGGTCGCTTCTCCACGGAGCGCGCACCCTGCCTTCATCCCCGACCCCACGCTTCCCCCCCCTCTCGGCCTCTCCGCGTGAAGGAGGCCAGAGGGGAAATGCAGCCCCGGCCGCGTCCTTCAGAGCTACCCAGCTGGCAGGGGGCGTGACAAAGAGCGCGGGGGTGAGAACAAGTGTTTCAGCCCGAGAGAGGGAGGCGGGATGAAGCTGTTCCGTGTTCTCCAACCTAAGCCCTGACCTGACCTTCTCCCAGGTGCCGCTACCGACGTGCCCCGACTGGAAGTAAAGGAGGATTTGAAATAATGTATGGACGCCCCCGCCCCCACGGACCACGCGGGACGTGGTATTTACCATCTTTGGTTCTCCGTTTTTCTCGAGTGGAATACGGGGGTGAGGACGGTCCCTGCGCGCGCAGCCGTGATGAGGCTTAACTGAGCTGCTGGGTGCCTCGTGCTTACGAAGTCGGACACTTAGTGAGCTCTTCTGTGGAGGCCTCCTGTTGCTCCTCTGCTGACGCAGACCGATCTTTACGGTTTACAACGCTTGGTGAAGGTCACGTGAACAGGAAGGAGCGCCACTGGGATCCAGACGGGGCTTCAAGCGCAGCAGGCCAGGCCATGTCTCCTACCTGCCCTCAGAAGCCCATTTGGCTCCAGGTGCTGCTCCCTAGCAGCTGCTTTCCTGGGGTCACAAAGTTCATGCTGGGCCCTTCCTCCCCAAAAACAAACAAACAAAAAACAAAAAGGAACAAAACAACAACAACAAAAAACACTTCAGTTTTCGGAACACACCGAGGCTCAAAGGAAAAGGATGGAAAAAGATACTCAATGCAAGTGGAAACCAAAAGATCGCATAGGTAGCTGTATTTTGACAAAACAAGGCTTCAAGCCAAGAATGCTAACAAAAGACAAAGAAGGTCACTGTATAATGCTAAAGGAGTCAGTTCATCAACAAGAAATAATAATCATATATATATATATAACATACATATTTTATATATATATGTCACCCAACACCAGAACATCTAATATATATTAAGCAAATACTAACAGATCCGAAGGGAAAAGTAGGCAGCAATATTATAATAGTGAAGGATTTCAAAATCTCACTTTCAACAATAGATATTTCATTCAGAGAGAAAATCAACAAGGAAACATTGGACTTGAACCATACTTTATGCCAAATAGACCTGTCACAGATATACAGGAGATTCCATCCAATAGCAGCTGAAAACATATTTTATTCAAGTGCACAAGGAACATTCTCCAAGATAGGTCATATGATAGTTCATAAAACAAGTCATGGCAAATTTAAGAATAATAATGCTAAGTATCTTAGTAATAATACTAAGTATACTGAAATTATACTAAGTCTCTTTTCCAGCTACATGGGTATAAAAGTAGAAATAATTGAAAGAGGAAAAGATGGGGAATGTCTGGGTGGCTTAGTGGGTTAAGTGTCTGCCTTCAGCTCGGGTTGTGATCCCAGGGTCTTGGGATCGAGCCCCACATCATGCTCCCTGCTTGGCAGGAAGCCTGCTTCTCTGTCTCCCGCTCCCCCTGCTTGTGTTCCCTCTCTTGTTGTGTCTCTGTCAAATAAGTAAATAAAATCTTTGGGAAAAAAAGAAGAAATGGAACTTTATCAGTCATCCTGGAAGCCATCTACATGGCCATTTCTTTTTTTTTTTTTAAGATTTTATTTATTTATTTGTCAGAGAGAGTGAGCACAGGCAGATAGAGTGGCAGGCAGAGGGAGAAGCAGGCTCTCTGTTGAGCAAGGAGCCCAATGTGGGACTCGATCCCAGGACGCTGGGATCATGACCTGAGCCGAAGGCAGCTGCTTAACCAACTGAGCCACCCAGGTGTCCCTTACATGGCCAATTCAATTATAACACACTCCCTCCCCACCAGAGCGACCACTCTCTATATCCTGATAGTAATCATTTCCTTCTTCTTATTGTCAGAGTTGTTGCCAAGTGTGTATTCCCAGACACTGCAGTTTAGTATTGTTCATTTCTTTTTTTAAGATCTATTTATTTATTTTAGACAGCGAGAGGGAAAATGTGAGTAGGGGAGAGGGGCAGAAGGAGAGGGAGAGAAAATCTCAAGCAGACTCCTCACTGAGCACAAAGCCTGAGGCAGGGCTCGATCTCACAGCCCTGAGACCATGACTTGAGTCAAAAATCAAGAGTCAGAAGCTCAACAGACTGAGCCACCCAGGCGTCCCCTGCCTCTCATTCTTTGAGGAAGAATCTGCATTGATATCCCCAAGATCTGCACCATCCCCTTACTCTCTCTCTCTCTCTCTCTCCCTGCCACCCAGCCCCAGCTCAGGGCCTCGTCTCCCGTGCATCTGTTTGGTAGCCCTCATCACAATGAATTGGGTGATGTGTTTAGGAGCTGGTTCCTCCAATGAGTCTGGGAGACTTCTGAAGGCCAAGATTGTGTCTTATTTGCTGTGTATCCCCCAGTGCCTGGTCTAGAGAATGTACTTCATCAGTGTGTGATCAGTTAGAGGAAGGCAGTGAGGCGGTAGTCCTGGGCCCCAGCTGGACACTGAGTGTCCAAGAGCCATGGCGTCACCTCTTCACCGCCTCCTCTTCCTTTTCTTCCTCCCCGAGTAAAACCCACCATGAGACTGGGCTCACACTGGGCAGGTAGAGGAGGGATGGATTCACTCAAGAATCAAAAAATTTCCACAATAGGAGTCCTGGATAATATCTTTATTTAGCTTAGGTAGGTGTTTCTTACACATTTCTGGATACTTGGGTTAGACTTTTTCTCTATTGCACTCAGTAAGTTGTTCTTAAGCTCTTATGTATGATAAATGCAGACAAATAAAAAGCTTCTTGCATACAAATATTTTTAAAAGGCATTTTTATATAGGGCATAGAGAACTGGTCTCTGGTGTCTGAATCTGGGCCCTCCCTCTGCTCTCTACTCCTCTTAGACATGTCCAAGTCCCCAGCCCCTCCTGGACAGGAACAGGGGCCTTCCAAGGCTGGGAGGCAGCCCTGTTGCTGATGCACGGAGAACACAAAAGGCATCACAGTGGCCCAGAACCCCGTGGTCAGATCGCTCGGCAGATCTGAAGATGCTTCTTCCCATCATTAGTGACAGCTCCTAAGTGTCAGAGGGATTGGACAGGCCCCGGTGTGGCCTGCTCTAATTGTTTCTCCAGCCAATCCACCCCCACAGAAAGCCAGCCAGCCACTGGGTTTACGGCCTTTTAGTGCATTCCCTCAAGCTTTCCAGGTGCTTAGGATCTCCCAAACCAACCAAGCCTCCTGGATCAAGCACAATTCCAGAAGGCTCCATCTGCTCCTTTGGGGCTCCTGCTGTGCCCACTGTCCATGATCAGTACGCAGAGCAGCAAGTCCAGGCTGGTGGGCAAGCACGATCCTTCAGCCTTGCCTGCAGCCCAGACAGCAAAATCCAGCCAGACCAGTATCTGTGGGTTTCTAGCTGAGGCTTAGAAAACCCCCCAGACCTGGGCCAGCCCCCTGTCCTGGCTGCCCAGACAGGCCAGGTAGGCAGAGTCTAGGCTGCAGGGCTCTCAGTCCCCTAAGTGCGCACCCGCACTTGGAAGTGCTCACAGCGGGCATGCTTCATGGTCAGCCCATAGATGGGGGTCATGTCCACCCTTGTGCCCTGGGGCACACTGAATTCCACCTGCTGCAGCAGGATGGCCAGGAAGAGAAAGACCTCCAGGCGGGCAATGGTCTCACCGATGCACTTCCGCTTGCCCATACCAAAGAGAATCACCTTCTCACTCAGTGCCTTATTGATGGTGCCATCGAGATTGAGAAATCGTTCTGGTCGGAACTTAGACGGGTCACCCCAGAGCTTCCTGTAATCAGAGAGAAGCAGCTAAAGTGGTAGTCCAGGGGCTCAGAAGCATCCAGTGGGTTGAACCCCAGCCTGGAAGGGTAGGGGATGGCCAAGTGGCCCGAAGACAGCAGGGTTTGGAGCTCGGGAGAGGGCAGAGTTGCCCTTGCCTCCTCTCAACTTACTGGTCATGGTTGATCTTCCACTGGTTCACGAAGACACAACGTCCCTTGGGGATGTAAAAGCCACTGAGGCTTGTGTCTCTTGTGGTGCTAGGGAAGAAGGAAGCCCAGTTAGGCTCAGGACCACAAGGACATCCCCTTGCCTCCCACACTGTTCCCTCCCACTGGCCCTGATGGGGTGTATGGACTGGAGGGACAGCAGTCAATCCATGGAGCCTCACCTATGAGGGATGGTGAAGGGGACGAAGGAAGCGTGTCGGAATATCTCCAGGATGAAGGCCTCCATATAGGGCAGCTGGGGCCTGTCGGAGAGCCGGGGCTGCCGGGCCCTGCCAATTACTGTGTCTGCAGAACATAAAGGACCATGTGGGGCACCTGGGTGGCTCAGTCTGCTAAGCATCTTCTTTCGGCTCAGGTCATGATCTTGGGGTCCTGGGATTGAGCCCCGCATCGGGCTCCCTGCTTAACAGGGAGCCCGCTTCTCCCTCTCCTTCTCCCCCTTCCCTCCCCAGCTTGTGCTCTCCTCTCCTACTCACTGTCTCAAATAAATAAAATATTTACAATAAAATAAAATAAAAGGACTATGTGCATGAAGGGGCTGCCCAGAACCTGGCCAGGCCTTTGCCTTGAGTACTTTAAAGGAAGCCCCCACCTACCCAGCTCCTCCTGGATCTTTTTCTGCACATTGGGGTTCGTCACCAGGTACAGGAGGCTCCAGGAGATGGCAGTTGTGACCGTGTCAAATCCTGCCCCGTGGAAAACAAAGGGAAAGCTCAAGCAGTTGGCAGGTCTGGGCAGCCGGGCATAGGAAAGGCACGAAGGGGTAGCTCATACCTGCTCCAAACAGGTCCAAGACAACGTTAACGATCTTCTCGTCAGACAGCTGGATGTTGGCATTTTCATCTAGCCTCTTCTCCTGGCAGTGCTCGATCAGGCTGTCTGTGATATCCCGAATGTGGCCCTGGGTAGGGAAGGCCCACAGGTGAACAAGATCCCAAATCCAGGCCTACCTTTCCATGAGGACTGGTTCCTCACATCCCTAGCACCTTCATTCAAGAGGTGACCCCTCTACCCCAAGGATGCCAGACCAGCTTCTCGTACCTCTTTAAGGCTCTCTCCTGCCTTGGAATGCAGGCAGCCCCAATTTAAGGGACCCCAGAGACAGAGGTGTCATCTATGAGGCCAGGAGACCAGCTTTTTAACTCTCTGTTGCCCACAACCACTGGCCTTGGGTCCTGCACAGACTGGATATTCAGTAAATATTGCTGTCTAATGGAAGGATAGAAAAGCCAATTAAGGAAAAGTTCTATTTCCCTGCCAAGGATGGAGTCCACTCAACCACTCGCCTCAAAATCGCAGGGTGAAGTCCCTGAGAGCCCGCCAAACCCCCTACTCCTCCAGTTGTCTCTGACCTTCCGACCCCAACCCTACTGCTCCCCATAGTCGCCTGCCTCTCCCCAGCCAGTACCTTCTCAAATGTTCTGTAGTGTTCCTTGACCAGCTTTTGCATGAAGTTATAGAACTTCTTATTCAGGTCCTTGAAGGAATCCAGGGTGGGGTTGGGCAAGTAACGAAGGATGGGGAAGAAGTCCATGGGGCTCCCAGAGGCAACCGCCTCCCCAAACTCATTACTCAGGTTCACTAAGCTAAGTAGCTCTTGGTCATCATGGTCATAGCGCTTGCCAAAGCACATGGCACAGATGACATTAGCCACTGATACCACTACATATCGGTAGGGTTCAAAGCACCCAGCCTCTGCCATCCGCTGCTGCAGCCTGCCGAGGAGGGCCTCTGCCTCCTTGCTCACGTGCTCTTCCAGGTAGCAGGTGCACGAGGAAGCCGGGTCTGATGCGGTGGAGAAGCTCTTCAGGGCATTCTGGGCCAGGCGCCTGCGGGCAGCCCACGCTGGTCCAGAGTCCGGGTTGAAGGTCATGCTTTGGCCATCAGTAACCAGAGTGAAGCTGTAGAGGTCAGGCCGGCCCTTGAAATCATCCCCCTGCCGCACCAGGGCCTGCCGGATGGTGTCCAGGCCACTGAGCACCAGCACGGGTGTGGAGCCAATGTGGATTTGCAACACGTCCCCGTACCGCTGGCTCAGCCTCGTCAGTGCCAGGTGTGGGGTCTTCCCCAAGGTCAGCACGTTCCCCAGCAGAGGCCAGCCCCACGGCCCCGGTGGACTCTTCAGGCCTTTAGGAACCCGAGGCTGCCAGGCCCTGACCACCCAGAGCACTAGGCAGAAGACGGCAGAGGCCAGAAGAAACTCTGTGGCCGAGATGGGGATGGAGAGTCTGGACACAGAGGACATCATCAGTGTAGAGTTCTCCAGATAACTGCTGAGAGGCAGGGTGGGGAAAAAAGACCAAGATATCAGATGGGGGGATATGAGGAACCAGTGTCCTAAAGTGTCAGCACGCTGGTCAAAGAAAGGAGAAATTTTCCTATTCAGAACAGCTATCTGGACATGAAGGGGAGGAGAAGATGGGAGAAGCTGTTTGTTGAGATGCCGCCATGTGCCAAGAATTTCACAGTCATTCATTCAGTCCTGGCCACAGCCTATAAAGTAGACTACAGTGAGGCTCAGAGAGGTTAAGTAACTAGCACAAGGTTACACAGTGTTGGATCCACACTCCCATCCCAAAGTGCCCAATTCCAGAACACTGCTGCACCTATCTAAAACAGGTTTTTCTTTGGGGCTCCTAGGTGGCTCAGTCAGTTAAGCATCGGACTCTTGATGTCAGCTCAGGTCTTGATCTCAGGGTTGTGAGTTCAAGCCCAGCGTGGAGCCCCCTTAAAGTGAAATGAAATAAAATAAAATAAAATAAATTTTTTAAAAAAGGGTTTTCTACACATCAGTCTGTGATTCTCATATAGCACCTGTACTGTCATTTATTTTATGCTTTTCTAAAATTAACTTTAGGGGCATCAGGGTGGCTCAGTGGGTTAAAGCCTCTGCCTTCGGATCCGGTCATGATCAGCTCAGGTCATGATCCCAGGGTCCTGGGATGGAGCCCCACATCGCAGCGATCTCTGCTTAGCAGGGAGCCTGCTTCCTTCTCTCTCTGCCTGCCTCTCTGCCTACTTGTGATCTCTGTCTGTCAAACAAATAAATAAAATCTTAAAAAAATAAAATATAATCAACTTTAAATCTACCCACATAGCATCATCCCAAACAAAAAAACCTGTGTCAAAGTACAGGTTTGATTTTTTCCCCCTAATGTTTATCAAACACATAATCGACATATGTCACCACCAACCCCCTTGAGTACTATCCACCTCACTTGGGGAAACAAGGACGTCAGGAGAACTAGGGATCATGTGCTCCTTTGGCTCATTTCACATTTGGGGACATTGACCTCCAGAGGGGCTATTGACTTGACTAAAGTCACCCACTACTCAGTGACAGAGCTGGGACTCAGACCTCTTAGGGAAAGTTCCCTAGGAAGTTCCGAAGCTCCTGTCACAGCTACCTCCCTTTAAAGAGTGGTCACATTCTCTCCTAGAACTCTCCATTTTCTATATCTCCATCTCAGGGTCTAGGGAATCCTGCCAGACCAGACCCTGGGACAGGGTAGGGAAGTGACAGGGAACCCCAAGGCCACTGCCTAAGCCACACTACTCCGCCTCATGAGGCTCTGTCAGTCAGACTGACCCAGGGTTTAAAAGCAACCAGAGAAAAGCTACAAGAGGCTCCCGGTCACAGAAATCCAGGCCAGGGTTTTCACTGGGCTCAGTTCTAAATGAATGAATGGTCTGGGCCTCCCCCATTTCCTAGTCACCAAAGAACAGAGAATAAATGGAAGACTCCCACCAGATAAGGGCTGCAAGAAAACACTAGACTGGAATTCGGGAAATTAGGAATCAATCTAAATTTAACAGAAGTGGAGACAATACTTTCTCTCTAGGATTGTTCTAAAAAGGGTGTGCAAATTCATTGAGTATTCTCTCCAAGACATGGGCCTCTGACTGGGGCTCCTGCCAGGTGTCCCGGACTGGAGATGAGGAGCTCCAGGTTTCCCCATTCCAAGTCCACGGGCCTTGGACTTGTCATTTTGCCTTTCTGGCAGTTATATCACTTGGGGAGGAGGTGGGAATATGATCTTTGATTCAGGAGGCTCAGTTAGATCTCAGAGAACAGAAAACCTAGATCTGACCTGGGAGCCTCCCCATCTGAATCCTGGTTTCCCCACAGAACTTCCCAAGATGGGGAGATTGCCTGGGTCCTACTTTATACAGCCATCTGTCTAGGGAGGCCTCTTGGAGGAGCTAGATCCTTCAAGCCCTGACTCCTTGAGTGATGTAGGGACAGGTCTTGGGAGATATGGTTTCCCTTCGGCACATGGGGTGCCCAGATGACCTCCAGCCTTAGCACGACAGTAAGAGGCCAAGAAAGATGTGACTGGTAAGTTTTCAGGGACTGACAGTCTAGCTCTCCATAGGCTCTCCCATAGACTGCCCCAGAGCACAGGACAGAGAAGGCAGTTAGTGGGATAAGGAGGGGCCCTGGGCAGTGCCCAAGACTCCCGTTCAGAGCAGCCTCTCTTGTTCTGGCCAGCACATCTTGGGTCTTACAAGCCAGGCCTTGGGGGTGGGAGGGTTGAGACTGCCAGGGGTAGCTTTTAGATAAGGCAAGGTACAACAGGTAAGAACCCAACCTGCCCCCTCCATCCAACCTGTCCACCCAGGGAGAAGCCCCCTCCTCACACAGCTTGAACAAGGCGCTACACATCATTCTTGCCTCCTGCAGTGTATATGGTATACGTATTCCAGCCTCCCAGGTGACCCTGATGGGGAAGCCCAGAGGCTTTCAGAGAGTCAGTGGGAATGGAACTGGAGGCTGAATCCCAGAGTCCTTGAAGGGAGCCCATGGAAAATCTAGAATTCTGACACTAGCTGTGGGACCTTGGCTAATTCCTGTTCTTCCCCTGGCCTCAGTATTCCCACTATGGAGGTGGAGTGCCTGGTCAATAAGGACGCTCTTAGCCTCCTTTTTTGAGGTGCCAGGTCAGTGGCCACCTAGGAAAACCTAAGAGGCATCAAAATTTTCTTACTGTTGGGAGGGAAAGGGCAAGCCAGAAGTCCCCAACACTCACCTGCGGCTGTGAGGAGGTACTGAAGTGAGCTGGGACGAGTGGTCTCTTAAGCCTGAGACCCCAAAGAAGATCAGGGAAGGCTCCTAGGAACTGTCACCTTCAGGATGAGGGTGAAAAGCACTTCCACCTTTATAAACAGCTGGAGCGCTTGGCCACACCCCCTGGAGCTAGGCAGAGGGAGGGGCGGACCGAAGAGGGGGTTGCTCTAGGATAGAGGGGATGGGGGAGAAACCGGAGATGGGAAGTGGGGGTTAGACTGGGTTGGGGGAACTCAGGGACAGGTAAGAACTCACTATGGGGACTCCTCATCCAAGTGCCAGCAGGAAAAGGGGTGACGGCTGGGGATACTTGAGACCCCAGTTCCAAGGTCCCGATGGACAGCAGACCCCACCTGAGGTGGGGATTTGAAGAAGTCCCCACACCGCCCAAAGACACTGTATGAGAAGCCCTCCAGACCCGGGTGCGGTAACCCCTCACCCTAATTTTTGCATCCCTAGGACACTGGGCTTGCAAGTGCCTCCCTCTTGCTACTAGTTGACGGGGGCCTGGCAGGCGGGGCGGGGCTGCCTTGTGATGACCTCTTTCCCCCGGGTTACTGAGTCCGGGCTCGCGTGAGAAGCTCGGCGACCCCAGCCCTGAGGTCACCGGGGCCGGAAGGCCAGAGGCGCCGAAGGGCTGGCTTCATTCCCCAAGAGCCCCCAGAGCCGGGGTGACTGGCCGAAGTCTGAGCTCCCCGATAGATAGGCGGTAGATAGGCGGGAATAGATGGAAACACTCAGCCTCGCTGAGCGCTCACTGGCCCTCACTAGCTCTAGGACCACTTTGGGGGTACCTCCAGGGGGGACCCACAGGCCTTCGAGGTTCCCTTTTGACTCCGGGGCTGCCAGCTTAGTGGAGGGGCGGAGAAATCGAGCGGGCTGTGCGGCCAGCCCCAGGGGACCGAGAAGAGGGGGACCCTGGGACCGGGGAGAAGCGGGGGCCCAGGGACCGAGGAGGGGGACGCCCAGCGCAAAAGCCTCCCCAGGCTAGCGTGCACTTGTTGGTACATCCCTCCAGGGGGCAGAGGTCACGCGGCCCATCCCCGCTCCACCTGGGCTGCGCGCGGTGCCCGGCAGTCGCGTGAGAAGGCCCTGGAGCCTGGCGCAGCCACCCAGCTGCCTGACTCCCCACCTCGGGTCCCGGCACAGTCACGCGAAGGGGGTGGGGAGTCGGGGGCGGGGCTCTTAAAGCGCCAGTCCCTAGGCGAGCCTGGAGGTGAGGGTGGAGGGAGAGGAACCGCGAAGCCTGGCGGGTGCGCGATTGGTGGGGGGTGGGGGGGCAGTGCAAAGGGCCCCGGCTTGCGTGCGGAGCTAGGCTTTTGCCTGCAAGGAGGAGCCTGCGCGTGTCATATTTGTGGTCCACGCCTGTGGCAGGACACGCAGCCCCAGCGCCACACGGATCGCCTGGCTGGCTGCCTTGGACGCTGCCGGTGCCGAGCCCTCCTGCTGTAGAACGCGCAGGAGGGAAAAGTCGCATTTGCGTGTGTTGCTCATCCTGTCCCCAACTAACCACTTCACCCGCCCAACCCGCCCGTGCTTCCCGACCCAGCGAATGACACCGCCATCCGCTGGCCCAACCGCAAATAGAGGTTCATCCCGCCCCTTCACCACTCCACTCAAACACTGGACAAATGCCTACTATGTGGCAGGCACTGTTCTGCATGCTGGCGATGGATCCACAAGTGATCAAAACTGACCCTACTCCCGCTCACATAGAGCTTACTCTGCGGTCGGGACGGGGGCGGGACGGGGTGGGGGGGACGGGGTGCCGATAGAGAATGTCATAGGGTGAAAAATGCTTTAGAGAAAAATACAGGAGAGAAGGGGTAGAAATCACCCCAGGGGAAAACTGCAATTCAAAATAGGGTGGGTGGTCAGGGGCGCCTGGCTGGCTCAGTTGGTGGAGGGACTCCTGATCTGGAGGTTCTGAGTTCAAAACCCATGTTGGGTCTGGAACCTACTTTAAAATAATAATAATAATAATAGAGTAGTTAGAGAAGGCCTCACTGAGAAAATGACAGTAAGCAGAGGCAAGAGTGTGGAATCAAGACCCCAGGCACACAGGTATCTGGAAGCAGAAGAGACAGCAAGTTCAAAGGCCCCTAAAGGCAGTCATTGGCAGAGGAGGAGGGAAGCAACAGTACCAGGGGCCCTGGAAATGGCAGTGGTCTTGTGACTGGGGATTTCTCTTAGCATGGAGTGCCCCCATCCCCAGGTGCAGAGAGCACTTCCTTGAGAAACATCTCCTGTGTGTGAGATGGACACATTGTGGGGTCTGAGGCAAGGAAGATCACAGAGGATAGGTTACCCACCCTGACAGCTGTCCAACCCCACTGCAAATCTTCGGAACCCTCTCCTGGGATCCTATCATTGCTCCCTAGAGTAAAAATAATCTCCAAACCTGGTTCCCACTTGCCTGTTGCTCCCTCCAATACCTTCTCAAGCCTGTGGCATCCACAGGTGTCTTTCCAAAAGTGCGAAATTCTCATTCTGTCACAACCATGCCCCTTGAGTGGCTCCCATCTAGATGGAAACCAGAATCTTTGGCAGAACCTATCAGGCCTGACCACCTCTACTTCCTCTTTTTTTTTTTTTTAAATCTTAAGGTGTCACGCTTTTTATTATTTTTTTTTATTTATTTATTAGAAAGACAGAGCACATATGTGGAGGGCAGGCTTCCCACTGAGCAAGGAGCCCCACCAACTCTACTGCTAATCTCCCCTATTTTATTTTATTTTAAAGATTTTATTTATTATTTGACAGACAGAGATCACAAGTAGGCAGAGAGGCAGGCAGAGAGAGAGAAAAGAGGAAGCAGGCTCCCTGCTGAGCAGAGAGCTTGATACGGAGCTCAATCCCAGGATCCTGAGATCATGACCTGAGCCGAAGGCAAAGGCTTTAACCCACTGAGCCACCCAGGTGCCCCAATCTCCCCTATTTTAAATCTCATCTAGGGAACACCTGGGTGGCTCAGTGGGTTAAAGCATCCAATTCTTCATTTTCGGCTCAAGTCATGATCTCAGGGTCATGAGAGGGAGTGGAGAGTCTGCTTGAGATTCGCTCTCTCCTTCTGCTCGTTCCCCACTGCCCATGCCCTTGCTCTCTCTCCCTCTCTCTCTTTCCCTAAAATAAATAAATAAATCTTCATTAAAAAAATAAATAGGGGCGCGCCTGGGTGACTCAGTTGTTAAGCATCTGCCTTTGGCTCAGGTCATGATCCCAGAGTCCTGGGATCGAGCCCGCATTGGGCTCCCTGCTCAGCGGGAAGCTTGCTTCTCCCTCTCCCACTCCCTCTGCTTGTGTTCCCTCTCTCACTGTATCTCTCTCTGTCAAATAAATAAATAAAATCTTTTAAAGAAATAAACAAAAATAGTAAATAATAAATAGGGTACATGGGTGGCTCAGTCAGTTAAGGGTCTGCCTCTGGCTCAGTTCATGATCTTGAGGTCCTGGGATGGAGCCTGGTATCGGGCTCCCTAATCAGTGGGGAGTCTGCTTCCCCTGCACCCTTTGCGCTCTTTCCTCCTAACCCCTGTTTGTGCTCTCTCTCTCAAATAAATAAAATCTTAAATAAATCAATCAGTCAATTTCAGCTAAAACATCACTTCTTCTGAGAAACCCTTACCCCACCCCAAGTCCTGCCCACAGCTAGTTCAATGTCTCCTGATCTATGTTTCCAGTACTCCTCCATAGTAACTCTTAGGGCATTTGACCCTTGCTATGACCTCAAACCAACCTGTCATTTCTTCCTCCATGCCCTAACACAGAACAAACACCAACCTGGAGGAAACAGATTGATAAGCTAAGCCTTTGCAAGGTATTAATAATCCGTTAAGCAGGTAAATCTACCTCTTCATTGCCATGCCCTCTCCTCAAGCCTGGAATGCCCCCCTTACACTCTTCTGAGTCTACCCTCTGGTAGAACCCCATTACCTGCCCCCACCCCAAGGTGTCAGCCTTCTCACAGCTCCTGGAGCATTTCCAGATTCAGCACAGGCTGTGTTTGGGGCGTGCTTCCCATCCTCACCATGGGAGAGGGGTTTATTGTGGGTTTTACTGTCTCTCCATCTGCCTCCTGCCCACCACAGTCTTCAGCAGTGCTGACCAAACACTGTTGGTTGGGCCAAGACCCTCAGCCCAGAACCCTCTCCCATCCCCACTGCCCCACTGTCCCCATGTTCCTGGTAGCAAATGGATCGATGGCTAGGGAATCCTAGCCAAAGGTCTTCTCACGCAAAGGCATGCGAACTTTGACCCAGGATAGGCTGTTTAGCTCCACATCAAGGACCTCTGACCTCCTGCCTGCCTCCCTCCTTCTCTGCCTGGTGATTCGGGGGCCCCTTTTTCTTGTGGACTGTTCACTGAGGCACGGTTGGCAATGAGAAGTGCAATGTCTCCCATAACCCTAGTAGCACCAGACTCTTGTCCAGGAGTAGAGGGAAAGACTGAGTCTGTCCATTTTGGGGCCCCTGAGGCTTTGCTGGATTGATACTGTGGTGGGTAGAGTCCTGGCCAGGAAGCAAGGGGCCAGAGTTCTAAACTCTACCTCAGGGCCTTTGCACTTGCCGTTCCCCCTCCCCCTGGAAAATTTCTCCCCAAATCTTCCTGTCTACTTCCTTATATATCACCTTCTCAATACACCTTCCTTAGTCATCCTATGTAAGACTAGACACTGACTCCCACTCCACTCTACCTTTCTTCTCAACTTGAGTTTTAATTTGTATACTTACAAACTTCAGGCTTCTCTCCCTCCCTCTGCCTGCCACTTCCCCGGCTTTTGTGTGCTCTCTCTGTCTCTTCTCTCTCTCACTTAAATAATTTTATTTATTTATTTGAGTGGGAGAGAGAGAAGAGAGAGATAGAGTTTATTTGTTTATTTGAGAGAGAGAGAACAGGGAGAGGTGCAGAAATTGAGAAAGAGGGATAAGCAGACTCCAGGCTGAGCGCAGAGCCCAGTGCAGGGCCTTGATCCCACAATCCTGAGATCATGACCTGAGCCAAAATCAAGAGTAGGACTCTTAACTGATGGAGCCACTCTGGCACCCCTCTTGTCTGTTTTGATCAATGCTTCATCAATAGCAAACCGGCACATTGTGGATGGTAAATGCATATTTGTTACATAAGGAAATGTGACACCCCCAAATGGGAAAACACATCTAGTTTTCAATAGCAGAGGCCTAGTGAGATTCTGGGTCTTTGTAGGCAGGGCACCAAGTCCAAGGTGGTCAGCTAAATGGATCTTCCCACCCCAGATCCTTTCTTTAAGAGATTGTCAATCATTCTGTTCCCAGCAGACAGGACATCAGGCACCATCCTACCTTCAGAAGCTCATCTCAGCCTGGCCCAGATCAGACATCCTACCTTAGGTCTCCTTCATTTCTCTTCAAGGCCAGCATCTGGACAAGACCACATGGCTAACCACATGGTTATGGTCACCAGAAGTTCTCACTTTCTTTCTGTTTCAAAGTCTCCTGCTTCCTTTCAATGGGGCCACAATTGGGTCCCCTACAATAATTGGCAGAGGGCCGGCTCTGGGGTGGCCCTCAACAGAGGGAGTGCTGCAGGATTGGGACGAGAGACCTCCATGTTTTGATAGGTGGGGAATGGCTGGGAAGGGGCAGACCTGGGAAACTGCACAGAGAAAGCTAGGGAGGGAGGGAGAGTGGCAATGGAGACGAAGGCAGACCTTCTTTTTCCTTTGTCTCTTCTTCCTTCAATAGCAACAGATAGGATTAATTTAGACCCATAGTATATGTCCCAATTCGACTAATTCCACTCAGGTTGGCAGTTGCCTTTACTATTGGAGGAATGTTTACCAAGCCAGGGAATTGTGAAAACAGCCTCGCAGGGAAATGTTTGACCTGCTAAAGAGGGTGCTGGGCATGCTCAGGGGAACGCTCCGATTCCCAGTTAGAAATGTCCTTTTATAGGGGTGCCTGGGTTGAACCTCTGCCTTCGGCTCAGGTCATGATCCCAGGGTCTTGGGATCCAGCCCCACATTGGGCTCTCTGCTCAGCGGGCAGCCTGTTTCCTCCTCTCTCTCTCTCTGCATGCCTCTCCGCCTACTTGTGATCTCTGTCTATCAAATCAAAAAAAAAAAAGAAGAAGAAAGAAAGAAAGAAATGCCCTTTTATATATAAACACCGAGATCTGCTGAGAGAGAATGTTTTCATCCTCTCATCAAAGCAAGTCCTCTGCTCTGGTCAGCCAAATGCTGCTGGATGATTTCCCACTGTCTCTGCCAAGGAGGTGGTCTCATTCCGACCTATCGGGGCAGAGCCTGGCCGCCCCACCAGCCAGGGTTTGGCCACTGGACCAATAGAGGAACCCTTTCCCAACTGCCCACCACCTGTAGGCACCTGATGGCCATTCTCCCCCCAACAACCTTGAGTTCTCTTCTTCCTAACACCTCCTCCACCCCTGTTTTGTGCAAGTGTCCTCCACCTTCCTTTCCTGAGCTATGTGCCTTTGGAGGAGACTGACCCTAACCCCCCAGCCTGAGGGAGTGGGTCCTGGCTGCTCTGCACCAGCCACTGTGGCCTCAGTTGCCTTGCTGGTGGTTGGATTAAACACAGATCCATGATAGGATTCTGGCCAATGATATGTAGGAGAAATCTGGTTCATGATAGGAATCTGGTTAAGAAAGACTGGTTAAGGGGCACCTGGATGGCCCAGTCAGTTAAGTGTCTGCCTTTGGCTCAGGTCATGATCCCAGGGTCCTGGGACTGAGTCCCGCATCGAGCTCCCCACTAAGCGGGAAGCTTGCTTCTCCTCTTATCTCTCCCCCTGCTCATGATCTCTCTCTCTCTCAAATAAATAAAATCTTTTTTTTAAAAAAAAAAGGCCCAGTTAATGATAACAACACATCAAAACCTTCAGAAAGAAATAAGAATTTAAAAAAAAGAAGAAGAAGAAAGAAGAATGTTTTTTGGACTGTTTGTGTTGTTTTGTGTGTGAAACAAGGTCCAACTGAGGCAGGTGCCAAGGAGCCTGGGAGGGACTGAAAGTCAAGGCACTGCTCTTCCTAAGGGTGTTGGGTCCTAGACATTGTCTGCACCACTGGCTTGGAAGACAGAGGCTCCCAAGAGCCTGAGAAGGCCTACCAAAGCCTCGTGACCAGCAGGGAAACAGAAGCCAAGAGCTAGCAGTATGGTGGAGAGAGACTGAGATTCTGCTTGAGTTTTTATTCTCCAGGTTAAAAGATAAGGAATGGTCGTCGGGTGTCTGCAAGTGGTGGGGCAGGTGGGATAGAGTTCCTAAGTTTGTCAAGTGGCCTGTCTGTGTCTGGTGGGGCAGCCAGGCTGTCCCCGATAGGTCTGAAAGAGACCATCTCCTTGGCAGAGACAGTGAGAGCACATCCAAGAACATTTGGCTGACAAAGTTTTTTTGTTTGCTTACTAAGACCAATTTGACTACAGCTGGGACCAAATACTTTCTGGAACACATTTTTGGTCATTTACTGAAAGCCATAGGAAGGACAGGGGAAGTCCCTTAATGAAAAAATGCTTCAAGGCAAGCTATTCTGAAAGCCAGGGTCAACTGGGACAGCTTTTGGGAAAGGCTTCTTCACTCTGAAAATGGATACATGGCAAGAGGTGCAGTCTCATCCCTCTGGCCCTTGTCATGTCTGAATGTGATGACTGGAACTGCAGCAGCTATCTTGTGATCAGAGGGAACCAGGTTGGGGCAAAAAGCTGAGTTTTCCAAGGATGGTATACCACAGATTTGCAAAGAATCCACTGATCATTCAGCGTCCTCGCAAGAAACAGGATCCATTCAAACTGGGTCATTGGGGAGAGTTTAATAAGGATGATTTACAAAGGTGTGGGCAGGGTTTGGGGAAACCAACACAGGATAGTGTGGTACCATACAATTAGTAACAGAGAGAAGTCCTCACTCTCTTAGGCCGGAACTTACAAGAAGAAGGAGGTTTCCCAGACCCAGAGAGAGACTAAGGAGAGGAGGACTGCCTGGCAGGAGCTGTGGCCTACCATAGTGACTTTGCTGGGACCCGTGGAGAAAAAGTACCCCAGTCTCATTCTCTTCCCACCTTCGTGTCTCATGTTTGTGCCCCCATTGATGCAACCCAACAAGGAGCCAGAAGATGGGGGAGCCCACTGATACAGTCTGCAGAGGTCAGTCTCTCGGTACACAGAGAAAAAGGGGGTTGGATCTGGAGGACAAGGAGGAGTTTCAGTAAGACAGCAATGATCTCATTCATCTGTTTGCCTGCTTGTTGTCAGTCTCCTCCCTGAAGGCAGGGCCTATCTTGTTCACTGCTGTAAGTTTTCTCCTAAAGCAGTGACTGGCATCACAATCTTTGCTCAGAGAATATGGCTGAACATCTGCTAGTGACAGGCACGGCACTCAAAACTGAGTGAATGAGAATACCGTTTGCCTCAAGTTGTCCAGTCTAGAGAGGGTGTAGGAAACCAAGCAATATGACGCTGGTGTGTTGGTACCACGGGAGAGCCATGCCCCCAAAGCGGAGGATCTGAACCAGAGTAAGGGCTCGGGGTGCCTCAAACTCGGGGCTGAGTGTGGGAGGATTTGCTCTCCTGGAGAGGTAGGAATCCTTTGTCATTAACGCATCCCAATACCACAATATAAGTTAGCTTTCCTAATCTGAAAGCAGTACATTTCCTGGAGGGTGTTTTTTGGCTGGGGAAGAAGGTTGGGAGAAGGGTAGGGTGTTCCAGGCAGAGGGAACAGCATATGTGAAAGCTGGCTGGAGGAATGAGAAGCTGCTTCCTTTGACTGGTGGGAAAGCTGTGTGAGAGGGAGGGGCTGGCAGGAAATGTGGAGAGAAGGGAGCAGGAACTGGCTTCCATGCTGAACTGAGTTGGAACTTTGTTTCAAATGCTTTAGGAAATTGCTGGAGGACTTGAAGTAGGGATAGGACACGCTCAGATTTTTTTTTTTAAAGATTTTATTTATTTATATGACAGAGAGAGATCACAAGTAGGCAGAGAGGCAGACAGAAAGAGAGAGAGGAAGAAGCAGGCTCCCTGCCGAGCAGAGAGCCCGATGCGGGACTCGGTCCCAGGACCCTGAGATCATGACCTGAGCCGAAGGCAGCGGCTTAACCCACTGAGCCACCCAGGCGCCCCAGGACACGCTCAGATTTTTTAAAAAATTATTTTGTTGGGACGCCTGGGTGGCTCAGTTGGTTGGACGACTGCCTTCGGCTCAGGGCGTGATCCTGGAGTCCCGGGATCGAGTCCCACATCAGGCTCCCAGCTCCATGGGGAGTCGGCTTCGCTCTCTGACCTTCTCCTCGCTCATGCTCTCTCTCACTGTCTCTCTCTCTCAAATAAATAAATAAAATCTTTAAAAAAAAAAAATTATTTTGTTGGGGTGTCTGGGCGGCTCAGTGGGTTAAGCCTCTGCCTTCAACTCAGGTCATGATCCCAGGGTCCTGGGATCGAGCCCCACATCAGGATCTCTGCTCGGCAGGGAGTCTGCTTCCCCCTCACTCTCTCTCTCTGTGTGCTGCTCTGCCTACTTGTGATCTCTCTCTCTGTGTCAAATAAATAAATAAAATATTTTTAAAAATTATTTTGTTTATTTATTTGAGAGAGAGAAAGAGAGGGAGAGCCCAGAAGGAGAAGCAGACCTCCTACTGAGCTGAGAGCCTGATGCGGGCCAGATCCCCAGGACCCTGAGACCATGCCCTGAGCCAAAAGTGGACGCTGAACTGACTGAGGCACCCAGGTGCCCCAGGATGTGCTCAGATGTTCAGTTCTGCAAGTTCAGGTCGGTGGCAGTGTGGATGGAGCAGGGACTGGAGGGGTGGGCTGGAGAGGGAGCCAAGTACTGCACTGGTCAACAGGGCAGCCAGGAGCCACGTGTGACTACTTCAATTTAAAATTAATTCTGGGGGCTCCTGGGCGGCTCTGGGTTAGGCCTCTGCCTTCGGCTCAGGTCATAATCCCAGGGTCATGGGATCAAGTCCCACACCAGGCTTCCTGCTTGTGCTCTCTCTCTCTCTCTTTCTCTGTCAAATAAATAAATAAAATATTTCAGAAAATTTAACTGGAATTCAAATTTAGGCTCTCAATTGCACTAACCACATTTCACGTGTTCAATAGCGGCAGGTGGCTTGTGACTACACTATCAGATGGCACAGACAGAAAACATTCCTAGCCCCCCAGAAAGCTCTATCAGATAACACTGGCCTGCAGGTGGTGAGATCAAGTAGGAGGTTCCTGCCAAAGTCCAGGTGGGAAGCATTTCTGACAGCCTTCCATAGACCGTGCCACAGCAATGAAGAGGAGTGAGACCCAAGAGGTATTTAAACCATAGAATCCTGAGAAGGCTGCTGGTGGTGAATGATAGAAAGAGACTTCCAGGGGTGCCTGGGTGGCTCAGTGGGTTGAGCCGCTGCCTTCGGCTCAGGTCATGATCTCGTCCTGGGATCAAGTCCCATGTCGGGCTCTCTGCTCAGGGGGGAGCCTGCTTCCCTCTCTCTCTCTCTGCCTGCCTCTCCATCTACTTGAGATCTCTCTCTGTCAAATAAATAAATAAAGTCTTTTAAAAAAAAGAAAGAAAGAAAGAAAGAGACTTCCAGGATTCCCAGGTTTCTGGCTGGGGTGACGATCAGAGGGAAAGTGTGTGTGCAGGGAAGTGACATGCTTCATTTGGGCACGACGAGGATGCTGTGAGAGGGGAGTCTCGGGGTGGACACATGCAACAGGTGATAAGATGGATGTCCAGGACTGATGCTCCAGGTCCATATCTCGTAGATTCAAGATCCCCTAGATTTAATGATTTAATCACCTGTGTCCACCAAGGTCCTCCTTCTCTGCCAGGTCTGGGCACAGAGACAAATGCTCTGCTGTCGAGGAGCCCACAGTCCTGGCTGAAGTTTGGGTTAGACAATGGACCAACCCAAAACTGAAGCTCCCTGTGGCAGAGCCATGGCAGAAGAGAGACTGGAGTGATGAGAGGCACAAAGGACTCACCCCACAAGGAACAGAAAAGGGGCTATCGATTACCGAGGGCTGAACAGCAGCCGACAAGGGGTATGCACTGAATAAATTCTTGGAGTGACCCAGGAGTGCCCTTTACTCTTCCGCTCACCTTAACCTTGGCCACACCCTGCTTGTTTCCCCTGGGATCCTCTCCTCAGGATAGGATTGCTACAAAGCTAGAACAGAGACAGCCCACCGTAAGCACGCAGCACAGAGCTTAGGGCACAGCAAGTGCTCAATCAGTTTTAACCGTAAGGACTATTGCAAGTTTCATAAAACTGACGTAGGAAATGTCCAAAGCAGAGTCTTCACAAAGCTCTTGTGCCGGTGAGCATTCTTACTTGGGCACGCTAACTTATTCAACAAATCTTGTTCTGAATTCATGCTGTGTGCCAGTTCCAGTGCTAGGAACTGGAGATAAGAAGAGAAGCAGAGGCTATCTTGAGGCTATCTTGACCTTTAAGCTCACAGTCCAAAGGGGGAGGCAGCATGAGAGTGCTGTCAAGGAGGGAAGTGTGGAGTCTGTGGATATTCAGAGGAGCCATGTGGTGGCAGTTGAGCAGGGTATAGAATGACAGGCCAGAGAATGCTCGGTGGGGGACTGAGTTTCAAGCAAAGGGATCAACATATGGAGAAGACGATGGGGGGTGGTGCGGGGGGTCACAGGGGCAAACAGAGCCAGAGAGGGGAGCAAGAGCTACTGCTGAAGCCTTTGGGTGCTAAGCAAAGGAGTTTGGTTTTTATCCTGAAATCTATGGGAAGCATTGAGGGATTTTAAAAAGGAAAGTAGTCAATACAAATTCCAGAATGGATAAAATGAAAAATATTAAAAATATTCCATGGTAAGGCGCCTGGGTGGCTCAGTTGTTAAGCTCAGGTCATGATCCCGGCATCTTGGGATCGAGCCCCGCATTGGGCTCCCTGCTCAGTGGGAAGCCTGCTTCTCCCTCTCCAGCTCCCCTGTCCTGTGTTCACTCTCTTGCTGTCTCTCTCCATCATGAATAAATAAAATCTTAAATATATATATGTATATATACATACATACAAATATTTATATTCCATGGTAGTGAGCATGGGAGGCGTAGACCCTCATATGTGAGTGTATCTATGGTTCAAGAACGCTGAAAAATCTTATGGTAGAATCTACTAGCACTGGATATGTGTCTAGCCTCTGATCTAGAATGCCTACTCATGGGTCTATACATAGCAGAAATACATACAAATAGATGTGGAAGGGGTGCCTGGGTGGCTCAGTTGGTTAAGCATCTGACTTCAGCTCAGGTCATGACCTTGGGGTCCTGGGATAGAGCCTTGCATCTGCTCAGCAGGGAGCCTGTTTCTCCCTCTCCCTCTGCCCCTCCGCTGTATGCTCAATCTGTCTCAGTCTCTCTTTCCTTCTCTCAAATAAATAAATAAAATCTTCTTTAAAAATCTATTAATTAAAAAAATATTCCATGACCAGGACACCTGAGTGGCTCAGTGGTTGAGCATCTACCTTTGGCTCCGGTCATGATCCCAGGGTCCTGGGAGGGAATGCAGTGAGGTCCTTGCTTCATGGGGAGTCTGCTTCTCCCTCTACCTGCCACTCCCCTGCTTGGGCTCTCTCTCTCTCTCTAACAAAAAAGTGAGTAAAATCTTAAAAAAAAAAAAAAAATTCCTTGACCAAAAAAAGAGTACACACAGCATGATTTCATTTATATAAAGACCAGAAACAGGGCGCCTGGGTGGCTCAGTGGTTAAGCCGCTGCCTTCGGCTCAGGTCATGATCTCAGGGTCCTGGGATCGAGGCCCACATCGGGCTCTCTGCTCAGCAGGGAGCCTGCTTCCTCCTCTCTCTCTGCCTGCCTCTCTGCCTGCTTGTGATCTCGCTCTGTCAAATAAATAAATAAAAAAAACTTTAAAGACCAGAAACAGACACAACTCATCTACACTATTAGAAATTGAGGTTGTGGTTACACTTGGGGAGGGTTTAGGGTGTAGGTAATGTTCTGTGTTTTGATCTGAGGGCTAGGTATGTGGCTTTGTTAAATCTGTAAAAATTCATCGAGCTGTGCATGATAGCTGCACTTTTCTGAATAGATCTTATAACTTAATTAAAAGTTTTAAGATTTTTATTTTTATTTTTTTTAAATCTATTAGTTTTATTTCTTTATTTATGTTTAAAGATTTTATTTGTTCATTTGAGAGAGAGAGCACAAGCAGGGGAGTGGCAGGCAGAGGGAGAGGGAGAGGGAGAAGCAGACTCCCTGCTGAGCAGGGAGCCCAACATGGTAGATCCCAGGACCCTGGGATCATGACCTGAGCTGAAGGCAGATGTTCAACCATCTGAGTCATCCAGGTGCCCCAAAAGTTTAAATATTTTTATTAAAAATAAAGATAGTCTGTCATGCACAAGTTCAAATATTTTATATAGATACTCCATCCTCAAGGAGGGGAAGCAGTCCCCCCTCCTTGGGGGTCCCCACTCCATAGGTGTGGACTGCTCACAGCAACTTGCTTCCAAAGAGCACAGTAAGGAAAGGGGAGGAAGGAGTGACTCCCCATGCAGAAACTTGACAAATACTACTTCAGCCAGCTGACCAAGGCCAACATCACCCATCCTGAGTCAGGCTGACAATATACAGCCTTGACATGATGTGACTAAGATGGCACTTTATTTCTTGGTCTTCCTACCAATAACCCAATAACCTTTATCATGAAAGAAACAGACAAATTCTGTACTGGGCATTCTACAGAACACTTGACAGGTACTCTTGAAAACTGTCAAGGTCATCAAAAACAAAGATAGTCTGAGACATGTCACAGCCAAGGGGAGCTTAAAGAGACATGACCACTCATTATATTGTGGTGTGTTTCTTGATGGGATCCTGAAGAAGACATCAGGCAAAAGCCAAGGAGATCTGAATAAAGTAGGACTTCAGTTCATTGAAGAATGAGAGCAAGAGAGAGAGAGAGAGAGTAAGAGACAGAGGTAGAGACGAGGGTGAGGAAGGGGGGAGGCAGGGCGGGAAGGAGGTTGGGGGAGAGAGACACAGACAGAAAGAGAGAAATCGTTTTCTGTAAACAAAGCTTAGCCTAGCCTCCGACCTCAATCATTTTATTGTGAGAGCTGAACCCAGTAGCATCTCTACTGGAAACAGGAAATAGTTGTCCTTTCTCTCAGCCAAGGTCTTCAAACATGCTCTGCAGATCTATCAGACTTCCCAACCTTGCCCCTTGACCTCAGCCCAGTTTGACCCCACAGCTTTCTCATTTTCCGGAATTAGAGAGCCCAGGCCAATCGAAATCAAAATTGGCTGCTCGTATCCAATTTAGGGTGCATTCCCAGCCTCCTGCGGACCCAACCAGACTCCATAGGAAGGGGAGGAATTGGCTCTGTTTCTGTACTCCTTCCTTTCACTGCCCCTGCCACCTTGCTGGCCTCTCCATAAGGGAGAGTGAACGGGGAGGGTGCTGAAGGAAAAGCCAATCTCTTTTTATTTGGCTGACCTTGTGTATCTTCTCTCTGGGTTAAGGATGACTTTACGTAGCAGATGTTCCACTGACAGCTTTTCATCAAGTGTCTTAGAGTCCCAGCTGTCCTCCACATCACAGAGTCCCCTGATGGACCCTGGCTGACATCTTGCCCGCCCCCTCCCCCCAGCTCACTCCGGAAGGCATCTCCTCTCCTCTGCAGCGAGGTCCTAGGTCCTATCCCTACCTGGTCTACCTGGCTCTCAGGAGACTCATATCTTGTCAGCCCCTCCCCACAGTCCAGGGGTGCTTTTCAAACCGGGGCATAGAGCACTGGTCCAGAGTAGTCTTCTGAAGGTCTGGGTCTCAGCTCTAACACAGGGATCTGGAACCTAGAACAAACTACACAACTTCTCTGAGTTTCTATTGCCCCGTTGTAATATCAAAAAAGTAGTAATTTCCATTCTACAGGATTACTGAGAAGGTTTTTTGATCATACCTGTAAAGCTCTGAAAACAATGGGCCCATGACTATCAAGCTCTATAAAGTAGGTGATGGGTATGCAAATTTATGCAAATGAACAGTTCCCCTCCCCCTTCTCCAACCCACCTGGACTCCTGACTGGGAGGGGGAGACCATTCTCCCCTTTTGCAGGTATCCTCCTCTCAGAGCTATAGGGTCTCCTGGCCTCTCCTCACTTGGCTCCTTGAGATGGACAGTTCCTCCTGCCTTCATCAGGGGAGGAGAGAGAATCACCATGGAACTCCTTACCAAGCAACAGTCCTCTTGCTACCTTAAAGCTCCTTTACTTTCACTGAACGCTGGCTGGTGTACCTTCCCCTAGGACCTTGACAGCTGACATTTGCCGTATCTACTCTCTCTCCTCTCTCTATACATACGCACATGGATATACACTTTTAAACAGAATCATTTATTTTTAATTCAAATTCAATTAATTAACATACAGTGTACTATTAGTTTCAGAGGTGGAGTTCAGTGATTCATCAGTCTTATATAACACCAAGTGCTCATTACATGATGTGCCCTCCTTAATGCCCGTCACCCAGTTACCCCCACCCCTTCACCCCCCTCCCCTCCAGCAACCCCCAGTTTGTCTCCTATGATTAAGAGTCTCTTGGGGCGCCTGGGTGGCTCAGTGGGTTAAGCCTCTGCCTTCAGCTCAGGTCATGATCCCAGGATCCTGGGATCGAGCCCCGCATCGAGCCCTGCATCGAGCCCTGCATCGGGCTTTCTGCTCAGCGGGGAGCCTGCTTCCCTCTCTCTCTCTGCCTGCTTCTCTGCCTACTTGTGATGTCTGTCTGTCAAATAAATAAATAAAATCTTTAATTTAAAAAAAAAGAGTCTCTTATGGTTGGTCTTCCTCTCTGATTTCATCTTTAAACAGAATAGCTTAAAGGTAAGTTGCAGAGGGATGCCTGGGTGGCTCAGCGGTTAAGTCTCTGCCTTCCGCTTGGGTCATGATCCCAGGGTCCTGGGATTGAGCCCCGCAGTGGGCTCTCTGCTCAGTGGGGAGCCTGCTTCTCCCTCTGTCTGCCACTCCCCATGTCATGTGCCCTCTCTTTCTCTCTCTCTGACAGATAAATAAAGAAAAAAAGAAAAAAAAGTAAATTACAAAAATCATGACACTTTACCCCTACATGTTACAACATTGATCTCCTAAGATTTCCTACAACATCCTCCCACATAACAGCAATGCTATGTTCACACCTAAGAAAATTCACATGAGGACAGCCTGGGTAGCTCAGCCTGTTAGGTGTCTGCCTTTTGGCTCAGGTCATGATCCCAAGGTCCTGGGATGGAACTCTCCCCCCTCAGTCGTTGCTCCTCCCTCTCCCTCTACCCCTCTCCCCAGTTGCGCACATGCTCTCTCTTTCTCTCTCTCTCACATAAATAAATTAAATCTTTTTTTTAAAGGAAATTAATTAATTAATTAATTCCATAATATTTTCTAATCCCCTGCCCATGTTCAAGTGCCAAAATGTCTTTTGCAGCTTTAAAACATTTTTTTCTTGAAGTCTAGGGTCTAGCAAAATTGTCTTTTGCAGCTTTAAAACATTTTTTCTTAAAGTCTAGGGTCTAGCAAAATTTTACATATAGCATTTGGTTGTTCTGTCTCTAGGCTCTTCATTGTAGAAAGGGACTTTTTTTATTTGTTTATTTGTTTACTTTTTATTTATTTATTAAGATTTTCTTATTTATTTATTTATTTATTTATTTGAGAGAGAGAGAGAGAACACGAAAGGGGGGAGGGTCAGAGGGAGAAGCAGGCTCCCCATGGAGCAGGGAGCTCTGTCATGGGACTCGATCCTGGGACTCCGAGATCACAACTTAAGCTGAAGGCAGACGCCCAACCAACTGAGCCACCAGGCTCCAAGGACTTTTTATTTTTTAATGACAGTGACTGTTTTGAAGAATCTAAGTCAGTTGTCATGAGGAACAGACCACAGCATGGATATTCTTCATTTGATTTTTTTTAAGATTTTAGTTATTTGAGAGAAAGGGAGTAAGAGAGAGCATGAGAGGGGAGAGGGTCAGAGGGAGAAGCAAACTCCCAGGACTCAATCCCAAGACTCTGGGATCATGACCTGAGCCATAGGCAGTGGGTTAACCAACTGAGCCACCCAGGCGCCCTCTTCATTTGATTTTAAGTTTCTTTTCCTATCTTACCAAGAGGAAGGAGGGCTGAGGGGGTCACCCTAGAATGCAGGGTACTTTTCATCTCTTGTTTTCAGATTAAGGACTTGGGCTGAAATTCAGAGGTGTCCGAAGCATGCCCGTTCCCTACCTGGTTTTGCAGGTGGCCAGAGGGTTCCTACAGAGCACCGTTCCTGAGAGGAGGGGACCGGCCTGTTCCGAGGGCTCAGGGACAGGGTCTCTCCTCATGGGGACAGTGGAAAAGGAGCCTGGAACAACCCAGGAGACTTTTGCTCCTGGCACCCTGCCTGCCCTAGAGAGAAATGTCTATTGATCTTGGACCCTGAAAAGAGCTGGGCATTCCTCTCTAGGGACATAGCAATTCTCACTGAAGGGCTGCCCTGGGCCCTGGGTAGTAGGCGGAGCTGAGGGATCATGGCCCAAGGCCAAGGGCTGACCCTTCCAGTTTCATTTGGTGACTTTCATATCAGGTGACCAGGGTGGCCAGGCCAATCTGACAGAGGGTGGTATTTATAAAAGGTCCCCTCCCCCGAAGCCTGAAGCTCTGTACCAGCCTCCACAACCCTGCTCATCTCAAGCACCTGCCTCTACAGGTACCTTTCTTGGGCTCATTTTCCAGTCCCCGGGACCTCCCCCCTCCCCAGTATATCCTGGGGCCCAGTGGGGATGGAGGAATGAAGGGACCCTGGGTTAGGTGTAGGAGGTCTGAGTTCTAGTCCTTCCTGCCCAGCTCCAGACCTGTTTCTCCATTTTTCAGTTGGCAGCTTGGACAGGGCATCTCTAAGAACCCTTAGTGTGACTCAAATGGAGAGATGGGGAAGGGTCTCCACCCGGCACGAAGGCAGCCATGCCTCTGGCTGCAGCCCAACCTCAGCCTCTAAGACTGTGAGGAGCTAGGGAGGAGAGGCTCTTCTTGGATGTCATAACGAAGGCCTTGGGAGAGGGGCCATCACCAGTCATTTGTATCAGCCCTGGGTGGGACCTTCGCCTCCTTGGTGTTGCTGGGTGGGCGTAGCAACCTGTTCCCTGAGTAGGAGGAGGTATTGGCAGGAAGCCAGCCTTGGCAGGGACCCTTTGGCATAATACCCAGGATAAGCCTGAGCTGGGGGCTGGCAAGGGTGCGTCTCTGTTTTGAAGTGTCATTTGCCTCCCCTCCAGCCTCAGAATTGGAGACAGCAGTGATGGGCAGAGGGGAGGGTCAGGACTCAAAGTGCAGACACTCAGGTTGGGCATTTCGAGATTCTTTTCCAAGCCTCAGATTCTGCAATGCTCTCAGGGTGAGCTTCTATGACACAGGACCCATGGTGGGTGTCACCTAGCCTTTCTGGTGTCCATCTGGGAGCCAAGCACCAAACATATGTCAGTGCTTATTGCTTGAGCAAGTGAATGAAGGAAGGAATGAAAGGCTCCATCTTGACATTCAGCCTGGCTCCTCCGTCTTCTCCAGCAGTGAGCACAGATGGCCTGGTCCCCGATAGCTACAGAGCTGCTCCTGGTCTCCGCCGTCTTCTGCCTGGTACTCTGGGTGGCCAGGGCCTGGCAGCCTCGGGTTCCCAAAGGCCTGAAGAGTCCCCCAGGGCCATGGGGATGGCCCTTGCTGGGGAACGTGCTGACCTTGGGGAAGACCCCACACCTGGCGCTGACGAGGCTGAGCCAGCAATACGGGGATGTGCTGCAAATCCACATTGGCTCCACACCCGTGCTGGTGCTCAGCGGCCTGGACACCATCCGGCAGGCCCTAGTGCAACAGGGGGATGATTTCAAGGGCCGGCCTGACCTCTACAGCTTCACTCTGGTTACTGATGGCCAAAGCATGACCTTCAACCCAGACTCTGGACCAGTGTGGGCTGCGCGCAGGCGCCTGGCCCAGAACGCCCTGAAGAGCTTCTCCATCGCGTCAGACCCGGCTTCCTTGTGCACCTGCTACCTGGAAGAGCACGTGAGCAAGGAGGCAGAGGCCCTCCTCGGCAGGCTGCAGCAGCGGATGGCAGAGGCGGGGCGCTTTGACCCCTACAACGAGGTGCTCTTCTCCGTGGCCAGTGTCATTGGTGCCATGTGCTTTGGGAAGCGCTTCCCTCAGAGCAGTGAGGAGATGCTCAGCCTTATAAGCAGCACCAATGACTTTGTGGAGACGGCCTCCTCTGGGAACCCTGTGGACTTCTTCCCCATTCTCCGGTATCTGCCGAACCCTTCCCTGCAGAAATTCAAGGCCTTCAACCAGAAGTTCTTTCGGTTCCTGCAGAATATTGTCCAGGAGCACTACCAGGACTTTGACGAGGTGAGCCCAGGGTGTTGGTGGTGAGGGGGCACCCTGCAGGGCCTGGGGGTGGCCCCTCTCACCCAGCCTCCAGGTACGCACACAGCTGAGGAGCTACCAAGGCCCAGGAAGGCTCTGGAATGCATTGGATCAGCTGCTTGACCTGGGACCAATGCCTCTCCCTCTGGGGCCTCCATTTCCTCATCCAACTGCCTCCCTCTCAGGATTGTTCAAAGCCCCAAAGATATTTGCCTGTGAATGAGGCCCTGGCAGAGACCTGCAATGTGGGGGGCTATTATCAGGAGAAGGCTCTTGTTCTGCAGGAATCTGAACCCAAACAGAAGCTAATCCGCAGCTCAGGTGGCACTGGCTTCCCAGTACTCCCCTACAAAGCCCTCCTTTGAAATTTGACCCCGGGGTTATTGGGAGGAAGGGCACCCAGGGCTGCTACCAGCTACCCCTGGAACCCCAGCTAACTGCCTGGAGGCCCCGTAGGAGAGCCATGGGGGGAAGGGCAAGGTCCAACCTGGAAGTGCCAGGATGCCCCAAGCTTGTGTCCCCACAGAGCAACATTCAGGACATCACAGGCGCCCTCCTGAAGCACAATGAGAAGGGCTCCAGAACTAGTGCTGGTCACATCCCCCATGAGAAGATCGTCAACATTATCAACGACATTTTTGGGGCCGGTAGGAACCAGACCCATACCTTTTCTATCCACCAGTACCCACTGTCCACACACAGACTTGCCAGGCCCCTGAGTCCATCCGATCATTGGCTAACCACACAGCAGGTGGTGTGGGATACAGACCCCTGGCCCATATTCCGGGTCCGAGTCCAGGTGGGCCCAAAAACTCCCAGTGGAAATTCAGCTAAACCCCTCTCTGCCTCTGGGCCTCAGTTTCCCCACCTCAACAATAAAGGGTTCTTATCCTGTAAGTCTAGATCCCTGTAATGCCAGCAGCTAATCTTGAAACTAGTGATTCAAATTAGTGTTGAGGAGACCGGGTCTCTACCCTCAAGAAACTCATGGGGGTTGGAGAATGTAGGGGGAAGGGGGCAGAGAAACCCACAGCTGGTGTGTAAGTTCTGGATGCTTAGTAAATGCTGGTTTCTTGTTCTTGTCTTCTTCCCTTCCTCACCTTGTGCCATGCTGGCCAGGATTTGACACCATCACAACGGCCATCTCCTGGAGCATCATGTATCTTGTGACAAACCCTGAGATACAGAGAAAGATCCAGGAAGAGTTGGGTATGTGGTTGAGATGCATGAGCTAAGAGAAGTCTTGGGATCCCCAGGTCATTTTTCCCATGTACATGTAGTTGTTTTGTGCCTACTATGAGTCACGCCTGGACATACAGTGGTGCCCACCCTTGCCTTGAACGTGCTAGAGGCAGGGTCGTTAGCGGGCCTCACATATAAAACAGGCATAGTACCACGTAATAGGGGACTTTGACGCCATGGAGGCAGTCAGGACATCCCTAAGCCTTGTCTGGTCTGTGTTCCACAGACAGAGTGATTGGCAGGGCCCGGCAACCCCGGCTCTCCGACAGACTCCAGCTGCCCTACCTGGAGGCCTTCATCCTGGAGCTCTTCCGACACACCTCCTTCGTCCCCTTTACCATCCCCCACAGGTAAGGCCAGCTTATCCTGCCCTACCACCATTATAGTCCTCGCCATGTTTCTTCCTCCCATCTTCTTAGCCCTGGCCCTGGCTCAGACCTTGGCCTCCGTTCTGGCCGTGTCACCAGACCCTCAGCCTCTAGGCTGTCCCTAAGCAGTCCAACCATGATCAAACCACCCAGCTGTCAGGAGAGAGTCACACTCCTGACCTCAGTTCTCCTTCACCTCTGCACACATTCCCTCCCTGCAAGTACTCTCAACCCAGCCATACTGGCCTCAGTGGACCTGGCTGGCAAGACACAGTCAACCTCCAATTTTACTTATGCTGGACCTTCTGCCTGGAATGCCTCCTAACCTCTTCTGCTACCAGAATCCCATCCTCACCCAAGGTCAATCCTGACACAAACTTGCCCTTCACTGGCAGGCTTTCTTGACTCATCCAGCTGGCACAGCTTCACTCTCTGATAGACTGTAGGACTTCCAGTCATTTGTCCTTGATCGTGTCCTGGGATTTTAACAATGTCAAGAGAGTTAGTGAACATTTACTTCTACCCAAACATTGGTCTAGTTATTCCCAGACTAAAAGGCCCGACTCCTCAGCCCGGGTGGGAACTCCCCAGGGCTAGCCCAGGCTGCCTGTTTCTTGGCTCCAAAGTATGGCCAAGAGCACAGCTGGACACAAACGAAAATTTGTAGACACTTGCTGAAGTTGAAGAACAGGAGCTGAGGGAAGGGGAGGACAGTTTCACCCTCCTCTGCTCCTGATACTTCCTCCCAGTGTGGAGACTGTGGTGGACAAGTTATTGGCGTTGGGGAGAGCGGTTAGTAGAAGAAGTAGGTTCCAGAGACATGCCCCAGTGTTCCTGCCCTGATCCTGACAGAGACCTCTTCCCTCCTCAGCACAACAAGGGACACGATACTGAAAGGCTTCTACATCCCTAAAGAACGCTGTGTCTTTGTAAACCAGTGGCAGGTCAATCATGACCCGTGAGTATACCTCCCCCACTGAAAACTCCATGAGATTCAGCAGACAGGAAGGCTCTTTGTCCCCCTAGGAACTGGGTATAAATAAAGGAATGGGGCCTCAATTGCCATACAGACTCTGTTGTAAGTACTTAAACATAGGTCCGTGTTTTTCAAACATTGTACACAGGAAATGACCAGAAGGTTGGTTAGATTAGGGGACCTCATTCCCCAAGATTCCACTTTGGTAAGCAAACTGGAATCCCTCAGGCAATTGTGATGTCAATGGCCCAGGGACCTCTCTTTGGAAAATCCCACTCTGCCTGTAGGTAGGGGGACCATATAATTTACCATCCAAACTGAGGCACTTCTGAGTGTGAAAAGGGATGCTGTCAACAATGACTCGAAAACAATAAAGCATAAACCAGGTTGTACTGCTGATTCCCCTTTATATTGAGTAGGCTGGACATGTTTTCCTTCTTTTAATTTCTTTTAGTTGAAGTGTTATTTCTTTAAAATAACAAATAGATATGATAAAGCACCATTTGCAAGACCAATCGTTTTAGAGAGAGCGTTGTAAAAGAAATAAGCATGAAAGTACAGTTTGGTTCCTCTCCATTCTCTTCTCAGTACTCTCAATCTAGTCTAACACTTGTGCCACCCACAGAAGTCTCCCCCCAGGCTTTTCTTCCCAGGGTGTCCCCCCACCCCAGCCAGAAATTCCATCTCCTCTGTTCCTCTTGCAGAAAGGTGTGGGGAGATCCATCCAAGTTCCGACCAGAGAGATTCCTTACCGCTGATGGCACTGCAATCAATAAGACCTTGAGTGAGAAGGTGATACTCTTCGGCATGGGCAAGCGCCGGTGCATAGGAGAGGTCATGGCCAAGTCGGAGATCTTCCTCTTCCTAGCTATCTTGCTGCAGCGGCTGGAGTTCAGTGTGCCAGCCGGTGTGAAAGTAGACCTAACCCCTATCTATGGGCTGACCATGAAGCACCCCCACTGTGAGCATGTCCAGGCACGGCCACGCTTCTCCACCAAGTGAAGAAGGCACCAGCATGCCAAGGCAGGGGGAGGGGTAAGGATCATCTATGGGGCCTCAACCCTTATTTTTTTTCCTTTTTCTTAAATAAAAGCTTTATGGAGGTATAATACACAACCATACAATTCACCTTCCAATGGCTTTTAGTATATGCACAGATCTTTGGGCATTCCTGGACCCCGTTTCAACATCAGGGGGAGATACACACACACACACACACACACACACACACACACCACCAAGCAATTCTCAGACCCCAACAGGGTGTCCAAGAATTCAACTCAATTCTGACACTACCTACCCAGATATAGTATGACACGTCACAGGTTAAGAACTCAGTCCTACAAGATTGCCCGTCACCCCTGACATCAGTTGCCAGTCACAAGCCCCAGGCTGTTACCTGTGCTTCTGATCAACCAATTTCAGATTGGAGGTTCCAACAACCTCCTCCTTAGGTTCTTTAATTTGTTAGAGTGGCTCACGAAACTCAAGGAAACACTCAGGTTTACCAGTTTATTAAAGGATATGACAAAAGATATGAATCAATTGCCAAATGAGGAGATACACAGGGCGAGGTCTGGGAAAAGAGGACCTCCGTGCCCTCTCCAAGCACCCCACTCTCCCCCTTTTCTGTATGTTCACCCACCTGAAGCTCTTGATCCCAGTCCTTTTGGGATTTGATGGCGGCGTCATTGCATACTCAGGACTGACTAAGGCTTTGGCCATTGGCTGACTGATCCTCCAGCCCTTTTCGCCTCCCTGAAGGTTAGGGAATAGGACTGACCCAACACTCTAATCACATGGTTGGATGTCCTGGCAACCTGCTCCTGCCCCTGAGTACAATCCAAACATTACCTTCATTAATATAACAAAAGATCCCCTCATCATTTTCAACACCTAGGAAATTCCAAGGGTTAGGGGAGCCAGGAGCCAGGATCTGTGGGCAAAGACCAAATATATATGAAAAATGTATGTTTGGTCATCTGAACGACCGAATATATATTTCTTATAAATCACAATATCAAAACAGAGTTGTACTACCGTACCATAATCAATTTAAGAACCTTCTCATCCACTGGAAAAGAAAGCTCATACCAGTGAGCAATCACTCCCTATTTCCCCTTAACCCAGTTCCATATCCCACTAGTTCTAGACAACTACAAAACTACTTTCTGTCTCTATAGATTTGCCTACTTTGGACATGTCATACAAACATAATTATACAAGAAATGGTCTTTTGTTAGTGGTTTCTTCACTTAGTGTAATGTTTTCAAGGTTCATCCATGTTGTAGCATGTATCAGTAAACCCTGGTTTCTTGAGTCCTAAGAGAAGGCCCAGGTTTGTTTCCTCAGTCACTGATGGGTACATTGTTCACTGCTCTCTCTTCTCTCCTTTCCTGTTTGACCCAAGTCTTTGAACACTTGTAGGGAATATGAAGGAAGTGACCCACACTTATGGCCAAACCCAGATGGCTGAATGGGAATCCCTCGTGTTCCATTTTCAAAACATCTGACTTCTCACAAGACCTTGATTTGTTCATGCACAGCCAGGGGAGCGGAAGCTCCCAGGAAGTGCTTGGGTTATCTGCAAAAGGCCCAGGTCTCATCAAAGGGCACTATCAAAAGATTGAAAACATAAGCCACAGAATAGGAGAAAATATTTGCAAATCATATATCTGATAAGGGATTGATATCCAGAATATACAAGTAAATCCTACAAATCAACAAGAAAACAAACAATTCAAAAATGAATAAAAGAGTGATGACTGATGCCTGAGTGGCTCAGTCATTAAGCATCTGACTTCGGCTCCGGTTATGATCCCAGGGTCCTGGGATCCAGCCCTGCACCTAGCTCCCTGCTCAACAGGAACCCTGCTTCTCCTCTCCCTTTGCCATTCCCCCAACTTGTGCTCTCTGTCTCTCTCAATGTCTCTGTCAAATAAGTAAATACAATCTTTAAAAAAAAAAAAATCTATGAGGGGCGCCTGGAGGGCTCAGTGGGTTAAGCCTCTGCCTTCGGCTCAGGTCATGATCCCAGGGTCCTGGGATCGAACCCGCACTGCATCTGGTTCTCTGCTCAGCAGGGAGCCTGCTTCCTCCTCTCTCTCTGCCTGCCTATCTGCCTGCTTGTGATTTCTGTCTGTCAAATAAATAAATAAAATCTTTTAAAAAAATCTATGATTGGTGCACCAAAGACGAAGTGAAAGAAATCTACACACACCACTACACAGATGCACATACACGATATACAAGTTAAGAAAATACAGAAAATTAGTAATTGTGGTAAGTACTACAAAGAAGACTGTCCACTCACTTTTTTCTTTGTTTGTTTGTTTGTTTGTTTTTCAAAAAAAGAGAAAGAAAGAAAAGAAAAGCTACATAAAACTGACAAACTTTTAGCTAGAATCACCAAGAATAAAAAGAGACTCAAATCAGTAAAATCAGAGGAGACTTAGAACTGATACAACAGAAATACAAAGGGTCATAAGAGACAACTATGAACAGTTATATGCGAACAAATCAGAGAACCTGGAAGAAATGGGTAAGTTCCTAGAAACATGTAACCTAATATGCTGTCTGATTTTAAACTACACTACAAAGCTATAGTAATCAAAACAGTATGGTATTTGCATTAAAATTTACACACAGGGTGCCTGGGTGGGTCGGTTGATTAGTGGTTTGCCTTCAGCTCAGGTCATGATCCCAGGGTCCTCGGACAACTGCCCCCCATCGGGCTCCCTGATTGGTGGGGAGCCTGCTTCTCCTTCTCCTTCTGCCTGCCACTCCCCCTGCTTGTACTGTCTCTCTCTCTGTTGAATAAATAAATGAAATCTTTAAAAAAAATGATTAAAAAATAAATAAAATAAAATAAAACGGACCTGTAGATAAATGGAACAGAATACAGAGCCCAGAAATAAACCAATGAAGGGCACCTGGGTGGCTCAGTCACTAGCCTATGTGATTCTTTTTTTTTTTTTTAAGATTTTATTTATTTATTTGAGAGAGAGAGACAGTGAGAGAGAACATGAGCGAGGAGAAGGTCAGAGGGAGAAGCAGACTCCCCACGGAGCTGGGAGCCCGATATGGGACTCAATCCCGGGACTCCAGGATCATGACCCGAGCCGAAGGCAGTCGTCCAACCAACTGAGCCACCCAGGCGCCCCTAGACTATGTGATTCTTGATCTCAGGGTTGGAAGTTTAAGCCCCACACTGGATTTAGAGATTACTTAAAAATATAATCTTAGAGAGGACACCTGGGTGGCTCAGTGGGTTAAGCATCTGCCTTTAGCTCAGGTTGTGATCTCAGGGTCCTGGGATCGAGCTTTGCATCGGGCTCTCTGCTCAGCGGGGAGCCTGCTTCTCCCTCTCTCTCTGCCTGCCTCTCTTCCTACTTGTGATCTCTCTCTCTTTCTGTCAAATAAATAAATAAATAAAATCTTTTTAAAAAATAAATAAAATAAAATCTTTTTTAAAAAGAAAGAAATGCATGCATATATGGTCAATTAATTTAAGACAAAGGAGCCAAGAACATACAATGGGGAAAGGACCGTCTCTTCAATAAATGGGGCTGGGAAAACTGGACAGACTAATGCGAAAGAATGAAACTGAACAGTATCTTAACCCGTATACAAAAATAAACTGAACCAAATTAGACCAAAGATTTGAACATAAGACCCGAAACCCTAAAACTCCTAGAAGAAAACATAGGCTCCTATGTTTTCCTTAGTTCTGTGACATTGGTCTTGGAGATGATATTTTGGGTTCTCAAAAGCAAAGGCAAGAGAACCGAAAATAAGCAAGTGGAACTACATCAAACTAAAAATCCTCTGAACGGCAAAAATAAGTAATCAACAAAATGAAAGTGCAGCCTACTGAAAAAAAATATTTACAAATCATATATCTATCTGTTAAGTGGTTACTATCCAAAATATATAAAGAATTCATATAACTCAATAGCAAAAAATAGAAGGAAACAGTAAAAATGGACAGAAGGTCTAAATAGACATTTTTCCAAAGAGGATGTACAGATGGCCAAAATATATTGAAAAGAGGCTCAGCATCTCTGATCAGGGAAATGCAAGTCAAAACACAGTGAGATATCACCTTGCACCTGTCAGAATGGCTTTTATCAAAAGGAGAAGAAATAAGAAATGCTGATGAGCATGTGGGAAAAAAGCACACACTGTGTAGTTGGTGGGAATGTAAACTGGTAAGGCCATTATGGAAAACAGTATGGAGATTCCTCAAAAAAATAAAAATAGAATTCCTATATGACCCAGCAATTCCTCTTCTAGGTATTTTTCCAACAAAAACAAAAACACTAACTTGAAAAGATGTATGCGTCCTCATGTCCGTTGCAACATTATTCACAGTAGCCAAGATACGGAAGCAACCTAAGTGTCCATCAACGAAGAATGGATAAAGAAAACATGACACACACACACACACACACACACACACACAGGAATATCATTCAGCCATAAGAAAGAAGGGACTCTTGCCATTTGTGACAATATGGATGAGTCTTGAGGGCATATGCTAAGTAAAATAAGTCTGACAGATCTCATCTGTATGTGGAATCTAAGACAAAAAGTAAATAAATAAATCCAACAATCAAACAAACTGAGCTCATAGATAAAGGGGACAGATTGATGGTTTCCAGAGGGAGTGGGGGGGTGGAGAGTGAAATGGATGAAAGGGGTTAAGAAGTACAAACTTCCATCTATTAAAATAGATAAAATCACTGGGATATAATATACAGCATGATGACCATAATTATCTATACTGTATTATATATTTGAAAGTTGCAAAAACAGGGGCGCCTGGGTGGCTCGGTTGGTTAAGCATCTGCCTTTGGCTCTGGTCATGATACCAGGGTTCTGGGATCGAGCCCTGCGTTGGAGTCCCTGCTCTGCAGGGAGCCTGCTTCTCCCTCTCCCTCTGTCTGAACCTCTCCTGCTTGTGCTCTCTCTCTTTCAAATAAATAAATCAAATCTTAGAAAGAAAGAAGGAAGGGAAGGAGGAAGGAAGGAAGGAAGGAAGGAAGGAAGGAAGGAAGGAAAAGTTGCTAAAACAGATCTTAAAAGTTCTCATCACAAGAAAAAAATTGTAACTATGTATGGTGGTGGATGTTAACTAGACTTACTGTGGTGACCATTTTGCAACGTCTATAAGCATTGACTCATGTTGTGCACTGAAACTCATATAACGTTTTATGTCAATTTTATCTCGGTTTAAAAAAAGCTAGTAGGGAAGCTCTATTTTTAATTTCTTGAGGAATCTCCACACTGTTCTCCAAAGAGGCTGCACCAACTTGCATTCCCACCAATAGTGTAAGAGGGTTCCCCTTTCTCCACATCCTCTCCAACACATGTTGTTTCCTGTTTTGTTAATTTTGGCCATTCTAACTGGTGTAAGGTGATATCTCAATGTGGTTTTAATTTGAATCTCCCTGAGGGCTAATGATGATGAGCATTTTTTCATGTGTCTGATAGCCATTTGTATGTCTTGATTGGAGAAGTGTCTGTTCATATCTTCTGCCCATTTTTTGATGTGTTTGTCTGTTTCGTGTGGGTTGAGTTTGAGGAGTTCATTATAGATCCTGGATATCAACCTTTTGTCTGTACTGTCATTTGCAAATATCTTCTCCCATTCCGTGGGTTGCCTCTTTGTTTTTTTGACTGTTTCCTTTGCTGTGCAGAAGCTTTTGATTTTGATGAAGTCCCAGAAGTTTATTTTCGCTTTTGTTTCCTTTGCCTTTGAAATTAAAAATAGAGCTTCCCTACGACCCTGCAATTGCACTCCTGGGTATTTACCCCAAAGATACAGATGTCGTGAAAAGAAGGGCCATCTGTACCCCAATGTTTATAGCAGCAATGGCCACAGTCGCCAAACTATGGAAAGAACCAAGATGCCCTTCAACGGATGAATGGATAAGGAAGATGTGGTCCATATACACTATGGAGTATTATGCCTCCATCAGAAAGGATGAATACCCAACTTTTGTAGCAACATGGACGGGACTGGAAGAGATTATGCTGAATGAAATAAGTCAAGAAGAGAGACTCAATTATCATATGGTTTCACTTATTTGTGGAGCATAACAAATAGCATGGAGGACAAGGGGCGTTAGAGAGGAGTAGGGAATTTGGGTAAATTGGAAGGGGAGGTGAACCATGAGAGACTATGGACTCTGAAAAACAGTCTGAGGGGTTTGAAGTGGCGGGGGGGTGGGAGGTTGGGGTACCAGGTGGTGGGTATTATGGAGGGCACGGCTTGCATGGAGCACTGGGTGTGGTGAAAAAATGATGAATACTGTTTTTCTGAAAATAAATAAATTGGAAAAAAAAAGCTAGTAAACAACATGTTGGTGAGGATATGGAGAAATTATAACACTGTGCATTACTGGTAAGAAAGCAAAATTGTATAGTCACTGTAGAAAACAGTTTGGCAGTTCCTCCAAAGGTTAAACATCGAATCACCATATGACCCCCCCCCAATTCTGCTCTTTAGGTATAAACTCAAAAGAATGGAAAACAGGTGTTCAAAAAGCAACTTCTATAGGAATGTTTATAGCAACATTATTCTCCATAGTTAAAAGGAGGAAACAGCCCAAATGTACAACAGCAGATGAACAGATGAACACAATATCACATAGGAATAGAATGGAATATTATTTGGCCATAAAAAGGAATGACATCCTTACCCGTGTTACAACACAGATGGACTTTGAAACATTATGCTAAGTGAACTAAGGTGCACAAAGGACAGATAGCGTATGATTCCACTTGAGTGAAGCACATAGAATAGTTAAATTCAGGGAGATGGAAATTAGAACAGTAGTTAGTTACTAAGAGCTGGAGGGGGGATAGGGCATTATTGTCCAGGGGGTAGTTTTAGTTTGGGGTGATGACAAAGTTCTGCAGATGGACAGAAGTGATAGTTTCACAGCACTGTGGGTGTACTTAATGTCACTGAATTATAGGCTTAAAAATGGTTAAAATGGTAAGTTTTTTTAAAGATTTTATTTTTTAAAAATCTCTACACTTAACGTGGGGCTCAGACTTAAAACCCTGAGGTTAAGAGTCTCACACTCTCCAGACTGAGCCAGCCAGGTGCCTCTAAAATGGTAAATTTTGGGACACCAGGATGGCTCAGTTGTTAAACGTCTGCCTTTGGCTCAGGTCATGATCCCAGGGTCCTGGGATGGAACCCCACATCACAAGCAGGGAGCCTGCTTCTCCCTCTCCCACTCCCCCTGCTTGTGTTCCCTCTCTCTCGCTTTTTCTCTCTGTCAAATAAATAAATAAAATCTTTAAAAATAAAATGGCAAATTTTGTCATGTATACTTTACCACAATTTTTATTAAGCAAGTAATGCAAGGAAATAGTGTGTCAATAAAAAGAAATGAGCTACCAAGGCAAGGAAAAGACAGAGAAGAATTGTAAATGCATATCATTAAGAGAAAGAACCAAGTCTGGAAGTTTACCTACGTTATGGCTCCAACTATATGACATCTGGAAAAGGCAAAATGATGGAGACCGTAAGAAGATCTGTGGTTTCCAGGAGTCTTGGGAACTGGGGGAGAGATGAGCAGATGGAACACAGGATTTTTAGGGCAGCGAAGCTATTCTATATGAGACTAATGGTAGATCCATTTGTCAAAACTCTCAGAGTGCCCGACACAAGGCGAATCTTAATGTAAAACTCTGAATTTTAGTTAATAATCTAAATATTTAACTAGATATTTAGCACGTATTATTATTTAAATATTGTATAATTTATAAATTGTCCATTTAAATTTATAAATTATAATAATATGTTATTATGTAAACAATATTTAGTTAACTATCAATACTGGTCCATCAACTGTATAATAGGTGCCTATTGATGCAAGATGTTACTAAGAGGGAAGATGGGGGCACCTGGGTGGCTCAGTCGGTTAAGCGTCTGCCTTCCACTGAGGTCATGATCCCAGGGTCCTGGGTTCAAGCCCCTCGTCAGGACTCCCCGTTCAGCGGGACATCAACTTCTCCCTCTCCCACTGCTCTACTGCACTCATACTCTCTCCTTCTCAAATAAGTAAATAAAATCTTTAAAAAAAAAGAAAGAAGTTTGCTATGTTCTTTACAAAAAAGAGAAGGCTGTTCATCATATTTTATCTCCTATGTGTGAACAAGGCTCCTCCCTTCTGCAAAAGAGAAACATGAAAACAGATGTCAAAACAAAGCATGCTGAGATTTGGGGTTTCTTTCTTCCCCCCCACTCCCCGCCCATACACACCAGAAGGACCACCTGCCTCCTTAATGCCCCTCCGGCCTCAGGCTATTTGCAAGGACACACTTTTATGTTGGAAGGGACCAACTGACTAGAGTGTGACTCCAGAGTACCCACGTGGGTGTGACTGGGATGGAGGAAGGAACACGATGTTGGAATCTTCAGGAAGGGTCCTTGAAGGCCGTAGGACACAGAAAGAATGGCTGTACCTCTCCAGCTATCATGACCCCCACTTTCTAGAATAAAGTCATCCAGCAACACGGGCAGCCTACTGAGTCTCTGCCAAATGAATCCTACTTTCTTATGGCCCTTATCACCGTATTAGAGATGCATTCTTGGGAAAGTAGCTACTCACAGTTCAAACTTAATAAGGTGATCTAAATGGTAAGAAACCTGTAGGTGTTTAGTCCTGGGTATGTTGTCCCAGCCAGCACCTCTCCCCAAGCAGCTGTTACACACAGCTACAAGATCTCAGTTCTGGACGCTTCTATCCGAGCAGTCAGCACAAAGACCAAGAGGGCTGAGCAAAAGGCCACCCTTGACCGACAGGAGCTGCTACCTGACAGACACCTTCTACACTCTTGTTGACTCATTCCTTCACTGTCGCTTTATTTCCAGTCAAGCCTCAGCCTCACCTGTCCTACAAACTACAATTCTCTGAGATGAGATGACTGTATATGAGCCAGACCTTCATTTCCAAAGTGTTCCTCCAGTGCCTCTAACATTCTGGAAACAATTATGGTTATCTGTGGCTTTGAAAAATTAATAAATTCAAGGAGTAAAATCAGCTGGAGTCTGTGCTAAATCCTGGAGGGAAGAAAAGCATCTCACTTGAGCTCCAATTGTCTGTGTCCGTGCTCATCCTCAAACCAAAAGCAAATCTCCAAGGAACCTCCCTCTGAGAGAAAAACCTACCTTGCCTGTCAGAAGGAAGAGGTACAGCTCTGCCCCAGGGAATACCAGCCTGAGGGGGACTACAGAGCCCTACCCCAGGAACTTGAGACTGAGCCGGCATGACCCTTTCCTGGACACCACAAAGTGAGGGAGGAGACATAGCCCGACTGGAGGGCTCCATTCTCGGGGGGAAATGAGCCTGCTCTGAGACTCCCAGCCTGGAGGGGGAGGCAGCCCAGTCCTGGGAATCTCAGGAAACATGGTCTTGTCTGAGGAAAGACACATTGCCTTGTTCTGGGAGCTCCAGTCTGAGGGGCACATGCTTTTATCCTTCAGAGCCTTTACCTGCTGGAAAACCACTGATGCACCCTTGTGGCACACAGGAAGGCCATAACAAGCCATACTTTGTCAATCGAGGATTCAGCCAAACCCCAACTGAGTTTCAGGCCCAGCAGTCACTCACCGGTCACCACCCTGGCCAGCTCCCTGTGATCAGGAGTTGGCTTGAAATTCTCACGCACACCTGGCCAATGTTTAACCCACCCAGGGTGGCCCAGGGCTCCCCTCTGGCCAGAGCCAAAGTCGAAGGAATTGGACAAAGAGACGGTGCAACTCCTCACCCCTGCTAGCCATTCCTGCCCCTCACAGCAGGTTGGAGGCTGACCAGAACAATTCTGGCCTGTCCCTTCCTGGGCAGGCGCAGGACACACGCCATTCCACCCTCTTTGGAGATAGGGAGCCCCCATCTCAAAGCATGCTCTGTGACTGGTGGGGGTAGGGGGACACTCAGGGCTGTGCACCTGTATGATACAGAGCCTCCCCCCAGTAGCCAATAGAACCTGAGGGCTTGGAAAGGCAGCTTGATCAGTGAGTCGTGGGGAAAGTTGGAAGGAACACAAGCTTTGAGAGCCCTGAGTTCAGGTTCTAGGTGCGGGTGACAGGGGGCAAGTTCCTCCCTATCCCTGGGTCTCTAACCCCAGTCTTCAGCCACCTCCTATGTCGACTACTGGAAGCTCAAGCCAAGAGCAACCCACCCTCTCTATCAGCTGCCCCTCAGGCTGTAGACAAAACCCTAACCCTACGGTAAGAAGCCACTAAGACAAAAATTAAAAAGTGGTAGCAACAGTCAAGAAAACAAAGAGGAGGGGCACCAGGGTGGCTCAGTGGGTTAAGCCTCTGCCTTCGGCCCAGGTCATGATCCCAGGGTCGTAAGATAGAGCCCCACATCAGGCTCTCTGCTCAGCAGGGAGCCTGCTTCCCTTCCTCTCTCTCTGCCTACTTGTGATCTCTGTCTGTCAAATAAATAAATAAAATCTTAAAAGAAAAAAAAAGAAAAGAAAACAAAGAGGAAACCCACAGAATGGGAGAAGATATTTGCAAATGACAGTACAGACAAAAGGCTGATATCCAGGATCTATAAAGAACTCCTCAAACTCAACGCACACAAAACAGATAATCATATCAAAAAAATGGGCAGAAGATATGGACAGACACTTCTCCAATAAAGACATACAAAAGGCTATCAGACACATGAAAAAATGTTCATCATCACTAGCCATCAGGGAGATTCAAATTAAAACCACATTGAGACACCACCTTACACCAGTTAGAATGGCCAAAATTAGCAAGACAGGAAACAACATGTGTTGGAGAGGATGTGGAGAAAGGGGAACCCTCTTCCACTGTTGGTGGGAATGCAAATTGGTGCAGCCACTTTGGAGAACAGTGTGGAGATTCCTCAAGAAATTAAAAATAGAGCTTCCCTATGACCCTGTAATTGCACTACTGGGTATTTACCCCAAAGATACAGATGTAGTGAAAAGAAGGGCCATCTGTAGCAATGTTTATAGCAGCAATGGCCACGGTTGCCAAACTGTGGAAAGAACCAAGATGCCCTTCAACGGACAAATGGATAAGGAAGATGTGGTCCATATACACTATAGAGTATTATGCCTCCATCAGAAAGGATGAATACCCAACTTTTGTAGCAACATGGACGGGACTGGAAGAGATTATGCTGAGTGAAATCAGTCAAGTAGAGAGAGTCAATTATATGGTTTCACTTACTTGTAGAGCATAACAAATAGCATGGAGGACATGGGGAGATGGAGAGGAGAAGGGAGCTGAAGGAAATTAGAAGGGGAGGTGAACCATGAAAGACTACTGACTCTGAAAAACAACCTGAGGGTTTTGAAGGGGCGGGGGTTGGGGGAACCAGGTGGTGGGTATTGGGGAGGGCACATATTGCATGGAGCACTGCGTGTGGTGCAAAAACAATGAATACTGTTATGCTGAAAAGAAATTTTAAAAAATAATAATAATAAAATACTGAGATTAAGTTATCTGTAGAAATTTGAGAAGACTTGACAATTTGTTGTACATTCAAATATATATATTTAAATGAAAAAAAAAATGGTAGCAATAAAATGGCAGAAAAACTGATCTAAACCCTTCTTGCCCAGACACCAACCCCTGCTGCCTAAACCCTGGCCTAGCTGATATGATAAACTCAAACCATATATTCAACATAAAACAGTGACTTATAATTCAAATCACCCCACACAATCTTTTTAATTTTGTTTATTTGTCTATTTGCTTGTCAACAGAAAACATGTTTACTCCAGGACACAGAACCATGACCTGCGCCATGCAAGCATTCTGACAAAGCACAATTTTTACAAAGTTGATATTGCCGCTGAGCCAAGTGGTCCTGCCTTAGTCCTTTTACGATAAGGGTGACCTCTCTCCCGGAATCACCTCAGGCCCTATGCAAATGAATCCAGAGCTGCCCTGCTAAGCCTCAGACCTAGGGCAACTTGCTCCCTCTATGAAAGATGATCCATTCGACAAAGAAATCTGAGGAGGGGACAGACTGAAAGAAGGGTGGTGGGTGCACATCTGGGAAACCAAGCAGAGGCTGGATTTTCCTGGCATGAAGTGTATTCGGTTCAGAAAGTTCGTCTGTGAGCCTGCTCTCCACCTCATCCCGGCTCTTGTCCCTGAATGGGGACTGCCACCAGAGGTCATCGCACCCTCAGCTGAGCTCCCCAGACTCCCTATGAGCCCCACCCTCAAAGTTAGCCCCAAGACCCTGCGTTCCACTTACGCCCCTACGACATAACACCGCAGGCTCTGGGATCCCCCTGGAGCAGTAGGCTTGCAGGCTACACAGGGGAAGGGAGAACCTTGGGGTAAGGAGCCTGCCTCGTGCAAAAGCCTCAGCTTGCACTAGAGAGGGGGAACGCCTCGGGTCCTCTCTGAGGCCACCTGTGCTGTCCCCGGAGGCCCCCATGAGCCAGCAGATTGCTCTGGTTTTAGAAGGATCACATGGAGATATTTGATAGGTTCCCCCAATGCTGGGCTTTCACCTCTGCACCTCCTACTTCCTTCTGGTGAGGTAACGATTGGAGTGCAATTCCCAGCAGGGCCTAGGAAAGGAGATAAGAGAGGAGGGCAGCTCACTGAGAGGTCCAAATCCCAGCTCACCCACTAGCCTGGGGCGGTTGCATAACCTATCCGAGTGTAGCTTTTCTCACGGTGCAACTGGGGATTACGCATAGTCGTGTCCCACTGGCTGCTGGGAGGCTTGATAAGATATGGTGTGTAAAGTGCCAGGTGTTAGGTCGACGTTCCACACGCACACACGCACACACCAGGAATGCTGGGAAGGGTCATCTCAGGGCAAGACCAGACCCATGACATGCGTGCCACCTTTGAGGCTGTGTATACAGCAGGCGCACATATGTGAGCCAGCATTCCCGGACCCTACACCCTCTCACTGGGGGCTTGCCAGGGCCTGGACTCAGCCCACTTCCTTCCGCTGCTCCCCCACCCAGAAGCTGGGGAGGGCTGGGGGTACTGGCGTGCCAGGGAACAATAGGCCCCCAACCCCTTCCGGCTCATTGCGTGAGAAGGAGCTGCCGGAAGGAAACTTACCTCCTGGCGGATGGGCCACCCGCCCCTGATGCCTGCCCCAGGGACGCCTGGAGACCCCCATGCTGCTCAAGGGGAGGGGTTCCATATACTCGAGACCTCTTGCTGTGGGTGCTTTCTGTCACTATTGACCATCCTGGACTGGCTTCCCGGACTGGTCACGAGGCTTTCTGCACCCCTTCTGGCAAAGGCACCCCTGCCCCCCTCCCCAAGAGCCTGGGATTCCTGTCTCATCTTGGTGTCTCCAGCTTGCGGCCTGGCTCAAGCAGTCCCCGTGAGGGTTGGCCAACTGAGTGAGTGAGCGAGTGCAGGAAGCCAGTCCAGGACGGTCGGTCAGGAGCCCAGTGCTGAACCAGAAAAGATGAGAAAGAAGGATCCAGCTCGGGCAAGACTTATCCTGAGGACAGTGTTGAGATCAGGGCCTCAGAAACCCCTCCAGAAAGCACAAGGCCTCCTGCAGTGGTGGTGTTCGGGGGGCCACTAAGGATGGGCTTGCTCTCCCTCAACAGTCCTGCAGGGTTTCACCTGCAGAGCAGTAACTTTGCCTGCACCCCGACTTTCTCACTCCAGGTGGATCCAGCATCTCCCCCTGCAGACTAGAGGCTCTCTAAGGTCCAAGGTCCGGGAGGAGGGTGGGGGAAGGTGGGGGGCTCTTCCTCCCCAATGCCTGTCCACACCCGGCAGCATGCAGCGGAGGGTTCACTCCAGATGGCCTAGTGACCAGAGGGTTCCAGAGCACAGCCTTGTCGTGGAAGCCGAGGTCTGGCTGGATCTTGCCCCAGCTACTTGTTTTCCACGGGTGCCCCCCACCAACCCCCGAGCCCTGGGCAGTGTCTCTGCTTCCCCTGCCTGGAGACGTGGCGCCACTGGGTCCAGGTCTCCAAGGTCTTGGGTGTGACCGAGGCCAGTGAGCAGCAGACAGAACATACCTCCCAAACCTGCCTAATTAACCCACAGCCACCTCCACTGCGGAGGAAGCACGAGTCTGGGGACTGAGAGATCGCTCCATTCTCACGATTCTCAGCTCCGGGACAAGGTCTCTCAGGCACGTGAGTGGGCGGCTCCCGTGGCCCGGAGGGCACAGACGATAGCAGACACACCTGCAAACACACGCCTGGCTGCAAGCACGCATGGACTTGGCTGGGGTGCCAATCCACCTGAACACACCTGGCAAACTCACGCACGCATATACTGCATCGCTCCAGGCTCACACTTGCCCATGGGCACCTACCCACCGAGAGTGGGCACCCTCTTCCCGCCACCCCACCCCACCCCCTGCCACAGCCATCTACCCAACCTCCAGGACCAGCACCTGATATGCACACCTGTGCCTACCGCCACTCTGCACTGGCCCACCAGTACTCTTGGGCCACCCCAGGACCTACATCTTGTGGACCCATACCCTGTCCACTTTGGAGGCTCAGAGGACATTAGGGTTATACCAGGACTTTGGAGATGAACCCCAGGCAAAGCCCAGGAATAACCTGGGCTTTGGGGTCTGGCGCTGAGTAGCCAATGACTTCTGTCCTCAGCAATCCTACCAATTCATTCATTTACTTATCCATTCCCACATGTTTTTATTACCAAGTGTTGTTTCCAATCATTGTGGGAAAGAAATGTTATTGAATAAATAATGTCGAAAAAAATTGGATGCTTACCTCCTTCCTAATACCAAAATAATTCAAATGGATCTAAAATTTAAATATTGGTCATAAGATCCCACCAGAAGAAAACAAGCAACTGATTTTTTAAAATAATCTGAAAGTGGAGAAAGCCTTTTTATTTTATTTTAGATTTTTATTTATTTGACACACAGAGAGAGATCACAAGTAGGCAGAGAGGCACATAGAGAGAGAAGGGGAAGCAGGCTCCCCGTTGAGCAGAGAGCCCAATGCGGGGTTTGATCCCAGGACACTGGAATCATGACCTGAGCTGATGGCAGAGGTTTAACCCACTGAGCCACCCAGGTGCCCCTAGGAGAAAGCCTTTTTAAATTGGACCCAAGTCCAAAAGCTATAAAAGAAAAGATTGATTTTACTACATAAAAATAAACCATTTCTGCATTGAAAAGAATCATAAACAAAGTCAAAAGACTTACAGTGAATGTGTGCTGGATATCTTCCATTTTGCCCCTCCAGGTACCCCCTCTACCCTTCTCTACCCTGCTCTTTGTTGTGGGAAGCTGATTTGCAGAAGCCTTATTCATAGGCTCTCGTGCCCTCTGGTTTCTAGCTGGGTTCATGGAATGGAAGTTGTAATGGAAGATGGGGGAATGTGTCCTTTCAGGCTTCCCTCCCCAAGCAGCTCTCTCCCTGGAGCTCAACCATTCCCTCCAGCAGCATCCTTTGGACAACTGAACTGCCCCTCAAGCCCCCTCGATTCCCTGCCTACACCCTTGTAAATAATCCCTGTATTAAACCTCATATAATAAGAGAGATATAACTTAAAATTAAAATGACAATTTTTCACCAGTTTGGTAAACATGAAATGCCTGTTAACACTATGTTGGCAAGGGTCTGAAAACAGGCACTCACATTCATTACTGTTGAAAGTGAATTTTAGTTAAAAAATAAACCTCTGGGGTGCCTGGGTGGCTCAGTCAGTTAAGCATCTGCCTTCGCTCAGGTCATGATCCCAGGGTCCTGGGATCAGAGTCCTATGGTAGGCTCCCTGCTCAGGGGGGAGCCTGCTTCTCCTTCTTCCTCTATCCCTCCCCTCTGCTCATGGGCATTCTCTCTCTCTCTCAAATTAATATTTTAAGAAAATACACCTCTAAAAAAGGAATTTGACAATATTTGTCAAAATTCTAAAGAATAGGGGCACCTGGCTGGCTCAGTTGGTGGAGTGTGTGACTCTTGGGGTTATAAGTTTGAGCCCCACATCGGGTGTAGCAATAACTTAAAAAAAAAATCTTAAAAGAAAAAAAAGGTATACCTTTGACCCAGCAATGTCACTTCCAGAAATTCATCCTCCAGTTAAGCTTACGCAAATGACAGTATGTTCAAGAATTTTTTTTTTGCAGCATCCCATTAATCCCAATAATCTGGAAATGACTACATAATTTATAATAGATCCATACAAAATGTTATGCATGCTATGGAAGATTCTCCAGGACAGTGTGTCTAGTTTTGTTACCATTTATGTTTTTTTTAAGATTTTATTTATTTATTTGACAGAGACAGTGAGAGAGGGAACACAAGCAGGGGGGGTGGGAGAACGAGAAGCAGCCTTCCCACTGAGCAGGGAGCTCGACGTGTGGATCGATTCCAGAACCCTGGGATCATGACCTGAGCCAAAGGCAGACGCTTAACGACCGAGCCACCCAGGCGCCCCCCATATGTTTTTAAAAGCAATGTACTAATATATGCAGAGACTATCCTGCAAAGATGTATGAGAAAAAGTAAGGCTCTTCTCTAAAGAAGGCAATGCACATCTAGAGGACATGGGTTTGAGGGAGAATTCATCCTTTTGTAACTTTTGGATTTTGGACCTGTTTATAGATTTCCTATTTTTTTTTTAAAAAAAGGACTTTATGTTACATTGATTGAACATCTATTATGTACTAGGTGTTGTGGAGAGGAGGCAATAAAGAAGGTTAGTACAGTTCTCTTCTGGTATCGTGGAATTTACAGTCTACTAACAAGACAGATACTAAAAACAATAACAGGGGCGCCTGGGTGGCTCAGTGGGCTAAAGCCTCTGCCTTCAGCTCAGGTCATTATCCCAGGGTCCTGGGATCGAGCCCCATATTGGGCTCTCTGCTCAGCAGGGAGCCTGCTTCCTCCTCTCTCTCTGCCTGCCTCTGCCTACTTGTGATCTCTGTCAAATAAATAAAATCTTTAAAAAAAAAAACAAAACAATAACATACAAATAAATACCCGATTACAAATGATAATGAATGCTATGAAAAACCAAAAGTGTGGTGTGCCTGGGTGGTGCAGTTGGCTCGGTGTTCAACTCTTGGTCATGACCTCAGGAGACCCAGCCCAGTAATGGGCTCCACACTCGGTGCAGAGTCTACTTCAGATTTTCTCTCCCAACTTCTTCCTTCCCCACTGCCCTTCCTCCCTTTGCCTCCCCCTCCCCTGCATTGCCTCCTTCCCCCACACTCGTGCTCTCTCTCTCTCTCCTTCTTTCTCTCTCTCTAAAATAAGCCTTGGGGCATCTGCTTTTGGTTCAGGTCATGATCCCGGGGTCCCAGGATCAAGTCCCACCATCAGAGTCCCTGCTCAGCAGAGAGCCTGCTTCTCCCTCTCCCTCTGCTGCTCCCACCTGCTCTCACACTCGCTCTCGTTCTCTATCTCATAAATAAATAAATAAAACGGAAAATAAATAAATAAATAAATAAATAGATCTTTTTAAAAAGGGAGGGGACGCAAGGGTGCTATGAAGAGACAAATACAGCAAGGACTTTAGCCGGGTTGATCAAGGCAGGCTTGTCAGAGGAGGTAGGGAGAATTAAGTCTCTTCCTAAATGTCAAGCTGGAAGGTTTCGTCCAAGCTTGCCACAGTGGCTGTCTTCAGGTTTTATAAATTTTGTCCATACCAGGGCTCCTTCAAAGGAAATATTCCCACCTGCCCACCCAGTCCCTGCCAAAAAAGTCAGACTTGTGATCTGCGGGAAGGAGAGTGGCCCTTTCACGCACCCCACACAGCTCTGCACCCCTCTCCCAGGTTCGGGCCAGGGCCGTCATCTGCCATCCTCCCTCTCCCACCCCACCGCGGCCGAAAGCTGGAGCGGAGAGAATGTGGTCTGGGACGCCCCCTGGTGGCCACTTAGAGAAGCAAAGGCTTCCAGGAGCCGCGGACGGGAGCCCGTCGCCCAGGCGACCCCATCCCATAGAGACGACTTAAGGAAAAGTATGTTCATTTTGCAAATGCAGCTTCTCTCTTTCTGACAAATAAACAAAACCTTTAAAAGAAATAAAATATAAATAGACATATAGATATATGGGAAAGAAGGAAAGAAGGAAGGAAGGAAGAAAGAAAGAAAGACAAAAAAAACAAAACAATAGCCAGCCCTGTCCTCAGAGAGCTCAACCCTCCCAGATACCCACAATTCAGAACTCAACTCTGGGGGCACCTAACAACCAGGGTGTGGGGACGCTTCCCTCCAGGACCCCTGCAGCCCTTCGAGCCTCATTCCTGGTTCAGGGGGCTTCTGGAACCTCCTTCAGCTCAGGGAGGGTCCCCTCTCTGCCCAGCTCCACTCCGCTCCCAACCAAGGGAGGGGTCTTTCCAAAGCTTCCCTATTCTCTCACAAGGACAGGGGTTGGCACACAGGCCTAGAAAGAAAGAAAGAAGGAAAATTTCTGTAGACAAAAGATTGGGCTGGCCCCCACTACCTTCCCCATCATTCCCTGGCTTGATCTACAAAGACCGACCCAAAGCAGAAATTCTTTGTCAAACTCCTGCCAGGAGTTCAACTTACTTCCACTTTCAGGGAATCATTACCCCTGAGGCTGACCCATCATCTTTTCCGTGCTGGAGCGAACAGGAGCACTGCTGGTGTAGACCCTTCCTGGCCTCCGGGAATGCTCCTGCTGCTTCCTTCCTGGAGCAATGGGTGAGCAAATGAGGGTTATACGAGCCCCAAGGGCCCCCGAGAGAGCTGTCTGCTCCAGAAGCGCCTCCACCCTCGCCCATCTCTTCTCAGGGATCTTCTGTTCCAAGAAATGAAATGTCAGAATCCAGAAGATGCATTCCTGGAATCTGGATGTTCCCTGAGTCTGCCTGAGAATCTGCCTGGGGTCTGGAGCACCTGCTTTCTGCTGGGCCCACTTGGTTCTCTGACACTCTGCGAGGACAGTATCCTCATGCCCACCAGGCAGACGGGGACGGGGGCAGAAGGGAGGTCCCTCTCCCAGGATGACCCCACCAGTCATCTGCAGAGTTGGACTTGACCTTAGCTTTGCTGGGGCCTCCAGCAGCTCACACAGAATTCCTTGCACCAAAGCATGACCCCTGGGCCTATGCCAGGCATGCTAAGAAAGCTCAGGGCCGATGGTGAGGCCAGGAGTTTGACCCTCATTTACCCCCTCATGCCCTCCTTCCCAGGCCTGCCTCCACCCATGCCCCAGCTCTGCTGCCCACCTTGGGCTCTAGGACCATTCTGCCCAGACCCTCCTACCTGGACTGTTTCTGGCAGGAAATCACTCTGTACTGGCAACTCCTCTCTTCCTCAAGGGAGGACTGGCAGGCGGGCCGTAAACCTCTCCCCCAGCTCACTGCCCTCTCATGCCAAGCAAACCCAGGACCTGGGGTTCGCATCTGGAACCACTGTCTGAGAGCCTCTCGTGGGGTAGGAGAGAGAGCCCAGGCTTTGGGATGGTCCTACAAATCACCTCTGTGAGCCTCTTTTGCTATACGGGTAAGATCCAGAGACCACTGTTTTCCTTGAATGATAATGATCAAATGAGATCAAGCATACAAAAACCAAACACACAGTAAGTGTTCCAAAAAGGGTGCCGTCCTTCTCACCTTCCTTTGCTCTGTTGTTCGGGAGAACCCCAGTGAGGTCAGCAACGTCCCCCACTTAGCACCTGCTCTGGAAAAAGCCCTCCCAGAGTCAGGCGGACAGTCACTAGGAGTGGTTCCCCGAAGGGCTGATTTCTGCCTTTCTGTGAAGGGATGACCAACCCGCCCAGGCTTTCCGGAAGTGGCGTTATCTCTTCCCCTTCCAGCTGCCCTTGGTTCCCTGTCTTCATCTACATCGGCCAGCCTTGCCCACAGCATGCCTTGCAACACTCTCAGTTGGAGAGGGTCAGCTCTGGCTCTGGCCCTAGTTGAATCTGGAACAGGGTCCTGTCCAGGCCCCTAGCTGCCAACTGTTTCCAGAAAAGACACGCCCCAGCTCTCGAGACTGGGCTCTGACACAGGCCCGCCTCCAGCGCCTCTGTCTCCCCTTTCCCTTGGGAATCTCCTCTCTGGCCACCAGGGGCGCCTCTGTCTCCCCTTTCCCTTGGGAATCTCCTCTCTGGCCACCAGGGGGCGCTGTTCCCCCTCAGACCCGGTGAGCCCACAGACCAGCACCTTCAGAGACCAAACTCGCTGGAAAAGAGAGCAGAAGGCAAGTCATCGCGGGGAGTGCAAGAAGAAGAAAATGACATTTGTCTAATCGCCGTTATGAATCTGACACTTCCCACGCAGGACCTTACCTCATATTCCTGCCACACGATGGGTGTGGGGTCCGCGCTACTGGGGAGGCTTCGAAGTGACAAACGGAAACTGACCTTCGCCTCACAGAGGCAAGAAATAAACGGGCTGTGACCAAAAGCAGCAGCAAAGGCAGAGAACCAGCTGGGGAAGTGGCAGTCCCCCTAGGGAGACGGCCACAAGAAGACAGCTAAGATCAGGCCTTCAGGGTGGTTTGAACAGGATGCTGTCCCTGGCCTCTCAGAAAATAATCTCCAAGGGTCGCTGGTGTTGGGGCACTGTGTCCCTCCGCCACACACCCTCACCCTAGCTGCCCTGAAGCCTCCAGTTCTCTCGGCCACGAGCTCAGGGGGAACCGCTCGCTTCTCCCAAGCTTTGGTCCTGTCACCCCAACCTTAATCCTTCACTCATTCAACCAATGCTAGGCCACTGTCAACAGGAAGCACCTAGAACCCAGGCTCCCAGCCCCTGGTAGGCCTGACTTCTCCCCAGAGCTGCTACTCTCCCTGCTGCCTGGCCAGGGGAGCGCCGGGTTGAGGGCCAGCTGCACTACTGGGGACTGAGGAACTGGGGTTGCCTGCCCCTCGCCCCCCCCCCACACCCGTGGTGGGGGGAGGGTCCTTAGGGGACAAGAGGGCCATCTCTTCAACCAGAGTTGGCCCTGCCATGGCTCTGTGCCACCTTGTGGACAGACAGAGAAAAAAGAAGCCAGCCCCTGTCCTCAGAGAGCTCAACCCTCCCAGATACCCACAATTCAGAACTCAACTCTGGGGGCACCTAACAACCAGGGTGTGGGGACGCTTCCCTCCAGGACCCCTGCAGCCCTTCAAGCCTCCTTCCTGGTTCAGGGGACTTCTGGAACCTCCTTCAGCTCAGGGAGGGTCCCCTCTCTGCCCAGCTCCACTCCGCTCCCAACCAAGGGAGGGGTCTTTCCAAAGCTTCCCTATTCTCTCACAAGGACAGGGGTTGGCACACAGGCCTAGTCATAGGTGCAACACCTGAGCCAGAGGGTTTGCATGTGATTTGCAAATCTTGACCCGAGGCTCACCAGCGCCCAGCTATTCCAGCTTGCCTCCCAGGCCAGGCAAATCTCCTGCTCCTTCTCCGTGCCAGCCCCCACCCCAGAGCAAGTTTCTGACCTTTGCACCTCGGAGAACCCCAGGACCCCTCTTCTTACTTTCCCCCAAATCGTTTCTTCAAAGAAGGCAAAACAGCATTAACTGGGGCTTCCAATCTGCAAAGCAGAGCCTGGGCACATCTGGATGGAGGTTGGTTTAGCTCAAAGATGACACTTGGCAGGTGAGAGTCTCTGAGCTGCACTGGGGGAAGGGGCATCAACCTAGAAGAGGGTTTGTGAGCCTAGCACTCCAGGGGACAACCAAGGAAGCTCTGGCCCTGCCTGATCCCAGGTGTCTCGAGCCTGGAGAGTAGTACTAGTAAACACACCCTAGATATATGGTGAACGGCTGAAGGAAGGCTTGAATTAGTAGGCCATTCTGCAGTCAGCTGGAGTGGCAGGCCCAGACAGAAGCCTCAGGGAGCAGTGCTGAGAGTTTAGAGGGCAAGGGATGGGGGGAGCCAGGACCACAAAGCCTGTTGGGAGTCAGAGAAAAAATTCTCTTCTGCCTATTGGACAGTGAGAGCGTGCTTTGTGCCAAAGCCCTGGGTTCTGTGGTTAACTTCTCATGGTCGCCGGTTAGCATCCTAAATACCCTGTGAGGTGGACCTCCTGTGCCCATTTTATGGAGGAGGAAACTGAGCCTCAAAAAGGTTAAGTGACTTTTGCTCAAGGTCACACAGCTGGGCAGGAGTGAGGCCAAGACTCTAACACAGAGCTGCTAAAAGAAATTCGGTGAGCAGTGCCTGGGTGGCTCAGTCAGTTAAATGTCTGCCTTCCGCTCAGGTCATGATCTCCAGGTCTGGGGATTGAGTCCCACATCAGGATCCCTGCTCAGCGGGGAGCCTGCTTCTCTTCTCCCTCTGCCTGCTGCTCTGCCTACTTGTGCTCACTCTCTCTATCAAATAAAGAAATATAATATTTAATAAAATAAAATAAATTGGGTGATAAGAATGCAGTGGCATCCTGGGTCCTTCCTCTCCTACCCAGGATCTGACGACTGAGCTGCCTCACGGAATCCCTCTTAAGCTTCTGTATCTGCAAAACGGAGATAGCAATGACCCTTACCTTGCAAGTATATTGAGAGGATGAAATGCCCATTAAGACGTGTAAAGTGGAAGGGAAAAAATGAAACAAGGTTGGACTGGGAGGGAGACAAACCATAAGAGTCTCTTAATCTCACAAAACAAACTGAGGGTTGCTGGGAGGAGGGGGTTAGGGAGAGGGTGGTTATGTGATGGACATTGGGGAGGGGATGTGCTATGGTGAGTGCTGTGAAATGTGTAAGCCTGACGATTCACAGATCTGTACCCCTGGGGCAAATAATACATTATATGTTAATAAAAATAATTAATTTTAAAAAGGGACATGTAAAGTGCTGGATGTCTGGGTGGTTCCGTCAGTTAAGCGTCTGCCTTCAGCTGTCATGATCCCAGATTCTCGGGGAGCCCAGGATCGAGTTCCACATTGCACGGTGGGGCATCTGCTTTTCCCTCAGACCCTCCGCCATCTCATCTCATTTCCGTTTTCTCTCTCTCTTATAAATAAACGAATAAAATCTTAAAAAGAAAAAAGACATGGGGCACCTGGGTGGCTCAGTGGGTTAAAACCTCTGCCTTCAGCTCAGGTCATGATTCCAGGGTCCTGAATCATGAGCCCCGAATCCTGATCGAGCCCCGAATCAGGCTCTCTGTTCAGCGGGGAGTCTGCTTCCCTCTCTCTCCACCTGCCTCTCTGCCTACTTGTGATCTCTGTCCGTCAAATGAATAAATAAAATCTTAGGAAAAAAAAAAAAGAAAAAAGACATGTAAGGAGCTTAGTACAGCACGGTGTTAGCCTCTTATGAGTGTTACCTAGTTATCATTATTATTGTTACCTCAAATTCATGTTATTCATTCAACCAACCTCTGAGCACTGCAGTTTAGCCCCCAAGAGCAGATCAGGAACCCCCCACAAAGGGGTAGTCAGGGCTGTGATGCTGACAGGGCCCAGCAGAAGGGAGGGATCTAGCCTTGGGACCTGGGCTGATCACTGCTGCTTCCCAGAGGACAGAAAGGCAGTCAGTTCCCCACCTGTGAGGAGGAATATCTTTTTTTTTTTTTAATATTTTATTTATTTATTTGACAGAGAGAGGTCACAACTAGGCAGAAAGGCAGGCAGAGAGAGGGGGAAAGCAGGCTCCCCACTAAGCAGGGAGCCCGATGCGGGGCTCGATCCCAGGACCCTGGGATCATGACCTGAGCTGAAGGCAGAGGCTTAACCCACTGAGCCACCCAGGTACCCCGAGGAGGAATATCTTTAAAAATACGAAGGCACAGCCATCACTGTGGTAAAACCCTCAAAGAGCAGGGTCCCTCTGCTTGGGGAGGAGGTCCACAGACACTTAAGGTCCCAGGAGGCTCAACTCTGGGGCTCTGCCCCCCTGCCCTGTCCATCACTCCATCCTGGCCTCATCCTTCTTCTTCTCGAAAGTTCTACCCCTTCGAGCTCCACTGCCTCTGCCTGCTTCCCAGGCTGGGTCTGAGCCCTCAGGTGAGGAGGCCTCTGCTCTGAACTCACAGTGCACTCGTACACCCCCTCTAGTAACTCTCATCACCTCGTCACACCCGGGCCCCATTCACCAGAACATTCCAAGAAGACAGGGACCGAGGAAGAGAGAAACATGTGCTATAAGGGCAGCACTGAGACAGCTGGCAGGGACGACAGGCACCTTAACCAATTCATGCCACGGACTTCGCTAGGCAGCCTCCACTTCCGGGAGGTTCTAAGTCAGGCAAGCCAGTACCCATGACCTTTGAGGGCAGACAACTGGCCAGTTAACCCCCCTGTGGTGGGGAAGTGCCTGTGTGCGGGCGGCCTCAGGCCACAAGAGTGGGGTCTGCCAGTGCCCCAATGACCTTTCAGTTGGGTCACCGCTGCTACCAACACCACTAATGCCACAAAGCCACCAAAACACCTCCACCAAGACTTCAACCACCATCATGTCAGAAACAAAGACTGACTTCCCAGGAAATTGCCGTGGAGCAGAGAGGGGCAATGACAAGAACAGACCTTAATCTGACATTTAAAAAAAAAAAAAAATGCTTGCACAAGAGTAAGCGCTCAGTAAATACTGGGCATCACCATCAGTAATAGTAACAAGGGCACCCATCACCTAGGTACTCGGCAAACAGCAGCTTCCTCGACCTGGGGAGTGAGAAGGTGGAGGCAGTCGGCCAACAGCCACCTACACTCATGCACGAGGAGTTGGAGCTGTAGGAGAGGGACAGCTGTGACCCTTCAGGACACAGGTGGGGAAGATGGGGCCTAGACAGGGAGGCCTCACCCAAAGTCAGAAGCAAGGTCTGTCCCGAGAGCCTTGATTTCCTAGACCAACACCTCATCCTCATGATAAACTCCACCAGCCTGAGGACGGAGGTGATGTGTGATACCCTGGATTCCAGGTAGCCTACTCACTCCCAAGGACAGTTCTGTAAGGGTGGGAATTCAGGCTGAAGCTCGAGGGCCTCTGTGGAAGGCCAAGGCCTTGCCCCCACATGAGGCAGGTGCAGCTTCTTGACTTGGTGGATCCCGGGAAGCCGGCCGTCCTGCAGATCAGGAAGGGAAAGAGGGCCCAGGGGAAGCCCAACCTGGCCCCTGGTTCCCTGCGCTTTTAGCAGCTGTGGGCATCAACATGGCCATCCAGCCAAGCAGCCCCTGGCTTCCCTAGGGATCTCAGCCCTTGACACAGGTCTGGTCTCCCTGGCCATCTTCCCTCAAGACCCTCTTTCTACTGTCTCCAACCATTCCCGCCCCCCACCACTCCTCGGGTCAGCGAGACCCCGCAGCATGGCAGTGCCATTCACTGCAGGCCCGAGTGACCCCTGAAGCCCACGCCCTTTCCACTTGGTCTCACTGCCACCTGGGGGTCCCCAGCTGCTATTTCTTACCAGTGCCCCTAGGCCTCTTCCCCAGGGATAGAACTTTCTGAACTTCCCGCCTTCCACACCCCCTTTCTGGAGGAACCTTGTTCCCCAAGTGGAGATAGTGATGTCGAGGCCAAAGAACAGCTCCCAGGGCTGGAGGCCTGGGAGGTGCTGTCAGGCAAGGGCAGCTGTCACAGCCAGCTCAGCCTGAGCACCTGCTTGGCAGGAAGTTAGAAGGGGACTTTGCTGGAAATCTGCCTTTAATCTTGGCTTCCTGTTTTCTGCCCTGGGGGACCGCCCAGAAGGTCTGAGTTTCAAACCATTTCACACCAGCTTCTCTAAACTGTCATCTCAGAGCCAAGGGGGAGGGGAGGAGGCAGGAGGGAGAGAGGAGAGGTCCTCGCCTTCTCAAGGTACCCTGGGAACACAGAACAGTCCTGCCATAAAGGTGCTTAAACTCTGGACTTCCGGCAACCAACCACCCATCCAACTCTGCGGAGAGCTAGCCTTGCTCATGTTGTTAAAATGCAGCCAGGAGGGCGCCTGGGTGGCTCAGTGGGTTAAGCCGCTGCCTTGGGCTCAGGTCGTGATCTCAGGGTCCTGGGATTGAGTCCTGCATCGGGCTCTCTGCTCCGCAGGGAGCCTGCTTCCCTTTCTCTCTCTCTCTCTCTCTCTCTCTGCCTCTCCCTGCCTCTCCATCTACTTGTGATCTCTCTCTGTCAAATAAATAAATAAAATCTTAAAAAAAAAAAAAATGCAGCCAGGAGTCCTGAGCTCCGTGCTCCCCATCCTGCGTTTCCAGACTCTCTTTTTTTACTCCCCCCATGGAGGAGACTAGTGGCCCAGCCTGGGAGAGCAAGTGCTGGAGCCTACCAAGCAGAGCAGGGGTGCTCCTCTTAAATCTCCTCCCCAGTCCTAAAACCCAAGGACCTTCCTCCTGAGATGATTTCCTTGCCTACAGTCTGCTGAGTTCTGAGGCCATTTGGAGCTCCTCAGACCAGAATCCCAGTCCTGGGAGGGTAGGACTCTGAGGAAGTTCTTCACTTCATTCAAGCCTCAGTGGCCTTGTCTGTAGAACTTGGCTCCAAACGCCAACCCGACATCTCCACGTCTCACAGGGGCCTTACACCCACTTTGTCCAAATCAGCTCTTGAGCGCTCCCACACTTGCCCTCTCCCAAGTCCTCTGCACTACGGCAAAGGAGTCCCATCTTTTCCCAGATGCTCCAGTCATACCCAAGGATTGGGTATGCTTTCTCCTGTGGCCTCACTCCCCACAAACAGCACCCGAGCAAGAGCTGTCATGTGGCTCCTCTTTGTCCGTGGGAACCCATGCCCATCACCTCTGGGTCCTCACTGGCCTTATAATGAAATCCAAACTCTGGGGCACCTGGGTGGCTCAGCCAGTTAAGCATTTGTCTTTGACTCAGGTCATGATCCCTCCTGGGATCAAGCCCCACCTCCGGCTCGCTACTCAGTGAGGAGCCTACTTCTACCTTTCCCTCTGCCCCTCCCCCTGCTTGTGCTCTCTCTCTTTCTTTCTGTCAAATAAATAAATACAATCTTTAAAAAAAATAAAATAGGGGCACCTGGGTGGTTCAGTGGCTTAAAGCATCTGCCTTCAGCTCAGGTCATGATCCCAGGGTCCTGGGATCAAGCCCTGCATTGGACTCTTTGCTCAGCAGGGAACCTGCTTCCCCCCACTCTCTCTCTCTCTCTCTCTCTCTGCCTGCCTCTCTCCCTACTTGTGATCTCTCTGTCAAATAAATAAGTAAAATCTTAAAAAAAAAAAAATCTAAACTCATGTAATAGGACACCTGGCCCACAAGGCGCCCCAGGATCTGGCCCCTTCCTCCAATACCTCTCTTCCCCACTTGTGGACTGTGTCCCCTTGGCCTTCTGACCAACCTTCAAGCTGCTGAGCCTCTGTGCCTGGCTCCGCTAGTCTGTGCTCTTCCACCCAGCATTCATGCCTTCCTGTCTTCCGCCACAGCATCTAATCACCCCATTTGCTTATCCTGCTGGGCGAGAGCCATGGGGGCCTTGCTTGTGCCTTCATCTCCAGCCTTCAGGACTGTAGCAAGCACTTAGTAGGTGTTCAATAAGGGTTTGTCGAGTGAGTGAATGCTAAGGGACTGGGGAAGTAGGAAGTTAGCTCTCCCCTAGAGTGCACCCAATGGGCCAGGGTACTTAATTGGTTTGTCTCCTGGACCTAGGGTTCAGGGAGGGTAAAAAAAAAAAATGTATTTCATTCTGCTGTGGAGAGGCAGAGCCAAAATTCAAATGCAATTCTATTTGACTCCAAAGTTCACACTCGTGGCCGTAGCAAACCAGGGAGAAAATCAAATGTGTGGGGGATAAAGGAAGATGGCTTGGTGACAAAACTGGGACAAGAATTAGAGCATTTTCCCCAAATCCCCACAGTCCTTTCCCATTTCACCAGCTGACCCGGTGGGGGGAGGAGAGCTATCAACTTCTCCCTTTCAGAAGCCTTCTGCAGAGCTGCTACTTTCCTCCAGGCTGAGAGGTGGCCCCACACAACTCTCCCTTATCATTCCATCTTGACCTCAGAGGAAAGAAAGGGAAACCAACCAGGGCTGAGCACCCTCCCCCACCGCCACCCCCAGGGCGGTTATCTTGCTGAATCTGCAGCATCTCTCAAGAGCATAAGGATATTTTGAGCCTCATCTTACAAAAGAGGAAACTGAGCTCAGAGACCTTAAGTAGTTAGCCCAAGGTCACACAGCTAGTCAGTGGCTCAGCTGAGATTTAACTTAAGATTTGAACCCCCAATCCGTGCTTTTTTTCCATTACACCACAGCACTCTCTGAGACTGGATATCTCCTCAAAGGGTAGAGGTGTGACTACTACCTCCCCCCTTTTAAAAAATAATTAATCAATTTTTGAGATAGCTGGAAGAGTGCCCATGTAGGGGGTGAGGGACAGAGGGGGAGGGAGAGAGACTCTTAAGCAGGCTCCTCTACCCAGCGCAGAGCCCAGCACCGGGCTCAATCTCATAACCCTGAGATCATGACCTGAGCCAAAATCAAGAGTCAGACACTTAGCCGACTGCACCACCCAGGCACCCCTATTTACCTCCTTGAAGGGCCACCCAGGCACCCCTATTTACCTCCTTGAAGGGCTAGCCCCTTACTGGGAAGCTGGCCCAGGGGTGCAGTGGGTCACAGGGCGAGCCTGTGGTTTGTCTGGGGAGGCACACCCAACTCGTGCTCCTGGCATTTGAGGCTCTTTGCACACTCAGCCACGCTGTCTCTCCAGCTCACTCTCCCCAGGGCTCATTACTGTCACTCTCATTCGTTCAGTCTGGGTATACTACGCTCTGCCAGTATGCCTCATTTCCCCCGCCAGACAGTGGCCCTCCTCTCTGTCCACCCAACCCTGATTCTTCCTCCAGGGCTCAGTCCCTAAGAAGTGTCTTCATGCCTCCTACCTACGCCAGAGTCTGGTTTCTCCTCCATCACTAACCACCGCCCCCCGCCCCCCAACACACACAACCACACACACTGTCTGCTTCTGTAGCTCAGAGCAGACCACTTCCCTGCTCCTCATTAACTATGACATGTAACAGTGGTACTTAGCTGAGGGCTGATCATGTGCCAACCACTGCGCACTAAGCACTTTAAATGATTTAACTCATTTCCTCACCACAAAGCCTTAAGAAATTGGTGCTATTATTTCCCCCATTTTACTAAATGAGGAAACCATAGCACAGAGTTTAAGTAACTTTCCCAATGTCACACAGCTACTGCCAACAACTTCATTGCCTCCATGCTGAAATTAAAGTCCAAGAAAGTCCCACGACGTTCGTTGGCTCTCTTGTCCCTGCAGAGACCCCCATCTCCTCCCACTCTCCTGAACCCACCCAGCAAACTGCAACCATACGAGCTATTTAGGGTTCCCCCAGCCTTCGAGCGTTCTCGTCATTCCCCGCCTTCCTCCTGGCTGTTGTTCCCTACCTGGGCTCCCAGTCCTACTAAGCCTTCCCGATAGCCCTCCCCTCTTTCCTCTTCCTGTGGACCTCCCACACCACCTCTCCACCTTTCTCAGCAGTTTCTTCGCACTTGTTTGTTGGCCTGTCAGTTATCCTACTGAGAACCCCCTGACAGTAAGGTGAGGTGGCCTAGCAGACTTCAGAGCAGAACCTGTCACGTTGTCAGAGCCAGGAAACATTTGAATGAGTGAATGAATGCTTACTAGTAGCCGTGAATGAGGCCTACTCTTCACTACAGATCCGAGGACAGAGGCCCAGGTCATGCCTCAATAGCCTCTGCATCGGGGGACCGGAGCCCAGAGAAGGCTCTGAGGTCGCCCCACTGCGGCCTGGTGGGCCCTCGCGAGTGGGACCTTCCTGAGCCTTCAGCGCGGGCCCGCAGGTGGGGGCAGGGCGTGGGCGCAGACACACCCCCCGCAGTGCCGCCGGTTCCCAGCAGGGGGCGCCGCTCCTCCGGCCCACGCCCCGCCGCGCGCCGGGCAGGCCCCCTCGCGCAGGCGCGCTGCCGCGGGCGGAGGATCCGGGCCGCGCTTCCTCTCGCCAGGCCTGTGAGCTTCCTCCCAGCGGAGCCCCGGGCAAGCCGAGCTTGGCCGCCGCCGCCGCCGCCACCGCAGCCGTCCTCCCGCTCCTGCCCCACCCCGCACCCTGCCCGGGGGGCCTGCCGGGGTGGGGTCCGAGTGGGGCTACCGCCCCCCCCCCCGCGCCGCCGTCGGGGCCGTCCCCCGGCCAGCGGTCCCTCCCGCCCCAGCCAGCCCGTGGTCGCCAGAGCCTCCGGGGCGTGGAGCGCGGGGAGCCTCCGCGGCCCCCGATCCAGCGTCCGGGGCAGCCCCCGGCAGCCCGCGCGACGTTCCAAACTCGAACCTCGGTGGCGGCGTTCGGAAGCGGAACTCTGCCGGGGCCGCGCCGGCTACATTGTTTCCTCCCCCCGACTCCCTCCCGCCCCCCTTCCCCCGCCTTTCTTCCCTCCCCGACCCGGGCCGCGCGGCCATCCCCCTGCCTCTGTCTGGCCGTCCCTCCTCCCCCTCTTTTCGCACCAATACCTCTTTGTACCGCACCCCCCGGGGACCCCTGCGCCCCTCCCCTCCCCCCTGGCCGCATGGACCGTCCCGCAGGCCGCTGATGCTGCCCGCAGCGAGGTGGCCCGGACCGCAGTGCCCCGAGAGAGGTGAGTGCTTGGAGAGTCTGGAGGGGGTGGGCGTCTGAGTGCTTCCCGAGGGAGTGAGGGTGGAGGTCGCGCGTCCCGCTTCTGTTGCTTCCGTTGCAGCTGCGGTCACGTCCACTCCCATCCCCCACCTCCCTGACTCCCCTCCTTCCCGGTTCGAATTCTCCCGGGAGTCACTGTCAGCCCGACTGGGAGGGGAGTTCACCAGGGAGGTGCTGCCCTGTGAGCCCCACGGACTTATCTCAGGCCACTCCGAGTCTGTCTGTCCGCTCTTTGCCTCCCCCTGTGTCAGGGCTGTGTGGAGCCTGGAGGGAGGGGGCAGCGTGGGTCAGGACCCTGGAGAATGGACACTTTGCTGTTCCATGCCTGTCCAGGCCCTCCCTGCAGGTCCCCTGGCCTGCCTTGTTCTGAACCCTCCGTCATTCCCCCACCGAGGAGCCAGCTGGCTCTTCTTAGGAAGCCCAGGGCCCACCACCTCCCTTGAACTTGCCAGAGGTTGAGCCTCTACGCCTCCCAAAAGACCAGGCCTAAGCCAAGGGACCTGTGACCCTTGGGTGGGGAAACTGGGCAGGGCTTCTATGTGGGTGGACATAACACTGGGCATTAGGACGATGCCCCCACCTTCTGGCAGCCTGGTCATTTCATTCTCCCAGACTCCTCAGGGCCCAGGCCAGGTGTCAGGAAGAGGCGTGTCCAGCCACCAGAGCCTTGGAGCATAACTAGAGGTTCACCTCCCCTCCCATTTTGGGGACTAGTATACTGAGGCTCAGGGGATGGAGTTGCTACCCCAGGTCTCTGGCAGAGTCAGGCTGTCTGTCCTTTCATTCTCTGCTCCGCCAAGCTGGACTGCCGTGGGTGGAGGGAAACCAGGCAGGTACCTATACCCACCAAGGACCCAGGCCCCCAGCTTGATCCAAGGGACCTTGTGGGGTGAACACGTGCTTCCCAAAGAAGGCTTCCGGGCCCAGCTCTGCCAAGGTCTGGGCTCAGGCAGCATCGGTACTACCCATGGGATTTCCCCTGGGTGTCCAAGGTGGGTCCCACCAGCAGGGGATGTGGTGGGACGGGGCGCCGTGTCTGGTGTGGCCCTGGCGCTCAGCTGAAATAGCCTGGTGGTCCGTCCTGCCCCAGGCCTCCCACACATGTGGCCCAGCTGGCCTAGGAACATGAATGGGATCCAGATGGGGAAGGTGAGAGCCCCGTTTCCACAGCCTTGGCACAGGAGTGTTGCCAGAGTGGGCACCATAGGGGCTCTTTTCCAAGCTCCCCACACTTGGGTGGTTCCAGTGTCTTTCGTGGTGGGGCCCTAACAGGAAGAGGGCAGAGACAGCAGGAGGGAGGCTGAGAGTGTGGTGGTATCCTCTTGCTCCCTGGAGGTTAGGAGGTTCCCTGGAGGATGTTAAACTGTATCTGGGCCTGCTTGGGGCCACTGGTAGTTTTGTCCTGCTCAAGACTCTGCCCTTGATGTAGAGTTTTTTTCCAGTTGCCCCGACATGCGTAGTGGAGGGGACCCAGATGTGGTGGGTCTGTGAGGCTCCCCACACCCAGCCCTAACTTCTTTCCAGCCTGGGACCTGGGGCTGAGGCCCGAAGGTTGGGGGCTTTCCTACCGACTGTGAGCTGTATGGAGACGAACCCTGGGTCCCCAGGCCTTTGTAGAAAAGGGTCTGGCTTCAGATTAGCACAGTTGCAGAGATGTTTTTTATCTGGGGAGCTTGGTGTCTTCCTGCCTCTCGGAAGTGGCTGCTCTTCTCTCTGTGTTGGCTTAGGGGTGAGGAAGGACCAGATGATGGTCCCCAGGACCACTGCAGGGGGCACTGGACCTCAAGAGGCTGAGCCACTGTGGAGCAGCCCCGAGTACAGATGGGGGCTGAGGCCCAGGATTCACAGTGTGGGATGCAGCTGCCCGAGCAAACTGCCAACTGGCCTCATTGGGCAGAACAGCCTGGGTCCAGTTCTGGCCTCTATCTTTTGAGGCATTTTGAAGCCTTGACATGTAGTCCCCAAAGAAAGAGGTGTTTGGTCCGAGGGTCTAGGAAAGAGAAGGTAGGGAGAGCCCTGCAGGTGCCTGAGGGACTGTTCCGTATCTGAAAGGTTGTCCCATGGAAGATGTCCCAGAGGTCAGGGCTGGATCTGGGAGGGGGGGGTGGCAGTCAGATCCCAGGGAAGCAAATGTGAGCTCAGGAGAAAACTATGTACATATTACTTTCTTAATGCATAAAGTAGCAACACAGCACCACAGAAAACTTAGAAAACACCACAAGAATCACAATTTCTTCATCAGAGGAGCAACTGTTTGCATTTTGGAGTTCCCTCCCTGTCCTTTCCTGACATGTTTTTTCCTTCCTTGCTGTTGTCATTTGAATATGTGCACCGTGACACCTTTTTTCTTTTCAGTTCTGTGTCTCTGGGCCTTTTCTCATGCTGCCACACAGGGTGTAACTTTGCCACTGGATTCCAGGCCTCCCCAAGCCCCCTGACTAATAAGCTCGTTGTTCTGCACCGCAGTGGGTGCTACAGCTGGTGGGACCACAGGCCCCCAGAGCAGCCTGGGGTATGGCAAAGGGCGGGCAGCTCGGCACCCAGCCGATGTGGTCCTGAGCCCAGCGCCACCGTTAAGGCTGGTCACCTCAGAGATGGGGATCCTTTGCCATGGGGTGGCCATATATGCGGCAGAAGGCGATATGAGGAGTCCGAACGAACTAACCAAGGTACTAGAAGGTACCCAGCACCATCCCTAGCCTCGGGTAAGCACTTTGTAAGGAGAAATTGGCGTTGTTCACAGGGTACCCACTGCGGGCTCCCTCGGTGTGTGGGGACGACACCTGGGCCAGGGAGGACTGGTCTTGGTCCATGGAGCCCTTCGAAACCCTCTGTTCTTGAGGTACTGGACTACACCGGCCAGTGCCTGTCCCACCTCCTTGGCCTTCTCCGCCCCCCATCAGCACGGCACTGGCTGGTGCAGGACTTGGACCTGACCCTCCCTGTCCGCCTTTGGTCTCCGGCTCCAGAGCTGACTGGACAAGGCCTCTCCTCTGAGAGCCTGCCTGCCTTCTGCCCCAAGCGAGCTAATGCTACTTCCTAGGCCACCCCAGATTTCCCTAGCAGAGCTGGAGGCCTACTTAGCTTGGGAAAACCACTACTTGGGCAATGAGCCCAGGCATCCTGAGCCCCAACCCAGGGGTGGCATGCCAGCCTCATCTCCCTACCCTTTCCCAGTGGCGGGGCTGGGGCGGGGAAGGGAAGAAAACTGGTGGTGGTTGGGGGTGGGGTGGCAGGGTTTCTGGCCTCCCAGATGGGAGTTGGAAGGGAGCATAGGTGCTCCACAAATCAGTGGGGAAGTCCTGTGTGTTAGCGGCCTCCTCTTCACCAGGTGCTACCTGGTTCTGACCTGAGTGTGTACAGCTGTGACACCCCCTGCTTCCTCTTGCTGGGCTTCTGCGGAGACCAGAGTAACTGGGAGTGCCCTCCTGGAGCCATGCCTTGGGCAGTAGGAGGAAATCAGTCTCACCTTGGCACTCCTGGGCTTGAGAGACCATAGCCCCAGGTGACCTTAGGGTAATCCAGGACTAACCTAGGCAGGAGGTCCTCCTCCAAGTGGCCCATTCAGTGCAGAGATCCCCCAGGCACCTGATCGCAGATTCTAGCTGCTAGAGTTCGCCTGTGGAGTGTCTCCCTCCTCCCTGGTCTTGGTGCAGGGGAAGTGGGCATTACAACTACCCTCCTGTCCCACAGCTTAGGCTGGGATGAGGTCACTGGGTGGGGTCCCCTCCAAGATGCTGGCCTGGCTGGGGCAAGCCCTTTGGGTGTTTCTTGGTCCCCCCGCCTTGGTTGGGGACAGGATGGGTGGAGGAGCAGGCTGCCCCAACAGCGGGCAGGGAGCACTGCCTTCCTCCCTCCTCTCCTGTGCGTCCCTTCATTCAAGGGCTGGAAATAGAATCCGCTAAGTAATGATTAAAGTCAAATTCAGACCTAAAAATAAAGAGCTGGTAAAGGAAGAGCTAGTGTGCTCCCTGCGTGGCTGAGGGGAGAAGCGAGCAGGGCGAGGCCAGCTTCCCGGGAGAGGCCAAAGCCCGCTGGGGGATCAGGACTCCTCCACCAGTGGGGAGAGGGCATCTCTTTTATCCGGCACCAGTTGGGCAGTCTAGCCACACCAGGGAGAGAATCCCATTTTTCCCCTGGGGAGACTGAGGCCCAGAAGGGGGAAGTGTTTTGTCCAGCCACTGCCCAAGAGCTCTCCTTGGCAGGCACCCAGGGACCCGAGGGCCCCACGCAGCCCAGTTCGTCCTTTCTGCCTGTTCAGTTTCTCTTCCTGGTTTTGAGGTACTGTGATGAGAGGAGCTTCTCATCACACACCAGCTATGCACGCCTCGGGGGTGCTGGGCCTCTGACCGCAGCTTCCCTCCGTCCCCCTGCCCCCCCATCTCCGCCCCTTCCGTGATCAGGGCCCAGAGCTGCAGGAACAAGCAGAAGAGAGGCACCCCCCCACCCCCGCCTATGCTGCTCTCCGCACAGTTGGAAGTTTTGTAGGGGTGAAAACCTGGGTGTCATCTGATGCCTGCCCACCCTGCCCTGGCTGCTGCTTCTCAGGCCTGTCCAGCCCCACCCCGGTCTCTGTGTTGGTCCTGGGCACCTGTGGTGGCGTCCTGTGCCGTAGGGAGACCGGAAGGGAGAAGGAAGGAGGAACCCGGAGAGCTCCCCTGCTTGCCAGCAGAGACCAGACTCAGAGAGGAGTCGGGGGAGCCTGTGCTTCAACTTCCTGTTATGGCTGGTGGGGAGCTCAGAAGCTGGGGGGTCTGCGTAGGCTGGAGCAGCCAGGAGGGCTTCCTGGAGGGGAAAGGCCATGAAAATCAAGAAGTTTTGAGCTCCTTGCTTGGAGTTTCTGCCTTCTCTAGAACCCTAGCTTGCTGGCTTCACTAGTAGCTAGATGGCCGTGGGCAAACTCTTGGTTTCTCCTTGCAAAGCAGAATATGGCAGACGATTAAGGAGTGGGCGCACGAATGTAACCTCTGCTTCCCAGAGCAGGAGGGTCAAGCTCTAGGCAAATCTCTCTTCAGCTACCTGCTCTCCCCTAGCTGCCCATTTTCAGAGGGTCATTTGTCCTGCCCAAGGAAAGGCTGGGGTTTTTCTCTTGACCAAGTTCAGACAGATCGGAGTTCAAATCTCTACTCTGCCCCCTTGGAAACTGGACAGCCTGTCAGCCTGGTTCCTCCTGAGTCAAACAACGATCAACAGTAAAACCTCACAGGGATTTTTGAGGATTAAGTAAATAACACAGGGTTGGGCCATTGGGCCGTCATCCCCGTGCTTTCATTCCCTGGTCTTGTGCCCATTTCATTTCATTTTCATCACCATCCTACCAGGGGAGGGTGTTGATAATCTCCTTCTCCATCAGGTGTGTAACAAGACTATAAGTCCTTTGTGTTGGGCCCCCATAGTTTTATCTTTTGAGCTATGTGTTTTGTGGGTCACAGTCCTGAGACAGACCAAGAATCTGGGGGCCAAAGTTCTAGGCAGTTCCTGAGCCTCTGGGCCTCAGCCCCCCACCAGTAATGTGCATGGGAGACTTCAGGATAAAGCACAAGGACACTCATGATTAAGTGGCTGTTGGGAGTCAGCACTGAGAGGCTGTATGTAAATGTAGGCAAATGGCCATGCAAAGCCTGCAGCCTGTGCTGGGGGACAGGGGGACAGAGGCCTGTGTGAGGGCCCTGGGGAAGGCCCGAGTCCCTGCTGCCCAGTGCATGTAGGTAATTAGGCTCCTGTGCGGTAATTAGAAACCTTTCTGGGCCAGAAGTGTCAGCCTCACACCGCAGCGGTGCCCGGGGGAGGCGGCTTCCCATTAGCCTTCTCTCACGCCAGCCCCCATCTCTCCCAAACCACTAGAGGGGATTTCCGGTCCCAGGAGTCACTGGGGGCAGGAAAAAGGCCGTGAGTTGCTATAATTTCATTTCAAACATTTTTTAGCCATTAAGTCACCCCTACCCTTAGGGCAGGGGTCCTGAAGACTGAGGGAGGCCTAGGTGAGTAGGGAGGGAGGGCAAGCAGCACACCCAGGAGCCAAAGCAGGGCCATCCTTCCAGCCCTTTCCTTACCCCCAGGGACATTTGGGCGTCTCGGAGGGTCTTGCGGGCCAGACTGCAGTGCCTGACCCTGAGACACATGTGCAGTGGGTATGCTGAGCGCTCTGGGCCACCTTCCTGGGTCAGCGGGCCCCTCCAGCCCCACAGCCTCACGGCGTGGTGTGTGGCCTGGGCCTCATGGTGCCCTTAGCCTGAGTGTCCTTTGCAGAACCAGAGGTGGGGCTGATCTTACAGCTGCCAAACCAGCCCAACTGCTGGGAGCCCCGCCCTCCTCAGGTGCTCCGCTGCCCTATCTGAGGGGCGTGCCTGAATCTGGAAGCTCAGTTTTGCTTGTTATCTGTTCTGTGACCTGTCAGAACTTCCGGGCTGGTCAGAACCTTGGTGCACCCCCACCGTGAGCTGCCTTCTGCCGTCATTAACTCTTCCATACCACAGTTTTGGTAGCTTAATCCTGGCCTAGTCTAGCACCTGCTCCACACCCTCCCCCCTGCAATTGCTTCCACTGAAATCCTCCCAGTTCCAGCTCCCCTCCCCTTCTTCCCGGAAGCTTTCCCAGGTTGCCCCTGTCTCTTCTGTCTGTGGGGACTCCAAGTACCCCTGGCCATGACTGACTGTCTGGTAGCCAGGAGGACAGAAGCAGGGCAACATTTTGGTGGTGGCCTTAGGCTGGGCCCACAGGGGAGACAGATGAGTGGGGTTCCTAGAGCTGGAGTCTCATGGGTCCTTTCCTCCTTTCCATCCTGGCTCACCTAGCAGGGGCTCTACCAGTGAGGCTCCAGGAACCCTGGCTCGAAGAATGAGAAGGTAGAGGGAACCTGCTTGTTGCTCTGGCAGCTGCCCCCGCCCCCAGACTCTCCAGCTGGGTCCTGTGGCAGAACCAAAGTCTCTGGGGGCCACGGCCTGAGTTCCCCCCAGGTCTCTTGTGTACTTCCCTTTTCAGTGGGTATTTTTAGCTGGGTGTAAACAGTTACTGAAGGCTCCCACGCCCCACTGGGCAGTGGAGTTTTGGTGAAAGGGGCAGGGCAGGAGACCCTTGACCTGCCCCAGCCTCTGGCGCATACTAGGCCGTGGTGGTCCATGGCTGCCCCCGGGGCCGGGCAAGAGCATCCTGGGAGTTTCTGGGCTCCCAGTACTCCTCTCTAACCCCCTCCCTGCCAGCCCGGGCTACCAAGAAAGGCCTGCCTGAGGCTGCAGCCACTGACCTCAGTGCTTGGGCACAAAGCCCAGCCTGTTCCCGGGACCCCAGCACAAGGGCTGCTGGGAGCAGAGTTTGGGGCAGGAAGTCAGAGTGAAGCGCTGACTTCACAGAGTTCCAAAGCCCCCGTCCCCTGGTCCTTGGCGGGTGTGCCGACAGCTGCTGTCCCTTTGGGGTTAAATATAGTCCCAGCAGTTAGGGGACCTTGGTGTGGCATGGCCTAGCTTCCTCCTTTCCTTTGTTGGTTCATTCATTCATTCGGTACTCATTTACTGAGCAGCCACTCTGGGCTCAGCCCATGCTGGGGACATGAGTCAGCTCCCAGCCTTCCCCCCGCAGAGCTCCCAGGCCAGGATCAGTGAGGTTCTCACCAGAGCTTCAGGGATGTGTGAGAGGCTGTGGAGGCCTGGAGCTGCGAGCACAGCTGGGGAACCAAGGAAGGTTCTTGGCAGGGGGGTGGGGTTCAAAAAGTGGTTTATTTTCAATCTTATTTTTAGGGAGAGGTTAGTAATAGATACATGCGGTTTTCGAAAAAAGAGAAAAAAAAGTCAAAAAGGACAAAATAGCAAATACACAGTGAAAAGTAATTTTCCCTTAAACTTGACTCCCCCCACTTCCCAGCCCAGAGACAACTCATGTTGCCAATTTCCTGGCTTTCAAGGATAATCTGTGTGTATTTGTGTTTAGGGATGATTTGTATGTCCCCTGCACCATGTCTTTTTTCACAGCCTCGTATTCGTAGTATTTAAACCTACTAAAAAGCCAAACTAGGGCGCCTGGCCAGCACTGTGGGTGGAGCCCGCGACTCTTGATCTTGGGGTCATGAGCTTGAGCCACGTCGGGTGTAGAGATTACCTAAAAGATTAATAATAATAGGGGCACCTGAGTGGCACAGTTGGTTGAGCGGCGGACTCTTGATTTCCACTCGCGGCTATGAGATCAAGCCCCTCTTTCGGCTCTGTGTTCCATGGGTAATCTGCCTGTCCCTCTCCCTGTCCCCGCACTTGTATGTGCCCTCTCACATGGTCTCTGAAATAAAGAAATAAAATCTTTAAAAATAATGACAATTATCATAAAAAAGCTGAAATAGTCATATAAGGAGTACCCACACGTCCTTTACGCATATTCACACGATCTTAACATTTGGCCGCATTTGGTTTACCTCTTTTATATACGTACATGTGTATACATGGGGCTTGGCACTGGTTCGTTTGAGTGTCAGTTACAGCCATCTATCTTTCATTTCCAAGTCCTTTAGCATGCACTGCTTACATAATCGGAGCACTGTGATCACGCTTAAGAAAATTGCTGTTAAAATTCCCTAATATTACCTAACATTTCCATTTTTCCAACTGTCATCCACTGATTTTTATAGCTACTATTTTTCTCCCTCTGAGCCAGAATCCAATTCAGGATCACTCATTGAATCTCGTTGTCCTGTTGCCTTCTCCCTTTTTTCCAGCTTTATGGAGCTGTAACTGACGTACAGTATTGTGTGAGTTTAAGATTTACAGCAAGGGGACCTGATGTATGTGTGTTGCTAAACAGTTACCTCAGTGGGCTTGGGCAACACCTGCTCACCTCCAGTAAATTCCATTGTGTTGTTGTGTCCTGTGTCCTGTTTCATCAAGAACATTCTCCAGCCCCTGTTCATTTGTTTTGTCTTTTCTTTAAAGATTTTATTTTTCATTTGTCAGAGACAGAGCATAAGCAGGGGGAGCAGCAGGTGGAGAGAGAGGGAGAAACGGGGAAACGGGCTCCCCGCTGAACAGGGAGCCCGATGTGGGACTCGATCCCAGGACCCTGCCATCATGACCTGAGCTGAAGGCAGATAGATGCTTAACTCACTGAACCACCCAGGTGTCCCCTTTGTTTTGTCTCTCAAGACACTAACTTGGAAAGTCCCGGCCAGTTGTTGAGTCTGTGCCTGATGGCATCTTCCTGGTTTTAGTCAGGTTGACGGGCTCTGCAGGAATCCTACCCCGAAATCCTAGCAGGAGGCACTCGGCGTCATTTCTTTAATCATGGGTGATGCTTAATCCGGTTGCACAGTTAACAGTGTATCTGCCAGGTCTGCCTGTAGTGCAGGGGCTGCTGCTTTCCGAGGAATCTTGAGTGTCCCTGTCTCGTTCCCCCCAGAAGCTTTTTCTTAAGCGACTTAAACTGGCTTTTTGCCGTTTCCACTTGCTTCGCCGTCTGGTGCACTGTGCTCTCAGCCCCTAAAGGTCTGTTCAGGCCCCGTCACCACGGGAACTGTCATTCCCTCTTAGGAATAGCTGGCTGTCTTTTCACTTGGTCCCTCACTGATGGACATAAAGATCATCTCCCAGTCTCTTGCTGCCACAGAGAAGGATTTTGTAGGCATACGTGAAACAGAAGCAATTCCTCAGGTGCGCCCTGGAGGTTGAGAGGAGGAAGGAAGTTCCTTGGGGCAGAGAAGAGGGAGCGAGTGGAGAGGGATGGCCAGGCAGGGAGGTAGGAATAGCAGGCAGGACACAGGTCTGGCTGAGGTGTTGGAGAGCCAGCCAGCAAGTCCCAGAAGAGTCAAGTGACTTTCCCAAGGTCATATACACACAGGAAATTGGTGGCAAGGCCAGAAACAGGACTGAGAGTCCCCCAGTCCCAGAACAGTGTTCCTGTACTGCCTCCCCAAAGTGGCCTGAAAGGCACACAGAACCCTTGTGTGCCAGGCCCAGGCAGGCTTAGAGGCCTAGGTTTGCTGCAGCCCCTCTCAGCCATTCTGGCTCTTCTCTCTGACCCGGAGGGGCTTGGCCCCCTGCCTCGGGAGGGAGACTGCTAAGCCGCCCCGGGGCTTGGGCTTCGGCTCGGGCTCGGGACTTCACCAGGGAAGAGCTGTCAGAGCCCACGGCTTGCACTCGGCATTTTCGTGCAAAGGCAGGTCTCGCTCCTGGTGCGGGTGATGCCCACTCCAGTCTCCTGAGGCGGCCCTGGTTGCTGCAGGGTTTTCACCAACACATTGTACAGATGAGAAATCAGGTCCTAAAGTTTTAGCCAGCAGAAAAAAGGGGAAGGACCAGCTCCTTCCCCTGCTTTCCAAATCTGTGGTTGCAGCCCCCTGAGAAACCCCCCTACCACCACTGCAGCCGGCCTTGTCCCTCCTCTGGGCCCTGCTTCTCTCCTCCCCTGTGCTCTCCCAGGCCCACAGCAGCTCCTGGGGTGTGGTGCAGGGGGCCTTGGGGCATCTGACACCTGAGCAGGGCAGGGCGCTTGCTTAAGGTATAAACCTCAGGCATGGCCACCTTGCCTCCTTGACCTTGCTCAGGGTCCCTGTCGGTAAAATGAGGTAAGAGTAGCCTCCGTCTTAAAGGATTTGATGAGCTGTAGCGTGCTAGGGACCGGGCCTTGCACAGAATAAGTGCTCAGAAAACAGGGCCTATTATTATTTGTATTATTATCATCAAGTCAGTGGGGAGGCGGCCGCTGCAGCTGCAGGCTGGGAAGGGAGTGTTTGCAAACTGACAGCCAGGAGGGTGACTAACGGTGCCCTGCCCTCCCTGGTGGTGCAGTGGTGGTGAGTCTGGGGATGGGGGAGTGGGGGAGACATGGGGATGTGGAAAGCTAGCAGAGCCCCTGTTCAGAAGGGCCTGAAGATCAGGGACCCAACCAGCCCTCATTCGGGAACCCTCATTTGGGTTCTGGGCTGTCCACCCCTAACTAGCTATAGGACTTTACCCAAGCTGTTCAACCTTGTGAGCCTCAGTTTCTACTTCTATAAAATGGGGGTAAGAAGAGCTCACAGCTCACCACAGTTTGTGGACCACAAGAGCCCAGCGGGTGGTTCCTGTCTCCAACTCAGTCATGTGAATGTGTGTTTGGGGTTGGGGGGGGTGGGGAGGCATATCTGCTCAGTCTTGTTGGGCCCGAGTCTCCCTGTGCAGAGATCCATGGGCTGGCCTCTGGGGACAAAAAGCACTGTGTATCCTGGGAGGAAGGGTCGCCTTTTGTCTGCTGGGGGCGGGGGTTATGTCAAGCCCTGCGCCAGACCTTCTCAGTCCAGGGGTCTTGTTCTGCTCTGTCCACAGCCTGCGTGTGGGGCCTGTCCCTCCCTGCCTGTCAGGGTGAGGGATCTGAGGCTCAGAAGGGTTGAGTCATTCTTCCGAGTTGCAAACTCAACAGAGCCAGGTCTGCCTGACCAGAAGCAGGAGCAAGGCCTGGAAGGGGTGCTGGTTCTCCCCAGCCTCTGCTCTCCTCAGCCACATGCTTCTCTGCCAAGGCCCTGGGAGCAGAATGTGATTCCTCACTTAGGCGTTTGAAGCCCCTGCTGACCTGCAGGGTTAATGCCAGGCAGGCCACCCACCACCACCACCACACTAGCTCCGCTAGCAGACTGCCAGTATGCCTGGATGGTCGGGGTGTGCTTGCCAATCCCTCCCGTGGGCTCACATATGGGCCCTTTTCTCTCAGTGGTCCCTGTCTACCTGACCCCTTGCTCTGCTGTCACCCCAGCCCGGGGCCACCTTTCCTGCTTGCCTCCTGTCCTTAAGCTCTCCATTCTTCAGGGCTCAGCTCTGGGGCTCCCTCCTCCAAGAAGCCCGCCAAAGCCCTGCAGTCCTTGTTCACCTCACACGCCGGGGCACATGCGCTCAAGCGTTGCTTCCCCCTACCTGGCCTGGGGGAGGCGGCATTGCAGCCTGGCCCTAGACCTTGTCCATCCTGTCCGATGTGCCTGGGAACGGGACTCTTGGAGGTTTCCTCCTGACATACTGCAACCGTGGAGGAATCGGCAGCCTATCTGAGCCTCAGCCGCCTCAGTCTCCTGTCTGGCAGCAGAGAGCAGGAGCCCCAGGCCCGCTGCTTCCTGAGACAGGAGCTCAGGCTCGGGGCTAGAGGAAGATGGCGGTGCTGGAGGGGCACCAGGCTAGGGCCACAGAGTATGTGCATGCGGGACAGTGTGGCTGCTGCTCTTGGAGTGTGGCTGGGCTGGAGGCTTCTTGGAGGGGCTCCACTTTACTGGAGTAAACCTACAGTCCCCAAAGTGCCCCCATCATAAGGATGCAGCTCAGTGAGATACCACAAGGGAAACTCACCCCTCTTCCGGTGACACTAGCCTTCCCGAGGGCAGTTGCCATCCCACACCGTGGACTTGGCCAGATTTTGAACTTTATGCAGTATAAATGGGATTTCATTGCCTGTGTTCTTCTGACCGGCTTCTTAGTTAATACCACTCGGGAAATTCGTCATCGTGGTTTCGTTACTCAGAGTGTTGGTGTTTGCCGCTGAGCAGAGTACCGCTCTGTGAAGCTGCACGGTTTGGCAGCTGACCCCCAATGGGCGTCTGGGCCGCCCCCAGTGCGAGGCTGGCGACAGATCATGCTGCGCGCGTGCTCTCATGCCCATGGCAGTGGACACCTGCCCTGTGTCCGCTTGGGTGTGTACCTAGCAGTGGGGTGACTGGGCTGTGAGGTCGGCATACCTTCGACTTCAGACATATTTCCCAGGCACGTTTTTACAGGCAGCAGAACTCAGAGGCTCACAGAGAACAAGTGATTTTCCCAAGTCACATTGCACCTTCCCCAGCTTCACAGAGCTGCCTCGAGCTCCCTTCCCCCGCAGACCACACAGCTCACATCCGGACCTAGGGCTGAGAGAGGGGTCAGGTGGCACTGGTGCTGCTCCCCCCCCAGAGCTTCCTTTGCCTCTGTTGGCCAGTCGGTCGGGCTGGAAGCCTCCATGGGCCTAGGGTTGGGGACCCCTCTGTCCCTGGCACGCTGTAGCCTTCATGCTCCTGCCTCTCCCTATCCAGTGCTCTCAGGCTGCTGAGGCTAGAAGAGAGGATGGATGGCCCTTGCCCAAGTCCCAGCTCTGGAGGTCTTTGGTGCTTGTTCACATCTCTGTGGGGAAGGAATGGAAGCCCAGTGATTGGGTGGGGCCAGCTTCTCACCCCCTCCCTGGTCTTCCCCTTCTCCCTGCAGCTCTCATGGTACCAAGTGGCAGGGTGGCCTTCCTGTGACACGGGGAAGCCAGATCTTCTGAGAAGATGTCAGCAATCCAGGTACCACAGGGGTAGGGGTCTAGGGCAGTTGAGTGTCCCCCCACCTCTGGAGGGGTGCTGAGTGGAAGAGAGAGAATGAGGGCTTGCTTCAATCTGCTCCCCTTCGCCCAACCCTGGCTTTCAACAAAGGAGAATTCAGGGGGCGCTATTAGACCCAGGGCTCTCAAGATGGGAGTAAAGATCTGGGGGTGGTGGGGGAATATCAGCTGGAAGGCACCCAGAGTTCTTGGGGGTAGGGATGGGGAGTGCCTCTCCTTGGCTCCCAAAGGCAGGCCAAGAGACTCTAACCTTGAGCATGGGTGGGCAGGTGGGTGGAGATAGCTTCCGGGCTGCCTCCACCTGCCCACCTGTCCTGTCCTGCAGGCCGCCTGGCCTTCCGGTACAGAGTGCATTGCCAAGTACAACTTCCATGGCACTGCTGAGCAGGACCTTCCCTTCTGCAAAGGAGACGTGCTCACCATTGTGGCAGTCACCAAGGTAATGGGGGGCCTCACATGGCCACACCTTGTCTGGCCTCCAGGCGTTCCTGCTGGGTCTGGTCTCCCCTGCAGGTGACGGTGGGCCTGAGAGTGTCTGGGCTCCCTCTCCCCAGGACCCAAACTGGTACAAAGCCAAGAACAAGGTGGGCCGTGAGGGCATCATCCCAGCCAACTATGTCCAGAAGCGGGAGGGCGTGAAGGCTGGCACCAAGCTCAGCCTCATGCCGTGAGTACTGCCCAGGAGCAGTCGGGGTCTGCGGTGTGGGGAGGGAGGAATAAGGGAAGCCCTGGTTCCCCCTAGAGGAGTCAGGGAAACAGAGAGGCCTGAGTAGGAGTGGGAATGTGTGAAGACTTTCGAGATAAGGGGAAGGGCATGGGTGCTTGACCTCAAAGGTAGGGGGTGGGCCTGGGAGGACCAGAGGAGGAAGTGTGGGAAGCAGGAGATGAGAGCCTCCTATGCCTGGCTGAGCCGGTGGGGGCTGTGGTGAGGGGCCGGGCAGAGGGAGCACCTCGGAGAGTGGAGCCTGGAGGACGCATGTGGGGGCTGGTGACCTCGAGCCGCCGTGAGCCATGATCTGGCCTCCCCCCAGCTGGTTCCACGGCAAGATCACACGGGAGCAGGCAGAGCGGCTTCTGTGCCCGCCGGAGACGGGCCTGTTCCTGGTGCGGGAGAGCACCAACTACCCCGGGGACTACACGCTGTGCGTGAGCTGTGACGGCAAGGTGGAGCACTACCGCATCATGTACCATGCCAGCAAGCTCAGCATCGACGAGGAGGTGTACTTCGAGAACCTCATGCAGCTGGTCGAGGTGAGCCGGGCCAGCCTTCCGGTTCCGTCCCACCTCTCCTGGCCCCTGGGAACCTGTGTGTCCTCTGCCTTGACAAAGCTCCTGCTCCGTGCCAGGATTGCCCTCTGACCGCCCACAGTGCTGCCATAGGGAGACCGGCACCGTCTCCATGTCACGGCCTAGGAGACAGGTTCAAAGCAGTGCAAGGATCTGCCTCAGGTCACACAGCTATAAATCAGCGGTGCCAGGACTAGAAGCTGAGACTGGCCAATCCCAGGGCTAGGCTTCCTTCCAGGCCTACAGAACTCCATGCCTGTCCTCCCGAGTTGCACCCCGATGGCCCTGGGCTCCTGCACCCGTACTGATCTGCCCACGTGGTCCTGCATCTCCCAAGGCCAGTGCTGCCAGCCCTGTTGAGGTCATATCTGGCTTCCAGAAGCCCCAGTGGCCCCCCAGATGCCTCCTGCTGCTGGGGAGGGTCCCGGGCACATCTATACTGAGCTAGGGCTTGCCTTCTGCCTCAGGATGCTGATGAGGCCCAAGGCCCGGAGTAGTAGCAACAGCCCGGTGTCTGTGCAGCATCTGAATGTGACTGGGAAGTGGGTCACCAATCTGAGTCTGGGGCTTCCCTAATCCTTCCCCTGGCTGGAAGTGAGAAGCCCTCCTCCCAACGCAAAGCGACTCCAGGCTGGGTGGGCTCGGCCTCCACCGCCCTCTGGCGGTTAGAGATGGGCAGTGCATGGGAGTGGCTGGTGGCCCTCATGGCTGGCCCTCAGTGCCTGCCCTGCCCTCGCAGCACTACACCTCAGACGCAGATGGACTCTGTACGCGGCTCATCAAGCCAAAGGTCATGGAGGGCACCGTGGCAGCCCAGGATGAGTTCTTCCGCAGTGAGTGCCATCCCCGCCCCCAGTCCTCACTTGACTCCCCGCCTCCTCTCACCCAGGCTTCCTGGCACTGCCCCCATCCCGGAGGCTCTGGAGACCTCCAGGGAGCGCCACACACACGGTCCAGGCTGTGACCGCTGTGAGCCCAGCTCTGGCTTCACCCCTCACTGACACCCCCTCCCCCCGCCAGGCGGCTGGGCACTGAACATGAAGGATCTGAAGCTGCTGCAGACCATTGGGAAGGGGGAGTTTGGAGGTGAGCGGGAGGGGGTGGCAGCGTGGGGGTTGGGGGCAAGGGCCTGTGGAGAGTTCTGGGAACAAGCTCCAGCCCTCCTTCCCCAGATGTGATGCTAGGTGATTACCGAGGGAACAAAGTCGCTGTCAAGTGCATTAAAAATGATGCCACTGCCCAGGCCTTCCTGGCTGAAGCCTCTGTCATGACGTGAGCCGGGGCCAAGGGTGGGTGCGGAGGTCACCCCGGGACAGGGAGGAGATGGGGAGGCTCAGCAGGCTCTGACCACCTGCCTCCTGCCCCAGGCAACTTCGGCATAGCAACCTGGTACAGCTTCTGGGCGTGATCCTGGAGGAGAAAGGCGGTCTCTACATCGTCACTGAGTACATGGCTAAGGTGTGCACCTGCCCGGAGGGCCCGCCCCCATTCTAGAGCTGAGCACCTGGGCCTTCCAGCTGTCCCAAACCCCTCACTGTCCTTGGGCCCCTGCTCCCTCAGGCCCCTCTCTCTCTGAAGTCAGCTTTTGTCCTGACTTGTCATTTATTCCATGTGACAAGTTGGGTAGCTTGCCAAGCCTCAGTTCCTCATCTGTGAAATGGAGATAGTATCAGAGTTCCTCTGAGAGATTTATGAGATTTAAGGGCGAATGCATGAAAACAGCTGAGTGTGGTAGCCGGCTCACAGAACCTGGTACCCATTCAGCACTGAGTCCCGGCATCTCTGCTCCTCCCCCTCCTCGTATCGCCCTCATGTGTTCACCCAGCCCTGCCCATGATTCCAGAGGGCTGGGGGGCCAGTCTGACCTGGGGGGCTGCTTGGTCTGTCTGTCCTGCCCCAGGGGAGCCTGGTGGACTACCTGCGGTCGAGGGGTCGGTCGGTGCTGGGCGGAGACTGTCTCCTCAAGTTCTCACTGTGAGTGACGCAGCACCCACTGGGGGGGACCCTGGCCTGCTGCGGGGGCCCTGTCTGAGGGGACACGTGTCCGGCTCTCTCCCAGAGATGTCTGTGAGGCCATGGAGTACCTGGAGGGCAACAACTTCGTGCACCGGGATCTGGCTGCCCGCAACGTGCTGGTGTCGGAGGACAACGTGGCCAAGGTCAGCGACTTCGGCCTCACCAAGGAGGCCTCCAGCACGCAGGACACAGGCAAGCTGCCAGTCAAGTGGACAGCCCCGGAGGCCCTCAGAGAGAAGGTGAAACGGGCCTGTCCCCAGAGCCTGAGGAGTGGGAGGTAGGGGTCCTGGGTTCCCCACCCCCCCACCCCCACCACCTCCCAAACTCCCAGGATTTGACACTGCTCCTCCCACCCGTGTGGCAGAAATTCTCCACCAAGTCTGACGTGTGGAGTTTCGGAATCCTTCTCTGGGAAATCTACTCCTTTGGGCGAGTGCCTTATCCAAGAATTGTAAGTCGAGTACTGGGGCTGGGTCATGGCCAGGGCCGGGGCATGGCTGGGGCTGACGGGGAGGCTTTTGGAGCAAGGAGGAAGGGGTGGGCCAGAGAGGCAGCCTTTCTGGGCCCTGCCTTCCATTCTTAGCCACAGAGCAGCCCTCAGGACTTTCCAGGAGTCTCCTGGGCCTGGCTCTGAGGCCTGGGTCTGAAGGGGATCCCTGAAGCTGAGTCGGGGTCCACTGGGGAGTCACGCCCTGCACAGACTGACCCCACCTGCCTGCCCGCAGCCCCTGAAGGATGTTGTCCCTCGGGTGGAGAAGGGCTACAAGATGGACGCCCCCGACGGCTGCCCGCCTGCAGTCTACGAGGTCATGAAGAACTGCTGGCATCTGGATGCCGCCACGCGGCCTTCCTTCCTGCAGCTGCGGGAGCAGCTCGAGCACATCAAAACCCACGAGCTGCACCTGTGACCTCTGGCCCCCTCACGCCCCGCACCCCCTGACCCAGGTCGGGGGCCTGCAGGGACTGAACCTGGAGAGATTGTGGACCTGGTGCCCCCACTTGCTGGGCCCAAGCCTGAACTGAGCCCAGCAGGCCAGTGGGCCTCTTTCCTCTGCCCCAGCCTGCGCCCCCTCTGGCCCCCCAGAGACCCCGCCTAGGCCTGGCATCTTTTCTCATGGACCCACGCAAGGGGCTTTGGGAGCCCCACCAAAGGGCCAAGAAGGGAGGAGGCTGGGGAGCGTGAGGCAGATGCCTTCTGCCATGGTCAGGCTTCTCCTGGCCTCCCATCTCTCGCCTTCTTAGAGTTTTATTCCTTTCCTTTTTTGAGATTTTTTTCCCGTGTGTTTATTTTTTATTATTTTTCAAGATAAGGAGAAAGAAAGTACCCAGCAAATGGGCATTTTACAAGAAGTACGAATCTTATTTTTCCTGTCCTTCCCAGGGATTGGGGAGACCAGGCCCCTCTCTAGGGACCCATCACCCCAGCCTTGTTCCCCATTCCGTGTTCTGTGTCCCGTGTCGCCTCGGTCGCCCCGTGTTTGCGCTTGACCATGTCGCACTGTTTGCATGCGCCCGAGGCAGACGTCTGTCAGGGGCTTGGAGTTCATTCGTGTGCCGCTGCCGCCCACCCACCTGCCTTGTGAGATGGAACCGTAATAAACCACTCCATGAGGACACTGCTGCCCAGCCTCGGCGCTTCCTCCGCCGAGCCTGCCTGTCCCGCCCAGCCCCCTGTCCCTGTGCCATCTTGTCCATCCCCCTGTCTGTGAGTGGGGCTGTGCTTGCCCTGGGAGTGGAGGGGGGGCGTGGGGAGCACGGCCGGGAGATGTAGCCGCCGCTTTGTGTCAGCTGCACGAGCGAGTGTCCTGTGTCTGCCGTGGGGGAGCCCTCACCACCAAACCTCCCCCACCGTCCTGTTGTGGCCCGGGCTGGGCCCCGGGGCCGTCCTGAACTTGGGACCCCGTCCACAGGGTCCTGTGTGTGGGGCCTAGCTGCCTCCCCTGCCCTGTTGCTCAAGCCAACAGCACAAGGAGGGCTGGAGCCAAGGATGGGCAAGGCAGCCAGGCCCAGCCAGATAGAAGCAGGGCGCCCCAGTTGAAGGCAAGATAAATGTCTCATGCCTCAGAAGGTGCTGCCCATAGAGAGGGAGGGGAAGATTCTGAGCTGCTGGCAGTTCTCACGGTTCACCCCAGATATAAGAGCACCGCCACCTCCCAGCGCATGCCCAGCCTTGTGCCTGAGGATACAGAGGTGGAGACCTTCCCCACCCTACCTTGGGGGCCACAGATGGAGAATGAGGACCAGCCTTGGCATGTTCTCCCCTCACTCAGGTTGTCCAGGGTCGGTGGTCAGTGTAGAGGCTGTAAAGATTGGGGGAGGCTCATTTCATTCACAGAGACAGGCACTGGTGGTGTGGGGAGGGTGGGCAGGGGGTTCCCTTGTCCGGTTGTGGCTTTGACCCAGTCCCGACCAACAGGCCCTGAAGTCCAGGGAGGTCTGAACTTCGCTGTGTGTCTCATGTCTGTGCCTCAGCCCCCCGCAGCCCAGCTGCTGGCGTTGGCCCCAACCCCCCCAGCCCAGAGCAACAGCCCCCTCGCTTCCCCCAGTCCATCCTGTCTGCACATCGCCAGCCTCGTTTTTCCAAGACCAGACCATTCATTCAATAGGAGTTACTTGGATAGCTGCTTTGTGCCAGGACTGGGGCTCAGCAGCAAAACAGACCTGGTGGAGTTTCCAGTCAGGAGGAGTCACACGGACAACTACAAACTGAGAAGTGCTATGGAAAAAACGTGACGTGGGAATGGGATCTTGTCTGTAGGTCAGGGAGGGCTTCCTGTAAGAGGCAGCATGTAAGCTGAGATCAGGGTAAACAGGAGGTGTGGGGGTTGGGCAGCAGCATTCCAGGAAGAGATGCTGGGACTGGAGGGAGGCAGCTCGATCCAGGGTCTCTGGAAACATGGTGAAGCTACACAGGGAGACTTGAGGTGGAGAGGGGAGGCCAGAGGAGGGGTTGGCTTTTGTCACCCTTAGAGCCATGGGGTGCCAGTAACAGGTTCTGAGCAGGAAGGAACAATCACCTGGGCTGCTGATGGAGAAGTTCCAGGGAGCACAGGGAAGACTGATAAGTGCAGGAGGGGATGGCGGGAGTGGACAGCCTCCAGAGGGACAGGAGAAGCAGCTGAGTGAACTTACCAGTGGCTTCATGTCATAGGTGAAAAGGGGTCAGCCAGCAGGTCCTTTCTTCCCAGAGGACCGGAGCTTTCCCCTGGGTAGCCACAAGGAGGCCGCTGGGGACTTTAGCCAAACCTGAGTTTGTGGGGCTGCAGATTCCAAGCCTGGCTAGGCAGTGAGTGATGCGGGAGGGTCACCAGTCTTGGGGGACTGAGCTGTAAGAAGAGGAAAGAGGATGAGTTAGGGGATTTGAAGGCCGCAGAGGCTTGAGCAGGGCGTGAGCAGGAAGAACGTTTATCTGCAGGCGGAGTCTACATGCTGAGGGGACAAAAAACAGGTGCGGGCATGGCAGTGATTGAAGGGGGAGCCTTCCTTAGAGTGGGAGGGGTGGCTGACGCCTGCCAGAGCACAGAGGGTGGGCCTGCAGTGGGATCCAGCTCCCAGGGAGGGAGCCGCAGGCAGCACCATGCTGATGGTCATGGTCAGCCCTGGGGAGGGTGGCAGGGAGCTCTGATTCAGAGTTTGCTGACATGTATGGTGGGCTCGCCATGGCCAGTGTCAAACCACCAGCCTGACTTTGCTGGCAGGGCATTTTGAAAACTGGCCTGGATTCAGAGCCCTGCAACAGTGTGTGGCCGTAGAATCAGAACAAAGAACAAGTGGGGGCAGGTGGACAGGGACTCGTGGGTCTGCAGCCCAGATAGCCAGGTGCTTCCGGTCTTTCCACCCAGTGGCACTTGAGTCTGCCCCATTCCTTCCTTGCATTCTCTCAATTGGCCTATGGCATTTCTGTTCCCTCCTTCCTTTTCTCTCATCCTTCTGCCATGTGCTGGCTGCTGGCTTAGCATAGACAAGGAAGACACAGTTCTTACCCTCATGGAGCTCGTGATTAATAGGGATCCCACTCAGGCTCAACCTGGTGCTTGGAAATCTGGTGAGGTGGAGGGGGCAGGAGCCGCAGGGGCAGAGAATGGGGTGCTTCTGACAACGGAAGAGCACTGCCAGGGCAAAGGTGCTGGGGGGCTCTAGCCTGGTGGGTCTGGTCCTCAGGTGCCAACAAGGGGCTTTCAGGAACACACGAAGCTGGAGAGAAAGCAGGGCCCAGACCCAACCCAGCCCCGCAGATCCCATGAGATTTTGCACAAAGATGGCCAGTGGTGAGGACCAAGGAGTGATGTGGTCCTTTCTGCATCTTAGAAAAATGATCCTGGCTACAATCTGGCCCTGGGAGTGGGAGTGTACGGAGTGGAGACAGGGAGACATTGGGGAGGCAGCAGCTGGCCAGGTAGGATGTGACTGGCGACGGCCCGGGCTGGAGAAGCCATCAGAGGTAGAGAGGAAGGTGAATACAGTTAGCATTTTACTGATCTGAGCGCTCACTACCAGCCAGGCCCTATTCTCAAGACCCTAGAGGTATCATCTCATGTCCCCCGTCTTAGCATGGAGATGTATGCTGAAGAAACAGGCAACCAGAGGATCAGGCATGGCGGTCTATGGGTAGCAAGAGGAAATTGAAGTGGTGGCTCTGATTTGACTGGGGCAGGGGAGGGGCTGCCATCCCTGAGACCCTAGCCCAGGACAAGGATGGGCCAGAGGCTGGAGAACAGGAGAGCTGGGGATGGGTGTATTGTCTGGGGCCTTCAGGACATCCAGGTAGAGATGTCCCCTGCAGGATTAGGCATTCAGGCCTACAGCCCCAGGAGAAGCCTAATTGATAGCAGAGGTTTGGGGGTCAGGAGCAGAGCAATGGCGCTGGAAGCTGTTGGCTTGGGCAAACTTGGCATGGACGCAGTTGGAGGGAGAGGAGAGGCACAAGCGCAAGAAGCTGCCGTGTGAGGGACCAGGGAGGAAGGGTGGTGGCAGAGGAGCAGCTAAGGCCTCCAGGAGCAAGCAGGGTAAGGGAACAGAGAAAGTGGATGTTCGGTGCCTTCCACAAGGCAGAGACAGGTGGAGAAGCGTGTCCACTAGAAACGAAGAACAGGGTTATTGTCAGGCCTTGCTGGAGCGGTTGTCATGGGGCAGTGGGGGCAGGAGCGAGAAGGACTGAGTGGCAGACCAGGGAGCCGGGCCGCATTGGGGCCTGCCTTTCCACAGCGTGGCCATGGCCGTGCTCGTGAAGCTGATGGGGACAGCGGGTGGAAGTGGCTAAGGGCTTACTGTTGAGAAATGAAGATTTCCTTTTAGCGTGTCCTAAAATTTTCCACTTACTGCCTTGATTTTAATTAATTTGTAGAGCTTCAGTAACTTAATCCTACTGGGAACTTACAAAGTACAGTGAAACTTAAGCTAGCCAGAATTCTTGGCAAATGAGCCAGCCACTCTGGAAAATGAGCATTTATTTGAGTGAAAATATTTGAAATGTAGGATTTCTTTTTTAAAACATTTTTAGTATGGAAATAATCACATAAACATATGCAGTAGAGGGAAGATTCTAATGAATGCCCACATCCTAACCATCCAACTTGAACAGCAGCTCCAGACCAATCCTGTGTCCTCTGCGCCCCCTTACCTCTCACCAAGCTCTAAGCCCTGGGACCCTTGGAAGCAGATCCTAGACATTATATCAGTTCATTGGTACAGCTTTCCTACGTTTCTCTAAAAGACAGAACGTTTTTTAATACTTTAATACTTATTTTATTTATTTTAATTCATTTTAATTAAATTTAAATAATTAATCATTTAATTATATTATTGATAATATATTAATATATAATTGATATAGTGATCATTAAATATAAATTTAATTAAATGATTAATTTAACTTAATATTTATTTATTTGACAGAGACACAGCGAGAGAAGGAACACAAACAGGGGGAGTGAGAGAGGGAGAGGGAGAAGCAGGCCCCCCACTAAGGAGGGAACCCGACATGGGGCTCAATCCCAGGACCCTGGAATTACGACCTGAGCCGAAGGCAGATGCTTAACCAACTGAGATACCCAGGCACCCCCAAAACACTTTTTTTTTTAAATATATTTTTAAAAAGAGTTTATTTATTTGACAGACAGGGATCACAAATAGGCAGAGCAGCAGGCAGAGAGAGAGAGAGGGAAGCAGGCTCCCCGCTGAGCAGAGAGCCAGACGCATCCGGCTTGATTCCAGGACCCCGAGATCACAACTGGAGCAGGAGGCAGAGGTTTTAACCCACTGAGCCACCAGGCACCCCCCAAAACACTTTTTAAAAACATGTAACCACAATACCAGTATTACTCCTAAAGTCTTTAACAATAATTCCTTATTTTAATCAAGTATTCATTGTTCAGAATTCCCCCAGTAGTCTCATTTTTCCCTAATTGGTTGTTTAAAAGGAGGCTCCAAACAAGGTCCACACATTGCATTTATTTGCTCTGGTGGGACTCCCTTTCTCTTCCTCATGTAATTTATGTGTGGAGGAAACCAGGCTGCTTGGAGGCCTGAGTGTCAGGAATGTGGGACTGCGCTGAGCGCCTCAGCAGAGCGAGTGGGACAGGGAAGGCTAGGGGTGGGTTGGGGATAATGACCAGAAGGGTCGGGACTCCTGTCTGCAGGAAGGAGGCAGGAGGTGGAGGCCCTGAGCAAAGGGAGAGGCTAGGGCTGCTGGGGGCCAAGGCCTGTCCTTATGATCCCTGATGCCTCTCGGCTGCTGGAGCTGATAGAAGGTGGGAAGATGGCCTGAGCCCAGGAACAGGGACAGAACTGGGTGGGTGAGAGGCCAGGGGTCAGGCTGGAGATGAGCGAGGGGCTGGGCCTGAGGTCAGACCTAGAAGGAACAGGATGTCTGTGTCAGGGATGAAGGGAGAGAACAGTGCCAGAAACCAGCTCCTCCCCACCTGGCCCTGTCCCCGAAGCCCCTCCCTGCCCTGCCAGCTGCAGCTCCTCCCAGGGGCCCAGACACCAGATCCCTTCGCAATGCTGGCGGTCAGTGGCCCAGAGCCCTTGTTCTGCCTTCTCCTCCTCCTGCTCCTGGGCCCCTATAGCTCTGCGGGGGCCATTCCTCCTCACAGAAGGTTTGAGTACAAGCTCAGCTTCAAAGGACCAAGACTGGCGTTGCCTGGGGCAGGAATACCCTTCTGGAGTCATCATGGAGGTGAGGGGTGGGGTTGGACACTCTGGAGGGGCTGACCAGCTTTAGGTGGCTGTGACTCAGTGGGGAGTGGGCCTGCTGGTACCAGCTGCTGCCCAAGATGGAGCCAGGCCTGGGCAGGCAGTGGCCTCAGCCCCAGGAACCCTCCCAGGCCTGTCTTCCTTCTCCACCACCACAACACCTCTGCCATCCACCAGTCTCCATTTCTCCCCTCTGCCTCTCTCTTTCTCTGCCCTAGGACTTCCCTCTTCTCCTTTTGACTCTCCTTGGACCCGCTCTTCTTCCTCTGCCTGCTGGACCCATAAGCACACACACACGCTTGCTCACATGCTGAGTCCCAGACACAGATGCAAGGGCAACTTGGACAAGCACCTGCCCCCCATCTTCCTGCACCTTGCTGCCAGGCCTGTGGATGTCCGTGAGAACTGGGGGCTGCTGGAGGGAGATACCCTCGTGGCCAGCTGTTTTGTCTGTGTTGGTTGGAAGCAGGCGTGAGAGCATGCTTCAGAAACTTCCTTCAGATATTTCAGAAACTTCCAAGCCAAGGCCTCCATAGTCTGTCTTCTACTCGATCTTGTTCAAAAAGGATTTTTTTTTCCCCTGAGGCAGGGCTCAGTATCACAACCTGAGATCATGACCTGAGTCAAAATCAAGAGTCGGATGCTTAACCCACCCAGGTACCTGTCAAAAAGGCTTTCCAAGGACTTACAAGGACCCATGTAGTACCAAGGAGAACAAGACTCAGGGTTAAGGCTGAGGCAGGAGATGAGTCCAGGAACATGGCTTGTCACCATAACAGGCCATGGGGTCTGTCCTCCCTTCAGAGTTCGGCCATGGATCTGGTTCAGAGCTACCCAGCAAGCAAAGCAAAGAGAGAAAGCAGATCCACTATGTACTTCTGTGTCTGTGAGAAAGGGCATGATTCCTGACTGAAACCAGAATGAATATCCCTTTAAGATGACAGGCTCTGTCATAAGGGTCTTTGGACCAATTTTCCTCACAGACACATGGATGGTAAACAAGGAAAGGGGCCAATTCTCACAGCACCAAGCCAGACCCTGCCTCAGGCCTACGATGGCAGGGCCTGTAAAACACTCCCTGCTCTGGGCCCGGTTGAGTCTGGAGTGTCCCAGACCCTATGGCGGAGCAGAGGCACATTCTCTGAGATCACGTGGTGATATGTGTCCTGTCCATTCGTGCGCTTCCTCATCCTTATACCAGACTTCCCCCAGCATGGCCCTCTCTCTGCCCAACCCAGAGACAGGGAGCTGTCAGCCTCAAGGAGTCACAGTTTGAGGGTGAGGTCTCACGGACAAGCCAGGTAAAGCTGAATGCATTAGTGCCCTGTACAGCAGACCATCCTTGCCTCCTGCAAGTCACTTCAGAGGCAGTGGTGGCTTCTAAGGAACCCCAGGACATTTGGCCTTGCCGCCTCTGAGCCTCCCTGCCCCCAGCCCTGGCCTTGCTGAGCAAACACCCTGGATTAAACGTCTCCGGAAAGTCCTGGAAAGGCCTGGGCCTTGGGCCAGGTTCCAGGCTGGCAGGCCAGAGAGGTGGGGAACCAGCTGGGGTGAGGCCTCTGATCTCCTTACCCCTGATTCCTGCCAAGCCTGCCTGTGTCTCTCCCCTTTCCCTCCTCCTCCCAGACAGGCCTCCCCCTAGGCACAGCCACTGAGAATTCACACACACACACACACACACACACACACTTTCCATCCTCCACACTTTCCTCATGGTCCTGCCAGCCAGTTCCCACCTTTGCTTTCATGCTTTCCCCTAGGTACCCTACTGCCCCACCAAGAAGCCCCTGGCCTCATTTGGCCACACCGGAGTCTCTCCCCACTTCCACAGCCTGGAGTCCTGAACCCCAGCGTGGCTGTTCTTGCAAAGCACTCTGCTGTGTCCTCTGGCCTCGGGCACATCCTTTTCCTTCGCAGGGCCTATTTTCTCACCTGAGACGTGGAAAAGGGTGACACAAATCTCTCCTGTGGTAGAAAAAGCTGACACTTGAACAACACAGGGGCTGGGGAGCCAAGCCCACACACAGTGCAAAATTAGGGTATAACTTATGATGCCCCCAAAACTTAACTGTTCACAGCTTGACCAGAAGCTTTACAGATACCCAGATGGCCAAGTAACACATATTTTGTATATTATATGTATTATATGCTGGATTCTTTTAAAAAGGTAAGCCAGAGAGAAGAAAGTGTTATCTAGAAAATCATCAAGAAGATGGGAGCTTGGGTGGCTAATTCCGTTAAACACCCAGTCCTGGTTTTGGCTCAGGTCATGATCTCAGGGTCCAGGGATCAGGCTCCACACTCAGCACCACAGAGTCTGCTTGAGACTCTTTCCCCGCCCCTTTCCCTTCCCCTCTGCTCCTCCCCCTGTTCACGCTCCTGCTCTCTCACACTCTAAAAAAAATTTTTTAAAAGAAGAACAAAAATCATAAAGAAAAAAATACATCTACAGTATCATACTGCATTTATCAAAAACATTTGCATATAAATGGACCTGCGCCATATGTGGCCGTGTTGTTCAAGGGTCAGCTGTACTTGGAATCCCATGGAGCCAAGTTCGAATCCGCTTAGTTCCTTAACCGTTCGGAGCCTCAGTTTCCTTGTGTAAATGGGGTCTTTAAAAAGCAGGCCGTACAGACTTGTAGGGAGGCTTGCGTGAGAAGTCAGGTAAGGCAGCACCCCGTGGGTCTGGGGTCCGTCGCCCTCCCCTGGCAAAGCCCCCCCCCCCCGGCTGTGCTGGGCTCCAGCTCCCCCTTCCTCAGTGGGTTCCTGCATCCAACAGGCCTGTTATTTACTGGCAGGCCTTGATGTTCCCTCCTTTCCCCTGCTCCCCGGTCCCAGCCCAGGCAGAGAGACAATGATGGGAGAAACGGGGACAGTGGGGCCCCAGACCTGAGCTGCCCTGGTCTGCAGATGCCATGCTGGGCCCAGAAGAAGTGCGGCTGGTCCCGTCCATGCAGAACCGCAGTGGCGCCGTGTGGAGCAGGGTCCCTGTCCTCTTCTCTGCCTGGGAGGTGGAGGTGCAGATGTGGGTGACTGGGCCAAGGCGCCGGGGAGCCCGGGGCGTGGTGAGTGGCCCCAACCGGGGCCTGGCAGAGGGTGTGAGGCAGGGAGATGGGTGGTGAGCCTGAGGTTCCACTGTCCTGAGGGACCCCCTGGGGACTGAGCCGCTGGGAACCTGCAGGCCGTGTGGTACACCCGGGACAGGGGCCAAATAGGCTCCGTCCCGGAGGGGCCGACCTCGTGGGATGGCATCGGGATCCTGTTCGACTCCTCAGCTGAGGACACCCAGGTGAGAGTAATTTCCCACCCCCCACCATCCACGCTGTCCCCCTCCTCTCTGTGCCCGTGGCTCAGGCTGCCCATCACACCCCCCCGCCCCTGTGCAGAACAGCCCCGCCGTCCGTGTGCTGGCCAGCGACGGACACACTCGCTATGAGGCACGTGGGTAAGGCCCCGTCTGGACAGACTCCTACCCCTCTCCTGGGCCACGAGGGCCTCAGCGGTTACCCACACCACCGACTCAGGCCCCTGCCCCAGCTTCTGATGGGATCCCCCCACCCCACCCCACCAGGACTGTCCCCTCCCCGAGGGCCTCTCATCTGAGCTGCTTGCTGCTGCCCTGAACTCCTTCCCGCTTGGTCCCAGATGGGCCCAGTAACTGCCACACTGAGTCCTCAATTCGTACAACCTAACAGCCCCCACTTGGGGGGGGGCGGGGTGTGAAAGGACACAGGGCAGAGCCTGTGCTGAGCGCTCTCACTCACATCTCACCCGGTCAGCAACACCCCGGAGAAGGGGGCATTATCAGTCCCCAGCTACAGGCAAGGACCCTCAGGCCCAGAGAGGTGGAGCGACATGCCGGAGGTCACACAGCTCTGTGCAGAGCTGAGATTTGAGGCCAGATGAGCCACACCCTGCCCCTCCGCCCCGCCGCCTGCCAGCCAGCGCCTTCCCTTTCTCCCAGATGACGTGGCTGCCCTTCCCACCCAGCCCAGCTGCCTCCTCAGTGTTGCTCAGCAAACATCCCTTAGCTCATAAGAATTAGAGTAATTGCGGTGTTTATGGAGCAGAACTTACCTGCGTCCCGGGCGCAGCGCCAAGCACTTTGCACTCACTGCCTTAGTTAACCCTCGTAACAAAGTTATGAGGTAGTTTCAATTATTATCCTCATTTTAAAGATGGGGCAACTCAGGCCTGGAAGGACCTGTTAATTTGCCCAAGGTCACACGGGCCGCTGCTCAAGCTGTGGCTCTGGGCCGCCTCCCTCCCGGCTGAAGGCGGCAGTGACTGCCTGGTCTATGCGGCTCTGGGCCCAGAGAAACTCAGGACCTCTGGGGCACACAGAACTGGCCTCGTGCTGCCCGGCCTGAGTCTGTCCTGCTACTTCAAGCTTGGAGAAGACTTCCCAGAGGCGCAGGGGGACATGGAGGTTAAGGAAGGGACGGTGGGAGGATGTGGGGGGCCTGGGGGACTGAGGGCGTCCCAGGCTGTCTCCCTGAGGGAAGAGTCCCAGGAAGGCCCCTTCGGTAAACTCCGAGTGGTAGCAGTCTGCCTGGCCAGGCTGCTTCCCTGCTCCTCGCTGTCTCCTACTAAAGAAGCAGACTACATCAAGAGAGACTCAAGTTAGACCATAGGGACATGTCCCATTCCCCGGGTCACCCAGTGGGGGCCAGGGGGTTGCTGTAGGCCCATGCAGAGTGGCCCCCACCCCTGCCACCTCCCGGCTGGATTCCAAGTGCCCACAGGGACGGAGCTGGCAGCGAGCTGGGCGCCTGCCGCTGGGATTTCCGCAACCTGCCATACCCCTTCAGAGCGCGGATCACCTACTGGGGGCAGCGGCTGCGCGTGAGTACCCCTTCTGCTTTTGCCGGTTCTCTGGGCAGGGGGGCGCCGACCGTAAGGCTCAGAGCTACAGAGCTGCTGTGAGCGCACCCGTGACCCCAGCAGACTGGTGCCTGTGACACCACGTGGGGTCTGTTGCACAGAGGGGCTGCACTCTGGTCCCTGCACAGACTGCTAACTCCCAGAGCACATGCTTAGGGGAGCTAGCATGAGACCAGGTGAACGTGTCCCTCCTTGCCACTCTGACATCAGGCCCCATGGCCGCCTTTAGAACCAGGAGAGCCACTAGATCAGAGGTGGGGACGATGCCCACTGCTGGGATCAGGGGGTTCCGGGTGCAGGGAGCTCAGTCCTCTGTGCCCCTCAGGTGTCCCTGAACAGTGGCCTCACTCCCGGTGACCTAGAGGAGGTCTGCGTTGACACAGGGCCCCTGCTCTTGGCTCCTGGAGGTTTCTTTGGGGTCTCGGCAGCCACTAGCACCCTGGCAGGTAAGGGTCCTCTGGGCAGGTAAGAGCAGAGGAGTGCTACCTAATGTCCCATGACCCACCCTGAGCACACCCTCTAAAGAGCTCTGGGTGTGGGTCAGCCACTTCCTCTCCATGTGGCCTGGAGAGTCACGCACAAGCCCTCTCTGGGCCTCTGTTACCATCAGGAAGCTCATGTTTGCCTTGCAGAGTTGCCCGAAGTCTCAAATAGGATAAAGCACAAGAAGTCTTTATTCCAAGGATGGCCCTATAGGTGCCTCTAGCTGGGAACTGTGGGGCAAGTGGAAGAGGGACATGAGGGACATTTAGGGGACTGGAGCAAAAGGACATAATGTCATGAAGAGTCCACGGAGGGACCCACAACTGGAAGTCAGGGTGCAATCTGAGAGTAGCAGTTCTTCAAGGCCAGGACTTTTGTCTTTAGACTGTAGCACTAGGGAGCCATGGAAGGTTTGTGAGGAGAAGAGTGACACGGTTGGAGCCATGCTGAGGACGTGGCCATTGTGTGGTTCCTTCTGTCAGTAACAGCCACGCTCTGGGGTCTGAGGGTGTCACTCAGCCTGTTGCTCTGGCTCTAGCCATTCACCACGGGCCCATCTTTGGCTCTGTGTGTGGGTCAACCCTCACAGTGTCCCCCATCTGCTTGTCTGACCCTCACACATTTCCTATGAAGTGAGCAAGATGAGGGCTAGAGTTGCCCAAAGTCACCCAGATCTCCTGCCTACCTGGAATGTAATGGAGCCTGGGGGAGGAGGAGGGCTGAGTAAGTGGGCCACGGGGTGAGGGGACGTCTTCCTTTCCCTTCTCTCTTCTCTTTCCAGACGACCATGACATCCTGTCCTTCCTGACCTTCAGTCTGAGTGAGCTGGGTCCGAAGGTGATGCCAGCCCTGGGCCAGCGGCCTTCAGGGGAGAGCTGGGGGAAACACAGCCCAGGGACACTTCCCTGCCCCAGATGCTTCTGCTGACGCCATATGCAATCAGTCCTGTCATTCCAGCCTTTATCTCTAAGGCTATCTCTCTCTCTCTGAGCTTTGCTCAGACCAGGCCTTGTTTCGGGCAGTGCTGGGGGCCAGAGGTGACCTAGAGCTAGGCCCTGTCCCAGAGCACGTCCACAGCTGGCTGGGGTCTGTAGGAGCACAGAACGGTCCTGACCCGCCAGGGGGAGCAGGGAAGGCCACCTGGGAGAGATGAGCTTGAAAGGGCAGAGATGTAGCTGAGCAGAGGAGCAGCAGCGACAAAGGTCTGAGTCCTGAGAGAACTGCTGGGGCCCAGGCAGCAGCAGGAGGGAAGGCCGTGGGGACTGGCAACAGCAGAGTGGGACAGAAACCGCAGGGCCTGGTGGCTGAGCTGAGGGAGACCCAGCTGGAGTGCTCCAAGAGGGGGAATGGAGACCTTGTGGGAAAGCTCCCCTCACCCGCCGATCTCCCACGGATTTCAGGCCTGAGTTTTGTCTTCTTTTTCCAGCCTCCCCCCCAGCCCTTTCTGGAGATGGAGGAGCTCCGGCTGGCGAGGCAGCTGGAAGGGCTTTGGGCAAAGCTGGCCCTGGGCACCAAGGAGCACGTGATTCCACAGCGGAGCTCTGAAGTCCAGGAAGAGGGTAAGGGAGCAGGGAGGTAAGGCAGGGTCCCATTTGAGCATCGCAGGGTCCTCTTCCCTTCAAAGCAGGAGCTTTTTAACTAATGGGGAGATGAAGATCTGAGGAGGGCGTATCTAACAGGCCCTGGGTCCCAGGAACTCTATCCTATCCCCACCCCACCACCCAGACATAGCTTTCCAGGGGAGAGTCTAGGAGGCAGAAGCCATGCCTTTCTGCTCCCCCTCTCCAAGGAGCCCCCAAAAGATAGGATCTGCTACCCTGTCCCAGCTGCCTGCCTGTTCCAGCTCTGCCCCAATCTCCAGAGGAAAGAAGCTTCGTGCTGGCAGAGATGCTGGGCAGACACCGCCAGACCCTGCAGGCTCTCCAGGGTCTATCTGAACAGCTGGCCCAGGCTGAGAGACAATGGAAGAAGCAGCTGGGGTCCCTGGGCCGCACCAGGCCTATGGGAGCCTGGGTGAGTGGCCCCTTGGGCACCCATGGCCCTGCCTGCAGGTCTGGACAAGACAGCTCCCTCAGGGACTGGGTCCCTGCCCCCAGGGGGCTCCCTCTGTCCAGAAAGAGAAGGGAGCACTCTACTTAGGAACACATTTCCCCAAGGTCTGGAGGGGGAGGAGAGCCAGGGAGTAGTGCTGCAGGGGGCAGGGTAGGGCGGACCTGCCAGGCAGGGGAGCATGTGGGAGGGTAGCCCACAGATCCACACGGCAGGGCTTGGGAGGGGAAACGCCGGGCATTTGGACGCGGGCTGCAGACGTGTGCCAGAAATAGATTGGGTGCTAATTTGCATGTAGCTCCACATGTGATTTGGTTCACACATGGCTTGCTTCATGCTCAGATGGACCAGAATCCTCATTTCATCCGCACTGCTCTCCTGGCTTCTCCTCCAGGGAGCCGTGTCCCATAGCACGCCCAGCCCAGGGCCTGAGAGCCCGGGACTCAGTCAAGCTGTGAGATGCCGGGCAGAAGAGGCCCATGGCTCCTGGGGGCCTTGGCTGGGCTCTGGCAGCTCAGGTTTTTCATCTCATGTCCTCAGGCCAGACAGCTGAGGCTGGGCTGCTGGAGGGGGGAAGTGGGGATGGGGCCGTACTCCAAGGCTAGGCCCAGAGCTCCTCCTGCCAGAGTCTATCCACCCCAGAGAGGGGAGGTCACTTCTCCAGGCCACTCAGCAAGACAGAGGCCCAAGCACTGAGAGTTGTTCAGCACTGGTCCCATCTTGCTCTGTGCCCCTGGGGGTGGTGGGGTAGGTAACAGAGGATTGGACTGGGCCTCTGCCTCCTTCAGGGGCAGAACCACTTCTGCAAAGGGCAGAAAGCCCATGACCCCCGGGGGGGGGGGTTTGAGAGGAAGAGGAATCCAGAAGCCCAGCTGGACAGGGGGAGAAACTCAATGTGTCAGGTCATGTCCAAACTGACGAGGGGCCAGGTAAGCTGGCAAGGCCTTCCAGAAGGAGGCTACAGTGTCCTTGGGGAGGAGGGACTTCGGGAAGAGAGGGGCTGTGCTCTGGGCCCTAGAGGACAGGGCAGCATTCCTGCAGGACTTGGCCAAGGTCAGCGCCCTGCTCCATGGACAGAGGACTCTTCTCCAGGACCTGCAAGAAATGAGGTAAAGACACCTGCCAGGAGGGGTCCGGTGGAGGGGGAGCAGAGAAGCCCTGCTTCACCCACTTGCTCAGCCTCAAGTCCCTCCATCGGCCCCCTATTCCTTTCTTCACTTCCTGAGCATCCAGCACGAAGTCTGACACATGGGGAGGGGCTGGGGCAGAGTTAGGTTTGTCCAGTGGACCTGAACTTAGTTGTATCAAGTTTAAAGTCTGAAATTCCTAGTTTAAAAGTAACTCTCCCTGGGAAGAACCCCTCATGAGAGGCCCTATCGGAACCCCGTCTTCCCAGGGAGGGCAGGTAAATCTGAACCCTCCTTCAGTGATAGCTCCTGGAAGGACGGGATGTTTTTTGTTTGGCTGGTTTTTCATTTGTTTTTAAGATTTTATTTATTTATTGGAGAGAGACAGAGCACAAGCGGGAGGAGCCAGGCAGGGGGAGAGGAAGAAGCAGGCCCCCTGCTAAGCAAGGAGCCCCACACAGGGCTTGAACGCTGGACCCTGGGATCATGACTTGAGCCAAAGGCAGACGCTTAACTGACTGAGCCACCCAGGCACCCCATGGAGTAGATGTTTTAATGGCATTCTTGGAGGAACCATAACCAAGATCAGGCCCAGCTGAAGAGGGGGCGGTCCCTGACTTCTTTTTGCCTGCCACCTTGCCTCCCACCAACATCCCACCCTGGGCCAAGTCTCAGGAGTTACCCAAACAGCTCTAGGCACAAAGAGGTCACCTTGATGCCATGGAGGAGGGATCAGGCTGGATGCTGGATTCTGGGTCCCTTACCCACATCTAGACACTTAGAGGTGGGAAGATGGAAAGAGGAAGAGGAACTAAATCCCCTAGGGACTGGGGATGGAAAGCAAAGCCCAGGGAGCCTAGAGTTGAGACAGACAACTTTAGGGAGATGTTCCTCTGACCTAAAGCTGTCTGGGGATGCAGAATGAAGCTTTGGGGGATAGAAGACCAGCCCCTAAGAAGGGGCCCTATGGATGATGTCTGTTTCCCACCAGGTGCTGCCGTTAGGGATTATGATTATCCACTTATTACTAGGATTAAGTGGTTAGGGGGTTTGGCTGCAACTAGAAGGCATAATGAGTCATCTCCCTTGGTTTCCATCCCCCACCAGGGATGCAGCTGCCCACGTGGCCTCAAGAGCCCAGCTCTTCTATCTGCCGGTGGGCACCAAGCCTCATTTCTTAGAGCTGGCCCAGATCCTGAGCTTCCTGCAGAAGGACCTTCAGGGCCCATTGGTGAGTGGGAAGGAAGGGGTACCAGGAGGACCCCATCCTTGAGGTCTGGACCCCATCCTTGAGGTCCAGCCCCCTTCCTCCAGCACTGCAGGCCCTCATGCCCTCATGCTCCCCTGTTGGGACTGCTGGCAGGCACACATATGTCTGTGTCTGTGATATGCATGTGATCTTCTCTCTGCCTGAGCCGCTCTCTGGAAGCTCCCATAGACTCTCGATGCCAGCAGGGCCCTGAAGACCCTTGGCTCCAACCCCCCTCAGTGACCAGAAGGGAAATGGGAGTCCCCAGAGCTCAGCGGGGAAGCTTTCCCTTCCCTGTGCCCCATCTTGCTCTTACCTTTGTCCTCCTCACCCTCACCCTGGCTTTCACTCTCTGCTTCTTCTTTCTCAACTCTAGAGCCTTCAGAGCCCTGAAGGTCCCAGGCCCTAGGCCTTCCCAGCCGTTTCCACAAACAGAGCCATGGGAGTTAGGGAGGGGGCATCATCTTTTTACTCTGACCCCTCTCCAAGTTCCCTGGATGAGAACCAGGGTGCCCCAAGCCTGAGGAAAGGAATTAGAGCCCACACAGAGCCCAGATTCCAGGTCCCCTTCTTCCTTTGGGTAAGAAGCTGATCCAAGACTTTAGAATGTACCCTTTCAGAAAGCAGCAGCCAAGAACCCTCGCCTGCCTGGCCAACTCCCAGGGGCCTCCTCGTGCCTACGGCTCAGAATGTTCTTGTTTTTCCTCCTCATTCAGACTGTTGGCTTCTTCTGTTATGTGCACTTCAGGTGGGTCTTCCCATGGGTAAGGCATCCTATGCTCACCTGGCATCCCTTAATTCTGGGTCATAGCCACCCAATTTGAGAGATGGTGCACTGAGGCCCAGGAGGAATGTGCCTGGTCTACCAGCTGGCAAGGAGTGGCCCTCAGGCTAGGACCCACTTTTTTCTGATAGACTCTACTGACCACCAGGTAGCTACTGGCCCCATCTAAGTCCTGCCCTCACAGAACTCACTTGCTGGTGTAAGAAACTGACGGGTAAAGGATAGTTTTGTGGTTGGTGCCACGATGGCAGGAAGCTCAGGGGCTATGATAGTACAAGAAAAGAACACTTGACCCAGCTTGGGGTGATCAGAGCATTGACCTGGAAGGGACCTTGGATATGAGTCATCAAGATAACTAGAAGTTTTCCAGCCTGTCAAGATAAGTAAGGGCATCAATGCAGAGAAAAGGCATGGAAGCATGAAAAAAGCACAATATTCTGGAGAAAAGGTGGCAAGTTCAGTACTGTCAAAGCAAAGTATGGGACCAGTTTGTGAAATTGGGCAAAGAGAATTTAAAAGAGGGAGGAGGTCACAATTCTGATTGGTCGGTGTTTGTGGAATGAATGAAACATTTAGAGATGGAGAGTGTGCTAAGATGCTCAGAAATGGGACTGACAGTCCTTATTGGTGAAATTTCAAGACAAGAAGAATCAGTGTGGTCTGGAGTGGTCCCGGGGGAGAAGTGAAGTGTGCTGAGCTTTAAAAGCAGAGTAGAAGAGAGGACAGCCTCCAGGTGAGAACAGCACAGGTACAAAGTAGAAATGATGACAAGCTTATGCGTTATGTAGGCTTGCAATGGTGGCCATAAGGCTGGAGCCACCTGGACAGACCTTGAATGCCAGGGGAATAATTGGTCCTGATGGGACAGGCCAGGGGTCTGTCCTAGAACAGGGGAGACTCTGGGGGAGAGATGCTAGAGAGGTGAATGTGGGAGGCTGTTCTTAAAAGCCCCAAAGGCAGAAATCCAAGTAACCTTCTTCTCCTTTCCCTGACAGTAGGCAGGAGATGGACAAGAGCCTTTGGGACTGTTTGTCCACAGGCAGACGGCTGTGTCCTGCACCACGAAACCCTGGGGCCCTGGGGGTTCTGAGGAGGCAGCCTCTCTCCCTTAGCATTCATGCAAGACTCACCTGAAAGCCCTGAAGGAGGGGGTAGTGTCTGGGGGTAAAGAGCTTGGTCAGTACTCTTTCCTTTTGGGTGCACAGCTCCTGCTCACACCTTACTTTTGGCAAGCGCCAGTCTTATTAAAGGTGATTTACATCTCCCGGTGCCTTGATATGCTCATTTACCTTCTGACTTCACCTTAATCTTTCTGAAGGCTTCCACTCTCTCTGGACAGGTAGCTGGCAGTGGGCTCCAAGCAGGCAAGGAGGTCAAGGACTGACTTGATTACCAAAACCCAGATACCCCACAAGGCTTGAGTCCTAGAGGATGGAGGGAGAAGAAGACACAAACGTGTATAATTCTATCCCCAAATTCCTCCAGAACAAAGAGTGGTACCTCCAGGTGTCCTTCCTGGCTCAGCCCAGCCAGCATCACCACGAACAACCCTCCCCTTCTCCACTTTTTGCAGCTCTAGAGTTCAGCGGGGCTGGCGTGTGAGGGAGAACTCTGAGGCAACCCATGGAGACATAATTGGGATTCCCGCTTTCTGGTCTCCCTCTCTTTCCCAGCGTCCAGTCCAGCTCATTGAGCAGCTGTTAGGACAGCGGGCTGGGGAGGATGGGGTACGGGCCAGGGCAGAATCTTTGCCTCTTGCTACCACTTGAAACAGCTAGCTGAAATCCTGGCTGTCAGCGACCTGAGAGGGGAGGGAGTTGGGGGAGACTGGGGAGCAGGGTTCCAGGCGCATCAGTGCAGCCCCTTTCCCTGGGGAGCGACCCCACCCCCACAGGCCCTAATCCGTAGTCAGCAATGCCCAGGCGGAGCTTGGAGTGGTAGGAGGCACGTGGGGTAGGCGGGAGTGCGGAGCGGGCACGTGGTCCAGCCTCCTCAGCCCCGTGCATGCCCCCCGCCCCCCGTGAGGAGGGGTTTGGGGAGGTGGGGGCGGGCCTGGGCGGGGGCAGGCGGCGGGAGGCTCAGAGCGTGGGGCGCCTGCCCGCGGCAGGAGCTGTCCGCGAGACCTAGTGCTGAAGTAGGTGCGGACGTGCCTGGCTCCCGGAGCCCGGTGCCAGGGCCAGCGAAGACCATGGCGTTCATGGTGAAGACTATGGTGGGCGGCCAGCTGAAGAATCTCACCGGGAGCCTGGGGGGCGGCGAGGACAAGGGGGACGGGGACAAATCGGCGGCCGAAGCGCAGGGCATGAGCCGGGAAGAGTATGAGGAGTATCAGAAGCAACTGGTGGAAGAGAAGTGAGTGGGATCCTTTCCTGACTCCAACGACCTTCCCCCACCCCCTCCAGCCACCTGGCCGACCTCTAGGGCGGTTTCAGACCCCGAGTCCCTTACCCTACTTTTCTAGACACGGTAAGAGGCTGGCATGTGCTTTCTAGGCTGCTCCCAGAGCCACCCTATCTCAAACCCAGGACCCCGTCCCAGCTTCGCACTCCGGGCCCAGAGGGAGTGGGGGCAGGGGTAGAAAGGATGTGGGATGGGGTGGGGGCACGTGCATTTCTGACGAAACAGGTAATCCCTTAATCCGATCTGGTCCTAACCGTCTCCATCTTCCAACTGGAGCTCTTCTGAGCCTGAGGTTCTGAGAAAAGCGATGCCGCTGAGCGGGGTCAGAGTGACGGAGACAGATCTTGAGATGGGGCATTCATAGATACTGAGTCTCAATGTCTACTCGTGTGTGGGCAGTGCTGGGACAGAGAGGCAGCTGGGGCTGGCCCCCAGAGCTAGACTGCTTAGGTTCAGATCTAGGTTTGTCTTCTTTTTAGATGGGTGACTTTAGACAGGTTACCTAAACCTTTCTGTGCCTCAGTTTCCTCTTCTGTAAAATGGGGGTGGTAACCATAAAACTTGCCTTATATATTTGTAAGGATTAAATTATTTAACGCATGTAAACTGCATAGCACAATGCCTGGCGCATGCTATATCATTAAACATTAGCTATTATTTCGCTTAATCCTGATAATAGTTTTGTGAGTTGCAAAAGAGGGAAGTAAGTGGCGTACCAAAAGTGGCGATGCAGTCAGGACGCAAACCCAAGTCTGTCCCGAATACTTTCCCCCACACGACACAATCTGTCAGGAAGGGAAAAGACAGACGGAGTTGGAAGCTGCGAGGGACACGTATTAGGGTCTGCAGAATGAGCGAGACAGGCTGACGCTCCTGCCGGGAGAGTCCAGTGGCAGGTGCAGAGAAAGGGCCACGATGATGTGGGGAGAGGCAGCAAAGACTGAGACCCAAGACCCGCCAGGTCGGAGCACACAGCCACAGCCCAGTCAAGCAGGATCGAAGCTGTTAGCGCCCCGGGAAGGGATGCGCAGAGACCCCTCGGCCCTTCCCTCGCAGACCCCGCCCATTCTCTCAGCCTCTGAGATGACTCCGCCCCCGGTGCCCCCGCAGGATGGAGCGGGATGCGCAGTTCACGCAGAGGAAGGCTGAGCGGGCCACGCTGCGGAGCCACTTCCGAGATAAATATCGGCTGCCCAAGGTAAGCTTAGGAGCCTGGGCTGGTAGGCACATTGGGACCCTGAGCTTGGGGCTCCCCACTCTTTCTCCAGACTCTGGACTCCGCAACTCAGCTCCTGAAACTCAGGGAGTTCTTGGTTGGATCCTTCTTTCTCAGAGGAAAGAAGACTCAGAGGCCAGGGCTTGGTGCTGCAAGGAAGCCCAGCCTTCCCAAGACTGATAGGTTTGTGTTTCTGGAGCCAGTTCAAGCCCCTTCTCTCCCCCATGTCCCCTTCCCCCAGACCCTAATCAGGCCTAGGCAGATGAAGAATCGGAAAGCAGTTGATTTTACCGCAAGGTTGAGTACGAGGTTGAGGTTGAGTACTCTAGGAGCTCCTGCACATGGGGCGGCGGGGGCGGGAGGGGGACAGGGGCAGGTAGAGAATGCAGCACCCTCTGTGGTTCAGGCGCTGGGTCTTCATCCCCTTATGTAGTCCCTCAATAACGTTTCCAGGTGGCTATCACCCACACTACAAATAAGGAAACTGAGGCTCAGAGAGATTACAAGATGACAAGACCACACAGCCAGCTAGTGTTGGAGCGGGGTCAGAGCTCAAGCCTGTGAACATGGAGCCTCAGGTTGCTGTAGGACCCCAGCTGCCATCCAGAGTAGGAGTCCCTCTGCAGAGAGCAAAATGCCCCTTGGTTGGTCAACAGCCAGATGTCTCCTACAGGCATTACAGCACTGGATGGGCATGGAATTGTTGCCTAAGGAGGAAAGTGAGGCACAAAGTACTCCCAGTGCCCAGAATCTTCCACTTAAATTAGAAGATCAGACATGTGAACATCACATTCACTCATTCAACAAATGTTTACTGATCCCTTGGCTGCCTCGACTCTCCAGAGGGCACCAGTCTCTCAGAGGGAAAACCAGTCCAGGAAGCCAGGAAATGTAATGAGTTAAACCCAGCTAGGAATGGAGTCATTGCTCAAATGCTTGCACTAAGCCTGTTAAGAGACACGATTCCTGCCGTCAGAGAACCTGCATCTAATGAAAGAGGCAAGACTGGGCGCCTGAGTGGCTCCGTCAGTGAAGCGTCCGCCTTCGGCTCAGGTCATGGTCTTGGGGTCCTGGGATCGAGTCTCATTCTGGCTCCCTGTTTGGCTATGAGCCTGCTTCTCCCTCTGCCTCCATCTCTATCCCCTGCTTGTTCTCTCTCTCTCTCAATTAAATAAAATCTTTTTTAAAAAGTGGGGGGTAGGGGCGCCTGGGTGGCTCAGTGGGTTAAGCCGCTGCCTTCGGCTCGGGTCATGATCTCAGGGTCCTGGGATCGAGTCCCGCATCGGGCTCTCTGCTCGGCAGGGAGCCTGCTTCCCTCTCTCTCTCTCTGCCTGCCTCTCTGTCTACTTGTGATTTCTGTCAAATTAATAAATAAAATCTTTAAAAAAAAAAAAAGTGGGGGGTAGGGTGGAGTAGAGGGAAGTCTTGGCTGTAACTGAGTAGGACATAAAGTGGAAAGGGCCAGGGTCCCCAAGGGGATAGAGAAATATGATGGCAACCAGTAGGTGTGCAGAGAGAGCACAGATATTTGAATCCATGATGTAAGTTTATTTTTTTAAAAGATTTTATTTATTTATTTGACAGAGATCACAAGTAGGCAGAGAGGCAGGCAGAGAGAGAGAGGAGGAAGCAGGCTCCTTGCTGAGCAGAGAGCCCGATACGGGACTCGATCCCAGGACCCTGAGATCATGACCTGAGCCGAAGGCAGAGGCTTTAACCCACTGAGTCAACCAGGTGCCCCATAGGTTGTTTTTTTTTTTTGAAGATTTTATTTATTTATTTGAGAGAGAGAGAGAGAGCACAAGCAGGGGAAGAAGGAGAGGGAGAGAAAGAAGCAGACTCCCCACTGAGCAGGGGGCCTTGACACAGGACTCGATCCCAGGACCTTGGGACCATGACCTGAGCCGAAGTCAGCCCCTCAACTGACTGAACCATCCAGGCGTCCCCATGATGTAGGTTTAAAACAAGTGCCTCTGCTTCCTAGTTGTGTGACTTGCACAAGTTACTTAAATTGAGTAATTTGCTTACTTAAAACTGAGCCTCAATTTCCCCTTATTTGTAAAATAGAAATAAGAACACCTACCTCACAGGGGTATTTTGAATGTCAGTCATACAATAGGCACTTAATAAATGGTGCACATCACTATGATCAATACATCCTCCAGCATAGGCAATGAACGCCAGCTTATGACCTAGCTGCCTGGAACAGTTTGACTCCTAAGCATTTCCATTTTGCTTTATTCACTATGCGAGTGTCTTTGGTATCTCAGAGTGAAGTTAGGTGGTATAAAATGCAAGGCGTGGAAGTGCAAGGTCTCCATGTCCCAAGTGTCCAAAGCTCGATCCTGGGATGTGGGGGTGGGGGCTGAGCTCACCGGAACATGTGGCTCGAGAATCTAGGGGCTGGGAGCCCAGGCCAGGCCTCCCCCCCATTCCTTCAACTCTGGGTCTTCCTGGGCCTCCAGCCCCACTCTGCCTCTTCCCCTCTTCCCTTCAGAACGAGACAGATGAGAGCCAGATTCAGATGGCAGGTGGAGACGTGGAACTGCCCCGGGAGCTGGCCAAGATGATTGCGGAGGACACAGAGGAGGAGGAGGAGAGGGCCTCTGTCCTCGGGCAGTTGGCCAGTCTCCCTGGCTTGGACATCAGCTCACTCAAGGACAAGGCCCAGGCCACACTGGGGGACCTCAAGCAATCAGCTGAAAAGTGCCATATCATGTGACTACTCCCCCTGGGGTTGCCACTGGGGTGACCAGAGGGCTGGGCCCACGTGAGGGCTAAGAGCATCATGTCTCAATGCCCAGGGACCCACACCCCATCTTAGTTTTGTTCCCCCCCCATCCCATGTTAGTTCAGGACCCTTCTCATCCATGGCCCAATCCTGCCTTCTGGTCTTTCCTTCTCCACTGGGACCAAAGTCCCCATTCCTCTCTTTCCCTCAGGACCCATCCTCTCTACTCAGCTTGGAGAGGCCTCCTAAGATTGTAGGAATATGCCCATCCCTCTCTGGCCGTGGCCCTAAGTTCCTGCACATGGGAGCGCCCATAGAGAGACCTAGAGAGACGGGGAGACCATGGCATGGGCGGAAGCTTGGGCCACAGACACATCCTGGCAAACACAGACACACACACACACACACATAGACACACAGGCCAGCCCCTCCACACACCAACACTCAGATATGCTTAGAGGGGTCTTTGGGCAGACACCCTCAGTAGACCAGAAGCCCAAGGTTGAGCCTCCATGTTCATTCTCTGTGAAAGCCACTGTTCTTTTTGGTCCTCACTGCATCATCTCTAAAATGAGGATGGACTGGGTAATTTCTAAGACTCTTTCTGGCTTGGCCTCCTTGGCCCTCAGAGCCAACCCCGCACTCCTCCTTGGGCAGGACAACAGCTGCAGCCATAGCCAGGAGCGGCTGCCGCTGTGCCGTGGGCTCTGGCTCTCGGGAGCTGAGCGATGCTGTGTGAGGGGCTGAGTGCCAAGGATGAAGCTGGCACTGAACGGTAGCCCAGGCGGCTCCAGGCCTTCTCTGGACCCAGGCCCAGGCAATTTCTGTTCTGTTCCTGTAGAACTCTCTCTGGATTCCATAGCTGGATCTCCTCCGTCAGCTCTGTGAAAAATAAAAATTTGAAATGATGTACCTATCTACCCACTTCTTACAGACCTCCAGGAATTTGGGGGTTAGTAGCCCCACAGCCCTCCTCACCCATAGCTTCATAACAATGCCAGCCTCTGTAAGATGTTCAAGCCCTACCCTTCTGGGCCCCTGGGCAAGGGTGGGGTTCCTGCACAGATGGAAGGTGCCAGGTCCAGCCTGGGGCTGGATGAAACAGGTCTGGGCTTTGAGGAGGGTGTGGTAGCCAGCTGGATGGGGGTGCACATGGACAAGGTCGGGCCTCTAGGCCATTACTTGGGACCCCAGGAGGGGCTCTAGTTCGATCACAGCTGTCTCTGGCACCAACGCCTATCCCCCCTTCTCACCTCGCAGATGGAAGGTGTAACTAAGAGAAGGCAGGACAACCGCCTCCCAGTCTGGGCATCGCTGTATGGCTTTGAGTGGGTCTCGTTCCCTCTCGGAGCCTATTTTCCCTGCTGTGGAATGAAGAATTAACCCCTCCTAAGTAATAAGGTTTCAAAGGATGACTGTTTGTAAAGCCTTTGGCGTGTGGCAAACCATCAATAAACGACAACTGATTCCTTAGAAAACAAAGACAATTGGGAGAAGGGGGGTAGGGTTATGGACATTGGGGAGGGTATGTGCTTTTGGGTAAATTGGAAGGGGAGGTGAACCATGAGAGACTATGGACTCTGAAAAACAATCTGAGGGGTTTGAAGTGGCGGTGGGGTGGGAGGTTGGGGTACCAGGTGGTGGGTATTATAGAGGGCACGGCTTGCATGGAGCACTGGGTGTGGTGAAAAAATAATGAATACTGTTTTTCTGAAAATAAATAAATTGGAGGGAAAAAAAAAAAGAAAACAAAGACAAACAAACAAAAATAAAGAGCACAAATCTCATCCTACTTACTTGTGGGGAGGGGGTCCAGGAAACGAACCGCAAGCTGGCCACCCAGGGTCCTGAACAGCAACAGGGTGCTACAGACCAAGCCCCAGTGCCCGCTGCCTGGTACCAGCCTTCAGAAGCCAACCAAGTTTACAGGCAGCACGGCTGTAGGAGGGCTTGGTTTCAGGGCTAAGTTTCCACTGGGTTTCCCTTGTAAAATAAGAGCAAGAAACATAAAACCTGTTCAGTAGGTAATGTGGGGAGAAACAGGTGGAAGAGGGAGGAGAAAGAGAGGATGAGGCACAAGGAAGGTGAAGACAGGGAAGGGGACACAGGCCCAGGATGGGAAGACTTGAGCTGTCACGCCGAGCCTTCTCTCCTGAGCATCTCCCAGGAAGGGGCCTGTGCCTCTGAGCTGCTCCTAGGCTGCCCCGCAGGCAGTCTCTGGAGAAAAACCCCTCCTGACCTTCCAGGAGCGGGAGGAGACCCAAGCTGGAGCCCCAGGCTGGGTGTGTGTGTGTTGGCGGGGGAGGTGCATGGGCCTCCTGGACAGCGTCAGCAGCAAGGCCCACGTCAGCACTCCACCCTCCAGGGGCCTTCTGCTTAATGGGATTGGACAGACCCTTTTTCCCTCAGTGGTTTGCAGGACCCAGATGAAAGAGGCAGAGAGTCAGGCCATGGGGGAGGTTGGGAGTTAACACTCACTGAGTCCTCCCAAACCGAGCTGACTGGGGTGGGTGGGGGGGACACGACGGGACTGCTGAGCCTCCACACTTGTTTCCTTCTCACACCGGGAAACCTCAGGAAGCCCTGGTCTGTGTGTCCCTGCACTGGAGGTAGGTGGCTCCGGAGCAAAAGGAGCCAGCTCTGGGGCCCAGGCAGAGGTGGGCAAGGAGGACAGGCTGAGGGGTCTCCAGACTCTGTTGGCCTCTCCCTGCCTCCCCTCTTCCTTCCCCTGCTTTCAAGGCTTCTCTGCTAGTCCATGTCCTTTTTTTTTTTTTTTTAAACAAAAAGATTTTATTTATTTGACAGAGAGACAGATCATAAGTATGCAGAGAGGCAGGCAGAGAGAGAGAGGAGGAAGCAGGCTCCCCGCTGAGCAGAGAGCCAGATGACCCTGGGATCATGATCTGAGCGCAGGCAGAGGCTTTAACCCACTGAGCCACCCAGGCGCCCCTAGTCCATGTCCTTCTCATTTGTGTCCCCCACCCACTTCTACCTTGTTCCTGCCTCCTACGTGGCCTATACTCATACCCTCAGGTGGGGGGCCTCCTCTGTACCCGCCCCAGTCCCAAGCCCTCAGGGCGTGTCAACGGGACTACTGACCCACTACTCTCTCCCAGCTGGTTTCTGCTTCCACTTATTCACACAGTCACTTGGTCTGTGACTGGTGCACCCGCCTGGTGTGATGCGAGGGCCACAGAGAAAGCCACTTGCCCCCCAACTCCCCTTTTCCCAGCCAATAAAACCCTGCCATCAGTACAGCATAGTCTAGAGTAAATAATTTACCTCCCTGGTCTTTTTCTTTCTCCTGTTTTTTCTTCCCTCCTCCCTTCCTCTTTCTCAAGCAGGCAGGCAGTCTGAGGATACAGGAGAGCTTGAAAGGGGGTGAAACAGCCTCCGTGTCCGGACCCCCTCTGCACTTTCAGGAAGAGAGGTATGGCAAAGATGGCCAGCCTGCTCCCCTCACCCCACCCCCATTCTCTGGCTCTGTAATCTGGGCGATTTCAGGAAGATTGGTGACCCTGCCCTGCTCCAGTCCCCTTCTTCTGCCTTCTATCTACCCAGACAGCTCAGGCCTGGTTGTCAGAGGGAGAGGGGCGCAGAGGGAAGCAGTGACTTTCCAGAGGCCAGCTGGTCCCCAGGGAGGATTTGGGAGGGTGTTGGGGTTTGGAGTTCAGCGGACTTCCCCTTCCCCCATTGGCCAGATGGTACCTCCTCAGACACAGATGCCCCCTGGCAGGCACTGGGGACATCTAGGGGATGTTCGCTTGCAGAGCCCGAGGTGCCGGCAGTGCCTGTTGACCCAGCTGATGCCTGAGGTTGGGTTAGGACTGGGGAGCTGTGCGAGGGGAGTGAGAGGGAGCCACAGAGCCTGCTGCCCTGCCTCTATCCCCGTGCCTGGAGGCAGAACTGTTCCCAGAAAATCCTGCGCAAGGCTCAGGAAAAGCAGGGGAGCCGGGGTGGGTGAGCTGGGGGAGCGGTGGAGTTAAGGCTGCCTCAGCCTTATTCGCAGGACCTGTGCCTGTGTGTGTGTGACGAGTGTAAGTCCACGTCTGCACGCATCTGTGAACCTGAACTTGGCTTTGTTGTTTTTGTGTGTCTGCTGCCCATGGCCTATTAGTGCCTGTGTGTTAGTGTGTCTGTGGGATTTCAAGTGTGTGGAGGGGTTACTCTAGAGAAGGTGATGTGCCCCTCCCCTCATGTCCCAGCCTCAGGACTGGGCCATCTCTCATATCAGGGCTGGGACAGCAGCTGGCTTCTGGTGACTAGAATTCTACTAGGTAGGGGCACCTGGGTGGCTCAGTGGGTTAAAGCCTCTGCCTTCGACTCAGGTCGAAGGGATTGAGCCCTGCACTGGGCTCTCTGCTCAGAGCTCTCTGGGAGCCTGCTTCTCCCCCTCCCTTCTCTTTGCCTGCCTCTCTGCCTACTTGTGATCTCTGTCAAATAAATAAAGTCTTAAAAAAAAAAAAAAAGAGTTCTTCTAGATGACCTCCTGCAGGAACCAAAGTTCTTGGTCCTTCCACTTCTTCCTACTTAGCAGAAGAAAGGTTAGAAGAAAGGGCAGGCTAAGCACAGGGAACCCTCAGTCTGCTCCAGTGGCCCATCTGCTGCTCCCAGGGCTTGCCCCTTGGGAGGCAGAGGGACCCGAGGCTCAGGGGCTCCCCTAGCTTGGCCTAGTGCTGGCTCTGGGCTTAGGGAACTGAGTGTAAGTGGGAGGATGGGGTGGGTAAGGCACGCGAATGCTGGGGCATGTCTGCTCTGTTTTGCGCACTTTCGAAGTGTTAAATGTGAGAGACAGAAACTCGCTCCTAGGAGGAAAAATATGTATTTTTTAAAGCAGATTAGCATATTTCCTATACGTCTCCACCATTCGAAGAGAACCCTAGAGAGCGAAGCCCACCTCCTCTGGCTGAGCTGCCTCCTTCCTTGGCAGGTGGCTTAGACACGACCAGCCTGAGGCCCCAGAAGTTTCCTTCTCCTGGGCCTCCTCCACTGGCTCAGCTTCCCCGGCCTTTCCTGTCCCTGAAGTGGGGTCCTCCTCCCCACCCCCATCTGTAGTTTTGGGCTGTTTGGGCACAGCCAATGAAGCACAATGCAGACATCACATACACACAGTGGAGTCCGTGGGCCAACACTTGAGCCCATTATCCTTCTGTTCTGTTGGTCTTTCAAGCCCGCCCTTCCTTATCCCCACTCTCCCTCCCATCCAGTCTTCTCCATCTACCCGCCCACTGGGTCAAGTCACTCTCCTTCCTTTCCCTCATTTTTCTCATCGAGGCTTTCTTGAGCAGCCCACTCCCAGAGATAATCTGAAGTACATTCCTTTCTCTAAATCTGAAAATAACATTGTGTTGAACTTGTACTGTGCCAGGCTCACATACAGGAACTCCTTTCATCCTTACAAACCACCACCAGCCACTTACCTTCATCCTCATTTTACCAAGAAACCAGCTAATGGGTCCCAAGTTTCAGGGCCAAAGGGCAGAGCCAAGATGTTGGTCATGCCTTCTGCCCTCTAGACCACTGCTTGACACTGCCCCCTAATGGCCAGGCCAAGAGTTTGGGGGGAAATTAGGGCCCTCTCAGTACGGAAGCCCTTCCCTGGCCACACTGGAGGCCCCTCAAATGGGGGCAGCTCCCCCTCCCTTAACTCCCCAAAGATGCTCCTGGCTGCTGTTCAGACCAAGACATGGTAGGGGGACAGCAGGCTGATGGAAACTGTTTCAGCTTGGGGTCTGGGGAGCTGGGTTTGGGCACTAGACCCTGGAGAGAATGCTCACTGCTCTGGCTGACTCACCAGTCCAGGGGACAAGGGCATGGGGAGGCTGGGGACCTTCCCTGCTCTCCCTCAAGTTTCCCAGCATTTCCTGGGGTCCCTCCAGCCCCAGCCTGTGAACCAGGAGATACCCTCTCTATTTTTTCCAGGGCAAGAAGAGAAGCACAAGTTCAGAAAATAATTTAATAGAGAAACCATGAATTACATTCTTTATACCTAGCCTCCTGCAAAGAAGACGCCTCCTGTCCCAAGGAGGCACTAAAGAGCACAAAGGTTACGTATCATCAGCACCCTTGTGGACTTTTAAAATTAAGAGAACCCCCAAATAATTCCACTGGGTGAACACTGTTCTCTAGATTAAAGTCACTTTGTCCTCTTAAAAGCCCATGTGGGGAGCTGAGGAGGTATTAACAGCGTCACTGGAGAGCTGGCGAGATCGGGCCCAGAAAGGGGAAAGGACTTGCCCAGGGTCACACAAGGGGGTGGGGGGGGTAGCAGCAACATCAGACCCAGAACCAGGTCCCTGGATTGCTGGCTCTTTCTTAGGGGATCTGGCAGCCTCCATGCCTCCCCACTCCAAGCCAGGACCAGCTCTGAGGCAAGTAGGGGTGAAGGATAAAGGCTGCAGACCACTCCCCTTGTGCCCCCTGGGCCAGAGCAGGAACAAGGCATGGCTTTCTTAAATCGGCCCCACCCCTGAAAAGTACATTATTTTCACGTCTGAAGGATTATCTTAAAATACTCAGAGGGTGAGCGAGGGTCAGCTCCCAGGAAAACTGGGCACTCTGTGGGCCTGAGTCCACACCGAGGGGTGGGTGGTCCCTGAGGGTCTTGGGAGTGCCCCGGTCCCATGCAAGGAGGGAGGCGAGTTGCATTAAGGGTTTCCAGGAAGGCAGGGGTGGGCACAGGGCACAGCTGCCTGCTGAGAGGGGAAGAGGCAAGAACAGAAGTGCCTGCGGAAGGCCCCCTGCCCCGTTCTCAGAGCAAAACTAGAGGCCTCATGTCCCCAAAGTGCCAGGCTCAGGATCCAGCAACCACCACATAACCAAAGTCACATGAAGGAATCTCTTCTCCCAGAGTCCTGGTCCCCTTCCCCCAGGGCCAAGGCCCAGTGCTGCCAACACCGACATGGGCCATCAGACCTCCTGGGAAGTGCAGAAGATCTTGAGGGGGGCTGGGGATCCTGGGATGTGTGTGTGGGGTTGTCTAAGAGTTGCCCATCCAGGAAACCTGTTCCATAGTGTTCTGGAAGGCCACAGAATTCTGGGCATCAGTCTAAGGGAGTGTGTCCCAATTAGGGGTGGCTGTGGCCCATCCAGTCATCCCTCCAGGGTCACTGCAGGGTGCACGCTGTGGAGAGGAAGGGGGGGAAAGTCCATCTTAAGCCTCTGGCACAGAAGCAGAATCCTGGGCCGCCCCAGCCCTTCCCTCTCCTTGGTCAGGGTCCGACTCCGGGGCAGGACTCACAGCTTCGAACAGACTCCGACAGCCCTTCTTTGTCCAGGGTCTCAGCGGCCCAGTGAGACTCCCTCATCTGTGGAATGTAAAGGCAACGCAGGGGTGAGAGACAGCCAGATGTGGGCACAGGGCCACACTGGGCAGCCGCTAAGTGGCTGAGCATGAGTGCCAAGGACAGAGACAGCGATGGGGGGACCTTCAGAGGAAGACGGAAGGGGGAGACATGTAAGGGGGTGCAGGGGACAGACAGCCGCAGGCAGAGAGAGGGCAGGACGCAGCCAGCCCGCAACGGGGGTGCAGGGGACAGGCAGCCGCAGGCAGAGAAGGGCAGGACGCAGCCAGCCCGCAACGTGGTGCAGGGGACAGGCAGCCGCAGGCAGAGAAGGGCAGGACGCAGCCAGCCCGCATGCCCACCTTGACCTGCTCCTTCAGGTATTCAGCTCGAGCCATGAGGTTCTGAACCTGCCGGGGGAAGACACGTCCATGGGGGTGTGGGCCAGAGGGGCCTTTAAACTGCTTTCCTCCTCATGCTCGATGCTCTCCAGAACCCTCCACACCACCCAAACCACGGCCCCTGAGCTCTTTATCCGCTCCCTTCTCCAGGAGGCCTTTCCAACCAAAGCAGCGCCACCCTGTCTGTCCCCGTGCCCTGACCCCCGGGCACCTGAGCCCCCGATGGAGCGCGCAGGGCCCCTGGAATTCCCCAGGCAGTGAGGTCTGACTCCCAGCCTTGGAACACCCTGCGGAAAGCTGAGGACCCCCGGCACGGGAGCAAGGGGAAGAGGGGAAGAGGAAGCCTCCCAACCCTCTCAACCACGGCAGGCACCTCAGTGTGAAGCAGCTCCCGCCTCCGGCCTGGGGGCTCCGCTACAAAGAGAGGGAGGATGTGCGGTGAGTGATGGGTAGCCTGGGGCCTGGGGGCCAGTAGTGATGGTGGGGGTGGGCTCACCTGCCAGCAGCACCAGCAACTCTCCCAGACCATGCTGGTACAGGTCCAGGGCATCCTGTTCCCCACCGGCTTCCTCCTCCTACAGCCACGGAGACAACAGGTCACTTCATGTCATGCCCTGCACTTTTCCTGCCCCACGTGAAGCCCTCAAACTATGTGCCTACCTTGGCCGTGGCGGCCGAAGCCACTTCCAGGGCAGCAAGGAGGCGAGGCTTGTCCCGGGCCATCTCTGGGATGAGGCCAAAGGCTCAGGGTGAGGAGGAGCAGCCTGCTTTCCATCTCAGGGAACCTACCGCATGCTGCTGCCCCCTCAGGCTGGAGGGAAGCTGCTGGGGCCTGAGGCCAGGAACCAGGCCTACCTCTGAGCAAGTCATGTGCAGAAGTCCCCTGCTTCAGCAGGGCCTGATTGGAGGAGGAGATGATGGCTTTGAGCTCCTCAGCCCGGGACACGTACTGCCTCACCTGCAGGAGAGGAAGGGCTGATAAGGTGCTGCCCCACCCTCACCTCCCTCCCCGGCACCCACCTCCAGGTTCTGCCCCATGCTGTAAGGACAGGGGGCCGCTGAGATGGGCCTGACCCTCCCTAGGAATGAAGTTTTGGTTCTTAGTTCTAAGAGAGCAGGTTTGCAGAGACCCCAGGATCGCCCACCCCAGGAGGGTCCCTCACCCACCTTTGCCTTAATTGCTTCCTTCCGCTGGGCATCCACTTCATCTGCAGATAGTGGGGGTTTGCGTGAGGTGTCTGCTCTGCCCCCCCCACCAAATCCTCTGGGACCCTCAAAAGGACCAAGTGCCAGATTTACCCTCTTCTGCCTTGTCTCCCACAAAACTCTGGGTGGGGAGCTGCTTCTGGAATCCATCCACTGCAGTTGGGGCTGCCCCCCCCTGCTGCACCCCAGGGCTCCAGGCACTCACAGTGAAGGGCAGGCACGAAGAAGTCCAGTGCTTGGCAGTAGAGGGATAAAGCAGCCGCAGCCTCCCCATCCTGGTCCTTCTTCACAGCCTGCACCACAAGGGCGGTCTGGGGGACAGGCAGGTCAGGGGTCAGGCCCACCCCCAGGCTCAGCACGAAAGGAGAAGGGCAGATCCCTGGTGCACCACTGAATGGGGTTGCTGAGCGCCCCCCTCAACCTGCCCTCCTCCTCCGCCCTCCCGCTGGCCCTTTTACCGCACGAGCCAGGCTCTCCCTGCTGGGCATGTGCTCCAGGTCCACCCAGGGGTGGGCAAAGAAGTCCTGGAAGGAGATGCGACGATTGGGGTCCCGCTCCAGGAGCCGCTGCAGCAGGTCCCGGCAGTCTCGGGAGAGCGGGGGCCGCAGGGGGAGCTGCAGGGAAGGTGGGAGCCAGATCACAGGGGGCCCCAGCACCTCGGCCCCCAGCCCAGGGGCCGGTCAGGGATGCCCCAGAGGAACATGTGTACAGGGGGAGAATTGGAGCCTCGGGAAGAACAGTGACAGGACAAGGCGCTGGGTGCCGGGGGGAAGCCATGCCCTCGCAGGAAGCCTTGCTGTTGTGAACCCCACGTACTTGCTTCTCCTTCCCCGATCCCTCTTGGTAAGGCTGGGCCTGGCCTGCTGGCTTTGCTCCCACAGAGGGCCCGCACACAATCAGTGGGGCAGTCCCTTTGCATCCTGTCTGGAGCTGATCTGGGTTCCCAGAATCCTCTAGAGCCTCAACCTCCCCTCTAGAGCATGTCTAGCACCACAAAGCCAGCCTGGAGCCCATGCCCCAGGCTGTGCAGTGGCAGCGAGGGTACCTAACTCAGGGCCCCGAAGCCCTCTCCCAACAGGTTGCCAGGGCTCTTTGAGACCCACCTCGATAACCCGGTTGCTCCGGATCTTCTCCTCCAGCTCTGAGAACGACCTGGAGGCAAAGGGGGGCTGCCCGAAGAGGGCTTCTGTGGAAGGGAGGCAGAGGGCAGGCTGGGAGGGGACAGGGTCAAGCCTGGCCTGGCCCACACCTTGGGGTCGGGGGGCTGACACCTCTCATGGCAGGGACTCCAGGCCTGCAGAGTCACATTCATTAGAACCCCTTAAGAGGGGCCCTAGAGAGGTCTTGCCTGAGGACACATGGTGGAGGTCCGGGGGTTGGGGCTGGGGACAGAGTTCTCACCGTACAGGATGACCCCCACGGACCAGAGGTCCACACGGGCATCGTACTGCCGCTGACACACCATCTCGGGAGCCATGTAGAGTGGGGAGCCACGGAGCACGTGCTTCTCGTCCCAGGGAGACATGTGCTGTGCAAAGCCAAAGTCTGCAGGCAAGAGGCCGGGCAGCAGGGCCCTAATTCTAGCTGTTGCATCTCCTGCCCTTTAAAGCTTCACCCTGTGCTCCAGGGCAGGGCTCCTCCCCACCCGCCAGGCTCGCCAGGCTCGCCAGGCTCACCAGGCTCACCAGGATCACCAGGATCAATCCTACTCTGCGGCTTTTGCTCACCCCCTTTCTCTCCAAATCCTAAAGCCCTCCTCCATCTTCCTCTGGGAGCCAGCCCCCTCAGGCATCTTTTTCCAGGAAGCCCACCCTGATCACATCAACTATGAGGATAAGGGCCCACCAGGAGTTAGAAGCTGAGGTTTTGCCTTGCTTTCTGGCCTCCCAGCCTCAAGTCCATTCTTGGCCACAGCCACCTCCACCCCCGCATCCTCCACAGATGGAGTCACGTGTTGAGCCCCAACCCTGGCGACAGACCAGTTCCCAACCCTGCTCACACGGTTAGTCCTTCCTGTCGTCACACATGGAGTCCTAACCCTGACCCCAGACTGAGCCCTGGCCCCATCCAGTCCATTGCTGGAGTCGAGCGAAGGGAGCCTGAGAAACGTCCTGCCTTTTGGTGGCGGGCCTGTCCCTGCATTTCCCAGCTTGTTATGGCTTGATGACTCAATAGAGGGTGTCATGAGAACTAGGGCTGCTGAGCGAGCCTGGGCAGCGTGAGGCCCCTGCACACCCACCCTCCAAACCCCATCCCTGATGTTCCAGACTCACACCTGCCAGTTTGAGATGGGGCTTCTCCAAGGAGCTCAGCAGAATGTTCTGTGGCTTCAGATCCAGGTGAGAGATATTCCGTTCATGCAGGAACTGCAGGGCACTAGCTGGGGAATAAGACCCACACTGAGAAACAGGTCAGAGAAGGACATCCCTCACCTGCCTCTCACCACCCCGCCCGCGCCCCTGCCAGCCTTATATCTGCCCCTTCAAGCCTGCCCAACTGGACTTCTACACTGGCTGCTCTACCAAATGTTTTAATACTTAAATATCAGGTTTCTGCCACTTCTAAGAATTTGCCCCCTATCCCCTTGACCCCTTCGCAAGTCCCCTCCCCCTCCTAGAAGCCTCCCCAGCCCCCCAACCCTTAAAGTCTTATTCTTTTCCTTCGCAAAGCACTTGAGTCCTACCCTTAGGCCCTGGAAAATTCTATGAGTTCCTTATATTATGTTCCATGTGTGGAAACCCGGACTCCCCACAAACAAGGGTTTCTCTCTCTCTCTCTCATGTCATCCTTAAGCCAGGATAGGCACGTGGGAAAGATGGGACCCTAACAATACAAGCTGAAGCAGAGACAACTACTAAGAATGGTTCTACGCCTGCAGTGGGAGGTTGAGTGGGGCAGAGATCACGAGAAGGGGTGTCAGGAGGGGGTCCGAGGCTTTTACCCAACTGCTGCATGAAGACACGGGCCACCTTCTCAGGCAGAATTCTGCGGGTATGGATGAAGCGAGACAGGTCACCCCCTGCGCAGAACTCCATGATGAGGTAGATGTTGTCGCTGTCCCACTGCGGTTATAGAGGCAGAGAGGCAGCTTGAAGAGAATGCCCCTTCTCTAGCTTCCTTTGGGGGTGGCCCCACCCCAGGTCCACACCTGGAAGTCTTTCAGCTGTACAATGTGGGGGTGTCGGATGCCCTTGAGGATCTCAATCTCTGTCAGGAGGTTCTCCACAGATGCCTTGTTCAGACTCTTCTTGGCCACACACTTTATGGCTACCACCTCACGGGTGTCCTTCTGTGGGGGCAGGAGATTTGAGGTTTCTGCCTTGAGAGGAACAGAGCCCATGCCTGGGCCCTCCAGCCCCATCACTGGGCCTCCCCACTCACATCAGCCTCCAGGCTTCCCAGCTTCCCCTCTCCAGGCCAGGGAGGCACTGGGATTCTGGAATCCTGGGCTCCCCACCCAGTCTAATGTTCTCCATAATCGATTTCATTGTATTCTAGAGCGCCCCCACCAAGGTGTGTCATTCAGTGTTCTAGAGCGGCGCACTCCGATTCCTAACTGGGTCCAGCCTTCTAGAACTCTGTCCCAGACTCCTTCCAGCCCACCAAGGATCCTCCCTGTTCTGCTCCTAACCTACGCCTATCTGCCTGTGACACCGAGCTTCACCGAGGCCTCACCTGCCTCTCCAGACAAAACAGAGCTGTGTGGGCGTGCGTTTTTGTTTTTAAAACCTAAGGGTGGCAGTCAGCTCCCAGCTCCTCCACCGAAGCGCGGCCGGCCGCGGGCCACTGCTCGCACGCTGCAACTTGCCTCTCTCTCGCCGGACGCCCATCCGGGCTCGCTCGGGGTCTGGCGGCCACAGAGGCCGGGCCCTCACTAGTGCCCCAGCCCCGTCCCTGCCCGGCGCGGGGGTCCCCAGGGAGCCCTGCCCCGCACCCACCTTGGCGTAGGCTTTGTACACTGTGGCGTACGTGCCGCTGCCCAGACGCTCGGTGAGGATGAAGCCGTCCAGCCGCGGGGGACCCCAGGCGGGCCCCGCCATCCCCGCCGCCCGGTGCCCGCCGCTTCCTGCTTCCCGGAGCCGCGTTCCGGCGCGCAGCCCTGCGGTCAGGGCGCGCGGCCGCGGGCCGGCCTCCACGCTGCCCCCAGCGCAGCCCGCCGGGACTGCAGCACGCTGGGCGGGGCGCTATCCCGCCCCGCCCCCTAGGTCCCGCCGCCCCGAGTTGCTTCAGGTGCCCTTCCGGGTGCCAAGCCACTGGAGGTCACGTAGTGGGAGCACCGAGGCTCCCTGCGGTCTGAGGCCCGCAAGCGAGGTCGCTAGGAGGGGGTACGGGGAAATCCCACCCAGAGTTTATGGCTCACGTGAAGGGCAAGGTGGGAGGAGTCGGCAGAGCAGGTGTGCCCGGTAGGGGGTAAGAGTCAAAGAGGCTCCCCAGGTTGCCCCCTGGGCTCAGAACCAGTGGCTCTAAAGCAGAGATACTGGGACAAGGTGCTTTTGGCTAAGTAGTGTCAAGAGGCGCTTGGCCCCTACCAGACCAGCCAGAGCAGAGGGGCCAGATGTGGAATCTTTGAGTCTTCACACTAACCGCAGCAGCAACTCAGTGCAGGCTCTGTTGGCCACTCCCATCCTCCCAAGTCCACCAGACAGGAGGACCAGCGTTGTCTGAAAATGTCTTGTTTTTATTTAAAGCACAAAAATTGAGACATAACATATACATTTGTACACGAAGAAAAAAATACCAGAAAGTGTACAAAACCTTGGTCACTGCCATGATCAATGGCTCTGGGGCTGAGTGGGTGGGCAGTCTGCACACTGCCTGGGGTGGGCCCCAGGTCCCAGGCGCAGGCAGTTGGCCAGCTTTTTGAGAAGTCCCCTCAGACCACACACCCGCCCCTGTAGATGGCCTTTAGAGGACAGGGTGCAGGTTTTATCTGTGGACTCCCAGGTGCCCACCTGGGACACACCTGAGGAATCCCCAGGACCAGTGACAGGTGACCTAGGTTCCATGTGGGGGGGGTACAGGGAAGCCCTCAGTAAAGTGGCTCATCAGTCCAGCATGAGAGATGCAGTTCTGGACTGATTTGTCTGCCCCCCCCCCGGAAGAGTCATACACATGAGATATTGCTAAGGGGAGAAGGCAGAGTGGGGAAGAATCTGAGGCCATGGCTAAGGGCCACTGTCCCTCAGGAGGAGAGGATATCAAAACAAGGCCAAACCACACCAGGATAGTCAGACTCCACCCCCCTAGACAACTGTCAAAGGTTGGGCAAAGGACTACTTGGGGTCAATGTCCTCCATCCCTCCCCATCCCCGAATCCCAGCCAACCCCACTGCACATTCAGTAAGTCAACAGAGGGGAGAGGGCAAGGGCTTAGAGAGGGCCCCAGAGGGCACACATGCCTCCCACACCAGGAAGGTGCAGAGGGCACTAAAGGGCTATAAATCTGGGAGAAACAGAAGGCAAGGAAGAGCCTGGGTGTGACCGTGTCACAGGCACTGGAAGCCCAGAGACCACCTCAGAGTGATCTGGGGAACAGAGCTTTCCATCCACCTGGACTGCAGCTCATCTAAAGGGGGGCCTGGGGAGACTACTGCCGCCTAGGCAGGAGAGAAAGGCAGGACTGTGGAAGCCAAAGGCTGGGCCTGTGCAGCCAGATGCAGGCCAGGCCTGGGGGAGGAGTGGAGTCCCAGGACCCTGGCAGAAATAAAACTGCAGCTGGCACGGGCCCAGGTCAGCTTATGATCCCAACCGTGTACACCTATGTGATGTGTGTGGGTATGTGTGCGTGTGCACGCGTGCATGTACCTGTGTAAGGGGAAGTGAACTACAGTCCCAGTGCTTTGAACCTACACCACCAGAGAAGGAAAGACAGCTTTTTTTTTTCCTTTTTTCTCTTGTGTAAAAAAAAAAAGTCCCTGTTCCTCCCTTCCCTCCCCTCGGGCAGAATGGAGAGCTGGTAGCTGAGGAAGGAGGAAGGACTGTGCAAGACCCTCCCCAGGTCTGTGCTGGGCATAACCACTGTTTAAGGCACCCACGGAAAGTGCAGCTAGAAGGCAGGCGAGAGAAAAGGCTGGGGTAGAGGAAGGAGAGTCAGGAGGACTAGTTCCCCTGGAAGGCTCCTCGGGCAGCAGATGAGGCAGCACTGCGGAAGGTCCTGTTGCTGAAGATGCCCTGGGAAAACTCCTCCTGGGCCTGCTGGAAGCTAGCCCCCGTCCGGCGGTACAGGGAGTGCACCTGGGGAAAGAGGCTGCAGTGAGAAGTGTGCCCTGGGGACCTGCCTGACCTCCCACCCAGAAACTTGGTGAGGACAGTCACTGGACCTCCGGGGCCCAGAAGGGGCTAGCCCAACTGCCTCCAGGGATGGGCATCCCCGAGGCGAAGGCAGGAAAGAGCTGTCTGCTTCCTCCGGCTGCTGTGGGCCCAGCACCCACCACTCACCCGCTTCAGAAGGAAGAGTGAGAGCACAGCACACAGGGTGAAGAAGCCAGCCACCACCATCATGATGATAGACACAGCCAAATGGTCTTGCTTCAGCGTAGACAGGGCTGCGATCCAACCACTGTGAAGGCGGGGAGGAGGAAGCCAGAGGGGACACAGTGAGAGGGGGCCCCAGATGTCCCCCCATGAGGGGCTCTTTAAGTGGCCGCTGTAGACTGACCGGCCACCAAAAGGCACCTCCCTGTGGCACAGAGCCATGGGCCAGAAGCCCTGGCTGTGAGAGCCCAGGCCTCTGTGAAGGCTGACAGGCCCCATGCTGCCCTCAGACAGGAGTGGTCCAGCAGAGGGCCTTTTCCTGCCGCTCTAGGGGACATGGAAAGCCTGGCTGCTCACTCCCAAAGCCCACCCCCGGGAAGGAGGACCACTGGCCAACCCACTGCATTCATCCTGTCACCTCAGCATCTCCTGCCAGGACCCAGGGCAGCCCCTCTGCCTCCAGTCAGTCATGTCTCCTTCCCGAGCCCCAGTGTCCTTCTCTGTAAGAGGGGCTAGTCTCCCATTTCTGGACTGCAAAGCTACAGTTCTCAAAACAGTGCTGTACTGGCACAAGGACATACAGATCAATGGAAAAGAACTGAGAGTCCAGAAACAAACTGATACATCGACCATCAACTGATTTCTTTTTTTTTTAATTATTATCTTTTTATAGATTTTATTTATTTATTTGACAGAGGGAAAGGGGGAAGCAGGCTCCCTGCTAAGCAAGGAGCTGGACGGGGGCCTCAATCCCTAGACCCTGGGATCATGACCTGAACCAAAGGCAGAGGCTTAATCCACTGAGCCACCCAGGCGCCCCCATCAACTGATTTCTGACAAGGGTGCCAAGACACCAGTCTTTTCAACAAATGGCGCTGGGCAGCCACACGCAAAACAATGAAGCTGGATCCTGACTTCAGCCAGGCACAAATCTAACTCAAGATGGATCAGAGACCTAATATGAGCTAAAGCCAGAATGCTTAGAAGAAAACCGTTCACTCTCCTTGACTCTGGGTTTGGCACTGGTTTTAGATATGACACCGAAAACATAACAAAGAAAAAAATTGGACTTCATCAAAATTAAAACCTGTGCATCAAGTGACAGTATCACAGAATGAAAAAATAATATAAAGAAGGAGGGGAAAATGCGTTAATCTGGTAAGTTAGTATCCAGAATATATAAAGAACTCGAAAACAAAATGGCAACCCAATTACCAGAGAAAGACCTGAACAGACATTTCAATGAAGAAACACAAATGGCCAAAAAGCAAATAAAAGATAGTCAACATCATTAGTTATTCAGGAAATGCCAATCAAAAACCACACTTGGGGTGCCTGGGTGGCTCAGCTGGTGACATAGCAACTGAGTATGGTAGACATATGGGTTTTGGTCTCAGGGTCGTGGGTTCAGGCCCCATGCTGGGCTCCATGTTGGGTGAGGAGCCTACTTAAAAAAAAAAACGAAAAAACCCACCACAGTGAGATACATCTCTAGGTTGAGAACACAAAAAAAATAAAATAAGCACTGGTGAGGCTTCAGAAAAACGAGAGCCCTCGTATACTGCCAAAGGAAATGGTGCGGCCATATGAGAACCCCCCTACACTGTGGTCACCCCACCACAGACTTAACATGTGACCCAGCAATTCCACTCCAGATACATACCCCGAAAGAACCCAAACCAGGTATTCAAAGGCTTGTACAAAGATGTACATAGCAGCACTGTTCACGACAGCAGAAAGGTGGAAACTACCCCAGGGTGTGTCCACTGATGAACGGACAAGCAGACGGAAGAGTACTTCGTAAAGAGGAGGGAAGTACTGAGCCATGTTACAGCGTGAGCCTTAAAAACATCACACTGAGTGAGGCCAGCGTAAAAAGCCCCATACTGGGGCGCCTGGGTGGCTCAGTGGGTTAAGCCGCTGCCTTCAGCTCAGGCCATGATCTCAGGGTCCTGGGATCGAGTCCCACATCGGGCTCTCTGCTCAGCAGGGGGCCTGCTTCCCTCTCTCTCTCTCTCTCTGCCTGCCTCTCCATCTACTTGTGATCTCTCTCTGTCAAATAAATAAATAAAATCTTTAAAAAAAAAAAAAAAAAAGCCCCATACTGTATGGTTCCATTTGACAAAATGTCCAGAGAAGGCAAATACAGATAGAGAGAGCAAGCGAGCGCGCACGGCGCAAGAGCAAGAGAGCAGCTTCATGGCTGCCAGGGGCTCCGGGAAGGACGGAGCAGGATGCCTACTAAGTACAGTCTCCTCTCAGGGTGATGCAAATGTCCTAGAACTAACTAGTGGATGGGGCCGCCTAACACTATGGACCTACTAAAAGCCACTGAATTTTTTACTTTAAGATGTGTTAAGGGGTCACTAAAATAAATTTTATGTTCTGTGTATTTTATACTTGATAACAAGAAAGGGAGGTTCTATCCACCCAGCCGCGGGGGTCGGGAGGTGAGGTGGGGAGGCACTGGGAAGCCGGAGGCTGCCGAGCTCATGAGGGGGCAGGACAGGGGGGGCGGGCCGAGACCAGAACGCCAGCCTTTTGACTCCTGGCCTGGGAAGCAAAGAGCATGTACGGCACAGCCTGTCTTCTAGGATCTCACTGAGGGTAGTGAGTGATGACATTTTCAAAGAGAAAGGGGCAAGCCCAGAAACAGCAGGGCGAGATGGATGAGGGGCGGCAGGAGGGCAGTGGGCACGCTCGGAGCACAAGGTGAGTCAGGCCCCTCCCTCCGCCCTGCATTTGCCAGCTCCGCTGGAGGGAAGGGACCAAAGTAGTGCAACCCTTCCAGGCTCAGGCTCTCAGCCAAGCGGCTGCCTGACCTTACTATAATGTCCCCTGTGCACTGGGGCAGAAAGGAAAACATCAGCCGGCAGCTTTTCTTTTTTGAGGCTAATTTTGAGCTGAGGACTCCAGCACCCAGGAAACTCAAGCCAGCTCTGTGCTCAAAGCCAGTCCAGAAGAGGCTGGGGCTCCACCTTCTGACATTACAGGCTCTCTGGACAAAGTCACAGCACCAAGTCCACAAAAGACCAGGGCCTCTCTTGGCAGCTACCTGAACCCAAGGGCTTGCCTGGGGCCTGTAGAAGCAGCACCAGCCTCTGGGAGGGAACAGCCAGAGGAAAGGAAGAGGATGCAATTCTCCACAGGACGTAGTCCTGGTAGCCTAAGGGTTTGGGGCCAGTCCACCCACACCTCCTCAGAAAGTGGTGAACAGGTGAGGCAGTGAGTGGTGAGCCGGGAAGAATGGGAGGGGCAGAGGAGGACACCAGGCAGCCTGCCCCCGACCTTCCCGGCCAGAGTGGAGGATGGGTCCTCTCTGAGGGCTCTGTGGGAGCAAGAAATCGGGGCAAGGGAGGTCAGGCCACCTCCAAAGCATCACCCCTTCATGCTGCCCCAGGACTCACCTGTCCCCCAGGCCAGGGATGCCTACCAACTGGATGATATAGATCCCTATTTGACAAAAAAATATGAAGAAGAACACGAAGAAGCTGAAAGAGTTGTCGGACCTGTGGAGAGAAGGGGAAACCCAAGGTCATTAAGTGGGCGGGGGTTCACTCCTCAGTATTCCTCGCTTGGCATTAGGAGCCAGAAGGCAGGATGGGAGCGCAGATAGCTCCAGGAGACGAGCCACACTGGCCAGAGGACACAAACAGCCACAGCCATAATCAGAAACAGCTTGCCACTAACTGCCCTCCAGTTTAAGGGGTCAATGCTTGACCCCTTACTCAAAGAGCTAATAAAGTTGCTCCCCAGAGGATGACATAAAGAACTTAATGGTCCATTTTCTGGGGTATGTACCCGCATTTCATAAGAGACAAGGAAATAGATGCCAAAGATAGAAATACCCAATAATAAAACCATTGGCCTGGGTCAAATAAAAAGGTATTTGGGGAACACAGAACTGTAGACCAAACCTCCATCCCCATGTCCTCAGGGGCTGGCGTACTGCCTGCAGAGTGCATGCAAGGGTTCAGCCACCGCCCGCCCCCTCTCCCTGGGGCCTGCTAGGTTCCCAAGCCTGAAAGCAGCAACTGGGAGGCACAATGCCACAAACGCTAGGGGGTCTATGAAGTAGATCTGCTTGAGCTCATGTATCTATTCTCCACCAGCCCGTCTGCACTCAGCAGGCTCAAGAGTTACTGGGGAGGCAGGGGAGAGGCGGAAACAAGCTAGGAGCAATCAGCCATGAAGCCCTTATCAAAGCGGACTCCTTAAAGCCTCGGAAGGGAGCAGAAGAAGCCCCGCCCTCTTCCCAGTAACGCAGCAGACCGCAGGGGAGCGGGTGGGAGCCCAAGGACCCCTCTCTAGGTCTCCCGTGCCTAGTCCAAGGATGGTGCTCAGAGGAGACCCCAGATACAACATCTCAGGAAAATGGCTCCTGACCCCCGTCTGCTCGCACTGTGGATGAGAATGGGAAAGTGGATTCCCCCACCATCCTGTTCTGCTCCAAGACTGGGAGGGGGCCCCTGGGCATAAGGCCCTTGGCCTGCTACCTGGGATGCTAGCCATACACTCCCCTTGCCCCAGCCCCACTCACCTGAAGGCCTTATAGATGGGTCGGTACCAACAAAGGAAGGCACAGGGGGTGAAGATGATAAACCACAGGATGGAAAGGCCGAAGTCCACTCCCTTGGAGCTGTCGACTAAGAACCAGGCCAGGCAAGCAAGCAGATTCAGAAACAGAGTCACTGAATGCACTGGGGAGGGTGAGGAGAGAGAGAGAGACAGGCTGGTGCTGAGGGGACAGAAGGGCTCCCAGGCCCAGCAAACCAACCCCAGAGAGGATGTGAGGTCCCTACAGTGAGGGAATCAGCAGAAACGCCAGTCCTGGGTCTGCACCAAGGCAGGGTGAGCTCCCAAATCCTGGTTTTTCTGGGACAGCAAAACCAGGGACCATACCAAGTTCCTAAAAGGTGAGGGTACAGCCCAAGCATATGAAGGAGGGCAGAGGGGGAAGGGAAGATGCAGACTCAAGGGCTGATCCCTGAGGAAGACGTCTTTCAGTGACTCTTGTCCCTGGCCCTAGAGGGCCCACAGTGGAGCTATAGGGGGTCTTATATCGCTCACATTCCTAGGAGCCAAGAGGCCTGTGGGGAGGGAAGCCTTTGCCAAAAGAGGGCCTTTCACGGGCAATGAGCCCCAGAGAAACTCTGCTGCCTCCTGCTAGTCCCACCCTACTCAATCTGTGGTGTGAACTGGGGTGAGTGGGCCTTTTCGGGGGGCTTCCCAGGACAGGGAGTAGACAGTGGAGGGCCATGTGTGGGCAGAAGGCACCCCCCACCCCGACCCCAGCCCAGCCCTGAAGAAGGCTGGAGTCTACAGTGAGGAGCAGCCAGAGCACAGACAGGGCTCTAGAGTTACACCCCACTTCCCCCTTGCGCTCAGAAGACGGCCCAGACTCACACATCCAGAGATAGTACAGCATCTTGCATATCCGCTGGTAGTCGGCAGGGATCTCCACTGAAAAATCCTGATAGAAACAGGGCTTGACAGGGCACCAGAAGGGCAGGGGTGGCCAGTTGTTCTCTCTCACTGTGGGCGAACAAGCAATACAGTCAGGCTTGGCCTCTGTAGCAGCATGTGGGGTGCACACTCCTGGAGTTTATGGGCCAAACCAGGGCTCCCAGAAGGGGCCAACAAGTGGGAGTCAGTGTCACTATGGATAGGGAGTAGATGGGCAAAGTGGCACGGGACATGAATATCCACAAGCCACTCCAAGATAATGGATCCCAAATGTACTGGGAAACAGAGCAAGAGGGCCCAAGTCATTATTTTTACAAACAACCATCCCATAAACACAAGGGGTCATCATCCCGAAGACGAGGGGGAGTCACACACAGGACCAGTGCCCTACTCTAGCAAAACCCTCCGGAGCTGGGAAGGAGCACAAAACAACCTATAGTTTGAGGACCACACTGCAGGTCTCCGGCCTCCACTTCGCTGCCCTTCCGGGCACTGGCACCAGCGCCGCTGAGATGATCTAGAGCCCAACAGAGCTCCAGGGCTGCCCTGGCCCAAGCAGGCTCAGGGAAGGCTCCTGCGTCAGGTATGCTGGCCCAGAGGCTGGCAGCCTCCCTTACCGTGTAAGTTGGCCACTGTGTTCTGCAGCTCCCGCTCCTTGCGCTCTAGTTCGGCTGCTTTCCTGTCCAGTTCTTCCTGCTGCCGGAGCAGGCTTGCCTGCGCTGCGGAGGCCACAGCCTGGGGGACACAGAGGGTGGGGGCAGCCGGACACAGGAGACAGAGGGACAGCATCAGCCTGAGCTAAAGATGGGAGACCTTGCCCCAGGCAGGGAGAGCCAATTCCAGCCCCATGGTGTCTTGTGTACCAGAGACCACCAGAGAGATGCCAAGGCGACCTACTGCCTCAACACCTCTGTCCTCTTAGGTGTTAACCAGCCTTAGGCAGGGCTCGTCTCCCCTTCTTCCCTGAGCTTGAGATTAGAGAACTACCCCCCATTCTAGAATCCAGGCAAAGTTCAATTACAGTGACCTTTGGGGTAACAGCAAAGGGAAAATGGCCTCATAAGAGACTAACCTGTACAGAAACCTGAAGAGCCACACCTCACCTCAAGAGCCTGGAGGGTGTGTGTGTGAAGGGGACACAGTACCAACCTGCCAGCAGTGAGTGCAGCGGGGAGGCATTGGAGGGCAGACCAAAGTGCACCTAGGGCCTCAGGGATTTTAGCACCACCCCACCCCACCCCCAGGAGCAGCCAGCCCCCTGATGTCCACCTGAACTGCGACCGGTACACCCCAGGCCAGCGCCCTCAGCTGGGCCCTGCTCTGTCCGGCTCTGGTGACATGCAGAGTCCAAGCTTTATCCCCTGTCCAAGAAGAGCAAGGCCTCCCAGAAAGGCATCTAGGGAGCTTCATGTGAGGCATTCCAGTGCAGGGTCCTGGGCCCCGCTCCTAACAGGCGCTACAGCCACAGGCGCCTGGCTCCTCCTGAAGTCCCAATTTTAGTATATGTGCTGCCGAAGCGAGCACTCCTCCTGAAGTCTACAGTCCTTAGGCAGCGGATCTCAAACCAGTCACCTTGCGAAATGACCAGCCAGGTGTTATGTGTACATACGTACGTGTGTGTGCGTGTGTACTCATACCCACACTCGCTCTCTCGCTCTCTCCAAAAAGAGTTCTCCGAAGAGCTGAGGCTGCCTTCGGAGGTAAGTTTCAGGCCCCGGGGGCAAAAGCAGGACCAGAACTGACCACGCTGGGCCCTGCTGAGGGTCTTGGCCCTCCCTCCCAAGTCCAGTCAGATGGTGGGAGCAGCTTGGGGCCCATGAGAGTCCAAAACCCAGCTCAGGCCTTGCCCTCACTCAGGCTCATCTACACTTTGCCTACCTTCGGAAGCTTTCGCGTGTAGCTGTCTCTGAGAATACTAGCTCCTCCTAGCAGCATCTGCCTCTCTGAGAGCTCCCTCACTGCCAGGAGTCTGGTAGGCAGGAACTCGCTGGCCTGTCTAAGCAGGAGCTGCAACACACACTTCACTGAGGGCCACGGCCACCAGGGGTAGAGGGGATGGGGGGCAGGGGGGCAGGGTAGTGAGGTGATGGCAGAGAGGGTCAGGCATTAGGCAGACCAGAACCCCAGCATTTGGTGAAGGGACAAAGGGCAATAGGAAGGAAGACAGGAATGAAAGAGGTGAAAAAAAGAAAAGCGAGAGTGCGAGAGAAAGAGAGATTCTGGGCCCCGAGTAAGAGAAGACAAACCAAAGGCTCCAGGAGGATCTGGAATGGCAAACAGGGGCAAATGCTCTTGCTCAAGACATTGAGGACTCCAGCCTGGTAAGCAGAGCTTAGTTTCTGGTGGTAGTGTGGGGCGGGGTGAGGATCGAGGCTGGCTGAGCAGACCCTCTGTGTGCAAATGACTAGCTCCAAGGTCAAGAGGGCCCTTGAAGGGGAGCTGGGAATGAAGGCCCTCTGGCCACCGCCCCCTCCCAATCTCAAGGTTCAGCTACTGGTCTCGGGGCTTCCCTTGTTGGAAAGGAGAGGCTAAAAGGATCTTTGTTAACAGTACCTGGGGGGTTGGCTGGGTTGGTTCCACTGAAGGCTGGAGAACCGCCGGCTGCGAGGGCCCAGGGAGCTGTGTGACAGGAACAGTTGTCGCTGCATTTGTCTACATGGGACACACCAAAGGAGGCAGGTGAGTGGTTGCACCGGTCAGCCTGCCAGTGAGGGGCATTGCCCTGAGGGCAGGCCTGGGCCTACCTTTGCGACTTCCTGGCCATCAATTGAGCCTCGGGCGCTGGGCAGTGTGGTGCTTCACCTAGCACCTCTGGTCTCTTGCTGGAGCCCCAGCTCCCCAGCACAGTCCTGCTCTCTTCAGGGAAGGGCCCAGATACAGACCCCAAGGGAGGAACTGGTGACTTCTTCACCCTTCCCCCTACCCCAAGCCCATGTTAGGGCTCTCCCTTTGAGGACGGAAGTTTCTCAGAGCTGTTTCTGCCTCTGCCAAGGCTCCTTGCCCCAGAAACCTAGCACCAGCCAGAGGGCCCAGGGACTCAGAAAGAGGGCATGCTCACCAACCTCTGAGAAGGGGTTGAATTCCGCCAGACCCCCCTGTGGAGCACTGGTCAGCTGGGTCACAGAGGGATCCTGGGAAGGTAACAAAACACAGCCGTGAGACACCCGGGAGAAGAGAGAACCTTGATGAAGGGGAGGGACATAACCGTCCCTTGGCCCCTCCCAGGGATACCTGGCTGGAGGGACACTGCTGAGGCCCTTCCTGGTGCCCTGAAAAGCCTCTCGGGAAGGCTCCTGTGCCCGGCCCCTGCCACACCGGAGCTGTGATCTCTTCTCCTGGAAAAGGACAAGTTCAGCCCCAATGACTTCCCAGGAGAGACCCAGAACAAACTTCCCACTATGAGACCTCGGAATAGATACCACCCATGTCCTTGTTAGTGTCCTTTCCAGATTCAAAATGGTTCACAGCATTTACCTCCAGGGACTGGGGGCGTGGGGGGCCATGGGGGGGTGGTATAGAGAATTATTTTTTACTTCATAACCTTTCTCTACTGTTGTATTTATTATTTTACAGGAAGCACCTATTCTCCATTTTTAAAGGACAGTTTAAGGTTCTGGAACAAAAACGTGCTGCTGGCTGCCAGTGCTGGTTTTATTAAATCAGGCACACTTGCTAGGAATAGAGAGGCATGAAGGGCTCAGATGAAAAGCCAGGAAAATGTTTTTGGGGTTTTTTTCTGGATTCTTTTCAAAAAATCCAAAAATGTCCTCAGAACACAGGCTTTTCCTGAGTTTTCCTTCCTGAGTCTTCCCTTCCCCATCTGACCTCTGCCAAGGCCAGCCCTCTGGCCTAGGGCCTGCACAGCACTCCCTGTCATCTCCTTCTCCCCAGCAGGCCCCTGCTGGCCCAAGGTCAACAGGCAGTGGCCTCATCCTGCCCCCTCCGCACCCTTTATCATCCATCCCTTCTCCTCCCCCTTCCCCATATGTAATAGGTACGGGGCTCAGGTCCAACTCCACAGCTGTAAAGGATGGGCTCAGGGCCACTGGACTCTGCCAAGTTCCCGGTTACAAGGCCTCCCCTGGCCTGCTTCTGTGTATCTAACCCTCCCAACCCCGAACCCTCACTACGGTCCACATGCTCCCGTTCTGCTGGCCCAGCTTCACCTCCACTAAATAGATTCTCAAACACGGTATTCACATGAGACAGACCTTCAGAGGACAATCCCCTTACATGTCAGATGTGGAAACAGACCCTCACCATGGCACTGTACTTGTCTTAAGTCTCAAAATGGCTGGCTCCCTATTCTGTACATTCACAAAACCAAGGGTCAGCTGTGAGTGTTCTTTCTGATGTTTTTCCACACACACCAATTTTCGTCTTCCCACCTGGGCCTCCGATTCCTGACCGGTGAGACTGGCTGGCTGGCCCCCGGGCCTAGCCCAGAGCTGGGCATGCAGCTCCAACTTCCTTCTTCTCTCTGGATACCTCATCTCTCTGCACCCCACCCAATTTCCTCTGCGGAGAGGCCACCTGGCTATGTGCTCTCTGCTGGCCACCATCCCCACCTAGTGGCCCCTGAAACTTAGGACAAAATGACAAGGTGAGGTTCAGAAGGCCAGCTGAGCTGGAGGAGGAACTGGCCTTGAGGTTATTCACTGGATGAAAGACTAGCAGGTTTCTCCCAGAATCACTAGGCTGGCTTCTTGCAAGAATGATTTGGGGCTCGGGCTGTTCCCCTTTTCGACTCAGCAAAGCACCAAGCCACAGCAGACTGTGTGAGCTGAAGTCACTGAAATCAGATCCACCATCTAGGGAACTGGTTACCTGAGTCTGTGTCACAGGACAGAGGACAGAGAGGTGGCTCTGGTAGCAGTTTTGGGTGCTGGCCCACATGTCTGCCTGAGGCGCATACGTCTTAAAACGTTTAACAGGCAACCTCTAGACCATGAAGAGAGGTCATTTCCTTTACCAAGGTCAGCCAGAAGAGGATTCTGGGGGTTGGCGAGCTGACTACTCTGCCTATAGTGAGCTCTCTCCTCCTTTTTTCTAAAATCTTCAGCACTCGGTCCTGGACCCCTCACCAGACTCACCACAAATACTGTCTCGGCTAGCAGGCCGTAAACCTCTGTGGCCAGATGCCTCCGTGTCTAGTTCAAACTTCCAGCTCCTAGTGTTTGGTGAAGGGCCTGATGTGAAGCAGAAGCTCATGGGATCTTGAAGCTGATGTTCGAGAGGACCTGCTGCGTGCTCCCCTCCACTTTCTCTGGGGAGGTACTGCCCAAAAGCTAGGGGGAGCCCGTGCCACTGCAGCAGCTCCAGGGCCCAGGAGCACCCTGCCCCAGAAGAGGGGCCTAGAACACTCGGGCAGGCCTGGGCTCCTTCTGAAAGATGAGAAGCTTAGGCCTGGTGGGAGAGGAAGGGAGCTGACATTTACTGGGGATCTACTATGTGCCAGGATTACACAGTGATGCTAGAGTGAAGTTCTAGTCACCCCAGAACAGGTCACGTTCTCAAGCCGTCAGATATGAAGGTTCTACCAGCCTTCTTCAACCTGATTCCTTGGAAGAATTATGGCCCAACGCCCTAAGGCAGCCACCGTCTGCAATGAGTTGCCTTCTCCCCCGTGCATCTACAATAGTTCTGGTTCTAATCCATCCTTGAGAGAATGGAGAAAACCCTCACTTCAACCAGCTTCCGTGCTCTGCAGCTCAGCTGAGCAGCCCAGGCCAAGAAAAGCTATACCCCCCCATCCCCAATTTCAACATCATGACCAACCTGCAAGGAATGATTCTCTTTAGTTTGAGGCTGTAGCAAGCCCCAGCTCACAAAGGGGAATTAGGTTTGTCCAAGATCACAGGGATAGTGGCTGAGCTGGTTCCTGAATTTGTCTATCTCCAGGGACACAGTGGCAAGCCTGAGAGGGGAAGGCTTGTTCAGCAGTGCACCCCCAAAGCCTGCTGCAGTTGACAAACAGAAGGTGCTCCATGTGTGACCGAATGAAGGAACCCTGCTCCTGAGGAACACAGATGGGGCATGTGACTGACCAGGACAACAGTTTCTGTTCGGTTTTTTATTCCTGGACTTCAGGAAGTCCTTGGGGGATATTCATGGCAGGAGACATGCAGAGTCTTGCACGGAAGACCACACTGGCTGGTCTGAATGAAGACCCTCGGCTTCTACTCCGAACCACAAATAAGAAGTCCACAGCAGCTACGTCCTTTCCTATTCGCCAAACGTCAGCTGACTCGTAAGTGGGTCAAGTAGTTATTTCAAGAGATGGCAAGAGCTGAGTTTCACCTATAGAGAGGTAACCCAAACCCATTTGGTACACAAAGGACTCAAACTGCCTGATGCCCTTTGCCGAATCTGTAACAAAGAAAACACGCCTGCACTCAGTTCTTTCCATTCGGGGAACAGCCCGGGTGTGAGGGACACACCAAGACAAGGAAGGTGCATTGCCCTCCCAGAGCCAGTGATCGATGATCCTAGCAGAGACGTGTGCACAGCACAAGAGCCCAGGGCAGAGTGAAGAAGGGAGAGGAGGAGAAGGGAGGACCCCGGAGGGGAAGAGAGGCCCACCACCACTGGAGAAGGGGAACCCTTCGTGGAGATGCAGTGTCAGGGAACAAAGGGAAAAGAGGCGGGCAGGCAGGCAGGCTGGAGCTCGGCCGAGAAGGGCCGGGAAAAAACATACTTGTTTCCAGTCTGGCAGTCACTTTCCATGTCACAGGTCCTGGCTGCGCTTGAGCTATGACTTTGCCATCCTACACTCCACCCAAGCTCCCGATGTGGGATTTATTTCAGGCTCCAAATAAACACATTAAATAAACACCTCATGAATAACAACAACAACAAAACACTCAGCCATTCTCTCTGAGAGGCAGTTACCAAGACTTTGGAACCTCTGTGAAATCCTATTTGCTTTGAAGACAAGGCTGTGTGTCATATGACAAAAAAGGGCAATCGTCCCCAGACTGGCTGGCTGGGTCCCAAGTCAAAAGAGCGACAGTGAACCTTGGTACTCTCTTACCTGAGAACCCATCCTGGGGAAATAGGATAAAAATACGTAAAAATCTGGATCTGCAAAGATGTTTATTGCACCAGTATTCCCCAGGAGGGAAAAAAATCAGAGGCACCTGGGTGGCTCAGTTGGTTGAGCATTTGATTTTGGTTTCCACTCAGGTCATGATCTCAGGGTGGTGAGATGGAGCCCTGCATCGGGTTCCGCGCTCAGCGAGGAGTCTGCTTGAGATTCTGTCTCTCCCTTTCCCTCTGCCTCTCCCCCAACTCATTCTCACTCTCTCTCTCTCTCTCTCTCTAAGAAATAAATTACAAAAAAAATAAGTAAATAAAAATTTTTTTTAAATCCAGAATCAACTTAAACATCCAATGACCAGCCAAGAATGTTTTGGTACACATCCCCCCTGATGGTCTAAACAGCCGTTAAAAATCATAGCTACGGACACAGGGCAGCAACACAGAGAAGTGCTTTGTTATGTGAATCCCAAATAACAATTTTGTCAAAAGCGCTCATATGAAGAGACTGGCAGGAAAATGCATCAAAATAGCAATGGTTTCAAAAGGCAAGAAATTACAATGATCTATTTTGTCTTCCAAATTTTCCATGTGATTACATTATTTTTCCCTTCAAAGCACATGTACCCACGCATTTTTAAAAAGAGCCTGAGGACCCACCAAATGAGCAAGGTGCAGGCACGGCCTCTCTCTCCCGCAGCCCAGGAAAGTGAGGCTAAAACACCGACTGGGCTCCCAAGGCCCTCCTGGCCCTGGCGCCCGCGCCCCGGGCAGGGCCTGTCTGCGGTCACACTGACCACCTGCCTCCTACTTCCACCTTTGTCTCCTCCCTACGCAAACCATCCCACACCAAGCACAGGGCTAGGATGCTGGGAAAAAGCCTTGGTTCCTGTCCTCAAGAAGCAGACAGTGCAGAGAACCAGTGGTAAGGAAGGGAAGTGTGGCAGGAGGCACCCTGGAAGCAGGCAAGACCAGGCACCTTCACCGGGGAAGAAGGGACTAAGTGCTTGGGGAGGCAGGGAAGGCAGTATACTCAGGCGCTGCCTGAGCTGGATCTTGAGTGATGACAGACGTGCAGTAAGCATGGAGGAGGGAGGCAAGAGCAGCATTTGCAAAGGCACAGTAGCTCTACAGGATGTGGGGCAACCTAGTCAGGGGGGCTGCCAGAATTCACCCAAGGCAGGACCAAGGACATTGAAGTTTACTGAAAACCCTGCAAGGGAGCAGCAGGCAGGACAGCAAAGGAGAGACAGTCTGCCACGAGGCAGGGCAGGGGAGAGGGGGCTGTCGGGAAGGGGAAGTGAGGAGGTATGAGAATATATGGAATTTTCCTTTTTTGGTACCTGTGCCTGGGTGTAAGCAGTCTGTTTGGTCAGCCAGGGCTCAGGGATCTTCTGCGCTAGGTCACTTAACAAGCTTGTTTGCATTCAGCTATAGGGGTCACTGTGGGTCCTTTTACCTGACTCAGGTTTCCAGTGCTCAAGTCTGACCAGATTCTAGGGGCGCCTGAGTGGCTCAGTTAAGCATCTGACTCTTGGTTTCGGCTCAGGTCATGATCTCGGGGTGGTGAGATCAAGATGAGGGTTGGGCTCTGTGCTTAGTGGGGGATCTGCTTGAGATTCTCCCTCTCCTTCTGCCCCTACCCCTGCTCTAAAACAATCTTTAAAAAATAAAATAAATCAGGACACCTGGGTGGCTCAGGGGATTAAAGCCTCTGCCTTCGGCTCGGGTCATGATCCCAGGGTCCTAGGATCTAGCCCCACATTGGGCTCTGCTCAGTGGGGGACCTGCTTCCTCCTTTCTCTGCCTGTCTCTCTGCCTACTTGTGATCTCTGTCTATCAAATAAATAAATAAAATCTTTAGAAAAATAAAACAAAATAAATCATAAAAATAAATAAAAAATAAAAGCAGCCTCTACACAGGAGAAGGCTCCGATCGCTGTGGAGTGAAGAGTAGAGAGAGAGGAGCCAGGAATGCCAAGGAACCAGCCTGAAGCAGGGCTGCCAGAGTTTGGACTCCACCTGTGGGCAGTGCTGGACAACTGGAGACGGGTGTCTGCCACAGTGAGGACAGTGCAGTGAGCGGGGAGAGAGGCCTGGACGGGACCACAGTCCACAGGGGTGACAGAGAGAACTGGCATGACAGCTGGGAGTGGAGAAGGGGGGACAGACTCCAGACACCTTGCTTGGGGAGAGCCATGGGCTCCGCCACTCTCTGAACCAGAAAGGGGAAAGGGAAGTTGAGGGACAGGGTGGCCAGCTTGGGTGACTGGTGAACAAGGGCAGTGATCACAGGGGAAGAAGAACAAGTTTTTCAGGAGTGGGTGTGTGGGAGCAGGGAGAGGCCCGGAGAAGATACCGAGCTGGTCTGGAGATACCTGTGGATGAGGTCTGCTTGACTATCAGGCAACCTGCAGGCAAGACGTGGGAATACTGGTCTGAAGCTCAGGAGGAGGGGAGGGCTAGAGTCCTAGATGTGGTTGGTTTATCTGTTTTCTTGAACTCACAACAATCAAGAGTCGCGCTCTACCAGCTCAGCGAGCCAGGTGCCCCTAGAGCTCTAGACCTGGGATGGCAGGGACGCAGATGCTACTTGGAAACCACAGTGGGAGAGGACAACACCCACCCCCCACCCCCAGTCCCCACCCGCCCGGTTCTGACCTCAAGCATTCTAGCGGGCTGCTTCTTCCCGGCTCCTCCCAGGGTGCAGGCTGAAGACCCTGAGGGCAAAGCGTCCTCTGCGGGAACCGAAACTACCCCCTGAAGCAACAAGGGCTGTCTGAGCCACAAGACTCCACATGTGACTGACTTGAAGACAATGAGTGAATTAACTATCACGGCCTACCTGGCACATACAGACCGACCTTTGTCCCAAACTTTCCTGAGATAAACCTGGAAGTCTCCCCTCCCCCCAACACTTTGGAGATGTCTTTGAGATGCTAGCCCACCATCTTCCCGGGCTCGGCCTCACGGCAATAAACTCTCGTTTCACCACCGCTCATCTCTCTGCCTCTGGATTTACTCAGGGGCAAGTGGCTGAACCTGCTTTGTTTGGGTCCCCGGGGCCACGTGGTCCTGCACCCCATGTGCCGGCTACAATGCAAGTGGAAGAGCTTACTCAGAGAGGTCTACAGTGAGTACAAAGTCAAGGACAAAACTCCAGGTTTCACAGCCTGCAAACAGGTGGAAGGTGGTGAGAGTCCCAGTGTTAAAGAGTCCAAGACAGAGAGAACAACCAGAGTGACTGGGCCAAGCAACTGAGTGTGCCTCAAGTAGCGGATGTGTCCAGGCCCACAGTGGGAGAAGTGGGGGGGAGACGTGACTGGGGCTGGGCAGCGACAGTATGTGGAAGCTTCGTTACCTGAAATAGGAACTACCCTCTCTTCCCATCCAGCCGGCTCTCTGCACCACGCCTATCCCTGTCTACCACAGGACTCTACCTTTCCTCCTCAGATCCCTCACAGCTCCTTCTGGCAAGTCTTGATTGCCCTCATCATACCCAGCATTACCGTGAACAGATCAGAAGCTCTGGCAGGTCATGTGCTGCTCATTTACCCTGTCTCCTGCGCCGGCCCTTGGAGCGGCAGGAACTCAGTGATGTGCCTGAATGTGTCAGCATCTCAAGGAAGCACTGCTGGACAGGTCATGCCTTGCTAATGCACACTGCGCTCTTCTCTGAAAGAGTGGTGAGAACCCCTTGTTTGTCCTGGTTAAGTATTATCACTGCTCGGAACATGGGATTATCCTACTTCAAGTAGCCGCAAAGACAACAGAAGTGTGGGGCTCCAGTTCCGCTGTCTCTCCAGCCAGGCACTTTCTAGCACCCAGCCTGGCTCCAGGTGCCAGCCCGAGAGGCAGGGAGACGACTCCCACCCCCCACACCCCAGTCTGGCAGCTGTCTGGACTCCCACTGTCTGAACTTCACCGTTTTCAACTTTCTCGAGACAGTCCTCCTATCCGCAGGAAAGTTCTAACGGGCCCATCTGGTGGGTTTAAGAATCCCGGCAGTTACAGTCAAGCTGGAGCCCACCCTCTCTGGGAAGTGGCAAAGCCTCCATGTCTGAGCAGGGAGCTTTGTTCACGCCCAAATCACGTTTCTGCCACCACTTTCTCCTCCCACAGGAGAGAAACGTTTTAAATCCTTGGGAAGCAGCCACACTGCTGAGATTATCTTTTAATTTCGAGGAGGCAAGTGTCAAAGTGATATTGTGTGATCTGGCAACTCACGACACTGAAAGGTTTTGTCTGTTCAAGTGCCGCCAGCCACTTTACTCCCCCTCCTCGAGATCAACGCAGTCTGCCTGAGGCAACGTGGCAGATGCGCCCAGGAGGAAAGTGGCCCTGGCTCGGGCCTGGGTGACCTGCTTGCCAGCAGGCTGCTGAAAACTCCAACCAGCGCGCCAGTGCCCACCTCCAGCCCTCTCCTTCCCCGCCCAACAAGCCCTTCCTGAGAGCTTTGGGGAGCAAACCAAGAGAGGGCGGAGCAGAGGCACCACAATAACAGGGGGGGTGAGGGAGTGCTGGGGAGGTTGTGAAATCCATAATCCTTGGCTTGCAGTTTCCTGCTTCCTCCTGGAAGTTTGGTAAAAACCTTTGCGGAGCTCTTGTGACAACTCTGTGCTCACAGCTATTACTGAGCAGGGAGTTTGCTAAGAATCCCAATTATAACTCTAGGCAAAGAAGCCTAGGCTTCTTTAAATTTAAAGGCACAGTGGAAGTTGCATGGCCTATTACAAGAGCTGGCAGAAAAAGGATTCCATGGCTGGATAACTTTGGGAAGTGGTGGGTCAGACAAAGTTAAGCAAATGTCGTTACTGTAAGATTGCTCAGAGCCTTTCACAAAATAACAAGCCTTGCCAATCTGCAACAAAAATGGAATACAGAGTGATTCCCAAATTTATTTGATTACATAACCCTGAGTACCTTTCAGGACCAGTATTACTCAGAAGCTATGCTGCTAAAAAGCACAGTATAATCTGTATTATTCCAGCCTCACACACTGTGGTGGGGGGAGGAATTTGCGTAGCTAACACTAATTAGTGAGTACTAATTAAAACTCACTTAACTACTACTAATCAACCCTACCAGTACTCTCATTTCAAGAATGGGGGCAGTTGGGGCACCTGGGTGGCTCAGTTGTTGGGCATCTCCCTTCAGCTCAGGTCATGATCCCAGGGTCTTGAGATCCAGCCCCATATCAGGCTCCCACCTCAACTGGGAGCCTGCTTCTCCCTCTCCCACTCCCCCTGCTTGTGTTCCCTCTCTCAATGAATCTCTCTCTCTCTGCCAAATAAACAAATAAATAAAATCTTAAAAAAAAAAAAAAATAGGGGCAGTGATGATGAAGATACATTCTTTCCTTAGCAGGCCTAAATAACCCCAATGCAGTTTAAGACCAGTATGTGCTCCTTCCTGCTGCGAATTAGTTAGTAACTCTAGCATGCCCCGTCCTCACCGGGTTCCTGGTTTCCTCCACTCTAGACTAAGGGGTTACAATAGATTTCTGAGGATGCCCTGACTCTTTAACAGTCCACCATGGACTCTGAACACTAAGCATATTTTCATGACCCACCATGGAGTGACAGAAAACATGACTCTGCTCTGAAAGCTAGCTAGGTGTGACAGTTGTGGAGCCTATCGCCACTCCCCTAACTCTCTCCTGAGCTCTGTGCTAACACCCTGGGTAAATGAAGCTGGGCTCACACCCAGTCACCCCAGGGCTACACCCTCCCAATGTCCCAGTCCTGGCAGTCAGGGAAGCAAACACTTCCATCACAAGGACGGGGAGGGCGGCTCTCCAGGAGAGCTTGAAGGCCCCATGTCCAAAGCTCCTTCTCCCCGTGGGGCTGTGTGCCAAGAGGAAAAACCCAGTCCAGCGTAAGAAGGAGCAGAGTCACAGCCAGCCAGCTTCCGTCTTCCCACACAGGATTCCCCACCAGATGCTGCTCTTTACAGGACCACAGCTGCTTCCTGTCCTGCCATATCCTGGAGCTGCCTGACGGACAGACTGTCTCGCTTGAATGCAGAAGTTACTTCTACCACAATTTGCACAATCACTCCTGGGGCTGAAGATGTGGTTTAAGCCTAAGACTTTCAAGCTGCTATTAATACAGGGCAGCGCTCAGGCCAATTATCTCGTCCACTGCTACCGCTGGAGACAAATTCTCTGCATCTCCGGAGGACTGCCTCTCAGATAGAAACAGACATTTTATTTCTGATTCTGACAGGAAAAAGAAAAAAAAAAAAAAAAAAGCCAACCATTACACAGAACGCATTCCAAGAGACCACTAGATCCTTACTAAAACTCAAAGTCCACTGTTATAAAGCAGTTTTGTAATTAAATTAAACTCTTACCAGATGAAACTGACAGAAAAAAAAGATGCAAATGTTTTTTTCTTTACTCAACTAATAGAGATGAAGGCATTACATAAGAGACAAGGTCTCTGCAAAGGTTCCATCAAGAAGCATTAAGCTGCAAGAGGAATGTTTAGGACATTACAAAGACCAAGCTACTAAAATTTGCCCTGAGGGCCCCCTTTGACTAAATACCTTAAGACCAAGAAAGAGGGATAGAATGTTGATCTGATAGTATACAATTATTCCCTGCTGGTCTCCTTTGTCTTTGCTCTGATCCTTAAAGGAATTCAAGGTGAGAAAACTCATGCAGAGAGTTGCAGGAGGACCCCTCTAAGTACTTCCCCGACACCTGCAGGAAACTTTGCAGCTGCCAGTGACCAGAATAAAATACAAGCATGATGAGTTAATGCGCCTGGTGACATCCTGACAGAGCAGAAACCTCGGGGCTCATAAATCACCAGTCAGCGCAATTAAGCTTCCCTAGAACTGGTTTTGAGCAGACATAAAGTAAGAGGCACAGGAGATCTGGAGCTAACAAGCTTCACAGGCTTTCCAAAGTCCTTTACTGGGGAAAAAGAATACCCCTGCACCCTCAGCTCAAAGGTAGAAAGGTTTCAGCTTTAAGTAGGAAGACTTCTTCCGCGATCCTTTCCTTAAAAGATCAGGCCAGCTCAAAGGTCAACATATCTCAACTACCCTAACAACACACACAGGTCCATCAGATCGCACTTCTTGAGCTTCAAGACCCTCAGGCCCTCCCCACTCCCTAAACCTGGGCTCTCTCTCCTATCTAGCCAAATCCCAGTCCAAACTAGACCCGTGGCCAAGGTGTGGCATTCTTATCAAGTCCATATTTCAGTGTGCGTTGGCTACCCACCCTCTCCCAACCTTCCTTTCCTAGCGAATCTCAGTGGGTCTCCTACACCTCGTAGGCTAGTTTGGCTCTTCGGCGGAGGCTGGGGGAGGGGTAGAGGGGTGGGAGGAGAGCTGAACTTGGGATCTTCCCACATTCCTCCTTCCCAGCAGAGGCTTCCACCTCTCCATTATGTTGTTTTCACCTCCTTTCCTAACGTGACTCAAGGAAGATGTCTTCCCAAGACTGCGGGATGGGGTAGCCACACTTCCCCCCCAGTTGAAGTTGCTTCTCTCCCCGACACTGGGGGTCTCCCTGACTGCGTCTGGTTCAGTTCCTTTCCCTAGCAGGGTCCAGCCAGAGGGGCGACACCCGGGGAGCTAGAGGGTCCCACCACTTCTCTCCAAGCTACAGCGCCCCGCCCCCTCCTCAGTTACACCTGCTACTAGTCCCGCCCCACAGACACTACGATAGGCCAGCCCTCAGAGCCCATTCTCCCATTGGGCAGACAGCCTGTCTCTTCTACGCCACGTCTCCCGGCTCCAGCGAAAGAGGCCCGAACCGCGGCCTATGACACTAGAGAGAATTGAGTTGGGGGCTCTACCTGGAAGGGGTTTACGTCCACTGGGTCTGCGAAAGGGTTGGTGTCGAAGGACGACATGGCGGTCGGGGGCTGACGAGCGAGCTCCGCCAACGCTTCTGCCTCCGGGCACCCAGACCCAGCGGCGCTCTCGGTGCAGACCCTCCACTTCCGGGAGCGAGGCAGCCGTCCTGGCGCAGGCGCGGCTCCCTCTCAGGGGGCGTGTCCCTTGACGTCACAAAGATCCGCCCCGCCCTCCCGTCCAGCCCACTACAGAGCGGCTGGTGGGCGTTCGGCTTCTATTTGCTCCGTACCTTCCATTGCTCTTTGTCGGAGGTCACTTGTGCTCCGTACTGGGGACGGCACCCAGGCTCGAGGGATCGGGAGCCGGAGACGTTATCAGTAGCCTCTCCGATTTCCTCTTTCCAGCTTCGTTTTGGAAAATTCCCAAGTAAACTGCTAAGTGGAGTCGGAAAGTTAAATCCTTAATTTCCCTCGAGGGCAAGTTTGGAAAGTCGCACTGGTCCAGGCAGGAGACAAGTGTTGGCCCATTTCTGCGGGAGAGGGGAACGGAGTTCCTGACCCGAAAGGACTTCGCTGAGCTAGGCGAGGATTCTGGTGGTAGAGCCCAGCAGAGGGGTTCTTCTTGGAAGAACCGACCGTGCATCTGTCCCACACAGGTGCTGAGCCCTGATTCTTTTTAGGTCTTGCCCTCTGCGGTCAAGTTTTATCGATTTAGTGATGAGGATCCCTGAGCCCAAGACTGTTTTAGGATCTGAGCTGAGATTTGAATCTGGACATCAAGCATTTGTTAAATAAATGAGGGATTTCAGCAATGGAGGCGCTCTCCACTACCCTTATTTCTTCATACTCTTCTGCTTCGTTCATTTGTGCTGCCACCGAATCCAGCCACTATCATTCCTTAACCAGCTCTGGTACAGGGCTGCTAATTGGTCTATTGTTGTTTATGTTGTAACCAAAGATCACCTTAAAGGGAACAAAATACTATAAAATATTATTATAACAATACCATTTATTTAAAATATTATTATAAAACATCATTATAAAAGTATTATTATAAAATAATATATTATTTTAAACATTACTGCTTAAAGTCCTTCAATTATTTTCCTTAAAGGCCCCAATTCTTGTATGGCCCTGTAGGACCCGCACCTATCCAGCCCTGCTAGTGGCTTTTCAGTTCCTCAAACTTCCCTTGTTCCCTCCTACCTGGGAACCTTTGCCCATAAAGTTCCCTCTTCCTGCTATGCTTTTAGCCCATGCCCTCATCAACCCTAGTTAACCCCTACTTATCCTTTTATCCAAGCTCAGATGCCCCATCTTCAGGAGTGGCCTCTCCACTCTATAGGTTAGATCACTTCCGCCCACCACAACAAATGCTTATATTACCTTGTAGTTTTGCTTCATAAGAGGTATTGCAAATTGTAAGTATATACTCGTATTAGTGGTTACCTGTTTATGTCTATCTCTCCCACTAGACTGTAAACTCCACGAGGGCAGGAGTAGGGTCTATTTTGCTCACTGTTACATTTCTGGCACTAACATAGTACCAAGAACATGATAGGTAATAAGTAAATATTTACTGTTTACCTCACCCACTTTTCTTACTTTCCTCTTTCCTGTCTAAATTCCAACTTCTCCCAGAAGGCTCATATGGCTGGGGGAGTGGGGATGAGGAGAAGGAGAGGTATTCAAAGGTAGGAGGTATGTGAGATGTGCTATTTGTAGGATTCTCGTATTTTCCATTTTATTATTCCTTAGTGTATGCTGAAGCTTCCTGTGAAGTGCAGGCTGATTTATCTGAGCCAGGGGACCCTAGAGGAGGGGGATGTCCACAGCCAGGCAGAACATTACAGAGAAAACAGCACTCCTTTCCGCTGGGGCATGTGAGGTAGAGATTGTGCAAATTGGGGAAGGGGCAGAGGGAAGCACAATCAGCTCTGTAGTCCCTTATTCCAGTTGTCTCAACTGGCTGCCCTCCTCCTGGGCTGCTGACTGAGGTCCAGCTGTCAGGGCCTATTTCCAGAGGATTTAGCAACATTACTCCCCAAACAAGGCCCAGCCCAACCTTCAGCGTGCAGAGCTCCAGGTGATTCTCCCTGGCTTGTGTGTGTGTGACTCGTGAGCAGCTCAGCCTGGAGGAGCAACTGGGGTTTTGCGTCTGCAGTACTTAGGCCAGGGAGGATCAGAGGAGCACCAAGCACTGACTGCCTTCCTGCACCTCACACCATCTCATCTCACTCTCCCACACACCTGTCAGGCTGATATTGTTATCTCCATTTTATAGAGGAAGAAACTGACACTGAGGTGGTTAAGGGCCTTGCATGTGACATTTACCATCATCAAGCATCAGTGAAAAAAAAAAAAAAGCATCAGTGAGTCCCTACTTAGATCACAGCAATGCTTTGCTACTGACTGAACTACTCAGTAAAACCTGACGTTCTCACAATAGTCTGCGAAGTTCTGCCCACTGCCTTTCTTCTCTGACCACCCCACGTGTACCCTGCACCCACGCACATGCTCACCCTGCTCCACACACACATTGGCCTCTCTGCTCTTTACTCCAGAATAGGACAGGCACATTCCCAGGTGCCCAAGTTCCCATCGTGGAGTCTTTGCTCAAGCTATTTCTTCTCCCAGAACATTCCTCCTCACCTCTAAGTCTGTGCTCAAGCCTTTCCTCCTCAGTGAGACCAAGACATTTAAAATTCTGCAAACAGCTTCCCACTCCCACCCCCCCTTACTTTCTGTGGCATTTATCTTTCAACATACTAAATGATTTACTTATTTATTATACTTATTTATTTGCCCGTTTTCCCTTCACCAGAATGTAAGCTCTGTAAAGGCAAAGGGATCTTTGTCTTGTTCTCGAATGTATCGCCAGCCCACGGCATTTTGCCAGTGCTCAGTAAATTTGTGTCCGGTGAAGGAACGAACGAATACTGAGACCCAGGACTGCGGGCGGGAAGTCTCTGGGCTGCTGGAGGCTCCTTCCTCGTGACAACTGGAGCCGGGAAAGGTGTTCGGAGTGCGGGGAGTGTTCTCGCAAGGCTCACTAGCCTCCAAGAAGACTCTCGAGGAACTACATTTCCCATGAAGCTCTGGGAGCAGTAGGGCCGCGGGTGCTGACGGGAAGGGCATACGTGCCAGAAGCCTGGGCCGGTACCCCGAGGATGGCTGTTCAGAAAGGTGGGCTGCGGACTGGGGTGCTGACGGGAACGTGGGGGTGGGTTGCGTCGCGGGGATCTTTCCCAACCTGATATGCCAGGTGGGACCCAGGCTTGTGACTCTGCGGAAAGACGGATGGGCTTTGGACAGAGGAGGGGGCACCTGCGATAGGGATTGAGTCATTATTTCAGAGCTCGCAGGAGGGTCTTGAGGGGAGGAGCCGCGCGTGGGTCACTTCTAGACGGCGTGTCCTGTAATAGGTTCCTCCCGCTCCCTCCCCGTCCCTCCACGCAACTGTCTTCCTCACGTCTGCGGAGAAGCCTTACTGTCCGCTTTACAGATGGGAACATCTCGCCTGCGGAGAAGGGTCCCAAGAACCTACAGACCCCTTATTTGACTTTGTCCCCCAGACAGAACCCTCAGCCCGTGTCTAGTTTTCCCAAGACCGTAGGGTCAGGCCTCAGGAGTGGAGTGGAAGCTGACCCACTGTTTCTGCTCCCCTGTCCCCAGTATTCCCACTTTCCTGTACGGTGCAGCACTATGCCTGGGGGAAGATGGGTTCCAGCAGTGAAGTGGCTCGGCTGCTGGCCAGCAGTGACCCACAGGCCCAGATCTCAGAGGACAAGCCATATGCGGAGGTGAGACCCGGGTTGTATTTCACCTTATATATTTTTTAAAATTTTGGGGCGCCTGGGTGGCTCAGTGTGTTAAGCCGCTGCCTTCGGCTCAGGTCATGATCTCGGGGTCCTGGGATCGAGTCCCGCATCGGGCTGTCTGCTCAGCAGGGAGCCTGCTTCCTCCTCCTTCTCTCTCTACCTGCCTCTCTGCCTACTTGTAATCTCTCTCTGTCAAATAAATAAATAAAATCTTTAAAAAAATTTTATTTATTTATTTATTAGAGAGCGCAGAGTGTGAGAGAGCAGGGGTTGGGAGGGGCAGAGGGAGAGAAGCCTGGCTTCTTGCTGAGTAGGGAGCCCAAGGCAGGATTCCATCCCAGGCAATGACAGAGCCCCTGTATTTCACTTTAACAGCAGGTGAGCCTGCTGTATTTCAGGAGCCCCTGTATTTCACTTTAACAGCAGGTGAGACCAAGGGATTTCTCCATACAGAGGGCCTGGGGTAAGTCATGTGGATCAGCTGTGAGAGGGAAGCAGCAAAGAGGGAGGAGGCTATTCTTGGCTCTTCAGATCCCAGAAAGTGATGAATCCAGATGGCAGCACCAAAAGAAGAGAGGTTTTGTCATCATAGGCTGAGATTTCTGGTACCCTCTCCCCGCCCCCCACCCTAAGAACTCTCAGCATTTACTGAATTTTAATTTAACCCTCTTGGACAATTAAAAGTTTTACTTTGACTAGCTTTTACAATTTAATAGCCCAATATATGTATTTTTCTTGCTCATTTAGGTGAGATAAAGCCAAAGCATAGTAAGGCCTCCACTTTTGAGATTGGAATAAGTGAATGTTGACACTTCCCAGAGCCATCTGAGAGAGCTTTTTATTTTTTTTATTTTTTTAAAGATTTTATTTATTTATTTGACAGAGAGAGATTACAAGTAGGCAGAGAGGCAGGCAGAGAGAGAGAGGAGGAAGCAGGCTCCCCGCTGAGCAGAGAGCCCGATGCGGGACTCGATCCCAGGACCCTGAGATCATGACCTGAGCCGAAGGCAGCGGCTCAACCCACTGAGCCACCCAGGCGCCCTGAGAGAGCTTTTTAGTGACCTTGATAGTGCAGGTATCATTCTCATTGGACAGATGAGAACATTGAGACCGACTGACTAGAACTAACTAGCCCAGGCCTCCACATCTGGTTGCAGGCAGAGCCTGAACTGGGTCTCTGCACTACTGGTGTCGTGGGGTCTGCTGCTTTCCTATATGCCTGTGATGGCATGTGCATTTATACCCAGGCCTGGGAGGCTCCATTCAGGATTCAGTTTGGTGGTGCCAGGTTCTTCCTCTTTCCCTCTCAAGTTTCCTGTTTTTCCAGTTGTGGATGGGGTCCCACCCCCGGGGAGATGCCAAGATCCTCGACAATCGCATCTCACAGAAGACCCTAGGCCAGTGGATCTCTGAGAACCAGGACTGCTTGGGCTCAAAGGTCAAGGAGACTTTTAATGGCAAGCTCCCCTTCCTCTTCAAAGTACTCTCGGTTGAAACAGCGCTGTCCATCCAGGCACACCCTAACAAGGTATAGGACCAGAGTGGGGTGCAGAGGTCAGGGTACAGCAGAACTCATGTCAAGGCCCTCCCCCTACTTTTACTGCTGCGTTTTACTCCACCCACACTGCACTTCAGCCCAAAGCTAAATCCAGGCCTAACGACTCCCAATTTAGCTCTGGAAGGCTGGATGCTGGTGACACAGGTTGGCAGCTAAGTCTGAGTGGACAGCTGACCAGCCCGTGTCAAAGAGCTGCTCCATGCCCTTCTCCGGGTTCCCCTCATGCAACCCAGGACTATTCATATCTGCTGTTTTCCCCGCTGGCTCTCTAGGAGAGTTCACCTTCCAGAGCAGGGAAGGCAATCCTAGCTGCTGCCTCAGCTCCTAGGCACTTATCTGTCCAAACTTCTCATTTCTAGAAGGCAGAGTAAGACCCAGGAAGACAGGGATATAGCCAGAGTCACACTGCTTGTTCATGTCCGAGCTTGGCTTGGTGTTTGGGCTTCCTTATTTCCAGTCCAGGCCTCTTAAAGTCTCCCCCAGATTTGGCCTGTGTTCCTGCCCTGGTTTGAGTGAACCCTGAGTTTCTACATTATACCCTGACTGGGCTCATTGCTGAAAGTATGAAGACAACTGCTGTCTGGTGACTGGGGAGGGTAGAGAGCAAGGGTCGGGTGGGACTAGTGTCCTGCTAGGAGATGACTGCACCTTGACCATCCTCCTCTTCCCCTGGCCACCCCACAGGAGCTGGCAGAGAAACTGCATCTGCAGGCTCCACAGCACTACCCTGATGCCAACCATAAGCCAGAGATGGCCATTGCCCTCACCTCCTTCCAGGGTTTGTGTGGCTTCCGGCCCATTGAGGAAATTGTGACGTTTCTGACAAGTAAGGTTGGGCAAAATGCTAGAACATGCATACTGGCCTACGATGCATGGGCAACCCCAGGCAGAGCTGGAACAGTGGCAGAGAACAGAGGCTAAGTGTCACAGGAAGTGAGGGGCTGGTTGGCCCGATGAATTCTTGAAGCCATGGGGTGGGTCTGTGAGACCAGGCTCAGGTGTGCTTGCTGAGGCTGGTGCTGAGCAGTCGGTTTTCACCTCCGAGTTTGCTTAGCATTGTGTGGCTCCTTGGTGAGGGATGGGATGGGGAGGCCTCCTCAGACTTCCTGCTTCTTCGGGTTCCATCTTGTTGATCCTGACATGGGCCCTGGCCTGGCCTTCCTGCAGAGGTGCCTGAGTTCCAGTTTCTGATTGGAGATAACGCAGCGGCACAGCTGAAGCAGAGCTCAAACAGTGACTCCCAGTCGGCATCCTCAGCTCTGCAGAGCTGTTTCTCCCACCTGATGAAGAGTGAGAAGAAGGTGGTAGTGGAGCAGCTCAACCTGTTGGTGAAGCGGATCTCCCAGCAAGGTGGGTGTGGTGGTCCTGGGTGCAGTGCCCTGTCCTGCCTGGCCCCCGCACAGACACTTGTCCGTGGAGCTTTGGCTCAAGTTGAACACCAAAATGGGCCTTAGATGACTTAGATGGGCTGTTAGCAATGGGCATTTCTTTCCGTCATTGTGGAGCAGGGCCCTCGGCTGAGTGCTGCTTCCTAACTGGCTCTAGAGGGCTGGAGACAGACGGGCCTGGACGACTGTTAGGAGGTATTACCACCTAGGCATTCTGAGATGTACCTGGGGCCTACAGTTGCTCCCCGTGGTTGGGTTTGTAATTTGGGCTAGAGAGCAGGAAGGGGACAAGGGAATCCTCATCTCCTTTTCTTGGAAGGCCTGAAGCCCAGAACTTTCGATCAGTAGATCTTTCCTTTGTGTGTGTGTGTGTGTGTATATATATATACACATACATACATACATACACACATTTCCTTAAATACCTGCTCTGTGCCCAACCTTGTGCTAACTAAGGAGAGTTCAGGAAATGACTGTGATGGGTGTGGTTGTCACATTTGCATGGGAAATCAACGCAAGCAGTATAAACCAAGGTAGGAAGGACTCTGGCTGCGAGCTTATGGGGCATACGTGATGAGGCCCTGTCCCCTTCTCTAGGAGTCCCCGGAGCTCTTCTGGTTCTCTCTCTACACATTTCGCCTGCTACCTCTGAGCCATAGAGAATTATTTTATCCAAGCATATCTTTTGTTTTCTTTTGTTTGTTTGTTTGTTTTGTTTAGTATTTGGTGTTGTTTCTGTTTCCATGCCTCCCCTTTGGGGCTTCTTGCACTCTCGACAGAACAGATTACTCTTGCTGGGAGCTCCCAGAACCCCTTGTTTCTAGCATCTGTGAGTCTGTATCATTACAGACACACTTGTGACAGCTGGGGTTTTCTCCAGGCTAGGGACTTGGCTCTTTGGCCTTCGTGTGTTTCCAGTACTTAGCACAGAGGTGGTATTCACGTCTTACTGTGAAGACTCAGAACCACCCTCCAATCCAGACCAGCTGGTTTCTTCATTTTGGCACTGACACATTCAGCTTTCATTTACTCATGCCCTCCCCACTTCTCTGCACACTCAAGAAGTTTCAGCTCACCTCCCTGCCCTCCCCTCATTTCCAAAGCCTTCCCCCACTACTCTAGCCCAGGCTGAGGACACATTTTTGGTCCTGGGCATATTCTGCCTCTTGCTCTCTGGGGTGACCAACCATCTTGGTTTGCCTGGGACTTAGTGATTTTCTTTTTTTCTTTTTAATTTATTTTAAAATTATTTTTAATAAACATATAATATGTTTTTATCCCCAGGGGTACAGATCTGTGAATCACCAGGTTTACACACTTCACAGCACTCACTATAGCACATACCCTCCCCAGGACTTAGTGATTTTCTGAGACACAATGCTTTCTGGGCTAAAAAAGGGAAGGGCCTGGTCTGTCTGGGACAGTTGTTCACCCCATATGAAACTCTTGGGTTATCCCTAATAGATCAAGCTCTATAGCAGTGGTTCTCAATCAGGGGACACTGGCACTTGTCTAGAGACATATTGTGGGTAGAGGCCAAAGATGCTCTGAAACATCCTACAAAGCACAGGACAGCCCCCATAACAAAGGATTTTTTTTTTTTAAAGATGTTATTTGTTTATTTGACAGATAGAGAGCACAACAAGTAGGCAGACAGGCAGAAGCAGGCTCCCCGCTGAGCAGAGAGCCCAGTTTGAGGCTCGATCCCAGAACCCTGAGATCATGACCTGAGCCAAAGGCAGAGGCTTAACCCACTGAGCCACCCAGGTACCCTCTCCACAACAAAGGATTATCTGGCCCCAAACTTTAGCCCTTTCAGTGGCCAGAATAATGCTGGGCATATAGGCAGTCCGAATGGGGAAATGGCATCTGTAGGGGCTGGAAGATCAAGGAAGGCGGGCCCCCAAAGGGTGGGGATGTGGCTGGGAGAACACACCCACCTGTTTCTGGATTTCCTTGGGCAGGGACTTCCCCAGGACTTTATGGCCAGGGGGGGGCTGTGAACACCACTGAGAGTTCCTAAGTGGCCTTGGGGTGCTCTGTGACCGTCAGTGGCTGCTGGAAACAATATGGAAGACATCTATGGGGAGCTCTTACTGCAGCTGCACCAGCAGTATCCTGGTGATATTGGATGCTTTGCCATCTACTTCCTGAACCTGCTTACCCTGAAGCCGGGAGAGGCCATGTTTCTGGAGGCTAATGTGCCCCATGCCTACCTGAAAGGAGGTGAGCCACACTTGGTTTTTTTTAAAACATTTTATTTATTTGACAGATCACAAGTAGGCAGAGAGGCAGGTGGGAGTGGGGGGATGGGGAGTTGCGGGGAGTGGAGCAGGCTCCCTGCTGAGCAGAGAGCCTGATGCAGGACCTGATCCCAGGACTCTGGGATCATGACCTGGGCTGAAGACAGGGGCTTTAACCCACTGAGCCACCCAGGTGCCCCTAAGATTTCATTTTTAAGTAATCTCTGTACCCAGCGTGGGGCTTGCATTCACAACCTGAAGATCAACAAGAGCCGCATGCTCCACTGACTGAGGTAGCCAGGTGCCCCAAGGTGAGCCATGTTTTAGCAGCGAGCCCTATTACCAAGCCTTGCTTCCTCATTTAGATAAAAGGGGGAGGGGGAGGTCAAAGAGAGACCTTTAAGGTCCCACCAGGTCTGACCTAGGCTTCCTGGGATGGGCTGGGTAGTGGCCAGTAGGGATAAAGAATGCCAGCTTAGTGCTGGACACTGCTTGAGTCTTCACACGGACCTGTGAGGTCACAATACTCTCCTGCTACCCCGTCTGCATGTGTGGGAACAATCTGAACCCAGGCTACATTGGATCAAGGCTGTTGTTCTTTCCCCTGCATCACCTTTGCCTCTCTGTCCTATCTATCCAGAAATTTTTGTGAGAAAATATATTTCCACAGAAAGGTGTCACATTTTGACTATTGGCTATTTATCTACTCACGGATAGGATTCTGTGGTAGAATAGTCTGGGGAAGGCTGGGGCTCCCCCAGGGACTAACATGACGTGACCTACCACCTGTTCTCGGTGTCTTAGCCCATTCTCCTGTTGGTGCAGTTCACACATTTTTGCCTAACTCTGCAGGGGATTCATGGCCCTCAGGTTGGGAGGCCCAGCCCTGGTGAGCCAAACTCCAAGACATCCTTCATCAGGTTATCACATGACAACTATCTGTCCCCAGACTGTGTGGAGTGCATGGCGTGTTCAGACAACACAGTTCGTGCTGGCCTGACACCCAAGTTCATTGATGTGCCAACCCTATGTGAGATGCTCAGCTATATCCCCAGCAAGGACAGGCTCTTTCTTCCAACTCGGAGTCAGGAAGACCCCTACCTCTCTATCTACAACCCCCCTGTGCCAGACTTCGCTGTCATGAAAATTGAGGTGAGTGGAGGGTGGTGGTGGCTATGGGGAGTATCTTTCGTATGGCATGAAAAAGCCTGGCAAGGTCCACAGTGCGGAGTACACCTGCAGCAGTGTTCCCTTTCTTTTAAGCACACTTGGATGTTGGGTGTCGGCGGGGGGGGGGGGGTGCGGGCAACACATGACAGCCACAGCCACAGGGCCCGCCCAGTCCTCCTTGTACCAGGGACCAGACATGGGCCTCCATGCTGACAAGAGCCTGAACAGTGGGGGAGGTGGTGGCCATGCTCTCCCTCTCGCTGCCCCTGAGATTGTCCTGGGCCTCCCCCTGCAAGCTGACAGGCACAGAAAACGAGCTGCACCATCCCGTTGTTTCTTCCTGCCCAGGTCCCCAGCTCCATCACTGAATACAAAGTCTTGGCAGTGGACTCTGCCAGCATCCTACTGGTGGTCCAGGGGAGAGTGACAGCCAGCAGTCCTACAGCCCAGACGCCAATCCCTTTGCAGCGCGGTGGGGTGCTTTTCGTTGGGGCCAATGAGAGCGTCTCACTGAAGCTCACTGTGCCCGATGACCTACTGATGTTCCGTGCCTGCTGCCTGCTGTAGAGGCCACAGCCTTCCTGGCTCTCCGACAGTTACCCTAAGTCCTGGCCAGCCTCTCCTCAGGCCCAGCTCCAACCCCGTCCCTGCCCTGGACTTGGGTATGCCCTGGAAGAGCGGGGGTAGAGTAGTGAGCTTGAAAGTAGAAACTCCAGAGCAAGCCTTGGACAAACCATTCTTTTACTGGGAGGAGGGCCCTGGTGAGGACTATGACCTGAAACTCCGCTTGTATTCTCACAGTACCCGAGTCAGGCTCTCCTCAAAGTAGGAGGTGGCAGCTCTGTTCACAGCATTAGGCAGCTGGTAAAAATCTAATTTGTTCAGCATCACTCACAGCAAGAGGGTAGGTAGTTAATTTCCAAGAACAGGGTTCTGGCCCTGGGACTGCCCATTTCCTCAGCTGCAAAGGAGAGGAAAGAGTAGGCCTGTGGACTAATACTATTCATTGTCACCCTCTGGCTCTGTCAAAGCAATTAAAGGATCACTTGTGTTGAGGCTGTAAGAGCAGTCAGCCTTCAGCGTTCCAGTCCTTGAAGTGGGCTGATTGAGCCTTTCCTGGATTGGACGTCCAGTTTTTGCTTTAATTCCTGCTTCCAACAGCTCCCAAGGTGAGTGTGTATGGAGCCCTTTAATAGGAACATATGGGAGGGGCAGTCCGCTTCAGCCTTAGTGGCAAAGCTTGCAGATGACCTCAGGTCCTGCAGACACGGAAGGTGAATCTAAAGACAGGTAGTGCAAGATTCCTTGTTTTCGCTTGGCCTCAGGGAAGGGATCAGCCCACCAAGGCCAGCAGGCTGGATCAGACCACACCTGTCCCTTAGGTTTGGCCCAGGGCTTTCAGGCTACAGTAGCAAAATGGAACACGCACAGACTGTATGCCTGCACAGCCAAAGTAGTGACTGGCCCTCCACAGAGAAAAGTTTATCAGTCACTTCTCTAGAACATGCTCAGTTGCTATACACTGGGGATTCAGGGACAAGGTGATCCCCTTTGTGTTGTGAAGAGAAACCTAGCTAGTTTTTCTAACCTGGCGGGAAGTGTACAGAACATCATCTCCCCGTGCTTACCCTCTAGATGTGGATACGCCTCTGCAGGAGGTGGCGCAGCTGTCTGAGGTCCTGTCACCTCAGACTAAGCAGACCCCCAGGCTGTTCAGGCCTTCCTGCAGCGTAAGGGTTCCAACTGGCACAAAAGGATCCTTATGGGTGGTTGTCCATACTAGACCCCCTGCACAAGGGAAATCTAGGCAAGTACATTCAGAAAAGTTCTGGCCAATTTGTTTTGGGTTTTTTTCTGGCCTCTAGATTTTCTTCAGCTAAAAACAAAAAATGACCTCACAAAAGGGTCTGTCAAAAGGAACACCATCTGGAGAGAAGTGCTGTGCAAGGTCCTGCTCCCTCCAATGGTGCCGGTCTGACAATGGTGCCCATCAGGAACAGCAGGGAGAGGGTGGTCCTAGGAGGAATGGCCACAACTGGGGCTGTGAGAGTCATTTCACAATTCAGAGGGCTGTAGTCTAGGCCTTGCTTTAAAATCCTATGGAACACAGACACAGCTCAACTAGCATGATTGTATTTATTCTTAAAAACTTCCAGAGCTGTAGAAGCCTAAGCCAAGAGTTCGTAGAGTACTCTGTAAACACCATACACATATTCCTCTGTGAGGTTAACTGCGAGTACACCCCTCTCCCCCCAGGACACTGTCACCTGCAGATTACTCAGCTCTCTGAATTAAGGCAGTATGGCTGTAGTCACCTTGGTGCCTTTACAGGTGACATTTTAGCCTGGGACCTCTGGCCCCAAACAACAGACCATTTCTACCCTGCCTAGCGGCCCTGTTCTGCAACTTTCCCCACAAAGATAATGTCTTCCACATGGAGTCAACCAGTTCTGGAATATCATCCAGGAACAGATTCAAATACATCCATGTTGACTTAAAGTAATAACCATCTGGAGGGCCTTGGTTTTAGGGTCCTGCTGCCACCCTCACCCACAGCTGCTGCTAACTAATTCTGTTCTAACCAACTTCCCCACACAAACGTGGCCCCACTGGGCTTCCTGCCACCATCACCATCTCTCCATACCGCCCTGCATCTGTGCCCTCTCTTCATGTGCACTCTGGCACCTCCAAAGAAACCATGACAGCCTGAAGACAGTCTCTGTGGAGCTGCCCTTGGCTCCTCCCATCTTCAGATGCCTGCAGGCATGAGGCCCAGGGCTCAGCACATGAGGCACCTGTGTGGCACTGTAGAGTCCCAGTCCTGAAACCGTCTGCATCCCCAATTCCCCAGACCCCAAAGTGCCTGAAGTGGCCTCCATCCCATCTCCCACCTGCTGTGATGCTACTAGATGAGCAAATGCTAACCATAGCCCTCTGTACCATGTATTCTTCTCAACTTTCTATGATTTGACAGAAGCACCAAGATAGAGGCCAATCAAGCACTGACAGGTTACCCTCATCATATGACCTCAGCCTTCCAATCACCTCATGGTGGTAGAACAAGAGTCCGTGTCAGCCCTCATTTCTCTAGATGCTGCAGGACATTGAATAAATCACCAGATCAGGCACTTCCTGTATGGCACCCACACCCCAATCCTGACTACCACGCCCCTTAGGCTGGGAGCTGTGTCCACTCTCCTTCAGTTCTCACCACAGCTCTAGATGAGCTGTGCCTCCTCCACCCCCAAAAAAGAACCACTGAAAACAAGTCTAGAGAGGACTGGTAGAGCAAGAGATACCATCTGGGATGGGGGTGTGATCACTGGGGGAGATTATGCCTGTTCAGCTGTGCTCACACAGGGCTGAGGCTGGGGTGCCCCAGAGGTTTACTGTAAAGCCCAACCCTCTGTATCTAAGGGGAGGCCCATGCTGGAGTGAGGGGAAGCCCTCTGCAATGGCCGATGATCTCCTCAAGCAGGGGCCCTGGGAGCCAGCATGCATCCCTCCCCAACATCCTGTGAGCCTCTGCCCACCTCAAAGCCCCAGCCAGCCAGGCCAGTACACTTCTCACCCATTGCTCTTCTCAAGTTTCAGAAGCTAAATAGGAAGGCACCTGACAGATCCCTGCCACTCCCTCTGCTGGTCCCCCACACCTGCAGGCTTCCCAGCGAGCTCCAGTCCTTTTACCCAACTGTGACACTCAAAAGACTGGATGTTGAACTAACTAAGACCAAGGCGAAGAATGGCGACCGGGGAAAGACAAATAAATATGTACATAGCGGAGCAATTTTTCTCCAACTAGGGGTGGGCTGACCACAGTCACTAAACCCACCCAGACAGTTTAAACCAGCTGGGGATCGTCCAGGTCCAGGGATTCTGGAAGCCTTGATCCTGCTGTGCCATCAAGCAGCGTGCTGTGTTCCCTGCCAAAGCCAAACAGGTGCAAGGGGAAGAAGGCCAAAGGGCCTTGCTTTATGCTTTCTTGAGGGTCTCATCATGGAGCCAGGAAGACAGAGCATTGTGGAATTTCTTAAACTGGTCCCAAATAGTTCAGCTATTTTTTTCAAAGGCTCCCAGCTGCAAGCCATAAAGTGCTATTTTCTGCTTCCATACATCACCATCCAACATAGCCAGGGCACAAAAGCTCTCGGTCTCTCTCCACAGAGCAGGACAAATACCAGTCAAGATGTCTGAAAGATTTCCTTAGCCAACTTTGTCACCACAAGAATCAGAATTCCTCTATTCCTGCCCTTATTAAAGTGGTTTTTCCAAACTCTAACAGCAGAGGAAAACTGCAGAATTCCACCTATCACCCTATGGTCCAGATGGGGGCCTCTGGCCTTAGAAGCACCATGAAAGGCGTTAGCTGCAGGTCATTGACCTTCTAAGAGCATCAGTGCCTCCAGTTGTTTCTGGGGATGACCGCAGTCCCCACTGCACTCCGTGACCTAAGAAGGGCCCACAGGGCTCTGCAGGGCACGGTGAGCAGGGTCCGTCTTAGGGGGTTATGTCTACTGGAGAGTACAGGAAGGAGAGTCCCCAGGACAGCACCAGCAGCAGGAGCACGTTGAAGAGGCCATAGGCTTGGGAGGAATGAGGTCCAAGTCTTCATCATCTGGAATCTCATCAAGGTGATACCCATCCTGGAGCAGCTGCCGGCTCACATCCTGGTTCACCTGCTAAGAACAGAAGAGGAGAGAACTATAAGCCACATGGCAAAGCAGAAATGACTGCTGCCTGAAAGGCAGACCTACATGCCCTTACCAGAGCTTCCTGTCCATGCTCCACCCTCAGGCCAACTCCATGCATCGCTGGACTACATGGGGAAGTGTCCCCACCCAGTACCGAGAGGCCCCAAGCAGCCTGAGCCAGCACCATCCTGGCTGCCGTGTCATTAATCCCCAGGGGAGCTGTTCTCACTGAAGAATCCTAAGGTATCTGATGTAAATATCAGATTCCAGATTATGTTTGAAAGTCAACAGCCTGACCATTCAGAACGATTGGTCCCTGTGAACACTGAGGAATATGGGACAGTGATAGCAGAACAATGGGGGAGAAGATGAGTTACACAGGATAAGGGTGGTGAGCAGCTTCATCCCCACTGCTGGTTAAACACGTTAGCCTTTATGCCAGCAAAGCTTTGTTCTCTGCAAAGTGGAACCTGTCAGCCTTGCTTCACCAGTTCCATTGAGCAGAAGGAAATGGAGATCAGGAATAGTGTAGGACTTTCTCTGGCTCTTGGCTAATTTTTCTTTTCTTAGTTTAGTCTTAGATACCCAGATATTCGAGGAGGATGAAATTTACAAACTGCTTCTATTCTCTTTGGCAAAAACTCGAGGGGTGGCCAAGGGTTTCCAGGACAAGGAAAACACCAGTGGCGTTCAGTCATGTCTCGAGCACTCTGCCTTGATCTAAGGCAGTCAGCTGCACATGCCACATCTTTCCATCCCTATGTCTCTGGGACCGTCACTCTGGAAATGTGTGCAGAAGACCAGCCCACTGGTATCTCAGTCTGAATTCCCACTGAGGGAACTGAAGGAACACGAGTTGTTTGGCCTGAAGAAAAGCTTGGTGGATGGCGGCCATGGGAGGGATAGGAATGTTGATCACAGATAAAAGGCAATCAAAGGAAGGGACACTGGAATTACTGGTTGATACTGGAGGGCAGGCTTAGGACCACTGACTCTATCCTCTAGGTGACACTTCAAATTAATAAGGAAGAATTCTTAAAGAGCTACCTGAAGAAGGAATTTGTGTGTGTTTGTGTATGTGTGTTGGAGGGAAAGCAGGCAGCAAGGCTTCCTGGAGAGAGTAAGTACTCAGTTACAAGAAGCATTCAAGCAAGCAGAGGCTGGTAAACACTTAGGTAGGATTTCTCACGAGGATTCCTTTTCTAAGTGGTTGCCTGGGCTAGAAGACTTGTGAGGTCCTTTGAGCCCTAAAGATCTATGGTCTCTTGGATTTTCAACAGCTTTCCTCAGACACCTATACCTCTGCTGGGGGAGTAAGGCAGAAGAGAAGATTGGAGAACAGACCGGAAGTCTGGCACAGTGCCGTGCACACTGCAGGCACAAGACAAGCATTTGGCAGTGGCGGTGACGCTGCCTGCAGCCTGGCCCCGTGCAGAAGGGCGCTCTGGACTTGCCTCTGCAGAGGAATACCCGGAGGAATATCTGGATTCCAGCTCCCCATCACTAGGAGAAGAGGAAAACAGTCAGTTCAGGGGGATGCCTGTTGAGCTCAGCTGCAAATGGCGAGGTGGAGAGCATGCAAGGGGGTCCTGAGGACTTGTGAAACGAAGACCATCACAGAACTCAAGCCCAGAATCCGTCCTGAGTACCACAGGCTCTTTCCATTGGCTCCAGCAGGGACGGGGTCACTGTCACAAACAGTGAAGCTGTAAGAGGGGAGGATGATTCCCCCACACAAGGTTAGTGCTCCAAATCGAAGGGCAGCATGAGCACCTGAGCCCTCTAACCCAGTTATCCTGGGAAGGGATAAGGCCCTGAAGAAGACTGCTCTGGAACATGCATGAAGGGTCTTGGGCGAGATCTGCAGTTTTACCCAAGTCACTCCCCAAGGGATATTTTCAAGGAGACCACTCACCTGTCAGAGTCGAGGGACACCAGGTTTTCATCTGGATTCTGACTAAGGGCAGTATAGCCCTTGTTAAACTTCACTGACCTGAGGGTAGACAGGGAAGAGACCAAGCATAGATGAAGCAACAGTTCACAGAGAAAGCCAGAGTCCTTGCCCTTATGGAAAAAGGACTGACTGTAGTACGCCTGTCTGGCCTTCCTGTCACACAGCCACTGCAGCCTGCCCTGTATCCGGCGGCAGCGGCTGGGAATATGCACTTCCCCACACCACTCCCCCTACTGCTCCTAACGAAAAGCACACCTACTCCTCCCAGTACACGGAAAACTCCCCCACTTCAGCTTAGTTTAACACAGAACAGAAAAACTGCAAGTCCTGGGGGCAAATCTCTTCTCGAGTTTGAGCTCTTACCTACCTATAAGAGGCTCTGGAAAAGGTCTCGCTCAGCCCTCAGACTTTACCATTCTGTTGAAAAAGAAATACAGCACTGGCTGTTCCCACACTGCTTTCTAATTTCACTCCTAGCGAACCCAGCCACTGTGCTGCTCCCAGACAATGATCCTATGCACTAACAAAACTGTTATTCCAAAGCCCTTTTCTTGACATCCTTACATCCTTAAAGGAAAAAAAAAAGGTCATTTCTCTTCCCATTTTAAAATAGTGAAAAAGACGGGTTGGCGTCAGGTGAATCACTAGCTCGGTCTTAAAACGGGAGAACTGTTTCCCAGCCTGAGGACCAAGGCCTTTTCTGGAAACTGCTTGCACAGAGAAGGTGGCGCTTGCTGAGACCTTTTCGCTGAAGAGTCGGGGCGGTTCGCCGAGGCCCCCAGCATGCCTTTTCTCCGAAGAACAGCCTTGGCCAGATCCCGATGCTTCTCTGGAAGTCAAAGGGCCCGGGTCAGGGGGGTCTTCCCCACTCCGCCGTGTCTCCCAAAATGCCAGGAGCCCGCTTTCTCCCAAGAGATTTTCGGGGACGGGACCGGGCTGCAGCTCCCCCTCCGGGGTCGCCCCGGCGGGACTCCAGCGCCTGCCGGGGGAACCAGGTAGCCCGCCCAGGCAGAGACACCCCCCAGCGGGCCGCACTCACGCAGCTTGGCCTGAATGGAAGGCGCACGCGTCACCATGTACGGCCCCCTCTTCTCCACAACCGCCGGGAGCCGCTCCCCCAGTCGGGGGACTCCACTGCCGCTTCGCCCGAAAGGCAGCCCCGTAGCTCCCGCTGCGCAGTCCAGGGTCCCGGCGGGGCGCGGTCCCGGGGTAGACATCCATACCCCGGGCCCGCTGGGATCCGCGGTCGCCATGCCCTGGCCACGGCCCGCCGCGACGCAGAACCCCGCCTCTTGGCTTACGAGTCGTGGGCAGGGAGGGAGGCGGTCTTTTCTGATAAAGATGGCGGCGTGCAGGCGTGGGCCGTGTCGGCCTAAGCTTTCCGGGCCCGCCTGCAGAGGGGAAGGCACAATTGTTCCGCACTCCCGGCGGCGGGGCACTTTCAGTTCCGGCTTTTGAGAGACGCTGCGGTAGTTGCAGTCGGCCGGAATCTGGGCATGTCGAAGGCAGTTCGGTGTCCAGTGGAAAGAAAATATCGATATTTATGCAGGGCCGTGGCTGCGCGCGCGCTGGGCGAAGCCCTTTACCCCCTGGCGCGCACACGCTCTCCGCAGTGTCTCCGAGTGGGTCATCTCGTCACATCCCGAGTTCCTAAAGGCGAGCCCTGGAGAACCTGGGTTGAACCTCGAGAGCTGTTACGAAGGAAGGAGAAATTAAGCGCCGTTCTCCAGAAAACGCAACAGGCCGGAGAGGTTCAAGGCCTTTGAGCCTGTCGGACACTAGAGGCATTGCCTGCACTGGTCCATCTAACATCAAACCCACGTTATTTCCAACACAACTTGGTGCCCGCCTCTCTCTAACCCTCAGTTCACACATTTTTCTTTTTCTTTCCTTTTTTTTTTTTTTTTTTTTAAAGAACTTACTTATTTGACAGAGATCACAAGTAGGCAGAGAGGCAGGCAGAGAGGAGGAAGCAGGCTCCCTGCTGAGCAGAGAGCCCAACGCGTGACTCGATCTCAGGAGCCTGGGATCATGACCCGAGCCAAAGGCAGTGGCTTAACCCACTGAGCCACCCAGGCACCCCCAGTTCACACATTTTTAAATGGAGCCAATATCACTGCCTGTAGTATGGCGAAAATAAGTGCAAAATAGGCTGTGGAAAGAAGGGTGAAAGTGCACTGAGTCTGTGTGTGGTAGGGCACGGGGCTGTCATGGCTCTTGACTTCTCCGCCCCCAAGGGATGTGCTGGTGGCTAGCTGGAAAGAAGTTCCACATCCTTGTAGGAACTGCCAAATCCCATGAGGCCGCCACGGGCTAATTGATTGGCCTCCACGGAGTAGATCAACAATATGCAATTTTGAGTCCCCAGGGCCACCCAAACAGTGGAGCAGGACTATGCCTTAGGCAGGATAGGGGGGGAAAAATTAGCACTGGAGTTTGTGAAAAATCAGAAGCGCAGAAGAATGTTAACTATTTTGGTAGATTCCACTCTTTAAAAACACATTACTTATTTTAGAGAAAGAGAGAGCATGAACAGGAGGAGCAGAGCGAGAGGGAGAAAGAACCCCAAGCAGACTCCCTGCCAAGCACAAAGTGAGAAGTGGGGCCTATCCCACAACCCTGAGATCATGACCAAGCGGAAACCAAGAGTCCTTTGCCTAATGGACTGTGCCACCCAGGCGCCCAGACCCCTGTTTTAGACGTCCAGAAACAGCAATTTCCCATATGGCTCAACTTAAAAGTAAGCTCCAGGCCTAGTGTGGAGTGCTTTTACCAGGTTGAACTCAGGACCTTGAGACTAAGACCTGAGCTGAGATGAAGACCTGAACTAAAATCAAGACTCCACTGAGCCACCCAGGCGCCCCCATCTGGCTCAACTTTGTATTGAATTCTCATGACTTAACGATGTAGCCGGTTGTGAGTCCTATTAGTTAAACATGGCTGAGGCTTGGTCAAATTCACCAGTTAAGTGGGAAATGCAGGATTTAAACCCAACTCCCTGTGGACTCCGAAGACATGTTTTTCTCATGGCTATGCTGCCTGTTAAACTGATGGGGACTTCACCAGGGGCCAAAGAAAACGTGACTAGAACCCACATGATGTCACAAAATCTCTGGGAACTTTGTAGCAAGACTGTGAAAGCCCTCATTTATGTCCCTCCTAGATCTCCCATCATTAATGCTCAGTTAATTGTTATGTGATTGAACATGTTCTGCCACTTACTGGCCAGGTGTTTAATTTCTTTATATCTCCATTTCTTTTGCAGAGGAATGGGGACAATAGTACCTATCCAACAGAATTGTGACGTTAAATTGTGAAGTACTCCGAATGGCACCTCACATGTAAGAGTTCAAGATATGTAACCTATGGGGGAATATGCAACTCTTACTTTTAGGGTTGTAAATTCAAGCCCCTGGGTGGGTGCAGAGATTACTTAAAAATAAAATCTTAAAAAAGAAAAAAAAGTAAACTTAGAAAACTTAGTGTTCTAGGAACTTAGTGTTTATTCTCATTTGGCTTTACACTCCCCAAGGGAGACTGCCTTATTTTGTAACTCTTATTTTGATCTCTTTCACCTATTTGCCACACTCTGGCAACCACCAGTCTGTTATCTGGATCGATGAGCTTGAGCTTGGTGTTTTGCTGTTTTTATTTATTTTTTTTTAAGATTTTTTTTTCTTTTTTTTTTTTAGGGGCGCCTGGGTGGCTCAGTGGGTTGAGCCTCTGCCTTCGGTTCAGGTCATGATCTCGGGGTCCTAGGATCGAGTCCCATGTCGGGCTCCCTGCTCAGTGGGGAGCCTGCTTCTCCCTCTCTCTCTGCCTGTCTCTCTGCCTACTTGTGATCTCTCTCTGTCAAATAAATAAATAAAATCTTTTTTTAAAGAAAGATTTTATTTATTTGACAGAGAGAGACAAAAGCAAGAGTGGGAACACAAGCATGGGGGAGTGGGAGAGGGAAAAGCAGGCTTTCTGCCAAGCGGGACTCTGGGATCATGACCTGAGCTGAAGGCAGACGCTTAACGCTGGAGCCACCCCAGGCACCCCTTTTAAAAATATTCTATTTATTTATTTGAGAGAAAGAGAGCATGAGCTGGGGAAGGGGCAGAGAGAGAAGCAGACTCCCCACTGAGTGGGGAGCCTGTTATGGGGCTCAATCCCAGGACCCTGGGATCATGACCTGGGCCAAAGGCAAACCCTTAACTGACTGAGCCACTCAGATGCCCCCATTTTTAAAAAAAAAATTATTTTATTTTTTATAAGATTTTTATTTATTTGACACACAGAGGGAGAAATCACAAGTAGGCAGAGAGGGGGGAAGCAGGCTCTCCGCTGAGCAGAGTCCAATGTGGGACTCGATCCCAGCACCCTGAGATCATGACCCCAGTCGAAGGCAGAGGTTCAACCCACTGAGCCACCCAGGCTTTTTTTTTTTTTTAAAGTAATCTTTAAATAGTTTTTTGTAAAGTAATCTCTCTGCACCCAGTGTGGGCTCAAACATAGAACCCCGAGATCAAGAGTCATATGCTCTACCAACTAAGCCATCCAGGTGCCTGTTTGTTTTTTAGATTATACATACAAGTGAGATCATACAGCATTTGTCTTCCTCTGTTCAACTTATTTCACTTAGCATATACTGCCCTCTCAGGCTCCATCCATGTTGTTGCAAATGGCAAGATTTCATTCTTTTTATGACTGAATAGTAATATATATATATATATATATATATATATAGTAATATATATATTATATATAGTATATATATATATATATATATATATATATATATATCCCTCAGAATAATATACTGCTCAAAATATAACTTTAGGGTGCCTGGGAGGCTCAGTTGGTTAAGCGACTGCCTTCGGCTCTGGTCATGATCCCAGAGTCCTGGGATCGAGTCCCACATTGGGACTGTTTTGCTGTTTTCATTTATTTTTTAAAAAGATTTTTTTTTTTAAGGGGCGCCTGGGTGGCTCAGTGGGTTGAGCCTCTGCCTTCGGCTCAGGTCATGATCTCAGGGTCCTGGGATCAAGTCCCACATCAGGTTCTTTGCTTGCCAGGGAGTCTGTTTCTCCCACTGACCTCTCTCCTCTCATACTCTCTCTCTCAAATAAATTATATATGTATATATATATATAAATGATCTCAGGGTCCTGGGATCCCGATGTATATGTATATATACATATACCTACATATATATGTAGCAATTTTTAAAAATATATATTTCATATATATATATATATATATATATATATATATATATAACTTTAATGAGTTGTACTGGTCATGCAAGCTTCCTTAAAGATGACCTTGAGAAAAACATGTACTAGCAGCAGGCCTCTGGTGGAAGGGATGATACACGTCCTTGAAGCCCAGCAGCTGGAAATGCCCAACCTGCGCAGGGTGGAATGCCGCCCTGCTTCCCTTTTTCGTTGTCTCCCCTGCCCCAGAGAAAGCCTTGGGTTAAGGTAATCCCTTTAAGTGCGCTTCCAACACCACAAATCCCTGCAGCGGGACAGACATACCTTACTCTTCTTGTTTACCTGTTCACCATATGACTCACATTCCTTCTTGTTTACCTACTAGACCTACGGCTATTGTATAACTTTCTTTTCTTCTCCTTTGTTGCTATCTTGTATCTAACAAATAAGGAATTGAGGAGTTGGGGTGACAGTCCTTCTAGCTGTCGTCCCCTGCTCCCTCTTCTCTTGCAGCTGACTTGTTCCTGCCTCATTCTTCTATTAGCCATTAGGTCTATTAGGGTCTATTAGGGCCCTCCCCCCACCTTTTTTTTTTTTTTTTTTAATAGAGTGAGTGTGAATGGGAGGGAGAATCAGAGGGAGAGGGCAAGGAAGAATTTCAAGCAGGCCCCCAGCTCAACGTGGAGCCCAACAGAGGGCTAGATCCCACAACCCTGAGATCATGACCTGTGCTGAAAGCAAGAGTCAAACACTTAACCGAATGCCCACTTTTCAATCAGAGATTTTGTTTTTCTTTCCTTTTTTTTTTTTTCCTTTGCTATTGAGTTGTATGAATTCTTCATATATTTTGGCTATTCACCCATTGTCAGATAAATTATTTGCTAAGATTTCCCTCATTCAATAGGTTCCCTTTTCATTTTGTTGATGGTTTTCTTTGCTGTCCAGCTTTTTTAAAAAGTGTGGATTTTTTTGGTTTTGTTTTGTTTTTGTTTTTTTTAATCTTAGAGAGCACCCACATGTGCATGAGCAGGAGGAGGGGCAGAGGGAAAGGGAGAGAATGTCAAGCAGACTCCTTGCTGAGCATGGAGCCTAACACAGAGCTCCATCTCAGGATCCTGAGATCATGACCCAAGCCAAAATCAAGAGGCAGATGCCTACTAAGCCACCCAGGCACCTGTTCAGCTTTTTAGTTTGATGTAGTTTCACTTATTGTTGCTTTTGTTGCCTTTGGTTTTGGAGTCAGATCCAAAAATCATCAAGACCAGTGTCAAGGAGCTTACCACCCATATTTTCTTCTAGGAGTTTTTTTTTTTTTTTTTTTTTTAAAGATTATTTATTTATTTATTTGACAGGCAGAGATCACAAGTAGGCAGAGAGGCAGGCAGAGAGAGAGAGGAGGAAGCAGGCTCCCCGCCCAGCAGAGAGCCCGATGCGGGACTCGATCCCAGGACCTGAGATCATGACCTGAGCCGAAGGCAGCGGCTTAATCCACTGAGCCACCCAGGCGCCCCTCTTCTAGGAGTTTTATAGTTTCAGGTCTTACATTTGTCTTTAATCCACTTTGAGTTAATTTTTGTGTATGGTGTAAGACAGTACACTGGTTTCATTCTTTTGAGTGTGGCTGTCCAGTTTTCTCAACACCACTTATTGAAGAGACTGTCCTTTCCTCATGGTATATGTCCTCCTTTGTTGCAAATTAGTTGACCAGATATATATGGGTTTATTTCTGGGCTCTCTATTCTATTGACCTGTAATGTTTTTATTCCAATACCATACTGTTTTGATTACTACAGCTTTGAAATATAGTTTGAAATCAGGGAGCACGATGCCTCCAACTTTGTTCTTTCTCAAGACTGCTTTAGCTATTCAGGGTCTTTTGTGGTTTCATGCAAATTTTAAGATTCTTTGTTCTATTTCTGTGAAAAATGCCATTGGGATCTTGGGAGGGAATGCACTCAATCTATAGATTGCTTATGTACATTTTAACAATATTAATTCTTGTAAATCCATGAGCATGGTGTATCTTTCCTTTTGTGTCTTATTCTATTTCTCTTTCATTAATTAAGTTTTCAGGTTTTCACTTCCTTTATTCCTAGGTTTTTTTTTTTTTTAAAGATTTTTATTTATTTATTTGACAGACAGAGATCACAAGTAGGCAGAGAGGCAGGCAGAGAGAGAGAGGAAAGCAAGTTCCCTGCTGAGCAGAGAGCCCGATATGGGGCTCGATCCCAGAACTCTGGGATCATGACCTAAACTGAAGGCAGAGGCTTTAACCCACTGAGCCACCCAGGCGCCCCTGTTTTGTTTTTGTTTTTTTTTTTTAAGCAATTTTTTTTTTTAAAAGATTTTATTTATTTGTCAGGGAGAGAGCAGAAGCATGGAGAGCTGCAGGCAGAACAGGCAGAGCGGGCAGGAGAAGGAGGCTCCCTATTGAGCAAGGAGCCTGACGTGGGGCTCGATCCCAGGACCCTGGGATTATAATCCAAGTGGAAGTCAGACGCTTAAGTGACTGAGCCACACAGGCATCCCTTTTTGAAGCAATTGTAAATGAGATTGTTTTCTTAAATTTCTTTCCAATACTTGTTAGTATATAGAAGAAAAGGATTTTTGTATATTGACTTTGTACCCTGCAACTCTACCAAACTAATTTATTAGTTCTACCATTTTTTCCTTGGGAGTCTTCAGGGTTATCTATATATAACAGGTTATATGCAAATAGTGACAGTTTTACTTCTACTTTCCAATATGGATCCCTTTTATTATTGGTCTGGCTAGGACTTCCAATACTGTGTTCAATAAAAGTAGTGAGAGTGGGCATCCTTGTCTTGTTCCTGATCTTTCAGCTTTTCACTTTTGAATGTGATGTTAGCTGCAGGCTTGTCTTATATGGCTTTTATTATATTGAGGTACGTTCACTCTATACATACTTTGCCCAGGTTTTATCATATACAGATCTTGAGTTCTGTCAGATGCTTTTCCTTCATCTATTGAAATGATCACAGTTTTTATCCTTAATTTGTTACTGTGGTGTATCACACCGATTGTGATGTAACCTCGAACCTCCTTGCATACCTAAAATAAATCTCACTTGACCATGGAATATGATCCTTTTAATGTACTGTTAAATTCAATTTGCTAATATTTGTGGCGGATTTCTGCATCTTGTTCATCAAGAGTTAGCTTTTCATCCTGCTACCTCCCTCTGAAACTCTTTTTCCCATCTCACATGATTCAGACTCTTACCTTTGATGGCTCCCATTACTGGTAGACCAGGTCCCAGGTCACCAGCTCTACTTTTTTTTTTTTTTTTAAAGATTTTATTTATTTGAGAAAGAGAGAGCGAGAGACAGCACAAGCAGGGGGAGAAGAGGAGAGGTGGGAGAAGCAGACTGCCTGCTGAAGACACCCAGCGCAAGATTCAATCCCAGGGTCCTGGGACCATGACCCCAGCCAAAGGCAGACATTTAATTAACCATCTGAGCCACCAAGGTGCCCACCAGCTCCACTTTCATCCCCACCCATTGTCACCTCCTTCTAGGGAAGATGTATTTCCCAATCCTCACAACATTCTTTTTTAAAAAAGATTTTATTTATTTATATGACAGACAGGGATCACGAGTAGGCAGAGAGGCAGGCAGAGAGAGAGGAGGAAGCAGGCTCTCTCTGCTCCTCGGCCGATGCTGGGCTTGATCCCACCTGAGCCGATGGCAGAGGCTTTAACCCACTCAGCCACCCAGGTGCCCCTCTTCACAACATTCTTATGTGGCACTATCATACCCACTTCGCGTATGTATAAGGAAAGTGAAGTGAGGGTCACAGGGATTAACTGATCTGCCAAAGATCACTAAGTTGTGGGGTTGAATTCTTATCTGCTTCAAACGCCTGTCCTCTTTTTCTACCAGTCACATGTGTGCCTTTACGTTACAGACGGGCTTTTATCCACCCCCTATCCCCATTCTTATGTTGAAACTCCAAACCCCCAGCATAACAGTTCTTGGGAGATAATGTCTTTAAGGAAGTGATTAAATGAAGTCAAAAGGGTGGGACCCTAATCCAATAGGACCGGTATCTTTTTTTTTTTTTTTTTTTAAGTTTTTATTTATTTGAGAGACAGCACAGCAGGGGGAGCAGCAAGCAAAGGGAGAGGGAGAAACAGGCTCAAAGAGCAGGAAGCCCGATGTGGGGTTCCATCCCAGGACTCTGGGACCATGACCTGAGCCAAAGGCAGATGCTCAATGACTGAACTACCCAAGCACCCTAGGGTGGTATCCTTACAAGAAAAGAAGAGACACCAGGGATTGTGAACAGAGAAAAAGAAGCCCCATTTCTTCATTATATTATTACATTATTATCTCCCATCAGCTTATAAGTAAATATACAAAGATGCTAGGACATAATATCACATCCGTCTTGAGGGGATCTAACTGAATCTCACATCACCTTTGCAGTATTGTTTATAATTTTTATTTTATTTTTTTTAAAGATTTTATTTATTTATTTGACAGAGAGAAATCACAAGTAGACGGAGAGGCAGGCAGAGAGAGAGAGAGGGAAGCAGGCTCCCTGCCGAGCAGAGAGCCCGATGTGGGACTCGATCCCAGGACCCTGAGATCATGACCTGAGCCGAAGGCAGCAGCTTAACCCACTGAGCCACCCAGGCGCCCTAATTTTTATTTTTTATTTTTATTTTTTTTAAAGATTTTATTTATTTATTAGAGAGAGAGAGGGAGAGAGAGCAAGCACAGGCAGACAGAATGGCAGGCAAAGGCAGAGGGAGAAGCAGGCTCCCCGCCAAGCAAGGAGCCCGATGCGGGACTCAATCCCAGGAGGCTGGGATCATGACCTGAGCCGAAGGCAGCTGCTTAACCAACTGAGCCACCCAGGCGTCCCTATAATTTTTATTTTTTTAAAAAAGATTTTATTTGAGAGAGAAAGAGAGAGAGAGAGACAGAAAGCATGAGCAAGGGAAGGGGAAATCAGACTCCGCACTGAGTGTGGAGCCCGAGGTAGGGCTGGATCCCAGGACACTGAGATCATGACCTGGACTGAAGACAAGATGCTTAACCAACTGAGCCACCCAGGCACCCTTAATTTTTAATCATTTTAAAAGTTTTTGTTTATTTATTTGATAGAGACAGACACAAAGAGAGAGATAACATGAGCAGGGGGAGTGGGAGAGGGAGAAGCAGGCTTCCCACCAAGCAGGGAGCCTGATGTGGGGCTCAATCCCAGGACCCTGGGATCACGACCTGAGCAAACGGCAGACGCCTGACAACTGAGCCACCCAGGTGCCCCAATTTTTAATTTTTTTTAAAGTAACCTCTACACCCAACATGGGGCTCAAACTTAACAACTCTGAGATCAAGAGTCACACACTACTGACCGCGCCAGCCAGGCGCTCCTCATCTGTGTCGTATTCTTGCCAAAAATTGTTTAACTGGATTTTAATAGTGAGGAAGCAAACAGAAAGCAGAATGTAGGGCATTCTACACCATCACTGCCTGGACTCTCCAGAAAAATGGACTGTATGCATTTTATGGCAAACTTTTTTTAAAAAGATTTTATTTATTTACTTATTTATTTGACAGAGAAAGACACAGCGAGAGAGGGAACACAAGCAGGGGGAGTGGGAGAGGGAGAAGCAGGCTTCCTGCAGAGCTCAATCCCAGGACTCTGGGATCATGACTCAAGCTGAAGGGAGATGCTTAACGACTGAGTCATCCAGGTACCCCAAACTTCTTTAAGTATATTAACAGTATTGTGGTAACGTAGGAAGAGAAAAATCCTTATTTCTAGATAGCTGCTTAAGTATTTAAGGGTAAAATGCCATGTCTGCAATTTATTTTCAAATGATTGAGGAAAAAAGTGTATATATACTAGAATAAAATAAATGTAGCAAACTATTAGTTTTTAATTTTTCAAAATAAATAAGGAAAGAGAAGTTCAAAACCCCACTCTGTTAGGGTAGAAGCCCTTTACATCAAGCTATGGAAGCATACTTTTTCTTTACATTGTGAACATTACTTATTGTCTACTTCTTTTAGGTAGAACTTGAGTCCATTAAGCTAAAAGATAACCTGTTTTCTCCAGCACAGTAAAGGAGTCAATCAACTATGACTTATGACAATGACATGGGAACTGACCTGACAAATGGGCATTTGACAGGAGCAAGAGATTTATCAGCAGACTTAATTTACCTAGTCACCTTTGCCACTTAGTAATAGGACTATGATTTAGAAATTTGCTTGCTTTGAAAATAATTTCCATTATTAGGGGTTGGCAAACTTTTTCTATAAATTGTCAGATAGAAAATATTTTTGACTTTGTGGACTTGTGGACACAGTGTCTATCAGCTCTGCCATCGTAGTGCAAAAGCAGCCACAGAAACTGCACAAGGCAGGCACCTGGGTGGCTGTGTCTGTTGAGTGTCTGTCCTTGGCGGGGGTTGTGATCCCAGTCCCCCATCAGGCTCCTTGCCCAGCAGGGAGCCTAATTTTCCCTCTGCCTCTAGCTCCCCCTGCTTGTGCTTTCTCTGTCAAATAAATAAGGAAAATCTCAAGAAAGGAAGAAGGAGACTGCACAATACACATGTAATTAATGCCACTAAACTGCACACTTAAAAAATCTGACTTCTGATTTCAGCTCAGGTCAGAACCCTGAGATCAAGCAGCGTACTCAGCGTGGAGTCTGCCTTAAGACTCCCTCTGTTCCTCTGGATGCACGTGCATGTGCGCAAGAACTTCAGTCTCTCTCAAATAAATAAATCTTAAAAAACAAAACAACAAAACAAAAACAAAACTTAATGGGATGCCTGGGTGGCTTAGCTGGTTAAGCGTCTGCCTTCAGCTGAGATCAGGATCCCAGAGTCCTGGGATCAAGTCCAGCATCAGACTCCCTGCCCAGTAGGGGCCTGTTTCTCCTGCCTGCCACTCCCCCTGCTTGTGCCTTGCGCGCTCTCACACAAAGAAATAAATAAATATTTGAGGGTCTGAGTCAGTTAGGCGGCTGCTTCTGCTCAGGTCATGATCCCAGGGTCCTGGGAGTGCACCCCACTATGCTCTCTGCTCAACAGGGAGCCTGGTTTTCTCTCTCCCTCTGCCTGCTGCTCCCCCTGCTTGTGCTCTCTCTCTGAAAAAATAAAAATCTTGAAAAAAAAAAAAAAAAACTTAAGGGGCACCTGCATGGCTCAGTGGGTTAAAGCCTCTGCCTTTGGCTCAGGTCAGGATCCCCACATCAGGCTCTCTGCTCAGCAGGGAGCCTGTTCCCCCTTTCTCTGTGCCTGCTGCACTGCCTACTCGTGATCTCTGTGTGTCAAACAAATAAATAAAATCTTTAAAAACACTTAAAATACATAAAAACTCAAAGCAGCAGCCATAGATGATATGCAAATGACTATGTGGCAGTGTTCCTTGCTTATGGGCAATGAAATCTGAATTTCATATAACTTTTTTTTTAAAAAGATTTTATTTATTTATTTGACAGAGAGAGATCACAAGTAGGCAGAGAGGCAGGCAGAGAGAGAGAGGAGGAAGCAGGCTCCCTGCTGAGCAGAGAGCCCGATGCGGGACTCGATCCCAGGACCCTAAGATCATGACCTGAGCTGAAGGCAGCGGCTTAACCCACTGAGCCACCCAGGTGCCCTGAATTTCATATAACTTTGTCACAAAATCTTAATGTATTGATTTTCATCCATTTAAAAATGTAAAAAACAATTATTACCTTGTGCGCAGGAGAAAAACAGGTGATGGCCTGGATCTGGCCTGAGGGCTATACTTTGCCACACTTCTCTTGGAGACCAAAGAGATACACAATGAGAGCAATTTATTAATTTTTTGAGAAAGATTTTATTTATTTGACAGAGAGAGAGGGCACAAGCAGGGAGAACAGCACAGGGAGAGGGGGAATCAGGGAACCTGATGCAGGGCTGGATCCCCGGACCCTGAGATCATGACCTGAGCTGAAGGCAGACACTTAACCAACTGAGCCACCCAGGGTCCCAATGAGAGCAATTTAAAACACAGTGCTTATTTCTACAGTCTAAGGTACTGTTGTAACAAACATTAAGGGGCCTAAAAATTAGCATGTACAATAAATTTAGAGGACCCATCTGTTTCTAGTAGCACAAATGACTTACTTAGGCAAAAACAAAATTTAAAAATCTCAACAGAACTTACGATGCAAAGAAAACTTCCAACTAGCTACCAATTCTTTCCAGCTCCATACAAAATCTCCAGCACGTTAATGAAGTGCCAATACTGTTTTTAACTACCACCATCTTTCCAATTATCCTCTTGGGACTTTTTTTTTTTTTTTTTAAGATTTTGTCCATCAGAGAGAGTGAGCAAGAGATCAAGCACAAGCAGGGGGATCAGCAGGCAGAAGCAGACAGAGGGAGAAGCAGGCTCCCTACCAAGCAAGGAGCCCAATGCAGGAGCAAGGAGACTCAATCCCAGGAACCTGGATCACGACCTGATCCTAAGGCAGATGCTTAACCAACTGAGCCACCCAGGTGTCCAAGGACTTAATCATTTTTCAGGACTCCCCTCTCCTCCCTCCTGCTTCACTGCCTAGAATCACTTTTTCACCACCTCTAATTCAGCCACAAGTTCATTATAAAAGCCATCACCCAAGCTGAAAATTCCAAACCATGGAATATTATGCCCCATTAAAAAACAGGAGACAGACATGTGTTAATTGATATAGAAAATGGTTTCAACAGTAGTCTTGACCTAGCAAAGGGGAGATAAACAAGTTTGTAAACAGCATGCAAAAAGTATATACACATGCACGAAGGAGAGACATTTGGAAAGATGGTCATCAGAATACTAGTGGTGGCTGTAACTGTGGGGAATTTCAGGTATGTTTTATTCTTGTACTTTTATTGTTTCATGAACATGTATCATCTTTAAAATGAGAAAACCCAGGAGTGCCTGGGTGGCTCAGTCAGTTAAGCATCCAACTCTTAATTTCGGCTTGGTTCATAATCTCAGGGTTGTGGGATCGAGCCCCATGTCAGCTCATGGGGGTGGAGCCTGCCTGAGAGTCTCTCTTCCTCACCTGCCACTTGTGTGTTCTCATGCTCTCCCCCTCTCAAAAAAAGAAAAAAAAAAAAAGAAAAAGAAAAAAGAAATGAGAAAATCCAGTAAAGATATTTTTATTTTAAGAAAAAAGGACCACCACCAAAAATTCCTTAAAAAAAAAAAAGTTGTTTAGGGACACCTGGGTCGTCAGTCGTTAAGCATCTGCCTTTGGCTCAGGTCATGATCCCACCTGGGATTGGGACCCACATCGGACTCTCTGCTCAATGGAAAGCCTGCTTCTCCTTCTCTCACTCCCCCTGCTTGTGTTCCCTCTCTCACTGTGTTTCTGTCTAATAAATAAATAAAATCTTTAAGAAAAAAAAAAAGTTTAAGTCTTTACTGCAGATGTGCTTAAATATACTTTGAAGATATTTCAAATGACATGATACCTGAGATCTGATTCAAAATATTTGGGGGGCGCATGGGTGGCTTAGATGGTTAAAGCTGCTGACTCTTGATTTTGGCTGAGGTCATGATCTCAGATTTGTGAAACTGGGCCCTGGATTGGGCTCTGCACTCAGCAGGGAGCGTGCTTCAAGTTTCTTTCTCCCTTTGCTCCCCCACCGTCACTCTCTAACAAATAATCTTCAAAATATTTAGCGGGGGTAAATGATATAGATGAAAAGTGTGGCCATGTACTGATAGTTGCTGAAGCAGACTGAGGAGTACCTAGAAACTTAAAATAATACTTTTATCATGTAATGTTTGACAGTTTCTCTAAGTTACTCCTCTCTTTCCCTCTCAATGTACCCACTCCTGCAATTTTAGCCATTAGCCTACTTTACGTTTGCATCCAAATGGTCTTCCACAGAAATTTCCCTTTTTGCTGTTTCAAACCTTAAATTCTTTAGTTTTAGGCTTTTTTTCAGAACTCTAGGCCTATCCTACCCACTGATGCCTATAATTTGACAGGTCCAAAATTAAATGTAGTTTTTTTTTTTTTTTTTTTTTTAAAGATTTATTTATTGGGCACCTGGGTGGCTCAGTGGGTTAAGCCGCTGCCTTCAGCTCAGGTCATGATCTCAGGGTCCTGGGATCGAGTCCCACATCGGGCTCTCTGCTCAGCAGGGAGCCTGCTTCCTCCTCTCTCTGCCTGCCTCTCTGCCTACTTGTGGTCTCTCTCTGTCAAATAAATAAATAAAATCTTTAAAAAAAAAAAAAAAGATTTATTTATTTATTTATTTGACACAGAGAGAGAGAGAGAGAGAGAGATAACAAGTAGGCAGAGAGGCAGGCAGAGAGAGAGAGAAGAAGGGAAGCAGGCTCCCCACTGAGCAGAGAGCCCGATGTGGGACTCGATCCCAGGATCCTGAGATCATGACCTGAGCCGAAGGCAGTGGCTTAACCCACTGAGCCACCCAGGCGCCCCAAATGTAGTTTTTTTTTTTTAAGAATTTTAAGTCATCTCTGGGTGCCTGGGGGCCTCAGTCATTAAGTGTCTGCCTTCAGCTCAGGTCATAATCCCAGGGTCCTGGGTTACACTGAGCCACCCAGGTGCCCCGTTTTGTTTGTTTTTTTTTAAAGATTATATTTATTCATTTGACAGAAAGAGAGATCACAAGTAGGCAGAGAGGCAGGCAGGGGGACAGGGAGCAGGTTCCCTGCTGAGCAGAGAGAGTCAAATGCGGGGCTTCATCTCAGGACCCTGAGATCACAACCTGAGCCGAAGGCAGAGGCTTAACCCACTGAGCCACCCAGGCGTCCCCTGAATTGTGATCTTAACATCAGTTTCTCCAGACTCCAAATCTATTTCCCCTATTTACTGCTCTATTATCAAATACCGGGCACAATGGTTGGTATATCGTAGGTATTCAATGAACGTGGTGTGAAAGCCACCGTAATACTCATATCTTACCCTTGCAGATAGTTGTAAACCTATGTTCCCTCCTCAGGCCTCTCCTACAATCTTAAAAGCAGAAACCATTTCTATAATTTTGCATTCCTCCTATAAGGTAAGAGCCCATGATATTGATATGGTCCTTTCCTAGCTAGTTACAGTAAATCCTTTAGATCTGGTGAACTGAAAAAGGAGACTTAAAGGTGATTATTTATGCACATAGGGAAACTGTCAAAAAAAAAAAATCCTTCCTCCCCAATGGTGCAAAGGCCATACATGTCATATAATAAATAAAATTACCTTTTAGATAAAGCTGTGAATAAACAAAGAACCTCCAATCCTTTAGGCTTCAACTTAAAATGTTATTTCCTCTTCAGGACAGTATCCATATGTACCCATCATGTATAATCAGAATAGTACCCATATGTACGTTCTCAGTTGTTTAAGATAATCTCTGCCATGATGCCTTTATATAGGTGACTGTTCTGTTTACGACCTCTCTCGACCCCTCTCTCTAGGATTTGGGAGGTAGACCTATGATGATGTCATCCCTAGTGAGAAGCAACCGGACAACACTCTGGAGGAAAAACCAAGCAGTGTGACTGGGACATTATACTACATGGAATGAGGAGGGGAAAGAGCTGACTACGGAGGGGTCAGACCTAAGAACCATACCTACCAACTACACAATTAAATAAACATATGTGGGGATGCCTAGGTGGCTCAGTCGTTAAGCGTCTGCCTTTGGCTCAGGTCACGATCCCATAGTCCTGGGATCTAGCCCAGCATCTGGCTCCCTGCTCAGTGATGGGAAGCCTGGTTCTCCCTTTCCCTCTGCCTCCTCTGCCTCTGCTTATGTTCCCTCTCTCGCTGTGTCTGTCAAATAAATAAATAAAATCTTTAAAAAAAAAAAAAAAAAGAGAGAGAGAGAAAGAGGAAAGATAGCCAAACTTCAACCTAATATTAATCCTATTTCCCTGGCACTGCAGTCAGAATGGCTATACTAGAAGTCTACTTAGACCTAAAATCTTTCTCCAAGAGCTAGTCTCCAATAACATGGGCCTTCTAAACTAAGACGGGATTTGTATATTTTATTAATTCTCTCAAGAAATAAACCCATTTATTTAGTTCTTAAAGAGCTGAAAATCTATCATAAATATTTTCACATATCAAATATATTAGTATTTGATGTCCAAGGCTAATACTGCACTGCGAGAGAACAGATAGGGAAGGAAAAAGCCACTAAGAGAAGCTGGCTACCACACAGCATATTCTCAAGACTATCTCGATAACCACTTTTAAATTTATTTCATGTCAGATGGTTTCCAGAGAATTAAGGCAGTTCTCTCAGCACACAGTGGCAACAAAACCATGGAATCAATGGCTCTATGATGGCTCATTTTCTGCTTTTCAGAGCAAACACATGGAACGATACCTAATTTCAGTTCAAACTCATTTCCCTTTTATTAAAGTCCAAGTTACCATTACATGGTTTGGTACTCAATAAAGGAAAACTTGTTCAAATAAGGTAATATGTTATCATCAGTATTTCCAGGTGACTGTTTACAATCAAGTAGCATTATGAATAAATCCTTGAGAAGCCCATCTGTAAGAAAAAACACGAAGAATTAGCCAAAAAATAAAGGAAAGGTAGAAATCTTACTAAAAATAACCTTCTTTAGAGCAACAGTCCAGGGAAATCACTGGCTCTGTGTAGCCTCTTCTGTTCCTTAATCCTGCCTAGAGCTAACTCACAAGGGACTAGCTCTGTGGCTTTTTTGTGTTTATACACCTAGTACTTACTGGGGTGGTCCTCTTTTCCAAACATAAAGTGTTGGGGAGTTGCCCTATAAATTTTTTTTTTTTTTTTTTTTAAGAAATGTATCATCACAGTCAGAACAGATTTTATGTAACAAAGATTTTCTGGACTCCTGGGACTACTTGATAAAATAAAAATTAAGCTGAAGTGTTTAAATATCCTTGTAAGAGTCCACTATGGAATATGAACCACACACAAGAGCTTCAAAAATTTAAGGAGGATATCTATTCTGACTGCCTAGTTTTCTCACAAAAATCACTATTAGTACACACCTTTAAAAAATAAAGCCTTTCATGTATTACAAAGATGAGCTAAAGGACTTCAGGGAGGTGGTGGTGGTCTGGGAGTGGACAAAGGTAAAATGAGGACTCTTGCTCCACAGCAATCTCTAACCAGGCTCACTGGACCTTTATCTCGTGAGGGAGCTGATTTAGCGCCTTCAAGAATTTTGGGTTCGCTTTTATTGAAACTTTTATTAGGTAGTTTACTTCCAGTATTTTAAAAAACAATGTCCTCCTATTCTTAGGAAGCAAATCCTCTAAGCCTCACTGTTTACCACTGAGAAATGAATATAGTAAATGCCTACACAGGGTGTGTGGCACAGTGAGAGCAATAGACATGGGCTGGACTGGCTGGCTTTAAGTGTGGGTTCCAGTACTAGCTATATGACCTTGGACAAGGTGCCTCAGTTTCCTCATTAATAAAAGAGTAAAATGGGAATAATAATAATAATAGTAACTACCTCAAGGGATGGTTTATGAGGGTTAAATGAGTTAATATTTATAGAGCACTTAAAAACAGTGCCTGACATAAGAGTCATATACGCTGTTATGTGTTTAAATAAAATAAAAAATGAGTCACTGTTTATGTATTTTCTGCACACTCTCACTATCTAAAAAATCCTGTGGCTGGTTCTATTACCTGCCTTCCCGAAGAGAACAAGGTATCAAGTAAGTTTTTATTATCAGTGAATATTTACTTGACTGTTAAAATTCTAATGTTAGCACCCAAAAACGAATGCTTCAAATTAATAAAACTCTGTTAAAAATAAACAGATGTATAAAAGCATGTGTGATGAACACCTTGTATGCAGTGGATTACTACCTTTAGTTTGGGGGAGGTAAAAGGAATGAAATTTTATGTTTGAAATATTTTATATAGATTTTTAATGGAGGCTTCCTCTTGCCTTTACACTAGTTAAGAGAATATAACAACTAAAAATGACAATTCTAGCTCCTTAAACTTACCATCATTAGTGCTCTCTAAATCTTTCTGTTCATGGCCTCTAAGGAGGCCAATAAAAGATCTTACGCTGAGAAATTGAAATGTCACTCACTCCCCATTCCTTGGATTCATTTCTTGCCTTATTCAATGGTGTGTTGCTTACCCGTGGGTTTATACTTTGTCAAGGCCCAGTTCCTCTGGAGTGGAGATTCCCAGTTCATTTAAAGTTGGTCTAAGTTCTTGGATGACATAGGGGTAGATTTCCTTATGAGGTCCTGCTTTGTCCTGATGGCAAAGAAAATACATTTAGCTCTCTGAAAAGCTATCTCTATTATTAAAAAAATGAACTTGAGAATGCTTTTAATCACATATGCAGAGGCTAGTAGCAGAGAATACATGTCACCTACTTTTTTTTTTTTTTTAAGATTTTTATTTATTTATTTATTTGAGAGAGAGAGAGAGGGAGAGAGAGAGAGAACATGAGAGGGGAGAAGGTCAGACCGATGAGGGACTCGATCCTGGGACTCCGGGACCACGACATGAGCGGAAGGCAGTGGCTTAACCAACTGAGCCACCCAGGCGCCCCACACGTCACCTACTTTTAACATAGAACAACTAAAGCAGGCACTATTCAAAGTAGGTTTATAAGCACCTCATGAATAACTAAGACCATTAGATTAAATCCAGAAAAAACAAACAAAATAAAACAGGTTTTTAAAAAAGATTTATTTGACAGAGAGAGGCACAGCGAGAGAGGGAACACAAGCAAGGGGAGTGGGGAGGGAGAACCAGGCTTCCCACTGAGCAGGGAGCCCAAAATGGGGCTCCATCCCAGGACCCTGGGATCACCACCCAAGCCAAAGGCAGATGCCTACCAACTGAGTCACCCAGGTGCCCTGAAACAAAACATTTTAAAGCCTCAAGTTACTAGAAAAGGTGGTGATGACAGAATTTTGTGAAGATTATTAAACATGCCCAGCAGGCAATAGGAATAATTAAGTTAACACAAGAAAAGTTTTTGAATTTGCTTCCAGTCTGAGATCTTAACTGAATTAAGCACTGGTGCTGAATGGATTGACAGCCTACAGAACCCTTAATTATCTACCCACTGTAGATAAAGTCATGTCACACTTTCCCTCTTACAGACTTGCATTTCTTTCTTGTGGACCATGTCCCTCCATGGAGAGCTATACTTATTCCCAGGGCAAGAGAGTTTTGACAAACACTCTCTGTCTTTGTCTTTGACAAACACCATAAAATGTAATTATACCTATATTTTCACACGATTCCTCAGGGACAAATATTAAAAGGTCAACTGGGGGCCCCCTAGAGAGCTCACCCTTCAGCCAGCTACCTTTGGCTCAGGTTGCAAACCCAGAGTTTTGGGTCAGGCTCCCTGCTCAGCAAAAAGTCTGCTTCTTCCTCTCCCTCTGCTCCTCCTACCCCCACTTGTGTTCTCTCAATCTCTCTCAAATAAGTAAGTAAAATCTTAAAAAAAAAAAAAAAAAAAGAAAGGTCAAATGGACTAAGAGAGTGCCAAGCTGCTATTCATCTGCCTTTAACAAATTCTAGGTCTCCATAACTGTATTTTTCTAAAAAGATTCATTTTGGGGTGCCTGGGTGGCTCAGTAATTAACCATCTGCCTTCAGCTTAGGTCATGACCCCAGAGTCCTGGGATCAAGTCCCGCACTGGTCTCCCTGTTCAGCAGGAAGCCTGCTTCTCCCTCTCCCACTCCCCTCGCTTGAGTTCCCTCTCTTGCTATGTCTCTCTCTGTCAAATAAATAAACAAAATCTTTAGAAAGATAGAAAGAGGGACGCCTGGGTGGCTCAGTTGGTTAAGCAGCTGCCTTCGGCTCAGGTCATGATCTCAGCGTCCTGGGATGGAGTCCCATATCGGGCTCCTTGCTCGGCAGGGAGTCTGCTTCTGCCTCTGCCTGCCTCTCTGTCTGCCTGTGCTCACTCGCTCTCTCTCCCTCTATCTCTGACAAATAAATAAATAAAATCTTAAAAAAAGAAAGAAAGAAAGATTGATTAATTTCTGGCATGCCTGGGTGGCTCAGTCAGTTGGGCATATGACTTCGGCTCAGGTCCTGAGATCAAGCCCTGCATCAGTCTCCTTGCTCAGCAGGTAGCCTGGTTCTCCCTCTGCGGGCTGCTCCCTCTGCTTGTGCTCACTCTCTCTCTGACATATAAATAACAGTCTTAAAAAAAAAAAAAAAAGATGTATTTCTTTATTTAAGAGAGAGTGCAGTGCACAAGCAGAGGAAAGGGGAGAGAGAGAGGGAGGGAGAGAACCTCAAGCAGGCTCCCCCCATGCAAGAAGCCTGAGGCAGAGCTTGGTCTCATGACCCTGAGATCATGACCCAAGCAGAAATCAAGAGTTAGAAGCTCAACCACCTGAGCCACCAGGCATCCCTTAATCGTATAAAATTCTTGTTTAAAATGCAATGTATTCATTTTTCATTACAGAAAAACAGGAGCTATAATCAAGAGAGAGGAGGGCAAGTATATATCCTCCTACATTTTCATCTATATATTTTTTTAAAATAAAATGGGGTCATACCATAAAAATTGTTTCATAATTTTCTTCAGTTAATATACTATAAATTGTTAGGGCGCCTGAGTGGCTCAATTGGTTAAACAACTGCCTTCTCTGGTTATGATCCTGGAGGCCTAGGATCAAATCCCACATCGGGATCCATGCTCAGCAGGGAGTCTGTTTCTCTTGCTGACCTCTCTTCTCTCTTACTCTCTTTCCCTCTCAAATAAATAAATAAAATCTTAAAAAAAAAAAAAGTGTGTGTGTATATATATATGAAATAAATTGTTGGGCACCTGCTGGTTCAGTTGGTAGAGTATGTGATTCTTTTTTCTTTTTTTTAAGATTTTATTTTTTTATTTGACAGACAGAGATCACATGTAGGCAGAGAGGCAGGCAGACAGAGAGAGGGAGAAGCGGGCTCCCTGCTGAGGGATCCCAGGACCCTGGGATCATGACCTAAGCCGAAGGCAGAGGCTTTAACCCACTGAGCCACCCAGGCGCCCCGAGTGTGAGATTCTTTTTTTTTTTTTTTTTTTGAAGATTTTATTTATTTATTTGACAGAAAGATCACAGGTAGGCAGAGAGGCAGGCAGAGAGAGAGGGGGAAGCAGGCTCTCTGCTGAGCAGAGAGCTGAATGCGGGGCTTGATCCCAGGACCCTGAAATCATGACCTGAGCTGAAAGCAGAGGCTTAACCCACTGAGCCACCCAGGCGCCCCCCCCCCAGTGCGTGATTCTTTTATTTATTTATTTATTTAAAATTATTTATTTATTTATTTTACAGAGAGATCACAAATAGAGAGGCAGGCAGAGAGAGAGGGAAGCAGGCTCCCTGCTGAACAGAGAGCCCGATGTGGGACTCGATCCCAAGACCCTGAGATCATGACCTGAGCCGAAGGCAGCGGCTTAACCCACTGAGCCACCCAGGCACCCCGAGTGTGTGATTCTTGATCACAGGGTTCTGAATTCAAGCTCCACATTGGGTATGGAGCCTAATTAAAATTTTAAAAAATAATAGTAAGAAGGAGAATACACTATTGTTGAACACATTTCCACAATATTAATAGAGAACCTCTTCTGGGAAGTCCCATCTTAAGAAACAACTAACAACATTTAACTTCATACCACAAATAGCACAAATAACCTTTGTACATCCTTAATTATTTCCTTAAGATAAATTCTCAGATGGAATTGCTGAACAAAAGGGTTATCAAACAGAAATCTTTTTAAGATTTTATTTATTTGACACAGAAAGGGAGAGAGCAAGCATAAGCAAGAGAAGGGGCAGAGGGAGAGGGAGAGAGAGAAGCAGTCTCCTCACTAAGCAAGGGGCTCAACCCCAGCACCCTAAGGTCATGACCCAAGCCAAAGGCAGATGTTTAACCAGCTGATCTACTGGTCGATGGGCTTGAGGCACCCCTCAAGCACGATTTTTTAAACTTTGCATAAATTCTGCCAAATTGCCCTCCGGAAAGATTGCAATTGCAATGCACATTTCCTATAGGTATAAGAATTTTAGGGATTTTTAACAGATTCAAAAACAGAGGATACACTGATACCTAACAACAGCCCACCCATATCCAGGAACAACTTTAGCATTGTTATTTCACTGACCTTAACAACCTCTAGGATGCGAACTGCACTAGCAAAATCATTTAACCGTCTGCATGCCCGTAAAGCAGCATCAATGATTTTGGGTTCTGGAACCAGATCATAGCCAACGAGTGTGTTCATCCCTGTCAAATAAAAAAAAGGATCCACATCAACCTGGAATATCCTCATATAAGCTACAATTTAATTATCTACATTTTTACTGAACCATAGACATGTGATCTTGTCTGTTTGGACCTCTAGTCTCTTGTCTATAAAATAAAGTATGAGACTCTACTTTTAACAAATTCTAGATAGTAAGATCATAATGGATCTTCCACAGTGAAGTAGTAGAAAGAATGAACTATGCAGCCGCATGCAGGCTGAAGATTAAAAAAAGAAAACGAAAAAGAAAAAAGAAACCAGAGTTTTCTTAAATGCTAATACTGTTTTTATAATAATTAGTTGGCTCTCTTTCAAACAAGAGGGTCATTTTCAACTCATAGCCTTAACTCTTAGCACAATGTATATACTTTGGTTGCTTTAAAATAGATTTGATTGGAAAATAATCTAAAAACCACCCGAGAAATGCTTAAGGAGAGTTAATGAAGCCCAAATTAGGACATTATGGAGATCTAGAGAAGCATTAGTGCACATTCAACCAGAAAATGACTGGGCATGATTACTTTCAGCTCTGCACAAAATGACATATCATAAAATTTAAGATTCTCTTAATGGGAATGCAGAATTACTGTTCTTTTCATTACTGCTATTCAAGATTACTCAGTAAGAATTTTCCTGGTTGCAGCAAAGTAAGAGTCATTATTACATTACTGCAGATAAGTCTGAAGCACTTATGTGTCCTGCTTTTAGTTATTTTAATATATGTAAACAAAAGACACAGTGACTACAATGCTAGAATACAGTCACAGAGACTGAACTCTTTGTACGAAATAAGTTATGTACACTTGAAATTAGTTTTCTACTTGACTCTTAGACTAGTCATCATAAGTGTTACCTGCTCATGTTCGATGCACATCTGAAAATTAGGAAAATCAACTTCTAGGTTACTTAAACTGAACAGTAATTCAGGGCAAGATAAATCACAAGTTAGAATAAAAGTAACAAAAAACCCAAACCATTACCAAGAGTGGGGGGTGGGGAGAACCAAATGCCTACTTGCTTAACTTATCTAAAAGGTACAAAATTGTTAATTCTTGCTCATCCTGATCTATCAACATAGCGATGGTTTTCAATTGGGGTGATTTTGTCCCCCAGAAAACATTTTTGGTTCTCACACTGCAGGCTGGTGGGGGTGAGATGGTGGTTGGCACGTAGTAGGCTGAAGCCAAGGATGCAGTCAAACATCCTACAATGCAAAAGACAGGCCCACAACAAAGAATCATCTGGCCCAAAAAGTCAGTTGTGCCTGCTTTACAAGAGATATTACGAAGGCTGTAAACTTTGCCAACTGCAAGTTGCATAACAATACCTAGTTTACATGAGGCATATTTTCAAAATAGTGGCTTTCAACAGAGTAGTGAAAGACTATAAAGTACTTGCCAATTCTATGCCAAAGTAGACAAATATGCCTATGTTCCAATTACCTTTACGCAATTCCCAGGCATCAATATCTGGCTTGTTGAAGTATGTCACCCAGCGAGCATCAAACTCCTCATCTGTCTCGTGTGACCCATGGGAGTAGCAGCGAAGAGACTGGACAGCTACAATGAAGAAAGAACAATGACTTCAATGTACAGAAAGAAATAATACTTGACATACCTTGTCAATACATTAAGGTTATTTGTTTTCTTTTTTAAAATTGTTTTAAAAGAGGTGCCTGGGTGGCTCAGTGGGTTAAACCTCTGCCTTCAGCCTGGGTCATCATCTCAGCAGCAGGGAGCCTGCTTCCCCATCTCTCTCTGCCTGCCTCTCTGCCTACTTGTGATTTCTCTGTCAAATAAATAAATATCTTTTAAAAATATTAAAAAATAATAGTAAAACTGTGTTAAAATATATACATCAGGTTTACCATCTTAACCACTTTTAATTGTACAGCCCAAGGATGTAAAATATATCCAATGCATTAAATTCTGAATCAACTATATACATCATGGTAGGAAGATTATTCAGCAGGTTGAATAAAACAAATCTTATGTATTGATATGAAAAAACATCTTAAAAACTAAGCAAAGAAAAGCAAGTAGAACAAAAAGTACTATGTATGTACGTTTATACTTTTTCCCCTAATGTGTAATATAGCTTCAAACTGTTAAAAGTGTTTTACATACTTCCGAAATATATGAATTTTTATGATAAGCACAGTATTAATTCCTAGTTTTAAAAAATGCCCATTCTAGTTTTATTTTTTCAAAGATGTTATTTATTTGACAGACAGAGATCACAAGTAGGCAGAGAGGCAGGCGGGGGGTGGGGGAGCAGGCTCCCTGCTGAGCAGAGAGCCCCCATGTGGGGCTCCATCCCAGGGCCCTGAGACCATGACCTGAACCAAAGGCAGAGGTCCAGCCCACTGAGCCACCCAGGTTCCCCCCCATTCCAGTTCTTAAGCAAATTTATAATTTGTATTTTTAATACATTAAAAAGAAATATACTCTCCATTAAATTATATTCCAAAATAAATTACACAACTTGACAAAACAATAGTAATTAAAAAAATTTATTTTATCAAACTACAGTCCCCTCCTGGCAACTTCTGATAAACCCCTAAGAGGGAATATACGCTCTCACTTACACCCCATGAAAAAAACTGCTCTGTAAGATATCTAAGAAGTGAGAGTTTTAAATGTAACATATGTAGGGGCGCCTGGGTGGCTCAGTGGCTTAAGCCTCTGCTTTCAGCTCAGGTCATGATCGCAGGGTCCTGGGATCAAGCCCCGCATTGGGCTCTCTGCTTGGCAGGAGGCCTGCTCCCCCCACCCCACCACTTTCCTCTCTGCCTACTTATGATCTCTGTCAAATAAATAAATAAAATCTTAAAAAAAAAAAAAAAATATATATATATATATATATAACATATGTAAAAAACAACAACAACAACGATACAGGGCACACTTGGGAAAAGATAGTCTCTTTAATAAATGGTGTTGGGAAAACTGGACAATTACATGCAGAAGAATGAAATGGTACCACTTTTTTACATCACACACAAAAACTCAAATGGATTAAAGATGTGAATTTAAGACTGGAAACCATAAAATTCCTAAGAAAACATGGGCAGTTAAGTTCTTGGACATCAATCTGAACAGTGTTTTTTTGGATCTGTCTCCTAAGGAAAGGCAACAAAAGCAAAAATAAACAAATGGGACTAAATAAAACTAAAAAGTGTTTGCAGAGTGAAGGCAATGTACTGAATGGGGGAAAATATTTGCAAATGATAAAACTGGTAAGGGTTTAATATCCAAAATATATTAAAAAAATCACACAACTCAGTATCAAAAGAGCAATCCAATTAAAAATGGGCTGAGGACCTGAATAGACATTTCTCCAAAGAAGAGAGACAAATGGCCAACAGACACATGAAAAGATGCTCAACATCACTAACCATGAAGGAAATGCAAATTGTAATCACTATGAGATATTACATTATACCTGTCAGAATAGCTATTACCAAAAGGCAAGAAATAACAAGTGTTGGTGAGGATGGAGATAAGGGAACCCTTGTGCACTGTTGGTGGGAATGTAAACTGGTGTGCCTACTATGCAAAACAGTATGGAGGTTCCTCAAAATATTATAAACCGAATGTTTATATGGAATATGATCCAACAATTTCACTTCTGGGTATTTATCTCAAGAAAACAAAAATACTAATTCAGAAAGATACATACATGCGTCTCTATGTTCACTGCAGCACTATCTACAGTAGACAAAACATGGATGGAACCAACCTAAGTATCCATAAATAGATAATTGGATAAAGAAGATGTGGTGGGGCGCCTGGGTGGCTCAGTGGGTTAAGCCGCTGCCTTCGGCTCAGGTCATGATCTCGGGGTCCTGGGATCGAGTCCCGCATCGGGCTCTCTGCTCAGCAGGGAGCCTGCTTCCCTCTCTCTCTCTCTCTCTGCCTGCCTCTCCGTCTACTTGTGATTTCTCTCTGTCAAATAAATAAATAAAATCTTTAAAAAAAAAAAAAAAAGAAGATGTGGTATTTATATTTACAATAGAATACTACTTAGACATAAAAAGAATGAAATCTTGCCATTTATGACAACATGAATGGACCTAGAGTATAATGGAAAGGAAAATGAGCCAGACAAAGACAAATAGCATACGGATTTCACCTGCATAGGGATCTAAAAGATAAACAAAACAAAGAGACTCGGATACAGAGAACAATCTGGTGATTGCCAGAGGGAAAGAAGCATGGAGGTGATGGGCACATACAGGGATTAAAAAAAAGAAAAACTGGGGCGCCTGGGTGGCTCAGTGGGTTAAAGCCTCTGCCTTCAGCTCAGGTCATGATCCCAGAGTCCTGGGATGGAGCCCCGCATCGGGCTCTCTGCTCAGCAGGGAACCTGCTTCCTCCTCTCTCTCTCTCTGTGCCTGCCTCTCTACCTACTTGTAATCTCTGTCAAATAAATAAAATATTAAAAAAAAAAATCCTTAGCTGAATACTTAAACACAGTATAAAAAGTTATAATCACTTTGGAAGACTGTTTAGTGCTTTTACTAATTTCCCCCCCGCCGAAGACTTTTTATTTATTTGTTTATTTGTGTGTGTGTGTGTGTGAGAGAGAGAGAGCAAGAGTGTGCGCATAAAAGCTGGGGGAGCAACAGGCAGAGGGAGAAGCAAGCTCCTACGGGGCTCCATTCCAGGACCCTGTGATCATGACCTGACTGGAAGGCAGATGCTTAATCCACTGAGTCACCCAGGTCATGCTTTACTGCTTTCTTTTTTTTTCAAGATTATTTTATTTATTTATTTATTTGAAAGAGACCAACAAGTAGCAGAGAGGAAGGCAGAGAGAGGGGGGAAGCAGGCTCCCAGCTAAGCAGAGAGCCGGATGTGGGGCTCGATCCCAGGACCCTGAGATCATGACCCAGCCGAAGGCAGAGACTTAACCCACTAAACCACTCAGGTGCCGCAAGTTAAACACACACCCTACCATACTGCTCAATAAATCCACTTCTAATTGTTTTCCCAAGAAAAATTAAATAATACGTACGAATTCTTTCCCCAGAGGTAATTAAACGTACCTTTCCTACCACTCAGAAAAGTGTTTAATACCCATTTCCTTTAGCTTACTGCTGGGTATGATTTCACTAGATGACTAGCAGCTTTGTTTTGTTTCTAACCAAAGAAAAAGATGACCAGCAACTACAAATCCTAAGCAAGGAAAATGATGGGTAAACTTTAATAATCTGTGCACTTTCCTTCTAGAAGTCCCAAATTACAAACTAACTGTATTAGCAAAAAACCTTTTTGAAACCTTTTAAAAAACGTTTTATGAAACAACTGTTTATAATACCAAGCGTGATCTGGGCACATACATCCCCCTTCCAACATGGCAAAATCAGACTCTCCCACATGGTTCAAACTGTATTACTAACTTCAGTACTTCAGTAAGGGTAGGAGTAGGATCTTCTCTCCTAGATGTGCATACGCCCATTGTGTATTTAACATTTTGATTTTTAGGTGAACTACATAGGCAATCCCCGCTACCAATCCAACTTATGTAGAGCATTTTCACTTAGGTTTGAGGTTTACAAAGTCCTTTGAAAACAACTGCTCAGTGCATTTATACAACCTGAAGATTCCAGAGTAGGAAAAGAGAAGTGTCTGAAAATGAACATTTCTACAAACTCTATCTAAAAAGCTATTTCTTTTTTTTTTTTTTAAGATTTTATTTATGTATTTGACAGACAGAGATCACAAGTAGGCAGAGAGGCAGGCAGAGAAAGAGGGGGAAGCAGGTTCCCTGCTGAGCAGAGAGCCCAATGCGGGATTTGATCCCAGGGCCCTGGGATCATGACCTGAGCCGAAGGCAGAGGCCCAACCCACTGAGCCACCCAGGTATCCCTAAAAAGCTATTTCTAACACTACTTTTTGGCATTCAGTTAAGCATTCTGCTAAAAAAAAAAAGGGGGGGGGTGCCTGGCTTGCTCAGTTGGTTAAGTGTCTGGCTTGGGCTCAGGGTCCTGGGATTGAGCCCCTCATCCTTCCTCTCACTCTCAAATACATAAAATGTTTAAAATCATCAACAACAACCACCAACCAAAAACCTAACATACTTAGAAGAATTAATCCCTTTAGTTTAAATTTATTAAATCAGAGAGCTTTCCACTTAATAACTAATCAGCTCAGATAAAGTCTCCCCAAGTGGTCATTTTGGTGTTGGTAATTCTAGGAGAAAGGAAAGAAATGAATAATGCAGAGGGCACATAAACAACCTCAAAGGCAGGACTGCTGAGGTGCAAGCCTGAAGAGCAGCCATGGACTTTGGAGCCTAAAGGCCGGAAATCCAGAAGTGTAGGAGTAGTGCAGAAAAGAAGGTTGGACGGTTATTAGAAAGCGCTGCCTAAATCCAGCCCTTGGCAAGAAAAGGAAGAGAAAACTCCCACTCTTCTGAGTTATCAGGGTCAGGATGGAGTAGCCAGGACTGTTAAAATCTTAAGGGTTGACTAAAGAACCTAACCACTATTTTAAAATATTTTAATTCAGCAGTTTTCGGAAAACAATGTTTCAAGTTGGAGGCTTCTGGAATTTGGGTTGCCACTTAACTAGACCAAACTTGAGGTCCCTCAGGTTAACCCCTCCAGAGCTCTCTCTTTTTAAAGATTTTATTTATCTGACAGAGAGAGAGAGAGAGAGGACACAAGCAGGGGGAGCAGCGGGGTGCCCACTGAGCAGGGAGCCCCGCAGATGCCAGACTCAATCACAGAACCCTGAGCTGAAGGCAGATGCTTAACTACTAAACCACCTAGGCACCCCTCAGAGCTCTCTTTCAAGTGTACCCTGATTTGGCCTTAACAGCCTCATCCAAAAAATGCTACGAGTTATATTATTTCATTTAAACCTCACAACTACCAAAGATCCTGATTTTAGAGATGAGGTAACTGAGCTTTAATGTTAATTAACATGCCCAAGGTCACACAATTAGAAAGTAGCTGACGTAAATGTAACCAACACAAACACCTAAAATGAAGATTTTTTTTGTTTATAAATTATACCCAAGAATGGGAATAGACTCCTAGAAGATAAACAAATGTTCAAACTTTTTTTTTTGTTCAAACTTTTTAAGGAGAAGAATCCCCTTACTCTACAGTCTGCCAAAAATCTCTACCTTTTCCCTAGCCTGCCACCAAAATGGAGCAATTTTTTTGAAGAGGTCACAAGAAAACTCCCCAAAAGTTATCTATATGAAAATATTGTAGTACTTTAGCATTTAGATAAGGAAAATGCAAAATAAAACAAAACAAAAATCATAAAATTTGACAAACATCAGGATGGGCCAAAAATAACTACAGCCAAGAAACTGAAAATAGTTCCACCGCCAGTAAAGGAAATCAGTTTCCCAAGATGCGCCTCAATTTCCTCCTTTTTATAAAATAAGACAGTCTTCTTGAAGTGCATGCCAGTTTTACTGTTCTATGATAAACGAAGAGAAAGTACATTTCTTAGGTTCTAAAGGATCTAGTTATTAACACTCAAGAGTCAAAAGAACAACCTTGGGGCGCCTGGGTGGCTCAGTGGGTTAAGCCTCTGCCTTCGGCTCAGGTCATGATCTCAGGGTCCTGGGATCGAGCCCCACATCGGGCTCTCTGCTCCGTGGGGAGCCTGCTTCCTCTCTCTCTCTCTGCCTACTTGTGATCTCTCTGTCAAATAAATAAATAAAATCTGTTAAAAAAAAAAAGAGAACAACCTTATTTCTTTTGAGTTCATACATGTAAATTTGCATGCTTAGGGCCCAATTTTCACACCCCGCATATACTACCATCATGGACCAAGACCAAAGTGCAGTTACACTAATTAAAAAAGTACAGTGATGGGGACGCCTGGGTGGCTCAGTTGGTTAAGCAGCTGCCTTCGGCTCAGGTCATGATCCCAGCGTCCTGGGATCGAGTCCCACATCGGGCTCCTTGCTTGGCAGGGAGCCTGCTTCTCCCTCTGCCTTTGCCTGCCATTCTGTCTGCCTGTGCTTGCTCTCTCTCCCCCTCTCTCTAATAAATAAATAAAATCTTAAAAAAAAAAAAAAAAAAAGTACAGTGATGGAAACAAAATCTCCGCAAACACATAGGGGTAAGGCACAGTCAAGAGAGAGGAATCAGGGGCGCCTGGGTGGCTCAGTGGGTTAAAGCCTCTGCCTTCGGCTCAGGTCATGATCCCAGGGCGCTGGGACTGAGTCCCGCATCGGGCTCTCTGCTCAGCCAGAAGCTTGCTTCCTCCTCTCTCTCTGCCTGCCTCTCTGTCTGCTTGTGATCTCTGTCTGTCAAATAAATAAATAAAATCTTAAAAAAAAAAGAGAGAGAGAGAGAGAGGAATCAGCAGCACAATTCATATTCCAGCAATCGGATTTTCGACTGGAAGCAAAAAAAAAAAAAAAAAAAAAAGCTTCCCTTCTGTCTGTAGAACTCAGTTATTTCTGAGCGTGTGGGGCCCAATTTTCGAAAGATGTTATGTATATACTTTGCCTAAGACCTATCAATATTCAGGCTCTCTTCCAGATTTCAAGAAACAACCATACATGGTTGTTTCTTAAGATAGATCTTAAGAATGGAAGGGTTGGAACGTGGCACAACAGTCTCTAAAACGACAGAACGGTCTGCGAAGGTGACATAGAAAACGCTAACCGAGAAAGGCCTGATTTTTAAAAAAGTCTACTGTGTCCCACTGGTGTCCCCAGGAGACGCTATCGGTGTCCGTGCCCGCGTCCCCCGAAGGGCCACCCCTGCCCCTACACGGACCGCGACGCGCCGGGCGGCTCAATGTCACCTTCGCCGACGCGCTGTAGGCCGGCGGCGGACACTCCCAGTCAGGTGGCTGCAGGGGTCAGCGCCGGGGCACGGTCACGGCCCGGGGACCGAAGGAGTTCCGTGGGCGCGGGTGGCGCACTGCGCCCCTTCCCTGGAGCCCACAGCAGGTCCACACCTGATCGGTCCGCGGTGCCTGCACCAGGAAGTCGCGCTGGGGGAGGCCCCGGGGACCGCGTCTTCGAGTCCCCCATTTAAGTGGAGGCGGCGGGGAGAGAGGCCAGCGGTCACCAGGTTCGTCCGCCCGCCCGCAGGGCAGGGGCTAGGCCGCGGGGCAGGCCTGCCCTCGAGTGGCGGCGGGGGACCAGGTCACCGCAAGGACACGCGGGCGCTAGGAGTGGCGGCGGGGGCCTTACCGGCGGCGGGGCCGGGGACCGGGCTTGAGTACTGGAGGCCTCGAGGGCTGGCACGGGCGGCTGCGGCTGCGGCTACAGCGCAACGGCGGAGAGCGGCGCCGAGCATGACGGCGATGGCTGCGCGCAGTCCAAGGCTGAACAGAAGCCGGGTGTGAACTCACTGGCCGCTCCGGAGCTCGCGGGGGCCGGACTCACGCACCGACGTACGGTGGGTGGAGCGTGAGGCCCCGCCCACTGCGGCGCTCGCGCCTTGGCGGGCGGACTGCGGACGCCGGCGGGCTACGGCGGCGCGCTAAGGACAAAACATTTTCACGCTGTTCCGGCCCAGCCCCGCCCCACCCAGTCTCAGTCTCGCCCTTGGTGGAGCTGGGGTGTAAGGTTGGTGAAGCGCTGGGCGGGGGACGATACCGTAGTTCACGTCCGGAAGCGATTCCATCAACCCCAAATGGGAGCAATAAGGGGGCTTCAGTCGGTAAAGCATGCGACTGTTGATCTCGGGATCGTGAGGTGGAGCCCCACGTTGGTCTTAGAGATTATTTAAGGAAATAAAGAGATTTTAAACGGAGTGTTAACAAGGATAGCAACGACAAGTTATAATAAAAATACCCTCTTTGTTTAACCTCTTCCCTTCCCTTCCCTTTTGGAGCCTAAAATAAGAAAACGGGGAAAAACACAACTGCGTACATGTAAGGGATTTTATTAGTAACCCTTCTTAGATCATAAACCCGCAAGCATTAAAAAATGAGCTCAGCCACTTCACTCTACAGGTAACAAACTCATAAATCAGGTTGCTTGTTGGCAATCAAGGCTCTCAAATCCCCAGTTCTCAGGACTTAACTGGATATTTGTTGTATACCGACTTATGATTTCAAGCCCATGTTTTGAAATCTTGTTTTGGACAAAGTTGTTCGTGGCTTGAATTTGTTTTAGAATGACTTGTTTACTTATTTTAATGAAATTGCTTTGAAGTTGGATATTAGGACTTTCTAATAGAACAGTTGCACAAAAGACCCCTAGGTCGTTCGCAGCAGAGTAAAGGCAGTGGTGTCAATCACCTGATGGACTTTCAAACTTTATAAAGAATTTGTGAGGACTTCCCAAGAACATCCCGTCTGGACAAGACTGCCCTTTGCTGGGTACTTGAGACACTTTCTCCAGCCATGGCCAGGCTGACTGCTTTTGGTTGGCAGTGGTAATAAACCATACAGCAGTCCCATTAAATAAGGGACATCTGTTACCGCTTGGCAAGGCTACTCCTTGTAAGCTTGTGATGGTTCCTGGAGTAATAACCTTTAAAGCAGCCTACTTTGCTTACCAACACCAGTGCCTTGGCTTGCTTGCTATGTGCCCCAATTGTGAGGGGTCTAGGCAGGCAGCTGATATCCAGCTTTTAGTTGAAGGACTGACTCTACCAAGAACCTACTCACAGAAAGATGGACTTCAACTAAATTTAGAATTTTTTTTTTCTAAATTTGGGCTTTATTTCTTTCATCTCCACTTTGTCCGGAACAGTAGTGTATTTAATTGGTCATTGGTTTGGAATATGTTATTTTTCAATTTCTCCATAAGAGACATTATCCTCTATGCTATTGGCTTGTGAAATGTTGTTATAAGTTATAATTAACCCAGTGAACCTGTGTTAAGCAAATTATTGGCAAAGACAATTTCAGTCTCTAAGCATAATTTGCCTCAAATAAAACAGTATTTCTGGCCAGAGGCCTGCCCCCAATATCTACAGGAGGGCTCCTGTAGCAGGCTTCTGCTGGGGTTGATCACATGGGGTTGATCACATTCCAAGGCTCTTAACATCTAGTCTGGCCTTATTAACTACATCCTGACTTTGAGCTCCTGGGCAGTGGGGCCACTTCCCCAGGCCTGAATTACCACGATGCCACAGGAGTTAATGAGACAGTCTCTTGCCTTGGTGTCCTTCATTCTCTATCCCTGAACTTACTGAGGAAAGAAAAAATGGACATTCAGCTTCCCTTTCCTCACTCCAGGCCCTTTCTCCTGGGTGTGGCATCTGCCTTTCTCTTTTCCCTCCCTAGCAGTGTGGCTCTAGGGGGTATGATCCTGGCTGGCAAAAGGATAAAAAACTTCTCAAAGCACCTGCCCTCACCTTCTCCCACCAGCCAAACCACAGGACACTTGAAGAAGCTTTAACCTCATTGCATTTCAATTAATATTCATCATATCAAGAGCTGGAAGCTCAGGATGAGGTCAGGGCTCCCATAATTAAGAAAGTACTGGGACGCCTGGGTGGCTCAGTTGGTTGGACGACTGCCTTCGGCTCAGGTCATGATCCCGGAGTCCTGGGATCGAGTCCTGCATCAGGCTCCCAGCTCCATGGGGAGTCTGCTTCGCTCTCTGATCTTCTCCTCGCTCATGCTCTCTCTCATTGTCTCTCTCTCAAATAAATAAATAAAATCTTAAAAAAAAAGAAAGTACTAAATGGGGTATATTGCACCTGAATCCCAACTGGTCTCGCTGTTTTGCCTACAGTGCCTTAGATTGGCTACTAGAGTGTTATTTAATACAATTATGGCTATAATTTATTATGTGTCCCTGAATGCTGCAAACTATTTTTTAAAATAAATTCTACCCCCAACATGGGGCTCGAACTTACAACTCCAAGATCAAGAGTCACATGCTCTACCAAATGAGCCAGCCAGGCACCCTTGCAAACTATTATCCCATCTAATACTCATAACAGCTTTGTGAGATAAGAATTTATCCGTTTTATGGTTAAAGGAATAGACTCAAAGGGCACTTGTCCAAGAATCACACAGCTAATAAATAGTAATTTTTGTATTTGAGACCAGGTTTGTCTGATTCTAGAAATTGTGGGATTTTGCCCCACCACCCCCAGAGGTAGGCTTTGATAGCTTCTCAGTGAATTCCAAAGCCCCTGCTATCTTGGGGGGGGGCAGTTCTCAGCCCTCATCCCCAGTATTCATTTTCTATTGCTGCATAACAAGTTACCACAAACTAAGCAGTTTAAAACAATTCCCATTTATTATTTCCCAATTTCTATAGGTCAGAAGTCCAGGCATGGCATGATTGGTTCTCTGTTCAGGGTCTCAGAAAACTGAAATCAAAACGTTAGTCAGGTCTGAAGTCTCATCTGGAAATCAGAGTCCTCTCCCTTGCTTGTTCAAGTGGTTGGCAGAATTTGGTTCCTCACAGTTGTAGGACTGAGTGCCCATTTTTTCTTGCTGGTAGCAGAGAGCCCTTCTCAGCTCTTATCACATGGGCCCTCCCTAGGCCCTCTCACAGTATTGCAGCTTACCTCTTTTAAAGGTTTTCTTGTTTTTGTTGGGTTTTTTTGAAAGATTTTATTTTTTATTTTATTTTTTTAAAATATTTTATTTATTTATTTGACAGACAGAGATCACAAGCAGGCAGAGAGGCAGGCAGAGAGAGAGAGGAGGAAGCAGGCTCTCCGCTGAGCAGAGAGCCCGATGTGGGGCTTGATCCCAGGACCCTGGGATCATGACCTGAACCGAAGGCAGAGGCTTCAACCCACTGAGCCATCCAGGTGTCCCCTGAAAGATTTTATTTTTATTTGACAGAGAGAGATCACATAGTAGGCAGAGAGGCAGGCAGAGAGAGAGGGGGAAGCAGGCTCCCTGCTGAGCAGAGAGCCTAATGTGGGCTTGATCCCAGGATCCCAAGATCATGACCTGAGCCAAAGGCAGAGGCCCCACCCACTGAGCCACCCAGGCACCCCAGCTTACCTCTTTTAAAGACCTCATCTAGGGCGCCTGGGTGGCTCAGTGGGTTAAGCTGCTGCCTTCGGCTCAGGTCATGATCTCAGGGTCCTGGGATCGAGTCCCGCATCGGGCTCTCTGCTCAGCAGGGCCTGCTTCCCTTCCCCTCTCTCTGCCTGCCTCTCTGCCTACTGTGATCTCTCTCTGTCAAATAAATAAATAAAATCTTAAAAAAAAAAAAAGATTAAAAAAAAAATAAAGACCTCATCTAATTAGGTCAGGCATATCCAGGGAGACCTTTCTTTCCTTTTTTTTTTTTTCTTTCTCTTTTTTAAAATATTTTATTTATTTGACAGAGACACTCAGGGAGAAAGGGAACAGAAGCAGGGGGAATGGGAGAAGGAGAAGCAGACTCCCCACTGAGCAGGGATTCCCAGTGTTGGGCTTGATCCCAGGACCCTGGGATCATGACCTGAGCCGAAGGCAGACTCTTAACAACTGAGCCACCCAGGTGCCCCACGAGACCCTTCTTTTGATTACACTCCAAATAGCCTGATCTTGGAAATGATATCCCATCAAATTCACAGATTCTGCCCCAATTATACAAGGTCTGTATACCAGCAGGGACAAACTTTAGGGGCCGTCTTTGAATTCAGCCAACCACACCACTTAGGTGTGTGGGCGGGGGTGCTCCTTCCCAAGTTTGCCCCCAGCTGGGCCCCCAGACCCCAGTCCATTCTGTTGCTTCTGGTGGGTGCTCCTTCCCAGAAGTGTTGAGGCCAGACATCCTGGCTCTTGCCCAAGGCTGTCAGGGTCGTTGGTCTCTTCCTATCATCATCTGCCCTGAAATCATTTTCTGTCCCTCTGGAAGAGCAGTTGCTGGGCTTCCGGTGCCTGATGGATGTCTTGGCTGTCAGTTGATGACCACATCAGCTTCAGCCTTCCTCCTGGAGGGGTTGCAACGAGGCCCTTCTGATGTGTGCAGAGGAGACAGATGATGGCATTGAAGAACTTGTGAGGAGAAAGGCACTGTTCTACCCTGGGAATTTCTAGTAAAAGGAAGATCACTGTCCAGAAAAGCTCTTATTTTTCCCTGGTGAGCATGAAGTATACTGGTAAAAAGTGAATGCTTCCTGTCAAGGCTGGAAGTCACCCTTGAGGCCGGTAGTCTGACTGATCCTACATTGCTTCCCCTTCCTCAAGCCCTCCTGGAGCACCTCCAATGATGAGGATCCCACTGCTGGGGGGGTGGGGATGAATGGGAGAAGGCACCTGGGAGAAGGACATGCTTGTTGCTACTGTATTATTGCTCTGCCACATGCCCTTAGATGTGTTACTTCACTTTCTTGAACTACTTCCCTCCTTTGTAAAATGGTAATAATAATGGAACCTACCCAATAGGTTATCGGGCAGATTTCCTAAGATGTAGTGTATGTTGTGCATGGAAACCATGGTCCTGGGAGGCACACGGTCATGTCTCAATAAATGGTGACAAGAAAAAGCATTTTCCTTGGCTGCCTGGGTGGCTCAGTCAGTTAAGCATCTGCCTTCGGCTCAGGTCATGATCCCAAGGTCCTGGGATCCAGCCCCACATTCGGCTGCCTGCTCAGTGGGGAGCCTGCTTCTCCCTTTCCCTCTGCTGCTCCCCCTGCTTGTGCTCTCTCTCAAATAAATAAAATCTTCTTTAAAAAAGTAGTTTGCTGTTGTAAAATTATAGTTCTTTTCCCAGGGCAGGGCAGCTTGCGATATGGGGGATAAGGTATGGAGATAATGTGGATAAACATACCATCTTGGTTGCCTGAGAATCAGTGAGAAGTTGGGGGTAAAAGGAAGCAGCCTTCAAAAAAAGTCTGTGGGGCTGCCGTTTGGAGGCTGGCTTGCTTTATCTAGATTTTATTTATTTGTCAGGGAGAGAGAGAGAGACAGACAGACGAGCACAAGCAGGGAGAGCGGCAGGCCGAGGGAGAAGCAGACTCCTGCTGAGGAAAGCAGGAACCCAGTGCAGGACTGGATCTCATGACCCTGGGATTGTGACTTGAACTAAAGACAGATGCTTAACTGACTGAGCCATCCAGGTACCCCCAGTACGAGGCTTTAATGGTCCTTTTTCACACTGTACCTACTTATTTCTAGTACGTTATTTCCCAAAATATTACTTTTTAATTAGAAAATCATTAAAGGAGGGGTGCCTGTGTGGCTCAGTCATTAAGCGTCTGCCTTCAGCTCAGGTCATGATCCCAGGGTCCTGGGATCGAGCCCCGAATCGTGCTTCCTGCTCAGCGGGAAGCCTGCTTCTCCCTCTCCCACTCCCCTTGCTTGATTTCCCTCTCTCGCTGTGTCTCTGTCAAATAAATAAATAAAATCTTTTAGAAAATCATTAAAGAATATAATTTTTGAGATACGACTTACATACTATAAGGTCCACCCTTTTGAAGCACACAGTTCAGTTGCAATATACGCACTCTGATGTGTAATCACGATCACTAATTCTAGAACGTTTTCATTGCCCCCCAAAGAATCTTTCTACCCAATGACACCCACAAACCCTATTTTAAGCAACTACTAATTTATCTTCTGTCTCAGTGGATTTGCTTATTCTGGACATGTCATATGAATAGAATCATACAATATGTGGGTTTTTTGTGTGTCTGTTATCTTTCAATTAGCATAATGTTTTCATTGTAGCATGGATCAGTACCTCATTCTTTCTTGGGGCAGAATTATACTCCGTTATGTGGATAGACCACATTTTGGATACCCACTCATCAGTTAATGGATATTGGAGTTTCCATGTTTTGGCTATTAGGGATAAGGCAGCTATGAACATTGTGTCCATGTTTTCCTATGGACGTATATTTTCAGGGTTGTTTTGTTTTGTTTTGTTTTTTATATTTTCAGTTCTTTTGGGTGTGCCTGTAGGAGTATCTATGGGCCAAATGGTAACTCTCTGTTTTAACTCTTTGAAGACTTGCCTTATTCCAAAGCAGCCTCTACTGTTTCACATTCAGTTTTTCCACACCCTTACACTTTTTTTTAAACAAAGAAAGTGAAGTCTTTGTAGCTGATTGATCTGGACCCCACACCCTCAGTTTCCTTTCTGGAAACAGGACCCAGGGCAGGGACGTTGTAGGCTCTGAGTCTATTAGCTGCCCATTTCCCTCCACCATCCAGGTCCTGCAGCCCAGTTTCTCTTTCCCACAACCACCTCTAGGGGGCAGCTCATAACAGTTCTTTAACACTTAGGCTTTTCTCCCGAAAAGGTTCAAACTGGCTGAATGCAAAGGGAAAGAGAAGGGAATTTAATTTCATGTCTCTCCTACCAGTGTGAGTGCTGTTCTTATATTTAAGCTCAGGGAATAGTCAATCCTGATTAACTATCAAAAATCATATGAGGATCTAGGGGTGCTTGGATGGCTGAGTCAGTTAAAGCATCTGCTTTTGGCTCAGGTCATGATCCTGGGGTCATGGAATCCAGCCCAGTGTTGGGCTCCCTGCTCAGCAGGGAGTCTGCTTCTCCCTCTGCCCCTCCCTCAGCTCACCCTCTCTCTCTCAAATAAATAAATAAAATCTTTAAACAAAAAACCATGAGAATCTTATTTTTGAAAATTTTGAAATATAGTCTTTTTAAATTTTTAAATATTTAAAATAATATTTAAAATATTTAAAAATAGTATTTATCTTACAGAGGGGGCACACAAGCAGGGGGAGCACAGGCAGAGGGAGAGGGAGAGGCAGGCTCCCTGCTGAGCAAGGCGCCCCACATGGGCCTCTATCCCAGTCCCTGGGATCATGACATGAGTCAAGGCAGATACTTAGACCCCACATGAGGGTCTTATTAAAATACCTATTTTCAGGTCCTTCTTAGGTGATTCTGATCCTGTTGGTTTTGGAGTTCAGTCCAGGCAATCTGTAGTTTTAACAAGTCCCCTAGGCTGATTCTGCTGATGAACCATGGTTGGGAAGCAAGGTATTATATCCTTTATCCCACAGTAATCTAGGCCATTCTGCAGATGAGAAAGCTGAGGCTCAGAGAATTAACTTGCCCCAAATCACGGCCTGACATTCTCCAAAGCCTATAGGTTCAATATGACGCCAGGCATTATATTTGGTAGCACAGGCCTGCAGAGTAGAGAGCCTGCCTGTCTCTCTACTGGGGGACTGGAAATTCTGGCAGGACTGAAATTCTGATAACAAGGACCTTGGCAAACGCCCTACAGTCCTCTTCCCTACTTCCCCTGAATGTGGTGAGAATATGGATTGTATTTGATTCCTAAGGCTGTTTAAACAAAATACCACAGGCTGGGTGACTTAAAGCAACAGAAATTTATTTTTTCACAGGTATGGATGTTCAAAATCCAAAAGCAAGATATCGGCAGGACCATGCATTTTTCCTAGCTTCTGCTGTTTGCTGGCAATCCTTGGCATTCCTTGGTTTGCAGCTGTTTAAGTCCAATCTGTCTCCATCCTCTCCTGTTGTTCATCTGTGTGTCTGTCTCTTCTCCTCTTTTTATGAGGACACAGTCATACTAGGTTAAGGACCCAACCTACTTCAGTATGATCTCTTCTTACATATTAATTACATATGCAAAAACCCTGTTTCAAAATAAGGTCACATTCACAGGTACACACTTCAACCCACCATATCTATGATTGTATCTATGATAATCAGCAGGTGTCACACAAAACCAGAATCCTCATGCCAGGCATAAAATTCCAATCACTATGGTGATGATTCATTTCTAAAAGCAGGTAGAACCTAAGGGTCCAGATGGGAAGAGAAGCTTGGTGGGCACAGGGAAAGATCTGGCCACCGTCCTTAGCAGGTAAGGACTTTGATATGGCATTAGAATAATTCATAAATCTGGCTCAACCAGACTTTATTCATTCAGTCAATAGCTCTGTGGGCTTCCTATGTGCCAAGAACTGGGTGGGGAAGTAAAGCAGGCAGGATCCATTCAAACACGGCTTCTGGATTTTGGGGTTACTGATAACCAGAGGAACACACTAATGAGGGCAATTACAAAGATTTGTGCTCTAAGAAAAACCTGATGTCACCAAGGAGACCCTCCTATGGCTGTATTTTCTCCTTTCTTTCCTTCCTTCTTCACTTCTCCTCCCTCTCTCCCTTCCTTCCTTTCTTCCCCTTTCTTTTATCAACTATCCTCTTGGGAGACCTGGAGGTGTTGCAACATCTTAGTGGAATAGAGGGGACTAGAGCACCCCTAGCAGTGTGGGCACAGTAACAGCCCCAAAGTACAGGATTAATGGGGAAGAGGCTGGGAGATGGAGGGATGGGGAGGTTCCTGTTGAGGAATAAGGGTGGGAGAGGGTCTTACCCAGGGTTTCCCCACACTGTGCAGTGAACATGCCCTGGCAGACTCATGGCCAATGGACAACAGCTCCTAAAGCTTCTACCAATTTGAAACTGTGGATCTCCTCCCCTCCAAAGGCTTTATTGTTTCAACCTTACATAGCATGTCCCCTGAGATGCCAAGAAAGCAGGCCAGGCCTTGGCCAGGGTAGGGTTAATGCCACAAGAAGCCCCACTCTGATCTGGCAATAATGGCTGTGAAATCCTACCTAGCCTGGGTAGCTCTCAAATCTGTCTCCATCTCCTTCCCTAGTACCACGGTCCCATGGTCCCATGGTCCCATGGTCCCATGGATGAAGGATAGTTGGAAGGCAGGCAGGCACACGGGTCCCCTGCTCTAAGAGGGAACTCCTTGAAAGGATTACACCACCCTGTAAGGAGCCCTCCACCCTTCCCCATGTTTGGATGACAGGCGCAGGGAGATGAAAACAGCGCAGGGAGATGAAAACAGCCCGCTAACAAGCCCATAAAAACCCCTAGACTTAGAAACCCCGAAGGCAACTCTCTTGGGTCCCCTTTCTCCTTGGGAGCTTTGTGCTGTCTTTCTTTTTTTTCTTTTTATTTTATATTCATCTTTTTTTTTTTTTTAAAGATTTTATTTATTTGACAGACAGAGATCACAAGTAGGCAGAGAGGCAGGCAGAGAGAGAGACGGGGAAGCAGGCTCCCCGCTGAGCAGAGCACTGACGGACCCAGGACGCAGGGCTCCATCCCAGGACCCTGGGATCATGACCTGAACCGAAGACAGAGGCCCAACCCACTGAGTCACCCAGGAGCCCCAATGTGCTGTCTTTCAATAAACCTGCTCTACTGCCCACTACTCTGCTTGATCTATCCCTTCATTCTTGGAAGTGGCATGGCCAAGAACCACAGGCCCCAAAGGAGAAGAAATCCTGTAACACCATCTTTTACCTCCTTGTGTCCTTGGGGATCCAGTCAGGCTCCTTCCAATTCACCACACCCATCTACACAAGTGTCAGAGAGATACTTCTCAAATGCCAATCAAGCTGGGGCACTCCATGGCTCCCACTGGCCTCCCACTTACTTCAGGGAGGCTCCCAGTGACCTGGCTCCGACTTGGTACTCCAACCCCACCTGCCTCTTGCCGGGTATCCTTCAGACACTGTGGGTGCCGCAACACCAGACACAGTATCCCCTCTCTATGCTCTGCTTGGGGCTGCCTGTCCAGTCCTGTTCTGCTGGCTACCTCCTTCTGATACTTGGGGAACCACCTCCATCAGCATCCCTGCTTCCCAGCTCCACTGTGTGCCTAGACTAGGATCTGGCACAACAGCAATGAAGTCCCTTAAGGACCTGCTGAAAATCCACTGCCCATCTAACCCACGCTCGTCTTGGATTATATATACACGTATATGCTCCCAAATTGATGGAGTGACCTGACAATTTTGTGGGTGTGAGCCTTCACTGCCACCCTAGCCTGCAGGTGCCCCCAGGCAGGGCCCAGAAAGCTCCTGGACAGAGGTCACTATTGGAAAGATGGGGTCTCACAGAGCAGCTTCCCCTCCCTCCTGCTCTGCCCCGCAGTCAGGGAGCCATCCCTGAGGTGCTTCTGTAGCCAACTACCTCCCTAAACTCACCGCCTTATTCCAGCACTTCTCAGGTTCCCACCTCAGTCCTGGGGGTGGGGTTGTATAGGAATACGGGTCAGTCCTTTGGAGGCTGCTCCTGGATCAGCAGGGCCGGAGGATCTGTAGGCAGGGATAGGGTGCCCATGGGTGCTGGCACCATGAGCACCTATCAAAAGCCTGGGAATGGAACCCGCTGGGGTGGAGTGGGGGGTGCAGAAAGGAAAGTGTTTCATAACCTGCCTTCTGGCATCGGAGGCAGGAGCTCAGCCCATCATCAGGGCAGGTTAATGCTCTGAAGGTAGGGAAGCAAGGCCCTCTCCTCCCCATACCGCAGGATGAATTTCTAGGCAGGAAAGGGACTTAATCTGATCCCCACCGGCAAGAAAAGAAAGCCTCTGCAGCCTTCCCTCCCTGACAAGCCTCTGCTTGCGTGGTCCTTGTGACCGGGCACTCAGGATTTCAGATCCTGGTTTTGGAAAGGTGGCCCTTTTCTAGAACCAAGACCAGTCTTCTATAAGCATCTATCATGCAGGACCTCTTCCAAGAATTTTATCATTTTCTTCAGATGCACATGCCCAGGACCAGCCCAGGGCACCTTAGCTGTCAGGATAGTGCATTTTTTCCAACCTTCTTGGACCACCCATGAGAGTCGAACAAGCGCACATAATCCCCCTGGCCCTTTGCAGGGATTCAAGAACAAGAAATTAGGAAAAGCAAACCGTGCTGGACTCTGGATGACAGGGCTCACTAATCCAAAGCTCAAAGGGAGAATTCCCTAAAGAGCCCCTCCTGTCAGCGGCCGAAACTCACCTTTTGTCGCTGGATTTATTTCAGAGTTCTGCCAGCAAAGTGACTTAAATCCTCCCCTATCTCCTTTCCAGAGGTGCCGTTGAGTTGCACGTGGTAGGGTGTGTTTCTGACATCCTGGGGTTAGATGCCACCCCCCACCCTTACCAACTCGAGTCCTTCCAGCACACAACACTCCTCCCCCACCCCCACCCCAGCTGACTTCCGACTTGGACCGAGAGGCTTTTGAGGCTGTTATCTCTTAACAGACAGCTGTGCAGGGCTGGAGGCAGCAGCTTATCAGGGAGCCTGCAGTGATTCACAGCCCAAGTTCCAGCTTCTCTGCTGAATAGTAATTTCCAGCAGTGGATTTGTGCTTGGTCTCTCTCCTCCCCCTCTCCCAAGGGTGTGCTGTCCTTTCTGAGAGAGAGAGCAGTGAAGGGGAGAGCCTACGGATGGTGATGAGGGGTTTTGTGCCAGCTTTCTGGATACGGCTGTCAATTGGCAGGAGGCTGCAGGTTTAGGAAGCCCAGTGGGGTGTGCCTCCCTTGGCAGTGACCGCCCCCCCCCCCAGGAGAGTTCATTGGTGCTTGCCTTCCTTTCTTCCTTCCCAGAAAGGCAAGGTGCTCCTCCCTTTCCCTCAGTGGTAATGCACCATGGGACAAAGGCCCCCCCTTCTGGCCCCGAGCCCCTGAGACTAGCGCCAGACAGGGAAGGCTGGGAGAGGGAGAAGCCAGGGAGTGGGCAATGTGCTTCTCATTCCAGTTTGAAGCTGTCCAGTCTCTGTGTCTGACTGTGAAGACTCCAAAAGCCAAAGTCTCCAGGCTGGAGGGGACTGAGACATAGCAGGGCAGGCCAAAGCAGTTTCCATATAGGTTAAGTGCTAAAGAAGAAACCTAGTGCCAGAGCCATTTTTGTGTTTGTTTTATTAGAAGCACGACTCCAGCTCTGAGACTCAGGGGAGAAGGCGAAGAGTTTTGTCCTGGGTCTCTCCTTCTGGGCCAGTGGGAAAGAGGGTGGTTAAAAGAGCTAGAGCCCATAGAGGTGGCCCTGCACCTCGTCTCAAGATGCTCCTTGATAGCAGGGTAAGAAAACTAGGAAGGTAGCAGTCTCCCCAGGTGAGGGGCAGAACAGACCCCCATCAACTCAGACTCCCTTGCCTTCAAGCAGTCCTTTTCTCACCCCTTGCCCTCAACCAGTCAATGGTGGACGTGATTCCAAGAGCTCTCTTAGGTTACACCCGGGGGGGGGGTGCTCATGACTACTGCATGCCTTTAACCCTTGGGGGTCCTGAGCAAGGCTCAGGAGTCCCATGGTCCACCACTCTCTCCCTGAAGAAGGTTCCAGCATGGCTCAGAAAAGCTGAAGGTGGAGTTCTGCGTCTTCAGACAACACAAGTGGTGGAACGAAGCTTCCCTGGGGTCCCTCTCGTTGCCTTGGGGGTCCATGCTGACCGTCTGAGGAGCTATGTCCAGAGCACCAAGGCGTGAAAGGCCGGAGATGCGTCTCAAGGTCGAGGCCCTGGGGGTGAGATCCAGCGCATCTACGTGGCCCAGACCCACGAGCTCTCAGGCCGTCTGGTCCTCTTCCGCAGCGCTTGGCTCAGGCTGTAACCGCTTCGAAGAGCCTTCTCCAGCCGCAGGTTCCCCTAGGCTCCTCTTGGACGTTGGTGCAGCTGGCTGGGACGAGGGTCCAGGATGGGAGCTCGGGGGCTGGTAGCCGGGTTGGCACGGATCCAGTGCATCCTTGGAAAGTAGGATGGCGAGGCTGGGCACATTCTTAAGTACACTGAGACTGGCAGCCGGCTCGCCAGGCTTCTGACCGGGTGTGGGCCCAGGCGGGAGGCTCTGCCACACCTCGCGCACGCTCCGGTAGCGCAGCCGCGTGACCTGATGCAGGCCCGCCAGGCGGCGCTTTAGGATCTCAGCGCACGTGACGGTCTTGGTGGTGGCCCGACCGCAGCCGCTGAAGACGATGGCGCGCGTGGCTGGCTGCGCCATGCTGGCAGTGGCGAAAGCCAGCAGGTTCCGGATCTTGCTGCCCTCTTTGACCCGCATGTGCACAGCACCAGGCGCCAGGTCCGCGAAGGGGCTGGAGCCTGGGCCGCCCCCCTCGGCCCCACCCCCCACCGGCGCCTCCTCCGAGCGCACCTTACGGAAGTTCTCCATGCGCCGTCGTTGCCCGGACCTCGGGGACGCTGGCTTCGCCATGGGGCCGCCTCAGCCCTGGGGCTGCATGGCCGCCGGTCGCGCCGGCAAGAGCCGGCAGGGGTAAGGGTGCGGGAGCGGCGTGGACGCTGGCGGGCGGGCGGGCTGGGACGGCGCGATCTTCGTCTCCGACTTCACTCCAGCGGGCGCTGCTCTACGCCGCGCTCTCGGCGCCGGGTGCTCCGCGCCTTTAGCAGAGGCCCCGCCTGGGAGCCTGGGAGCCCCCGCCCCTACCGTCAGGCTCCGCCCCTAACTCGGCTTGGCCCGCCCCCGTCCTAGCCTCTGCCGGCTCCTGGGATTCAGTCCCGCCCGAGTCTAGCCACCGGGGCCAGGGAACCTTGCGTTCCGAGAGGTATAGTGGCAGCCAGGGGGTGACCTGCGGGGCGAAGTTCCCCTACAATCGCCATCTGCCCTCCCTGAGCCAACCATCATAAACGGGCGACCTAAATAAAAACTGTTTGCGATGCAAAAGCTGTTTCAAGCCGGGTCCCCGAGCCCTTGCGCGTTGGCCGCCTCTGTCGCATCTCAAGAAAGGTTTTCCGAGAGGCCTGCTGGCGCCTCTTTCCCCCACTCCTCAGGGAACACTCCCACTCCGTCCCTCCCGCGCCCGAGCCGCTCTTGTCGCCTCAAGGACAGCCTGTGCACGGTCAGCAGAGTGCGGAGGCGCTGGCTGCCGCTGCGCCCGGCGCTGCCCTCGGACGACTTCGTCGCGGCGTGGTCTTCGCAGGGCGGCGGGAGACTGAGGTCTCAGCTCGCGGCGCCTGACCGGAACAGGAGGCTCTGGGACCCCCGTACGCTCCTGGGCTGAGGGGTGAGGCGCTGGGCCAGGCTGTCCCTGAGGCGAAAGGGAAGAGAACAAGGAGAGCCCTTCTCAAGGGGAGTTAAGCTCCCCGCACCCATGGAGCGTCCTCTATGAGAGCTGCATGCTTTAGGGTAAGCCAGGCACAGTTCCCTGGTAACGTGGATCCCCTTCTTCCCAGGTGGAACTCGTTGTCAGCCAGCCTTGGCCCCCTGAGACTCAGTGGGGTCCTTTTTCAAAAAGGAGGCTGGATGAAGGCAGGTGTTGGGGGGAGAAGGGAGGAAGGTGGATAAGTTGAAGCCTCGGGGGCATTAGGAAGCTATCGGGAACACCACAGGGCTGGGAGAGTAACCCCGACATCCTGCCAGGAGAGGTAGACAGTGAAGGTGAGGCTGGGGGCTGAAGGGATGATGATGGGAGGGAAGTTAGAAGGAGCTGGACTCTCGCCCCCGGAATTGCTCTGGGACTTCGCCCCTCACCCTTCCATGCCCCCGGCGCAAGCGAGGGAGCGGTGCTGACCTGATCCAGGTTGGGTAGCCTAGCACCGCGGTGGCGGGGAGGCGCCGGGAGAGCTGCAGCGGGCGGGAAACCTCAAACGTGCGAGCGGCCTGACAGTGCCTCGGGGGAGCTGAGTCCCATCCCCGTAACGGGGCTGCCGGGTGACCTTCTGCATTCTCACAGCTGTTGTCGCCTCCTTGGCCTCTTGTTTGACCTAGCTCTCGGCCTCTGCTGTTCAGAACCCAGGCTGAACTTTGGGGGAATGGCTGGAGCTGGTGGACTTTGCGCCCCAACGTCCGAGTGACCAACTCCGTCCGGGATATCCTGGTCGCACGCTAGGCTCAGGGGCCCTCGGGGTAGTGCTCCGCTTGGAGCCCGGACTTCGGCTCAGCCCAGCTCCCGCGGGCCCCACTAGGATCCGCCACAGTCGCGGAGGCACAGCAGCCTTGAGAACACAAAGACTGACTGCAGCGCTTGGCGGCGGGCGCAGGGAACCTCACATTCCGTAAGACCGAGGTAGCTGTGGGACTTAAAGGGCAGCAGTTTCTGCTAGGCCTGGGGAAAAGTCCTGGAACCGGTGGGATCCACGGTGGAAGGGGCTGGTTAGGGAAGAAGCGAGCTCTCCATCCGCAGGAGTATGCAAGCCCAGGCCGAACCTTACTTGGAGGGGATATAGGCCGGATCTGCAGTTTGGTGGACCCGGCCTGGGAGCTCCGGGTTTGCGTCGGGTTAGCACGCGGCTGTTCTGCGGCCGCCCGGGTTGGCCCTCGAAAGCTCCCCCTCCCCCTTCTCCCACCTCCAGCTGTAGAACACAGGGATTCACTTCGCTCCCCCGGGAAGCGAGAGCGCGGAAAAGGCCCGCATTCCCTCCGGGTCCCTTCCCCTTCCCCGCTCCCTCTGCAGCACTTAAAATGTAAATGTACATCGTGATTAGCCGCCGGGTCGCTAATTACCGCTGAAGCCATTCATTACCCTGTCAGCGCGCGTCCTAGCCTGCCGGCTGTGCGCTCCAGCTGGGCGGTGGCGGGTGGAGGGGTGGGAAGGTTCAAGGAGTGGGGGAACTGTGAGTAAGCGTGAGGAGATTGGCTGGGAGGAAGCGGGGGCGGAAGAGGGGCCAGTGGGGGTGAAAAAATGGGTGGGCGGTGATGTACCGGGGCGAGGCTGGAAGAGGGGAGAAATGCGCAGGCCGCAAGGATTGGGGACAGTGAAGTGGCGAGGATACGCGCGGGGGAGGGTTGGGGAGGGGAGGGGCGAGGTTAGAGAGCAAACAGGGACTGGGAGCCGGACGAAGGGAGAATACGCGGGGAGGCGGCCAGGAACCCCGGAGAAGGGGCGAACACGGCTGGGAGGAGAGTAGAGGGTTCAACTCGGAAGGTGGGCAAGTAAATTTGCGTATGGGTGGCGCAGACCCCGCGACGGTTGGAAACGTGGAAAGACAGTCAAGGCTGTTAAAGAGCTGGGTAGGGCCGGGAGTTTTTTTGTTTTTTTTTTTTTTTGTTTTTGTTTTTGTTTTTTTTAAGGCGCGCGAGTTGGGGGGGGGGAATCTATTTCCATATGTGTGCGTTTGTAGATGTAAATGTATTTTTAAAATATCTTTAAGAAAAGAGCACACTGCATCTGTTACCTCGGAGGCAGCATTCAGTTTTTGTGAGCCTCTTGAAGAAAAGAGCTACTGAATACAGAATTTAGCACAGAGCCCTGGAACAGCCTGTGTACAGGAGGTACTGACCTTGGAGCCCGAGCTTCATTACCTCCTTTTTGCCTCTATGTGACCTTGAGCAATTTACTTAATTTCTGTGCCTTGCTTTTCTCAGCTGTGAAACGGGGCTGACATAGGAACTGGTCTCCTAAACGGGCTGTGAGACACATCGCAGTCTTAGAAACTTGGCTGGTGGATTCTCGGGAAATGTTGGCTAGTATTTTTAACATATGATTGGAGATTTAAATAAATTTTAAAAAATTTTAAAGGGAGGTGAGGGGGAAAGAAATCTGGTGAAAGGAAAGGAAAATGGGCAAAGCCTTGGCAAGGGCAGTTTTCCTGATATGTTAGGGACTACTTAGTGGCAGCCTGAAATCCTTTCACCTTCAGAGGAGGTGGTGGGGTGGCTAGACTGGAGCCTGGGCTTAGCCACTACAGCGACAGCTCCCTGCTCTGCAAGAGGACCTTTCCCGCAGCAGTGCACCCTGCCTCTGTGGACAAGTCTCTTCTCACCCCAAAACTGGGAGAAATCCCCAGGCACAGAGCAGGTCTCCTCCTCCTCTGTCTCCAGTGGCAGGAAGAGCAAGCATGAGGACATGATCCTGAAGAAACTGCTCCTAGTCCTAGCCCCTCTGGGCAAGGACTTGGGAACATGCAAAGGAGTCAGGAATTAGAAATTTAGAAGGGGGCCTAAGGGAGCTCACTATAAAGTGCCCAGCATTGGGTCAGGTACTTTTTTTTTTTTTAAGTCTTTTTTAAAAAGTTTTTTAAAAATTTAATTTTAAAGATTTATTTATTATTATTATTTGACAGATAGATCACAAGTAGGCAGAGCAGCAGGCAGAGAGAGAGGGGGAAGCAGGCTTCCCACTGAGCAGAGAGCCTGATGTGGGGCTTGATCCCAGGATCCTGGGATGATGACCTGAGCTGAAGGCAGAGGCTTTAACCCACTGAGCCACCCAGGCATCCCTGGGTCAGGTGCTCTTAACAGATACATTCTCCAATTCAGTTTTCATAATCTTCCTTTTCATCATTTGGAAACTGAGGCGCAGAGAGGTTAAGTAACTTGCCCAGTCATCACAGCTAGAAAGCAGCGACCACATGTGTTTGAATGGAGGTGCTCTGACTCACTTTACTACCTCACCCGAGTGAGTATAAGAGAAAAGGAAACTCAAATGATCTGAGCTGCCTATTAAAGGTATGAGTTGGGGCGCCTGGGTGGCTCATTGGGTTGAGCCTCTGTCTTCAGCTCAGGTCATGATCTCAGGGTCCTGGGATCAAGCCCCACATTGGGCTTTTTGCTCAGCGGGGGGCCTGCTTCCCCTCCACCCCTGCCTGCCTCTCTGCCTACTTGTGCTGTCAAATAAATAAATAAAATCTTAAAAAAATAATAAAGCTCTGAGTTGACTTTGGAGAGAGCAGATGTTTCTACAATGGGGAAGATATATTGCTTATCTATTGCTGCATAAAAAATTACCCCAGGGGTACCTGGGTGGCTCAGTGGGTTGGGCCTCTGGTCATGATTAGCTCAGGTCATGATCCCAGGGTCCTGGGATCGAGGCCTGCATCGGGCTCTCTGCTCAGTGGGGAGCCTTCTTCCTCCTCTCTCTCTGCCTGCCTCTCTGCCTACTTGTGGTCTCTGTCTGTCAAATAAATAAATAAATAAAACCCTTTAAAAAAAAGAAAAAAGAAAAAAAATTATCCCCAAAACTCAGCAGATTGAAACAAAAACAAAACTCAGCAGGTTGGAACAAAAAACATAAAACAAAAACAAAACCTCAGCAGGCTTCTGAGGGCTACAGACCCAAGAGCAGCTTCAAAGGGTGGTTATAGGTCAGGGTCTTTTCCTGAGGGTACAGGCAAGATGTTGGCTGGATCTGGCAGATCTGCTCCCCTGCTTACTTGCATGTTGGTCTCACAAGTTGGTTTGAGGCCTCGGTTCCTTATCACACTGGATCTTTCCATAGATGTGTTCATAACAGTAGACTTCCCCAGAGCAAGTGATGAGAAAGAGAGAGACCAAAAAAACGAAAACAAAAACAAAAAAATGAGCAGGAACATTTTGTAGCCTAGGTACTTCTGAAGAGGAGTTAAGTTCTACTTCTTGAAGGGAGCAGTGTCAAAAAAATCTGTAGATATTTCAAAGCCACAGCAGAAGGGGAGTATTTGGGAGGCAAACTTAGGAGGAGAGACAATCGGGAATCAACATATTGAAGCAAATATGTGGAAAGACTTTGAATCAGGAAAGCCAAATGTATTTCCTGGTGTATGGAAAGCTCTCAATAATTTTTTTTAAGATTATCTATTTATTTGAGAGAGAGTGCATGCTAGGGTATGAGGTTGGGGGAGAGGGGAGGGACAGAGAGGGAGAATCCCAAGGCAACTCTGTTCTGAGCACAGGGCCCAAAGCAGAGCTTTATTTCAAGACCCTGAGATCATGACCTGAGCTGAAACCTGGAGTCAGATGCTTAACCCACTGAGCTACCCAGGAGCACCAATAAATGTTTGCTAAACAGTTGCATGAGTGACAACTTCCTTTTCTTTTTTAAAGCATTGGTGTTTACTGTTTTTCTTTTTAAAAAGATTTTATTTGGGGCTCCTGGGTGGCTCAGTGGGTTAACCTCTGCCTTCGGCTCAGGTCATGATCTCAGGGTCCTGGGATCGAGTCCCACATCGGGCTCTCTGCTCGGCAGGGAGCCTGCTTCCTCCTCTCTCTCTCTGCTTCCCTCTCTGCCTACTTGTATCTCTCTCTGTCAAATAAATAAATAAAATCTTTAAAAAAAAAGATTTTATTTATTTATATGACAGAGACACAGTGAGAGAGGGAACACAAGAATCAGGAGAAGGAGAGGGAGAAGCAGGCTTCCCGCTGAGCAGGGAGCCCGATGCGGGGCTCTATCCCAGGACCCCAGGATCGTGACCTGAGCCGAAGGCAGATGCTTAACCATTTGAGCCACCAAGGCGCCCCAAGTGTGACAACATTTCTAAGATTGTTTTCAAGTCCTTGGTCATTGGGCACAAGCTCACTCACCGTAAGCTCACTCACCACTTTACAGGGCTCTCTCGCTCTCTCTCTTTCTTTAAAAAAAAAAAATATTTTATTTATTTATTTGTTTGACACAGAGAGAGAGAGAGATCACAAGTAGGCAGAGAGGCAGGCAGAGAGAGAGGGGGAAGGCTCCCCACTGAGCAGAGAGCCCGATGTCGGTTAGATCCCAGGACGCTGAAATCATGACCTGAGCAGAAGGCAGAGGCTTAACTCTCCGAGCCATCCAGGTGACCCTACAGGGCTTTCTTGAAGGCTGACTGGGACTATAACTATCAGAGCTCCCTGTAAATTTAACACTGCTAGGCAATGAAGCCTGGAGGGGGAACTTGGCCTGGGAGAGACCAAGAGCTCAGCCACGGAGTAGTCCCTGTCCAGGCCTGATACCTCTTCTCACAGACTGAGTCCCAGACCCTAGGGAAATGCTCTGATTCTAGCTCCTCGGCTCTGTCCCCACCCCAGCCCAGTCTCCTCACCATGTCTCACCTCCAGTTATTGCTTTTGCCCATGGGCCAGCCAGGACAGGACCCAGGAGTCCTAACACCCGCCAAGCCTCTGCCTTCAGGCTGCTTCATTCTTCTTTGCTGGCTCTGGCCTCAGAGATGGAAAATAGGAGTTTGCGGTATAGACCCAGTGAGCCCAGCAACCTTGCCTGAGATTCGATTGCTTTCCTAGCATCAGGCCAAGTCACCTGAGTCCCAAGAGGAAGTAAAGGAAAGACAAGTGTAGTAAAAAGCTACTCACTTGGGCACAGTTAGAGTTCCCAGGAGTGTGCTGGGCCCCAAAACACTTCCCAAGAGCCTGTTGTGATGCCTGAAATTCCCCATGATTGCTTCCACCTTTGAATCAGCGTTTCCCTGAGAAGATAAGGTTATACTTCTAAATCTAATGGTGGAGCTTGACCTAAAACCAAGGAAACAGGATGTTTAAGAACCTTGGGTGAGGGGGAGGGAGGAAAGTATAGAGCTGATAAGATGAGGGAATATTTACCAATTACCGCTGAGATTTACTGAGCATTTACTGTGTGCCAGGCATTACACTCATCACGTACTAGCTCATCTCATACAAGCACTATTTAGGAGCTGCTACCCATTTCATAAGTAAGGTAGAGCCAGATCCAAAGTCAGATAGCCTGGCTCCAGCATCTATTCTTTTTTTTTTTTTTTTCCTTTGAGAGAGAGAGCATGGAAGCATGGAAGATGCAGAGGGAGAGAAAGAATCTTAAGCAGGTTCCATGCTCAGCACGAGCCCGATGTAGGGCTCCATCTCACAACCCTGAGATCATGACCTGAACTGAGTCAAGAGTTGGATGCTTAACCAAATGAGCCACCCAGGTGCCCCCCTAAATGTGTTCTTAATCCCGGAACTGGACCCCCTAGAGGAGGGAGAGGCGGCAGGGTGAAAGCCGTCAGCTATGGGTCTCTGTAGTCATCCGGAACAAAGGTCCTGGGACTCCAGGGTAGACGTCTGCTCTGCCAGGGCTTGCCTGGGATGAGGGGCACCAGCGCTGCTCTTCCTTCTCCAGCTCTGACTTGGGGCAGAGCTAGGGTGCTTAGTTTATGCCTTCCCAGAATTAAAACTATCTTTTAGGGGTGCACTGAGTTTTTTGACAAGTTAGAAAATGCTTGCCCATCCAACACCCAGAAGCAGCTAGTGGGGTGATTAAGAATATGGACTCTGGGGGTGCCTGGGTGGCTCAGTCGTTAAGCATCTGCCTTTGACTCAGGGCGTGATCCTGGGGTCCTGGGTTCAAGCCCCGCATTGGGCTTCCTACTCAGGGGGAAGCCTGCTTCTCCCTCTCTCACTCCCCCTGCTTGTGTTCCCTCTCTTGCTGTGTCTCTCTGTCAAATAAATAAATAAAACCTTAAAAAAAAAAAAAAAAGAATATGGACTCTGGAGCCCATGGCTGAGTTTGCATCCTAGCTCTGCCTCTTGCTAACTGTGCCCTTGGTCAAGCTTTGGAACTTCTCTGTGCCTCAGTTTCCTCCCTGTTAAATGGAAATGACAATGTAAGTGCTTACCTCCTGAAAGTGTCTCAGGTTATCCCCCCAGTACCGCCATGGGATCACCACTCCCACATTTCAGAGACAAGCTTGTCCTTGCCCACTTAGCTACTGAACAGTCAAGCTTGTGGGCAAACAGAGGGTGGGGTTAAAAAAAAAAAAGGCGAAACAGAATATTAACCTCCACAAGGCAGCCAGAGCTGTTGGGCCCCAGCTGTTTGTGGACAGGCAGGAATGCAGGCCCAGTGGTTTTATTTTGCTTGTGTGTGATTTAACACTTTTGGCTTCATTTCAGTGGGGAATGGCTGTATCAGCTTTCCCGAATGCTGCGTATATAGAAAGCCCTTCTCCCATCGCATCCCGCCAGAGTCAGGCTTATGGAGAAGTGTGTCATTTTGTTGCTGTAGAGGCACATAGGGTCCTGAGCACTGGGAAGAAGCCAGGAAACAGTTCTGTGTTCCCTGGGTCACCTCTCTTCCTGGCAGTTGCCTCTTCCATGCCTCTCTATGGTGGTGAGAATAGAAACATGACTTTTCACATGACACCCCTGCCACCCTATCCCTCTTCCTGCCAGTCCAGAGCAGAGCCCCCAAATCAAGCTGGATGAATTGGGGCTCCTTCCAGTTCAAGGTTGTTACTTGGTCAAATCCTCTTTAAGGCCGTGAGGATTCCCTGTTACTACCAGCTAATTAATTATGTCCTTCCTTCTCTCCAGCAAAAGATGAAGTTAATCAAGTCTACCTGCCATCTATTGTTCCAAAATAAGTCACAAGGTGCCCTGTACATACTGTCCCAGAGGATAAATTGTATATATTTCAGCAAGGGAAAGAACGTATATTGTTTGCAGAATTTCTGGGAGAGCTCTCTCTGCCTAGAAATTATGTGTGTTTGCTGATTAATGATCTTCCTGAACCTGCCTTGGAAGATATAATAGAGTTAAGAGTGAATGTCACCAAGCCTCATCATTCCCGCCTGCAGGAGAAATCATGGAGACAGACAGATCTCTGAAGTTGTTGTCTTCTTCTTCTTCTTTTAAAAATTTTTTAGATTTTGTTTATTTGACAAAGCGAAAGAGAGAGAGAGCACAAGCAGGGGAAGCAGCAGGCAGAGGGAGAAGCCGACTCTCCACTGAGCAGGGAGCCAGACAGGGGCCAAGATCCCAGGATCCTGGGATCATGATCTGAGCTGGAGGCAGACACCCAACCAGCCGAGCCACCACGGTGCCCCAGTAGTTGTCTTTTGTGTCCACATATCTTCCCTGTGGGTTGAGGGTGCACACCTTCCAGAATCTGCCCTGAATTCCAACTGTGTTCAAGAAAACAAGCTAAAACACTTCATGACAGTTTCATGTTTTAAAATGTTGTCAACCTGTTTTAGGTCCCTACTGCTGGGTAACAAATTACCTTAAAATGTCATGGCTGGGGCATCTGGGTAGCTCAGTTGATTAAGCATCTGCCTTCGGCTCAGATCATGATCCTAGGAATGAGCCCCACATCAGGCTTCTGCTCGGCAGGGAGCCTGGTTCTCCCTCTCCCATTCCCCCTGTGTGTATTCCCACCCTGTCTCTCTCTCTGTCAAATAAATAGAATCTTAAAAAAAAAAAAAAAAAGATGGAGGTTAAACCAGCCTTCCTGCTACAGAACTGGGGGTTTTGGAGCTGATCATCAGCAGTTCCAGAGAGAGATGAAGGTTGGGAAGAGGCGAGGACCCAGGGAAGAGTTGAAGTATGCAGAGGAGCCCAGCATCACAGTGGCCCATGTGCTGCTGGAAGACAAGGCCAGGGCTGTAAGTCTCTGAGTTTGGTGATAACCAAAAATGTTCTAGAGACAGTCATGTATGATATTTATTATTTTATTATTTTATTTTTTAAAGATATTATTTATTTAGTTGACAGAGAGAGATCACAAGTAGGCAAAGCAGCAGGCAGAGAGAAGAGGGAGAGAGAGAAAGGGAAGCAGGCTCCCCGCTGAGCAGAGAGCCTGATGCTGGGCTCGACCCCAGACCCTGAGATCATGACCTGAGCCAAAGGTATGATATTTTTTGTTGTTGTTAAAGATTTTATTTAGGTATTGAGAGGGAGAGAGACTGCAAATGGGGGGAGAGGCAGAGGGCGAGGGGGAGAGAGGATCTCAACAGACTCTACACTGAGCATGGAGCCCAGTGCAGCGCTGGATCTCACGGCCTTGAGATCATGACCTGAGCCAAAATCAAGACTGGACTCTTAACCAACAGAGCCATCCAGGTGCCCTGGGACAGTCATGTATGATACTAACTACTTATTGTTTTAATTGGTCCAGAAATTTATTTTTTATGGTTATACTTAACCATGTTTTTATTTTCACAGTAAGTTGCATATAAAAACAAAAGAATAGGGCACCTAGAAGCAGCTCATACTAGCCCATGAGAGCCAAATGTTCAGTTTTTCATTTTGTAGTCTGGTTGTTAAACTACAACCACTATTAAAAGTTGAATTCTATCATGGGCGCCTAGGTGGCTCAGTTGGTTAAGTGACTGCCTTCAGCTCAGGTCATGATCCTGGGATTGAGTCCTGCATCCAGCTCCCTGCTCCATAGGGGGTCTGCTTCTCCCTCTGACCTTCTCCCCTCTCATGCTCTCTCTCACTGTCTCTCTCTCAAATAAATAAATAAAATCTTTTAAAAAATGTTTAATTAGGGGTGCCTGGGTGGCTCAGTGGGTTAAGCCTCTGCCTTCGGCTCAGGTCATGATCTCAGGGTCCTGGGATGGAGCCCTGCATCGGGCTCTCTGCTCAGCAGGGAGCCTGCTTCTGCCTCTCTCTCTGCCTACTGCTTTGCCTACTTGTGATCTCTCTCTGTCAAATAAATAAATAAAATCTTTTTTAAAAAGTTTAATTATATCAGCTTATAATTAAGTAGCAGCATTAAAAGAAAATAAAAGTAATAAATATTCAACTCATCCTTCAAAAGTTACCACATTCTAGTAACTTTAGGACATTTTACTATTCATGCTCTTGAATTAATTTAGGCTTCTTGTGTCTGTGCGGTGGTAATACTGTCTAACGGTGTGCTGTGGGACATCTTTGCCTGACACAGCATTCAGGAACATCATATTGGTAGCTTGAAATCAGCCACAGTGGAAGTACTTTCATGACAGAAATCAGCAAACACTACAGATACAGAACTTGATTTATTGTAATTTATTTTTAAATTATCTATGCTCATTCATCAGTTGTAACTGTAGGCTATGGAGGCAAGTGTAAAGGAAAAACTGATGAAATGAGAATCAGTTGGCTATAAGGAATTGCTAATAAACTGTATTGTGTTTTTTATTATGTATACATTGTGTGTTACACATCCTTTCTATCAGTAACTCTTGCAATAAGTATATATATATATATATATATATATATATATATACATTTTTCCTGTGAAGAGCTGGTTGTTTAACATTCACCAAACACACTATTCAACCAAGGTTCCTTGTCCCTGTAACTGGCAGTGGGGTGATGGTGTGCAACACAGATGTGAGCCTGCTCCATCACCCTTGGCCCCGAACTCAGTCTGATGGGGAGTCCAATATCTAGTTAACAACACAGCACAGGGTGGCAGGAAAGGAAGTGGCTGAGGCATCTGGTCCATGGACCTGTCCAGAGGATCTGAGACTCATGCGGGCACTCGAAGTATGAGTGGGAATCAACTAGCCAAAGGAATACCATGAGCAATACCCAGCTGTTGATAGGAACAATAGGAACAGAGGATGGGAAGTTGATGGGCCCAGGGTGTACTGTGCCTGCAGTTAGTGGGAGCAGGTTTTGATGGACACGTCTGTTCTAACTCGACAAGTAAGCGGTGGGTGTTGCATGTTTGCAGCTGCTGGCTAGGCTATAAGGGGAGTGGTGATGAGGACTTGAGCTGCATAGGCCAATAGGCTACAGGGCAGCGCCCAGCTCTTCCAGCTTCCGCGAGGGAACAACCTAGCTGGTGGAATACTAGCACTTGCTGGTATTAGTCACTGCAGGCGTGGCTGCCCCCAAGTGGTTTATTGGAGGCACTGCTGATAGAAAGGAAGCAATGTGGAATGGCCGTGTCCTAGGGCTTGCTACACAGGCAAGAGGTGGAGGTTGGGAATCATATTTGTTTCCCAGACTCAGGCTGTTCCAGTGATCCCCATCTTTTTTTTTTTTTTTTAAAGATTTTATTTATTTATTTGACAGAGAGAGATCACAAGTAGGCAGAGAGGCAGGCAGAGAGAGAGAGGAGGAAGCAGGCTCCCCGCTGAGCAGAGAGCCTGATGCGGGGCTCGATCCCAGAACCCTGAGATCATGACCTGAGCCGAAGGCAGCGGCTTAACCCACTGAGCCACCCAGGCGCCCCATGATCCCCATCTTTTTAAGCTAACAATACTGAGTTATAACTTATAAACAATAGAGGACACAGATCTGAAGTTTTCAGTTTAATACGTTTTGATAATTTTATATAACTTGTAACTACCACCCAAAACAAGATCTAGAATATTTCTATCACCCCAGAAATGTTTTATTCTGTCTCTTTGAACTGAGTCTACCCACCCTCCCGCCCCCCCCCAAGTCAGCAAACCCTTTCCTCGTTTGTATCACATTAATTTTCCCGTTGTTAAACTTCATATAAGTGAAATCATATAGTATGGAGTGTTTTTTGTTTTTGTTTGGTCTGGCCTATTTTGCTTAATATATTTTAGATTCACCCATATTGTTGGATGTAGTCATTGATAATTCATTTTACTCCTTGAGTCATATTACATTGTATGAATATATAATAATATGTTTATCCTTTCTATTATTGATGGCTATTTTCAGTTTTTAGCTACTACAAATAAAGTGGGAATAAATTTGCTCTTTGGTGAACCTATGTTTCTATTTCTCTTGGGTTTAGACCTTGCTAGGTCAAACAGTAACTCTATGTTTAACTTTTTGAAGAACTGCCAGGCTGTTTTCCAAAGTGGTTACACTATTTTACAATCCTATCAGCAGAATATGAGGTTCCAGTTTTCTCCTGTCAATACTTAGTATCTGTCTTCTTGACTATAACCATTCTAGTCCTTGTGTGATGGTGTTTAATTGTGGATTTGATTTGCATTTCTCTGATGACTAATGATGGTGAGCATGTTTTCATGTGCTTATCAACCATCTGTATATCTTTTCAGGAGAAATTTTCCTTCCTTCCTTCCTTCTTTCCAGGTAAACTCTAACCCAATGTGGGGCTTTAACTCACCACCCCAAGATCAAGAGTTGTATGCTTTACCGACTGAGCCAACCAGATACCCCTTCTTTGGAGAAATTTCTATTCAGATCCTTTGCCCATTTTCATTAATTAATTAATTAATTATTTTTAAAAGAAGATTTTATTTATTTACTTGTCAGAGAGAGAGAGCAGAAGCAGGGAGAGCTGCAGGCAGAGCAGGCAGAGGGAGAAGTATGTTCCCTGCTGAGCAGGGAGCCTGATGTGGACTGGATCCCAGGACCTCAGGATCATGACCAGAGCTGGAGGCAGATGCTTAACCAACTGAGCCACCCAGGTGTTCCTCCTTCGCCCATTTAAAAAGTGGGTTATTTTTCATTGTATTATTGAGTTTTGTGAATTCTTCATATATTCAACCTGCAAGTCTTCTATCAGATATGTGGTTTGTCAATACTTTCTTCCATTCTGTGGGTTTCCTTGGTGGAGTTTCCAGTATGGTTGGGGAGAGAAGACATACACAGGGACTGGGTAGCAGGGAGAAGGTATGGGGGGGAGAAGAATTGTATGGGGAGGCCTAGGATGAACTGTCTGAGTTGCACGGTTGACCGCCTGACTAGTTAGTGGACTGAATGAGCTGCTCTCACATTGCAGGTAATAAGGTGGGTCATTGTATACACAGTGCCATGGGATCAGACATATATGCTAAGTGTAGGGACCTGATATCTCAGAAGACCAGGAGCATGAGTGGGATGGGGGGAGGTGGGGCAGGAAGGTCTTTCTTAAGAAAGGAGATTCCATATTGCAATCTTCCACACGACTACTGGTTTACCTTGGAGGCAGCATGATGTGACTTGAGAGCCTGATGGACTTGGGTTTAGATCTTGGTTGTAGTAGATGCTACTACATTGTGTTCTCTCCCTTCTTCCTTAACCATTTCTGATGACTTCATACAGCAATCCCCTGGGATTTTCTGCCCAAGGGCTTTCTGTTCAGAAGGCACACTGGAAAGTCTGAAAATGCCAGGAGCAGCTCTCAAACCTTAGTTTCCTCACTTGTTTGGTGGAACAGCTGTGTTGCATTCTGCACCACTGTGTCCCATAGGTTCCCCATAAAGATGCCCGCCAACCACCCCCAACGTGAACATTGCCCACGGTGGTAACCTGCTCATTATTGCACCCTGAATTGGTTTCCATTCATTTCTTTGTCTCTGCTTCCTCCACAACTCTACCAGTGTTTCCTGGGTATCATCTCTCAAAAAGGTTATTTGTACTCACATCCTTATCCCACTGTCTATTGCTGGGGTTTCCCAGAAACCCCTAAAAAATACTAAAAAATACTAGTTCTTCCATTTCTTAGAAATCCATTTTATTTCCTTGGGCAGATCACTTCACCTCTTTAAGCCTCACTTTCCTCAGACACAAATTGGGGATAATAGCACTTCACGGAATAGTCATGAGGCTTAGCATCTCACTCAGATACATTAAGAGTTTAGCAAATGCTAGACAAATCCTCTTTTAGTTTCAGTTGCTTACTGGCTTATAACATAGATACTATCCCAGACACCCTTTGGTGGACATGCCTCATTCAACCATAGTGAGGCAAGAGAAGACAAGTGGCCTGGAGCTGGCCCTATGAGTGACTGGATTCTTGCTCCCAGTTACTTACTTCCTCCTTGTAATTGACATCCTCACTGTTTGTTATGCCTTGCATCCTCTAGAGAGAGCATGTCTTCTGTCTCTCATGCATTAGCCATATGACATGCTTTGGTGAGTGGCATGTGACATTTGACATATGTGAGAAGAAGCTTTAAATGATTTGCATGATTTGGCTCAGGCTTTTTCATTCCTGCCCTCAACCATGAGAAAGACATGTTCCCCACATGTTCCCAGCACACAGTATAAACAAACAGTTATTAACTGTGTAACAGTTCTTGTGTTACATGTGTCTACATGTGTTAATGCATTTCATTGTCACAGAAAACCTAGACACAGGTTCTGTTCTCACCACCCTTGTTTTATATTTGTGGAAAACTAAGGTTCAGTAAGAACGAGTACCTTGATCAAACCACCAAGCTGGGGAAAGGCAGGCAGTCTGCTTTCTAGGTCCATATTCTTGACCACTACATTGTGCTTCTTCTCATTGTAGGTGATCAGCATGTTTGTGGACTAAAAGTTTGTTTAAATGATTGTCATCACTGACAACATTGTTCCTTTGCATTTACCCACACTCTGAAGTTGTAATCCATTGGGACAAAGATGGGCTTATGACTCTGGACCTGGATATTTTTCTGTCTTATTTGTTGGACAACTAAGAGGTCCTTCAGATTCTCCTGACTGGGAAAAAAATCCTCTGAGGTCATCAGATCGGTAGGACCCACATGAACCACAAGATATCTCCTGTGAATTCTGTGTGGATCCCAGACAGATAACCTGTAAACTTCAATGTGGACCTCAGGCCCCTCTCCTAAAGGCTTATGTAATCGCTATATCTTTCCCTAGGCTCACATGGACTCTCCACATCCCTCCTGTTAGGAGCCATTTTTTTTTGTTTTTCTTTTTAATATTTTATTTACTTATTTGACAGAGAGAGAGAGATCACAAGTAGGCAGAGAGGCAGGCAGAGAGAAGGGGGAAGCAGGCTCCCTGCTGAGCAGAGAGCTGATGCAGGGCTCGATTGCAGGACCCTGAGATCATGACCTGAGCCGAAGGCAGAGGCTTAACCCACTGAGCCACCCAGGCACCCCAGGAGCCAGGTTTGACAACGTCCTCAGGTTCCCATTCCTCATCTTATTGAGTCCTCCCCATAGCTCTGTAAATCAGCTAAAGCTTGCATTATAGCAGGGACAGAGAACAGTGACTATGTGAATGAACCAGGGACAGGACTAACAGCAGAACACAGTGTCCTGCCCTGTAGCACATGATTCTCCCCTCCTGATTGGCTTGCTAGCCATACTGTACTTCCTACTCAACCCTCCATAGCCCCTTAAACTCCCTCCCTTCTCTTCCCTCGCCCTTGCTATTTCTTGTCTGCCTTTCTTCCCTCCCACCCTCTTTCCATCCCAGCTGTGGGAGTGTGGTCCCACTCCCAGCAGGCTAGAGCCAGACAATAGGCCCTTATTCTGGGCAAAGAATCCCCTCAGTGTGTCCCACCCACGGAGGCCCCCTTCCAGGCTCAGGATGGTGTGAGTGGAGGGCACTGTGAAGGGCAGGAGCCATTGGCTGGGAGGACAGAGGATGGCCTTGGCTATCGAGATCCCATAGGAGGTTTGCAACATAAACACTGTTCACTATAAAAGCTTGTCTTTCACTCCCAGCCCCATCTCTCCAAGTGGGTCTCTTAACTGTCATTAGTTCTGGGTTTTAAAATATTTACCCTGGTCTCTACTCTCTTTACGTGTTCATCTCTGCCAATCACAGTCTCTTTCATTCTTTTTTTCTGTGTCTCTTTAAACTTCTGTCTTTCTTTTTTTGTTTTTTAAAGATTTTATTTATTTATTTGACAGAGAGAAATCACAAGTAGGCAGAGAGGCAGGCAGAGAGAGAGAGGAGGAAGCAGGCTCCCCGCTGAGCAGAGAGCCCGATGTGGGACTCGATCCCAGGACCCTGAGATCATGACCTGAGCCAAAGGCAGCGGCTTAACCCACTGAGCCTCCCAGGCGCCCTAAACTTCTGTCTTTCTATTCCTTTGTGTAGCTTGCCTGTCCTTATTTCTGGTCTTTTTCTCACTTCATCATGTTTTCTCTGTCTCTCCTATCTTCCCATGTCTTTCTTTCTTTTCAAATCGTGATCTCTCCATGTCTCTCTGTGTTTCTCTGTCTCTCCATGTTTCTGTGTCTCTATGTTCGTTGTTCGTGGCTTTCCTCTCATCTTTCTATGTCCATCTTTCCATGGATCTATGTGTCCATTCTCCTACATCCTATCTCTGTTTCATCTGTGATTTTCCATCCTGCATCCTCTGTCACTTCGGGCCTGTGGGTCTTAAGGACCTTTATCAGGTACCCTGCTCACAAAGCTCTTTCTCTCCTCCTTTCTGGTATGGTCCCAGCAGCCCCTAGGATCGGCATAGAAATTATTCTCCCCAGTTTACAGATTTGGAAGCTGAGGCTCTGGCTACTGGTACCTGGCTTCCATCTCTGGGTCTCTTTCTCCACGTTCTAGTTCTCTGTGTACTCTTGTCCTGTCCGTGCCCACCAACCACCTGATCCGGGCGTGCCCGGGAACTTAGCACCTCGGACAGTTCCTGCAAGGTGAGGGGGTGGCCAGGCCTTGCTTCTCGCGAGAGTAGGATGAGCGGCCCTAGAGGTGGCACGGGAGTCTCGCGATAGCGGCTGCTGCTGCGGGCGCTGGTGGCGCGGGCGCGTGAGGAGCCGGCCCGAGGAGCGCGCGCGCGCTCCCCGCCCCCAGCCCCGGAGCGGCTCGCGGCAGGCTCCGCGCCGCATCGCCGGGTGAAGCGCAGCGCAGCGCGGCGGCCTCTCCGCAACCGAGCGGCAGCGGCGGGTGAGTCCCGGGCCCGAAGGCCGGGAGAGGGGCTTTCCAGGGAAGCTGGGCGCAGGGCGAGATGTGGTCACCTACTCTCCAGCTTTGTGCCCCCTACGCTTCACCTTTGCAGGCCAAGCTGCTGGAGAGGTGGGGAGTCGAGGTGACCTTCCGTTTGGGGCAGGAAAAAATCATCGCAGGTGCCCCCGGGCCCCCAACCCCACCGTCCCCATTCCCGGCTCCCGCAGAGGGAACCCGGGTCTCGGGTGACGTCAGACCCCTGGATTCTGGAGCCTGGGCCTTGCGCCCTCCTTCGCCCCAGCCCCACCTGGTGTTCCCTGGAAACCAGCCTCCTCCTCTTCCTGGGGATGGCGCACGCGACTGGTGGCGGGGTGACAGTGGCCTCCTTTGGGTCCTTCCTCACAAGAGGTGACTGCCGGTGGACCCAGGCTGTGTCCCCCGTCGCTTCCTTTGGTTTGCCAACCTTTAGTCGGCGGGGGATGGGCGCAGTGGCTTGACGGAGCCTAGGCTCCACTAGGGTTTCGGGGTGGTGAGTTGGGAGTGCCGGATGTAGCTCATTCCAATATTGGCAGGAGTTGGCTATGAGGATGGGGGTGAGGTGTTTGGGAATCCATTCCTGTCCCCTCCTCGGGTAGCTCCTGGCCTGGGGGTTGGGGAAATCAAATAGAGACTCCTACTGAGAATTCACCATCTTTGGTTGTTCAGAACGGTAATGCCCCAGCTGCGGGATGTGAGATCAGCTAGGGCCTGGCAGGCTTTCCTACAGAGATAAGGAGAAACCGAGGCAAGAGTCAGTGAATAGACTTACTGGGGGAGGGGAGATTTGGATGGGGTAGAGTCAAGAGAGGGCATTCCCTGCGAGTGGTATGGGCAAAGAGGAGGGAATTAAATACAGCTGTTGGGGATGCCCGCCTGTGACCCCAGCCATGTGACTGTGCTCATGGGGTAGGGGAAGTCTGGAAAATTTTGCAGCCTGTGCTTTTCCTGTTCTACTTGTACAGGCGCAGGGACTGATGGGAGATCTTGCTTGGGGCTACACAAATCTTGCTAGCTTAGATATGACCTGGGCTTACTTGGTGAGCCTGAAGGCAAAGTCCCTAGAGCTGAGAGAGGAGGTCTCTGGTGAATGGGTCACAGAAAGAGTGTCTTAGGTGTAGCAAACCCTGTGGAGAGTTAGTGGGGTCCTGGGAGGAAAGCTCTGGATAGGGGCCTTGGGGTCTGGGGCTGTTTCTTTAACTCTTTCCCTGGCTGGCTAGCTGCCTTTGAACAAGTTGATTCCCCTCTTGGGCGGCTCTTTGCCAGCACCTTCCTCTGGGGACAAAATAATAGGACTAAGTACTTGTCCTCCCTTGAGGAAGCTGCTTGATCTAGTTTATAGAGTGTCCCTCCCAGTTCTCCATTTTCCTGTTCTCTCTCCTTCCTCTGCCTCCCAGTCCGTGCCGCCTCCCCACAGCATTTCCTCTACAGGCTGCCCTTCCTTCCCTGCTGATAGCCTGGAATCTCTGAAGGCTGCCCGGAGGAAGTAGCATACACACAGGGTTGACAGAAGTTGTGGGTTTAGCCTGACTGGAAAGGGTGGCAGGTGTTCCACTCCCACGCCTTTGGGAGGGTTTTCAAGTCTAAGGAAGAACAGGGGTTGACTGTGCTCTGTCCCCTGTCCTGTGCTGGGTGCCTCCTGGAAGTCTCATCCATCAGGGAGTGAGGAGAAGATTGGATGAGAATAAGTGCGCACTTGCTGTCCAACAACTGGTTCAGAATTTAAGCAGTGGGATGTGTGGTAGGGTTATCTGGAAAGACTTCCCAGAAGAGGTGGGATGTGAGCAAATAGTTGGACTTAGAGTTAACAGGGTCTAGAGGCCCTGGAAATCGAGGGGGTGGCTAGACATGATCTCCTGCATGAAACTGGGTTGTGGGGGAAGCAGATCAGCCTGTGGTAGAGAAGCAAAGGTAGTGGTTTGGGGTGTTTGTAGCTGATTGACACAAGGATTTGAATGCCAGGCTCAGGATCAGCAGTGGTCATGAAGAGTCATCATAGGACAGTGATAGCAGTGCCAGGAGAGTGCTGTTTTCTGAGGATGATTCATAGTTCTGGGACTTCAGGGCTGGGGATGTGCAGCTTGGGCTGGGATAAGGGGACCAGAGGTAGAGCAAGAGTGGGGAACTTCCCTCTTAGCAGCCTTGCTCTGTGCTCTGGCTTCTCCTGCACTGAGTCATCCAGACTTTGCTACACGGACCTTAGAGCCATGGGCACATGGAAACAGCATGGGAGCAAGATCGGGGTCAGGCTGGAGCAGGGTTAGAGTCTCCTCCTTTGAGTCTTACACTCTAAGTTATTACATTCTAAGTCTTACATTCTAAGTTATTATCTTCACCCCCTCCTTATTTTCATGGAGGATTTTAGTGCTGGACCAGTCTTTGACTCTATTGCCTCCCTCTACCACCCTTTCTACCAGCCACTTGGCATGTTACTACCTCTGAACTCTTAAACTCCAGTATCCTCTGAGCACAGTCCAGCTTCTGTTTTGTAAGCTTTGTGACCTCAGGGAGACCTCTAGTTCTCTGGTACCTCCATTTCCTCTGTCCCATGAGCGTGACACTTTCCATGTCCTTCCTGGTCCAAGACTTTAACCATTCTCTGGCTCGTGCCCTCAACAACCACATCATTTTGCCTGCGTGTCCCACTCCAGCAACAGACTCCTCCTCATTTTTGGACTCTATATTCAGAATGCAGAAGTTTCTGGGGGCTATCAGATACCAGGGCAGTCTGGTTCTACGCCCAGTCTCCAGCCTCACCTCTTTCTCTATTACTTGTAGAAACCCTTTCCCTCTTCCCATCAGCTCCCCATTCCATTTTGTGGGAGAAGTATCCTAAGCTGGCCTACTCTCCCAAAGCCCCCAGGGAAGGGGGTTCGGTGGGTGTATGGGAGGTGGAATTGCAGCCACGTTTCCCCATTTCTTGAATTTGATTTCTCGAATCCCAGTGGAAGGAGGGCTCTAGTCTAATGTGCCTGCTCTGTGGTATGGATGCTGGCCCTTCCTATCTCCTGGGGTCTCAGTGTCCATCAGCTGTTTTCCCCCTGTTATATCTTCACTCTCCACAGTTTTCTGTAATGCCTTCCTCCTGCTTCTAAGTATATATATTCACATATTCTATCTCGATAAACTTTTCTAACCCTATGTCCTCCTCCAGCTGCTGGTATTTTTAACCTATTGCTTTGTCTTAATGTAAAAGTGGTATGAGACCATTGTAGAAATTTTAGAAAATAAAAATAAAAGGAAAGGAAACAAATAACTTATAATCTCATTATCCAGAGATGACTACTATTCATCCTTCCGTACAAGGTCTCTCAGTGTTGTCATTGATACTCTGTATGTGTGTGTGTGGATTAAAATTTAAGACAATTTTTTTGAAAGACGAGTCTGCTAGACTGGTCCTTTCCTCCTCTCCCTTCTGTTTTCATTTCTTGGCAGCTGGCCTTTACCCCACCACTTCCTGAAGCTGTGACCTTCGAATTGCCCGATTATCCCGTGACACACCTGACTGCTTCATGGCCATGATGGTGTTGATCCAGTTAATCAGTCATAAAAAAATTGAGATAATCTGAATCACTGACATGAAAAATTTTTGAGAGATATTGCTGAGTGGAAAAACACAGGTTATAAAAGAGCATGTATAAAATGATCTTGCTTTGAGGGCACCTGGGTGGCTCAGTCAGTTTTAAGCATCTGCCTTCGGCTTAGGTCCCAGGGTCACGGGATTGAGCGCCACATCGGGCTCCCTGCTTGGTGGTGAGTCTGCTTCTCCTCTCTCTGCTGCTCAACCTGCTTATGCTCTCTCTGTCTTTCTCAAATAAATAAATAAATAAAATCTTTAAAAAAAAAGATCTCGTTTTTGTCATATATGCTAGTATATACATTAAAAACAAAAACCTAGAGGTCAGTCTGTTAAAGAGGTGACCTCTGAGAAGGTCATTTAGAAGAACTTTTATTTTCAACTTTATGTACTTTTTTTTAAAACTTGTAAATATATATATATATTTTTTAAGATTTTATTTATTTATTTGACAGACAGATCACAAGTAGGCAGAGAGGCAGGCAGAGAGAGAAGAGGAAGCAGGCTCCCCACTGAGCAGAGAGCCCGATGTGGGGCTTGATCCCTGGACCCTGAGATCATGACCTGAGCCGAAGGCAGACACTTTAACCCACTGAGCCACCCAGGCGCCCCAAAACTTGTAAATATTTTTATACAAAGCTAAAAAGCAACACATTTTCATTTTATGAAAAAACTATAAAAACTATATATGAGGATATATATATATATATATATATATATACATATATATAGTTTTTACTTAAGTTACAGTTAACATACGGGGCGCTCTTTCTCTTTCTTTTTTGTTTGCTTTTATTGTTTTAGAAGGGGGAGAGGCAGAGGGAGAGAGAGAATCTTTTTTTTTTTTTTTTTTAAGATTTTATTTGACTGACAGATCACAAGTAGGCAGAGAGGCAGCTGGGGGGGATGGGTGGGTAAAGCGGGCTCCCCACTGAGCAGAGAGCCAGACAAGGGACAGGATGCAGGGCTCCATCCTAGGACCCTGGGATCATGACCTGAGCTGAAGGCAGAGGCTTAACCCATTGAGCCACCCAGGCAGGGAGAATCTTAAGCAGGCTCCACACCCAGATCAGAGCCCAACTCGGGGCTTGAGCTCACACAACCCTGAGATCATGACCTGAGTCAAAATCAAGAATTGGATGTTTAACCCACTGAAGCACCCAAGTGCTCCATGAGGCTATATATTAAAAAAAAAAAAAAAAAAAAAGGAAGAGGAATGGAATATTTCAGTGGCTTGTAAGACTCTTGAGGATAAAGCCCCAATTCTGCCCAGGGCCTTCAAGAATAAGATGACCCAGCCCCTTCTACCTTGCAACACTATTTTTGACTTTGCTTCCCTTCCTTCACTGTGAGCTTTATTTGTCCTCTGTCCGTGCCTGGCTTTGGAGACTTCATGCTCTCCCGGTTTTCCTCCTGCCTCACTGGCTGCTCCTTCTCATCCTTTGCCAGCTCATCCTCTTTAGACTGTTTTTTTTGCTTTTGTTTGGTTTTGTTTCTGTTTTTGTATTTTTTTTTTAAATTTTTAAAGATTTTATTTATTTATTTGACAGACAGAGATCACAAGTAGGCAGAGAGAGAGGGGGAAGCAGGCTCCCTGTTGAGCAGAGAGCCTGATGCGGGGCTCGATCCCAGGACCCTGTGTTCATGACCTGGGCTGAAGGCAGAGGCTTAATCCACTGAGCCACCCAGGCATCTCTGTTTATGTATTTTTGAACAGGTAATACATTTACATGATTTTTAATTCAGAAAGATGTTCCAAGTTTCATGAGTTCTAAGATCACCATTTTGATATTTTTGAAAACATTTTAATATCTGTATCTTAAAAATTTTCGGCATCTGAACAATTACAAGTTGGCAGTGTATTTTCTTTCTTTTTGTAAGTAAAATAATGATTTATCTTAAAATTGATGGTGTCTTGGATTAGCTGGTACAAAGATACAAAGTAAAAATTATTCCTCCCTCCTGCTCCATATCCCTTGGGGAGCCACAATTACTGTTTCTTTTCTTTTTTTTTTTTTAATATTTTATTTATTTATTTGACAGAGCGATCACAAGTAGGCAGAGAAACAGGTAGAGAGAGAGGAAGAAGCAGGCTTCCTGCGGAGCAGAGAGCCCGATGCGGGGCTCCATCCCAGGACCCTGGGATCATCTGAAGGCAGAGGCTTTAATCCACTGAGCCACCCAGGTGCCCCCACAATTACTGTTTCTTAAGTATCCTATTAAACAGTGTTTGAATATCTATTATCAAATAAAAATATATTTCCCCCCCAACTTTTTATTTTGGAAAATTTCAAAGCTAAGAGAAATTTAAAGAACAGTGCAAAGGGGTACCTGGGTGGCTCAGTTGGTTAAGCATCTGCCTTCGGCTCAGGTCGTGATCCCAGGGCCCTGGGTTTGAACCCCACATTGGACCCCCTTCTCGGTGGGGAGCCTGCTTCTCCCTCTCCCTCTGCTGCTCCCTCTTGCTTGTGCTTGCTCTCTGTCAAATAAATAAAATCTTTTTTTTTTTTTTAAGATTTTATTTATTTATTTGACAGAGAGAAATCACAAGTAGATGGAGAGGCAGGCAGAGAGAGAGAGGGAAGCAGGCTCCCTGCTGAGCAGAGAGCCCGATGTGGGACTCGATCCCAGGACCCCGAGATCATGACCTGAGCCGAAGGCAGCGGCTTAACCCACTGAGCCACCCAGGCGCCCCATCAAATAAATAAAATCTTAAAAAAAGAACAATGCAAAGAACATCTGTACTGTAGGATATTTCACCTGGATTCACTAATTGCTAATATATATTTTAAAAGATTTTATTTATTTATTTGTCAGAGAGATAGAGAGCACAAGCAGGGGGAGCATCAAGCAGAGGGAAAAGCAGGCTCCCTGCTGAGCAGGGAGCCTGATGTGGGACCTGATCCCAGGACCCCGGAATCATGACCTGAGCCGAAGCAGATGCCCAATCAGTTGAGCCACCCAGGCATCCCGCCAGTTGCTAATATTTTGCAACATTTGCTTTATCTGTCATCTATTGAACTAATCTAATTTTTTTCAGGACCCTTTGAAAGTAAGTTGCAGACAAGATGCTCACCTTTAAATACTTATCACGTATCTCCTAAAAATGCTCTTGAGAGCTGTGATTTAAAAACCTAGGATCCACTGTGGGATCTCTCATGTGTCTTTAGTCTCCTTTAATTTAGATGCTCTCCTACCAATTTTTGTCCTTTTGACATTAATATTTGTCTTAAAGAATTTCCCACAGTCTGTTTTTGTCAGATTGTTTTTTTTCCTAATTTCAAATTAAATATTTGGGCAACAATACTATATAGATGATCTTGTGTACTTCTAGGTGTATCACATCAAGAGGCAACATGTCCTTTTGTCCCAGTGTCAGAAATGCTAAGTTGGCTCACTTGTTGCTCTCTTTGTAGAAGTACCTTTCCTCTATTGTGATTGATAAGTAATGGGAGGGGCGACAAACGGAGACATGCTTCTCCTCCCCAGCACCCCCAGCTGGTGTTTTTAGCACAGCCATAGCACAGCCATCAATGACCCCAGCCTATATCAGATAGTGACTTTTATTTTTATTTTTATTTTTTTTTAAAGATTTTATTTATTTATTTGACAGAGAGAAATCACAAGTAGGCAGAGAGGCAGGCAGAGAGAGAGAGGAGGAAGCAAGCTCCCTGCTGAGCAGAGAGCCCGATGTGGGACTCGATCCCAGGACCCTGAGATCATGACCCGAGCCGAAGGCAGCGGCTTAACCCACTGAGCCACCCAGGCGCCCAGATAGTGACTTTTAAAAATTGTCATTTTGTTTATATTTATTAGAAGAACATTCCCTCTCCTTCCTTTTCTTTTGTGTGTCTCCATAGACTGCGTTCTTTTCATTTATTGTGTTGTAATCCATTACTGACATGATTCATATTCTGCTCCAGCTTTGTATTTGGAAAACTTTTACCCCAAACTAAAGTTGAAGGGACATTTATATTGCTTCACCTGGACTCATACCTTGTTCACATTTCCCACATTTGCTTTGATTCTGTATGTATCCATCCATCATTTTTAATTTTCTGAGCTATTTGAAGCAAGTTGTAGACATAAGACACATTACTCCTAAGCCCATGAACACATTTTCTAAGAACAAGGGCATTCTCTTATGAAACCTCAATTCCATTATCACACCCAAGAGATGTAACATCTACCCAATCATATTATCTAGTTTCCTTTGTTATCCCAGTGATGACCCTTGTGGTGTTTCCCCCATGAATAATCCAGTCAAGGCTTAAACATTGGCTCTGGTTGCCATACATCTTTATTCTCCGTTGGTTTAGATAATCCCTTAGTTTATTTTGTACTTTTAAAAATAGTTTAGAATGTTGGCATTTTTAAAAAGATTTTATTTATTTGCTTATTTATTTATATATATGTATTTTAAAGATTTTATTTATTTATTTGACAGACAGATCACAAGTAGGCAGAGAGGCAGGCAGAGAGAGGGGGGGAAGCAGGCTCCCTCCTTAGCAGAGAGCTCCATGTGGGGCTCGATCCCAGGACCCTAGGATCATGACCTGAGCTGAAGGCAGAGGCTTTACCCCACTGAGCCACCCAGGCACCCCTATTTATTTATATTTTAAGATTTATTTTTAAGTTGTCTCTATCCTTAATATAGGACTCAAACTCACAATCCCAAAATCAAGAGTTGCTCCACCAACTGAGCCAGCCAGGTGCCTTTAGATGATGGCATTTTTTTTTTTTTTAAGATTTATTTATTTATTTATTTGACAGACAGAGATCACAAGTAGGCAGAGAGGCAGGCAGAGAGAGGGGGAAGCAGGCTCCCTGCTGAGCAGAGAGCCTTGGGGCTCCATCCCAGGACCCTGGGATCATGACCTGAGCCGAAGGCGGAGGCTTAACCCACTGAGCCACCCAGGCGCCTCTATGATGGCATTTTTTAACTGTTCAGGTCAGTTTAGTTTTTATTTATTTTTATTAGTTTTTATTACTATATTTTAATAGGCACTCATTTTATTTATTTAGAGCAGGTGCACACATGAGCAGGGGGAGGGGCAGAGGGAGAGAAGACAGGCAGACTCCCTGCTGAGTGGGGAGCCTGTCACAGGGCTTGATCCCTGGACCCTGAGAGCATGACTCGAGCTGAAATCAAGAGTTGGAGTCTTAACTGACTGAGCCCCCAAGCACTCCCAGGCCAGTTTAGTTTTTAGAATGCTCCACAACTTGCATTTGTCTGCTTATTTCTCATGATTGGATTCAAGTTAAACATTTTGGGGCAGGAATACTAGGTAGGCGATGTTGTGTCCTTATTGGTGCATCATACTGGGAGGCTGTAGTGTCTGTCTGTCCTGTTATTGGTGACATTAAGTTTGATCACTCGGTTAAGGTTGTATCTGTTAGCCTTCTTCACGCTGAAAGTGCCAATTCCCCTTTGTAAGTAGCACGTCATCTTTGGGCTGGTACTTGGAGACTGTGACTGTCCTCCCCACAGTCTCCAGTCCAGTGGTTTTGGCAGCCGTCATTCAAATCAGCAATTATAGTGATTGTGGCACTACGAGATCTTCTAATTCTGCCACTCCTATGTTTATGGCTAGCTTCTTCTATGAAGAAGAGCTCTTCCCTCTCTTTTTTAAAAATGAGAGTGTCCCTTTGGACTCATGGATTATTATTTTTTTTCACAAAGTGGTGGTACTTATTTTTGACTTTCATATTTTATTTTTTTTTAAAGATTTTTATTATTTATTTGACAGAGAGAGGCACAGCAAGAGAAGGAACACAAGCAGGGGAGTGACAGAGGGAGAAGCAGATCTCCCGCCGAGCTGGGAGCCCAGTGTGGGGCTCCATCCCAGGACCCTGGGATCATGACCTGAGGTGAAGGCAGAGGCTTAATGACTGAGCCACCCAGGGGTCTGTGACTTTTACATCTAAAATAGCACTTATTATTTTTCTTATTAAGAAAATTGTGTATATTCGTTGTAGAGAATTTGGAAAATACATAGGGGAATAAAGGCAAAGATTAAAATCACCTGTGATCCCCACCATCAGATGAAAATTCCTGAGAGCATTTTGGTGTATCATGGATTATTGTTAACATTCAGGATGTCATATGTCACTGTCATTCTTATTTTTGAGACTCTTGATTGTCTCAGATTTGGGTGGTGGTAGCTCTTTTAAACTTGTGTCTTTTTTTTTTTTTTTTTTAAATATATATATATATATATATTTGTTTGTTTTTTTTAAGATTTTATTTATTTATTTGACAGAGAGAAATCACAAGTAGACGGAGAGGCAGGCAGAGAGAGAGAGAGGGAAGCAGCCTCCCTACTGAGCACAGAGCCCGATGTGGGACTCCATCCCAGGACCCTGAGATCATGACCCGAGCAGAAGGCAGCGGCTTAACCCACTGAGCCACCCAGGCGCCCCTTAAAATATTTTTATTTATTTATTTATTTAACATAGAGAGATCACAAATAGAGCAGCAAGCAAGTGGGGGGCGGGGAAGCAGGCTCCCTGGCTTAACCCACTGACCCACCCAGGTGCCCCTAAACTTGTGCCCTTTTGACCTGCATCCATTTGTTGTATACATGCTTATCTCTGGTACCTCACAATATTCTAGGCTATCGTGGTATTTCCTTGTCCTGGCTTGAGACCAGCCATGTTTTTTAAGCTGTGAGTTCATACTGATCCCTCATTTCAAATCCAACAGCACAGGCCTCTTACTGTCCCACCTTACATATTCTCTCTCCGTATTTTAACAGTGAGAACCCAGGTCCTACAACAACCTGTACACTTGTATGTCCTCTCCTCTGGGGCACATGACAAAGCTTCAGCATCACCACACTATATAAACCTGCTTATACTGAAGCTTTCTTTCCAGTTATTTTTATCCTGGAGATATATTCTTTTAAGAGAACACCGAGTGCTCTAACCAAGTTACTTGGCCAGTTCTTTTCTCTATGTGGTCGTGTTATCAATTTCCTGTACAGTTAGCGTCATTTGCTTTTGTTTATTTCAATTTTAGGGTTTGCTTTTCTTTCTGGTGTAAGTTCTTGAGTATGGAAGAGATTATATATACAAAAAGTATGTGTAAATCTTTACCCAAGGAAATCTCACTAGTCATCCTAGCCCTTCCATCCTGTAGGTAACCATTTTTATAGTGTGTGGTTTACTTTTCCTGTGTTTCTTTTGCAAAAATAAGCAAATTTGTATGTATGTTCTTATCCCCCCCTTTTACGTAAAAAGTAGCATACTATATATACTTGTCTGTGCTTTGCTTTTTTTTTTATTTAATCATTCCACAACAATTAATAGAGATCCTCTTCATTCTTTTTTTATTTTTTATTTAAAAAATTTTTTTAAAATCCTTTTTTTTTTTTTTTAAGATTTTATTTATTTATTTGACAGAGAGAGATCACAAGTAGGCAGAGAGGCAGGCAGAGAGAGAGAGGAGGAAGCAGGCTCCCCGCTGAGCAGAGAGCCCGACGCGGGACTCGATCCCAGGACTCCGAGATCATGACCTGAGCCGAAGGCAGCGGCTTAACCCACTGAACCACCCAGGCGCCCTTCATTCTTTTTTTAAATTAAATTTTTTTCAGTGTTCCAAAATTCATTTTTTTAAAAGATTTTATTTATTTATTTGACAGACAGAAATCACAAGTAGGTAGAGAGGCAGGTAGAGAGACGGGGAAGCAGGACCCCTGCTGAGCACAGAGCCGATGTGAGGCTGGATCCCAGGACCCTGGGACAATGACCTGAGCCAAAGGCAGAGGCTTTAACCCACTGAGCCACCCAGGCACCCCCAAACTTCATTTATTTTTTTTTGTTAAAGATTTTATTTATTTATTTGACAGAGAGAGATCACAAGTAGGCAGAGAGGCAGGCAGAGAGAGAGAGGAGGAAGCAGGCCCCCTGCCGAGCAGAGAGCCCGATTCGGGACTCGATCCCAGGACCCTGAGATCATGACCTGAGCCGAAGGCAGCGGCTTAACCCACTGAGCCACCCAGGCGCCCCCAAACTTCATTTTTTATGCATCACACCCGGTGCTTCATGCAATACATGCCCTCCATAATATAGTACTCCATTGAATGATATACCATAGTTTATTCAAACAATTGCATTTAGGTCACTTCCAACATTTTCCTATTGCAAAATAGTGTCATGTTGAATGACATGTATTTATTGTTTCTTATTTGTGGGTAAAAAAGCTGAAATAGGATTGTTGGGTCAAAAGGAAAAAAAATTTATTCTCTCCCCTCCTTTTTTTTTTTCTTAAATTATGAAAGTTAGCATATTGTTTTGACTGTTCTGTGTCTTTTGTTTCCCATTGTCTAGACTATTCTATATCTGTGTCCTTTTTTTCAATGACTAGTAACTGTGGAGATCTTTTCATAGTAGTATTTTCTTTTAAAGAGCTGCAGAGCATTTTAAAAAACGGCAGAACAGCCCATTGTATGTGTGCACTGTTTATTTCCTTATCCCCTATTGCTGTGTAGATTCTTTCCAGTCTTTTGGTGTTACAAACAATGCTACAATTAATGCAGCTGTGCTAGGGGATCATTTCATGCAGGTTTCTACCCTGCCTGTCTTTTCCCCTTTTGTGGCAGATGTTGTTGGTTTTTTTTCTTTTTTTTTAAGATTTTACTTAGCGAGCATGAGGGGGGAGGGTCAGAGGGAGTTGCAGACACCCCCCACCCCCCCACTCCCCCCCCACCCCCACCGCTGAGAAGGGAGCCTGACTCCAGAATCATGACCAGAGCTGAAGGCAGTTGTTCAACCAACTGAGCCAACCAGGTGCCCCAGTGTTGTTGGTTTTTCTTTTAAATCTGTATTTGATTTCATATCACAAAGGGGCCATAAAAGATTACAACTGCCCATTTCTTTAGTTGGATTCAAGGAAATTTGACTGGAGCTCTAGGAGGGTTTTTTGTTGTTTTTTTTTTTTTTAAATGCAAAGTTTAAAAAAAACAAAGATTTTATTTATTTATTTTGTGGTGTAAGGGAGAGAAAGAGAGAGAGCACAGGAGCCACCCAGGTGCCCTCAAAGCAAACTTTTAATTGAAGTATAACACACAAGAAAGTACACAAATTGTAATCTCATGCTGGATGAATTTGCACCAAATTGACACTGTGTAATCTTCTTCCAGACTCAGGAACAGACCAGTCCCAGTACCTCAGCTTATGCTCCCTTCTTCAAGGTTAACACTATCTTGACTTCAATTTTTTTTTTTTTTGGAACCCGGCCCCCCCCAGCCTTGACTTTTGTTTATTTATTTATTTATTTTTAAAAATTTTGTTTATTTATTTGACAGACAGAGGTCACAAGTAGGCAGAGAGGCAGGCAGGGGGGGGGAGCAGGCTCCCTGCTGAGCAGTAAGCCTGATGTGGGGCTCGGTCCCAGTACCCTGGGATCATGACCTGAGCCGAAGGCAGAGGCTTAACCCACTGAGCCACCCAGGTGCCCCATTGACTTTTAATGCCTTGCTCGTGTTATGGATATTTTCTTTTCTTTTTTTTTTTTAATAATTTTTTTTTTAAAGATTTTTTTTTATTTATTTGACAGAGAGAGATCACAAGTAGGCAGAGAGGCAGGCAGAGAGAGAGAGAGAGGAGGAAGCAGGCTCCCTGCTGAGCAGAGAGCCCGATGCAGGGCTCCATCCCAGGACCCTGAGATCATGACCCGAGCCGAAGGCAGCAGCTTAATCCACTGAGCCACCCAGGCGCCCCATGGATATTTTCTTGGTAGCCACCCTTCCCTTTTAGAGGCTGCATCACACAGGTTATTGACTATCTCCTGCAGAGGACAGAAACCCCATCTGTCTTACTCTCGCTGCCTCCACGGTGCCACATTACCCATCCCTAACAAAGGACTGAAGGCAAAAGCTGGAGAGAGGGGAGGCCAGCCTGTGACTTGCCAGGTGTGTCATGTTCAGGGTCAAGGAGTAAAATTCTCTCTTTCAGAGGTCTCTAGTCTCCTCAGGCCTTCTCTGTCACTTGCCTTTGCCTCATGGGGTCGCTTCCCAGGTTCTTTTTCTACCCTTGGATAGGGTTTTCTGAAGATAAACCCAATGCCTTGAGGCAAAGGGCAAGAGTGCCTGGAAGGAGGTAGCTGGTGGTGCTGCCCCTGCTGGGCTCCTGTGGGATGTGGGAGCCCGTTCTGACCCAGGGAGCTTCCAGCCCTGCAGGGGCTGAGACAGGGTCTGGGTGATGTAGGGCCTCATCCTGCTCTGGTTTTGCTTTCCTTCCAGGTCAAGACAAAGAGGCGTGGGCAGGCCGCTGGGCCAGCTAGTGCCATCCTTGCCATCATGGCAGGTAAGGACAGGGTCATGTAGACAGGACATGCAGGTGAGCAGAGGGTGGGTGGCCCCCTTCCTAGTCTCCTTATCCCCTTTAGTTTTTGGAGGTCACGTTCTTTCTGTCCTCCCATCCCTGGGCTTTCCCTGGCTCCCCTCTGAGGTGTGTCTGTCTGACACCATCAGCCTGACACTGTCTAGCTCTCTGACCGTGGGAACCTGAGACTGAGAACCCCGAGGCTCTGGTCCTGCCAGCCATCTGACTGATAAGCAGCAGGGGTGGCTCAGTCCTTGTCCCCTCTGTCATCACTGCTCTTTAATACTCTGAGACCCTTTCCTTCAGATTTCTGAATTGTTGGCTTCCAAAGGCTCAGGTACAGAATGCAGGAGCTGGAGGGACCTTTAGAGACGATCTGGCTCAAGCCCCGCCCACCCCTCTGGATAAAACGAGAACATGGATATTGGAATGGACATGGGAACCCCTTCTCCAGGCTCACCCATCCTGCTTCATCTGCCTGGATCTGGACAGCATTTATTGTTTTCTTTCTGAGAAACAACAACACTGGCTCAGGGCCTTTGGTTACTTTGGGAACCTCCTAGCAGAGGAAGCGGGGATGGCTGGGAGGGGTTAGCAGTGTAGCCTGGGACCTCAGGGGCCGGGGGTGGGGGACCACTGAAACTAGGGCAGGAGGCTCATATTGGGTTATCGGGGAGGGGACCATTCAAGGTGATGCTGTGCCATATGCTTCACCCACAGAAAAAGTGAACAACTTCCCTCCATTGCCCAAATTCATCCCCCTGAAGCCATGTTTCTACCAAGACTTTGAGGCAGACATTCCTCCCCAGCATCTCAGCATGACCAAGCGCCTCTACTACCTCTGGATGTGTGAGTGCTGTGGGATGGGGGTGGGCCGTGGAGGGAGGAGGGGGAGAGGCTGGAGGGTGCTGGGCACCAGGTGAGGTGGGGCGCTGCAGGCCCGGTTGTCCATCAGCCTCACTTGCAGTATCTGCATGGGCCATCTCCCAGCAGCCTCCTCGTATGGGCCAACCCCCATATAGACCCCAGTTTCCCTCATCCCCCTATCCTCCACTTCCCATTCACAGAGCATCTGGATGAGGGTCTCTGTCCACAGGATCATTTCTCTTTTCTTTTTCTCCCTTCCCTTTCCCACTGGGGTGGTTTTCCAGGGAGCCAGAGGTGGCTGCCAGGACCTCGGGTTCTGGATGCAGAGAGGAATCCTTGTCTTGAAGCCACATTTGTCTTGCTTTCTTTGGAAAACTGCTCAGAGAAAATAGCATTAACTGGGGGTCGGGAGATACGGGATTCAACTGGGCTGGTTGTCCTACTCCCCAAGCAGCAGGTTCCTCACTTATAGAAAGAGGGTGTTGGCTCAGTGATCACTATGGTTCCAAGGAGTTCTGTGTTGTGTGGTCTGTACTTTTCTAAGACTGTAGAGTTCTAATGTTCTACAGTGTTGAGGTCCAAAGTGTCAAAGTCCTCGTTGCTGATGGTTGGTGGCAGGTTGGTGGGAAAGTGTCATCTTAGAGGGATGGCACTTGGCTGTCCCCAGGCTAGTCAAAGGTACCTTTAGGCGTGTACAAGGAAGGCAGGCTGACTTTCCCGTGCTGGGTCCTGGCCTCAAGGAAGCTTAGATCTGCGGTGTGACCACAGTCAAGGTCTGTCACATGTGATGTTGCCTTGAGTCAGCCCGCACTTAGCTGCCAACCTGAGGAAGTGATTGCTTGTGCCCAGAAGAGGTAAAGAATGCTATCTTTGCAGGTTCTTCATGGGGTGGTAGAAGGAGTGCAGAGATAGACAGACTCTGTTTCAAGTCCTGGCTTGGCCTTTAGTGGAGAAGGCATCTTTCTCTGTGTAACGTGAGGGCAGGAAGAGATGGGGGCAGGTGGAAGTCGGTCTGTAGATGTTGGGAAGAGAATGAAGAGGTCGCCTCTGATGGCTTCTATTTTTTCCCATCAAATGTGATGTAGAAGTGGGGATGGGAACTTTGAGGAAAGTGGGATTAGAATGAGAGCACCTTTGTGGACAGAAGGTGAGGACGCTATCCAAAGACACGCGACCCCTAAGATTTCTGGGCCATGCACAGGGTTCATTTGAGGTTGGCTGACGTGAATTTATAGTCCCACCAGGCTTCTCTGTAGGCTCCTTTCCTAGCAACGTTCAGCTCTGGTACAGATGGGAGTTGTGTTCATCTGGGGGGAGGGTGACCAAAAGACAAGGCAGGGGAGAGCATTAGGAAACATGTAATGAACTATGGAATCTAAGTGGGACAGGGAGAGAAATAGAGATGGAAAAAGCTGAGTGGCCACGTTAATGGATGTCTGTTCCAAACAGGGGGTACAATAATTACAATAGAGGAACTAGAACCAGTGAGCTAGAGAGAGAGGGATGGGGCTGGGAAGAGAGGTGTTAATCAATATAGAAACAGGTTAATGTCTGTTCTATGTAAAGAGCAAATAAAATCAGTTCCGGGAGTTCCAGAGTTCTGGGAAATTGGGGTGCAATGAACAGAGATGGAGGAAATGCAGCTGAAGTTCAGAAGAAGAAATGTTCACCCTTGTCGTAGGGACCCTGAGGCGGGTGTACCTACACAGGTGACAGCATTGTCCCGCCAGACTTGGGGAGCACCCCACTTGGCCTTGGGATCTGGGAACTCTGCCCCTGAGAAGATCTCATCCAGGAGCTGGATTTAAGGGCTATAAATATCTTCCTAAGTCCTCACTAGGCACCTGCCGGATGCTTTGCTCCCAGGGAAATGCAAATGACCCTTGAGATGCTTAAGGGCTCTATTCAGATGCCTGGTTGTTGGAGGCCAAGATGGAGGCCCACCCCCCAGTCTTTGTTTATTCAGCAGGTCTTTGTGGAGCCTTAAAGGGACTCAGCCTAATGTTTGAGGAAGGGAACATCCTGATGTCAGAAGCCCTGGGTGTGTGGTAGTGCCAGCACAAGTCTTTGAGGTTTCTGCTGACTGGGACTTGGTGATCCTGTGATTCTGAGTTCAACTAGAGTATGTGGGCACAAAGGGGTGGGAGCCTGGGTTCTGCCCCTGGGGAGCTTCTAGTGTGGTTGATGGGCTAGAATTTGTATTTGGGGAACTGTGCATGAGAGCAGCCAGGTCTGCAAGAGGTCAGAGGGATGAGACATGAATAAGGCTGCAGTATTGAAGGAAGGCTCTGTGGAGGAGGTGGCGTGGTCTGAGAGATGAATTAAATAAAGACTAAGATCCCAGCCACTGCTGCCTGCCCCATTTAAGAGCAGGGCAAAAGGTCCAACGGCTTGAAGAGATGTTTCTACAAGGCCTTTTACTTTCCACTTTTTGTGCCCCTTGCAAGAGGAGATGTTAAGGTTTCCTGTGCCTTGGTCTTGGTGGTTGCTGTGAGTCTGGGAGGGCCAGGGGCTGAGGCCATTCTTATAAGGAGAAGAACATTTCTACCACCTGGAGCCTTTGGGGCCCTTCAGTGAGGCTTGTTGGACTGAGGTTCTGGGTTCCTGCTCTGGAGACTCTGTTTGGATTTCTCAGCTCCCTAGGAATGGGTTTGGGGAGGGGAATTGGTCTAAGCTCCCAGCTTTCTTTCTTACAGTCTGTACTCTTTCTGTGTGTGTATGTATGTGTGTCTCATGTATCTGTGTGTATGTGTGTGTATTCACTGATGTGGGTTGTGGGTACGAATCTCTGTAAATGTGGTTTTCATGTATGTTTGTGTGTATCTCCCTCTCTGTGCATTATGCTGTTTCCATGTGTTTGATTGTGGGTCTGTTGAATTATGGGTGTGTGTGTGTCCATGTCTGGGTGCTCACGTGTCTCTGCATGTGCGGGGTGTCTGTGTGCATGTCTGGTGTTTGTCTGTGTGCATGCATGTGCTCCTGGGTCTGCAGTGAACAGCGTCACGCTGGCCGTGAACCTGGTGGGCTGTCTCGCGTGGCTGATCGGAGGCGGGGGAGCCACCAACTTTGGCCTCGCCTTTCTCTGGCTCATCCTCTTCACACCCTGCTCCTACGTCTGCTGGTTTCGGCCCATTTACAAGGCCTTCAAGTAAGTGGTTGGTACTGACCTCAGCTCTTAACCTTGTCTCTCTGCCCTATTTCTTCTTCTCCGTATATTTTCTCACTTTCATTTGACAGCCCCCCCCAAGTCACTTTCACTTGTTCACCCTCAGCTCAGACTGCCCAGTAGGATGTGGGCTTCCTGAGAATTCAGTGCTGGGGGTGAGGGAGCTGGGAGTCAGAGCCTTGGTTCCCTCTTTCCTCATTCCTCATTTCCTTGGGTGGGCATCACATAGAAGTTAGGCCTCTCTTAGCTTTGCCTTCCCCTGACAAAGCTGTATGTCAGATTTGCCAGTGGGGCCACCTGTGTCGGTGGAGCTGCCTGTCTTGGCATCTGTGGGGCTAGCTGATTTGGTACCAAGTGGACATCTATCCGTGTGCTAACGGAACCAGTTATCCATGTACTACGGACACTATGTGCTAATGATGTCATCCAACTCTGTGCTAAAGGGACCATTCATCCATGTACAAGTGGGGCTAACTGTCTTGGTGCCAGTGGATGTCTACCTTGTATAAAAGGGATTTTCTTTTTTTTTTTTTTTTTTAAAGATTTTATTTATTTATTTGACAGAGAGAGATTACATGTAGGCAGAGAGGCAGGCAAAGAGAGAGAGGAGGAAGCAGGCTCCCTGCTGAGCAGAGAGCCTGATGTGGGACTCGATCCCAGGACCCTGGGATCATGACCTGAGCTGAAGGCAGCGGCTTAACCCACTGAGCCACCCAGGCGCCCCTAAAAGGGATTTTCAATCTTGGTGCCAATGGGACTGTTCATCCAGGTACCAACAAGGCTGTCTGTCTTGGTGCCAATGGAGAATCCATCTCAGTGCTAACGGGGCCTCAGATACCTTTCCAATCCATCTGTATGCCAGTTAGGCTACTGTTTGGAGCTGGTTGGGTTCCATTCTTATACCAGTGGGGCTTTCTGTCTCTGAGCTTATCCATCCACGTACCGGTGGATCTAGATGTATTGGTGCCAGTAAGGCTGTCTATCACCTTGACAATGGGGTCATTTATTCTTGCCCTAATTGACCCATCTACTTCTATGCCAGTGGGACCAACTATCCATGTACCGTCCATATGAGTGGTCCATTTTTAAGGAGATCTCTCCCTATGTACTGTTGCTCACACAAGATTAACACATGGAAACTCGTGAAGATTCATGTAAACACTGTTCCATTTTTGCCTCTCAAGGCCTTTAAGTGTCTTCTGTCTATTGCGTACTCATTTAAACTTGGAAGTTCTGGGGGCTCTTGAAGACAGGGGAAGGCTTCGCCCTCTGCCCAGGTAATGAGAGTCATCTTCTCTGCTGCAGGACTGACAGCTCCTTCAGCTTCATGGCATTCTTCTTCACCTTCATGGCCCAGATGGTCATCAGTATCATCCAAGCCGTGGGCATCCCAGGCTGGGGCGTCTGGTAAGACATTGGGATGGCTGGGATGGTCCCAGGGCTGGCGTGCGTGGCACCTTGCGTGTGTCCTTTGTTTATGCCTGTGTGTTAGCTGCTTGGCCTGCGAGAGGATTCAGTGTAGTGTAGTAGACACAGGCACAGCAGCAGAGGAGTGGTTTTGGGGAGTTCCCAGGGGTGGTAGGCATCATGGAAGAACCCAAGGCCAGGAAGCCTTATGTCTGAGGAGTTTGTCTCCTGAGCCGTGGGAAAAGATTCTTTTGAAACACTGCCACAGGCCCTGTGGCTGGTCTCTTTGCATCCGATGATATGGCCCCTCCCTGTGACAACGAGATGGCTCCTGGCTGTGGTGGTGGGGCTCCCGGTTACCCCTCAACATGCCGGCAGCCCCACAGCTGGCCTCTTCCTGCAGTGGCTGGATCGCTACCATCTCCTTCTTCGGAACAAATGTTGGCTCAGCAGTGGTGATGCTCATTCCCACCATCATGTTCACGGTTGTGGCTGTGTTTTCCTTCATTGCCCTCAGCATGGTACGTGGTCACCTCAAGGCTGAGAGGGTGGCTTTGGAAAGGGGCTGTGATCTGGGACAAACCCTCCTCCAAATTACAGGAGGACCTGGAGGTCTTCCAAGGGACTCACTCTAGAATGACTTGGTGGACTTTGCTCCTAGTATACAGGGTGGGTATGGGAGGGAGGATTGGCTTCCAGGTTTTTCCTGGATGGCTGCCCCTTCCCTTTGATTAATCCTTCCTTGTGCTTCTCCTCCTACAGGTTCATAAATTCTACCGGGGCAGTGGGGGGAGTTTCAGCAAAGCTCAGGAGGAGTGGACCACGGGGGCATGGAAGAACCCACACGTGCAGCAGGCGGCCCAGAATGCAGCCATGGGGGCAGCCCAGGGTGCCATGAATCAGCCGCAGACTCAGTATTCCGCCACCCCCAACTACACATACTCCAATGAGATGTGAGCCAGCCGAGCCAACCAGGAGGGCAGGGCTGGGGGTCCGTGGGATGGGGACTCAAGCCACATTGTCGGTTGTGGTGACCAAGCAGGGTTCCCCCCTCCCTTTTCTCCTCCCCAACTTTGTACAAAGAATCAGAGTTATATATATATATAAATATATATATATATGTACATGTCTCCCCCCCTTTCCCTGCTCCTTTGGATTCTGTTCTCAGTACTCTGAGAGCTGTGGGCTGCACGTGGAGCTGTCCCGTGCGGTGGTAGCTATGTCTGTGTCCCCTTGTGAAGTAGTATGCAGTGGAGGTCTCTGTTGTTGTGGTGCTAGATGTATGTTTAGAACTAAACCAGCCCCCACCCTCCACCAGGCTGCCCCTTCTGACCTTGCCCTGGAGACCCCTTATGGACCAGGGGGAGGCATAGCAGAAAGCCTGGCCCCCTCCCCAGGGTTATGAGCTAAAACTGTCTCCACTTTCGGTCTCACTGGGAAGCAACAGTATTTAGCACTTATGGGGGTGGGTAGGTAGTAGGGTAGGGACAGGCCAGGGATCTTCCTTTGCTCCTTCCGATCTGGTCTCCTCCCCCTCCCTTCCCTCCTCCTGGTGTCAGATTCCCTGTGGCTTCTTTTTCTTGCCCAGGGTCTCTCCCATCCCCATGTGGCTTTTCTTTGTCTTTCCCAAGGCTACGTGTCCCAGTGGTATATGCTCCTGAGACTGAGCCCATTCCCAGATCAAGGAAGAAGACAGGAGTGAGCCTTAGGTGTGATGTGGGAGGCACACGGCTGGAGATGCACAGCCCACCTGTGTACCTCACTCCCAGGGAGTGGAAATGCTGGGTCATCGCAGAGCTTGGCCTACAAGGAGGGGGGCTCCTCTCTTCTCTGCCCTGCTTCTCCTCCTCTTCCCAGAGCCCCCTTGAGCCCCTCTGCCTATGTCCCTCCCCATGCCCCCAGCTGCTAGCCTACCCCCATCCCATGCTAGGTGGCATCTGTCGTCTGTGAGGGCCAATTCCATTGCCTTCTCTGAAGAGCTGGGTGGTATCCAAGTAGTTTTCAGGTGTAAAGGTACAGCTGGAGCAGAGGGAATGTAAATAATTATTGGTCCCTGAGTAAGTTCTGACTGGCCCAAAGCCACTGGGCAGGTACGAGGTATCTCTGAATGACCATTGGATTCCTGGGAGCAGATAGCTGTTCTGTGTGGGTCTGGTAGAGGGGCGGGCTCAGAGGGCTGGGCCTGAAGGGAAGATTGGAGGAGAAGGCAGGCAGGACCCAGGGAGAGGAGAGCCTGCCTCCTCCCACCCCAGCTTGCTTTTGGTCACAGAGCAGTTCTGGGCACTTGAACTCAGGGCCCAGGGAGAAGCGCATGCTTAGTCCTATCCCTGAGCACAGTAGCTGGAATGGGGTTTCAGATTAGGTGGGGTGGGAGGGGACGCCTTCTGACATTTTTTTTTTTCCCCCCAAATCAAGATCACCTACCCCCTTCTGCCTATTAGACTTGGTCTTTGGACCTTTCTCACCCCGTCAGAACCCGCTTTCCCTTGCAGGGTAGTGATTTAAGGCTACCTGGGGCTACTTGGGGCTGTTCTGTTCCAAGCATTGTGAAAATGTTGCTGGTAGAGGTCCTAACTCTTTCTGAGGCCTAGAGGGAGTGGACTTTTTTACCCAAAGAGCAGCTGCCTGTTTTCCATCCTCCCTTCTCCTGTCTGGGCTATTTGGCCTGAAAATTTTGGCCAGGCCAGCTTGGTCACTCCGGGTTGGCTCCAGCTGGGAACCCAACACCTGTGCTTCCAGGTGCCATCCTGAGCTTTGAGCTCCAGGCACTTCATTTTTCCTATAAGGGGAGCCAAGTCTTCTGAAAAGTTCTCTTCCTAATGATCCCTGATGCTTGGGCCAGAGTATGATTGACTCTCTGCTCTACCATTTTCTCTCCAGGAAGCAGTTGTCTCAGCCTCGATACCTAAAAAGAGACTCTAGGTCTAGGTTTTCTTCCCTTTTCCTTTCCCCTACCCTAGACCTCTGGCTCCCTTTCTCTTAGTGTATCTGGTAGCTCCAGGAGGCCTGTGGTAGCGCTCATACCTGTTGGATGCCACCTGCAGTCAATTTCCTGTCCTCCTTGCCTCTCTTCTTTCCTGGCCCAGACCTATATGGCCATGCCCTGGCTCTGCTCTTGGAAGGCCTGCTACCTGTGTGTGACCCAGCTTGTCCAGGCCCTGGGATGCTGCATCTCTAGGCAACTATGCACTTTCCTAGGGAGGGAACCAGTATGAGAATTGGGGGCTGGGCATGAATTCATCTCCGCTGGATGGTCTGTCTTGGGAGTGTGATGGAGGAAGGTCACTTCTGGGAATCCTTAGGTCTGGCCAGCCAGTGACCTGCTTTTGCATTTTGCTGGTGCCTACTGCTCCTCCTCGTTTCTGGGAGACACAGACCATTGTCCACCTGGCAGTTGACCTGCCTGAGCTGTCTGTCTATGGTAATTGAGTGAACCATAATAAAGGGGAACATTTGGCCCTGTGTGTCCTGCTGCGTCATGTGTCTTCATGTGGGCCTGTGTGGAGCCTCACTGTAGGCTGTGGGCATGGAGGTAGGGTGGGTCAAATGGGTCTGTGGCCTGTCGTTCCCCGGGGGCCAAAAGTCACAGACTTCTGTGTGATTCTTTCTGAGGCAGCCTTGAGTAGGCCTTGAAATTGCCACAAAGGCCTCCTGCCTGTTGGAAGGAGCTCTGAGTTGCCTGAGGAGGAAGTAGAAGGCTGGATTAATAGGGGAGAGGTGGTTTGGTCCAGGTGCAGACAAGGGCAAGGGTAGAACACCGAGGACCCCCTCCTCAGCTCTCACTGATGGAGAATGGCAGTGGATTAAGCAACCTCAGCACACAGAGCTTGTGGGGGTCTTGATGCTGGATAACGAAGAAGGCAGTGAGGTGCACCCGGTATGCTTTCTCCTGCCGCTTTTCCTTTGACAACCCTGTGCCCTCCATTTGGAGACACTTCAGCTAAGCTTATGGCCATACTTCAAGATTCACCTTGATTGACTCCTTTGAGAGGGCTTCCCTGCCTCTAGTTTTTTGGTCCTTCTGATTGTTCATGGAGGATCTTATTCTGTAATTTCCCGGACACTGATTTAGCTCCGTATTCTGTGCATTTAAAACAGGAGAGGTTCCGCAAATGTTCAGTATAAAGTGCCCCAATGATGAGCAGTGTGTCTGTGTGGGATGAGGGTGTGGTGTGAGGAGGTCAGGCAATTAGGCCAGACCCCGAAGAGGGCACCAGCACTTTTAAGAACAGCAACCGGATGTTCACGGCAGGATTCTCTCCACTGGACTACAACGACCAGAGGCAGAGAAATAGACTACAGTTCCCAGAAGGCTGCGCGACACGTAGGCAGTCGGGCGCCCTCGAGAAACTACGTGGTAGGCGGAAACAGTGGGAAGGGCGGCTGAGATATCGCGATGTTTGGGGCCGCCCGAGAAGCGTCAGGCTTGGGTGAGGAACCTAAGGGGATTCGGAGGCTGTGTCCTTTCCGCCCGGCGGTAGGGAGACGCTGCGAACTTCGCTGTCAGTCCGCGACTGTTTGTGCGTGACCTTCCTTTGGCCCGCTCGCGCGCGTGTATGTGTGTGAAGGCTGTGGGTCCGCGGGGATGTATGATCTCAGTTTCCTATCTCTGCCTGTGAAGCTCAGCTCGCCACTGTGGGTTGGCGGCTGTGTCTGTGTGGGCAGTGTCGAGCCTTTAGGACTGTACTTACCTGCCTGCCGGCACATTTGGGACCTCTTCCTGGCTCGAGTTTGGAGTGGGGGATTTGTACCTGTGTTCTCACTCCTGCTTTGTGCTGCACTGCGACTGTTCAGTGCCGTTTAAACTAGTTTAAAAGGTGGCCCCATCAGTTCCCCTTATTTTTAAAATTGGTAAAATAGAAAAAAGGAAAGCCTTGGTATGTTGGAATTATATCCCCTAGATCCGCCTAAAAGTGCTGATGGTTTTTAAAATTAGAATGAGGCTAAATTTTGCCAAAGAAAAACTTCCTACCGTCCTTTAAAGGCCTGTACCAGATGATAATCAGGAGAGATTGCTATAGTTGGGGGACTGGTGAATGTCATGGGAGCAGGGTTTTAACCCCACATCTCTGGCGGGCAGTGGCTGTAACTAGCTTGCTAGTAGGCTGTGTGTGTGACTATGATACTTAGTTAATATACAATATATAGCAATATAACAATATATTACTATATAATATGTTATATACAACGTATATTAATGTGATACAGAAATATATAATATATACAATATATATAATAAAAATATATCATATACCCTATAGTATATGTATATATCCTCAACATGTGGACCTGAGGAGTGCCTAAATGGGATTACAGAAGCTGCAGAGTCAAACATGCCTGCTTCTAGTGGCAGAGAAGAGCAGTTTTAGCAGAATTCCAAGGGCTTGAGCTCTCCTGAGTTCGTTTCCTTACCTTGGGGACAGGGATTTAAAGTGCCCTACGGCCTTTTAATGTCTTTGGATTGGGGAGCAGGGTGACATTTTGGGGAACTAGAAGTTGCTCATTATGAGGGGGACAGAGTAGAATGCATTGACTGTTGGGAGATAGGGCCAGAGCAAAAGCCTGGGGCGGGGAGTGAGGGGCTTTGACATTAAATTGAAGATTATAATCTCTTAATGGATCCTGGATCCCTGTTCCCCTGGTCTTACATGTTTGGTTCTGCTTTGTTCTAGGTCCCAGCCCCTCACTGTTCCTGTGTTGGGCAGTGTTTGTACTGTCTGGCTGTTTTTTAGCCCTAGTTCTGTGAGGCTCCACATATTCCCCTATTGTGACTGGCAGATATTCTTGAAACCTTTACTTAACTCTGCCTGCCCTAATTAAACTCAGCAGAGGAGACTTACACATCACAAGCTTGCCATAAGCAAGCTCTGGCTCTGCCCTTTTTTTTTTTTTTTTTTGAGAAAGAGAGCAAGAGAGTGCATGAGCAGCAGGGGGAGAGGCAGAGAGAGAATCTTAAGGAGACTTCATGCTCTTCGTGTAGCCTGATGCAGGGCTTGACCTCATGACCCTGGGATCGTGACCTGAGCTGAAACCAAGAGTCTCACACTTAACCTTCTGAGCCACCCAGGTACCACTGTCTGGTCCTGTCTTTCTAAGGGATAGAGAACCTTCCATTTTTCTGGTTGTGGCTTACCAACGTGACTGATGTCCTGGAAGCCTGAGGCTCAGTAATCATAGTCTTCAGCCCTTATAACCTCTCTGTGATAACTTTCTGCTCAAGAGTTCCTAGGAGTCTAGCAAAGCCCAGAAAAATCAGGCACTGTCTACAGCTATCTTGGCTGTGCAAGTAGGTGGTTCTAACAGGAACTGGCTGAAGTAACAGACTTACTAGTTTGGGATTTGATCTTTTTTGAGAATGAACATAAAGACTGCTAGCTATCACACGTCACAAGACTGTTAGGTTGAACCAGTTTGACCTTGCTTTCAAATGTTGGTTAAATTATCCACTTTCTGGTACTCAAGTACTTCTTCCCCTACTCCCAACACCCAACCCACATACACTTTTCTCTGAAAGTAGGTAGGCTTTGGTCCTTATTGGTCCTTAGCAAGTCTTGCTCAGCAGGCTAAGTTGTAAATCTTGGGCTATACCACCCAGTGTGTGGGGAAGTAATTGAAATCCCCAACATGGCTTCATGCCATAATTTTTTTTTTAAGATTTATTTATTAGAGAGAGTATAAACAGGGAGGAGCAGAGGGAGAGGAAGAGAGAATCCTCAAGCAGACTCCCTGCTGAGTGTGGAGCCCCTTACTCAGGGCTCAATCCCAGGATCCTGAGAGCATGCCCTGAGCTGAAATCAAGAATTGGCCACTGAACAAACCGAGCCACCCAGGCACCCTGTTACCTCGATTTAACTGATGGCTTTCAGTAACCTGTTTCTTAGGAATGATACCAGCTTGATGTAGAGGAGGTTTATGGGCTGCAGAGATGAAGTTCAGGCTCTGGTTTGGCAGGAGTCTCCCTGTCCTGGCACCAGTGAGCTGGGGTGGGATGGGGTCGGGGTTTGAGCTTTAGCAGGTAGGCTTCCCCAGAGAGTCAAGAATGCCTCCGTGGCCTACTGAGTGTGCTCATCAGTATGCTGGTCTGGGAAGGGGCTGGCTGATGGGCCCTCTAGACCTTGCCATGGGCTGAAACAGGCTCTCCAAGCTCTGGAGTAGACTTGTTTCTGGTTTGGGCAAGCAAGGCCCTGGCTGAGGCCTGATTTAGAGCAGAGACTGAAACAGAGCTAGCAAATGGAACTTCGGGGGAGTCTTGCTCTAGGGAACTGGTCTGTGCTTAACTCCTGCTGATTAATCCCCGGGTCTGGGCCTCTGGGAGATCTTTCTGGGCAAGGGCTCATGTAGGTGCGTGCCTGAGGCTTGAAGGCAGATACTGGGTGAAGAGGCCCTCAGGAACCAAGGAGCCTCTGGAGTGAAGGAAGAGGAAGCCCCTGTGGGTGTGCAGCCTCAGAGGTAGCCTCTGGGTGATTGAGATAACTTCCTCCTTGACGTTTGCCTTGGTTTCCCCTCCTACTGCTGATTCTGCCCATTTTGAGTCATCTCGCAGGACTCTTGTACTGAGAGCCCTTACCTCTGTCTTTCATACATTGACTCAGAAGTTTCTACTGGAAGGAGCTTCAGAGATCACCTGGTCTTACCTCTGTATTTTTCAGATGAAGAGACAGGTCCAGGGAGGGAAGTACTGTGGGCCAAGGTCACACATCAGCTCAGGAGCACAACGATGGATGGGGTCCAGGGCTCCTGATGTACCAGCTGGGCTTCTGTGCCAGTGTCCTGTGCCTCACGCCCACCCTGCTTCAGAAGGTACAGTTCATTATTCCTCCATCAGTGGTTCAGGACCTACCAGGTGCCTGGCTGTTGGTGATTAGACCTGGTCATACATTCAGGGAGATGCTGGTGGCATTGGTGGTGGTGGGGAAGTGAAGAGGGAGAGGCAAGGAAACACGGAAAAATTGGAATCACTAATTGTTACCAGGCATGTGCGTCTCAGAGAAAAGCCTATCTCAAGTGATTTCGGGTATGACTCCTGTCTTCTCAACTCATCTACAGATTCCCCAAAGGCAGTGTTGTGTCTTGAAAAATTCCTTTGCCCAGTGCTAGATGTCATTGGCCCTCAGTGATTGTTGCTGATGGAGTGGGTACGTTTTGCTGGCCCAGCTTGCAGAGTGTAGGTTTTGGTGTGTCCATCAGCTGTATTCTCTGGGGCACTCACTCCTAGCAACATCTGAGGGCCAGAGGAAAAAAACCCAAGCAGCTGGTCCCACAGGAGTGGCCAACATGCTTGTTTCGTCCTGGGCTTAGATTTGTAGAGGAGTGTCCAGTTTGAGCTCCAGGGACAGGGACAAAAAGGCAAATGTCTCCACTCCCCGGATCATCTGAGTCTTCCTGTTGCTTCGGGTTTCCCACCTCTCAGGCATCTCTGAACCCATGCCATTCAGTCCAGCGTCCTCCCGTCTCCACCTTAGGGCCTCCTCCACACTTGGCACCAGCACTACCTTTCTAAAATGAAAACTCACCTTGGCCCTCACCACCCTTCACACTGCCCTTGACCTCATTGCAACCTTACCTCCTGCCACCCCCTACCTCCCATCAAACTTTAGCCTCACTCCTAAGCTGTTCATTGTTCCCCAAACTTGCCACCCTCCTTAGGCCTCTTCACCTTTGTGAGATTTTTCCTTCTTGCATGGTTATTTCCTTCTTTCTCTGGGAAACATACTGGTCCTTCAGGACCCAAGCTGTCCTTGTTCGGGTCTCTGACTTCCTCAGACGGTTAATCCTGAGCAGCCACAACCCCCAGTAAAAACCTTCCTCACAGCACTGGGCCGAATTACACAGTACCTGACCTCATCAAATCATGTGCTCCCAGCCACTGGGGCTGCTCACCCCTCAGTAACCCCAGCATCTGGCCCAGGGTCCTCAAGACAGTTTGGTTGAACATATGAGTGAAGTGGGTGCCCCTTACTCTGCTTTTAGATTTTAAGTCCTGACAGAGCCTTGTGGAGGCCCGTCCTGGCAGGCTCCTGAGATTCGAAGCCATTAGACCCCACATGGAATCCAGTGCCTCGTGTCCAGCTGCTGCACCCTTGGTGAAGAAACAGTTCCGTGTTCTCGTTGGTGTCACTGGGAGCGTTGCAGCCCTGAAATTGCCTCTTCTGGTGTCTAGGCTTTTGGACATTCCTGGCGTGAGTATGCTTATTAGCCAGTGTGGCAGTCTGATGGTGGAGAGCTTCTGCTCCTGGGGCCAGGCCATTTTTATGCAGAGCACGGGTTTTTTTGGTTAATGATGGTGTTTTTGGAAGCCCTCCATGTGCATTAGTGTGTAGTAGGGGAGGCAGGAGACAGTCTAGTATAACTGAGAGCTAGATGAGAGGGTGTGGACAGTGTGAGGGGAGACTTGGAAAGGAACACTGTGCTGAATGGAGGGTTTGGGTTCCCATATGCTGACCCTGGTTCCCTGAGATGCTGGTGTGGGAGGAGGCTGGCTGGAGACATGGAACACATTTGCAGTGTCCCCTTGCTGCCTTGGGTGCCCCACCCCCACTTCATCTTGAACACCGTGGCTCTGTTCTCCCTCCTTGTTAGATACCGTGGCTGTCCTATCTGCCTAGATGCACTGGAATGTCAGGGGTACCTTGTTGCCTGCAGCTCTGGTTTCAGACTGCTCCTTCAGGTGTTCAGAGATGCTGGGGCACCACAGTGTATTGGGGGTGAGGGAAACCTCCATTTTGATCAGTTTTTTATATATATATATATATATATATTTTTTTTTTTTAAGATTTTATTTATTTATTTGACACAGAGAGATCATGAGTAGGCAGAGAGGCAGGCAGAGAGAGGGGGGAAGCAGGCTCTCTGCCGAGTTGAGAGCCCGATGCACGGCTTGATCCCAGGACACTGGGATCCTGACCTGAGCTGAAGGCAGAGGCCCAACCCACTGAGCCACCCAGGGGCCCCTATATATATTTTTATATATTGAGGTCCTGGGGCAGATTTTTCATCGGGAAAAATTCAAGGCTTTAAACAATGCGAAAGCCAGCAACTACTGACCTCATTTCCTTGTCTGGTCTTCAAGGTCTGTTGAACTCCCACTGCCTACACTCCGCTCGAATGGCCCTTGCTTTGACCTGGCCCCTGCCAAGCTGTGCTGTTGTCCTATTCCTCTGCCTCTCTAAATTCTGCACAAACACTTTACAGGAAAACCTTCCTGGCTTGCTTCAGCCCATGTGGCATTTTCTTCTTCTTTTGAAACTAATTTGATGAGGGTCACCTGACTGTCTCAGTAGAGTATGCGACTCTTGAGCTCCAGGTTGTGAGTTCGAGCCCCACATTGCGCATAGAATTTACTTAAATAAATAAAATACTTAAAAAAATCCCCAACTCATTTGATTTTTTTTTTAAAAGATTTTATGTATTTGTGTGAAAGAGAGCTCAGAGGGAGAGTGAGAAGGAGAAGCAGACTCCCTGCTGAGTAGAGAGGCCAAAGTAGGGCTCTATCCCAGGACTCCCAGGATGCTGAGATCATGACCTGAGCCAACGGCAGAGGCTTAACCCACCAAGCCACCCAGTCACCCTCATTTGATGTATTAAAGAAAAACCTGAGATGGGCTGTAAGGTGGTAAAAACAGGGTTTATTCAGAAAAATTATCACAATAAGGGAAAGAGACCTCAGCAGAGAACTGGGCTTGATTCCAAATACAACAGGGAAAAGTGGGGGTTTATAGGAAAGGAGCAGATGGAGGGCAGTGGATGGAAAGTTACTAAGAGGAAGTATCAGGAGTAAGGAGGGTTCTGGCTAACTGTCCTGACAGGATTCTTGGTGCAGGCAGGCCAAGGTGACCCGTCATCACGTGGGGGTTATTGAGGGTTGAAGAGCCCTATGAGATACCCAGGCTGATCAGATAGCGAGAGTGGGGGATTCTGGCCAAACCTGCTTAACAGGAATCTTGCTCTTAAGGATCAGGCCCCAGGATGAGCCTAGTCAAAAAAAATGGTGCAGAGAAGCCTGAGTAGAGTTTGGTCTGGGAGAGAATCTTGAACAGGGTGTGGGGAATCTTAGGTTGGCTTTGACATTGCTCGTGCTGTTGCACATTACTTTGGTGTAGTGCACTGCTGGGGCCCAGGCTGCGCTTTCCCTTGCTATCTGTGCGCCACCTTATGTGGTTGCACAGGTGCTTGTACCAGTGTGTCCAGCAGGGGGCAGTGCTCCCCTGCAGATGACCATGTCAGGGCTGAAGGCAGGGGTGAGCAATCTCCCCCCACCCCCTTACTTTCCCCAGACTTACAGTGAGAAAGTCAGCCCTTCACCCTACCCCTCATACTGCCACAGCAATGAAGTGGGCAGCCAGGGATGCCACCAGGCCAGAAGGGGGGAAGGAGGTGAGTCTCGTGCTCTGTGGCCTGGGCCCTCTCCCCCGCAGGCCCAGTAGGAGCTGGCTCCCTAGACCCATGAGACCGGGAGGCCTGGAAGCCTGGAAGGGCTTGTTGCAGCAGTGACAGCCTCTGTCCCCTTGGGAGGGAGGGAGCCATGCAGTTCCCTTTTCCCATAGCCCCAGAGCAAGTGAATTTCCGGACTGGGGGTGGGTGGGGGCAGGGTGTCCTATCCCAGGAAACAGATGGGCAGCCTCAGAGCTGGGGGAAGTGGCAACTCCCCCATTTCCTGCCTCCCGTGCAGCCTGTATTTACAGGGGTGTGAGGAGGCTCTCCAGCCCACCTCAGGCCCTGGCCTTCTGAAGGGGACAGGCCTTGTCTGGAACAGGAACTTGGCTCTCCCTCTCTGGCTGGAGTCAAGCTGAAAGTCCCGCAGCCAGAAGGGCACTGACCTAGGAGGGAGGACTTGGAGCCTGCTTTTCTAATTTAAAATAAAGGTGATTACTGCCACCCATCCCCTCAGGCTCTTGTCCAGGCTTGGGGAGGGGACACAAAGTTTGTCATCCTGTGCCAGTAGCTAGGTACAGCTCCTGGCACACAAAAACACTTGCCAGTGTTTGTTTCCTGTCCTTCACCCTCTCCTTTCCCCTTATGTCCTTTGGGCCAGCCACATGGGGAGGGGAAGGGGTTGTTGGGGTTGGTGAGACAGCCCATATTAGGAGAGCTGTGGGAGTCACAGTCCATCTGCTCCTGTGGAGGGGCCTGCTGTCCTCTCACTTCTTGGCCGGCTCATCCCGCAGGTAGAATGGTTCTCCAGGGAGCCTGGGTTTGCTTGGTAGAGTCCTTGTGAGGTGTTGGCAACCAGAGGGGGGTCCTTGCTTGGCCTGATGCCGTGGCCTCCCCACATCCCTGATGGTACTGATCACCCCATTGCCCTCTTTTTCTGGGTCACCCGCAGGAGCAGTCTTTGTCCCTTGGAACGGTCCTTCTCAGCTGTTTGCCTCCATCATGGAATCACACGCTCAGGGCTTTTCTGAGCTCCCGAGGCATTTCTAGATTTGGACCTGCAGATGTGCAGCTGAAGGCTGGGCCCCGGGGAGCTGGGTGATGCCACAGATCTGGCCCATAACTGCAGGTGTACCTCATCTTACCGTGCTCTGCAGGTACTGAGGTTTCTTACAGATCGAAGATTTGTGCCAGCCCTGCGTCAAGCAAGTCTCTTGGTGCCATTTTTCCAACAGCATTTGCTCACTTTGTGTCATTTTTTGGTCATTCTCCTAATATTTCAAACTATTTGATTATTTGTTATGGCGATCTGTGGTCAGCGATTACAACTTGCTGAAGGTTCAGATGATGGTTATCCTTATTTTTTTTTTTTAGCAATAAACTATTTTTATTTTTATTTTTATTTATTTTTGTTTATTTTAGGGAGGTGGGGGAGGGGCAGAGGTAGAATCTCAGGACCTGGGGGCTGGATCTCACAACCCTGAGATCCGAGATCATGACCCAGAGTGGGATGTTCAACCGACTGCACCACTGAGGCGCCCCACAGTAAACCACTTTTAATTATTAAGGTATGGTCAGAAGTGGGGGAGGGAGAGTGAGGAGTTCTCCAGCCTGAGAAGGCACTTTGACACTGAAAAGTGAGCCGCTTCATACCGTTACAGGGATTTATTCAGGGGAGCTTGCTGAGGAGCGGGAGGGCTGGCGGGCTGGCTGGATGACTGGCTGGCGGTGCAGGCGCCCTGCGGCTCTTCTCTGCCAAGTCGGGACCTCAGTCTACAGCTTTTATGGAGTGAAGGGCACGGGGAGGTCAATGAGTCCTTCTCTAGTGTGGCGGTGTCTGTGCATCCCTTCAGGGAAGGTCAGAACAAACATTCCTGCATTCTGGTGAGGCAGACATTACCCAGCACAGGGCCTGAAACACGCCGTCTGGAGGGAGGGCACTGCTCGGGCACGAACACGGTGGAGGGTCTGGTATGGGGTTGGTGTTGTCGGCACCCCTCCAGGTACACTTGCTGCTTTCTTCAGACAGAATGCTCTTGTGCATGTGGGAGACTACAGTATGGTGCAGTATGGGACGGTATGACTTTTATATGTGCTGGGAAACCGAAGAACTTACTTGGCTAGTTTTATTGTGATATGTGTTTCATTGCAGTGGTCTGGAACCAGACTCGCAATGTCCCAAGGTAGGTCTCTATTCCTCACTCACTGGTGTGTCCAGGCATCCCAGGGCAGCCGCTGGCTGGAACCAGGCCAGGAAGACTGTGGAGGGGTGCAGGAGAGGGGTGGATGTGTCCTCAGGACTCACATGCCAGCCGGTGGGCAGAGAGACCACCACCACGAATCCTGGGACGCTTTCTGTAGTGGGGGAAGTTTGCTAGTGGGGGCCTGCTGTACCTCAAGAGAGGCATCCGCATAGAGGATTTCTCATGCCGCGATTCTGGGCGACTCAGGTCTTCTTTATGGCCTTGGTCTTCTTAGTCCTGCAGGGAAGTGGGGGTGGGGGTGGGGAGGGTACTAAAATAACCCTTCTCCAAGGCCTATTCTGGCACTAGTGGTCGAAGATTCTAGATGCGAGGCCAAAAGGAATAGATCCTGAAGGCATCCCGAGAGAAGGTTCTGGGATGCAGGAGCGTCAGGGCGTTTGCATTTCCACAGTTATCATGGCACTGGGAGGCGGTTCCATCTGGGCATCCTCTCACTTTGGGGAAGAAGACACCTTGCTAGCTTTTGCCCCGGCGGGGGTCAGCAGGGGTACAGCCAGCTGGGGATTTCTAAAGGTGGAGAGAGTCTCCCATCTGGGGAGCTGGCAGGACAAGGTTAAGTTTCTTTCTTCTTTCTTTTTTAAAAAGATTTTATTTGTTGGAGATAGGGAGAGAGAGCAGGAGCAGGGGGAGGAACAGAGGGAGAAGGAGAAGCAGATTCCCTGATGAGCAGGTGGTGGGGGGTTGCTCGATCCCAGGACCTTGAGATCATGACCTGAGCTGAGACAGACACTTAACCAACTGAGCCACCGACGTGCCCCAAAGGTTAATTTCTAGAATGCCTGTCAGGACCTTCACCGTGGTCAAGGGTGAGGGAAAGAAGGTCCCACTCATATGCAGTATGAAGTAAATTCAGCTTCTCTGGAGAACCATTTGGCAATGTCTAGAGAGAAAGTGTTCCTAGCCCTTGATTCACCCACAGGTTTGACTCCTGTAGGGCACAGAGATTCACCGTGTGTATGGGGATGTTCATGATAGCATTGCTTAGCGTTTCAGAACAAAACCAAAACTGGAAATAAAATGTCCAAGGATAAAGAGCACTCTGGTGCAGTTTGGGTCCAGCCTTGTGAAGGATTAAGGCAGCGATTCAGAAGGCCTGGATCTTGGTGTTCATGCGATACAGTCCTCAAGATAGAGATGAAATGGGCCTGGGACAGGAGTTGGCAAACCGGGACCAAGAGGCCAACTTTGGTCTCGTTACCTGCTTTTGTGCTTTTGTATGGTTTGTGAGCTAAGAATGCTTTTTACATTTTTTAAGTGGTTGAAAAATTAAAAACAGTATTTGGAGACACATAAAATTATGTGAAATTCAAATTTCAGTGTCCATAACGTTTTTGCTGGAACACAGCCCCATGTTTATCTAAGTATTGCCTAGGATAGCGGTCTCGCTACTACAGAGTCGAGTAGTTGTGTCAAAGCTGAAATAGTATCTGGTCCTTTAGAGAAAATGTATGCTGACCACTGGCATATTGAATGGTTCCTTTTATATGTTCACATATCTGAGTTACTGCCCACGCATTTTCCTCTGGAGGTAGTCACCTTTGCGTGGGAAAGGAGGGTGGGAAGGGAGACTTGGATTTTGTATCATTCTGTTCGATCTTCATTTTTTAACCTCTGTGTGTATTTATTTTTAAAGTCAGTGGGACTCTTGGTGGGAAAATTATAGAACATTCTTTGTAACTTTATGCTTTTTTTTTTTTCTTCTTTTTTTTAATGCTCACTGAGAAAAGGAAGCAGGAGAAACAAGGCCTGGTTTGAGGTTTTCCTCTCTTTCTGGGCAGGGGCTACCTGCCTACCCTGTGGTCCTGTTGTGGAAACTGGTCTGTTCAGCAGTGCCGCTCTGAGGCATTTACTTAGGTTTCTGCTTGTTTGGCCAGCCCCTTCGGTCCCTGACCAGCTCCTCCAGGGAGTGAACTCTGTATTCTGCCTTTCGAGTTCCATTCTTGAGAATTTTCTCTAGGTGGGGAAGGGCACAGAGGGATTGGCAGCTCAGTCCTGCTTGAATGGCAGGAAGGACTGTTGAGACCACAACACTAGCTCCCCCAGGAGGCCCACTGGGAGGCTGATGGAGAATGGTTTTCCCCACAGAGCCTGGTGGGAAAGGGCAAGAGGGCTGGGACGGCATCGTGAGCTGGATGGGCCCCTTGAAGGCCTCGTGGTTTAAATGTCTCATGGCTCAGACGAGGAAACCAGGGCCAAAGAGGAAGAGGGATTTGCCCAAGACCTGCCATCCTCCCTCCCCTAGCCAGTGAGCTGGCAGAACTGGTGCTTGGGGCCAGGTTTCTTGACTCCTGTCAGCAAGTGAACTTGAGGAGCTGGGATCTGGAGCATAGGCATTCTGTGCTCAAGCTCATCATGGCTGTGAGGATGAGAATTTCCAGGACACTGTGGACTCTTACCTGGTTCACCTTGCTTCACAGTCAAGGTCATATATACCGCACCTACTTGTCAGACTGAGTCCTTGCTGAGGGGAGCGTTCGTATCTTACCAGCTGTGATCCCCACGTATATGTAGGCTCAATAAATGTTTGACAAGTCAAGACATTGGGCACCTGGATGGCTTAGTCAGTTAAGCATCTGCCTTCAGCTAAGGTCGTGGTCTCAGGGTCCTGCGATCGAGTCCTGTCAGGGGCGGGGGCTCCCTGCTCAGCAGGATGTCTGCTTCTCCCCTTCCCTCTGCCACTCCCCCCTGTGGCCCCCTTGTGCTGTCTCTCTCTCTCTCAAAGAAATAACAAAAAAAAGTTTTTTTTAAGATTTTTTAATTTACTTATTTGACAGACAGAGATCACAAGTAGGCAGAGAGGCAGGCAGAGACAGAGGAAGCAGGCTTCCTGCTGAGCAGAGAGCCTGATGTGGGGCTTGATCCCAGGACCCTGGGATCACGACCTGAGCCGAAGGCAGAGGCTTTAACCCACTGAGCCACCCAGGCGCCCAAGAAATAAAAATTTAAAAAACATTATGAGCTGGAACATTATGAGTTGGGACACCCACTCAGTCAACCAGAACCCCTCAGGAATTTGTTAATGAGGCCGCCTCCAACACAGCTCCCCACCCTATGTGCTGACTCCTCTGGGCACCAAGAGTCCTTTTTCCTAGAGTATACCCACCACCCCCAAGCTCAGGTTCGTGCCAGGGTCTGGGCTGGTTCCCAGGCTCTGGGCACAGCCACTGTCCACACTGGTCAGTTTAGTGTCAGAGGCCTCTGCTGTGTATGCTAGCCCAGAGGCCTGAGTCATCAGAGCTCCAGGTTCCTTGCCCTGTGGCAGTGCAAAGCATGGCGGGTGCTTCCTCTTTGGAATCCTCCGCAGCCCCCGTGATGTTGTCATCTCCTGCCGTACTAGAAACACCTGCTCTTTTTGGGCCACTCAGATGGAGGTTCCAGCTGTGTCTCTTCTTTCCTTATATATGCTAGAACTGTGCTATCTAACATAGTAGTCATTAGCCACATTTAAATTTAAATTATTAAAATTAAACCAAAACTTCAGTCCCTCAGTCATATTAGCCACACCTCAGGTGTTCAGTAGCCACATGTGGCAAGTGGCTGCTGTACTGAGCGGCACAGATGTGACATGTTTCTGTCACTGCAGAGTTCTGGTGGATAGTCCTGTAGAGAACTGGTTCTCCCCTCGGGCAGCTCTGTGTCCCAGGGGACATTGGACTATGTTCAGGAACGTTTTTGGTTGTCATACTTGGACAGGGGTGCTACTGGGTCCCGGTGATAGGAGTTAGAGGCCAGAGATAGGGTGGGGGGGGACGTTCAGGTCATGGGCTTTGTCTCATCTGATGACTATGAAAGTGCTTCTCCCCAAGTTACTTTGGTTGTCTGCCCCAGAAGCAGCCTGGGCCAGACTAGGCCTGACAGCAGATGCGGAGGTATCACTCCCAAATCTGTTTCCATTTCTCCCTCCTTGATTCTCCAGGAACCGCAGATGGGATTGCTAATGTACCTTCAGCAGAGAAAAGGAAATGAGACTTGCCAACTGGTTTCCGGAAGGAACGTTATAAATGCCAGGCCAAATGCAGACAGCTTACACGATAAGGTCTGGCCAAGCCTTGGTCATGTCACACAAAGAAGTTCAGGTTTTAAATATTAGATATTAAAAACTCTTGGCAGGGGTCTCACCAGGGGACCAAGCACAGAGCTGCCTTTCAGGAACTCTCCAGTGTGTGGGAGCTTGTTTTAATCCCAGCCCTGTTTCTATCAGGACCTGTGAGGGGTATAAGAAAGCCAAAGCAGGTTCCTGCCCTTAGAGTTTTCTGCCCTGACAGAGCCCCCTTGGTATTTGCTAGGGGAAGGGTCAGGATAAATGAATAGTCTGAATTATTTAGTATTTCGGAAGGTAACACAACATGTCCTTTTTTTTTCCCTTTTTAAGTATATGTGCTGCCAAAGCGAGCACTCCTCTTTTTTTTTTTTTTTTTTTTAAAGTGTGTGCAAACCCAGGGCCTAGTCCTTGGCTCCCAGGACATTTGGCAGAGTGAATGAAAACGAAAGAACAAAGCCCATAGGGCTGATGAATTAGATCAAGTGACATCCCTCTAAAACCAGAAAAACGGGCTTGGGCCTGCTGGACAGCACGAGGGTCAAGTCACTGCCAAGAAGAGGTAGCTGCTTCAGTGGGGTCAGGGGACGGGCATCAGGAAGGATTGGCTCATCACATACTCTTCACATTACTCTTGAGGTAAAGACATTGGCCCCAGGAAGCTCCCTGACAATGACTGTGTAACCTGGGAAGGTAGCCAGAGAAGGATGGACTTAGAGTCTGAGGGGAAATGCTCAGAGGGAAGAGTTCAAGCAGGGGCCCCCGGTGGGAGGCTCACCTAGATCTGTGGTTTGAACTCTCTAGGGGCTGGGGGAGGCTCAGGCCATGAGGGGGATGCAGGCAGAGGTGAGAGGGAGGAGAGCCCATACCAAACTGGGAATATTTCTCACTAGCCCTAGGCATAGTCCTTTGGAGAACTGACAGGCAGTTTGGAATTAGGGAAAGCAGGGGAACTAGATCTTCAGGAAGTAGCTTTCAAGATTTCAGAATAGAGGATGAACTGGAATATTCTTTTTTTTTTTTTTTTAAAGATTTTATTTATTTGATAGAGCATGCACAAGCAGGGGAAGTAGCAGGGAGAGGGAGAAGCAGGCTCCCTGCTGAGCAGGAAGCCTGATGTGGAACTCGATTCCAGGACCCTGGGATCATGACTGGAGCCGAAGCAGATGCTTAACTGACTGAGCCACCCAGGCACCCCTGAACTGGGATATTCTTTTTTTTTTTTTTTTTAAGATTATATATTTATTTATTTGAGAGAGAGAGAGAGAGCTTGAGAGGGGGGTGGGTCAGAGAGAGAAGCAGACTTCCCACTGAGCAGGGAGCCCGATTCGGGGCTCGATCCTGGGACTGCAGGATCATGACCTGAGCCAAAGGCAGATGTTTAACCTACGAAACCACCCAGGTGCCCCTGAACTGAGATATTCTTGTTCAGGGTAGTTGGGAAGCTCGTAGAGACGAAAGATAGCGGTCCCCATGAGGAAGAGAAAGCAGTGTCCAGAGACCGATGTGTCTACCTGGGAAGCTCTCTGATGAAGGAGATTGGAAAACAGTTAAATGGAAAGGAAGACATGTAGCTAAAAATGGAGGTAAGAGCATGGCCCAGAGGCCACCCAGAGTGAGCAGAAGCTTGTCCTGAAACTCAGGATAACCAAGGGCTGTTACATACATTTGGGAAAGGAACAAGGGTTATGTCCCATTTTGTTTCCGTCTTTTGAGCTTGAAAAAGCAGAACAAATGGTGATAGAAGGGACTTGAACCCAAGTTGGGCAGCTCATCTCCTGGGCAAATTTGTTTGGTTGGTGGCCTGCAGGATGGGTGGGAAACAGCAGAGGGCCTGGGAGCTAGAGAAGACACATCTCCATTTATCAAAAAGGCAAATTACCATATACAGGGTCTGTGAACACTTAGAAAAGCTCTTAGAAACTGGTAGTCACTGGGGCTTGATCAGGCTCATTGAGAACAAGGCCTAACAATTTCAGGGTTTTTGTTTTTTTGGACATCAAAGTACTTCTGGGGGGCACCTGGGGGACTCAACTGGTTAAGCATCTGCCTTCAGCTTAGGTCATGATCCCAGGGTCCTAGGATTGAGCCCTGAGTCGGGCTTTCTGCTCAGTGGGAAGCCTGCTTCTCCTTCTCCCTCCTGCTTGTGTTCCTTCTCTCGCTGTCTTTTTCTCTGAAAAATAGATTAAAATCTTAAAAAAAAAAAAAAAAAAAAAAAGTTCTGGGTTGAGGTGAGGCCCTTATAGAGTCTTAGGATCTGGACCATCTGATGGTGATGTCAGCATGTTAAGCCCTGAAAGATCCCATTTTGGGAGGGTTTGTTCTTGATTCCTTCCCACCTCTCACCCCCACCCCCATGGACCTTAGGGAAGAGCTCTGCTCTTGTCTTTGTTCTGTTCCTGATTTGGTTCATGTCTCGGGGTGGGGGCGGAGGGCTCCTGATGGTGGTGCTGGCTAAGAGCGGGACTGAGATCTTATGAACTCTCTGTGGGCTACGTCTCAATGTGGAATTTACCAGGGAAGTGTGACAGACTGCAGTTGGGACCAGAAGAGTATCTATGCAGGTACAGGCTGGGGTTTGCGGCTTAGCAATGTGGTGAGGAACTCTTTCGAGCTTGCTGATTGCAGACACCCCCACCCACCCGTATATGTCAGCAGGAGGGTGTGGCCTCCGGAAGAGGTGCTGTGGGCTCAGGCTCCATAGACAGACACTCAGTGGGTACCAGGGACATGACTCTCTGGTCCCCTGATCCTGACCAATGGCACTAGGAAGGCAGAAGAGATGGCTCCTGTCTCTGACTTCTTTATTTCTGGGAGATTCCATTCCATTTCTTGTCTTTCTTTTTAAACATTTTATGTATTTATTTGACAGACACAGTGAGAGAGGGGAACACAAGCGGGAGAGTGGGAGAGGGAAAAGCAGGCTTCCCGCTGAGCAGGGAGCCCGATGCAGGGGTGGATCCTAGGACCCTGGGATCATGACCAGAGCTGAAGGCAGGCACTTAATGACTGAGCCACCCAGGCGCCCCACCATTTTTTCTTAACGTTTTATTTTTAAGTAATCTCTACACCCAACGTGGGGCTTGAACTCATGACCCCCAAGATCAAGAGTCACATGCTCCACTGACTGACCAGCCAGGTGCCCCAGTATATCCTTTTGTTTTAAATGTGTCTTTTTAGACACGTTTTGATATGATTGAGGATATGATTAGACACGTTTTGATTTGATATGATTTAGACACGATTTGATATGATTTTTAAAAATTCAGTATGAGAGTCTGAATTTTGATCAGGGAATTTAACTCATAATATATTACTGTCGTAACTGTTATGTTAGGACTTAGCTTCTGCTGTCTTAATACCATGTCACATACTTGTCGTGTGTTCTCTCTGCTCCTTTTTTCCCTTTCCGATCCTTTATTATGTAGCTTGAGTTTTCTGCTGGTTTGAGAGTTACCTGTTCTTCTGGTTACCTCTAACTTACCATTCCCGTCTTACCTTGTCACTGTTTTGTATCTTGAGAGTCTCAGGACTACCCTGCCTCCCTCTGCTTTCCCTGCCTTTGCTGATCCTGTGTCATCTCCAGGCCTGGGTTCTGTGGAGAGAAGGCAGCCCTCTTCAGCCGCCATCTTGTTCAGAGCTGTCCTGGAGGGGCCTCCAGTGCTCAGTGGGGGTTTGGTTTAAATGACCTTTAAAAAGGTCACTGAGGTTTTGTGCAAGTTCTGGGGATGGTAGATTCTAAGGGAGAGTAAGGGAGAGGGGACCTGTCTGAGAGCTCTCCAGTGGAGCTAGGAATAGCAGACCTTCTGAAGTACCACATTCTGCTGCTCCGAGACATCTGCTTCTGAGCCCCAGCTTCACTCTTACGGGCTGTGCAGAATGCAGGACAGGCAGGACACAGATGAGGAGGGGGGCCTCCGTGAGACCATAGGGAGGGATGGGGCTACTGGGAGTTGGCATGGGCATGCCCCATCTCAAGAGGTAGCCATGACGCAACACCGCCATTATCAAGGAGGAGTGTGGGCTCCAGAGTGCCAGAGTTTTAGTTTTTCAAGAGAAGCCAGGAAATTGGATTTTCTTTGTGAAATCTCCCGATCTGTATATATTGGCTCAAAAATGTTTATAACCTCATGCAGGCCACGAAGCACGTCTGCAGGCTGGATCTGGCCTACGTGCCACACGGGATTCCTGTTCCAGCCAGCTGATGAGTCTGTCCTTGTCATCCTTGACTCTTCCATCTCCTGGATAAATGTCCCCTAGAGATGTGATTTTCTATGCCCTTCCCCTCCCAGCCACTTCCTCAGAGCTCTTTTCTCTGCCAGCGTGTTAGATGAACATGGCACTTTACAAATAATGGCAACTGGTTAGTGCCGTCCGCACTATGGTGCGCTGTTTTTCACGGCCGTCTAGTCTGCCAGGCGCCTTAACCATTCCCCTGTTTGCATTATGAATTACTTGTGACCGAGGAGTGTGAAAGTAAACGTCATTCTTGCCCCACGAGTGTAGGATGGACGGGTTTAGTTTTCCTTGAGTCTGTCTGCAAGTAGAGCCCACGAGGCCTTGTTCCTAGAAGTCCGAGAAGGGACTCTGCCTTGTGTTCTCGCCGGGGCATGCGGCAAAGACTGTGTGCCAAGCCCCAGCGCCCAGTGCCTTGGCCTGCAGAGGGCAGGGTTGCCGTGTGGGTTAGAGCTCAGGACCTGTAAGCCTTTTTGGGGGTGGCCCCTCTTTGCCCTGCATTCCTTCCTGTCTGCCTCTGCCTCTAGAGCTGAGTGGCAGGAGCCTGCAGCTTTATATGCACTGGGCAGTTGGTGACTCATTCCTCAGCAGCCCCTCAGATAGGGAAGTGAAACGGCCACATCTGGTGGGGGCTGACCTTTGGGTGACATCGGAAGTAGCTATGCAAACGTGGGGCTCACTGCCGAGGAGGGAGAAGTCTTTTCCACAGCACTTGCCTGGCCTGGCCCCGTGTGGCCTCCAGGCCCGTGGCTTTGGTAACAGTTTCCTTTCCCTTTCCCTCCCCGCCTCCATTTTTCTCTCGGTGACAGCTGGAAGTAGCAGTGGTCACAACTGAGAGAGCCAAACATTTCTACAGCCCCCAGGACATTCCTGTCCCTCTCTACAGCGATGCTGATGAATGGGAGGTCAGTGCATGGGGGCCCCAGGGCCGAGTTCTCTCTACCAACAGGGCAGGAGTGTCCTCCCCACAGCCTGTGGTCCCAGAGGCCAGAGCAGACGGGCCAGGCTCACGTCAGTGGTCAGGGCCCTCTGGGCAGAGGCAATGAGGAAAACATCTGTCTAGCTTCTGGCCTGCGGGAGGCCCGACGTCTCCTCCCACCCCAGGCCGAGTTCAGCCCTGGCCCTGGGCCTCAGGTTGAGTGTCCTTGTACTTATCTGGGCTGATGAAACCACAGAGGAGCTCTGTTCCCACCACCCTTGTCCACGTGGCTCCCAGTGTCAGGGCTGTCGAGAGTGCCTTGCTTCCCACGGCCGCAGGGTTTTGCCTCTGCTCTCCCGCAGAGGGCCAGGCACCGCCGGCTCACCAGACATCGAGTGTGGGCCTCACAGGGGTGCCCTGCCAGGCATTTTTAAACATTCTCAGCCTAGAACATTTCTGGCTGGCCTGTCTTCTCCACCCCGCCCCCTCCATTCTCGCCGCCCCAGAGCCCTTCCCCTGGCTTGGACAACCCAAGCATCCGCCTCAAGCAGACAGGCCAGGAGTTCCCTGCCAGATGTCAGTTCTCTTGAAAACCAAACCATAAAGGGAATAGCTTGGAGAGACAAGGGGCGTTTGTTTCCTTGGGCCTGGTTTCTCTCAGGCTGTTGGCTCCACAGCCAGTGCTCCCCAGCATAGCTGTGAGAGGGAACAGCAGTAGACTTGGGCAGGGCTTAACCCAGGTGGTCTTCCTTGGTTTCCCATTCAAGTTTCTACCTGGCCTCGTTGCCCCCACCCCCGCCAATCTTTCTCCCTCTGTGCGGAGAGAGTAGCCAGCTTAATGACCCCATTTCCTTCCCTCTGCCAGATGTGGAAGTGCCGATCCGACCCTGTTCTCCACATTGACCTGCGGAGGTGGGCCGACCTCATGCTGGTGGCTCCTCTTGATGCCAACACCCTGGGGAAGGTGGCCAGTGGCATATGTGACAACTTGCTTGTGAGTGACTCTGCCTTCCTCCCTCCCTGGGCCTCACTGCTGGTTTGCTGAGCTGTAGACTGCCTTTGTATGGGGTTCTTGCCTTGGAATTCTTTTTATGGTGGGCTGATTTGCCCGGGACACTGTCCCCTGGACTCTCTCCCCTCCACCTGGTGTCAGCTGTGTTCCAGCTAGTGGGCAGATGGATGGCCTCAGCTTGTGTGTGCTCTCTGAGGGGGTCTACCTCTCACTCACCCCTTGGTGCTCAGCTCTTCTCCCTCTGTCCCTCATTCACGTGCTGTCCTCGATGTCTCTTCCATTGTTCTCCATGCCCAGCCCTGCTGCCTGTCCCACTTGGCCCTGTCTTCTCCCCAGGATCTGGATATCCACATGGGGAATCTGATAAGAGTGTTTACTTCCTCATGGGTCTCTTGTACACACTTATCTCTCCTGTAGCATTGGCCACAAGGCAGAAATGTGGTTTTCCTGTGTGTTAGGGAAAGCTTAGAGGGGAAGGGAGAAGAAAGGCTGGATGAGAGGAGCCAGCTGACGGCTGGTGGTGGAGAGGAGCAGAAGTCCAGCTGCACAAAGTCTGGATTGTCATCAGCCTGAGGGACCTCCAGGAAGCCGTTGTCCTAAAAGGCCTGTTTATATGATCCTCCTGGGAAGAACTAGGTGTGTGATCTCTCTCCTGCCTCCTCTCCATTATTACCCCACTTCCCTCATTCATTGAGTGGTTCCCTAACATGAACTGGGCCCTGTGATTGGGGACACACAGGACACGGGGCTCCCAGTTTGGAAGGAGAAGGCTTTTGGTTACACATGCAGGTGAGAAGGGAGTATGCTCTGGTGTGTGGTACAGTCTTTAGTGACCCCAGGTGGTGCTTTGACAGTGGACACGGCTGGGCATATAGTAAGTGTTTCGTAAATATTTACTGTATGTAGGAGGTCATCAGTCACTCTGCTTTGGCAAAGAGCAAGGAGATTTTCAGAGTTCAGTAGAATAAAGAAGTGAATAGTGAAGCTGGGTCAAAATGTTGGGGGGTCTGATAGAAGGTTAGTCTCCTTGAATGCTTATTGGTGAGTGCGTAAGGCACTTCTTGAAGAATCCGCTAGTGATTGAAGCGTCATTTGAATACGAGCCCAGGGTGACCAGAAGAAGAGTGACACACAGATTCTGCAGCCAGGAGCAGGGGTAGGGGAGTACAGAGAAGGGCGAGTCTGGGGTCAGTATTATTCAAAAGGCTTCCCAGTGGGGCTGGTGCATGGCTGACTAGGCAGTTGGAGCAGGGAGGCTCCTGGCCACTTTCATCTTTGGAGGCCTGAGTGGTGTGTGCCCTGCACCATCTCAGCAGGTCTGCAGGCTTCTCACCGGCCGGTCAGCAGCGGCTGATGTGATGGAAGTGCACTGACCTCTAGGACGTGTGCCCCATGCTGGCCTGGCTCTCGGAGGGCTCTTTTCTTCCCCTGCAAAGCTTTGCTTCCCTTTTTTCCTTCAAAGCTGCCCCCTGCTCCATGAAATCTTCAGGGCTCCCTCTTCCTGAGTTGGCTGAGCAGTGTTATATGTTCCTAGGACCAGTTCCCAGGCCATTTGCCTCAAAAGGTTTCACTTGAAGGCATACATATTTCCAGGAATTACAAATCCCATGGTTTATCTTATTTTATTTTTTAAAAATTTTATGTATTTGAGAGAGAGTGAGTGAGAGAGAACAGGAGTGAGGAGAGGGGCAGAGAGTGAGGGAGAAGCAGACTCCTCCCTGAACAGGAGCCCAATGTAGAGCTCGATCCCGGGACCATAGGATCATGACCTGAGCCGAAGGCAGACACTTAACCGACTGAGCCACCCAGGCGCTCCTCTCATAAAGTTTAAACTGTCACCCTTGCTCTGTGGCTCTGTCCTCAAAGATGTTTTGTCCTTTTATCCCTGAAAACATCACCCTGCTGCCCCCTTCCATCAGATCCCCTTTCCAGTGTCTAGAACCCAGGGTACCGGTAGAGCAGCGTGCTAGGTGTGAACCTGTGCGCCAGGCCTCTGGGCCCGTGGCCTGGGTGAGGTGTCTCTCTAGCCAGCCCTCTGGCCTACTCGGGCCCTGGCCCCTTCTTTGTGCTAAATAGCCAAGCAGAGGGCTTCCTGGCTGGCTCAGCTGGTAGAGTGTGCAGCTCTTGATCTCAGAGTCACGAGTTTGAGCCCCACATTGGGTGTGGAAATTACTAAAAAAAAAAAAAAAAAAAGCCAAGCAGAACCAGAAAGAGGAGTGACTTCCCTGGGTCACCAGTCTAGCTGGGTGCTTGTGTCAGTCGGGATCTAGGCCTTCTCTCCTCCCAGGCAGCTTCCCAGGGGCAGAGCTTGAGGTACTGATTGAGCAGAGCACTGACCAAACAGAAATGACCATGGGAACTGTTGCCTCCTCTCATCCCTCCTGCTGCCAGAGGTTCAGACGAGCTGTGGTTTGTCCGGGAAGGGCTGAGCTGCGAAGTGAGGTGGGAAAAGCTAGAGAGGCATGGAGGTATTGGGTTTGTCCTCTGGTTGTTAGTGTGCTTTGCTTTGAAGATGCTTAGAAACCCCAAGCCAGCCCCGACCATACTCCACACACAGAGGGGCTCCTCTGGGTAAGTTCGTTTTATAGATGCGGCAGGTGGCACAGGGCCAGGAGGAAGTGGGACTGAAACTGTCCACTCAGCCTGGTTGCCACATTGAGAGGACTCGGTGGGAAACAGACGCTGCTATCTGGGACTGCACAAGCAGCCAGGTCCTGAGGCTCTGGGCTGTCCCACTTCCTTCCTCTCCCTAGGAGAGGGCCAGGGCACTGAGAGGGGCAGGCATCGGCTCGGTCCTGCTCATGGCATTGTTTTCTGAACTCCCCCGCCCCTTCCCACATGGGCTGCACTTCAGGGAAGGGGTGTGCTGACCATTGTCTCCCCAAGGGGCCCACACCTGGGGAGGGGTTACCAGAGCAGTCAGGGCACAGGTGAGCACCCTTCTGGGGGGCCCCAGGGCTTATTTCTCCCCCAGGCAGCCCCTGGCCCAGGGAGCCTGTGCTTATAGTAGTAATAGGAGCTACTGTCTTGGGAGCCTGTCCTTGATGTCAGGCCCTGCATGAAGAGCTTTAAGCATTTCCAGCCTCTGTCCTCACAACCACGCAATGAGGGGGGCTTTTGCAGAGAGGAGGAGGCTAAGACTCCCGACCTTAAATTACTCCTCCAAGTTCTCATGGCTTGAAGTGGGTGTAGATAGCACAGTCGGGATTCGAACCCAGGTCTATGTGATTTGGCAACCCACTGAGCAGGCGGGTCCCACTCACAGCTTCTCTGGTGTATGACTTGGTGAGATGGCCTGGAACTCGGGAGGTAGTGAGGCTGTGTGGGATGATGACAGATCCCATGGGGCGGCATGCAGAGCTCTGTGCCCTGGATTGTCTCCATGGGACCTTGGGGAGTGCAGCTTTTCTGTCCGGGACCCAGAGCAGCTTCCTTACAGGGTCATGGTGAGGTGCGTGGGGTACTGCGTAGGAGAGGATTTTTGTCACGTTCAGGTGTTCTCACTGCCCAGCTTTAGTCGGCCTCGAAGTAGAGCTGGTGTTGGGGTGGATGGGCCCCAGCCAGTGAGTAGTCTGGGCCTTTGCTTTGGGGGTAACCGCTCCCTGGGTTGGCTTCTGTCTGGGAGGTGTGTCCCGCAGTGGAGAAGCCTTGTGCTTTGGCTCGGAGAGAGCATTCTGCAGGGGAGTGGGGGTCTGTGTGGAGGTGCTGGGCTGCTACGAGGGTTGGTGGAGGACCTTCTCTGCATCAGGCCCTGTGCTAGCACCCATGGGGAGGTGGAGAGGCTGAGGAGACACGAACTGGGGGACATGGACGAGTCTCACCCAGTCATCCCCGGCCCATGGCTGGCTGTTACCCAGAGGACGGTGGGTGGGATTGGGAGTGCTGGGGAGGGGTGGCAGGCAGAGCAGCAGGCACCCCCCTGTCACACCCCGGCCCTTCTCCACAGACCTGTGTCATCCGAGCCTGGGACTGCCGCAAACCCCTGCTCTTCTGCCCGGCGATGAACACCGTCATGTGGGAGCATCCGATCACTGCTCAGCAGCTGGGCCAGCTCAAGGCCTTCGGCTATGTTGAGATACCTTGTGTGGCCAAGAAGTTGGTGTGTGGAGACCAAGGTGCGCACCTGGCCAGGCTCATAGGCCCTCCCTGTGGCCCTGGGTTGCAGAAGGGCTCAGCTCCGGGGTCAGATCTGGGTCGGCATCGCAGTCTGTTGTGACCTTGGGCAGAATTGTTCTCTGGGCTCAGTTTTCTTGTCTGGGAAATGGAAGTCATGATTCCTCTCAGACTTGGGAGGATTAAATGAGATGTCAGGTGCCTGGTGTCCCTGGCACACTGCCCGTATGCAATTCCGGACGGCTACTGCGACTTTTCCCGGGGCCTGACCTGGGGGTGCCTCAGAAGGGATTAGATGGGTCTGGCTCCTGCAGACATGGTCCTGGCCTTCAGTCATTGGGCTTTGGGTGGAGTGCTAAGGCGAGCCTTGAGCAGGGTGGCTGGGGGCTGGGCCCTTGCCTCAGTCTGCAGGCCATAGCAGAACCTTACTCCCTAGGTCTGGGGGCCATGGCCGAGGTGGGCACCATTGTGGACAAAGTGAAAGAAGTCCTCTTCCAGCATTGTGGCTCTCAGCAGAGTTGAACCCAGGATTTCTGTCATGTGTATCGCTCTGCACTCAGCGTATTTTCAGGCCAAGTTTATGAAGAAGGTGGACGTTGGCATAATATGGTGAAGACTCCTGTGTTTACTGGGGGGTCTGGCCTGGCCCTGCTCCAGAGCCTCCCTGGGGCCTGACTGGCCTCAGGTTCAATGAGACCAAAGGCCCAGGCCCCAACTTCTTTCCAGCTGAGAGATGCCTGCTTTCCAAGACCCTCCTTACCTTTCCCTGGGATTGGCACAGCAGGCTACTGTATGTCCCTGTACTCTGGGAGGGGGACTGAGGGATGACAGAGAAACTGTGATTCTCCCTGGTGCCTGGGAGCCGCTTCAGCTCCTTGGTGGGCTGCCCGGGCACCGTGCAGTCAGGGCAGCCTGTGATTGGCAAGACACTGAGATTCTCCATAAACCATGCGGTGAGATTGGTGGGGCAAGGGAGTTGCCAACTGGGGAATAAAGAGTGACCTTTAGGAGTCTTGTGTCCTTCCTTTACCTCTGTCTGTGGTCTCTGAGCTCAGGGGCATTGCTTGGTGTGGCTGGGGAAGGGTCAGGGCTGACAACTGACTGGCGTGTCCTCCTGCCAAGCTCATATGGGTGATTGAGGGCTCAGAAGCCCAACAGACTCGAGTTGAAATCCCAGCTCTGCCATGTGTTAGCAGTGGGACTGTGGCTCAGGGCTCAGCCTTTCTGACTCTGGCTTTCCGCATCTCGGTTATCCTGCCCTAGTGGAGTTGAGAGGATTAAACGAGGTTATGTGTACAAGATACCCACCTCCCTGCCTCTTACATAGTAAATGTCAACTAAAGGGAAGTTAAAGCCAAATACATATCATACCAGTGAGCTTTGCTTAACATTTACTGAAACAGATCCTCTCATTTTGGGAGAAGTAAAATCCCCAGTCCTAAGTAAGTTCTGCCCTTACTTCCTGATGTCTTCATCAGCTTTGCTGCAGCTGAGACTGGGACCTGGGTGTCTTGTGCCTCCCCTTCAACCCCACCCCGTGGTACACAGGAGTGTGGGAAGTAGACTCCAGAGAGAAACATGTTCTGCCCTAGAAAACCCCACCACCCTGTCTCTGACCTCATGGCTGCTGCCGGTGGCTGCATCGGGGAGGGGCTTGTGTGCCTATTTGGAGCTGTGATTGGGGCTGGCTTCCTGCCTGCCGGGCCTGGGGGGGGGGGTGTGGGCACTCCATGCATGCCCCTGGACCCCTGAGGGTAGAGATTAACCTTTGAGGGGCACCAGTAAGCCTCCTGGCTGGGACCAGGGCTTCCAGACCTCCACGAGCCTTTATCTTGACTTAATCAAGTGACCCTTTGCGATAAAATAATCTGAGGGCAATAAAGAAAATCCACTTCAAAGCATAGCATCGCACACCAGCCTCTTTGGCAGGCTTGAAGTTGGGGGATGGGGAGGGCCTGGATAACTGAAATCCAGAGACAATCCCAAAGTCGTTCTTACAGTGGTTCCCAGCATCCCTCGTGTCCACATTGCCCTTTCTTTCCCTCAGCAACCTACTAATGAGTAGTGAGGCTCTCCAGGTTTAACAAAGTGCTACCATTTACTGAGTGCTTACTGTATGCAAAACCTTGTGCCAGGCACTTTAGGGAAGACAGCTGCCCAGCAGACCTGCTACATGATGCTAGTTCTTGAGGGGCCGTGGGAGCAGCGAGGCCGGTAGGCCTCTAGATGGCACGTCTGCAGACAGCTGTGGCTTCTCAGAGCGGGACCGAGGAGGTTGTTGGCCCGAAGGAGAAATGTCCCCTGTGGACTTGGGCCAGCTGGAGGCTCCATCCCTGGGGTGTGCCACTCTGTCACGGCAATCCTGTATCCCCATTGCACATTTTGAACTGGGGTCTGGATGAATGGCCTGGAGCTGGGGCTGAAGAGCCCGGGTGTCCCCTGAGCTCCTGACGCTGGAGTTGAGAGTACAACACCAGGCTGTTCCCGCCTGGCCCTAGCTGCAGAGAAATGAGGGGCACAGCTCGTCCCACCAAGAGTCAGAGCTCTGAAAGTGGTCAGCGTAGAAGTTAGAAGTGTTTCTCTGAGAAGATGCTGGTTTCTCTCATTTTATTGAATTCTGGAAGTTTGTCAAAACTGAACATTTGGGTCTGAAACTCACACTCTCGTTCGGCAGCCTGGAACTTCTCTGGGCTGCTGTGGCTACTGCGGGGTGAGAGGCGCAAGTCTCCAAGCCAGGGCCTGGCCCCAAACTGGGCTGCATCTAGCTCTTCTGTGATCCCGTGATTTCTCCCCACTGCCTCAGGGTAAGGCCCTGACTTCTGGGCCTTACTCAACTTGGCCCTCCATGAACCGGCCCCTGCCTACCTTTCCAGCTCCACCCCTGTTACATGCCACCATGCAAGGCTCTCCATTCTCTTCCCGACTGGGCTGCCTTGACAGAGCCCTGTTGCTTCTTACCTTTGCACCTGCTGCCACTTGGCCTGGCTGACCCCTGTTCTTCATCTGGCTGACTCCAGGTGATACACTCATGCCTCGGATATACCTGGGTGCCACCTCTTTTGGAAAGCCTTTCCTGGCTGGCTCAGGCTAGATCAAGTGGTGCTTGCCCAGGTTCCTATGGTGCCCCCTCTTCTTTATTATAACACGGAATTGCAATTGCCTATTTACTTTGTAAACAGGGATCTCCTGGAGGGCAGGAGTTGGCCTGTTCCTCACAAAGCCTGATATGTCATTCCAAGCTTGTACTGACAAAAGATGTGTGTGTGTGTGGGTGGGTGTGGGTGGTGGTGGGGGGAGGGGCAGTCCTCCTTTCTGAGAAAGACACACAACCTGGGAGCGATAAAAGCAAAGACTGATAAATTTGCCTACAGAAAAATAAACAATTCCCAAAGGCAAGGTCAAAAGACAAACATAAGTGGGAAATTATCTGCAGCTCATATAACAAAGGACTAATTTCTCTAAGATATAAAAAGCTATACGTTGATTCCCAAAAGACCAAGAATACAAAAGAAAAGTGAGCAGAGGATAAAAAGATCAAGTCCACGTGTTTATCCGCATGCACACACACAAACGCACACCCCCTACAAGGCTCTTAAACGTGAAAAGCTACTCCACCACATTCACAGGGAGAGTGATGCAAAGCAGACTGCACCCCCGTGGAGGTTTCCGTCTGTCAGACTGGTGAGGGCGAGGGGACGGGCACCTACTACCTCAATAGCAGGTCTGCAGGTTTGCTACAACCTCGCTCGAGAACAATCTGGAGATATCCATCAAAATCATGTATGTCCTTTGCTCTTTCACCAGCAATTCTACTTCCAGGGATTAGTCCCACAGATAGGCTGGCACATAGGACATTATGTCTGCTATTTATTGCAGCATCGTACAAGCCGGTAAAAGGCTCGGAACACCCTCGCTATCTCACAGCTGGAGACCAGTTGCATCAGTTACAGTTGCCCCTACACAGGGACGCTACGCAGCCACAAGGTGAGAGTGAGGAAGCCCTCTAGGTGCCCCATGGGATGCCGTCCAAGACAACGTTGCTAAACAGAAAATTGAGACGCAGAACAATGTCTGTTGCGTGCTAGCTTGTGTGCAAAACAAGTGAGGGGCGGGAAGGAGGCTGTGTTCCCATTGGCTTGCAGGTGCATCAAACACCTATGGAAAAATAAACAAGAAACCAGTCAGTCCATTGTTTGGCGCTTGGCAGCAAATGGTGGAGAAAGGTGGGAGGCTGAGAGAGGTGGGAGACCAACTGCATCTTAAGTTGTGAGGCGGAGTCTGTTATCAACCGCAGAGGCAGTAAATCCACACGTTTTAAAAAAGGTTCCTTCTGTCCTTCATCCAGAAGTTCCTAAAAATGACTTGGCAGAGAGTTAATGCAAAAGGCTTGGGAGGGGCATCTGGAGATTTCCATCAAGGCCTCTGGAGTAGGAATGGGTCTCTTTTTCCTGTCATGAGCTCATAGAGGACCCTGGGTGCTCTTTAGGATCCTCTGAGACCCCTGGTTTCAAGCAGCTTATGGTCTTATGGGAAGAAGACCGAAGGCCTTAAAACAATCGCTCAGTGGGTTAAGCCGCTGCCTTCGGCTCGGGTCATGATCTCAGGGTCCTGGGATCGAGTCCCGCATCGGGCTCTCTGCTCAGCAGGGAGCCTGCTTCCCTCTCTCTCTCTCTGCCTGCCTCTCCATCTACTTGTGATTTCTCTCTGTCAAATAAATAAATAAAATCTTTAAAAAAAAACCAAATTACCATTAGAACTGAACGTGAGACTGTGTGGTACAGACTCAGTGTGTGACTCAGAATTGAGAAGTAGGAAGGCTGGGCCTGTTGAAGGGTGCAGAGCTCACGCCCATGCTTCCTGGAGGACGGGGGAAGGGACAAGAGGACAGGAAGGCTGGAGACGTGCTGCCTGTGCTTGGTGTGGGACACCTGGATAGGAACTTGGGCTTCAGGGGCTAAGGACCTGGGGAGGTTCAGAAGGGGAGCGAGGAGAATGCAGAGTATGACAGAGGTCAGCTGCGAGGTTCCCAGGACAGACTGGAGGACTGAGATGCTGGAGTTGGGGAGGAAGCCAGACACTAAGCAGGGGAAGCGAGGCTGTGCTGAAGGCCTTGGCCAGCCCTGTGGTTCTGGGGAGGAAGGGGGTGCAAAAGTGAGTGACGATGTGACAAAAATCTAGCAGTATTAGAAAGCGTAAGAACCACTGTCCTGTGGCTGGAGGGTGTGGGGCTGGGTGGGGGGGGCACTTAATGACAACTGTGTGTGTGTTGCTGCAAGATTTATTACCAGTCCCCTGTGCCACCCACTAAAAAGAATTTTGCTTTGCTTACCACAGTTTTTTTTCCCCCTCAGGATTGTTTAGTCTGCCCTCATGGTTCCTGGGCATTCTGTGGTGTGGAAGTAGGAAAAACAGACGGAGCCAACAGAACTGAGGAGATGGGAAGAGAGGGGCAGGGAGTCTTGCTTTTTGTGTTGTGTCTCCTTTGTTAGGTAAATTCTGGTACTGGGCGAAGGGGGAGAGAAATTAAAGCCCAGAGAAGAGTGGAGAGAGGCCTGAGTGGAGGGGGCGGCAGCAGAGCCTGGGAGTTGGGGTACAGTTTGCGAGTTGGCTTCACAGTCTTTGAGCTGCTGGGGAGTGTTCAAGAAGATGGAGGTGTTTGAGGAATGTTGCTGAGGATGGTGAGTTGGACACACATCAAAGTTCTTCAAGAGACCCGAATAAGGATTGAAGTTCCTTTTCAATTCCTTGGCCCGTGTGTGCATTCTGAGTGGGGCTGTGCCGGACCGAACCACCTGGAGCCCTCATTCTATCTGGGTTACGTACGTGGGTTACGTGTTTCCTGTCCCGTTACATTGGTTGATCTCGTTCCACCGTCCTGACACCCCAGCTTCGTGATGGAGCTACCTAGTCTAACCCACCTTACAGATGGGACGGTGAGGGTCCCCCCAGCCAGTTTCTCTGTGCCCAGGAGCCACCTCCGTGGAGGCCGTTGCCGCAGAACCAGCGCTACCCCCTTCGTGAGCGTGTACCGCGCCGGGGTTCCTTGAAACGCTCTGTCTACCACACACCACGACTACCACAAAAACTACCAAAAAAAATACCTGTTTTTTTGTTTTGTTTTCGTTTTTTTGAGTTCCAATTTAGCAGCTGCCTCATTACCTTTTTCCTCCCATATCTTCCTTCAGACATACATTGCGGTTTCTGGGGCAGCACAAAAATCTGAAATGTCACGCAGATGCCTCAGAACAAAGAGGCCTGGAATCAGATCCCAATGACTGACAGGTTGTTTACACCAGAAGCTTCCTGGTGGAACCAAATCTTCCACAATCGTCAAGGCCGGTTTGGTACTACCTGGGGCAAGGCAAGGATCGGGCCAGAGCTGCCAGTGGTCTAACAGCAAAGGAATGTCAGGACTGGGTGGGTGTGAGGGCAAGAGGCACGGGAGACTGGGGCTTCGAGGCCTTTGGAGGCCGTGCTGCTAATCCGGCTATGATCTGAGACCGTGGTATTCCCTTGGTGCAACCGGCTCGTCTCGTGGTGGCTTTATCCACTGAAGTTACACAGTTACCCTTTGCCTGCTGACCCAGATAGCAGGTCCCCGGGGATTGGAGGCCCAACAAACTCCCTTTCGGGCCTCTGGATTCCTGAAAAAGTTGGGAGAGTTCAAAGGTGCCTTCACTCCCTGTGAGTGAGGGCTCGGAAGCAGCCAGCTCAGGCATGCACGCAGGGAGGAGAGGCTGGGGTGCCCCTCAGAGCCTGCAGGGGAGCTTGGGGGTGGGGGTGAGGATCATTTCTTGTGCTCTCGGAAAGAACACAGCTTGGTAGTTCATATGTCTCCTGTAACTGCCACAAATCACTCTCTTGGCAGGGGAGAAGTCGAGCTCTGGAGCTCTGCTCTTGGGAAATTGGCATGACGGGAACTGGGGAGAGAAGGCCCTTGGAGGGAACTCCTGCTTCTATCCGGCCCCTGGAGTGTGCTTTGCCTTCCTTATTTTGTCCTTCTCACCATCCTTCAGGATAGGCATTGCTTTCCCATTAAAATCAAGAATCTGAGGGAACTACAAACCGAGATAAAGCCTCTCAGATGGGAGAGCCAAGTGGGCGCTGTGTGCACAGGCTGGGCCCGTGTTGGGAATGGGAAGAGGGGCCGGTGAGCTCACTTTGTTGTCTAGAGTGAGCTCTTCTGAGGGGGTAAGAGGGGACAATGAACACTTCAGGAGCACTGGCATCAACAGGGGCTGACCAGAGTAAACCAGGGCGCGTGGTTACCTTCCACACAGAGCCGCAGGAGGAGGTACTGCTCAGAAGTGACTGCCACCATTTTTACTGTAATCCTCATGGCCATCCCTAAGGTGGGATGGTCCAATTGGCAGATGTTAGCCCCAATTGGCAGATGAACACACTGAGGCTTGACTTCCTCAGGGATCCATGGCTTTGAAGTGGGAGAGCATGGGTTGGCTCCAAGCCCTTGCTGCCTCTCAGGCCTAGAGCCCTTGGAGGGCCCAGACGATGAGACCCGCTGGAGGAACAGCAGGTGAGTGAGGGTGTGGTGGGGGCCTGGGACAGGGTGGAGGCCCCAAAGGCTTCGGTAGCATTCCCTGGTCGTCCTGGACCTCCAGGGGAACGGTGGCTGAGGCAGGGAATTTCTGAGGGGGAAAAAAGTCTTCACTGAGTTGCCGCATTTCTACCATTGGTGAACAGGAACACCGAGGACTCCTAGTGTGTCTCTTGGAGCCAGGACTGGCCCCTCCGGGCTACGGGCTCCAGCTCTGTCCTTCTAGGACTCCCAGAGAGACTGTGATCGTCTGGGATGCAGGAATACTTAGGTCATGGGGCAGAGGGTGGGTCCGATCATGCATGGGGGGAGGGTTTGTGAGCCTTGCGGTTGGTTCCTCCTATATCCACCAACACGGCTGGTCTCCCAGGAGTGGGTCAGCAGCAGACATGGAGAGCCCAGGGCAAAGGTCAGATGGCCTTTGCAGACCCCTGGGCATGTTGCATCACAGGTGGACGGGCAGGGCTGGCCTCCGGTCATCCGGCCGCACCGACCACACCGCCTGGTAGCGCCCACGCCTGCGTGGGATTGCAGGCTGGCAGGGCTGACCCAGGAAGGGTGGTCCTTTCCCTTAGTGAGGACCAGTCTGTCTGGGGCGGGTCACACAAGTGCAGCAGTCTGAGGACTCTGCAAGCCAATGTTGTGTCATCAAAGGCTGATTGGGTTTCTTCATTCATTTAGAAATTAAAAAGAAAAAAACACACACAAAAAAACAAATAGACTTTACTTTTTAGGTTCACGGCAAAGTTGAGTGGAAAGTATAGTGAGTTCCCGGGTACCTGAACCCCAACACATGCCCAGCCTCCTCCCATTATGCATCTTTCCAACTTTGTGTCCAGACACTGTCCTGGCCCAAGGCCCAGCCCTGACCTCAAGACACTTCCAGTTCAGTGAAGTAGACAGAAGAGCAGATAGACTAGCCCAGGGCAGGGGTAAGGGGTGGGAGCAAGTAATCTTGGGGTGTGAAGGGGGCTCTTACTGGACCACCTGCCCAGCCTGCAGGGGTGCTCTGATGAGTGAGGAGCTCTATAAGGAGGCTTTCCAGCACCGGATTCTAAGAGTAGGGTAGGCATTAGCAGAGAGGTCCAGTGGGGTGGGCAGGGGTGGGGAGCAGAGTGTGTGCAGAGGCCTGGGGCTGGCTGGCCCATCTGACCCCGACTCTGGATCTGGCTTCGAGATTGGATGTGGTGGGTGGAAGCAGGAGGAATCCCATCCTGCAGAGCCTAAAGCAAAGGGGTTTAGTTTGAGAAGGAAGGGTCCAGGCTGGCTGGAGCAGGCAGCAGGGGCTTACCGGTACAGCCTTTGGAAGAGTCTGTGAAAACTCAGCTACCGGGTTGTGCAACTTGTGGCTTTAAATGTGTCCTGAAGATGCTTCAAGCGTTCTCACTGATGCCTCAACTGAAAGCCCCTTGAGGACAGAGTCATTTTTCTGATGGCCCACGGGCCAGTGCCCCCCTTCCCTTCCACCCAGAAATAGCCTTGGCCAACAGTCTCATCTCACAGAGAGGCAGCTAAGACCCACCAGGCACAAGTCTGGTTCATGTCAGTGTTTCTCCATTTATCCCTGGTGGTGGTTCTAGGAAAGGGACATGAGAAAAAGGAAAACCCCATTCTTTTTTATTTTTTTTAAAGTTATTTATTTATTTATTTGACAGAGATCACACATAGGCAGAGAGGCAGGCAGAGAGAGGAAGAGAAGCAGGCTCCCTCCTTAGCAGAGAGCCCGATGTAGGGCTCGATCCCAGCACCCTGTGATCACGACCTGAGCCGAAGGCAGAGGCTTTAACCCACTGAGCCACCCAGGTGCCCCAGAAAACTCCTTTCTTTTTATTTATTTATTTATTTTTAAATTAAAAAATTTTTTTTTAATTTTTTATAAACTATATAATATATTTTTATCTCCTGGGGTACGGGTATGTGAATCGCCAGGTTTACACACTTCACAGCACTCACCATAGCACATACCCTCCCCAGTGTCCATAACCCCACCCCCCTTCTCCCAACCCCCTTCCCTCCAGCAACCCTCAGTTTGTTTTGTGAGATTAAGAGTCACTTATGGAAACCCCCTTTCTAACAGAGCAAGCTGACAAGGCACAGAGAGGGCAAGGACGTGGACCCCTCGCCCCAGCAAGCCTGAGGCACAGCCAGAGTCCCCTGGCCCCCAGAGTCCTCTGCGAGGGGCATTGGCCAGGCCTGGGGTAGGTGAGGGTGCCCCATGCAGCTGGGGCTCCGAGCCTCTGCTTGCTTGCTTGTTCAGCAAATGCAGACAGTCCAGTGTGCCCTTTCCCTGTGATCCTGAGGACAAGGGGGCTCTGAGGCCATCTGACAGCAAAGAGAGTCCTGAACCAGAGTAGAGAATTCCCAGAGCAGTTCTCTCCGTGAGGACAGCCTCTTCCCTTTCACCACTGCTTTGGGCCTGCAGCAGAGGGGTCCCGGCATGGGGGACAAGGACCTACCTGTTGGAGGTCCAAGGCTGTGCACACGCCCCTCTCACCTGTGTCCCAGCAAGGAGACTTGTGTTCTGAGCAACGTGTGTTGGGTTCTTTGCCCCCATGACTATTTCATTTATCATCCTGTGAGGTGGATACTGTTACCATCCCCATTTTACTGGTGAGTAAACTGAGGCTCAGAAAGGAGAAGTGACCACGGAAGGCATAATCGGGTTGGTGGCCATGCTGGAATACTTCCTCTTGCTCCGGCTGGGCAGGATGGAGCAGTGTGGCAACAGAGGGGCTCACCTAATCAATAACACTGCGCCTCATTCATTCATTCATTCCCTCCATCCATCCCTCTTTATTGTACAGACACCTCCTGCCAGGCACTGTGCTCAGTGTTGGGGGTGGGCTACTGAGAGGAGCAGAAGCAGATGTGCTCCCTCCCCTCAGGGGCTAGCTATCTAGCACTAGAGATGGACCTTTATCAGATACAGAAGAGGAAACCCTCCGATAAGCACCTAGAAAGAAAAGTACGGAACGCTCTGAGAGTGGTAACCACAGGGCCTAATTTTGTGAGGGCGAGAGGGAGGGAGGTTTCAGGGAAGAATTCCTGGAGGAAATGAGCAGAAGAAAAATGAATGGCCAATAGTTAGCTGGGGAAGATGAGCCAGAACATTTCAGGCTGAGGTTACTGGATGTGCAAAGGTAGGAAGGGGATGGCTAGCTGGGGAAACTGAAAGAAGAGTCATGAATAGGGGAGAGGGCAGTGAGTGAAGGTGGATAGGATGGGAAAAGGTCCAATGGGGCAGGGTCTGGGGGGCCACAGCAAGTAGCTGTGGGAGACTGAGGCAGGCACCTGTGAAATGAGAGCTTCCTCTCTTTGCCATGAGCAAAATGAAAACACGCAACAGTGCATGTAGCTTCCCCAAAAGTTTGGGCTGCATTAATAGTGGCATAAGATGCAGATCAAAGGAGGCGATTGTTTCTCTTTTTGACCTAGACTGCACTTGAAGGGTTGTGGTCCTTTCAGAGCCCTCACTGTCCAATATCTACAGGAGAAGAGCCAGCACACTGAACAGGTGCACAAAAATGGCTGGATGTACAGAGAAGAACAGCCTCTGGGGACAAGAGTGTGTGCTAGACCTCCGAGGAATCTCCTAGAGACTTAAGTTCAATTCCATAGAGAGAAAAACATCCTGGCACTTAGGTTTATGAAATGCGCTGTGAGGTCCTGTGAGGCACTGAGCCTGCTTCCCTGGGGGTCAGAGAAGTGGAGAGGGACCCTGTTTAGTTTAATGGGTGGTCTATGTACAGTCCTTAGTTCTGATTCAGCACAAACTGTTTGCCCTCTCCCTTCCACCTCTGAGTTGGAGACCCACCACACATGTCCCCAGAACACAGGGTCTTGGGCCAAGATGGTGATGGGCTGACCACAGCTAGCCTGGGGGCAGTGGGGAGCCTCTGGGTTTGTGCTATTTAGATTGCTTTGCAGAAACCAGGCATTGAGGACAGTGGTGGTCTTAGGCCTATGGACTGCTGCTGGTCGATACCAGGAGTCATTTCCCAGGGCTTCTCTTTCGGAATCCTAAATATCGTTTGGTACCCTGGGCATTCCAGTTGTCCGTCACATGGTCCCCACTCAATCAGAATCTAAGAGAAGCCAACAGATCCCTCCCCCACGTCCCCATCAACCATGTGCATACTGAGTCTCCTCAGAACTCCCCTGTTTCCCAAAAGAGAGGGCTCCTTGTGGCTCTCATACCCCAGAACTCTCACTCTTGATCCCTTCTGGCTTTGACATTCTGTTAGTCCCCAGCCTTTGTCTTCTTTCTTGACAAGAGCTCCAACCTATGCCCTTAGCTCCTTCCCACTGCCGCTATAGCCTCCACACCTGTTCTTGCTCATGGCGCTGCCACCTGCCTTCTGTTCCCCACTTGGCTTGTCTGCTCTCTGCTGAGCTCTGGGGCTGGGGGCAATTACAGTCGTTTGTAAATGAAGTGTATATATCTTCAGTGTACAACTTGATGGTTTTTGCATGTGTGTACACCTGTGTAACTACCATCCAGATCAAGCTAGAGACCATTTTCAGGTCCATCCTTTTAAAATAGATCCATCCTCTAGGCTCCTACTGTATTATTACTGGACACTTGGCAAGGGTTGTCTTTTATTCCAGCTAGCCGGAGGACAGGAATGTATCCTCTTTACTGTTTTTGCCTCATTCCACCTGGCCTTGCACAGAGCCATGCCCATGGGAGATGCCCCTTGAAGCCCATTAGATGGAGGGGTGTAGAGTTGACCAAGCATATCTCAACATGTGCTCACTTGTCCTTCCGAAATGTGGGAGAGATGACAGATGAAGGATGGAGTCACTGGAGCACGGGAGAACCCCTGAGCCCCAAGTGTGCTGGTTCCGATCAGGTGAGCTGCCACCCCCAGGATGACGTGTACTGGTGTGCAGGCACACATTTGCACCTAGGGCGCAGGTGTGAGGAGCTCCTTGTGTGGAATGCCCTTCCCAGAGGGCACCTGCTAGAGCATGGAGCTAGCCAAGCTCCCAGTCAGGGCCCAGAGAACTCTGGCTTGAGCACTCACCATGGCTGGTTCTGAGAGCTGAAGAAATAGGTCCAGACCCAACTCAGAGGAGACTTTGGATGCCTGGTGCAGAATCCCCTGAGGGAGGTCAGAGGGCATGGATTCTCACTTGGAGGCCAACACTTCCCCTGCTGGCTGCCCTTCCTTGGGAGAGCCTGTCCCTTCCCTCCTCTTAGTTCATAACCTTGCTTGGGAGATGGTGCCTTCAAGAAAATAGAGCCTGGGCCTGGGCTTGAGCAGTAAAATGGGGACAGCAGGAAGAAGTTGGAGGGAAGAGGGGAGGCAGGGCGGCATGGGTAGGTGGCACATGCAGTCCAACTGCTGTCCCGGAAAAGCATGTCTCTGGACTGTTGAGACTTGAAGATGTGCTCCTTATTCTGAGACACAACTCTCTAGTTCTTTGGGGAACAGAGAGGGACCTCTTTTATGAGGTCCAGATGCCAATTGTGGTTGAGGGTCTTGCCCTCAGGTGGTCTCTGCGTCCCTCAGACTGTATGGTTGCTATTTCCTTTTTTTTTTTTTAAGATTTTATTTATTTATTTGACAGGGAGAGAGAGATCACAAGTAGGCAGAGAGGCAGGCAGGTGGGGGAGGCAGGGAAGCAGGCTCTCCGCTTAGCGGAGAGCCCGATGCGGGGCTCGATCCCAGGACCCTGAGACCATGACCTGAGCTGAAGGCAGAGGCTCAACCCATTGAGCCACCCAGGTGCCCCTCTCATCTTTTTGACTGTAGTAAATATGGGTCTCACACAAGGCTGGGGGACACTGGGTGAATCTTGGCTTTTATGTAATATCTGTTACTTAAGGGCTCAGTGCAGGGCTTGAATCCCAGGTCCACCTGGCACCAAAATTTGTCTTATTAACCACTCTGCTTAAGGAAGCATGATGGCAAAGTCTTATTAACAAGGGTGGCCTGTCCCTCCATAATTGGTAGAGGCGTGATTATGAGCATATGATGTCAGATAGGAAAGGAGGGAGAAAATGAGGAGAACTGCGCATCAGTGCTCCATGCAGATGGTAAGGATTAACTAAACTACCCTAGATCCATTTGTGAATGGGAAAAGCTGGGATCTGCAAGGGTGTATTATTATCTTTATTTTACTAGAAGAGAAACTGATGCTCAGGGGATTTACTCAATCAGAGTCAAGAAGCAGGAAGATGTGGAGATGTGACTGACTGCAGAACTGGCTCACTCTGTCCTCCAAGGAAAGTGATCTTCAGGTGCCATGAACACACCATCAGGTTGGGATGTCTAGCTCAAACAAAGAGCCATAACCTCCAGACATTGGAGGGAAGCCTTAACATGTAAGAGAAGCCAAAACAACAGGAAAAAGAAACTCAGAAACAGAGATCTCAGAAATGAAGATGCTGCAAAGGGCGGAAGAAAACCTCAAAGAAACTATCTATAATCTCAGAGAGACCAGAAGAAATATGGCATCCTGAGGTGCCTGGGGGGAGCAGTCGGTTCAGTGTCTGATTCTAGGTTTCAGCTCAGGGCATGATCTCAGGGGCCTGGGATTGAGCCCCTAGGTCAGGCTCTGCACTCAGCTTGGAGTCTGCTTGAGATTCTCTCTCTCTCCCTCTTTGCCCCTCCCACTCTTGCTGTCTCTGTCTCTGTCTCTGTCTCTCTCTCTCTCTCTATATATATATATATATAAATTATATATATATTGCAACCTGAAACAAAAACAAGATGCCACAAGGAGGGGAAGGAGAAGTAAAGTTAAGTGATAGTTAAGTGATAGAAAAGATAATCAAGGAAATCTTTCAGAAAGTCAAATAGAAAGAAACAACAATAGATAATAGAATACAAGAGATACGAAAATAAGGTCAATCTGAGATTGACTATCTGACTGATTCTGTTTCCTGAAAGAGGACAGAGACAACTGTGGGGTGGAAGATAAATATATACATATAGATACATATCTTATATATATAGATAGATACCATGTATCTATATTTATGTGCCACCAAAACCCACAATAAACATTTTCAGATCAAAAGTCCACTGACTGGGGTGCCTGGGTGGCTCAGTGGGTTAAAGCCTCTGCCTTCAGGTCAGGTCATGATCCCAGGGTCCTGGGATCGAGCCCCGACTCGGGCTCTCTGCTCAACAGGGAGGCTGCTTCCCTTCCTCTCTGCCTGCCTCTCTGTCTACTTGTGATCTCTGTCAAATAAATAAATAAAATCTTAAAGAAAAAAAAAAAAGTCCACCGACTAGGGCACTTGGGTGGCTCAGTTGGTTAACCATCTGCCTTTGGCTCAGGTCATGGTCCCTGGGTCCTGGGATCCAGCCCCACATCGGGCTTCCTGCTCAGTGGGAAGCCTGCTTCTCCCTCTCCCACTCCTGCTTGTGTTCCCTCTCTCACTGTGTCTCTCTCTGTCAAATAAATAAAATCTTAAAAAAAAAAAAAAAGAGTCCACTGACTATCCAGCACAGTAGATGAAAACAAAACAAAGCCAAACCTCTCACCAATCTTAGAACACCAGGATTTAAGTGATCTTAGGGACATGATTTCTGGAATGATGACAAGCACTCTGCAGATCCTCTTCCTAATAAAACAACCATAACTGATGAAACTTAATCAACAAATGAAATTCTTTAGAAACTATTCTAAAGGCATATAGCAAAAAAGAAACATTTATTCAAAAAATCTACTAAAACTTGGTAAGAAGACTAAGCAACTGTGGCATTTGAGCTGACTTGCTTCCTTTCTCTCCCTTCCCAGCTCATTGTATGAGAAGCTCTATCCTAGGCAGGGACAGCCAAGAACACAGGGTTCTTGTTACCTTTGGCTCCCAGTTGAGGGCTACTGTGTCTTCCCCGGGGGTGACAGACCACCGGCATTTCCATTTCCCCTACCCCTGTGTTGCAGAAGTTCTAATCCAGAAAACAGTAGCTGAGGGGACTGGGGCTTTCTACCTCGACACATCCTCAACTTATAGGGTGGAAGCTCTACCCCAAGCATGGCAGGCTGAGAATATGGAGGCCCTGATCTTCATCCTAGTTTACTCATAGAATGGGGTTTCCACACTAGGAGAGGGCAGTTTAGAAAACCAGAGGCTAACCCAGCACCCTTATAAAGGAAGAGTGTCACCCCAAGACACACACTTCAGAGCAGTGGCACAGAGGTTTTGTACAGGGAGGGAGGAAGGCCTTAAGAACAGAACTCTGATTCTATCCTCAAGGAAACTGACTTTAGTTGGACTAGAGAGTGGAGATATTCAAGCCTGTGGATGCTGTCAAAAACAATGGAGATATTGGTGGTAAGCAATGAAGAAAAAGCTGGTATCTCCATGAGAAAAACAAACTATTTAACCAGCTAGAAGTTTGTCAGAGAGAAGCAGAGACCCTTGAGAAGAGCCCTTCTGGGTTTAAAACAAATCTCAATGTCTAGCCTTAAAGACAGCCCCTGCAAAGGGGCTTAATTTAATTGGATTAGACTGTGAAGCAATTTTTGCCATAGGCATTGTTGAAAATGATAGAATAATCAGTCAGCAATTAGTGGAGACTAACAGTGAGGCAAAATACCAATAGAGACAACTTAAAAGTCAAGGAAAGTGACAAAGCCCTCTTAAAATTACTCTCATCCCAAGGTGACAGTGCACATGCTCAAGGCTGTGCCTTTGGGTGTGTCATCAGACCATGCACACTGCAAAAGAAATACTTTTCAAAATAGTCCAGCCAAATCATAAATAAATAAACAAGCAAACTGCAAGAGGAAACTCTGTGTTGGATTAGAGGCTAGTATCCAGTTGTTGCAATATATTATCTAAAATGTTAATGCATTTTTATATTGCTAATATATTATACATTTATGTTATTAGATAGTAAATAAAAAAAACCCTACAGTTTCAACAGAAATTATGAGACATGGAAAGAAACAGGAAAGTGAGACTAATACACAAGAAAAAAAGACCAAACAAAGATTTCACAAGGGTCATTACAAATTATGTTCAAAGAAACAAAGGAAATCCTGTATATGGAAGTAAAAGAAGGTATGATGACAATATCTCATCAAATAGATAATATAGCTAAAGAGATAGACATTACAAGAAAGAACATTCTGAAGTTGAAAAATATAAGAACTGAAATGGAAAATCCGCTAGCAAGGCTCAATAGTAGATGTGAGCTGACAAAAGAAAGAATCAGCAAACTTGAAGATAGATTGGTAGAGAATGTGCAATCTGAAATAGAGAGAGAAGAAAGATTTAAGAAAAATGAACAGAGCTTTAGGGAAAAAAGGGATACTGTTAAATGCACCAACATAAGCATAAGAGGACTATCAGAGGGGAGAAAAAGAACAGAACACAAAAAATATTTGAAGAAATAAAACTTCCCAAATTTGATGAAAAACATGAATCTACACATCTAAGATGCTTAATGAACTCTAAGTAGGATAAAAGTGAAAAAGTCCACACACACATTGTGTGTGTGTGTGTGTGTGTGTGTGTGTGTGTGTTTTAAAGATTTTATTTATTTACTTGAGAGAGAGAGAGCATGAGAGGGGAGAGGGTCAGAGGGAGAAGCAGACTCCCTGCTGAACAGGGAGCCCGATGTGGGACTTGATCCCAGGACTCCAGGATCATGACTTGAGCTGAAGGCAGTTGCTTAACTAACTGAGCCACCCAGGCGCCCCCCCCCCACACATTGTAGTAACATTTGAAAGTTAAGGACAAAGAAAATCTTGAAAATAGTAAGAAAAATGACTTGTCATGTGCCAGGAAACCCTAATAAAGTATCAGCTACCTTCTCATCAAATACAACAGAGGCTGGAAGGCAGAGGAACGACATATTCAAGATGCTAAAAGGAAAAAAAAAAAAAAAGACCTGTTAACCAAGAATCTTATATTAGCAAAACTAACTTTCAAAAATGAAGGTGAAATAAAGACGTTCCCAAATAAAAATTGAGAGAATTTGTTACTAACAGACCTATCTTATAAGATATAATAAAAAGGAAGTTCTTCAGCCTGAAAGCAAATGAACCCAGAAAGTGACTCGAAACCATATGAAAAATCAGAGAGCCGGTGAAGGTGATTAAGTAATTATAAAAGACAAAATAAGTGTTTATTTCTTCTTCCTTCTCTTAAGTAATTAAAAACAATTGTATAGAATAATATGTCTATAATTGTATTATTGGGTCTATAATACATTGAAATGAAATAAATTTGACAATAAGAGTAGAAAGGAGGTAGGTGAAAACAAAGCTGTCCTGGAGTAAGGAAATGACAACAGGTTGCAACTTGGATCCACAGGAACAAAGGAAGAGATCAAAATTGGCAAATAACAACTCTATAAATATATATATTTGTTCTCCTTCTCTCAGCTTTAAAAGACATACAAATATATAAATGTTATAATTTCAACAATGTAGTGTTGAATTTATAACTCAGACTTTTATAAACATATAATTTATAAACATTTTAACATATTTATAACAATAATATATATAATATATAATAGCACCAGGAAAGGGGCTATATAGGAGTAATGTTCTTATATCTCACTGTAATTAAGGTAGAATAAATTTGAAATAGATTTTGATAAGATGTATATGGAGGGGCCCCTGGGTGGCTCAGTTGGTTAAGTGACTGCCTTTGGCAGGTCATTATCCTGGAGTCCTGTGATTGAGTCCCACATCAGGCTCCGTGGGGATTCTGCTTCTCCTTCTGACCTTCTCCCCTCTTACGCTCTCACTCTCTCTCTCTTTCTTTCAAATAAATAAATAAAATCTTTAAAATAAAAGATGTATATGGAGATCCTAGAGCAACTACTAAAAAAATAACTAAAAAATATAGTGAAAAATTATTAAAGAAATTAAAATGTTACACTAGAAAGTATTCATTTATGTAAAACAAAGTAGTAAAGGAGGAAGAGAGAAATAAAAATGTTGTTAAATGTGTAGAAAAAAGTAAAATAGACATAAATCAATATATAAATCCATATAGTATAATATAAATATAATAATATAAAATAAATAAATATAAATACCATAAGTCCATTAGTGTAATACATGTCAATATTACAGCTATAATCAAAATTTTAAAAAATCACTGAAGGGGCACCTGGCTGGCTCAGTGGGTTAAAGCCTCTGCCTTTGGCTCAGGTCACGATCCCGGGGGTCCTGGGATCGAGCCCCTCATTGGGCTCTCTGCTCAACAGGGAGCCTGCTTCCACCTCTCTCTCTCTCTCTGTCTGCCTCTCTGCCTACTTGTGATCTCTGTCAAATAAATAAATAAAATCTTTAAAAAAAATTTAAAAATCACAGGGCGCCTGGGTGGCTCAGTGGGCTGGGCCTCTGCCTTTGGCTCAGGTCATGATCCCAGGGTCCTGGGATCGAGCCCCACATCGGGCTCTCCGCTCAGTGGGGAGCCTGCTTCCCCCTCTCTCTGCCTGCCTCTCTGCCTACTAGTGATCTCTCTCTCTCTCTCTATTAAATAAATAATTAATTAATTTTTAAAAAATTTAAAAATCACTGAATTTTACTGTATATCTAAAAAGGGGTTTTATGACTGTATGCAAACTACACGACATTAAACTGATTTTTTAAAAAAATTACACTAAATGTGAGAGGATTACACAATCTGATCAAAAGGCAGAGATGGTTATACTGGTCTATAAAAGCAAGCCCTGCCTAACTCTATGCTGTTTATAAGATACACACTTCAGAATCAAAGGTACAAATAGATTGAAAGTAAAAGTATGGGTAAAGGTCTCTTGTAAAACAAAAACAAACAAATCTGGAGTGGCCATGCTAATAGACACAATGGACTTCAAAACAAAACATGTAATTTTTATTACATGTTTTATTATTATTATTATTATATTTTAAATAGACATTTTATAGTGATAAAAGAGCCAGTACGTCAGGAAGATGTAAAAGCTACAAACATATATTCACCTGGAAACAGAGCACCAACATACATTAAGCAAAAACAGAATTGAAGGAACAAATAGAAAATTCTGCAATAATAGTTGGAGATTTCAATATCCCACTCTAAATAATGGGTAAAACAATTAGGCAGATCAACAAGGAAATGAAAGAGTTGAACACATTATAAACCCCATAGATCTAAGAGATGTTTAGGGAACTCTCCACCAAACAGCAGAATATATCTTCTCAAATGCACATGGAACATTCTCTGATACAAACCATATGCTAGCCTATAAAACAAGCCTCGATAATTGTAAAAAGGTTGAAATTATAAAATGTGTGTTCTCTGCCATGATGGAATACAATTAGAAATCAATAGCAGAAAGAAATTTGAGCATTTCACAAATATATGGAAAATAAGAACATACTCCTTAAATAACCCCTATGAACTAAATAAGAAATCACAAGGGAAATTAGAAAATACTTTAAAGTGAAAAAAATTAAGACATAACATATCAAAACTGGGATGCAGCTAGGCAGTGCTTTAAAGAGAAATTTATAGCTTCAAATACCTATATTAAACAACAAGAGGGACATCTAGGTAGCTCAGTCAATTCAGTGTTCAACTGCTGACTTCAGCTCAGGTCATGATCTCAGGGTCATGAGCTCAAGCCACTGAGTGTGGTGCCTGGTTAAGATTCTCTCTCTCCTTCCCCTTCTCCCCTACCACCACTGTGCACTCTTTAAAAATACGCAAATAAACAACAAGAAAGATCAGAAATCCATAGCCCCACTTTCTACTTTAAGATGCTAGAAAAAGGAGAACAAACTAAACATACAGTGAGCAGATGGAAGGAAATAATATAGAGTAGAAATTAATGGAAAAAAGAGTAGAAAAACAAAGAGAAAACCAATGAAATAAAAAGTCAGTTCTTTGAAAATAACAATAAAATTGAATGAAACCTTAGCTAGCCTGACCAAGAAAAGAGAAAGAATGCTCAAAATTCTGAAATCAGGAATAAAAGAGAAAACCTCACTACTGACCTTGGAAACATAAAAAGGATTATAAGTGAATATTGTGAACAACTGTATGCCAATAAATTGGATGAAATGGGAAAACTCTCAGAAAGAAAAAAAATGATTGAAACTGATACAAGAAGAAATAGAAAATATGAATAGATTTGAATCAACAATTTTAAAACTTCCCACAAGAACAACCCAGGCCCAGATTTCACTGGTGAATTCTACCAAGCATTTGAAGAAGAATTAACACCAGTTCTTCCCAAACTCTTACAAAAGATAAAAGAGGGAAAACTTCCTAACTCATTCTATGAAGCCAGTATTACCCTGATACCGAAACCAAAGATATCATGAGAAAATAAAAATTACAAACTAATATCTCTTTGAATACAGATGCAAAAAAAATCAACATCAAAATACTAGCAAACTGAATCTAGAAACATGGAAAAAGTCTAGATTCTTTTGTACGTTCTTTTTATTTTTTTTAAGATTTTATTTATTTAACAGACAGAGATCACAAGTAGGCTGAGAGGCAGGCATAGAGAAGAGGAAGCAGGCTCCCCATTGAGCAGAGAGCCCGATGCAGGGCTATATCCCAGGACCCTGGGATCATGACCTGAGCTGATGGCAGAGGCTTTAGCCCACTGAGCCACCCAGGCGCCCCTGTACATTCTTTTCTAAAAAAATCTAGAAACACCATGACCAAGTGGAATATTTCCTGGAATGTAAGATTTGCTCAATATATAAAATAAATATATAAAAAACAATAAAATACACCATATTAATAGAATAAAGAACAAAAGCCACACAATCATTTAAACAGATGCAGAAAAAGCATTTGACTAAATCCAACATCCTTTCATGATTAAAAAAACACTCAGTAGGGCACCTGGATTATAAAATTCATATAGAAATTCAAGGAATCCAGAGTAGCCAGTCTTGAGAAAAGAGCAAACTTGGGAGACTCACATTTCCTGATTTCAAAACTTACCACAAGTCAATGGTAATCAAGACAACATTGTACTGCTACAAGAATAGACATGGATAAATGTAATAGAATTGACAGTCCAGTAATAAACCCATATATCTATGGTCAATTGATTTCCCACAGGGGTGCCAAGACCATCAAATGGGGAAAGAATAGTCTATTCAACAAATGGTTCTGAAAATCTTGGTATCCACATATGAAGAATGAAGTTGAATACTTACCTCACACCCTATACAAAAATTGACTCAAAATGGATCAAAGACCTAAATATAAGAGCTAAGCCTAAAAAACCCTTAGAAGAAAATACAAGGTAAATCTTCATGACCATGAATTTGGTAAAGTATTGTTAGATATGACACTAAAAACATGAGCAACAAAACACACAAACATTTCTCTCTCTGGAGCAAGTTTTGAGGCTGGACTGGCCCTTGTGGGTCTTATTATGATTTTGAGATGTACCTCAGCAATAACCATCATGGAAGCAGACTCCCCACTGGGGAGGGAGTCCAACTTGAGGCTCAAACCCAGGTCTCTGGGATCATGACCTGAGCTAAAGGCTTATGTTTAATCAACTGAGCCACCCAGGAGCCTCTCCTTATCTAGTTGTTTAGCTAGTAGCTACATCATACAGCTGACAGTATGTTTATATTCAAGATGGATGTCTTTGAAATGGATGCCTCAGCCATCAAAAGCTTAACACCACAGGCTTATATTACAACAACAACAAAAAGCTTAATGTCAGGCATTTACACTACAAGGACACTACATTAATTTCCCAGGGCTGCCGTTAAAAAGTATCTCAAACTAGGTGGCTTAAAATAAGAGATTATTTCTTTTCTTTTTTTTTTTTTTTTAAGATTTTATTTATTTATTTGTCAGAGACAGAGGGAGAGAGAGCGAGCGAGCACAGGCAGACAGAGAGCACAGGCAGACAGAGAGGCAGAGGGAGAAGCAGGCTCCCTGCCGAGCAAGGAGCCCAATGTGGGACTGGTCCCAGGACCCTGGGATCATGACCTGAGCCGAAGGCAGCTGCTTAACCAACTGGGCCACCCAGGCGTCCCGAGATATTTATTTTCTTGTAGTTCTGGAGTCTGGAAGTCCAAAACCAAGGTGTTCACAGAGCCATTCCTCTGAAACCTATAAGAGAGAATCCTTCTTTGTCATTTCCTAGCTTCTAGTTGTCAATTCTTTGCATTCCTTGGCTTGCAACTGTAGAATTCCAATCTCTGCCTCTGTGATAACCTGGTATTCTCTGACATCACAGTGACTGGTAATGGATATAGACTTTCCATGTGTGACTTCACATCATCTTATAAGGACACCATTCATATTGGATTAAGGCCCCCTCTTTTACAATCTGATCTTGGCTTAAATAATTACAACTACCCTGATTCTTTCCAAATAAGGTCACCACATTCTGAGCTACTGGGGATTTAGGATTTCAACATATCTTTTTGGAGACCGTAATTCAACACATAACATACACTGTCAAGAAAGTGCAAAGACAATCTATCGATTTAGTGTTCTGAATATATTATGCCAGTCCTTTTGAGCCTTCCAGGTCTCTGTGGATAGGTCTGCTGCCAATCCAATATTTCTACCATTGTATGTTACAGCCCTCTTGTCCTGAGCTGTTTCCAAGATTTTCTCTTTGTCACTAAGACTCGTAAGTTTTACTATTAGATGATGTGGTGCTGACCTACATTTACTGATTTTGAGGAGAGTACTCTGTACTTCCTGGATTTTGATGCTTGTTCCCTTCCCCAAATTAGGGAAGTTATCTGCTATAATTTGTTCCAATATACCTCCTGCCTGCCTCTCTCTTTCTTCTTTTTCTGGGATCCTGATTATTCTAATATTGTTTCATCTTATGGTATCACTTATCTCTCAAATTCTCCCCTCTTGGTCCAGTAGTTGTTTATCTCCTTTTTTTTTTCTTAGCTTCTTTAGTCTCCATCATTTGGTCTTCTATATCATTCATTCTCTCTTCTGCTTCATTTATCCAATCTTGCTCCAGTTTTTATTACACCTCATTAATAGCTTTTAAAATTTCAACTTGGTTAGATTTTAGTTCTTCTATTTCTCCAGAAAGGAGTTCTCTAGTATCTTCTATGTTTTTTTTTCAAGCCCAGCTAGCATCTTTATAATTGTCATTCTGAACTCTAGTTCTGATATCTTATTTAAATCTTTTTTTTTTAAGATTTTATTTATTTGACAGAGATCACAAGTAGGCAGAGAGGCAGGCAAAGAGAGAGAGGAGGAAGCAGGCTCCCTGCTGAGCAGAGAGCCCAATGTGGGACTCAATCCCAGGATCCTGAGATCATGACCCAACCTGAAGGCAGAGGCTTAACCCACTGAGCCACCCAGGCACCCAACAATATAAATTTTAAAAGATTTTTTAAAAAGGTATTGAGAAGATAAAATAGTTTAAAAAGGTTAAAATAGGAAAGAGGAAAAAATTTTAAAAATAGAGTAAGAAAAAAATTTTTTAATTTAACTTTGAAAGACTAAAGAATCATGGGGGAAAAAGCCATGAATTCTTTGTGTTGTATTCTCCTAGCTCTGAAGTTTTGCAGTTCTCCTTGATGGACGAACTTAGTCTTGGCTGGATGTTCTTGCTGATCTTCTGGCATAGGGGCCTGTTGCAGTGATTTGCAAATGTTTTTGCCCAAGGCAAATTGCACCGCCCTTCCAGAGACCTGGCTAAGTAATCTGTTTGGTTCATTCTCAGGAGCTTTTCTTCCCTGAATGCTTTCCCGTACTGCTTTGGAGGGTGGGAATGAAAATGGTGGCCTTCCAATCTCCAGCCTGGAGGATCCGAGAGCTCTGGGCCCCACTCCTCAATGTGTCCTTGGAGAAAAGCAGTCAATCCCTCCCGTCTCCTTGATCTCTGGCTACACTCCATGCTCACCCGGCCTGTGACTGAGCGTTTCTGTCTCTGCACGGCCCCATTTGGAGTCTTCAAACCCAGCAGATTCCTGCTGTGCACTCCTGTGGTGCTCCCCCCAGAGGAGGAAGGCGAGTCTCCCTGGATCTGCCACTTGTGGGGTCCCTGCTCAAAGAGTAGTGGCCCAAATATGCCACAGATCACAGCTTAAGGTAACCCCGAGCTGAGAACTCACTCCTCGGCTCCGTCTTTGCAGCTGGCTTCCCTGCTCCAATACCTGGGAGCTCTGCCACACTCAGGCACCCCTGGTCTTTCTGTGATCCCACAGGTCCTGAGACCACACTGTCCCCATGAGGTCTCCACCCCTTGTGGACGTCCCTCAGTGGAGCAGACTTCTAAAAATTCTGATTTTGTGCTCTACTGCTCTACCACTTGCCGGGAGCTGGTCCCTCCCACCGTGGTCTCTCTTCCTGTGTATATCGCCTCGGATTTACTTCTGCCCACGTCCTGCCTTCCAGAAAGTGGTTGCTTGTCTGTTCATAGAATTGCTGCTATTCTTATCTTCTCTCTCCTATTGAGTTTGTAGGTGTTCAGAATGGTTTAATAACTATCTAGCTGAATTCCTGGGACTCACTGAAATTTAGGTGTCCTACTCCTCCGCCATCTTGCTTCTCAATAAAGCTATTTTTAGGGGCTCCTATGGGTTAAGCCTCTGTCTTTGGCTCAGGTCATGGTCCCAGGGTCCTTTGATCAAGCCCCACGTTGGGATCTCTGCTTAGTGGGGAGCCTGCTTCCTCAATCTCTCTGCCTGCCTCTCTGCCGGCTTGTGATCCTTCAAATTAAATAAATAACATCTTTAAAAAAATAAAGCTATTTTTAAAAATGGAAAGTAGATCCTACAAGAGTCCAGAAAGTGACATCAGATCTTATACAAATGATCAGGAATCAGACCAACATTAAACCCCTCAAGAGCAACATAGATACTGGAAGTCTGAAACAATGTCTTAAAGATGCTGAGGGAAAATAATTTTCAACTGAGAATTCTATACCCAACCAAAGTATCAATACAGCATGAAAGTAGAATACAGATATTTTCAGATATGCAAGGTTTGAAAAATTATTTTCCAAGCAAATTTCCTCAAGAAGCTACTAGAGAATGGCATAGAAGAGCATAAATGAAGAAAAAGAAATGGAATCCAGAGAATCCAGAGATCCATTAAGGAAAGAGAAAAAAAGAAGTTTCAGGATATGGCAAAGAAAAATTTTAGGATGATTGTTGTGTAGCTGATCTAGAGAGCCTTTAGTTCAGGTGGAGGCAGGAGAACCAAAAGCTCCAGGAGGGGTGTCTCAGAGGAAAAAATACATATATTTTAAAGGAACTGGAACTGATAGTGAAAATGTGTATTGACAGTCATTTTGTAGGGCTTTTAAGGATGTGAGAAGGTTTAACTATGGGTCAGAAATATATATATTTAAGCATAGGAGAAACAAAATGAGTCAATGATTAACTCTGTAGGCGAAAAGAAGTTTACAATGAAAGGAAAGGTAGTTATGGCATATTAGTTGGTTCAGCAGTGATAAAGAAAATTTTCAAAATTTAGTGCTTGTGGGCACTGCCCCTGGGCTCCCAGAGAAGCTGTACTTTAACATTTACCAGGGTGAAAAATAACTCAGGAAAACCTCTAAGCATGGGCTCTATATCTGCCCTGAACACATTCTATACATCTCCTTAATTAAAGAAAATAACTAAAAAGGAGCATTTTGAAAAATAAGAACAAAGAATCAATCACCCTGGTCCCCATAAGATTAAATTGATATAGCCCTGCTTATGCTAGAAACTTAGGATAAGGTCTGCAACTTTTGGAAATGTCCTTTGTCTTTTCATGTAAAAAATTATAACCCCACACCAAATGTTCCTTTGCTGGATCACTCTGCTTTGTGAAGATTGTGTACCTGGGCAGCTGTTCTAACTTGGGCTCCAATAAAACTCTCTTCCTTTTTTTAAAAAAAAAAAAAGATTCTATTTATTTATTTTTCTGTCAGAGAGAGAGAGATCGAGCACAAGCAGGCAGAATGGCAAAAAAAGGCAGAGGGAGACGCAGGCTCCCCGGGGAGCAAGGAGCCTGACGGAACTCGATTCCAGGACCAAGCCACCCAGGCGTCCCTTCCTTTTTTTTTTCTTTTTTTAATAAATTCTAAAAGCTTTGTTTATGGGGTGCCTGGGTGGCTCATATGGTTAAGCATCTGCCTTCCATTCAGGTCATGATCTCAGGGTCCTGAGATTGAGCCCCGTGTTGGGCTCTCTGGTCAGTGGGGAGTCTGCTTCTCCCTTTTCCTCTGTCCCTCCTGCTCATGTTGTCTCTCTCTCTCTCCCAGGTAAATAAATAAAATCTTAAAAAAAAACAAACAAACTTTGTTCATTATGCATTGACAGCAATGAATACTATTTACTGATTCAGAATATAACTAGGAAATGTAGTGTTGTGACATTGAAAGGAGAGGAAAAAGCATGTAAGTGAACTTCATTTGTCATTGTAGGAAGGCCAAAGAGACAGTATCTAAATCAGACCACTCTGGAGATAGCAATAATAGTGGTAAGTACTTTATTGCAGAGCTAAAAACCAGAGGAAATAACCGAATGAATTGGAGTGGTTGCTTTTGGAGAGCAGAAGGGAGTGGGGTAGGAGAGTGCTATTTTTGTCACAGCCCTTTAGCACAGTTTGACTGTCAATGCTTTGCATGTATTACTTTGGGAAAATAAGAATTAATTAAAAGAGGTATGAGGAGAAACCATGACAACAATAAGGGTCTTCCCTTTTGAGTGTTTCCTGTCCTCTGAAGCAATTTTCCTTTTAAAACCCAGCAAACAGGTCTATAGTTTTTCAATTGTGCCATAAAGTGCATTCCCATCCTCATAAGTGTTCCTGGGAGGCAGGCCTTGATGGGGTTCTTGTGAGGGCCAGAAGAGGGTGCTTTGCAAGATAGGAAGTTGCATGTTGTTTAGATGGTTGATATCAGGCATGACTGAAGGACATATCCTCATTTTACACACACGAAAATAGAGAGCCTCCCACCCCCCAAATCACATAGCCTGGTAATGGCAGAGCTGGAGTTCTGACCCCCCTGCCCTGTTTCCACTCAGTTGGCATCAGGCCCAGCTATGTCTTGGTGCTCATACTTCTACTTCTCCCCTTTCCCCCAACTGGCAACCCTTCGCCCTCAAACACTGTCTACACCTTCTGCCGGGGGGTAATCCTTAATGTGAGGGCCTTGATGTCATCACAGACAGAGCCCCGATCCCAGTCATAGACAGTCCTGATGCTGGTTGTAGACCGAGCCCTCACCTCTCGCTACTAGCTTCCTTAATAATTGTTTACAACTGAACATGAGCTGGGCCTGGCCTAGAAGACAAGGATGGCTGGGTTCCATTCCTTTCCAGTGCTGTCTCAGGGGCAGAGCTGGTGCAGCTGTGGCCTGGCTAAACTCTCTGACGTGGTTTCCCTCCATCCTGGATTAGACTCAAAGCCACAATCTGTGTCCAGTCCATTTCTGTCCCCTCCCACTGCTCCTCCTTGTGCGGGTGGAGGATTGTGGGGCCCATGGTGCTCTCCATGATGAGTCATTCTTGCTCAAAACAAAGAAGTCTGGCATGGAAAGCACTTTTTATGGCTTCTCTGCTGCAAGGGAGTAAACTCACCAATCAAAATGTTAAAGTACAACCTTGAATTGGCTGTTTCCCACCTTGAACTCTCCACTTCTGTCCCTCACCAAGTCAGTATTTCTCCAACATGATTTCCAGGAGTTGCCAGAAGACTGGCTTGTTTCAGTTGCTGCCCTGCTCTTAGTGACAGACACCCTCCTCTAGGTAGTTGGCTAGGGTCAGTTGGGGAGAAGACTGAGGTCCCAGGAGAGGTCCTAGAGCTGGACAAGTCAGATAATTAGGAAGGACTTCTTTCTGCCCCTTCCTTCTGTCTCCCTGGGCCTTCTCTAAGAGTCCTCTGCTGGCCTCAGGGGGCCTTGTGGTCTGCCCCTCTGCCCAAGGCTGATCTTTAGCACCAAGAACCCACACTTTGGGGGCACCCACTCTGCTCCCAGGTCACTGTGGGACCTTAGGAAAGTATTTCTGCTGGGGACCTCACTTCTACCACTTTGGTGCAGGAGCAGGGAAGAGTCTTAACAGCTTGCTGACTGCCTTGACATTTTATGACTCAATGATATATCAAGACCATGATCCTGTGCTTGTTCCCTGCTGACCCCTTGTCTTCTCCGTGCCAAGTAGCCCAGACCAGACCCAGCATCTGCCATTGCCCCACCCTGACTCTCCACCTCTCCTGGGCACCAAATCTTTCCTTGAAGGGAAACGTAGGCATTGCATCTCTTTGCCTACTGTCTTGGATTTTAGCAGACTTTTGAGGAATGCTAAATGAACGAATGAATGAGTGAGTGAGTGAATGAATGAACTACTTTGAAAGAAACCCCGAAAGCATTTTAGCCTCATTCTGTCCATCATTTAATGGGAATATCTTCTACACTCATGCTATGAAAGGCAAAGTTCATTAAAAAAACCACAGCCCAGGGGCACCTGGGTGGCTCAGTGGGTTAAAGCCTCTGCCTTCGGCTCAGGTCATGATCCCAGCGTCCTGGGATCGAGCCCCACATCGGGCTCTCTGCTCAGTGGGGAGCCTGCTTCCTCCTCTCTCTCTGCTTGCCTCTCTGCCTACTTGTGATCTCTGTCTGTCAAATAAATAAATAAAATCTTAAAAACAAAAAACTAAAAACACCACAGCCTCATGAATGTATGAGGCTCTGCCACTTCTTAACAGTTGACACCCTGAGGTCAGGGCTAGGGCACTGAGGGGTGGGGTGGGGAATGGAGGCTAGGTGGAGTGGGCTTGGCAGTTTGTGGTTGCTGCTTCAGGGGAAACCACAGCTGCCTCCTCCTCAGGGTGGTCAGTGAGGCCCAGGGGAAGGAAGGATCAATCACAGGGTGAGCCCCAGCCACTGAATCACCACCCAGAGGAAAACCACAGCTTCAAGAGCCCAAAGGCTTAAGGAGAGGTGGCAGGTGAGCTAGGCGAGAGCCAGCATACAGGAACTGAGCAACTGGATAGTCTCTTCACCTCAAGAACCATCCCTGTCCCAGCTGGCAGGGCAGAACCTATTGTATGCCTTAAGAAAGAATGGCTCAGTCACAGATCTCTGTGTAACAGAGTAAGAACAAGACCCTGGGAAAAGAACCACAACTCTCTGGTCCCCTTCTCCCTGATCCCCCAGGAAAACGGGGACAATTCTTGAATTTGAGCAAATGTATCTAGGATATCCTCACCTGAAGACTCACAGTCTGCAACTTAGCTTATACAATAATTTAACCATCATCATTACAGACTAGGGAGCTGTTGTCTGTCACATTGCATTCATCTACTGATTCCTGTAATAACTGTGAAATGTCTTCCTCTGTCCATTTTCTTCTTCTTCTTATCTGTAGGAAAATGAAATATTCTGAATTCTCATCTGTGTGCAATGGGAGCTAAAAAAAAAATACAACTATAATGTCTCCAGATTTCTTTTACACGTTCTTAAAAGATGGTCTAATGCTTTGGACCAAGCAATAAGAAAACTGAAGGATGGTAGAATAGTAATGATTCGTATCATTATTGAATCAAGCTTCCAGGCACCTCCATCATTCTTCTGTTTTCTTATTTTAGTGTCTCTTTCTCTTATTTTAGAGTGTGATTGGGAATAATTGATGAGTGATGAAATAGTTCTTAGGAGGATGAAATAGCAAAATGTTTTAAGACCTAGGAAAAAAAGGGGCTCCTGGTGGCTCAGTTGGTTAAGCACTTGCCTTTGGCTCAGGTCATCATCCCAGGGTCCTGGGATTGAGCCCTACTTTGCGCTTCCTGCTCAGTGGGGAGCCTGCTTTTCCTTCTCCCTCTGCCCTCCACTTGTGCTCTCTCTCTCTCACTCTCTATCTCAAATAAATAAATAAAGTCTTTAAAAGAAGATCTAGGAAAAATAAAATCAGCAAGTTCAATATGTTTTGTTTCCTTTTCAATGGTGATAAAATTTATATTTAGATTTAGCCAGCTAGGCTCAGTTTAGATAATCCCAATTTTTTCTTTTATGATTTTATTTATTTATTTGACAGAGAAAGAGAGATCACAAGCAGGCAGAGAGGCAGGCAGAGAGAAGGGGGGGAGGCAGGCTCCCTGCTGAGCAGATAGCCCGATGCGGGGATAGATCCCAGGACCCTGAAGTCATGACCTGAGCCGAAGGCAGAGGCTTAACCCACTGAGCCACCCAGGCGCCCCTATAATCGCATTTTTGGGGGCAACATCCAAAGCATCAGTCAGGAGGCAGTCAAACATATGCCTTCTTCTCTCCATCTGGCCAAATCAGGGTGTTGACCTGGGCCATGTCAGCTTCTTCACAGCTTGTTTGACCTGATATTTGTTGACCTTGACATCTTCAACAAACACAACTGTATTGTCTTCTGTTTTCTTCATGGCTGACTCAGTAGGCAGGGAGAATTTGATGGCATAGTGGTCAAGCTTGTTTTTCCTGGGGGCGCTCTTTGTAGTACATTTGAGCTGCCTTCACAGACCTAGAGTCTTGGGCCCTCAGAAGGTAGGTGATGCATGGATTTTTTTTTTTTTTTTTTTTGTGACTGGACACCTTTCAGCATCACTTTCTTGGCCTGCAAATCCTTTGCTTTGGCTTCAGCTTTGGGAGAGGCAGGGGTTTCCTTCTTCGCTTTCAGTGTCATCTTCATGAAAGGACAATATGTTTTAGATTTATCAAGGATCCAGTGGATTGATATGGTAATTATGAGAGTGAATAAGCTCATTCTATTAAAAAAAATTGAAGTTTCACTTTGGTTTTTGGAAGACCTCTGTGAAAGAATAAAAGTTATAAAACATCAATCCTTATGCATAGTTAGAAATCAAAAAATAAACTTAAAAATTAAAATTGGAAAAAATAAAAAATGAAAAATAAAAATTGGGTCTAATCCCCTGATGGTATACTGTGAATTAAAATGAAATTCCCCTAAAGGGATTTAGCTGAAGGTCCACGTCTTCTTTTATGCAAATAAAGAATAAGTAGAAACTATAAATTTGACACAAAATGAGACCCCATGAAAATGAATCAACAAATGACAGGCAAAAAATGCAAATAAATGAGGACAGTGGTGAGGACCCTGGTGTTTCTAGTAGACAAGAGATACCGAGTTCCTCTGGTGGAGGATAGTTCCAAGAAAGCTGTCCCATCCTCCTTCCAGGGACGCCCCTTCGCCCTTCTGGCTTAGAGACCCAGGCCCAAAGCCTGTTCTCACTTCCTTACTCCCTCTTTCAGCCATCCACAGAGGCCACAGTGGCTCACAGGACCCTAGGGCTTGATACTCCAGGCTCTTGTCTCTGCCCTGACACTCCATTCTCCTTGTTTCATGGACTCTAGCACCGAAGTGTGGCACTGGGTGTAGGGCACATGGGGTCAAGAGAGGGAGGCATGGTTTATATTCTTATGGCACTTACTGATCTCCTTCAAGGTTTTTCCTCTTCTGTCACAGCCCCCATATGTTCAGCTTTCTCTTCCTCATAGCTTCCACAAGTTCATTGTTTCTACTTCATCTTTTAGCTTGCTGGGCATGACCTCTGAGTTCAGACATAGCTTCATGGCCTCTTTGATACTTATCTTGTCAACTTACTCAGCCTCAACTTCTTAAATCCCAAAGGGAGGAACTTCCTACCATGGCAGTGGTCATTGATTTTAGAGTTGAATTTTCTTTGGTAAACAACTATAAATCCTAAGCAAAAAATAACAACAGTTTGCAGACACTTCACAGCAGCCAGTGTTTGATGGACAGAGGGCACACAAGATGAGCCCTATATTTACCTAGCTTTCCCCCTGTGGCTATTTCCTCAAATGAGGTGCAGGGAGTTGAACCAAGCAGGAAGTGAGTATCTCACTGTATCTGAGATATTCAGATACAGTGAGTATCTCACTGCGGGGGGGGGGGGAAATGTATATATATGTATATTTATGTATAATATATAATTTTAAAATGTATATCTGTAATTGAATTTGGATTGTAGGATACAAAAATCTTTGTAAAGATTACCTTTGGTTCCTTGGCCAACTCTTAACCTGCACATGCTCAGAGTGAGGCTTTAAAAGATTCAGCAGAGAACAGCCATTGAGAAGCTAGAGAGCTGGGGAGACTTCAGAGGCCAAACAGTCCCGGAGAGATTTTGAAATGCAGGCCCAGGCAAAGAGGAGATCTTGGTGAATGTACCAGAGCTCCAATTAGGATTCCAGAAAAGCTATGTACCCTGGGAATAAAGGGTAAACTCTAGGAGAAAGGGCAAAACTGAAATGACCACCTTAAGAAAGCCTAAAACCGGGACGCCTGGGTGGCTCAGTTGGTTGGACGACTGCCTTCGGCTCAGGGCGTGATCCTGGAGTCCCGGGATCGAGTCCCACATCGGGCTCCCAGCTCCATGGGGAGTCTGCTTCGCTCTCTGACCTTCTCCTCGCTCATGCTCTCTCTCACTGTCTCTCTCTCTCAAATAAATAAATAAAATCTTTAAAAAAAAAAAAAAAAAAAAAAAAGAAAGCCTAAAACCAAATCTCTACAGATGAAGGTTTTCATCAGAATAGTGGTAATGTAACTGGTAATGTATTTGATTTTATTAAAATATTTTATTTATTTATTTGTCAGGGAGAGAGAGAGCGAGAGAGAGTGAGCACAAGCAGGGTGAGCAGCAGAGGCAGAGGAAGAAGCAGTCTCCCTGCTGAGCAAGGAGTCACATGTGGGACCCAATCCCAGGACCCTGGGATCATGACCTGAGCTGAAGGCTTAAACAACTGAGCCACCCAGGCATCCCTGGCCCATTGGTAATTTAAATGCTTACGAGAACACAACCTAAAACTTGTCACAAGAAGGCAATAAGATTCACAGATTTTAAAGTGTAACAACTACAATCAAGAATCACTATATAGTGGCTCAGTGGGTTGAGCCTTTGCCTTCTGCTTGGATCATAATCTCAGGGTCCTGGGATTAAGCCCCCAATCAGGCTTTCTGCTCAGCAGGAAACCTGCTCCACCCCACCCCCACTCTCTGCCTGCCTCTCTGCCTACTTATGATCTGTCTGTCAAATAAATTTAAAAGATCTAAAAAAAAAAAAAAAGAATTACTAGATATAGGAAAAAGTTACACAAAATCAAAAGATAAAAGAGGTAATAGATTGAGAGATGATCTAGATGTTGAATTTAGCAAAAAAAAAAGAAAAAACCAGCTTTAAAATAAGTAAGATTAATATATTGAAGAGAATAAAACAAAAGATGGGTAAATGGGTGAAAAGACTGAGTAATTTTTAAGGGGGGAGGGGCAGAGGGAGGAAGAGAATTTTAAGCAGGCTCCATGCCCGGTGTGGAGCCTGATGAAGGGCTCAATTTTATGACCCTGAGATCATGACCTGAGCCGAAATCAAGAGTTGGACATTTAACTGACTGAGCCACCCAGGTGCCCCAAGATGATGTAAACAGAAACATTGAATCTATAAAAATGAAAAGCTGGAGGTCAAGATACAAAATAGGATATCTGAAATTAAGAACTCACTGGGGGGGGCACTCATGGCTCAGTTGGTTAAGCAGCTGACTCTTGGTTTTTGGCTCAGGTCATGATCTCAGGTCCTGGGGTCAAGCCCCATGTCAGACAACACACTCAGTGGGGAATCTGCTTGAGGATTCTCTCTCCCTCTCCCTCTGCACCTCCCCTTGCTCACGTACACACTCTTCAAAAATAAATAAATAAACAAATATTTTAAAATTACTCTTAAAAAAAAAAAAAAGAACTCATTGGATGGGTTTACCAGGAGACTGTATACAGCATAAGATAGGATGACTGACCAGTCAATAGAAATTATCCAAATCGAAGCACAGAATGAACAAAAATAAAGGAATACAGAACTGTGCATAAGAGATGTGTAGGACATGTTCGAAAGGTCTAATGTGTTTTGAATCTCACAAAGAGGAAAGAAAAAGAATAGGACAGAAGAAATATTTGAAGACCTAATGACTGAAAGTTTTCCAAATACGATGAAAGGCATCAAGCCACAGATTCAAAAGTATCAGTGAGCTTGGGGCACCTGGGTGGCTCAGTGGGTTAAAGTCTCTGCCTTCGGCTCAGGTCATGATGCCAGGGTTGTGGGATCGAGCCCCACATCAGGCTCTCTGCTCTACAGGGAGCCTGCTTCCTCCTCTCTCTCTGCCTGCCTCTCTGCATACTTGTGATCTCTGTCAAATAAATAAATAAAATCTTAAAAAAAAGAAAAGAATGTATATTGCAATCTCTGGGATGATCACTAAAATGACAATAGAAGAAGATACAATTAAAAAGCTAATAGTCAGGGGACACTTGCTTGGCTCAGTAAGTTAAGTTTCTCAGGTCTTCATCTTAGGGTTGTGAGTTTAAGACCCAGTGAGCATGGAACTGACTTAAAACAATTTTTTTTTTAATTAAAAAAAGCCAGTAGGGGTTGAGCCACTGCCTTCGGCTCAGGTCATGATCTCAGGGTCCTGGGATCGAGTCCCACATCGGGCTCCCTGCTTGGCAGGGGTCCTGCTTCCCTTCCTCTCTCTGCCTGCCTCTCTGCCTACTTGTGATCTCTCTCTGTCAAATAAATAAATAAAATCTTAAAAAAAAAAAAAACCCTCAAAAAAAAGCCAGTAGGGGTGCCTGGGTGGCTCAGGCATTAAGCAGCTATCTTCGGCTCAGGTCACAATCCCAGGATCCTGGGATTGAGCCCTGCATTGGGTTCTCTGCTCGGTGGGAAGCCTGCTTCTCCCTCTCCTACTCCCCCTGCTTGTGTTCCCTCTCTCGCTGTGTCTCTCTGTCAAATAAATAAATAATATCTAAAAAAAAATTTAAAAATAAATAAAAAATAAAAAATTTAAAAAGCCAATAGTCTAATAAAATGGAATAAAACAACAACAACAATAATAATTGATTAACCCAAAATAAAGTGAAAAAAGGAATAAAAATACCAAGAATAAGTAGTAAACAAATAGCAAGATAAACCCAATTGTATCAGTAATTACAATGAATGTAAATAGTATAAATATGCCATTAAAAGAGAAGGATTATCAGAGTTGATTAAAAAACACACACACGGGGCACCTGGGTGGCTCAGTGGGTTAAGCCACTGCCTTCGGCTCAGGTCATGATCTCAGGGTCCTGGGATCGAGTCCCGAATCGGGCTCTCTGCTCAGCGGGGAGCCTGCTTCCCTTCCTCTCTCTCTGCATGCCTCTCTGCCTACTTGTGATCTCTCTCTGTCAAATAAATAAATAAAATCTTTAAAAAAAACAAAACAAAACAAAAAACCACACACACACAAGGGGCGCCTGGGTGGCTCAGTGGGTTAAGCCACTGCCTTCGGCTCAGGTCATGATCTCAGAGTCCTGGGATTGAGCCCCGCATCGGGCTCTCTACTCAGCAGGGAGCCTGCTTCCTCCTCTCTCTCTGCCTGCCTCTCTGCCTGCTTGTGATCTCCATCTGTCAAATAAATAAATAAAATCTTTAAAAAAAAAAAAAAAACAACACACACACACACACACACAATTCATCCCTGCTGTTGACAAAAGGCTCATTTTAAATAGAAAAACACAGAAAGTCAAAGTGAAAGGTTCTAGAGCAGTATGTCTGCAACCATTAACCAAAGAAAACTGATATGGATACACTAATATTAGAAATATACACTTTGGGTGCCTGGGTGGTTCATTTCGTTGCGCATCCTACTCTGGATTTCAGTTCAGGTCATGATCTCAGGATTGTGGGATCAAGGCCTGTACTCCATGCTCAGTGGGGAGTCTGCTTGGGATTTTCTCTCTCTCCCTCTGCAACCGCCCCCCACCCCGCCCAGTGCTCGCTGTCTCTCACATAAATAAATAAATCTTAAGAAAAGGAAATATAGGCTTTAAGAAATATTATGAAGGGAAGAGGAATATTTCATAATAATAAAATTCCTAAGGAACTATTTGGCCCACTTGTACAGCCAGACAGAAGTTCCAAGTACTGGGATTGGGAGAACTACCCTCTCAGAAACTCTGAGTGGAAAGGTATGGGCCATTTGCCACCTTGATCATTCTGGTTTGCTCCCACCTTTCCCATGTTTGATGTCTAAAATGGTACCCATGTATATGTTTCCCTCATCCTAGTCAGGCTCTCCTCTGTTAGGGATTCAGCCTGAATCTGGGTGCATAAACACTCCAAGCTTGGATCTGAGCTACAGTCCATCCCAGGACCTGTGGCCTTAGAGTGGGGATTGAAAATCCTATCTCTTTGGCCTTAGCCACCGTTCCCATGGACAGTGACCACGTGTGCTCCTGACTGGTGGCTCAGGCTATTCCGTCACCCTCGTGGGCAAGCAAGTCTTTGCCACCTACTTGTTGTGCAGACTGTGTAGGGCAGGACCTGCAACTCCCTAGTAGGACCACAGTTCATGACTGATATACCTCAGCACACCATCGCTGGATTTCTGTGACATCCCTCTTCTATGCTTCAGAGAAGATATGGGACAGGGTAGGCTATATTGTATCTGGGTCTCTGTGGCTCTAGATCTCGCCCCTGCCTCACCTGTTAGCTCTGATCTAACTGTATTTTCCTCCTTTGGACACTGTTCCATCCTATGAAGTCCAGCTGTTCCTGCCCCACTGTTGGGATCCCTCCCTCTGAAAGAAGAAATGAAATATTTTTCATGGTTCTCCATCGCGGGCTGCCTTTCCTCCCCATTCTTCTGCTTTTCAAGGCCATGTGGGTTGACAGGCCTCAGCCACAGCTCTTGTCCACCCAGCCCCAAGCCTTGCTCATCTGGGTGGATCCTGATCCACTTCAGGTCATAGCCTGGACTAATTTGGGTACAGGTTCCACTTATACTCCCAAGTGTCATTATCTATCTTGCTGGAGTCTAATATTCCTGTCAGACCTTATAAACTATGGCAGATGCCGGACATGTAGTGATTATGCTCAAAGATATTAATTGGTTTTTAACCTTGTTCTGTGTGCTATAGGATTGAAGAATACAGGTTCTGCAGGCAGTCCTGGGCTTGAATCCCATCTCTGTGATTTTAGACATGTGACTTAACCTTTTTTTGCCTGAACTTACTCATCTGTAAAATGGGTTAATATCTACCTTCTAGAGTGTGGTGAGGAATAAATAAGATGATGTATGTAAAGTCCTTAGCATACTGCCTAGTGCATAAAAAATGTCTACTAACAACACAGATGTGAGATTGTTATTTTTGAAGAGCTCTGCTGTAAGTATTCCTTTTAAAATTGGGAGATAATTGAAATAAATTATATTAGTTTTGGGTATGCAACATAATGATGCAATATCTGTATATATTGTGAAATGATCACCACAATAAGTCTAGTTAACACCCAACACTATACACACTTATAAATTTTCTTTTTCTCATGAGAACTCTTAAGATCTACTCTTTTAGCAACTTTCAAATATACAAGACAGTATTATTACTGGTATTATTATTACTGGTATTATTACACGGTGATTATTATTGTAGTCACCATGCTTTACATGACACCACCATGTCTTATTTATAACAGGAAGTTTGTATACCTTTTGACTCTCTTCACCCATTTTGTCCACACCCCCAGTCCCCACCTCTGGAAACCACCATCACTGTGCTCACAGAGCTCCCAGGGGAGTGAGCCGGTCCGATGGTGGAAGCAAATGGATCACACACAATAACTGAAAGCGAAGGCTGTTTATTAGCGCGTATCACACAAAAGCTAATACAAGACAGACAACTCTAGCCGCGTGGGCTAGGGAGACGGCCCAGGGTACTCCCGCCCGATCCCCTCTCTGGAGCTCACCCGAAGGGAGCATCAACCGAGAATGTGATCAATCCCCTCTCTGGAGCTCACCCGAAGGGAGCATCAACCGAGAGGGAGATTAAGCAAGGAGAGTGTCCCAAGAGCACACTCTGACAAGCAGAGGGCCAGTGTTGCTTATATGCGGTGCTAACTAGGTCAATCACTACGTCAAAGGCGCTTGTCGTTAATCTGCGGTCTGCTGTAGATGTGATGCTAACACTTCCTGGTTCTTGTAGCAGTTATAACACTTCCTGGTGGTCAATCTGTGGTTTGCTATAACACTTCCTGGATAAAACTTCCTGGTTCAAAACAGTTCCTGGTTGCCTGCTTGGAAGCTCTATAACAGTGGGGTTCATGCTCACAGGACTCCCTCATTCTCTCTATCTCTGAGCTTGATGTTTCTGTTTGTTTTTGTTTTAGATTCCACATATAGTGAGAGCATATGGTATTTGTTTTCCCCTGACTGATTTACTTATGAAAATTGCCTCAAGTTTCAGCCATATTGTAGAAAATGGCAAAGATTTCATTCTTTTTGATGGCTAAATAATATTCCATTGTACATATATGCCAGATCTTCCTCATTTATTAATCCATTGAGGGACATTTAGGTTGCTTTCATGTGTTGGCTGTTGCTAATAATTCTGCAATACACATGGGATTGCATATATCTTTTTCAATTAATATTTTTGTTTTCTTCAGGTAAGTATCCATAAGTGGAATTTCTGGGACAAATGGTAGCTCTATTTTTAATTTTTCGAGGAACCTCCATACTGCTTTCCATTGTGGCCACACCGATTTATATTCCCATCAACAGTGGATGAGGGTTCACTTTTTTCCATATCATTGTCAACACTTGTTATTTCTTGTCTTTTTGATAACAGCCATTATAACAGATGTGAAGTGATATCTCATGGTGATTTTGATTTGCATTTATCTGATAATCAGTGATGTTGAGTACTTTTTCATATACCTGTTGGCCATCTGTATGTCTTCTTTGGAAAAATATTATTCAGAACCTGAATAAATCCATTTATAAATAGTCTAAGAAACCATATTTCTGTTTCATTGTGGTTGGGTTATTCTATTTTGGGAGGTGGGGATTTTTCAATTTTTTTACTTCTTAAATTTTAGAATATATCATATATAAAAAAGAGTATGCCTTATATAACATATATGTATAGTTTAAATAATAACAAAATTAATACCTGCATACCTATTATCCACTAAAATTAAACATTCCCAGTTCCCTGAAGCCTCTTCTGTCTCCTCCCAAATTGTATCTCCTCTTTTCACTCCAGAGGTTACTACTCTCCTGAATAGTCTAGTAGAAATGGAGGCCATGTAGGGAGCAGTAAGGAGACCTACCTGCCCCTTACATCCAGGGCATTAGCAATGGAGGTACAGGGGGAGCCAGAACTCCCATACCCTTCCATCATTAGCAAGTAGTGCTCCTAGTTCAAGAGTCAGTGGAGAGTATTACAAACTGGATTGTTGCCCCTCACCACCCAGTGGCAAGTTGAAGCCCTAATTTGGGTAATATGGACATTTTGACAATATTTGTTCTTCCAATCCATGAGCATGGAATGTTTGTGTCATTTTTAATTTCTTTCATCAATGTTTTATAGTTTTCAGAGTACAGGTCTTTAACCTCTTTGGTTAGGTTTATTCCTGGGTATCTTATTGTTTTTGGTGCAATTATAAATGGAATTGTTTCTTAATTTCTCTTTCTAAAAAATTTTTTAAAAATTCTCTCTCTGCTGATTCATTATTAGTGTATAGAAATGCAATGTGTTTCTCTACATTGATTTTGTATTGTGTAGCATTACTGAATTCATTTATCAATTCTAGTAGTTTCTGGTGGAGTCTTCAGGGATTTCTATATATAATATCATATCATCTGCAAATTACTGAAAGTTTTACTTCTTTACCAATTTGGATGCTTGTGTGTATGTGGGTTGTTTTTTTTTTTTTAAGATTTTATTTATTTATTTGTCAGAGAGCACAAGCAGGGGGAGTAGCAGGCAGAGGAGCAGCAGGCTCCCCACTGACAGAGGAACCCGATACAGTACTTGATCCCAGGACCCTGGGATCATGACCAGAGCCAAAGACAGACGCTTTTAACCAGCTGAGCCACCCAGGCATCCCTGGATGACTTTTATTCCTTTTCTTGTCTGATTACTGTGGCTAGGATTTACAGTAGTACGTTGAATAGAAGTGGTGAGAATGGACATCATTGTCTTATTCTTGAACTTAGGGGAAAACTCTCAATTTTTCCACCAGTGATTATGATGTTAGCTGTCAGTTTTCGATAGATGACCTTTATTATGTTAGGGTATATTCCCCCTAAAACTACTTTGTTGAGGGTTTTTATCATGAATGGATTGTGTACTTTGCCAAATGTTTTTTTCTGCATCTGCTGAAAGGATCATATGGTTTTTCCATTTTTTCTTGATGATGTGACATATTATGTTGATTGATTTGCAAATACTGACCCACCCTTGCATTCCGGGAATAAATCCCACTTGATCGTGGTAAGTGATTTTTTAATGTATTGTTGGATTTGGTTTGGTAATATTTTGTCAAAGCTTTTTGCATCTATATTTATCAGAGATATTGGCCTATAGTTCTCTTTTTTTGTGGTGTCTTTATCTGGTGTCAGCTACAAGGTAATGCTGCCCTCATAGAATTAATTTGGAAGTTTTCTTTCCTTTTCTATTTTTTTGAGTAGTTTGAGAAGAATAAGCATTAACTCTTCCTTAAATGTTTGATAGAATTTGCCTGTGAAACCATCTGGTCCTGGACTGTTGTTATTGTTTTTAAAGATTTTATTTTTTTTATGACAAAAAGTGAGAGTGAAAGAGGGAACACAAGCACAGGGGAGCTGGAGTGGGAGAAGCAGGCTCCCCGCTGAGCAGGGAGCCCAATATAAGGCTCAAGCCCAGGACACCAGGATCATGACCTGAGCCAAAGGCAGACACTTAACGACTGAGCCACCCAGGCACCCCAGGACTTTTGTTGTTGATATTTTTAAATTACTGATTCAATTTCATTGATGGTAATTGGTCTGTTCAAATTTTCTATTTCTTCCTGCTTCAGTTTTGGGAGGTTATATGTTTCTGGGAATTTATCCATTTTTTTTTCTAGGTTGTCCGATTCATTGGTATATAATTTTTCATAACATTCTCTTACAAACCTTTTATTTCTGTGGTGTCAGTTATTATTTCTCCTCTTTCATTTCTGATTTTGTTTATTTGAGTCCTCTCTCCTCTGTTTTTGATGAGTCTGGCTAAAGGTTAATCAATTTTCTTGATTTTTTCAAAGAACCACCCCCTGGTTTCATTGATCTGTTTTATTGTGTGTGTATGTGTTTTAGCTTCTATTTCATTTATTTATAATTTTTATTATTTCCTTTCTTCTTCTGGTTTTGGGTTTTGTTTGTTGTTCTTTTCCTAGCTTCTTTACATGTAATGTTAAGTTATTTATTTGAGATTTTTCTTTCTTCTTGAGGTAGGCCTGTATTGCTCTAAACTTCCCTCATAGAACAAATTTTCCTGCATCCCAATGATTTTGGACCATTGTGTTTTTGCTTTCTCTGTGTATTTTTTTTATTCCCTATCTGAGGAGGATTTTAAAGCAACCATCATAAAATGCCTTAACAAGCAATTGTAAACACATTAGAAACGTGAAAAAAGAGAAATTTTTGGCAAAGAAATGGAAGATATAAAGAAGAGCCAAATAGAAGTTTTAGAACTAAAAAATACAATAATCAAATAAAAACTCAGTGTATGTTCTCAGCAGCAGAACAGAGTGCGACAGGAAAATCTGTGAACTGGAAGAAAAAACAATAGAAATCCTAATCTGAAAAACTTTGATCTGAGAAAATAGACCAAAAATAGAAGTAAACAAATCCTCAGGAACTTGTAGGACTATAGCAAAAGATCTGATATTCATGTCATTTTCATCTAAGAAGGAGAGAAGAGCATGTGGGATGGGATATATTGTGGTGGGCAACTTTGGAAAATATAATTGGCCCCATCCATGTTGATGCATGGAACTATAGCTTTCTATTTCACTACAATGTTCTATTGTGTGATTGAGCCCCAATTTATTCATTTTACTATAATGGACATTTGGGTTGTTTCCTTTTGTTTTTTTCCTTTGCTATTATAAATGGCGCTCTATGAATATTCTGCTCATGTCTCCAGAAGTAGAATTGCTGGATGCTCAGGTTGAATATTCACCTTCACTAAATAATGTGAACTTGTTCTTCAAGATGAGTGTACTAGCTTCTAGCCCCAAAGCAGTTTAATACTTACATTTCACCAGGATTTTGCCAATCTCTCTCTCTCTCTCTTTTTTTTTTTTTAAAGATTTTATTTATTTATTTGACAGAGAGAGATCACAAGTAGGCAGAGAGGCAGGCAGAGAGAGAGGAGGAAGCAGGCTCCCCGCTGAGCAGAGAGCCCGATGCGGGGCTCGATCCCAGAACCCTGGGATCATGACCTGAGCCGAAGGCAGAGGCCTTAACCCACTGAGCCACCCAGGCGCCCCACTCTCTCTTTTTTTTTAAAGATTTTATTTATTTATTTGACAGACAGAGATCACAAGTAGGCAGAGAGGCAGGCAGAGAGAGGGGAGGGAAGCAGGCTCCCTGCTGAACAGAGAGCCTGATGTGGGGCTCAATCCCAGAACCCTGAGAACATGACCTGAGCCGAAGGCAGAGGCTTAACCCACTTAGCCACCCAGGCACTCCAGCATTTTGTCAATCTTTTCATTTTTTTCCCACACCAGTGGACATGAAGTGGTAATTTGTGGCTTTATTTGCATTTCCTTTTTTATTTACAAGGTTGAGTATATCTTCATTAATTTAATGGGCCATTTGTGTTCTCTCTTCTGTGAAATGTCTGCTCATATTTTTGAAAAATGTTCTATTGGATTGGTTGTCTTCCTAATCAATTTTAAGATCAGACTACTAAATTTTTTTTGTTTGATGTGTGTAAAATTTTTGTTAGGATTTGAATAACAATAAAGCTATAAATCAATTGGAGAGAAATAACAACTTTACAGTACTGAAACTTTCTATCAATGAACATGATGCTGTTGTCCATTTGGTTTTCTTACTGTCTTCTAATGAGGTGCTATAATTTTCTACACAAAGGTTTTGCATATCTTTGTTAGATTTATTTTCAACTACTTTTTATTCTTCATGGCTATTGTACATTTTTAATTGCATTTTCTAACTTTATTTGATGGTGTTTGTAAATTTATTAGACTTCTATTTGTTGGACATTGTATTTATATCATCTTCTTTTTTTTAAGATTTTAATTTATTTATTTGACAGAGATAGATCACAAGTAGGCAGAGAGGCAAGCAGGGGGGTGGGGGGAAGCAGGCTTCTTGTTGAGAAGAGAGCCCCCTTCACCCCCAGATCATGATCTGAGCAGAAGGCAGAGGCTTAACCCACTGAGCCACCCAGGCGCCCCTGAATTTATATCTTCTTTTAGGCTCTGGATTGCTTTTCATTTTGTAAAGTGTCTTGAAGATCACTTGTTTTAAGCATTTTGATTATGATGTCCCTTGGTATAATTTTCTTTATGCTTTTTCTGCCTGGGTTTCACTGAGCTTTTTTGCAATTATTGGTAATTTTCATAAATTTGGGAATTTTATGCTGCCATTATTTCTTCAAACTGTTTTCTGTGTTTCCCTCTCTCTTCTCTTCTGGAACCTCAATCACTTGTATATTGGGTTTTCTATCTTTTTTCTGTCTGTATTAAATTTTGAATAGTTTCTACTGCTATGTTTTCAAATTCATTAATCATTCTTTATTGTCTAGTCTGCAACTAATTCTATCAAGTGTATTTTTAATCTCACATATTGTATTTTTCTTATCCAGAAATTAAATTTGGGTTTTTAGAAATAGATTTCATGTCTCTTACTATGTTCAAGCTTTTTTTTTTTTTTAAGATTTTATTTATTTATTTATTTGACAGAGAGATCTCGAGTCAGCAGAGCAGCAGGCAGAGAGAGAGGGGGAAGCAGGCTCCCCACCTAGCAGAGAGCCTGATGCAGGGCTTGATCCCAGGACCCTGGGATCATGACCTGAGCTGAAGGCAGAGGTTTAACGCACTGAGACACCCAGGTGCCCCTATGCTTAGGTTTTTGTCTGCTTTCTCGAAGATATGGAATATATTAACAATTGTTGTTTTAATGTCCTTGTCTACTAATTCTATCATCAATATGATTTCTGGGTCTGTCTCTATTGACTTATTCTTTTCATTATGGGTCATATTTTCCTACTTCTTCATATACTTGGTAACTTTTTTCTCTTGAGAGTATGTCAAGTTTATTAGCTTGTTAGCAAGGTGACCGAAGAAGTATGCTGCTTCAGAGAGGGTGTGAAAAGGAGGAGTGAAAGAGTATGGAAATAGACGCTTGGCTAAGCAGAGCATTGCATGTCCAGGAAAGGGGGCACTTCTTTTTTTTTTTTTTTTTTTTTAAAGATTTTATTTATTTATTTGACAGAGAAAGATCACAAGTAGGCAGAGAGGCAGACAGAGAGAGAGAGAGGAGGAAGCAGGCTCCCTGCTGAGCAGAGAGCCCGATGCGGGACTCGATCCCAGGACTCTGAGATCATGACCTGAGCCGAAGGCAGCGGCTTAACCCACTGAGCCACCCAGGCGCCCCAAGGGGGCACTTCTTTTGGCAAGATCCTAGCAACATTAAGTCTGTATCATTTTATCAGTTGTCACAGAGAAACTGTCTGTTTCAGGTGGCTTTAGGTGCCTGTCATCAGTAGCAGAAAGACATGATGGGGACACATTGTGTGTGAATTGGAACCACAGGGCTCATCCTCCATATCATGGGCGGGTTGGCAGAAGGCAGGAAGCGGTGTCACCTCAAACCAGCCGCTGGCCTCCGCGACAGGAAGGAATTGGAAACAGGTGCAGGGTACCCCCAGTGCTTTTTCTCAGCCTCAGAAAGGCAACACACTGCAGGTTACCTATCCCTTAGTTTGTGGACAAGCAGATGTTTCTGTGCAATTTCATTTCTTAGAGGGAATTCCTAGTGGTTTGTCAGTCAGCACTTGTGCATTTGCGAGACCTCTGACCCACCTCCGCCGCCACTTCTGTCGGTTTTACCTCCACGTGGCTCACTGGCATCCCTCTGTGGTCCATCGTCACTTTCAGGATGAAGGCACTGAAGTCCCCTCCGGGCCTGACTCCAGCCCAGATTCACTGTTTCTCCCCGTGTTCTCTGTGGCATGCGGTTCCTTGATGCCGCACCCCTTGCTTTTCCCTGCGTGGTGGCATCTGTCTGCCCTCAGGCCCAGCCCGGACGTAAGCTTCTTTGGGGAAAGGGGCTGTCTGTGGATTCCTAGGCGGGCTTCTCTCAAGTGCTGTGCCTGTGCCACCCTCTCTGTGCCCTGTCCCCCACTTTGTGGCACCCTTGTTACGAGTTAGAATGCTGTCATCTGGGGCACCTCGGTGGCTCAGCGGGAAGCCTCTGCCTTCGGCTCAGGTCATGATCTCAGGGTCCTGGGATAGAGCCCCGCGTCGGGCTCTCTGCTCAGCATTCTTCCCCCTCCCCAGACCCTGGCAACCACCATCCTACTTTCTGTCTTTATGACTTTGATGACAATCAGTCCATCATTTGAGTAGAATCCTACAGTGTTTATTTTTTCATCTCTGGCTTGCTTCACTTAGCGTTATGTCCTTGAGGCTCATACCCATAACCTGTGTCAGAATTTCCTTCCTTTTCAAGGCTGGATAATATTTCATGATATTTATATACCACCTTTTGTTGATCCATTCATCTGTTCATGGATGCTTGGGTTACTTCCATGTTTTGCCTATTATAAATAATTCTGCTGTGAATATGGGGGTACAGATATCTCTTTGAGATCCTACTTTCAATTCTTTTGGGTATATACAGAGCAGAGTTGCTGGATCATATGGTAATTCTATTTTTAATTTTTTGAGGAACCATATTGTTTTCCATAGGAGCTATACCATTATCCATTCCCACCAACATTGGACGAGGGTTCCAGTTTCTCCACTGCTTTGCTAACACTTGTTTTCTGGGTTTTTAACAGTAGCCATCCTAATGTGCGTGAGGTGGTAGCTCCAGGTAGTGTCAATTCGCATTTCCCTGATGACCAGTGATATTGAACATCTCTCATGTGCTTGGTCAATCATTTTATGTTCCTTGGAGAAATGTCTCTTCCAGTTCTTTGCCCATTTTAAAATTTGGTTCTTTCTTGTTGCTGAGTTTCAGGAGTTCTCTATATATTTTGATATTAATCCCTCTTTGGGTATATTATTTGCAACTATTTTCTGTTCCATGAGCTGGCCCTTTACTGTGTAGATACCTTTTAAGCACAAAATCTTTTTTTTTTTAATATTTTATTTATTTATTTGACAGAGAGAGAGATCACAAGTAGGCAGAGAGGCAGGCAGAGAGAGAGGAGGAAGCAGGCTTCCCACTGAGCAGAGAGCCCGATGCGGGGCTTGATCCCAGGATCCTGGGATCATGACCTGAGCCAAAGGCAGAGGCTTAACCCACTGAGCCACCCAGGCGCCCCTATGCACAAAATCTTTTAATTTTCATGGAGCGTAATTCATCTCTTTTTTTCTTTTGTTACCTGTGCCTTTTTTGTCATATCCAAGAAATTATTGCTAAACCCAATGTCATGAAGCTTCTGTCCTTTGAATTCTTCTGGTTTGACTGTTTTAGGTCTTATATTAAGGTCCTTCCTTGATCAATTTTAAGTTATTTTTTGTATATGGTATCAAATAAGGGTCCAGCTTCATTCTTTGGCACGTGGATACCCACTTTTTCCAGCACCATTTGTTGAAAAGACCTTCCTTTCTCTCATTGAATGGTTTTGATATATTTGTCAAAAATCATTTGACCACATATATGAGGGTTTATTTCTGGGTTCTCTCTTCTATTCCATTGGTCTGTATCTGTTTTTACGCAGTTACCACTGTGCTTTGATTACCATAGCTTTGTAGTAAGTTTTGAAATCAGGAAACATGAGTCCTCCAGTTTTGATCTTCTTTTCAAGATTATTTTGCTTATCTGGGTTCCCTTAAAATTCCATGTGATGTTTAGGATGAGTTTTTCTATTTCTGCCAAAAAAAAAAAAAATGGGATTTTGATAGGATTGCATTGACTCTGTAGGTCACTTTTGACATTTTGATAACATTAACTCTTCCAACTTATGAACATAGGATGTGTTTCCATGTACTTGACTTCTTTAGTTTCTTTCAGCAATGTTTTGTAATTTTCATTGTACAAGTCTTTCACCTCCTTGATTAAGTTAATTCTTAATATTTTAATGTTTTTGATGTTATTGTAAATGGAATTGTTTTTATAATTTCATTTTCAGATTGTGCATTATTTGTGTATGGAAATGCAACTGATTTTTGTCTGCTGAATGTATCCTGCTACTTTGCTGGATTCATTTGTTTTAACAGTTTATTTTTGTGGAATTTTAGGGTTTTCAAAATATAAGATTATATTATCTATAGAATCTGTGGACAAAGATCATTGTATTTCTTCCTTCTAATTTATGCCATTTATTTATTTTTCTTGTTTAATTGCTCTGGATAGAACTCCAGCATTTTTTTTTTAAGATTTTTTTTTTAATTTGCTTATTTAAGAGAGAGAGAGCACCTTCATGGTCATGTGTGCTCAAGAAAGAAGGAGTGGTCGGGATGGGCAGTGGAAGAGAGATAAGCAGACTCCACGCTGAGCAGGGAGCCCAACATGAGGCTCCATCCCAGGACCCTGGGATCAGGACCTGAGCCGAATGCAGACACTAACTGACTCAGCCAGCCAGGTGCCTCCCTTGCTGTTTCTTTCTTTCTTATTTCTTTTTTAAAAATTTTATTTATTTATTTGACAGACAGATCATAAGTAGGCAGAGAGGAGCGGAGCAGGGGCGGGGGAGCAGACGGCTTCCCGCCAAGCAGAGAGCCCGATCCCAGGACCCTGAGATCATGACCTGAGCCGAAGGCAGAGGCTTAACCCACTAAGCCATCCAGTCGCCCACCCCCTTGTTGTTTCTGATCTTAGAGGAAATGCTTTCAGTCTTTCACCATTGAATATAATGCTCACTGTAGCTTTTTTGTACATGGTTTTTATTATGTAAATACAGTTTCCTTTTATCCCTAGTTTGTTGAGTGTGTTGAATTTTCTCAAATACTTTTTTCATCAATTGAGATTATCATGTGGGTTTTTCCTCTTCATTCTGTTGATGTGGAGTATCACACTGATTGATTTTTGCATGTTGTATCATCCTTGCATTCTAGGAATAAATTCCACTTGATCTTGTGTATAATCCTTTTAGTATAAATCTGCTGAATTCTGTTTGCTAGTATTTTGTTGAGGATTTTTCACCAATATTTATAACGGATATTGGTCTGTAGCTATCTGCTCTTGTAGTGTCTTTGTGCGGTGTTAGTATCAGGGTTATGCTGGTCTCATAAATGAGTTAGGAAGTGTTTCCTACTCTGCAATTTTTGAGAAAAATCTGAGAAGGATTGGTATTAGTTCTTCTTTTAATATTTCATAGAATTAACCAGTGAGAGCATCAGGTCCAGGGCTTTTCATTGTTGAAGATTTTTGATTCCTGATTCAATCTTCTTACTAGTCCTTGGCCTATTCAGATTTTCTTTTCGTTCTTTTTTTTATGATTTGGTCTTGGTAGATTTTGTGTGTCGAGAATTTTTCCATTTTACCGAGGTTATCCAACTTGTTGGTGTACAATAGTCATAGCACTGTCTTAGAAATCTTTTTATTTCTGTAGAATTGGTAAGAATGTCCACACTTCCATTTCTGATTTTAGTTAATTTTGAGTGGTCTTTTTTCTTAGTCTATCTAGCTAAAGATTTGTCAGTTTTGTTAGTTTTTTCAAAGAACTAGCTTTTGGTTTCATTGCTTTTCTCTATTGTTTTTCTACTCTCTATTTCATTTACCTTGGCCTTAATCTTTTTTTTTTTTTTTTTTAAAGGTTTTACAATTCGGGTGCCTGGGTGGCTCAGTCAGTTAAGTGTCTGACTTTAGCTCAAGTTATGATCCCAGCCCCCATGTAGGGCTCCCTGGTCAGCAGGAAGCCTGCTTCTCCCTCTCCTTGCCCTCCCCACAACTCGTTATCTCTCTCACTATCTCTCTCTTGCTCTCTAACTTATCTTCTGGTTGTTCTATCCATTACAGTGAGTGGGAAATTAAAGTTTCCAATTGTTATTGTAGAACTGTCTATTGCTCCCTTCAATTCTACCACTTTTTGCTTCATGTACTTTGATGGTCTATCATCAAATGCATAAATGTTTATTGTTATATCATCTTGTAGTATTAACCCTTTTATTAATGTATATTGTCCCATGGGGCTTCTAGGTGGTTCAGTCAATTAAGTGGCCAACTCTTGATTTTGGCTCAGGAAATTATCTCAGGGTCCTGGGATGGAGACCCATGTCAAACTCCATGCTCAGCAGGGAGTTTTCTTGATGATATCTCTCCCTCTACCTCTGCCTCTACCTGTGCTCATGATCTCTGTCTCAAATAAATAAATCTATAAATAAATAAATAGATAGATATGTAGATATACACACATACATATTGTCCTTCTTTGTCTCTTATAATCTGTTTTTTTTTTTTAAACATTTTAGTTATTTTAGTGAGAGAGAGAGCTGGGGGCAGGTGTGGAGGGTCCAAGGGAAAGGGAAAGAAGCAGGCTCCCCACTGAATGGGGAGGCTGACACGGGTTTGATCCCATGAGCCAGAGATCACAAGCTAAGCCAAAATCAAGATCTAGGTGCTCAACCAACTGAGCCACCCAGGAATTCCTTTTATAACCTGTTTTTGAGTTAAAGTCTATTTTATTTAATAGTTTATTTAAAGTCTGATATCAGTATAGCCACCTCTATTTTCTTCTGGTTACTATTTGCATGGAGCATCTTTTTTCATCCTTTCAACATCAACCTGCTGTATCTTTGTATATCAAGTGAGTCTTGCATAGAAAGCATATAGTTGGAACCTGTGTTTTTTCCCCATTTTTCCAAACTCTTTCTTTTTTGGGAGAGTTTAATCCATTTACATTTAAAGTAATTACTGATAAGTAGGGGCTTACTTCTGTCATTGTTTTATTTGTTTTCTATTATAGCCTTTTTTGTCACTCATTTCTTTCATTACTATCTTCTTTTTTTTTTGTCGTTGTTTTGTAATGAAATGTTTAAATATTTTTCTCATTTCCTTTTGGGTATATTCTATGCTATTTTCTTGGTGGTTACCATGGTGATTATACCTAACATCTTAAAGTTATAACACTCTAATTTGAACTTATACTGACTTAACTTTAATAACATACAAAAATTCTCTCCCTATATAAGTCCTTACTCATTCAGTTGTTGATATCACACAATTATATCTTTGTACATTGGGTGTCCCCAAACATATTAATAGTTCTTTAAAATGCATTGGTGTTAGAGTGCCTAGGTGACTGAGTTAAGTGTCTGAATTTGGCTCAGATCATGATCTGAGGGTCCTAAGATTGAGCCCTGTGTCAGGCTCCATACTTAGCAGGGAGTCTGCTTGTCCCTCTCCCTCTGTCCCTCCCCCTGTTCATTCCCTCTCTTTCTCTCTGTTTCTCTCTCAAATAAATAAATAAATGAAATCTTAATAAATAAATAAATAAAATGCATTAGTACTAACTGTAGAAAAGAAGATTTGGAGTTAAGAACCAAAGTTACATTAATACTAGCTTTTATTGTAATGATTTTGTTTAAACATATCAGTCCCTTAAATCATGTAGAGAATGAAAGGTGCAGCCATAAACCATTGTTATAATAACACTAGCTCTTATAATTGTCCATTTACTTTTATTGGGATCTTTATTTCTCTAATGGCTTTGAGTCTAGAGTCCTTTCATTTCACCTTGTACGATTCCCTTAAACATTTTTTGCAGGACAGGCCTAGTGGTCACAAACTTCCTCATCTTTTTTTAAAATCTGGGAATGTCTTAATTTCTCCATCACTTTTGAAGGATATAGGATTTGAAGTTTTTTTTTTTTAAGGTTTATTTATTTATTCCAGAGAAGAGAGAGAGAGCAAGACCATGAGTGCAAAGGTCAAAGGGAAAGGGAAAAGAGAATCTTAAACAGACTCCGAGCTGAGTGTGTAGCCTGAACTGGGATCATGATGTGAGCTGAAAGAGGGTCAGAGGCCCAACCTACTGCGCCACCCAGGAACCCCTAGGATTTGAAGTTTTGCTTGATATAAGATTCTTGGTTGACTTTTTTTTTCTCTTTTAGTACTTTGACTATATTGCCCCACTATCTCCTGGCCTCCGAAGTTTCTGATGAGAAATCTGCATATATCTTATTGAGGATCCCTTGTATGTGATACATTATTTCTCTTGCAGCTTTCAAGATTCTGTCTTTGTCCTTTGAAAATTTCATTGTACTGTACCTCAAGGTGGTCTGTTGTAGTTCATCTTTCTTGGAGTTTGTTGAACTTGTTGGATGTTAATATTCATATCTTTCATCAAATTTGGGAAGTTTTCAGCTGTTATTTCTTCAAATATTCTCTGTTCCCCTTTCTCTTTATGGTATTCTGATATTCTCACAAAGTATATATTGGTCTGATTGAATATATTGTGCAATCTCTTAGGCTCTGTTCATCTTTTTTCAATCTTTTTTCTTTATGTTTAGACTCAAAAATTTCCATTATCCTATCTTCAAGTTCACTGATCCTTTCTTTTGCCTGCTCAATCTGTTTTTTAATTCCTCTAGTGAATTTTTCATTTTGGTTATTGTATTTTACAGCTTCAGAATTTCTTTTAGGTTCTTTTTTAGGTTTCCTATCTCTTTATTGATATTTCCACTTTGTTCACATATCATTTTCTTGACTTTCTTGACATCTTCCTTTAGTTTTTTTGAGCATCTTTAATAAAGTTGATTTAGGGGCACCTGGGTGGCTATTGGTTAAGCTTCTGCTTTCAGCTCTGGTCATGACCCCGGAGTCCTGGTATGGAGCCCCACATCTGGCTCTCTGCTCAGTGGGGGGCCTGCCTCTCCCTCTCGATCTGCCTGCTGCTCCCCCTGCTCATGTGCTCTCTCTCCATCTGTGTTAAATAAATAAATAAATAAATATGACAATTATGTCCTTTTCAGGGATAGTTTCTGTGGGTATTTTTGCTGTTGCTTTTGCTTTTTGTTCGTTTTGCTTTGAATGCTCTATACTTTCTTATTTTTGTTTTGTGTTTTTATATACCTTGTCATTTTTGCTGGACACTGGACATTTTGATCTAGTAATGTGGTAACTCTGTAAATCAGATTCTCCCCTTTCCCCAGAGTTTGCTATTCTTTGATTATTTTTTTATATTGTTGTATGCTGTCCCTGAGCTGAGGGTCAGGCTGAGGTATAAACTTAAGGTTTCTTGGGTCTTTTCTGAGCCTTTCTATGTGCATGCATGGTTGCTTTCTATTAAAAAATTATATATTTATAAATATTATATACTTATTATTAATAAATATAATATTAATTAATAATATATTGGTATAGTGATAATATAATTAAATATTATCAATATATAACTACTATATTTATAAATATATATATTATTACTTATATATATAAAGATTTATTAATTTATTTTAGAAATGGAGAGAGAGTGCAGGGAGGAGGGACAGAGGAAGAAGGGGAGGGAAGAGAGAATCTCAAGCAGATTCCACACTGAGTGCAGAGCTCAATTTGGGCCTTGATCTCATGACCCTGAGCTCATGACCTGAGCCAAAAATCAAGAGTCATGTGCTTAACCAACTGAAGCACCCACTCCTATACTATTATTATTTTTAAATAGGTTCCACACTGAGCATGGAACCCAGTGTGGGGCTTGAGCTCACAACACTGATATCAAGACTTGAGATGAGATCAAGAATCAGACACTTAACCAACTGAGCTACCCAGGCATCCTTGCATGGTTACTTTCTAATTTTTCCTCTATATGCAGCTGTTTTTGAATGTCCTAGTCTTTAATGTCTGGGTTTCAGAAGGGGAAAAACAAGAAAGGGGGGAATAATAGGGTGCTAACCCTTTAAATCTCTTAGAAGTCACTTGAGCCAGACGAGGAGGTGCAAAAACAATGATTGCCCTCCTTTCTGTCTGCACCTTTATGATAACAAGTGGCAATTAGCAATCAGAGCAGATCCCTGACACTGGAGGACAGGGCCCTTTTTGTGTTTTCTAGCTCCTCCCTTAAGCTATGTGCTAGCTACTTCCAGGGTATGTGTACAGCTGCCTGCCATGTGGTTGGAGGTGGAGGATGGCTAGCTGCTATAATGATGAGAGCTGAAATTGAAATTAACCACAATTTACTATCCAAGTCTTACCCTGGAAGCTGGAAGCCTTCAACAGAATCCAGAGCTCTAAAATAGTTATATCAAGCAGATTGTGCCAGTGCAGTTATTGTCTAGATGAGGAGACAGATTTCCTGGTGCTTTTACTCTTCTTACATCACCCCAGAATACTCTTCTATACCTGGCAATTTTTTATTGGAGATCAGACATCATTATTGTTGGGTTCTGGAGTTTTTTGTATTCTTTCCATTTTGAACTTTGATCTTGCAAGCAGCTAAGTTACTTGGAAACAATTTGAGTTTGAGACTTACTTGTAAGCTTTTTCAAATGTGTCCAGAATGGTTTCTAATCTAGGGCTCACTTGGCAATACCCTTCTGAGACCTCTGTATGCTGCATGGTTTGTCAGGAGGACTTTGCACTCTGCTGTTGGGAACATTTCTGTGAGTATTGGGATGTTCCCAGTAAAATTTGCAATATTTTACAATTTTACTCTGTAACATAAGAATTTCAGATGCTCCCCATTCTCTCCATTTTTCTTTTAGCCATTCTAACAGGTGCATAATGGAATCACATTGTGATTTAAGTTTTCATTTCCCTAATGATTGATGATATTGAACATTTAAAATGTGCTTATTGCCATGCATATCAAATAAGTAAATAAAATCTTTTAAAAATTTTATTTATTTATTTGACAGACAGAGATCACAAGTAGGCAGGGAGGCAGGCAGAGAGAGGAAGGGAAGCAGGCTCCCTGCGGAGCAGAGAGCCCGATGTGGGGCTCGATCCCAGGACCCCGGGATCATGACCTGAGCCGAAAGCAGAGGCTTTAACCCACTGAGCCACCCAGGCACCCCAGGACTATACAGTCTTGATTACTGTAGCTTTCTAGGAAGTTTAAAAATCAGGAAGTGGGAGTTTTCTGACCTTGTTCTTTTCCCAGATTGTTTTGGCTATTCTGAGTTTCTTGAATTTCTATATGGATTTAAGAATCAGCTTTTCAGTTTCTGCAAAAAAAAAAAGATAGCTGGGAGTTTGATAGAGACTCCACTGAATCTGTAGGTCAATTTGAAAAATATTGCCATCTCAACAATATTAAGTTTTTGAATCCATGAATATGGGATATCTTTCTGTTTATTTGTGACTTTAATTTCTTTCAATGATGTTTCTTTAATTTTTTTCAATGATGGCTTGTAGTTTTCAGTGTACATTTTACACTTCTTTTGTTAAATTTATTCCTAAATAATTTATTATTTTTTATGCTATTGTATATGGAATTGCTTTCTTGATTTCATTTTTGGATTGGCCATTGCTTGTGCAGTTGATATTTGTATACTGATCTGAAACCCTGTAAACTTGCTGAATTTGGTTATTATTTATAACAAGTTTTTTTGTGTATGTGATTTCAATAAGATTTTCTATATAAAAGATTATGTTATCTGAGGATGGACATAGTTTTATTTCTTCCTTTCTAATATGGTCTCTCCCTTTCTTTCTCTTTTCTGTTCTAATTGTCCTGGCCACTATCATCAGTACAATGTTTGAATTGAAATGGTGAAATTGATCATCCTTGCCTTTTTCCTGATCTTAGGGTAATATGTTTCAGTCTTTCAATATTAAGTATGGGTATTTCATACATGTCCTATATCAGAATGAAGGAGTTCCCTTCTATTCCTAATTTTCTGAATATTTTTTTCATGAAAGGGTTTGGATTTTGTTAAATACTTTTTTTGCATCATTGAAATAGTCATTTGGTTTTCATCCTTTATTCTATGGATGTAGTTTATTATATTGATTGATTTTCATATGTTGAGCCAACCTTGCATTCTTGGGGCAAATGTCACTTGGTCATGGTGTATAAATGTTTTCAGATGTTGCTGGATTCAGTTTGATAGTATTTTGTTGAATATTTTTACATCTATATTTATGAGAAATATTGGTCTATAGTTGTCTGTTTGTTTTCTTGTGATGTCTTTCTAGTTGTGGTATTAGGGTAACTGTGGCCTCATAGAATGAATTGGGAAGCTTTCCTCCCTTCTCTAATTTTTCAAAGCCTTTATGGAGAATTGATGTTAATTCATCTTCAAACATTTTTTTAGAAAGATTTTATTTATTTATTTGACAGACAGAGATCACAAGTAGGCAGAGAGGTAGGCAGAGAGAGAGAGATGGGGGGAAGCAGGCTTACTTCTGAGCAGAGAGCCCAATGCAGGACTTGATCCCAGGACCCGGGGATCATGACCTAAGCTGAAGGCAGAGGCTTTAACCCACTGAGCCACCCAGGTGCCCCTCATCTTCAAATATTTGATCGAATTTACCAGTGGAGTCATCTTGCATCAGCTTTTCTTTGTGGGGATTTTAAAAAATTATACATATTGATCTTGCATAGTTATCCTGTTAAACTTGCTTATTAGTTCTATCAATTTGTAGAGTACACTCCTTAGAACTATCTACATATAGGGGCACCTGGGTGGCTCAGTGGGTTAAAGCCTCTGCTTTCGGCTCAGGTCATGATCCCCGGGTCCTGGGATCGAGCCCCACATCGGGCTTTCTTCTGAGCAGAGAGCCTGCTTCCCTTCCTCTCTCTCTGCCTACCTCTCTGCCTAATTGTGATCTCTGTCTGTCAAATGAATAAAAATTTTAAAAAAGAATTAACTACATATAGTATCATGTCCTCTCTGATTAAAAACAGTTTTACTTCTTACTTTCCAATCTGCATGCTTTAATTTCTTTTTTTTCCTGTTGTTGTACTGGCTGAAACCTCCAGTACAGTTGGAATAAAAATGCAGGAGAGAGATGGGGTGCCTGGCTGGCTCAATCAGAATAATAACCAACTCTTGCTTTTGGGGTGGTGAGTTTGAGCCCCATGTTGGGTATAGTGATTGAAACTTTAAAAAAATGAAGCTTAAAAAACAAAAGTTCAGGAGAGAGAATCCTTTCCTATTCCTGATCTTAGTGGTGGGAGGGGGGTGAGAACATTCAGTTTGTACTATTAAGTTAGTTGTAAGCTTTTTGTAAATGGTGTGCTGTGATATCCCCTCTTTTATTTCTGATATTGGTAATTTGTGTACTCTCTCCTTTGTTCTTAGCCAACCTTAGCAATTTTGTTGATCATTTTAAAGAATCAGCTTTTGGTTTCACTGTTTTCTGTATTTATTTTCCTATTTCATAGATTTCTGCCTTTATTTTTATTATTCACACCCCCTTCTTACTTTGTGCTTGATTCACTTTTTAAAAAACCCTTTGAGACAACTATTACATAATCAATATCTGATTTTTCTCCTAATATAAGTATTTAAAACTGTAAATTTCTCTCTAAGCATTGCTTTAATGATACCCTATACATATTGTGTGCTGTGTTTGAATTCAATTTATTCTTTAATTTGCACTTTATTCTCTTTTTTGACTCATGGGATATTAAATGCCTGGTTTATTTCCAAATACTTAGAGCTTTCACAGTTGTCTTCTCTTTTTGATTTCTAATTTAATTCTGTTGCATATGGAGAACACACTTTGTATGATCTCAATTTTTAAAAATTTACTGAGCCTTATTTTATGACCTAGTATATTGCCTCTCCTAGAGAATGTTACATGCTATCTTGAAAATAATGTGTTGTTCCACTGTTACTGGTTTGAGTTTTCTATAATAGTTAGATCAAGTTCTTTGATAATGTTGCTCAGGTCTTCTACATCCTTAATATTTTGTGATTATGCATTCATTCTATCGGTTACTGAGAGAGGTATACTGAAAGGGATCTACTACCATAATAAATGACTGGTCTGTCTCATCTTTTAATTCTGTCAGTTTTTGCTTCCAAAATGCTGGGGCGCTGTTGTTAAGTGCATATTTATTTATTTATAATTGTTTTATCTTTGATGTAGTGATTCTATGTCATCTATAGTGATTCATAGTGCTACTATGATGTAGTGATTCTTTTTTTTTTTTTTTTTAAGGTTTTATTTATTTATTTGACACAGAGATAGAGAGCGCAAGTAAGCAGCAGGCAGAGGGAGAGAGAAGAAGCAGGCTCTCCGCTAAGCAGGGAGCCTGATGCGGGGCTCGATCCCAGAACCCTGGAATCATGACCTGAGCCAAAGGCAGCAGCTTAACAAACTGAGCCACCCAGGTGCCCCTGTAGTGATTCTTTTATCATTGTGTAGTGTCTCCTTGTCTATAGTAATGTTTTGTGTCTTAAAGTCTAATTTTGTTTGATATTAATATAAATACTCCCACTCTTTTATGGTTACTGTTTACATGATATATTTTTTTCCATCCATTTTACTTTCCACCCAGTTACATCTTTGAATTTAAAATGTGCCCCTTGGTAGGAGAAGAATAAATGAAACAAGATGGGATTGGGAGGGAGACAAACCATAAGTGACTCTTAATCTCACAAAACAAACTGAGGGTTGCTGGGGGGAGGGGGGTTGGGAGAAGGGGGGTGGGGTTATGGACATTGGGAAGGATATGTGCTATGGTGAGTGCTGTGAAGTGTGTAAACCTGGCGATTCACAGACCTGTACCCCTGGGGATAAAAATATATCATATGTTTATTTAAAAAAAAAAAAAATTTGCCCCTTGCCTTTGGCTCAGGTCGTGATCCCTGAGTCCTGGGATCGAGCCCCGCATCAGGCTCTCTGCTCAGCAGGGAGCCTGCTCCCCTTCCTCTCTCTCTGCCTGCCTTTCTGCCTACTTGTGATGTCTGTCTGTCAAATAAATGAAATCTTTTTTTTTTAAAGATTTTATTTGTTTATTTGACAGACAGAGATCACAAGTAGACAGAGAGGCAGGCAGAAAGAGAGAGAGAGGGAAGCAGGCTCCCTGCTGAGCAGAGAGCCCGATGCGGGACTCAATCCCAGGACCCTGAGATTATGACCTGAGCCGAAGGCAGCGGTTTAACCCACTGAGCCACCCAGGTGCCCTAAACCGTATTTTTAAAAGTTATTTTCTTAGTAGTTGTTTAAGGGTTAAAAATCTTAATTTATCACTATCTACTTTTTAAAGGTTATTTATTTATTTATTTATTTGACAGAGATCATAAGTAGGCAGAGAGGCAGGCAGAGAGAGAGGAGGAAGCAGGCTCCCTGCTGAGTACAGAGACCAATGAGGGGCTCCATCCCAGGACCCTGGGATCATGACCTGAGTGGAAGGCAGAGGCTTTAACCCACTGAGCCGCCCAGGTGCCCCTACTATCTACTTTTATGCTGACTTAATTCTGGTAAACTATAACAAGTTTCTTCTAATACAGCTCTTTTCCCTCTCCCTGCTTTGAGGGAGAGAGAGAGAGAGATATATATATATAGTATATTATATATATTTAATAATAAATTTAATAAATTATATATAAACATAAATTATATGTATAAATATATAAAATAAACTTAATAATACAAGGTCATAATTATTGTATTATACAATTTTATTCTTCTTAAGGAAATTAAATGAAGTAAGCCGGTCACAAAAGGACAAATGTCCTATGATGTCAAATTTATAGAGACAAATAGTGGAATGGTGATTGCCAGCACTGGGAGATAGGAAGAATGAAGAATTAGTGCTTGATGGGTACACAGTTTCAATTTTCTTTATTCTTTCTTTCTGTTCTTCAGATCAGACCATTTCTTTCGATCAGTTTTTAAGTCAGGTGTTTCTCTCACTGAGATCTGCAGCTCAGCCTTTATATTGAATTTTTCTTTTTAGAAACTCAAGTCTAGCTTTTTTAGGTCTTAAAGTTTCTAATTTTCTGTTGAGAATCTCTGTTTGTTGGAGTATTGTCATCATATTTTCTGTAATGTTTTGAGCACCTTTATAATAGGAACTTTGAAGTTCTGTCTGATAAATCCAACATCCAAACCCCACCAGTGCGTTCCTACTGACCTTCTTTCTTCTGCGTGTATAAGGATTATACTTCCTTATTCCTTTGTATATCTCATAACTTTTTATTGATAATAATTTACAGAAACTCTGAGTTATGACTTTATTTTCCCTAAAGGAGTTTTCTGTTTGTTTCATTTTGCTTTTGCTTTTGCTTGTCATTTGCCAGGACTTCAATTGCAGATTGTCTCCCCTGTGGTGTACCTCCGCTGGCATCTCTGCTTTGGGTGTTTTTCTCACCTTTCTTTCTTGTTTTCATGCTTATGCTGGCTTCCCAGTGATTGCCCTTCATTTGCATGGCTTAGCAATCAGCGAAGAATTTGGGCAGAGGATGTGCTCCAACTCTCTCAATCTGTAAGGTTTCACCCTTTGCCAGTTGATCTGTGTACGGACCGCGGAGCTTATTCTCAGTTCTCCCAGTTCTCCAGACTGCCTTTACTTTTACATTTCATCAGAGCTCTCTAGATCTCTTGTGTGAATGTATATACTTTCTCAGTCTGCCAGGCATGTCTCTAATATTCAAGAATCCCCCCTGTTAAATTTCTCAGTAGTTGGCAGCTCACCTCAAGCAGGCAAGCAAAGCAGCAGGTGTTTCCCACTGGTTTCCTACTTTTTTTTTTTAAGATTTTATTTATTTATTTGACAGAGAGAGATCACAAGTAGGCAGAGAGGCGCACAGAGAGAGAGATAGAGGAGGAAGCAGGCTCCCTGCTGAGCAGAGAGCCGGATGCGGGACTCAATCCCAGGACCCTGAGATCATGACCTGAGCCAAAGGCAGCGGCTTAACCCACTGAGCCACCCAGGCGCCCCTGGTTTCCTACTTTTAATAACAATGCTGCTTGCTTAAGTGTTTACCTACTTCAATTCAAATATATTCCCTTTTGTAGAATATGTGTTTTCATACATTATCATTCTTAATAAGTGAGCTGAGCAGCAGGAGGAACAGCCCTAGGAAGGAAGATGCCAAAATTCCATTGTTCTTTTTCAAAGTTCTAGCATTTTTTTCCTGAATAAATGCTTCTCGATTTGTTGTTTGCCTTTGGTTAATTTCCAGAACCCTCTAAAGATTATTATTTTTTTTTTTTTAAGATTTATTCATTTGATAGAGACACAGCAAGCGAGGGAACACAAGCAAATGGGAGAGGCTGTGGAGAGGGAGAAGCAGGCTTCCCAAGGAGCAAGAAGTCTGATGCGGTCTCCATCTCAGGACCCTGGGATCATGACCTAAGCCAAAGGCAGACGCTTAATGACTGAGCCACCCAGGCGCCCCTCTAAAGGTTATTTTTTGGAAAATGTGTCCAGTTTTATACTTGTTTTGGGGGGAGAGTATTTGACAACGTGTTCATGTCAGGCAGCCAGAAGGACCTCTTCCTGTTACTGAGTTTTGAGAATTCTTTATGCATTCTGAATACTAGTTCTTTATCAGATATGTGTGTTGCAAATATTTTCTTCAAGGCTGTGGGTTGCCTTTTTATCTACTTAACAGTGTGTTTTAAAGAGGAAAAACCTTAAATTTTTTTTTTTTTTAAGATTTTATTTATTTATTTGAGAGAGACAGTGAGAGAGAGCATGAGCGAGGAGAAGGTCAGAGAGTGAAGCAGACTCCCCATGGAGCTGGGAGCCTGATGCGGGACTCGATACCAGGACTCCAGGATCACGCCCTGAGCCGAAGGCAGTCGTCCAACCAACTGAGCCACCCAGGCGTCCCAAAACCTTAAATTTTTTATAAAATATGCTTTATTGATATTTTTTCTTTATAGATTGTGTTTTTCGTGTAATATCTAAGAAAGCTTTGCCTGACCAAAGTCTTGAAGATTTTTCTATTACTTTCTTTTAGAAGGTTTAAGTTTTAGGTTTTATATTTCTGTCTATGGTCCAATTTAAAGTAATTTTTTAATATGGTATGATTTATGGATTGAAGTTCCTCTTATTTTTTTTTAAATGAATGTCCAATTGTCCCAGCACAATTTGGTGAGAAGAATATTATTTGTCCATTGAATTGGCTGAGCCCCTTCATCAAAAAGTAACTGACCATACATATGAGTATAACTCTGGATTCTCAATTCTGATCTGTTAGAAGATGAGGTACATTAAATTTTGGAAGAGTTTATTTGAGCAGCAAAAAAAGTTTATTTGAGCAGAAAATTGATTATTTTTTAAGAAAAAATTTTAATTAAAGAAAAATTACACTTGGCATGGTTTAACAACATCTTAAGCATTTAGGACAAATTATATAAACACATTTACTCACAGAAGGAAGGAAATATGAATATTGAAATTTGACCATCAGGAATAAATCTACATTTAGATTTTTTTAAATGATGGGAGAGGGCGGGCACAGTATTTTTGCCCTCTCCGGGAGCACATGTAAGACACCGCTGAAAATGAAAATGGTTAGGACCATTCCACCTGCAGGAGCTATAGGACAAGACTTTTATAGAGCAGATGTGGAAGCAAAGAAATTGGTTTGCTATAGCTTAAGCAGTTGCCTTATTTGGAATTCCTTTTCTTTTTTTGCCTCCTCAGTCTAATGGCCTTCTTGTTTAATTACCTTTACAGTTTCATTGACATGTGTGTCTATCCTTATGTCAATATTACACTGTCTTTCTTTTTTAAAGTTTTTAAAATTTATTTATTTTTTCAGTGTAACAGTATTCATTGTTTTTGCACCACACCCAGTGCTCCATGCAATCTGTGCCTTCTTTAATACCCACCACCTGGTAATATTACACTGTCTTGAATATTATAGCTATATAGTAAGTCTTGAAAATAAAGTAATGGGTTTTTGTCAATATTGTTTTAGGTATTCAAGTTCCTTTGTATTTCCATAAATATTTTTTAATCATCTTATTAATTTCTATGAAAAAAAAAACTGCTGGGATTTTTTTTTTTTAAGGTTTTATTTATTTGACAGAGAAAGACACAATGAGAGAGGGAACAGAAGCAGGGGGAGTGGGAGAGGGAGAAGCAGGCTTCCCCACCAAGCAGGGAGACCAATGTGGGGCTGGGGCTCAAGCCCAGGACACTGGGATCATATCTGAGCCGAAGGCAGACACCTAATGTCTGAGCCACCCAGGCGCCCCATAAAACTGCTGGGATTTTTTTTTTTAAGATTTATTTATTTATTTGACAGAGAGAGGGAGAGAGAGATCACAAGTAGACAGAGAGGCAGGCAGAGGGAGAGGGGGAAGCAAGCTCCCCATTGAGCAGAGAGCCCAATGTGGGGCTCCATCCCAGGACCCTGAGATCATGACCCAAGCCGAAGGCAGAGGCTTAACCCACTGAACCACCCAGGTGCCCCCAAACTGCTGGGATCTTAATTGGGATTGCATTATATATATAAATTAAGTTGGGAAGGATTGACTTCTTAACAATATTGATTTTTCCCAATCTATAAATATTTATTTAGGTGTTCTTTAGTTTCTCTTCTCTTGTTGTTTTCAGTATACCAAGCTTGCATATGTTTTGTTAATTTATACCAAGTATTTTGTGCTTTTTATGGTATTTATGGTATTGTAATGTTACTATTTTTTAAATTTCCAGGGGAATTTTTCATTGCAAATATATAAATACAATTTATTTTTCTGTGTATACTTTGTATCCTGTAACTTTGCTAAACTCATTCATGAGAGTAGCTTTTTTGTAGATACTTGTTTTCTGCATAAGCAATTATGTTCTTTGCTTACAGAGACAGTTTTATTTCTTCCTTGCCAATCTATATGCTTTTTAAATTTTTTTTTTTAAGATTATGCTTTTTATATCTTTTTCTTGACTTACTACACTGTTTAGGACATCCATTAAAATGAGTGTTAAGAGTGTACATCCTTGTGCCTGGGTGACTCAGTTGGTTAAGCAACTGCCTTTGGCTCAGGTCATAATCCTGTAGTACCAGGATTGAGACCCAAACAGGGCTCCCAGCTGCACGGGCAGTCTGCTTCTCCCTCTGACCTTCTCCTCTCTCATGCTCTCACTCACGTCTCTCTCTCTCTCAAATAAATAAATAATTTTTAAAATCTTAAAAAAAAAGTATACATCCTTGCTTATTCTTGAACTTTGAGAGAAAAACATTCAATGTTTCACCATAAAATATGACAGTAGATACAGGTTTTCAGTGGATATCTTTCACTGAGTTAAGGAAGTTCCCTTTAATTCTTAATTTGCTGAGATTTTTATCATGAATAAATACTGAATCTCTTCTATTCCTCTTAACTTCTCTTTTGTATTTCATATTTTTATCATTCATTATTGAATCTTGGTAATTTTTTAGGCTTTATATTTCAGTTTAGTAACTCTCTCTTCGACTTTGTCTACTCTGCTTTTGATCTTGTCCTTTGAAGTTTTTAATTTGAATTATTACAGTTTTCATTTCTAGAAGTTTTATCTGGTTCATATTTAAATATGTCTAGTTAGTTTTATTTATTATCCTATCATCATATTTCAATACCTTTTGAAAACTTCTTTAAATGTATTAAAGTACTTTTTCCTATTTTGGTTCCTGGTCCGTTTTATGCGGCATTTGTAGATTTCACCATGCTATGTGTTGTTTCTGCTAATTTATGATCCTGTGGTTTGTTTCTTCATGAGTTTACTGATTTTATCTTCTTTGGAATTCTTTGAGATTGTGTTTAAAATCTGTTATTCCAGAGAGGATTTTGTTTGCTTCTGTCAGTCACCTACAGGTATTTCCAACTCAGAGCTACTTTTCTTTTCCCTAAGATTTTATTTATTTATTTATTTGAGAAAGGGAGAGTGGGAGAGAGCATGAGAGCAGGGTGAGGGGTAGAGGGAACAGCAGGTTCCCCGCTGAGCTGGGAGCCCCAATGAGGAACTCAATCCCCCAGTCTCTGGAATTATGACTTGAGCCGAAGGCAGATGCCTAACCAACTGAGCCACCCAGGTGCCCCTCAAAACTACTTTTAAGTAAATTTTTGGCTTGGGGTTTATCTAGTCACATAGGGAATATGATTTAGGATCCTCCCTCTGCATGAGTATTAGCTTGTGTCAAGAATCCTAGCAGACTTCTTTTATTCCTTGTGCTCCTACTCCACCCAGAGCTAAGTGGATATGGGCAAACTTTCTAGGGGTGAATTTTTTTCCTCCATTTCTCCTCTTGAGCACTGATTTTGAGAAGCCCAAAATTTGGGGTAAGGAAGTGTTTTTCGATGACCCCCCCAACTAAGGCTTTTTCCTCTCTTTCTTTCTTTGTTTTGGTTCTCCTAAAATCAGACCTTCAGACAAAGGTGAATGTAGTTAATTTGGGAAGTGATCCCAAGGAGCAGGTGTGAGGGGTAGTGTGAGTGAAACAAAGAAAGAAGAGAAACCAGTACAATGTCACCTTATCAAGGGGACCTCTGATACCTCTTTGATTGCCACAGGAGCTTCTAAGGAGCCTTCTGAAATGGGGGCTAACAGGAGAAACATTTATTATTTACTTCTGTCACCCATTGATCAAGAGTGGTCCTATAGACATTAACTTCCCCAGTGGTACATGTGTGAAAGCCCAAGAGATCCCCAAGGGGACCCTACCCTGTGGAGTCTGAACAGACTCCGACAGGAAGTGAGAAGTAGAACACAAGTGCCCAAGGTGAAGAGTCACCTCCATGAGGCTGGTCAAAACCTGCACAAAAGTGCTCACCTCCGTGGTGGGCAGAAGCAGAGTCAGGGCCAAAAGGACAGAAGGTGTGCTGAGGAGGCACCATTTACAAACCAGGACCATAGGACCACAGGCTTTAGTGTAGGCTTAACCCTGCTGGGATCATGTTCTCCCGTTATTCTGGCTTCTGACTGATTCTCTTACTTAACATCAGTTCATCTGTGCTTTAACATACATGGTTTTTATATTCTGCATTTTTAGGGAGAGATTTCACTGTTCATCTAGTCTGCATATTGCCAGATACAGACGTAAAGTTCACAATTTTCAAAATGCTTAATATGTACTTTAATATTGATTCTAAAACTGTCAAGGGGCGCCTGCGAGGCTCAGTCAGTTAAAGCATCTTCCTTCTGCTCAAAACACAATCCAGGGTCCTGGGATCGAGCCCACATTAGGCTCCCTGTGTAGGGAACCTGCTTCTCCCTGTCCCTCTGCTGCTCCTCCTGCTGTGCCCTCTCTCTCTCTCTCTCTGGCTCATCTTCTTTCTCTCTCAAATAAATAAATGGAATCTTTTAAAAATAATAAAATAAAATAAAACTGTCGAATATGGAAATCAAGCATCCCTTTCTGGAGTTCCCAGAATCTACCTTTGTGCCCTATTTTGGAAAACAGGCCAATCAATAATAATAACAACAAAAACTACCAGTTTTTAAAGACTTATTATGTGCCAGATACTGTGCTGAGTGCTTTATAAGCATTATCTCGGTGAATCCTTGCAGCCATATTGGGATAGTCACTTTGGTTCCTATTTTATTTTATTTTTTTAAAGATTTTATTTATTTATTTGACAGAGATCACAAGTAGGCAGAGAGGCAGGCAGAGAGAGAGGAGGGGAAGCAAGCTCCTCGCTGGGCAGAGAGCCAGGTGTGGGGCTCGATCCCAGGACCCTGGGATCATGACCTGAGCTGAAGGCAGAGGCTTAACCCACTGAGCCACCCAGGCACCCCTGGTTCCCATTTTATAGATGAAGAAACTTAGGCCTACAGAGGTTGTCCAAGTATATATAAATGGTTGAGCCAGAATTCAGTCCAGAGTTTCCCCACTACATAGTCTGCCTTTCTACAGAAAAGCCTTCCTTTGTTCCCATAGTTGTTTTTCTCAAAACGTACAGTGGACCCAGAGGAGTGCTCAAGGCCCAGGCACCCTTGGCAGCTGACTAAGAGTAGGCAAGTTAAGTTTGAGGGAGCCAGGAGACATACACAGAGCTTTCTTATCTACCCAAGAAAACTGCAAGGGCCCAATAGGTCTTTGAAGGTCAATGCTAGCAATTCCCAGCTCCAGGCAAATCATGAACCCTTCATTCTTGTAGACTGGCTACTGTCCCTGTTGGAACTCCATGGAAGGGGTAGGCCCAGGCCCAGGGAATGGGCTCAGAGCTACAGCCAGCTGCCCCTTCACCCTATCCTGGGAGGGCCCACCCGGTAAGCATTTCACTCTTTTCTGGTTGATGTAGTCAAGGTAAAAAGTGTGAACCTTAAAAACAAGATAGCCCATCATTTAATCAGCAAAAAGGGGTTTATTCAGGAATACCAGAGGAATTACAAGTCAGGACATTCCAACTATGGCAAACTACAGGCCAGTCTGAAGAACAAAGGAAGAAGAACTTGGGAGGGGCTGTTCTCAAGGAAAGTTCATTGCAGTAGAGCAAGAGTTCGGGATTTTGGTGATTTCTCATTAGCTGGGTTGTTGCTGAACAAGGAAAAAGAGTCTTCCTTCTTCCTGGGGTATGTAAAGTAAGCTGTGATGAGTGGTATACGAGCGAAACCCTCCTTCTACTGCTTCCTGATGCCATTTTGAATTAGGTTTTCTTTATTTTGACAAAAGCAAGGTTCAACCTGAAGGTTGGGGATTCAAAAGGTGTCGGGTTCCTTCTGGCTAAATGTATGGGGTGTGGGGGTGGGGTCAGATCCCTAGAAGATTCTGGGGGAACTAGAACATCGCTGGGATAACCGTATGGTTTGTATCAGGGGCTGGGAAGGTTATGTATCAGGCTGAGCAGACTACAACATGAGGACACACATCCCTCTTCTGGGTCCAAGCCATGTTTGGTGAAAACAAGGGCTTTCTCATGCACTGGGACCAGGGAAAGAAAGTGACCCATGTAGCTGACCTGCATGGTGGTGCTGACCGTGCCACGGACCATGTGTAATCTTGTGGCTGCCTGGGGTCTTGGATTGCCACTATCCTCAGCCACCCCATGAGCACCTGCAGTGACAGCACCCTTCCTGGGTGCTGAGATGCCCTGCTCAAGTCCCCAAGGCCTTGTGGATTGACCAGAGTGAAGTCTGTCCTCCCCTCCTATCCCGTGCCCTCCAACTCTTCTCTGACCACTCTGGTCTGCTGACCCCAGCCCTTATTTCAGGAGAGAGACACTTGTCTTTCCACCTGGGACTTGAACTGTCAGGACAATTAGCACTACCCTCATGGCTCCCACGGACCAGGCATTTGTCTAGGGTGGACTGATACATGTGTAGCTAAAGCAGGATGGAGCAAAGGGGTAGCAAGTGGAGTTGCAGAGCCACAGGCAGCCTCTGTCGAGGGGTCTCTGCCCTCAACATCAACCCCAACCTGCCCCTTCTTCTCTCACAGTGACACCACTGTGAATACAGTTCTGGAAGTCATGAAACCGAGTCAACCCATCCCTCACTACCACGGACATTCACTCAGTCACCAAGTACTGCTCATGCACAAGTGCTTCTGAAAAGTGGGCAAGCCCAGGCTGGGACAGGAAGTACAATGGGTGAGTCCTAGACATCCCGTCACACATAAGATGGTGTGAGATACCACCACAATCACGTCAAAAGAACACAAGAGCCAACCTGAGGATGCTTCCACAAGCCAAAGGCAAGATTATTTGAGTATCAATAAGAATAATAACTGTAATGTATTGATTGACACCCATCAAACATGTTTAAATCCTCGGATTCATAAATATTTTAAGAACTCATTTGTCCCTTTAGGAGAATGCTAGGCAACTGATAAACGAAAGGAAAGGACCAAATATTTATCCTGTCTTTTGTACATCATCTCTCCCTCGGGGTAACTAATCAATGAAGGAAGTTTCACTTTGTAGAAGTATGCCTGCTAATAAAAGAAGAAGAAATTAGAGGCACCTGGGTGCCTCAGTGGGTTAAGGCCTCTGCCTTCGGCTCAGGTCGTGATCCCAGGGTCTTGGGATCGAGCCCTACATCGGGCTCTCTGCTCATCGGGGAGCCTGGTCCCCCCTCTCTCTCTTTGCCTGCTTCTCTGCCTGCTTGTGATCTCTCTCTCTGTGTCAAATAAATAAATAAAATCTTTTAAAAAGGAGAGAGAGAAAAGACAATTCTAAGATCATAGAATATAAACCGACTGGATAGCTCTTCCTATTAATGAATTCACTCTTTGGTATGATAGTGTAGTATTTTAAAAACTTCTTACCTTTTGGAACTACATACTGAAACATTTACAGCTGAAATGATATAATGTCTTGAGCTTGCTTCAGGTAATCTGGGGGTTGTAGGAGGAGTGGGTGAAGGTATAGGTGAGAAAAGATTGGTCATATGATCCAAGAGTGCCCAGACATTCAGTTTACTATTTCCTCTATTTTTCTATATGTCTGAGATTTTCCACAGTGAGTTTAAAAGATTTTTTTTAAGATTTTATTTACTTATTTGTCAGAGAGAGAGTGTGAGCACAAGCATGGGGAGAGGTAGACAGCCAGGATGGAACTCAATTCCAGGACCCCACCTGGGCCGAAGGTAGATGCTTAACGGACTGAGACACAGAGGTACCCCTCCACAGTAAGTTTCTTAGTGCTTTTGTATTACTTTGTGATAGCTATTGCCAAGACTATTGGCTGTGTCATAAATGGTCCCCCCAAATTCAGAAAGCTGTACACCTTTGAAGAGGTGCTAAACCACACAAAGGTCTTGGCCATCCGACATCAGCCAATGTCAGTCACTGACCACTCTGATGCTGGCATAAAGGACACGTGAGGGAAGGAGCCACAGTCAGAGGGGTGGAGGGTGTGCATGGACTCAGCAAACAGCATAGGCTCCCACTAAAGGGTGACTTAGCCCCTGCTGCTGAAAGATGTCCACCACATCCCCCATTTAACACCATTCCTCAAGAGACTACCCACTTCCTCAGTGGCAAGTTAACCTGGAGAACAAGTTAACAATTCTGGGCCCCTTCCATCCTGCTAGGGTCAGGAATTCATTATCACAGGATAACGTGTATTCCAAATAACATCTTAGCCAAATAATGCCAACCAGTAAGAAATAGATTCATTTCCATCTCCAGACTCAAGTCGCCCCAGAAAGGTTATGCCAAGAGCTGCTGATCATATTTCCCTACCGAGATTGTACCGCCATCCCGACTGAGCTAAAGTCTTTCCCTTCCATCTACGAAACGATGTCCTGGGGTTCTTTATTCTGCTTCCACCTGCTGTCTACACATGAATGTACATGGCTTTAAACCATCTCGGCACTCTCTTGCCTGCCTTTGGAAGGTCTTCTGTGTTTGGTGTAGAACGTTGCTGGATGGGAAACTTTGCTCTTAGCCAAATGATGGTTGGGGTTAGAAAAGTCTGCTAAATGTCCTCATAAAATGACCGTTTGTGCTGTACTAAAAACAAGCAAAAAATTCTCTCAGAAGCTTAAAACAATAAGCACATATTGTCATGCTCGGGGTCTATAGGTCAGCTGTTCCTTGACGCTCGAAGCTTCAGATGGAGTTCAGGTGTGCTCAACATGGCTTTCATTGTCCTTGGGCCAGTAGCTATCCAGGGTGAACGATCTGTTCCTGAAGATTCATTCCAGGACCCAGCAGAAGGAGCCCCACTATCTGGGATATGTTCTTGTCAGGGCAGATGACCGTAGCTCAAGAGGGCATGTCCCACTGAGCAAGCGCACTTCAAAGCTTCTCTTGTCAGATTCACAAACTTCCTATTTATTGGCCAAAGCAAGTCACATGGCCAAACACAAAGTCAAAAGTGGGAAAATATTCGTTATCCACTATGTGGATGGAGGATTCCATTACGGTGGAGCAAAGATTTGGGTCAGTAATTCAATCTAGCACAGCTCCAGGCACTGCTTTGGTTCAAGCCTCAGCTTTGGACAATAAGAACATTCTGCTAGGAGACCTCCCTTCCTCTAGTCTGGCCTTTCCAAACCTTGCTGCAACCAGAGTGATTTTTTTTTTTCACCAGCCCTCCTTCCAATTAAAAAAAAAAGAAAATAGTTGCAGTAAAAACCACATAACATAAAACGACCATCTTAGCCATTTCTAAATGTACATTTGCACTGTTGTGCAACCAATCTCCAGAATTTTTTGATTTTGCAAAACCCAAACGCTAAGGCCATGAAACAACTCCCCACCCAGCTCCTGACAACCACCGTTCTACTTTCTGTTTCTATTAATTTGGTTATTCTGGAAACCTCAGATAAGTGGAATCACATAGTATTTGTCTTTCTGTGATTAGCTTATTTCACTTCACAGAACATCCTCAAGGTCACTGCATACTGCAGAGTTTTTAAGGCTGAAAAACTTTTCATCATATAAGCCACATTTTGCTTATCCATTCACCCCTCAGTGGACACTTGGTTTGCATCCATGATTTAACTGTCGTGCATAGTTCTGCTGTGAACATGGGAGTACAAATATCTCTTTGAGGGATGCCTGGCTCGCTCAGTCAGCAGAGCGTGTGACTATTGATCTCAGGGTCACGTGCTCGCTTCGGCAGCACATATACTAAAATTGATCTCAGGGTCACAAGTCTGAGCCCCTAATTAGGTGTAAAGTCTACTTATAAACAAACAAATAAATAAATTTCAAGTATCTCTTTCCGATCATGTTTTGAATTCTTTGAGGCATAGACTCAGAAGTGGACATGCTAGATTGTATGGTAATTCTATTTTTAATTTTTTTGAGGAACTTCTATGAGGCTGTACCATTTTACATTCCCACCAACAATGCACAAAAGTTCTAATTTCTTTACTTCCTCACAACGCTTGTTATTTTCTGTTGTTTTTGACAACAGCCATCCTGATGGTGGTTTTTTTTTTTAATTGAACTTTTTATTTTGAGATGACTGTAGATTCACATGCAGTTATAAGAGATAATAGCGGGGCACCTGGGGGGGGCTCAGTCGGTTAAGCATCTGGCTTCAGCTCAGGTCATGATCCCGGAGACCCCAAAGGGAGCCCCACATCAGGCTCCCTGCTCGGCAGGGAGTCTGCTTCTCCCTCTGCTCTTCCCCCTGCTCATGTTCTCTCTCTTACTTGCTCACTTTCTCAAATAAATAAATAAAATCTTAAAAAAAAAAAAAAAAGAAACAATGAGAGATCCCCTTCACTTGGTTCCCACGGCCCAGTTTTCCCCAATGATAACATCTTGTGACAGTACAATAGTCACAACCAGGAAACTGACATTGATACCAATCCACCAAATTTGTTCAGATTTCAGCAGTTTATATTCAGGATGATCTTTTTTTAACAAGCAAATCTGAGGGATGCCTGGATGGCTCAGTGGGTTAAGCTGCTGCCTTTGGCTCAGGTCATGATCTCAGGGTCCTGGGATCAAGTCCCACATCAGGCTCTCTGCTCAGCGGGGAGCCTGCTTCCCTCTCTCTCTCTGCCTGCCTCTCCATCTACTTGTGATTTCTTTCTGTCAAATAAATACATAAAATCTTTAAAAAGAAAAAAAAAAAAAGGCAAATCTGATCATATCACTGACTGGCTTTAACTCTTCCCAAGGATGTTCCTTGCATCATTGCTTATATTAGTTTTTCAAAAATTAGAGGCCCGGGGGTGCCTGGGTGGCTCAGTGGGTTAAAGCTTCTGCCTTCAGCTCAGGTCATGATCCCAGGGTCCTGGGATTGAGCCCCTCATCGGGCTCTCTGCTCAGTGGGGAGCCTGCTTCCTCCTCTCTCTCTCTGCCTGCCTCTCTGCCTACTTGTGATCTCTCTCTCTCTGTCAAATAAATAAATAAAATCTTAAAAAAAATTAGAGGCCTGCTTGGGTGGCTTAGTCGGTTAAGACTAAGGTTTAGCTCAGGTCATGAGATCGAGCCCTAAGTTGGGACCCATGTTCAGTGCACAGTCTGTTTGTCCCTATCCCTCTCCTTCTACTCTCTGCATGGGAATATTCTTTCTCTCAAACAAACAAAAAACGAACAAATAAATAAGTAAAATCTTAAGAAAAAAAAAGAAGCAACCCAAACGTTCAACAAGAGAGGGATGGCTTAATAGGTTGCATTACACTGATATCATAGGCATGCAATGCAACCATTAAAAAGAATGCAGCTGTGTATGTGCTGATATGGACTGGTCCCTATGGTCCATTCTTTTCATCTTGAAAAGACCCAGGTGTAGAGTAGTGGGGACCTTTTGTGTATAAAGACAGAATGTAGAAGAGGATGTGTAAGACACTGGTCACGGCAGTTGTCTTTGGAGAGAAACAAACTGCAGGCTGAGATTCAGGAGTGAAATGAAGTCTTATTCACTTGTACCTGTTTTGCAGTGGTTCCCAAACTTTTTGGTTTCAGAATTCTTTTATACTGCTAAAAATCTTTGAGAACCCCAAAGCACTTTTGTTAAAGAGGTCTATTAGAAATTAAAGCTACGGGGCACTTAGGTGACTCAGTAGTGTTAAGCGTCTGCCTTGGGCTTAGGTCATGATCCCAGGGTCCTGGGATCGAGTCCTGCATCAGGTTCCTTGCTCAGCGGGGAGCCTGCTTCTCTCTCTGCCTCTGCCTGACACTCTGCCTGCTTGTGCTCTCTTTATCTTTGACAAATAAATTAATAAGTAAATAAAATCTTTAAAAAAAATTAAAGCTAGAAACCCCTGCGTGGTGCAGTTGGTTAAGCGTCCAACTCTGGGTTTCCGCTCTGGTCATAATGTCAGGGTCATGGGATGGAGCCCCGAGTGGGGTTTTGCACTGAGCATGGAATCTACTTAAGTTTATCTCTCCCTCTACCCCTCCCTCCTCTCTCTCCCCAAAATAAATAAATAAATTTTAAAAAAAAGAAAGCTAAGAAATTTTTTTAAATTGTGTATTAATTCATTTAAAAATAACTATTTTATTTTATTTTTAAAAATATTTTATTTATTTGTTTATTTGAGAGAGAGACAGTGAGAGAGAGCATGAGATAGGAGAGGGTCAGAGGGAGAAGCAGATTCCCCTGGAGCAGGGAACCTGATACGGAACTCGACCCCAGGACTCCGGGATCATGACCTGAGCCAAAGGCACTTGCTGAACTAAAAGAGCCACCCAGGAGCCCTAAAAATAACTATTTTAAACCAATTATATGTAAGTGTAAAGAACTTTTGTGAAAGGAAACTATTTTTTCTATAACAAAAAATTTTAGTGGAAAGAATGGTCTTTGTTTTGAATTTTTGAAAATCTCTTCAATGTCTGGCTTAATAGAAGCTTGATTCTCATATCTGCTTCTGCATTCTGTGGCAATCTACTTTTTTAGTGGAAGTATATGGAGAAAATTCAGTGTCACAAAGATATGCAGTTAGAAAAGAAAGGAGTATTTTATTTTATTTTTTTAAAGATTTTTTAAAAATTTATTTGACGGAGAGAGAGAGAAAGAAAGCACAAGCAGGGGATGTGGGGGGGCGGGGAGGAACAGGCTTCCTGCTGAGCAGGAAACACCACCTGCCGTGGGGACCCAGTGCCCCTGAATGAGCTAAAGGCAGATCCTTAAAGGACTGAGCCCCCCAGGCGCCTCATGGGAGGGGTATTTTAATAGCCTTTTGTGGGTATTATTCTTTGATACCACATCAAAATTCGACAAGCGGCAGTTTCTTAAAGGATAGTTGCAAAGTAGAAACTGAAACCATAGCAATGGCATTTTCATACTGTTACATTAAAATCTATTCTTCTTCTTTTCTTTTCTTTTTTTTTTTTTTTAAGATTTCATTTATTTATTTGACAGAGAGCAAGAGCACAAGTAGGCAGAGCAGCAGGCAGAGGGACAGGGAGAAGAAGGCTCCTCACAGAGCAGGGAGCCCAATGCAGGGCTCGATTCCAGGACCCTGGGATCATGACCTGAGGTGAAGGCAGATGCTTAACTGGCTGAGCCACCCAGGCTCCCTAAAATCTATTATTCCATCTTGTACTATGAATAAATCTTCTATGAACATATGATTTTTTAAAAAGATTTATTTTTTTAGAAGAGAGCCCAAGAGTGGAGGGAGGGGGAGAGGGGCAGAGGGAGAGGAAGAGCAAATCCCCAGGCAGACTCCCTGCTGAACATGGAGTCCAACACAGGGCTCCATCCCACAACCCACAAGATCAGGGCCCGAGACAAAACCAAAAGTTAGATGCTCAAGCAACTGAGCCACCCAGGAGAACCTACCTATGCATGATTTTGTGACAAACACTGATTTGACATTTGGAAAACACTGACTGAGATACGCAGATCTTCCAAATTTCAACACATTGCATGATACAATATTGAAAAATCACATTTGTTACTACCACTACTAATCTCCTCAGAAAGGTTTCTAAAGGGGTGCCTGGGTGTCTCAGTTGGTTGGCATCTAACTTCCACTAAGGTCTTGATCCTGGTGTCCCAGGATCAAGCCCCAAACCAGGCTCCCTGCTCAGTAGAGAGTCTGCTTCTCCCTCTGCCCCTCACTCTGCTCGTCTTCACACGCGCGCTCTCTCTCTCTCTTGGTCTCTCTCAAATAAATGAATAAAAAATCTGTAAAAAAAGAAAAAATGTCTTTAGGTGCTAGTAAAAGAAAAAAACACATTAGTTTCTTCTCTACTCGCAACACTTCTGACCCCTAAATGTGTGGGGTTTTTCCCGTATCACATGATTCTCTGGACAGTAACTGGGTGTCTTATGGTTCAATCCCGACACTAGCTACCTGCAGTTAGGGCAGACCCCACAGTTAAGGGTTCAGTCCCACTTCAGATCCCAGCCACAAGTCCCAGGCTATCACCCGTGCTTCTAACCAATCAGCTGTAAATCTGGGGTTCCACTACTCCCCTTCCAGTTTTGATAATTAGCTCTAACAGCTCACAAAACTCAGGAAAATGTATACTGCCTTTACTGGTTTATTAAAAAGGATGAAATAAAGGATACAGATGAACAGCCAGGTAAAGAAGTACACAGGGCAGGGCACCTGGGTGGCTCAGTGAGTTAAAGCCTCTACCTTCAGCTCAGGTCATGATCCCAGGGTTCTGGGATCGAGCCCAGCATGGGGCTCTCTGCTCAGCGGGGAGCCTGCTTCCCCCCACCACCCCACCCCCCCGCCCCTGCCTGCCTCTCTGCCTATTCTGTCTGTCAAATAAATAAATAAATAAAACTTAAAAAAAAAAAAAGAAAAAAGGAGGTACACAGGGCAAGATCTAGAACGGCCCTCTGGGTGGGAGCTTCTGTCCCCTTGGAGTTGTGGGTGTGTCACCTCCCAGTTCATGGATATTTTCACCAACACAGAAGCTCTCTGAATTCCTTTGGTTGGTATTCCATGAAAAACGCTAGCTCGGTAGCAACGCAGAGAATCGCACAAGTGCTTTTTCTTAAGACAACAAACATCCTTTGGTAAGCAGCAGAAGTATTTATGTATACCTTCCCCTTCTTTGTACAGGCTCTTAAAAAACAAAGAAGAGCACAACTCACAGACTGAGATTTAATAAAATTAATGTATTTTACTGCTTCATCATGGATATTCATAAATGAACTCTTTGTATTTGCAAATACATGGCAATGAAGATCAATAATGACTACAAGAACAATTTGACATGTTGGGAGGAAAACAATTTTTCTGCACCCACTTTTTAAAAAAAATTTTTTTTTAAGATTTTTTTAAAGTTTATTTGAGACAGAGAAAGCAAGTATGTGCGTTCACATGTACAAGACACAGAGAGAGAGAGAGAGAGAGCATGAGCAGTGGGGAGGGGCAGAGGGAGAAGCAGACTCCCCACTGAGTAGGGAGCCCAGTCTGGAACTTGATCCCTGGACCCCATATCGTGACCTGAGCCAAAGGCAGATGCTTAACCGAATCTGCCTAACCGACTGAGCCACCCAGGCACCCTTTCCTCTACCCTCTTAAATTTAGAGTCTGGGGACCTGTGAATTGAACCAACAAGACAGATTAGCAGGAGAAGGGAATGGAATTTTCATTAATATTTACATGCATGAGAGTTCGCACCAAAGGGAACTCGAAGAAGTGGTTGGATGTGAGGGCTTATATTCCTCGAGTGGAATGTTGGAATACAAAGGAAGGGGGTGTGGTCCTCAAGGGACAATGGACTGTGGGAAAGTGGCTAGGACTTACAGGAACGAATTAATGAAAGAGAAAGCTTATCTCAGAAAGGTCTGTCCATACAGACTCATCTTGGTGTCCGTGCTCTGTCTCCAGACCTGAAGGTGACTCTTCCCTTTCTGGTGTGGGGGAAAACACATCCACAAAGAAAAACTAACACCCTGCCTTAGTCAGACAAAGGGAGGACAAGGGATTGATTCTTTCTGCATCTGCTGATTCTCTCTTTTTTTTTTTTTAAAGATTTTATTTATTTATTTGACAGAGAGAGATCACAAGTAGGCAGAGAGGCAGGCAGAGAGAGAGAAGGAAGCAGGCTCCCTGCTGAGCAGAGAGCCCGATGCGGGACTCGATCCCAGGACCCTGAGATCATGACCTGAGCTGAAGGCAGCGGCTTATCCCACTGAGCCACCCAGGCACCCCTGCTGATTCTCTCTTGCCTGCAGGTCTAAATAATCCTTACGCTGAAGTGGCCTATTTGGGGGTGGGATATGCTGCTCCCTTTATGTGCCCCTGCCTTAACTCAATGTTCAGTTTTACCCACCATTCCTTTTTTTATTTTTTTTTTTTTTAAGATTTATTTATTTAGGGGCACCTGGGTGTCTCAGTGGGTTAAGCCGCTGCCTTCGGCTCAGGTCATGCCTCTCTGCCTACTAGTGATCTCTGTCAAATAAATAAATCTTTAAAAAATTATATTTATTTATTTATTTATTTTGTTGGGGGCAGGCCAGAGGGAGAGGGAGAGAGAGAAGCAGATTCCATACTGATCCTGGAACCTGATGCAGGGCTCGATCTCATATCCCTGAGATCATGACCTGAGCGGAAACCAAGCTGGGCACCCAACCGACTCCACCATCCGGTGCCCCTATGCACCATTCTTTTTTTTTTTTTTTTTAAGATTTTATTTATTTATTTGACAGACAGAGATCACAAGTAGGCAGAGAAGCAGACAGGGGCGGGGGAAGCAGGCTCCCCGCTGAGCAGAGAGCCGGATGCAGGGCTCCATCCCAGGACCCTGGGACCATGACCCGAGCCGAAGGCAAAGGCTTTAACCCACTGAGCCACCCAGGCGCCCCCCATGCACCATTCTTTTGAGCGATTAATCAAATGATAACTTAGTGAAGGGGGCAAATAATATCTTAGTATCGTAGTAATCTTGACCTTGTGCATTTCTCCTGAAAGGACCTTAAAGACCTCCAGGGCCAGCCCATGGACTACACTTGGAGAGAGCTGTTCTCTGTACTATACTCTTCTTCTTCTTCTTTTTTTTTTAAAGATTTTATTTATTTATTTGACAGAGATCATAAGTAGGCAGAGAGGCAGGCAGAGAGAGAGAGGAGGAAGCAGGCTCCCCGCCGAGCAGAGAGCCCAACGCGGGACTCAATCCCAGGACCCCGAGACCACCACCTGAGCCAAAGGCAGAGGCTCAACCCACTGAGCCACCCAGGTGCCCTGTACTGTACCCTTTATTTGTTTACCTCTACTGACAAATAAATTGTCAAGTACCCCTTGGTCGATCTCACGGCCATGGGTAAATTACAATGCTTTGGCACAAGATCCAAAGCCTGCGTGAGTGGCCTTGCCTGGCAGCCTCCCGGGACTCTCAACCAGTATGGGGACAGCAGCCATGCTAAGGGAGCCACTCAGAATTCTCAGAATGTATCAGCATGTGCAGCTTTCCTCCTGGCTGGCTCCTTTTTCTCTCAAGCATTCTTTAAGCCCCAGTCCCACAGTCATCTCCCTTGACTCTCTCAAGATAAGACTGGGGCCACCCTGCTCGGTGAATGGCTGGGGATGCCCAGTGGAGTTAGGATACAACGCAAAGAGCCAAGCAGCTTCCTGGGGCCTGGGCCAACATAAGATCTCTGGTGTCAGATCTGAAAATCTAGGCAGGGCAGTAGGGGCAGCTGCTGGGGAGAAAGAGGACTGCCAGGCACCTAGAAGGGGACCTTGGAGGAAAGCCACTCCTTTCTGTTACCAGGGTCCTGGCTCTCTTCATGCTTTAGGGATTGGGTATTGGGGGACGGTCCTCCTGCGTGGCTTTTTGGGGCCCTAGTGGGACAGGCCTAAGGCTCCCAGATTAATAATATACATGGCCCATTAAAATTGAATTTTGGATAAACCATACAATTTTTTTAGTCTAAGGATATCCCAAATATTGCATGGGGGCATACTTACACTAAAAAAAAAAAAATAGTCAGTGTTTATGTGTAATTCAGATTTCACTGGGAGTCCTGTATGTTTATTTGCTGAATCTGGCAACCCTAGACCATTACGAGTCATTGCCCCAAGCAAAGTGAGCCCCTTTTCAGGCACCATGTTACCTTGGTCTCTCCTGAAACTAGTCCTTGCTGCCCCAATGGCAAGCTTGTACACCTTATTGAAATGAACCTTTTCCGTCCCAAAGCTACCTGGAACCAGGGGCGAGCAGAGGCAAACTGAGGGCTTGGATGGATATGAGATGTAAGGCCATGGCATTGGATAACTCTCTGTTCCTGCATGAGGGAGCTCTCCCTTACAGCTTGAGGCTTCTTGGGGGTACCTATGGAGACACAACCTCCTTCCTTACCCCACTTCTTCTCCCCTCTCTCCCCACCTGCCCCTGATTGTCTCGCTAAATGTCCAGGCCTGGTGTCTCTGCAAACTCCCCTCCCTCACCCCGAGGGACTGGCCAGCACTTCCCGCCGAGGGACCCCTGGCTGTCTGGGGTTTCCGTAGTGGGGTCAGCTCTGGAAAGATGCTGGGGATGGTGATGTGTCCTCCCTCCCAGCTAGTCGCTCTCCACCAGCAACAGCTGCCTCTGGTTTTCTCCTTTTAAGGACCTGAGGGCAAACTCTCCTCCCTACTGGGAGGACTTCTTCTTTCCAAGGATCCCAGAGTGGGGAGTGTACCCCCCAGCTTGCTTGAGGCCCTGATTTTCCTCTGATTAAGATGACCTTGACCCTCTTCTCTGTGGACAGATCAGCCCCCCTCTGTATTATGCTGAAGGTGCCTTCTCTCCTTCCAGACCCGCTCAGTGTCCCCACAGAAGCTGAAACTGCCTCCTTTCAGCCTCTGACTGTCGGCTCCTCCAGCCCAGGGTTCCCTCTGAGACTAGGCCGCAGTGGGAGGTGTGTGGGAGGGGCTGCCGCAGTCCCTAGGAGACCCTACTCAGCGGCTCCAGGCTTTGACATCCAGAATAGGGACCATCTCCCACTGCGACACTGACTGGGGGAAATCGGCGCAGGTTTGCCCTCCTGGAGGCGGAGGTGGGTGTATCTGGAAGGGGTGATGCATTCTCCTAGGGAAGGTCACAGGGATGCTGAGGCCTTTGTGAGGTCTTGCGGGCCCTGTGACTGGGAGTGGAGCCGTGGGCAGAGGTTTGAGGGCCCGCCTTCCAGCGCTGCCCTCCTGGCTGACAGCTGAAGAGTGAGAAAAGAGGCGAGTGGCCCAAGAGGGCGCAGCGACTGAGTCAGGTCTAGAACCCAGGGCTCCCGGCCCTCTCTCAGGATAGGAGGCTGCATGGCCACGTGACAGATTCTCCCTCCACTCCTGGAAGGGCAAGGATAGGGCTTCCTGGTGTCTTAAGTCAGAAAGAGCCCTCAGGGCTAATTCAAACCTTCCTCCCCTCCAAGGCCTCAAACCTAACTGCTGCTCTTGGATTCACGAGGTCGGTTCTCAGAGATGGGCACTGGGGTCTGGCTGGACGCCTTCTGGCTCAAGCCGAACAGTGTCACACAGGTGTATGTGTCTAGATCAGAGGGGACTGGCTGCCACCAGACAAACACCACCCTTACACTTTGCAGGCCTGGGGCAAGAGTCCATATAGAGTTCCTGCCCATGGCTGGCTCCCTTTCTCTTCTGAGGCCCGTTGTGTAGCCAAAAGTGGCAGCCACAATGTATCCCAGCCCTCAGACTCTCCTCCCAATGTACTTGGACACTTGTTGCCTTGAGTGGCAGCATCTGTACACCCTCCCCTCTCTTGCTTGGACAGCGCAACTGATGTTATATGACTTCTGCAACTGGATCCCAAAGGACAATTCAGCTTCTGCCCGATTCTTTTTGAGACTCTTTCTTTTGGACCCACAGCTGCCACGCTATGAGAAAGCCCAAGCCTCGCCAGTGGAGGTGGAGGTCTCTGACCACAGCCGGCATATGAGCGAGCAGCTTTTGGGTTGACTGTCACCCCAGCCACAATCTCTCGGCTACCATATGAGACCCCAAAATGTCTGTCCAAGTCCTCTGCCCATTTGTAAATCAGGCTGTTGGATTTTTTGGTATTACATTGTGTTTGTTCTTGATATGTTTGGGTGTTAACTCCTTACTGGATGTATGACTTGCAAATCTCGTCTCCCATTCAGTGAGTTGCCTTTTCACTCTGTCAATGGTTTCCTTCCCTGTGCAAAAGCTTTTTCGTTAGATATAATCCCATTTGCTTATTTTAGCTTTTGTTGCCCTTGCCTGAGGAGACTGGTCCCAAAAATATTTTCAAAATCTATGTCAGAGGGGCGCCTGGTGGCTTAGTCAGTTGGGTGTCTGCCTTTGGCTCAGGTCATGATCCCGGGATCATGATCACGTCAGGCTCCCTGGTCAGCCAGGAGTTTGCTTCTCCCTCTCCCTCTGCGTCTCTCCCTGCTCGTGTTCTCTCTCTCATCCTCAAATAAATAAAATATTTAAAAACAAAACAAAACAAAAATAAAATGAATGCAGAGAACTGACTGGCTCTGGTTTCTTCTAGGAGTGTTATGGTTTCCAATCTTTCATTCAGGTCTTTCATCTGAGTTTCTTTTTGTGTCTCGTGTAAGCGAGTGGTCCCGTTTCATTCCTCCCCATGTGCTGTCCAGTTTCCCCAGCACCATTTGTTGAAGAGCCTGTCTTTTCCCCATGGTGTGTTCTTGCCTTCTCTATCATGGATCAATTGAGTATGCATGGGTTTACTGCTGGGTTTTCTAGTCTATCACATTATTATGTGCCTGTTTTCCTGCAGTACTATACTGTTTTGATTTCTTTAACTTTGTAATGTAGTTTGAAATCAGGGAGTGATACATCCAGCTTTGTTCTTCTTTTGCAAGATCACATTGGCTCTTTGGGGTCTTTTATGGTTCCATACAAATTTTAGGATTCTTTGCTGTAGTTCTGCGAAATGCCATTAGCATTTTTTTAAAAGATTTTATTTATTTATTTGACAGAGCAAGATCACAAGCAGGCAGAGAGGCAGGCAGAGAGAGAGAGGAGGAAGCAGGCTCCCTGCTGAGCAGAGAGCCCGATGCGGGCCTCGATCCCAGGACCCTGAGATCATGACCTGAGCCGAAGGCAGCGGCTTAACCCACTGAGCCACCCAGGCACCCGCCATGAGCATTTTGATAGAGATTGCATTGAATCTGTAGGTTGCTTTGGGTACTGTGGACGTTTTAACAATATTAATTCTTCCAATTCATAAGCATGGTGTATCTTTCCATTAATTTGTGTTTGTCATCTATTTCTTTCATCAACATTTTATAGTTTTCACAATACACTTTCCCCCAAAAAAATTCAGGTGGCCAAAAAGCACACGAAAAGATGCTCCACATCACTTGTTATCAAAGAAATGCAAAGCAAAACCACAATGAGATACCCCTTCACACCCGTCAGAATGGTTAGAATCACCAAGACAAAAAATAACAAGTGCTGGTAAGGGTGTGGAGAAGAGGTTCACCCTCAGGCACTATTGTTGGGAATGCAAACTGATGCAGCCACTGTGGGAAACATTATACAGGTTTTTCAAAAAATTGTTAAGTAGAACTACCGTAAGATCCAGCAGCTCAGCTCCTGGATTTTCTTTTCCTGAAGAAAAGAGATACATGCCCGCTATGTTCACTGCAGCATCATTCACTGTAGCCAAGATACGGAAGCAACCTAAGTAACCACTGATAGAGAAATGGACAAAAAAGATGTGATAGACATAAACATTACAGAGCTCCTGTCCATACTCTCCCCATGTCCTCCTTACAACCAACCACAATTGGGCACCCCTTGGGCCTAGATGTGCTGGTCTTTCTGCCTTTGGGAAGACAAGCAAGGGCTGAGGCCAGCTCAGTTCCGGGAGGTCAGCTTGAGCAGTGGACCCAGAGTGTAGTCAAGAAGAGGGTTGTGGCCTCCAACGGGGTTCTGTGCTTGGTCCCAGCAGGGTGGTGAGCAGGCAGAGAAGGATCAGAATGAGGTCCTCCAAATCACAGGGCCCAAGCAGAGGCCCGCTGCCAGGTTAGGGCAGTCGTATTTGTCTGCATCATATCTCTCTCTCTCTCTCTCTCAATCTCTCTCTCTTTTTTTTTTTTTTTTAAGATTTTATTTATCTACTTGAGAGACTGAGAACAAGTGAGGTGAGGGGCAGAGGGGGAAGGAGACTCCTCGCTGAGCGGGGAGCCAGCAACAGGGCTCGATCCCAGGACCCCGAGATCATGAGCTGAGCTGAAGGCTGCTGCTTAACGACTGAGCCACCCAGGCACCCCTGCATCATCTCTTCTTGCCCCAGCTCTGCCCTCCTGGGTTCATTGTCTTCACCCTGCGCTGAGAACTGAGAGGCCGAGAATAAGGCTCCCGGCAAGGGCGCGTCAGCTCCAGCCAAGGCCGGGCCCTCCCGTTACACCACAGGGCTTCCAAGGCCCTCCCTGCTCCAAATCACTTGATTGAGCCCTTCTTAGAGTCTACTTATCTTTGCTTTAAAACAAAACAAGACTGTAACAGCTTTAGGCTGAAAGGGGAGGCCCAGGGAACCTGAAATAGGAAGACCCAGCCTTGACCATGGAGGAGGATTCTAGAACTGAGGGCTGGAGACGTCCAGCTGCCGTCCAGCCAGGAGACCGATGGTCTTGGAGGTCATCAAACAAGTGAGCAGACACTCATTTATCTCTTTAGCTCCCCACCAAGGGATCTCTTTATCACCTGCCCAGCCTTTAAACCCAATGCCCACCCCCAAAGAGTGTCTTTTAAAACCCTTTGGCCTTGAAAGAAGCAGTCTACTCTTTATCTCTGTTTTGTTCTGTGTTGGCTTCCCGGAGGGTTATCAGGGGAGGCTCGGGTTTCTCTGTCTCCTGTTATCTCCCTGCTGTGTTTCAAAGCTGCCCTCGCTGCAGCTCAGCGCTTGAGCTGGAGCGTTACCCCGCAGAGGCCCGCGGGCCTTCTGAGTGCAGGGTCCCAGCTTCTGGCACCTCCCCGTCCCTTGCCAGCCTGGGCTTTCATCAAGGCTGGCCAGGTGTCACTTGTGGCCGCTCCAGGGAACTTTATGATACCAGGCAGAGCTTTGATTTGGAGAGTTCACAGACCACCCACTATATTTTTTAATTAGGAAAACCAACATAGGCTTCTCACTTCACTTTTGTATGTATGTTTATCTATTTGCCAAATACGTTACAAAAAGTAGCTTTTTAAATTTCTTTTTTTTTTTTTTAAAGATTTTGTTTATTTATTTGACAGAGAGCAACATAGAGAGAGAGGGAACACAAGCAGGAGGAGGAGTGGGAGAGGGAGAAGCAGGCTTCCCGCCGAGCAGGGAGCCCAAAATGGACCTGGGATCAAGACCTGAGCCAAAGGCAGATGCTTAACAACCGAGCCACCCAGGTGCCCCCAATTTTTTTATTTCTTAAGAAAGAAGGGACACTTTAATTCCCAATGAGTGGGAAGGCTATTATGTCAGATTAAAATGATTGTGTCCCCCCCTTCCAGACCCACCCCCTGCAATAAAGGACAGCTGGCATCCTCACATGACCCCTGAAGCCTGGGAAAACCTTGTCTGGCTGCATGGGCCCCTGCGCGGGTGTTAAGGCCCAGCTCTGAGAACACAAGGCTCTGGGAATTTCACAGAGCTGCCAGGTCCTCGCACACGTTGTGCTCTTTCATGGCTCTCACTACGGCTCACGATGCTTCCCCTGGCACGCTCACACTCATCCTTCAGACTCAGCTCAGGCATGTCCTCCTTTAGGCAAAACCAGATGCAGGGAGGTGAGCTCTGGGCAGTCCACACAGGGCCCCATCCCGCCTGTGTTGGGTCAAGGGGTCTGCTATTTGCCATCTTGAAAGCCTAACAAGGGGCCTTGAATTTTCATTGTGCCCTGGGCCATACGAATTATGTAGTGGTCCTGCGTCCAATAACATCGTTCTGACATCACCTCTCACCCTGAGTTGAGTCCAGTGCTTCCCGTGGGATGGCACAACCCCTCTTCTCCCTCCCTCCCTCACACCCCAATCAGCCCTGATTCACTTATTTGTCTCCCCACTAGACTTTGAACCCCAGGAGGGCGGGGCAGAGTTTACATGGACCCCCCCCTCCAACTGTATGTATTTAGCACAGAGCAGGTGCTCAGTAAATGCATGTTGAAGTGAACAGCCCTGATGGTTGAAGGCCTGGCCCACTTCCCTCTATGATTCTGGCCAGAGCTGGGCTTCAACCCATTTCTCTTGCTTTGGGGCCAAGACAATCCTCCCTGCCCTCTTGCTCTCCTGACCAGTGGCTGAAGGCCAAAACCAACCCAGACCAAAGCCAAATATAAATTTGTTTTTCTGACCTAGGACCCAAATTAATGTATTTTGTTTTTCCCAAAGGTACTCTACCCTTTTCTAAAGCAGTTAAAGTCATCTAATCCAGAACATCAGAACATCCTCAACTATCCAGGGCTCGGTGGGGTGGAGTTGGGGTGAGGACCAAAATACCACCCAAGGAGGACTGGGAGCCCTGTTGGGTCATGCGGGACTCACACTGGGCGCCAGACACGGGGAACTAGTGAGGTCCGGGCCATCTGCACTCTTGAATGTGTGAGGCAGGAGGAGTAGCCGGTGTTGAGGCCGACTTTTCCAGCAGGAGGAAAGGGAGGGTATGGCTCATACCAAGCCTGCCAGATTCACACACAATCTCCTTACAACCTTTCACCCAGCTATCCATCCCCGTCAGGCTTTGTTGTCTTTAATAGCAGTCCTCTCCTGGCTCTGGGACGCAGGTCCAAGTCCAGAAGAGAAGTCAGAGCCAGTGGTTATCTAAGTGTGCAAGGGGCAACACTGGGCTGCACTCTGAACTTCCCCCATTGGACCCCAGGGTCCTTTCTCCTCCCTCTTCTGTGTTCTCACCCAGCAGGGTCCGGGCCCCATCTGACCAGTCACTAGTGGAGAGCTGACCACAGCCACCAGGTGTCCCTTGCTCATCCTGAAAGCCATGGCCACCAACAAATGCTTGAACATGGTCTGGACACCCAGCTCTGAGCTCTGTCACCCTGAGGAGGGTATATCCAGCTCCAGAAGCCAAGGGCCCTGGTCTGCCTTCTAGAGCTCTGGTCCCCCAGTATCTCAGAGCACCTGATTAGGAGTTATTGGGGAAACAAATGACCGGGCTGGGCAGATTCAAACTTCAGGATAGTTTGTGTGTTTTTTAAGATTTTACTTATTTATCTGACAGAGATCACAAGTAGGCAGACAGGCAGGCAGAAAGAGAGGAGGAAGCAGGCTCCCTGCTGAGAGCCTGATGTGGGGCTCCGTCGGAAGACCCTGAGATCATGACCTGAGCCAAAGGCAGAGGCTTAACCGACTGAGCCACCCAGGCGCCCCACTTCTGGATACTTTGAGCACAGATGATCTCTGTGCTGCTGGTCAGCAGTGGAGGGGGGGTGTCGGGTGTGGAGGTCAAAATAAAAGGTTTCTATTTTCTAAATTCAAAAAAAGAAAAGATTTCTGCGCCCAAGTCCCAAGATGTGAACAAAGCACTATAGATCCATATAAAACTTGGCCCAAACAATCACAGACTTCATCACTTGCCACCCTGAGAGCCAGCCAACCAGTGGCAGCCTCATTCCAGTGTCCACCCCTCTGAGAGCCAGCCAATGAGCAAGAGCCTTACTCCCTAGCAGCGCCCCTTCTGAAAGTCAGCCAATCCCTAAGTTCCAAGGCTGAAAGTCAGCCAATCTGTAAACAGACCAGCTTCTGAAAGTTGGCCAATTGCTGACCAGCCTGCTCTCCGTACCCTATATAAGATCAGCTCTTGGCTTGCGGTAAGGCTGTGCTTTATTCTGAGTAGGGCGTCTGTCTGTTTTTGCAAGTTAGGAATTCCGCTTCAGTGTTTCAGATACACATTCCCAGTGAGGAGGGCTAGCACTCAGCATATGTCCCAGTCGCTCCTGGGGGCATCCGTGGTACCGTCCCCTCACCGCCACTGCGCACACACCAAGGCTAGGGCAGACTCCCTGGGCCCTTGGCCATAGAGGCCTGACTCGTGGTTTCAGGACCTCCTGGTCACTTCTCTAAAATCCTGTCTCCTTCTTTCCTGAGCTGCGTCCTGAGAGGGTGGGGGAGGGAGGCTATGGCTGAGGAGGGTGTGTGGAGGGGAGTTATCTCCATAAGGTCTTCTGTGGGTGCCCACAGTCAGGAGGAGAGGTTCAGCCTAACGGGGGTCACTGACAGAAGACAAAGCTTGCTCTCCCAGGGCTGGTCTGAGAGGGACAGTGATGGATGGGAGGACACCCATGATATCACATCTGTTTGGTGTGACATGGTTTGATAGGGGAGGCAGGATACCTTAAGAGCACTCAACAAAACTCTAGAGCCCCTAGGCCACATCCAGTTAGATCCCTCTTCCCTGAACCTGTACTAAGTGTTGAGAGAAGTCAAGAAGTGAGGGTAAGTCAAGAAAGGCTTCCCAAGGGAAGTGAGGCTGAGGAGGATGTGGGACTGACCCTAGCTGGCACTTGAGGTCAAGGGAAAGAAAAGGACAACACAGCTCACCCCTTTCTGTCTTCTCCCATTCCTGTCCCCCAGTATCCTTCGGGCTAAGTCTCTGGTGGGGTGAGCGCAGAGCAGGAGATCCTTGCGGAAGAGAGCTTTTGTGGGCTGTAGGGTAGAGGAGGGAGGAGGGCAGGATGGGGCATTTAGAGTGGCCATAAGCAGAATCAGCCTGCTGTAAAGTTTCTTGCCCTGTTTGCCCCTTTCTTACCCTCCCCACAGATGCGTATCTCTGCGCTCCCTTTACATCAGAGCCTCAGTCTTCCCTTTGTGTAGTGGGCACAGCACCCGCTCTGTCCCCTTCCTGCAGTGTGCTACTGGTGACTTGTCACTTGGCCTCCCAACCCCCATCCCATGCAAACCTCCAAGAGGTTGTTAGTCCAGAGTCTGTTCTTGAGCTGGCCCCAGCTTCCCCTTCCTTGGCCCCAACCCCCTCTTGGAGGGGAAGCTGGAACAGGTAGGAAGAAAGTTTGAAGTAGGTAGGACTGTAAGATGAACCTGAGACTCAAGGAAGGGAGGGGAGCCCCCACCACATGCCAGAAACTGAAAACCATGTTGAAGGGCTCTAGTTGGTTCCTGCAGAAGGAACCAAGCTGGCCAGGCTGTGATTGGGACCAGTGCTGATGTGAAACCCAGAACTCTGTGTTGAACTTGGTCCCAGAAGGGTCTCAAGGGCTCTGGGAAAGGCCAGGCTGGCTGGGAAAGGCCAGGGTTTAAATCCCAGGTCTCTGATAGGACTTAACTGTGAAAAGGGGGGCTACTATAGAACCAGGAGAGACAAGGCAGTAAAGTTCCCCAACCAACTGTGTGTGCCCAGTGAGGGGCTGTGTGTCCCCCAGCTGTACGCCTGGGCCTCGGGACCTGGCCAGGCAGTGGGGTGACCTTGCTCCTCTCTTGGCCCTGCCCATTCTTTGCTTTGCAGGTAGTTTTATCATTCCTGACTCCTTAGTATCCCTCCTACTTTCAAAGTGCATCCAGAGCCCAAAACCCACTCCGTGCCTGGGTCGCTATTTGTGGTCTCAGAAAGTATCTTCTGTGAGTCTAGTGGAAGGAGAGGCTGTCCCTGCTCCCTGGCCCTTCTGGTGATCAGATGGCAGGGGTCTATAAGGCAGTTGGAACCCTGCCCGTGTTGTAGGGTGAGTGCCCTTCTCTGGGGAGGTGCTGAGCCAGAGCTGGGCTCTGCATGTGTGTGTGTGTGTGTGTGTGTGTGTGTGTGTGTGTGTGTAGGCGCTCCTGGATTATTCCAGGCCAGGCCTTCTGCATTCTCTGCGTGGCTGGGAGGCCTGAGCTCACTAGACAAACAGCACCTTGGCAGCTGGCCTGTAGGGTATTGTTTCCAGGAGGTGCTTCCTCACTTGGATCGGGAGAGGTGAAAAACAGACAATAAGGCTGAAGATTCTGAGCCCCACCGACCAGAGTGTGCAGTGATCCCAAACTCTCTGCCTCCCCTATAGTTCTCCTCCCAGCTCTCCTGGGGCTGAGGAACTCCCAGGACAATCTGGACCCAAGCGGCCCCCCTGAGTCTTAGGAGACTTCTGATTGGCAGGCTTGGGCCTCGCTTTGGCTTGCCTCCCTCCAGTGACGGGGAGCTCAGTGTGCCCCCAGAGAGTATGAGGGGTAAAAAAAACAGCAGACTTTGGAAATAGGCTGAGATGATCGTCTGGGGAAGCTGGAGGAACATGCGTTTAAACCGGAACTGGTGAGGAAGACCCCACAACCCAGGCCCGGCAGCTTCGACAGTAAAGGGGAGCAACATGCCACCTTGGAATGTGCTTCAGTGTGTAGGGTATTTGAAGCTGGACATTGCGGGGCCAGCAGAGTCGGGAAGGGCTTTTTACTTCCTCCTTAACTGCCTAAAACAGTTCAGAGGGGCACCTGGGTGGCTCAGTCATTAAGCCTCTGCTTTCAGCTGAGGTCATGATCCCAGGGTTCTGGGATCGAGCCCCACATTGGGTTCCTTGTTCAGTGGGGAGCCTGCATCTCCCTCTCATCCCTCCATCTGCTTGTGTTCCCTCTCTTAAAAAAAAAAAAAAAAAAGAAGAATTTAGATAGGGGCCTGTATCAAGAAGAGGGCTCTTACCAGAGATAACTTCTTTTTTTTTTTTTTTAAAGATTTTATTTATTTGCTTGACAGAGATTACAAGTAGGCAGAGAGGCAGGTAGAGAGAGAGGGGGAAGCAGGCTCCCTGCTGAGCAGAGAGCCCGATGCTGGGCTTGATCCCAGGAGCCTGGGATCATGACCCGAGCCGAAGGCAGAGGCTTGACCCACTGAGCCACCCAGGCGCCCCAGAGAGAGAACTTCTTACATCAGAAAGAATTATCTTCAAGGCATGGCTAACATCTGCTTACCAAACTTTTGCTCTTCCTGTCTTCCTGTGAATTGTCTTCCTCCACTTTGAAGTCCCAGAACCCTACCCCCTTAGCTCAGAATAGCATATAAGCCCTGCTTATCATACTACCATTGGGAGTCTCCTATTTTTATGGGGTTCCCATATTTATGAAATGTGTTTTTCTCATGCTAATCTGTCTTATGTCAATTTAATTATTAGACCAGCCAAAGAAACTAGAAGGGAAGAAGAAGAAAGTTTTCTGACATTACAACAGTGTCTGGGGTCCACTGGCCAATGAGGTAGGTCCCAGGGAGAAGGGGTCCAGCTCAAAAAAAAGAAAGACCTTCTCTCAGCAGAACTGGAGGCCAGTGATCTGGGGCATTAATGAGCCTTCTGTCACTGGAGGAGTACAGGGAGAGAGTAGCCCACAGGCGGGGCTGTGAGGGCTTCGGGAAGGGCCCTTCCTGATGGGACTGGCCTCTGCTGACAGAGACAGTCCTGGTCCAAGGACCCAGAGGGGATCCAGTAGGACTAGCCAAAAAGGTCTTTGGCTTTATGCAGGAGAGAAGTCAAACACGAGCCCAGAGGAAGTGAGAGCAGAGTTTATAGTGGTAGTAAGCAATAGTGTACAGCAGATGGAGGTTCTGGAGACTCAGAAAAGGAGAAGTGAGGCTCCCTGCTGCTTGGGGTTAAGTAGTTTATATTGGAAAGGGGTCCCAGGTACATGTTCCTTCAGGAACCCAGGTTAGGGTCTGATCAAAGGTGAGTGTCAGGTGAACAATAGGTGTTTTTCCATAAATCACCGAAGGCAAGGCGGGTATTGGTGCCAGTGTTTACCGAAGTTTGTTCAAAGCTACTGTCCTGGAACATGTTTGGGATCCAATTCCTCTTAGATGTTATCAGGTATTTGGGGGCCTAGGATGAACCTTAGAGAATGGTTAACTTTCTTGTCTCCCCTTGGAGTGGGATCCTAGCTGCTTTGCTTTACTCAGATATAAAATCTAGAGCATTAGTAAATGGGACTTAGGAGAGAAAGAGCAGAAGGGAAGCCTTTCTTTTCTTTGTTAAAAAAAAAATGTTATTTATTTATTTGACAGAGATCACAAGTAGGCAGATAGGCAGAGACAGAGAGGGGGAAGCAGGCTCTCCACCAATCAGAGAGCCTGATACGGGGCTCGATGCAGGGCTCAATGCAGGGCTCGATGCAAGCTTCGATGCAGGGCTCGATCCCAGAACCCTGGGATCATGATCCAAGCTGAAGGCAGAGGCTTTAACCCACTGAGCCACCCAGGCATCCCAGAAGGGAAGGCTTTCTAAAATGGAGTCCCTTTGGGGCACCTGGGTGGCTCAGTGGGTTAAAGCCTCTGCCTTTAGCTCAGGTCATGATCCCAGGGTTCTGGGATCGAGCCCCGCATCAAGCCCCACATCGGGCTCTCTGCTCGTCAGGGAGCCTGCTTCCCCCCGCCCCTCTCTGCCTACTTGTGATCTCTGTCTGTCAAATAAATAAGATCTTTTAATTAATAAATAAATAGCTTCTCTATTTTACTCCTCTGGGAAGATGGCCTGGCGTATCCCAGCTGACCTGTCTGAGAGAAGGCTGGGGGCTAGAGGGATAGAGTGGGGGAAACTGGGCATTGCCCACGTGGCCTGCTCTCAGGACAGGCCCCTTCCCCTGGGCATCAGTAGTTGGCCCTTGGCTTCCTCCCCAGGTCTGTTTCTGTCCCAGCTCCTGTCACGACTCAGCAAATTCTCACAGCCAGGTGAAGGCAGGATGGTGAAGGAAACAACCCCTCTCCCTCCATCCCCCCCAGCCCCCCCACCCCCCAATGCCAGGCAGGGAACAGAGCATGCTGAGCCCTCAAGACTCTTCGGGACTGGGCCTCACCTCCCTTTAGGACCTCTGGGACCCAGCTGGGTGAGGGGCCTCCCTTCTCAAGGCCCAGGCCTGCTCTACCAGTGAAGCGTCTGCGGTCTGATTAACAGAACTTGCTCCTCCGTGCTGTCAGCTGGGCCTCTCCCAGGGAGAACTCCATCAGAGTCAGGCTCTGGGAGGGCCCGGCTGCCTCACGGACAGGCACAGGCGCTGACTGATAGGAAATGCACAGGGGAGGTTGCGGGGGCCAGAAGGGGTCCTCCTGAGTCCTAGGATCCTATAGGTCGGCCTGCTCTGGGTGTGAGGCAGCAGGGACGCATTCAAACAAGATGCAAATCACTCCACAGTGCCCCAGCCAGTCTCAAAGCTACCCCTTCCTCTTCCTCCTGTTCTGGGAAGCCACACTGGGTCTGAGTGGCCACCAAGGAGGCTCAGAGTTGGGTCAGGCTCTTCCCCTCAGCCTCACCCTCAGGCGAGGTTCCATTCCTCCCAAAGCCTCAGTTTTCCCACATGAACCCATCTCTAAGGGAGCTTGTCTCCAGTGACCTGAGGCTTTCCAGTCAGGCCCTGGGGTGAGGTGGCATAGGGGTGGGGAGGTCTTGGAGGCCAGTGAAAGCCAGAAGCAATCTGGATCTCCAGGGTCTGACATCCCAACAATGCGGCCCGTCAGCCTCCAACTCAAAGGTGAAAGCCTGTGGGCCTGGGGGTGAGCACAGTTTGTGCTAGTGGTATACAAAAATCAGGATGGTGGGAGCTGTACACCCCAACCGCAGGCAGTAAGGAGGGGCATCATATGCAGGGAATTTAAAACAATAATAAAGTCCATCTGCCTTTTAATTTCACCCTGTGCTAGCAGTTTTTAAAAAAAAATTTTTTTATAAACATATAATGTATTATTAGCCCCAGGGGTTTAGGTCTGTGAATCGCCAGGTTTACACACTTCACAGCACTCACCATAGCACAAACCCTCTGTGTTAGCAGTTTTAAACCATGTCAGTGATAAAAGAAACACTCCTCTCTGGAAGGCCTTTATTGGTCAAAGTTCTAACAATTGCTACAATTACTACTAAATTTTTATAATAAATCAAATAAGTTCAAATTAGCACCTTTGCTGCTTATTCATGAATATTGTGTCACACATCAAAGTTCACTCAGAGAATTCCCTGTTGAACACGTGCAGACCAAGCCGCCAGCACACGTTTGCAGTTCCTGGAGGTTCCCATCGCCCTTTCCGGGCCATTCCTGTCTCCAGCCCCCGAGAGACAGAGTGCTGGGTGTAAACTGGGAATTCCACATAAGCAAGGGTAGCCTGGTGATTGCAAAGACAAAGGAACAGACCTCGAGTGCCTTCAGTTCTGTCACTCTGGGACAGCTTAAAGGTCTTATTTCTGTTTGAAATTTAAACGAGTTAAATTGTGCAAAAAGGTGTAATAATTTTTTTTTTAAGATTTTATTTATTTGAGAGAGAGCGAGTGCATGAGCAGAAGAGAGGGGTAGAGCAAGAGGGAGATGCAGGCTCCCTGCTGAGCAGGGAGTCTGATGCGGGGCTTGATCCCAGGACGCTGGGATCGTGACCTGAACCAAAAGCAGATGCTTAACCCACTAAGCCACTCAAGTGCCCCATGATTTTTGTCTGATAAAAGCAAAGTTTGGTTTATAGGGAATATACTCGTTTCATTTCATCATCTTTGTGGTATTGTCAAGGAGGAAAGTATTAAAGAATGGCCCACTATGAGAGTCAAATGTGCTTGAGACGCCATTGGCTTGAGCAGGTCTGCAGAGGGGGACACGGCTGCTTCTCCACCTGGGAGACCCTGACCCCATGGGGAGGGCAGGAGCAGTGATCAGCCTCCCCAGACAGAGAAATGGCCTCTGCTGCCCTTCCCAGCCCAGCAGTAGGCACCTCCCCCATTCCAGCTGTGGGTGAGGTTCCCCAGAGTAGCCGGAAGCCACCCCATTGCACGAGGTCAGAGGGGCAGGGAATGGAATGGCTCCAGCTTAGCCCTGAGAGAGCTCTGATAAGGGGCAGAGGCCCCAAGTGGCCCAACCTCAGCCAGGGAGGGCAGCCTGAAAATCGTCTAGAAAACTGAAAGTTGCCCTCCCGCTTTGGCCTATATCTCCCACCCTACCCCACCTTCTCCTGTGTCTGATTGGAGGGGTGTAACATACGCCAGTGGGTCATAAGGATTATTCTGAGCTGAAGATATCTGAAAATCAACACATACAGGAAGAGGCCCCCCCCCAACTTCCCTTATCTGCCTAAAATCAGAACCTCCCAAAAGAATTCAAGGGTCATAAATCCCCTCCCCAGAAGTTTCACAACCACAGAAGATTGACTCCTGTCACCTGAGACCAGGATAAGGAGTCACCTAGACCAACAGTATCACAAAATTACCCTATCTCCATCTATTCTAGAGGCCCATTTATCTTCCCTGAAAGTCATTTGTTTTCCCCTAAGTGTTGTTACTCCCTTCCCCCTTCCTCTATGGAGATGGTATCTAATATCTGGCAAGGGGCAAGTATCTGAAATACATAAAGAACTCAAGAAACTCAACAGAAAAAAAACACGAACAATCTGACTAAAAATGGGCAAAAGACCTGAATAGAGTTTTTTTCCAAAGAAGACATCCAAATGGCCAACAGACACATGAAAAGATGCTCCATATCACTCATAATCAGAGAAATGCAAACCACAATGAGATGTCACCTCACACCTGTCAAAATGGCTGTCATCAAAAAGACAAATAACGATGATTGTGGGCGAGGATGTGGAGAAAAGGGAACCCTTGTGTGCTGTTGGTGGGAATGTAAATGGGTGCAGCCACTTTGAGAAACAGTATGGAGGGTCCTCAAGACATTAAAAATGGTACTGCTGGATGACTCAGTCGGTTAAGCTTCTGATTCTTTATCTCAGCTCAGGTCTTGATCTCAGGTTTGTGAGTTCAAGGCCCACACTGGGCTCCACGTTGGGCATGGAGCCTACTTTAAAAAAAAATAGAATTACCATATGATTCAGCAACCCCACTCCTAGGCATGTATACAAAGGGAACAAAAACGGAATCCCCGAGAGAAGCCTGTGTGCCTGTGTTCACTACAGCATAATTCAGAATAGCCAAGACACGGAAACAACGTTAAGTGTCCATCAATGGATGAAAAGATAAAGATGTGGTACATATGTATAATGGGATATTATTCAGCCATGACAACATGGGTGGATGATGAGGGCATTATGCTAAGTAAAATGTCAGGCAGAGAAAGACAGATACTGTGTGTTATCACTTTATGGGGAGTCTAAAAAGCGGAATTCATAGAAACAGAATGGGGTGGTGGTTGCCAGGGGCTAGGAGGATGGGGGAAATGGGTAGAGATGGTGAAAGGGTACAAATTTGAGATATAAGATGAGTAAGTTCTGGGGATCTAATGTACAGCATGGTAATTATAGTTAATAATACTCTATTATATACTTGAAATTTGCTAAGAGAGTAAATCTTAACTGTTACCACCACAAAAAAGAATTGGTAATTATATGGCATGATGGGAGGTGTTAGCTAACCTATGGTGGTCATCATTTTGCAATACATAATTGTATTAAAATCAGCACCTTGTACCACTTAAACTAACACAACATTGTATGTCAATTATATCTCAATAAAGCTAGAAAATAAAATAAGGTGATATATGAGCCCCCAACTTTTTTTTTTTTAGATTTTATTTATTTATTTGACGGAGTGAGAGAGCACAAGCAAGAAGAGCAGTAGAGGGAGAGGGAGAAGCAGGCTCCCTGCTGGGATCCTGAAGTGGGGCTTGATCCCAGGACCCTGCAATCATAACCAGAGCCTGAGATCAGAGCATGACCCTGAGATCATGACCTGAGCCAAAGGCAGATGCTTCACCATCTGAGCCACCCAGATGCCCTATGAGCCTCATATTCTAACTGCTTCTTTGAGCCACATTCCCATGAGCTCCTGCCTTAGTACACAAATAAACTTTATCTTTTCTCTAGCTCATCTTGTAGCCTGTCAGTTTAATCCACAGGTCCTCAATCACTGAATCTAAGTAGGTAGAGGAAAATGTTGTCCTCCCCAATAGGATTATAATAAAAATAGTACTAGATCACATTCGTTGATCATGTACTTTATACCAGGCCCTGTCCTAAACCTTTCTTGTTGTTACCTAATTTAATCCTCTCAATATCCCTTTGAGGTGGATGCCACTGTAAGCCCCACTTAATAAAAACAAAAATTAGGGGCGCCTGGGTGGCTCAGTCGTTAAGCGTCTGCCTTCAGCTCAGGTCATGATCCCAAGGTCCTGGGTTTGAGCCCTGCCTTGGGCTCCCTGCTCAGGGGGAAGTCTGCTTTTCCCTTTCCCGCTCCCCCTGCTTGTGTTCCCTCTCTCACTGTGTCTCTCTCTGTCAAATAATAAATAAAAATAAAAACAAAATTAAGACATAAAGAGGTTCACTTGCTCAAGGCACAGAGCATAAGAAGTGGAGCTGGGATTTGAATTTAGTCATACCCAGAGGTCAAGGCTACGGAGCTGGGGCTGGGCAACACGTGCTGGAGTCCTGCTTCTGGCTCTGCCACCACTGGCTCTGTAATTGGGGCCTCAGTTTCCTTGTCTTCACAGTGGGGCAGTCATTCCCTCCTAGCTCTGAGGGTCATCAGTCCCAAGTCACTGGGGCTGACAAGGAAGACACCAGCTTGAGTGTGATCTGTCTACATGGTTCACCGAGGCAATGTCATACTACAGGAAGAAGCCAGTGGCTGCAGGGGGAGGGACTCTGGGCTGAAGCCCTAAGGCTTTTTTGTGCCACCCTTTTCTGCCCCTGCCTTGCTGTGGACCTCTGGACCACTTGCTTATCCTCTCTGATTCTCAGTGCCTTCATCTTTATCTACCTGGTCTTGAAGATCTGAAGAGAAGGTGTAAACTATGTAGAATATACTCAAAAAGTAGAGGGTATCGGTGCATAACTTAGGAGTCCCAGTGATGTTTTTTTGTTTTTGTTTTTTTAAAGATTTTATTTATTTATTTGACAGAGAGAGATCACAAGTAGGCAGAGAGGCAGGCAGAGAGAGAGGGAGAAGCAGGCTCCCTGCTGAGCAGAGAGCCCGATGCTGGGCTTGATCCCAGGACCCTGAGATCATGACCTGAGCCAAAGGCAATTGTGGGAACCCGAGCTCATAGCCCACCAGAAGTACGGTGGGCTATGGTATCTGAAGTGGGGGTAGTCTTGTGGGACTGAGCCCTTTAACTTGAAAGATTGGACACCAACTCCTGGTAGACAGTGTCAGAACTGGGATGACTTGTTGGATGACAGTTGGAGAATTGGTTGTTGGTGTGGAAAGAAACTCTACACAGGAAACAATTACAGGAAAGGAGTTCTCAGGGCACCTGGATGCCTCAGTCAGTTAAGCATCCGACTCTTGATTTCGGCTCAGGTCATGATCTCAGGGTGCTGAGATGGAGCCCCGAATCCTGTGTGTGGGCTCTACACTCAGTAGGGAGTCTGCGGGGGATTCTTTCTTTCCCCAACCCTCTCTCTCTCAAATAAATAAAATCTTTAAAAAGGCAGAGAGGGAGTTCTCTGCTGCTCAGAGTAGGAACCCTGAGTTTCCTCAACCCCATGCTGGAAGCACGCTGTCTCTCAGCATCATGCACAAGAAGGTTTGAAATAAAGGGCAGATCTCCATCAGGAGACTCTGTGTGTGGCTCTGAAGAGCTTCACACCAGAGCTGATGCAGAAGAACATTCTAGGCAGCCACAGTTACTAGAGCATCTATACCAGCAAAGCGGGCCACCATGGGCAACCACCTCAAGCCCACGCTCCTTTTTATTTCTGCCCTAAAGCAAGGTGTATGTGTGGCAAACGTCTTCATAGAGACTTTCCTCTAAGTAGGTGGAATGATTCTACTTTCGTATCTTTTATGTTGAATAATCATATCATAAATGTGGAAAATGTAGAAATGCTGCCCATTTTGTCCTGGGGCCTCTGAAAACTATAGTTTGCCGCAAGGACTAAGGTGCTAATGCTTTATTCGGAAGATGAGGGGAAGGGAGGGAGGCCAGGAGCGCTGGGCTGCAACATAGGGCTTGTGGCTGGAGATCCCTACAGCTAGCTTCGCAACCAACAGGCAGGGTTGCTCTGCCTGGGGATGTGGCCAGAGGGTCACAAGGAAGAGTGGCACCTTGGAGCAGTCCAAGGAGGGACAATGGAGGGAGAAGATATCTTCCCAGCTATTTCCCAGCTCCTATTTCCCACCGGTCAAGTTTCACCTCAGTTGGAATGAAATCGCCCATAGGGGTTCATGACCAAGTTCCTCCGTGGTGAGATCCATGCATGGGATGTGGTGTTTTATCCAGTTCTGAAAGTGGAGAGTGGCCTGGTGCTGGTGGCGCGCCAGAGGAGAGGAGGAAGGCAGATTGCTGAGTGAGTCAGAGTAAGCACCCGAGGTCTGCGCCTGCAGGGAGTTCCGTTTGGGTTCCCAAGCTGCTCTGAAGCCAGTAAAACGAGAGCCATGTGCCCACTGCAGGCTGACGTGCCGTGTCTCCACCTGTAAAACGAGGGACTGACTGAGGATGACCCTCATGTCCCCCGTTCCAATTCTGACCATTTCTTGGGGAGGTAGGCGACCAGGGGCCCAGCACAGCTCACTCACACCTCCGCCTTCTGCTGCCCAAGACCACAACTCCACAAGTCCTCTCCTGGCCCAGCCCAGCCAAGGCCCAGTAACGGAATCCACATTCCCCAATCTCACCAGAGACCCACAGGTGAATCACACCCTGTCTTGCTGTTTGATTGCTAATGATCATAATAGCCTCCCCTATTAACATCTGTTACTGTAGCAACAGCTGTGTGTCTGGCATATAAATGTGAACATACACACATGCATCTTGTTTAATCCTGACCACAACCTTGAAGATGGGCATCACTTTCTCATTTTACAGATGGAGAAACTAAGGCTTGGATAGTGCTCTAGGATTTGTCCAAGATCACTGAGGAGTAAGAGGGGCCTGGGGTAGACTCAAAACACTCCGTAGTTTGAATTTCTATGGGGAAGCCAATTGAAGAACATGCTAGAGGGGTGCCCATTTTCCCTTAATCAGACAGGTTTTCTCAAGATGCTATCAACTGGCTTGTAGCTGGTGTCCCCACAGACACTTCAGGCTAAGGGTCCTGGGCGACTTCCTGTCTGAATGGGTGTGTGTGTGTGTGTGTGTGTGTGTGTACGCGCTTGGCTGGAACAGTCTGGCCCTTTGCCCCCTCTTCAATGTAGCACAGCCTGAGAGCTTGAGAGCTGAGCTTGGGCCCCCATGGTGGGTCATCATCCAGACAGAGCTCAGGGGCACACAGCTCACAGGCTGAACTTGTGTCATCAGGCTTTGCCCATACTGTGTGGCCCTCCTCCGTGAGGAGACGCCCCTTCCAGCAGCTAGTCTGGAGCATCTGGCCACGCCTGAGAAATTGAACCCAAACCACCCTGGTCTGGGGCTAGTGTGGTATGAAGAGTGTCTCTTCCAAATCCTCTCAGTCAGGAAGTAGCTGCCTGGGACACCATGGTTATTCCCCTCAAGGGAACAAACTACCACACTTGATATGTGGAAATACTTTGTAAGCCAAGAAACTGATGCTCTAAATTTGCTAAAACTGGGTCAATATTTGGCTTCAATCCCCAGGACAAATACCAATATGGAAAAGGGTTTTATAGCTGTGGATGCTCTGTAGACCAATGAATGTAACCCGTCACATGTTGTCCAGATGGGCAGTGGATGGGGTGTTTGACAATGTTATCTCTCATTTGTTTAGAAGCAAAAGACACATTTTTAGAAAGTATTTTCAGAAGGAGCAAAGCAGCACAATGCAAATGGAAAAGATGAGGCCCGGTAGCTGGGTGATCAACGTTCCATAACAAAACTGTGTCTTTGTTTGTTTAACAAGTTCTTGTCCACTCGCAATGCCCTGTGAGTGCTTTCCCGAGTGCGGAAGCTTTCTCCTAGGAGGGAGGGTTTGGGAAGCTCTTTGGCCTCTCCTCCCCTCAGGATCTCCCCAAGTTATCTCCCAATTAAATAACACTGCAGTTCCTCCTGAATCCTGTGGGGGCATCCTTCCCTCGCTTGGCAAACATGCACTCAGGGTCCGAGTTGAGGACCCATGGTTCAAGGCACTGGGGTCTATGGGCATTTAGAATTCTTCACCATTTGAGCTTTGAATTTGTGGAAGTGAACTTCCGTGGCAGTGATGGAGCCGGTGCAGGGGCTCACAGAAGGCCCCCACCTCCCTGCCTCCCTGGACTGAGTTGTTGGCGGTGGCTCACTCACGGTGGGGTGCACCTGCCCACCTGGGCTCCTGCTCCTCCCCACCCTGCAGCCTCTGGCCCTCCTTCTCCAGACTCGCAGCGATAAGATACATCTGGTGTAGCGACAGGGACAGGGCGAGCCTCTCTCCCACTGCTATGAATATCCTGTCCTGGAGTTTGGGACCTGGGTGGGGAATCCCAGGCCTTTGGGTCGGAAGATGGCCTGACTTGGCAACTGTCTGGTGGCTGGCAGGAGGCGCAACCTCGTAGTCGGTGGGTCCCATGTGAGCGTGCCGTCTTGGGGCTCATCCACTCCCCCACCCCGCCACTGGCAGGTCTGCACTTGCCCTGTGAATATCCCCACACTGGAAGGAGTGCACCGTTCACTAAGTAAAAAGAACATTATGGTGGGTTGAGAGAAAAATCGCAGAAAGAAGGAAAAAGCTTTCCTTCTGCACTTTTTGAGCAAAGGACCCTGTAATTTCATTTTGCACTTGGCCTGGCAAATTATGGAGCCAGTGCTGTAGGCAGTGTTGTGCTGGGGCCAGCAATCACTGGCTCCCAGCTCCATGATCTGTGATGTCATGTTAGAAGCTTGAAAGAGCCACGGTGATAATACTAACAATACAGAAATCAGGCAAATGCTGCAAAACGGGACTTTTTTTTTTTTTTTTTAAAGCTGGTTGTTAAACATTTACTAGCATACTGTTGCACAGAGCATTAAATAACACAGGAAACTTCTTACTCTTGTTCTTTTCTCTGACTAAACCTGTAGGCCCAAACTTCTATGGGAACAGTGCAGAGCCAGGGAAGGAAGGCTAAGGGAGAAAATGGCTCACTCAGTGCCACGACAGACCCAAATCACTTCACCACTGTCACAGGATTGAGGAAATAAGAGAAGTAATGGGACTCACCCACGAAAACACAGCAGGATAGCTGCTGAACTCAAGTTTGGGCCCGAAGTCCTAGCTGTTGGGATAGGCTCATTAAGAATCTCACAGCGCCCGTCCTTGCACAGTGCTCAGCATGGGGTTCCGAGTTTCAGGGGTAAACTGGGATGAGGGTGCTCAGAAGGAGCAGGCAGGAGGGGAGCTGGGGGAAGGACCCTGAAGTCCCAACCCTGCAGTTTTGTCCTCTTCCAGGATCTTCACAGCCTGAGGCAGAGGTCTGGACAAATGAGCAACAGGACAGAACGTTCCAGCTGACTACATCAGAGGCACAAATATTTGCTAAGACCAGGGGCCTCCCAGACATGCTGGCAGGATTGGGGAAAGCAAGTGTATGGAGCCTCTCCCTCTGGGGCCAGGTAATCCAGAGAAGGGAGAAGCCCCTTGAAGGGGTGTCCCTGACTCCATTCTCTTTGTCATATTTGTATATGAGTATCTCACACCCATAAGTATGTAAAGTCCTATCACAAAACACCTCCTCAGCCATGAATGGAACAGAGAGCTGACCATTTTACAGATGAAGAAACTGAGGTCCACAAAAGGAAGAGAATATGCAAAAGGGCTGGGAGATGGGAGACCCTGAAGTGGAGACAGGACCAGAGAGCTGACATCCAACCAGTAGTCTCCCACCTGCGCTGGCTCTGCAGCTCCCCTACTCAAGAACTTCCCTTGAGGGGCGCCTGGGTGGCTCAGTGGGTTAAAGCCTCTGCCTTCGGCTCAGGTCATGATCCCAGGGTCCTGGGATCGAGCCCCGCATCCAGCTCTCTGCTCAGCAGGGAGCCTGCTTCCTCATCTCTCTCTGCCTGCCTCTCTGCTGACTTGTGCTCTCTGTCTGTCAAATAAATAAATAAAATCTTAAAAAAAAAAAAAAAGAAGAAGAAGAAGAAGAACTTCCCTTGAGCCTTGCGGGCTTGGACTAATTGCTAGTCACTGACTGACCCCCAGACCGTCTTCTCTGGTCAGACACCCCACCCCCAACAACCTTGCTTCTTAACAGCTCCCCTGGGCTCTCCTTTCCAGAGGAACCTCTCTTCTCTTCTGACCTCCCAGCTCAGGAAGCCCTTCCAGCCCCACACCCTCTCCCAGTCTTGACCCTCCTGCCTTGCCTCAACTTCCAGTCCGGAAGGCTGTCCAGCACTGCTCCTGCCACAGGGCTCTTGCCCTCTCAGGAGTGGGATCATGAAGGACCCGGAAGCAAAGGTCTGGATCCCAGTTGCAGCTCTGTCACCAGCTCGCCCCGTGACTTGGGGCTACCCTGCTCTCTCTGAGTCTCACTCAGATCGCTTGTCTGGACTCAGCTCTCCTGCCTCACCAGGGGAATGAGAGTCTGGGTGGGAAAATCCTGGCAATGGACACAGGCCACAGCTGCTGGGGTTCTTGTTGGCATCTGCATTCCCCAACTTGGGGCTCCATCCAGATCCATTGTCGTCCAGCCACACCTTGTTATTGACCTCTGCCTCTTCCCAGGCCATGGGGTGGGGGGGGTGGGGGGGAGAGGTGTGAGGTAGAGGGATGGGTGATGCTATGTCTGGCCTGAGAGCTCAGCTGGGGTGGGTCCCTGCTCTCCTCCACTGGCCCCAAGTGAGCCAGACCTGGGCATGGGGCTGCGGGCTGGAGGTTGGGGGCAGGGTGCTGCAAGCAAGAGAATTTGGAGGCCACCTTGAGTCCCAGTCCTGAGGGTTCTGCCCTTCAAAACTCCAGGTTGTTAGCAACTTTTCCCAGGCAAGAGCAAACTCCCTCTTGTCCTCTTCCAGGATCTTGTCCTCTTCCAGGATCTTCACACCGGCAAAATTAGAAAGAGCCCCTGGGAAATGCTGGAGTCTCCCCCCCCACACCCCCGCAGACTCTTGGAGGGCTCAAAGAAGTGCTCCCCACAATGCCTAGAACCAGAGACCGTCGCAGCAATGCCCTGCATTGTACAGATGAGAAAACTGAGACCAAAAGACATGAGGGGACTTGCCACCACCGCGACGCTGGTGTGTTCAAATGGAGGGTCCTTGTCTTGAGGCTGCGTAGGCCTTCCAAGCACCAGCTTTTTATTTAGTTCGAATGTTTTTTTTAGGTGTTTTGGAGGCTCACGCCCTTTCGGAGTCGCCGCCGCCACTGCTCCGGGTCTTAGCACGTCTAAGGCGGAAAGAAGACCGATAACCGCCGGCGCGAAGGGACCTCCTGGAACTGGTTCGAGGCTTCGGACTTTCGGATCTCCCAGGTCTTGGCCGCCCTCCCAGAGCAACGGGGGCGGGCTCGGGGGCGGGGATATGGGGCGTGGCCGGCGGCTTGACTGCGCCCCCCGGGCAGGCCCTACTCGAGTAAACAGGCGGCCGCGGCGCCTGGGGGCTTCTCTTGCAAGCCAGGCGCGGAGTTACATCACAGTTCCCGGGAGTTTCCCGCCTCGGCGGTCAGGTCCCTGCGGCCCTTGCCCGCTCGTCCGCCCGCCCGCCGCCGGTATCCGAGGAGCAGAGGGGAACCAGGAACCGCAGGGCAGGGAGGCCTCCGCGCTTTCTCCGGAGGCCCCTGGGACTTCGTGGAAATCTGGCTCCGCTCGAGGGTGGGGGCTGCGCCTCAGTTTCCCCATCCGAAACCAGGGGTCTGAGTTAGGACGCTGCGTCTCCCAGTTGGGGGTGGGGGCGGAAGGATGCGCCCTGAACCCGGGAAGAGTGGCGGCCCCTGGGGTGGGCCGTGACTCTGGCCGGGGTTTCCATTTTGGCGGGGTGGTGGGTGCTCGCTGGGCGATGTAACCCAGAACGCAGTTTCTCCCCGCCCCGCCCCCGCCAAGGCGTTAGGCACTACTCAGCCGCGCAGGGGACGGATGACTTTGTAGTATCCTAGCATCCCCCTCTCTCCACTTGCTGCGGACACAGACCCTCTGGGTAAAATGAAAAACGTAGCCACAGCGTGCCACCTTCCTGCTTGTTCATTCCGGCTTTGTAAAAGATACTAGATTGCAAAAACAGGAGGCAGTTTTCCGTGCAACATCAACAGCTTCCTCCTTGAAGCCTGAGAGGAAAACGCTGCTTAAGGAGTCAGGGGCCCCTCGCACTTGGGAGACACTCAAGCAGAATGTGGGCCAGAGCCCACAGGACGGTAGTAGAAAGGATGCTTGCTGTGATCTCCCCAGGCTGCAAAGTCCTGGGGCTCCAGGATTTGGTGATTCTGCAGCTGCGCTGTGGAATAAGAAAACCCCTAGCCACGTTTAGCTACTGAGCACTTGAAATATGGTCAAACCCCCAGAGCTGGCATGATTATTTTAAGACCTTTGAGTCAACCAATGCAGAAAACAGCTTCCGCAGAGCTTCCCTTATCTGACCAAAAGGATCAACTTCCTGGAAGTGAGGCTACATAAATTCCCTCTTCAAGAGAGCTTTGTGACCTGGAAGAAGATGAGAGACCATTCATACCTATACAGACAAATATTATCACAAACTTTCTTACCTTTCTTATGTTCTCCTAAAAACCCATTTGCGTTTCCTAAAGAAATCTGTTTTTCCCATTGAACTATTTCTCCCCACTCTCTCTCCCCTACTAAGGTGTGTAAACCTCCGACTGTAATTAAGGAGACTGCTGCTTCCTTGGTTGGCTCCTGTATGCACAGGAAATACCCTTTTTTCTCCAGTTAATTTTCCTTTTGTCAATTTAATCTGTAGACCCCAGCAGCTGCACCTCTGAGGGTAGGAGAGAAGTTTTTTCCTCCCCTACAGTGGCTAGTCCACATTGATAAGTGCACGAAGTGTAGAATACACACAGGAGTTCAAAGGCAGCATGAAATAAAAGAATATAAAATATAGAGGCACCTGGCTGCCTCAGTGGGAAGAGGATACAACTCTTAATCTCAGGGTCATGAGTTCAAGCCCCATGTTGGGTGTAGAGATTACATAAATAAATAAAACTTTGGGGGGTAGAATGTAAAGTGTTTCATCAATAATTCCATATATTGATTACATGTGAAATCATATTTTGGATAAATTGGCTCCAATAAAACATATTATTAAACTTAGTTTCAGCTGTTTCTTTTTCCTTTTTTCCTGTCTACTAGAAAAACTTCAACAGATATATTGGGGGGTGCCTGGGTGGCTCAGTTGTTAAGGTCTCCTTTGGCTCAGGTCATGATCCCGGAGTCCGGGGATCGAGCCCGGCATCAAGCCCCTCATCAGGCTCCCTGCTCGGCAGGATGCCTACTTCTCCCTCTCCCACTCCCCCTGCTTGTGTTCCCTCTCTCACTGTGTCGCTGTCAAATAAATAAATAAATAAATAAATAAATAAATAAATCTAAAAAAAAAAAAAAAGGCAAAAACATATGGGGTTGGTATTATATTTCTATTGTAAAGAACTCCTAAATGTCAGGTAACCTTGTGTCTTTGGGTTTACTTTCACCAGGCAACCTCACAAGGATTTATTAACTGAATGCTCTGTGTCAGGTCCTGAGCCGCTCTGGCAGTTGGGGGGTGGAGAAGGAGGAGGCACGGTGCCAGCCCTCAGGGAAGCTGCCAAGCCCCTCTTGGCTCTCAGCTCAGCCTGGCTGGGTCCTCCTCCCCTCCTCCACACTCCACAGGACATTCAGGCCTGCCCAAGGTTGGACAGAGGGTTCTGGGGCCTGCCAGGGCTCTGGGAACTTAGGGAAGGAGCTTCACGTGGACCAAGTGTTCAGAAGACAGTGTGGCCAGTGGCCAGGAACCATGGCTGGCCTTTGAGAGCTGTTCCCAGGCCAGGACCACAGACAAGCTGTTCAGCTGCCCAGTCCCCGGCCTCACTGCCCAGCAGCCCCCGGCCGTCTTCTCGTGGCAACAGAGCCCTCCACCTGCTGTGCCAGCACGACCGGCTCCCTCATTCTCTCTGACCCCTCCCGTTCCCCCCAGGCTCTGTTCAATTAAAAGATGTTTCTGATAATCATTCAGGGGTACAAGCTGCAGTCTCGGGACAGAAGATATCCTGGACTCAAAAAAAAAAAGAAAGAAATTAACATCACCAAAGCTGCAGCTGGTGTTTCTGATAGCAGCCCACACCTAGCAATTTGGAGGGACGGTCCTGCCTGGTGTGACCCAGGTTTAACCCATGCAGCTGATTGGCATGTGACAGCTTTACAGCCCTATAAAGCTACCCAGTCCTGTCCATAATTAAACAACCTTATCTAACTTTTCTGTTTCTTCTCCTATATAAACTTGCTCATACTAATAATAGCGGACACTCATCATGCTTGTAGTGTCCCAGGCTCTGTGTTAGTAGCTTACAAAGCTTAATTCATTTAATTCAGTAAATATAAATTTAAATTAGACAACAACTCTGTGATGGAAGTAGTACTATCCTCCGTCATTCATGGGTAAAGAAACTGAGGCACAGATAAGGAAGGTCACACAGCCAGAGAGGCCCAAAGTGGGACTGAAACCAGGCAGTCTGGCTTTCGTGTTTGCGCTCCAGATTACTTCATTACACACCTTCTCCCAGGATGCTGGAGGAATTTGTTGTGTTTTGTTCTCCACAACAGGCTCCTCTGCTAACCCGTTTATGATAAACCCATGACACACACTCACAGTCTAAAAAGTCTCCGAGATTGGCTTCAACAAATGAAAAATGTTGAGATGGGGGAAAGAAATCAGACTTGTGGGGAAAGAAAAAAATATCTTTCTATATCATTCTTTGTCCATTCCCCCATGTGGGTAGCAAGGGCACCCTGACTAAGAACAGGTGAAGCTGTGGGAAGGTACAACAGAAGGGTGCTCTGGCCCGGGTTCCTAGGCCCCCAGCTTAGCAAAATTCCTGGCCAGGCTCAGAAACCTCTGGTTTGCACATACAGGAGGGGTGGAGGGTTAAACTGCTATGAGTGAGGACAGAAGGACGAGTGTTTCAGAAGGGCCCAAACACACAGCATGGGTCCTGGGCTTCTGCTCTAGACCCTCCAAAGTAGGAGAAAGCCCCATGGGGACTTTCCAGGCCTTCCTTATCCTGACCCTTGACTTAGTCTCCTGCTTTCTTCTGAGGCCTCCCTAGGCAACCTCCTCTGGGCAGCCTGCCTGTGCAAGTGTATCCTATCTGTGGGCCCTCAAAGACTCAGAGATGGGGCCTGTGATGGGAGTCCCTAGCAATAGACTATGAGCAACAGGGGCCTCTGAGCTTGTAACTAGGGTTTCGTATTATTTTAAGAAGTTAGAGCCACCTCAAGAGTTTGTTCATTTATTTGTTCATTTGTTCCTATTTTTTTAAAGATTTTATTTATTGTTTATTTGACAGAGAGAGATCACAAGTAGGCAGAGAGGCAAGCAGAGAGAGAGGAGGAAGCAGGCTCCCTGCTGAGCAGAGAGCCTGATGCGAGGCTAATCCCAGGACCCTGGATCAATCCACTGAGCCACCCAGGCGCTCCTGTTCCTATTGTTTTATTGACCCGTACACCAAATACGTTGGTTTTCTAATTTAGTGTCGCAATGTATCTCTCTTGTTTGTTTGTTTTCTTCTTGTTTGTTTTTTAAGGAGGCTCCACGTTCAGCATAGAACCCAACGCAGGGCCCGAACTCACAAGACCAGGAGCCAGACACTCAACCAACAGAACCAACACAGGTGCCCCCATATATATATTTAGGCTGGTTTTTTTTTTAATTTATTTATTTGACAGACAGATCACAAGTGGGCAGAGAGGCAGGCAGAGACAGAGAGAGGGGGAAGCAGGCTCCCCGCTGAGCAGAGAGCCTGATGCGGGGCTTGATTCCCGAACCCTGGGATCATGACCTGAGCTGAAGGCAGAGGCTTTAACCCACTGAGCCACCCAGGCGCCCCAGGTATTTTTATTCCTAAATTACCGATGAGGAAATTGAGAGGCCATGGGTAGCTGGTACCCAGCTCCTGTCTGGATTCCGGCTCAGCAGGGGTGAGGCTGGGGCAGCCTAGGCTTCAACCTTGAACTGGATGAGGGAAGCTGGGTGTGCCTGTGGGCCACAGACCCACAGATGAGCCACAGCCGGCAATGAGGGGCTTGTGAAAGAGAAGGCAGCTGGAGCGCGCACAAAGATGGGAAATAGGGAGAGGGAGTAGGGGGCTTTTAAGGGCCTTGCAGAAGCAGATAGAGGCTAGAGGAATGAGAGGCTGGCGGGTGCCCAGTGGGAACCACCCGGCAGACGTCCCCCGGCACAAAGTGATGGGACTAACTTGAGGGTGGGTGTCTTCTCCTCTGAGCTGAGCAGGAGGGAGGGACTCCAGCTGGGTGAGATGGGCCTTCCTGCATGCCTCGGCACTGTCCAGGGCGGTTGTCTGTATGGGGACCACCTCCGTCCCTGGCAGGTGGGAGTGGATGAGCAAGTGAGCCTCTTGCATGGCATTTTCATTCAGGATCTCCTCCCTTCCTCCCTTCCACAATAAGAACATAAGAAAGGCATAAGCAGGGATGCCTGGGTGGCTCAGTCAGTTAAGCATCTGCCCTTGGCTCAGGTCATGGTTGCGTTGAGCTCCCTGCTCAGTGGGGAGCCTTCTTCTCCCTCTCCCTCTGCTCTTTACCCTGCTCATGCTCTCCTTCTCTCTCTCAAATAAACAAAATATTTTTAAAAAGGAAAAAGGAAGTGGGCTGACCATGTCCAGTGATGTGCTTGTGGTCACAGAATTAGGCTGGGGTCCAGCGAGGAGGCAAACTCACCTTTGCTGGTCTGGTGGAGGAACTTGGTGCAAAGCCTAGACCAGTGGGTGCCAGGAATGGGGTGGGGGAGCAAAGCCAGAGAGCAGGGGGAGAGGGTGACTGAGCATCCCCACCCCAATACCCACCCTCCCATCCCCTCCTCATTCTGAGCCAGGGCCCTTTAGGTCCCTCTTGTCTTAGGAGACCAGTGGTCTCTGTGGGCACACACGGAGGTCACGCACACCTTGGCCTCACATGCATCCTGAGAAAGCAGATGAATGGATGAGGGCAAGAATGCATGGAAAACTGGGTCTGGAGGTCTGTCTGTACACAGGGCTGCTCCTGCTTGAATGTGGCAGCCTTGTCCTTGGTCCTCTCAGCTCCTGGAAGTCCTGCCTGGCCAGAAGGCCTCCATTCAGAAGGCAGGAGCCTTCTGAATGGCAGGAGCCCAGTGTTGGGAAGGAGGAACCCTACACTCACCTGTCTCCTAGATCTGTAGCTTCCTGGTGTGGGGACCTGGGACAAGTCCCTTCGCCTTGGTTTCGCCCTCTGCACTGCAGGTCTATGAAGCTGGAGCTCAGGAGAGGGCTGTGCTAGACAGTGCACTCAGCTTCTTGTGCTGTAAGTCTGCACGGGTATTCTCCTCCTTAAAAGAAGAGTCGGCGGCCCTGGACGGAGTCCACAGGCGGAGGAGGGGGGGTGGGTGGGGGAGGACAGGAAATGGGCCAGGTAGAGGAGGGAAGGCTGAGCAAGGGCTGGAGAGCAGTACACACCCCGGGCAGGCCTGTACGGAAGGGGTGCTCTTGCTCATCCCAGGCCAGACCGTCCCCCACGGGCATGAGCGCCGCCAGCTGCGTAGCCCAGTTTGGGACCCCCCGACCTCTTGGGGCACCTCCTCCAGGAATCACTGAGCATTGTTGTATCCCAGCTCATGCTGGGGTCCTCACGTTCACAGCCTCACTTAGTCTGCCTGATTGTCCCATGACGTTGGTGACGGTTATCCTAATTTTATACCTGTATGAACTATGCTTCGGGAAGGTGAAGTGACTGGCCTAAGGCAAGGAAGTAGCAGAGGCGGGATCTGAGCCAAGGAAAGGCCCCATCTTCCCTGGCCGCTCCAGCACACAGCGTGGGTCCCCTTCCCTCCAGTGCTCTGGCCCCAGGAGTACATTCCTGAGATCAGGGAGGGCCCTCATTCTGCTCTGCGAGGCCTGTCTTGACTTGTCACGGGGTGGGGAGAAGCACATCGGGTCACAGTGACAGTCCTGGCTCCCCAGGGCGTGGCTCCTGAGCCTGAAGCATGAGGTTAGTCCATCAGGGAGCCCCTCAAAGTACACAGGGGTGCTGGCCACCTGAGGGGCTGCAGGAGGGGCTGCAGGAAGTGGCCCAGCTCTGGGCAGCTGCCAAGGAGGAAAGAGGGCTGTCCGTGGGGAAAGCTGTGGTGGGGTGGGTCCCCGGGGTTGGGCCAGCCTCTCCTGTCCAAGCCCAGACCCACTTCTCAGGTTTACCAGTGTTCCCTGCCACCTCCCACGGTCCCCAAAGCCCAGCAGAGTCTCCCCATCTCCCTCAAAAGGCTTGCTGAACCCCTTGCCCTCGAGGGCTTCATGCTGTCGCTTCTGGATACAAACAGGGACCATGGTCACAGGCAGGGCTCAGGATGACCATTGCCTCTGCTGGCTATGATTAGTTTGGCTCGAGTCAGGTCGCAAGAAGGTCGCATGACTCCTGGACAGCATTTCCCATCTCGAAGCCTTTTATCCCTATTAGGGCTGTCCTGGTGTGCTTGTTGGTTGTTGTCTCAGAATTGAGATAGGAATGGGGACAGAGCTGGGACTGGGAACCAGATGGGGCTGATGATGGGCGGGGCAGGGCTGGGGGCACCTGGGGCCAGGAGCCAGAGGCTTGAAAGCAGGAAGTTTTATTGGAAGGACTTACCTGGCCCCTCTACCCTCCAGCAGCGAGCCTTTGCAGGGTATCTGCCTCTCCTGCTGCTGGGGGAGAGGTTCCTGACTGACCACAGCCAGCCAGCAGCCTCGGGTGGCCTCAGCTTGTGGTGGGACTGACTTCCTGATAGACTGGGTCCCCTGTGCCTTTCCCACTGGTTACTCAGGCCTGACATGCACTTCTTCCCTGGAGCCTGAGCAACGGAACCCCCATTCCCTGGGCCAGACAGAGCTGCTCTGAGTCTGGGGGAGGGAGATGAGATGTGACTTCTCTTGCCTCTCACCCCCTGCACAGTGCCCCTGCCACCTGCCTCCTGCTCCCTCAACGATATTGCTCACCCCACACCCTGCCTCTTGTAATCCTTTCTGGCCCCTGGGGGCTGTTAACTTTTATTGTCCCTGTGATGGGGAAACTGAGCTCAATCAGGGGACATTTCCGCCTGCACCTGACCCTTGAGACACTCCAGTGTCCTGTGACCCCACACACTCTGACAGCACCTCAGGACTTACCACCTCCTTTTGTCTCATGCTGGAGGCCTTCTCTGACCCCATCAGCCACAGGCCAACCCTCACCCCCCAGCTCCCTGATGGACCCCAGCTGGTTGTACCTCCTTCCCTAGGGGAACTTGGAGACTTGGCTGTCGCCCTACCCTTCCCCACTGCCCATCTGTGTCCCCGATACCTTAGCCAGCCAGGGGTCCCTGCATAAGCAGAGCTGGAGAGGAGGCGGGTATGGGTGCAGATATGCGATCCCAGGGGTTGCTGGGAGAAGCCCTGTCCCACCCGGGGCTCCGCTGCCTCCCAGCTGCCCTATTCCAGTCTGTGAGGGGTTGGTTCTCCAGTCGGGTCCACTGCCCTGTGCAGGGGAAACCCATACCAGTGAGTGCCAGAGGGCATCTGTAGGTGCCGGGAGACCCACAGGGGCCTTTCAGTCTGGCCCCTAGGCCTGTCGGAACTTGCCCGAGCCCTGGGCCCCTGAGGTCCCAGAGACCTCCTGAAACCCCTTCCCGGAGGGGCTGTTCAAAGGCAGACAGGCCTGATGAGGTGCTAATTACTGAGCTAATTGGAGCCCTTGTGAGCTACAGATGGCCTGGCTGACAGGAGGCGGGGCCTGAGCCAGGGGAGGGGGCTGCCCACGAGGGCAAGGAGGGCAAGGAGAGAGGCCCAGGTCCAGGAGCGGGCTGTGTTTGTTCAGGAATTGTTGACTCACTAGTGCTGACCAGCTGCTTTGAAATGCAGCCCGGTCCCCTCCATCCCTTGGCCCTGGCTTTCCCTTCACAGAAGGACTCATGTTCTGAGGCCCTATTTGTTGGAAGGGTTCTTCATGGAGCACTTTGCGGGGGCAGAGGGCCCTGCTCTGGGGGCGTCCTTAAGGAGAAGGGAGGCCCACCACCCTGTCCTGGGGCCTCCAGGACCCCCGCAGCCCAGCCAGATACCGGGCTGGGTGTCGCTGGAGGCTGCTTGTGAGAACAGCGGGGACATCACTGAGCTGGGTCATCCCGGAGGGGTCTGGGTCTCACCCCATGCTGGCCCTGACTCTTTCTGGACTTTGGTCCAGGCCCTGTTCCAAGAATCGGCCCGTACAGCCTCCTGAGGGGGCCGGAGAGCCTGGGGAGATGGATTTGTGCTCCGTGACCACAGAAACCTCCTAGATCAGGGATGAGACTGACCCCCAGAGAGAGGGCAGGGGAGTCAGTGGGTCATTTTGCTGCAGTCAGAAAGGCAAACAAGTAGCACCCGCCTTTCTCCCGTAGATTCCCTGCTTCAGCTCCCCTCCCCACTGCCCTGCACAGCATAGTCGATCTCAGCAACCTGGAGCTAGGGGGCACTCTGGTCACTTAGGGCAGACCCCAGCCTCCGCAGGGCTGCTTGCGGCTATCACTCACATCGTCCTATGACTCTCAGCAGACCCCAGCTCTAGCCCTGGCTCCCCATGGCTCCTGACCACAGGCAGTATTCCCTCTGGTCTCCTGACCTTTGTTAAGGCTGTTCACCCCACCAAGCACCCCCTCTCTGCTCCTTGCTGCCTAGTTAGGTCTTCCCCACTCTGCCAGCTCTGGCTGCCTCTGGATCCCAACCTGCTCCATGACCTCCAGCTTGACCCACACCCCAGCCATTGCTCTTCCTGCTCCCCAACACCCCACCCCGGCCCAGGACCCACACTCTCATGTAATTGCGAGAGAGAGTTGAGAGGATAATGGTCCCCAAACTAAAAGAGATGATGGGGGCACCTGGGTGGCTCAGCAAGTTAAGCCTCTGCCTTCAGCTCAGGTCATGATCTCAGGGTTCTGGGATCAAGCCCCACATTGGGCTCTCTGCTCAGCAGGGAGCCTGCTTCCCCCCACCCTCTGCCTGCCTCTCTGCCTACTTGTGATCTCTGTCAAATAAATAAATAAAATCTTAAAAAAATAAAGTAAAAATAAAAGAGATGATGGATATGAAATGTAGTGATACCGGCTTACTATCATGGTAACATCTGCTCCAAGTTTCTAAGTCCCTATTTCTGGGCCACATGCTGTGCTTGGTAGTTTCTGTACATTGCCTCTTACAGCAGCCCTCCAGGAGCTTTTCTTATCTTCACTTTCCAGGGAAGAAACAGAGGCTCAGAGAGGCCAAACCACTCATCCGAAGACACACAGCAACTCAGTTGACAGTCTGGCAACTCCCAAGTCATCCCCCTCACAAGGAGAGAGGGGCTGTCATTATTTTTTTGCCAATCTGTTTCTTTGCCCCTTCCCTCTCCCTCCCTGTTATCCTCTACCTGGTGAGTTTGCATCACTACTAGGGCCCCCTGGGTCCAATTAGGGGGCCTCCCCAAGGGAGCTGACTGAGGCAATCCCTGCCCCAAGGGGGACTCCGTGAGTCAAAGTTTTAATTAGCCATCACTGCTCTTCCTGAAACTCTGATCTGCCCACGGCTACACCAGCAGCCTGGCTTTGCCGCAGGAGGCGGGCCTGGCATCCAAGCCAGTGGCAAAGCAAAGCAAAGCTGCCCCAGCACGGTGAGGGGGCGTGCCCGGGCCCCTGTCCCACCACAGCTCCCCAGGCATACCTCCGCATCACCTCATTTAATCCATTACATGGATTAATAAATGGATTAAGTGACTTAATCCATTAAATGGATTAAATACATTAATGCGCTAATATTCGTAGAGACTTAAATCAGTACCTGCTCCCTAGCAAAAGGCTATAGGAGTATTAAGTTGAAAATGCAAGGCAGCAGGGACTGCTTGGGGGAATTGAGGAGTAGGGTGGGGTGCAAGGCTATTCTTGGACATGAAGATGGAACGTTCCAGGGTCACCCGGCAATGGTGGCCAGTGTGAGGGCTGTAATGTTTGCCCCCTTGTAATGTGGGAAGCTTGGGGCTTGGAGGACGGGCATGGACAGGTGTGGAGAGGAGGCTCTGGGCCAGGCGCTGCTCTGATCATCTTATATACTGCACACTGCCCTATGAGACAGGGGCTAGCCTCCCATTCTACAGATGAGGCAACCGAGCCTCAGATGAACAATTAACATGTCCAAGGCCACATAACCACAAGAGGTAGGGCACGATTTTGACCCAGTGTAACCCAGGAATATCGGGCCTGCACACTGGGAATCTGACTTCTCATGCCCCGCCCCCCATCTGGCCACAGGGTGGTGGTAAGGTCAACAGGCCACACCCCCAGTCCCTAAAGAGGGAAGCCTGCGCCACTCAGCTACCCCTCAGCTTCCCCCAACCTCCCAGAAACCTGAGGGCTCTGAGTATGGCTGTTGGTGTGGAGGGCCATGTGGGGTCATGGAGGGGCAGCTGGAGGCCCCTCTCCTGGGCCTGGGTTGTGAGGCTGAGCTTCAGTAATGACTAGGAGTTCTGAGTTTGAAGGCACCACCCCCACCTCTCCGGGGAACATGAGGCTGTGGACCGTGACCCTGGCCTCAGCCGGCCAGGCCTCACGCCTCCCCTTCAGCAGCAGCAGACACCAGTGCCAGCCCCAGCCAGAGCCAGCCCTCCCAACGCGGTTGCCTGGTAACCGGCCCTAAGTGACGGAAACCCCAGCAGGCCACTAACGAGGGGGCAGCGCCAACCACCTGGCCCAGACCCCGCTGCCCTAGCGGCCTGAGGAAGGTTTCGATGGACAGTCCGCCTGGCCTGCCCAAGGTAGGAGGGGATGCACTCTGGCACTGGGGGAGAGGGCCTGGGCAGGGCCAGGAGGAGCTGGGTTGGCAGCCCCCCCAAGACCTCTGAACTGGGGAGCTGCAGGAAGGGAACTCCCGATGGAGACCGAAGCAAGGCAGGCACTGGGCAGGAGTCAGGGCTGTGGGCACAGCCCGCCCAGGCCCAAACCACCATCCTGGAAACAGCTGTGCTGCTCTGCCCAGGGCACAGAGGAGGGGGGAGGGGATCCCCTGAGAGAGGCCCTGGCTGGGGAAAGGGAAGGAGGTGATTAGGAAAGCTGGCAGAAGTCCAGGCTCGGGCTAGGGGGAGCAGCCTCCTGCAACACGGAGGGGGAAATGCATCAGCCTCTCCTCTCCTCACCGAGCTCCCCCTCCTCTTCTCCTCGCACCCCCAACCCCAGGCTAGGGGCCTCCAAGGAGGGACTGCAGGCAGCTGGAAGCCCAGGTGGAGCTCAGCCAGGTGTTTTTCCATCCTGGGTCTGGAGATGGAGAAGCAGTGTCAAAACAAGACGGAAGCTGGTGTGCAGACCAGACAGGTCTTCGGGAGACCTGGGTTCAAGGCGTGCCTGCTCCAGCCCCTAGGCACGTGGCTACCCCTCGCAGGGCCTCCGTGTTTCCATGTTGGAATGGGCGCGGACAGGGCAGAGGATTGGTGTCACGGGTCCTGAGAGGCTGGGGCGGGGCGGTGCAGGGGCTTTAGGGGAACTTTTGGCTATAGAGGCTTTCCTCAGGCTCTCATCTCTGAGCCAAGGCAGATTTTTCTGCCCTTCAGACCAGCAGAGTCCTCCTTTTTGCCATTAATCCTTCACTCCCTCACTGTGGCCCAACTCCACCCTGTGCTGGGCCCTGAAGTGTCTGTGTTCAGGCGGGCCCAGGCCCTGCCCTGGAAGGCGTCAGTCCCCAGGCTTGTGACCTGGCCACGTTAGCACAGGGAGCTGCGGCCAGGCTGATGGGCTAACGCAGAGGGGAGTTTGGGAGGCTATAAAGCTCCAGAATAGGTGACCAAACCCAGCCTACAGCTCTGGAAGTTTTCCTGGAGGAGCGGGTCTGAGCTGTCTTGAAGACAGGTTAGCAAAGAAAGAGCTGGATATGCGGCAGAGGCCAGTGCTCTTGGCCGAGGAGAGCATAATCTGGAGCACAGAGGTAATGCCCAAGTGAGGACCTCAGGCCGGCTCTGGGGGGTGAGTGGAAGGCAGCGGGAGAGAGCCAGTCAGGAGGCAGGCAGAAACCTGACTGGGAAATTGGATCCTGAGGGTACTGGAGAGCCTTGGGAGGCCACCCCCCCCAAGCTGAGGGTGGGGGTTGGGGATGGGTTACAGGGTGAGATGTGGGCGTTAGAACGACCTCCCTGGAAGTAGGAAGGTAATGTTTCCCACTGCTTCCAGCACTAAGCCAGACAGAGCTCGTGGCTCACTCCGGCATAGCCAGAATGGGGGACCCTACCCTGACTCAAGGCTCAGCACCCTAGTCCTCTGGCCTCACTTGGGCAGCCCACCCCTACACAAGCACTCATCACCCGGAAATGCCAAGGTCCGTTTCACATTTGTTTCTTTAACTGCACTGGAAACAGCACCAGAAGCAAGGATGGAAAGGATGGTTAATCTACCCCGGCTATTCATTAATCAGAGGGCTCCTCACTCCCCTGCACTCAGGTCCCCAAATTATTGTGTCTGGGCTTTTTCTCTCTGGCCAGTAGGCTGGCAGGCATCATCCTGCAAAGGAGCCCAGTGAAAGCCCATCTCCCTTTCCTAAACTTGGGGAGCACCCTCTGAGAGACTCTGATTTCCTCGGGAGATAGCTCTCCAAATGGTTCGGGATCACACAGTTCTTTGTGGGGAGTCTCAGCTTTTCTGTTTCTTGGCTCTGTGGGCAACCCACTCCCCCCACTTCCTCTAGAGCTACCACCGCTTAAGGTCTTACTACAAAGCAAGCTGTGAACTCATTGGATCTGCGTGAGACCTGAGATAAGTTCTCATTCTGCCCGTTGGACTGATGAGCAAACTGAGAGGTTAAGGGGCTGCCTTAAGGTCACACAGCTCAATAGGTCAAACCTCAGTTGGCCTGTTTGTCAAACCATGACCTCATATGATTGTGTAAGAATTAAGTGAGAATTAAGAATTAAGTGACTAGCCCAGGGCCACGCTCCAAGTAGGAGCTACTTGCCTAGCCCATCCACCCACACAGCTGTTCCTCTACTGAGTGGGAGCAGGGAAGGGAGGAGGAAACAGAAAAGGCAGAGAGTTGCAACAGCAGTCAGAGGGCCTCCCTGGACAACACAATATATATCGCTGAGTCCGGAAGGATCAGAGAGAGCACTGTTGTGTGTCTCAAGGAAAGGGGCCTTGCTTCCCTGTTTGTCTGCCTATGCTGTGGCTGCCAGTGCCACGTCTCCCTCCTCTGGGGTGAGAAGCTCCTGGGAGGAAGGAAAGAGATTTGTAAATAGCAAGTGTGGCCTCATTAGAGAGAACGACATTATTAATAACTGTAGGTCCAGCTGAGGTTCGGGGGGCTGACCTTTTACCTCAGCTTCCCAGAGAGTGGGGGGTGCGGCTGGTAATCAGTGTCTGGGGTGGGGCGGAGGAGGGCAGGCTTGGTGTGTTGGGGTGTGTGTGTGTGTGTGTGTGTGTGAAACCTCCATTCTAGGTTTTTCTATGTGACTTTTCTTTGTTAACCCCACCCAGGAAGCCCACAGAAGGACAGACTGCTCCCTTCTCTGCTTTTGTTAACACTGTCCCTTCCAACCACGATACCATTTCTCCTCTCCAAGATCACAGCCTAATATTACCTTCCTCTATCTGACAGATGCCTGAGAGAGCCACTTTTCTTCACAGGCTCTGCACATACATGACCTTGGGGTAGAGAAGAAAAGGACAAGGTTAGAGCCTTCAGGAGCTCCCAGCTGACACCCTACAGAGCTTTTTATCATTTGCAAGTAATTTCCCACCCAGTTCTGTGCAACACTCACCTCGTGGTTCCCATTCTGCAGATGAGGAAACTGAGGCTCAGAAAGTTACAAAGTGGCTCCCAAGTTCTCCTTTCTATTATAGTGCAAGGTATTTAGGTGCTGCAGAAAAGGAATGGGCAAGACGCCGATTAAGGGAGCTACTGTCTTTGTGAAGTGTCCCTAAATTAAGGCAAGACTCACAATGGGGCCGCAGACTCTTAACTGGGCCCTAGGGTCTCCACCAGGTTTATTCGGGCCTGGGTGGGTTCCACTCAGGCTCAGCGAGACTGGAGAGAACACCAGGTGACCTGAGCACACAACCTGAGAGTCCTAGGCCCTAAGAACTGAGAATACTGCCCTCTTCCCACCACCCCTCACCCCTGCCCCACAGCAGCAGCAGCGCAAAGGTGGGCAAAGGTGGGAGACAACGAGTGTTGTGCTAAAGAATGGAGAGGGGGAGGGCAGAGTGGTGAGGAGCAAGAGTAGGGACAAATAGCCTGTGATCTGAGCCTTGGGCATGACCCCTAGTTGTCATGCACAGGTGTACTTTCCTGATGTGAAGATGTGGGAGCCAGGAGATCTGAGTTTTTATCCCAGCATGCTGTGTAACCCTGGGCAAGCCCCAACCCTCTCTGAGTCTCTCCTCCTCAGATCACTCCAGACTCTCAGGACCCTGCAGCTCTCAACTGATACTCTCTCCCCTCCCCCCAGGTGACCTCCGCTTCCTCTTCCTTTTCTTACCTGCAGGGTCCAGCCCCTCCTCCTCAGCTCCAGCTGCTGCCTGACTCTCTGAACTTAAGGCCTCCAGCCTCCTCTGCCTAATATTACTATCTAATATTATTATCTGACTCGGACAGCCCTGACCTTTGGGATCAGACTGGGTGGTTTTGCCCCATGAACTTGCTCTGACCCTTGGCATGTCCACCTGTCTCCCTCCTCCTCCACTGCACACACCTGTCCCTAGTCCTCGAGCAGCCCAGGAACTGCTAGGCACCAGGTTTCTTTAGAGAAGGCAGCAGCACCGAGGGCCTTCACATCCAGAATTAGATGTCCCAAGGAGTCTGGGCAGATGGAGACAGCCTGTCCACCCCTCCAGCATCTCTCTCTGCAGCATACCATTCCTGGTTGGGAACACTCCACCATATCCCACCTCCCAGGCTGTTCAGGCCTGTCTTAGTGAGGGAGGTTTGCCAAAAAGGTTAAGGTACCCACTGAGGCCACTTACCAACCCCATTCCTGGCACACTATAGTGATGGAGAAATCTCCCCTTCCTCAGACACAGGTGGCACCCTAACAGGGACTGAGATAGATTTGTCTGGAATTTGCCCTCCGGGGCCTGCACTGAGATGCTGAGATGCGGGGACAGACTCAGGAGCCCTTCCCCAGCTCCCTAATGCAACTAGTACCTGCCAAGGGAGCCAGAACACCTACCGCGTGCCAGATGTCTTAATACAACCTCTTCCAAGCCTTTACACCACTACCACTACGATGTAATTCCACTTTTACTAAAATAAGGAAACTGAAGCCCAACAAGGTCAAGAGGCATGCACGAGGCGACGAATCTAGAAAGTGGCAACGAATGAATGATCTAACGGAGTGAATGAAGGCGTGTGCTGGGCGCGCTGAGCCACGGCTCAGGGATGCGGTGGGTACAGACGGTGCGCAGCACGCGCGGCCGTGTTCTTGTAGACTTGGCCGCCGCAGGTCCTCCGCACACCCGGGGCCCAGGGGATCGCGGGCTCCCACAGGCGCCGCCGGGCTCAGCCTACACCGCGCGGGCCGCCCCGCCCCCGCTCCGCCCCCAGCCCGCCCCGCCCGGGACCGCAGACGGCGCCCAGCGGCGGCGCGAACGGCCGCGAGGAGGGTGGCTCCGGTCTCGGTGCTCTCCGCGACTTCCCGCTCAGGGCCCGGCCCAACAAGGACCCGCCGCCTCCGCAGGGCGGAGGATGCGGCCGCAGCCCCCGGCAGCAGCATCGAGAAGCCTGGCGCCCTGCAGGTAGGAGCTCGCCCGCTCGGGCGCGGAAAGTTGGGCCGAGTTTGCGGGCGGCGCGTGGAGAAGGGGCGGGTGGCGCTGCCCCAGGGCGCCCCTACCGGCCGGCCGGGGCATGGAGCGCGCCGGGCCTGGGCCGAGGTGCTTTGGCTCTGGGCTGCGGCGGGCCGGGGCTGGGTGGCTGCGGGGCGGGGGGTGCGCGGCTGCTCCGACTTTCCCCGGACTTCGAGGGCCCCGGGGCCTGGTAGCGCCCCGCAGCGTTAGCGAGGCTTTGGCGCCGGATCCCGCGAGGGACTAGCGAGAAGGAGATCGGGCTGAGCCCTCGGGCCTCCAGCGGGGCCCGGCTCACGTGGACTGCCGGGGCGGAGATGAGGGGGCGGTGGGGGGCTGGGCCTGGGGGGGTCCGTGGCGGGAGCTCAGGCGCCGCGGGGCCCTGGACGCGCCCTACTGGGACCGGACGGCCCTGCGGTTTCCTTGCTACGGCTTGACTCACCCTCTGGCCGCAGCCCAGGCTGGCGGGATCGCCCCGAGGCGGTGGCTGCCCGGACACTGCGCCAGGCCGCCCCCTGCCCCTGTCTTCTCTCCAGTCTTTGGGTGTCGGCCCTCGGGGCTTGGTGCGCGGGCCTTGCTGTGTGCACACGTGTGCTGGGCCCGAGCGAGGGGAGAACGCAGTTCTGGAGGGGCGTGTGTGCAAATGTGGGCCGTGCACGTACTTGCAGGCACGGGTTTGCATGCGTGGCTGCGGCCTATGGATCAGCCTGCTGGGGTGCACGTGCGCCCCAGCGCCAACGGACAGAGCATGGGGACACCCGGAAGCCCGCGGGGTCAGGCGCGGCGGCAGCCCCAAAGCCAGGTTGGCTGAGGGCCCCAGGCACCACCGATATGGGCGGGGCGGGTGGGAGAAAGGTGGTGAAGGCCTATCCTGCGACCCTTCCCCCTCCAATGGAGCCTAGGCTGCGCCAGGTTCTGTAGGGCCCAGAGCCTCAACTAGGGAAGGTATGAGGACCCCGGGAGGGTCCGGCCCCAGCCTGGCAGGATGGCTCTCTTCTTCCTGGTCTTTACCAACTCCCAACATCCACTGGTCTTAAGGAGAGTCGCTAGGAGATGGAAAAGCTGTTTGCTTCCCCTGATGCTTAGGGCAGGGAGGGCACAGTGATGGTGGGCTCTTTTCCGGTACCCTGTTCTGAGCCCTGGCAGAGGTTGGTCCTCCCAGCCCTCAGCCAGCAAACAGCATGGTGGCCCAAAGGGCAATGTGACCCTGCTCCCTGGGGTCCCCCCTTCCCCAAGCAATTGCTTGCCTCTTCCTCCGTGTGTGTGTGTGTGTGTGTGTGTGTGTGTGTGTGTGAGAGAGAGAGAGAGAGAAGGAGGCACCTACATTTTGGCTACTGGCTTGAGTGGGGAGGGGCCTCCCTCAAGGGAGTGTACACTGGGCTTTTTCTACTGACAGGAGGTAGTAAGGTCAGCCCCATACTCTTCTAGTCCTCTGCTGATTCCCTAGAGCTCTGTCTCTCCCTCAGAGACTCCTGAGGGTCCCACATGGCTTCACCTCTATTGACTGGGTCCCAGGGTGGAGGGAGAGGCTGTCTTAGGAAGTCTCCAGGGCAAAGGGCTCGCAATGGGCAGAGCCTGGGGGAAAAAGACTCCTGGGGCTGGGGTGGGTGTGGAGCAGGCTCCAAGGGGCATGTGGGGGAGGTGAGACCAGAGCCAGCACTTAATTAATCCAGAGCTCCCCGTGGTGGAGGGGGGGGGACACTTACTTAGCACCCCCAAAACCATACAACTCCTTCTTGCAAGGTTGCTGTGCCCCAGGATGGGGCTTTGCGTCTGGAATGCAAATCTCTGTCATAGAGCATTGCTATCAATACCATACCCTGATGTCCCTTCTGGTCTCTCCTAGGGAGCATCCCCTGCTCTAGGCTGGCCTAAGGTGTTGGATTCTGGCCAGGAGAGCCAACTTTTTCAGAGTCCCACCTGGCTTCCGTGGTGTGGTTAGTCAGGGATAAGAGTGGGCATTGGCCCTCCTACTACCCTTGGCTTTTCTTGTCCACAAGATGTGTTGGTCTCCTTATGAGCCTGTGGTTGTCATTGGCCACCAGCCAGAAGGGAGGAGAGGGCTGAAAGAAGGGGCTGGTCATGGCTTGCACCTGACCCATGGCCTAATCATAGCAAGAGGGAGCTGATTCATCCTTTCTAAGCCACCTGAGGGTTTTGGGAACAGGGTGCTAGGGGAAGTAGAGGCAGGATGATGTGGCCTGAGAAGGCTGGCCTCAGATGACCCTTCATGGGTCATTGGGTACCTGCTGCCTTGAGAAAGCCCAGGCTTGACTTCTCTGGGCCTGGGTCTCAATCCTTGCTTTCCCTTGCTTCAGGGCCTTAGTCTTGCTCTGGCATTCAGTGTTTTAGTGGGGGCAGTAGCCCTAGCACTCTGTGGTCCTTGGGGACTCCCTCCCTGGACATTTGCATTCTCCCACCTCCCTACCTTGTCCCTGGGGCCGTCCTGCTGCCCTTGCATACCTTGAATAGCCAAGGGTAGTGGAGGGGCTGGGATGGAACACAGGCTTTCCTCCTGGACGCTTTGGGAGCTTCCTGCTGGTACCACAGCACCATCTACTGGACAGCCTCGGCTCTCCTGCGGCGGGGGCCAAGCCCCTGTGAAGCCATGTTGCCCACTGCTTCTCTTGGGGAATAGCCCTACCCTGTGGAAACGAGCCCGGTATCTGTGTTGCTCTGGGCCTAGGAACCTGGGTTACAGGCTCGGCTCTGACATTTTTGCTGAGATCGGCTAAAGAGTGTCTTGGGAAACCTGAATGCATAGACAATGTCCAGTTCCACATCTTGGCTGTAGTGGGCATCTTGGGATCCCTGTGGCATTGGGAGTAAGAGCTGTAGGGGAGGTAGGAAGCCTTCCTCTTGTCTCATCTCCTTTATCAGTGACTGGGATGAATAGGTCTCCTCATCGGTGTAGGGGGAACAGGGGTAGCCAAGCGAGTGGATCTTCAGACTGCCTGCAAAGTTGGAAACCGCAGGAAAGGGGTCTGGGGAGTCACATGGGGAGAAGCTGAACAGAAGGGGCTCCTGGAGTGGGACTAGGGGGAATGAGTTGGAAACCTCTGTGTTGTCTGACTCGTACATTCATTCATTCATAGGCTTTATCGAGCATCTGCTGAGTGCCAGGTTCTGAGGTGTGGCGATGAGCCAGTGAGAGCAGCAGCCCTCGCTTGCCTGTAGCCTGTTCTAACAGCCCCTACCTTTCTCTCTCTCCCAGGTCAGCAGTTGAGTAGCTGGGGCCCCTGAGGGCTTGAAGCCTTCACAGTGATGGCGGAGAAGCGGCCCCTGGGGACCCTGGGGCCTGTGATATATGGCAAGCTGCCCCGCCTAGAGGCTGACTCTGGACCTGGGCACAGCCTATCCTCTTCTGTTGGTAACCAGGACCCCTGCAGCTACAAGGGTGCCTACTTCTCCTGCCCTGTGGGGAGTGCTCCCAAGGCAGGGTCTGAGCGGTTGGCAGCTTGGACCCCATATCCACCTTTGTACCCCACCAGCATGGCAGGACCCCCTCTTCGGACAGACAGCCTGTTGACCAGTTGCCTGCTCTACCGCCCAGCAGCAGAAAGCTCTGAGAAGGTGCAGGACCCTGGCCCTGTTGAGCTCCTGCCCTTCGGTCCCCAGTCTCATTCCTACCCAGGCCCACCGTTGGCAGCACCCAAACCTGTCTACCGCAGCCCTCTGTGTTACGGGCTCTCAGCTTGCCTGGGGGATGGGGCGGCGAAGAGGCCACTGGATGTTGACTGGACGATGGTGACCGGACCCCTCTTACCCCCGGCTGACCCGTCTTGTTCTCTGACCCCAACTCCTGGCAAGGGCCAGTCCCTAGATGGCACCTTCTTGCGTGGTGTGCCAACTGGGGGATCTGGCAAGAACTCAGTGAACTTCTCCCCGTGCCAGGCATTTCTGGAGAAGTATCAGACCATCCACAGCACAGGCTTGCTGGCCTCCAAATATGCAGGTCCTTACCCTGGGGACCCCAAGCAGGCATTGTCTGACGGACCTCCCAATCCATGGACCCAGCTGGCCCAACCGCTGGGGCCAGCCTGCCAGGATACAGTGCCTACCCACTACCCGCTCCCTCACCCTCCACAGGCCCTGCCTTGCCCACCAGCCTGTCGCCACCCGGAGAAGCAGGGAAGCTACAGCTCAGTGCTTCCCCTACAGCCTCTGGGAGCCCACAAGGGGGCTGGGTACCCAGCTGGTGGGCTGAGCAGCCCTTACCTGAGGCAGCAGGCTGCCCAGGCACCCTATATGGCCCCAGTGGGCCTGGATACTTTTTCCTATCCCTCTGCCCCACTCCCCGCACCCTCACCAGGCCTCAAGCTGGACCCACCTCTTGCTCCCCGGTGCCCAATGGACTTTGCCCCCCAGACGTTGGGCTTTCCTTATGCCCGGGATGACCTCTCTCTCTATGGAGCATCCCCGGGGCTTGGAGGGACGCCGCCTTCCCAAAACAGTGTACAGGCTGTGCCTTCCAGTGTGCAGCCCAGTGCCTTCCAGCGAGCATGCCAGTCCCTGCCTGCCAGCCAGCCCTGCTCAGAGCCCGCGAGGCCTGCGGAGAAGCCAGTCCAGGAAGCAGAGGAGAAGGTGTGGCTGCCTAGCTGCAGAAAAGAGCAGCTCCAGCCCCAGCTTGATGAGCACCCTGGGGCACCCATTGTCATTGGGGATAGCCCGGTTCCACGCACCCCTCCGGCGCTCCCACCATGCGCCCAGGAGCGCCAGTCTCTGCTGCAGAACAAGGGTGCTCTGCCGCCCGGCTCTCCGCCAATGCCGATTATTGACAATGTCTTCAGCTTGGCCCCCTACCGTGACTATCTGGATGTGCAGGCTCCCGAGGACTTGCCTGAGCCTGACCCAGCCCCAGCCCCCAGTGAGAGCCCTGCCAAAGACTGTGGGGGGACCCTGCCTGCCCAGGAGGCCCCTTCAAAGGCTCCCTGCTCACTTAGAGAGGAGGTGGCCCTGGACTTAAGTGTGAAGAAGCCCTCAGCAGAGGCTCCTGTCCGGGTTTCTAGTCCCGAGGTGCGTGCCAGGCCCACGGCAGCCCTGGATGTGCCAGGTGTGGGGAACACAGTCTCAGATCTGCCAGAGCTGGAAAAGATAGTCACAGAAGCACCAGGGCTGCCCCGGGTGCCGGCAACCTCCGAGGCCACCACCCCAAGGACCAACTTCCACAGCTCCGTGGCCTTCATGTTCCGAAAATTCAAGATCCTCCGGCCAGCACCCCTGCCAGCAGCTGTGACCCCATTGGCGCCCACCCCAGCCCCTGTGCCGGCCCAAGCTGTACCCACCCCCACGAGCGTGCCCCTTGGTCTCCAGATTCTCACGCAGCCCTTGCCAGTGGCCTGCTTCAACGTGGCGCTGCCCAGTCCTCCCGCTGTGGCCGCGGCCCCCACTCCTGCGCTGGCCCCCTCGCCTGCCCAGACCTCGGCCCCAACCCCAACTCCAGCCTTTCCCCCAGCCCCAGCGGACTCTCCAGAGCAACACTTCACGGGCCTACACGCATCCTTGTGCGAAGCCATCTCGGGCTCAGTGGCGCACTCTCCGCCTGAGAAGCTGCGGGAGTGGCTGGAGACTGCGGGGCCCTGGGGCCGGGCGGCGTGGCAGGACTGCCAGGCTGTGCAGGGGCTGCTGGGCAAGCTGCTGTCGCAGCTGCAAAGGTTCGTGTGCACGCAGCAGTGCCCCTTCCCCCACGTGGTGCGCGCCGGCGCCATCTTTGTGCCCATCCACCTGGTGAAGGAGCGCCTTTTCCCCCGGCTGCCGCCTGCCTCCGTGGACCACGTGCTGCAGGAGCACCGCGTGGAGCTACGACCCACCACGCTGTCGGAGGAGCGCGCGCTGCGTGAGCGGGCCCTGCACGGCTGCACCTCTCGCATGCTCAAGCTGCTGGCGCTGCGCCAGCTGCCCGACATCTACCCCGACCTGCTGGGCCTGCAGTGGCGGGACTGTGTCCGCCGCCAGCTGGGTGAGCATGGGGCGGCCCCAGTAGCCACCGGAGCTGTGTGAACGAGTGACAGGTGTGTGGGCTGTGTGAGTGGTCACAGCCGGGCCAAGGGACTGCCTGGGACTCCGGGCAGGGGAGCCCAAGAACTGGTGCTGGGGAGGGGCCTGGCCATCCTCGGGCGGCCCTGTGGACCCCCACCCCCACTCCCACCCCCCATCCCTCCTCACGTGGCACCCCCGGGACCTTCGTGGCCTCTTTCCTAAGCGTCTGAGCAGCCCTGCTGCTCTGTCCCTGTGGAAATGTCTCTTAACTTTCCCCAATGCTGCAGCTTTCCAGCTTCCCTCCTCTGCTGGGCCTTCTCCCACCTCAGCGTAGACTTCTTTGGGTTCTAGGGCTCTGATGAAGCCCTGTTCTCTATCTGAGGTCTCTTCCTCCTGTGTCTGTGTCCCACCCAGCTTCCCTTCTTCTGAGCTTGAGCCCTGAATTACTAAATGCATGCTGACCTTTTCTACTCAGTATCTCTCCGACCCTTAACTCCTCCCAGACCCACACTCCTAAGCTTTCCCCTAAATCCTTTGCCCCCCACCCCACCTTCTCCCCCTCAGTAAATGGTACCTGATTCCCGACAGTAGGCAGGGGTCCCCTTCTCCCTCCAAACACGGTTGCCTTTTGAATGTGCCGTGTTTCAGTTGTCCCAGTATTTATAGTCACAGAAGCGCCCCCGTAAGTGGGAGCGATGTTTCTGGTTTGCTTTTCCCCTACTAAATGACGTCTCGTGCATATTGCTCTCCAGCTTGCTCTTTTTCTGTCCTGGAGCATCATGAGCGTAGGTCGCTTGGCCCTGTTCTGGGCAGCTGCTGCGTGCTGTGTACACTCACTCCTGCTGGGACTTTGGTGATGGTGCCAGGTGTGCCCATCATGGCCTTTTGTGCATCAGGACACCTGGCACATGGAGGCCTGAGGCCTGTGACTTGCTTTATAGCCTTCCCTCGATGCTCCGCCATCCTGCCACCAAGCCTCTGTGTCTGTGTCTCCACGGGAATAGTTTCTCGTTCCTTCACCACCTGGCAGCCTTGCCCTGGGCCCTTCCCTTGTCCTGGCTCCACATCAGGGTGGGGAAGGCGCCCGAGGCAGTGAGGCATACATGTGGAACTTGGGGTCTAGGTGACAAGCATTGCTGACTCCTGAGCACTTAAGTTGGAGCATTTGCCCAAACAGGTGCAAAGAGGATGTACGCGGGAGTGTTGTTGAACGGGGTGGGGTGGGGTGGAGTATCATGCGTGGCTCAGAGGCTCCAGCCCAGTCTTCTCCCTGGATAGTTGGACTGTCAAGCCCAGAGAGGACAGGGCCGTATTTTCCAGGCTGCCTGCTGTATTTTCCAGTCCCCTCCTGCCCTGCCCAAGCTTGGAAGAGTCTGGGGCCTAGTGCAGAACTGACTGGGACCCAGGTTATTCCTGCTGCTGGCTGGATTTGGCGCCCCAGTCACTCCCTGAGCTGTGAGTCTTCCCCCGATCCCGGGGGGGAGGTCCACCCTTCTGTGAGTGTCCTTTGTGTTCTCCCTGACAGCCTCACTTGCCACGAGGTGTGCTCTTCGTCAGAAGCCCTCTCCTGCCCCCTCTGCTGCTTCCTCTACTCCTGGGCCCTGGGGGTGGTCTGGTAGAAGGATGCCTCTCTTAGGTGTAACAGGGCCCTCTCTCTTCATGCCCCAATTTCCCAGCCTGTACAGGCCAGTGGTTCCTGTCTTGTTGGCCCTTTTCCTTTGGTTCTTGGGCCAGATTCTTTGCCTGAGCGGTACTGTCATCTGATAGAGCCCTGGCGTCACCTGGGGAGAAGCATACCTTTCGGCTTCCGGCACACGTGGGGAAGTCATAATGGCCGTGACCCTGTTGGGGCCCTCCAGGCCTGAGGCAGAGTGGAACCACTGGTCTAGGTGGCTTTGGAGGCCAGGAGGTGGGACCTGAGGGTGTTGGGGTCTGCAGCCTGACTGTGTGTTCGTTTTCCAGGTAACTTTGACACTGAGGCTGGATCTGTGCCCTCCTCAGAACCCACCATGGCCAGAGATGAGCCGGAGAGCCTAGCCCTGGCCTGGAAGTCACCTGTCCCCAAGGCCAGGAAGCCAGGGAGGAAGCCACCAACCCCTGGCCCGGAGAAAGCAGAGGCAACCGCTGGGGAAGGGTCCCACGGTACCTCCCCTACCCCTGCTGCCAGCACCAGACCCCCTGGCCCCACACTAAGGGCCCGCTTCCGCAGCCTCCTGGAAACCGCTTGGCTCAGTGGCCTAGCACTCCCCACTTGGGGCCACAAGGCCTCAGGGCCGGACCGGTCTGTGCCCCACCCACAGGTGCTGGGTGGCCAAAGCCATCACCTGTAGCCTTGGTGGCTGTTTGGACAGCTACTGTATGGGGGTCACTTTCTGGACCCCAACCTTTTTGTAAGGCCAGCTGCCCAGGGCCAGGAGTGGACATGCCATTGGAGCTTCTCCTGCTCTGCTGCCCCCCCACCCCCACCCCACAGTGGGCTGAGAGCCCCTGAACTTTTTACTTGAGGGCCTTTATTACTAGAAAGGACTACTTCCTGTTTCTTCTTAGAGAAAATGTGTGGGCTTTGGAGCTCAACAGACTTGGGCTTGAATCCTAGCTCCTGTGTTCTTGCTGTGTAACCAGGCAAGTCACTTCCTCCCTTGAGCCCTCAGTTCCCAGTTTGTAAGATAGGACAACGCAGCCTACCTCACAGGGTTGTTGTGGGGGTGATGCCTGACACACACCCATTAAGGTTTGCTCTCTGCTCCCTCCCCAGGACGGGGGCCTAGATCCCAGCCAGGGCCTAGAATAGGAGGCTAAGGCAAGTAGAACCTTCTAGAAAGTCTTTTTGTGTCATAGGACTTGGTTATTTAGGGTGGTACAGTGTACAGTGTGTATGACTTAACACTTTCTAGAGTCATTTCCCAGGAAAGCTTGGGGCTATGCCGTAACGTCTGGGGTTGGGCCCTGACCCCCCCCAGCCTGGAAGCTCTCTGGGGAGCCTGCCCCTTCCCCTCCTTCACTACAGGGGGTGCCCAGATACAGCCTGAGGCTGGCATCCTTGTTCTGGGACTGCTGCTTTCACCTATGGGAGGCCCCAGGCCTGTCCTGAATTGACACCAGTGACTTCCCTGAGCTGCCTTGTCCCCCCTGGTGCATCTTCCTGAGAAAGTGGTATGTTTGCTAGAAGCCAAGCAGCTACAGGGACTCAGGGACTAGACAAGACAGGCTGAATAACAGCTGGATCCTGGGAGGTCTCTGAAGATATGGACTGGGGACCCTGGCATTCCCCAAGCCAGAGCCCCATCAGTCACGCCTGCTATGAGTGACCTCCTTGCAGAGTACCAAACTGAGCCAGAGGCTTGCAAGCTGGGCCCTTGGCCTGGCTAAGGTTTGTAAGAAGGCTGTGGGCCCGGAAGGCAGGCCATTAAACATTAAAGCATTTGGGTTGTTTTTGGACCTGAGGCCTGGCTGTGTGTTTGGGCCGGGGGGTGTGGGGTCTCAAGTTTAATAGGCCATCACCTAGTCCTTGGCAGTTCTCCCTGCTCCCAGCCCAGAAGGTGCTGAGGCTCCCTGGCACCATTGTGCTGGCTAGCTGTGGCCACCTGGGTCATGGTCACACGCCTGCAGGGTGGCCACTCCCCTGCTCAGGGAAAGCCCCTCCTCGTGAGACCCTTGGGGGTCCTGGTGGTCTTTGGGTCTGTGGCGCACTGTCCCAATGAGAAGTGCTGGTCACTGCTCCCTAGCATGTGCCCCTCTCCAGCACCAAGGACATGCTCACTAAGGCATCCCTAGAACAGTGCTGTCACCCCATCCCCATGCTGGTGACGCCATCCTGCGGAAGGACAGTTCCTCACACCTTAGCTGGTGTGGGGAGACGCTGGGTACACCCTCCAGAGACCCTGTCTCTGCTGGGCTCTCCCTGCAGAGGTTTGTTCTCGGGCCTTGCTGGGGTGGCTTCCTGGTTTCCCATCCCATCTAGACCAAGGGCCAGCCCACTAGGACGGGTCAGACCTGCCGGGTCAACCCCAGTCTTCGTGAGCCTTTCCGGAGCTCAGTTACAGCATCCCTCCTGCGCCTGCTGACAGCTGGAGCCTGGCATTGCATGAGGCCGTTGACTTGCTGGCAACTGCCAGGATGCTGAGCGGCCGCCACCGTTGCCCTGCTGCCTGTGTGGGCCCGAGGAGTCCCCCAGCCCGTGAAGGTCAAAGGCCAGAAGAGAGGCAACTCCCAACATGCGGTCACCACAGTGACAGAACCTGGGGAAGCGGGCTGTGGAAGCTCGACAGGGGCCTGACCTAGCTTGGGGACAAGGAAGTGTCCCTGGATCCAAGAAGAGATGCTGCCGGTAGTGGGCCTCGGAGGCAGGGAGGAAGAAGGTAAAACCGAGGGAGAAGTGCACCATGAACAGCATGTGTGGAGGCCTGGGGGAATATTTGGAAAGGGGAAAGCAGCCTGCTCAGCCCTACAACCTGGAGGCTAGGGGCTATAGGGTGCCTGTTTCCCAGAGAGCTGAAGTGAGGCCTGTCTGCTTCACTTGAGGCTACCTGAGTGGGGAGCATAGATGGGGTGACAACATGGGTCAAGTCCCTGAACCCCCAGGCCCTCTGCCACCCCGTCAACTTCATCCACCTCATTGTCAAGACCTGGATTTGGCTCTTTTTTTTCTCTTCCTTTTTCCTTTTCTTCCTTCCCTCCCTGCCGTCTTCCTACACTTGCTTGCCCACCTACCATGCCCCTGCTCCCCGGCAGGCAGGGAGGGCTCCAAGGCCTCGGCGTAGGCAGAGCCGCTCAGCACCCAGGGGCACCTGCCTGTCTGCTGTGGCACTACAGGGCCTCCATGGTGCAGAGGCTGGGTTTCAGTGTCCTGGCCCTGGACCTTGCTGGGGGCGGGGGCTGCTTCCAGGAGACAGCTCTGGCCTGGGAGCCTTGGTCAGGTGGGGCAGGGATGGCACTGCCCAGGACCTCGCCTGTGGGAGGCTGTGCTCCCGCCCCTCAATGAGGGTTTTCACAAGGCCTATTCTGCGCCTCAGTCAGGGTGTTGACGGCTGACAGTGGAGGTTGTCAGTGGCCCCCACCTCTCAGCGAAGCTAGATCGGGCCCACTCTACCTTGGCTGATTATGGCTCTTCAGGCCCTGCAGTTCCCCTGTAACTGTCCAAGGCTTCCGAGCTGGGGTAACTCTTCTCACACGGAATCATCTGGAAAATGTTTGCCCCCCATCTGGAAAATGTTCAGGTCCCGCCAAGAACCCTTCAGCGAGCCCAGAAAGCTGGGTTTGAACCCAGCCCCCACGATGATCCTGGGTCAGGTGTTCAGGGATCCTATTGAGTAATGCTGACAACTCTCTTCAGGTGACAGATAAGGAAACAGGTCCCCTCACTTGCTGCTGGTCACATCAAGTCAGGAGCTGTGTCAAGACGCCGCAGATCCAGTGCTGGGTTTTTGAGCCGGCCAGGAGGCCAAGAACGCTTTGCACCTGCCGCTGCTTCACCCTAGCAGCTGAGCTCAGACCTGCTCACCGGGCTATTCTCCGCCTCAGGTGGCCTCACTAGACAACATGTAGGTCTCTGGCCTGAGTTGAAAAAGGGAGGATAGTGCTCAGGTGGGCACTGAATGGTGGGCTCAGGGCCTGAATGAGGCCCTGTCTCCCGGTGGCCCTACTTGGCGCTTGGACCCAGTAGGAGGCAGAGGAGCCCAGCCTGCTAAATTCCCCATCAGGAATTAAGCCTCAGGCCTGCAAGGTAAGTGACATGGGGCAGCTTTGTCTCCAGCCTGTGTCAAGCCTGTGTTGGGTCGCTGGGGAGGGGAAGGAAGAGTGCAAGGCTCTGCTTGACAGGCATTATGAAGACCCCCTTGGTAACCTCCAGGTGCTTCCAGCCCTGCCTAGTTCTCACTAAGGGGGTTGGGGTGAATGGGCTGGGTCTCCCGAAATCCCCATAGGGGAAATGGAGCAGGGTCCAACCCACCTGCCTGAATATGCCTCTTCTGACCCCATAGTCCTGCCAGAGGTGGGAGTTAGTGGCTCCAGGCCCTGGGCCACCCCTCACCCACGCCTGCTGCTCCTTCCACCCCAGCCCCAGCTGAGGAAGGCCACAGGGACACCCCAGTCAGAGGGCACTGAGCCCTCCTGCTGGCTCTTGTCCTGTGTGCTCTCTAGACCCCTTTCCTGGGTACCTATCCCAGCCCAGCCGGGTGCAGCCCTTCCAGGCCCCAGGGCAGGGGAAGGTGTTGTAGACCCCCATCCTCTCTCATCTCTAGCTGGACAGGCTCTCTTGCCTCTGCCTCAGTCTTGGAGGGTCCCAGCTCCCAGGCTTGGGGCAGTGAGAGCCTGGGCTCCTGGGAAGAGGGAAGAGAGTGCTGAGCCCCTGAGTCCCTTGAAAGACCCTCAAGAGGCCCCTCCTATGATTACTAGACTGGAGCAGAGGGTCCCTGCTTCTTTCTTCACTAGGCACCAGATAAAATCTACAGACCTCTCCTCAGATGGGGGTGATGGGGACAGAGCAGGTTCCCCTCCTACCCGTAGTTCAGAGCCTGGGACTCCAAGCTTGGCAGTGGCTTCTCCTCAAACCGTATAAACCTCCCAGACCCGAGCACCCTGTCAGAAGAACAGGAGCTTTGGTCTGGGGCCCCTCAGCACAGACACCAGAGGCTTTCGTCAGCCTCCGCCCTTCTTCCTGAAGCATCCTTATTCCTGAGTTCCCATCCACCTTGAGTGGGCAGGAGAAAGCCCTGACTCAAAGAGGCCTGGGTCCCCCAACAGACCTGGGCCCTGCCTGCCTTTCTGTGAGGCTTGGCACCTTGCTGGTATAGGAGAGCCAGGGTCACCTTGTCCAGCCTTCACTGCCACCCCTTAGCTTGCCACCTGCTGACAGCAAGGACACATCAGGTCTTCCAGCCCTGTCTGCTACCACCCTACCACTCTGGCATCACCAAGTCAGCTACGGCAAGGGTCCCCAGCCATAAAGGACTGGTCCTCACCAGATCTGCCTGCTGCTGCCCTAACTCTGCCTTGGAGCTCAGCAGGCATTCCAGGCCCCCAGCTTCTGGTACCCCAGTCCTTTCTGGTTGTTGCCAGCTGGATGTGTTCCATCTGGAATTAGCCTAGACCTTTCTGGTCTTGTTGGTGCCTCTGATCCCAAGTGCCTGGTCTACCAGGACAGGTGAGGAGGCCTCTCCCACTTCCACCGATCCCATGCCCTGTACACCAGGCTTGCTTTCTATGTACTGCCGTTCCCTTGAGGCCTCCAGACTCCTGCCATGTGGGCCCTAAACCTTTAGCTGGGCCCACCCCTGCAGAGGAAGTGCCGAGGCTTCTGCAACACTTCCTCTCATGCTGGGCTGTGTAAGAGGGCCTGAACCAGAGTGTTTGGGAGCGTCTCTCTGCTGACCTTCCTTTCTCCTTGGCCTCAAAGAAGGCAGTTTTCTCCATGTCCCCAACACGTACAACAGCGCACCTGGTCTTCCCATCCCTAGAGAGCATTATCCACTTCCCTGTGCGACTGACAGCTTTGCTTTGCCCTGGGATCCTTGTGAAATGTGGTTATCCTTCCTTTCCTCATCAGAGGGTCAGCTGAGGTAGAGAGGTGGAATGGCTCCCCCATGGCCCCAGCCCGTCTCTGGGTGGTCATGTCAGGGGGTGCCAACCTTAGGGGCTTCCCTCAGCAGTCTTCTCTCCTCAGGCATGTGCTGTCCTCACACTCATCTTCCTAAAAGCCAAAGTCTGTTTCTAGTAAGTCTTCTTGGTTCCATGGGGTGGATGGGGCTCCAGGCCTAGGGTTAGGGCCCTGTCTGCCTCTCAAGCCCCTTTCAGATGAGGGAGAGACCTGGGCCTCCATTGCTACTGATGTCCACTAGCTGCCTCCTCTCCACACCTGTTCCCTGCAGCCAGAGGTCGGGCTAGGCACAGAACTGGGTGGGGGTCCAGGGGGAGAGTCTGCCGACCAGCTCCTACCTGGGCCCTGTGGCAGCCACCAAGTGCCAGCTCATGGGCCTGGCCCCACTCAGCCCCACCGGTGAGTGGGAGGACGCTCGCTATCTTCTAGAACATGACCACCACACTTCGTACCTCCTGGATTCCCTGGCAGACCTGTTACCCGCCCCTCTGACTGTCCTGAGCCCCAGCTCAAATCTTCCTGCCCACAAGAACCTTTTCCTGAAGGGTCATCCCCCCACCCGTACACCCCCTCCCTTCAGAGCTTTGGGTGGGGGTTCCTGTGAGGGTGGGACGTCCGGGATGGCCTAAAAGCATCTGGAGGAAGGCACAGATACCTGTAATTCCCACAGGGCTAGGCTCTCCTCTGCCTCCACCTCACCTTCCAGGACTGCCCAGTGCCCTGCTTCCTTTGGTCATGGGCCTGCCGGGAGTTGTGGTTGTCCTTGCTTGATTGAGCTTCCAAGACAATACTGACCTCACCATGAGACAGAAGGGAAGACTGGCCTGGCAGGAGTTGTCCTGGGTGACCACAGGGTCCTGACCAGGAAAGGGTCAGCATAGCAGGGCCTGGGTATTGGCACAAGGTGGCCGGAGATTGGTGGTGGTGGTGGTGGGGTGCTGTGTTCAAAGTCCCAATGCCCTTCCAGTTTTGTGCCCAGCAGGGTATATCCAGAGCACCCCGAGCCCAAGAAGCTACTCATCACCTAGAATCAATGCCCTGCTCATGATGAAGGCCAAACCTGTTTAGTCCTGAGAGTGGGTGGAGCCCCTCCACCTTCCACAGCCTTTGAGGTGGGAAGATGTTCCTAGAGGCATAAGGGATGGGAGCAGATTGGGAGTATGGCTTCTCAACTCCAAGGCTCCGTAGTCTGTCCTCCCCAGGGGAAGCACTGAGCACCAGGGGCGGGACCTCTGAACCTAGCCCTTCTGCTTTGAGTCTCCTGGCTCCAAAAAAAGAGTGCTTGTTCAAGGTCACCGTGTAGAGAGGGTGGAGTGGGACTTGGGCTCATCCTTACTCAGAAACAACTTTACGGGCGCCTGGGTGGCTCAGTGGGTTAAGCCGCTGCCTTCGGCTCAGGTCATGATCTCAGTGTCCTGGGATCGAGTCCCGCATCGGGCTCTCTGCTCGGCGGGGAGCCTGCTTCCTCCTCTCTCTCTCTGCCTGCCTCTCTGCCTACTTGTGATCTCTCTCTGTCAAATAAATAAATAAAATCTTTAAAAAAAAAAGAAACAACTTTACGTCCCCTCCCTGTACAGGCAACAGATAACCAGGATAACCTCTCCACTGGGATTTCACCTTCATTTATATCTGGAAGGGGTGCCACCTCTTGTCCCATTGGAGGACAGATGCCCTCCGGGCTTCAGCATGAGTGGCTCATCACTGGGACTTGAGTCTTAGAGTGCTCCCATGTGCTTCTTTTTTATTATTATTATTTTTATTTTTTATTAACATATAATGTATTATTAGCCCCAGGGATACAGGTCTGTGAACCATCAGGCTTACACACTTCATAGCACTCACCATAGCACACACCCTCCCCAACGTCCATAACCCAACCGCCCTCTCCATGCCCCCCTCCCACCAGCAACCCTCAGTTTGTTTTGTGAGATTAAGAGTCTCTTATGGTTTGTCTCCCTCCCAATCCCATCTTGTTTCATATTTTCCTTCCCTACCCCCAACCCCCCCCAACATTGCCTCTCAAATTCCTCATATCAGGGGATAAAATGATAATTGTCTTTCTCTGTTTGACTTATTTCGCTCAGCATAATACCCTCAAGTTCCATACACGTTGTCGCAAATGGCAAGATTTCATTTATTTTGATGGCTGCATAGTATTCCATTGTGTGTGTGTTTGTGTGTGTGTGTGTGTGTATCTCACATCTTCTTTATCGTTGATGGACATCTAGATTATTTCCATAGTTTGGTTATTGGGGATATTTGCTGCTATAAACATTCGGGTACATGTGCCCCTTCAGATCACTACATTTGTATCTTTAGGGTAACTACCCAGTAGTGCGATTGCTGGGTTGTACTGTAGCTCTATTGTCAACTTTTCAGGAACCTCCATGCTGTTTTCCAGAGTGGCTGCACCAGCTTGTAGGTGCAGTGTTGGTGTACCACCCACAGTGTAAGAGGGTTCCCTTTTCTCCGCATCCTTGCCAGCATCTGTTGTTTCCTGACTTACTAATTTTAGCCAGTCTGACTGGCATAAGGTGGTATCTCATTGTGGTTTTGATTTGTAATTCCCTGATGCTGAGTGATGTGGAGCACTTTTTCATGTGTCTGTTGGCCATCTGGATGTCTTCTTTGCAGAAATGTCTGTTCATGTCCTCTGCCCATTTCTTGATTGGATTATTTGTTCTTTGGGTGTTGAGTTTGATAAGTTCTTTATAGATTTTGGATACTAGCCCTTTATCTAATATGTCGCTTGCAAATATCTTCTCCCATTCTATCAGTTGTCTTTTGGTTTTGTTGACTATTTCCTTTGCTGTGCAAAAGCTTTTGATCTTGATGAAGTCCCAATAGTTCATTTTGCCCTTGCTTCCCTTGCCTTTGGTGATGTTTCTAGGAAGAAGTTGCTGTGGCTGAGGTCAAAGAGTTTGCTGCCTGTGTTCTCCTCAAGAATTTTAATGGATTCCTTTCTCACATTGAGGTCTTTCATCCATTTTGAGTCTATTTTCGTGTGTGGTGTAAGGGAATGGTCCAGTTTCATTTTTCTGCATGTGGCTGTCCAATTTTCCCAACACCGTTTGTCGAAGAGAGTCTTTTTTCCATTGGACATCCTTTCCTGCTTTGTCAAAGACCATAGAGTTGAGGGTCTATTTCTGGGCTCTCTATTCTGTTCCACGGATCTCTGTGTCTGTTTTTATGCTAGTATCATACTGTCTTACAAAGATGACAGCTTTGTAATAGAGCTTGAAATCTGGATTTGTGATGCCACCAACTTTGGCTTTCTTTTTCAACATTCCTCTGGCTATTTGAGGTCTTTTCTGGTTCCGTATAAATTTTAGGATAATTTTTTCCATTTCTTTGAAAAAAATGGGTGGTATTTTGATAGGGATTGCGTTAAATGTGTAGATTGCTTTAGGTAGCATAGAAATTTTGACAATATTTGTTCTTCCAATCCATAAGCATGGAACACTTTTCCATTGCTTTGTGTCTTCCTCAATTTCTTTCATGAGTACTTTATAGTTTTCTGAGTACAGATTCTTTGCCTCTTTGTTTAGGTTTATTCCTAGGTATCTTATGGTTTTGGGTGCAATTGTAAATGGGATGGACTCCTTAATTTCTCTTTCTTCTGTCTTGTTGTTGGTGTATAGAAATGCAATTGATTTCTGTGCATTGATTTTATATCCTGACACTTTACTGAATTCATGTACAAGTTCAAGCAGATTTGGAGTGGAGTGTTTTGGGTTTCCCACATAAAGTATCATATTGTCTGCAAAGAGTGATAGTTTGACTTCTTCTTTGCTGATTTGGATGCCTTTAATTTCTTTTTGTTGTCTGGTTGCTGAGGCTAGTACTTCTAGTATTGTGTTGAATAGCAGTGGTGATAATGGACATCCCTGCCGTGTTCTTGACCTTAGTGGAAAAGCTCTCAGTTTTTCTCCATTGAGAATGATATTCGCTGTGGGTTCTTCATAGATGGCTTTGATGATATTGAGGTATGTACCATCTGTCCCTACACTTTGAAGAGTTTTGACCAAGAAAAGATGCTGTACTTTGTCAAATGCTTTTTCAGCATCTATTGAGAGTATCATATGGTTCTTGTTCTTTCTTTATTAACGTGTTGTATCACATTGATTGATTTGTGGATGTTGAACCAACCTTGCAGCCCTGGAATATATCCCACTTGGTCATGGTGAATAATCATTTTAATGTACTGTTGGATCCTATTAACTAGTATTTTGGTGAGAATTTTCGCATCTGTGTTCATAAAGGATATTGGTCTGTAATTCTCTTTTTTGATGGGGTCTTCGTCTGGTTTTGGGATCAAGGTAATGCTGGCCTTATAAAATGAGTTCGGAAGTTTTCCTTCCTTTTCTATTTTTTGGAAGAGTTTCAGGAGAATAGGAATTAATTCTTCTCTAAATGCTTGGTAGAATTCCCCTGGGAAACTGTCTGGCCCTGAGCTCTTGTTTGTTGGGAGATTTTTTTTTTTTAAGATTTTATTTATTTATTTTACAGAGAGAGATCATAGGTAGGCAGAGAGTCAGGCAGAGAGAGAGGGGGAAGCAGGCTCCCCGCTGAGCAGAGAGCCCAATGCGGGGCTCAATCCCAGGACCCTGAGATCATGATCCGAGCTGAAGGTAGCGGCCTAATCCACTGAGCCACCCATGAACCCCTGTTGGGAGATTTTTTGATGACTGTTTCAATCTCCTTACTGGTTATGGGTTTGTTCAGGTTTCTATGTCTTCGTGGTTCAGTTGTGTTAGTTTATATGTCTCTAGGAATGCATCCATTTCTTCCAGATTGTCAAATTTGCTGGCATATAGTTGCTCATAATATGTTCTTATAGTTGTTTGCATTTCTTTGATGTTGGTTGTGATCTCTCCTCTTTCATTCATGATTTTATTTATTTGGGTCCTTTCTCTTTTCTTTTTTGATAAGTCTGGCCAGGGGTTTATCAATCTTATTAATAAGGTCCTAGTTTTGTTGATTTGTTTTTTTGGTTTGATTGTTTTTTTGGTTTCTATTTCATTGATTTCTGCTCTGATCTTTATTATTTCTCTTCTCCTGCTGGGTTTAGGTTTTCTTTGCTGTTCTTTCTCCAGCTCATTTAGGTGTAGGGTTAGGTTGTGTATGTGAGACCTTTCTTGTTTCTTGAGAAAGGCTTGTATCACTATATATTTTCCTCTCCGGACTGCCTTTGCTGTGTCCCACAGATTTTGAATGGTTGTGTTTTCATTATCATTTGTTTCCATGAGTTTTTTCAATTCTTCATTAATTTCCTGGTTGACCCATTCATTTTTTAGTAAGATGCTCTTTAGCCTCCATGTATTTGGGTTCTTTCCAGATTTCCTCTTGTGATTGAGTTCTAGCTTCAGAGCATTGTGGTCTGAAAATATGCAGGGAATGATCCCAAACTTTTGGTACTGGTTGAGACCTGATTTGTGGCCCAGGATGTGATTTATTCTGGAAAATGTTCCATTTGCAGTAGAGAAGGATGTGTATTCTGTTGCTTTGGGATGGAATGTTCTGAATATATCTGTGATGTCTATCTGGTCCAGTGTGTTGTTTTCTAACCCCTCACTTTAAATCTGGAGGTGTCTTTGGGTCTACAATGAGTTTCTTGCACACAGCATATTAATGATTTTTTTTAATCCATTCTGATACCCTGTGTCTTTTGATTGGGGCATTTAGGCCATTTTACATTCAGGGTAACTATTGAGAGATAGGAATTTAGTACCATTGTATTGCCTGTAATCTGTCTGTTACTGTATATTGTCTCTGTTCCTTTCTGGTCCACTATTTTTAGCCTCTCTCTTTGCTTAGAGGCCCCCTTTCAATATTTCCTGTAGAGCTGGTTTGGTGTTTACAAATTCTTTTAGTTTTTGTTTGTCCTGGAGGCTTTTTATCTCTCCTTCTATTTTCAATGATAGCCTAGCTGGATATAGTATTCTTGGATGCATGTTTTTCTCATTTAGTGCTCTGAATATATCATGCCAGTTCTTTCTGGCCTGCCAGGTCTCTGTGGATAAGTCTGCTGCTAATCTAATATTTTTACCATTGTATGTTACAGACTTCCTGTCCCAGGCTGCTTTCAGGATTTTCCCTTTGTCACTAAGACTTGTAAGTTTTACTATTAGATGATGGGGTGTGGACCTATTCTTATTGATTTTGAGGGGGATTCTCTGCACCTCCTTGATGCTTTGCCGTGTTAGGGAAATTCTCTACAATAATTCGCTCCAATATACCTTCTGCCCCCCCCTTCTTCTTATGGAATCCCAATTATCCTAATATTGTTTCATCTTCTGGTATCACTTATCTCAAATTCTCCCTTCATGGTTCAGTAGCTGTTTGTCTCTCTTTTGTTCAGCTTCTTTATTCTTTTATTCTCCATCATTTGGTCTTCTATATCACTAATTCTCTCTTCTGCCTCATTTATCCTAGCAGTAAGAGCCTCCTTTTTTTATTGTACCTCATTGATAGCTTCTTTTTATTTTAGCTTGGTTAGATTTTAGTTATTTTATTTCTCCAGAAAGGGCTTTTATTTCTCCAGACAGGTTTCTCTAGTATCTTCCATGCCTTTTTTGAGCCCAGCTAGCACCTTAAGAATCATCATTCTGAACTCTAGATCTGACATATTACCAATGTTCATATTGATTAGGTCCCTAGCCTTCTGTACTGTCTCTTATTCTTTTTTTTTGTGTGTGTGTGGTGAGTTTTTCCACCTTGTCATTTTATCCAGGTAAGAATATTAGAACAAGAAAATAAAATACATAAAGGGTGGCAAAGAGCCCAGCAAAATGTGTGTTAACCAACTCAGAAGAGACCTTACAAATCATAGGGAGAAGAAAGGGGGTAAAAAGAAGTTCAAAAGAATTTTTTTAAATTGAAAAAAAAAATATATATATATATATAGAGAGAGAGAGAGAGAGCCACCCACTTGATTTTGGGTGTATTTTGGTCTCTTGAAGGAACTACCTCCCAAAATTTTAAAGAAAGAAAATATATATATATATATATATATATATATATATAAACACACACACATAAAAAAAATAAGGGTAAACACGATGAAGGGATAAAATATGACTGTGAATATGAAAATTTTAAAAAATTCTAAAAAAGGTGTTGATAAGATAAGTTGGTTGGGGAAAGAAAGAAAAAGAGTGGAGAGAATTTGCTCAGGCTGGAGAGTAGAACAAAGCCCTGTGCTAGATTTAGTTTATATTTTGATCTACTAGAAGAAGTATCCCAAAATTTTTTAGAAGAAAAAAGCCTATATGTATACAAAAAATAATGTTAGATATAATGTAGGATAAAATATGACTATAATAATAAAGGTTCAAAAAGATTTTTTTAAAAGAAAGGTATTGTAAAATAAACTAGTTAAAAAACATTAAAAGAAGAATGAGTAAAAGTTTTAAAAAATTAGAATAAGAAAAAAAATAAAATTAAAAAAATTTTAATTAACTTTGCAAGACTAGAGAATCATGAGGTGAAAGCCACGAATTCCATGCTTTGCTTTTCCCTCCTCTGGGACTCTGCTTTTCTCCCTGATCGGTGAGCTTGTTCTTGGCTGAATGTTCTTGCTGATCTTCTAGGGGAGGGGCCTGTTGTAGTGATTCTCAAGTGTCTTTGCCTGAGGCGGAATTGCATGTCCTCGCCAGGGGCTGGGCTAAGTAATCTTCTCAGTTTGCTCTCGAGAGTTGAGTTGTGAAGACGTAGAGTTGTGAAGGACGGGAATGAAAATGGTGGCCTCCCAATCTCCGGCCCAGAGTAGCCGAGAGCTCTTCAGTGTGCCCTCGGAGAAAAGCGCTCAATCACTCCCATCTCCCTGGTCTCCTGCCATGCTCTGAGCTCACCTGACCTGTGACCAAGCATCTCTGTCTTGGGCACACAGCCCTGTTTGGAGTCTCCAAACCTAGCAGATTCCTGCCTCCAGAGAAGGAAGGTGAGTCTCCCCGGATCTGCCACTGTGGCGTCCCTGCTCAAAGAGCAGTGGCCTGAGTGTGCCATGGATCACGATAAGGTAATCCCGAACTCAGAGCTCACTCCTTGGCTCCATCTCTTAGCTGGCTTCCCCACTCTAATACCTGCGAGCTCTGCTACATTCAGACACCCCTGATCCTTCTGAGACCACCCTGTCCCCATGAGGGCGCCACCCCCGCTCAGCCTCTGGAGCGATGTCCCTCAGTGGAACAGACTTTTAAAAGTTCTGATTTTATGCTCCGCTGCTCTGCCACTTGCCGGCCCCTCCCCCCATGGTCTATCTTCCCGACGCTTCGGATTCACTTCTCCGCACATCCTACCTTTCAGAAAGTGGTGATTTTCTGTTTCTAGAATTGCTTTCTTCTCTTTGATCTCCTCTTGGGTTTGTAGGTGTTTGGAATGGTTTGATAACTATCTAGCTAAACTCCTGCAACCTGATGTCATCTCAGCCTGCTATTTTTCCACCATCTTGACTCCTCCCCTGCTTTTTTTTTTTTTTAAGATTTTATTTATTTTATTTGACAGACACACAGTGAGAGAGGGAACACAAGGAGGGGAGGTGGGAGAGGGAGAAGTAGGCTTCCCGCTGATCAGGGAGCCTGATGCGGGGCTTGATCCCAGGACCCGGTGGTCAGGACCCGAGCTGAAGGTGGATGCCCAAAAACCAAGCTATCCATGTGCCCCTCATGTGCTTCTTGATCCAGGTGTCCAGGACCTTGAATCTGTCTCACTAGAGTTTCTCACGCCCCCAGCCTTGGGGCCTTCTCCACTCCCAGTCCTGGAGGATCTCAGAGCATAGCCATCCCCATGGCTCCGACACCAAGACAGGATTTGGCCACTGTAGATCCCCCTGGAGCCTCAGGCCATTGCCCTGCCACTGTCCAGCCCCTGGAGGGACACTTGGCTATAGCTCCTGGGCCCTGGACCAGATCTGTACATCCTTCTGTCCCGGATGAATCATCTTGGCAGATTGGACACAGCTTTGCTGGATGTCCTGGGCTGGGCTAGGCCCCTCCCCACAGTGGTGAATCTTTGCCTTGAGGCTCCAGCAGGCTCTGAGCTGAAGGTGGGGTGGGATCTGATGTCAGTGGATGAGATATCCCAGGACACCTGCTTCAGTTCTTGGCCCCTGTGGTCTCTTTTGGGCATTACACCTTATCCCGTGCTATTTCCTGCTCTGGCCACAAAAGCCTTCCCTAGCACCCTCCCTACCTCAGGCCAGTGTCAGGACATCTGCCGTCCCAGGCGGAAGCCCAAGGACAGAGCCAGGCCTTGGGAATTGTCCCCGCGTGCTGACGGCCCTGGCCAACCAGCCATGGGTCCACGCTCCCTCATTGTGGCTGGTGAGTGACACCCACTGCTCTTCCCCAGCCTGCTGTCCCCCTGAGGGGGCCAGGTTTGACCCCACCAGATCTTTGTCTGCTTTTAGCCTCTTCTCTGCCCACCAAGCTCTCAGGTGAATGTAACCGTCCTGCCTATTTCCTTGACTGTCCTCAACAGGAAATGTATAGAGCCACTCAGAAATCACATCTTTTGTCAACCAGGCCCTTGCCGGAAACGTGACCTCCTCAATAGGCCTGGGGTCAGGCTCAAGGTATCCAGAGGTCATGTTCTCCTTCTGGGACCTAGCCCCAGTGGCTCCCATAGACCTTTCTCTATCCAAGCAATGGCTTGATGGGCAGCTTCCCCTTTTCCAGTGCAGAGCGCCTTACAAGGGCAGGAGAGTGGGGAGGAAGGTCAGGCAAGAGCTCCGTTCCTGCCTCCCCCATTTAAAGTTCATTGGAAGTAAGGTGTCCATCCCTGTCTACCTCCCCCTCCCTGGCCTACTGTAGGTTCCATTTTGAGGTTCCTAGTGCGTGTCAGAAGTATGGGCAGTGGTGCTCGGCCTCCGCATTCCTCCTGACCTTCTGGGCCTGGGCAACCACTGGCCCAAGAGAGCCTTGGCCAGCTTGTTTCCCCACACTGCCACCTCCCAATGCGTGGGTTACATGCTTTGTCCTCTGGGTGAGCAGAAAGAAGTTGCAGAGTTCCTACCTTTTAGGTTCAGATCCTAGTAAATTCCCTGCCATGGGAATGTGGTGCTGAAGAATGCAGGTTCTGGGGTCATTCAGACAGTTGGGGTTTGAGCCCACCCCAGCTACTTTGTGACCTTGGGCAAGTCACTTCACTCCTATGCCTCCCCTTCTTCAGCCATTCTATGGGGACAAGAGCTCCAGATTCACAGGTACTTGGTGAGTACTAGGCTTTTGGCAAGAACGGAGCTCTGGAGGAGATGGCAGGCAGAGTGACTGAGCCTCTTATCAATCTGGAGAATGAGGTTGCATGGTACCAGGATTGTTGCGAGAATGTTCTGTGTGCTGCTGGCAGTAGGCCATGGGAAGTGATCCTGCAGCCCCATCCTGCCCAACGGGGAAGTCCCACTTAGGAAAGACCCCTCATGTGTATGGGGGACCTGGTATTCCCAGCCCCAGGCCAGACCCCTCCACTGACCTCCAATGGCCCATCCAGCTGACCCTAGTGGTGGCTGTCCCACTTGATGGCCATCTGGGTGACTCACCTGTCCAGGTGGACCCTTCCCTCTTACTTACACGTTGCAGGTAATATCATGTCACCTCCAGAGAAGCCAGGCCTCTCTGAAATGAAACAAATTGAAGATGACACAAATAAGAAGATGTACCCATGCCCACGATTGGATTTTAACAGTAGTATTTATTGTTAAAATGTCCATACTACCCAAAACGATCTGTAGATTAATGCAATCACTATCAAAACACCAATAGGCTTTTTTTACAGGACTAGAACAAGTAATACTAACATTTGTAGGCACCACAAAACATTTGTATGAATAATCAGAGCAATCTTGAGAAAGAACAAAGTGGGAAGTATCACAATTCCAGATTGTAAGATACACTACAAAGCTATAATAATCAAAACAGTATGACACAGACACAAGAATAGACACGTAGATCAATGGAACAGGATAGAGAGCCCAGAAATAAACCCACAATTATATAGTCAATTAATCTACGACAAAGAGGGCAAGAATATACAATGGAGAAAAGACAATTTCTTTAATAAGAGGTGCTGGGAAAACTGGACAGCTACATGCAGAAGAATGAAGCTGGGGCAGTTCCTTGCCCCCCCAATAAATAAATACCTAAATGTGTGACCTAAAACAATAAAACTCTTAGGGACGCCTGGGTGGCTCAGTTGGTTAAGCAGCTGCCTTCGGCTCAGGTCATGATCCTGGCGTCCTGGGATCGAGTCCCACATCGGGCTCCTTGCTCGGCAGGGAGCCTGCTTCTCCCTCTGCCTCTGCCTGCCTCTCTGTCTGCCTGTGCTCGCTCTCTCTCCCTCTCTCTCTGACAAATAAATAAATAAATCTTTAAAAAAAAACAATAAAACTCTTAGAAGAAAACATTAGCAGTAATCTCTTTGACATTGTTCTTAACAACATTGTTCTAGATATGTTTCCTCAGGCAAGGGAAACAAAGGCAAAAATAAACAACTGGGACTAAAAAAGATTGCACAGTGAAGAAAACCATTAACAAAATGAAAAGGAACCTACAGAATGGGAGAATGTATTTGTAAATGATATATCTAAAAAGGAGTTAATATCTAAAATATATAAGGAACTTCTACAAATCAAATCAAAACAAAACCAGTTCAATTTAAAAATGGACAGAGGAACCGAATAGACACTTTTCCAAAGAAGACATACAGAGAGCAACAAGCATGTGAAAAAATATTCAATGTCTCTAAATATTAGGGAAGTGCAAATCAAACCCACAATGAGATGTCACCTCACACAGTTTAGAATGGCTAGTACCAAAAAAACAAGAAATATCAAGTGTTGGTGAGGATATGGAAAAAAAAAAAAAAAAGGAACCCTCGTGCACTGTTGGTGGGAATGCAAACTGGAGGAGCCACTGTGAAAAACAGTACGGCGGTTCCTCAAAAATTTTAAACTAAAAATATTGGGACACCTGGGTGGCTCAGTGGGGTAAGCCTCTGCCTTCAGCTCATGTCATACTATCAGGATCCTGGGATCTAGCCCTGCATCAGGCTCTGCTTCCCCCTCTCTCTCTGCCTGCCTCTCTGCCTACTTGTGATCTCTCTCACTCTGTCAAATAAATAAATAAAATCTTTTAAAAAAAGAAATACCATATGATCCCATAATTCCATTACTAGGTATTTACCCAAAGATGGGTACCTGGGTGGCTCAGTCGGTTAAGTATCTGTCTTTAGCTCAGGTCATGATCCCAGGGTCCTGGGATCAAGCCCCGAGTTGAGCTCCCTGCCTCAGCAGAGAGTCTAGTTCTCCCTCTCCCTCTATCCCTCCCCCCTACTCATGCTCTCTCTTTCTCTTAAATAAATCTTTAAAAAAAGAGAATGAAAACCCTAATTTGAAAAGATGCATGCTCCCCTATGTTTATTGCAACACTATAATATCCAAGTTTTGGAAGCAGCCTGAGTGTCCACTGGTAAGTGAATGGATAAAGATGTGTATATAGACACGATGGAATATTACTCAGCCATGAAAAGAATAAGATCGTGCCATTTGCAACAATGTTGATGAGACTAGAGGGCATTATACTAAGCAAAATAAGTCGGAGAAAGGAAAAACCAGGCCTGTGAAATCTAAAAAACAAAGCAGAAACAGACCCATAAATACAGAGAACAAACTGGTAGTTGCCAGATGAGTTGGGGGGAATAGCCAAAATAGATGGAGGAAAGGGGGAGATACAGGCTTCCAGTGGTGGGATGTGTAAGTCATGGGGGTGAAAGGTGCAGCATAACAAATAGAGCCAGTGATACTATAACAGTGTATGGTGACAGACTGTAGCTAAATTTGCTATGGGAATAGCACAACACCGTAGTTGAATCGCTATGTCATACAGCTGAATCTAATGTACTATTGTGTGTCAACTCCCATTTTTTGGAAAAAATTTTTTCATTTATTTGGCAGAGACAAAGGAGAAGAAGGGACATAAGCAGGGGGAGTGGGAGAGAGAGAAGCAGGCTTCCCACTGAGCAGGGAGCCCAATGCGATACTCATTCCCAGGACCCTGGCATCATGACCTGAGCTGAAGGCAGATGCTTAATGACTAAGCTACCCAGGTGCCCTCAACTGTCTTTTTTTTTTTTTCTTTTAAAGGTTCTATGAATGTGGTCGCTCTGTCTCTCAAAATATCATATTATATTTTACTCACCCTTCTTGTGATGACATGAGATGATAAAATGCCTATATAATGACATGAAATGAGGTGAATATCTTGGACACTGTGAGGTAGCATTAAACTACTAGTGACTGACATATGGCACGATCATCTGCTTCCAGTTTATGCGTGACTACAGGTCAAACTACAGAAAGTGAAAGACACACACATACACACAAAATGAAACTGCAGATGGTGAGGGAGAATTGTATGCAGTTCATACATACAGCACATTCATGTATGTAGCACACCCAACCATCTAAATAAGGATTTATACTTTTTAAACTTTTCTTTTTATGGAAATTTTCTATTTATACAGAGATAGAGAAAATAATGATCCCATCACTCATTTTCAAGCATTACCAAATACAAATAATCTTGCTCCCTCTATACTCTCCATAACCAGATTCTACTGAATTATCTGAAGCAAATCCCAAGCTTCAAATAACATCGTCTATAAATTCTTCAGTATGTGTATCTTCAAGATAATGATTATTTATTTTTTTAAGATTTTATTTATTTGCTTGACACAGAGAGAGCACAAGCAGGGGGAGCTTCAGGCAGAGGGAGGGAAGAAGCAGGCTCCCCACTGAGCAAAGAGCCTGATGCAGGACTTGATCCCAGGATCCTGAGATCATGGCCTGAGCCAAAGACAGATGCTTAACCAACTGAAATGGTCAGGTGTTCCGATAATGATTCTTTTTAAAAAAATAAACAAAAGGGGCGCCTGGGTGGCTCAGTGAGTTAAAGCCTCTGCCTTCAGCTCAGGTCATGATCTCAGGGACCTGGGATCGAGCCCCACATCAGCCTCTCTGCTCGGCGGGGAGCCTGCTTCCTCCTCACTCTCTCTGCCTGCCTCTCTGCCTACTTGTGATCTCTGTCAGATGAATAAATAAAATCCTTAAAAAAAATTTAAAAAAAAAACCAAAAGTATATGACTATTATTAGACCTAAAAGGTGAAATTAACAATTCCTTAAAATTATCAAATGTCCAGTAAGTCTATCATGCAAAGTTTCTAATTTTTGTCTCTTTTTGCCCCAGATGAATATTCAAATCAAGATTCTTTTTAAAAAAGATTTTATTTATTTATTTGACAGGCAGGGATCACAAGTAGCTAGAGAAGCAGACAGAGAGAGGAGCAAGCAGGCTCTCCATTGAGCAGAGAGCCTGATGTGGGGCTTGATCCTAGGAACCTGATATCATGACCTGAGCCAAAGGCAGAGGTTTTAACCCACTTAGCCACCCAGGTGCCCCTCAAATCAAGATTCTTAAAATATCCTTTTATTATATAAAAATATACAATGGACTATTACTCAGCCTATCCTTTTATTGTATAAAAGGATATTTTAAGAATCTTGATTTGCAACTGTACTTTTTGTTTTCTACCCACTTTGAGAGACTTACATTTACCAAAAAAACCCCCACAATTATTAGTGTAAAAGCTAGTATGTTATAACTTTGGGTGGCTGACTGAGCCACCCAAGCTCCACTAAACAATACAGTTTTAGACAATCAATAGATCGAAGACAAAATCATAATGGAAATTAGAAGATACTTAGAAGTGAATGAAACTGAATACCCAAACTTACTAGATGAAGCAGAAGTGGAGCTAAAGGGGAATTTGTAGCTGTAAATACTTACACTAAACAACAATAAAGATCTCAAATCAACAACCTAATTAACAAACAAATGAACTAAGCCTGTAACTAGTACAAGGAAGAAAGAATAAAGACTAGAGCTAAGAAAAATGAAACAGAGACTAGAAAACAGAAAAATTAATGAAACCAAAAGGTGGTTCTTCATAAAAATCAAGAAAGTTGAGGGACTCCTGGGTTGCACAGTTGGTTATGCATCCAACTCTTAATTTTGGCTCAGGTTGTGATATCAGGGTTGTGAGATCAAGCCCTGCATTGGGCTCCATTCTCAGCAGCCAGTCTGCTTCTCTCCCTCTCCACCTCCCACTCACATGTGTGTGCATACTCTCTTTCTCAAATAAATAAATAGATCTCTTTTAAAAAATGGACAAACTTTGGGGCACCAGTCCGTTAAGCAGCTGCCTTCAGCTCAGGTCATGATCCCAGGCTCCTGGGATTGAGCCCTGAATTGGGCTCCCTGCTTGGTGGAGAGCCTGATTCTCCCTCTCCCTCTGCCTGCCACTCTGCCTACTTATGCTCTCTCTCTCTCTCTGTCAAATAAATAAATAAAATCTTAAAAAAAAAAAAAGACACTTATCTATTTAAAAAAAAGTTGACAAACTTTAACTAGATGGACAAAGAAAATAAGAAATAAGACTCAAATTTCTAAAATCAGAAATGTAAATGGCGGGGGGAATGCCTGGGTGGCTCAGTCTGTTAAGCATCTGCCTTTGGCTCTGGTCATGATCTCAAGGTCCTGGGATCCAGCCCCATGGATCCAATTTAGATGCCTTTTAGTTCTTTTTCTTGGCTGATTGCTGTGGCTAGATCTTTCCAGTAGTATGTCTAGTAGAAGTGGTGAAAGTGGAAATATATGTCTTGTTCCTGATCTTAGAGGAAAAGCTGTTTGTCTCTCACCATTGAGTATTATATTTCTTGTGGGTTTTTAATATGTCACTTTTATTTTATAGAGGTAATTTCCTTTCATTCCTATTTTGTTGAGTGTTTTTTATAATGAAAAGGTGTTGAATTTTCTCAAATGCTTTTTCTGAATCAACTGAAACAATCAAGTGTTTCCCCCTTCATTTTGTTGATGTGACATATTGATCAAGTTTCGTGTATTGAACCATCCTTGCATTCCAGGAATAAATCCCACTTGGTCTTGGGGATATATCCTTTTAATATGCTTGCTGACTTCTGCTTGTTAGCATTTTGCTGAGAATTTTTGGATCAATGTTTGTGAGGGATGTTGGTCTGTAGTTTTATTACAGTGTCTTTTTCTGGCTTTAGTGCCAAGGTATGCTGGCTTCAGAGAATGTATTAGGAAGGGTCTCTCCTTTTCCATTTTTTGGGAAATGTTTGAGAAGTATTGATATTAGTTCTTATTTAAGGTTTTGGTTGAATTCAGCAGTGAAGCCATCAAGTCTGGGACTTTTCTTTTCTTTTCTTTTTTTTTTTTTAAGATTTTATTTATTTATTTGAGAGAGACAGTGAGAGAGAGCATGAGCGAGGAGAAGGTCAGAGAGCGAAGCAGACTCCCCATGGAGCTGGGAGCCTGATGTGGGACTCGATCCCGGGACTCCAGGATCACGCCCTGAGCCGAAGGCAGTCGTCCAACCAACTGCGCCACCCAGGCGTCCCTGGGACTTTTCTTTGATGAGAGATTTTTTTTTTTTTTTAAGATTTTTTTTTTTTAAAGATTTTATTTTATTTATTTGAGAGAGAGAGAGACAGTGAGAGAGAGAATGAGCGAGGAGAAGGTCAGAGAGCGAAGCAGACTCCCCATGGAGCTGGGAGCCTGATGTGGGACTCGATCCCGGGACTCCAGGATCACGCCCTGAGCCTGAGGCAGTCGTTTAACCAACTGCGCCACCCAGGCGTCCCGATGAGAGATTTTTTACTCCTGATTTAAGGTCTTTATTATTTTTAGGCCTATTCAGATTTTCTATTTCTTCATTAATTAGTCTTGGTAGGTTTTGTGTTTCTAGGAATTCTTCCATTTCATCAAGGTTATCCAATTTGTTAACATACAGTTGTTCACCATACTCTTACAAACCTCTTTATTTCTGTAGAATTGATAGTAATGTCCCCATTTACATTTCTTTTTTTAAGATTATTTACCTATTTATTTATTTGAAAGAGAGAAAGAGAGAGAGAGCATGAGCAGGGAGAGGAACAAGGGGAGAGGGAGAAGCAGACTTCCTGCTGAGCAGGGAGCCCAACATGGATAGACAGACTGGATTCATGAAAATTAAGAGATTTTATGCTTCAAAAGACTACTATCCACAGAGTACAAATTCAATCCACAGAATGGAGAAAAGATTTGCAAATCATATATCTGACAAGGGATTAACATCTAAAATGCACATTCTAAACTCCTAAAAGTTTAGGAACTCCTAAAACTCAACAAAAAAACAATCTGTTTCAGAAGTGGGCAAATGACCTGAATAGACATTTCTCCAAAGAAAACATACAAATGGCCTATAAACACATAAAAAATGCCCAATATCACTAACCATTAGGGAAAATGCAACTCTAATCTACAATGAGATATCACTTTTTACTTATTAGGATGGCTACTATCAAAAAACAAACAAACAACCAGAAAACAAGCGTTAGCAAAGATGTGAAGAAATTGGAGCCCTTGTGAACTGTTGGTGGGAATGTAAAGTGATACCACTGGTGCAGAAACAATATGAGGATTCTCAAAAATTTTAAAAGAGAATTACCATATAATCTAGCAATTCTACTTCTGGGTATATATTCAAAAGAATTCAAAGCAGGATCTTGAAGAGATATTTGTACTCCCATGTTACAAACTAGCAGCATTATGCCCAGTTGCTAAAACATGGAAGCAACTCAAGTGTCTGTGGACAGATGAATGGGTAAGCAAAATGCAGTATATACATACAATGGAATATTACACAGCCTTAAAAAAGGAATGGAATTCTGCAATATACTATACCATGTGCGAACCTTAAGGGCATGATTCTAAGTGATATTAAACCAATCATAAACAGTAAATATTGTATAGTTCCACTTCTGTAAGGTACTTATAGTAATCAAAACCATAAAGACAGAAAGCAGAATGGCAGCTGCCAGGGGTGGGGAGAGGGGAGAATGGGAAGTTATTGTTTAATGGCTACAGACTTTCAGTTTTACAAGACAGAAAGTTGTAAAAATGGTGGCAATGGTTGCAGAACAGTGTGAATGTATTTAATACTACTGAACTGTACATATAAAAATGGGTAGGTTGGTAAATTTTATGTATATTTCATCACAATAAAAAAGAAATAATTTTCTCTCATCCACTCTCCTATTTGGTAATGCTAATGTATAATTTATACGAGAGGCAGGAAAAAAATACTTGATTCTTTCCATTTTATTTACCAGTTTTTACAATAAAAGTTGGTCCACTAGAATACTCCAAAGTCAACCAACTTACTTTTTTCTAAATAAATAGAATGGCAGACTTAGTCAACTATCAATTCAGAGCAGTCATAGATTCTTGACATATTTATGTGTTTCAATTCATTGAACTTATTTTTAATGTTGAAATAGTCTTTCCACCTGGGTGGCTCAGTCGGTTAAGTGTCTGCCTTCAGCTCAGGTCATGATCCCAGGGTCCTGGGATTGAGTCTTGGATCAGACTCCTTGCTTGGTGGAGAGATTGCTTCTCCCTCTGCCTGCTGCTCCCCCTGCTTGTGCTCCCTCTCTCTCTCTTTCTCTTTCTCTGACAAATAAGTAAGTAAATAAATAAATAAAAGAAATATCCTCTCTTTTGCTAGTGAGAGGCCATTCATAGCCAAAGATAGGTTTTATTTATTATTTTTTAAGACTTCACCTTTTATTTAAGAGAGAAAGAGAAATAGGGAAAGCCAAGGGAGAGTGACACAGAGATGCAGAATCCCTGGTGAGCAGGGAGCCCCACACAGGGCTCAATCCCAGGACTCTGAGATCATCACCTGAGCCAAAGGCATACACTTAACTGACTGAGCCACCCAGGTGCCCCCTAACACAGGATTTAAAGAAACTCTCTTCTCCCACCCCTGGAGAGTAGACTGAGTAGGAAATTGGCGCAGAAATGAATCATAAGTATGGCAGAACTGCAACAGAAACTGAATGATCAACTGTAATGGGTCTCCTATCCTCAATTCATTTTGGATACCTTCTATTTAAGTTCACTGCCTTCAGGTTCACTGATTTTTTTTTTCCTGCAGTGACTAATCTGTTAATCCCATGCATTTGTTGACATTTTCTTGTCTCCAGAAATGACTTTTAAAATATCTTCCATTTATCTTTTCTCATCATGTTCAGATTTTTCCCTACCTTCTTGAACACATGGAACATATTTATAACCACTGTTTTTAAATGTCCCTATATGCTAATTACATCACCTCTATTATTTCAGGGTCTATTTCCATGGATTGATTTTTCCCCTTGTTATGGCTCCTATTTTCTTCCTTCTTTGCATTCCTGGTAATTTTTGACTAGGTGGTAGATACTGTGATTCTGATGTTGTAGAAACTGAATTTAGTCATTTTCTTTCAAATAGTTTTGAACTTTGTTCCAACATCATTTAAGTTACTTTTAAAAAATTAGATCTATTCAAGGCTTGCTTTCAAGCTTTGTTAGGACAGTTTCAGACCAGCCTTTATCCCAGTGCTATTTGAGCACCCCTGTTAAGACAAAACTTTTTTAAGGATTCTGTTCAATGTCCTGTGTATTAGGAGGTGTTCCTATTCTGGCTAGAGAAAATAGGAATTATTTCTAGTCTCTTGTAAGCTCTGGGAATTGTTTGGTCTTCTGCTTTCCAGTTTTCCCCTCCATACTTGTTTTCTTTCACATGTGTATATATCAGTATTGAGCCAAATACTTCAGACATCTTCTGTAATTTTCCAGAATGTGCTCACTCATGCTCTCTCTCTGAAGTGTCCTCCTCTCTGATATTCTGCCTCAGATTCTATCTGCCTTGATCTTCCTAAACTCCATTCCCCCATCTCAACTCAGCAAGAGAGCTGGGCTTTATTTGGACTCCCCTTCCCAGGGTTGCAGGCTGTTGGTTGCTTATAGCAGTAAAATAAGGAAGATGTAAGTTTCACCTTCTTTTACCTCTAAATTAGAGGTAGAGTAGTAGCTCTACCTACTTTCTAATGTAGGTAGAGCAGAATTATGATTTGATCATATGATCATATGATCATTTGATCATATGATCTGAGAGCTGTTGTTTTATGTATTTTGTCCAGTTTTTCTAGTTGTTCAAGGGGAGATGTAAATCTAGTCCTTATTACTCCATAATGGTCATAAGTAGAAGTTTCTCCACTTAGTCTTTTTTAAAAAATATTTTATTTATTAGAGATCACAAGTAGGCAGAGAAGCAGGCAGAGAGCGGGGTGGGGCAGGCTTCCCACTGAGCAGAGAGCCCGATGTGGGGCTCAATTCCAGGACCCTGGGATCATGACCTGAGCCGAAGACAGAGGCTTTAACACACCGAGCCACCCAGGCACCCTCCATTTAGTCTTAATCTGTATTTTTTTTAATCAGGGAGACTGAGCATCTTTTTCTATGTGTCAGGAGAATCGGCTTTTTTTTCCTTTAAACTTTTATATGTCTTTCCCATTTTTCTTAGAATTGTTGGTCTTTATTTTCTTTTTTAAAATGGAATGAATAACAGTACTTCTGATTGTGACCATGATAAAATATTGATTATAGCCTCCCATCATAAGACTAAAAAGCTGAACAACATGTATAAAGACATGCTCTTCAGGCACTGGGCAATAGACAGTGCAAGGTTACAATGTCTGAGAGAAGGTAATAATATGAAGTAAGTTTCACATCTTTTTGCCTGGAAGACATTTCCAAGCCCCAAATGATGGCACAAGAAGGTGGAGTTCAAGTAGACAGCATCAATCCTGCTTGATAGAAGAAATAGAGATATTTCTGGAATTCAGGGCTGCCAAAATGTGTATGGTAGAGTGCCAGAAAGAAGTTACAAAGAAAGAGCCCCAGAAATCTTTCAGGGGTTCTCCTCAGCTCTTTGGTCAAATTCTAAACAGTGAATACGTGACCCAAGACTCTGAGGCTTAGCAAAAACAGTTCCCAGGGAGCTGAGAGTGAAACAGGATCCTGTTCACAGAGAGTGAAACAGGATCTTGGGGAGACACTGGAATTCTGATCCAGCTGGAGTGGAGAGGTCTTGGTGAACATCCCAGACATTCACATGAGGGTCTAGAAGGCTATGCTTTTGGAGTAAGGAAGATTTCCTAGGAATAAGGGCAAAATGGAAAAAGACACACCCTAACAAACCTAAAACCAAGCCTTGATATACATGATCAAGTTAATCCATCAGTAATTTAATTGCCTTCCAAAACAAAATTCAACACTCTTTAGAGGATAACATAATCTAAATTTTTACAATGTATAGTCACAATGTTCAACATATTAAATATTTACTAGACATGTGAAGAAGAAAATGTAACCAAAAATTAAGAGAAAAACTAGTCAACACAAGCAGACCCATAAAATACCTGAGTGTCCTACCATTAATTAAATTCTGACACTGTATACTGAGTTAGCATCTGAACACATAGGTTAAGGTCTCAGTCCCACAAGACTGCACCCACTTCAGACAGCAACTGAAGTAGTGGGATTCCTGGTTACCTGCATTCCTGTCTGGTTGGCTATGAATCAAGGATTCCACAATCCCCTCAAGTGAATTTGCCACAACAGATGACAGAAATTAGGGCAAACATGCTCACTGATTTACTATATAATAAAGGGTGTAAGTGAACAGCCCAATGAAGAGATACATAGGGCAAGATATGGAAGGGTCCCAAAAGCAGGATCTTCTGTCTCCATTGAGTTGAGATAAGCTACCACCCAGCACCTGGAAGCTCTATGTGGTTCAGATATTTTTATGGAAGCTTTGTCATGAAGGCACTACCAATCATTAACTCAATCTCTAGCCCCTTTCCAAGCTTCTCATCATGGTTTGGTATTCATGACCAGTCCCCATCCCAAAACTATCCAGGAGCCCACTAAGAATCACCTCATTAGAACAAAAAGGCTCCTATTACCTATGAAACTTTAAGGGATTTAGTTGCTCTCTGTCAGGAACTGAGAGCAGAGACCAAATATCTATTTCTTATTATGTCACAGTTGCATGTGCATGGGGGGAAAAAAAACCCAGAAAGTGTTGTTAGAGCAGGTATTTGGGGAGAGAAGAAGTTTACTAATTTTTTGTTTGTTTATTTAACTTTTCTATATTTTGTGACTTTTTAAAAAGATTTTATTTATTTATTTGACAGAGAGAGACACAGTGAGCAAAGGAACACAAGCAGGGGAAATGGGAGAGGGAGAAGCAGGCTTCCTGCTGAGCAGGGAGCCCAATGTGGGGCTTGATTCCAGGTCCCTGGGATCATGACCTGAGCCAAAGGCAGCCATTTAAGGACTGAGCCACCCAGGTGCCCCTATTTTATGATTTTTTTCCAAAGATTTTATTTATTTATTTGACAGAGATCACAAGTAGGCAGAGAGGCAGGCAGAGAGAGAGAGAGGAGGAAGCAGGCTCCCTGCTGAGCAGAGAGCCTGATGCAGGACTCGATCCCAGGACCCTGAGATCATGACCTGAGCTGAAGGCAGCGGCGTAACCCACTGAGCCACCCAGGCGCCCCTATTTTGTGACTTTTAATGACTTTTTATTTCAAAATGAAAAATTTTTTAGGTTTTAATTTTATTTATTTTTTAAAAAGATTTTATTTATTTATTTGACGGGAGGGGGAGAGAGAGAGATATCACAAGCAGGCAGAGAGAGGGGGAAGCAGGCTCCCTGCTGAGCAGAGAGCCCAATGTGGGGCTTGATCCTAGGACCCTGAGATCATGACCTGAGCTGAAGACAGAGGCTTAAACCTCTGAGCCACCCAGGTACCTCTAGGCTTTTGTTTTAATCTCCCACTGCTCATCACAACAAATGCACTCCTTAATCCCCATTACCTTTTTTACCCAGACCCCAACTTTCCCTCTGGTAACTATCATTTGTTCTCTATAGTTAAGAGTCTGTTTCTTAAAAAAAAAAAAAAAAAAAGAGTCTGTTTCTTGACAAGCCATAAGTGACTCTTAATCTCACAAAACAAACTGAGGGTTGCTAGGGGGAGGGGGTTGGGAGAAGGGGGTGGGGTTATGGACATTGGGGAGGGTATGTGCTATGGTGAGTGCTGTGAAGTGTGTAAACATGGTGATTCACAGACCTGTACCCCTGGGGATAAAAATATATGTTTATAAAAAATAAAAATTTTTTTAAAAAGAGTCTGTTTCTTGGTTTGTCTCTCTTTTTCTCCCTTTGCTTACTTGTTTTGTTTCTTAAATTCTACATATACATGAAATCATATGGTATTTTTCTTCCTCTGACTAACTTATTGCACTTAACATTATACTCTCTAGCTCCGTCTGTGTCATTGCAAATAGCAAGATTCATTCTTTTTTATTACTAAGTAATATTCCATTATATATCTATATATCTATATATATCTCACATCGTTTTTTAAGATTTTTTTAAAGTAATCTCTACATCCAAAGTGAGCTTGAACTCGTAACCCAAGATCAAGAGCCATTCTTCACTGACTGAGCCAGCCAGGCACCCCTCCTCATCTTCTTTATCCATTCATTAATTGATGGACGTCTGGGCTGCTTTGGTAATTTGGCTATTATAAATAATGCTGCTATAAACATAGGGGTGTATATATCTCTTTGAATTCGTGTTTTTGTATTCTTTGTATAAATACCCAGTAGTGCAATTATTGGATCATAAGATAGTTTCATTTTTTCTTAAAGATTTTATTTATTGATCTGACAGAGAGACAGTGAGAGAGGGAACACAAGCAGGGGGAGAGGGAGAGGGAGAAGCAAGTTTCCTGTTGAGCAGGAAGCCCAACACGGGGCTGGATCCCAGGACACTGGGATCATGACTTGAGTGGAAGGCAGAAGCTTAATGACTAAGCCACCCCGGTGCCCTGATAGTTCTATTTTTAACTTTAAAATAAAACCTAGATACTGTTTACACCATGATTACACCAGTTTGCATTCCCACCAACAAGAGGATGCTTTTTCCATCTTCACCAACACTTTTTTTTTCTGGTGTTTTTTATTTTAACCATTCTGACAGGTATAAGGTGATATCTCACGGTGTATTTGATTTGCATTTCCCTGATGATGAGTGATGATGAATATCTTTTCATGTATCTGCTGGCCATCTGTATGTCTTCAATGGAGAAATGTCTGTTTATGTCTTCTACCCATTTTTAATTGGATTATTTGTTTTTTGGGTGTTGAGCTGTATAAGTGCTTTACATATTTTTGATATGAAGCCTCTGCTGGTTATGTCATTTGCAGATATCTTCTCCCATACTCTGGGTTGCCTTTTAGTTGTATTTTGTGATTTTTATTATGATATTCATGTTTAGTTATATAATTTTATTTTTATTTCATTTTAAATATTTTATTTTTAAGTAATCTCTACACCCAATGTGGGGCTTGAACTCCCAACCCCGAAATTGAGTCACATGCTCTACTAAGCCAGCCAGGCACCCTTAGTTATGTAATTTTAATGTATTAAATATCATTTTTAAGAAACGTGAAGCCTTTCCTTGTGATCTAGCCAAGACTGACTATAGTTGGAAGAATCAGGAAGGCTTCCACGCATAAGCTGGGCTCTCTGCCTGGACACCCTCACCCTAAGTTTGCTCCCGCTGCCCCCTCCACATTCACACCCACCATCATCAGCTCCTATGAGTGAGCCCCCCCTTTTTCCCCTCTGAATCAGGTGCCCACTCTCCAGTGCTCTGGTTGACCTATCACCCAAGAGCCTGACATTGAGAAGTGATCAGTGGGTATGTGGTGAGTGAGTGAGTGAGTGAAGGAAGGAAGGAGGGGCTAATCCTGAAAGAGGTGACTTCCTATGACCTTTCCCCAACAGATGGAACCATTTCCCCTTTCAGCAGCCCCCTGGGAAGGGACCCCAGGGTAAGAGTTGGGGTGGATACAAAGCTCAGTGTTTTCTGCAGTGGGTCTGGGGGTGGTCCTGCTGCTGTGTGCAGCAAGGAGGTGGAAGTCTCAGGAAGTGCTCATCCCTGAAATCCCCCCAGGACCCCCCAGAACCCTAGAGCATCCTTGCCCCCAGACATGGCTCTGTGGTCCAGGAAGGCCCAGCTGATGGTGAAGGTGCACTGGGGCTAGTTTGTGACTGGCCATCTGGTCCAGCCCAAGGAGCTGACCTGGCGCCTGTGCTCCCAAGTCCCCCCGGGAGCTAAGGGAGACACGGTTGATGTGGGGGTGCTTAACTGTGGAAGCCAGCTGAGATGAAAGGGAAAGGTAAGGTGGGCTTTGGAGTTAGAAGCCAAAAACTCATCCTGGCCAGAGGCTGGAATGGCTTCCGACCGCCATCTGTGAACCAATTGAATAGGGTCTTCAGCTAGTCCCAGGATTCCTGGGTTCCGGTTGGAGTCCTCCCCTCATGGGCTCAATGGTTTGGACTGACCCTGCCCCTCCTCCAGCCTCACTTCCATAAGGGAAACCAGAACTGGGCCAGGGCTCTCAAGACCTTCCAGTTGGACCTCTGGCTTCCTCGCAGGCTGACAGGAAGTCAGACAGATGTGGCCTGGGCTCCCCTGCTTGCCTCTAGCTCTCCACCTGTGAGGTGGATGGGGCTAGGACAAGTGAGTGCTTACCTGTGGGTTTCTGACTCTCCTCTGCCCCAGGTAGGCCTGGAGAGCCTCACGCAATGCTCCACCTCACACCGCTCCCCCCTCCACCACCTCCCGCTCCCCCGCCCCCCCTGCCGTCCCAACTGCCCCCACCCCGGGGAACTGGCATTCTGTGACTTCTAGTTTTTCTTCAGGTGCTTCTTTTGATTTTTCAGATAGACTGTCATCTGCAAATACGAGGTTTTTTTTCTTTTCCAACATTTATGCTAGTGGTTTTCCCATGTTTTATTTATCTAGAATAGAGTTTCTTAACACCAGCACTATTGACATTTTTGGCTAGATAATTCTTCGTTATGGGGGATTGTCCTGAGCCATGCAGAATGTTTAGGAGGATCTCTGGCCTCTGTCTTCTGGGTCCCAGCAGCACCCCCTAGTGGTAACAACGAAAAATATCGCCAGACATTACCAAATATCCCTGAGAGGCAAAATCACCCCCAGCTGAGAACCACTGGCCTAAGCATCTAGAATAATGTTGGATCACAGTAATGCCGGCACATAACTGATCCAGACTTTAATGGGTCCCGTCTAGTATTGAAGTATATGAGTATTTCCTGTTCAGGGCTAGTATAGTTTCTCGAAGTTTAATCTGCAAAAAGTAAAAAGCATGACTGTCATACAAATAATGAAAGAATGAGTATGAGTGTTGAATATTTAATCATTGAAGGACTCAGGGGGGCGCCTGGGCGGCTCAATGGGTTAAAGCCTCTGTCTTCAGCTCTGGTCATGGTCTCAGGGTCCTGGGATGGAGCCCCGCATTGAACTCTCTGTTCAGCAGGGAGCCTGTTTCCCCCACCCCCCTGCCTGCCTCTCTGCCTGCTTGTGATCTCTCTCTGTCAAATAAATAAATAAAAATCTTTAAATAATAATAATTTTAAAAAGAAGGACTCAGTAAGATGTTAAGGCAAGTTCAAGTAACATTTTGAGAAGCATTGCTAGTGTACCCAATCAGAAAATCTGTTGATGTCTTACAGAGTGATAAAACTGTACTCTTTGGGATTTTCTCCTAGACAGAAATCTATAAATGATCACATTATAACTTTTCAGGTATGTTTTCCTACATTAGTGGTTTTTAAAGTATAGTCCTCAAAGTGGAAGCATCAGCATCACGTGGGAACTTGTGGAAACCGCACGTTTTTGTTTCCTATCCCAGGCTTATTTAATTAGAAACGTTGAGGGTGGGACACACCTCTGTCTCCCCAATCCCTCCTGGTGATTTTGACATACTGAAAAGTCAGAGAACCACTTCTCCAAAGAGTCAGTCTCTATTTATGAAACAAATCTGTAAGACAATGTTTCAGTATGACATTAAAAGGACACCCTTTTGCCTAACCAGGCAGATTTAAATACTTTGATGTTAAGTCTCATGTTTGGTCTTTTATTTTTCAAATACTCTGATCAACTTAAGGCAGCTTCCACCTATTCCCAATTTTTCTTTTTTCTCCTTTTGAATCAAAACTGGTTTTCCAAATCTTATCAACTGTGTTCTTCTTCAACCTATTAGTATAATGAAACAGAAGTTGAGCTGGTCTTATAATTCTTTTTTTTTTTTTTAAAGATTTTTTATTTTATTTATTTGAGAGAGAGAGAGACAGTGAGAGAGAGAATGAGCGAGGAGAAGGTCAGAGAGCGAAGCAGACTCCCCATGGAGCTGGGAGCCTGATGTGGGACTCGATCCTGGGACTCCAGGATCACGCCCTGAGCCGGAGGCAGTCGTTCAACCAACTGCGCCACCCAGCCGTCCCTGGTCTTATAATTCTTAAGATGAAGTTTTTCTTTGACATAGTGTAGTATTTTAACACATTGTTGACTTCAACATGCTGACATTTATGATTTTTAAAAAGCTTTTTATAAATGAGATTGATTTTGGCATGGATTGGGAAGCTTTCATCTTTTTCTATTTATGGAGCAGTTTAATTGCGATGGGTTCTGTCCTTTGAAAGCTTGAAAGGCTGCAACAATAAAACCAGCTGGGCCCGGTTTATGGGGGGGTGGGATGTGTAATCGAAAAGAGGAAGACTCAACTTCGCTCCACCACAGGCCGCATTATCCGCCCGTCAAAGGTTTAACCAATCGCTGTGCCCTGCCTGCCGGCTGCCCGCCCCTTCCCCCTCGGCTGGGAGGGGAGGGGGAGCCGCTCACCTTCTCCACGCCCCTATTGGCGGGGAGCTTCCCTAACTCAACCCCGCCTATTGGAGACGAATTGCAGAATCCCACCCCCACGCCTCAACACTATTGGAAGAAGCAGGGGAGCTCTTCACATCTCATTGGAGCACTCCACATATCCCGCCCCGTGCGGTCTCAGCCACAGGCCCAACAAGTCGGCTCCCGCCCTCGCCGGTCATCGCATTGGAAGGTAAGTAACCGATGTAGGGTAAAATGTCCGTAAGTGAGACAAGCTCCGCCTCCAACCACCCGATTGGAGATCTTGGCGCCGGTAGCAGCCTCCATTGGCCAGGACGCCCGTCTAGAAAGGACCTGACTCCGCCCCGCGCGAGGAGGCTGAACCTTAGCAGTCCTTTTGTGGAATGTTTACACTAGAGACTGAAGTGCAGAGAGTTCCAGGGCCCGAAACAGGAGGGGGCGCGGAGCTCAGCAAGCTGAGATCCGAAGCCCTGGGATTTGAAAGGGAGAGGCACCAGCACTACCACCGTGGAGGATCCCTTACAAGAAAAAAAAGAAAGAAAGAAAAAGGAAAAGAACCTCATTCTATCCAGTTCTCTCTACAATTTACATCTCCGCACTCTGCCTCCTTGTAAACACAAATATCCGGAGCAACCGGATCCGTACAGCTCCTATCAGTACGTACAGAATTGAGAGCTGAAGACCAAAGCCGAAAAATAGCCCCAGTGGTTGCCAGCGCGCTGCTAGGGGTGGCTGCACACTTCTAACACCAACAATCCCTAAACTTTTGAGTATGCAGTCCTAAGAGGGCGGAGATAACCAAAAAGAAGGCAGGGCCCTAACAGCCACCGCCCTGGCAAGCCTCCGGAAGGCGGAGCATGAGGTGTAAGGCGTTTGCGATCTCCCGGATAGATCTGGAGGCATACTCCGACTCGAACTGAATCAGAAAACCAAACAGGCCACAGTATAAATGAACCTTCACCCCACGCTTCATACAAAGAATAAAAATTCCACAGCTGATGACAAAAGAATAGAATGGCTGTTCACCTACTCCTTTGGCCAACAAGTGTTAATGGCTGTCCCTAAGCCTTCTCTGTGTAGGTTATAGTGCTTCAACCGCACAGAGACAAAGTGCTTGCAATGCCTAGGTTGCTTTTATTTATTCACCAAATGAAGCGGAGAACGGACGCTGGCCCAGCTTTGGGGGGCGCTCAAGGAGCGCCAGGAAAGGAGGGGGCGGGACTAGAATTTTCCCGCTCTCCGGCAAAAAGGCTACTCCCCCGAGAGCCCTGTCAGTCCCCAAGTGGCAGGCCCCAGGGAACCCGCTCCCAGGTCCTATCTTGTCCTCCCTCTGCAATCCACCAGAGACCGCAACGAAACCAGTGCTGGCAACAGGTGGGCCTGACTCCAAGGATGGCTTCCAGCCGCAAGGACAAGGCACTGAACTGTGAACTCCATGAGTAGCTAACTGATGAAAGACAAGCCCTGTCCAAAGACGGAGCTCTAAAAATAAGTCACACCAAGGAAAGCGACCCTCGAGTCAAACCTCTCCGAGGTTAGGAAGAAGCGACACTTATACAGAACTTATGGAGGGTACCTTTCACTCTGGGCCGTCCCCTGCTCCCTAGACTGGGTGCCACACGACGCTCCACCTGGACGTCAAGAACCACTTCGAATCCAAGCAGGATTGGGCCACCCCCGACTCCTCTGCCAGTAGGGGGTGAACCACCCCGGACCTTGCTTAAAGCACCCAGGCCAAGCTTAGGGTGCTCAGAGTTTTAGATAAAGCCACCTACGGACAAGCTGCCAGCGTCCGCGGCGCTCTCAAGTGAAATCCAGGGCGATCTCGTGGAAGTCAAGAGGCGCGGGAACGGCCAGGCCACAGGGTCAGAACTTTAGTAATTGGCCCGGAAGGCCAGATCCACCCCTCCTCCCCAACCGTGCAGAGCCCCTGGAGCCGAGGCCCCCGAAATCCACTCAAGCCGTTAACCCCTAACTTCATCGCAAAGCTACCAGATCTCGAGCCTTAGAGGAATCATTGTGTGCCTTTCAGCTCTCTTCGCCCCCCTACTCCCCCCCCCCCCGCCACGGACTCCAAACCCGGGACTTCCGGGCGGGAGGACAGTTCGAAGGAGCAAGGCGGGACTCACACATGTGCGGAGCGCGCACACAGGCTAGGGGAGGGGGCGGAGTACAAGGGGTGGACTTCCCCCTCCCAGCTCGCTCGGGCGGAGGGGGCGGACTATCCATCTCACCAACCAGGAGTGGGGGCGGGACCTTGCGCCTCACGTAAGCCGCAGGAATCCTCCCTCCGCTCTTCACGGAAAAAAATCCTAGCAACTTAAACTCCAGCCCGGCCTCCGATAGGCGGAGCTCGGGAGAATGTCATCCAGTCGAGAACCGAGAAGGAAAAAAGGGAGTCTCGCCCAGCCAGTGGAAGACAAGAGAAGGCGGGCCCTCTGGAGGAGCCCGAGGTGGGTGGAAGAGAGAGGGAAAGGCCCCGCCCCTCAGCTCCCCTCCGGGCGGGTTGCACAAGCGGCCTCTGGAGTAGATAGTAAACAGGCTAGGCCGAGGAGTGGAGGCAGGGGCAGCTCGGCGCTCCGTGGGCCGCGGCCCCGGCGCCTCCTCTCCCCGCGTCGCCCCACCCGACCCCGGCGGTTAGCGCCGGCGCCCCGCCTTCCAGCCCGCGGCCGCCATCCCGGCTGACAGGCGCGCCCCCCGCGCCCCTCCCCGCCCGCTGATGCATTTCCTTTTCCCGATTCCGAGCGTGGAGACTGTTTTCCCAGTTTCCGACCTTCACTGCCCCTTTCAGGCCACCCCCTCGTGGGCGCGCTCACACGCCCGCGCCCCCGCCCCCGCACCTTCAGCGGGCGAGCCGCACGGCCGGGGGAGGGGAAGGGAGCCGCCGCCGCCGCGGCGGCCCTGGGGTGGGCGGGGAAGGAGGCAGCTCCATGTTTGCAAGGGGATCAGCTGGGGCCGCGGGTCGAAGCCGCCACCGAGTTCCTGGAGGTTTTCCGCACCCCCGGGCCGAGTTCCGCGCGGGCTCGCGGCCTGGCGGGTTCCGGCGCCGAATGCCGGCTCTACTGCCACGGCCCGGGAGTTCGGAGAACACAGACCGGCGCTCCGCGGAGCCCGTGCCCAGGCGCGGGGGGCTCTTTCCGGTGCCCTCCCCCGCCGCCGGTCGCCCCTCCCGCAAGTCCGGCATTGCCCCCGCCCCCAGAGTCCATAACAACCGCGGCCCACGGCGCCCGCGCCTCTCGGATCGCGCCCACCGCCCCCTCCGCCAAGTTTGCGGACCGAAACAAAACCCTCCGGGCGGCTGCCGCCCTCGCCCAGCATGGTTAGCGGGGAAAGCTGCGGGCTCCGGCTCGCTCGCGAACTCCAGCTCTCAACCAACTCCGGGCGCCGCGGGCTCAGTGGGCCTGGCCCGCCGGGCTCAGGCCGCCGCCCCCTGCCGAGCCCGCGCGCCGCAGCCCGGGCTCGGTTCCAGTCGGCGTACGGAATATCCCCTATTTTCTTCTTTACAATGATTTTTTTAAAGGCATTCCAGGAGCGAGTGGGGGGGGAGGGAATCTCCCCCTGCCCGCCCCTTACCCAGTCCGCCTTCGAAACCTACCGAAACCGACTGCTCGGTGAAATAAACTAGGCAGCACGGCCGGCGCACAGGCGACCGGGCCGGCCGACCCCCTCCCCACGAATCCGGCCCGGCTTGGAAATACACACACTGGCGAGCGGGCGGCGCCAAGAGCTCTCCTTCCTGGCCTGCCCCGCGCCTCCCTCGGCCGCCGGACTCCGAGCCTCCCCTAGCTCCGTCCCGGGGCCCACGGCGCCCGCACCGTGGCGGACCGGCCAGAGCCACTGGCCGGCGAGCTAGCCCCCCAAACGCCCGAGATTGGGGAGACCAAATTAAAAGCAGCTGTTTAACATACCTTCCGAGCCAGGCGAGGAGTCCTGAATGGGGAGGAACGCCTCCCACGGGCCATTGGCTCCCCGGCGCTAGCGTCAGTCAGCCTGGGCCCGCCTCCTCCCCTCGCTCCACCTCTTCCCCTTCATTGAACGCTCCCTCCCTCCAAAAAACATTAAATAAATAAATAAATTAGACTCGCCGCGAGTGGGAAGCGCATCCGTGGCAGAGACCCCCATCTCTCCAGTCCCGCCCCCTCATTTCTTGAGATCCGTGGACTGGAAGGAGACCTGAGACTCAGAGATCCGCAGGGTGGACTCGGAGGAGGAGCCAGCGGGGCTACCCGGCCCCACTTCCTTCGCACTCACACCCCATTTGGAGCTGGTAGGGGAGGCTGGCGGCGACATCCTAGCGACTGGCTGGAACGGCCCGACTCCCCAGGCTGTGTAACCTAGTCCGGTCCGGCCCATTCTGTTAGGCGGCTACTTAAACGAGTGGTGTGAGCGGTTAAGTCCCGCGTTCAGGCAACCGGCGCTGGTCTGAGCACCTACCCTGGGTGAGGCGAACACATTCATACTGCACCTGCTTCTGAGTGCGAATACAGAGGCTGGATGAGATGCTCTCTCTGTACCCTGCAAGGGCTCCGGACCTACCCGAGTTGATGTTACAGCAAGAGCTAAGTAAGGTAAGGCAGAAATGTCTATATAAATAAACATAGACGCTCAGAGCAGGGAGATTCTTCCTAGCTGAGGAAAACTGGGAAAGTCTTCGTGGAGGAGATGGCTGGCACTCAAGGAGGGTCTTTATGCTTTCATCAGGCAGAAATGAAGGGGGTCAAGTCATTTTTAGCAAAGGGCACAAAGGGGCAAGTGGAAAATATTGGTAAGGACCTTCAAATGTGGATGTAGTAATGAAAATCAGGATTGGAGAGATGGAATCAAACAGCAGAAAACTTTAATACCTGGTTAAAATTCTTAGACTTGCACAACATAATGTGCTAGCAGCATTGTTGCAGGACTACAGGCTCAGAGCTGTGGTTTAAGATGCTCAACATCTCAGGAGCTGGATTGGTTCTGAGAGTGGTTGAGTGAGGAGTGCCTATAAGCAGCAAGGTGAGGCACAAAGGCTATTGTAATACTGGGTTTGTAGACTACAGACATACATCTTCTGGTGGGAGCCATAATACATGGTGGAACCAAGGGAAATTTTATTTTCTCTCTCCCAGCCACCCAATCCAGAAGGCCTTGCCTTCTGTATCTCTCAAGTCAAAAACTCTCAGATCCTTCCATGAATCATTTGCTGTGTTTGTCCTAACTTCCAACCAGAAGTTGAAAGAGGCTACCCTACATCTCTGTGTTCAACAGAGCTGAGCCTGGGGCCAGAGCACATGGAGTGAACAAGAAAGACCTGTGGATTGAGGCATCCAGAAAAGGAAGTTCATGTGGTCAATGTGGGATGTGCAGAATGTGAAAGGCTTTAGAGTCCTGTGGGCAGAGTGGGGCCTGATGCTAGTTAGGCTGTCCCAACAATTCAGATGAGATGTAATGAGCACTTGACCAGAGCAGTGGCAGTGGGAAGCAAAAAGAATTAAAAAGGAGAGATGTATTTGAGAGAGACTTAAGGGGCCTGGGTGACTAATTCAGTTTTGATGATGGAGGGAAAGGAGTCTGTGGTCTGGTATGTGAAGAGGTAGTAGAGTTTGAGGCTAGTGGTTGGGTAATCTGGGTTCTAGACATAGCCTGGCCAGTGACTGGTGATATATTTTTAGGCAAGTACTTCTTCCCCTGGGCCTGTTTCCCTCCTGTAAAAGGAAGGTGGAAATTGGAGTAGAAGGGTAGGCTCTAAGAACCCTTCCCTCACTCAGCATCTATAGGGAAGGGGATTATCTAATGGGGAGGGAACCATTAAGGAGAGAGGACAGGTTGTAAGAAATACTGATTTGGAAAGGACAGTGGATCATCTCATGTGAAATGGGGACTAGAATTTGGGAGGTAGCTTGATTGATGGAATCATTGAAGGAGAGGGTGTGGAGCAGGGACGACCAGGAGATGTGGACTATGTAGTTAGTGGGAAGCCCAGTACCTAGCAGGGCCACGGAGGTCAAGGTTCATTCTCAGACCAGGGGGCTCCCTAGGGTGAGAACCAAGTTTTTCTGATTCAATAGAAATTGCCTGATATCTGGAGGCCCATCTCAGATTTCTACTTTTTTTCCTAAGAGGTTCTGCCCTAGATGAAGGCATAACAGATACTGTGTGAATATCAGATGAGGCATAGTAGTAGACCAGAAAGAACATTAGTCTGGAAGTTGAATCCCATGTTCTTTTTTTTTTTTTTTCCCATGTTCTTACTTAGTCTCTTTTTATTATCCATGGACCATCCTCCTGTCCGGTACAAGAGTGTAACAGCAATCCTTGCCCTGTTATGAAGATCAGATGTGATGATTAAATGTGCTTTAATACACCTAGTAAAATTCTGAGCTTCTGTGAAGCCAAAGGCCCAAGCATTTGACTGTAAGCCATTTGACAGCAAGTGGTATACTGTGGAGGAAGTAATGGAACATTTGCACCTGGAGTAGTTGCTCCAGAGAACCAGATTTCGCTGATTTCTCTACCCCCCTGAAGTGCAACAGCCTGTGGCAGTCCCCGCCTGAACAGCGCTCCTACACGGAGCTCCTTGAGGATAGCCGCTCTACTTAATTCACCTCTGAGCACCCAGTGCCCATAGTAATCAGGCACAGGAGGCCCCTTGGAAGGGGTCCAGGGATTATTGTTTCTGATTCAGTACACTGATGACTACATAGGAGAAGGAGTCCCAGACTCTTTGGGAAAGTAATCATTTGTTTTGGTAACACTGACCCTCCAGCTGCATTGGTTACATCCACCCTACCCCTCCCCTACTCTGTCAGGACAAAACAGTGAATGGATACTGATGAGGGCCTGCCTTCGAGAAGTCACATTGGGAAGCCAGGTTCTGCCTCCTAGAAGGCCACTTCTGTGTGAGTTAGGGGTTATTATCCTAATTATAGTTGAGTAAACAGAGCAGTAGTGTGACTTGCTCAAGTCAAGCCTGTCTGGACCCAAAGCCTGAGCTTTGTCCACTCCCCCATGTGCTGTCTCTATACACACTAGGGCCCATGATCCAGTTGAAACTTGTAGAGAAAAACAGCCTCCCTCCTACCACCTTACCTTACCACCCTAATTCCAAGGGCAGTTTGTCCCCCAGATAGTTCCAAATGATTTCTGGTCCTTTCCAAAAAAATTATATTCCAAGAGGCAAGATATTTCTCCCAACCACATACATGCATGCGTCCTTACCTCACACCACCACTCAGAACTGCCACACCTAGGACACCCTGTCTCACAGGCATCGTGCATGTGCGTGTATGCACACCCTCATTCACAGAAAAGACTCATTTAGTTCTTTAGGGTGCTTATGGTAGGTGGTGATTAAGACATTTAGGGCCCGCACTTCAGTGACTCTGCCAAAAAGCTGTCAATGCCAGTACCCTGCTGACAGAACCCCTGCCAGCTGTAGAGGACCGTTGCCAGTGTGGGAATACCCAGGTGAGGGGCATTTGAGGCTTGCTCTCCACTCCCCATCCAGACCTCCCTATAGGTTCAAGGGGAAAAGCTCAAACTATTGGTCAGAATCCCAGTTTAGTCACCTCCTAGCTGGATGTCATTTGCAAGTTATCTTCTCAATTTCCTTTGTCTATAAACTAAGAATAAGAATACCTACTTCAGTGGGCTGTTGTGAGATGAAAAATAAAGTGTGCCTGCGGTGCTTGGCTAGCTCAGACTGTGGAGCATGGGGCGCTTGATCCTGGGATTGTGAGTTCAAGCCTTGTATCAGGCATAGAGAGTACTTAAAAAAAAAAAAAAAAAAGTATGCCTAGCATTTAGGCAGGGCTTCACAGACCTTCTTCTCCTTCATCTCCTCACCATCCCCTCTCATCCTGGCCTTTTATACCCAAATTCCCTCGTTTTGCAGTCTGAGAAAAGAGCCCACGACTGGCCTAAAAGACCCCGCAGTGGGATTCTACTGTGTGAAAACCATTTCTCTGGCCAACAACTGCCTTAGTTTGTACTACTCCATATTTCTAATTTCTGGGTGGTTTGGAGGCTTGGAATTTTTTAGTGGGTTTCAAGATTGCTACTTACAGCCATGAAATGTCTTCCCTTCACTGAGCATTAATAAAAAATAAGTAGAACATTATGTTCCCTAGTTTACCTGGCTTTACATTTTCAAAAAAAAAATTTTTTATTTTTTTGGTATGTCAGTTGTTTGGTGACTTTTTTTTTTTTTTTGGTAAAGCAGCAGGTTCCCTTGTCTGCTTGCAACCTTACTCAGAGTCCTAATATGGAAGAGATAAACGTGGCCCTTGCTGTGGTTGGAGACAGCCCAAGCACTGCAGTCTCCACTCTTTCACCTCCCATTCATACCACCTCCCTTTCAGCCCCTGCCCCGCGAGACCACGAGTGAACCTACATTTCCAAATCCTGTTCATTCATCCTAACTGCTCCCTTCCACTGACCAGGCTGGAAGACTACAACCTGGCCATGTCCTCTGTTACTTGTCTATTAATCAGAATTGTTCACAGGCTTTTTATCCTCTCCTTAACACTGGTAACTCCAAATGTCTCTCTTCTCTTCTTGCTCTCCTCCTTCTGTTCTCACCCACTTCCAAGACCTCCAGCTTTTATCTAAACTAAGTCCTCAGGTGACATCTCCAGCCTAGTATCTGTCCTGAACGTCAGACTCCATACTCACTGGCTGCTGCCATAGAATAAGTTATTCATTCATGGTCAGCGAAGCAAAGGAGACCCCACGGGATGAAATGACTGACCTAAGCTCAGTTGAGCATGGGGCCAATTTTGAGGCTTTAGACAACTACATTAGCTTAGAGAAGTAGCCAGCTTCTGACGCCGGGGGAGGGGTGGAAGGAAGTGAACCTGGAGTTGGAAGGGGCACTGTGCCTGTTTTGACTACCTTCTAATTACATCTCACTATCTTTCTTTTCTACTTTTTTTCATCTCCATCTGAGTCCTAACAACCATGAGGGACATATTACCCTGAACAGGTGAAAAAGGATCATTGCTCCCAACCTCCATTCAACACTTCTAGCTAGGATTCTGGTGTAGCTAGCATGTCCACCTTGGCCTTGGCTGGAAAAAATATGGGTGCTTAAGACTGCAGTATGCCAGTGTAACTTAAAGAGAAGTTGAATCACTGTTGTACACCTGCAACTAATGGAACATCATCATGTGTCTGCTATACTCAATGAAAAAAAAAAAGGCTGCAACATGCCAGACTTAGCTTATAAATAGATTTTTATAAAAGTGATGGTAAGTGGTGGAGGGAGAATAAACAGGTTTCTGAGAGTGCTGTCCTTCCTTTTGTAGTGAAGACCCAGTCTCCTCTGTGGTCAGTTAAGAGTAACAATCCACAACACTTGATATTTACAACTGTTTTGATGGTAACTATAGGGCAGATACCACCCCCCCCCAAGAGAAAATCTGTTTCCCACCCTAGTGGGAGCTTTTAGTTCCTGCCCTTGTTAAGAGAACGGTGGTCTGTGGGTAGTGACCAAGGACTAAGGCAAATGTAAGAACCTCAGCAGGGAATTCTGGGACCTTGGTTGGTTCATTCCTTGACTCTGACTCACCCTGTCAGCTCCACATGGAGTAGCACAGAAACCTTCAAGGCCTAGGCCTTGGCCTGGGGACTAACTGCTTTCCAAGTTGTGGGCCAAGAGGGATGGGACCTAAGACAATACAGGGAAGGGGCAGCAGCTTGAAAGAAGAGACTTTGAAAACAAGCTTAAAACTAGGGATTGGGTGGCTCAGTTGGTTAAGCGGCTGCCTTCAGCTCGGGTCATGGTCCCAGCGTCGTGGGATCGAGTCCCACATCGGGCTCCTTGCTCGGCAGGGAGCCTGCTTCTCCCTCTGCCTCTAGCCTACCACTCTGTCTGCCTGTGCTTGCGCTCTGTATCTCTCTCTCTCTAACAAATAAATTAAAATCTTTAAAAAAACAAAAAACAAAAAAAAAAACCTAGGGATTGGGAGTCAGAGCTGACCCCACCAGAGAAGGGCCTGATGGTTCCTCTATAGGAACTCACACTGTCCATCAAAGAACTAGCCCCTTAAAGAGTTGGAAGGCCTATGGTAGTATCATCTAATGCAGCTGCTTCTTTTACAAAAAGGAAGCTAGGAGTTGGCTTGGGTTGAGTGGTGAGACCTCAAAACTACTTAAGAGCTCAGTCACTCTAGGAAGGCTTTCTTCCTGTCCCACTTCCCCCAGGTCTCTGATCTGTGAGTTTCTGTGTGCATGTCTGCTTCAAGAGTCTCATCTCTCTCAAGCTACAAAGCTAAATAGTCCAGTCTCCCAAGAACTGGCCCCAATCTGTCATTTACCTGCATATGTGGTGACATGGAGATTGACAATGGTAGGCCTCCTAAGCTGAGGGTGTCAGGACACACTACTGCAGGAGTCCCATCCTAGCTGACAGGGACAGGCACGATGAAGGGACCAATGCTAGAGACAATAAGTTAGATGAAAAAAAAATAGCACTCAAATGGGAAAAAGCCTGAGTTGGCCCACAGTGCTCTTCCCTGCCCCCCTGCCCAAACACTTTTTCTTTATCTTATGTTCTCAGCTGTATAGTCCACCATTTGATAGTGGATTCTCTTGCTTTGTTCACCAACCTCCTGTGTGAGAGCCTTGACTTCCTGAACAGATCTAGGCTCTTTCTTTGTCTTCCCCTTTCTTTCCCTCTTCAAACACCTAGCTCAGGTAGGCTCACATTTTGAGAAGTCACTCTTCACAACGGTAAAAGCTACAAGTAAACTATGGCAGTAGGGGAAAGCTATTGATCCCTTGCTCTTAGATTTAGGAAACATCAGTTTGCTAACCTTCCTTAGAGTCAGGAACACAGACTAAGACAGTGTTTCTGGCCTGGCTCATCCTGTCACTCAACCACCTACCAGGCAGTACCCAGGAATCTGCGCTTTTATGGAGCTCTTACAAGTCATAACCTCACCAATCCTCAAATGTGCAACTCAAGTATAACTTCTGAATTTGCAGAACACTTTGGTTACAGCCTCTTCAAACAAAAGACAGTTCAAGGCCAACTCCTCCAGATCTCTTATCATTAATCTCATTTCCTCCACATTTTCCCAAACCCCTCTAATTTCTCAGATTTCGCTGTTCACCTCTTATGCTTGCTTGCTCCCAAAAGAACATACTCATCCAGGGAAAGGGTTGGCTTAATCTTCTGTTCTACACTTCGGCTCTTGATTAAAGTAAAAAGCTTGAAAAATCTGTTGGGAGATCAGGAGATGGATCCTTAGAGGAAATCTAGTATAAGAGTTAACAACAGGTGGTTTCAAATCAGATGACTGGGGTTCTTGATTGGTTAATTTTCCTGTACCTCAGTTTTGTTTGTTTTATCAATACCTACCTCAAAAAATTGTTCTGAGGGTGGTGAGTAGTATCTAGAAAGCACTTTGAACGGTTTGTGGAACAGAATTAAGGACCCAGTAGACGTTAGCTATCACTTTTATTTAAAAACACCCCAATATTTGCACACTCTCCAGGCCAGAACTGCCCCAACTGGGCAGGCTGTCACTGGTCAACAGGGAGTAGCTACATGGCATGGGGCATGGTGCTACATGGACAAAACTTCTGGTTCCATTCTGAGAGAGAGATGCAAATGAATGACTCAAGATCTTCCCACAAAGACCAGTGTACCCCTATGTATGGTGTTTCCTACAAGAATGATCCCTTTGGTACTCTGCAGACCTCAGGATCCTACACCAGGAGGTCCTACCTGGGAGTACCAGTCACCAACTCTGTCACCCTATATGCAGCATGGGCTCAGGATCAACTACCTGGAATTTAGGAACAGCTCATACTCTGAAAGGAGAGCTAAAAAAAATTCCCTCTGGTTTCCAAGGACAAAACACTACCCTGACCTTTGAAAGAGAGCAACACAGTGAAGAGGCCAACAGCAAACCAACCTGAGCTCCAGTTCTACAGCAAATCACTATAATCTTCCAAACCTTACCTTCCACATCTATATAGAAATACAAGGGAGTGAACATACGAATCTCACTCAATTATTTTCAGGTTTGAATGAGGTAATGGGGGGAAAAGCACCAAGCACAGAGACTGGCACCCAGCAAGCCCTCAACTGGTGGTTTCCTTTGCCTGCCCAGAGCTAGGGCTGTGGTCTATGGATAAAGCAAATGGCTCTTAGAACTGAAAGTCTCAGATACCTAGGTCCCTCCCTGCCTCCCCAACCCTCCCAGATCAGCTCTTGGACCCCCTTCTCACCTTCCCGGCCCAGAATGCTACTAAACTGATGAAGCTAAAAGGGTTTGATCATGTTGGTATATTTATATGTAAATACAAAACTGTATCACTATAAGATATTGATATGAACATTTACAATTATTTTCTGAATCTGACTCAGTCCATTGATGTTAAATACAAAATGAAAAGATTGTAAAAATAAGAATATATACATTCAAAGAGCTTATTATTACAGTATAAAATTATTGAGGTCTGATCAGCTGCCAACCTCATTTGGGATAGAAGGTTTAGGGGTTCCTGGGATTTTCTTGGGAATGTGGAACACTGGGGACTCTTGATTCCATCCCTGACACATCAGGCTGGGCAGGCTAGGAGCAGACAGGGACAGGATGGGTGAATAGGGGGCAAACAGTGATTGCAGGCAACTGCCCTAGCCAACCAGGGGTTAAGCATTATATTGACACAGAGCCCACCCAGCCTAAGCTCCAGGTTAGGCTGCTAGGCAGGAGGAGATGGGCATTTAAGTGGACAGGGTCAAGTTACATAAGAAAAGGAACTTTCTAGCAGAATAAATAGGGGCCCCAGTTCATTCTCCTAAGGAGGGATTCTCATAGTAGTTTTCTCTCTCTCTCACACCTGGGCTCCCTCTCCTTTCTTCTAAGACTTCGTACCAATTGCTCTTGGCTCTGACTGCTCATCTTTACTTCCAGACCCCAAGCTCCAAGGGACAGAAAGAGTGAAGAGGGGTCTGGAGTCACAGTGGAGGTCTAGTCCTCAAATTGGCAAAGGAAACAGAGTAAAATCATTAGATAAGGGTAATTCATGCTGAGTTAAACCAGTGTCACCACAAATCAGAATTCTCAGCTCCAATATCCTGGAAAGAGATAAGTCATTATGTAAGAATGAGGGCGTGTGGCAGGAGCATGAGGGGTGAATGTATGTGTGTGTCCTCTTCACCACTCTGGCGTCTGACAAGAGACATGATCCCCAGCCCCAGCTCGTTCAGGATAAACAGTAGGGTCCAAGAAGCAAAGAGTCCTGAACTGCAACACGGAGCCCCAGGAAAGTCTACAAAGGAGTATCTCTGTGTATATGTATTTATAGAATACGACCATATTATCACATACAATATATATTATATACACACATACATATGGACCCATACACATAAGTGCGTGCGCACACGCACATACACACACACATACACACAGAATGACAGAAAAGACTGGAATACACGCCCTATGTATAAACGTGCTTGGCACTCGGGACGTTCTCTAGAGTATGTAACTTGGTCAAGCTCTCTAGGAAGGAAGGTGGATGCTCACCAAACCTCCCCATCAAATCCTAGCAAAGGGAAGGAATGGGAAAGAGACCTTGAGAAGGGGAACGGCACTGGGAAAGGGGGGAGGGAGTTTCCTTCCCCACTTACCTCGGGGCCCCTGGCAAAAACCAATAGCCACAATTTGGTTTTAATAAGGCACAGTTCGATAGCAGGTGCTGGGAATTAAGAACACATTGCTGCTGGACCCTTCTAGTGGCAATTTCACCACAACTATCTAGCCAAAGGGAAAGGCTGCCTTGCGTGCACGAGTGCGCCAGGAGACACGAGGAAGAGGTTGGTCCATTGCTTCAGCATAACTGATGGCAACCTATAGGCTCAGCGGTGTCCAGGGTAGTTTAAGGAAGGCTGGCCAGCACGTAGGAGGATCATGGGACAGTTACTGACCCTCCATGGCCAGAAGGTTGTGACTGGAGGGCACCATGCCCTCCCTCTCTGCAAACTCCAGGATTGCCTTGTAGCAAAAATAGTACTGCTCAGGGGTCTGGATGCTGAAGGCCCTCTGGGTCCTCATGCGGGACACCGTCTGGAACACGTTAAGGGTGCCAAGCTCCTCCAGCTGTGCCAGGCAGATGTCCAGTGAGCAGAAGGTACCTGAAGGAAGGAAAGAAGTGGTCATAACTGGTCTGTCTCTCCTGTCTATCCTTCCCTCTACCAAATGACCCAGACAGGCTGGATGAATGAATTCAAGGGCAAGGTGCCTCATGGTACATAGCCAGGTGGCCTTAGACCTGAAAGGATTCAAGGAGGGGGTAACTTTGGAGTGTTGGGAGTCCAGAGGAATGAGAAGTCTCTTGACTCAAGACAGTACTGCAGGTAATAGGAAGAGAAGGTGGGAAGGTGACATAGTAGAACTACCTGCCTCAATCTTAGACAAGACAGAATGACAGCATTCCTACACCTGGGCCCTAATTTTTCAGAGACTCCACAACTCTTCCACAAAGACCTAACAGAAACCTATTCTTTCTGATTTCTCCTAAAGTAACCTCTGAGCTACAAAGACCAGCAATCCCTGCAATGCACATCCCTTAAGGTAAAAGCTGCTAACTAGCTCTGGAATGACAGCACAGCTCCAGGGTGGGGATCTCTTTAAGGAGGGGGAGGAGAAGGAAGTAATAGCCCAGCTGAGCTCTCTGGAACATCCAGGTGACAGTGATGGGGCCAGAAAATAATCATGCTGATGGGATGTGTAAAGCATCAAGCCCTAGTGGCCCTGGCCTCTGAAGTATATATTTTGGCTAGCACAGCTGGTGCCGGGGATACCAAAATGACATTAAAGAGGAATTTTTCATGGTAGTTCACTACTGATAGATCAAATTCTCACAAATTAGCATCTAAGAGCTTTGCTATTTCTCTCCCATCTTTACTACCCCTGGATGCTCTGTAAGCTGCCATGTCATCAGGTATATTACCTGTCCTGCCTATGCCTGCGCTGCAGTGGACGACAATGGGTGGCTCAGGGCACTGCCCTTTGGAGCGCGCTCCCATGCTGCTGACAGCCAGCCTCTGCTGCTTCCTGACTACTCTCAAGAAGTCGATGAGAGAAGCTGCCGAGGAAGGGACACCATAATCTGGCCAGCTCAGGAACTGAAAGTGGGTCACCTGGCGTTTCTGCCGCTCCTTGGATGAGAAAAGAAGCAAAAGTTAATGAGGTCATTTCAGCTTACCCCTGACTACATTTGGCTTTTCTAGTTTCCCAATTCCCTGGTATCCTCACCAAGGTTCCTGCCTACCACCCTCAACTTTCTCCACAGTTGCTTTTCCACAAGCCTAAAGGAAAGGTTAACTGTCTGAACAGGACAGAACTCCCTATGTAGGACCCAGATTTCTTTAAAGTTTTGTTCCTAAGTAATGCCACTGTTGTGCTGAGACAACATGGATATATTGGCTCTGAGTTGAATATCCATATCCTGTTCCCAGGAAAATGAAATTAACTTATAAGCTGCCTGGATTTCTGCCTATTCCCTCTGGAAATTGCATTTACCATAAAAGTTCTCCCCCAGCTTAAAAACCGTGAGAAAATAGAAACTGGGATTTACCTCTATGTTGTGAATTTCTAGCGTTGTTTTTTTGTAATGGTTCATGTTCTCCACGCCTAGATTGGTCACCGTGAGGAAGCCAAATTTGATCCGAGAGTCTCTTTCTAATGGCCAGTACTGGCCACACTTTCTCCTGCCACCCTCCTCAAACCTGAAGACAACACAGAGCAAGGTAAGCCTTCCATCCTTCCTTTCCACAGCAGAAAGCTATGATCTGCTGTACCCCGAAGAGCAATGTCATCTCTTGCGTAGCTTCTAACTTACACCTTTGCTTCTTGGCAGAAAACGTGGGAAACCTTCATTCTAAACAGAGGTAGCAACAGCTAACGTTCTTGCATATACTCATTTAGCAGACATTTATTGGGTGCCTGTTTTACCATTTGGTGCCTTTCCTGATACCTCTTGCTACTCCTCATATATCCAGGATAAATACTGGGTGGACCAAAAAAGAGAGCAGAGAAAATACGGTAAGCCAGATGAAACTCCCTGCCCTGTATCTCAGCCACTGTTCATTCTCTTCCCCAATAGGGGCACTTGGCTGAGAGAAGTGGGAAAGGCCCAGCTCCTAGGTTTATGTGAAGGCCTAAAATCCACCTCACTACCCTTTAAAAAAAAAAAAAATTTTTTTTAAAGATTTTTATTTATTTTTTTGACAGAGATTACAGCAGGCAGAGGCAGGCAGAGAGGGAGGGGGAAACAGACCCCCCGCTGAACAGAGAGCACGATGAAGGGCTTGATCCCAGGACCCTGGGATCATGACCTGAGTCAAAGGCAGAGGCTTTAACCTACTGAGCCACCCAGGCGCCCCCTCACTGCCCTGTAGTGGCTCGAATGCTCCAAGGTGGAACTTCTTGTACTACCACCTCTCTGAAGCAAAGGTGGTTATGACTGTGCCATGAGAAAGAAACTGAGCAAACATTTTCATTAACATTTTTCTCCTCATCTGAAATAGGTTCTAATTATCATAATGATAATGATGATACTAATGAATTTGTAATTCCTCAAGTTTTGGCAGATATGTAGACCAAAATTTCAAAAGGATTCCTTTCATCAAGAGCTTCCTGCCTGGCCAACTATGTTTCATCTCTCTTTTTACAATTCTTTTACAGGTGGAAATACGAATGAGCAGAAAAACTGCCAAAAGTAGTAGGGAAGGAGAAAATAAAGGGGAACTGGTAATTTAGAAGTCAGGAAGACTGCTGCCCTTTGGAAGTAGGGAGCAGGTTAAAAGTGAATTGCCCCACGTTTGCTGACACTTCCTTTAGTGGATAAGGCCAGGACCTCAGAATAGCCTATAACTGGCACAGGGTCACCAGAGCCAGGGATTAAAATTTTGAAAAGTTAGATCAAAACTGTGACAAGTTAGATCTATCAATTCCCACCATACGCTGGCTTTGTTAATTCTGGGTCAACTAAGACAAAGCTAAAACATCTCAAGATCTTTGCCATGGCTTTCCTAATCCTCATTGTTCTATGAGCTAAACTCCCCTCTTGAATCTCCGATGTTTGGGAACAGGGTGGAGGCAGAATGCAGAGGGAGTAAAGGGGAAGAACTCACCGGGTGGTCATGACGATCACCAGGACTTTTTGCTCCCATACCATGAGCCAGAAATCACGATAGGTATTCTCCAAAGGGCCTGGAATGGAAGGATAAGACAAGGAACATTACCCTGGAAGCCCTTCTTTCCTTCTCAGGAATTTCTGGGTTTTTTTCTTTTTCTTTTGTTTTTGTTTTTTTTTCCAAAGATTTATCTTATTTATTTTATTTTTTATTTTATTTTTTTTTAAGATTTTATTTATTTATTTGACAGACAGAGATCACAAGTAGGCAGAGAGGCAGTCAGAGAGAGGAGGAAGCAGGCTCCCCGCTGAGCAGAGAGCCCGAAATGGGGCTCGATCCCAGGACCCTGGGATCATGACCAGAGCCAAAGGCAGAGGCCTCAATCCACTGAGCCACCCAGGCGCCCCCATCTTATTTATTTTATAGAGGGAGAGAATGCATGGGGGAGGGGCAGGAGAGGGAGAGAGAAATTTTTTTTTTAAAAGATTTTATTTATTTGACAGAGAGAGAGATCACAAGTAGGCAGAGAGGCAGGAGGCGGGCGGGGGGGGGCGGTGAGGGGAAGCAGGCTCCGTGCGGAGCAGAGAGCCCAACGTGGGGCTCGATCCCAGGACCCTGGGATCATGACCTGAGCCAAAGGCGAGGCTTTAACCCACTGAGCCACCCCAGGCACCCCATGGGTTTTTTATTTTTAAAGATATTTATTCATTTATCTGAAAGACAGAGATCACAAGTAGGCAGAGAGGCAGGCAGAGACAGAGGGGGAAGCAGGCTCCCTGCTGAGCAGAGAGCCTGAAGTGAGGCTTGATCCCAGGACCCTGAGATCATGATCTGAGCCAAAGGCAGAGGCTTAACCCACAGAGCCACTCAGGTGCCCCAGGAATTGCTGAGTTTTTTCCCTCAACTAATAACTCCAAAGCACAGACGCTGCCTTCCCTGCTCTTCTTGGAGCATCCCTGCTATTCAGGGTGGTCCATGAACCACCAGCACCAGCACTGTATGAGAGAGTATTAGAAATTAGAAATCTGTGGGCTCCTGGGTGGCTCAGCGGGTTAAAGCCTCTGCCTTCGGCTTGGGTCATGATCTCAGGGTTCTGGGATCAAGTCCCACATCGGGCTCTCTGCTCAGGGAGCCTGCTTCCTCCTCTCTCTCTCTGCCTGCCGCTCTGCCTACTTGTGACCTCTGTCAAATAAGGAAATAAAATCTTTTTTTGAAAGAAAGAAAGAAATGTGCAATCTGCATTTTAACAAGATCCCAAGTAAAGTTGTAGGTTAAGTTACAGTTTGAGAAATACTGTTATGTACCTTCCCAAGAGTCTTACCATCAGGGCTTGAACTGGCACATACACACAGACAGTGTCAACTGTGTACACGCCTCTAGCTGTTTCCATCTCCCTAAAGCCTTATCATCATCAGTAGCCTACTGAACCAATCCCCTTCCATGTCCTGTCATGGGTCTCCTTAGGCCCAACATGCTTGCGAATCAATCTCTTTCTTCAAAATTAGTCTTCTCTCTCTCCTTTCCCATCTCTGTTTAAAAAAGTATTGGCATTCTTAAATCACTCAGTCTTAAAAAGTTGCAGTCAACTCTGACTTCCCATTTCCTTTATCTTCCAGAAGCAGTCACTAAGTTCTAGAGACTTTTTTTGTCTTTGGATTCCTTTTGGCTTTTATCATGCCCTCTCGACCCAACTTCAAAGCCACAAGGACCACACATCATCTTTTGTCTGAGTTACTGTAGTACTGTTTTGGTTTATTGTTCTGAATAGGACTCCTCTTCCAGTCTATTCTGGATACCCCTGCCAGCTGAATCTTTCTAAAAATTTGCTTCATCACAGGGGTGCCTGGGTGGCTCAGTTGGTTAAGCATTGACTCTCAGTTTTGGCTCTGGTCATGATCTCAAGGTTGTGAGGTCAAGCCCCCTTTCTAATACTCAGTGTAGAGACTGCTTAAGAGTCTCTCTCTTCCTGGAGTGCCTGGGTGGCTCAGTGGGCTAAAGCCTCTGCCTTCCACTCAGGTTGTGATCCTAGGGTCCTGGGATCAAGCCCCACATCAGGCTCTCTGCTCAGCGGGGAGCGTGCCTCCCCCTCTCTCTCTGCTGACTTGTGATCTCTGTCTGTCCAATAAATAAAATCTTAAAAAAAAAAAAAAAAAGTCTCTCTTTTCCTCTTCTGTCCCTTCCCTGTTCTGTCTCTCTCTCGCTCAAAAATAAATAAATAAATAAATAAAAACAAATTAAAAAATAAAAAACTTGCTTCATCACAACATAGACAGCTCTTGATGACACAGCTGGATCCCAACAGCTGAACCAAGGGAGCCTGGGTAGCTCAGTAGGTTGAACCTCTGCCTTCAGCTCAGGTCATGATCTCAGGGTCCTGGGATCAAGCCCCGCATCCAGCTCTCTGCACAGCGGGGAGCCTGCTTCCCCCACCCCAACCCCTGCCTCTCTGCCTGCCTCTCTGCTGACTTGTGATCTCCCTTTGTCAAATAAATAAATAAAATCTTAAAACAAAACCCCCCAGCTTAACCATTTAATGTATGGGTCTTATATGAATCACTTTAGTTTGTAAGAAAAATTTCATCTCAGCGAACATGGTGCCGAGGGTAATAGCCACATTGTCGAGTTCTCCTTTTAGAGTTAGAACCGTCACAGGGCTGGGCACTCAGGGGAAACTCTGAACATACTTGTGGGCCACCAACTCCCTTTAAATCAAGGAAGTAACAACTTGGGATAATTCCCTGTACTTTCCCAGTCCTTCTTCCTCCTCTGCTTTCAGAGAAGAAGGGCAGTATCAAGGGTTGATTTTGTCCTGGAAGTCTGCTGGTTTTACTACCATTTTTGCTAAAGCCTTTTAGTAGCATTAATATTTTATCACACTAGAATTCCCTCTTGGCAGAAATGAACACTGCCAAAAGCATGTGAGGTTTTGGAAGCAAGCTAAATGTCTACCAAGAGAGGGCTGTTAAATTACGGCATATCCACGGTTGAAGTAGTTCATAAAGGTGATGTTGTAAGATCTATTATTTTTGCTCTGGAAAGGTATTCACAAGATACCATCAAATGAAATTTTGTTCACTTGTTACCTTTTTAGGTAACAAGTAGATAGAATCCATCTTGTTAGATATTTTATATGTCTACATCTGTTTGTACAGAAAACAGTTTGGGGGCACCTGGGTGGTTCAGTGGGTTAAAGCCTCTGCCTTCGGCTCAGGTCATGATCTCACAGTCCTGGGATGGAGCCCCTGCATTGGGCTCTGTGCTCAGCAGGGAGCCTGCTTCCCCTCCTCTCTCTATGCCTGCCTCTCTGGCTACTTGTGATCTCTGCCTATCAAATAAATACATAAAAAAAGAAAGAAAGAGAGAAAGGGAGGGAGGGAGGGAGGGAGGAAGGAAGGAAGGAAGGAAGGAGGAAAACGGTTTGGAAGGAGACGCTATAGAATGTTAACATTATCTCTGGGTCTCAGGATTATGAGTGAATTTCATCTCTATCTTTTAAATTTTCTACAATGCACTTACATTACCATAGTATGCATGTGAAGAAGATAGTGAGAATTCCCTTTCCATATCACTGATCCCGGCCTTGTCCACATCCTACTGTCCTGCACCACAGTAGCACTCCTATGCTTTATTTTCCACCTTCAAATCACTGGCAAAAATGCTGTTGCCAATTAGAGCACCTAACAACCCAGATCCCACTCAGACTCGGGCTTGGCAAAGAAGGGTCATAATTTCTTCCAAGGCACAAGAGAGATTTAGAAGAGAATGCTGCACTTCCCAGATTACTCTTTAACAGTCAACCTTTCTAAAGAACTCAAGTCAGTGGTTTATGCTGACATGGGCACAACAATCCTTTGGCTTGGCTTACAAGGACTTCTGAATCAGACATACTCTCAAATCCTGGCTCTGCCACTTACTAGCGGTGTGATCCAAGATCGCCTAACCTCTTTGGGTTTGTTCATGGGTTAATAAATCCTCTTTGCAGAGTCTGTAATAATTAGATGAAGCTTATAAGCCTGATATATAATAGATACTCTCAATAGATAACAGATATTATTAGTAGAAATGTATTATAAGAATCAAAATACTGAATATAGCCAAGAAAGTTAGCCAAGGAAATCAAATTAGCCTTTTCCACATCACAGGACCTCATCTTCCAGTCCTAAGAGAGTACTGATGCTGTCTAAAGGTGATCTGTGCTTGATTCAAAATGTCTCTCTCGGGGCGCCTGGGTGGCTCAGTGGGTTCAAGTCTCTGCCTTCGGTTCAGGTCATGATCCTGGGGTCCTGATCAAGCCCCACATCAGGCTCTCTGCTCAGTGGGGAGCCTGCTTCCCCCTCTCTGCCTGCCTCTTTGCCTATTTGTGATCTCTGTCTGTCAAATAAATAAAATAAAATCTTTAAAAAAAAATGTCTCTCTCATACTCTTAGGGGAGTTTCTTCGGGATAGGGCCTTCAAAGCCACCCTAAAGAATCCAATTCCTGCAACTCCAAGTGGTAGCTTTGCCTTCTAAACTTGGAGGAAGACGCATTCTGGGGTACCCTTGAGCCAATCCTTATCCACCATAAGCCCAATCTGCCAAAGCCATCCTCCTCAACAAAGCCCCTACTCTCAGGCAGATCGTATCATGTTGTATATGCCAAGAATTTTTCCTGGTAATTCTAATTTCTTCTTAGGGTCTTGAAAGGACTCCTTTTGGAGGGAGTGGTCCCTCCTAGGGGGGGAAATATAAGCCTGTAACCATCAGACCAATTAATAATATATCAAATTTGAAAAATTTGAAACCCATGAAAAACTGGAAGAATACTACAATGTACTCATAAATTCTTGAGCTTTAAAGCTATGATTTTTGGGGCGCCTGGGTGGCTCCGTGGGTTGAGGCCTCTGCCTTCGGCTCGGGTCATGATCCTGGGGTCCTGGGATCGAGTCCTGCGTCGGGCTCTCTGCTCGGCAGGGAGCCTGCTTCCTCCCCTCTCTCTCTGCCTCCCTCTCTGCCTGCTTGTGGTCTCTCTCTGTCAAATAAATAAAATCTTTAAAAAAAAAAAAAAAAAGCTATGACTTTTAGCTATCATTACAAGATTACAAGAGAAATATCTCTCTCTATATATATATAAATACACATACTTTTTATTTTGTAACTATTTAAAAATTAGTTCCAGAAATTATGACCTTTTATTCCTAAATACTTGGGCACATATTTAGAAGAACAAGGACTTTCTCCTAGAGAACAATACCATTGTCACACTGAACCAATTAAACACTGATACAGTAATATTATCTAACATATAGTCTCCATTTATCCCAAGTTTGTCCTTAATAGTCTTCTTCTCTAAACTGAAGTTCCAACAATGGGTATATACCTTTGGTTATCATGTCTCTTTAGTCTCCTTTAATCTAATTTTATATGTAAATTTATATTTATATATAAATAATATATATAAATATATATATATTATATATATATATAAATTTATATATATAAAACAGTTCCCTGCTTTTGTTTTTCATGGCTTTAACTTTGAAGAGTCTAAGCCAGTTTTCTTTTTTTTTTTTTAAGATTTTATTTATTTATTTGACAGAGAGAGATCACAAGAGGCAGGCAGAGAGAGAGGAGGAAGCAGGCTCCCTGCTGAGCAGAGAGCCCGATGCGGGACTCGATCCCAGGACCCTGAGATCATGACCTGAGCCAAAGGCAGCGGCTTAACCCACTGAGCCACCCAGGCGCCCCTAAGCCAGTTTTCTAATAGTATGTCCCACCATCCCATCTGGATTTGTCTGGTTTACTTTTCACGATTCAGACTTCAACACTGGCCACAAACAATAAAGGTTATGTTGTATAGTTCTCACTATATCACAACAGAGGTATAATATCTACCTATTATTGGTGATACTAAGTTTTATCACTTGCTAAGGAGGTATCTGGCAGATCTTTTGCAGGTCATGCTCTGCAATGGCCAAAGCCTCTTATGTCCTCCTGTGTTGTGATCTCTCCCACCCTCTTTGAAGACAACTTGGTATTCTCCTTCAGATGGCTGAGGCCAGGCCAGGTTAGGAGGATTTGGGGCCTACAGAAGCATTTGTAGAAACTCTGTCTGAAATCTTCACTGTTAGACCTAGTATAGACTATCCATGTCAGAAGACTTCTGGATGCTCTCTGATTTACAACAAGCAAAAGTCACTTAGGACAGCAACACCCTTTCACAAACAGGACTCAATCTCTGAGAATTCCCACTGCCACTCCTGGCCTCCTATTGGACATAAAGAACATTTCACAGGCCAGTAAGTTCTGATGTCCCAGTCCCATAGGTTGGCAATGCATAATCCTAAAACTTGTAGTAGTGTTGTATGCTCAAATCTCTAGTTTATCTCTATGCAGTGAGTTTCCAGGCATATCTGGTACAGAAACTCTATACCCCTCCTCTGCCTTCCTCAATAACCCCCAATCATTATGAAAGGCCGGGATCTAGTGGCCACAACATCACCTCAAGTTACCATAGCCTTCAAAAGGTATGCAATCATCAGGTACAAGAAATCATAGGTAGATGACATAAAACCAACTTGTAAAGAGCATCCTAACTTACCTTGCGTACCAATGTAAGCATTCTTCTGCTTGTAGCCATCCATGAAACTGGCATTGATGTAATCTGTCTAATGATAAAAAGGAAATATCATTGCAGCTGTGTGAAATACACCATTTGGGTGGGAAAAATGATGTACAAGGTAAATAAAACCCAAGGTGTAGATATTCTCTTCCTGTCAGGAAGACAGTGAGGAGCAAAAGGATCAATTCAAAACTTTGCTTCTACAGGGATGCCTGGGTGGCTCAGTCGTTAAGCCTCTGCCTTTGGCTCAGGTCATGATCTCAGGGTCCTGGGATCGAGTCCTGCATCCGGCTATCTGCTTGGCAGGGAGCCTGCTTCCTCCTCTCTCTCTTTCTCTCCCTGCCTCTCTCTGTCTACTTGTGATCTCTGTCAAATAAATAAATTCTTAAAACACACACACACACACACAAAACTGAAAAGTCAAAAACATGAGGAGATACCACTTCATACCCATTAGGATGGTTACAGGTACAAGATGGATAATAACAAATGTTGACAAAGATGTGTAAAAACTAGTACCCTCATATATCCCTAGCGGGAATGTAAAATGGTCCAGTCATGTTGGAAAACAGTCTGGCAATTCCTCAAAAGGTTAAACACAGAGTTACCATATGACCCAGCAATTTAACTCCTGAGGGAAATGAAAATACATGTCCACGGGAAAACTTGCACACAGATATTCATAGCAGCATTATTCATAATAGCCGAAAATGGAAACAACTCAAATGGTATTCACTTGATGAATGGAGAAATAAAGGTGACTAGCCATATAAAAGAGTATTTTTTAGCAATAAAACAGAGTGAAGCACTGACACATGCTACAACATGGACGAACCTTGAAAACATGCTAAGTGAAAGAAGCCAGACACAAAGGCTACATATTGTATGATTCCATTCATATGAAACGTCCAAAATAGGCAAATCCATAGAGACAGAAAGCACACAGACTGGGAGAAAATGGGGTTTGACTGCCAAGGGTATGAAGTTCCTTTTTCAGGTGATAAAAATTTTATAAAGTTGACTGTGGTAGTGAATATATTAAAAAAGAACTGAACTAGGGGCACCTGGGTGGCTCAGTCGATTAAGTGTCCAACTCTTGCTTTCAGCTCAGGTCATGATCTCACAGTCAAGAAATGAGCCCCACTGGGGGCTCCATGCTCAGGAGGGGGTCTATGGGAGAGTCTCTCCCTCTGCTCCTCCCCCCACTTGCAAGCAACTGTGCTCTCTAAATAAATAAATAATCTATCTTTTAAAAAAGGACAAAAACCAAACTACTGAATAATATACCTTTTTTTAATAAAGATTTTATTTATTTATTTGACACAGAGAGAGAGATCACAAGCAGACAGAGAGGCAGGCGGAGAGAGAGAGGGGGAAGCAGGCTCCCTGCTGAGCAGAGAGCCTGATGTGGGACTCGATCCCAGGACCCTGAGATCATGACCTGAGCTGAAGGCAGAGGCTTAACCCACTGAGCCACCCAGGTGCCCCAATATACTTTTTTTTTTAAAAATATTTTATTTATTTATTAGAGAGAGAGAGAACATGTGTGTACTTGAATAGGGTGAGAGGCAGAGGAAAAAGGAGAGAAAAAATCCCAAGAAGAAACACCCAAACCCCTCCGCCAAGTGCAAACCCAGACGTGGGGCTCAATCCAAGAACCCTGAGATCATGACTTGAGCTGAAATCAGGAGTTGGATGCTCAACCAACTAAGCCACCCAGGTGCCCCTATATACTTTAAATGCGCAAATTGTATGGTATGTGAATTACATCTCAATAAAGCTGTTATTTACCAAAAAAGGAGTCCATTAAGATTTGCAGCATTGGTTCAAAACCAAAAGGGAGGCAAGCCAAGCACCTTGAGCAGGAACATCCTGTCTATGCTGTCACACACAAAAGGCAAAGTGTGACTGGAGAAGGAAGAAAGCTCTACCTCATATCTAGCACCATCAACAGCATTGGCCAAACTCCCAGGCTCCTTTACTACCTGAACTGACACAAAGCAACAGCCAGACAGATTTAGAGAAGCCTCAGTGAACAGATCTTGACTCACTGTCTTCTGGGAGACTTGTCTCATCTAGTGTCCTCAGTCTTAATTCAACATCATTAGCTATCAGGAAATTAAATAGGATTTTAACTTTTATTATTTTTATTATACCTTCTCACAAGATTTCTGCCAACACTCTTGCTGATAATCCAAGCTGATAGAAGAGAACCACAGATGCAGCCACAGTATCAAGTCACAGTATAACTAGTTGAGAGTATCTAAAAGGTACTATGAATAGCAGACCATGTGGAGGGGCATAGGAGGACAAAGACAAAGTTTCACTGTCAAACTAGAGAAAATTCATAGTCCACTCCACTCTAGGAAGTCAGAGTAACTCCCTAAACCTGTCACCTTCTCTCCACTGAGTTCCATCACTTGGGGAAGGCAGTCTGAATTGTCAGTATCCACAGCCACCCTCAGAAGGCTTCTCCACGTCATGGTCAAACCCACATTACTTGGATATGTGTCTGTTAGCCAGTCAGTCTACCAACTTATCCTATCACTAGTTATTTATTTATTTTTAAAGATTTTTATTATTTATTTGACAGACAGCGAGAGAGGGAACACAAGCAAAGGGAATGGAAGAGGGAGAAGCAGACTCTCCACTGAGCAGGGAACCCCAAGTGGGGCTTGATCCCGGGACCCTGGGATCATGACCTGAGCTGAAGGCAGATGCTTAAGGACTGAGCCACCCAGGTTCCCCTATTACTAATTATTTAGGCAAGAGTTTCTTGCTTTCTCCTTCCACAGCAGTCGATACTGACCTCATACTACTAGTGTTCTACTGACTAAGACATCTTCACTGAGCTAAGGAACCACCTGCAGCAGACCCAGCAAGCTAAAAGCCTCAATCACTCCCAACCAGGCTGCGTATCCAGGGCCCACGATAGTCCGCCCAGGCTATCTTCGGCTCAGCCTGGCACATTCAAGTGCTATACCCTGTAGGACCCAGGCAAGAAGGCACAGAAAAATACAAAGGATTTACCTGGTACAAGCCAGTCGATACTATTCTGTAAGTAATGTATAAGTTGTTACTCTTGGAGCTACCTTCACGCTTTGAAAAGAAATATCACTACTTTAATGGAGACTTACTATTTCTTTACAACCAAGGATACAAGCTTTCAGTATCCTCGTCTTTGAAAGCACTGGGAATTAAAATCAGCCATTTCAGAAGAATTATCAGAAATTAAAACTGAGGGCGCCTGGGTGGCTCAGTGGGTTAAGCCGCTGCCTTCGGCTCAGGTCATGATCTCAGGGTCCTGGGATCGAGTCCCGCATCGGGCTCTCTGCTCAGCAGGGAGCCTGCTTCCCTCTCTCTCTCTCTGCCTGCCTCTCCATCTACTTGTGATTTCTCTCTGTCAAATAAATAAATAAAATCTTTAAAAAAAAAAAAAAAAAGAAATTAAAACCGGAAATGCCCTCAGACATAAAGCATAGACTAGGGGGAAAACTGAAATAGCAGAGAATCAAACCAAGTACTCTATGTTATGGGCTACGTTCAATAGAAACTGTGACTAATAGCTTTATAATTCCAGAAGCAAATCTGGTGACCAATTCAATAATAAATCTGAATCCACCATTTATTGTAGAAATAAAGCTTCTGCCAATGTTTGCAGTAATGAAAGGAGTTTAATTCAAGTGATGACCTTTAGATTAATCATAGGGTGACTGGAACAGTCTGGTGGTATACTGGGATTCACTAATTCCTTCAGAAATAATTTACTGAAGGCCTGATATGTACTGTTCTAGGTACTGGAGACACAGCAGTCAAGAAGACAGATAAATACCGCTATCTGACTCCAGAGTCCCAACTCAACCATTATACTCCACTCATTCAGAGTATATATTTGATGATCTCAGTAATAGTCATGAATTTGCCCTAAGCTGTCCAGACACTGAGCTAATGCTCCTGCAGGAAAACCCTTTCGTAAGGGTCCTGGGCAAGGCTATGAATTCAGTTTACACATGATCTTAGCCAAAAGGCCAAGAAGCAATTGAATTCAGTTTATATCCTGGAAACATAGGGTCAAAAGGGTTAAAACCATGATCCTAGGGTCCCAATCCACGTATCATATATACCCAAATACTAGGCAATAAATTTCCCAAAAATTATCCCCCAGAAAAAAAGAGACGGGATGTAACAAGCTCCTATAGTGTGTGGCCATGTTAAAGGGGCACTATTTAAATTCCTTTACTTTGAACAATGGCCTCAATCAATGCTGTTTTTTTGATGCATATGGAGGGCACCAGACAGAACTGGCATATCCAAAGGAAAAAGAAGAAATGTAACACATACTTGGTTGCTGACCTCAAAATTCTAAGTGTTGGATGTTGCTGTGAAGAGGACTTTAAAAAACAGTAAGTGAATAATCATGCTACAGAAAATACATGGGATACAGGATGGATGGAAGGATAAATTGTGTTAATGTTATGCTAATAGACTTTCCTTGTTTAGGATAAATTTTTCAGTAACAATACCATATACTTAAAGAAGTAAAAACTGTGTGCTCTGGAAAACTGTTAGATTGACTCAGGAAGTGGCTCAAATGAGGACAAAGACATTGATGTTAAAGGTGCATGTGAGGAGTTTCACTAAATATATATACTAGTATAAACATATGTGATTTTTAATATGAACAGATATGATCAAATTAGTATATTAAATAATATAATCACTTGACCATTTCAACTCTATCCCTAGATACTTACGCGTACACTAGTTGTCCAAAATTATTTTTAGATCTTCTAGGTGGAAAAATCATAGGTCACTTTAATTAGAGTTGCCCTGTATTGATACATATACATTCACTAATACGGTGGACAACAGGACTATAATTTTACAACTAGGAGTGAAAGGAGAAATAACTGACATTTATCAAGCACCTATGATATACCAGACCTTGCGCTATCAGCATTTACATAAATTTTTCCATTTAATTTCCACTTAGTCATGAGAGATGGACTTACAGGGACTTGCTTATGGTAACAGACTAACTCATACATAGCAAAGTTAAAACTCCAACCTGATCTCTCTGGTGTAGAGTTCATGTTCTTTCTACTATGGCATTAGTAAGCTTCACTTTGGAAAATTTCCCTCAGTGCTCCTGAAAAGATAGCACTTATCTGTGTACCTGAGTATGACCACTTCGTTTGGTCAATTTCACTCTAGTTTGGTCCAGGCAGGGTACATCCCCATAGCGGTTCTTCTCTAGGTTTCCTGGAGACCTGAAGAAAATGAAACAGACAAACTAAAACAAAGACAGAAAAGGCAGAAGGAGTGTATATGTGTACATAAAAAGTCCAGCGACGCAAAGGTGGGTGACTGTTACCATTGGTGTTGAAGACATGGAGCAATGATCTAATCTATCCATATTCTGTATCATTTAACTTTTTTTTTTTTAAGATTTTCCTTATTTATTTGACAGAGAAAGTGACAGGGAGAGAGGGAACACAAGCAGTGGGAGTGGGAGAGGGAGAAGCAGTGAGCAGGGAGCCTGATGCTGGGCTCTGGGATCATGACCTGAGCCAAAGGCAGATGCTTAATGACTGAGCCACCCAGGTGCCCCTCATTTAACATTTTTAATATGTATGTATTCCTGGGCAAATAAAGATATTTTCATTTGAAAGAGAAAATGAGGGGTGCCTGGGTGGCTCAGTAGGTTGGGCCTCTGCCTTAGGGTCCTGGGATTGAGCCCTGAGTCTGGCTCCTTGCTCGGTGGGGAGTCTGCTTCCCCTTTCTGTCTCTCTGCCTACTTGTGATCTCTGTGTGCCAAATAAATAAGTAAAATCTTAAAAAAAAAAAAAAAAAAAAAGAGAGAAAGAGAAAATGAGAGGGAGATAGGGGTATAGACAGCACCAAAAACAAATCTGGCTGCTAAGAAACCTAAGTTCCAGTTTAATATGGTAGGTTGACAGCATATGTTTGACTCCACTTCATCTAGTAAAATCACAATAAAGGCACTAATCAGTACAAACCCCAAAATGATGGCAGAGACATTCACAAACAAAGAGTGAAATCCATTTGGCAGAGAGAAAACAGATGGAGGAATATTGGCTGCCTTGGTCAAATGCAGAAAACTAAGACCCACAGAGGTATCTACAGAGAGACACAATGACTCACTCTCACCACTCCCACATCCTGGAAAGCAAGGTGAGACACAGGGTTAAAAACAGAGGAATAAATGAAAATCTGAATGATAGTGAGAATTCCCTGCCCTGTCCTCTCCTGTCCTATACTTGTATCAAGCTTGGACCCTCCCAAGCAAGAAAGTAGAGAATTCCTCTCTGGAGAAAGTGAATAGCCCTATATGAAAGAATTCTGTCACTTGGAGTACATCAACAACAAGCTAGCTGATCATTTAAATTTGCAGATCACTCACACAAAGAGCATTTCCAAACAGCTTTTAAGGACCCCACCCATAATGTAAGTTAACAGCCAGAGACCTCCAGATAATTACAGAAAGCTCCAACACAAAAAAAGAGACCAATCAAACACATAGTAAGGAAATAGCACAGGAGAGAGTCAGTAAGAAAAAGTACTAAAAGACTATAATTAAGGGTGCCTGGGTGGCTCAGTGGGTTGGGCCTCTGTCTTTGGCTCAGGTCATGAGCTCAGGGTCCTAGGATCGAGTCCCGCGTCGGGCTCTCTGCTTGGTAGGGAGCCTGCTTCCTCTGCCTACTTATGATTTCGCTCTGTCAAATAAATAAATAAAATATTTAAAAAAAAATAAAAAATAAAAAAATAAAAGACTATAATTAATACCCTCAGAGAGAAAAAGGTACTATATCTATGAAATAAGAACAGGATGCTGGGGCACCTGGGTGGCTCAGTGGGTTAAGCCGCTGCCTTCGGCTCAGGTCATGATCCCAGGGTCCTGGGATCGATCCCCGCATCGGGCTCTCTGCTCCGCAGCGAGCCTGCTTCCGCCTGCCTCTCTGCCTGCTTGTGATCTCTGTCTGTCAAATAAATAAAATCTTTAAAAAAAAAAAAAAAAAGAACAGGATGCTATAAGAAAGGAACAGAGAAGAAAAGCTCTTGGAAAATAAGTATGCTATCCAAAGTAAAAACTTTAATAAAAGAGATGGAAAAGAAAGCTGAAGAAATTTTCCAGAGTAAAACGAAAAGTCAAAGTGATGAAAAATGTGAGAAAAAAATTAAAAAAATAAGACAATCATTCTAGAGCAGGAGTCAGCAACTACAGCCTGGCCAACCTGTTTTTGTAAGTACGAGTTTTACTGAAACACAACTAAGCCTGTCAGTTTAGTATTGTCCATGACTTCTTTTACGCTATAATGGCAGAGTTGATTATACTTGCAATAAAGATTGCAAAGGTGGGCGCCTGGGTGGCTCAGTGGGTTAAGCCTCTGCCTTTGGCTCAGGTCATGATCTCAGAATCCTGGGATCAAGCCCCACATCAGGCTCCCTGCTTGGTGGGGAGTCTGCTTCTCCCTCTCCCTCTGTGCTCTCTCTCTCTCTTAAATACATACATAAAATCTTTTTAAAAAGTTAGGTAATTAACTCTAGAAGAAACAAAAAATTGAATTAATAAAACTTAATTTTATTTTATAGAAGCCGCCCATCTGTTCTGTAGTGGAAAAATTTACATAGTCATAATAATGTAAACAGTGACTACTGATTTAATTAAAAATATGAAATTATTTTATTGGGAAAACAGTCAAAAGTGAACCGGAGACAAGGTATAAGAACCAAATGCCTACCTAACATAAAAATCAATGAAGAGTATTACAAGCATTTTATTTAGAATCACAGAAGAAATATCAAAAGAAACAGCTATTAAGAAAGAGTTGAAAATGGATACCTGGAGGAACCAAGAGTAAGGCAGAGGACTGTCATTAATTTTATCATTCCTATTCTTCGGTACTATTTTGTTTTGGGGGGGGGGAGTATATATATTGATGAAGCAAAAAATTACTAAAATATAAATATTATCTAATATAAAATAATATTCTATTATTCATAGCTACCAACAAATATGTAACAGAATAAACAAAATAGTCTGGAAGGAAAAGGCACCATATTCATAGTAGTTGTAGCTTCTGGCGAACAGGGGAGAACTGAGGGTGAGGATTGGAAGGCATTTACAACGAATTCTTTCTTTTCTATAACAAAGAAAGATGGAGTAAATATGACAAAATATTAAAAATTGTCAGTATTAATTCTGGTGACAGGAACATAGTTGTTTATCATGTTATACTCTGTACTTTTCCATATTTTAAAAAATTCCCTCTTCCCACACAAATAAGTCCAACTGATATTTTACAAAATCCCAAGAACAATTCAATGGAGGAAGGATTTTTTCAGCAAATGGTGCTGGAGCAACTGGGTATCTACAAGCACGCGAAAGTGCATGTGCGCATACACACACACAACATCAACATCAACCTAAATCTTACACCTTATACAAAAATTAATTCAAACAGATCACAGACTTAAATAAATGTGAAATATAACACTATAAAATGTTTAGGAAAAAAAAGGAGAAAATCTTTGGGATTTAGAGTTAGGTGTTCTTAGATTTGGCATCAAGAGTGTGATCCATACAAAGGAACCCTGATTAAAGGATTTCATCAGAATAAAACTTGTGCTTCACCAGGGACTTTGTTAAGAGGATAAAGACAAGCTACAGACAAAAAACAAAACAAAACAAAACAAACCCACAAACCATGTATCCAACCAAGAACCCATATCTAGACTATATTTAAAAACTCAAATCTCAATAGTTTAATAAAAAGTCCAAATTGAGGGGAGCCTGGGTGGCTCAGTCATTGGGTGTCTGCCTTCGGCTCAGGTCACAATCCCGGGGTCCTGGGATCAAGCCCCACATCGGGCTCCCTGATCAGCAGGAAGCCTGCTTCTCTCTCTCCCATTCCCCTTGCTTGTGCTCCCTCTTTTGCTGTGTGTCTCTCTCTTGTTAAATAAATAAAATCTTTACAAAAAAAAACAACGGGAAAAAAGCATGACATTTTGCGAAGAGGATATACAGATGGTAAATAAGCACATGAAACATGCTTGATATCATTAACTATTACGGAAATGTAAATTATACCAACCTATTACACACCTATTATGACAACTAAAATAAAAAATGGTGGTCTCATCAAACTAAACATCTAATTACCATATACCCATCACACCCTTGGACATTTATCCCAGAGCAATGCAAACATATGTTCATACAAAACCTAGATACAATCATTCATAGCAGCTTTACTTGTAGGTGCCAGAAACTCTAAATAACCTAGATGTCCTTTAACAGGTGAACAGTTAAACAAACCATTTATACCATGGAGTAGTACTTGGCAATAAAAAGGATAAACTATTGATACATGAAACAACAACTTGGGTGAATCTCCAAGGAATTATACGGAGGGAAAAAGGCCAATCCTAAAAGGTTACATATGGTATGATTCTACTTATATAAGAACATTCTTAGGGGCGCCTGGGTGGCTCAGTGTGTTAAAGCCTCTGCCTTCGGCTCAGGTCATGATCCCAGGGTCCTGGGATCGAGCCCCGCATCGGGTTCTCTGCTCAGCGGGGAGGCTGCTTCCTTCTCTCTCTGCCTATTTGTAATCTCTGCCTGTCAAATAAATAAATAAAATCTTTAAAAAAAAAAAAGAACATTCTTGAAATGAAAAAACTATAGTAACAGAGACCAGATTAGTGGTTGTAAGGGTTAGGGATGGGAAGGGGTGGGACTGAGGTATGTGATGATGTAATTTGTCTGTATCTTGACTGTGGTTATAGATATACAAACAAACACGTGGGCTAAAAATCACCCGGAACTAAATACACACACACACTCTAAAACTGGGGAAATCTGAATAAGACTGGTGGATAATAATAGCAAAATCCTAGTTGTGATACTACATGATCCTATATTTATAAAAGACACCATGGGGAAAACTCTGGTAAGGGTACATGTGATCTCTCTGTATTATTTCTTACAACTTCATGGGAATCTACAATTATAATAAAGATAAATTTTAAAATATCATTTTCAAAACATGGTATAGGGGAGAAGAAAAAAGAGAAAGAAAGTTTCGTGGTCCATGGGCATCCTGACAACAATGAGTACTCTGATATCTACTTCATAATCCAGAAGTCCAAAGGAGAAATAGTTTGTTCTGTATAAGCAGTTTTACTGGAACTTAGTATAAGACAGAGACCTCGAGCTAATTTGGATTCTGGGCTCTAGCTCCTGAAGTGGGAGACTCATTCATTCAACAAGGGACAAGACTAGCAAGTCTTTCCATAGGACTGAAAAGTATTCTCTGTCTATAACATGATGGCCGGTTTGGATGATGCCAAGAGGACAATCCAAACCTGATTTTTTAATGGAGGGAAGGGGGGAAATAGTAGAAATGACATCTCAAGGACTTCACAGCAGAAGCCCCCAGAACAAAGTTAGGAATCCCCAAGACAAGTATGCATCCTCTTGGAGCAGCTCAGTACTCCTCTCAGCTCCATAATACTTCCCTGATTCAAAAGTAGAGGGGGAAGAACTGGTTGGGACAAAGACTGGATGCATATCGAGGCTGTGAACTGGTAAGAAAGAAATAGCTGTGTGGGAGAAAAGGATACTCTGTTCCACTTTGATATATGCTCTGCTTTCTTGCTTTTTTTTTTCTTCCCTTTGCATTTTGCTCTATTGACTTTCTTCTCAACTGTTTCTTCTCTCTTCTCTTATCCGTTTCCTAACTCATTCTTTTCCCTCTTTCCTTTGTCTAAGCCTCTCTCCCTGCATCTTCTTTACAGTACACTGACCAAGCTGGACAGGAATTACAAGGGGGAAGAGGTATTCACAGAATCAAGGATTCTTAAAACATTTAAGCTACACAAGCAGGTTGATATCAGAGTTGAACATCATATATTACATACAGGAAAACTGGGGTGCAGCCAAGGGAAATAACCTGCATAAACCACAGAAGGGATTTTGGGCTATGCTGGAACTTGAGCCTGGGACAGTTTCCCTAGTTTTCAACACAGAAACAGAAATTTCTGCAGCAGCCGGGGACAACAGAGTAAAATGAGAGCAGTTAAGAGAAATGATCTATGCCCTATGGCCAACAATAGTTACCAAGTAATTATGAACCAGTTATAAACTAGCCAGGTAGTTATGTAGATAGATAGATACAAGGAAAATCCCAAAAGGCCAAATTCCTAAGAGTTAATTCTTTTCTCTTACTGACTGTAGATTATTTTAAATGCACCAGAACCCCTCCTAAGAAAGTAATGTTAAACTATAAATGCTCTAGAAAGAAACTGCCCAAATAAAAGGACCAGAGATCACAATGAAAACAGGAATTGAGAGCCTACATTTTTGAACCTACATTTTTATTGTTTCCCCCAAACAAGTGCATTTCAGAAAAATATCTTTAAATGCCTCCATTATTACATGGTTCTCCGGATGGTACTAAAGACCTCCAGAAATTCAGAATATAGGGTATTGGCATCAGGCACCAGAGTAGGAGGTGCCTGTTTCTGGATGAGAGAACCACCATCTGAGTAAGAGTCATGCTCCTAACACAAGCAAGAGCCTCTGTTAAGGAAATGAGATGTGGATGGAGCTGCTGCCAACACGCACCAGTAGCATGTTGGTAACCCACTGTCAGTCCAAACCTTTCTTACTTACATAGAACAGTGGAAAGTCCCAACAGGGTTCTCACGGCGAATGTCTTCATACTCCTCATATATCCCTCGCTTTTGCCTGGTGCTAACATAGTCCAGTAGCTCTTGGATGGTCATGGCATGGGGGCCTGGAACATGTACTGAGTCCCAGTCTAAGGCAGGAGGGAGGGAAAACAGGATGATCTCATCGAAGGGGTCTGGGTGGCCGTTCATCTGGGGCAGAAACTGGAAATTCCAAGACGCGAGGTCAATTTTGACGTACCCACCCAGGTTTTCTGGAAGGCACTCCCTGGGCAGGTGCTGGGTGACCTCAGATGTCTTTAATATCTGAATCTGCAAAGCCAGGAAGAACCATGTGAGTATGGACAGGAAAAAAAAGACATAGACAGTGAAGATAAAGAACAAATGTGTTTATATTAGGTTTGAAGAATAGGATGAGATTTGCTTGAAATACATGGTATACTTGTAAAAGAAGTAGACTACATTTCATCTGCCTGGGATTAAAGTCCTATAACTTCCCCAAAGGTCTGACTTCCCAGAATGTATATCAAATACACTCCTGTAATTTGCCCCTGCATTTTTTAAGATTTTATTTTTAAGTAATCTCTATACCCAACATGGGGCTCAAACTCACAACCCCAAGATCAAGAGTCATGCACTCTACTGACTAAGCCAGGCAGGTGTCCTGGGAGCCCTTTTATATACCTCAAAAGGAAAGTACACTGAACAAAGCCTTTATACTACTAACAATGCTTCCTAGTGACATCTCATGCAGGTATTTGCCTTTTTGATTATTAAGAATGCACAGGTAGTGATTTTTTTTGGTCAACCCCATAGTAAGGTAACCAACTCTAAGTCTAGCGCTTTACTCACAAACAGTTCAGTACGGATGTTCTCAAAGGTAGTTTTCTATGAAAATAACACTAGACCCAGACACAGGGTAGCCCAGGAAAAACTGCCAGAAAAGTAATCCTAATTCTGCTCTCTGCTTAGACACAACCTTACTGAACAAAACTGGCCTAGTTGACATAAAGTTTGTGTGAAATGGGAATGCTTGTCACTCTTGCTGTTGTCTCTTCTTAGAATGCCCTCTTTTCCTCCTTGCCCTCTTCATGGACAAGCTACAAAGCTCACCTCTTCTGTGAAGCCCTCCCTGACTGCTCAACACAATATTCTCAACTCTGTGTCTACCTCATGTCTACCTGTGTGTTCCCTATCAGGAACATGAGCTCTCTACAGGTAAACGAAGTCTCCCTCCATTTTTTATTCCCAGGGCCCAGAACCTGGACTGTAAAGGTGCTCATATATTTTAAGTTTATATACACATTAATACTTACATATAACAAGTGCAAGAATTTGCCTGAGGAGTCCTATCAAAGAGTACCTTGGAAAAGATGTCTCCTACTCTCAGTCACTAGGTCCCTAAGTATTTCCACAAAGCCAAACGTCTTCAGTTTCCCCTCTCCAACACAAGTCTCCCCCACTATAAAGATCCACATTGTTGTTGATATAATCTCATAATTCTATACAAAAATCTCTAATAATATTTCATAACAACTATAATCAGATTACATCAATGTTTCATATGCCCTTTCTTTCAAGGGTGAGAAATGAATGAATGAATAAAACCAAAACCTTTCAGTCCTGGAACACTCAGGAGATAGTAACAGAATTAAGATCATTTTAGACAACACCTTTTTTTTTTTTTAGACAACATTTTTGAAGTTAGGAAGCAACAAGGTATTTTAAGAGAAAAATGCCAGGAATGGAAATAGACATATAAAGAATTATAGTGAGAGATTCTCCTCCACCACACTGGTGGTCAAACGACAGATTAGTATTTCCAGCTGAACAAATTCAAACATCAGTTCAATTAATGCAATTCTATTAGAGATTGTTAAATACACAGGTATAGCACTAGGCTAAATTCTGGAAGGAGTAGTTATTCCTAAGTTATCCATGGGACACACTCCTTCACTGTTATCTTTATGGAAGATACTATGGAGGGAGAGTGCCAGACAAATTATTTCTACCTCCTAACTTCAAGGAACTTGCAGTACAGTGGGAAAGGAAGCCTGTACTGACCTGAGTAAAGAATAAGGCAGAAAATATTAATGGATACACTAATAGAAGTAGAAAGCACTTTAGGAGACAGCCCAGACAAATTCTATTGAAGGTAAAAAAATAATTGGCAGGTTTCAACAGCAGAAATGGGAAGTTTGTCACCTCCTTCAAATAACCACCTCCACCTACAAATAAAATAAAGCTTGCCTTACCCTCTCCCGGACTTTGTCCTTCAGGAGGAGGCTAATGATGGAATAGGGCACTCGGAACCATATTGGCGCTCCCACAATCAGTACTTTTTTCAAACGAGCAGGAAACGCTCCCTGTGGAGGACACACATGAAAATTTAAAGATATCAATTAAGGCACTGGAATCTATGACTGTTCAAACCCAGAGTGTAGGTTTTCTGCTCCCCATCCTTACCCAGCAGGGGGAGTCTAAAGCCTAATTCAGGTTTCATTTCAGGTGGTTAAAAATTTTTAAATTATACACCTGAAACTAATAGAACACTCTATGTTAACTATACTGGAATTAAAATGAAAAGCTTAATAAAAAATTAAAAGATGGGGCGCCTGGGTGGCTCAGTGGGTTAAGCCTCTGCCTTCGGCTCAGGTCATGATCTCAGAGTCCTGGGATCGAGCCCCATATCGGGCTCTCTGCTCAGTGGGGAGCCTGCTTTCCTCCCTCTCTCTCTGCCTGCTTCTCTGCCTCCTTGTGATCTCTGTCTGTCAAATAAATAAAATCTTTAAAAAAAATTTAAAAAAAAATTAAAAGATGATTTGCTTTTTTTAAAAAATTTATTTATTTGACAGAGAGAGAGCTAGCACAAGCAAGGAAAGCAGCAGGCAGAGGGAAAGGGAAATCAGAGGGAAAAGCAGGCTCCTCGCTGAGCAGAGAGCCTGACGTGGGGCTCAATCTCAGGACACGGGGATCATGACCTGAGCCAAAGGTAGATGCTTGACCAACTGAGACACACAGGTGCCCCAAAAGGTGATTTACTTTTAAAAGTTATAATGTTATATCTTCTTGTCAACATTAAGCTTTATGGATCAAAAATTGATACTTTTGTCAGCATAAATGTGTATGCATCTTTAAGTTCTGCTTATTTAAACTTTAAGAAAGGGGTGCCTGGCTGGCTCAGTCCATGGAAACTATAACTCTTGATCTTGGGTCTGTGAGTTCAAGTTCCATGTTGGGTGTAGTAAAAATAAAATCTTGGGGCGCTTCTGTGGTGCAGTTGGTTAAGCATCCAACATTTGGTTTCGGCTCACGTTGTGATCTCAGGGTTGGAAGATCAGCCCCATGTCAGGCTCTGCACTCAGAGCAGAGTGTGTTTAAGACCCTCTCTTGCTCTCCAAGGCCCGACACCCTGCATTCTCTCTCAAATAATTAATGTTTAAAAAAATAAAATAAAATATTTTAAAAACTTAAAAAAAAATCAGATCATGAATAAACAATATGAAAGAAACATCTCTCTTAAAACCTTTGATTCTGACTTCTGCATGTTTATAATTATTTTTTACCCATCTCTTCATCTAGTCATGTATTCATTTATTCAGTTGATAAATATAATCTAGTGGGCACAATGAAATCTAAAGGGAAGGAGACACCCTGATCCGTACAAAGCATAAAAATAAAAAATAAAAAAAAATAAAAATAAAATAAAATAAAATAAAAAAATAAAAAATTATTCTTTCCTAATTCACAGCTCTTGGTTTCATTTAGTTTAACATCCCAGATCTTCTCATGGGCAGGGATACCAAGTAATACTGGCACTCTAACTGGAAGAAATTATTCCCAAGGAATCAAAAAACAAAAAAAAAAAAAAAAGAGGAAATTGTAGCTAAGTATCTTCTACCATTTTCTCCCTATTCTTTTTCAAATTCTCAATTTGACTTGTCACTCTCCGGCTACTCTTCCACTGATTTGGGGGGTCCACAAACATACCCCATAGAGAATATACAGTATTCAGAACAAAATCCTCCATACTCCTCTTCACTAAAGTCTGAGAGACAATGATTTCAGGGTGCCTGGATGCCTCAGTTGGTTAAACGCCTCTTATTTCAGCTCAGGTCGTGAGATGGAGCGCTGCATTGGACTCTGGGCTCCATGCAGACTTGTGCAGAGTCGACTTGAGATCCTCTCTCGCCCTCTCTCTCTGCCCCTCCCTGTGCTTGCACACGTGTGCTCACATGCATACTCTCTCTCTCTCTCTCAAATAAACAAATAAAATCTTTAATAATAAAACCTTTAAATAACAACCACAACAATTTATTTCAGGACCTAAAGAGCCAAGGCACCTGCCAGGTCAAAAAACAGTCTGGAAAAATAGCTAAATCTCCACAAAATGATAAATTAAAAAATGGAAGCCTTGGGTGCCTGGGTGGCTCAGTGGGTTAAAGCCTCTGCCTTCAGCTCAGGTCATGATCCCGGGGTCCTGGGATCAAGCCCCACGTCGCTCTCTGCTTGGCAGGGAACCTGCTTCCCTTCCTCTCTGCCTACTTGGGGTCTCTGTCAAATAAATAAATAAAATCATTAAAAAAAAAATTTATATCCTGGGACACCTGGGTGGCTCAGTTGGTTAACCATCTGCCTTTGGCTCAGGTCATGCTCCCTGGGTCATGGAATCGAGTCCCATGTCTGGCTCCCTGGAGCCTGCTTCTCTCTCCTCTGCTCATGCTCACTCTCTCAAATAAATAAAATATTTTTTTAAAAGATATGAATATAAAAGTGTTGGAAAACTTGGGGCACCTGGGTGGCTCAGTGGGTCAAAGCCTCTGCCTTCGGCTCAGGTCATGATCCCAGGGTCCTGGGATCAAGCCCCGCATCTGGCTCTCTGCTCAGCAGGGAGCCTGCTTTCTCCTCTCTCTCTCTGCCTGCCTCTCTGCCTACTTGTGATTTCTGTCAAATAAATACACAAAATCTTAAAAAAAAAAAAAGTGTTGAAAAACTGTTTATTATAAAAGATTGGAAAAAATATCCAACAACACAGAAATGGTTAAATAAATTATAGTAAATACAGGATAGACTATTATTTAGCAATTATAAATATTCATAAGATAAACTTTTTGGAGCTTACTGTATATTGAAATTAAACATAATTAAGATCATATTGAGGAACATCTAGAAGTACCATATGCCAAAATGTCAAGTGTTTATTTATGCATAATATAAATCTTGATGTGAGCTGTCCAAAATTTTCTATGATAAAAATTTTTTCCTGATTATAACAGTATTTTAAGTATAAAAGATAAATTAGGAAAAAAATTAGCAACCTATAAATAATAATCAGCATAAAATGATAATGGTAAAAACATCTGATTTATAGTAACACTTGAACACATATACACTATCTCTTTCCCTCTCTTTTTCTCCCTGTAAGTTATTGGTATTACAAAAAGATAATTTATCCTTGGTGTCTTTCTGTGTTTTTAATACTTGAATATATTTTTTTAGCCTAGGAATAAACTACATAAGACACATAGATAAAATAACTTTAAAACTTTGTTGAAAGACATAACAAGGAGCACCTGGGTGGCTTTAGTAGGCTGAGTGTCAGACTCTTGTTTTCAGTTCAGGTCATGATCCTCAGCCCCTCCCCAGCTCGTTCTCTCTCTAAAATAAATAAATCTTTAAAAAAAAAATTTTTTTTCTCATTGGATTTAGATTTAAAATTTTGAAAAAGTGCAAAGGCACTGGGGTATCTGAGGGAGAGGGTCAGAGACTTTTTCTTGAATTGCTTTTTAATTGTTTTTATAATAAAAAAAAGAAATAGGAGGTGTCTGGCTGGCTTAGTCAGTAGAGCATGCAACTCCCCCCACCCTTTTTAAGTAATCACTACATTCTACGTGGGACTCAAACTCACAACCCTAAGATACAGAATCTCACCCCCCATTTACTGAACCAGCCAGGCATCCCTGAGCATGTGACTCTTGATCTCACAGTTGTGAGTTTAGAGATTACTTAAAAATAAAATAAGGGTCACCTGGGTGGCTCAGTGGGCTAAGCATCTGCCTTAACTCAGGTTATGATTCCAAGGATTTTGGGATCCAGCCCAGTGAAGGACTCCCTGCTCAGTAGAGACTCTGCTTCTCTCTCTCCCTTTGCCTCTTCCCACACCTCATGCTCTCTCTCACTTGTTCTCTCTCTCTCAAATAAATCTAAAAAAAAAAAAAAAAATTAAAAGTACACAAATTGTGTCCATGTAAAAAGAATAAAAATGCAAAAAATATAGTCAAACAACTTTCAGAAAAAAACAGTGTGAAAGGAAGCTTGACCTATGAATTTAAACTTTAGAAGTATAATAAATAAAACCATGCTTATATTGGTCTAGATGGGCTAGATCAATAGCATAGAGTGTCAGAAGAGACATGCCTACCGTGTGGGAACTTAGTGTAATATAAAGGTATTATCTCAAATGAGTAGGGAAAAAATGTAGTAGTTAGTAAATGTTGCCCGGATAGCTGTTTGAAAACAAATTATTTGATCTATAATACTATATATTATATATGATATATATTATTGAATAAAGCAAATATAGTATATGAAAATCATTATGAAAACATAGCAGTATGAGAAAAGACACTGTAAAATTGAGTAAGATACTACAAAAAATGCTGGTAACACATACTTAATATTATTTAGTAACAACTCTTATAAATTAGTAAGAGATAGGGCGCCTGGGTGGCTCAGTGGGTTAAGCTGTTGCCTTCGGCTCAGGTCATGATCTCAGGGTCCTGGGATCGAGTCCCGCATTGGGCTTTCCGCTCAGCGGGGAGCCTGCTTCCCTCTCTCTCTCTCTCTCTCTCTGACTGCCTCTCTCTCCGTCTACTTGTGATCTCTCTCTGTCAAATAAATAAATAAAATCTTTAAAAAAAAATTAGTAAGAGATAAACATGTTGGTAAAAAATTGGGTAAAGTATATGCAGGGCGCCTGGATGGCTCAGTGGGCTGAGCAACTGACTCCTGGTTTTGGATCAGGTCATGATCTCAGAGTGGTGCCCCAGGCTCTGTGCTCAGAGGGGCCTCTGAGATTCTGTCTCTCCCTCTCCCTCTGCCCTTCTCCCCCAACTTGTGTATACTCGCTCTTGTGCACACTCTTCTCTAAAACAAATCTAAAAATCTTTTTAAAAATTTGAGTAAAGTATATGAGAAGAAAAAAAATTTTGTAAATACCTCTTGGCAATAAACATGAAAATACGCTGAAGCTCATCAGTAATAAAAGAAACACCACAAAAACACGAACATGATTAGAATCCAAACAACAAATCAATATTGATACGACTGGTGAAAAAGGCTGTTAATGGGAGTGTAAATCTGAACTAAGTTTTAGAGGGCTACTTGGCAATATTTGCCAAAATTTAAATGTGTGAATTCTTTGACCCTACAAATCTGTTTATAGCAATTTATCCTGAAGAAATGATTGGTCAAATAGACAAAAATATGTAAAACAATACTCACTGAAGCCTTTATAATAACACAAAAAAATAGCATGAACTTCATTTTTTCTGCTTGATATAGCCACAAAAAGAATATTCTGCTGCCATTAGAAAAAGTGAGGAAGGGGCGCCTGGGTGGCTCAGTGGGTTAAGCCGCTGCCTTCGGCTCAGGTCATGGTCTCAGGGTCCTGGGATCGAGTCCCGCATCGGGCTCTCTGCTCAGCAGGGAGCCTGCTTCCCTCTCTCTCTCTCTGCCTGCCTCTCCAACTACTTGTGATTTCTCTCTGTCAAATAAATAAATAAATAAAAATCTTTTAAAAAATAAAAATTAAAAAAAAAAAAAAAGAAAAAGTGAGGAAAGGGGTGCCTGGCCTGCTCAGTTGCTAGAGCACACAGCCCTTGATCTCAGGGTTGGGAGTTCAAGCTCCACACTGGGTGTAGAGCTTACTTTAAAAAAAAAAAAAAAAAAAAGTGAGAGAGAAAAGAAATGAGTAATAGCTATAGGTACTGACATAGAAGGATGATGAAGGGGACGCCTGGGTGGCTCAGTTGGTTGGATGACTGCCTTCGGCTCAGGTCATGATCCCAGAGTCCTGGGATCGAGTTCCGCATCGGGCTCCCAGCTCCATGGGGAGTCTGCTTCTCTTTCTGACCTTCTCCTCGCTCATGTTCTCTCTCACTGTCTCTCTCTCAAATAAATAAATAAAATCTTTAAAAAAAAAAGAAGGATGACGAAGACACAACTGTTAAGTAAAAAATGGCAAGTTATAATCACTGGCCATACTACTATGCCATATTTGTAAAGAAAAAAAAATCATATATCATCCTTATCAGTAAAAAGAACTGAATCACAGCTAAATGCCGTAATAGTGACTTTAGTAATATAATGAGTGACCAATGAACTACCAGAAAACAACACAAAATAATAATACCTCCTTTGTATACTCTGTTATAAAGCTCTAATAGCACTTCTAAAAATCTACTTCCACAGCAATGTCAAGTTAGATCCTAGAACAAAGCATGCATAGACTCATAGATCAATGATTTTCAAATTGCAAGTTGGCACTCAATGGGTCTTCAAATTGATTTGGTAGCTTACAACTAACTTTTTAAAAATAATGTTCAGAAAAATCAAAGTGAACATAGTAAGGGGTAATGCTTGTTTTGTGAAGCTTTTTTGTTTTGTGTAAACATCTACACCCTTCATCCTGGGACTCTGAAATCTAAACAGCTCTGAAAACCTAAGTTTCTTCTGAAGCTTAGTGCAAGAATTTATGGAGCAGGGGTGCCTGGGTGGCTCAGTGGGTTAAGCGTCTGCCTTCAGCTCAGATCATGATCTCAGGGTCCTGAGATCAAACTCTGCATAGGGCTCTCTGCTCAGCAGGGAGCCTGCTTCCCCCTCTCTCCACCTGTCTCTCTGCCTACTTGTGATCTCTCTCTCTCATTCTGTCAAATAAATAAATAAAATCTTAAAAAAAAATTCATGGAGTAGCAAGATCTGACCTGAAATGCCATAGGCTATTCATAGCCTTTATTCTTCTCCACTCATTATGAATAACACGTTTCATTGCAAAAATATTTATGTGTTTGATTATAAAGTGGTATATATACTATATTATCTCTTAAAGTTCACAAGATTACAAAAGACCTCTGGACTTCTGGGAGTTTGGGATAAGAGTGTAGGAACTTACCTATATAGAGACCTCCACATGTATGTGTATAGGTTAGTATACACATACTTTTGTGTATGAAGTCAACATGTAAACATATAAAACCTATTTCCGACTAGACTGAGACAAAAAGTCTGAAAGTCACTGGCTAGGTGACATTTTTCAGACACTGGACATACCTAGGACTTCATTAATTCTTATTCTACACATCTCCAGGAAAGGGGCAACACTCCTTTATGACTCAGAATGTTCCTATGCATTTCCTTTTTTAATTCCTCCCACTTCACTTTTAAGACCATTTTGTATTCTGGGGAAGCACATATTAGTCATCATTTACGGGTGACCTTTACACTGAACATAAGGTCTGAAGTTTACATCATTCCTAAGTCTCCCAAAGAATAAAGTATCCTGGCCAGGGAAGGAGACTTGAGGGGCCTTCTCACAGCCTTACCTTCAGCAGGTTGAGAACTTTCTTGCCAAGATCCAGCTCAAAGTTGGTATAATTAGAACCACACATGTCATAGATAAACACCAGTCCGTTCCTCTGGGTTTCAAAGCTGTAAACCAACCATTGAACAAAAACATTTATAAGTAATAAAATGGATGAGAGAGGTTGAAAGCCTAGGGCACAAAAACAGAGTTATGGGACACGTGAGGGACCAAAATAACTCTCTCCCTGAACACTGGTCTTACAAAAATATGATTCATCTTTGGTATCTGCTATACTTCTTATGATACTGTGATTTTACAATAAAAATATATATATATTTATTCTTCAACCTGATTGGTGGCACTGAGCTCCTTTAAAACTCTTGGAATTTCCTAAGTGCAGAGAGTCAAAGGTGTCTTTTGTGATGTTAATGAAACAACAAATGCAATGCCCTTAGGTCCCAGAAAGAAGAGGGTGGTTGCCAAGGGAACCACCTTGTGATTACAGGGGGTTGGTACTTTCACCCCATACGGCCTCCTCTCCCCTCCCCCCTAGAGAAAGGGACTAGAGATTGAGTTCAATCTCAAATGCCCAATGATTTGGTCAATTATGCTCATGCAATGAAGCATCCATAAAAGCCCAAGAGGATAGGGTTTGGAGCTCTCAGATGGAGGTAGTGAAAGAGGGCCCTCTCAGAAAAGGCATGGAAGCTCGAGGGCTCTTTCACCATACCTTTTCTTATGCATCCCTTCCATCTAGCTATTTTGAGTTATATTCTTTTATAATAAATTGGTAACCTAGTAAGTAAAATGTTTCTCTGAGTTCTGTGAGCCACTGTAGTAAATTTCACCTACCCAAGTAGGGAAACTTCAAGCTATACAGCCCGTTGATAAAAAGTACAAACTGAACTTGCTACTGGCATCGTGTGTGGGAGTTGGGGTTGGACGGGACTAGTCTTATAGGATTGAAAACCTTTAACCTGTGGGATCTATCAGGCAGTGTCAGAATTGAGTTGGACCGTAAAACAGAGTTGGTGTCAGAGAACTGACGAGAGGTGTGGCCAAAAAACCCCACACGTAGGAACTGGAATTATGCTTACTGATGCGTACTTATCAAGTGCCAAACTCCTAGACTGAGAATATTCCAGAACATCTAGGTTATCAAAATTTGAACTGTTTCCTCCCAGGTTTCTGAATCTACCTATCCAAACTTCCTAACATTTCATCTTCAACTCAAAAGCTTCCTCTTCCATGAAGACCTCCCTGATAACCATGATCAAAATGTACTGCTATCCTTAAGTCCCTTGTAGCCCCAAAAACCTTCCTGTGGGATTTCCTTGTGGTTCTTAAAGCATTTCAACTTTGTTTTGTTTTTGTTGTTTTAAAGATTTTATTTAATTTATTTATTTATTTATTTATTTATTTATTTATTTGAGAGAGAGACAGAGACAGAAAGAATACAAGTGCAGGGAGGGGCAAAGGGAGAGAGAGATCATGATCTAACCTGAAGTCAGACACTTAACCCACTGAGCCCCCCAGGTGCCCCAAAGCACTTCAACTCTGTGTAGCCATCTGATTCTCTCCTGGGAACAAAAACGTGTTTTGTTCATCTCATTACTCCCAACAGTCCCTAGCAAAATCCTTGCAAATAGGTTCATGATAAATGGTTACTGAATAGAATTCAGTGGAACTGGAAGCCCAATGCTAAGAAAATACTTCAGACCTGTGGCAAACTATGAAACAAATTCTAAGCTCAATGAAGGTGAATGTAACTCGTAGGACTTGGAGAGAGAGAAACCCATACATGGTCTTAGGAAAGCATCTAGAGGGAGCCTGGCTGGCTCAGTCGGTTAATCATCTGTCTTAGGCTCAGGTCCTGATGCCGGGGTCCTGGGCTGGAATCCCATATCAGGCTCCCTGCTCAAAATGGGGGGGGCCTGCCTATCTCTCTGCCTGCCTCTCGCACTGTCTGTTGCTCCCTCTGCTTGTGCTCTCTCTTTTCTGTCAAATCAAGGAATAAAATCTTTTTTTAAAAAGGGGGGGGGAAGGGGAGAAGAATCCTGAAAAGTAAGAGCTTATTACCATACTGAGGTTAAGTGCATGTGAAGAGGGGCACCTAGGTGGCTCAGTTGGTTAAGCACCTGACTCTTGATTTTGGCTCAGGTTTTATCTGAGTCATGAGATCTAGCCTTGTGTTGAGCTCCCTGCTGTGTGTCGAGCCTGCTTAAGATTCTCTCTCCCTCTCCCCATCTCTGGCTGCATGCACATGGGCTCTCTCTAAAAACAAAAATAAACAAACAAAAAACATGTGAAGATATGAAAAGTATTCCTCATAAGGTGCCTGGGTGACTCAGTCATTAGGCATATGCCTTTGGCTCAGGTCATGATCCCAGGGTCTTGGGATCAAGCCCCACATCGGGCTCTCTGCTCAGCAGGAAGCCTGCTTCTCCTTCTCCCAGTCCCCTGCTTATGTTTCCTCTCTTGCTGTGTCTCTCTCTGTCAAATAAATAAATAAAATCTTAAAAAAAAAAAAAAAGTATTCCTCAGTTGAATCTCCTTACTGCCTAAAGACTTCACAAAGTTGTACTCTTCCACCAAGACAGATCCTTACCTATTTCAATCTGCAGCCTAAAAGATCATTACGAATAAACTTTTCATTTGGATTACTCACAGATTCCTACCTACTGAAAATTAGAAAATTTTTTGGCACAAAAGAATCCTGAAGTCAGAGATCTCAATGTTATTTTGTATCCTAAATTTTTGACATGGAGGAAGTACCCACCCATGAAGTAGCAATTAAAAAAAATCTCTAATTCTGGGATACACGCAAGTTTTCCATCAGTTTCTGAGTTTCAGATGGTCTCGACAGATTATAGTTAATACTAAATCTTGACTCCTTTTTTCATGATTCCAGAGAGACTATGATTCACCAAGATCAAAGATGATATTACAAGAGTAGCACAATTACTGAGTAGACTATCCAGGTCTAGAGGCTTCCCATTTCTCCACAAGGTCATCAAGGGTCAAATTCAAAGAACTATAGATTTTCCCCTCACAGCACCAGCCTACGGCAGAGGACTGAAACAAAAAGAAGTCAGTGCCAAGGGAAACAGAATTTAATAAAAAGAGGCTACAGTTAGTAATGATGCAGATTCTATATTCCTACAAATTGCTCATCCTGTAAAGGCACATGAAATAAATACAAATATGGTAGGATCTTTGTTTTTCTGGGTACAGAATATGAGGTTTACAATGACAGCTAATTCCTTACCAGGAATAATTATTTTCCTACTGAGTTTGATTTCCTGAGCTGGATGCTACCTGGGAACACCAAGATGTTTAAACCACAGTCCCTGACATTTGTTTCAAAATAATTGAGAGTAGGGGATGGTGAAAGGCTATCAATGAAACAAGATTCATTATAGATCACTCTGAAGACAGATGATATGTGGAAGTTTATGATACCATTTCCATGCCACTCACAGAGATCTGAGGATTTTCTAATACATAATATGAAAAAGAAGGTTCCCTGCCCTTAAAAAGCTTACAATCTAGTGGTAAACATAGAAAACAATAGTAGAAGATAAATTACATCATAAACCTGTATAAAATTCAATACAAAATAATTGGTATTATTAATAACCAATAACCAGGTTAAGGCACCTGGGTGGCTTAGTCAGTTAAGCATCTGCGTTTGGCTCAGGTCATGATCTCAGGGTTCTAAGATGGAGCCCTGTGTTGGGCTCCCTGCTCAGCGGGGAGTGTGCTTCTCCCTCTGCCCCTTCCCAGCTACTCATGTTCTCAGTGAAAGTTAACATAGGAAAAAAAGAATTTCTACTCACTAGTGAGAATATTTTGCTTGGAGAAAATGTTTCACGTTTATCTATCTTATATGCACCTTCTGAATAATGAGGAGTCACTAAGCGGTTTTTTTTTGTTTTTTTGTTTTTTTTTTAAAGATTTTATTTATTTATTTGACAGAGAGAGATCACAAGCAGGCAGAGAGGCAGGCAGAGAGAGAAAGGAGGAAGCAGGCTCCCTGCAGAGCAGAGAGCCCAATGCGGGCCTCGATCCCAGGACCCTGAGATCATGACCTGAGCCGAAGGCAGCGGCTTAACCCACTGAGCCACCCAGGCGCCCTCACTAAGCGTTTTTAAGAAGAGGGTGGACATCATGAAAACAGTTTAAAGTATGTTTACCTGTGTGGTCTTCCTGTGCGATCACGCGGATTGGGAAGAGCAAACTTTGGCCACTGCCATACCTACAGGAGTGCTCTGACTGTAAGCTGCCCATGAAGGAAGGCCAGTGAAATTTCTGATAAAGGAGTCTTTCATTTATTTCTCCTGAACTAAAGCATTTCAAAGGAACCTATGTTCTGGAAATTACGCCTGAAGACCAATCACAGGAAAGAATTGAGAAATTTCACACTTCTGACTGGGCAGTACAGTGACTCTGAAACCACTGGTCCTTTCTCCTTACCTTAGTAAACTTCTCTTTTTCAGAATGGTTAGCACAAAAGCAGAAGCTAAATACTATGGAAGTAACATTAACAAGGCAGTAACAAGTGAATCAGAGAGGCCCACTTTAGACAGCCATTTGGCTGTCCGCATCCTCTAAGTCCACGGTGTGACTGGAGTTGTGCATAGATGTCTTTACTATCTTAGGTTTCAGCCCTCAATACATCACTTCTAGCCCAGAGGATTAGCCAATGACATCCAGCACAACAACAAACTGCAAATGGAATTCACCAGGGAAAAAAAGAAGTACAGCAAAAGGACAACATAGTAGGGTACAATTAGCTCTGGCCAAGAGCAAAGAAACTAGGATCCTAGCCCTAAGCCGACTGCGATGAGATGTGATGACTGTAATTGAGTCACGTAACTTCTTGGGGCTTCAGTTTCTTTGCCTAAAATAGTCAAATTACCAATTACCTTGGAAAGGGAAGGAGAAATGACCCGAGCTGATTCTTTTTGCTCCTGAACCTGTTCATAAAGATGATTTTGCTTAACTTTGTACTTTTGGACCCTTCTCTCCTGAATGCTGATTCTCAAAATCCTGAGCTAAATGGCATTATTCCTGTTTTACAAAGAAAGTGAGGCCCCAGATTGTTTTGAAAATCAATATTCAAAAAAAAGAAAGAAAGAAAAGAAAATCAATATTCAGAGCAAATGAGCAGCAGATCAACACAAGTCATTTCCCCCTCCCATTCTCTCAGTAAGTAATTCTCACAATGAGGATAACTACTTAGTTGGCTTTCTCAGCTTTTATAATCCTAAAATAGAGCGATGCAGGTGAAAATACAAAGAATAGGGACGCCTGGGTGGCTCAGTTGGTTAAGCAGCTGCCTTCGGCTCAGGTCATGATCCCAGCGTCCTGGGATCGAGTCCCACATCGGGCTCCTTGCTTGGCAGGGAGCCTGCTTCTCCCTCTGCCTTTGCCTGCCATTCTGTCTGCCTGTGCTTGCTCTCTCTCCCCCTCTCTCTAATAAATAAATAAAATCTTTAAAAAAAAAAAAATACAAAGAATACCCTCGATCTGGATAGTACCTGGAAAGATGCCATGCCCTTAAGGACATGGAATGTTTTCCATTTACAGCACTTCCCAGGGCACATTCTAGGAGCACAGTGAAGGTACTATTGAGTTAATCAACTTAGTCAAGGAGTATCACTGCCCCATCTGGATACAGATCAACTAAAAGATAATCTTCATGCTCACCTATCCACAGCTCTGTCTAGCAAGTAAAACAGAGCCTGAAGTACCACATGTTGGACTGACTTGTGGGGGTGATGCAATCTGGCAGTGAAGAGGGCAATGGAGGCTCCTGTTGGGTCCCGAACATTCTAGAAGCAAATAAAATGAGAAATATTTAGAAACTAAATAGAAAATCACCACAATCACTTAGGCTTCTTATATCCTAGTCAAAAATTTCTTATGAAAAGAAGAGATGCTGGCAATACTTCTCTGACTTGCATCAGTTACCCCAGGAAGAGAATATTTATCTCATCCCATACCTGATTCTTAGCAGTCCCTGGATCTTATTTGTGTGATAGAGAAAAACTATATTCCCTTAATTTGTCAATGGCAGAGAGATTAAAGGATGGTCTACACTGGCTGCCTAGCTAATTTCCCCAACAGGATAGCAAAAGAAACACAAATCAGGGGAAAACCACAGAATACAATCATGGTTTCCATGCTCTGCCTTAAAAGTACCATTGTATACTTACTCAAAAGGCTGTGATCTCTAGGTGGAGAAAGCTAAAATCCAGTAAGGATGGGCCTCTGAACCACTGCGTACCCACCCAAAGACCTCAACTAACTGTAATGGACCAATGAAGAAACTCTGCTTGACCTATGATTCTCAATAATTTCACTTATCACTAGGATTATTTTGTGCAAACTGCATAGCTGTTTCATGTTTGCTCCTGAATGTTGAGACTTTCAGACTCAGGAAAAGTTATCTAGGAACAAAATCCAAAGAGGACAATGGCTACAAAAGGAAGTAATGAGACACTACAAAAAGAGTTCATAAAGACTCACTAAGATGGTGAATTTCCCACTAAGGATCTCAGAACGGAGAGGTTCCTCATGAGGTTTCAGCTTCACAATGCCTTCCTTCCTTCGTGTTTCCTAAGAATAAAGCACAGCAAGATAAATTAATATGAAAATACTGTATATCCAGGAGAGCTTTATGTAAACATCAAAACTCAGGGGCGCCTGGGTGGCTCAGTGGGTTAAGCCGCTGCCTTCGGCTCAGGTCATGATCTCAGGGTCCTGGGATCGAGTCCCACATCGGGCTCCCTGCTCAGCAGGGAGCCTGCTTCCTCCTCTCTCTCTGCCTGCCTCTCTGCCTACTTGTGATCTCTCTCTGTCAAATAAATAAATAAAATCTTTAAAAAAAAAAAAAACAAATAAACATCAAAACTCAGAAATAAGGGACTTTAAGAAGTCAACTAATTGACCCACAAATTCCTTTGTAAGACCCTTTAGGCCAACTGAGTGTTATCTGAATTTTCCTCCAATGCCACCTTATCAGCCTCTTATGTTTCATATTTTCCTTTAAATTAGTGCCAATGCTGGGGCGCCTGGGTGGCTCAGTGGGTTAAGCCTCTGCCTTCGGCTCAGGTCATGATCCCAGAGTCCTGGGATCGAACCCCACATTGGGCTCTCTGCTCAGCAGGGAGCCTGCTTCCTTACCGCTCCCACCCCCCGCCTGCCTCTCTGCCAACTGTGATCTCTGTCAAAGAAATAAAGAAAATCTTTTTTAAAAAATAAATAAATAAATAAATAAGTGCCGATCCTAACCCCAAAGACCAACTAAAATGTATTGTTAGAGTGCGGTTCTTTTTTTTTTTTTTTTTTTAAAGATTTTATTTATTTGTCAGAGAGAGAGAGGGAGCGAGAGCGAGCACAGGCAGATAGAATGGCAGTCAGAGACAGAGGGAGAAGCAGGCTCCCTGCCGAGCAAGGAGCCCGATGTGGGACTCGATCCCAGGACGCTGGAATCATGACCTGAGCCGAAGGCAGCTGCTTAACCAACTGAGCCACCCAGGCGTCCCTAGAGTGCAGTTTTTTTTTTTTTTTTAAGATTTTATTTATTTATTTGACAGAGAGAGATCACAAGTAGATGGAGAGGCAGGCAGAGAGAGAGAGAGGAGGAAGCAGGCTCCCTGCTGAGCAGAGAGCCTGATGTGGGACTCGATCCCAGGACCCTGAGATCATAACCTGAGCCGAAGGCAGCGGCCTAACCCACTGAGCCACCCAGGCGCCCCCTAGAGTGCAGTTTTTAAACATACATTAAAAGTTCTTGGGGCGCCTGGGTGGCTCAGTGGGTTAAGCCGCTGCCTTCGGCTCAGGTCATGATCTCAGGGTCCTGGGATCGAGTCCCACATCGGGCTCTCTGCTCAGTGGGAGGCCTGCTTCCCTTCCTCTCTCTGCCTGCCTCTCTGCCTACTTGTGATCTCTCTCTGTCAAATAAATAAATAAAATCTATAAAAGTTCTTAAACATACATCAGCAGTGATAATGCAGCAAGATATTAAATATGCACCCCAAAAATGTCTGGAAGCAGACATCGTCACACATCCTCACCATCAGTCCCCTCGATAGGTTCTCCAACAAGACCTACCATGACCTCATTTTTCTTATCTCCACAGCAAGATTCTTTAAGCTCATCCTCAGTTTCCTTATACTCAGTCTGCTACTTTCTCATTGTCCACAATCTAACTACCGTACCAAGAGCTGCCGCTCCATGGCCAGGACCTTTCTTCCTGTCAGTGAACCTAGCGGGCATTTCAGCTGTCCTTTTACATGACAAGGTTGACCATTCACCTTCCCTTTCCCCTAAGACAGTCTCTATCAGAGACAGAAAATATGCCCTCAGTTCTCCTATTTCTTCAACTACTGCTGCTAAGTCTCCTTTTTTTTCTTTTAAGAGAGAGTGATGCGGGAGGGACAGGGAGTCACACGGGGCCTGAGATCATGACCTGAGTTGGACACTTAACCCACTGAGCCACCTAGGTGGCTACCCACCCTTGTGGGGTTTTTTGTTCACTTGCATTCATTTACTCACTCAGTTCATTCCCTGGCTCATTCATTTATTCTGCAAATATCTGTAGAATTATTATGTGCCAGGCACTGAGCTAAGTGCAAGGAACACATTGGTGAATGGAACACACTAGGTCTTTGTTTATATTCTTGCCCAATCCATCCCTAAAATCAAATTCAAATGCCTTCAGAGGCAGGGCAGCAAGTGAAGACAGTATTTGTACTAGGATTACAGGAAAGTACATGCCCTACCTAAATTACTCAAGTTCAACTTTTAAGATAATACTGAACCAAAGATAGCAAAAAGTCTGAGGTGACATTCAGCCCTACATATCTTCTCCTTACATTTTCCTAGAATGACCTCACCTTTTCTCATGGCTCCAATATTCAGCTCTACTTTGGTCACTCAAAATCTCTACTTCTGGTCCAGATTTCTTTTCTGAATCCCATTCCAACTTCTTGGAGAACAAGTCTATTTGGGTATACCAAGGACACTTCAGACTTAACATGATCAAACCGAACTCATGACCCTGCCTCCCCACACACCTGCACTATTTCAGTGCCCGCTAAAATTAGTGAATGCTACTACCATTTATCCTGCCACCCACCCACGTTAAAGACCTGGAACACCTGACTCTTCTTTCCTTATACATCAGTTTAAGCAATCCTGTTTTACCAATTTCATTTCTAGGATCTGCCCATTTTTTCCTCTATCTCCGCTGACACTACACTTAATGACACCAAAATCATTTCGCTCCCTGTAAATACAATGGCCTTCTATTGGTCTGTTTCCAGTACAGCCCTTCTGATCCATTCTCTAAAGCACACTGAGAAAATAGAATGCAAATCTGATCAACTTATTCTGCTGTATTTAACCTTCATTGAATTTCTCTGCCCTTAAAAACAAAACAAAACCAAAAAAAAAACAGATACTCTATGATCTGGCCTTGTTTACTTTCACTGCTCAATCTCTTGACATGTCACCCCTCTCCCAGTGAGCATTTCTGCTCAGCTCAATTTCTCTACTGTCAACTAGGAATCTAACTTGCTATTCTCTCTGCTATATTCCCCTATCTGTCCAATTCTTACTCCATTCTTCAGATCTTAATTTAGAAATAAATTCCTTCAAAAAGGCTTCTTTGACCCTTCTAAGTAAATGTGCACGTAAATGTGCATCCGCACAACCAAGTAGTGCCCTATCATAACTTTCTATAACTGTCTGTCTACTTTTTCTTTCTAAATAATAATCTCTGGGGGCACCTGAGTGGCTCAGTGGGTTAAAGCCTCTGCCTTTGGCTCGGGTCATGATCCCAGATCCTGAGATAGAGCCCCACCTCAGGCTCTCTACTCAGCGGGGAGCCTGCTTCCTCTTCTCTCTCTCTGCCTGCCTCTCTGCCTACTTGTGATCTCTGTCAAATAAATAAATAAAATCTTAAAAAAAAAAAAATCTCTGCACCTGGAACATAGTACATATATAATAAACATCTGTTGAAAAAATGAGTTAATATTGTAGGAGATGACCCACAAGATAGGCATAAGCGAGCTTTTAGTCTTGAACTAATCCTGGCACACTTTATCCTCCTTTTTCAATTTAGAGAGATTCTATAGCTCTTTAGGATTTTCTGACTTCAAGGTAGGGCGCCTAGATACTGATCTGCTTTTGTTTTATGAGAGTGGGGCTCAGAGAAGTGGGGCTATGAGAAGACTCAGAGAACCACTTCGTGGAATATGTGGCACAGTAAACAGCAACACAGAGAGCCCAACTGCCACAGTGTCGGTACCTCCCCCCAAGCTACGTACTCTGTAGGAGTGGAACAACTCTATGGCGCGTAGCACATCAAACTTCCGGGCCATGAGGAACTTGACAGCCACATTCCAAGAGAGGGGGGAAACATTGTACTGAACTGTCCACTTGTTAATCTCTTCAAGAAACTGCTTGGTTGCCTGTTTGACAAAGAAAATAAAGAAAATTTAGTTATTAGGGAACATATTTATGGAAACAACAAGCAAGAAAAAAATATCATCCCTTCCTCAAGCAAGTCTGAACCCAATGTTTCCTACAGGGAGCAAGTAAAGATAAAAGCTGGAAAACCAGTCTGAAAGCAGAAATAGTTAAAATTCATACTATGAAATGAAGCCAGAAGCCAGAGCCAGGTTCAGACAGCAGGGCTTAGCACAGGGATGCATGAAGAAAAAAATGAGGGGGGAGACCAAGGCACCCAAATAGAATGCAAATTACTGGCCCCAAAGCAAAAAACCCTGCAGTCTGCTTTTTTTGTTTTTTTGTTTGTTGTTGTCTTTTTCCTTTTTTTTTTTTTTTTTTAAGATAAAAGAAGGTAGATGGGCTCCTAGAAGGGATATTGCATAAGGTGCACGACAGTACAGCAACCGCAGCTGCTGTTTTGGGTCCCAACAAGCCAACTCCATACAGAAAAACCATCAGAAAATGGTTTTGGCTTTGGAATTAGCAATACTATTTGAGAGCAGCAAAGCTATTAAGAATTTAACAAATCAAAAGGCCAACTGTTCTTTGCGCTGACTGACCCCACAGGAACTTCATGTTTCAGTGGCAGCCCAAAAACCAGACACTAGTGCCCAGAGTCACTAATAGCCCCTCTGGATAGTGGTTGCTGGGGGGAGGGTGGAGGACCTCATATTGGTGGGGAGGAGTAGGAAATTTTCATTTTCACTATCTGATCCCAAGCTGGCAAGATGCCTGTTTTTAGAACTGTCCCTATCTCTTGATTAACCCATGTCCTTCTACCCCCTTTCAACTATTTCTCTTTACATTTATAACCAGTTTCTGCTCTAGCCAAACTACTCTTCTGTTTCTTCAGTTTTTTGTTTTTTTTTTTTTAAAGATTTTTTATTTATTTATTTGAGAGAGACAGTGAGAGAGAGCATAAGCGAGGAGAAGGTCAGAGAGCGAAGCAGACTCCCCATGGAGCTGGGAGCCTGATGTGGGACTCGATCCCGGGACTCCAGGATCACGCCCTGAGCCGAAGGCAGTCGTCCAACCAACTGCGCCACCCAGGCGTCCCGTTTCTTCAGTTTTTGAATAGGATTTACATCAGGATTTCTTTCTTAAGACTTTTTTTTATTTTTTTAAGTAATCTTTACACCCAATGTGGAGCTCGAACTCATAACCCCAGGACCAAAAGTTACACACTTCACGGACTGAGCCAGCCAAGCACCACTACATTGGGATTTTTTTTTTTTTTAAGATTATTTATTTATTTATTTGACAGACAGAGATCACAAGTAGGCAGAGATGCAGGCAGAGAGAGAGGAAGGGAAGCAGGCTCCCTGCCAAGCAGAGAGCCCGATGCAGGGCTCGATCCCAGGACCCTGGGATCATGACCTGAGCAGAAGGCAGAGGCTTTAACCCACTGAGCCATCCAGGCGCCCATACATTGGGATTTTTTGCATGTATATTCTCAATCACTAAACACTTTCTGCATGGCTATCTGGTCCCTTCCACCCAGAAACTTTTCTCACATGTTGGTCCAAAATGTGACCAACTTGATGAGAATTCTGAAACTTAAATTGATCAACCAATCAACCCAGAGTTAAGATGTATGTATTTATTTAAAGACTGTACTTATTTATTTGACAGAGAAAGTGAGCATAAGCAGGGGACGTGGCAGCCTAAAGGAGAGGGAAAAGCAGGTTCCTAGCTAAACAGGAAGCCCAATGTGATGCAGGGGCTCCATCCCAGGAGCCCAGGATTATGACATGAGCCAAAGGCAGATGCTTAACTGGGTGAGCCACCCAGGTGCCCCATTAAGATGCATTTATTTTATTTTATTTTTTTAAAGATTTTATTCACTTGACAGAGAGATCATAAGTAGGCAGAGAGGCAGACACAGAGAGAGAGAGAGAGGGAAGCAGGCCCCCCGTTGAGCAGAGCCCAAGGGGCTCGATCCCAGGACTCCGGGATCATGACCTGAGCTGAAGGCAGAGGCTTAACCCACTGAGCCACCCAGGCCCCCCAAGATGTATTTATTTTATTATTTTTTTAAGATTTTATTTATTTGACAGAGAGTGAGAAAGAAGGAGAGAGAAAGAACAAGCAGGGGGGATGGCAAGCAGAGAGAGAGAGAGAAGCAGACTCCTGCTGAGCAAGGAGCCCAATGCGGGGTTGATCCCAAGACCCTGGGACCATGACATGGGCTGAAGACAGCCGCTTAACTGACTGAGCCACCCAGGCGCCCCAATTAAGATGTATTTATTAGGGGCACCTAGATGGCTCAGTGGGTTAAGCCTCTGCCTTCAGCTCAGATCATGATCTCAGGGTCCTGGGATTGAGTCCCACATTGGGCTCTCTGCTCAGCAGGGAGCCTGCTTTCCCTCTCTCTCTCTGCCTGCCTCTCTGCCTACTTATGACCTCAAATAAATAAATAAAATCTTTTTAAAAAAAGATGTATTTATTAAACTATTACATATTTATTAACTACTTTTTAATATCTGTGCTAAGAAATACAAGGAATGCAAAAATAAGGTTTGCTTTAAAAGGTGTGATACTGGGGCACCTGGGTGGTTCAGTCATTAAACATCTGCCTTTGGTTCAGGTCATGATCCCAGCGTCCTGGGATTGAGCCACATATGGGCTCCCTGCTCAGCGGGGGGCCTGCCTCTCCCTCGCTCCTTGCTCTTTCTCTGTCATTAAAAAAAAAAAATCTTAAAAAAAAAAAAAAAAGGTGTGACACCAACCTACTGTGTGGCCATAAACAAGGTAATTCTCTCTTCATGTCTAATTTTTCAATTGAAGAACAAGGGGAGGGATACCTGCGTGGCTCACTTGGTTAAGCATCTGCCTTCATTTCAGGTCCTGGAATGGAGGCCCAGGTCAGGTACCCTGCTCAGTGGGGAGTCTGCTGCTCCCTCTCCCTTTGCCACTCTCCCACCACTCATGCTCTCTCTCTCAAATGAATAAATAAAATCTTAAATAAGGAAGGAAGGGAGAGAGGGAGGAAAGAAGGAGAAAGAAAGACAAGGGGAGAGAGAGTAACAAGCAACTGACCTACTTCAGAATCTTGGCAGCAGATACAATTCAAATTGCAAATACAATTCAAATTGCTATGTAGTAGTATTTAAACAACTAGCAAATTAGAGTCCCAGGAATAAGAGAGCACCTGATTATTCCCCAATTTCTAGGAAAGAAAAAAGATACTCTGTAAACCATAGTAAAATCTAAGAGGCCTAACTGCACCTGAGCTTTAGAACCTTCCAACTGAGGCAATATAACTTATACCTCTGGAAAAGGAGGGAACCAGCAAATCTGATCAGGCAAGCGCATAAAAAAAGCCAAGAAATAAAGGTCATGAAGAAAAGCTTTCAGATGATCACTTTGGCCCAGAACCAGTTTAAGTCTGACCAGAGCAATGAGTCCCAGAGAAGACAACAGGACAAACTTAGAATGCTCCACCAGAAAACAGTTTGAGTTGCCTCTATGGGGTGAGTGGCCAGCATCAGAATGAGGAAAGACGGAAGAGAAGAGAAGTGGGCACAGAAAGATCCCAGAAACAAAACTTCAGCCAGCCCAGAAGGTCCCCAGGAGATTCTATAAAGAGTTATTTGTTTTTTAATTAACATATCATCTTTAAATCTGGTCCTCTCCTGGGCCTGGCTGAAGCTGCCTATAGAATAAAACACCAAGTAAGAGCAGAACATACTTTTCCCCCTTTCTAATAAAAATAATAAACAGACAAATCAATATGCAGTTAGGAGGGGGAAATATAGTTAAATAACTGGGGGGTGATATGAACTCTTAACACATCCAATTACTAAGATGATTTTTCATTTTTCATAAATTAGCCATGCCTCAATAAGAGACTTGCAGATTTCACACACTTCCTTCAAAGTAGGTACATATTGTCTTCCTTCTTATTAAACTCAGCTCTTTCAAAGTTCTTAATGTCCTGTAGCTCCCAAGGGCTGTTGCCTTGAGCTGACCTCTGTCCCCTGCTGGTCAGGATGTTATTCTTGGCTTTAAGCACGGGAACAATTCCTCCTGATTTGGCCTGACTAGGCCTTGCATGAAGAGAGTCCAGTGTACTATAAACAGTGATGTGATATTTACAAATGCACATATACACACACAGCATCTGTTATGTTCAGCCTCAGATTCACAATCCTGTATCCCTAGCCCTCTTGAGGAAGAGACAAACCTCTTAAAGAAGTCAGAAAAGATGGCCTCAGCTTCAACAGCCTTTCTCTAGAAAGTTAATAAGATTGCCTCCTCTATTTACACATGAATTCAGCACAACCACTAAGTATAGACCAATTTGTGGTCCTGTTGGTACCAGAGAAACAAGTCCCAGCAATTTTAATGAGCAACACACTCTTCATAAGGGATAATCGAAATTCCTGAAATTAATATTGTGTTATTTCCTGGTGAACAGAGTCAAAAGATGAGTCACAGCTTATAAAATACTTTAACTCAAGGTCAATGGTTTGAATCTATCTAGGTTTATGAGTTAACAGTAAGTTGTTAACACCTGGCAGCTAAGGCATGGTCACAGTTCAAACAGCTTTGGTCTTCTTTTAGGAAAAAGGTCTGAACTAAAGTACAGAAAAACTAACATTACCACTTACAACCTTCTTCAACCCACTTTTCAGGTACAGTTAAGATTTGTTTCAGCATTGGGCACCTGCGTGGCTCAGTCGGTTAAGCGTCTGCCTTCAGCTTGGATCATGATCCTAAGGTCCTGCGATCAAGCCCCGTATCTGGCTCCCGGCTTGGCGGGAGGCCTGCTTCTCCCTCTCCTGCTCCCCCTGCTTTTGTTCCTTCTCTCTCTCTCTCTGTCGAATTAAATAAGTAAAATCTTTAAAAAATTCCAAAAAAAAAAAAGATTTGTTTCAGCATTGTCAAAAGCTTACTATAATTACATACTATTCCCATAATGATGTTTAAATAGATAAAAACAAGTTTTTTGACTACAGCCATGAGGATAAAAAGATACTTGAGAACATGCTATAAAATGGCTGAGATATTGGTCAATTAAGTGGACTGTACCCTAGACACTAACCACTAAATATGTTACTGGAAAGAACAAAATCAAAAGTCTTCATGTTACCTCAAATTTCCAAGAGCATGAGATTATGATTTTGAGATGAGCTCTAGACAAAGGACTAACCAACTAAAAGATCAAGAAAAAGGTGTTGGCATGTTTGGTTCCACAGCATCTTAAATCCTGTGCTCCAACACAAAGGGTAGAGAATGAAGAGCCAGACCTATAACAAACCTAATTTGAAAGAAACAGAAAACTTCTGCCTCCTGAGATTATCAGCCACAGAACCACCAAAAGAATAAATCTACTAGTCTAGTGGGTTTGGGAGTCAGAAAGAACCCATCCTCTCATTCATCGCTGTGTGATATTTGGTAAGTATTTTAACCTCTCTGAGCCTCAATGTCCTCATCTGTAAAGATAAGGCATGAATGAGAAAACAGATAGAAAAGCACCACAGTATCTGGCAAGTAGTAGATACCACAGTATCTGAATGGATGCTCATTCTCTTTTTCTTTTTTTTTTTTTTTAAAGATTTTATTTATTTATTTGACAGAGAGAGATCACAAGTAGACAGAGAGGCAGGCAGAGAGAGAGAGAGAGGGAAGCAGGCTCCCCGCTGAGCAGAAAGCCCGATGTGGGACTTGATCCCAGGACCCTGGGATCATGACCCGAGCCGAAGGCAGCAGCTTAACCCACTGAGCCACCCAGGTGCCCCCTCATTCTCTTTTTCTTTACTACAGTCATTTTACATTAAAATTTATTTCAATAGTCAGGAGTTCTGCAGATTCAAGTGATCTGTTTCTCTTTAGCCTTTACGAATTCAATCTCTCTAATCCACTTTATCCAAAAGCATAAATTTAAATTCGAAACCTCCAATGTGTGTTCAACTGCAAGACAAAGTCTCTAAAGGAACAACTTCTCATTCAGGTCTGCACAAGACAGAAGAAGCTGGGTCGGTAAGTACTTATACCAGCACCACCACCACCCCCGCCCCCATCTCTAAATCCTTTTGTCCCTACTTTCAGACTCCACTGGCAGCTCTGGGGATTAACACTACCATCCCAAGCATTAAACTGACTAGAGGCTTTTTCTTGTTAAAATAAAGGAACAACTTAGTGCAGGACACACGCCATGGAAAAAACGCAGCTACCCTGCACTGAATACCTGAATAAGGACAGTGATTCAATAGAAGACTCTGCGACTGCCTGTTACCTCCAACATGTTTTTTGTTTTTTGGGTTTTTTTTAATATTTTATTTATTTATTTGACAGAGAGCTAGAGAGAGAGCACAAGTAAGCAGAGTGGCAGGGAGAGAGAAGCAGGCTCTCTGCTGAGCAGGGAGCCCGATGTAGGGCTCGATCCCAGGACCCTGGAATCATGACCTGAGCCGAAGGCAGCCACTTAACCAGCTGAGCCACCCGGGCGCCCCTCCAACATGTTTTTGATATTATCTCTGTATTTCATCAAATACGCTTTTTTCTCATTAGGATCAGTGACAGACGCATTTTAAACTATCTTTATCTTGTGCCTGTTTTCCTATCTTTCCTTCATTGCAAACAGTTGTATTTTGTTTTTTCTTTAAATATTTCATTTATTTGACGGGGAGAGAGAGAAAAAGAGAGAGCGAGCAAGCATGTGCACAGGAGCAGGGGGAGTGGCAGGCAGAGGGAGAGGGAGAGAGAGAAGCAGGCTCCCCACTAAAAAGGGAGCCCAATGCGGGGCTCAACTGGGATCATGACCTGAGCTAAAGGGCAGACATGACACTTAACCGACTGAGCCAACCAGGCGCCCCACGACTGTTGTTTATTGTTAAACCTAAACTCTTTAATTCGTATCAATCTGCTGGGAAACAGAATCTGAGCTAAGACACAGTAGCTTGCTACCATGAAGCAAGGTGATATTTGTTCCATTTCTAAACTGAAAACTATAATCTTTCCATTAGTCCTTCGTTATTGTGCCAAATATGGAAATAAACCAAGTTCCTTTCAATTAATGTTTACTTATTATCTCAAATATCTTTACTTTACCAGGAAAGATTTGCCTTCCCTTAAAATCTAATTTTGGGGCACCTGGGTTAAGTGTCTGCCCTTCAGCTTGAGTAGTGATCTCAGGGTCCTGGGATCCAACCCCACATGGGGCTCCCTGCTCTCCTCACCACTTGTACAGGGGGTGGGGGGATGGAGGGGGAATTACATTTTTTTAAAAGATTTTATTTAGGCATTTGAGAGAGAGGGAAAGACTGCAGCAGGGAGGGACAGAGAGAAAAAGAAGCAGACTCCCTGCTGAGCAGGAAGCCCAACTTGAGGCTAGATCCAAGGACCCGGAGATCATGACCCAAACTGAGGGCAGAAGCTCGAACAACTAAGCAACCCAGTAATCGTAAAATTACAAGAAAATGTAATTTTAGAAGAGCCAATGCCTTCCTTTTTCTAAATTTTAATTCCAGTATAATTAACATAGTGTTAGGTTAGTTTCAGGCATAAGATATACTGATTCAATTCCATATATTATTACTCAGAGCTCATCAAGATAAGTTCACTCTGAGCTAATGCTTTCTTCCAAAATTTATTTACCTAGAGGCGGCTGGGTGGCTCAGTTATTACGCCTCTGCCTGAGGATCAGGTCATGATCCCAGAGTCCTGGAATCTAGACTCCCCCACATCCAGTTGGGCTCCCTGCTTCTCCCTCTCCCACTCTCCCTGCTTGTATTCCCTCTCTCGCTGTCTCTCTCTCTCTGTGTCAAATAAATAAATAAAATCTTTAAAATAAATAAAACTTTAAAAAAATAAAATAAATAAAACATTTTATTTATTTTAGAGAGAGCACACCCAAGTTGGGGGCGGGGCAGAGGGAAAGACTCTTCAAGTAGACTCCCTGCTAAGCATGGAGCCCATCACCAATAGGGATGGAAGGGGGCAAGGAATCTCACAACCCAGGAGATCATGACCTGAACCAAAACCAAGAGTCCAATGCTTAACTGCCTGAGCCGCCCAGGCACCTGGAGCCAGTGCTTTCGTAAATAGGATTTTACTGCATCTGGGAAGGAAAAAGTTTTAAGAAAAATTTCTGCTTTGACCTTATTTTAAAACAAAGTAATAACGGAAATTTGCAAAAAAAAGGAAAATGTTATCCATGATCCCATCCTCTTATACAGTTATTTTCATATTTTTAATAATTTAAAAATTAATGTCAACATGGGCGCCTGGGTGGCTCAGTGGGTTAAGCCGCTGCCTTCGGCTCGGGTCATGATCTCGGGGTCCTGGGATCGAGTCCCACGTCGGGCTCTCTGCTCGGCAGGGAGCCTGCTTCCTCATCTCTCTCTCTCTGCCTGCCTCTCTGCCTACTTGTGATCTCTCTCTGTCAAATAAATAAATAAAATCTTTAAAAAAAAATTAATGTCAACAGAAAAATACCAATAAATATATAATTTTCTAAATATACATTCCACAACCTTCACCGCCCCCACAGACACAACTCTTGGTGGGTGGAAAGAAAGAGGGACTATTCAAGTGTGTATTGTTCTAGTTGAGGGACTCCTGGCCTCTCTGGCAAGCTGCCATAACTAGCAGCAATAGTATTCCCTTCAAGTCTACTGAACAGTAGAACTCTTTCAGGCAGGCAGTCAAGTAGTCAAGCAAACATTCAAAAGTATTTGCTGAAGACCTACTCTGTGCTAAGCAGTATGGTAGCTGTAGAGGAGACACAATTTAGAGAGATAAAGACCCTATTCTGAGCAGTTTACAGTCATTTAAATATGGAGACAGATTATAAATAATCATTGTCATATAATTCTATACATTCTAGGACATATCTACAGAGTGCTATGGAATTCAAACTATCTCTAGGACAATATATGTATTTTTTTAACCTTTTTAGAGGTGTGCCTTGAAGGATGAGTAGGAATTTCCCAGAAGGACACAAGCATTCTAGTTGGAAGAAAACAAAACGTGCAGAGACAGTCTCTAGAAATAATAGGAATTATTGAGGACACAGTGTAGCTGGTGTGTCCTGTTTGTACGACAGAGAATGGAGGGAAGGAGCTGACTTGGAGACTAAGCCACAATTGGAAGGCCCTCATATACTGTTCTCCAGATTCCAGGCACAATCCTATAGGTATGAAGGAGTCAAGAGAGATCTGTTAAGCAAAGGGCAGAGATGATAACTTTGGTCCTCCTGCCCGCCCCCCACAGAATTGTTAGCGATAGGAAAGCCAAACTGGAAAAGGAAAATCTAGCAGTAGGGAAGCAAGTCTATGAAGGCAGGAATCGTTGTCTATTTTATTCACTAGTTCCTAGCACTATGCCTGGCACAAATAAACATCTCTAATAACGTCTCCTAACAAATATGTTTGACAAGTGAATGATGAACAGAATTCTGAAGAACATTAACACTGAAGAAAGAGGAGGAAGAACCAAGAAACTTTCCAGATTTACATTTAAAAATACCAGTGATTACCTCTGAAACCAGTAATACATTATATGTTAACTGATTTTAAACTTTTTTTTTTTTTTAAGACTTTAAAGGTCACAAGTAGGCAGAGAGGCAGGCAGAGGGAGGGGTGGGGGGGAAGCAGGCTCCCTGCTGACCAGAGAGCCAGATGCAGGGCTCCTAGGACCCTGAGACCATGACCTGAGCCGAAGGCAGAGGCTTAACCCACTGAACCACCCAGGCACCCCTGTTAACTGTATTTAAATAAAAATTTTTAAAAATTAAAAAATACCAGGAGCCTGGGTGGCTCAGTGGGTTAAGCCTCTGCCTTCGGCTCAGGTCATGATCTCAGGGTCCTGGGATAGAGTCCCGCATCGGGCTCTCTGCTCAGCAAGGAGCCTGCTTCCCTCTCTCTCTCTCTCTCTGCCTGCCTCTCTGTCTACTTGTAATCTCTCTCTGTCAAATAAATAAATAAAATCTTTTAAAAAAATTTTTAAAAATACCAATGACCACTGAGTATCAAAGAAATGTAAATTATTATTTTTAAAAGATTTTATTTTTATTAATTTGATAGTGAGATAAGGAGAGAGCATAAGCTGGGTGGAGAGAAAGAAGCAGGCTCCCCACTGAATAAGAAGCACTATGTGGGACTCATCCCAGGACCCAGGTATCATGACGTGAGGGGATCACCACCTGAGGGGATCACTACAACCTGAGCCTAAGGCTCTCAAAACACTGAGCCAGGGGCGCCTGGGTGGCTCAGTGGGTTAAGCCACTGCCTTCTGCTCGGGTCATGATCTCAGGGTCCTGGGATCGAGTCCCGCATCGGGCTCTCTGCTCGGCGGGGAGCCTGCTTCCTCCTCTCTCTCTCTGCCTGCCTCTCTGCCTACTTGTAATCTCTCTCTGTCAAAGAAATAAATAAAATCTTAAAAAAAAAAAAACAAAAAAAAAACACTGAGCCACCCAGGTGCCCAAAGAAATGTAAATTAAAAAGCAAAAGGGGTGGGGCACCTGGGTGGCTCAGTAGGTTAAGGCCTCTGCTTTCATCTCTGGTCATGATCCCAGGGTCTTGGGCTCGAGCCCCGACTTGGGCTCTCTGCTCGGCAGGGAGCCTGCTTCCTCCTCTCTCTCTGCCTGCCTCTCTGCCTACTTGTGATCTCTGTCTGTCAAATAAATAATAAATAAAATCTTCAAAAAAAAAAAAAACAAGAGGGGTTCCTGGGTGGCTCAGTCCTTAAGCATCTGCCTTCAGCTCAGGTCATGATCCCATGGTCCTTCGAAGAGCCCCACTTCAGGCTTCCTGCTTGATCCAAAGCCTGCTTCTCCCTCTCCCACTCCCCCTGCTTGTGTTCCCTCTTTCGCTGTCTCTCTCTCTGTCAAATCAATAAAATCTTTTAAATAATTAAAAATAAAATAAAAAAAAAGAGTTACCAAATATCCACTATTTTTTTAAAAATACCAAAAGACTCAGATTAGTTTTAAATAATGTTCTCTTGGGGAGTCTGGATGGCTCAGTGGGTTAAAGCCTCTGCCTTTGGCTCAGGTCATGATCTCAGGGTCTTGGGATTAAGCCCCAAGTCGGGCTCTCTGCTCAGTGGGGAGCCTGCTTTCTCCTCTGTTTCTCTCTCTATCTCTCTGGCCTGCCTCTCTGCCTACTTGTGATCTCTGTCAAATAAATAAATAAAATCTTTAAAAATAAATAAAGTTATCTTAAACCTTCATGGGACAAATAGCTCTCATGTTACATAAAGTGCAGTATAACAGAGTAACTACATATCATAACCAAAGAAGGCATATCCCAGGAATGAAAAAGCAATTTTCATATTAACAAATACTAAAGGAGAAACAGTATATAATCTTCTCAACAGATGATGAAAATGATGGGATAAAATTCAACACCTATTTATGATTTTACTTTTTAATGTAACAAACTAGGAATAAAGGGAATTACCTTAATTTGGTAAGGGTTATCTAATGGAAACTTAAGCAATCATCACATTAAATAATGAAACATTAGAAGTATTTTTTTTTAATAATTTTTTTTTAAGATTTTATTTATTTATTTGACAGAGAGAAATCACAAGTAGATGGAGAGGCAGGCAGAGAGAGAGAGAGGGAAGCAGGCTCCCTGTTGAGCAGAGAGCCCGATGCGGGACTCGATCCCAGGACCCTGAGATCATGACCTGAGCCGAAGGCAGCGGCTTAACCCACTGAGCCACCCAGGCGCCCAGAAGTATTTTTTTTTCTGTTAAAGATTGAAAGACCAGGAGGCTGTGTACCTACCCCTACTATGCAACATTGTACAGAAGGTCATATACTGCAACTAAGACAAAAGAAATCTGGTGCATAAATAAAGGAATTTTAAAGAACAGAATAAAATTCAGAAATAAGCCTACATATATATATATATATATATATATATATATATATATATATACACGCACACACACACAGGATTTTTGAAATCCATCCTTTGTATATGTATGATAAAGTAATATGCCGATTAATTAAATGTATTTTTTTTTAAGATTTTATTTATTTGACAGAGAGAGATCACAAGCAGGCAGAGAGGCAGGCAGAGAGAGAGGAGGAAGCAGGTTCCCCGCTGAGCAGAGAGCCTGATGCGGGGCTCGATCCCAGGACCCTGAGATCATGACCTGAGCCGAAGGCAGCAGCTTAACCCACTGAGCCACCCAGGCGCCCCTAAATGTATATTTTTAAAAAGCACATTATATGAATTTGTTCATTTAGATGCATTAATACCTAAAGAAGGATACACAAAAACCTAATAATACTGATCACCTCTGGGGAGAGGAACTGAATTGAAGCTGGGAAACAGGCTAGAAAAATAGAAACATTCATGTCTTTTCAATTTTAAGCCATGTCCATGCATAATCAAGTCAAAAGCTAAATAAAATGTATAGATTTAAAAAGACATACGTTAAAAAGATGCCATTTGTCTACCAATTAACAAACAAAAAAAAAAGGACTAAAACCACAGTATAGGCAATAATATGGGAAATAGGTAAATACAATGTGGCAACTATATAAAATTCATGTTACTTCTTTGTAACAATTTGGCACTGACAAAGCAGTTTTAAAAGTGCAAACACGGGGCACCTGGGTGGCTCAGTAGGTTAAGCCTCTGCCTTCTGCTCAGGTCATGATCCCGGGGTCCTGGGATAGTGCTGAGTTCTCTGCTCAACAGGGAGCCTGCTTCCCCTTCTCTCTCTCCCTGCCTCTCTGCCTACTTGTGATCTCTGTCTGTCAAATAAGTAAATAAAAATCTTAAAAAAATAAAAGTGCAAACCCTATGACCCTCACCATCCTCTCCAGGAATCTGGTGAACAGAAATACAAGCATGAGGTACAAGGCAGACAAACGTACATACACAGGTATGGGTTCATGTTTCTACTTTTTGCCTTTAGAAACAATGTTGCCATGAATACTGGATATGTGGATATTCACTGTAGCTTTTTTCTTCCTTTAAGATTTATTTATAAGAGAGAACATGAGCAGAGGGGAAAGACAGAGGGAAAGAGACACAAACCTGAAGCAGACTCCCTGATGAGCAGGGAGCCTGACCGGAACAGAAATCAAGAGTTCGCCACCCAATCTACTGAGTCACCCAGGCACCTCTGTAGCATTGTTTCTAATGATAAAATGTTAGAAATAGGGTGCCTGGATGGCTCAGTGTAGGTTAAGCCGCTGCCTTCGGCTCAGGTCATGATCTCAGGGTCCTGGGATCGAGCCCCGCATCCGGCTCTCTGCTCGGCAGGGAGCCTGCTTCCTCCTCTCTCTCTCTGCCTGCCTCTCTGCCTACTTGTGAGCTCTCTCTGTCAAATAAATAAATAAGATCTTTTAAAAAAAAAATGTTAGAGGGGCGCCTGGGTGGCTCAGTGGGTTAAGCCGCTGCCTTCGGCTCAGGTCATGATCTCAGGGTCCTGGGATCGAGTCCCGCATCAGGCTCTCTGCTCAGCAGGGAGCCTGCTTCCCTCTTTCTCTCTCTCTCTGCCTGCCTCTCTGTCTACTTGTAATCTCTCTCTGTCAAATAAATAAATAAAATCTTTAAAAAAAAAAAATGTTAGAAATAACCTAAATGACCAACTATAAATAAGAAAAGTCCATGTAATACACCACTATGCAGCTAAAACGCTTTTTGTTTGTTTGTTTGTTAAAAACACTAAGACACTCCAATATGCCATTAATCTGTAAAACACTGAAACAAAACCTTTTGTTTCCACATTTTTAAATTTTCTTCTAGAAGGAATAAAATGGAAAAATATACATGAATTTCAACTTCAATCCAAAATAGTTCTATTTGCTTAAATTACTATCAATATACTTAAATTATACTATAATTACCACTACCACTAGAGACTTTCTAAAACTGAAAAAATAATAATAATAATAATAATCAAAACCTTCATGGATAGCCCTCCAAATTTCTAACAACAACAACAAAAAGCTGGAAATTAAAACCAAAACCAAATCTGTACAGCCATTTCTAACTATAAATTGTTCTCATTTTAATGGTAATAACTGACTTTTTCATTTATTTTCCTTTTTAAAAAATTTTAATTCCAATTAACATTGTTATATTAGTTTCAGGTGTATTATAGAGTGATTTAATTCCATGTTACTCAGCGCTCTTCATGATAAGTGTACTCTTAATCCCCATCACCTAGGTCATCTACCCCCTCATCCACCTCCTCCCGGTAACCATCTATTTGTTCTCTATAGTTCTGAGTCTGGTTTGGGGGGGGTTTTTGTTTTGTTTTGGTTTAGTTTGGTTTGTCTCTCTCATTTTTTTTTTTTTGCCTTTGGTTGTTTCTTAAATTCTAAATATGAGTATTTGTCTTTCTCTGACTGGCTTATTTCACTTAGCATTATAATTCACATATAGCATTATAACTCACATACAGCATTATAACTCTCTAGATCCATTTGTGTTGCTGCAAATGCCAAGATTTCATTCTTTTTTATGTCTGAATAATATTCCACTCTGTGGGGGGGGCGTGGGGGTGTGTGTGTGCGCGCATGCACGCATCTTTATCCATTCATCAACTGATGGACACTTGGACTGATTCCATATCTTGACTATTGTAAACAATGATGCAATAACCATAAGGGTACCATTTATTCCTTTGAATCAGTGTTTTTATAGGCTCTGAGTAAAGACCCAGGAATGCGATAACTGGATCACAGGGTAGTTCTGTATTTTTTAATTTTATTTTATTTGAGCGAGCAAGCAAGCACAGCAGGATGAGGGGATGCAGACAACACTGAGTGAAGGGGAGAAGCAGGCTCCCTGCTGAGCAGAGAGCCTGATGCGGGGCTCTATCCCAGGACCCTGAGATCATGACCTGAGCCAAAGGCTTAACCCTCTGAACCACCCAGGCTTCCCTATGGTATCCATGTACTACGAGAGATATAAAATCTCTATAAAACCTCTTTCTTTTACACATGAAGAGACCAAGTGAACGTCAAACTTAAAGCCACAAATCCATTCAAAAATACTAAGGCCAGGGACATCTGGCTGGCTCAGTAGGTCAAGCATGTGACTCTTGATCTTAGGGTCGAGCTGGAGCTCCACACTGGGTGCAGAGATTACCTAAAAACAAATACATAAATAAATGAAATGAAATGAAATTACAGTTTACTTTTAAAAAAAATGCTAAAGCCACGGGCGCCTGGGTGGCTCAGTGGGTTCAAGCCTCTGCCTTCAGCTCAGGTCATGATCCCAGGTCCCGAAATCAAGCTTTGCATCAGGCTCTCTGCTCGGCAGGAGCCTGCTTTCTCATCTCTCTGCCTGCCTCTCTGCCTACTCGTGATCTCTGTCAAATAAATAAATACAATCTTTAAAAAAAATGCTAAGGCCATGAAGAAAGGCCTAACACCAACCTCCTGATGAAATAAAATGGGAATGGTACTAAAACTCCAAACTCTTCCATCTACTACATCGAGCTCTGTGTAAGAACCAAAAAGAAAAAAAGCTAAATGCTATTAAAGGACTAATATCACACCAAGAACTGGACAGCAGGAAATTCAAAGTAGGGCTGACCAAGTTTTAAGCTTCCCACAAGAGTTCAAAGCTTCAGGAAGCTTTGAAGGGCCAAAATTAATTGAGCTAGTAAACGTGAAAATCTCCCCAGTGTTAAAAACTTCCTAACAAGTGGAGTGAAGGGCTAGGGTTTATCAGCACTCCAACAGTGAAGTGTGAAGACCCCAGATCAGAAATAGCCAGTTTTCAATTGAGAAGCAAAAGATGTTCTATTCCTTTCAAAATGCGATTTCTGTCTCTGCTGGCTCATGATTCCCATCCACATGTAAAAGAGCATTTATCACTTATTACAGTAAAGAAAACAATTTAAATCCATTCACTTCTTGCTTCTCTCAGTTCACATAGGCCAAAGAGTATGGTCCAGCAAGAAATAACAAAGGTACCACCCAGGTGTGAAACATTTAACATGCACCAAAGAAGGAAATGTACCACACCACACTCAACAGCCTTGGCAAACTAAGTATTATTAACCACATGAAGAAAGCATACAGAACTTAAGCAAGCTGTCCAAAGTCACTCAATTAATAAATGACAGAGCTAAGGTGTTTAGGTCTGAATCGAAGTCTTTTCAAATCCTTACCACAGTAGAGAAATACAAGACACATATCATTCATCTAGTCAGATAATATATATGTCATATGTTTGCCTAGCCACAAAATTACTCTGGAAGGATAGATATGTAAGAAACTGGTACCACTGGTCATCTCTGTGGGGGAAAAATACCTTACTCTGCCCTTCAAGGTCCTTCTAGATGGACAGAGAATCAAATTGACATTAGACAGATTAATAGGAGAAAATCAAATTTAATGAAGTATGTATGGGGAATCCACAGAGACAAGAAATTCCAAAGCAATGAGACAACAAGAAGTTTACAGGGGCTAAGGAGAGGGGTAAGTCTGAGGATACAAAGGGGAAGAAAGCCATTAGCTGGAAGGTGAAAAGAGACACTGTGAAAAACAAAGGTTGCCCTATTATGCAGATAAGTTTCTTAGGTAAAGGGGAGCCTGTGTTAATAGCTCTCTTCTTCCTCGTAGGCTATTCTTTCCAATGTAAATTTAGGCAGCACAGGACCGAGAAGAGAGCTTTTCCTCAATGGAGAGCATCCATTGGGTTTTGATTATTTTAACCCAAAATAACGCTCTTGCCAAAGTGGCCTCTCTTGGAGCAGCCTACATCTCAAAGAAGAACTAGGTGGCTGAAACACATGGCAAGAGAAGGGAATATTTACCATTTTCTCTTCTGCACCTTTTTAAGTTTAAATCATGTGGTTTCATTTACTAAAAAAACAAACAAACCTAAAATGTATTAATTTTATATAGCTTTCAACTAAAATATATATAATAGGGATATTTGAACATAATGCTTTAAGAAGTATTTTAAACTATGCCACCCAATGGTAAGTTTGTTGATAGTCTTCACATCAGGGCAAAAAAGAATGAGATAGGGAGCGCTACAAAGGGATAAACGATTAGAGCTGCTTTTAGGAACTCCTAGCCCTAAACACCAGGATGCTCCAAAGTACTGCAGGAACTGTGCCACGCTTTCTTGCTAGAGGCATTTGTGAAAAGCATGTTTAGTAAACACAAGCTGGCATCTCTCCTCTCAGGCTTAAAAACCTGACTCTCCAGATAAAAGTTATCAAAGAGGACAAAGAACTCTCAGAGACAATGGAGGAAATGATTCAACAAGAAAGCAAGGAAGTAAACATTTCTAAATTGTCTTAAGAGAAAATTCACATGAAGAAGTTGAGGGGTGGGGCGCCTGGGTGGCTCAGTGGGTTAAGCCGCTGCCTTCGGCTCGGTCATGATCTCAGGGTCCTGGGATCGAGTCCCGCATCGGGCTCTCTGCTCAGCAGGGAGCCTGCTTCCCTCTCTCTCTCTCTGCCTGCCTCTCCGTCTACTTGTGATTTCTCTCTGTCAAATAAATAAATAAAATCTTTAAAAAAAAAAAAAGTTGAGGGGTAGAAGACTATAACACAGAGGAGAAAAAGAAAAAAACAGAAATCTGGAGAATAAACAGAAAGCTCCTCACCATCCGCAAAAGCACAATCATCCAGGTTTCCAGATTAAGTCAAGGGGAATAGCGGGGAGAGGGGACAAATAGTTGGTCATTCTCCATAAAGAAAAACCTGAAGGCAGCTTACCAGCTGCTACCCATTCCAGTTAATGAAGGAATGAACTTAACAACCAGAAGACAGGTGCCTGCATGGCTCAGTCCGTTAAGCATCTGCCTTCAACTCAGGTCATGATCTTAGGCTTGCTGCTCCCTCCCGCCTCCCTCTCTCCTGTGCCCCTGTGCACGTGAGCACTCTCTCTCAAATAAAATCTTTAAAAAAAAACAACAAGGGACGCCTGGGTGGTTCAGTTGGTTGGACGACTGCCTTTGGCTCAGGTCATGATTCCGGAGTCTCGGGATCGAGTCCCGCATCGGGCTCCCAGCTCCACGGGGAGTCTGCTTCTCTCTCTGACCTTCTCCTCACTCATGCTCTCTCTCATTGTCTCTCTCTCTCAAATAAATAAATAAAATCTTTTAAAAAAATAATAAAAAATAAACAACCAGAAGAAACCTGAAAAGCCATTCTATGAGAAAAAAATTCTAAAGGACATGGAGGACCTGCTGGGTCAGGGAGGCCTTTGGTAACAATGTTTATCTCCTTTTCCAATTGATAGTTGAGACCTTAAAAAAGAAAGGAGAAATGTTAATGTCTGTCAATAGATTGGAGTTGAGGGGCATCTGGGGTGGCTCAGTCGGTTGAGTTTCAGCCTTCCACTTGTGTCATGATCTCATGATCTCGGGGTCCTGGGATAGAGCCCTCCCTGCTTGGCAGGGAGTCTGCTTCTCCCTCTGCTCATCACCCTGCTTGTGCTCTCTCTCAAGTAAATAATTTTTTTTTTTTTTAATCTATAAATAGGGGCATCTGGGTGGCTCAGTGGGTTGGGCCTCTGCCTTGGGCTGGGGTCGTGATCTCAGGGTCCTGGGATCGAGACTCGCATCAGGCTCTCTGCTCTGCGGGGAGCCTGCTTCCCTCTCTCTCTATGCCTGCCTCTCTGCCTACTTGTGATCTCTGTCAAATAAATAAATAAATTTTAAAATAAAATAAAATAAAAATCTATAAATAAATAAATAGGAGTTGACGTTCCAGATCATACTAGAACATTCTTCCTCCCTTTCACCCAAAACTGATTTACTCCTTATCACTCTTTAGGAGGTGTCAGTTCTAAATCCAATTTTTTAAAATTTATTATTTATTTATTTGTCAGAAAGCACATGCAAGAGTGAGCACAAGCAGAGGGAACCGCAGGTAGAGGGAGAAGCAGGCTCCCTGCTTAGCAAGAAGCCAAATATGGGACCTGATCCCAGGAACCTGAGATCGTGACCTGAGCTAAAGGCAGATGCTTACATGACTGAGAGTCCCTAAATCCTGCTTCTTCATCCTGGAAGTTTTTCCTGCCTTCCAGCCAGGCACACAGTGTAAAAGCTTATGCTGTTATCTTACCTGCTCCCATTACACTATAAGCTTAGGGAAGTGCAGGGACCACGTCTTCCAAGCTCACAACTGCACACTCAATAAATACCAAGCACAGTGCTTGGCACCATTCGGAGGAGTAAACATATAAAAGATTATACAAAGTGCTGTTCACAGGGAGTAGAAAGAATATGTTTCCCTGAACACTTACCAAGCTGAATATGAGAGCTCAAACTGAAAATAAAGGAACAAAGAAACATCCCAGGATAAAATGGGACCAAAAAATCAGAAATGATAAGAGGAGAAAAGTAATAGAGGTGACTCTGAAGTCACAAAAGAAAATATCCAAGAATTAAGTTGCCAACATTGAAAGATATCTATAACAGAGATTTCCAAAATAAAGTTTACAAATTTTATAAAATGATCCCTATCAGTGAAAATCTTGAGTTAATGGATTTGTGAAAGCAGTATGCCAATAAATGGGCAAATCTCATTCAAATCTTAAGAAAAGAAGGAAGATGGCACTATGTCTCAAAGTGATATTCTCCAGTAGAAATCCACAGGTCACACTGGAGAATTTCTGAACAAGGATACAAGAGTATTGGATCTAACAGTAAGAGTACCCTTCAGTCTGTTAGATGACTTAGAATACAGGTTTTTTAAAGTTTTTTTTTTAAAGTTTAAAGTTTTTTTAAAGTTTGTATTTATTTATTTGACAGAGAGAGCACAAGCAGGGGAGCGGCAGGCAGAGGGAGAGAAGCAGGCTCCCCACTGGGCTTGATCAAGGATTGATCCAGGGACCCTGAGATCATGACCTGAGTGAAACGCAGGCACCTAACCGAATGAGCCACCCAGGTGCCCTGCATTGGGATTCATTCATACTCTCTTTCTTTCTTTTTCTTCCTTCCTTTCTTTCTTTTGACTCAGACTGAAAAACTGGCATAATAAGGATATTAGAGATAGGGAACTTCAAGTACCTCATCATTTGCTGAATAGCATGTTGATTTTAAAAGGGGAGAAGGGGGCGCCTGGGTGTTTCAGTGGGTTAAAGCCTCTGCCTTTATTCAGGTCATGATCTCAGGGTCCTGGGCTCAAGGCCCGCCTTCGACTCTCTGCTCAGCGGGGAGCCTGCTTCGTCCTCCCTCTCTCTCTCTCTCTGCCTCATTCTCTGCCTACTTGTGATCTCTGTCTGTCAAATAAATAAAGTCTTTTAAAAAAATAAAAATTTAAAAATAAATAAATAAAAGGGGAGAGGGGGTAGGAAGTCTGATAAATTCTTGCTGACAGTTTTATCCTAAAAGGATGAAGTACTAAACTGAATTTATTAATCCAAGCCAAGAAGACTAGTTGAAAAAGAGAAAGTAACCATGTAATCTCTGAAAGTTTAACAGCCTAACTGACAATTAAGAGTAGTCAGAGGAGGCAGTAGTTAATAGAGCAAGTCCTAGATGTGGCACCAGTAATCCTGGATTAAAGACCCAGTTCTGCCACAGCCATGTACCCTGGGACCAATCCACACTCTTAGTGCCATAGTTTCCTCATCCAAAAAGGACAATACCTGCCTACCTCACATAAACAAATAATTGGCTGTTGAAGGCATTATGTAAACCTTACCACAGTGATTTAAATAACACTAGACCTTTAAAAAAATTAGCTAAAACTTAAGGGGCACTGAATTCTAACCATCAATCAGACACTGAGTTTTACAAGGATTGTCAAGTCCTCTCAATGGCCCTAGAAGGTTGATACTCTTATTATTCTCTTAGCAAGATTAGAAAATTAAGATTTCCAACTGTTAAGTTGCCCAGGGTCCCAAAATGATTAAAGCCATGTAGCTTGACTCAGAACCCAGGTTTTCTGACTCTGGAGAGCCCAGCCCACATTTTTATCCATTGTGTCATATTGATTTAAAATCATAGATTTCATGAAATTAAAATTTCAAAATCTAAAATTCTTTTTTTAAAAGATTTTATTTATTTATTTGAGAGAGACACAGAAGAGAGGGAACACAAGCAGGGGGACTGTGAGAGGGAGAAACAGGCTTCCTGCCCAGCAGGGAGCCCAATGCAGTCCCGATCCAGGGTCTCCGGGATCATAACCTGAGCAGAAGGCAGACACTTAAGGGCTGAGCCACCCAGGCGCCCCTCAAAATCTAAAATTCTAAAGAGAATATCAATGCTAGTATTTTTTAAAGAAAACTTCAAAAGTGAGATTCTGACAATTATTCAATTAATTACAAGTTATACCAATATGAATTTAAAAAGAGAGCAATCGGAAGAGAGTGGTTGCACAGCATACTCTGTTGAGTACAGATGTTAACAGAACATCCACTAACATATACATGGACAAAGGAAGACCGCACAGTCAAAAACATAACAGAATGGTGTTTCTGATCTAAAGGAAAAGTGTCAGGAAAGTCACTGCCCAGAATGAAGGAAGGCTAGTTAATAAATGTAAGGCTAACAAAAAGGGCTCTGTTAGAACTGTCTAGATCAACTCTTCTTCCATTTCTCTATCAACAAGTATAATCTTCAACTTGAAGAGGGGAAGAATAAGCCTTCTCGAAAGCTCAAAAGAACAGAGCCCCCAATTATTCCAAATCGGTTTAAGCCTCCAGACCTGCCAAATCTAACAATCCTGAAAATGCCAGGGGAGCCTGATGAACATCTGCTGCAGAACTTTAAGGATGAACAAGGTATTGAAACTTGAGGATGAACAAAGTCCTAATTTCAAAGAGGGGATGTCTACTGAGGGTTACAAAAGTTCTAACAGAACTGGCATCAATCTGGCAAACTGCACAACTTATCTTTCTTTCACATACATGCAGACACACCTAGCCCTGGCCAATGGTTTTTTTGGGTTTTGTTTTCAAAAAGGTGAACTTTGAGCTTCTAGAAAGGGGGCTAGCAATTACAAGAAGTGATTTTCTAAAAACAAGTCTTTCAAAAAAGAATTCAAGTAGACTGAAAAACAAAGAACTGGAATACATTAACAGTGCTACTCAAAGTGAAGTCTGCAGCACTCGCCTCACCTATGAGCTTGTCACACATACAGATTCTCAGGCTTCACCACAAACATACTGAATCAGAATCTGCATTTTAACAAGATACCTAGGCAATTTTTAAAATATTTATTTATTTTATTTATTTGGAAAGAGAGAGACAGTGCACACAGGGGGAGGGATATGGAGGTGGGGACATGGCAAAAGGAGAGAGAGAAAATCTTAAGCAGGCCCCTCGCTGGGTGTGGCTCATTCAACGTGGCTCAGTGAGCCAAAGTCCCTGAAGTCATGACTTGAGCCAAAATCAAGAGTTGGACACTTAACCACCTGAGCCACCCAGGCACCCCCTCAAATAAAAAGACTTTAAAGGAATTCCCTGGCAGCACCTGGGTGGCTCAGTCAGTGAAGTATCTGCCTTTGGCTTGGGTCATGTTCCCAGGGTCCTGGAACTGAGCCCCTCGTCAGGCTCCCTGCTCAGCAGGAAGCCTGATTCTCCCTCTCCTGCTTGTGTTTCCTCTCTTGCTGTGTCTCTTTGTCAAATAAATGAATAAAATCTGAAAAATAAATAAATAAATAAATAAAAATAAAGGAATTCCCTGAAAGGAGGGAGACAAGTAGACTAATGCTTACTCAAAGCCTACAGTATGCTAGGATGGGCCATAACCTAAAGTACCTTGCATCCCTGTTTGATCTACCCTTTCCAACAGGCCCATTTGTGGATATTAAGGCATTTACATATAAGGAAACAGAGACCCAGACAAGTCAAGGACCTTGCCATGTCATAGCACAGGTTGATGATAACAACCAAGATTCCAAAACCAAATCTGACTCTAGGCCATGCTCTTTCCCTTGATTTGCCCTGCATCCATCTCGGGCCTGGTCCCACTGCTATAAATGACTGACTGACTTAACAGCACTGGGTCAAGCTGACCATATGAAAGGGCCTTTAGCCTTGAGAACAAGTATATTTGAAACAGAACACAGATCTAAAAGATCAAAACAGGATCTAACAAAGGCAAAGGATGATATTCAAAAGCAAGAGGCTTTGGAGTCAGTCAGATGGATCTGAATACCAGATTCTATCACTTCATTTTTTTTGTTTGTTTTTAATTTATTTTTATTTTTTTATTAACCTATAATGTATTATTAGCCCTAGGAGTACAGGTCTGTGAATCACCAGGTTTACACACTTCACAGCACTCACCATAGCATATACCTTCCCCAATGTCTATAACCCAACCACCTTCTCTCCCTACCCACCCCTCCTCACTTCACTGTTTTGAATGTAAGCAAATTACTTAACTTCTTTGAGCCTTGATTTCTATTTTATAAAAGTGGAATTATACCTCATAATTGTTGTAAGATGGGAGAAAAGGTAATATTTGTAAAGTTCTGGCATATTAGCTTAACAAAAATGTTCACAAAATGTTCAGTGAACATTATAATCTAACAAAATTAATTAAAATTATAGGATAAGTGCAAGAAAATCAATTTTAGAAGCACCAGAAGAAACTTAACAGAAACACATTAAGAAAAGAGTTAGGGATCTCAGTTGACTTGAACCTATGAGTCAACAGTCTGCTAAGACTGCCAAAAATTATTGCAAATTTGGAACACATTACAGAAGCACAGTGTCCAAAACAAGTAAGCCCAAAACAAGGAGGCCTACCAGACTTTATTTGTAAGACCGTCTTCAATCCTAAAATACTACATTTTAAGGTCACTGGCAAATTATAATCAATTCAGGAAAAGATCAGAATGTTGAGAAGCTTTGAAAACATAGTAACTAGGGAAAAAAAAAAGAAAGAAAGAAAGAAAAAGAAAACAGAGTAACTAGTTCCTTCCTTCCCTGTTCTCTATTTCCTCCACTTCACACAAGTGAAATAACCCTTCAAGGGCTTCTGTTTCTCAATAACTAAAACATTTCTTCCTTCATCTTCATCTCCTTTTCTCCATCTTTCTCTCCCCCACCCCCTCTAAATTCTCCCCATATGCACCTCAAATTCAACTTTGCCAATATCGCATGGAAATGACAGGAGTGACCCGATGACTTCTACCTTAAAACTCTAGAACCATGGGGCGCCTGGATAGCTCGGTGGGTTAAGCCACTGCCTTCAGCTCAGGTCATGATCTCAGGGTCCTGGGATCGAGCCCCACATTGGGCTCTCTGCTAAGCAGGGAGCCTGCTTCCCCCTCTCTCTCTACCTGCCTCTCTACCTACTTGTGATCTGTCAAATAAATTAAATTAAATTAAATTAAATTTAAAAACAAACAAACAAACAAAACTCTAGAACCTGGCATGTCAGACCTGTTGCTAATCTGGCCCTGACCTGTAGATTAGAGCTGCTACTGCTAGTCTACACCAAATTTAACTAGTCCCTTGCTTTTTTCCTGAGATAAGGCCCACAACTTGTGTCTTAGGTAACTGAATCTTGCGGCTTCATCACATAATCAAGAAACTGGGACTCTTCCTACATGTCTCCATAACCTGCAGCTCCAACACCCCTGAAAGGGATACAGCTGGCCAGAGACTGCATTAGGCAACATCAGCCATCTCAGACCTCAGCCATTTCAAACTTACTGGATCCATACCTCCCAAACTAAGGAAACTGTCAGATCAATTCGGGGCAAACCTACGCAGGCTCATAAAACAGTAAGAGTAGAACAGTTTACTATACCTAAGGGGCCATTTACAAACATACAAAGAAGGAGGCCTGGAAAAACGAACTGCAATCTGGCTGTCCTCACTACAGCACCCCATTTTCAAATCCAATTAGACTAGGCTCAGCTCCCTGGCAGGACCTGAAAAATAAAATCTGGCAACTCCTAGGTCCAGATTATCGGGGCAACTGACATTGCAGTAACACGAGCTTCCCTATGCAATAGCCTTGTCAAAGTTGGCAGGTATTCCTGGCTGAATCAGAACAGCCTGTGTCTCCTTTCATTCAGTACTCCCTTGGAAGCCAAGCATCTCTCTAGGGAATGCCATCTGCAATGGACATCAGGTGTCTCAATGCCCTGCTGTTTTAAACAAGTACACAGTGTGGTTCCATTTCTGTTTTTCAAGTAGATAGATGCTCTACTCTTTCTTTGGATGAGAGAAACCATGGTAAATGCTAGTCTTTTGAGAGCTTTCTCTTACTGTTCCTTTACCAGGGACCAGTATAGTTCTAGTCCAAAATCAGATACCTCTTGGAGCTCTCATCCAGTTCAAACTAGTTCTATACCTACAGTTCTAGACTCAATTTGTAAATCTAGGTCTTCCCTTCCTGAAGTGAGCCTGGATATCTAAACACATTTTTAAATGATTCACCCACCAATGAAACAGCACTCTACTTATTCTCTAGATCACTAGTTCTCAAACTTGAGTGAAAACCATTGAAATGCGGATTGTTATACCTTACTGATTTAGTAGGTATGAGGTGAAACAAATATCTGCATTTTTAACAAGCTCCCAGGGGCTGGTCTGGAGACTTGCCCTGTTCCTACTCTGACAAATAAGAAAATAAAATATTTTTTCTTTTTTAAGATTATTTATTTATTTAAGAGAGAGAGAATGAGAGCGAGCATGAGAGGTGACAGGTCAGAGGGAGAAACAGACGCCCCGCTGAGCAGGGAGCCCAATGTGGGACAAAATCTCGAGACTCCAGGATCACGATCTGAGCCCAAGGCAGCCGCCAACCAACTGAGCCACCCAGGTGCCCCAAATAAATAAAATTTTAAAGAAATATATTTTGTCAGAGAGAGAGAAAGAAAGAAAGCACAAGCAGGGGGAGTGACAGGCAGAGGGAGAAGCAAGTACCCTGCTAAGCAAGGAGCCCATATAGGACTCGATCCCAGGACCCTGAGATCATGACCTGAGCTGAAGGCAGATGCTTAATTGTCTGAGCAACCCATGCATCCCTAAGATTTTATTCTTAAGTATTCTCGACATTCAATGTGGGACTTAAACTTATAACCCTAAGATAAGAGTCACATGCTCCATCAGCTCAGCTAGCCAGGTGCCCCAATAAGCCTAGTGTTTTTAAGGTTCATCTACATTATAGAATATATGTATTCCTCTTTGCATTCCTCTTTGAGGCTAATAGTCCATTGTATGTACATACCCCATTTTGTTTATCCATCTATCGATGGACACTCAAGTTGCTTCTACCTTTGGGTTACTGTGAATAATGTTGCTATTACATGGACATACAGCTAGCAGTAAAATTGCTGGGTCATATGGTACTTGCATGCTTAATCTTCTAAGAGTCACCAAACTGTTTTCCATAGTGGCTGCACCATTCTATATTCCCAACAGTACCAGTACTTGTTGTTTTCTTTCTCTTTTAAAACAAATTATGGGGGTGCCTGGGTGGCTCAGTTGTTAAGCTCAGGTCATGATCCCAGGATCCTGGGATCAAGCACAGCATCGGGCTCCCTGCTTGGTGGGAAGCCTGTTTCTCCCTCTCCCACTTCCCCTGCTTCTGTTCATTCTCTCGCTGTGTCTCTCTCTGTCAAATAAATAAATAAATAAAATCTTTAAAAAAAAAAAAAAGAGGGGCACCTGGGTAGCTCAGTGGGTTAAAGCCTCTGCTTTCGGCTCAGGTCATGATCCCAGGGTCCTGGGATGGAGCCCCACATCAGGTTCTCTGCTCAGCAGGGAGCCTGCTTCCCCCTCTCTCTCCCTGCCTGCCTCTCTGCCTACTTGTGATCTCTGTCTGTCAAATAAATAAATAAAATCTTAAAAAATAATACTAAAATAAAATAAAACAAATTATAGCCATCCTAGTAGGTAATGCTCAGCCACTGTTACTATCACAAGTTTTGATGTGGACTTTTACCAGTATCTGAAGCACCATAAGGATGGCACTACAACAATAAGAAGTTCTAACTAGAGTTCCAAGCATTTTTATTCAAAACACAAATTTCCAGTTGCTTCTTTCTCAAAAATCATCTCCAAACCTAGTATTTCCTTAGTTTGATATCAGCCAAGAAAGAAAATAATGCTTCGGTGGCACCTGGATGGCTCAGTCAGTTAAGCGGCTGCCTTTGGTATACAGTCCTTGGATTGAGCCCCTCATTGGGCTCCCTGCTCAATAGGGAGCCTGCTTCTCCCTCTGCCTCCTGCTCCCCCTGCTTGAGCTCTCTCCCCCTGTCAAATAAATAAATAAAATCATAAAAACAAATAAATAATTTAAAATTTTTATTAAAAAAAAACTTTTTTTTTTTTTTAAGAAAAATGATGCTTTAGCCAAAGGAAAAAGGGATGGGTGGTTATGTTTTTTAAAATAAATGTATACTGGAAATCCTGTATATTTTAATCTTGCTAGCTATATCAATTTGAAGTCCCTGACCTAGCTCTATCAATTTTAAGTCCCTAACCTCATTAGAAATATCATTTTCTCTTCACTTTTGAGGGTTTTCTGGCATGGAAGACCTAAACTCTCAGTGAAACAAACAATTTTTCAAAAAAAAACAAAAAAAACCACCTGTTTTCTTGTGCTCATGTATTATGTTCAAGGTTTCAGGACTTCCTCTCAGCAACTTTTTTTTTTTTTCCCTTTATGAATCCAAGAAAGAGAAAATCTGTGCATACAGAAAGTAAAAATAAGGGGCACCTGGCTGGCTCAGTCAGTTAAGCATCTACCTTTGGCCCAGGTTACAATCCTGGAGTTCTGGGATTCAGCCCCGCAATGGGCTTCCTGCTTAGCAGAAAAGTCAGCTTCTCCCTCTGTCCCTCACCCTACTTGTATTCTCTCTCTCTTGCTCTCTCTCAAATAAATAAAATATTTTTTAAAAAAGTAAAAACAGGGCGCCTGGGTGGCTCAGTGGGTTGAGCCGCTGCCTTCGGCTCAGGTCATGATCTCGGGGTCCTGAGATCGAGTCCCGCATCGGGCTCTCTGCTCGGCGGGGAGCCTGCTTCCCTCTCTCTCTCTGCCTGCCTCTCCTACTGCTTGTGATTTCTCTCTGTCAAATAAATAAATAAAATCTTAAAAAAAAAAAAAAGTAAAAACAAAGAGAAATAAATCTTTTTTTTCTTTTTAGAAAAATTTTCCTCTACTTTTACACTTGGCAAGAATTGAGAAATAAACTTCAGTAGGAACTTAAGTACAGCCAAAAAAACAGGCAATGTGAAGGTATCATGGGAAAAACAATTTAAAAAGCTGTAGTTTCATCCTAGTTATTAGTAAGCAAGTATACTATATATGCTTCCCCATTATGCGGATGATCATATACAAAAGATTAAACTCTACATATAGAAAACTAAAAACTGGCATTATAAAGGCAAAGAAGAGACCTATGACATTCTGAGAGGTACAGCCAGAAGCCTACATGAACCCCCAAGTTCACTAACCCCAGGCATATAATTCTGTTCATAAATAAATGTATAAATAGGAGAGCCTGGGTGGTTCTGTCAGTTGGGCGTCTGCTTTTGGCTCAGGTCATGATCTCAGGGACCTAGAATTGAGCCCCAGATCAAGGTCTCTGCTCAGCGGGGAGCCTGCTTCTCCCTCTCTGCCAGCCTCTCTGCCTACTTGTGCTCTCTCTAATAAATAAATAAACTCTTAAAAGGAAGTAAGTGTACAATAAGCAGCTAGTAACAATGTAGCCCCATCTCTGTAGGAAAACTTGTGAATGGCAGAAACTAGGGATGTTCAATCCCCAAAGGCCAAGAGAGCTAGTTTTGGTGTATATGTATATAGGTAGGTCATACATAGAAACATGCAGGTAAAACAGATGATGTTTACTAGAAAGAGTGTTGCATTTAAGCAGAGCTTGAGTCCCAGTGCTGCCTCCTTGGTAAATTACTGAAAGCTTCTGAACATTATCCGTATTATCACAAAGGCAATCATCCTGAGTGAAACAATACCAGCTTCCTGGGTTGTGTGAGGAATAAATAATTTCAATATAGTTTCAGTTATTCTTTAGTAAATGTATTTTGAACCCTCACAATGTACAAGGATGCAGAGAAGATTGAGTATAAGTATTTCTACATATAAGGTATAGGTCCTCTTCCTTGGTGGGTACCCCACAATTCAAGAACTGCTTAGAGAGAACTAGAGGGCAATTCCTCAAAGACAGAGAGCTCCTTGTCCACGTTTAAGAACTTGGTACATAGTGGACAATAAATGATTGCTGAATGAACATACTGTATTTTGTTTATAATCTTCCTCTCCGTTAACATTAACATGAAAAGGAGGAGACTGATACATAATAATCACCTCACTCACCTGAGAAACAGAAACTCGGAAAAAAAAATTTTAAATACTGGGATCTCAGCAATGAAATAATATAATCCTAATTTGTATAGAGCATGCAACACTTTTTACAAGACGTAATTGATTTTAATTATAAAAGAAACATATGGTCATTGCAAAGAATCTAGAAGACTATTTTTAAAGGATTATTTTATTTTATTTTATTTTTTTAAGATTTTATTTATTTATTTATTTGAGAGAGAAACAGTGAGAGAGAGCATGATCGAGGAGAAGGTCACAGAACGAAGCAGACTCCCCATGGAGCTGGGAGCCTGATGCGGGACTCCATCCTGGGACTCCGGGATCAAGACCTGAGCCGAAGGCAGTCGCCCAACCAACTGAGCCACCCAGGCGCCCCTAAAGGATTATTTTAATAATGATACATATCATCTAATAATGGCATATATGAAAGCAAATGCAAAGGTAAAGAAGATTACCCAGTTGTTCAAGGAATAAACAAGCAATTCACAGAAACCTCAGTACTAAAGAGATGTACTCAGTACTTTGGAGAGATGGCTCTCTCTAAAATCTGCCTACCAGGGCACCTGGGTGGCTCAGTGGGTTAAAGCCACTGCCTTCAGCTCAGGTCATGATCTCGGGGTCCTGGGATCGAGCCCTACAACAGGCTCTCTGTTTGGTGGAGAGCCTGCTTCCCCCTCTCTCTCTGCCTCTCTGCCTACTTGTGATCTCACTCTCTCTGTCAAATAAATTTAAAAAAAATAGGGCGCCTGGGTGGCTCAGTGGATTAAGCCACTGCCTTCGGCTCAGGTCATGATCTCAGAGTCCTGGGATCGAGTCCAGCATTGGGCTCTCTGCTCAGCAGGGAGCCTCTTCCCTCTCTCTCTCTGCCTGCCTCTCCATCTACTTGTGATTTCTCTCTGTCAAATAAATAAATAAAATCTTTCTAAAAATAAATAAATTAATTAATTAAATAAAATCTGCCTACCAATTCTGAGAATAAATTCTGGTTTCATCATAATTCCTTGAGCCTAGTCAGATCTGGGCCACCCATGATGGATAAAAAGACAAGAACTATCCCTGCGTGTTTTGGATGGGTTTGGTATTTCAGAGGAAACGAATACATAAAACAGAAACTGTCTTTCTTAGAGAAAAATGGAATCCTTTTCTTAGAAGCAGAAACTAAAAAAAAGTCACTTCTAATCTACTGTTTTGGTCTATTTTATAATCTGGATCTAAAAGGTAACCAATCTTTAATAAAAATCTTCCCATGGGCTCTAGAACCTCTCAGACTCCCACCCCTATCCTGCCGCCTATCCCATACCATCTCAGTTAGGTACTCAAGAGATCTTTCCAAACTCAGATATGAAAGTATCCATTCCAGTAGGTACAGGCCCTCCAGCACTGAAGAGTGCAGGTTAAATACCAGTCTGAAGAACATCTGCCCTTACTCCAGAGGAAGAGGAATAAAAAACAATGACTATTCCAGGGGCTCCTGGGTGGCGCAGGTCATTAAGCATCCAGCTCTCAGTTTCCACTCAGCTCATGATCACAGTCATGATCTTCGGGTCGTGGGATCAACCCCCACATGGAACCCTCCATGATGCCCTCTCAGTGCAGATTCTGCTTGAGATTTTCTCCCTTTGCCCCTCCCCCTGCTCAGTCATGTGGGCTCATTACCCACCCCCCCCCATGCAAATCTTAAAAAACAAACAAACAAAAACAGTGACCTATGCCAGTGGCCGGGAAAAGCAACCAAGGAGGTCTGGTACAGAAGTATACATAGGGGGCAAATGTGATAATGATTGATTTGGAAAAAGAAAATGCCCCCAATTACGTGAGACATCAAGGGAAAATGGTAGAAAAAGAAAATGCCCCCAATTACGTGAGACATCAAGGGAAAATGGTAGAACAAGTGTGACATGGCTGAAATTGCACTATGGGTTTTAGTATCTGAACAAATAATCAGAGTCAGGCGACGGCGTCTAATCTTGACACTGCAGTGGACCAGCTGTTCTGTTCTTGGGCATAAATGAGGAACCTGGCTGGCTCAGTTGGCAGAGCATGTGACTCTTGAACTCTGAGTTATGAGTTCAAGCCCCACATAGAGAGTAGAGCTTACTCAAAAAAATAAAAGAAAAAAAAATTTTTTTTAAAGATTTTATTTATTTGACAAACAGAGATCACAAGTAGACAGAGAAACAGGCAGAGAGAGAGAGAGAGGAAAGCAGGCTCCCTGCTGAGCAGAGAGCCTGATGCGGGACTCGATCCCAGGACCCTGAGATCATGACCTGAGCCGAAGGCAGCGGCTTAACCCACTGAGCCACCCAGGCGCCCAAGAAAAAAATTTTTAATAAAATGAGGGTTAATATTTAGGAGACAGAATTACTAAGTCTTCCAATATAATAAAGGTATACAGGTCAGAGAAGGAGACTCAAATATACTGACCTACCAGTCCTAACTTTTTTTTTTTTTCCGAGTTTTAACTTTTACTTCTGTGAAATAGTTCTGCTCCTTTCCCAAGCAGGGTCTGTCTTACTTTTCAAGTCATTAATAAGTACTAAAGGTCAGGTTCCTTTGAGAAAACCTCCAGGTTCTTTTTTTTTTTTTCTTTAAGATTTTATTTATGGGGCACCTGGGTGGCTCAGTGGTTAAGCATCTGCCTTGGGCTCGGGTCATAATCCTGGAGTCCTGGGATCAAGCCCCACATCGGGCTCCCTGCTCAGTGGGAAGCCTGCTTCTCCCTCTCCCACTCCCCCTTGCTTGTGTTCCCTCTCTCGATGTCTCTCTGTCAAATAAATAAATAAATTTTTTTTTTTTTTTTAACTTGACAGAGAGAGACACAGTGAGAGAGAGAACACTAGCAGGGGGAGTGGGAGAGGGAGAAGCAGGCTTCCCACTGAGCAGGGAGCCCGATGTGGGGCTCGATCCCAGGACTCCAGGATCATGACCCGAGCCCAAGGCAGATGCTTAACCACTGAGCCACCCAGGCTCCCCTCCAGGTTCCTTAATATTCACAAAAGCGAAGTCCAAGACCTTTGATATGCTCAGAAATTTTAAGAGTAAAATTCTCACATCCAGATGAGATTTTACCTGATTGTTAATTACAGTATCAGTAGTTACTGGCAATAACAAAAATAATGAGAATTCTTCACCTTTCAAAACCTCATCTTCTTTGCCTCTCTGGAAGGCCTCTACTTAATACTATGAATCATCTGGTCCTTGACGTATGGTTACTTCTGGGGGGAGAGATGACATTTAGCACAGGACATGTGAGGCTGTGGGAAAAGGGAAGTTCTTGGCCACAAGAACCAGGACAAAACCCTTGTCCTTGGGAAAAATGCCAAAAATCTTTGACGTCCACTGCAAGGCAGTTAAAATTTTAACTTTACTTGATCCCTGTTATAAGAACATAAACCACAGCACAGAATTAGGTTTTGAAACCACATTATAAAGTTCCAAGATAACTATTTTTTCAATTTTATTATTTTTTTCAGATATTATTTATTTATTTGAGAGAGAGAGAGGGAGAGAGAGCAAGCAGGGTGAGTGGCAGGCAGAGGGAGAAGTTGAAGCAGATTATCTGCAGAGCAGGAAGCCTGATGCAGGGCTTGATCCCAGGACTCCGGGATCATGACCTGAGCCAAAGGCAGATAGATGGTTAACTGAATGAGACATCCAGGCACGCCTATTCACTTTTTTTTTTTTTTTTAAGATTATTTATTTATTTATTTGACAGAGAGAGATCACAAGTAGGCAGAGAGGCAGGCAGAGAGAGAGAGAGGAGGAAGCGGGCTCCCTGCCGAGCAGAGAGCCCGATGCGGGACTCAATCCCAGGACCCTGAGATCATGACCTGAGCCGAAGGCAGCGGCTTAACCCACTGAGCCACCCAGGCGCCCCTTTTTTTTTTTTTTTTTTTTTTAAAGTAGGCTCTATGCTGGGCCTCAGGTCCCTGAGATCAAGACCTGAGCTGAAATCAAGAGGGGACATGCAACAGGCTGAGTGACCCAGGGCCCCACAAGATCATTACTCTCTGGCATTTACATATAAGAATCCATGCTAAGTGATTGTCCGTTGGGTGAATATAAATATTTTCCCCCTTGGGATAAGTTTAACCTAACTTGACTCTTAAGTCTTTCACTATTCAAAGATGGAGAATATATGGGACGCCTGAGTGGCTCAGTTGGTTGAGCAGCTGCCTTCGGCCGGGGTCATGATTCCAGCATCCTGGAATCGAGTCCCACATCGGGCTCCTTGCTCAGCGGAAGAGCCTGCTAATCCTTACAATAATGTTCTAAACAACATTAACTCTAAAATAGAAATTTTCTTTAGAGGTTCTGAAAGTAAATATTATTTGTTACAGCAACTTTAAAGAAATTCATGAATTATTTTTAATGTGAGAGAAGCACTATACAAGTTATTAAAATCGCCTTTGGTCTAAAATGAAAACATATATAAATGCATAAGCATTTTAGAAAACTAATTATTCTATCCTATCAATCACTACTAGGAAATCCATGCAAAATCAAAAGACCCTAAAAATCTATTGCAGAATTTGAATATCCTTAGAATCCTAGCTGAATCTTTATTTTATGGTTTATTACAAAGAGGGAGTTCTCACAACTTATATTCAAACAGATATAACCAGGGAGCCCCACTCAACTTTCTGTCGGTTTTAGACATAAAACAGACAAATTAAGAAATACTTAATAATCCTTTATGGTCAAGTTAATTATAATTACATAGCAAATTCAATAAAATTACCTACTTGAAGTTCACTTACAAATATAAGAATATGTTCTGGGAAAATAAAATTAAGACAATAACGTAATAAGAATGGAGGTAAAACATCACGGCGGTGGTGACTGCTGTGTCCCCACTGTCTGTGCTGCTAGGTCCAGGGGACAGCTGGGGTAGTCCATGTCAAGTGGCGCCCACAGGGAAGAGGACTCAGCTCAGCATGTGGAAGGCCCTCCCCTACTTTGCAGCGCTCCCCCACATGGGAGTGACCATGCTGAATGTCTTCCTGAGGTCGAGGTTGAGGTCGCATCATGGGAGACCTGAGTTCCTCGCCTAGCCCCTTCTCCACATCAGGGCCAAGCCCCTTCCCTGGGGAGATGGTAATCATACTCTATTCTATAACTCTGACGTGAATCCACTTCCAACCAGTATGAAGATGAATAAAGAGAACCTGGACCACCACCCAGTGTGGACCACAGCACTGGTTTGGACCATGACTCTGCACACAGACCAGAGAAGTCTATGGGACCAGGGTGCCTAAGTGGCTCAGTCATTAAGCATGTGCCTTCAGCTCAAATCATGATCCCAGGGTCCGGGAATTGAGCCCCATGTCAGTCTCCCTACTCAGTGGGGAATCTGCTTCTCCCTCTCCAGCTTCCCCTCCTTGTGTTCCCTCTTTGTCCATCAATGAATAAATAAAACTTTTAAAAAGAAAATAAAAGCCTACAGGACCTTAAGCACACTTTCCTCACTTGTATCAAATGATGACCAATATACTGATCTTCCATCCCTTTGCTTATGACAGGAGATGGCTTAAATAAATAGCTTAGATTGGTCCATGGAAAAGGGAAAAAAAAAAAAAAAAAGAATGAACATGAGTGGGGTACCTGGGTGGCTCAGTGGGTTAAAGCCTCTGCCTTTGGCTTGGGTCGTGATCCCAGGGGTCCTGGGATAGAGTCCCGCATGGGGCTCTCTGCTCAGCGGGGAGCCTGCTTCCCCCTCTCTCTTTGCCTGTCTCTCTGCCTGCTTGTGATCTCTGTCAAATAAATAATAAGTAAAATCAAAAAGAATGAACATGAGTACTGATATGTAGAAATTACCCTTCATACTGTCAGATTTACAATTCTACCAGCCCACTAAGAAAGGCTTTTATTTTTACATATAAAATATAAAAAATGCATTCCAGACACAAAACATTTAGCTTTTTAAAGTTTGGAGAGATAATATTATTTATATTTTGCTCCATGAATAGTTATTTCTCTTGTACAAAAGATAAAGAAATTTAAAAATTAAATTTTTATTGTGACCACACCTCAAAATGGAGAACAGTCAACTCTATCTTAAGGAAAACATTTTGGGGGAGCACCTGGATGGCTCAGAAGGTTAAGCATCTGCCTTCAGCTCAAGTCAAGATCCCAGGACCAGCCTCAGGCTCCCTGCTCAGTGGGGAGCCTGCTTCTCCCTCTCCCTCTGCTGTTCCCCCTGCTCGCGCACTCTCTCACTCTATCTGAAATAAATAAATAAAATCTTTAAAAAACAACAACACATTTTCCCACAGAGTACTTTCATCACATATTCTTGCATAGACTGGATAATATGTCTCTACTGACAATACCTAGGGCTGAATAAAGGTTTTCCAAAATTTTTCTTCCGTTCATCTTTTTAAAAAGATTTTATTTATTTATTTGAGAGTGAGCAAGCGAGAGAGCACAAGCAGGGGCAGAGGGCTCTATCCCAGGACCCTAAGATCAAGACCTGAACTAAAGGCAGAGGCTTAACCTTCTGAGCCACCCAGGCACCCCTCTCTTCTGTGCATTTTTCAAACCATATTTTAAGCATCATCATCAAAACTAAATATACACATATCAAACAAAAACCAACAAAACTGGCTACTGTATGTCCATGCAGACATCTTAGTAAGTTGACTAACTGCTTCATGAGAGGTTATGTAGTATAATGGAACATTTCGCACTGGAGGCAGAATAACACAGATCTGGGTGGAAATCATGGTTCCATCACTTGCTAGCTATGTGACCTTGGGCAACTTCCTTCTCTTAGTCGGAGTTTTCTTATTTGCAAAATGAGGTAATAATTATGAGGATTAATTGTATGTGAAATGCCCAGCACAGAGTCTGACTCAAAGCAGGAGCTCAGGAAACAGTTACTGTTATTACCCTGTTATTCATGTAAGGCCCTTAAAGGCAAAGCACACTTGTTCTTGTAACTCAACTGCAGGCTCTCTAATTGCTGAGGACTGAAAAAATAAAGGCAAGGAACATCAAAGTTACAAATGAAGATGGGGGGGGGGCACTGGGTGGCTCAGGTGGTTGAGCATCTGCCTTCAGCTCAGCTCATGATCCCAGGGTCCTGGAATGGAGCCCCACATCGGGCTCCCTGCTCAGTGCGGAGTCTTTTTCTCCCTCTCCCTCTGGTTCTCCTTCCTCCACCCCCCAACCCTGGCTTGTGTTCTCTCCTCTCTCACTCACTGTCTCAAAAAAATAAATAAAATAATCTTTTTTTTTTTAATGAGAATTTGGTATAATATCAGTTTAACAAGACACTATGAACCAAAAATGATGACCTTCAGACTTTACGTGTCAAAATGAACAATATTCTTACCATATCAAAATAAACAATGTCTTGGGGCGCCTGGGTGGCTCAGTGGATTGAGCCTCTGCCTTCAGCTCAGGTCATGATTTTAGGGTGCTGGGATCGAGCCCCGCATCGGGCTCTCTGCTCAGAGGGGGGTTTGCTTCCCTCCCTCTCTCTGCCTGCCTCTCTGCCTACTTGTGATCTCTCTCTGTCAAATAAATAAATAAAATCTTTAAACAACAACAAAAAAAAACAAAATAAACAATGTCCTTATTTTTATAAGCCCCTCAAAAAGGAGATGCTGCTGCCTGTGTACAATCCACGTTCAGAATCACTCTTCATTCCACAAGTACTTCCAGAATGTCCACAGGCTAACTGCTAGTCATTAGACAAGGTACATAGGACAGTAAGCAAAAGCAGACACAGTTCTGATCCTCATGGAGCTTCTAATCATGTAATCCCACAAATACTGTAAACTTGTGAAAAGTGAATATAAAGGACAGTACATGGTACTCTAAGGGCCAGTAACACAGATCTAACCTAACTGGGGAGATCAAGGAAGGCCTTCCTGAGGAAGCAAAAGCTAGGATCTGAAGGCTGAAGAGGGAGTTAACAGTGGAGGGTGTTTCCAGACAGGGGAAAGCAGTGGGTGCAAAGACCCAGTAGCAGGAGAAAATAGCAAGAATAGGCAACCAAAAGGCAAGTGTGTTTGGAGGAAAGATGAGGTGTGAGAATTAGCTAGGGCTTTAGACCACAGAGGGGCTGAGGCACTATAGATCATGTTCAAGAGTTGGAACATCCTGGGATGCCAGGGTGGCTCAGTCTGTTGGGGGTCTGCCTTTGTCTCAGGTCATGATCCCAGGATCCTGAGATTGAGCCCTGCTTCAGGCTCCCTGCTCAGGGGGGAGCCTGCTTCTCCCTTTCCCTCTGCCTGCTGCTCTGCCTACTTGCGCTCTCTCTGGCAAATAAATTAATAAAATCTTAAAAAGAAAAAAGAGTTGTAACATCCCAAGAGAAATGAAAAGCCACTGAAAGCTTTTATAAATGCTTATTTTAGGGGCAGAGAGGGTAAAGGGAAGATGCAATTCGATGTGCAATTTGTCTTTGCCTTCTGGAAGAAGAGTAAAGGAATGCAAATAGATCAGGCAGGAAACAAAAGCCCTGTCAGGATCTGACAGGGTATGACAATAGCTTGGGGACTAGGGTGATGGTGGTAGTGGAATTAGTAGATAAATTCAAGAGATGTTCAGGAAAATCTGATGATGTGTCAGGCTCAGGGGCTGAGGTAGAGCAAACTGTCTAAGAAGACTTCTGGGTTTCTGATCCACATGACTGTAGAGAAGGATACCTATATTCAGGAGAGATCTGCTCCAGAAACATCTTTAAGGTAGACACTTACACACCGTCAAAAGGACCTAAATGCATAAATGCACTGCACTTTTGCCTGAACCTGTGTTAACCCAGTGTGATCCCCTACTTTCCTTATGATATGGGGTTCCAAAAGTCAAATTGACTATCAAAGCAAAATGTTTCCAACACTGAAGATACTTCAAAGATTCTACCACAAGCTTTGAAATCAACTCCAAATGAGTTCTAAAACTGGTTTGAGCAATGGGACAGCATTATGGAATGAATGTGTCATTTCCCATGATGACTACTTAGATAAGACTAATTTGAATTTGATGCTGCTTAAGGTAAACATTTTAAATAAATCTTCACAGTGAAGAGTGCTCTTCTGTGATATTAAACTAAAACATGAAATTTTATCAGGCATTAATTACTATTGAAATTATTCTTTTATGTTTGTTTCAACATTTTGAAATGCCTATAGAAAATCTGACATTTTGTAGGTAAAGGTATGATTTTTAAAACCCCACATTTGGGTCGCCTGGGTGGCTCAGTGGGTTAAAGCCTCTGCCTTCAGCTCAGGTCATGATCCCAGGGTCGTGGGATCAAGCCCCCTGCACTGGGCTCTCTGCTCAGCAGGGAGTCTGCTTCCCTTTCTCTCTGCCTGCCTCTCTGCCCACTTGTGATCTCTGTCAAATAAATAAATAAAAATCTTAAAAAAAAAATACAAAACCCACATCCCTTGTTGATCTTAATATATATTTTACTGTTCCCATCCAGTCCTCGTTAATGCCCATCACATTATTCACTTTAAAAGATTTTTTTTTAAAGGTTTTATTTATTTATCCGACAGACAGAGATCACAAGTAGGCAGAGAAGCAGGCAGAGAGAGGAAGGGAAGCAGGCTCCCTGCTGAGCAGAGAGCCGGCTCGATCTCCAGGACCCTGAGATCCTGACCTGAGCCGAAGGCAGCGGCTCAACCCACTGAGCCACCCAGGCACCCTCACTGTAAAAGATTTTTACTAAACACACTGGTACATGTATATAGTCTACGCAGAGTAAAGCACTGACTTTATCAATACTTCAATACTTAAAAATTTACTTTCCTTGGTTTTAATTTTTTAATGTGTACCCTCCTGCCATCTTCATAGTGGAATATTAATGCTTTGAAGTATTAGAAACATAGAAACTCTAAATCAGACCAATTCAAGGAAAAGAAGTGAAGAAGTTTTGCCTCTTTAAAATCAACCTAACAGGGGCACCTGGGTGGCTCAGTTGGTTAAGCAGTTGCCTTCAGCTCAGGTCATGATGCTGGAATCCTTGGATGGAGTCCTGCATCCGGCTCCCTGCTCAGCAGAGAGCCTGCTTCTCCCTCTTCCTCTGCCTGCTGCTCTGCCTACTTGTGATCTCTTTCTCTCTCTCTGTTAAATAATAAATAAAATCTTAAAATAAAATAAAATCCACCTAACACATCATACCTTAGTACTGAAATTTCCCTAATTCTAGAGAGAGAGGGGCTCCTTGGCCACCTGCTTACACTAGGCCCTGACAAGCATTTTATTAACACACAAATGCAGTTTCCAGGATGTTAACACTGCTTGTACAGAGCAGAATTCTATTTTTTCTCCCATGCTGATTTTATCTCAAGGCGTGAAAGGGCAAGACAGTGGTCTGAGGCCAAATGTGAAAAATGTCATCTCCACAAATGAGGAGAAAAGTCAAGAGCTTCTTAAAAACTAGTTTGTAAAACCAGACTGTCTCCACCCTAGAGACTGCACTACCAAAAGTGGTCCTTAGGAACAAGGGTTGAAGAGCTTGAAACGAGTTACCAATATGGTTGATCTTTTTCTTATTTCAGGGTTATTTTTGCTTTTTTTGTTTTTTTAATATGAAATCAGACTATGACTATATTTGAGCATAGCTAAGGCCGGGTATGGGCAGTGCCAAGGAAGAGACAGCGCAAAGGCTTTAGGGTACCCCAGTCTCAGTAGCAGACTTACCGATCTTCGGGGGAGGGAAAGTTACAACACCCCTGGCCTTTTCCCTTACCCAAATCCCCAGAATGACACCACAAACCACTTCCTTCTGGGAACTGAAGGTCATAAGCTTTAAGGGACAATGGAGTTCCATGTAGGCTCCAGAAAGATGGAGACAGCGAGATGAGATGGGGGGCAGGGAAGTGGGGGTGAAGGCATGCGCCCATTCTCAAAGAGTGAATAGAGCGATCCAGGCCAGGGACTTCGGGAGGATGAAAAGGCCTGGATCTTCCAGAATCTGCCTAAGTAGGCCTGTCACAGCCCTCTGAGCAGCCCGAGGTGCTCGTCTGGAAATCTAGGGCATCTATGTAGCCAGTGCCTGTAACCGCTCTGCTCGGGATGGGGGATGGTACCCTAAGGAGCCCTCCCCCCAAACTGGGGCTTTGCCTGTCCTTTAAAAAACCCCACAAACCCTCAAGGAAATAACCTGAACATTTATAGGGGTGGAGGGGCCAGAGGAAAAGTAAGACGTTCGGCAAATGTTGCGGGTTGGGGGTGGTCAGAGGGACAGGGAGGCCCCCCCAGTACGAGGAACTTGAATTACCACCGGAATGGGGGGAGGGGGCGATGTGAGGCCCGCAAGCCTCAAGAACAGAAGAGGCCGGGAGCCGCGTCCAGCCGCGTCCCGCGTGTGGGGGGCTGACGGTCTTGGGCGCGGTCGCCGGGGGAAGGGGCACCCGGGGACCGGGGGGGCGCGCGGCCTCGAGGCCGACCTAGGCCTCGGGGGTCCGGACACACCCACTGCCGCGCCGGGGCCCCACTTACCTGCTCCTCCTCCGGGGTCAGCTCCGGCGCCATGTCGGGCTGGGGCGCGGTCGTGGGCTCCATCCCGCTGCCGCCGCCCGGCCGACCGAACGCGCCCGGGAGCGCGGGGAGCCGGGAGCAGCCGGCCGCCGCTTCCGCGTCTCCGCGCCTCAGCAGCCCGAGGCTGGCTCGCTCATGCTGGGGCCGGTGGGGCCGGGCGGCCGCGAACGCCGCTTCTGTCTCCTCAGGGAAAAGCTCTCACAACTGTCGCTCTTTTCAGGGCGGAAATCCTTTTTTATTTTCTTCGCTCCTTTCCCCGCACTCCCCCTCCTCTCCCGGAAAAAAAACAAAACAAACAAAACCGAGGTGCTGGCGAGGAGCTAACAGCCGAGCGGGATTTCAAGAGGAAATAAGGAACTCAAGAACTTTCTACGCCCGGAGCGGGGGCTCGCGGCGGAAATTTCCCGAAGGCCGCCGGCCTCCTCGGCGTCTAGCCTTCCCCGGCCGCGCTCCCGCTCCTCCGGAGCGTAACGAGGAGTCCTCGGCGACGCGGGCCACGGCGACCTGCGCGGCGGCGGCCTCCCAACCCCGTTCCTCAAAAGCCGCGGCGGCGGGAGGGAGGGAAGGGGAGAAGGAGCGAGGAAGAGGCGCCCCCCTCCGGGCTCAGGGCCAGCGCTGCGGCCGCGCCGCGTCCGCCCGAGCCCCCCGCGGCTCCATTGAGAAACCGAGCGTCTCATTCACAAACAGGCGGCGGAGAGGGCCGGCGGCGCGCGGACGCTGTCCGGGAGGGGGAGACAGAGAGGAGCCCGGGCTGGGGAAGCAGTGGGCGGGGGAGGGGAGACCGCAGGGACCCGCGCGGGGAGGGGCTTGGGCGACTTGGGGCTGCGGGGACGCGGAACCCGGGAGGAAGGGCCGTGAGCTTAACGCTTCAGCCCCGTGGAGGAGGAAGAGAATGCATTCGTCTGAAAACGCCGCCTGGGTGACTTGCTGCCTCAGGGCGTCTGAGCGACCCACAATGCTCCTCTAGCTCCGTGTTGCTTGCAGACTGAAAGACCCCGTGAGCGCTGCCTGGAGGTGTAGGTTTCTGGTGAAGGAACAGACCCCGCTAAATCGAGGCGCGCACGCCCTCCTTCTCTTTGCCGGCCGTGTCCTGTTCTTCCTGGCCAGTACGGCTGGATTTTAGTCCCTCACAAAAGCAGCTGCCGGTTTCAAACGTCATTCAAGGAATCACGCCACCTTTGCAAACCTTAGATTTTCACTCTGGCAATCACAGCAAAGAGCTTGTGGGTTTTACAGAATACAGTCTTGGAGTCAGTTTGAGAGGCGCAGGGAAGGCCGGGCTGGTTAGCTCCGTTGTTGCATCATTTCAGACCAAAAAGAAATATTCCAGGAGGGTTCCAGCTAACAAGCAACAGCTAGTCCCAAGGGCTAGAGCCCTGGAGAGCTAGGAGAGAGACCCAAGGGAGAGGTCTACAGACAACCAAGGAAGGTGCTCTGGCTTCTGATGCGCCTTCTAGGACTTCAGAAGTAACTTCTTTTTTTTTTTTTTTTTAAGATTTTATTTATTTATTTGACAGAGAGAGATCACAAGCAGGCAGAGAGGCAGGCAGAGAGAGAGAGGAGGAAGCAGGCTCCCTGCTGAGCAGAGAGCCTGACTCGGGACTCGATTCCAGGACCTTGAGATCACGACCTGAGCCGAAGGCAGCGGCTTAACCCACTGAGCCACCCAGGCGCCCCAGAAGTAACTTCTGACTTTACTTCTTTTCTGCATCATTGCAATCAGAACTTCAGGTTGTCCTTGGTTAGAAAAGTATTGTAAAAGGACTTGTCACGATTTTAAATCCATGTTTTTGAAAGTTTGTTTTGAACAAAGTTATTTGTGGTTTGAATTTGTTGTGATGACATTGTTTTGAGGTTGGGTTTTAGGACTTTCTTATCAAACTATTGCACCTGGAGTGGAGAGGAACATTACGTCACTGCCACCATAGTAACAGCAGTGGTGTCCATCATGTGATGGTCTTTTAAACTTTAAAAACTAGGAGCTTTGACAAGTAATTCTAGAGTGTTCAGTTTGGGCAAGGCTACTCTTTGCTCAGCTAAATGGCTCTCCAAAGATCTTGAAACACTTTGCTCCTACTGTGGCCAGGCTACTCATGGTTAGCAGTGGTGTTAAGGGTACAGCAGTCTGAGGAAGAGAAGAGATATCTGTTCCAGCCTTGGCCAGACTACTCCTGTAGGCAGTGGCACAAGATATGTAAATATTCCTGGAGTGATAACCTTCTTGGCAGTCCACTTGGTTGGCCAGCACTGGTGCCGTGGTCTGCTAGCCACATTCCCCAAGCAGAGAGGAACCAAACCTGGCAGCTGATAGCTCGCTTTTATTTGGAAGGGCTGACTCTACCAAGAACCAACTGGTAGAAATGTACACATCATCTGAATCTGGACTTTCTTTTATCCTCCCTTTGCCTGAAACAATAGTATAATTAACCTATCATTGGTTTAAGGTATGTTATTTCCTTATTGACTTATTAAGAGACATTATCCTATATGCTACTGGCTTGTGAAATATAACTGTAAGTTATAATTCCTGCAGTGAAACTGTGTTAAATTATTGGCAAAGATAATGTCAGGCGCTGAGCATAATTTGCTATGAATAAAACAAGTAAGCTCTGGTACTTGGATCTGTTTCTATCTCAGGTGTGCTATCATCCCAACAGTCTATTTAGTAAACAAGTACAATTTTATGCCATGCACTGGGCTATCCACTGCGGTTACAACAATGAAGAAGACATGGTCTCTTCCACACGTGAGGATATGGAATGATCCTTGAGTTGTATTTTAAAGTGGAAACAGCAAGACTCAAATCGTACACATAATGATGACACTTGTGCAAAGAAAGAAAAAGAACATATAAACTTATTAAACTTATTTATACATAGAAAAGGTTTGGTAGGGGGGCACCTGGGTGGCTCAGTGGGTTAAAGCCTCTGCCTTCGGCTCAGGTCATGATCCCAGGGTCTTGGGATCGAGTCCCGCCTCGGGCTCTCTGCTCAGCAGGGAGCCTTCTTCCCCCTCTCTCTCTGCCTGCTTCTCTGCCTACTTGTGATCTCTCTCTCTGCCAAATAAATAAATAAAATCTTTAAAAAAAAAAAAAGAAAGAAAGAAAAGGTTTGGTAGGGTACACAAGGAAGGTCACTGAGTGTCTTTTGAGAGGGGAAGGAAGGGAAAGACTTTCCCCTGTATGGTCTTTTGTACATTTTAAGTTGTTGGGGTTTTGTTTTGTTTTTTTTTAAGATTTTTTATTTATTTATTTGACAGACAGAAATCACAAGTAGGCAGAGAGGCAGATAGAAAGGAGAAAGCAGGCTCCTTGCTGAGCAGAAAGCCTGATGCAGGCCTCAATCCCAAGACCCTGAGATCATGACCTGAGCCGAAGGCAGAGGCTTAACCCACTGAGCCATCCAGGCGCCCTTTTTTATTTTTTAACTTTTTATTGAAATGTAATATACATACAGAAAGGAGAAAATGTAAGTATACACCATGATGACTTTTCACCCATGTAACCAGCACACAGATCAAGAAATAGAACATTCCTGGGGCGCCTGGGTGGCTCAGTGGATTGAGCCGCTGCCTTGGGCTCAGGTCATGATCCCAGGGTCCTGGGATGGAGTCCCGCATCGGGCTCTCTGCTCGGCAGGGAGCCTGTTTCCCTCTCTCTCTCTGCCTGCCTCTCTGCCTGCTTGTGATCTCTCTCTGTCAAATAAATAAAATCTTAAAAAAAAAAAAAAATAGAACATTCCTGACTTGCCAAAGTCCCCCTTATGTCCTCTCCTAGTCCCTACTATTCTCGAGAGTAACCACTATTTTGGCTTCTAATAGCCTAGTGTATCTGTGTTTAAATTTTGCATGTGGATATATAACCTTTCCCCCAAAATTTTAATAACAGTTTTTCTCCTGGAGCAGGCAGATGGCTCTAGGACTAAGCTAGAGTGGGGCACCTGGGTGGCTCAGTCGGTTCACCGTCTACCTTTAGCTCAGGTCATGATCCCGGGGTCCCAGGATGGAGCACCACTTCTCCCTCTCCCACACTCCTCCATTTTTCAAATAAATAAATAAGATCTTTAAAAAAAACAAAACAAAACAGGATGAAGTAGGAAATGGCAGGACCTGAGCAGTACATACCGCTGATCAAGGAGAGTTTTGCCTGGTGATCCTCAGGACACCAGGGGTTGGTGATTTATTCCAAGTCACAGCTAATTGAGCAGTATTGAGCTAGAACTCAGATCCAGGCATTCAAACTCCTAGTACAGAGATTTGGTGAAGAGAGTTAATAAAGGGAAAGGTTTAACAGAGTGAGCTAGGAAAGAGAACTCAGCAGTGTTTTCAGAGGCACAGCTGTGCATGTGGGCGTGTGGGTGTGTCAGGGAACAGTTCTCCAGAACTGCTTGCCTATTACAGTCCTAACAGGACAATGTTTGAAAGTTTCCGAGCAGACACATGGGTAACAAAACTAAGTGTAAGGGAGCTGGCTGGATTTGCTCCCGTGCGGTCATCTCAGGAGAATCAGAGTACAAAGCCTTGCCTTTAACCACAGGCTCAAGCCAACAAAACCAAGTATGGTACTGTCATCCTGCTCAATCAAATCTTAGAGATACAAATGGTTTCTAACAACAAAAGATTGGAAACAATATAATGGCCCATCAGTAGAAAACTCAGTAAATAAATTATAGTACACCCATACACTGAAATATTAAGTTCATATTTATTTATTATGTCCCTACCATGTGCCAGGCATTGTTCTACATGACTTTCATTCATCTAACCTCACCATCGCAGTATGAGATAGCTGAAATTATCCTTTAAAAAAAAAAAAAAATCGGGACGCCTGGGTGGCTCAGTGGGTTAAGCCTCTGCCTTTGACTCGGGTCATGATCTCAGGGTCCTGGAATCGAGCCCCACATCGGGCTCTCTGCTCAGCAGGGAGCCTGCTTCCCCCACTCTCTTTGCCTGCCTCTCTGCTTACTTGTGATTTCTCTCTCTCTCTGTCAAATAAATAGATAATCTTTTTTAAAAAATCAAGGTATATCCACATGTATTGATATAGCTTCCTCAGATTTTTTTTTTTTTAAGATTTTTATTTATTTATTTGACAGAACGAGAGAGCAGGAGAGCACAAGCAGTGGGAGTGGCAAAGAGAGAGGGAGAAGGCTGCGCACCGAGCGGGGAGCCTGATGCAGGGCTCAATCCCAGGATCCATGGATCAGGACCCCAGCCAAAGGCAGACTGACTGAGCCACACAGGTACCCCCAAAATCACATTTTTATCAAATTAACATGAACTGAAATCTGAAATTGAAAAATAAATGACAAAGAGGGAATCTCGGGGGGAGGGGTGTTATGAATTGTACTTCTGTCTTTTGCTTTTAAAGCAAAGATTTCAGGTCACTGTCTAGAAAGGTTATCCTCCCCTTCCTCTCCCATCTTCTTCACCAGACAAATGGGACTCATCCTTAAGTTCTTAGCTCAAAAGTCACTTCCTCAGCAAGATCTTCCTTGGCTATTCCCTAAACTGAATTAGACATTCTATTTTTTTTTTTAAAGATTCTATTTATTTATTTGACAGAGAGAGATCACAAGTAGGCAGAGAGGCAGGCAGAGAGAGAGGAGGAAGCAGGCTCCCTGCCAAGCAGAGAGCCCGATGCGGGACTCGATCCCAGGACCCTGAGATCATGACCTGAGCCGAAGGCAGCGGCTTAACCCACTGAGCCACCCAGGCGCCCTGAATTAGACATTCTATTGCTCTCTCTCTCCCATTTATTTATTTGTTTGTTTGTTTATATCAAAGAGCCAATCACAGTTTCTAACTGTGCCCTTGTTTCTATGTCCATCAGCCTAGTCTCTGTCTGCTCTACTAGATTATAAGCTCAGGAGGGCAGGAACCACTTCTGTCTTGTTACCGCCTGACCCCTCAGCATCTAGAGCCTGGTACCTAGTAAGCAGGCCTTTCATAAATGTGTTGGATGACTGAATCAGTGAAGACAGCCGCCTTAACAAAAATAAATAAATAAATGAAATAAATGAATAATGAAATAAAACTTAAAAAGATAGCCACCTTAACTCTGCCTCTAGCTTGCATTTTCTCCTGCCTTTCTTATATTTGTCCAGGTATACTTACTTGGAAAAGAGATAGTTCCAAAGCTGTGATTGGAATTTTACAACATTTTCTCCCAAAACACCTTTACTTCTAAAATCCAAAGCTCATGGGGCACCTGGGTGGCTCCGCTGGTTAATCGTCTGCCTTTGGTTCAGGTCATGATCCTAGAGTCCTGGGATTGAGCCCCACAACAGGCCGGCTCAATAAAATCTCTCTCTCTATTTTTTAAAAGATTTTATTTATTTATTTGACAGAGAGAGAGAGACACATCACAAGTAGGCAGAGAGACAGGCAGAGAGAGAGGAGAATCAGACTCCCTGCTGAGCAGAGAGCCTGATGCGAGGCTCAATCCTGGGGCCCCAAGATCATGACCTGAGCTGAAGGCAGAGGCTTAAACCACTGAGCCACCCAGGCACCCCTGCTCAATAAAATCTTAAAAAATAAAAATGAAAAAATAAAATCCAAAGTTCCTCCCAAACATTGCTCTAAAATGTCTACCGCCTTTAGAAAAGATGTGTTGTGTTATGCACACATGCTTTGTCTATAAAAGATCCCCCCAAAATTCTTTTTTTTTTTTTTAAGATTTTATTTATTTATTTGACAGAGATTACAAGTGGGCAGAGATGCAGGCAGAGAGAGAGGAGGAAGCAGGCTTCCTGCGGAGCAGAGAGCCTGATGCTGCTATTGGGCTTGATCCCAAAACCCTGGAATCACGACCTGAGCTGAAGGCAGAGGCTTTAACCTACTGAGCTACCCAGGCACCCCTCCCCCAAAGATTCTTACTGCGTTTTTTCTAAAAGGCAAATGGATACAGGCTAAATGAGGTCACACAGCTAACCAATGTCTAGGGGGAATGTTTTCTTCTTGTTTACTCATAGGCTAAATCTATCACCACTAGAATGACTGAAGATGTGCTCTGCAAGGAAGGTGAAAAAATCCTATCCCATGTAGATTGCATTCCCCCATTACCCAAAATACTTCCCTACTGCTGTTCTTAGCCGTTTTGTTTTTTTTTTTCTTTTTAAACAAGAACATGAGCTGTCTCTTTCCACATACAATTTTCTCATCTGACACCTTATGCACCACTCCTAAATCATGGGTTAATCAGCCGCTATTCTTTGTGTTTGTTTGTTTGTTTGTTTTTTAAAGATTTTATTTATTTAATTGACAGGGAGAGAGATCACAAGTAGGTAGAGAGGCAGGCAGAGAGAGAGAGGGGAAGCAGGCTCCCTGCTGAGCAGAGAGCCCGATGCGGGACTCGATCCCAGGACCCTGAGATCATGACCTGAGCCGAAGGCAGAGGCTTTAACCCACTGAGCCACCCAGGCGCCCCTGTGTTTGTTTGTTTTTAAAGATTTTATTTATTTATTTGACAGAGAGAGAGAGACAGAGACAGCAGCAAGAGATGGAATACAAGCAGGGGGAGTGGGAAAGGGAGAAACAGGCTTCCCGCTGAGGAGGGAGCCAGATGTGAGTCTCCATCCCAGGACCCCGGGATCATGACCTGATCCTAAGGCAGACGCTTAACAACTGAACCACTCACGTGCCCCAATCAGTCACTAGTCTACGTTACTTTTGTATCTGACACCTGTGTCTAGGGTTTACCTAACACTCTGATGACAATTATTTGCTTCCTTGCCCATTTCTCCCACCTAGACCACAAGCTCTCTGGGGGCAGGGACCATGTCTTGGTCCCTCCTCTTTCTTCAGGACCTAGTGTGATACACTGCACACAGTAGGTGGTGCTCAGTCAATGTTTGCTGAAAGAATGGATCCATCCTTTTCTAGCCAACAAGGTCCAATTTTTATCAAAGAATACTAAACTGACTTGATTATTTTGGATACTCTGTTGCTTATGAAAAAACTTTCAATGTAAGAGGGAGGTACCATCTGATTACGCTGCTTTCACTCTGACTTATCTGTGTTAACTCTAGTCCAGAGCAGAATGGATAAATTAAGTCCACAAATAGAACCTTGTCTGAACCAGTTTCAACTTCCTCCCCTACAAAAGCTTTTGTTATGTTGCCAGCGAGGAGCAGAACTGACAGACTGGAGTTCCATCTTTTATTTCCCCAGTTTGACTGCGGAGAAAACCTGCAGGGCAAAAGCAGAGGGAGAGGCTTGAAGGGCCCTGCCAGCCTGCTGGAAGGAAGCTCGCTACAAATGCTAGTGGTCTGTGCCAAGTCTTAGCCAGAAGAGCTCTCTGGCTTTAAATTTTGTCTCTTCTGGTTTCATACCATCTCTGAGGATGAGGAGAATGCCTCTGGGCTGGGCCCCCATGGTGAGGCCTATCCCCCAGTTTTGCAGGCTGCCTCTGGCCACTGTTCTGCCTCCTCAACACAGACATAAAAATTCACTTTTCTCAAAACAATCACTATCACTGGGAATGGATGTGAGAAACAAATGCACACATCCTAGATTAGGGGCTCTGTCTCTGCCCTCAGATATTTGCTGCCTGAGGCCACTCTAGATTCATCTTCACTACTGCCAGCCTCCCAGCTCTGCCACGTCCCCCCCTCCTCATCTCTGCCGTGCAGTGGGTTGACCCGCTGTGGAGGGGCACAGAGCCAAAGCAACACCTAAGACCAAACCTCTCAGGACTTGGTGGGGAAACAAAAATTTTAGATTAATTTGGTTCTAAAGCTTTTGATCTTGCTTTTGCACAGCAAAGGAAACAATCGACAAAACCAAAAGACACTGACAGAATGGGAGAAGATATACGCAAATGACATCAGATAAAGGGGTAACATTCAAAATCAATAAAGAACTTATCAAACTCAACACCCAAAGAACAAATAATCCAATCAAGAAATGGGCAGAGGACATGAACAGACATTTCTGCCAAGACATCCAGATGGCCAACAGACTCGTGAAAAAGTGCTCCATATCACTTGGCATCAGAGAAATACAAATCAAAACCACAATGGATACCACCTCATGCCAGTCAGAACAGCTAAAATTAACAAGTCAGGAAATGACAGATGCTGGCGAGGATGTGGAGAAAGGGGAACCCTCCTACACTGTTGATGGGAATGCAAGCTGGTCTAGCCACTCTGGAAAACAGTTTGGAGTTTCCTCAAAAAGTTGAAAATAGAGCTTCCCTACGACCCAGCAATTGCACCCCTGGGTATTTACCCTAAAGATACAAATGTAGTGATCTGAAGGGGCATGTGCACCCAAATGTTTATAGCAGCAATGTCCACAATAATCCAACTATGGAAAGAACCTAGATGTCCATCAACAGATGAATGGATAAAGAAGATGTGGTGTATATATACAATGGAACAGCCATCAAAACCCCCGAAATCTTGCCATTTGTAAAGACGTGGGTGGAACTAGAGGGTATTATGCTGAGCAAAATAAGTCAGTCAGAGAAAGACAATTATCATATGATCTGATATGAGGAATTAGAGAGGCAGGGTGGAGGTTGTGGGGGGTAGGGAAGGAAAAAATGAAACAAGGTGGGATTGGGAAGGAGACAAACCATAAGAGACTCTTAATCTCACAAAACAAACTGAGGGTTGCTGGGGGAAGTGGTAGGGAGAGGGTGGTTGGGTTATGGACATTGGGGAGGGTATGTGCTGTGGTGAGTGCTGTGAAATGTGTAAGCCTGAGGATTCACAGACTTGTACCCCTGGGGCAAATAATACATTATATATTAATAAAAATAATTAATTAAAAAAAGAAAAAAACTAATTTGGTTCTAGGGGTGCCTGGGTGGCATAGTCGGTTAAGCGTCAGACTCTTGATTTCGGCTCAGGTTTTGATCTCAAGGTCGTGATATTTAGCCCTGCAACGGGTCCGTGCTCAGTGCAGGGTCTGCTTAAAACACTTTCTCCCTCTCCCTCTGCCCCTCCCCCCAGATGCATATGCATTCTCTAAAATAAATAAATAAAATCTTAAAAAAAAATAAACTTGGGTGTAATCACAGAATCCTAAGACAGGGCAGAACTCAGAAATCAGTGCATCTTACCAAAACAAGCAGTCATACTCTTGCCAAGATCTCAGGGCTTTTGTCTACTTTTCCTGCCCTACATATCACAATGCATAAGACAAATGACCACATCTGCTTAAAAATATGTATTGTGAGGGCACCTGGGTGGCTCAGTGGGTTGGGCCGCTGCCTTCGGCTCGGGTCGTGATCTCAGGGTCCTGGGATCGAGTCCCGCGTCGGGCTCTCTGCTTAGCGGGGAGCCTGCTTCCCTCTCTCTCTCTCTGCCTGCCTCTCTGTCTACTTGTAATCTCTCTCTGTCAAATAAATAAATAAAATCTTTAAAATATATATATATGTATTGTGAGGTTTTTGCTCACTTCCTTACTAGAGAGGAAATCTGTAGCTATGAAGATCATTTCTTTCCCTCCTCCAGTGTTATGAGAAGTTTTTAAGTTGTCCTTTTAAGCACATTCAGAGAACTAAATATAGTTCTTGTTCTTAGAACTTGCAGCATATCCAACCATCCGTTAGCTGCCTACCACACACTTCCACTCAGCCTCCTCTCCAGGGCCACTCCAGTGACCTCTCCAGGGTTACTCCTCTGTGCAGTAAAGAAAAGGGACTATCCCTTAAACTGCCTTCTCATTCCAGCTCACCATTTCATTCACCCAGCTGACATTTTAATCCAGGCCAGGCACTGGGGAGCTAAAGATGAGTAAGACCAGGTTTTTGAACCTGAAAGATTTTGCAATCTAGGGGTGCCTGGGTGGCTCAGTAGGTTAAGTGTCTGCCTTTGGCTCAGGTCATGTTCCTGGGTCTTGGGATAGAGCTCCAAGTTGAGCTCTCTGCTCAGAGGGGAGCGTGTTTCTCCCTTTCCCTCTGCCTGCTGCTCAGCCTTCTTGTGCACGCACACTCTGTCTCTGTCAAATAAATAAATAAATAAAGGAGCTTGCAATCTAATAGAGGGAGTGTAAAGTAAGGAATTTAATGTTGCCAAAAAGAAGTTGCCCTTTGCCATCTTCGGCTCCTAGGAAATAACCTCCAAGTCTTTGAAATGTCCTGAGAAAGTTTCTGTGTCGGCCCCGGGGGGGTCTTTGGCCACACCAGATAGTCTAGCAGTGTAACAGGGGGAAAGGAGGACTTTTGATCATGTGTAATCAGTTATACCTCTGGAGAGGCTAGAGACTGAGGTCCACCAACTAGATCCAAATGAAAAGTCTTCAATAAAAACTTGGGACACCAAGGCTCAGGTGAAATGCTCTGGTTGACTGTACTCCCTGAGGACTGTCATACCCAGGTCCCAGAGACATAAATGCTTTCCATGATTCCACTGGGAGAAGATACCTGAAGATCCACATTTGGAACTTTCAGGACTTGGCCCTGTGCATTTCTGCCCTAGGCTAACTAATCTGTTTCCTATCACCGTGACAGACTCTATCCCTAAGTATAACAGCTTTCAGTGAGTTCTGTGAGTTCTTCTGGAGAATTATCAAACCGAAGTATGGTCTCGGGGACTATCCCTAAACTTGGGAGAGAGATATATGCAGTGGGATGGGGAGGGCACAAACATGAGAATGGCTAATTCTACCTGCAGAGGTAAAGTTTCAACCAGGTATCTGCTGAATGGAGTTTTCCAAAGATGTGTAGATATATTTACCAGATGAATGAAGTCCGAGTGAGGAGGGACATGGTAGGGTGGAAGGGTGTAACATGAAACACATGTGTTTGTATAAGAAACTGTAGAGCAGATCCCTGGAGAGGAGGCAGTAAAGGAAGGAAGGTAATTTATGAGGCTGGACAGATATACTAAGCCCAGGTCATGAAGAAACTTGCATGGCAGGCTGAGAAGCCTGTAGGCAATGGGAAATCTTGAAGCAATGCATTTTTAGAAAGGATCACTCTGCCAGTTTTGGCAGGAGTGGATAGGGTGGATGGGGAGGATCGGTGGCAGCAAACTAGGTAAGAAACTCTGGCAGTACTCCAGGATGAGAAAGACTTGAATTAAGGTCTTGGGTCATAGAGGAAATGGAGAAGAGAGAGGTGGAGTTTAAAGGATGTGGTGACTTGCTAGCTGTAAAAGGTAAGAAATGGACAGGAATCATCAGAATACCTATGTTCCTAGCTGGGGTGACTAAATGCTACTAACAATGACAAGGATCCCAGGAAGAGAGCACGACTGAGAGGGATTGTGGGGGAGAGAAATTGAGTTCAGTTTGGGACATGCCAAGATTGAGAGATGACTGGGAGATTGGCTGGTAAGGAGTTAGATATATAGATAGGGCTAGAGTTCATGGAAGGCATCAGCAAATACACAGTTGAAGTCAGAAAAGAGAAAGGCTGGGAAATGTCCCTTATATTTGGAAAAGAGGGGACCAGCAGTCCCTTGATGAGAGCACTCAAAAGTGGTAGGAACAGGGGCGCCTGGGTGGCTCAGTGGGTTAAGCCGCTGCCTTCGGCTCAGGTCATGATCTCAGGGTCCTGGGATCGAGCCCTGCATCGGGCTCTCTGCTCAGCGGGGAGCCTGCTTCCCCCTCTCTCTCTCTCTGCCTACCTCTCTGCCTACTTGTGATCTCTCTCTGTCTATCAAATAAATGAATAAAAATCTTTAAAAAAAAAAAGTGGTAGGAACAGAAGTCAGATTTCTGACATGAGTGTGAAGTGAACTAGTGAAAAAGCAGTGATTATAGACAAACTGTTATCAAACACAAGGGAATTAGGATGACACCAACTCTTTGATGCAGGCATTAGAACCCAGCTTGGCTTTCTGAGTCAACAGTAAAACAACTAAGACTGCTTACTTTGCAGCAACTGGTTGAAAAGCCTAGTCTTTTCCAGGTGCGTGTGTTCCAGTGGCACTTGAGATGACATAGGTGATCTCAACTAGTAGTCCTTAGCTAACTCATGCCAAGCTGGCCCTCTAGCCAAGGCAAGTGGGGTAGGCCACAAGTGATGTTATCAGCTAGGATCCTTTAGTTGCAAGCCCAGAAATCAGTTCTGGCTAATTTAAGCAAAATAGAATTTACTGGGTGTTCATTGGTTTAACGGCAAGAACAAGCAACACTCTCTACCCTTCCAAAGGCAAAATAAATGAATTCCAGCAGATTCACTTCTTTGTTCCTCTGCTCAGGATTACAGATTCTTGGTGAGGAGTGTGTGACTGGTCCATCTTGAGTCATGAGCCTGATGTTTGGATGAAGGAGGGCAGTTGGCAGTTCCACCAGATGACAGCTCCACTAGACCACACATACTGCATGGGGAAGAGATCATTCCACAAAAAAGAAACTGGTCACTATTCGGAAGGGTGGCCAGAAAGCTAATACCGAATCACAACAATTTATTGATGTAGCCATCTTTGAAAGAGGTGGCAGGAGGTGGTTTTACAATTCATAAGAAATACGACCAGAAGACACGCCATTCAGTGATTGATCATACTGGCTCCTCTGAAGGGGCACTCCTCTGAAATACATTCTTCAAGCTATCGTTGAACAATATCAAGCTATGCTTGGCAATAAGTTTGCCTGGTATGTTCTGTGGCTCCTGTATCTCTCTCCCAAGATTGTCCTTTTGTGAAAGTAGTCTCTTCAGACTGGCTTATTTCTGAGCAGAGCCCAGCCAAGTCTCTACTGATACTAGCTAGCATGCCCAACTCCTGAAATGATGCAGGTGGCTTGCTGAGAGCACAGACCAGTGCATTCTTCTTCGGGAGATCATGCAGCATCTAGGCAGCTGACAGCATGCTTCTTGGCAACAGGAATACAATGCTCCCGTTGCAGAACTGACCGGAATTCAGAAAAGAGCGTATTGGTGTAGGCATGCCTCAATCTGCAGCCAGCAGGATCATTATGGGAGTGGGAAGGGTTGTCTTCCTTCTTTGATTTTTATAGAATCAGCTCAAGCAGCTCTGTAAGAGCCCAGCATTGAGGCTAGCTCCACTGGTGTGCTGCATTTGTGTCATCGGGCTCCACTTAACCACAACTTCTGCCCAGATCTGTTCCCAGAATTAACACAAAGGAACCAACTGCCAGTCAAACAAAGATCTGACCTGCATGCCTCCAATATTTTGTCCACAGGACACCAGCTAGTATTGCTGGAGTGAAATAGCGAACTCTTTTTGTCCAATAAAAGAAATCCTAGAAAGGTGGAAAGCAGTGTGAACTGCAGATTGAGGTCACAGGAAATGGGACACATTTCCTGAACACAGAACAGAAACAAATTGGTTGGTTTTAGACGTTATCTTCCACACCACTGCTGCCAAAGAGCCCTAGTTTACAAATCTGAATGGATCTGGCCTGCTCAAAGTTCTTCCATGGCATAAAATCCAAAACCTGATACCCAGGCCTACCTCTCTCTCTCCAGCCTCCTCCTGGGCAGCTCCCCAACCCTCATTTAAGTCTGAGCCATGCTGAACCTGTTTCAGGTCCCAGAGCGAGTCTGGCCTGCTCCAGAGGGAGCAGCTGCATACCCTCCAGCCTCAGTGAGAAACTCCTGCTCTCCTCCTGTTCTCCTTGTCCCTGGAGCACTTTCAATCCTGCCCTCAGCCTCAGTCTAATTCCAGTTTCCTCTAGGGTTGGAGCTCCTGCCCTCTGCTATCCTGCCCCAGGCTCTCTGCATCTTTCAGCCCTAAAGCAATCTTCTCACCTTCCTGCTGGTGGGTTCCTTTCCTCCACTGGATTGTTAATCCACAAGGGCAGAGTCTGAGTCCTATCTATCTCCACAACCCCCTTTATCTACATCACTGCTGGCCCAGCACAGGGCTTATCTTCTGGAAGGCTCAATGTTTGTTGAAGTTGTGAATGAACTCCATTTGCATTTTATCTCTGGCATTGTCTAAACCAAAGAAAATCACACTTCTCAGAAGAGGGAACATATTCAAATACCAAGAACTGCAGTTCCTGGTAAGACCTTTTAGAAAATGACGTCAGTAACAGCAGCAACTGGAAACTCAGCAGAATGCTTAAGTGCTAAAAACAGTGAAATGGGCCAAGACTTGAACAGTCATGGTTCAGGTACCTGGGGCAGGGCGGGGGAGGAGGGGGAGAGTCAAGGTTGGGGAGGGTCATGACCAGCTAAAGTTTAAGAACCACAAACAACTTCTTTCGTAAGAATTACCTATATTTACACTGTGAATATCTGGGATACACTTTTTACAGGAATTACTGCTCAAATCCAAAGACCACCCAATCTGGGAACCTCATTCAACGGTCTGAGCCAGCATTTCTTTTCTGATAGGAGGTAAGCTGTATCCAGCTGGAGTGGCTTTGGAAAGTCCACTCTAAAGTGAAATAACCTGATGTTGTCACTATCTTCCTCCCCAGCTTTCTTTTTGGGACGAAGCACCATCCTGTGATTCCACAAGGAGCCACGCTGTTTAGTTCTCCATGAGGCTCTCAGTGGGGTCCAGGCTACGGGAAGGACTCTTCGGCCTGGGGGTGGACAGGTGTTCCAACTCATAGCGCCCGTTCTCGGATGCCTTGTGTGCAACATTCTCCTTCATGCCTTCCTGGCTTCTTTTATGCTCAATAATCTGCTGGAGCTGGAGCCTGGCGTATTCCGGCTTGGTGGTCAGCGGGCCGGCTGGCATGGCTACGCCAAGAACATCTGACACCATGTAGGGGCGCAGCCAGCCCACCAGAGGAGTGCTTCCAGGGCTATAGTGGGTCTGCTTGTGGTAGAAGAGGAGTCCATCTACCTACAAAAAGGGGAAGCGAGTGACCAAAATGACTTCTGGGCCCCCCTGTTTCCAGAAGAGCCTAGGCACACAGGGGCAGCTCTAGCGGGCCAACTCCCTTTTCTGGATCACTGCCAGAGGGAGAAGAATCCTTGTTTCTCACAGGTGCACAATTTCTCTAGATGAAGAAATGGCCTAGTAAATTAAATTTTAGAAAATTAAAAACATACATAGCACCTTCTTGTTTACAGGCTGCTTGCTACCCGCTACTTTATCCTCCTGCCCACCATCGAGGGTGTTTAAGAAAACAGGCTAGGGCTAGTTCTGGGGTCCTCCCTAAAAACACAGTATGGGGGGGCTCAGGTGGCAGAGTCGGTTGAGTGCCTGACTCTTGGTTTCAGCTTAGGTGGTGATCTCAGAGTCATGAGATTGCGCCCCGCATGGGGCTCCCCACTCAGTATGGTGTCAGCATGAGATTCTCTCTTCCTTTCCCTCCCTTCCCACTTGGGCTCTCAATCTCTCTAAAATAAATAAATCTTAAAAAGAAAACAAAACAGGAGCACCTGGGTGACTCGGTTAAGCATCTGCCTTCGGCTCAGGTCACAGTCCCAGGGTCCTGGGATGGAGCCTTATATGGGGCTCCCTACTTGATGTGAAGTCTGCTTCTCCCTCTCCCTCTGCCCCTTCCCTGGCTTGTGCTCTCTTTCTCTCTCTTGCTCACTTTCTTTCTCAAGTAAACAAATAAAAATCCTTAAAAAAAAATTTAAAAAAATTAAAAAAATAAGTAAAACTAAATAAAAATAAAAACACAGTATGAAGCTGAAATTCAACTTGAGCCCGGGTCTTCTGTCCCCAGATTCCATGCATTTTTCACCACTCAGATGTCTCTGTAATGGAGAATGTATTCCACACAGGGAACAAAGCAGGGGAACTGGACAGGCCCCTCCAAGACGCTGGACTGCTGAGCACAGGGGAAACAGGCTGTCAGGAAGCTCTGTTCCCCATGCCATTGTTGGTTGCCACACCTCCCCCTAAATTGTCTGCGAGCTATGTTCTGGGAAACTCAGTTTTTCTCAACGGGAAGACCTCCTACAGTCCCACATTTTCTTTTCCATGATTCAGTGACTCATCTCTAAAAAGCATTTATTGTCACTGGGGCATACGGATTATAAATAAAGATGGTGTTCTTACCACCTTCTTAATTGACTCCCAGAAATGAAGGCAACTTGGCCTTTGTTTGCCATTTCCTCATTTGGGAAGCTCTGATCCTTTTTTTTTTTTTTTTTCTTCTTTTTTTAAGATTTTATTTATTTGGGGCGCCTGGGTGGCTCAGTTGGTTAAGCGACTGCCTTCAGCTCAGGTCATGATCCCGGAGTCCTGGGATCCGGTCTCACATCAGGCTCCCTGCTCAGCGGGGAGCCTGCTTCTCCCTCTCCCACTCCCCTCTCATGCTCTCTCTCTCTCACTCTCACTCTCTCTCTCAAGTAAATAAATAAAATCTTTAAAAAAAAAAAAGATTTTATTTATTTGTTTGACAGAGAGAGAGATTAGAAGGAGGCAGAGAGGCAGGCAGAGGGAGAGAAGGAAGCACGTTCCCTTATGAGCAGAGAGCCCAATATGGGGCTCGATCCCAGGATCCTGAGACCATGACCTGAGCCTAAGGCATAGGATTAACCCACTGAGCCACCCAGGCGCCCTGGGAGCTGTGACCCTTTTAGCAAAATATTGGGTTCAAGCAAATTCTTTTTTTTTTTTTTTTAAGATTTTATTTATTTATTTGACAGAGAGAGAGAGAGATCACAAGTAGGCAGAGAGGTGTGTGTGTGGGGGGGGGGAAGCAGGCTCCTGGCTGAGCAGAGAGCTCAATGCGGGGCTTGATGCCAGGACTCTGAGATCATGACCTGAGCTGAAGGCAGAGGCTTAACCCACTGAGCCACCCAGGAGCTCCAAGTTCAAGCAAATTCTTGTGGGTGACTAGGCAGAATTTTAAAGGGTGTGAGGGGCAAAGAAAAGTTTTTGTGCTGAGCCTGGAGACCGTAACTGCAGGTTCTAAGGATGACAAAAGACTGCCCAGGACTGAGGAGATTCTAGGGATGTGAGACCAGTGCTAAACTGGGGAAGTTCTGGACAAACTGGACAGGCTGGTCACCCTGCTCTCAGCTACTGCTCAGCAAGCACCACCACCCCCAGGGACCATCTGTCTTGGGAGGGAGGATAAGAGTTCATCCCCCACCTTGGTCTGTCAGTCACAGAAGCCCCCAACTCTACCCACAGCTATGGCAGTCAAACAAGCGACCTGGCTCTCAGGTTCATAGCAGAAAAGAGGTACCCACGAAGGACCTAGGAATGGAAGGAAGCCTTGTCCCTACCTGTGCCCCCACCTTTCCATCTATACAATGAGGGGTGTAGATGAGCTGTCCTTCCAGGGCCCTTCCAGCTCTGGCATTCTGACTTATCTAGTCAGGCAGAGCTGAGGTTTTGAAGGGCAGTGGCACATCTTTCCCAGGAATCAGCTTCCAGCCCTTCTCTGATGCTCTGACACAGCAAAGTCAGAGGATATCCGAAGAGTCTACATGACCAAGCTTCCCTGAGTCCTGCAGTCTCATCAGAGCAGTAAGGACAAAGGTGGTTACCTCAAAAGGGAAATCCATAGACAGCACCTTACATAGGCTCTCCGGAGTACAAGGGAAATTCTTTAGTCCGACAAATTTAAACTAAAATAAATTAGAGCAAAGAATTAGTACATGTTACAAATAATATTGGTTCCAGCAAGTGAAACTGTATTAAAGAAGAAAAGTTCAGTCTCATCCTTCCCTACCCACCCCCACCCTCTGAATTACTGGGTTGTTAATTCTCAACCTTGCTTTAGCCACAAGAATCACCAAGGGAACTCTTAAAAATCACTCAAGTCCAGGCCCCACCCCAAGATTCTGACTGAATTGGCCTGGGATGAGTCCCAGGCATTTTTTCTTTCTTTGTTTTTTTTCTTTAAAGCTATCCAGTTGATTCTGACACACAACCAGGACTGAGAACCACTGTCCTGTGCTAGATTTAGGGACCATATGTTATTCTTAAAGCCATATGACAGTCCTAAGAAGGGCTAGTGCAGCTCCTTTCATATTAGCATGGATTTTTAGCCTGAACAAACAGTGTAACAAAGTGATTAGGACTAAAACTCTAAAGTCAGATTGGTTGGGTTTCACTCCCAACTTTGCATCATTTCATCTGTATATGTCTCTGCTTTCCCATCTATAAAATAGGATAATAAAAGTATCTCCCTCATAGGATCGTTGCACAGGTTTAGTGGAATAATACACGCAGAGCTCTTAGAACATTTCAGACACAGCTGCTCCCATGCTCCCCTTCCTCAATACATGTTCTTCCAGGACCTTCCTGGTAACATTACTGATGCTGACCTGTCCTGTAATTGGTTATCCAAATGCCTTTAAAAGTGTTGTAAGCAATCCAAGCAAATGCCAATCTACAGGGCTTTGCTAATAAAATGCCCTGAACGTAGCTGTCGCATATTTAATTGCTGAGTGGGTAGCAAAGACACAGGGGCTGGCATCCTGGGCTGTGGGACCTTGGGGAAGGCAGTCCCTCTCTGAGCTTACATCCTCATCTGTCAAATGAGGCAGCTGACTAGATGAGGTCACTCTCAGCTCAGATACAAGAACAGAAGTTCTCAAATGTGGTCTGTGGACTAGCAGCACCAGCAACACTCCCCAGAGTTAGAAATGCAAATCCTCAGGCTCACCCTGACCTACTGAATCAGAAACTCCAAAGGGGAGGCCCAGGCAACTATGTTTATCAGGCCTCCGGATACTGCTGACAATGCTACAGTTTGAGAACCACTATACTAGAGCTCTAAAGAGCATTATTAATAAAAGCAGTTACTAGCATTTTATATCAACTATCATTTTATATTTATTGAGTGACTACCATAAGCATCATGTTAGGAGAACATGCACACTTCATATCCCTTGGTTCTTAGAACAACCCTGTAAAGCGGGTGTTATTAACCCTATTACACAGATGGAGAAACTAAGGCCAAATGAGATTATCAACTTTAGCTAGTAATTGTTAAAGCCAAAACTGGTTCAGATGTGAAAGGCTGGTAAGCCCACATCCTTCCCATTGTGCCATGCTACCTCAACAACAAGATAATTTCATTCATAATGATTACATTTAGATAAGAGAACAATCCAAACCAACCCCCCCCCCCCAAAGAATCCTACAGTCCGGGCGCCTGGGTGGCTCAGTGGGTTAAGCCGCTGCCTTTGGCTCGGGTCATGATCTCAGGGTCCTGGGATCGAGTCCTGCATCGGGCTCTCTGCTCAGCGGGGAGCCTGCTTCCTCCTCTCTCTCTCTCTCTCTCTCTGCCTACTTGTGATCTCTCTCTGTCAAATAAATAAATAAAAATCTTAAAAATAAAATAAAAGAATCCTACAGTCCTAACACCAGGCCTTACAGGATTGAGCTTGGTTTTCTCTCCCAGTCCTTCTTCTGGTAGCTTTGAATGCATCCAGTAGAATCGGAAATCAGTCTGCCACAGAGAAGGGAAACAGAAAGATGAAATGCTGCTCATTTCAAACTATAACATGAACAAAACTCCCCATTCTAAATAGCCACCTAATTTTTAGAGACTTAAGCCCCTCTATCATTACCCTCATTATTCCTTCAAATACTGCCATAAGGTCAGGAATATGTTTATAAAACCTCAAGATTTTTTTTTGGAAAGATTTTATTTATTTATTTGACAGACAGAGATCACAAGTAGGTGGAGAGGCAGGCAGAGAGAGAGGAGGAAGCAGGCTCCCCATTGAGCAGAGAGCCCGATGTGGTGCTCGATCCCAGGACCCTGGGATAATGACCTGAGCCAAAGGCAGAGGCTTTAACCCACTGAACCACCCAGGCGCCCCTGAAGATTTTTTTCTTAAAACCCAGTAAGGTTTTTTTTAAAAGGATTTTTATTTTATTTATTTATTTAAAAAAATTTTTTTTAAAGATTTATTTGACAGAAAGTGAGATCACAAATAGGCAGAGAGACAAGCAGAGAGAGGGGGAAGCAGACTCCCTGCTGAGCAGAGAGTACGATGTGGGGCTTGATCCCAGGAGCCTGGGCTCATGACCAGAGCCAAAGGCAGAGGCTTTAACCCACTGAGCCACCCAGGCGCCCTGCCAGTAAGGTTTTTTAATAGTAGTCGAGCCAACATATATCACTGAAGGCCTACTAGGTGTCAGGCTCCATGCTAAGGACTTTATGCACATCATTATTAACCCTCAACCACACTCTGAGAGTTGGATTATGATTATCTCCATTCTACAGTTGAGGACTCTGAGGCCCACAGAGATTGTATCATTTCCCCACAGAAAATACAAGGCGACCCTGTACTCTAACTCCAAAGCACATTATGTTAACATCTGTTTTATTTTAATTCTTTTTTTTTTTAAAGATTTTATTTATTTATTTGACAGAGAGAAATCACAAGTAGTAGGAGAGGCAGGCAGGCAGAGAGAGAGAGGGAAGCAGGCTCCCTGCTGAGCAGAGAGCCCGATGCGGGACTCGATCCCAGGACCCTGAGATCATGACCTGAGCCGAAGGCAGCGGCTTAACCCACTGAGCCACCCAGGCGCCCTGTTTTATTTTAATTCTGAGGATTAGAAACTACTATGTAGGGCACCTGGGTGGCTCAGTGGGTTAAAGCCTCTGCCTTCGGCTCAGGTCATGATCCCAGGGTCCTGGGATCGAGCCCCACATCAGGCTCGATGGGGAGCCTGCTTCCTCCTCTCTCTCTGCCTGCCTCTCCACCTACTTGTGATCTCTATCTGTCAAATAAATAAATAAAATCTTTAAAAAAAAAAAAAAGAAACTACTATGTAGTTGTAACTTCTTATAAACTACTTTATTTTCTGAATTCCTGATATGTATCCTTCTGTAGCTATTAAGTGCCTTTTGTTTCTTGTACAGTATTTTGCTTTTAAAAATTGAAGAAAGTCTGGGGTGCCTGGGTGGCTGTCATTAAGTGTCTGCCTTCAGCTCAGGTCATGATCCTAGTGTCCTGGGATCGAGCCCTGCATCAGGCTCCCTGTTCTGCAGGAAGACTACTTCTCCCTCTCTCACTCCCCCTGCTTGTGTTCCCTTTCTCGCTGTGTCTCTCTCTGTTAAATAAATAAAAACTTCAAAAAAAATGTTTAAGAAGTCTATTCTATATATTATAGAAATACAGGTAATTTTATTTATTTTTAAGGATTTTATTTATTTGAGAGAGAGAGCGTGTACATGTGGTGTGCACAGAAGCAGGGGGCAGGGCAGAGGGAGAAGGAGGTTCCTTGCTGAGCAGGAAGCCTGACATGAGGCTCAATCCCTGGACCCCAGGATCATGACCTGAGCCTAAGGCAGACGCTTAGCCAGCTGAGCCACCCAGGCGCCCCGAAATAAAGGTAATTCTAGTAACCAAATTTACAGGTTGTGAATACATGTTATGAAATATCCTTCAGCAAAATTAAAGGAAAATATGTTCGACACTGATTTTATAAGATCTGAGTTTTAGGTGTGTCTTTGCTCTAGAGCAAGGTACTTACCATCTGTGGCTCTCAGCTTCCCATGCCTATATGTGAGGAATAACAACAGCACTCACCTTAGAGTGTCGTTATAAGGGCTTCAGTGATATAGTGCTCAAACGTGCTTGGCAATGCAAGTCTTAGCTATTATTGTTAGGACAAAGCATGTTTTCGAATTCTGTGGCACCACCAACTAGCCTCATACTTTTGGGAACCATGCTCTGGCTCATGGCTACAGAAAGCAGCAGCCTATGGTGACAACCTGCGATTCACACTTGGGCCTGCATCAGGATGGTCCTGAAGCTTGTTAAAATGTGAGCTGACCCCAGAGTCTCAGATTCATAAGGTCTGCCAATTTGCATTTCTAACCACAGTGAGAAGGACTGTGATAAACTAATTGACAGGGAGGACAAAAAAATCACCACTAGAAAACTGAGACAATGTTGCGGGAGTGTTGGAAACAGAAATGGAGCTAAGGAGTTGACCCAGCTTCACTCCAGGGTCTGCGACTGTCACTCATAGGAATCGCCAATCTCAGAAAAACCTTGGGGGAAGGTGAAACTTGAGGGGACAATATTGGGGGGGGTTCTCCTCACTTGGAAAATCTCCTTCCAAAGCTGGCCCCTCAGAGATTCGAGCCGTTGTGTCATACGAAGGAGGCCCTGCTGTTTTCAGGGTCAGGATGTAGTTGGCGAGACAGCAGAGCTGGCTGGAGACTCTCCGATGGTGACTTAATTCCACCTTCTCTTCCTTGCGCAGCCTGCCCAAGGTGGCATCCCTGTTGCCCACAGTCTTCCCTGCCAGCAATCCTCCTCTACTCTGGAGAGAGGGGAGGGGGCGGCTGCAACTTTTACAAAGTCCCAGCCTACCCCTCTGCTCCGTTTCACTCTTTCCTCCCCTCAAGATTGCTGTACTTCCCTTAGTTCCTCCTACTTCTTCTTCTTTTTTTTAAAAACGAAGCTAATTTAAACACAAAGATACAAGGAACATTAGATAATGTTCTTGATATACCACATCCTGTGCACACACAGAAGCTGGTCACGTACCAAACCCACATGCGGAGTCACTTTCCTGGGAGGAGAGGAGAAAACAGGGGAAGACGCGCGGAGAGGACCCGTCCTTACCTGGCAATCATAAAAAGGGTGTCCCCGCCAGCACATCACATCCAGAACATAGTAGGTCTGGTTCACCTCACTGTAAATGCAGTCCAGAATGGTGTAGTCTGGGGACACAGAGCAGAAAGTGAGTACCGGGTGCCCGTTCCAATCAGACTTCATTAGGGAGAAAGGTGGTTTTTTTTTAAAAGATTTTATTTATTTATTTGACAGAGACACAGCGAGAGAGGGAATCCAAGCAGGGGGAGTGGGAGAGGGAGAAGCAGGTCTCCCACGAAGCAGGGAGCCTGATGCAGGTCCTGATCCTGGAACTTTGGGATCATGACCTAAGCCAAAGGCAGATGCTCAATGACTAAGCCACCCACGCACCCCAGGGAGAAAGTTCTTCATGGCCCTTTCTTGCTCCTGGTGCTGCTGAAGGGTGATGTGAGCAGGACAGCATGAAAGAGATCAAGGCGACCCTTAAGCCAGGTAGGAATTCTAAACTTTTAGATAAACTGGGACATTTACTCATCTTAGGAAAGCTCCGAGTAGGAATTCTAAACTTTTAGATAAACTGGGACATTTACTCATCTTAGGAAAGCTCCGATCCAAAAGCAAGCAATCTTCCATTTTAATTTACATGCACTTTTGAGTTCCTATCATAGGTGGTGTGTTCTGTGGGTAAAATTAACTCTAAGTAGTCTCTGCCTTTAAGGAACTTACAATCTAGGTAAAGAGATAAGATGATCACAGAGAAAAAGAACCAAGAGTGGAACTGTACCACACAAACTAAGAGCAACAGGAATTCCAGAAGAGGGAGACTAAAGAAGCAGGAAACGCTTCACGGAAGAGAAAGCATGGAAGAGATGTAGTTTTCCGGGATCAGAGGACTAAAACAACAGGGCAGAAAGGAGGTGGGAGGGCATTTCAGGCCAGAATAATGACTTGACATGAGGAAAGGCCTCCAGGTTTGAAATGAACTGGCCACAGGGGGGGAACAAGCAGGCAAGTGAGCTGACCAGAGCTAGGAGTGGGTGTAAGGAGTAGGAGAAAGACATGAGGATGGGTGAGCCAAAGGGCACATGTGAGACCCTCTAGAAGCTAACAGGAAAGGCTAGGCTGGGTAACAAGCACATGAAGAACCACCCAGGGAGCCTGAGCCGGCAGGGAAGAGAACAGCGTTTCAGGTCCAGCTCTGCCACTTCGATGAATGACTGCCTGCAAGTGATTTAACCTCCATGAACTTAGTCTCCTCAGCAGAGTCTAGGTTGGAGAGGCTATGGTTAGAACAATGATAAAGGAGGATAGGGAATTTGGCAGGAAGCCCCAGAAGCAGCTCTCCGTAATTTACACTCGGCATTCCAAGGGACCTCCCCCACCCAAAACTGCATGTGTCACTTGTAATGGGTGTCCATGGGGAAGGTGTGTCGACTTTAATTCAGGGGTTTGTTGCCCAGCAGTCCTCACAGGACTGCATCTGTTCTGTAACTGAGGAGGCTTGACCTTGAAGATGGCCTGAATTCAGTGGATTCAACTTCCTTGAACTTGAAGGAGATGGCCTAAATCGAGAGCTACAGTTTCAAAGGTATACTTTCAAAGTGAGTCTTTAAAGCAAGTAACCAAGGACCTTCCACTGTCTTTTACTAATTACAAAACTTAATAAATAGGGCACCTGGCTGGCTCAGTTGGTAGAACTTGTGACTCTTGACCTTGGGGTCAGGAGTTTGAACCCTTGTTGAGTGTAGAGATTACTTTAAAATATATATTTCTAAACACACAAACAAACTGAATAAATAGATAATTTTATGTAGGTACCTTTTGCTGTTGTTGAGTTTCGTCTGTTGCCCCCTGGCAGAAGGGAAGAAAACCTGTTGACACAGTAACCACTCTTGGTGTAGGCACTGGTAGAACCCTGTGTGGAAAGTTACCATTCCCATTAGGCATCAAGGTCTCCTCACCCTCTGCTTCCAGTCTGCAGGGGTGTCAGGCCCAAAGACGGCTCTCAACTTAGCCCACCTGCAGGAAAGTGTTTCAACATCCATGCCAGACCCAGTGGCTGCAAGAGATAGGGAACTCAAAGCACAGGTGACCTTCTCAGGCCCCCTCCCTCCTTGGGAGCTTTGTACCCTCACTTTGCTGTTGGTCATTAAACCTTGCTTTGCTGCTCACTACTCTGTCTGGTCTACCTCTTCATTCTTCAAAGTGGTGTGACCAAGAACCACAGGCACCGACAGAGAAAAAAGTCCTAAAACATTTATGGGGGCTCATCCAGGATCTGCACCATTGTTAAGGACAACTAACAGATAAAGGTCATCAAACTCCGAAAGGTGGTTCAGATGGAGGCTCACATGGAGGTCAAATCAGACATCTACAGAGGACCTCTTGATAGATCGGGACAAGAGGAATCCTGACAGGCGCCCCATCCAACACCCTGACCAGCAGGAAGTAGCTTTGAACGGTCGCCACCCTTCTCCCCTAATAGCAGTTAGGGTTACCTCTTCAGAGGGGAGAATGATGAAGGACAGTTGGAAGGCAGACAAGTAGGGTCAAGGGGCCCCTGACCTCAGAGGAAACCACTCTTTTATTTGACAGACAGAGATCACAAGTAGGCAGAGAGGCAGGCAGAGAGAGAGGAAGCAGGCTCCCTGCTGAGCAGAAAGCTTGATGCGGGTCTTGATCCCAGGACTCTGGTATCATGACTTGAGCCGAAGGCAGAGGCTTTAACCCACTGAGCCACCCAGGCGCCCCAAGGAAACCACTCTTGAAAGGATCTTACACCATCCTGGAAGGAGACCTCCACCCTTTCCCATGTTTGGATGACCGGCACAGGGAGGGTTAATCAGATGAAAACAGCCCCCTAAGAAGCTTATAAAAACCCTTGGACTTAGAAACCACAGTGGCAACCCTTTCTGGCCCCCTCCCTCCTTGGGAGCTTTGTGCTCTCACTTTGCTATCGCTCAATAAACCTTGCTTTGATGCTCACCAAAAAAAAAAAAAAAAAAAAAGGAACACAAAGTGCAAAGAATCCCTCCCGCCACAGACCGGGCATGCTGGGAGAGGGAGGAGGCAGTGACTCACCCTGGAGGCCACAATCAGGGCTCTTTTTCCAACAGGGCACACGACCACAATCCATTCCTGCCCCAAATCCGAAGGGACGTCAATTAACCACTCAGACAGCATCAACTAGGAACACAAAAAAAAGGCATTAAAAATCATCAGTGGGGGGGCGCGTGGGTGGCTCAGTGGGTTAAGCCTCTGCTTTCAGCTCGGGTCATGATCTCAGGGTCTTGGGATCGAGCCCCGCATCGGGCTCTCTGCTTCTTCCCCTCTCTCTCTCTGCCTGCCTCTCTGACTGCTTAAGATCTCTGTCAAAAAAAAAAAAAAAAATCATCAGTGGGGGCGCCTGGGTGGCTCAGTGGGTTAAGCCTCTGCCTTCGGCTCAGGTCATGATCTCAGGGTCCTGGGATTGAGCTCTGCATTGGGCTCTATGCTCAGTGGGGAGCCTGCTCTCTCTGCCTACATGTGATCTCTGTTTGTCAAATAAATAAATAAAATCTTTAAAAAAAAATTATCAGCGGTGGGGTACCCAGCTGGCTCAGTCAGTAGAGCCTGTGACTCTTGATCTCCGGGTTGTGAATTTGAGCAACATGCTGGGTAGAGAGATTACTTAGAGAAATTAAACACTACGGGCGCCTGGGTGGCTCAGTGGGTTAATGCCTCTGCCTTTGGCTCTGGTCATGATCCTGGGGTCCTGGGATCAAGACCCATATTGGGCTCTCTGCTCAGCGGGGAGCCTGCTTCCCTTCCTCTCTCTCTGCCTGCCTCTCTGCCTACTTGTGATCTCTGTCTGTCAAATAAATAAAATCTTTAAAAAATTAAAAAAAAAAGAAAAATTAAACACTAAAGAAAAGAAAATCAACAGGGGTGTGCTGCTGCAATGTTTGCAATGACAAAGAATTCACATCCTATATGTGTAGTGAAAATACACACAAGGCTGACTGTAGACCTCTGCCCCACTTGCTCTTAGTTGACTTGTCTCAGCTGATGGGATAGAGGCCACTCACTGTGAGCTTCAACTTCTCCCCTTATCTTCATTTCCTGCATCCATACCCATTCTTTCTACGTTGCCTCCTGTGTCTGGGTGATGGGACCTTCTTCCTCCCCTTACTTTGTCTGTCTACCTGCCATTCTTATAACTATTCTGTTCCAGGCGCTACACCTCAGAGATGAATGAGGTCCCTGACCTTGAGATGCTCTTAATGTAGATCATCATTTCCGAAACTGGTGACCCCAAATACTGTAAAAAGAATGTTGGGAAATCTGCCTTAAGGAAGGGGGGGATGAAGAATGAAATCTTGCTATTTGCAATGACATGGATGGAGCTAGAGTGTATTATGCTAAGTGAAATAAGTCAGAGAAAGACAAATACCATATGATCTCACTCATATGTAGAATTTAAAAAAGAAAACAGAACATATGGGAAGGGGGAAAAGAAAAAAAGGAGAGAGGGAAACAAGCCAGAAGTGACTTTTTTTTTAAGATTTTATTTATTTGACAGAGAGAGACAGCCAGAGAGCGAACACAAGCAGGGGGAGTGGCAGAGGGAGAAGCAGGTCCCCTGCAGAGCAGGGAGCCAGATGCAGGGTTTAATTCCAGGACCCTGGGATCATGACCTGAGCTGAAGGCAGACACTTAGGACCTGAGCTGCCCAGGTGCCCCATCCATAATTGACGCTTAAAGACAAAGAACAAACTGAGGGATGACAGAGGGAGGTGGGTGGGGGGATGGGCTAGATGAGTGATGGGGATCAGGGAGGGCACCTGTGATGAGCACCGGGTGCTACATGGAAGCGACGAATCACTGAATTCTACTCCAGAAACCAAAATTGCACTGTGAGGTAACTAACAAAATTTAAATTAAAAAAAAGGGGGTGGTGGTGATGGTGTTGAAATGAATTTTGCGAAGATTAACTCATGGCTCACAATTCCTCCCATCTCCACAGAGACCAGCCATCACCGAATCGCCCCCACGGAATCTTTCATCTCTCCTTCCCCTTGGCGCACAAATTGCTCAAGTCCTAATCTTCAAAAACAAAACAAAAACGAAAACCTTTTGTCACTCTGTGTTTCTGTTAAACTATCCCACTTTGTCCTTCTTAAAATTACTTCATATTTCTAGATGCTGCCCTCCCCCACACCCTGACACCCTCAGTCCAGACCTGCTACCCGGAAGCCCTGCCAGAGGCCGTCAGTGACCTGCTTGCTGCCAAGTTGTCTCTCTTCCCTTCCCTCCCCCTTACCCACCCCCCTCCACTCCTCGTGTGACGCTGCCGGTCACCACCTCCTCATTCTCCTTGACACATGTTCCCTTGGCCATGTGAGCCAGTGCTATTCTTTTTTTTCCCTCCAAACACTCCTCCACACACTCCCCCAAAACACCCAGAGAATCTTCAGGAGGCTGTTTTAGGTTCCCCTTTTCTTTTCTCTTAGATGTTATCTGCTTGGGGCTGGTTGTATCTACTTCTGCATCCTCACCTGCCACTTCTGAAAGGACACCCCCAATTCTCCTTCTGTTCCTCTCTCTCTTTCTTTCTTTTCTTAAGTAAGCTCTACACCCAACATGGGGCACAAACTCACAACCCCGAGGTCAAGAGTTGCACGCTCCACTGACTGAGCCAGCCAGGTACCCCAATTCTCCCACTTTTTCATCTCCTGACTGCTTTCCTTTCCTCCAGACCTGTATTTCCAGCCGTCGACATGGTATCTCTTTCTCTGCTTGCTCTCTCTATACCTTAACTCTGAGTCCCCAAAACAGGATTCATGGCCTTCAGTCGCCCAAGTACTTTCCATCCCTGAAACTCCCCTCCTTCTCCTTCTGTACCCTGCAGCCCTGTTAATGGTAATACCATTCTCTGTTACCAAATCTCATTTTTTTTAAAAGATTTTATTTACTTATTTGTCAGAGAGAGAGCGCGCAAGAGCACGCACAAGCAGCGGGAACCACAGGCAGAGGGAGAAGAAGGCTCCCGGCTAGACAAGGAGCCAGGTGTAGGACTCAATCCCAGGACCATGGGATCATGACCTGAGCCGAAGACAGACACTTAACTGACTGAGCCACCTAGGCATTCCTCTGTTATCAAATCTTAAACTATACACAGTCAATGTGTCCTTAAAGAATGGTAGTGATACAACACCAAAAGCACAGGTGACAAAACAAAGGATAGATAAATAAGACTATATCAAAATTTAAAACTTTAGTGTTGCTGCTGATACTATCAAGAAAGTAAAAAGACAACCCACAGAATGGGAGAAAATATTGCAAATTATCTACCTGATAAGAGACTTGTATCTAGAATATATAAAGAACTCTTAACACTTAATAATAAAAGACAACCCAATTAAAAGATGGGCATAGGTATTTGGGGCGCCTGGGTGGCTCAGTGGGTTAAAGCCTCTGCCTTCTGCTCGGGTCACGATCTCAGGGTCCTGGGATTGAGCCCCACATCTGCTCAGCAAGGGGCCTGCTTCCCTTCCTCTCTCTCTGCCTGCCTCTCTGCCTACTTGTGATCTCTCTCTGTCAAGTAAATAAAATCTTAAAAAAAAAAAAAAAAAAGATGGGCATAGAGGGGCGCCTTGAGTGGCTCACTTGGTCATGCATCTGACTCTTGATTTTGGCTCAGGTTATGATCTCAGGGTCATGAGACTGAGCCCAGTAAGGAGTCTGTTTAAGATTCTCTCTCTCTCTCTTTCTCCCCTTCTGCCCCTACTCTCTCTCTCTTTCTCTTTCCCTGTCCCCCTCACTTAAAAAAACAAAAAAGGGCATAGACATTTCTCCAAAGAAGCTATACGAATGGTTAATAAGCACATGAAAAGATGCTCAATATCATTAGTCCATAAGGAAATGGAAATCAAAACCATGAGACACACAGGGCACCTGGGTGGCTCAGCTGTTGGGCATCTGCCTTTGGCTCAGGTCATGATCCCAGGGTCCTGGGTTTGAGCCCTGCTTCCGGCTCCCTGCTTCTCCCTCTCCCACTCCCCCTGCTTGTGTCCCCTCTCTCACTGTGTCTCTCTGTGTCAAATAAATAAATAAAATCTTGAAAAAACAAACCACGAGACACCACTTCATACCCTCCAGGATGGCTATACTCAAAGGAATGGGCAACAGGAAGCACTGGCAGAGTTGTGAGGTGCTGGAGCCCTGCTCCACTGTTGGCGGGGATGTAAAACACTCTAGTCACTCTGCAAAACAGTCCGGCAGCTCCTCAAAATGTTAAACATAGAATGACCATATGCCCTAGGAATTCCATTCCCAGGTATATACCCAAGAGAAATGAAAACATATCCATGCAAAAACTTGTTCGTGACTATCCACGGCAGCATTATTATTCACAACAGCCAGAAAGTGGGAGCAACTCAAATGCCACCACCTGATGGGTAGACCAGCCAAATGCGGGGGATCCGGACAACAGAACATTATCTGGGAATAAAAAGAAATGAAGTTCTCACGCACGTTCCAACACAGATGAACTTGAAAAACCTTATGCTAAATGAAAGAAACCAGACACAAAGAGCACATCTCATATGATTCTATTTATAGGAAATGTCCAGAAGAGGTGAATCCAGAGAGACAGAAAGTAGATGACTGAGTGCTAAGGGCTAGGGGAAAGGACGAATGGGAGTTGACTGCTGATGGGTATGAAGGTCCTTTTGGGGGTGATGAAATTGTTCTGGAATTAGAGAGTGGCAATGGTGGCACAGTTCCGTGACGACACCAAAAAACACTGAACTGTACCCTGTAAATGTGTGAATTATATGGTATGTTAATTTATCTCGACACGGCTGTTGAAAAAAATGGTAGCTAACATTTGTGGGGCATTTATTATGGGCTCTGGGCTCGGTATTTAGAGTATACTATTTGTTCCAATCCTTCTAACAATCCTGTGAAATAGTACTGTAACTATCCCCACTCTACAGAGAAGAAACCAAAACTTAGAGCCATTAAGTGAGTTGCTCAAGGTCAACAAAGAGCCTGACTTTGAGGTCAGGGGGCATGACTTTAAAGCTTAAACACTTAACCACTTCTCACACTGCCTCTTCTATCCGATCCACTGTTAAATTCTATCCATTCATCCTGGCGACACTTCTCACACTCATGACCTCATTTCCTTCACACCTTCACTGCCCTCAGCACCGGCAGCAGATGGTTTTAGCAAAGCTAAGCAATCTACTACAGCCTCTCTCTTCTAGGCCCTCCTATACACAAACATGCGTGTCATACGAAGTCCCAACTCTGTCCCTGGCTCAAAAATTTTCAGTGGTTCCCCATAATTTAAAACACAGTCTACACTCCCACAGATGTTTCTGCTGTATTCCTTCCCACAGCGCTGTGCTGCTCCATCCTCACTGGCCTGCACTGCTCTCCGCACACCGCATACTCCTCCCACCTCGGGGCTCTTGCTCAGCCTCTTCTTGCTGCCTGGAAGGCCCTGGCATGCTCTGCACCTCTGCCTGTCAATGTCTTACCTCCTCTTGGGGCGCCTGGGGGGCTCAGTGGGTTAAGTGGCTGTCTTTGGCTCAGGTTATGATCCCTGCCCCTGTGTTGGGCTTCCCTGCTCAGTGGGGAGTCTGCTTCTCCCTCTGCCTCTCCCTCTGCTCATGTATACACTCTCTCCCTCTCTCAAATAAATAAATAAAATCTTTAAAAAAGAAAAAAGCTGGGGCGCCTGGGTGGCTCAGTGGGTTAAGCCTCTGCCTTCGTTCAACTCAGGTCATGGTCTTGGGGTCCTGGGATTGAGCCCCGCATTGGGCTCTCTGCTCAGCAGGGAGCCTGCCTCCCCCACTCCCTCTGCCTGCCTCTCTACCTCTTTGTCATCTCTCTCTCTGTCAAATAAATAAATAAAATCTTTAAAAAAAAAAAAAAGGAAAAAGCTGCCTTCTCTTTCAATAACCTTTTCCTGATTTCACAACCTTGCTTCCTTCCTTGCTGTTAGCTAATCTAACTTTCTTACAGCAAAAACCATAATCTCCACTTATTCCAGTACAGGACCCTTGTCCATCTTCCCACAGTAGTCTAGCTTAATACAGAGCAGGGCCTTCAACAATGCTTGCTGAACAGAATGGAACTGTACTTTTTCATAGAAGATGTTACTGTGCTGTATCGGGGACACAGAAAGAAGATGGAAGCAGGTGTACCCAGAAACCATATTCTTTTTTTTTTTTTTTAAGATTTTATTTATTTATTTGGTAGGGGGTGGTGGAAGAGAACAAGCAGGGGGAGCGGCAGGCATAAGAAGAGGGAGAAGCAGGCTCCTTCCTGGGCAGAGAGCCAGATGCAGGGCTCCATCCCAGGAACCTGGGACCATAAGGTGAGCGGAAGGCAGACACTTAACTGACTGAGCCACCCAGGCACCCCTAGAAACCATATCCTAAGGTGGGACAGGATTCTGAGCTGACAAGATATAGATCTAGAGAGAAGAATATAATAGCAAGGTAGAGCCCCAACTCCACATGGACCCATCCCCTGCCTTCTGGAATACCTGGGTGCCATGGGGTACTGAACGGTCTCCATGCCTACTTCCCCTGTGGGAAACCACACTGGTTTCTTTCTGCAACCAACAGACCACTTAGTCAAGTTTGTTATTGTCATCTATTGTTTCATGGCCTCAACCTCATGTAGGCCAACTGGCAGGCCTGGCGTGGCTGGCCAGGTGCCCCAAATTCAAGGGCAGCTGTCCTCCCCACCTCCCACCATCTGAATGTGAAGATCCAAGACTGACATGTTAGTCTACTGCTCAGGAAAGACCCATAACCTAGGAGGTAGGGTGGGCACAGTGCTAGCCTGGGCAGGCCCGATCTAGAGCTGCCCTACAATGACCACTAAGAAATATTAAGTGCATGGACTCTGTTAGTGTAGCAATAGCCCAGTGGCTTTCTGCAGTGGCATTGGGTAAATGTTCTCAAACCAGCACCCCAGCCTCCCTCAGTGACAAGTGCCTTCCCCGACCCCATTACCACATGGCACCAGAAGCCATTTCTTCTCTTAGTCCATATACCTGATGCACATAACCAGCTTCTTTGCAGTCCCCCATTCCTTCTTCCTGTCTCCTCCTCTCTTTATGGCAACATGGGGCTGGACCTGGGCCTCATCTTCCCTGGACTACTCACTTGATTAGCGTAGCGTTTTGGTAACTTCTTGCCGGTGTCAATGTCCATCTCTTCGTCATCTTTCTTATCTTCCTCTTCCTCACTCTCCATCCCTGTCCAGTCATCTTCAGCCAGTCTTCTGGCATGATTCACGTAATCTAGCCGCTTGCTGGAGAAAAGAAGGCACAAGGACAGGCCTTTTATGTCTCCTTGGAAGACCCCCTACAATGTGACAATTTTAGTTTAACTCAAGGGCCTCAAGTTCAGGAGCAGCCTGGGGATTCTAGTGGAAGAGATGGTAGAATTTCCTTTGTAATGCTAAACTAGCCCCCTCTGAGTGCACTCAGCCTTCCTCTGAGTATCCTAAATACAGAGTGACATGTTGAAAGGAATTTTCAAGGTTCACTAGCTGGAAAGGCTGACCCTGCTCCTGCACACACCATTCCAGATTCCCATCTCTACTTCCCGCTTAGAGCTGACACTTTCCTGCCTGGCAGGCGTCTTATCCAAAGGCCCCCCGTAATTAAAGAGAGGAGTCACTGAGATGTGAGGAGTTTCCAATGAGCTGAAGGCAGATGCTTAACCAACTGAGCCACCCAGATGCCCCTCTTTCTTTATTTTTCAAAGATGTATTTATTTATTTGAGAGAGAGAGAGAGAGAGAATGTGTGTGCATGTGGGGGGAGGCAGAGGGAGAGAGACTCGCAAGCATACTCCCCACTGAGCATGGAGCCCAACCCTGAGATTACGACTCATGACCTGAGCCAAAATCAAGAATAGGACGCTTACCTGACTAAGCCACCCAGGTGCCCCTAATTTATATGGCTTTCTAAGGAGCAGCCAGGCCTTCTTTCAGCTCCTTTCTTTCTTTCTTTTTTTTTTTTTTTTTAAGATTTTATTTATTTGGGGCACCTGGGTGGCTCAGTTGGTTAAGAGTCTGCCTTTGGCAGAGGTCATGATCCCATGGTCCTGGGATTGAGCCCCACATTGGTCTCTCTGCTCAGCCATTATTTTATTTTTAAATAAAAAAAATTTTTAGAAATATTTGAGAGAGAGAGAAGGAACAAGATGGGGAGGGGCTGAGGGAGCCACAGACTCCGTGGAGCAGGGAGCCTGATGTGGGACTTGATCCAAGGCCCCTGGGATCATAACCTGAGCCAAAGGCACACACTTGACCAACTGAGCCATCCAGGTGTGCCCTTCCTCCAGTTCTTATCTGACTTTCATAACAGGCCTCTTAGTTTATGATTTGATTTTTTTTTATTAAAGATTTTATTTATTGGGGCGCCTGGGTGGCTCAGTGGGTTAAAGCCTCTGCCTTCGGCTCAGGTCATGATCCCAGGGTCCTGGGATCGAGCCCCACATCAGGCTCTCTGCTCAGCGGGGAGCCTGCTTCTCCCTCTCTCTCTGCCTACTTGTGATCTCTGTCTGTCAAATTAATAAATAAAATCTTTAAAAAAAAAAAAGATTTTATTTATTTAGGGGTCCCTAAAGAGACAGAGAGCGCACAACAAGGGGAGGGGCAGAAGGAGAGGGACAAGCAGACTTTCTGCTGATTAGGATGGTACTAATACAGAATCTCTGAAAACAAACAAACAAAAAAAGCCATTAAATAAAATGTGCAGAACAGTGTATTGTACGCTGCCTCTGTTTTTAAAAAAATGGCATATACACATACAACCACACACTTGCTCATATCTGCACAGAATATCTTTGGAAAGATACAAAAGAAACTAATAATATGGGAGAGGAACTGAATGGCCAGAGGACAGAATTGGGAGGGAGACTTTTATTTTCTTAATTTTTTTTTTGTTGTTGAGCACAGTTGACACATAAGGTTACATTAGTTTCCAGTGTACATACAATGATGCAACTTCTCTGTTATCTCCTGTGCTCACCACAAGTGTAGCTACCATCTATCACCATACAACACTATTAAATATCATTGACTGTATACCCTACACTGTGCCTTTTCTTAAAATTTTTTTTTAATTTTTTTTAAAGATTTTATTTATTTATTTAACAGAGAGAGATCACAAGTAGGCAGAAAGGCAGGCAGAGAGAGAGAGAGGAGGAAGCAGGCTCCCTGCCGAGCAGAGAGCCCGATGCGGGACTCAATCCCAGGACCCTGAGATCATGATCTGAGCCGAAGGCAGCGGCTTAACCCACTGAGCCACCCAGGCCCCCTACACTGTGCCTTTTATTTCCAAGACTCATTCATTCTGTAACTGGAGGCCTGCCTCTCCCACCCACTTCGCCCATTTTGCCCTTCCTTCTACCTCCTCCCCTCTGGCAGCCACCGATTTGTTCTCTGTGTTTACAGTCTGATTCTACTTTTTGTTTGTTTATTTAATTGTTTTATTTTTCAGAGTCCACATATGAGTGAAATCATATTCAGTCTGACTTATTTCACTTAGCATCATACTGGGATGGAGACTTTTCACCATATACTCGTACAAATTTTGAATTTTTTTTTTTTTAAGATTTTATTTATTTATTTGTCAGAGTGAGAGAGAGGAGCGAGAGTGAGCACAAGCAGACAGAGTGGTAGGCAGAGGCAGAGGGAGAAGCAGGCTCTCTGCTGAGCAAGGAGCCCGATGTGGGACTCGATCCCAGGACGCTGGGATCATGACCTGAGCCGAAGGCAGCTGCTTAACCAGCTGAGCCACCCAGGCGTCCCTTGAATTTTGAATTGGAATACATACAATCAATGTGTTACCTATTCCAAGATAATTAATTATAATATTTAAACAACAGTGGTGGGGGTAGGGAGTGGGGGAGGTGATCTGAGAATGTAATCTACAAGCAACTCAGAGGCCACAGGGAACAATTTCTGCTAAATACAGCCACTGATGCAGCACTGGGCAGAATGCAGATCATAGAGAAACTGTGCAGCTGTTAATAGTTCCTTCAAATCCTCAATTCCTTATGACCAAGAGGCTCATGTTGTACAGAGGAAAAATGGACAGGGCCTGCCTTCAGAGCAGCCCGGCCTCAAACTCTCCTATCCTGCTCTCTTCGCCTGCTTGCTCATCTTGGCACTGAGAATTCAGTGTATGGAAGACATTTCCTCAGATTCCCTGTGGAATTATTTGTACTGAACTCTCAAGGGCTCCACAGAAACATTTGGGCTGAAGGCAGACAGGAAGACCACACCAATGCCAGGATTCAGAGTGCAGAAGCCACATGGGGAATGTGGGGAGTGGAAGTCTGGGCGTGGCTTTCACAAGTCCCTAAATCGCAAAGCTCGGTACTGCTGCCAGGAAAAAAAGAAAAATTTAACCAAATAAGTGAGCTTTTGCTTTCAAATTTCAGTATCTGCCGTCGTTTCTATCTTTTCCTAAGCTTTCAGTGTACAGGATGTCTACCTCTGCCAGGATTTATGCCTCCTAACTTCACGGGCAAGATGTATGTACAAAGGGGCTACTTTGAAGAAACCAGACCTAGAGCCTCCTGGTTGGCTCCCAGCTCCTAACCTGAAGAAAGAGGCCAAAGAGTTAAAGCGTCCCTTACGATTTCTGCAGTTCCAACAACCGACGGCGCCGTTCATTCTGCTCCAAGGAACTGTGCTTAGACTTGTACTGGGACAGGCGGGGGTGTGGGGCAGCTATGCTGTTCAGATCTTGAGACACAGAAAAGCTACTAGCCAGGGCTTGACTCAGCTCTTCCATCTTCCCTACAAAGAAAAACATAAGAAAATGGTTCATTGATTTCATATCACCTCCTGTGTACAGGCAGTTATGATATAACATGATGGCTGTATTCCTAAAAAAAACTCACTTAATCCAAAATCACAACTGTTTCTATGGAGAAAAAGGAAGTTAAAGGGTAAATGAGTTATATATGAGCAATAGCATTATTTCCTGTAGATACTTCAATAACGATCATCTCGATAGCTCTCAGTGAACAGATATATATATATATAGGGCACCTGGGTGGCTCAGTTTGCTCCAGGATTGAGTCCCTGAGTAAGGCTCCCCGTCCTGTGGGGAGCCTGCTTCTCCCTCTAACATCCCCCTTCTCATGCTGTCTCTCTCTCACTCACTCTCTGTCTCAAATAAATAAATAAAAATCTTTTAAAATATATATATATATTTACACATAGAACACTAAGCAAGCTCACCCTGTGTTTGAATCTAGCTTTTGCTTTGTCATTCATTACCAGCAGCCCTGTCACTAATTTCATCTTACCATCATTACTATCTAGTGATATGATCAAGTGTCTAATTTTTTCCTGAATAGTTCTAAATAGCCATTACTCAAAAACTAATGTAAGTTATTTTTAATGCATATATTTTATTTTTAAAAAGATTTTATTTATTTATTTGACAGAGAGAGAGAGAACACAAGTAGGGGGAGCAGCAGGCAAAGGGAGAGGGTGAAGCAGGCTTCTTGCTCAGCAGGGAGCCCCATATAGGGCTTGATCCCAGGACCCTGGGATCAAGACCTGAGCTGAAGGCAGACTCTCAACCAACTGAGCCACCCAGATGCCTGCATTTTATTTTTTTTTAAAGCGCTATGCCTAATGTGGGGCTTGAATTCACAACCCTAAGATCAAGAGTCACATGCTCCACCAACTGGCAGGCCAAGTGACCCCTCTAATATAACTTTCTAATGCAAATTTTATCCAATTATTGTTTGGCTCTAATAAATGCCAACTTACAGTAAGAAAATTTAGCCGGTCCTGGGGCCCCTAGAGCAAGATAAGGGGAGCCCAAAACCCAAACCTGGCAGTTGTTTTCTCATTTTATAGTTTGTTTTGTTTGTTTAGGGTGGGCAAAAGGAGGTTTCAGGGCTACCCATGTAGGGCTCACTTGGAAGAGAGAGGTTGCCTACCAGTTAACACCAAGGAGTGTGAAAGACTGACCTGTGGTACCTTTGGGAGATGGAGTAGATTGGAGACAGAGTACCCAGGTGTGCCCTAAAGAATAAGAATGGAGGGGCGCCTGGGTGGCTCAGTGGGTTAAGCCGCTGCCTTCAGCTCAGGTCATGATCTCAGGGTCCTGGGATCGAGTCCCGCATCGGGCTCTCTGCTCAGCAGGGAGCCTGCTTCCCTCTCTCTCTCTGCCTGCCTCTCCATCTACTTGTGATTTCTCTCTGTCAAATAAATAAAATCTTTAAAAAAAAAAAAAGAATGGGGCGCCTGGGTGGCTCAGTGGGTTAAAGCCTCTGCCTTCGGCTCAGGTCATGATCCCAGGGTTCTGGGATCAAGCCCCGCGTCGGGCTCTCTGCTCCACAGGGAACCTGCTTTCTCCCCTCTCTCTCTCTGCCTGCCTCTCTGCCTACTTGTGATTTCTCTCTGTCAAATAAATAAAATCTTTAAAAAAAAAAAAAAAAAGAATAAGAATGGAGAGAAAAAGACAAATTCACACTTCACTCACCCTCTGTGAATGAAGGTACAGGAGCTTCACTATGGGTTAAAGGAACACCTCTGAGTGTAAGAAACAGGAATATTCGAGAGAAATCTGGCAAAGCCAGGTGGGCCTAACCCTTCAGGTTAGGTCTAGTATAAACCAGAGGACACCACCAGTGCTTAAACTGTACCCCAGGCCAGGTCCCACTGCTCTGAGCATCAAAACCAACAAGTTCATTCCAGAGCCTCCATAGTTAAAAACAATTCTATGGGCCTCTACTTGGCAATGAGTTACTTTCCATTGCACATTTGAAGATCAGATTTTTCCCCTAATTTGCAGCATCTTTTTTTTGATTTGTGGTTAAAACCCATGACATAAAGTTTACCATCTTAACCATTTTTAAGTTAGAGTTCAGTAGTTGTTGTGCAACCAATTTCCAGAACTCTTCTCATCTTGCAAAACTGAACCTCTATACCCATTAAACATGAAAGGTGCTTTTTTGTTTTTAAACTTAAGATTGACATATTACCGGTATGGATTTGAGGCGAATCTTAACACATGTGTAATGCAACCAGGGTGGCCATTTGTGGTTGAGGCTGGGTGACTAGAACTTGGATCCATATGGTATGCTATTTTCCGTGTTTTATTGACTTTTATATAGGTCTAAACACTTCCATAATACAATCTTTTAAAAAATTAATTATGTCTTCGGCTTACCAAAGTGATGCCCACATCTAAAATACACTTTTAGGTCGTATCTCGCTTTATCTCGGTGTGGCCTCCTGTTCTGCCAAGAATCACAAAATCATTAAACACGCCTTGGATACTGGGGCGGTCCTCTGTACCTTTATCGCTGTTCTTGGCTAGCTCCTACGCTTTCAACCAATTCCTCGGATGGTCCTGCCTCCAGGAGTTCTGACTTCATCCTGGGCGGTCTCATCCAGACCCACGCAAGTCCCCTGCCGCCCCCTTCTCCCCTCCCACCCCTCAGACCGGGATTGAGGCCTCCTCTGAGGCTTTCACCAGGCTTCAGGCCCCAGGCCTCTACCTGATCCACTCGGTTGTCCTCCATGCCACAGCCCCGCATTACCTTTCTCTAGGGACGAGGTCCCATAGGCTACGCATGATTCGCCCCTCCCCCACAAAAACTACCTGAGCGGTCCTGGCCCAATAGTCTGGAACAGAAAAGGAGCAGCACGCCCAAGACGAGCCCGGGCCTGGCTCTGCCTCTACAGGGGACACCTCGGAAGGCCGGGGGTGCTAGCCGGGAACCGAGAAGCAATTCGCAGCCGGAGGGGCCCAGGCTCGAACCCAGGACTCACCCGGCGGAGATGACAGTTCCAGGAGCCGCGGCCGCGCTGCCGGGGGCCGACCAATCAGCTGTCCAGAGGAAGCCGGGCCCGCCCCCTGGGCCGCAGCCGCGCCGCCGGGCCCACCAGCCACGCGCCCGGAGTTTCCGGTTCCGCCCAGCGCCGAGAATGCTGGTAGTGCAGCCGCAGTCCACTAGCTCGCGGGCAGTGATTTCCGCCTTCAGGGGCTGGAGTGTTCTCGGTCGGCCGTAGCGGGGGTCCATAGGCTCTTGTGGTGCACTGTCCGGAACCGTTCCTTCAAGGTGGCTTGGCCGGGCCGAGGCTTCACTCCTGAGCTCAAGCTCTTCGGGGCTTCTTTTGTCAGTTGGAGGAACCCGGACTCTAAGCCCTCCGGCCTCGGGTCCTGAAGCTTGCCCCAGGCTTTAGGCGTACACCAGCAGTCCGCGCTCTCTCCTGTGCTTGTGCTTTTTTGTACGGGCACTGCCAGTTGCCTGAATGACACCCCCTCTCCGTCGACTCCTCACACCCCCAAGTCTCAGTGAGACGTTCCCCCCGCGTTCGCTCTGGCCGCACGGGCCACATACCTCCATTACAGTCCATCTGCTCCTTTGGGAGTCTCTTTCTTACTCGGCTGTGGGCTTGATACCTGGCTTGGGGACCTGGCTTGATTCCTGCTTAGCGGAGACAGCGTGCAGCACAAAACAAGGCACTCAGTAGATCTTGGTAAAGAAATGACTGAATGACTGCAAGGGGTGGAGAGGAAGCTGCCGAGATATAGTTAGGAGAGCTAATCAAATTAGAGTGCAGTCTCTTGGAGGGAGGGGACTGGTGAGATGCAAACTAAAAATATGACAGCCATTTAGTGAATGCTGGACACTGCTTCACTTGCATTATCTCCTTTAATCTTCAAACAACTCAAGGAAGTAAACTGAAGCTCAGAGAGGTTAAGTACTTGTCCAAAGCCACACAGCTTTCAAGCCAAACATTTGAATTTGCTGAATGTTTGACTTATGGAGAAGTTGGGTATTAGTATGCTACAGAAACTACACAAAGCTGGCACATTTTGAGTCAAAGGAATGCCAAGATGTATACTTGCTGCATATTTTAAATACCTAACACCATCCATCTGGACTGAAAAGAATAGGAGATCCAACTGGCACAGAGGGTAAAGGGTGCAGAGGACCGCCCCAGTATCCAAGACGTGTTTAATGATTTTGTGATTCTTGGCAGAACAGGAGGCCACACCGAGATAAAGCGAGATACGACCTAAAAGTGTATTTTAGATGTGGGCATCACTTTGGTAAGCCGAAGACATAATTAATTTTTTAAAAGATTGTATTATGGAAGTGTTTAGACCTATATAAAAGTCAATAAAACACGGAAAATAGCATACCATATGGATCCAAGTTCTAGTCACCCAGCCTCAACCACAAATGGCCACCCTGGTTGCATTACACATGTGTTAAGATTCGCCTCAAATCCATACCGGTAATATGTCAATCTTAAGTTTAAAAACAAAAAAGCTCCTTTCATGATTAATGGGTATAGAGGTTCAGTTTTGCAAGATGAGAAGAGTTCTGGAAATTGGTTGCACAACAACTACTGAACTCTAACTTAAAAATGGTTAAGATGGTAAACTTTATGTCATGGGTTTTAACCACAAATCAAAAAAAAAGATGCTGCAAATTAGGGGAAAAATCTGATCTTCAAATGTTTATGTTTATCTGGCTTATAAGATAGACAAAGAAAAGCCCAGGGCCTGACTTCACTAGGAAACTTTAACATCAGGATATTAAGTATTCCGTGTCCCAGATCCTCCATTCTCTACTCATGACCATGGAGTTCATACCAAGTTGTCAGAACTGCACAGAAAAGAACAGAGGCCCTACACATTAAAGCAAAATAGACTGCGATTGACAAAGAGGTCCCCCAAATTCATGCACGGAGGTCCAGGGAAAAGGCTCATTCATACTCAGCTGAATAACTTCTCATATCACTGAACAAACTAAATGGCACTTGGCCCAGGGACTCATTTGGAGTTAGTCTGTGTTCCAGAAGGGACTGCTTTTCCTGGAACAGTGAGTGGTCCCCCAAATATCACCAAAGGCACCCCCCTTCACAACACTGGCCACAGACACATACACCTGTGTTTAATGTCTTTAAGTCAATTTGCTATTTTAAAAAACCTAAATAAGTTTATTTAAGAGAGGAACACTATAGAATTACCTTAAATCACTTCCCACTTTAACAAAGTATCTATAAAATATATACACAGTGAAAATAATATAATGTTATAATCTAGCTAAATACCGGTATGTGCAGGAAACTGTGAAACTGAGGACTTTGTAAGAATCTGAGATTAGCAAGTGTTGGAGAAGTGATAAGGAATAACACTAACAGAATTTTCCTCTTGTACAATGAGGAAAATTCAAAGATAAGGGAAGAGGGAAGTTCCCCTTTTTCCATGGTGATGTTATTTCAGGTGGAATCTGTGCACTCCCTGAAATCATCCAGTAAGTGCCCACAAGTGGGAGAATCCCTCCCTAAAAAAGAGGACCTCAAGAGCAGGAAGGTGGCCAGCCATTTCCAAAAGAAGCTCTCAGGAGGACTCCCGAGTGTCACTGTGTCATAAGTCAATTAACAGATATGTGTTTAATATCTACTGTAGGTTAGGTACTGAGCCAAGCACAGGAAATATCAAAATGACCAAGACTGCCGCAGTCTCCACCCTCCAGGACCTTACAGCCCAAGAGAAAACCAAGAGCTACAGGTTATAGCTGGGGGGCAGACCAATGTTAAGGAGCTTAGGTGGCTGGGTTGAGAGGGAGTGGCATGGGGCTGCTGGGCCAGTATTCAGGGAACTCTTCTCAGGAGATGACATTTGAGTCAAGACCCAAATGATGAAAAGGAGCCATTGGTGAGGACAGGGAGACTGAATGCATTTCCAGAGAGGTTTGTGTGAGGGGGTAGACAGGAGGCACAGGAGGAAGGGGAGGCAGCAAGGTCGCAGAGGCAGGTGGGCTGCCTTTAACTCCTGTAGCGGGGAGTTTGGATTTTACCTGCATTCCAGATGGAGGTTTTTAAAGTTATGAGATAACTTTGAGCTTGAAAGAGCTCACCCTGGCAACTCAGTGGAGAACCTAAATCCTCGTGGTGATCAGGAGGCCAATGAGCAGGGCTTGCACTGAAGTTGTGGCAGGAAGGGCTGCCTTTGGGATTCATGCAGAAAAAAAAAAACCAACAACTGAGAAGTCTTACTGTTCTCAAAGAGGGGAGGAGGTAGCAAGAATTATACAGTGTTCAAGTCTAGCCCCCTAGCCAAGACCTTCCCCTTGGGGGTTACTGGAACTGAAAGAGAATTGAAAAGGGAACAGCTTTTTCCCCCGTGTAATTTGATATGCTTTAAACCTAGGCCCTGTACCATCTAAGCCATCTTGAGGACCAGTGCTTCTCATCGCCCACTTGGAGACCCTGTAAGAGAGGGATTCTCCAGCCAGTTGGGCAGGAGGGAGACTCTGACTTGAGAGGGTGGCAAAATCATGTACTAATAGGTGTCACATGAGCCGGGATGCAGAAGCTGCAGGCACAGGAGACCCTAAAACTCAGAGGGGACAAAGCTCTTCTCCCCCATGCTCACAAATGTACCTAGGGCTCAGCTCTGGGTGAAAGGAAGCATGTCAGAGTGGTTCAGGTCGTTTTGCTCTGGAGCTAGATGGCCTGGGTCCAAATCCAGACTCACCTACCAGCTGGCTCTATGGCATATGTGTTATTTCATTTCACCTACCTATGCCTCAGTTTCCTCCCCCATAAAATGTGACTAATAATAGCACCTACCTCACAAGGTGGTTAGAGTTAAGTGACATAATTCAGGTAAGGTGATTAGGATAGTACCTGGCACGGAGTGAATCCTCAAAAATTTTGTTTTATTAATATGTAACTTCTTGTTATAAGATAACCTTTCCCTTACTGATTTACTTAATCATAAGTATGTCAACTAATTAGGCGAGCCCAAAATAGTCTCCTCCCTGTAGACAGAAGTGCTCGCCCAGGTAATATACAGTCAGAAAGTGATGGGCCATGATTTTAATCCAGGCCCTAGTGAGTGCAAAGTTCCTTATCTTTAGCCCATGAGACGTTGCCTGCTCTGTGTTTTGAGGGGGGTCTCATTTTGATTCTGATTTTCAGCTGGTGAGCTGAATGGGTGACTTGGTTCATCCCCATGTTGCCCTCCCACCCCCCAGGCTGGGAATAGTCCCAGCCCTGGATAGTGGGGGGAAAGATATCTCCTAGAAACTTCCCTGGGGCCAAACAGGGGGGCCCATTCTCAGATTTGTCCCAAAGCTAGCACAGCTTTCACCTTGAATCAGACTGGGGATTATTGGGCAAAGCACCTCTAATTTCTTCTCTGCCTCTTTTTAAATGTTCACTGCACTCTTTCATGTTCTCGCCTCCAAATCAAAAACCTTCCAAGCAGAAACTAGGGGCCACCTGGTTCAGCCTCCTCCTATTAGTGAGAGGAAAGGGAGAGAGGTCCAGTGCGGGAGGGTATGTATGCCCCAAATCATACTTTAAATCATCAGCAGAGCCAGGCCCCTGCTTCTCTTGATTTCTGCCCAGGCTTGCCTGAAGCCGCTACAGCCTCTGCCCTGCTCAGTTGTTGGGAGATGATCTCACATTGTCGCAGTGCTGGCTTTATGCCATGCGTTGGATTGGGCACAAGGCTCGTGCTTCTTAAAATGTGACCAGCAGCACCTCAGGCCCACTCAGACTTGAGTCAGAAACTTGGAGGGGATTGGCTACCTTGCCATAATAATAATAATAATTATTATTTCTTAAAGATTTATTTGAGTGTGTGCATGTGCATGCATGTGAACACATGCATGAGGCTGGGGAGGGGCAGAGGGAGAGAGAGAGGGAGAGAATCTCAGACTCCCCACTGAGTGCAGAGCTCCACTCAGGGCTCCATTTCACGACCCTGAGATCATGACCTGAGGTGAGACCAAGAGTCTGACACTCAACGGACAGCACCACCCAGGCGCCCCTACCTATAATTTTTAATGGCTGTGTTTCATCACAAGGCTATCCAATAATTTAACCAGTCCACTTGGGACACATTTTTAATTTTTTCCTATTATTCTGTATTAGAAATACTGTGATGATCCCTGTAGTTAATTTTCTGCAAAGACCCATGATTATGCTAAATTCTTGAAAATGACATTTCTAGATCAGAGGGTATATAATGTATTTTTTTAACATTTAACTTATTTGAGAGAGAGAGAGAGATCTAGAAGGAGAGTGAGAGGGAGAAGTCGACTCCTGCTGAGCATAGAGTCTGACACAGGGCTCAATCCTAGGACCCTGAGATTATGACCCTCATCAGCCGAAGGAAGACGCTTAACCTACTAAGTCACCCAGGTGTCCCGTATTTTTTTTTTAAGATTTTATTTATTTATTTGATAGAGAGAAATCACAACTAGACGGAGAGGCAGGCAGAGAGAGAGAGAGGGAAGCAGGCTCCCTGCTGAGCAGAGAGCCTGATGCGGGACTCGATCCCAGGACCCTTAGATCATGACCTGAGCCGAAGGCAGCGGCTGAACCCACTGAGCCACCCAGGCGCCCCCGTATTTTTTTTTTTTTTAAGAGTTTATTTATTTGAGAGAAAGCATGAGCAGGAGGGGCAGAGGTACAAGAAGACTCTGCTGAACGGAGAGCCCGATGCGGGCCTCCATCCCAGGATGCTGGGATTATGACCTGAGCCAAAGGCAGACGCCCAACTGACTAAGCCACCCAGGTGCCCCACATATATATATATTTTTTAAAGATTTTATTTATTTATTTGACAGAGAGAGAGCACTAGCAAGGGGAGTGGCAGGAAAGGGAGAGGGAGAAACAGGCTCCCCGCTTAAGCAGGGAGCCCAATGCAGGGGGAGGGGGGTCGATCCCAAAACCCCAGGATCATGACCTGAGCTGAAGGCAGCTGCTTAACTGACTGGCAAGCCACACAGGTGCCCCTATAATGTATGCTGTTAAGGTTCTTTTTTTTTTTTTTTTTAAGATTTTATTTATTCATTTGACAGAGAGAGACACAGTGAGAGAGGGAAAACAAGCAGGGGAGTGGGAGAGAGAGAAAGCAGGCTTTCTGCTGAGTGGGTAGCCTGATGTGGGGCTTGATCCCAAGGTCCTGGGATCATGACCTGAGCCGAAGGCAGCCGCGTAACAACTGTGCCACCCAGGCGCCCTGTTTTTAAGGTTCTTGATACACATTGTAAAATTGATTTGAGAGGTCGTATCAATTTTCTCTCCTGTCACATTTCTTTTTTTTTTTTAATTTAATTTTATTTATTTATTTTTATTTATTTGACAGAGAGAGAGAAAGATCACAAGTAGGCAGAGGGAGGGGGAAAAGCAGACCCCCTGCTGAGCAGAGAGCCAGATTGCCTGGGGGGTGTTGGGGGGGTGAGAGGTGGTGATGTGGGGGATGTAGGGCTCCATCCCAGGACCCCAAGACCATGACCTGGGCCAAAGGCAGAGGCTTAACCCACTGAGCCACCCAGGCGCCCCATCTCCTGCCACATTTCTTCATCCATTAGGCTTTTTTTTTTTTTTTAAAGTATTATTTATTTACTTGACACACAGAGAGAGATCACAAGTAGGCAGAAGCAGGCAGAGAGAGAGGAGGAAGCAGGCTCCCTGCCCGGCAGAGAGCCCAATGCGGGGCTCAATCCCAGGATTGTGAGATCATAATCTGGGCTGAGGGGTGCCTGGGTGGCTCAGTGGGTTAAGCCGCTGCCTTCAGCTCAGGTCACGATCTCAGGGTCCTGGGATCGAGTCCCGCATCGGGCTCTCTGCTCAGCAGGGAGCCTGCTTCCTCCTCTCTCTCTCTGCCTGCCTCTCTGCCTACTTGTGATCTCTCTCTGTCAAATAAATAAATAAAATCTTTAAAAAAAATTATTAAAAAAAAAAATCATAACCTGGGCCAAAGGCAGAGGCTTTAACCCACTGAGCCACCCAGGCACCCCATCCATTAGGCTTTTTGGTTGTAACATGTCTAGCTCCCTGACTTTCTTTTGTGGCCTGGGGAAGGAGGGGGAAGCAGGAGCTAAGCTTTAAGGTTTTAACACATTCCCTGAGCTCCTCTAAGCACTTTGTAGGAATTAAACCATTTAATCCTCTCCATAATTTTTAACGTCAGTACACCCCCATTTTTTTCACTTTTTAAAAATTGTGGGGACACCTGTCCAGTTCAGTCAGTAGGGTATGCGACTCTTGATCTCAGGGTTGTGAGTTTAAACCCCATGCTGGGTATAGAGATTACTTAAGTCACTAAATAAAACTTAAAAAAATTTGTGGTGGGGCGCCTGTGGTGGCTCAGTCGTTAAGCATCTGGCTTCGGCTCCAGTCATGATCCCAGGGTCTTAGAATGGAGCCCCGCGTTGGGCTCCCTGCTCCGTGGAGAGCCTGCTTCTCCCTCTCCCACTCTCCCTGCTGTGTTCCCTCTCTCGCTGTGTCTCAGTCTGCCAAATGAATAAAATCTTAAAAAAAAAAAAATTGTGGTAAAGAAATTAAAAAACGGTGGTCCCATTTTAGCCATTTGTAAGTACACAACTCAGTGGTGTTCATTCACAGCATTGTACAACCATCACCACAATCTATTTCTGAAATTTTTTCATCAGCCCAAATGGAAATTCTGTACCTGTTGAGCAGTAGTTCCCCATTCTTTTCCCCTACCCTGTATTACCACACATTTGTATTATAGCAAATGGAGGCACAGAGGAGGCTAAGAAAAATCATCAACGTTACACAGCTAGTTAAGCCTAGAAGCCCCAATTCAGACCAGGTAGCCTGGTTCGAGAACTTGCCTTCTGAATCTTGCATAGCTTTTGTTTTTGTTTTTTAAGTTTTTACAAGTTTTTTTGAAGTTTTTTTTTTTTAACTTGAGAGAGACACAGAGAGAGCGCACGAACTGGGGGGAGAAGCAGGGAGAGAGAGAGAGAGAGAGAGAGAGAGAGAAGCAGACTCCCTGCTGAGTAGGGAGCCGGATGTGGGACTCAATCCCAGGACCCTGGGATCATGAACTGAGATGAAGGTAGATGCTTAACAGACTGAGCTACACCCGTTTTTAAGTTTTTAGATAACTTTTGCTAAGTTATTCTTTCATATCTTCCTCTCAAAGAAAGAAGGACTTTTCTAAAGACTCTTGTATTTTACTCCCGAGACCCTAAGCCCAGTTTCCTTTAAGAGAACTTGGAAGTTGTATCCGTTTGGGCTATAGAAGCAGGCTCCAACTACTCCAAAGGGTCAATCTACCTGCCTTGGCCTGTGGGACCTGGGTAGGAGCCAGAGGTGGGTTTTAGAGCATCAGCTTCCCCATGAGATCCCCAATCCTGGAAGCCCTGAGGACATTCCTCAGATGGGCAGAGACTGTGCCCAGCCACCCGAGCTAAGTAGGATTCCCTTTCCTTCTACTTCTAAAGCAATGGCCCTGAAAAGAACATGGACTTTAGAGTCACATAAGCCTGGACCTGAACCCCAACCTTGGACAAAGTTCTTGTTTCAATTATTTCCCACACTTTAAAGACAGGGATGAGAATACCCATACCTTGCAGGGTTGTTGGGAAGATCAAAGGACAGCCTAACACAGGTCTCAGTGAGAGTTAAGTCTTTGAAGCCCAAAGTCTGCTCCTTGCTTGAACCTTTGTATAGCATCTTGTCGGGGACCAATCACATTGGTTGGTGCTGCTTCTCTGCTGGCTTGGAAACTCAAATTCGGGGATTCTCTCTATACCCCTACATTATCTCAGGGACTGGCTGTGACAACACTGACAGTCTCTTAAAGCGAGCATGATGCCAGCTCCGCCGCTTATTGGCTATGCAAACTTAGGCAGTTTGACCCATTTCTGCCTCAGTTCCCTTATCTGAAAAGCAGAGGATAATTGGATTCCCCACTTCTTAGTTTAGCACTGCTGGGAGGATTAAACAGATTAATTCACATAATGCACTTACAACTGTGCCTGACACATGATAGAGGTATTTGCTATTTACCTTCCACAGCATCCCCTTCCCTTGTTTCTCTACCAAATGCTAACTTTCACCTTGGGTAATGGAGAAGGCACATGTAAAAGCCAATCCATTGGTCTTGGCATCCTACCTTTTCTCCTTGTGTTAAGTTTTGGGTAAAAAGAGGTAGAATTCCTATTCTCCAATTTCCTACCACGAAGAACATGTTTCCAGGACCCTCCCTGGGCCACTTCTAACCACTAGATGGCCAAGCTACAGGGTGATTATTTCCTTAGGCAAGGAAACAGCAAACACTTCACCCTCTAATATGGTATTTCCTGGGGCTGGAATATCAACAGGAAGTCTTGTGGGGAAGAGCTCTGCCAAAACACTCATTCTGAGGAAGGGATTGGTAAACTGACAAATTTGCCCAGCCCTGTACAACATCCTGCAACCTCCACATGCCCCCCTGTGGCAGGCCTCACCCACAGGCAGGTCGCTGCTGACCCTATTCTTTTCTGCTGGGTTTTTGAGCCTTAGGAGCCCAGATGTGTACCTAAAAGAGAAAACCAGACAGACAAAAATTTGCACATACAAAGCAGCTGGACCATTTATTGGCATTTGGAAGTCTTCCTTTAGGCAAGGAAGGGCACCCATAATACTACAGTTAACACCCATTTTATGAAAACGTGAGACCAAATTCTCCATCGTCTGTACATAGATTAATCACAAAACCAGAGCAACAGATTAATCACAAAACCAGAGCAAGTATTCTAATTAAATAGACTGAACCAAATTGTCCTGCTACAAGATAATACAGGGAAAGCTGTATTACAGGGGAAGGGGGTGGAGACCAGAGTTCCTTCACACTACAATGTTTCAGGCACACAATCCAACAAATCCACAGTGCAGCACCAAACTTCTTCCCAGTGACTCTTAAATCAGTCATTTATCAACAGTCCAAGGACTAACAAAATTCATGGAAAACGGCCGTACCCTTTGGCTCTGTGTGTAGCCTGCAGCTGAGGGGCTAAGTTCTTAAGAACCAAAGCCTGGCTGACACACTCTCGGGGAGAGCGCCCTCACAGAATCTCAGACTTCAGTTCTCAGCTGTCCCATCTAAGAGGCACAGCCCTGGCCGGGACGACCCGCTAGGCCTCCAGATCGAAGTCATCGCGCTCCTCATTGTACTCCAGCACGTGCCGCCTGATCTTGGACGAGTCAACCCAGGTGACAAAGTCCTCCATGCTGCGCGTGACAAGGAAGGCGGGGTCGGTGACCACGTCGGGGCCCACGCGCACGTGGCCCTGCTCCACGAAGGCCACGGCAGCCTGGAGGTGCTGCGCCATACGCAGCTTCAGGAGCACGGTGGGCAGTCGGCGGCGGCAGAAGGACGAGGCCGTGACGAAGTCGCAGAGCTCGAGCGAGCCACGAGTGGGCACCAGGCCGAGAGCATACAACTTGTCCAGGAGGGCGGCCGAGGCGCGCACGCGAAACGGGTCGCGCTCGGGTAGGTCGCGCAGGCGCCGCGCCAGCTCGCGCACAGCCCGGCTCAGCTGGTTGTAGCGCGTGTAGTCCTCCCGCCGCTGCAGCCGATAACGCCGCAACACGCGCAGCTCGTGCAGGTTGTGGTCAGTGACCTCCCAATTCAGGAAGTCCACCTGCTTCAGCAGCTTCTGCTCGTGAAACTTTAGCTTCCGCACCATGATGGCGGCTCCCGGTGCAGCAAACTGCCAGGCTAAGAACGCGCACGAGTCGACGGCGACTTCCGCCTCCGAGCGCCAAGGCCCGGCCTGGGGCCCCCTGGCCACTGAGAGAAAGGCTCGAGACCACGCCCTCGATTTCCATTGGTCAGAGTGAGCCGCGCCTCACATCTCTGTCTCGCGTTTCTTTTCGCGTTGGCTGAGGGGACCGGGAGGAAGTCGCGGAGAGAGGCCGGAGGTGGGGTGGCGGGCGGAAAGGCTTCACGGGGAGGTGTTTTTTTTTCATTTTTTTGTTAAAAAATTTCGCGAGGTCTTAAGTTACCAAAAATGTATCCTCTAGTGCGGTAGTCGTTTCCTCTCGTTCAGACTTACACCTTTTAGGGACTTTCAGGTGGGTCTGCCCAGAGAAGCTGAGGACAGTGCTGGGGGAAGACAGGTGACCGCCGTGCTTGTTGGATGGAGTTTACCGTGCTAACCCGCGTCGGGTCCCTCCCACCTGGTAGGGATCTTTCCGGAGCCGGACGTTCGGGGGCTGACCGGTAGTCCACGGGGCTCACTACCGCCGGGCCTGCTAGCGGTTCCTCCCTGTCTGGCGGGGCTGGACACCGGCGAACCTATAAAATACTGATTCTCAGGCTGTTTCCTTACATGCATAGAATCGAGATCTATACGGGAGCCTCCTGGAAAACTATTGTTAGCAGGATTGCCACGTGGTTCCTAAAACAGAGCAAGTCTGAGAAATTTGGACATTAAGTACGAAACCTAACTCCTCAGATGAATTCATACAAATTAGCCCGACTGGGTGGGTGGACTTCTGGTCACCCAGTACTGAGTTTAAGAAATTTTTTTTTTTTTTTAAGATTTTATTCATTTATTTGACAGAGAGAGACCACAGTAGGCAGAGAGGCAGGCAGAGAGAGGGGAAGGGAAGCAGGCCCCTGCTGAGCAGAGAGCCCGATGCGGGACTCGATCCCAGGACCCTGAGATCATGACCTGAGCCGAAGGCAGCGGCTTAACCCACTGAGCCACCCAGGCGCCCGAGTTTAAGAAATTTAACGCTGTTATGGCTAGTTACATCTGTAAGTTATATGCACTCACCACTTTTTTTTGCCCAGGCCTTTGACGCCACCTAGCTTCTTCGGTGATCATTTTGTCTTATTTTTGTATGGTTTTCATCGTCCTCTTAAGTATATGATACTTGATATGGAAAATAATATATTAATATATGGAAGTTACAAAATATAATGAATACTTATGACCCTTGACTTTGAACCTTGACAGCCAGTTTAAGAAAATGTCGCTAGGACCATTTCATCTACCTATTCCAGTCACTCCTCTAGCCAGAGCTAATGGTATCTATTCTTCTGAGTTTTGTGTTTATTTTTTCCTTTTGCTTAAAAAGTAAAAAACAGTTTTATCATTACACATGCATCTCTAAATACATTGAGAGCCTTCTTATTCAAAGTGGAGTCAGTGGACCAGCAAAGAGCTTGTTGGAAATATAGTATGTTAGGCCGATTCCTGACCTACAGAATCAGAATCTGCATTTAACAAGGTCCCCAGGTAATTTGTATACACACTGATTTTGCAGATGTGGTTAAATTAAAGATTTTGAGATGGTGAGAATATTCTCAATTATCTGGGTGGGTCCCATGTTATCAAAAGGGTCTTTATAAATGAAAGAGGGGGGCAGAAGAGTCAGGAGATAGGATGATGAAAGCAGAAGTCTGAGTGATGTGATAGTGGGCTTTGAAGATGAAAGGGTTCCAAACGCAGGGGACTGTGAGCGGCCTCTAGAAGCTGGAAAGGCAAGGAAATGATTTTTTCCTTAGAGCTCCAGAAGAAATATAGCCCTGATGACACTTTAATTTTAGCCCAGTGAGATCCAGTTTGGATTTCTGTGAAAGAATAAAACTGGGTTGCTTTAAGCCACCAAGTTTGTGGTAATTTGTAGTAGCTGCAATAGAAAACTAATACAGTTTGCTTTTTTTTTTTCTAATTGGTTTGAAGATGTTCTTTATGTATTACGAATATTAAACCTTAACCAGTTATATATGGAACAAATATCTTCTCCCACTTTGTACTGCATCCTCACCCTTCATGTTCCTCCAACCTCACCTCCATCCTCAGCCCTTGCTCAGCATGTCTGCAGTAGGACTCTTGGTTAACTTCCTGCTCCCCAGACAATAAACATAGTAAAAAACTAAACTATATGTGTTAAGTGACAAGCATTATGAAACACAACTGGGGTTTTGGGGGGTGAGGAAGGGCTTTAATTTTAAATAGGGCATGTCAGAGGAGGTCTTATTGAGAAGGTGATTTTTTTTTTTAAAGATTTTATTTTATTTATTTGAGAGAGAGAGACAGTGAGAGAGAGAATGAGCGAGGAGAAGGTCAGAGAGCGAAGCAGACTCCCCATGGAGCTGGGAGCCTGATGTGGGACTCGATCCCGGGACTCCAGGATCACGCCCTGAGCCGGAGGCAGTCATCCAACCAACTGCACCACTCAAGCGTCCCTGAGAAGGTGATATTTTATAGGGATTTAGCCATATGGATATCTGGGAGAGGAGTATTTCAGAAAGAGGACAGAGTCTGCAAATGCCTTAAGACAGGAATTCACCTGGCATGTCAGAAGAGGAGTAAACGCCATTCTCATTGGAGCAGTGGGCTATGAGGGGAAGAAAGAGGGTTCAGATGACAGAGGCTCATAGGACTTTGGTTTTTACATTTGTGAGATGCTGAATGGTTTAAGCAGAGGATTGACATCTAACTCATGTTTTAAATGGCTCACTCTGACTGCCATGTTGAGAATAGACTGTCAGGAAGCAAGGATGGAAACTGATCATTAGGAAACTGTTGCAGTGATCTGGTTGAGAAAGACATTGGCTGGAACCAGGAGAGCAGTAGTGAAAATCTGATGTGACAGGAGTCCCAGGATGATGAGAAGAGTCCAGGACGGCTCCGGTTTTTGGCCTGAGCAAGTGGAAGAAACTACTCATCACTTGAGATGGAAAGGCTGCCAAGTAGAACAGGTCTGGCGTGCAGTACCCAATATTTCTTGGGACGTGTTGGGTTGGAGGTGTCTATTAGACATCCCAGGGAGATGTCAAGGAGAAAGACATTTGAGTCTGGAATTCTAGAGAAAGGCCTAGGCTGGAGATTAAAAAAATTGAAATTTATTGCCAGAAAGATGATCCTGGGAGGTCATCAAAGGAGAGAATAGGTTAGAAAAGTTAAGAGGAGCACTTTCTGTAGTCACTCTAGGATTAAGAATTATTAGAGAGAGGAGGATGAACCAGTGAGGTAGAAGGGAAACCAGGAGAGTATGGTCTCCCTGATGCAAATGAAAAGTGTATAGAGGGGGAAAGAGTGATCAACCCAGTGAAATGCTAAGGAGAGGTTGAGTAAGAGGGGAGCTGAGAATAACTATTAGGTCATTGATGACTTTGCCCTTGACAAGAATAGTTTCAGTGGAGTGTGACTATGAAAGACTGGCTAGAGGGGTTTAAGAAGAGAAATAAAGAAATTGCAGGCAGCTAGTATAGATGGCTATTTTGAGAAATTTTGCTCATGCATGCAGAGAAATGGGGCAGTAGCTGGTGGGGGAAGTAGAGTGGAGAATCTATTTTTTAAAGATGTGGGTTGACTCTTTTCCTCAATACCCACAGCTTGTTGGATGCCATTCCAGTCTATTCTACTTGCATAAAGTCCCAGATTTACTTCTCCCTAGCCCGGTACCCTTGCACTATCTCAGGTTCTTGTCCTCTCCTGTGCATTGTTACAGTGTAGTCCCATGTACTCTCGCTGCCACCAGTGGGGTCAGCTTGGAAACCACTGGCTGCAGTTCTCCTTGCTGACTCCTTTGCTAAAGGAGGAGAGTTGGGTGCTTGGATGGGGAATGGATGCTGTTTGCTGAGTATGAGTCAGGGCCCCAGCAGGAAAGAGAACACACTCCAAATAGAACGCTGTGAGGAGGGGCAGCTGGCTGCCTTTGGCTCCGGTCGTGATCCCAGGGTTGGGCTCCCTGTTCAGCGGGGGGGCCTGCTTCTCCCTCTCCCTCTGCTGCTTCCCCAGCTTGAGCTCTTTCCCTCTGTCAAATGAATACATTAAAAAATCTTTTTAAAAAAGAATAATGTGAGGAGAATTAAATAAAAGGACTTTGTCTCAAGGGAATGGGCAGGGTGTAGGGAAACCACAAAGGTTAGTGCATTTCCCAGGGACTAGCACCTGGGCCGGGGTGGGTCGGGGGAGTGGTGTTATCCCTAGACTTCAAGAAGGTCATTGAAAGGGAGGGAATTGAAGATACCAGTACTGGATGGAAATCTCTATGAGACTCAAGAGAATTTTTCCCAAGAACCTGGACATAAGGGTGGCTCCTGAGAGTTAGAAAAACCCCACCCAGAACAGATGTAGGATTAAGTCTGAGATTCTTGGTCTGTGAATGTGTGACTGAGGTGTTTAGGAATCAACTCAAAGGCCATCAGGGTGGTGGCTGGACTAGGATCCTGGTTGGGTAAGCAGAAATCCTACTGATTGTATTAATGGAGCTAATAAAGGTAAAACGTTTACAGCAGTATGTGGCACTGATGAAGAAGTTGCTGTTGTTAGGCTCAGCTTGGAGAGAGGCTATGGGAACTGAAGAAAGATCACAAAGAAAGGGTATCCCAAAAGTAACTGGGGGAAACATACTCCAGCTCTGGTTGTAGCAAGAGTAGGATGACCTGAATCCTTAGAATCAAGGCTACCCCTATTGTGGGGGTCAAGATCTCAAGATTTCTTGGCTAAAAGACTTGTCACACCATCTCCTCTTCCTATCACGGGGTTTTCTGGTTCTGAGCTAACCTTCTGGTAACTGGGTTTCCTAAGGAGCAGCTCAGACTACCATGCTCTGTTGATGCAAAAATTCAGGCCTGCCTGACAGTTGTATTTCTCTTTGCAGTTTAATACCTGGGCTGGTAACTACACTTAACACTGTGAGCAATTGGTAATATATGTAATTGTCAAATCACTTATGTTGTACACCTGAAACTAATGTATTTTAGTTTCATGTATGTCAACTACAGTGACAAATAAAAATTAAAAAAAACAAAACAAAACCTGGCCTTCAGGGGTTTGTACATAGCCTTTATTCAGGTCATATGCCAGCCCTGCATAGGGAATCAGATCTACTCACCGTACAATGAACTTGGGTTTTGGGGCCAGAGACCTGCACCTATAACCCTCAAGACAGCCAAAGGTGGGGCGCCTGGGTGGCTCAGTGGGTTAAAGCCTCTGCCTTCAACTCAGGTCATGATCTCAGGGTCCTGGGACCGAGCCCTGCATCAGGCTCTCTGCTCAGCAGAGAGCCTGCTTCCCCCCACCCCTGCCTGCCTCTCTGCCTACTTGTGATCTCTGTCTGTCAAATAAATAAAATATTTTAAAAAAACAAAAAACCAAACCAAAACAACAACAACAAAAACCAGGCAAAGGTGCCCAGCTTTAGCAGCTCTACCTTGTACCAATTAATCTGCAAAAAGAAGGAAAAGTAGAATGAGGAGGAAGGATGTTCTAGCTGGAAGAGGGTAGGTAAGGCTCCAGGGCATAGCCAGGAAGAGGAGTAGGGGCTAAAGCCTTGGTCTCACCTTAAGCACCTCCTCCTCCAGGAAGCCTTCCCAATCCTTGCTCCAGCCATGGGACAAGTGCCCTCCCATGCACATTTCATTCCCCTGATGACACTGGGTAGGGAGTTACCGATCTGATGTATCTGAGCTTCAGGAAAGCAAGGACAATGTCTTATTTATCTTTGTAGCCTAGGGGGCCTGATACAGAATGATTACTAAATTGATGCTTCCTTGATTGCATGACTGAATGAGTGAGACAGACACCGGATAGATGAATTAAAGACAAGACCGTGGACTGTAAGCCCAAGAAGACACAATACCTATTGCCTGTTGTGATGTAATCCCCAGCCCCCAGCAGAGTGCCCGACAGTTAGCGACCAAAGTGTCCCGGATGGGCTGACCGAGTGTCAGATCCCCCCTGCCTCTTTGCCCAAGCCTCTGTAGACCACCCCTCTCTCCTTGCTGCTGACTGCAGATGAACATCTAGTCCCCGTGGCCGCACAAAGCATCAGGGAACCGGTCGTGCCTAAGCTTGTTCCCGGTTGCTACATACGCAGGGTTAGGTCTTTCCCTCTGAAGGAAGTCTCCCAGGGCAGGGGGCGCTTCTGGCCTTGTCTGGCTAAAGTACCAGGACCTGCTGCGGTCAGTATCCCAGGCCTCTAAGGATTCTTCCCAGAGGGCGCTGCTGGCACTGGGGCCGCCCTGGGGCCCCCTCCGGAGAACAATCCCCAGGCTGCGCCACGGCCCAGTTTCATCCTGTCTCCCCAGGGAAGGGGTGAAAGGGCAGGGGAATGGGAGGGGGGCGTCGGCTGCTCTCCCGGCACCCTTCTTCAATCCCTTCCCCCGGGTCTTGGCTCTGGCATCCTCCTCGCAAGCCCTCACTTTGCAAACTTTCGGAGTTTTCCGTCACTTGCGTCATGGGAAAGGCAGGAGGGTGACAGAACCCAGGAGGCAAGGCGAGGCGGCGGCTGCGGCGGCGGCTGCGGCTGCGGCGGCGCTCAGCTCCTCGGGTGAGAGGTGTCTCCCCGCGGGGCGGACTGGCAGGGGATCCTGGAGAATTCCGGCCCCCTCCTTCAGACCCAGACCCGAGCGAGCGAGGGAAGGCGAGCGCGAGAAGGAAAGCCGCGAGGAGTAGGCGGAGGCCCCCGGCTGCAGCGCTCCAGGCCGCGGGAGGGCGGAGCCGGGCCGTGCCGGCCCAGCCAGGACGCACGGAAGTGCGGTGGAGTTTGCCCAATTCCCCAGCCAGCTTTTCCTCCCTCCCTCCCTCCCTCTCCCCACCCCTCACCTCCCCCTCGGCTATTCCCTCCTTTCTCCGGACACCGCCTCCCGCAATCCCTTTTTTCTGTTGTTTTGGAGCTAGGTCTAGCTGGCGGCGGCGCAGAGGGGCTGCGAGTGCTGAACGAGGAGGCGGGCCGGGGGCACAGCCCGCCGCCCGCCTGCCGGACACCGCGGGGCCGAGCGGAGGACCGAGCGCCAGCCGGCCGGGCGCGCCATCTGCTTGCCGGAGCGCACTCTACAAACTCCTGTTGAGTGTGTGCGTGCACGCCAGGGCTGGGGGTCTGTAGGGCCTGCGCGCCGGGACCGGGGACGGCGGGGCTTACCTTTGGACGGGATCCTTGGACTCAGATCAGGGTCAGCTTCAGGCTCAGAAACTGCGGAGGAGCTAGGCAAACAAAAGAGGCCACTCAGCTAGTGGCCAGAAGTCGCCAGAGCGCCTCGTCGCGCCCCCTCCTTCCCTAGGGTGGGGGCTGGCCGCTCCGGAGGCGGGGAGAAGGCTCCTGAGCCGGCTGAGGGCTGGGGGCCGGGGGGCCAGAGGCCCGGCCAGAGCCGGCTGGGCCGCCAGGGTCGACGGAGTTGGCGGCCTGTTGTGTAAGCCTCAGTCCTTGTTTTCCCCCCCGGCCTGGCTCGTTGTGAAGCCGGACACATCCACCCTTGGACTGGATTCAAGAGGCTGCTGCTTTTCTCCATGCCCTTCTTGGATTTTCTGGATTTTTGAAAACCCAGTGGCCCAGGAGGAGGAGGAAGGAGGAAGGAGCAGATTTGCAGAGGAATGCGAGAGCAGCCTGAAGGAGCTGAGAGCCAGAGCTGCCTCGGTTTCTGAAACGGTGGTTTTTGAGTGATTCTCTTCTGTTTTAGGACATTGTTCCAGTGGAAAGTGTCAAATTCTTGCCCTCTTAAAGCTGATTTCTCCAGTTCACTTGACTTTTCTTCTGGGAGGGGAAGAAAGGAGAGACTACATGGACATGATCTCTCCTTGCTCACAGGAGTGTTCCGGAGACCTAATAATAATAGGCAGTTAATGGGCCTCGGACATTGCTTTGAGTAGTGGGAGGCTGGATAGCATCTGTGGGTAGTAAACCCCAGTTTAGGGGCCAAGAGACTGAGCTGCTGTGACAGGCCTTGAGCTGCTAGTGCATTCCCAGTTCTGGGCAGGACGCTGTCCTCGTCTCTCTCTACCACTGGCCCAGCCATGGCACTGAAAGGGCGAGCCCTCTATGACTTCCGCAGCGAGAACAAGGAGGAGATCAGCATCCATCAGGATGAGGACCTGGTCATCTTCAGTGAGACCTCGCTGGATGGCTGGCTGCAGGGCCAGAATAGCCGGGGGGAGACAGGGCTCTTCCCTGCCTCTTATGTGGAGATCATCCGGTCTGGTGCCAGCCCCAACCATGCCGACTACTCCAGCAGCCCAGGCTCTCTGGGCACCCAGGTGAGCTTGTACGATAGCTCTGGTGTGGCCAGCCCTTCCAGGAGTGGTGGGGTCAGTGGCTTCCTCTCACACCAGGGCAGCTTTGAGGAGGATGATGACGATGACTGGGATGACTGGGATGATGGAAGCACGGTGGTAGAGGAGCCTCGGGCTGGTGGGCTGGGCACCAACGGGCACCCCCCTCTCAACCTCTCCTACCCTGGTGCCTACCCCAGCCAGCACATGGCCTTTCGGCCCAAGCCAGCCCTGGAGCGGCAGGACAGCCTGGCGTCTGCCAAGCGCGGCAGTGTGGTGGGACGCAACCTCAACCGTTTCTCGTGCTTCGTGCGCTCTGGAGTGGAGGCCTTTATCCTGGGTGATGTGCCCATGATGGCCAAGATTGCCGAGACGTACTCCATTGAAATGGGCCCTCGTGGTCCCCAGTGGAAGGCCAACCCCCACCCGTTTGCCTGTTCCGTGGAGGACCCCACCAAACAGACCAAGTTCAAGGGCATCAAAAGCTACATCTCCTACAAGCTCACACCGACCCATGCCGGTTCGCCAGTCTACCGGCGCTACAAACACTTTGACTGGCTCTATAACCGCCTGTTGCACAAGTTCACTGTCATCTCGGTGCCCCACCTGCCGGAGAAGCAGGCCACAGGTCGCTTCGAGGAGGACTTTATTGAGAAGCGGAAGCGTCGGCTCATTCTCTGGATGGACCACATGACCAGCCACCCCGTGCTGTCCCAGTATGAGGGCTTCCAGCATTTCCTCAGCTGCCTGGATGACAAGCAGTGGAAGATGGGCAAGCGCCGGGCCGAGAAGGATGAGATGGTGGGTGCCAGCTTCCTGCTCACCTTCCAGATCCCCACGGAGCACCAGGACCTGCAGGACGTGGAGGACCGTGTGGACACGTTCAAGGCCTTCAGCAAGAAGATGGATGACAGTGTCCTGCAGCTCAGCACCGTGGCCTCGGAACTGGTGCGCAAGCATGTGGGGGGCTTCCGCAAGGAGTTCCAGAAGCTGGGCAGTGCTTTCCAGGCCATCAGCCATGCCTTCCAGATGGACCCCCCGTTTAGCTCTGAGGCCCTCAACAGCGCCATTTCTCACACGGGCCGCACATATGAAGCTGTTGGTGAGATGTTTGCGGAGCAGCCCAAAAACGACCTCTTCCAGATGCTTGACACGCTCTCCCTCTACCAGGGCCTGCTCTCAAACTTCCCCGATATCATTCACCTGCAGAAAGGTAAGAGCCAGAGTGGGCAGGAGACCTTGCCGAGTCTGCGCTCTGCAGGGCACTGGAAATCTGAGGATAGCCTAGGGGAATAGCAGCCGGTCTAGTCTTTCTGTCTCATTCATTCATTCCACATTGTGTTGAGCACCTGCCATGGGGCAGGTGCTGGTCTATGTGTGGGATGTTACTGTAGACAGCTCTGGTCCCTGACTTCATGGAGCTCGCTGTTTATCTTTCATTGTCCATTCGTTTGCTCATACATTCCATTTTTTCTGTTTCTGTTTCATTTGATCATCTAGCCATTCTGTGCTGAGCCCGTCGAGGTATCAGGCTGAGTCTGGGAACATGGAGATGACCGGGGCCCAGGCCTTGCCCTTGAGGAGCCCAGAGGCTTGTGGGGGACAGGGACACAGATAACAAGAGCACAGAGTGTGGCCTGTCTTCCCACTCCTCTCAAGCTCCACTCCCTGCCCTCGTGTTTTGGAGCCTGTTCGTCGCACTGCATACCCTATCTGTGAGCTCCCTGTCCATGTGCGGGAGGCTCGCTGTCCCCATTTTGCAGATGAAGAAGCTGATGTCCGCAGAAGGCTGGCTGCACAGGGAGTTCATGGCCCAGCTGAGACTGTCCCTTCCTCCTGCGCCTCCCTAAGGACACAACCATGTTGGCCAGTTCCCAAGCCCAGCTGTGTTTTCAGTTCTCATGGCCCCCCTCCGTTGGGGAGGGACAGGATGAGCCCCTCTCTGTTACTGTTGGGCCGTCAAGGAACTGCCAGGGAAGTGACTCATCCCAGGTCACCTAGGGGCACCCGGGCTGGTCCAGGGGAGGAACAGGGGTTCGGGGCACTACCCACATGGCCCATTCAACTCCCCCTTCCTGAACCTGGCTTCTTTTGGCCTGCGCAGTGAGTGAGGGGCTGAACTGGCAGGTGGCTGAGTCCTGGGACAACAGGCCGGGCAGATGTTGAGAGAGGTGTGGTTCTCCCTGGGGCTGCTTGGTAACTCCGGAAGAACGTCTGCAGGGCGTGGGGCTGGCTCCCGGGCCCCTAGGCCCTGAGGTCAGGCCTGGCTTGGTGTGGAGTTTTCCTCTGGGTGGGGCTCGGAGGCAGACCTCTGGACTGAGCCTGGGGGACAGCAAACACCACCCTCTGCCTCTGTATCCAGGAGAGCCCAAAGTACGCCAGCCCTGTTCTACTTTACCAGGAGATCGCCTTCTAGAACTTCTTCTCCCAGGTTCCTTTCTCCCCTCACTTTCTCATCCTCCTTCCTTTCCCTGCCCTTTTTTCTCACCTTCACCTTCCTGTCCTCCTCCTTTCCCCTTCCTTCAGCTTCAGGAAACATGAGCCCTGAGTTCTAGTTTTGGCTGTGTTCCCAGTTTGCTGGGTATTCCTGGGAAGTGTCTTCCCCTCTCTGGGCCTTAGTTTCCTGATCTAGAAAACAAGGGAAGGTCAATCCAGTGAACTCTCAGGAGGGGAGCCTCCTGGGGAGGATCTGGTGGAGAACAGGGTCATGCCTTAGAGCTGACTCTGAGCTCTGGGGCAGGCATACAGCAGAGGCGACTGGCTGACTGGGGCCTGTGGGGCAGGTGTCTCCCTGGCCGGAAGTAGACGCACGTTCACTGCTGCTCTCAGGCCTGGGAAAGCTGGTTCAACCAGCTCCTTGGATCGTGTATGTCTGTGTGGGCAGTGGCGGGGGAAAGCAGGGGCACAGTGAGTAAACAGCCACCCCGGGCCAGAGCTGGGGAAGGAGGGTGGCCCCTTCCCCAGCCAGGGCTCCCAGGGTTGCACTGAAGCAGGAAGCAGTGATGTCAGGCTGGCCTTTCAGAGGAGCAGGGACGCAGAGCTAAGAGAGGCCATTTCCGAGTGTCTCCTTGAGGTCTTTCTGAGAGTGGGGGCCCAGCAGTCATCTGGGTTCATGTATTCAACCTTAGGCAGAGGCAAACCCACCTTCCCTCACCCTGAGGACCCCTCCCCAGTGGACCAACTCATTTGGGCTTACTTTTCCTCCTTCTGGGCTGTGGCTGGGCAAGTTAGGGAGGAGGGCTTGGGATCTGGCTGAGACAGAATTGGACAGGTTTGGAGGACCATGACCTGATCAGGGGAGAAGGAGTTCCATGCTGGCCATGTGGGTGGGACCCTTTCTTAGAGAGAGGAGCAGGAAAGTTGGGCCTCAGATCTCCAGAATTCTGTCTAGTCCATCAGGACATCTGAAAGATAGCAAGCGTATGGCAGAGGCCATGGAAGGAAGGAGACAGGAGGCTTAGGTGGGGTCAGGAGGCCAGGATCTGGACAAATATTGCCTCTGAGATGACCGTGAGGGTGTTTTTCCTCCCTCAGTGTCCCCCTTAGTAAAGCAGATCGTGGAGTCTACTTGGTACTGAGATGAAGGCCACCACTCTGTCTGCCCGGTGGCCCAGCAGTCTAGGGGTCACCTAAGAGAAGAGGAACCATATAATTAACCATTGAAACCCGGACAGTCTTGGGGTAAAAGGGGCCCCAGTCATAGTTACTCTGGGACAAGGGGGAATAGTGCCTATCCAGGGCCTCTCCCTGTGAGCCAGCAGGGCAGGGAAGTTACTGTGGTCCCCTGTATTTTCCCAATGAGGTCCAGTGAGGTGGGGATGATACGCAGAGCAGAAATTGGGGCCCAACGGTGTCTGAGTACACGGCCCAGGCTGGTTCCCCTGTGCCGGACAGATGGGGTGAAGGAGCACCCCAAGGGATGGGTGCACGGGTAGATGAGGCAGAGGGGAAGGATGAGGGAGGATGGGTGCTTAGCACCCTGCTAACTCAGTTGGCGTGCTTGGCAGGTCGGAAGCAGGCCCAGGAACTCACAGCGTGCAGCAGCGGCCATGGGACTCCTAGGCTGGCGGTGGAAGCATGTCCACAGCAGGACCAAGTGCTTGTCTGGGGGGATGGGCAGGTCTGACCTCTGTGTTCTAGGCTATCATCTAACCCTCCTTCTCCCTCCCTTCCTAGACTTCCATAAACAAAGAGAAGCCTCTTGCTACCAGCCACCAGCAGCTGGTGCACATGGTTGCATGGAGCATCTTGAGCTCTTACACTCTGCGGGGTGCTGGCCTAAGTACTTTGTACAGATGAGTTCTGTTAAACCCTAATACACTCTAGGGTGGGGACAGTTATGATCCCATTTTTTAGATCTAGAAACTCAAAATCACTGTACTGCCAAGAGCAGTAGTCAGTGGCATCAGACCTAGTCCAGCCTGTTCCACTGGACAGCTGGGAGACCTCTGACCCAGTGGCTTTCTGGAAGTGACGCAGCTGGGACGGGGGCTCAGACCTCCTGTCCCTGACGTGGGTTGGGGGTGATTACCTCGGAGAGGTGGGGACAGGTTAGATTTAGGTGGGAGCTTCAGGAGTGTGTCTGGGACCCCACCTTCCTTTCCTAGTTCTTGGGATCCAGCTTATAGGACACGTGCCAGGGCAGGAGGCTTCCCTGGGTCCTGAGCTCTGGGGTTGAGTCCTACATGGAATAGAGCAGAGCTGCCCGATGGGCCTGAGCCCCGACTCCCAGCCTGTCTCTGGGGTATGTTAGGGTTGTTCGGCCTCAGCCCCAGATCTGAGTCACAGGGTGGAGAGGTGACAGAGAGCAGGGTGGGACGTCCGCCTGTCCCCTCCCCTCCACAGCTTTTGTCCCCTCTCGCCGGCCCCCTGCCTGGGTGTGGATACCTAGCAATTGCAATAGATTCATTTCTATTACTTGGGCCTCTGCCTCCCCATCAACAAAAGGAAACTTTCTCTCCTCCAAGGTCAGAAAAGCCCTCCAGAATCTGGGTCCACCCTCACTGCACCCAGATTTTTATTTATTTATTTATTTGACAGAGAGAGATCACAAGTAGGCAGAGAGGCAAGCAGAGAGAGAGTGAGAGAGGGAAGCAGGCTCCCCGCTGAGCAGAGAGCCCGATGTGGGACTCGATCCCAGGACGCTGAGATCATGACCTGAGCCGAAGGCAGCGGCTTAACCCACTGAGCCACCCAGGCGCTCCACACCCAGATTTTTTTAAGGCAGCTAGAATCCAAGCTAGTTAGTGTTTCCTTTTCAAGTAGGTTCCTTGTCTGTTATCTGGGGGCCTCACACAGATGGGGTGACCTGGGTGACCTAGCATGGGGTCTCTGCAGTAGATGTCCACACCCCCAGCTGTGGGGGGCACCTCTGCACCCCCACATATGGGGCATGAAGGAGGTTGGGAGGCCCTAGGGAAATCCTCCCTGGCAGGGCCTCAGTTTCCTCTGTGCTGCTGGCCTCTAGGACCTCTTTAGCTCCGAAGTCTCTTATTGAGCCCTTGTGCTGGCCCTTGGGATGGTCCTTCTTGTCCTGCCCAGACTTGGGCAGTTGGGGTGGAACAGAAGGCGGGAGGTGGCTCAGGGAGGGTGGCAGAAGGAGCAAGTGGGTTGGGAGCTGGTGATGGCGGAGTTCTTTCTAGAGCGATCCTGGAGATCCTCCAGACTTGTGTCTGCCTGCCTCAGGTGTCCCTGTTAGCCATGCACTTGCCAGCTCCTATGGGTGCCTCTGTAGTTGTTTCCAGCATGTGGAGCCCTGGGCTTGCCACAGAGTAAATGACTGAAAGAAGGATCTTGAATGCATTAGACATCTTGAGCAAGAGTCAGAGGCACCCAGTGGGCTGTTGGCGTGATTGGATGCTTCTCAAGCGCTTGGGGCTGTGTTGTCCTGTGTGCCGGGCCTTCCTGTACCTGTACCCTGCTTTGCACAGTGCAGTCCCTAGCCCTGCGAGGAGTGCACGTCAGGCCCAGGAAGACGTCCTCCTTCCCCCTGCAACTGGCCCCGCAGCCTTCAGTGCACAGTCAGTCAAGCGCCTGTTAATGCAGAGCTGAAATTCATTCGCCAACTGCTTGCTGATTTATTCAGATTCTTCTAAATTGGGTCCCCTGCCCAGGTTTGTCCCCCATCTGTCACCTGGTTAGTGCAAGGCCTCCTCTGGTCCCTCTAGGCTGGTTTGAGGAGGGGCAGGGCCTGTGTGTGGGGAGACACACACAAAGGAAAATTCCAGGTGACTTTGATGTGCTGTTTTTAGAATCAGTCATGTGATGGGGGTCGGGAGCACCCTGGAGAGGGGTCGGGAGGTGTGGGAGGCATCCGACCTAGGGGCACTGCGGGAGGCTCTGGCAGGGAGATGCTGGCTGAGTCTGATCAGGGGCCTTAAATTATGCAGAAAGATATTGTGGGCAGAGAGGTGGCGGTAGGAAAGAGCAGGGTGAGTTTGATGAACACGGGGTCAGCGTGGAATGGGTGCAGGGCCTAACTCCTGGAGCGCCTCCTGGCTGGGCAGACAGCCAGCAACCTTCGTCTGCGGGTCGAGGGGCGTCCCTCTTGGCTGTTCGTCAGGTGCTGTGGAGAACCTCTTAGACACTGGGCCTGAGGTGGGAGCCCCTTAGTTGCTGCTCATGGAGGGACCGGTCGAATCCGCTCATCAGACGTGTACCCAGCTCTCCTGGGGGCCAGGCCTGGTCCTGGGTGCTGGAGACACTGAGCTCACAGAGCAGAGGGAGGCAGGCAGAGCAAGCACAGGGTGGTAAGAGCCAGGGCTGATGGAAGCCCCAGGAACACGGGGAGGTGCCTCATGCCCTGGGGGGCTGCTGGGAAGGCTTTCTGGAGGAGGTGACGTCTGAGCCGATTAGGAGCCAGTGTGAGAGACGATGCTGGTGTTGGGTAAGGACGGCCCTGTCCTGGAACTTGATACAGCCAGCAGGGCTGTGATGGGCTGGGTGCCACAGGCCGCTGGCAGTGCCCCAGGTCTGGAGGGAAGATGTCCCGATGGTGAGGGTTTGGGGGAGGTCCTGGGGGAGATACCCAGGTGGCTGTCCCTGAGGGGGCTCCTGGAAGGTATAGGGAGCAAAGCAGGCAGACCAGAGCCCTAACTTCCCTTGTCCTCCTCCACTGTGCCCGTGCCAGGCGCCTTTGCCAAGGTGAAGGAGAGCCAACGCATGAGTGATGAGGGCCGCATGGCACAGGACGAGGCAGATGGCATTCGCAGGCGCTGCCGTGTGGTGGGCTTCGCCCTACAGGCCGAAATGAACCACTTCCACCAGCGCCGTGAGCTCGACTTCAAGCACATGATGCAGAACTACCTGCGCCAGCAGATCCTCTTCTACCAGCGGGTGGGCCAGCAGCTGGAGAAGACTCTGCGCATGTACGACAGCCTCTGACCATGTGTCCCCAGCCCCCGCCCTGCGCCTCGGCCTGGTCGCCGCCACGTGCTCTGCTCACTAGACCCACCTGCTCCAGTAGTGGCTGGGAGGGCTGTGGGGGCTTTGGACGAGTCCTGGGTTCCCCTGTGGAAGTCCCCCAGCTCTTAGAGGTAAGGGGCACAGCAGGGGTGAGATCAGGGTCAGGAACCTTCTAGGCCGAGGCCTGGGCTGTGGGTCAGCGCTTGAGGTTGGGCCCTGGGTCAGTGCTTGAGGCTGGGCCCCGGCCTTAGCCTCCCCTAGAACCTGCAGTGCTCACTCACCTGGCCACCACCCCCACACTCGTTCAGCAGGCACGGGGTGGCCCTGCTGCGGCCCCATGTCAGATGCCAGCTGGGTACCAGGGCTGCGACATGCCTGCCCTCAGGGAGTCCCCAGGCGAGCTGGGGTCAGACGCAGAAACGGACAAGGGCAACACAGAGTGACTGATGGTAAATAAGGGCTTCCTGAAAGCTTAAAGAAAGAACCACTCATTCTGCTGGTCAGGGAAGGCTCCGTAGAGTAAGTGACGTTTGAGTAGTGTTTTGGAGAATGACAGGACGTGGCAGACAGTAGATGGGGCCAAGGGTGGAGGGGACATTCAGAGAGAAGAATAGCATGGGCAAAGGTGTGAAGACATGAAAACACCCCCTCTTCTCTCCCTTACTTTTCCCCAGTAAGTTTGGTGCCCCCTTGGTGGGGATTTTGGCCTTTGTGACAGAGGGAAGGGCTCTTCCTCCCATGTCGCTGTCCCTGCCTCACTTTGTTCCCTTAGGAGGAGCTGCAGGCCAACTCCCTCCTGACTCCCCTCCACCTCCTGAGCCTCCATTAGCCCTTGGTTAGGGGACCATGCAGCATCTTTTCCCTGGGCTCAAGGTGCTGAGACAAGTCATTGACCCCAGGACCTTGGTGGCACCTTCGTGGAAAGGACACCCAGAAGTTACCAGATATTTGAGTTCACCAGCAACAGCTCTCCACATTCTGAGCAGGCGCAGGCCCCAATGAATCCCGGAATCCTTCCTGTTGCACAGAGGGAAGGCCAAGGGGAAAAAGACAGGGGCCGGCTTGTCCACCGCTCCAGAAGTCCTGGGCCCACGCGCCTGTGGCCAGCCTCACTGTGATTTCAGCCCCGGCTTCCTCCTCAGCCAGGTTGTGCTGTCTCCCACCCATGTTTACATCTTCAAGGGGGCTATTCCCTTCTCCCAGGCCAGGGTGTGGGCCATCAGGATTGGGGGAACTGACAGGTGCCACTGCTGGCCTCCCCAGGAGGTCATGGCCACTTCTGGCTCCTGCTGCTTGAATCTTTTTTTCGTTCTTGTTTTCTTGATAAACCTTTTGCAATTAAGACAACAAAAGCATGACTTGTTTGTTTGTTTGTTTGGATCCCAAAGGGATTGAGGGTGGGAGAAGGATGAAACCCCAAGTGTCCCTGGGAGCTATTAGACTGTGAGGTCTTAGTGGGCACAAAACCTCTAAAGCTTGTAGGGAGGGCTGTGCCGATAGCAGGTGCTAGCTGGGGAGCTAGAGGTGGCCGTGGACCCCAGCTGGACACCATCCTTCTCAGTCCTCATGCTCCTCATCTCTCAAATGGGTAGAGTCCTGCTGAGGGTTTTTCTGCACTGCCCAGTGATCAGTGACGGCAGGAGCACCTTGCGAGAGGAGGCCAGGCTCAGGACAGTCTAATGGAAAGGGGGTGCCCCAGGGAGGCCCTGGTCCAGGAGAGGTGGGAGGTGGGGGGGGGCACTCGGGATCTGTGTCCTTCCCCAAGCATTCCAGGGCACCCGGTCCTGTGGTTGCTTCCATGTTGGGAGCTGAGGAGATCTGCCCTCCCCTTGCCCTGGCCAGTCCCTCAGCGATGTCCCAGTTAGGATGAGCAAGAATCAGTTTCCACGTGGGAAGGAGGGGTGCTAGAAAACCCCAGGTCTCTTTCAGGGCAAGAGGATAGGGCTGGCAGGGCTGGGCCCCAGGGGAGGCTATAACCAGGCCAGGGGCCCAGGGAGCTCACAGCAGTGAGAGGGGTGAGGAATGGCGGGTGCAGTAGGAAAGGGGCAGCAAAGCCTCCCTGTTCAGGGCAGAGCACCCTCAGAGAAACTTTTGGAATGGGCCCTTGGCCCTGGGTCAAAATTAGGTCAGATTTGGGACTTTCTTTGGAATTTTCCCCTCCCTCCATTTTCCAACCCACCCAAGGGCCTTCCCGCTTTGACCTCCAGGCAGCCTTCTGTAGACAGAACTCTGGGCACAGTGGGGGAGGCTCCTTTCTGAGGTCAGTCTGGGTTGGGGTGGTGGAAACGCCTTTCCTAACCCACAGTGCCTGGAAAGTCCCCTGTTCATGCTTCCTGCACTGGGAAGAGTTTTACCCTCTTGTGTCCCTTCCTTGGGGTGGGGGTCACCTTGCACGCCTTCCATTGTCAGGGTGAGGAAGGCGGTCTGACGCTTGACTCAGGAGGGGTGTGCCTCTGGGAGAAGAGTCCAGAAATGAAGTCCTGGGACAAGCCAGGTCTACTGCCGGCATCCTGAGCTATCTAGGCTGGGGCAGGCTTCTGTATAAGGGGGAGGGAGGATGTCACAGACATTCCCTCAGGTTTCTTTCTGTCTCTCTGTGGGTTGGGGTATTGGGGGAGTAGTTTGAGATTAGTCTGGGCTGACCGGAGCCCCTTTCAGGGGGGACCTGGGGGACCAGTTGGGGGAGGTGTGAGAGCATCCTGGTGGTGGCAGGGCCCGCTGGGAGCCTCAGTCACTAGCCAGGCAGATGTTCCAGACTGAGCTGGGCTCAGCTGCCTCCAGTTCCCTCCCTCACTTTGCTCCAAGGGGGTGGGAAACAAGGCCCCTCTTTCTGCCCTGGGCAGCTATCAGGACCTGGGGGTGGGGTGATCCGAATCTCTGATCCCCAGTCTCGGTCCAGGCCATGAAAGGAGTTGGCTTTGTGGCCACATGTGGGGGTTGGGGATGGAGGCAGCGCTCAGATCCTGCATCTGTTGCCTCCCCGACACGCTGGCGGGGGGGTGGGGGGGCGTGAACTACCGTGCCATGGCTCTGCCACAGCTGTGCCACCATTGGAGGGGAGGCAGGTAGACGGGGGCTCCAGGGCCAGCTCAGCACCTCTCCTGCACCTGTGGCACGGCCATGCTGTCATCCCCACGTCCACGTAGTCCCAGCTGGAGCCACCTAGCCCCAAGCAGGCACAGCTACATGCGGCCACACACCCTGCCCACAGGGACATAGGCCACACCTGTGTGCACATTTGCACACAAATGCTCGCACAGGGGCATTCCGAGCTATGGCACTGCCCACAGTCCCATGTTCACGGCCACGGCTGCACATGCGTCGTCTTTTCAGAGCACTGGTCCCATCGTGTCCTCACTCAATGTCCCACTGTCCTACCCGCACAGAGCCACACACACTCAAACACACGGTTACAAGTCACATGTGCTCATAGCGAAGGTGTCACCTGTGTCGCTGCTTCTAGACTGCCCCCGTGCTCCCTCCTGGGGGGAGCCAGTGGCATCACCCGTCTTCTGACACTGGCCTGTCCAGGTGGGGAACTCGAGGTCTAGTGGAGGGTGGTGGCTGGCGGTGTCACCCAGCGGGGCTGGAGGAGGTTCAAGGGCTTGAGCCCAGTTCTGGGTAGCTCTGCGGCCAGTCCCCAAGGCCAGCCCCTCCTGCCTCAGTAAGGCCCTGGCTGAACCCACCCAATGAAGCTCCAGGCAACTCCTATCTGTCCAGCCAGAGCTGAGGCTGCAGCATCCACATGAACCAGAGCCGGGACGCGGTGGGCAGGGCCCAGGCCTGTGCGGAAGGAACATTCCTGCACCGTCTCCTCCCCAAGCATGCGAGGACTGGGCCCGCCCTGCCTGCCTGCCCGCTGACTCAGGCCTCCCGGAGCCAAGCCGGCCGGTCCCCAACCCCCCCCCCCCCACAACCTGTCTCCCTTCCAGTTCAGCTCCAGTATGGCTCCGTGGGCTGGGGTAGGAGACGAGGAGCCCGGGCCAAAACCACGGAGAGAAATGAAAACTCACCTCCCCCAGACAGGGCTCTGCTTGTGAAACCCAGTCCCAGGGTTCAGGATAGTTTAACGCAAACCTTTTTTTCCTTTGGTTTGGTTTGGTTAGTCAAATCCCGGTGCAGTCCAGGCTGTTGAAAAAGCAAGTCTCACAGAGCTGTGGTCTCCCTGGTCCTCATAGCAGCCCTGGTAGGCAGAGTTGTTCCATTGCACAGATGAAGGGACTGAGGCTTGGCTACAGCGAAGATGGGCCCGGCCTGGGATCACACAGTGAGACGAAGGTAGAGCTAGACTCGAACCCGGCTTCCTGACGTCTTTCCTCAAAGTCTTGATTGACTCACTTAGGTCTGAAGGAAAAGGGGCTGGCAGAGCTCTGCTCCAGAGGTAAAAGAACAGGAGGCTGGCAGACCTACCTGCTGAAATGGGAAGGAGCTGGAGGGATGAAGAGGCTGACCACAGCCCAGCACAGTGGCCATGGCCTTGACCCAAGATTTCTCCTTACACATGAACCTGTGTGAGGAACAGCACCTCGTTTCTCTGCAACTGACCTGAATTTCTTTGTCACATTCTCCTTCCCTCACATGGTAGAAAAGGAATCTCAAATCGATTTGGGAGACCCTCCTTTCTAACAGGATGCATATACATTTTGGGGATGGCCTATTTGAAGATGGTGGTCAGGCCTCTGGCACTTCGAATTTTAGAGGCTGAATCCCACAGCCTGTCACACACATGAAAATTTGCCTGCTTTCCACATTAAAGATCACTCATATACACCTGTTTCAGTTGGGTTCAGTTTATTATTTGGCAGTGCCTTGTCTTCCAGATATTTACGTAAACTTTGTTAATTTTTTTTTTTTAAGATTTTATTTATTTGTCAGAGACAGAGGGAGAGAGAGCGAGCAAGCACAGGCAGACAGAGAGGCAGGCAGAAGCAGAGGGAGAAGTAGGCTCCCTGCCGAGCAAGGAGCCCGATGTGGGACTCGATCCCAGGACCCTGGGACCATGACCCGAGCCGAAGGCAGCTGCCTAACCAACTGAGCCACCCAGGCATCCCAAACTTTGTTAATTTTGATTTTGTCTTTTTCTTTTCTTTTTGTGTCCTGCTACTCCCCCCCCCCCCGAATATGTTGTGAGTTCTTGCAGAGTCTTGGACCATGGCCCTGGGCCTGGGGTACCCACCACGGTCCTAGGTTAGCATTGGATCCTCTGGTCATCTTCTCCCCTCTCCCCACCCGGTGTCTTCCCACCACCTGCTCCTTTGATCCCCATCCCAAGGCCTCTGTTGGTCTGGCCTTTGGTCTCTTTTGAGCACTTGGGGTTCCCTTGATTGTCTGTATACCTGTGGACCTCAAGGAACCTCAGGGGGCTGGCGAAAGTCCCTTCTGGGGCCTGTGGTCCCCTTTGGGGCTCATGGTCAACATTCCACAGCTCCCAGCACATACTCAAGCACGAGAAGCTCTGGAGAGCCTATGTAAGCCTTTGTCCTCTGGGGTCTGGCTGCCACCTTGGGGCTCTACCTAGGAAGGGGCCAAGTCGTCTGCTGCTCCTAGATGTCCCCACCTCTGGGGCTTCTACCCTTCCCCAGCGCAGGCAGTACCCTGGGGCAGATGCTGGATGGCCAGTATTTCCAAACCACTATCTGCCTTCGAGAGATGATCAACGTCATTTTACAGACAGGGAAAGGGAGCCTAGCGAGGGGGTGCTAGAGCAGGCCAGCTGGAGTGAGAGGTATCCAGGCCTGGGTCACCTGCGTTGGGAGGCAAACCGTTGGTGCTTGTGGTAGGAGTTGGCTTCATGGAGGCACCTGGAGCCTCTTCTGGGCTGACCTGGTCCTCCTGGCTGCTATTTTGGCAGGAGTGTAATGGGTGGGTGGCCCTACTGCCCCCAGAGAGCCACAAGCCCCCTGTGTCCTTTCCCTCCACCCCCCTGGGGGCAGGGCCCCGGTATTGGCTACAGCGGCTGAGCCCTAGTGCAAATCCTACACTACACGTACTTGTTCGAGGGGCGTTTTTTAGTTGGTTCATGCTTCCATTTCTCTATTTATAACAGGCCTTCCAGATGGCTGTTAGGAGGATTACATGATTGCATGAGCAAGACACATCAGCTGGACGGTGCCTTCCCATAGCCAGTGTTCAGGAGGGAGTAGCTGGGACAGGCAGCCTTCGAGCAGAGCCTTTAGAGCAGCCCTGGAGAGAGAGGCTGGGTCATTGTGAGAAAACCGCTTGAGTGAGCCATCTGAGGCCACACAGTAGGTAGATGGCAGGGCTGGGTCTGGGACTAGGCACCCCGTGTCGCCACCATGTCTTCACAGGGAGCACTCCTTGGGGTTTCCTGCCTGTCATGGTACTCGTCAGCCCCGGGCAGGAGGTGTCCCCTGGGCCATTTTTTGGCTGTCACATACACCATCACACACAGGAACATGGGGCCCACGGGTTAAGAGACGTGGCCTCATGTCAGACCTTCCCTGGGTAGACAGGAGACCTCAGGCAAGGCGACTCCTTAGTCTGGGCTTTCCTCAGTGGATGTTGGCAGTTGCCACAGTCACACCAGGGCACGCACTCACGAGTGTGAGCATGTCCCTGCTTCGGGGCACTGTGTCTTCAGAGCCGCCCAGGCCGGCAAGGTGGGGGGCGGCCCAAGGGCACAGCGACTCACACTGCATGGCTGCTGTGTAGCCCTGGTGCTGGGCATCGGGCTCAGTGCCTCCCCTGAGTTACCTCTCGTCTGCAATTGCACAGGAGGTGAGAAACAGTGCCAGTGCGTCCCTGTGAACGGAGGCTCAGGGCCACGGGGTCATGGACACGAGGTCATGCTGCTGGTCCGAGTATCCCATTAAGGCTGAGGTCCCCCCGGGCACAGAGCTGTGCCCTTCTGAGGTGGACAGGCTAGGCAGGCTGGGGGCAGCTGTCCTGCTGTGGGGTGAGCGCACGCGTGCCGGGGGATTGAGGGGCATGGGGAGGTGGGTGGCGAGTGGCAGGTAGTGGCTGGGGGAGTTAGTACCTTGAGTTAGTAGGGGCAAGGGCAGCGGGTTTGGCCCCCAGAGAGCGCCGAACAAATATCTGTTGACTGATAATTTTCTGTAGGGTCTCAGGCTGGAGTGTGGGAGCAGAATCTGGCCATGGGAGAGTGGGCTGGGCAGATAAAGGCAGGACAGGGGTCAGGGGCCAGACTCAGGTGTCTGGGAAGGAAGTGAGTCAGGAAACTCCTTGCTTGAGGAGTCAGTCTAGGGCTAAGAATGAGGCTTGGTAAGGAGATGCTAGGGCAGGGTTCTTGGGAGTGCTGGGAGGATTACATGAGGGCGGGAGACCCTGGCCCTGGGGCTTCCTGATGGGGGAGGGTGGGCAGGCAGTGGGGGGCTTGGTGGCGGGGGGATGGGGTGTGTGCCTGTGCCTGGCAGCCTGGAGTGTGTGCGTCCATCCGTGTGGTCGCTGAGAGCCTGTCCATGGGTGCACCCATGCTTGTTTGAGGGTCCCTGTGCTGGCACTCTGTGCCTGTGGCCATTCGGCCACATGTGCTTTTCCCTGTGCTCCCCAGCCTAGAAGAGGCAACAACTCTCACCCTGAAGCCAGGCCTAGATGTGCAGGCAGGCTTAGTACCTCTCTTTCTGTCACACTCCAAATCCATCCACGACCAAAGCCTTGGGGAGCTCCTTAGAAGAGATCCCAACTCTGACCTATGTCACCGTCTCACTGCCTGGCCCCAGCCACCACCTGTGTAGACAGCTGGAGTAGGCTCCGAGTTGTTCTGCTTTCTCAGCCATTCCCTGATGGTCCAACAGGGGTTGGAGTGATCTCTTAAGACTGTACTCTAGGGGTGTCTGGGGGGCTGAGTTGGTTAAGTGGTTAAGGGTCTGCCTTCGGCTCAGGTCGAGACCTCAGGGTCCTGGGATCCGGCCCCACGTGGGGCTCCCTGCTCAGGGGGGAGCCTGCTTCTCCCTCTGCCCCTCCTCCCAACTCATGCATGCACGCACTCTCTCTCAAATAAATAAACTAAGTCTTAAAAAAAAAACAACCTAGTCTAAATCCAAACATATCTGACCCCGCTTTCAACCTCTAGGGCTTCCTGCCATTCTGACTCCAGCTTCCAAGCTGCTGCCACAGCCCACAAGGCCCATTTCTGATGGTGCCTTGGACCTCTGTCCCTTTGGTCACAGAATTCCAGACCCACTATACTCTTGGCTGTTTCTCCTAAGCCCAGCATGCTTGCACCTCAGGGCCTTTGCATTTGCTGGCCCCCTCTGTTTCGAATGTTCTTCCTCTCAGATGTTTGTGTGGTTTGAACTTCAGTTAATTCAAGTCATTGCTTAAAATGTTACCTCCTTGGAGAAGCTAAAGAGTCTTCCTCATCCTAGTCCTCTGTCCCCTTGCCCTGCCTTACTGTTCTTCATTTTATTTATTATCAACTGTCAACTGTATACATATAATGTCTCAAAGATATACAAAAATGGAGAAACTAATGTAATCTCTCCCCACATGCCCATATGTGAGCTTCAGCAATGATCAACCCTAGGCCAGTACTTGACTCCCCCACATCCCTAGCTTCCTGCGAACTCCAGACATCACACATTCTCATCTGCAAATAAATACTTCTAGGCAAAATTTAGATTTTAACTATGTCTGTTGGTTAGAAGGCAGCCCTGGGGGGAGCTGGTGTTCGTGTTGCTCACAGCTGCAGCACCCCCCCCCACCCCCGTGGTGCTCACAGCCCCAGGACTTGGGATGTCTGCAGGTCTCTGTCTCAGATCTTCGGGAGGGGAGGTGTGTGAACTGTGGTTTGCACAGGTCGTCTGCTGTCAGGGAATGCCTCTGCACACGCCTGTGTGCACTCTCAACGTGGGGCAGTCCTGTGAATGTGTGTGTGTGTGTGCACGCGCGTGGGAGTGTGCGTGTGCATGCGCGCATGCTTGCGTGCGTGTGTGCATGCCTGTGCTTGCGTGCATATGTGCATGTGTGTGTGTGTGTGTGCGTGTGTTGCTGCAGCAGCTGGTGGCTGAAAGCGTGCTTCCTCCCTGACATCACCTCCCACACCCCCCAGGATCCAGGGATTGTTCTGGGGAGTGTTTCCCCCTTTCTCAGCAAGGCATGGCTTGGGAAAGGGTGGGAAGGTTGTATGCACTGTTTCCCTGCTCATTCTGCTAGAGGGCTGGGTATGAGGCCAGGGTGGCCCGGAGAGCCACTCCTTGTCCTCTGGGGAGTAGGAGGCTGTGCCCATCCCAGGGGGCAGAGCAGGCCACCTCCTTCCTCCCTGGCACTGAAGCCCAGCCTGGTTGGGCTGGCACGAGCTGGGTGGGGGGCTGCCCACTATGTAGGAGGGATGGTGGTATTCCAACCTGGTTGACTCCTAAGGCTCCCACTGAGCTCACTGAAACTGGGGGAGAGGGGGGCTGGATGCAGAGTTCTGGTCCAGGGGCTCAGCAGTTCCCCGCTCCTCAGCACAGTTCTGTATCTTAAAGGGTTGGCCCTGGCAGGCGGGCAGTGGGGAAGGACAAGCTTCCAGCCCATCACAGCTTGACTCCGGGAGGGCGGCTACTCCCTATCAGACTGGGAATTCCATGGGAGCTTCTCTCAGCCTGATCCCCAGAGCCCCTGTTGGCTCTGGGGCCAGTCTTCTGGTCCCTCTGGCTCCACGTCATCTGGCCCCTGCCCTCGTACTCCCTGTCCTTCAGGCATAGTCCAGGTTCCCCTCTCTTGGAATCCCCTGTGTTTTGGCCTTCCCTGGGCCCACCCTCCCCCCCCCCCTCCCCCCACCCTGCCTTCCACCCTGCCTTCCTCCACCAGCTGGGCAGGTTCAAGTGCCACTCCTCCCTCTTGGGTCCCTGGGGTCAAGCTTCCTCTGAGCTCTTCTAGATCAGTAGGGTGGGGTGAAGCAATGGAGGTCAGCATGGCTGCCAGCTTCTAGCCAGAACTTGAACCTGTCTGTACACCTCACTCTTCCCGCCAAAGCCCAGCAAAGGAGAGCGCCTGAATGTCCCTCTTTTCCAAATGGGGAATTTCCAGATGCTCCAGGACTGAGCATTTTTTAGCATGTAATCTGTGCCAGGCACTGAGATGGCTGTCGTAAATCATAGTAATAACAATAATGTCAATCTGAGTATTTCTTAAGCTTCTACAATATGTCAGACCCATATGCTAGCTGATCCAATAATAACCACCATTATAATGGCACTGATTATAATAGTCAGCATTTACTGAGCATTTACTATGTGCCTGGTGCTGTTCTAAGGGCTTTGCCACAACACTTTGAAAAGCAGCCTTGGTTGAGAGGTTCTAATGCAGGCAAGGGGATGGGGCCCCAGGCCAGTCACATACCATTCATGGCTGTAGGAGCTGGGAACTGGGCAGAAATGAAGACAGGAGGCGGGGCTGTAGGCAGAAGCAGGTAGCAAGCTCTCCCAGGCCTAGCTCCGTACTTGCTAGGGTCGAACATCCCATTCACAGGTGCGTGGACTTGTACAAGTTCATTGGGCAGACACAATCCCCGTCGCTGCCCTCCCTCCTCTAGTTCATTGCGTCTATCCCCAGACTGAGCTTCTTAGGCAGGGCAGCTCATGGGGCAGAGGGGCTGAAGTCTCAGGGCCTGGAACCTTCTCGGATCCATGGGTCCTGTCCTAGTTGCCTCACAGGGCAACCTGTTAGCAGGGCTGACTCAGGAGGAGCCCTTCTGCCCTGACTCACAGACTTCCAGGAGCTCTCGGCCTCCTCCAGCCTCACCCACCTGCCTGCTTGCTCAACCAATAGCTCTGTAGAAAAGGCTCCACCTTCCCCAACAAGACCCAACAGGGTTCTCCCTGCTGCTCTCTGGCTCTTGGAGGTCTCTGCCCTGGCCCGTGTGTCTGGCATCACTGGCTCACACTTATCCTGATGCCTCTCTAGATGCCAGGAGTCCCTCTGCTGGAAGGTGCATCTTTGGCATCTGGAAGGGTTTCGAGCCTCCAGGAGGTAGGCTGGGACTCTTGAGACCTCCAACCGAATGCAGGGTCCTCTGGGCCAGGTAAAGTTGGGGAAGCCCTTGGCTCATCTCCACTGCTTGCCTCTGAAGGTTGGGATCGGGTAGGCCCTACAGTGGTTAGAACAGCTGGCACGGTGGCCAATGGCTCCAGGACGATCTGAGGAGGAGCTGTAGGAAAAGGGAAGGCGAGCATCAGGGAGTCCTGGGTTGTCTCCTCCTCCTGTCCCATTTAATCAGTTTGATTGCATCAGTGGTATGCTCCCACATATGATTGGGTTGAAGTGTTCTGCCCTTGTGCTTCTGAGAGCTAGACCCCAGGCATCTGGTAGGAGGGAGCCACGGGTAAGTATGGAGGAAGAGAGAAGTGGGTGCTGAAGAGTCTGGCAGGGACAGTTTAAACCTGCTCCTTAGAAACTTAGGACCTGGGGCCAGGTCTGCCTGGGCCCTGGAAGGGATCTGGGGGCCAGAACTGTGGTTGGGAGCCCCACTAGCACTCCTAGGGATGACGGAAGCCAGGGGAACCAGATGGGAAGTCAGGATACAGGGTCAGAGTGGGATTGGGGGTTAGAGGCCTTTTGGATTGCGGGAAGGGAGGGCCTCTATTCTGTCAACAAACGTTTACTGAACATCTGCTATGAACCTAGTCCTGGACCCGGCTGGCCATTGCCCCCAACGGGCACATAGCCTTGAACTATGTTCACTGCGAGGAACAGAGGGCTGGGGGCCTCAGCAACTTGGCAGGGGAAGGGAGTTGGGGCTCTCAAAGTCATGCACAGCACCAGGACAGCACATAGGCTGGGGGCCACAGCATTTATTCTGGGGCCAGAAGGGACAGTGAGTGGTCCAGCCTCCCTCGCTTCCCACCCCTGCAGGACAGGACAGAGTGCTGTGGGAGGCCCATGCCCTCCTTCTTGACCAGGCCTGTGTTGTGGCCTGACGGCCAGCTTCTTTCCCCTTCCTCTGCTGGCTGCTGTGGCTCTACTGTGCAGGAGACCCAATGCCCTGACTGGGGGCTTTGACTGGACCCCTCCTTTTTTCCCCTCTACAGGTGGAACCCAGATGGGTGGGGAGGGAAGGACTAGCTGGATTGCAGAAGGTGGGGTGGCAGGGGGTTGCTGTATATTCCAGGAGCCTGTCTTGGGAGGTAAGGGTGGAAGTGGGCTTCTTCTGCAGACCCTCCCCACTGATCAGACCTGGCTACTGGCCTCGTCCTCCTCTGATCCCCTCTTGTCCTCAGTGGAGGCTCCTGAGCAGGAACCCCCACAACAGAACCCTATCCCTCCAAATCTGCAGAGGATATAGGGACTTGAGTTGAAAGACAAAACTCTGGAACTGGATCATGGGGTCTGACCTCTTTCTAACTCTGCCATTGACTTACCATGGTCTTGACCTTGTCCCTGCCTCTCTGAGCTGTTTCTCCATTTGGAGGTAGAGGAGTAGGACCTAAGTCAATGTGTCTTTACTATTTGTTAAATGCAGAGTCTGTTTCAGCTGATCTGGGGTGAGGCCTGAGAGCCCTCGTTTTTTCTTTTTCTTTTTTGAAGATTTTATTTTTCAGTAATCTCTCCACTCAACGTGGGGCTCAAACTGCCAATCCTGAGACCAAGAGTCTCACTGTCTACTGTCTGAGCAGTCTAGGTGTCCCCAGAGTTCTTATTTCTAATAAGCTCCCGAATGCTTCTGGTCCTCCGGGTCCATGGACCGCACTTTGAGCAACAAAGACTTAGACAGCCCATCCAGCTTGGGCCTCCAGGACCCAGAGGTGGGGTTGCCTGAGCCCTCTGTGAGCTTACAAGGCATCCAGAGGAAGCCCTGTCACTGGCTTGAGGCTTTACACTAACAGAGCTGGCAGTGCCCAGGTTGAGGGGTATGGGAGCTCCTTGAAAAGTCCCTTCTTGGCCACTGGTTGATCTAACCAAGGGTTACTTTTGTCTTCAGGGGGTCTTAGGACATCTGCCTTGTGAAGGAACACAGTGCAACCACCTACCAGTTATCCTCTGAGGAGGTAGCATCTCTCTCTCTCTCTCTCTTTTTTTTAAAGAGAGAGAGCATGTGCATGAGGAGGGGAGGGACAGAGGAAGAGAGAGAGAGAGAGGGAGGGAGGGAGAGAGAATGAATTTATCCACGCTGGGCTTAGAGCTTGACTTGGGGCTAGATCTTACCACCCCAAGATCATGACCTGAGTCAAAATCAAAAGCTAGATGCTTAGCCAGCTGAGCCACCCAGGCGCCCCCAAGGAGCTGGCGTCCTTAGTGAGGACAGCAGCTCTCAGTTGAATACTGTACCTCATGACACTGAGAAGGGCAGTGTGACTGGGGGTAGCTGGGCACACTCCGTGTTAGCAGTTGCATGGGTGCCCCTTCCGTGGAAAGACCCCACGCTCTCTCAGGAAAGAAGGAAGCAGGCAGAGCCGGCTGCCTGCCCACTCTGGGCTTCCCCTCTGCAGCCCGTTGGCACGCCTGGGTTAGGAGACACATCATGGTATGGTAGTTACTCATTGGCATGTCTGGGACTCTTCAGGAAGGACTGGGTGGATCCCTATGGGTCTCCCACAACATTTTTGGCCCCAAATGCCCTTGCCCACTAATCCCAGTGGAGACCAGACAGGGACGATGTGAACTCTGAACCAACCTCGGGTAGGAGACGGGCTGTGGAGAGAGGGCTCGAGCAGGGCTGGTTCCCATCCTGGCTCCCGCCATTTGCCAGGGCCTCCTCATTGTGGTGTGACAAGGAACGGAAACCCAACCAGAGCACTCCGGGGGCTGCAAGGTACCTCCATTCCTTCAAGGTCATGAATCTAGGGGTGCCTGGGTGGCTCAGTGGGTTAAAGCCTCTGCCTTCTGCTCAGGTCATGATCCCAGGGTCCTGGGATCCAGCCCCGCCTCGGGCTCTCTGCTTGGCAGGGAGCCTGTTTCCTCCTCTCTCTCTCTGCCTGCCTCTCTGCCTACTTGTGATATCTCTCTGTCAAATAAATAAATAAAATCTTTAAAACAAAAATCCTGAATCTTCGGGGCCTAGAGAAAGATGCCAGCACCTGGCCATTCCTATCCCAGTCGGGAGACAATGTGGAGTGGGGGCAGGGCAGGGAGGTCCATGTCTCTGCTTCCTACTGGGGGATGATGGTTCCAGCCTGAGCAGCTCCACTTAAAGGGCCAGCTCCTAGCACTAGGAGAGGGGCTCAGAGGGAGCCCCTTCTTTAGCATCTAAGTGGCTAAAACATTTAAGGTGGTGGGCAGGACTTCCAAGCTGGGGACCCCAAAAACTGGGCCCTCTGGCCATCCCTACCCTGTTCCCCATACCCTCTCCTGCTGTGGTTCTGCTTCCTGGCACTGCTGATGTCAGTCTGGGCCTCTGGATCGTCAGGTAGCCCCAGCCCTTGGTTCCCCATGGGCAGCTCTGAGGCCTGTAGGAGGGCCCACAAGGGCAGAGTACTTCTCTCCCAAGTCTGTGTGTGCACCTGTATGGACGTGCGGGCATACGTATTACGTGGGCAGGTATTTATGTTAGTGGGGTGCGTCTGACGGTCTAAAGGTACACAGCCATGTGCATAAGTGCACTGTGTGTGTGTGTGTGTGTGTGTAAAGAAGAGGGTCAGAGTGCTCCCACACATTCCTAAACACTTGTGCCCAGGTTGGCGTCTATCTCAGTGCCTGGGAGGAGCTGCCTTCTTAAAGTAAGGGGATAGTGAGTTATTTTGCAAAGTGGATAACAATCCCTTTAAGCCTTGGGGGCCTGTCTGAAATCTGCAAGGGATTTACATAAATGGAGGCCCCACATTTAAAGTGGGTTCCAGATTCGGTGTTCCAGTGAAAGACCTTCTCCCAGGTCCTCATGGAGCCCTGTGCACAATGCCCTGGGTGCTAGCCCCCTGGTCAGCAGAGGCTTAAAGGAGCTGGAGCAGTGTCAGCCTGTGCCAGCTCGCTGGGGGGGCAGGACAGGCTGGGCTGAGCGAACAGAGAGCCTGTCGTCAGTCCTGGGAGGGGCGGGAAATAGGAGATGAGGCCAGATCCTGCCTGGCGGGTCTGTCACCCTTGTCTCCGGTTACACTCCCAGGGAAACTGGTCGCCCTGGGTGGAGTCTGGCGTTTGATATGAGGGCCCTGAGGATCTGGCCCCAAGCTCTAGGAAGAGGCAGGGCATAGTGCCTGGGGTGTGGCATGGAGACTCCCTTGGCAGGGCCCCTTGTATGAGGCTGGCCCCAGGGGTGCCAGAGAGACTAGGCTGTAGAAGGAAGCCAGGTTGGGAGGGGTCTCTGTGGGGGTCCCCGCTACTGCCTCGGACAGGCTCTTCAGTGTGGCAAGAAGAGTTGACTGGGCCTTGGGCTCTGGTCCACTCTAGTGCTGCCTGGCTGTGTGTGGCTGCATAGCCCTGATTCTCAGCCTGCCATTGGTCCCCTGGGTGCCCTTTCAGCACTGATAGTCCAGGATTCCAGGTGACCTGCCCACATCTTGAGAGTGGAGGAGGATCTGGGGAATGCCGGGATGGGAAGGGGATGATAAGAGGCGTCTTGGCAGGGCGCTCTGGGGACAGCACAGTGGGGAGGAGGGAGTTTCCTTTCTTGCCCTAGTTTCTGATTCAGATGTTCCCGATATGGAGACACAAGGAAGGGGTGCTTCTGGTCCCCAGACACTGGTCAGCTGTCAAAGGCTGGCTGGGGCTCTCCACCCCGTCTGACTGTGCTGAGGCACTGTGCTCCAATGTCCCAGATCCTGCACCTCCCACACTGTGTTTCTTTGGAGGACGTCTGCTTACTGCCAGGCAGCATCACCTGGGATCAAGAATCTGTCCTCATTGTCCATAACTCTCAAAAGGGAGAGGGGCAGGGTTGTGACTCCTGAGCAGCTCATATAGGGTCTTCAGGAGACCCTGTATCTCAGATATGTCTCTAACCAGAGGATGGCCTCTTGGGGCAGCTCGCTTTTCAGAATTTTTGCTGCTTACCCTGCCTTCGAGAAGGGGCACCCTCGGTTTTCTTGTTGGGGGGGCGGAGACCAACAGAAATGTTCCTTGGGGAAATCTCCAGGAAGCCAAGGGAAGGCACAGTGGCAGTCCCCTCGTCTCCCCCGCAGCACCAGGTCCCAGCCTTGGGATCCCTATGTAACCCCCTCAGTCTCCTGACCTTTGCTGCTCCAACAACTTGAGAGGTAGGTGGAGAAGGACAAGGTTGTGGAGGCCAAAACTCAGGCTAAGACATCTATGGCTGGGACGTTTAATATATCTCCTGATTTCATTGTTTCTTTGAGTTCCGTGGAGGGGGCCTAGCCTATCTCTACTAAACCAAAGGGCTTTGGTCCCATCCCACAAAGACTGGCCCATCTGCCTACACAGGGTGGGGGGGGGCCAGAGGAGATCTGAAAGGTCCCTGGAGGTGGACATTGAGGGCTCACATGGCCCTGTCCAGCCTGCTGGCTGAGGCCTGGTGGGACGGCCTGCCCCAGAGGAGTGCAGGCCGGTTTGGACAAGGGCCCAGTGCATGGTCAGACAAACAACACGCATCTGTCCAGAACCTCCACAACACCATTTATCCAGGCCCCATGGAGTTGAGTGTCCTCAACTGCTCACCCCCAGTCCTTGGGGGAGCACAGGCATTGTAGTGGCCTCTGGCCTGAGACCCGCATACTCCCCAGCCCAGTCAGGTCCGGGGCCACAGACACACACTGCCTACCTCGCCGTCAGCCTGTCAAGGTTGGGCTCCGGGTATGAGCTGGCCTCAGACCTTCCTCCTTCCCACACTCTCAGGAGCTCCCTCAGTCTGGGCGAGCTCGACACGGTGTTAAATAGCTTCCTTGCAATCCCCCTTAAATAAACCCATCCCCAGAGCAACCCACCCCATTTTGTTCCCTGAATGTATTATTCTACTGGCTTATGTCTCCTAGAGAGTGGAGGGGCTCCCTCCTCCTGCCCTCTGCTCCAGGGAATACCATCTCCCTAAAAAACCAGGGGGAAAAGTTTTCCCATCAGCTCTGGGGCAGAGACAAAGGGAGGCCTGGCTTGGAGTGGAAAAGCCAGGAATCCCCATCTGTCACCCCAGCCCTCTCCTCTCCTTGCCCTCTCAGCAGTCTGGGCCAGCTGTGACTTACCCAAGATCACAGACCCAGGATCCAGAGTCCTGACATATCTAGGAGGTCACTCTGGTTTTGACAGCCCAAACTAGCTCCAGGGCAGGGGGACTGACTCCAAGCCTGCCTCTGACCTTAGCCCACCCCCTTGCAGTTCTCCAGGCATGGAGAAAGCTGGGGGGTTTCCAGCTCTTGACTCCGCTTAGTCCCGGATCCCTGGGACCTCCTCCCAGCACCCTCCATGCCAGATGTCCCCAGGTGTCTCTAGCTCTGGGGATACTCAGACAGCACCAGGTCATGGGAGCAATGGGGCCGGGGCCTGAGCAGACCTGTCCCTGGCCTGATCAGCATCTGGGCCCAGGCCCGGGCTCACACCCAGTACTGGCCGTTCTTGAGAGCAGGGTTGGGTGTCCGGCAGAACTGCAGCAGCTCTGGGTCAGGCTGGCCCCCCTGTGGGGACCCCTGGCTGGGCACTGCTGTGAGTGGGATGGCTTGGCCCGGCTCTACCTTGCGGAAGGTCTCATTGTCACCCGCTAGGCCATTGCGGGGCTTGGCAGTCAGGACTTGGACGTCGTGCTTGCCCGTCTTGTTGCGTTTGCGGAGGTAGAAGAGCAGAGGAAGGATGAGTGCCAGGAGCAGGAGGACCAGACACACAGGGATGATGACGCTGAACATGTTGGCCTCCAGGAAGCCCAGCAAGCCCCCGCTGGCCACAGTGGGCATGGGGCTGGAGGCGAACGGGCCTGGCTCCCCCGTGGGGGTGCTGCTCTCTGGTTTCCTTGCTTCAGTCTGAGCAGGCTCGGGGAGACTGAGCAGGGCCACGCTGTAGGGTCGGGCTGCATCGTAAGGCTCAGTGTCAAAGTCCAGTGTGGCCACAGCGGGGGGGACACCCCGTGCCCACAGCTCCAGAATGAGACTGTCGCCCACGGGGCCGGGGGACTGGCCCTCTGGCTTGCCCACTTCCAGCCCCAGCCTTCCATCCTCAAGGTCCTGCTGGGTGAATTGCTCCACAAGCTGACTATCTCTGGGCTCCGTCCTGGCCCGGGGCACGCGTATCACACGGCCATGCCGGGGTCCCGCCAGGAGCCGGAAACGGGGCACACTGCCCGTGCGGTTGGCCAGCTCTCCAGCATCGAGGACGGTGGAGTCCAAGCGCAGGGTAGCCCCCTGGGGCCATGGCCCACCAGCCCCCACACGCAGCAGAGCCCTGACAGTGATGTTCACCGTGGCGGACGCGTTGGCCCCTCGGGCCAGCGCCAGGATGCCGAAGTGGTCTCGAGAAGAGGAGAAGTTGGTGAAGGCGAAGACCACCTCCCCCTGGTCTACCTGGAGCTGGCTGAAGGAGGCAGCGGGCTGCCCAGCCACCAGGAGCTGCCCGAACCGGGGCCGCCGGGTGAGGCGGTAGGCGGCATCTGGCTCGTCCCGGTCTGACACCACCCGCAGCTGCTGCCGGCTCAGGGAGGAGCGCCCCACAGCCTGCGGCACCTCCAGGGGCGCCCGCAGCTGCACCTCGATGGCTGATGGCAGGACGTCCACGGCCAGGGACATGGGCACGGGAGGGCTGGCCCCGTCAGATGCGCTCAGCTGCAGGATGCCAGCCACGCTGCTCCCATTGGCCACGAAGGCCAGGCGCCCAGCATCCACGTCGGCCTGAGTGAAGCGGGTCACCGGCCCCGGGCCGGCCCCCACCAGACTCAGGAAGCCATTGAGGGGAGCCTGCTGCACCTCATACTCAATCTCCCCAGGCGCCGAGTCCGGGTCCACCACATTGAGCTGGGCCCGGGAGACCGGCGCACGGGAGCCCCGGGTGAGCCGGAGCGGCACGGATGCCTGGGGCCGCGGTGGCCGCTCGTTCACATCCCGTACGGTGATGGTAAAGGCCTCTGAGGTCTGGGGTCCTGACACGGAGGCCCCCGCTGGCCCCTGGAGGTGGGCGCGGAAGCGGAAGCCATCCTGCTGGGTGCCCCCGCCGCCGTGGGCATAGGCCAGCTGCCCTGCGGCCAGCTCGGACTGTAGGAAGTGGGACCGGCCGGCGTGGAGGGGCTCCTCGGCCACCAGCAGCTGGCCCCGGGTGGGGAACTGTGTGATCTGGAAGAGCACATCATGCTCTGGGCGCTGGGGTGATGGGATGCTGGCCAGGAGGTTGGAGGCATCAAGGGTGGCCGTGGAGATCTCGGCCCGCTGGCCTTCGGGGACCCAGAGACCTAGGGGTGGGATGTAGGCTATGAAGGTCCTGTCCACTGAAGAAAGACCTCAGAGCCTCAGACCAGGACCCCCACGGCAAGGTTGTGCCTTGTCCCTCAGACCAGGTACCCCAGGGTGGGGCTCAGGGGCCCCTGGAGGGTAAGGATCATGTCTCCTCTCTGACCTCAAAATGTCCCCACCTGCTCACCCTCCCTTAACTTCCCAGATCCTGGGAACTGACAAGGGAGCTGCTGACCCTGGCCTTGTGTCCCCTCCTTTCTGGACTTGCCCAGTGTCCTCCCCATCATACAGTTCACCTTTGTTCCTCCAGAGGCGGCTGGGGCGCTGGGGGCAGGCAGCCTCGAAGGACACAGACACAACAAGGGTGGCAGCCACATCCAGTGCAGGGGGTGATGACAGCTGGAGCTCCAGGGTGTCGTGGACCTCCCAGAAGGGCTCAGGAGGCATCTCGTGTTCATACAGAACATTCCCAGCATACACCTGGGGAGGGACCCCATTTTGGGGGAAGAGAGGCAGGTTGAGCCCGTGGTGCCTGGGAGCCCCTTGCAGTCTCCTTGACGAGCCCCTGGTGCCCAGCCTCACTGTCGACTCTCCTGGCTCTCCCCAGCCCCATGTCAGTGACCTGTGCTCTCCTTCACTAGCTCAGTGGATCACCATCGGTAGTCATGAGGCAGTGAGGACACTGGATCTAGAGCCTGATGCCTTGTGAAATCTGGGCTCTGCTTCCTCAGGCCAATCACCTCTCCCCTCTCTGAGCCCGCAAGAAAAGCAGTATTCGAACGCTTCTCTCTTGGCAGCTGGTCCTTCCACTTCTGCCCTGGGTCCCTGCCCCTCCTCCCCACTGAGGACACCAGTTTCACCAGCTCCCTCCTTTCTCCTATGGCAAAAATTTCCCCCCCAAAAGAGAACATTCCCATCATTACTCAACCACGTTATTCTCTCTTCCGTCTTTTTTTCTTTTAAAGATTTATTTATTTATTTTTGAGAGAGAGCAAGAGCACGTGCGTGCGTGGGGGAGAGGGGCAGAGGGAGAAACTCCAGCAAGCCCTGCGCTATGCACAGAGCCCAGTGCAGGGCTCAATCTCATGACCCTGAGGATCACCACCAGAGCTGAAATCTACTTGGGTGCTTAACTGACTGCACCCAGCCCCCCAGCCACCTCCTCTCTTCCCTCTTAAAGAAAAGACCCATGACTTCACTTTTTCCACCAACATGTGTCACCCCTCTCCACATTTTGCTCTCCTTTACAGCAAAACTCCAAAAAGAATAGTCTAGAACCTGCTCTATGCTGTCCTGAGTGCAGGCTACACAGGCCTTTGCTCCCGTCCTCACCGAGGGTACCCACGATGTCTGCGTCGTGAGACCCAACGGTGGGTTCACGGGCCTCATGTTGCTTACCTGCTTGGCACGCGGCACTAGACATCATCGTGCATTCCTTCCTCTAACACCCGTTGGCTTCCAGCATGGCCCCCTTTCATGTTTTCCTCCTGTCTCGTTAGCTGCTCCTTCGCAGACTCCATGGTCCCCTCACTTCTCCCCGATGCCTACAGCATGGCCTCCAGAGTCTCCTCTATCTACAGGCACATCCCACGTGTCGTCCCAGGTCAGCTCTGCGGGTGACCCCCTTTCTTCTGTCTCCAGCCTGGACTGTTCTCTCTCGAACTCCAGACTCACATATCCACTTGCTTCTGGACAGCTCCACGAGGATGTCTAAGGACCAGCTCAGAGCTGGCCTGGACCAGACAGCCTTCTGACCTGCGCGCCTCTCCTAGTCCTCCTGCTTCTCATGATGGTGGCTCTGTTCTTGCCGTGGAGGCGTCCCTGACTCCTCCCTCTCTCACACGCCATCACTTCTGGCCTGGATTATCGCCATAGCTTCCCGTGTCCCAGTTTTGTCCGCTGATCCCTGCTCTACAACTGTTCTGAACACCGAAGCCAGAGCGAGACTTTTCCTATGTAGGGTTACTGTCCTTCTTGTTCAGATAGTACAGTGGCTTCTCCTCCGACCACAGAGACCCCACTCTGACCCCATTCCCACCACACCTGCTGTTCTCCAGGCCTGTCTGCCTGCTAAACACCCAGGGATAGTCCTCACTTCCATGAAGAATTTTGCTCCTTTCTTCTGCCTGCTAATCCAAATGTGTTCTCTGGTCTTATCTCTTGTTTTCCCCTTTTAGGGGAGGGAGATCTATTTCCTCCTCAGAAAAACAGGGCTTGTGCAATACTGAGATGGAAACTGGTGTCCCAGCGTGTGGGAGACTCTCGGACAGTGTAGTGATGAACTGGAGAGCAGTGCCCCATCTAATAGGGGAGCCAGCCACACGCTAAAGGCGGGGGGGTCACCTCGGTTCTAAAGGGGGAGTGGAGCCCCAGTGAAACGGGTGGTTGCTCCTCAGCTGATTGCTGTAGAAGGGAACAGAGACTTTTAAGAAACTGGAAATCAGGGGCACCTGGGTGGCTCAGTCGGTTGAACATCTGCCTTCGGCTCAGCTCAGGTCATGACCTTGGGGTCCTAGGATCGAGCCCCGCATTGGGCTCTCTGCTCAGGAGGGAGCCTGCTTCCCCCTCTGTCTCTGCCTGTCTCTCTGCCTACTTGTGATCTCTCTCTCTGTCAAATAAACAAATCAAATCTTAAAACAAAAAAAAAGAAAAGAAACTGGAAATCAGGGACACCTGGGTGGCTCAGGCAGTTAAGCATCTGTCTTTAGCTCAGGTCATGATCTCCGGGTTAGGCTCCCTGCTCAGTGGGGAGTCTGCTTCTCCCTCTGCCTCTCCCCTCTACTTGAACACACGTACTCTCTCTTAAATGAATCAATAAAACCTTTAAAAAAAACCCAAACAAACCCAAAACTGGAAATCAGGCTTTTGAGTGTGTGTGTTAGTTTAAAATCCCTCAAAAGTTGTATGTTGACCATTAATTTTAAAATATTAAATGCCTTGTGCATGCCAAATAAAACACATCTGTGGCCAAATGTGGCCCTCAAGGACTGTCAGCTGTGACCTCTGGCCCAGGCTGAAGGGTGGCAGGAAGCAGAGACCCCCAGGAGTGGCCTGGGAGGATGGAAGCCTGCAGGAGTTTCTGTGGATGGGAGGTGTGCCATTGGGGGTGGCAAATCACAGGCAAGATGGGGAGGGGCCTCTCAGCTCTGCGAGCAAGTGGTATCCTCTGGTGAGAGAAATCTTGCACTGACAGTCAGAAGCCATATTGCTCGTTTTGCCTCTCACTAGACGCACGCTCTGAATAGTCACACGATCTCTGTAAGCCTCAGTTTCCTTATCTGCAGAACGGGACACCTAATCCTTGCCCCACCCGACTCAATATTGCAGGACAGTGGTGCTGTCAAGACAAGACCCAGTCCTGCCCTGCCCCTGCCCCAAAGCCAGGACAAAGTCTCCGCCACGAAGCCTCTTCCCCGGCTTCCCTGGGTGGCACTGCCAGCCTGGCCCCCTGGCGGCCATTCACGGTCATTGCAGGTACTGCCGGCGGGTGGGGAAAGCGCGGTGGGTGGGGGTGGGACCCTGAAGGCCTGGTCCTCTTTCCTCCTATTTCCTGGGCATCCAATGACAGCGGCTCCCTGGGAACCAGGGTGCTCAGCGGCTGCAGCCACCAGCCTGCTGAATATCTTATCGTGGGAAGGAGACCTGGGCAGAAGCCAGGACTTGATGAGAACAGAAAACCTGGGCCCAGGGGGATGCTGACATGAGAGACCTTTTGCTGTGTATCCCTTGTGAGAACTGCCTCTTTCCCCCCACGCCTGAAAGTTCCCCACCTGCTCCGCCTTTGGAGAGAGCCAAGGCTGCCAGCACTCACAGGAAGTACCTCCTGCACTTGGAAGGGGTGTTAATTTAAGTGATGGCTGCTGTCCCCCATCCCTGCCCACACAACCTCCCCCACCCCCCCAGTTAGCACAGAGCTGTGCACTCCCAGCAACCTAGCAGTAGACCTCTTCCCATGGCTATCAGTTCTAGTGTTTAACTGGTGGCCTCTGGCGTGCTCTGGAACAACTAGGCCTTGAAGAGAGATGGCAGCTTCACTCCCACTTCACCCTCCTTGGCTGCCTTCTGTCCACTCACGCCCCCGGGACCCACTCTGCTTCTTGCTGGCGCCAGACCTCAGCCCCAGGCTCCCACCTCTCAGGAGCCCAGCAGCTGCCTTCATCTCAAACTCCACGCCTAAACCAAGCATGGCCCTTCACCAGCCACAGGGGATATGCTCGCGTCCCTGACTCAGAGCACCCTCTTCAGCTCCTGAGGTCCAACCGCAGCTTCTTTCTGGAAGCCGTGCCCCAGGACCCGAGGCTTGCTCTGGGCTGAGATCTTTCCCATCTTCTGTGTACTAGACTGGTGGCTCCTGGAGGGCAAGGCAGGCTCAGCCTGGGGCATGGTGGGGCCAGAGAGTGCCTGCTGTCCATGATGTGAGAGTGGTGCCCAGGTGCACAGGCAGATCGGGCCCCCTGGGGCTGAACTGAGTCTGCGTGGTGGCTGTAGAGAACTGGGCTCTTACCTCGGCTTGGGTAAAGTTCGCCAGGGTCTCCCTGGTGCTGCCGTGCTGGGCGTGGAACAGCCGGCCCAGTCGGGGCCCCTGCACCAGCCGGTAGAGCAGGTGCTGGGGGTCAGTGCCCGCACTGGAGCTGGCTCTCAGGCTCTGGCTGCTGAGCGGCTGGACCGACCCTGTGAGAGGCACAAGGGGGCTGTTGGCTGTGGACCAGAGCCAGGGCGAGGTCTGCGGTGGCTGGCGAGGCAGAGACCCCGGCGTGTCACCTGGCCTACCAGGCATGCCATGTGTGGCAGACCCACCTGGGCACACGGTCAGCGTTCGGCTGCCCTCCAGGGAGAGGAACAGCTGCTTCTGGGCCATCACTCGGAAGAAGTGTCCAGAGGAAGTGTGCTCCCCATCGGAGAGGCTGAAGCGGAAGCCGCCATCCAGGGCTCCTGCGGGTGGGGGTGGAGTTGGGTCTCGCTGGCCCATCGCGGCTCCCCATCCTCAGGGCACCACCCCCCAGCCTCCCCGAGTACCCACCTCTGTGTGAGAACAGCACGAGCCCGCCATCCAGCTGGGCCTGGGTGAAGCTGTGGACCTCGGTGCCTGGCGCTGCCCGCAGCACCACCCGCCCGTTGCTGGGCGGCTCAATGGTGTAGACCAGGTCTTCCGGTCCTGAGTCGCTGTCTGTGCCCCTAAGAGCCTCCGGAGGGAAGGGCACCGTGGCCCCCTCCCACATCTAGGGACACAAGCCTGTGAAGTTTCTGTCCCCTCCATGCTTTCCCGCCAGACTCCTCCCTGGCCCCGAGGCCATCACCCTCAGGCTGCAGCTCAGCCCCCGGGCGATGCTGGGCTCTGCCTCGCAAAGGGCCCTCCATCCCATTCTGCCAAGTAGGAATCCTACTTGGCTGTTCCGCGTCACCCCAGGGCCCAGAGTCTCTTCTCTCTGCCCTGATCCTGCTTGTCCTGCAAGGCCAGCTCCTGTCCCCGACCTCAGGAAGCCCCCAGTTCTTCCTCTCATCAAGTTCTCTCCCTTCAGAGCCCCCCAGCCCTGACTGACGGAGCCACTGTCTTTCCCTGGTTCTGTCTCACCGGCAGGGCCGGGGCCTCCCTTTAGACCCTCCATAGTGAGTCTGGGCATGCTCTGGACACACTACGGGAATGGTGATTTTACTTCCCCAGGAGGTTTATAAATGGGCTCCCCTTCCAGGTGAAGGGAGGGCATGGGAGGCACAGAGGCCAGAGAGGCTGAGGGTTGCCTTCTGTCCTGTAGCTCGGGGCTCAGAAGCAGCACTGCAATGAGGGCTCAGGTATTTTCAGGGCAGTTATAAGGCCCTACCAGATGGGGGCAGCCGCTCCCCATGCTCAGAGCTAAGAGGAGCCTTCCTCAGCCTCCTGCCAGGCAGATCCATTTCTGGGATCCTGTTACGTGACCCCAGCTGGGTAAGCAACTTGGGCAGCCTCGGGGAGGGCTCCCATACCTGGAAAACGAGCCCTCTGGGATTGCAGGGCACCTTCTTCGAGCCCCAGGTTAACCCCAGATGAGCTCTGGAGTGGGGGGGACCAAAGTATGGAGGTGGGGCTTTAGCGTCCGGCTCCTGACACAAACATGGTGGACAGCGTCACCTGGTGGCCAAAAGGCCACACAGCCCCACCTGCCTGCAGTTCCAGGGCAGCCCTTACCCTGTACCCCCATTGCTCTGCAAGCCTCCCCACCGCTGGACCGCTCCCCATGGGTACATCCTCTACCATCAAAGGTATCCTGTATCTCACATCACAGACAGCCCAAGTCAACTCTCTTCTGAATCCTTCCATGACTCCTGTTGACCCTAGAAGCTGGCATCAAGGCCATCCACTATCTTGTGTGATCTTGGCCAAGCCATGCCCTTTCATTCCACCAATAACTGCTTCTGTGACCATGGAGAGATGTTGTGACCTGCCTGCGCCTCAGCTCTGACCTCTGCTGAGTGAGAGCACCACGGTTCTGCAGGGATGTAAGGGGCAGGAGCTCAAGAAGCCAAGTTGTGGCCTTCACCGGCCGTGGGTGGAAGGGAGGAGCTTAACCCCTCTGCCCCTGGAGTCCACCCTTAAGGGCTAGAAAGAACGTTCTTCAGGAGTTCTGGTCCTGAGCCTTAGAAAAAAGCCTCCTGCTGAGGGTGAGTCCAGGGAAATCAGGGCCAAGGATGGCCATTCCCAAGGCTGCTTACAGCACTTAAAAGTGTTCAATAACGAAGGCTTATACCTGTGTTCTGTTTTCAGTGCGATGACTCTGCTCTCTTCCCAACAACCTACTGAGGCATGTGGCATGGTCCCCATTTCAGAGAAGGAAGCTGAGGCTCAGTGAGGGGCTGCTACGTGCTGGGCCTCTCTTTGGGAAGGGAGGTAGGAGGGGATCCCAGGCTACTCTCACCTTCAGGCCTGTGTTGGTGGTGAGGATAGGGGGCTGGTCGTTGACGGGCAGGATGGCGATGGTGAAGGCTGCAGGATGGCTCTGGCGGTCCACCTCTGAGGCATTGGCCACCAGGATGAAGCTGTCTGTCAGCGTCTCACTCCCATCGTGCACATAACGGATCAGCTGTTGTTCCACCTGCAGGCAGGCCCAGAGCGGACGGTCAGGTGCCAGCCAGCCTGGGAGCTGTGTGAGTCTCGAGCCCAGCACCCTTCTTGCCCTGCCTACAGGTGTCGGGGGAGACTGGCTCCTCAGAGCTTCAGCTCCTGCAGGTGGCAATGGGGACAGCCATTCCTCCCAGAGAGAAGGATGGAAGGAGTCAAGGAAACAGGACAGGCACTTCCATATGACCAGAGAGGGAGGACTGACGTCAGGTATCTCTCACAGAGGGGTCCATACATGGGGACTCCCTGCCTCTTCTTGGTGCCCAGACGGGGAGTGCCTGCGGCTTCCCCTGCTCCGCCTGCAGGGCCGGGCTGTGTGCCTAGGGCCTCCCCAACAGCTGTACCTCTTTCCAGGAGAAGGCACCGAGGGTCCCCTCCTGAGGACCGTCCTCTCTGCGCAGGGCCCCGTGCCGGGGTGGCTCCAGCACCTGCAGCTCGAGGCCAGGCAGTGCGGGAAAGTAAGGCCCCAGCACGCGGACCAGCGGAGGGCCCAGGGTGCGGGTGCCGCCCTCAGGAACGCTGAAGTTGTGCGTCTCCAGTGGGATGGCAGCAGGCAGCACCTCCAGCTCCACGTGGACACCCTCCAGGGGTGCACCCAGGCCTGAGGACACATCCAGGGAGAATGCGTCGCTCCAAGCCTCTGGGCGGGAGTGCAGGTACAGGACCCTGCCGGCGTCCACCGCCTCCTGTGAAAAGCTCTGCACTGGGTCCAAGCTGGGCGACCCGGCCGCTGAGGCGCTGGGGGACAGCATCACCAGGTAGCCAGCCTGCGGCGGGGTCTTCACTGAGAACACGATGTCTGCGGGTGCCACTGCCTCCTGGGCTGCCTGGTGGACAGAGGGTCAGGGGGGAGGCTATTGTGGTCCCTAGGTGGCCAGAACAGGCTCAGTCTCCATGCCCTTGTGAGCCCCCCACTCCTGCTTCCTTAACACACAGACACGCACTCAGGTTCACACACACGACACCCAGACATGTAGCTGGTTGGGGCGGGGGGGACTGCACCCCCCCACCCAGTCCCATGCTCTCACAGCCTCGGAGACATGCACTCCCTAAGAGATGTATACAATCACACGCTCCCAGAGTTAGTGACACAGACGTACAGTATCACCACACCCTGACATGTGGACACAGACACACAGGTACATCTTACACGTAACACACCCTGGCAACACACAGGCACACACACATACACTGATGGAGCCCCTGCCCCCGCTATCGCTTCTCTCCACCACCAGAGGGCGCGCCATCCTTTCCACAGACGACAGGCTTCGTGGAGCGTTGAAGACCCAGGTCCCACCCAAGGGCCACTGCGTGCTCCCTTGCCTGATGGTCCAGCTACAAAAGACCACACACCAACCCCCAACTCACATTCCTGGTCCTGTGCCTTTGCCTGGAATACTGCCTGCATTCCAGAATTCTGTTCTCTCTACCCAGACTACTGTCCCCTCGTCCCCTGCTACTGAAACCCCAGGGCCTTCAAAGCCTGTCTCAAATGCTTCCTCCTTCAGGGCAAAGCCTTTCTGATGCCAGACATCTTTAATCACAGTCTGTGCCGGAATCCAGACAGCTGGAGCCACAGAGGGCTCAGAAATCGGCAGTGTGGCAGAGAGGGCAAGGACCAGGCCTGAGGTCACACAGTGGGTCAGTAGGCCTGCTGGAAGGCCTGCGGTTGCCCTGAGAGGTTCCTGGATGGTCAGCAGCTCCATCCAGGTCCTGAGGCCTGGGGTGGGGTCTGGGGAAGAGAGCTGAGGGCACGGGAGCCTGGAGATCAAATAGGTCTCTCTTCAAGGCCTCCAGTCCTCAAAGTCTGTACCCATGAAGATCCCCCCCGCCCCGGGAACTTATTAGAATGTAGGTTCTCGGGCTCCACCTCAGAGATGCCACAGTCTGGGTGGGGCCCAGGAATCTGCGTGGTTAGCGCAGCACGTCCGTGTGTGCACCCAACACGGGGAGGCACACACAGCTCATGGGCAGACACACATGCTCCCCCAGAATCTCTGAGGCATGCCCCTGGGCACATGTACAGGTACATACCCAAAGCGCAGACAGACACCCAGCCCCAGGGACACAGGCGTGTCCCTGAACATCCAAGCACACCAGGCATGAAGGTTTGCCAGAAGGGCCCCCTAAACTGGTCCTTTACCTCCAGATGATCCTTTCTGATCTCAGCCGCCTCCCCCTGGAAGACATAGATCTTTTTGTGCTGGATCAGACGCAGTGGGGCCAGTGGCCCGTCTAGAGCAATGGTCACTTGCAAGGTGGCATCTGTGTGCACCGGCCCTGCCTCCACGGAGAAGGTCAGGGTGTCTCGAGGGCTGAGGCTGCCGTTGTGGCTGTAGAGAAGGGCCCCATCCAGCAGGTCCTGCTGGGAGAAGGCCGTGGCAGGCTGGCCGGCCCGGAGCAGGTGTCCCCAGTGTGGGCCGTCTGTGACATGGTAGCGGACCTCATCCCCACTGCGGATGTCGAGGTTGGTGTCCAGCTGGAGCACGGCAGTGTCGATGGTGCCCTGGCCTCCTTGAGGGACCACGAGGCTAGAGACATTGGCCACGCGGAGGTAGGGCTCTGAGGCCTGCACTTCGAGCAGCGCAGTGGCCTGGTGCCGCCCGTCAGACACCTGCAGCTGGATCCAGCCGCGGTCGGCCCCTGAGTGCACAAACAGGACCCGCTTCTTCCTGAGGTCCTCCTGGGTGAAGCGGTAGATGGGCCGTGTGGGCTCATCCACAGCCACGATGCTGCCGAAGAGAAGGTCCTTGCGGGTCAGCACCAGCTGAGTGTCTGCAAAGCCGGAGTCGGCGTCACTGAAGGCCACGTCATCTGTTGTCAGCAGCCGCCGGCCACCCCGGGCCACGTGGAAGATACGGCTGATGGTCTGCACGGGTGCGTGGTCATTTATGGGCTGGATGGCCACGCGGAAGACGCCCCGCACCTCCTCCCAGGCCATGCCACCGCTGCCGTCACCCTGGCGCATTGCCACGAAGGGAATGTCGTCTTCTGTGGTCTCGGAGTTGTCATGCTGGTAGACCAGCCGGCCCTGCAGCAGGTCCTCATTGGTGAAGGACGTCACCATGGTGGCCTCGTCCTGTGCCCCCCTCCAAACCAGCCTTCCATGGCGGGGCCGCTCCATGACCTCGTAGAGGTAGCTGGCGCTGTTGAGACTCTTGACGAAGAGGTGGTCAGCGGAGAGAATGCCCTCGCCACCCTCCGGCACCGAGAGGAGGATGTTGGTTAGGACGGGAGCGTCTGGGTCACCGCCAATGTGGACAGGGAAGGTGTAGAGTGGGGAGAAGTGCGGTGGAGCTGTGACACGGAAGCGGAAGTTGTCTTCGACTGTCTCTGAGGTGCGTGCCGTGGCCCCATAGGTCACCCGGCCAGCCTGCAGGTCATCCTGGGTGAAGCTCTGCCCTTCTGACAGCCGTGTGCCCTGTAGCCGCAGGTTGCCCTTCCTGGGGGCCTGGACCACCTCATAGTAGAAGGTGGTGGGTCTGGGGCCTGCCTCCTCCTCCAGGGTGGCCTCCAGGTGGGCCGTGGTGAGCACCTCCTGCTGGGTGTTCTGAGTGTGCAGGGGCTCCAGCCGCAGCAGCCACACTGTGGCTCTCTGGATTGTCACTGGGAAGGACAGGTTGCTCAGGGTCTCCTGGCCCACCTGCACCTCCAGGGCCAGGTTCTCCACGATGTCCTCGGTGCGATGCTGCGGGTCAGTGCTCAGGTATCTCACACGGCCGTGCTCCACATCCCGCTGGTGGAAGGCCTGTGTGGCCCTCCACTCGGCCCCCTCGGCCCCACCTGCCCCCTGCTTCTGCAGCTCCCCAAACTGCAGGGCCTCTGTGACTCGGAATAGGATGCTCACATCCTGCCCCACAGCGTTGGTCTCCACTGACAGGTTGGTGGAAGAGATAGGGGCTGCGGAACCCTGGGCCAGGCGCAGCCCTGTGTTGTGGCGTATCTGAACCGTTGGCCGGACTGCCACCACCTTCAGGGTGGCGGGGGGGCTGGCCTGCAGCCCGTCGCTGACCCGGAACGTCAGGTCCTGGGCGGGGCCACTTCGGTGGACATAGACAAGGCTGCCGGCCTCCAGCTCCCGGCAGGAGAACTCCGTTGCCGGCTCCCCAGGCTGGTCTCGGCGCTCCACGGGGAGGCCGGTGGGGGTGCCAAGGAGCTGGAAGGTGAGGCCCTCACAGGCGGAGTCTGGGTCATAAGCCTGGAAAACTTCGGGCCCCAGTGGCTTCTGTGTGTGCTCCAGGATCACCATGAGGCTGCCGTGTGGGAAGATGATACGGGGTGGGTCATTGACAGGATTTATCTGGATGGGCAGGATGTAGGTTTGGCCCCTCCGAAGGCAGGTGGGCACGGGCACCCTGGCGGTCACGGACACCTCCAACATCAGCTGATCGGAGGTGTCCTCGGAGCCATCGTGGACGTAGCGGACCTTGCGGTTCACCACGTCCAGGAGGGTGAACATTTTCCGTGCCTGGGCCCCGGGGATGTCCAGCTCGAGCTCGCCGTGGCGTGCCCCGCGGCTCACACTGAACAGCACCTGGGATTTGCGCAGCTCGGCCTCGCTCAGGTCCAGCGTGGGCTGCACATGCCGCCACTCGAGCCAGGCCGCACCCCCCTCGGCCACCACCAGTGGGCTGATGGTCAGCAGCTGGGTGAAATTGGCAAAGACAGGCGGCAGCCCCGGTTCAGGCACGCAGGGCTCAGGCAGCTCCACGGCGGGCCAAGCCTCGGGTGCCAGTGTGGAGAAAGCTTCGTACGGGCCATAGGCGTCCTCCTCGTACTCGTCTTCCTCCAGCCTGCAGCCGGCTGTCATGCTGCGCGTCAGCAAGGCATCCCGGAGCCCCTGCCTCTGGCCATTGATGCTGAGGTCCTCCACGCAGCCCAGCAGGGAGGCGTTGACGGTGCCCGGGGCCAGGCCCAGGCGGTGTTCCTGGAGATGGCGAGAGGCCTCAGCGTCCAGCCCCCCCAGGAGGAGATTGCCGCGTGGGTCCAGATAGCTGAGGACCCCGCGGTTGGAAGTCCGTGTGGGGTACTGGTCCACAGAAATCTCCAGCTGGTGAGCGTCCACATGGACGCTGACCTCATGGGGTTGCCCGTCGGCCACGGGCACGCTGTTGTGAAGCAGCACCGTGCCCTGGCCCTTCTCCACCACAGCCCGCAGGTGGCCCTCAAAGATGTCCACGTAGAGGAAGTCCCCATGCTGACCCCCCGCCTGGAAGGCCAGGGGCGCCTGCTGGCTCTGAGTGGTGAGGATAAACTCCAGGGTGCCTTCCTCCCGAGTGCTCCAGGCCGGGAAGGCAGCCAGGGAGTGGGGTCCAGAGAAGCCGAGGGCCACGCTGTCATCTGCAGAAAACTCTTCAGCGCAGCCCTCATGCACGCCCGGGGTCAGTGGTCGGAGCAGGTTGCGGCCATTGAGGGTGGCAGCGTGGAGGCAACCCCTCAGGGGCTGGCTAGCCCCCCTCAGGTAGGACAGGCTAAGGCTCCCAGGGCCTCCCAGGAAGATCCCATAGGGGACCTCCAGGGGAGCTCCCAGGATGGGGCCTGAGGCGTTCAGGAACCCATCGACGGACAGCAAGGCCTCGCTGTCTGAAACGGTCAGCTGCACAGTGTGGACGGCAGAGTCACTCAGCAGGGTCCCAGCTGGCGTCTGCAGCCTTAGCTCCTCCTGGCCCAGGGCGAGTGTGACCTGGGGAAAGATGGAGGAATGGGAGTGGGGGCCACATCCTGAGGGCATCTGCTTCTACTGTAAGAACACAACGGGCCTGCCACAGGGGAGTCCCCAAACTGGAGGTGCCGGGACAGGGGATTCTCAGGCCACCTGTCTCCTTCCTGCCACCCCCCTTACTCATCCTCCAGACTCTCACCGAAGCGATCTCTGATGGGCTCTGGGGTCCCTGCTGGGAACCAGAGAACTGCCATATAGCAAGATGCTTTTCTAGAGATTCGGTCTGCATTTTTCACTCTCCCGAACCTTCCTAGGAGGGTGAGCCGCCAGAAAATCACTTTAGTATCCAGAAGATTCGCCCCTGGAATAACGGGCACCTTAGAATCCCCAGAACACCCTGGGACCACTGGGGCAGCCAGGCTCACTGCTCAGGGATGGGGAGCCCAATTCCAGGTGCTCTCTGTGTTGAAGTATGTACATAAAGCAAAGCTCCTGGATCCGGGGTGAGGGATCCTTGGGGAGAGGAGAACACAGAAGGAGGAGAGCACCGAAACTGGATCTGGTGTGGTGTTCTCATGACCGGATGGTAGAGTGGGTGGTGGGAGAGTGTGGAAACTGGAAGAGCTGAGCACTAAGAACTGTGGCCTTGGGAGTCCGAGTACGGAGCCCCTCCACAGGGCTGAGGCACCCTGTACTTGGCAGAGAGGGAAAGCACCAGCCTCGGTGCTGTACCCAGCCTTCGCTCAACAGTGACACCTTGTGGCAGTGGGAAGCAATGGCAGCAGCAGATGAACTGAAGACCAGTCCTAGTCCTCTCCCCGCTGGAGTGTGGAAGCAGAGGGCTTTCCCAAATTTGGACTAAGATCTCAAGTTCTCAAACTCTTCATGGTCAAGGGGGAGCCTCGAGAGAGAGAGCCAGAAGACTCCTTGCTAATAAAGCTGGTGGTGACTGGACGAAATGGGAAAAGGGAGAAGCTTTGCAGTATAGGGTGTGTCCATCGTGGACAGACAACTCAACAGCTGGGTGACTGGTGCTAGGCAGGGGACTTCCTAGAGTTTCCAGTCCCAGGAGAAGGCACCCAGCCCAGGGGAGTGCCAGGGGACATGCTGAGATGGGGACGGGGCAGGACTACAGGAGGCCGGGGCAGGGCAGGGCCAGGCCAAGGGCTTGTGGTGAGCCAGGGTCTGGCGGCGAGAGGCCAGAGACCGCCAGCTGGCCCGGACTGCAGGCGCGCAGAGAGGGAAATGGCCAGCCAGGGGTTGCGGTGGGAAGAGTGGGTGAAGGGCTGCAGGCACAGCCAGTTCACGAGGGAGTCACACTTATTCCAATGCTGTTGTTCACCTCGCACTGGGGACCTAGAGACCCTGGGGCTAAGGTGAATCATACAAGGCCACCCAGCTGGCTGGGGTCCATTTGGGGCTAGAGCAGGAGGCCAGCAGGGAGACGGCACTGACCTCTAGGTATCCGGAGTGGAGCTGCAGGAGGAGGTGGTCAGCCTGGCCTGCTGCCAGGAGAAGCAGGGCTTCAGGCTGAAAAGTGGAGAATTGTAGCCAGAGGTCTACATCAGTCAGAGCTGTGGCCGTGGGCACCTCCAGGTGGTTCTCGCCGAAGAAGGAGGCTGCGTGAGAGAGAGAGTGAGAGAGAGAGCTGGGGTCAAAGTGCAGACTCTTGCCTGGAAGGGGTGGGGGCTGCAAAGGATGAGTAGGTTGTGGAGAGGGCGTCCAGGCTGGTGCGGCTTTGTGGTTTTGTGTGGCCCATCACCTGCTTGGTCCTGGGGCCGGAAGACACAGCCTGTCCTTGTGTCCAGCCCAGACCTTGGCTCCAAAGGAGCCTAGGCCCATTCCAAGCAACTCAGGTTTCCTCCTCAGGGGTTCCTGGGGCCGGGGACCTCTGCCAGCTCTGACTCTCTTCCCTTGGGCCTTAGAGGATTCTCCTTCCTGGGTCTAGTCCTCGAGCCTAAAGGAAAACCATCCTTGACCGGGTCACCGGGCCTGATGGTTGTAGACTCTGGAAATGGACTTCCAGAGGAACCATCCCTACCCCACACTGGTCCCTGCTCAAATTCCTTCTCCTAAATGCCCTGTGCTTTGGTTCTTGGGCAACACTTTCCATGCCATGTCCTCCCACTGTGGTGCTCAGACAGGCTGCCCACCCATCCCCGCTTCTTTCTTGGGCCACACGCTCAGATGTCTTCAGGCATGGGGGTAGTAGCTTGTCGGCCTGAGTCCACCAAGGAGCAAAGACTCTGAGGCCAGATGGAGATCATGTGCAGTGCTGGACCCCAAATGCGCCAAAACTTCCTGCATGGCTCTATATTGCTTCCTGTTGCAGACCTGATGATAGTCCCTGGTGAGCAGTCAGATCCGGCCCTATTGTTTCCACCTCAGCTAGTGAGCCACTGATGACTACAGCTGACCTCTCTGAGCCTGGGTCTATGGCTAAAGATAGGGCCTTGGGGGGCTGAAGGTTTGCTGAGCAGGACAGAGCGCCCAGGTCCACATGGCCTGAGCAGGTTGTATCTGTAGTTTCCCAAGGCTGGTGGGTGCTGTGGGGGGCCCCTTTGGTTCCTCACTGGGATACTTCAACTTTTAAAGCCACCACCGCCTCCAGATAGTTCCCCCAAATTAGCCTCCCTTGACCTCCAACCAGCTGCAACAATTTCTGGTTTTTTCTTTTTGCAGAGATTAGGGCCAAATATAACTTTTTTTTTTTTTTAAGATTTTATTTTATTTATTTGTCATAGAGAGAGAAGCGAGAGCAAGCATAGGCAGACAGAGTGGCAGGCAGAGGCAGAGGGAGAAGCAGGCTCCCCGCCAAGCAAGGAGCCCGATGTGGGACTCGATCCCAGGACGCCGGGATCATGACCTGAGCTGAAGGCAGCCGCTCAACCAACTGAGCCACCCAGGCGTCCCAGGGCCAAATATAACTTTGACTCTGCCCCCCAGAGGTCCAGCGCTAGGGCAGGTGGTGGGGAGACAGAACGGTTTAAAAAAGCTATTCACCTCTGTGGGGCTTCCCTTAAGCCCCGTGTGACTGAGTAAAGGGATAATCTGGCACCAGCCACAATATGTGTTGGTTCCTGACCTGACGAGGTGGCTTCAGCCACTGGAGGGGTCCGGCAGGATGTCCAAGAAAGATAATGCTCTTCCTCTTGGGCTGAGCTGAAATCTCTCCGGTTATCCCCTCTTGCCAGTGTTTGCCGGCAATGCCAGAACCTTGTCTGAGGGGCTAGAGGAATCAAGTGCGAGCTACAAGACCCTCTGGTGGGGTATGGCCCAGCAGAGCCAGCTGACCTTGGTGAGGGTGAGGGGCAGCCCCTCGCAGTGAGAACTCATGGGCGTGGGCTCCTCCTGTGCAAGGACATTGATTCTTCTCTTTTTTTAAAAGAAGATTTTATTTATCTATTTATTAGAGAGAGAGAACGAGCAGGGAGGAGAGGGAGAGGGAGAAGCAGACTCCCCACTGAGCAGGGAGCCCCATGGGGGGATGGAGCCCCATGGGGGGATCGACCCCAGGATCCTGAGATCACAACCTGAGCTTAGGGCAGATGCCCAAGGAAGGAGCCCCCTAGGGGCCCCAAGGGCATTGATTCTTGAGAAAAAAAGGCAGCACACAGAACTGAGGGCAGCTCCCACCCCCACACAGAATGTGAGGGCCCGTGGCTGCCCCCCTGGCTGCAGCTATCACTATGGGCAGCTGGCAAGAGCTGATTGTTAAATTTGCAGGAATTTTGCCAGCCAGGTGATGTTGTGGGCAGTATTTATACCACAGAAGAGGCAAAGGCTATAGATCAGCATTCCCTCTCCCCCAGAAAGCCTGTTGCTCAACATTTGCCTGTTTAGCATGCATGGGAAGGGGGCCCTCCCCCTCTGGTGGTGGGGGGTAGTGAGCTCACACACCCATTCACACTCCCTTTCATCAAAAGTGGGTGTGGGTAAGGTGGGTTCAGGGTGTGAAGCCCCCCGGGAAGGGATGGGGATGGCAGGCTCTGCCCACTGAACCACCTGCCTCCAGCCGCATCTCAGAAGAGGAGAGGGGCAGCCTGCGTAGCCTGGTTCTTCAGGCTGGAGTGGGAGGGTGGCAGGAAGTAGAGGTACTTTCCAGAGAGCTGGGGTCTGAATGAGCCTATTGAGGGGCTGGGCCCGGCTGTTTCCTGTGGGGCTGGGCAGGGAAGCGCTCACACAAGCTGCCTTGTGCGGCTGGGAGCTCCTGGCCCGGGCAGCCCCCTCATCCCAGTGGAGGCCTCGGAGGCCTTGCTGGCCAGGGTTTTGGAAACTCTGACAGCGCCATTCCCCCCACCTCCTGGTCTCCTTCTGTGGTCCCTTACCGTCTCTGATGGGCCGCAGTTGCAAGGACCCAGTCTCCCAGTCCTGGGAGACAGTGGGAGAGGCTGCCAATGGGGAGGCAGTGCAGCATAAAGGAGTGAGTTAGGAGTCAGTTCCAGAAGGCTTCCTGGAGGAGGTGAGGGTGGTGGAGAGGAGGGAGGGAGGGGCCTGGGCAGTTTCAAAGGGCAGCAAGGCCCGGTAAGAGGGTGGCAGCAGGGACCCACAGACAGGGACATTGAAGACAGAGGAGGAGAGGGAAAAGAAGCAGGAGCCAAGCTAGCCTCAGTGGCCTGACTGGGGTCCTAGGGCAGTGGGGGGAGGAGAGAAGGCAACATCACTGCTTGGAGACTTGCCCTTGACTCTTCTGGGTCAAGAACACCCATGATTCATCCAAACACCAGTTCAGGCCTGTAGCAGATCTGCGGGCTGCCCTTTGGGCCAGAAGGGGCCCAGTCTGGCCTCCGGTCACCATTTTGTAAAATGGGTGCTCCTTCCCTGTCCCTCCTCCCTCTGTCTCTGGGGATTAGTCCCGAAGGTCCCTTTCTGGTCTGGGAGTCTGCTCTCAGATAGGGGCATGCAGAGGGTTAATGGGTAATGGTGTGGGCTGTCTGGCTGGTGCCAAGTTCAGTGTCGGGGGGCAGGGGCCTTGAAGGGTCTGGGTGGAATGGGAGGGACCACAAGAATGCCATGTGTCTGGGTTTCTCTACCTGAAAGACGGTTCATGGGTGGGTGTGCAGGACTATGTAGAAGCCTATTTGCGTGTGTGTTCAAGCGTGTGGGTGGCTGCTCGGGGGTGTGTTTTGGGTTTGCATAAGGCTGTGTGTTTGTACATGTGTGCGCGTGTGGGCTGGGAGCCGCCGGGACAGAACTGCGATTGTGCCCAGGCCTGTCCTGCCCCTCGGTGCCGCCCGCCGTGACTTGGCCGGGCCTGGCTCCCTGAAAGGGGCTGTGTGTTCCCGGAGGGCACCCACCCCTCCTGCCCGGCGCCCGTCCGTCCCAGAGGTTTGCTGAAGGTGGAGCCTCCCACAGCTTCCCGCCCTTCCTGACCACGGACAGGGCGTCCTGTTTGGGCCAAGGCAGAGCGGCTCCGTTCCTCTTCCTGAGTTGAGGGTTGGGGGCCCAGAAAGAGCCTATGTCCTTCCCCTCCACTTAGGCCAGTGTCCCCTGCAAACCACTAGGTTGTGCCAGCATCTCCTGTCTCCCGGGGCACTCTTAGTGTGTGTGTGAATGGGGACCAGAAGCCTGTCCTGGGGGACCCCAAGCGTGAGACTTACTTCCCCCATGATGCTCTACTCTTACCTCTCAGTGGCTTGGGACAAGGGGTCTCCCTGTGGGGAGTACCTCCACACATCAGGCTCCCACTGTGCTCTCCCGGGCTGACCAGGGGCAGGGTCTCTAGTGTGGGTCCCTTTGCAAGTCACTGGGGGTCGGGGTGGCTGCAGACCCTGATCCTTCTGAGTCCTCACAATGCCTGGTGTTAGCCACACCGTCTCTCTCCAAGTGTCTGTCCCTTATCTCCTTTGTCTCTGTCTTGGCCACTTGGCCACCTCGGAGCCTTATCTCTGCCTCTCCCTGTCTTTCTTTACCTTTGGCTCCACTCTTGCACCTGCCCCGTCCTGGCTGTCATTGGGAGCACCACTCTTACCCCAGGACGGTCTAGAGAGCTAGGTGTGGGGCCCCTGGCCTCCGCAGCCCTGGCCCCCCGATCCTTGGGTGATGGGTTCCACAATATCAAAGTTCTCTGCAGCTTTAGCATTCAGTAGGGTTTCTAGACAGACAGGCTGAGGCCCCAGAGGAGAAGCAGTTTGACAGAGAAGCAGAAAGTCTGCAGTTCTTGGCCCAGCCTCCTGAATGAGCCCCCTCCCACACAGGCACCCCCAGCCCACCCTGCTCCCCGGCAGTCCTTTCCCGTGGGCCCTGCTCCCGCCACATTCCTGGTTGCCCTGGGGCAGCCAGGCGGCCCCCCAGTCAGCGTGCGTCACGAGCAGCAGCATTCCTGGGTGTCTGCTGCCGCCTGACTTTATAAGGGAGGGAGTTTGGGAGTCAGAGCTGCTGGGCAGGATGGCCAGGGGGCACGCCCAGGGCCCAGGGGCAAAGAGGGGCGGGGGGAGACCTGGACACATGTATGCTGGGGAGGTGTACCCAGTGGTACTGAGATGGAGTGGGAGGGGGGAGAAGGGGGAATCCATAGTCGTTCGTTCATTCATTCATTCATTCATTCACAAGTATGGTAATGCAGCCATGGAAAAGAAGAACCACCTCGGGGAGACAGAAAGCCTGAGAAAGTTGTTAAAACCTGGAATGAGAAATGAAGACCCCCCCCCCTGCAAAAACTGGACTCAGGGGCAGACAGAAGCCTGATGGAGGAGATGAAGGAGGAGAACCCAAGGGAGACCCAGGAGGCTGGATGTTGGCGGCAAGCCTGCTGCTGTGGGCAGGAGTGAGGAGGGCGAGGAGGGGGCATGGCCAGCCAGCCAGGGAGGGGAAGGACTCCTGCTTTCAGGGGAAGCCAGCCCTCTCCACTGTAGCTTCTTGGGGTTGGGCACCCAGGGTGCGGATCCTGTTCCAAATCCACATCCTAGGCAGGCAGGGGTGAGGCTGGGAGAGCCCGTCTCCTGGGAAGTCTGAAGGGGGCCCTGGGGGAGGGCTCTAGGACGGCCAAGGCCAGGATGAAGGGCTCTCTGACTCTCTTGTGGGTGCCTAAGTGTGTGGCCCTGTGTAAAGGCAGGTGTCCTGCCCCCTCCCCAAGGTCACCCAGGCCCTCCAGCGCCCAGGCCAGATCCCCTCCCCTCGTGCCTCCAAGGGATGTGCTTTTTCTTTACCAGCTTTCAGGCTGCCAGCCTCGCCTGCCTGTCGTCTCAGCACTAGGGAGACACCCTGCTGGAGTCAAGGTGGGCCCCCATCTCTTTTCACTCCAGGATCTCTTGAGCCCTAAGATTCACTCTCAGGACACTCGGGAGTTCAGTTGCCTTTCTGGATCTTGTGAGACCAAGGAAGCCAGGCTGGTATAAGTTTCCTTAGCTATTGGCTGAATCCTGACCCTGGCCACTGGCCTCGGCTACGGGTCCTCTAACCCAGAGCTTGGAGGCCACCCAAGCCGAGGGGCACATATTGGGCGACATTTCCAATTTCGGGACCTCCTCTAAAAGGGGATTACCTTCAAGGACTGGTTCCCTGGGCCATGTGACCCAATCTTGAGACCCAGTGCGGTACAGAGGAAGCAGGAGGGAAAATGAGAGGTTTGCTCCAGAAGTGGCTCAGAGTCCACCCAGGCTGCAGGGCAGGGGCGGGGAGGAAGCTGGGCCTCAACGGAGTCTTTGTGCAAGGCGGGCTGCTCCCCAGGCCCGAGGCGCAGAGGGGTGGGGCTGCTGCGTGTGGAGCAATACTGAGAGGCTTTTCCTTGCCTTATAATTTTCCTTCTTGTGCAGGGAGATGGGTGGATTTCCAGGCCCTTCTCCACATCCCCTCTCCCTGGCTTTCCTGGCCCCAGGCAGGTAGGGAAAGCTCAGTGGGCCCAGGCTGAGAGGCAGGGGATCTGGCAGGGAAGAGAGCGAGAGACCCTTCTCACCCAGCCGCTGGGCTGCTGAGCAGCCCCTGCCCCCCACCAGGGTCTCTGGGACATAGCTCCCCTGTTACAGGTGAGGTAATGAGGCTCAAAGAGGATGCTTCTGGCATCGAGGCCGGGAGAGGAGCAGAGCAGGGCTGGATCGGAGCCCCTGGGCTGCGGCTCTGAGCCAGCTGGTGTGGTATCAGGGAGGACCGTGTGCGCACAGAAGCCGTGGGGGGGTTGTTGTTGCGTGTGCGAGTGGAAGTGGGCATGTGCTGGGCTCCAACAGGAGGAGGGTGTGAGAGCTGGCCAGCTGCCCAGGAGACACACTTTTTCCCTTCCTGTCCTCAGGGGCTCCCTGGGGGGGAGGGGGGAGCGGAGAGAGGAAGGGAGGAGAAAGCATCTGCTTTCTGGGGTTGGTTTGGCAGCTGGCCTCTCCTGGTGTGGCTGGACAGGCCTGGTTCTGGGGTTGGCGGGATCAGGGAGGGACCTTCTTCAGGCCTGGCTAAGAATGGCCAGTGATAAATGCTAGTCGTGCCCACTGGGGACTTGGAGACCAGGGAAGAGGGTGGTGGGGCAAGGGGCCTGGGTGAGGAGCTTCCCCTGGGGACGCTGTGGGGCCACCCCCTCTCTGGGGCTGAAGCCAGAGGCAGGATGCAGGCGGAAGCCTGTTGCTCGTCCCCGAGCTCCCCTTCAGTTCTGGGATGAGAAACCGCTAAAGGCAGGGCCCTTGGGGAGGTGTCCTGGGGCTTCCCCCAGCCTGGCAGCCTGGGCTTGGAGACAGTGAGTGTGTCAGCTGGGGTGGGGGATTGGCGGAAGCAATGACTGTTGATCTGGACACAGGCCTGGACAGTTTGGCCCAGCCTGCGCTCGGGAGTCTGTGCGCCTTGGAGAAGCCACGCTAACCCTGCCTTAGTTCCTCCAACTGAAATACAGTGGAGAGAGGTGGGATAATCTCACAGATGGCAGTCGCCTATCCAGGAGACTGGGGGAAGCAGGGGCTTGGGACAGTGTCCCTCCCCTCCCCCAGCCACATGCCGCTGTGGACAGGACAGAGGGCCCATACCCCCTGTGCAGGACTCCTGCCATCCAGGAGACCCGTACATGTGGGCCGACAGCAGAAACATCAGCACGTAAGGGAATACAGGGATCAAATGGAGGTGGCCCTTGGCCCCTGGGAGGGATTTTCTATGGGCTGGCCCTAGACAGGCTGAGTAGCAAGCTTCCAGCATGGTTGGGATGCCTGCAGGAGTGCGTGGCCTGGCAGAGTAGACTGAGAAACCCCAGAGTCCTTGCTAGGGGGCTCTGTGCTACCCAGATCCCCCAGAGATCCCTACCCTGAGACCTCTCCCCATGGACGGGCCCAACTCCTCTGGGAATAGGTTCCTGCCTACCACTCCCCACAGGCCAGGCGTGTGTCCCACCACTGTGCTCTCTCCAGGCCAACCTCTTCTCTCGCCTGGCCTCAGGCACAGGCTCTTCCTCATGGCACCCACATTTCTGTCTCCACACCAAGGCTCCGGGGCTCTGGGCCTGCCTGCCAATGTCTCCCGAGACATCTGGCCCCAGAAACACCCAGACGGACCTCCAAACCCTAGCCCACCCATCTCAAGCCAGACTTGGTGTCATCTCTCCCCAAACCTGCTTGCCTTTCAGAGAAGGCCTCACCGCCTACCTATGGCCGGGTAGAAATCTGAAAGTCATTTTGGACATTCTCCCTCTTTCCTCCCCATGTTCCAGCCATCCTGTCCCTAAATTCTCTTTCCAGTTCATCTCCCCCTCCTGCTCCTCTGTGCCATCCCACAGGGCAGATGGTCACCAGCCCCTGCTAAAGTTAATGAATTTCCTGCCTTGTTTTGCTAATAGCAACCATTCTTAACCCAAACTGGAAGTCGCCTTGCCCTTGTCTGAGAGCCTTTGATGGCTCCCCATTGCCCCACAATCCAGCCCCAACCCTGGTGTGGCACTGAAGGTGCTAGGTCACCCTGTCGCAGCCCTGCCAGGCTTTCTTGTTCACCTCCCGGGAACACCCCATGCACGTGTCAGCCTCATTATTAGACCTTGCGCTGTTTTCCGTCCGCACCTGACAGGTCCCCGCTCCCAGACTTTGCTCAGGCCAGCTCTACTTTCCTTTCTGCGGGCAGAATTCCCTCCTGCTCCTTCAGGAAGGAAGCCTTCTCCCGGCCTTCCCCACAGCCCACAGTTCCTTCTCTGCATTCGGGGTGCAAAGACCCCGAGCTGTGGCTTGGGGAGTTGAGCTCCTGTTACCTCTCTCGGTCAACAGGGGTGTCTCAGGAATAAGTCTGGCGCCACTTGGGGAAGGGAGATGGAAAGCAGGGAGGTCGAGAGGGGTGGCTGTTCTCCAGCTGAGCCAGCCGGCAGGAGCTGATCTGGAAGCTTGCCCTCAGCAGGTGGGGGGAGGGGAGGGGGACCATGACTGGGATGCGGTGGGGGACTGCTCCAGCCAGGGAGTGCTTTTCTGGGCCCGTGGTGACAGAGTCTGGTACTTGTTTTTAAAGAAAATAGAACCAGAGCCCCTATTTATAGCTGGAGGCCATGGCCACAGACAGGAGATGGCTGGGGCTGAGGCTGTGCAGGCTCCTGCTCAGGCAGGGCTGGGGGTGGGGTCATTCCCAGGCCCCCTGCCCACCCCGCCTCAGCCTCCAAGGAAGTGCCTGTGGGATCTTGACATCCCCTACCAAAGGATGACAGGATGACAGGATGTAGCCTGTGCTTCGGGGGCCAGGGAAGGAGGGGACTTGGGTGAGGGGATGGAAAATTTCCCTCAGGATGGGTCCCTGGGGCCCAGAGCCCCTTATGGGAATGGGTGGAGGTGAGGCTGTGCTGTGTGTGCTGAGAAGGCCCAGGAAGGCCCGGGAAGGCCCTGTGTGTGTGTGGAGCCGGATGTAGAGGCTGCACTGCGGGTTGCCATGGGGACTGGGTGAAGGAAAGGGGACAGAGCAGGGTCAGAGACATGGGGTGGCCAGACAGAGAGACAGCCACGGGGAAGAGACGGAGGGTTGAGGGAAGAGAGACCAGAGCTTGGTTGGCCCTGTGAGGGCTGGGGCTAGAGGAAGCCCAGAGAGTTCTGAGGGGGAGACCTCTGTGCCACAGAAAGTCTCCATGGCATTCTGGGCAGAGGTGCCAGAGTCTGAGCTGGAGCCGGTGAGGAGGGGCAGGAATTAGGTATCTCTGTGGCCTGGCCCACTCCCATCCCTGCTGGGCCCAGGGCCTTGGAGACCCTCCATCCCAGGGTGGGAGGCCCAGACCTGTTCTGAGGCAAAGAAGTGCTGTGGGGGCTGGGCTCACCTAGATGGGCTTTGTCACCAAGATCCCTGAAAAGCTGTCCTGGGTGCATGAGGTGAGGTGGTAGCAGGGATGTTGGAGACAGGTCTGGGCTCTGGGGTGGGTGTCCCTGGCCTGGAGGAGTTGCAGGCGGAGGCTGTGGTCTGGGCTCACACCTGCTGCCAGCCTCGATCCGGACCCCTCCCTGGGTTGTGCCGTTGGACGCTGTGGCCTGGCTGTAGCCTGGGGCTCGTGTCACGGAGCCCTCGCCACAGCCGGTGACTCAGACAGTTAAAAAAAGGAGCAGCTTGGAGCGGTGACTCAATTGGCTCTGGAGGGCCTGGGTGGGTCCGGCTGGTACAAGATGGGGTGGTCCGGGTTTATTTTTGGCTGGGTGGGGCTAGAGCAAGGGGGTGGAAAATGGGAACCGGGGGCGGAGCAGGGCCGCTACTCCCATCCTGGGAGAGCCCTGGGGCTTCATGCCCACTAGGGAAAGTGGATCCTAGGTGCCAGGGAGCTCGGGCAGGCTGGGCTGTCCCTTCGCCCCCTTGCAGGCCCAGCCCAGTTCACTGTTTGGCCTCACACAGGCAGCTGGCTCTCTGTGCACAGAGGCAGAGCCCAGTGTCCTGTTGTCAGGGGGCTTTTACAGCTGACCTTGGGGACCAACTATCCTACCCAGATGCCCAGAGAGGTAGAGTCTGCCTGAGGCCACACAGCGGGGCCAGGTATCCCAAGGGCTGTGGTAGCAAGGGTGACTCCGGGTCCCCACCTCTCCTGCCTCAGGGCTGTCAACATTTGGAGGGATGGGCTCTCATCTGGGTATCTGGTCCTGGAAGAGTTCTGGAAGAATTCACCGGGGCCTCAGCTGGGCACCAGATGCTGAGATAGGGCGCCTTAGCCGGGGGCAGGCACCTGGATGCTATTAGCGCCCATCCGGGGAGCGGGCCGAGCTCTGCCCAGTACTCTGCTGAGAAGAGTTAATTCTAGAGGGTGAAGGCAGAAGATGGGGGCCCAGACCCCACCCAGCCTCTCAGCTAGAGTGCCCCTCCAGCGGGCATGGCCCGGTTGCTCGACCCGCTCCACAGCCTGTTTCCAGGACTCATGTGGCCTCTCCCGCACCAGCTCTGATCTCACACACACGGACTCGGGCATCAGCAACATCCCCAATGGGTCCGAGCTGCTCAGAGCGGAGAGGGTGCTTGGCTCCCTCCATCTGCATTCTGCTCCGTGTGACACAGGTCCTCCTGCTTAAGGAGTCACCACTCCTTAACAGACCCCATGGGAACGCTGGCGGTCATCTCCCACCACCCCTCCAGAGGGCCCCAGGTGTGGGCAGTGGGCAGGGCAAAGATGGGTGTCCAGGCGCCCTATCCTACCAAAGTTACCGCTGCCTGCTCATTCTCTTTGTCCGCACCTGACAGGCTCTGAGTTTCATTTGGTGGTTCTTTGAACACGGACTGGTTATGTTGTACCCAGGACCAAGGGTCTGTGTCCAAGGGGCCATTAGGCTTTGGGGTGAGGCTGGGGAGGGCTGTCCCACTTCTCATCGTGGGAGAGGTGTGTGGGACTCAGCGGGGTGAGGCGGTCCGATGCAGGACCCCTCCCCTCTACTGAAGGGTCCTGGGCTGGCAGGCAGCCACTGGCTGCTCACTCCCTTGGGGACCCACCTTCCCCTTCCCCTGTCTCTGAGTCCCACACAGACTGGCTCACAGGACCGCCTCATCCATTCCCCCACCTTGGCACCTTTCTCGAAGATTCCCCATATTGATGGGCCTGCCCCAGTCCAGAAGACAATGGGAACAACAGAAAGGCAGCAATCCCCTAGCTGAGCCTTTACTCTGGCAAAGGGCTTTGATCCTCAATGCGCACTAGAGGTCAGAATCATTTAGACCCATTTTAGAGAGAAGACTGAGGCTCAGAAAGGTCACTCATCGAGGGGTAGGGCTGGAATGAAATCCTGGGCTCCCTAATGCCCTGTTCCTTACCACTGTGTGCCTGACCTCCCAGCCCTCCCACTTCCCCCAGCCCTGCAGAAGTTCCCGGAGCTGAGGACTCAGAGGAGGGAGAGGTGGGGCCCGAGTCTGAGGAGCGGGAGGGGGCTTGCTCTTAGCTGCTCCAAGGCACCCAAAAAGGGTGATTTGTTTCTTCCCTGACCATGGTGGGAAGTGTGTGTGTGTGTGTGTTTCTGGGCCTGTAGCCTGCCTGGCCAGCCTCCAGCTGCAGGAGACGGGGACCGGCCCCAGCTGCTGTGCGCAGGGAAGAGGCAGGGAGGGGCTGGAGTCGTGGGAATGAGCATCCTGGGCCCACTGGTATTTATAGCTGGCCCGTCCTGAAATGCGGGTGGGGGAGGGCTGCTCTTAGGTGGGAAAGGAAGTTGGTCTCCTCTCTCCAGCCTCCTCCTTCTCCCCAGAGAGGAGGCTGGCCTGGCCAGAGGTCCTGCTTCGGCCATGGAGCTGGGGGCTGTGAATCCTGGGTTGGGGGCTTTTCCCGGGACCACTGGCTGAAGTGTGGGGCACTCTTGGCTGTGTGTGCACGTGTGCACACACTTGTGTACGCGTACTTCCTGGGCATCGTACTGGTGCGGGGTCCTGGAGCAGGGGGCAGAAAGGCTGCTGGCCCCACAGACAAGGAGGGCAGGGCCCCAGAAAGGGGGAAGACCAGGCTGTGGACCTTAGCAGTCAAGGGTTGGGAAAGACCCACAGGGTGGAGGAATAGGAGCTGGGCCTTGGAGGATGAGAAAAGACCAGTGGCAGGGAACAGCTTGAAGAGAGGTGGAAGGGCACCAGGGATATGGTTATCATACGGTGGCCGAGCTCATGGGTCACCCTTTGGGACCCAGGATCACCTTTAGTGTAGAGGCTGATAGATCAGAGTGGGGGAGAGAGCCCAGCAGAGTCATGGTGTCTTCTGGATGCTTAGGAATGTCCCGTTTCATTCTAGAAGTGGCAGGAGTGGGATGCTGGGGCAGCAGGGCCAGGTCCCCAGGCTTGCCTGGGAGGAAGCTGGGATTATGTGCTGCTCCCCGCCCTCAGGCCCCCGGACTTTGCTCCCCCTGGGAAAGGACTGACGCCTTTCAGGGGCCCTTCGTATCAGTCTAGATTTGCATTCTTTGAAAACCAAGACGTTCTTCCTTGTATCTGACCTGAGTCTTCCCTGCTCTCAGCATGTTTCAACTCAAAGCAACTGCTTGGCTTTCCCGTCTTCTTTTCTTTTTTTTCAAGCCACAGAACACGTTATGAAAACTACATCATACACAAAACCCAGATCTATGTAAACCTGCTCCTGAAGCTGCTCTGTGTGGCTGGGGGCGGGGCTGGCCTCCCCCCACCACTCTGCCACGCTCAGTCCCCTCTGGATGAAAAGCCCTGGGGCATCCCAGGCATAGTGGGCAAAACAGTCACTGCGCCCCTCTGTGGGTTCAGTCCTATATGGAGCAAGCCAGTGGAGACCTCCGAGGAAAGCAGAAGGGAGGTCTGCCTGCAGGGAATGGCTCGTCCCGTGGGCAAGGCCAACACCTAAGCCAGATACACGGACAGAGAGCCAGGAGGCTTCGCCTGCACCCTGCTAAGGACTTGGTGTAGGACACTGAGAGTAGCTGCCCCTCCCTGGGCCCATTTTCCTATGAACCGTGGGAAGCCTCTGCAGTAAGGTCTGGGAGGGGAGGCAACTCCACTACCCACCGCAACAGTGAAGCCACAGGAGACACAAACTGACGTGGGAAGGCGCAAGCAGTGGCCGGAGGCCTGGCTTGGGCACCAGGGGGCTGGCAGAGCCGGCTGTTCTGAGGGCCAGGTGTGGCTGGGTGTGGGCAGGAGCTGAGCGGGAGGAAGGGATGGTCAACAGGACGGGCACTGTTCAGAGCTCTGTCCCCAGGCCACCTCCATGGCAGCCCTGAGTACCACTGCCCTCTGTCTGGGACGAATGTGGCTTCATTTGCTACCCCAGCCGTTGAAGGGTGGGGGACTTTCTTGAAGAGGATTTGCTTTTTCCTTGACAAAGGAGGGAAGGGCTGGAGAGGTGAGGTGTGGGGCACAGGAGCAGAGTTCTGGGGTCCTTGGGGAACTGTCTCACCCCTGAAGACCTGTCCCTCTCCCCTGCTGCGGAGGCCTGGGCCCACTGGTGAGTGACTGCCACCTGGCCCCATGTGGGCTGCTGTTGAGGGGAGTGACAACACTGCAGCCTGTGTGTCCCGAGGCCAGTCCCTGCATTTCTCTGAGCCTCAGCTGGGGTGCCTGGGTGGCTGAATGGGTTAAAACCTCTGCCTTCAGCTCAGGTCATGATCCCAGGGTCCTGGGATTGAGCCCTGGCATCGGGCTCTCTGCTCAGCAGGGAGCCTGCTTCCCCCTCTCTCTGCCTGCCTCTCTGCCTACTTGTGATCTCTGTTTGTCAAATAAATAAATAAAATCTTAAAAAAAAAATTTCCTCATCTCTAGAATGGGCACAGTCCCTGGCTTGCGGGGGTGATGTGAAGCTGCGTACAACAGGGTAGCTCCTCCTGCCCAGGATTTCTCTGGAGGTGAGTGTCCAATTAAACATAGCTCTACCCTCCCCCTGTTTGGAATAATGCGCCCTTCTGAGAAGCGAGAGAGCCAGGCACCTCTACCCCAGAGAGAAACCAAGTACAAAACTGTTCATAAAAAACTCGGTGCGTCCCCAGCACTCATCTACTTTCAGTAAGAATGATAACAGGCTAGGGGCGCCTGGGTGGCTCAGGGGGTTAAGCCGCTGCCTTAGGCTGGGGTCATGATCTCAGGGTCCTGGGATTGAGTCCCACACCGGGCTTTCTGCTCAGCGGGGAGCCTGCTTCCTTCTCTTTGCCTGCCTCTCTGCCTACTTGTGATCTCTGTCAGATAAAATGAATAAAATCTAAAAAAAAGAAAGAAAAAAAAAAGAATGATGACAGGGTACTTTTGAATCCCACCTGAAGCTTGCACCTGGAGAGTCTTAACTCTAGAAAGCTCTATGGACACAGGCATATGTCAGGGCAAGGGGGAAAGTTGGAGGCTATGGGGGAGCTGGGTGGGGTCCGGAGTTGGGGGAGAGGTTATAAAGGGGCAGAGGGACCAGGAAGGGAGCAGGCTCAAGTCCAAAGGCCCCCCTGTTCAGTTGGTCCTGGTGCTGAAAAGGAACCACAGCCCAGCCTAGCCCAGCAGCCCCTGCCCCCCTCCAGCCCTCGCCTCCTCACCCCGGGCCCCACCCAGCCCAGGTCTGTGAGCACGGCCACCGTGTTCGTGTTCGGAGCTCTCATACTTGTGTGCACACCCACATCTGAGTGTTCTAGTGAGTGTGTAGTCAGGCCTATTTCCAACTCCCCCTCCCCTGCCTGCCCCTCCTGGGCAGCACGCCCAGTTCCCAGAAGCAGCCTATACACTTCCTCTGAAAGCTCCCCGCACAGCCCACTCCCCTCGGCTGTCCCCACCAGCCGCCTGGCCCACCTGGCAGCCCCCACCACAGACCCCTGGGCGGACAGCACTGAGAGACGCTTGTCTTGCCACAGAGGGCAGGCGGACGTCGGATGGGGGCTGGCTCAATTATACTTGGTTCTTGAACAACTTTTCCAGAGCCTGGGTGGGCCAGGCCAAGGGCCTGGCCTCTGCCCTGCCCCAGAGGCCCCGGGGCAGTGCGCACGCGCACAAACACACACATCTCCAGCACCATTGCTCCCCAGAGGATCCCCAGAGGCAGAAGAATCTACCCGACTCAATTCCTTGAGTCCGTGGCTCCAGGGTCCCGTTCTGTGGGACTCCTCATCAGGTCGGAGTCCTCACCTGGGAAATGTGGAGCCCTCCCAGTGGGGTACTCCTGCCCTACCCGAAGTCCTACTTCAGCCCTCACCCTCTGTCTGGCCAGGTCAGAGGCGTGGGAGCCACTGCTCCTGCAGGCTCTGTGCCCACCCTGAGCTCTCAGCTGTACTCATGCCGTTCCCCCGGCGGGAATGCCAAGTCCACATCAGCTCAAACCGGTCTCCCCCACTGCTCGTCCCTCTGCCGAACGCCTCCCATAGGGCTCAGAAGAAGCTGGATGCCACCCTGGCAGAGTGGCCCTTAGCCCAAGCTCCCACACAGGCGGGGTGCTCCCCCAAAGCAAGGCTTCCTGGGTTGCTGGGACTCTCTGTGGGACCTAGAGCACTTCGCTTCCTCCCTGGGGTCTCAGGTTCCCAGTCTGTACTACTAGAAGCTTGGCCCAGGCAGTCTCCAAGGGTGTTTGAGTCCCAGGCCTCATGATCTAGATGTTCTGGAATGTTGATGAACGCAGGGAAAGCATCCTAATGTGCCTCACTCTGGTACCTGAGACCTCCAGGGCCTTTGCGGCCCGGGGTGTCTAGGAGGGATGGGAATGGCGCCTTCCTCAGGTAGAGGCTGACCCTATGCAGAAACTGGGAGAGGGTGCTGAGCCCGGCGTTGTGACAGAGATGGACTGTTGGAGGGGAACTCTGCCTGGGAGGGGGAGAAGATTCCCGTTCTCTGTCCCCTTCCCATCTCCAAATTCTTCCTAGAGGCAGAGACTGGCTTAACATAAAACACCACTGCTGCCATACTACTTTCCTGCCTTAAAATCTTCGTTGGCTCGCCGGTGCCAACAGGGCATAGGCTGTGGGCTATATTCTGCCATTTAAGGATTCTGTGCCCCAGCCCAATGGCTCTTCCTGGCTGGTGCTCAAAATAAGACTTCTAACCAGGCTGCTGCCTTTCCTGTCTCAACATGCTCTTCTCACATCCACCTCAGTGCCTTTGCTCAGGCTGAGCTCCTGCCTAGAGTACTGACCTCTCTCCATCCTCCAAAGCTTGGCTCCAGGATCACCTCTGGCCTGCCCCAGCCTGCCTGGCAGTTTCTCTTCACCATACTCTTCATCTGGATTTTGCAGACGTGACGGGAATTGCTGTTTGAGTTTTAATTTGCTTTTCTGCCTCCTGCATGAGTTCAAGTTCAGCCCATCCCTTTCCGTGCCCTCCTCATTGCCCAGCACAATGCTTGTACATTGTTGATGCAGAGAAGGTATTTGAGAATGGCTCTCATTTGAAGCCCGAGGGGATGGGGGTGCTGGAATTTCTTGGCTGGAGGCCACAGACTGGGTAAGCAGCCCACTCCAGTCACCCCAGATGGCCCCTTCCCATCTCTCCGGAGGCCCAGCCCATCACCCAGGCCCTGAGGCTCTGAAGGAGGGGGTCCCTGGGAATGGAAGCGGAGAGCCTGGGGACCCAACTCTGACTCACCCCAGTGGGGGGGGTCCTCCCCTGACTCATTTCCCTCTGGGTACCTCGTGATGCTGTCCGTTAGAGCTGGCTTCCCCATCTGATGGGGAGGAGGGTGTGGCCTGGGCCCTTGGAAAGGGAGAATCAGGCTCTTCCTCTGCTGAGAGTTGCTCTTGGGAATGGTCCCGAAAGATGTAGGCTGAAGTACTGATTCATACATGGGTAGTGGTGACAGATGGGCCCTGAGGCCACGGTTCTTATGGCATAACTAGACCATGCCTTGACTCAAGGAAGAATGCCGTCATGGCGGGATTTCTGGCGCGTGACCGAGAAGAGACGCATCCCGGTGCCCCTCAGAAGGTGAACCGTCACTCAGTCTCTGCTGGGGTCAGTCACCAATGCCAGGACAGGAAAGTGTGGCAGGGGTTGCCCAGGGGCTGTCTGAGGGACAGGCCCCTGTGGGAGTGTGGGACATCTGAAGGGATGCTGAGGCATGGGTGGTCTAGCAGGAGCTAGAGATGAAGGCAGGAGGAAGGTGGTGGTGAGGAGGCTGTACAGATTTACCTGGGGACAAGGAAGGGGGCCAGAGCCGTTGGAGGAAGCCAGAGGAGGCTGCTTCCACGTGGGGCCCCATACAGGGTGGGGCAGGGCGGCTCCCTCCCCATTTCTCGCCTTGTAGCACACCCCGTTCCCCTGGCAGCTGAGGCTGGGGTACTGGCTTCTTGCTGTCACAGAGTGTCCTCTGGGCACCAGGGCAGTCACCAAAAGCCTGTGGGCTCAGGGAGCCCAGACAGCATTGCGTGGCCCTGCTAGGTTTAGCGGACAACCGTGCATGAAGCCACACCCTAGACAGTCCGAGTGGGGCCAACCACAGATAGCCAGAGCCCACGGAAGCCCCAAGATGGAGAGCTGTCACTGGGGAGCCTGCTTCGGCCCCAGATTGGAACTCCCGGAGATCCCAGCCTGGAGGAGCAGAAGAACAGCCCCTTTCCCTCCCAGTCCGGGGCTGACTTCAGGGCCCTCCTGTCCCTTTTTTCTGCCCAAGGAGCCCCCCACAGCTCCAGCCAGGCCGGTGGTCTCAGGCCCCTTACTCACCTGCGGATGACAGTCTGGCTAACACAGCCAAGGTCAAAGTCAGGGCCAGGGCAGGGGCCGGAGGCGCAGGCTGCTGCCCTGAGCTCATCGCGGCGGGCTGTGCCGCAGGATTTGCCAGGAGCTGGGACGCTAGAAGAAAGGCGCTAGCGGAGAGAAGCTTGGAGGGTTGGCTCAGCCGACTGGGGCTGGGGCTCTGGAGCAGCCCGCTGCCACCGCCTTACTTAACTCTGGGGGCGGGGCAGGCGCCAGCCCGCGCTCCGGTTTCAGGACGGGGCTCCCCCATTGGCCCCCCTCACCCCCAACTTTCTTAAAGGGCCCGTGCTGGGCTGCTCCTCCCTGTTCAAGGGTGAGAAGACCCTTACAGCTCCGCTGGATCCATCCCCCGCCCTGCAGATCAGGAACCAAGTCCCAGAGGAGCCAAGACCCCTGGAGGTCTGACCCAAGGGCTCCAGGAGACCTCCTCTGGGTCTGAGCTGGGTTAGCCCCACTTCTTTTTCTCCTGCCCTTGCAAGGATTGGTGTGTGTGTGTGTGTGTGTGTGTGTGTGTGTGTGCTCCAGGCCTATGAGGACAGGCGCCTACCAACACACAAACTACTTTTGGGCTGCTTTCCTTTAAGGTCTCCTTGGGACTCCATTTGGACAGAGAGGCACCAGCCTGAGGTTCTGCTCTGTGTCCCCTGGCATTGTGATCTTGGCCTTCTCTGCCCCACACAGCCTCCATTTCCTAGTCTACGAAAGAGAGATGTTCCAGACTCTCCCACAAGGCAGTATCATTTGCCTCAAAATGACCCCACAAAGTGGGTAAGAACCAATCCCTCCCTCCCCCTCCCCCAACCCCATTTTACATTTTATGGAGGAGAATGTTGGCTCAAGAGCCAGAAGCCGTTCTTACCAGGCCCCAGGTGGAGTGTAGGTCCCTGGCCCTTTGGGACTAAGACTCCAAGTCTCCTAACTCCTGAATCTGGGTGTTCCAAATTCCTAGAGCTGCCTCCTGGAAATCTGGCCGTGCATTAGATCCTACCCGACAGCTTCAGGCTGGGTCCTGCTCCTCTTGATTCCCTCTGAGGCAACAACCTCAGCCTTGCCCCAAACAGGAGGAGAAAAAGCCATACTACCACAGAACTTCCAGCATGTAGAGGCTCTGCCCGCTCTGTGCCTAGCCCCAGCATCGGCATTGCCGGCCTCAGCTTCTCTGCCCAGCAAGTGGGTGGAAGAGCACCCCCACCGTGATTTTCCCTCCCTTCTTTCATCAGAATCCCTCTTTCAGGGGCACCTGGGTGTTTCAGTCTGTTAAGCATCTGCCTTGGGCTCAGGTCATGATCCCAGAGTCGGGTTGAGTCCTCCATCCAGCTCCCCGCTCAGCGTGGAATCTGTTTCTCCCTTTGACTCTCCCCTCTCATGTTCTCTCTCAAATAAATAAATAAATAAATAAATATTTTAAAAAAGATTTTATTTATTTATTTGACAGACAGAAATCACAAGTAGGCAGAGAGGCAGGCAGAGAGAGAGAGGAGGAAGCAGGCTCCCTGCCAAGCAGAGAGCCGGATGCAGGACTCAATCCCAGGACCCTGAGATCATGACCTGAGCCGAAGGCAGAGGCTTAACCCACTGAGCCACCCAGGCGCCCAATAAAATTTTTTTTTTTTAAAGATTTTATTTATTTATTTGACAGAGAGAAATCACAAGCAGATGGAGAGGCAGGCAGAGAGAGAGAGAGGGAAGCAGGCTCCCTGCTGAGCAGAGAGCCCAATGGGGGACTCGATCCCAGGACCCTGAGATCATGACCCGAGCCGAAGGCAGCGGCTTAACCCACTGAGCCACCCAGGCGCCCAATAAAATATTTTTTTAAAAAGATTTTATTTATTTATTTGACACAGAGAGATCACAAGTGAGCAGAGAGGCAGGCAGGTGGGGTTGGGGAAGCAGGCTTGCAGAGTATTTAAAAAAAATAAAACTAAAATTTTAGGGGTGTTTGGGTGGCTCAGTCGGTTAAGCATCTGCTTTTGGCTCTGGTCATGATCCCGGGGTCCTGGGATCGAGCTCCACATTGGGCTCCCTGCTCAGCATGGAGCCTGCTTCTCCCCTTCTCTCTGCCCACCACCCCCAACCAGTTCATGCTCTTTGTCTCTCAAATAAATAAATAAAGTCTTAAAAATTAAAAAAAGAATCCCTTTTCCACAGCAGCTTGCTTCCGCCCACCCCCACCCCCACCCACCAGCACTCTCTTCCCAGCCCCTGCCTACATTAAAATTTTTTATAATTAATTACAGTGTGATATTAGTTTTAGGTGTAGAGTCTAGTATTCAACACTTCCGTACATCAGCTAGTGCTCATCATGGCACGTGCACTCCTTAATCTCCATCACCTGTTTAACTTATTCCCTACCCACCTCCTTGCTGGGGACCATCTGTTTTCTATAGTTAAGAGTCTGTTTCTTGGGCGCCTGGTTGGCTCAGTTGGTTAAGCGGCTGCCTTCGGCTCGGGTCATGATCCCAGCGTCATAGGATTGTGTCCCGCATCGGACTCATTGCTTGGCGGTAAGCCTGCTTCTCCCTCTCCCTCTGCCTCTGCCTGCCACTCTGTCTGCCTGTGCTCTCTCTCTCTGACAAATAAATAAGTAAAATCTTAAAAAAAAAAAAAAAGAGTCTGTTTCTTGGCCTCTCTCTATTTTCCTTTGCTTGTTTGTTCCTTAAATTTGTTTCTGTTTCTTAAATTCCACCCGAGTGAAATCATACAGTATTTGTCTTTCTCTTATTGACTTATTTCATTTAGCATAATACCATCTAGCTCCATCCATGTTATTGCAAATGGCATGATTTCGTCCCTTTTGATGGCTGAGTACTATTCCATTGTGTGTATATGCCACATCTTCTTTTTCCTCTCATTAGTCAATGGACTGCCTCCATATCTTGCAGCTATAATGAGGGAGTAAACACGGATGCCTGTATCCTTTCGAACTCATGTTTCTGTTTTCTTCTTCCTGGCAGGGGAAAGACTGCATCTTGGAGGGTCAGTGGTTCTGTACAGCTGAATACCTAGAAGTGGAAATACTGGATCAGATAGTACTTCTATTTTGAGTTTTTTGAGGAAACATCTGTACTGTGTTCCAGAGAGTTCAGGCCCTCTCCTTGTCTAGTGACTATCCCACCCTGTGTACAACACTTCCTAGTTTGCCACAAAATTGAGCCCCATTTTGCAGATGACAAAACTGAGGCTGAGAGAGATCAAGGGCCTTGAGCAAGTCTATGCAGCTGTGATCAGGTGGCACGAAATCTTTTTTTCTTTTTTAATCTAATTTATTTATTTGATAGATAGAGATCACAAGTAGGCAGAGAGGCAGGCGGGGGGGGGGCGTGGGGAGCAGGCTCCCCGCTGAGCAGAGACCATGATACAAGGCTTGATCCCAGGACCCTGAGACCAAGACCTGAGCCGAAGGGAGAGGCTTAACCCACCGAGCCACCCAGGCGCCCCAGGACTAGGTCTTTGACCTCAAGGTTGGTGCTCTTAGAATACAGCTCGTCTGTGTGGTGGTTGTGAGTGCTGATCTTGAACCCAGGCCCTAAGTTTAAATCCCTGCTCTCCTTGTCCAACTTTGAACAAGTTGCCTCACCTCTCTTGTGGCTCAGTTTTCTCATTTGTGGAACTGGGTTAGTGAGGATTAAATGCATTCAGGTACCTCACGTGGCCGGCCCAGGGGCTGGCGTGCAGTAGGAGCTCCACAAATGCTTGTCTTTTCCTTCTCTGCAGCCCTCACATGCCCCTGCCCTTTACAGTTGGTACACAGCTCCACACTCATCACCTCCTCTGATGAAAAGTCAGTCCCTTGAGGCCTGAATTTTCCCTGCCAGAGGCAGCTGCATACAGTAAGTGCTCAATAAATGTGCACTGAGTTTGACTAAGAAGCTGGTGCTGCTGTTCTGTGGGGATTTTGGCAAACAGAAGAACTCCCATCTGGTTCACCCTAGGAGGCCTGGGGCGGGGCTGTGCTCTGCGGGTCTCTGTGGTCTCCGGAGGCAATAAAGCCATTGATTCCACAACTTGTCCCTGTTTTTCCTCCCCAGCCCCAGTCAGCAAAACACCTGGTCCTTGTTAGGGGCTAATACTGGCCAAGTGCGGGCCTAGGGTTGGGGGCGCTGCTGGGAAGACTATGTTTGGAGGAAAAGAGCTTTCCTTTTAAGAATGAAAAAAGAAGAGAAGGCTGCTGCTTCTTTATGAATCAAAAACTTGGGTGGAGATTTCTACCCGTCCTGTCGCCTTCCCCTCCCTTCTCCTCCTTCCCTTTTCCATCTTCTCTCTCCCTGATCCCCACTCCCACCCACGCACATTTACCCACCACTACCAGGAGTCCTTTGTGGAGCCTCCAGACGGAGTTCCGCCCACAGCCCACAGCCCACAGCTGAGGTTCAAGTCAGGATTAACACGCAGCCTCCCCCGGCCTTGTTGCTAGCTAGGGAGAGAAACACAGCCCCGGGAAAATAGTGGCAACCAGCGCAGCGGTCATAACCCACACTTGCTTCTCTGCTGCGGCTTCCCAGCTTACAAAACAGTCACCCGGGCTCTTGACAACCCTGGGAAGTATGCGTGTTGGGGGCTAGCGTTCCCTTTGCACTGACGGGAACACTGAGGCTCCAGTGGACATGGTAGCAGCATATGCAGGCTGGCCTTTGTTCAGCCTATAGCCCGGGGCCAGAACCCCGGGTTGGTGCGGAGTGATGTCACGCCAGCAGACTGGCAGAAAGTTGAGGCCCCATGTTGCTTTGGAGCTGATCCCTGACCGCCTCCTACTGTCTCAAGAGCAAAGGTTGTTGGAGCTCCTCATTTGCCTCCTCCCCGGCCTCCTCAGCATGCCTCCCTGGGTCCCCGAAGGCTGGGTCTGAGCAGAGCGGACCAGGGCCTCCCTGAGATCTCCCTGGCTCAGGCCTTCTCCCTCTGCCTTCTAGCCTTTGACATGAAGTCTTCTGGCTTGGGCTGGCCAGCTGCCCTTGGTGGCCATCCTGGATGGCCCCTGCCTCCCCAGCCATTTCTCACCCTCCTCCAGGAAGCCCTCCCAGTCTTTCCTGCCTTTCCACAGACTCCCTGGAATAATGATCTCTGAATTCTCTGAGTGCCTCCCAGGGCATTCCTAGCCAGGTCAGGAAGTGTGACTCCCTGTGTCCCCTGCCCCTGGACTAATTCCTTCTCAGCAAAGCACAGGACAGCACTCAGGGCAGGGGAGAGGGAAACTCAGAATTCACTCGAAGAATGAAGAAGGATGCCCACAGCTCAGCCAAAGGAGGATGCATGTTCTGAAGCTTCAGGGACCTGTAGTATGGGCTGCCACAGTTTCTCTAAGTGATCAGCCTCTGCAAGAACAAGAGAGCAGCAAGCCCAGCTTAAGCCACTTCCCTGCCAGCAGAGTTCTGCTACGATGCTGGCCAGGGAATCCTGGTCACTCTTACCCTCCATGCTTCCTGGACTCAGTGTGAGCTCTGGCAGCAGCTACGGCCTTGTCCTGCCCCTGGCCAGCACTGGGCCCTCCAAGTGCCTCTGTGTTTTGCACTCCGACCACATGCACTCCACCCAGGGAACCCTTGGTCAAAGCCAGCATCTGGCCAACGGTGGATGCTTCTGCCCTAGATGGGCTGGTGTCTGCGTTGGGGTGTACTCCAGCTGCCCAGGTCCTGCCCTTAGGGAACTGGCCTTCTGCCGTGAAGGACAAAGACCCCAGGCCGCTACTGTGCAGGGGGACACAGGTTTTTGGCTCCAGTTCTGTGTCCCTGTAGTTTCATGGCCAGGGGCTCCCAGGCCTGGGCTTCTGACCAGGGGCCTCTGCTAGGAGTGGTCTTGCTTCTGTTCCTGGCTGGAGGCATCTGTGAGAGTCCTGTAACCCCGGGCAGCCAAGCCCAGGAGGGGCAGAGGCAGCCATTCCCAACAATTACACAATTCAGGAGCTGAAAATTTGTGTCTGCTGTCCCCCGGAGCCAGCTTTGGATGGGAGGCTAGTGGCGGGGCTTTGCCCTGATCGGGAGCGGGAGCGGGCTTGGAGCCACACCCAGGCCAAATGGGGGAGACAGGGGTGAGGGGTGGTGTAGCATCCCCTCCATCTCCGGTCCCTGGGGCAGGCCACACCATGTCCACAAAAGCCTGTGGCTTCAGTGGCTATGAGCAGCTGGCCACAGCTGACTCCCCTGGGATTGTGCTATTTCTAAATATTGGTTCATGCTTTTAACCCCTGCTTCACTCCACCAGTAGACATCGGCTGCCTGCAGAGAGCGTGTCTGGGAGGGGGAAACCAAGAGTTCCTGTTTGGATGGAAAATTCGTGAATAGTCTGGACTTTGGGGGCTAGGGCAGGGCTCCTAAAAGAGGGATGAGAAGTACCTGCTTAGGACGGAAATGAGGCTTGCGACGGGCGTTAGGAGACGTGGGTCTGGGCTGGCTGCTGGGCAGGGCAGTGGAAAGAATGTCGGGTTAGGAGCCAGAGGTCCCGGTCTGCCAAGCTTCTTCTGTGTGGCTGCAGGCGAGCCACTTCATGTCTCTCTGCCTCTTCTCTCACCTGTAAGTTGTAGAACTACCGGGGTGGGGTCTGGGGATGTTCTCCAACAGAGGCGCTGGGACTTACAAACTGAGAAGGGGCAGTGCCTGGTGGTTATGATGTTGATGCCAGGATCCTGCCCTCTGCACACCTCCCAGGAGCCGCTTGAAGGAACGGCAAGACTGACAACCGAGAGACGGCCAGGGGGAGCCAGCAGGACAGTCTCCAGTCTGAGTGCGGCTCAGTGCATAAACCACCTTCCTCGAGAACACACAGCTTGGAGTTCAGCCTCTTGGGGCCCCATGGGCTTGTGGTCCCGGTGTAGTGACAAGCCCACGGTAGCCAGCCTCCAAGATGGCCCTCCACGGTCCCCACCTTCTGGCATTCGGCTCTCACGTTGCCGCCTCTCACACGGAACAGGGCAGAACTGCAAAGCCACTAAGAACTGCCACAGTGACAGAGTGGGACCTCCAAGGTGAGGTCATCAAAGATATGGCAGCTTCCGGGGCTCCTGGGTGGCTCTGCCGGTGAGCGTCTGCCTTCGGCTCAGGTCATAATCTCTGGGTCCTGGGATCGAGTCCTACATCAGGCTCCCCGCTCAGTGGGGAGTCTGCTTCTCCCTCTGCCTGTTGCTCCCCCTGCTTGTGTTCTCTCTCTCCCTCTCTCTCTGATAAATAAAATCTTTAAAAGATACGGCAGCTTCTGACTGCGTGCTCTAGGGCAAGGTGGCCACCATGCTGAGGGGCCCGTGGAGGCCCTATAGGGGAGGAACTGAGGCCTTTTGCTGACAGTCAGCCCCAGGTCCCCGCTCGTCTTGGAAGTGGGTCTGCCTGCGTACTCAAAGCTTCAGATGACCGTAGCCCTCACTGACGTCTTGATTGCTGTCTCTTGAGAAACCTGGAGCTAGCACCGTCCCGCTGAACCGCTCCCGAGCTGACCCACAGAAACTATGTTCAGTAGTAAGAGTATATTGCTACATTAAGCTCTTGGTTTGGGGGATCATTTGTTTTGCAGCGGCAGGTAACAGATGTGAATCTGTGGGAGTGTAAGTGACAGTCCAGGGAGCCTGCGTGGGTCTGGGACTCTGAAAGTAGGACTCTGTTCCTGCATGGACAGACCTTCCCTTGATCAGTCAGTGGATCAACTCATTCATTCATTCAACACATCTTTTATTTCTTTTTTAAAGATTTACTTATTTTAAAGAGAGAGCTAGTGGTGGGGAGCAGAGGGAGAGGGAGACCAGCAGACACCTGACTGAGTGTGGAGCTTGATGTGGGGCTCAATCCCAGGACCCTGAGATCATGATCTGAGCTGAAATCACGAGTTGGACACAGAACTGACTGAGCCGCCCAGGTGCCCCTCAACAGACACTTCTTAAGTACTTACCATATATGTCAGGCGCTATGCTGGGTGCTGGGGACACGAGACTAAATGGCCGGGGGCTGCCTGCGGGAGCTCACAGGCACCCCAGAATGACGTGGTGACTGTTGGATGTGGAGACAGGAGACAAGGGAGAGGTCCAGGACAAGCCTGGCTTTCCAGTCTGGGCAGGCGGGTGGCTCGTGGTGTCGTTCATTGAGATAAATGAGGGGCAGGTTATATCTTAGAAGAGAAACTTTGGGTATGTCGATTTTGAGGTGTTTGTGAGAAAGCCAATGACACTGTGTAGGCCGATGGCTATGTGAGCTGAACGCCCCGGGGACAGCCCGGGCCAGAGGCACATCTGTTTGGAAACCGTTGCAGTAGAGACAGTGGGACTGAAGCGTCGAGAGGGCGGGCAGCCCGGGCGCGAGGAGGATGGGGCAGAACAACAGGAAGGTCCAGGACTGAAGTCGAGGACACCAACGGTTTTTCTTTCAACTTTCTGTTTTGACATAATTTCAGACTTACAGAAAAGCAGCAAGGCCATTGCAAATATTTCCCACATACTCTTCACCTAGATTTCCCAAATCTTACTATTTTGCCAGATCTTAGATTCTTTTCTGTGTATATGCATATTTTTTCCCGAGCTAGTCCAGAGTGAGCTGCAGACGTGACCCCCTTGTCGTCACTCCAGTGACTCTTTTTTCTTTTTTGTGGGAAAGATGTTATTTCCTTATTTGAGAGAGACAGTGAGATAGAGCGTGAGCGGGAGGGAGGAGCAGGGGCCCCGCTGAGCTGGGACCCCGATGCAGGACTCAGATCCCAGGACCCCAGGATCATGACCCGAGCGGAAGGCAGACGCTTAACCAACTGAGCCAACCTGGCGCCCCATCCAGTGACTCTTTTTTCAGAACAAGATCCTTCTCTTTCATAACTAGACAGCAATGATCAAAATCAGGAAATTAACATTGGTATCATGTTTTTAACCAGCTACAGACCTTTGTCCCGTTTTGCTGATTTCTCCAGTAACACCCTTAAAAGCAAAGGGGAACTGGCTGCTGTACTGTGTTGAGTTGCCTTCCTCTCGAGTTTCTATTATCTGGGAAAGTTCTTTCCTTCACTGTTTCTTTGGCTTTCGTGACATTGCCATTTTCGGCAAGTGCAGACGAGTTTTTTGTAAAGTGAATCTTGATTTGAGTTTATGTGGTTTCTTCCTGATCGAGTTCGGGTCCCGCGTCTGTGGCGGGACCGGCCCAGGTAACGCTGTGCCTCCTCTGGGGACCTTCTCGGAGGTCCACTGCATGTCTCTGCCCCACTGCTGGCGAATCAGTTTACCTCACTTGGTTGAGGTGATGCCTGCCAGGATTCTCCCTGCAAAGTGACTGTTTTTCCCTTCGCAATTAATAAACTTAAGCCAACACTGAAAGGTCAGGTTGAGGAGGAAGGGCCAGGAGGAAAGCCTGTGAAGGGGCAATGGGGACACGGGAGCGAAACCAAAACAGCTTGGCACCGGATGGAAGTGCTGAAGGGAGGGAGCCTTTGGTCACTGGGGCTGGGGCAGACGGGAGGCCAGTCCGGCAGGCAGGGGTGAAAAGCATCTATTGGCTATAACTTCCCCAGGGAGGTTGTCCTTTCGGTGGCGTGATGACCTGCAGAGCTGAAGTGTGAAAGGAGGGAGAGAACAGAGACAACAGGGAAAATGCTTCTCAGGGGAGGTTTGTCTGGATGGGGCAGAGGGAGACAGGCTGTTGAAGAGAGAGAGAGAGAGAGAGAGTGTGTGTGTGTGTGTGTGTTGGGGAGGACATCAGGGAGATGATTTCTTTTTCTTTTTTTTTTTTAAGTATTTTTTTTTCCAATTTATTTATTTTCAGAAAAACAGTATTCATTATTTTTTCACCACACCCAGTGCTCCATGCAAGCTGTGCCCTCTATAATACCCACCATCTGGTACCCCAACCTCCCACCCCCCCGCCACTTCAAACCCCTCAGATTGTTTTTCAGAGTCCATAGTCTCTCATGGTTCATCTCCCCTTCCAATTTACCCAAAAGCACATACTCTCCCCAATGTCCATAACCCTACCCCCCTTCTCCCAACCCCCCTCCCCCCAGCAACCCACAGTTTGTTTCGTGAGATTAAGAGTCACTTATGGTTTGTCAGGGAGATGATTTCTAAAATATGGAAGGGACATAGGGTGTGGAGACCACGGGGGTGGGGTGGGGAGGGACCCCATGGAAGGTTAACCAACTTTGCTTAGGCAGAGGGAATGGAAGAAGGTCTTGGTGTCCTTCTCAGCTGCTGGAAGCAGTGGGAGCCCGTGGTCCCGATGGCGTGGTGGGGTGGGTTTGGGCCAGAAACCACTCTGCTGGCCTGTTTCCTCTGCTGAGAAAGAGCGGGTGCAGGGGGCTCAAAGGAGGGCTGGGCATGCAGAGGGGAATAAGCCACATTGGCGATGGCCTCTTGGGAACAGGTGAGAGCAAGCTGACCTTGGGAACAGGCGAGAGCAAGGTGGGCAGTGGGTGGCGTGGAGACAAATCCGGGGTTCAGAGGCTGTGATACTTGTCCCAACAGCTTTCTGCTGCCTGGTGCAGGCAGATAAGGCAGACCTGGGGACTCAGGGCTGGGGTTTCCCAGGACAGCAGCTGGACGAGGAGGGCAGCGAAGGCCGGAGGGGACCGAGGGAGGGAGCGGAGTGTGAGTGATGACGGGGTCTCCACGTTAGCAGGCAGTTTGTCCAACCAGAATGTCAGAGTGACAGGATGGTGGCCAGGGTGACATTCCAAAGGGAGGCATAGGATCGGGGCTGTGGGTGGGGGTGCGCAGCTCAGAATGTGCTGGGGAGAGCAGACTGCGGAGTGGGGGGGGTACTTGGGGAGGAGGAGGTCTGGGAACTGGGAGGCCAAGGAATGGGTGTTCCCCGGGGAAGCCTCATTCACCTGGGGGATGGCAGGGGTGGGGCAGGTGGGAAAGAAGGTCCTGAGCCAAGGCAGCCAGGTTTACCAGTCAGGACAGATGGCTGCCCTGAGCAGATGGGGGTGGGGGGGCCCTGGATGCTGAAGCCCTTGAGGGGTGGTGCTTTTGACAGGGAGGGGACATTGCCCCCAGGTGAATACCAAGGAGACCAGGAATCCTCTCCACCTTGGACTCTGAGGGACAGGGGTGTGAGACAAGCAGCTTGGAGAGGAACAAGGGCTGCCTACAGGCGTGAGCTAGGTTTCTGCTAAAGCTGGTAAGAAGGGAGCATTTGGAGCAGAATTTGTGGCTTGCGAAGGGCTGGGGTCTAGCATGGGTCAGTTGGCCCCAGAGAGCCAGGCACACAGGTGACAGATGGGAGCAGTGCCGGCTGGAGGGGCGGTATTGTAGGAAGGCTCCCTGGGTCTGAACACTTGGAAACTCCACCCCGCCTGCTGCCCCAGATCAGCAAGGTGGAGGTCTCAGCCCCACATCTGGCCCCTAGCAGCAGGAGGGGACCATCAGGGCTTGTGCCCAGCAGGCCCACAGCTTCCTCCAGGAAAAGCTGACGAGGATGGGGGTGAGGAGGCGGCACTGCCTGTGGCCTGAGGCCAGTGGAGGCTGGGCCAATCCCAGCCTTGCCCAGCCCTCTCACTCCAGAAATCAGAGGCTTGGCGGCCCCCTGGGTGAGGTGAGGGACACACTGGGGCGGGGTGGGGGGGGTGGTCTGCGGCCACTGGGTGGGGCCCTACTCTCTGTTCTGAGCCATTCAGTCCCACATGGGCTTCTGGAGTGCCCGGCCTGTCTGGCCTGTCTGCTCTGAGTCCTCTCTGCGCCTGCCGGCTGGAATGAGCTCAGAGCGGTGTTTGGTTTCCATTAGATCAGAGGTGGTAAGCCAAGATAGCCCTGGGTTTGTGTCCTGGTTCCATCTCTGCTACTGACATAATGGGAGACTTTGGGTAAGTCCTTGCCCCTTTGGGGGCCTCGGTTTTTTCATTTATGCACCAGGCCTGTGACAGACACCTTCTCTAAAGCTGGAAGTCATCTGTTCCCAAGACCGAAACCCCTCTTAGCTGGTTCGGATCAAATTACCAGTCTAAACTACCAACTGGTAGGTGCAGGCAGGCCCTAGAGTCCCCCAAACATCATGAATTTTTAGAGGGTGAAGGTATCCCCAGCATTTCTTCAGTCCTAGGGCTCATCCATCATTTGGCAGTGAGGTGGCTTCTCTACCCAGATGTTCCCTCTCACACTGCCCCTCCCCCAGGGGGTACTCTGGACCACAAGCCCAGGAAGTGGCTTGTTAAGGCCTCAGGCCACGCCTCCATCCTTCTTATGTGCTCCTCATTCCCTGCCTAAAATGCCAGCCGCAGGCAAGCAAGCTTTCCTTGAGCCAGACATGGGTCTCTAAAGACATCGTGCCCTGGGATAGGAGTCTGGGAAGTTATCAGACAGTTAACACCTTAGTGAGAAATAATCGGTTTGATCCTTTTCCAAGGGGAAACAGACAGAAGGGAGGGCGTGTCCAGAACCTGGGGGACTAGGTGGGAGGGGCAGGCGTTAGAGGGCCACCCCAGGAGACAGTCCAGGCTTCAGGAACCTTTCCCCCAGGATCCGCCCACACTTTCCTTTCCTTTCTCTGTCTTCAGGGCACCTATTAGGAGAGAACAGCTGGCCCTGTCTCTCCTCCTCTCTCTTTTCCTTCCCTGACTCTGCGTTGTGGGCACCCATAGGCCGTGTAGCCTGGTGGGGAGTCGGGGGTGGTGGGGCCCAGCTTTCAGGGTTCTATAGCTGAGCTGCCGTGGTAACTGGGGGAAATAAACACTCTGGGGCTCATGGTCCAAATTCTGTGGTGATATCATCCCCAGCTCTAGCCTGCTAGGTCCTGTGGCTGGCTGCATCCTGGGCGGCCTCAGCTGCTCAAGCCAGAGGATCGACTTCCTTCCCAACCCCCAAGCAGCTTCTCAAGTCGGGGAGAGAGGGGACACAGGGGCTTGGGGCTAGGGCGGTCTGCACCAGGCTCCACACAAGCCTAGCCCCTTGCCCACCCCTGATCTCTCAGTAGCCATTGCCCCCTCCTGGGCCCCAGCCATGAAACCGCCCAAGGGGGCTGGGAACTCTGGGTTCAATGGGCAGCACCCAGAGGAGAACGTTCAGGTGCCTTCTCGGCAAGAGGTAAAGCAGACCCCTGTGATCATGGCAATGATCAAAGGTGAGAGCAAGCCCCTTCCTGAGCTGGGATTCCTCTTTCTGCTGGGCTGCTGAAGGTGCCCCAGCCTTCCAGCCCTGCCTCCTGCAAAACTCCCGAGGACTCTCCTCCAAGCCCACAGAAGACCTGCAGCTTCAAGCTGAACCTCAGAGGCAGTATTATCTGCTGGGGATTTTCTGGTGGGGTGGTGGGGGGGGAGTGGGGGGGAGCGTGGTGTATGATTTTCCAGCTTGGGACAAAAGCTAGGGATTCAAAGGAGCTTTTAGCCCACCCTTAGCTTTCCTCACTTCCCTAAAATCTAACCCTCCACTGAAAGCAAACAAACTAATTCTTACTATGTTGCTAATGACAGATTGTTGGTCTATGTGGGAGGTGGTTTAGTATGTGATTAGATGTTTGTGGTTTCTTGGCTGATGGTCTCTGAATTTTCACATTACAGGGCTTGTGTGACTTTGAGCATCCTGATTTTTCTAAGTCTCATTTCTCTCATCTGTAAGATGGGAAACACAAAGACTATCAACCTCATGGAGTTGTCAGGAGGCTTAGCTGAAATAATGTGTGTCAATACTTAGTAGGGCTTGGTGCAGAGTAAGTTCTCCGTTAATTGTAACGATTATCTTTCCTATTGCCCATTGCCTGTCTAAGATAGATCGCAACATTGCCCTTCCCCAGAGGAAGCCCGATGGTGGGATCTGAGGCTGTGTGATGTCAGCAGAAGCGAAGATCCCAATGTCCTCCTGGCACCCTGTGTTCAGGGCTTCCCCAGCCTCTGATCCCTTGCGCGGAGGCTGAGGGCTGCCCTGTCCATCCTCGCAGGTCCGGGCCCGGCTAAGTACCTCCGGCCATCCTGCACGGGCTACTCACACCACGATATCTCCATGTTCCAGGAGCCAGCCTACACTCTGCAAACCAGGCACTCGGAGAAGCGTGAGTGCTCGCTACGCCCGCCATGCCCTCAGGCTCGGGGTTATTACTGTTGGGTGTTTGGGGTGATGGTGAGAGCTAGGGAGCCATTACCTGTAGCCACGGAACCCTGGGAACCCAGGCCTGCCCTGAAGAGGACACCCAGGTAGCTCACTGGGTCCGCAAGGAAGCCAGCAGGGATGCCCAGGGGACCCACCGCTCCAAAGCCAGCTCTGTGGGGAGCTCCCAGCTGGCCCACCTCAGGGAGACCCGCAGGCGGATGGTACTTCCCAGAGGGCGAGGTAGAGTTTCCTCTCTGTCTTGTCCTGGGCCGTGGCCCTTCAGCTCTGGCCTCTGTGGGTTCACTTGCCCCAGAAGCTGGGCAGAAATAGCTGGGGGGTGGGGAGAATCTGCTGGGAATGGTGGCCCCCCAAGCCTTCCAGGCGGCTTAGAACCTCCTGGCAGGGCAAGAGCAGAAAGCCACAGAAGAGCTGTGGCTGCTGGTCAAGGCCAGCGAGAGGGAAGGGGGGGGGCCGTGTCGAGGGGTCTGAGATCGAGAGGCCTCCTGGGTCCCTCCCTCGCATGACATGACCTCCTCAGCAGGGGAACCCCCTGTCCAGGACTGGGCCCCTTCTTGGTACTAACAATAGCCACTGTGCCTATTATTACCCCTTGGCACTGCTCCCTGATGGGAGCCAACCACGCTGCTACGCAGCTGTGATTTTCTCTGCTTCTCCGAGCAAGTTCCTGAGACTGGTAGTTCAGTCATTAAAAGCCCCATTTTGCAGATGAGGAAATCAAGGGTTGGGGAACACCCAAGTGTCCAAGGAATCGGAAGGGAACCCTTACTTCTCTACTGGGCAAAGGGGCTCTTCACCCTGAGGCAGTCCAGGCTCACCCTAGGGCGTCCTCTGCGGCTGACTGGGCCTCTCTGGGGCTCTCCTGCAGGGGTCATGGACATTTGCAGTCCTGGGCCTTGCCATTTCTTGGATCCCAAAATAACCCGGTTTGGAATGTCCAGCTGCCCACAGGTCCTCATGGAGGAACGCCTCTCTAACCTGCGTAAGATGGGATGGGAGAGGGATGTGGGGTTGGGAGGATGGGAAATGGGGATCCACCCTTAGGACCTGAGCAGGGACAAAGGGTCATGACTCCCCTTTGCCAGGTGTGTCTTTGGATCCTGGCATCTCCCTGAAAGGTTATATCAAGACACTGATGTCACCATGTCGGTGTCACCATGCTGAGTCTGGAAGCCAATGTTATGCATGCGTGTCAGCAGGCGAGGTTATGATAAAAATGTCATGGGGCTCCCAGGGCATCGGTGATATTGTCATGCTGATGATCACACAGACTGTAGTGATTTCAGGATGTTTTCTGGGTACTGTCATGGGGTTGATAGCTGACATCCCAAGGGTGATGTTCTGATGACACTTGTGATTTTCATCTTATGATAACAGTGTCAGTCCTGATGTCACTGTGGCCTAAGTCCCTCTCCTGCCCATAGCCCTATTCAGGCCTGGTGGTATCCCTGCCCGATGACAAAGTGGTTACAGTAACATCACATCAGGCTAACCAAGACCTCTTATATCTCTGGACCCATCAGTTGGACACCTGGAGCTGTGGCCTGGCTCCCACCCTGAGACCCTTCCTCCATTCATCCCCTTTTAGGTGTGAGCCCCAACCCGGCCTCCTGCCATTACTCCTTGGAGAAGACCCACCCACCTGGGGAACGCAGGGCTCCCCAGTATGCTTTTGGCTACCGGTGCCCATACAGAGTGATGGACCCCAATCCAGCCCCCAACCGGTATCAGCTGCCACTCTTGCTGGGTCCCAACAACCCCGTCAGCCGAGCTGCCCCTTGCTATAGTTTGGCCTTGGAACATAAGAACTGGTTCTACAAGGAGGATGTGGCAGGAGGCCCCGGGCCGGCCATGCACGCCCGGCCTGAGCCCTCCGTGTACCAGAACCGTAGCCCTGACTACAGCATGGCCAAGCGATTCGCCTACCCGATGGACCACACGCCTCGGCCCGGCCCTGGCTCCCACGATGTCCAGCAGGTCTGGGTGCACAAGCCCCGCACCCCTGCATTCACCATGGGCATCAAGCATTCACCCCACCTATGCCCGCTGGTCATTGACATTCACGATTAAGGCCCCTCCTGGGGCCCTCACCCATCTCTCCCCACAGAAGTTATTTTTATATGTGGAACTGAGCAATTTACCAAGGTTTCAAGTAGTTGAGCTGGTGCCTGCTGTGTCTAGCACACAGAAGGCATTAGATAAACATTTTCACTTATTTCATTTTTTGTTTTGCAAACACGGCTGCTTCCTTTGGGACCTGCCCTGGGTGAGGGGCTGGGATCTGGGAGGCCTTGTAGGGATCCCTTTCTGGGGAAGGTCTGTTCCAGCTCAGCAGGGAAGGCAGCCAGAAGCCCTGGGAAGACTCTGGTCAGCTAGTCCGAACTCTGCCACTAAAGTGCTATGTGGCCTTGGGCAGTTCCTGTCCTCTGGGCCCCTCAGGGCTGCCCTTGGGACAGTGAGGGAGGAATGTAGGTCTGGAGCATGTCCAAGTTCCCTCCAGCTCCGCAACGGTGAGACTCTGGTCCCTGACAGGGGTCACCATGTGATAGAGGAGCAGGACAGAGGAGGGAGGGGTCGTCTGGTTGGGGATAAGGGCCGAGAGGTTCTTTCCTGGCAGAGGGACGCAAGAGGACAAGTGGAGATGCTGTGTAGTGGGTGTGGGGGTGTTCTTGGTGTCGGTAAAGATGAGAACAAAGACAAGCATGTGGGACCAAAGTGTGCAGGGCAGGACCCCGGGGCAAGTTCTGAGGGCAGGAGCTGGGCTGCAGGAGGCCCTCCAATTAGAAGACCAGGTCGTGGGCACTTGGAGGGCACTCTGGCTTTGTCCTCAGCATGACAGGGCTAGATAAGATGTGTGATTTTCGGGATTCTTTGGGCAGTGAGAGAGGGTTGGACAGAAAGGGCAGAGCCTGGAGGCTGCAGCCAGCCTAGGAGGAAGCCAAGGGGCCAAGTGGACAGCTGGGAGAAGGGTCTGCTTGCCCAATGCTGTCTTTGGAGAGTCGCTTGCCTGTCCCAGACTCACCAGAAGAGGAGAGGAGGAGCCGCACAGCAGCCAGGAGGGGGCAGTGTTGCCTTACTCATGAGTCCAAGCCTGGCCCACCTGCCCACCAGACCCCTTCCAGCTTTGCGCCAGGTGCCTGCTCTTCTGCTGGTCTCTGGGGAGGCTGGGGTCGAGTTGGAGCAATATTCATGTTTTTTTTTTTTAATTTTTAAAAGATTTTATTTATTTATTTGACAGAGAGACCACCAGCAGGCAGAGAGGCAGGCAGAGAGAGAGGGGGAACAGGCTTCCTGCTGAGCAGAGAGCCCAATGTGGGGCTCGATCTCAGGACCCTGAGATCATGACCTGAGCCAAAGGCAGAGGCTTAACCCACTGAGCCACCCAGGTGCCCCCAATATTCAGGTATTAACTGAAAATGAAAATTGAAGAACTTCGGATAGTAAGAATCAGAGAATATTTTTGGAATATTAAAAGAACAGCCCCAACACTGAGTATGTTTAAAAGGGGCTGGTAGGAAAGCCCACCGGGATCATACCTGACTCTGGGCCTGGATTTCCCCTCCCCGCACAGCGCTAGCCCCCCAGACCTGAGGTACTGTGTCTGTCCTGTCCTCTCACTCCTCAGCGAGGCTGGTCTGGGCAGGCTTGGGAGAGCCAGTGAGCTTGGGGACCCATCTGTCTTGCAGCAGATTAGAAAGATGTCATTTTGCCGACAATGCCATTTATCACGGCAGCTGCAAAAATTAGGGATGCTTGGCTGAAAGTGCTGGGTGTGTGGGGGGTGGGCTGGCAGGTGGCAGCGGCTGCTGCTCTCCTGCGTCACCAGGTCGGGGAAGCTACAGGCCAACCTCTGAACAGGGCTTTTCGGATTTAGTGCCTATCCTGTTCCGCGGCCCTCCACTGGACAAATGAAGAAACTAAGGTCCAGAGCCAGGGAAATAATGAATGGCCTGTCTCTAAATAAAGGTCGAGGCTCAAGTGTGTGCCCAGGGTCTGGGGCTCCCTGTGGGACCGGGCCCAGGGTTCAGCGTGCGGCTAGGTTGGGGTCAGTCTGTGACTAGAGTGAGGGCTCAGTCTGGGACAGACCCTCAACCTGACAGGCTCCAGCTGCCACCAGATATGGGTAGGGACCGGATATTAGCCCCAAAGCTAGAACTAAGCCTTGCTTTGTGATCCCAAGGGAAGGAGAGGAGGCTGGAGGACTCAGAATGAGTCTTTGGGGGATGAAGATGTTTGGAAGAGAGATGGCCCAGCCAAGAAGGGGATGCGGCCTCTGGGGAAGATGAATGGGACTTCCCTTGTGCCTCTGCCCACAGAATGACAGGGTCATTTAGCTTGGGATTGACCTTTTGACAAAGCAGGACCCCTCTCTCGGCTTTGCTGCCTCTGTGGTGGTGACCACGTAGGGGACCTGCAGAAGGGTGGTGGGCTGGGCCTCCCACGCCTGGCTGAGTGCTGACCCCACTCTTTCTGACGCAGAGCGGGGCGTGGCACCATTGAGCGGGCAGGAAGCCCTGGTCTGAATTCTCTGAGGATTTAAAACTGTGCCCTCAGGTGCATTCTTTCATTCAGTAGATATCTGATGCGCTCCTGCCCTAAGGCAGGCTCTGGCTGCACGCCTGGGTATACCAGAAGACTGTGGAGACCCATTAGTGTCCCCCAGGTGTTCAGAGAATGGCTCGGTGGGAGGATGAGAAGCCCCTCTCACCAGCCATGAGCAGACACTGGAGGGTCGCTGACAGTCAGTGACGGCAGGGTGTGCCTACCAGAGCTTCCTCCCTTCTCTCCAGGGGCAGGGAGAAGCCTAGGCTCCACCGGTCACTGCTGCCAGGGTGTGGTGACAAAACTGCGGTCACACGACTCTCCCAGACATGGGCTGGGGGGGGGGGAGGTCTTGTTCTCTGTTACTCTCTTGTTGCTGGAGAGACCCTGAGTGCCAGTTGTTGCTCTGACTCCCAGGAGCTGGGAGGATGGTGGGTGGCCCGGGGCCAAGAGCAAGAGGACCCCTGTCTGAGAGAGACACGAGCCATTGTACACAGGCACACAGGCAGGGCTTGTGCAGAAACCCACACCCCTTACCCACACATACACGGAGATAAGACACAGGTACTCGGTCCAGTACGGGCTCACATGCGCATGCGCACCTAGGCACGCCCCTTACTGTCCCTGTGTATACCCCGGATACCAGACCCACCCAAACACAGGTTTTATACTGTACTCACATAGAAGACAGACACACATGCACCCATGACACACACACACACACCCCTATGACACACACTACGTTGCCTTTTCCTGCCACACCGCCTCTCCAGGTGACTATCGCCGAAGGCCCCTCAGGCTCCCTTGTGCCCCCTCTGCCCTGGAGAAGTAAACAAGGAGAACGCCCCCTCCTCTGGGCACCCCCATGCACTGGTGCAGGTGGGGGCGGGCTGGGCTCTGGAGGGGAGGCGGGGATTGTCTCCATGTTCAGGAAGGAGCTGGGTGGGGAGCTGGGGCCAGCCATCCAGTCTGGATCAGGTCATTCTGCCTCTGGGTGGGGTGTGTTTGGTTGTGAGCCCTCATTGATGAAGACAAGCCAGGTCCCCTCTCCCTGCCTTCAGTGCTCAGAGAGGCCCACTCTGGGGGCCACCCAAGGACAGGAGGCCTGGGATAGGCACTCCAGCCCCCTGACAATCCTGCTCCTGGCCCTCCGCTGGGGTGCAGCTGGGTCGGGCTGGAGAGCCTATCCCCTGGATTCCTGGGGTGGGTCAGGAGCTGCATCTCCAAGCTCAGTGGAGGCACAGTGGCTGCCGGGTCCTGCTCCTTCTGGCGTCTGTGCCTTTGTGTCCAGCTCTCCCCACCTGGCTCTTCCCCCTCTTAGGCTTTCCTGCCTCCCTCTGGCTCCCCTTTCTCTTTTCTCGCTCTCCCTCCTGCTCTCCCAGTCCCTCGGCCCTGTTTATCCTCAACAATAAAGACCGACATTTTCAATTACCCCGCAAACACCAGAGGGAGGATTGTGTGCACATGCGTGGCCTGTGGGTGGGAGTGGGTGCAGGCCATGTCCTTTGTTTGCTTTTTCTCTTCGGAGCCTTCATTTTTTCCTGGGAGAGGGGAAGTACGGTTCCCTTCGGGGGAGGAAGGGAGACAAAAGAGAGAAATACAAAACAGTCATCCTTGTCTTGTAAACACAATATATAGTGCAGAGCAGTCTGGCAGGAGAGAGGGACTGAGGGAGAGGTAGGGGAGGAGAAAAGGGGCCTGGGGGCCAAGAGAGAGCAGCCGCCACTACCTTGGGGCCTTGGGGTGTGGGCATGCCTCGACCAGTCAGGCCTGTGAGGGGTGGAGAAGAATGAAAATGTTGACCTGGGAGTGTGGGAGGCACCCCGGGACAAAGACCCTTAGACTGGGGAGGGGGGCAGGCAGGAGGGTCCTCCAGGCAGTGATTCTCATCTGAACGTCCACCACCGGTGCCAGGCTCTGGGACACGGAGAGGGGGAAGATGGACATGTGCCTGCTCCTTGGGGGGAGGGGTGTGTGTGAAAGCTACCTGCAACAAAGCAGTTCAGCACTCAGAAGCTGAGAGCCAGAGAGTGTGGCTGACCTGCCCAGGAATGCACAGCTGGGAGTACCAGGATTCCAGCCCAAGTCTGTCCCTTCACACAGCCTCCTCAGGGGGCTGGCGGCTGGGAAAGACGGTTGGAGACTTGGTTCTGCCATGATTGCTGTGTGACCTAGAACAAGTCCTCCCCTCTCTGGACCTCAGTTTCCCCATCTGAAAAATGCAGAGAACTCTGGCTGCTCTGGGGGGCTGGGGGAAGGATCAAATGTTTGGTTGTGGGTGGTTACCCAGCCCTAGTTCCCGGGTGTGGAGGGGAAGAGAACTCCCGGTCCTGGGGGTGGGCCTGGCCGGCAGCAGCTGCGGGCCTCAGCGGCCGGAAGGGGGCGGGACCCCAGCTTTACTCCCTGCTGCCGCCCAGTGGCAAAATTTGGGTACTGCAGGGGATGGGCTTGCAAATGCCTCTAGGGAGTGTCCTCTGGTCTTTTCTGGCCCAGTTTGCAGATGCCTAGAGAGAGGAGGGACTTGGCCTCAGGTCACCCAGGGAAGAAGCTTGGGTTGTTATTGGCTTTCAGGACAGAGTGCTTCCCCTCAGCCCTGTCGTGCTCAGGAAGCCCCCAAGTGACCTTAGGGCAAGAGTGGTGGAGCTCTGAATCCTCAGCTTGAAGCCACCTCCTCCACGGAGCTTTTCAGGATTTCTTCCAGCAGGAAGTGGCCTCACTCCCATCCTGTGGCCCTATATACATCTCCTTATTCTTCCTGCTCTACCTGCCTTAAATGGCTCCCTCTTCTCCTAGCAAAGCAGGCAGTGGGAACCCTTAAGTCATCAGGGATGATGGAAGGCCATTTTCACCACCTAGGAAGCATCTGCTTGGGGCCCAACTCTGTCCTGGGATTTTTCTGGCATCATGTCATTTGAACCTCATAATAACCCCATAAAATCGGGATTACTTTTGAGTCCATTTTTCAGGTAAGGAAGCCCAGAAAGTTGTGACTTTTAGATACAAAGTGGTGGAGGACAGATTCAAACCCAAGTCCACCCATTCTCTAGAGAGGAGCCCTTATTTGGAGATGGAAAGTATCCCCACAGCACCACGAAAATTCAGCTACGACCACACACTGAAATGACCAGTCCAGGGTGTTGGGGGCTCAGGTCTCAGCCACCGCACTGTTGCTGCTGTGTGACTTTGGGCAAGGTTCATCCCTCTCTGGATCTCTGGCTCACTTGAAACATGCACACACATGCTAGATGCCTTCTGAGACCCATTCTGGAGTTCGGCCTGTCCAGTCTTGGGCCCTGGAACGGTTCTATCTTGAAGGGCATGGGGAATGGTTGAGTAAGTGGCAGGTCTGGGGAGGCGGAGCTCTGGGGAGACAGGCCCCCCAGGTGCGTGTACTCCTTGTCAGTCAGTGTGTGGAGCTGGGTTACGAGAGGCTGTGGGCTGTAAGAGCCGGAGAGGGGTCCAGATCTGGGCTAGGTCTGGGGTGATGGACTGGCCCTTGCACCTGGGAGCCTTTCCCTCTGTTGCCTGCCACAGAGGGGAGCTTGTCTTGGCAGGAAACAGCCTCATCAATCAGAGGCAATGGGGGGCTGACGGATGGCCCCTCCCCGCTGGCCAGGCTTGAGGCGGACTCATAAATCCCACTCCAGCCTGGGCTGTAAATTCCTGTGATTCACACCGGGCCTCTTGGAGGACAGAGACATTTGGGGTGTGGGACAGGCTGTTCTTCCCTGGGCAGAACAGGTGGAGTACCTTGATCACTGGCCTGGGGGGCGGGTGCAGATAGCCCCTCCTCAGGCTCCACATGATGTGTGGCTGCTGAGCCCCTCAGGACACCCTAGGCCCAGCCTGAGCCATCTCTGCTCAGACCCCGGCTACCTTCTGCTTTTCATCCAGGCCATTCCCGTGCCCTTACCTAATCTGGCCTGAATCGCCCTAGCTGTCACATGCGTGGACAGATGCCCTGTGTCCTCTGAGATCTCGTTGGGACCTGTGGCCAGGAGGGACCATCCCACGTACCCCATAGCAGCTTCTCTTGTGGCTCCGGGTGATGGTCTGTTGCGGTGATGATGAGGATAAATGTGGAAACCAGGCATCAGTCTGTGCATTTCTTATTCTAAGGGGTCTGGGACCTTGAACCCACTGCCTCTCAGAGACAGTAGTCTCTCGGAGACCCTCTGACCCAGGACTGCAGTCATCTGCTAGCTTCTCCCGGGACGTTGGTCACACCCAGATGCCAGTCTTTACTTTCATTTATGCAACATTTCTCGTTAAACTGGCTTGCTTTTAAAATGTATGTATGTGTTTTAGCCTTGTCTTTGGCAATATTTGTGAAATCAGAGGTCCAACGTGCTAGTTAAATACACATATACACACATATGTGAGAATGTACACATGAAAATACATAATGAAAATAGCAGATGCACATTTCTACGTACTATCTAAAATAGTTCCGTGTCTCACCAATGCCATTCTTTGAGAAAAGTAGCTCTAGTCCTTTTCTATTTTTCAGACAAGGAAACCAAGATCCAGAGAGGTATAGGAACTTGCCCAAGGTCACACAGCATTGGGATTATCATCCAGCTCACTTGATTCCCAGCCTAGGGCTCATTTTTCAGAAGTGTGCTTGTTGTTTGGGGAGGAAATGACTGGTCAGGGTGTGTAGGCCTTTGCTTCCACAGAAGCACATTTGCATTTTCAGAGACCTTTCAGAGACCACATCTCTGAACAGAGATGTGGAAAGGTGGGCTTTCCAGTAGAGGGCTGATGGGCAGGCGGGCTGTCATCCTGGGTACCCTCATGGGACCAGGTACTGGCCAGGTACTGGCTCCCCCCTCCGTCTGCCTCTCTTCTTGGTGCCCAGGGCTCCTGCAGTTGTCTTCAGGACTGAGGAGGTGGTGGAGAACGGGGTCCCCGGGGAGGGAGAGAGCAGGGCCCTGGCAGCAGCCCTTCCCCGGGGAGCTGCTTACTCAGGCGATAATTAGTGGAACCAGCTCCTGGGCCTGCAAGGAAGGTGGCTTCATTAGCAAGTGGCTTCCCAGGTACCACCTCCCCCTTCCTACCTTCGGGCTTCTGCCACCCATCCTGCCACCACCACGACCGTCGTCATCACCCCAGAGACGCAGCACAACCGCTCTTGCTGGGGACGAGGCTGTGGGCCCCCTGGGGAGACAGGAGAGAGCTGTGTGCAGGTACATGGTGTGCACACACACACGCACTCGTGTACACACGAAGCACACAGACACTGTCGTCCAGCAGTGCATACGTGCCGTTAGACACGTGTGTAGGTGTACGCCACGCACACATGCACGCAGAACACAGAGATGTGCATGTCTATATCCAGACAGGCCGGCTCGGGAGTGCAGGCCATCCGGACCCATCATAGAGCACACGGCTTCGAGAGAGACGAGTACACACAGAGGCAGACTTCGGTGCCAGAGACACGCAGCGCGCACATGCCGATGCCCATCCAGGACCCAGACACTCACCCACACCGAGACGCTTGTGTGTGTGTTCACAGGCGTGTCCTGACACGTGTGTCCAGACCCAGGAGCCCGTGTGGGACAGCACACAGCCCTGGACACGGCGATGAACCAGCAGAGCAGAACTACAGAACACACGAGGGGAGACGTCACACTCCTGCGTAGATGCCATCGTGTGCAGGAATGCCCACCTGCACATATGTGTGCAACAGAGAACACGAGTGTGATGTTTTTCGTGGAATCTAACAAGGCCCGCAGTGCTGGGGCTGCCTCAGTCCCGGGGGGAAGTGAGGAGGCGGGAGATGAGGACACCTTGGTTCTTACTGTTCCTGACAAAAAGAGAAGGAGGAGAAGAGGGAGAGAGGAATGGGTGGATGGAGAGAGAGACCAGGAGACACAGAGCGGGAAAGGGAGGGAGAGAAGAAAAGGGACAGCTGGGGAGGTGAAGTTGGAGTGGGAGCAGGGTCAAGAATCTCTCAGGGCCCAGGCTTTAACCCTTTCAGCTCAGGGCAGGCCCAGGGACCCCATTACTCAGCCCCAACCACAAAACCAGATGGGCCCTTCAAGGTTAGTTGGACCAATGCAGAAATCTCCTTGCAGGGCCCCCTGCACAGCTCTGGGGATGGGGGGCTCAGCCCATGTCCCACTGGCTTCTGCTGAGTGGAGATCTGCTCCCAGAACCTCCTGACTTTGGCCCCACCTGTGCTCTGTGGGTCCCCGGCTCGGGGGCTGAGCTCTGTGGGGGTTCTCCTTTCTCAGGGCCAGCATGGGGGGAGTGGCGACCCCATAAGGGGGCCCCTCCTGGACACCAGAACAACTTCGCCCACCCCACCCCTGATCTCAGCCCCAAGGACAAAGTCAGGGAGACAGGGGTGGACAAAGATGGGGACTTTGAGGGCCAGAGGGGATATGAGACAGGAGAGGGGAGTTGGCGCACAAGAGTGAGACAGAGACATAGGGACCAGGGGTGAAAGAGAATAGACATGAGAGACTGAGATTTAGCCAGCGAGAGCCGGACAGGCCCAGAGACCCAGAAAGGAATTTAGAGGTCAGAGCCAGGGTGAGGGAGACCTTGAGCAAAGGCATACAAAGAAAGATGTGGAGATGGGGAGAGATAGCGCAACTCTGCTGCTTTCCTTGGTCAGGAGGGAGTCACCCCACGTGGGGATGGGGAGGGAAGACAAGTGGCCTGAAGAGGATGCTATGTGACCCTGCCCTGACCCCCCAACCTCTCTGAGCCTTGACTCTTTGTCTGTAAAGAGGAGGTGGAGGGGGTGAGGACTCACCCTGTCTCTGAGTTGGTCCGGAGGCTCCAAGGGGAGGCTGGCGGGGCCCTTTGCTCCCTCCACTTTCCCCCAGGGCTTTGGAGACAGGGGCTTTGCAGGGGTGTGCCTCCGGGTCCAGGCTCCACTTGGAAGCCCCCAAATTGGCAAACCAGGTGGAAGAGGAACGTCTCCGTGGGGCTGGTGTCTTATGCGGCAGCCACGCAGCGCTGAGTGATGGAGCGTTTGCCCTGAATATTGAAAATGCATAAATATCCATTTTCAGGCACCAAGGCGGATATAAATACAAAGGAGGAGGGTGTGCAGCCCTTGGCGGTAATTTACCAGCTCCACTACTCCCGGTGGCACGGGCACTTACGTTTGGCCATCAGGAACCTTTCCGAGATGGCTTTATGACCGCCGGCTGCCACCTGGGTCCCCTCTCGTGGAGAAATGGCTCTTCGGGGATGGCTGCCTGTGGTGGGGGAGGGACCAGGCAGGGATGGTCATTCCTGGGCCTGCTCCATCCTAGGCCTTCAGGGCTTCTCCCGCCTTCCCCTTTTCCAGAACCTTCTGACTCAGGAGGGAGGGAGCACACACGTTTGTGTCAGGCCGGGTGCCCACCCAGCCCTGGTGAACTAGATGGAATCACAGGAGCTCCAGCCCTGGTTGTGGAAGCTTCCCGACTGGGAAGAAGAGAAGCCACCCGAGGTCCGGCCCGCAGGAGCTCATTCGAGGGGGAAGTGAGCCCCAGGGAGAAGAGTCACAGGGCCGGGGGTGTCCTCCGCATGTGTGTCCTCTGCATGTCCAGCCTCAGCCCGGCATGTCCGTGGCCCCAGCCTGGAGGCTAAGCCTCGGGATGTTGGCATCAGGTTGGACCGTGGAGGCCATGGTTCTCAGGCGGGTACCTTGCTCTGTGCTAGCAGATTGGGCCCCTACCTGGTGGGCTGGCACATGGAGGCCCTGAGGCCACGGCCTGTCTCTCCAGAGCTGGAGCATGGACTCAGAGTACCCTGGTCCCCGTGGCCTGGACTCCTGACACTGCATTCCTGTACACTGGGACGTAGGGCCCAGGGCTGTGTTCAGAGACCCCATTCCCACAGCAGAGAAGGGCATGGGAGAGCACAGTGTTCTCTAAGCCATGGTCTTTCTAGGGTCCCAGAAGCCCCCTTCCCAGAGTGGTGAGTTTGGGCTTCCCTTCCCCAAGCTGGGCAGTCACCTGGGCTGTCTGGGGACCCTTGGCACTGTGTCAGCATCAGGAACACGCCGGGCACAGTGGCCCAGGGCCTGGACACCCGTGCAGGGGTGGCGGTGAGGCCAGGGGGAACCAGACGGTGGGCGGGGTGTTGCAGAAGGAGGGCTTCGGCAGAGCCCGGGGCTATAGAACCATTCTTTCTGTCCTTGTCTGCTCATTTTCATCTCCTACATCTCCGCCATGGCACGACCTCTGTGTCCTGGTGGCTCTGGACACAGGCTCTTGGCTTCTGCCTCTGTCCTGAACTGATGACCTCACGTGGAAGTTCTCAGGTCAAATTACTTAATGGGACAGTCTGGCCTGAGTCATTTCTCACCAGGCCAGAGATCAGTGAATGTCCTCTGGAGTCAGACCTTTATGCCCAGTCCAGGGTGACCCAGACAGAGCCACGGGGCCTGGGAGGGGACAGCAAAGTAGTGGCTGACATCAGGAGCCTCTTCGTCTCTTAGAAGCCACACTCATCCTCTGTCCTCTCCAGGTCCCAGCGATGCCAGCCATATGCCAAGCACCGGGCTGGGCTTATGGGGGAAACAGATGAACAGGCTCAGTCCCTGCTCTCAGGGGCTTAAAGTCTCATGGGGGAGACAGTATGTGCACAGATAGCCCCAGAGAGGGATACAAGAAGCTTGGGCGCACAGAGGAAGGTGAATTAGCTCTGACTGAGGCATGGGGGAACGCTTCATGGAGAGGGGATATTTGATCTGAGCCACAGGTAGGATTTTAGCATGCGGTTCTGGGGTTGCTGGAAGCATCCTGTGTATGTGGACACAGATGGCATGTATTGGCTCTGTGTGCCAGTGGGGACAGCTGAGTCCCAAGCAGAATAACTAGGTCGGTAAGAGAGCCCAGAGCAATGGGAATGAACCAAAAACTGGGCAGGGCCAGCCCCCGAAGGGCCTGTGTGTCTGGCTGAGGATGTGGGGTGCGGCTGTGGGTCCCCATGAGAGTAGAAAGTCCCAGAGGGAGGTGGGCAGTCGGGGGGTGGGGGGAGAGTGTTGGGAAGGCCTGTTTGGCTGAGCAGCTCCGTTTGTCTGGGGTAGATATGGTTAGCCGGCCAGCCCTCCTGCTGGGCTCCCAGGGCCAGAATTTAGAGCTGGGCAGACACACAGCCCTCTCCAACCCAACGCCCCTGGCTACAGCCTGATGTCAGGGCTAAAATTAGTCTTGTGGCTGTGGGGGCAGCAGGAGAGATAGTCATGGGAATTGCACCCACCTTCCCTCCCAGAGGTAGTGACCAAGGGCTACTGAAAGTCAGCGGACACAGGCTGGGACCCAGAGTGATGCTGGGGTTCACTGCAGCAGCAAGAACTCAGACCAACCTCCTAACTTGGCTCCTGGGAACAGGAGCCTTGTGGGGCAGGAGGAGGGAGGGCCCTGCCTTTCTCTCCTGGCCACCCGTTGGCCAGTGTCAGCTGCCTGGGGGAAGTGGTGATGAGGGTCTGAACTCCTGGGGCCCAGAGGGCACGGATCAGGCCAGCAGCCCCTCCCAACCCGCTCCTCCCACCTCCTCTCTTGCTTGCCCAGGTGCTCTGCAGCTTCTCTCCCATGGTTGCCATGGGAACCACAGGTGGCTTAAGTTTGCCTGAGCTCGGCTCCCTTCTGAGATGGGCAGTGGGGAAGGGTACCCCGAGGGAAGCCTCTGTCTGGACTCTGTCCATCTAGCCCATCTCTGGGCCCCGTCCTCACCTCCTTCTTTCCCTGCTTTCCCGCCAGACTTCCAGCCACCGAGTCCTGATGATTTGTTCCACTTCCAAAATATCCTTGGGACTTGGCCACTCGGCAGCACCTTTCCTACCTTGGCCTGGTCCTTCTCCTTTGGTCAGCTCTCTGAGTAGTGAGCACTTACCTTTCCATTCCCCATGTCCTTCCAGGCCTAACAGCCCTTGGTGGCTCCCACCGCTCTCAAGACAAAGCCAGTCTCTTGACCAGCGCCTTCTGGTCTGGCTTCCCCTTGGCCATGCTCCCCACTCCCATGCTCGTGCTACTGCCAAAATGTGACGTTGGATCATAAGTACCTTTGCACCATTAATGGGTATGTGTTAAAAATGAGTGCCATGGGGAAATAGTTTGAGAAACGCCGCATATGCCTCCCCTCCTGGAAACTCACGAGGCACTCTGTGTCATGTTACAGGCTTGGGTCTGTTTGGCTTTGTTGAACCCAGAGATTCCCAGAGTGTTTGCCCATAAATAAGGAACATCCAGGAACAGCTCTCAGCTCATTTCCCTGGAGGACCATTTGCAAAATGCTGTTTGGGCCCCTGCGCGGGACCCCTCCCTCTGGGATCTGGGGTCCTGAGGCTGCCCCCTGCCCCTGCAGGGGCCTTTTGGGCTGGGACATGATGGTCTGGCAGAGCAGGTCTGGAGAGCCAGACCCTCTCTGGGCACCACTCCATCTCCCAGCTGGTGTGTCCGGCGGGCTCCTGGGTGTGTTCTGTTCAAGCCACACAACATTCTTTTCAAAATTTGACCTAGGTGCCAACATTCAAAACCTGGGAGAGTCCACAGCAGATTCTGAATCTTCACGTGGCCTAAGACCTACCAACGCAGGGTGCAACCGGAGATCGGTGCCGACTGTTTAAGCACTACTGAACCCCTGACAACAGTGCGTCTCTGCCCGGGTCGGGGGGAGTGTGGGGCTCCTCTTCCCGGGGTTGGTGTATCCCCCCCACCCCCCCGGTGTCCTTCTGCGCAGAGCTGAGGCAGGCGCGGCTCCCCCAGTGTTCCCCACACCTCACGAAGCACCAGGGGCATCAGGCAAATCTGAACCATCAAGTCAGCCAGTCCGGCCCACTCTCCGCCCCCAGGTCCCCTCCACTGGCCTGTGGGCTCCGTGGAGGAGGAGACGGGAGGTAGCTGCTCGGGTCATTCGGGTAATCGGAGCGTGCTGAGTGCGAGAATCACTCCCCACAAGAGCTAAAAGCTGAGAACAGTGTGGGACCGACCGCGCTGGCACTTCTGAGACAGCTTGCTGCTGCGGAGAGCCTGCTAAAAATAGCCCGCTCTCGCCTGACACAGGAACCCTGGGAAACCCTGCCTGCACCGCCGGAGGGTGCCCAGAGGTGGGCTGGGGCTAGGGAGGCTGGCAAGGGACAGCTTGTGGGGGGCTTTTCCCCTTGGCGTGGGAACTCTGCAGGGAAACAGAGCTCTGAATTGATGGCCCAGAGGGCCCTCCCCTCCACACCATTGGGATGAGCGAGGAATCCCCCTCTCAGCTGGGAACAGGGACCAGAACAGGCTTCTGTCCTAGGGGCTGGGGGGGATCATTAGGGGACTCTCCTGCCCAGATGCACATTCATGGTCCACAGTCCCCCAACCCTCATCGGGCTACCTGACTCCAGCCATCTCCTGCTTTGCCTGGACATGTCCTGTTCTCGGCCCCACCTCTCAGCCTATTCAAGCTTTCCCTACTTGGGGTCTGCTCATGAAGTTCTCCCTCCTCCAGAAAACCTCTTTAATTCTTTTGTTCAAAGTACCAGCCGCTCATCTAAGCTCTCCCCTGACCCACACCGTCCAGAGCCAGGGGTTGGGGGGGCTTCCCTTCCCCCAGTGCGTCCTGGATGTTCTGAGGCCTTGAGCAGACTCCTGTCTCTCTCTGGGCCTCCAGGGAGTCAAGGTCTAGAGCAGGCTGTGGGAGGCCCAGCTGGCTGGAGCCCTCTGTATATCTTTGTGGGATGTCCACATCACCAGACCTCACAGGAAGTCCTGGGCATGACCTCTAGTCCAGTCCTGTTCCCAATGCCTGGCCATCCAGCCTCTGCTCACAGGTCTCCTTGGGAGGGGCCCTCACTACCTCCTGAGCCTGCCCCACCCTGTTGGCGGCTTCTCCTCAGGGTCCTGCCTCTGCCACAAGCTCCTTGGGGGAAGGGTTCTGGTCTGGCTGAGGGGCTCACACAGTCCTGCGAGGAGGCAGGGTAGACCCAGAGGAGGCCTTGGAGGACAACCCATGAAGTAGAGACCAATCCATGCTGGGGCAGGACTGCAGGGAGGAGAGATGGGGAAACTGAGGCCAGAGGGGCTGGGTCCCACCCTAGGTTGCCAATGTGATGCTTTTTTTTCAGCCTGGATGGAGCACAGGGCATTGGTGGAGGAGAGGCCAGGGAGAAAATGGGATTTAGTCTTTGAGGATGGTGGGTCCTTGCCCCTGTGAGGGGTCAGCCAGGCTGGGCCAGCCTCTGCAGGGGTGCCTGGGGAGCCCGGAGTGGCTGGGGTGCTGGTGGGTGAGAAGGCTTCCCTCCACAAAGCTTGTTCCTGAGATGTCCCTGGTACCAAACTGTCTTCCCTGGTGTGGTCAGAGATGACAACGAGGGACCAGGATTTCCCACTGTTCCTGCAATGAGGGGCATGGAAGGGCTGTGAACACAGAGGGCCACACAAACAGGTTGGCCAGCACTGTCTGCAAGGCCTGAGAGAAGCCTTCCATACTCGAGCTCTCCGAGGGCCTGACTTGCCCATGTAAGCAGCACATTCAGTATTGGGCCAGACCCATCCAGATGAGGGGCTGACATTCTGGAGATGCAAGTCTGACTAACCTAGCAATCTTATGCAATTTGCTTACCTTCCCTTGGCCTCAGTCCCTATATCTGTAAAATGGGGATGATAACTGTTAAAAAGAAATCCAGAGGCCCAAAATGGCTTCACAAAGGTTAAGGCCCCAAGTCAGTAAACCAAGACTTACTACCTAACCTAATTGTAGTTTGAACGCCCTAGGAATGCACCTGTAGCCAGTCCACATTTCCTGGTCGGCATTAGGACATTTACGGATCTGCCCCTTCTCTTCTGCTTGGGAGGGCCACCTTGCCTAAAACAATGGATTCTCTGCTAATATTTTCCTTTTTTCTGCTCCCTGTCTCACTTTCCCGTAGCCCTTCGGAGTCCCCTCTACTTGCTAGATGGAATGCTTCCTGATTCATAAATCGATAAAACCAATTAGATCTTTCAAATTTACTCTGTTGAATTTTTATGACTTAACACAATAGAATGTTTTTCCTAGGGCTGTTGTGAGGATGTGTGTGTGTGTGTGTGTGTGTGTGTGTATCTCAGAGCCTGAAGTATAGTATTATATAAATGTTAATTATAATTATATTATCACCGGGTCACAGACTCTTTTGAGAACCCAATAAAACATATAGACCCCTTTTCAAAAGAAAGCTGTACCCACGACTTGGTACACAATTTCTAGGGTTCTGAACTCCCTGAAATTCGCATGTGTAAGAACATGACTGACTCTAACATGCTTTTTCCTTTCTTCTTTTTTCCAGTTGCAAATTTTTATGGTCAAATTAATGTATGCAAACAGTCGTAAAAGTCCAAAGATAAACGGTTGTCCTCTGCCTCCCCCCCACCTCTGAGTCCAGTCTCCTCCACAGGCCACAATCCCACAACCCCACAGCTGTCCCCCCTGATATTTCTCTCTCTCTCCATGCTGGACCTCCCCCTTGCTCCCCACAGTGTTGGGAGCAGAGTCGGGGACCGTGGAGCTAGGCTCCTTCCCTCTGACTCATGACCAATTTCTCCATTCCACCTTGCCAGTGGCCCTCAGGGCTGCCCAGTGCCTCCAACACCTCTTCCTGCCATCTCCACCCCACCTCCTGCCCCCTTTGTCCCTCACTGGTCACCACAGCAACTTCCCAGTTGCAAACACCACTGCACCTTCTCTTCCTTAAAGCTCCCTGGTGGCTCTCATTGAAGGCGATGATTCTAGCATCAAGGGCAAGGAGTCCGAGTTATGTAAGCTTCATCATGCCCGGGGTACAGAAAAAAACAGAGTTCTTCGTGGTAAACATGACATTATCAAAGGGGGCCTGGGGTGGGTCCAGGGGCCTATGGGGTCCCTTGTCCCAGCCAGGCCTGCCGGAGCCACTGGGGTGGGGGTGAGGTGGGGAGGACGAGATGTCTGCGATGAAACCATTTCATGCAAATGTATTGAAATGAGGCTTTGGGGCAGGTTTGACAAGCTGCCGGGAACAAAGGCTCTGGGACTCTCCTGTCTCCCACTTTCCCAACCAGCTGTCTTGAATGACAGCTTAGGGGGATTGCTGAAGGAGGGGCTGTCGGGAATGGAATCTCAGGCCCTGGACCTGGGGAATTAGGAAAAGAAACACATCTCTGAGCTCATCCCATCCTTCTTTACACACTTTGGTTACACTGTGTACATTGCCTACAAAATGAGAAGCAAGGTGCGGTGGCTGGGTTTCCAGCTCATATCTAAATGACAGTCCCTTTTTTCCCTTTATTATTATTAATTATTACTATTATTATCTTTAAAGATTTTGTTTATTTGACAGAGAGAGAGAGAGAGATCACAAGTAGGCAGAGAAAGGGGGAAACAGGCTCCGCACAGAGCAGAGAGCCCGATGTGGGGCTCGATCCCAGGATCCTGAGACCATGACTCAAGCTGAAGGCAGAGGCTCAACCCACTGAGCCACCCAGGTGCCCTATTATTATTAATTATTATTTTTAAGTAGGCTCCATGCTCAGCATGGAGCCCAGCACGGAGCCCAACGAAGGGCTTCAACTCAAAACCCTGAGATCAAGACCTGAGCTGGGATCAAGAGTCGGATACTTAACCGACTGAGCCACCCAGGCGACGCCGTTTTCCCTTTCAAATGAACCCCAGGGACACAGAACTGGGTTAATCACAACACTGCCTATGACCCACTTGCATTATTGGCCCATGCAGGGCCACTTTAATTAATTAATTTCTTTGTTTACGGTGCTATATTTTTGTTTATAATAACAGTGACATCAAACAACAAAAAATTACCTGACTAGTTTAAAAGATCAAATTGGCTGGGTTAAACAATTTGCCTGTCAGTTTGCATCCCCCCCCACATAGAAAGGAACTCCATCGAGGTGCAGGGAAAACAAAGATTTTTAAAGGCAAGGCAAGGAAGCCATCAACAGAAAAAAAGGACTATTTTGTGTCAGGTCACCTTCCTTTGGGACAAAAGAGACTTATTAGTTATTAGTTGGATTAACTCATCTTCCTTTAGGGCGAGAAGAGATCCTGTGTGACAGATCTCCTTGTTTGTATGCCAGAAATTTTCTGGTTAAATTATTTATTTATTTATTTATATGACAGAGAGAGAGAGAGAGAGAGAGCGCGCATAGGTAGACAGAGAAGCAGGCAGAAAGAGAGGGGGAAGCAGGCTCCCCGCTGAGCAGAGAGCTGGATCCCAGGACTGAGATCATGACCTGAGCTGAATGCAAAGGCTTAACCAACTGAACCCCCCAGGCACCACTCTGGTTAAATTTTTTAATTTAACCACAATTAACACCAAAAATTAAAATTTTTGGTTAAGACTACATTTCTTTTTTTTTTTTAAAGATTTTATTTATTTATTTGACAGACAGAGATCACAAGTAGGTAGAGAGGCAGGCAGAGAGAGAGAGAGGAGGAAGCAGGCTCCCTGCTGAGCAGAGAGCCCGATGCGGGACTCGATCCCAGAACCCTGAGTTCATGACCTGAGCTGAAGGCAGAGGCTTAACCCACTGAGCCACCCAGGCGCCCAAGACTACATTTCTGAGGGAGGGTGAAAGTGGGGTTAGGTTAGGCATGAAGTCTCGGTTTGCTGACATGGCCTAGCAGAAGGGACTCTATTTGGGGCCTGTGGTTTTCTTTTTGACAATGGGGGACATATGAACTCACAATTCAGCCTGAGATCTTAAGCCTTAACAATGTTTGCACCTATCTTGTTTTCCGCCTTTGTTATAACCCTTGTTTCCCTGTCAGTGGTATACGCTGTGCTGAATTATGTGTTTACCATTCCCTAGCCTTTTTTTTTTTTTAATTTTTATTTATTTATTTGAGAGAGTATCATGGGGAGGGGCAGAGGGTGAGGGAGAAACCAGACTCCTGCTGAGCATGGAGTTGCTCATGAACTTTACAGAAAGGATGTCATGTTATAAGGGATCTTTATTTATTTATTTATTTACTAAAAAATTATTATTATTGGGGCACCTGGTTGGCTCAGTGGGTTAAAGCCTCTGCCTTCAGCTCAGGTCATGATCCCAGGGTCCTGGTATCGAGCCCCGCATCTGGCTCTCTGCCTGCTTCCTCCTCTCTTTCTGCCTGCCTCTCTGCTTACTTGTAATCTCTGTCTGTCAAATAAATAAGTAAAATCTTTTAAAAAAAATTTTTTTATCATGACCTGAGCCAAAGGCAAAGGCTTTAACCCACTGAGCCACCTAGGCACCCCAAGGGATCATTTTTTAAAAATTGAAGTGTAATTGATATAATATTGTATTCGTTCCAGGAGTGTAACATAGTGATTTGACATTTATACACATTATGAAGTGATCACCATATTGCGTCTAGTTACCATTTGTCACGTACAAAATTATTACAATATTATTGTCTATGTCCCCTGTGCTGCACAGGACATCCCTGTGACTTATTTTATAACTGGGAGTTTGTGCCTCCTGATCCCCTTTGTGCATTTACCCACCCCCAACCCCCTATCCTCTGGCAACCTTCAGTCTGTTCTTACCCATGAGTCTGGTGTTGTTTTGCTTATTTGTGTTTTAAATTCCTCATTCAAAGGGAAATCATAAACTTGTCTTTCTCCATCTGACTTATTTCACTTGGCGTAGAACCCTCAAGTCCCACCCACGTTGTCGGAGATGGCAAGACTTCATTCTTTGCCGTGGCTCAGTAGCAGCCCATCTTCTTTACCCATTCATCTCTCCATGGGCACCTGGGCTGCTTCCGAATCGGCTGCTGTAGCCGGTGCCGCAGGGAGTGTAGGGGCGCATGTATTGTTTTGTCTTAGTGTTTTTATTTTCTTCAGGTAAATACTCAGAAGTGGAATTGCTGGATGGTGGGGTAGTTCTATTATTATTATTTTTTGAGGACTCTCCATCCTGTTTTTCATAGTGGCTGTACCAGTACATTCCCACCAACAGTGCTCAAGGATTCCTTTTCCTCTATATCCTTGCCAACCCCCTTCCTTCCTCTCTCCCTCCCTCCCTTCCTCTCTCTTTCTTTCTGATACTAGTTATTGTGACACGTGTGAAGTGAGTTCTCATTGTGGTTTTGATTTGTACTGCCCTAATGATGAGTGATGTTGAGAATCTTTCCGCGTGTCTGTTGGCTGTCTATATGTGTTCTTTGGGAACATGTTCAGATCCTTCGTCCATTTAAAATCATATTGTTTGATTTTTTTGCTGTTGAGTTGCACGAGTTACTTACACATTTTGACTATTCACCCCTTATTAAATATACAATTTGCAAATATTTCCTCCCTAGGTGACCTTAACATTTTGTTGATGGTTTCCTTTGCTGTGCAAAAGCTTTTTAGTTTGATGTACTCCCGGCTTGTTTACTCTTGCTTTTTAAAATTTTTTTTAATTTATTTTTTAAAAGATTATTTATTTATTTATTTGGCAGAGAGGCAGGCAGAGAGAGCAGGGGAAACTGCGACTTCCCGCTGAGCAGAAAGCCTAATGCGGGGCCTGATCCAGGACCCTGAGTTCATGACCTGAGCCGAAGGCAGAGGCTTAGCCCGCTGAGCCACCCAGGCACCCCATACTCTTGCTTTAAAAAAAAAAATTATTTGAGATGGTAGGCAGAGGTATAGAGGGGCAGAGGGACAGAGAGAGAGAGAGTCTTAGGAGGGCTCTCTGCTTAGGCAATCCAGCACCAAGACTGACACGGGCCCCCGTCTTATAACCCTGAGATCATAACCTCAGCCTAAACCAAGAGTCGCACACTTAACTGTGTCACCCAGGGCCCCTGCTTTTGCTTTTGTTGCCCCTTGCCTGTGGAGTAAGGTCCCCAAGATATCACTGAGACTGACGTTAAGGAACTTACTGCCTAAGTTTTCTTCTAGGAGTTTACGGCTTCAGGTCTTACACTCAAGTCTTTAATCTATTTTGAGGTAATTTTTGTACATGGTTTAAGAAAGGGGTCCAGTTTCATTCCTTTGCTTGTGGCTGTCCAGTTCCCCAGTACTATTTATTGAAAAGACTGTCCTTTCCCCATTGTATATTCTTGCCTCCCTTGCCATAGGTTAATTGATCACATGTGTGTGGGTTTCATGCTGGGCTCTCTATTCTGTCTTCTTGGTCTATGTTTCTGCTTTATGTCAATACCATTCTGTTTTAATTACCATGGCTTTGTAGTGTAGCTTGAAATTAGGACGCATGATCTCTCCAACTTTGTTCTTTCTTAAGATTGCTATTCTGGGTCTTTTGTGGTTCCATACAAATTTTTTTATTTTTTTATTTTTTATTTTTTATTTTATTTATTTATTTTTTGGTTCCATACAAATTTTAGGATTATTTGTTCTCATTCTGTGAAAAATGTCATTGATACTTGGATTTACATTGAATCTGTAGCTTGATTTGGATAGTATGGACATTTTAATAATATTGTTTCTTCTAATCCATGAGCACAATATATCTTTCCATTTATTTGTGTCTTCTTTAATTTCTTTCATTGATATCTTATAGTTTTTTTAAAGATTTTATTTTTAAGTAATCTCTACACCCAGTGTGGGGCTTGAACTGAAAACCAGGAGATCAAGGGATGCACATTACACCGACTGAGCTAGCCAGGACCCATGACGTCTTATAGTTTACAGAGTACAAGTCTTTCACTGCCTTAGTTAAATTTATTCCCAAGTGCATTATTCCTTTTTTTTTTTTTAAGATTTATTTATTTATTTATTTATTTATTTTACAGAGAGAGAGTGGAGGGAGGAGTAGAGGAAGAGGAAGGGAGAGAGTGTGATTTATTTTTTTGATGTCATCGTGAATGCGATTGTCTTAATTTTGCTTTCTGCTAGATTGTTATTAGTGTATAGAAATGCAACAGGTTTCTGTATATTCATTTGTATCCTCCGACTTTAAGGAATTCATTCATTAGTTCTAATAGTTCCGTGTGTGTATGTGTGTGTGTGTGTGTGTGTGTGTGTAATCTTTAGGGTTTCTTATATATTTGTAAATAGTAACAATTCTTCCTTTCCAGTTTGGATGCTTTTTGTTTTCCCTTCTTGCCTAATTGCTCTGGCTAGGACTTCCAATACTATGTTGAATAAAAGTGGCAAGAGTGGGCATCTTTGTCCTGCTCCTGACTTTAGAGAAAAAGCTTCCAGGTTTTCATCTTACAATGTTGGCACTGGGTTTGTTACATTTGGCCTTTATTGCCTTGTGGTATATTCTCTCTAAACCTACTTTGTTGAAAATTTTTATCTTAAGAGGGTGCTGGATTTCGTCAAATGTTTTTTTTCCATCTATTGAGATCACCATATGATTTCTATCTTTCTTTTTTTTTTTTTTAAAGATTTATTTATTTATTTATTTGACAGAGAGAGATCACAAGTAGGCAGCGAGGCAGGCAGAGAGAGAGAGAGGAGAAAGCAGTCTCCCTGCTTAGCAGAGAGCCAGATGCGGGACTCGATCCCAGGACCCTGAGATCATGACCTGAGCCGAAGGCAGCGGCTTAACCCACTGAGCCACCCAGGCGCCCCTGATTTCTATCTTTCATTTTTAAAATGAGGTATATCATGTTGATTGATTTGTGGATGTTGAATCTCCTTGCCTCCCTGGACCATTTGATCATGGTGTATGATCCTTTCAACGTCTTGTTGAATTTGGCTTGCTAATATCTTGCTAAGAATATTCATCTGTAATTTTCCTTTTCATGGGGAGTCTTTGACTGGTGTTGGTATCAGGATGATGCTGGTTTCAGAAAATGAGTTTGGAAACATTTCCTTCTCTTTAGTTTTTTGGAATAGTTTGAGAGGATTAAATCTTCTCTGAATGTTTGGTAGAATTCACCCGTGAAGCCATCTGGGTCCTGGACTTTTGTTTACTGAACGCTTTTTGAGAACTGGTTCAATCTCTACTAGTAATTGGTCTATTCAGATTTTCTCTTTCTTCATGATTTAGTCTTGGAAGATTGTGTGTTTCTAGAAATGGATCCATTTCTTCTTGGTTTTCCAATTTGTCGGCATATAATTGTCCATATTAGACTCTTATGATCCCTTGTATTTCTGTGCTTTCAGTTGTAACTTCTCTCTCATTTCTGATTTTATTTATTAGAGTCCTTTCTCTTTTTTTCTTGATGAGTCTGGCTAAAGGTTTGTCAATTTTGTTTATCTTTTCAAAGAGCCAGCTCTTAGTTTCATTGATCTTTTCTTATAAGTGATCTTCTGAGATTTATTTCTTCACTCAACAGTATGTTGCTAAGATCCATCTGTATTATCGTACACGGCTGTGGTTTCTTACATTTCATTGTAGGCCCAGTGTTTTATGGAATGGTTCTACGCCATGTATCCATTCTTCTTTCAAAGGGCATTTGGATCGTCTGACTTTTTTTGTTTTGCTGTTATGAACACTGCTACTCTGAACAGTCTCTTCCTGAAACTTCCCTTGGATATCTTTTTTTTTTTTTTTAAGATTTTATTTATTTATTTGAGAGAGAGACCATGAGGCAGAGGGAGAAGCAGACTCCCCTCTGAGCAGGGAGTCCAACTCAGGGCTCGATCCAGGACCCTGAGATCATGACCTGAGCTGAAGGCAGAGGCTTAACCCACTGAGCCACCCAGGCGCCCCTTCACTTGGATTTCATCATCCCACGCTGTAGACTGTGGGCTACTTGGAACTCACAGAGAGTTCTGTGCAGCTCCTGCCTCATCCTTCAAGGCCCCAGAACCTAGGCAGTGTGGGCCTCTCAGCAACTGAGGCAAGTCTGCTGTGCGGCTTCACCTTCCCGCTATCTGGCCCCCAGCCCGCCCAGGCTGGCTGACTAATGAGCAAGGACACAGCAGCTGGCCTTTGGGCAGCAACTTCTGCTTTTCCAAGCACTTGTCTTGCACCAGGAGGCGGGGCCATTTTAGAGCTGAGGACAGCGTGTCAGTGATCAGGTCCTTTCTTTTTCCCAATGTGTGTTAAGCTTTCACTGTGAACCACTCACTGTGCTGGGTGCTGGAGAAACAGACGATAACTCATTAATTTACAAAGCGGACATTTATTGACTCCTGTTTAGATGCCAGACTCCGCTGGGCTGAGACAAATAAAGGGGACTGCCTTTAAGGAGCTCACAGTCGAGATGGGGAAATAGGGATGTAGATGTTGTACCGCGTAGATGAATAAGGAAAATAGGCAGGTGTGCAGATCTCATCATGATTATACAAGGATTAAAAAAATCTTAGTATTTTTAGTCATATATAGATGCCTATGTCTCTATGAGTCTATTATCTATCTATAATTTCTCTATCATCTCTATCTATCTATCTATCTATCTAATGAATGTGATCTTATTTATATAAATCCAGCATCCTCAATTCTAGACTAGAACAGGGAACCAGATCTTGATTTGTAGATTTTCATTTTTATAGGTTAGAAAGTTCCTAAATTAATACCCATGTTTTAAATTCTAGCTGGAACCACTTAAAAATTCCCCTAGAGAGATGGGGCAGCTCTGGCTTTTAGCTGCTCTTTTGATTTTCTCCAAGCTCCTGCCTTCTTCTTCTTCTTTTTTTTTTTTTCCCCCTCAGTTGCTGGTAGACCAAAATATCACTGCATTGTCTTGAGAAGTTAATATTAAGTAAGCTTGACCCTAATGTTACAGCAATACCTCAGCTACATTTGAGCCATGGCTTACATCTGAATAGAAAATGCTGGGGAAAGTAACCCAAATTCTACCTCTGATCAGCCAGGTAGCTTGTTGTTGCTTTAACTAAGAGTCCCTACAGGAAGTGACACTGGAGTCTTTGCTGTGATGTCTTGGACTGTCCCATCTAGCTCTGCTTCAAGGGGGTGCATGGTCTTTTTCACCCAGAAATTCAGCACATGTCAGCATGGCCATCCTGGGAGACGTGGATGCCTGGAGGAGGGTGGACCTATCTCTCTGCAGGGAGCATGGTGGCGGAGAATTCAGAGAGAGGGTGGCACATCCACGGAATTGGAAGAACCAGGCAGTGTTATCAGAGAGAGAAAGGGAAGCTGGAGCTCAAGGCCAAAGGAATGGCATGTGCAAATGCACTGGGGCGTGAGCAGACAGAGTGCCTACAGGAGGCAGAGAACGGTTTGCTGTGGCTGGGACAGAGTTTCATCCGGGGAATGAGCTATGTGCTTGTGGTGGCATTATCTGTGCCAGCAAGACTTCCAGTTCTCCCTCCCTTAATTCTAGTCAGCAGGGGCATGGCATGGCAGCACGTGATGGATTTTTTTTTTTAATTGCAGTAAAATATGTATAATACAAAGTTGACAATTTTAACCATTTTAAAGTGTACAGGTCAGCCACATTTAGTCCATTCATGATGTTATATAACCATCACCACTATCCATTTGAAAAACTCATTCATCTTCCCAAACAGAAGCTCTGTACCCACAAAGCAGTAACTTCCCTGCCCCCCGCCCCCAGCCCGTTGGCAACCACCATTCTACTTCCTGGCTTTGTGAATTTGCCTAGTCTTGGTACTGCTTGTACGTGGAATGTTTGTCCTTTTGTGTCTGGGCTATTTCACTTAGCATAACCATTTCGCGTTTCGCCCATGTTGTGGCGCTTATCAGAATTTCATTTCTGTTTATGGCAAATGTTATTATGACGTGATGGGATTTTGACTTTCTCCTGGAAGCGCTGTTGTGCCCGGGGGAGTCTCCCATAGAATGACGGAGCGGTCCCCGCTGTTAGGGTGCTTGGTGATCCACGTGTGGGAAGAGGGGCAGAAGGGCAGGGGGCATGCAGGCGTTTGTGGCTATGGTTTAGGATAGAATTACAACCCCTCCAGGCTGATGTAGCCTCACCTCCCCCAGGAAGCTTTTCTATCCCTCAGAAACCCCATGGCCCTTTCTGTCTTCTGAGTATCAGTGGCGGAAGGCATACAATCCCTGTTACCTGGTAAGGTAAATTTTGTCCGTGATGACTGTGTCCAGGGGCACTCCAACACCCTCAGGCCTTGCTCCCAGGCTTTCCCTCCCCGTCCCCCTCCTTGGGACATGGGGGCTGAAGCCTCCATGGACACTGGAGTGGAGACTCAGTGAGAGAAGTTGCCCCAGATATCCATGGCCTCTCCCCTCTCCCCTGGCCCTTGGACTGGGTCAGGCTGCATCCCAGCTGCCCCACCCCTGACACCCCTGGCAGGTTTCATCTCTAGAGCTGGGGTTGAAGGAGACAGAACTGGCCCCAGGGGTGTCGATAAGAGGGTTGTAATCCAGCGGGATAAGCCTGAGCTCTCTGGAGTCTCATAGCATTTTTCCAGCCCTGGCCACTTTATTATCATATCGCTGAGTGATGGGGCTCGGGGGAGCTGTGGTTCCGGCAGCCGCTGCAGCTGCCCCTTGCGATCCATCATGCTACAACCGGGCTGGGCAGATTCATGCTGTTTCCTGCCCCTGTGTCTGCTCTCCCTGCCTCTTCTTTGTGCTTCTGCTTCTCAAGCTTCCCCTCTGGGCAGCGGAGGTTCGGTCCCGTCGCTGCATGGGTTTCTCAGGACAGACTCAGTTCTGCTTCACCCTCATGGTGTGACCTGGGGCCTCGGTTTCCTTCTCAGAGCAACAACAGGGTTGGACCCGTTGTACTCTGAGGCTCCTTTCAGCTCTGACAACTCTGTGACTTATTATTTTTTGAAGACTTCAAAGCAGATTGCATTGCATATTCTTCCAAGATCATCATGGTGCGAAGGGATTGGGCGGGACTGAAGCAGCCACCGCTGCACCTGATCCTGTCTTCTCTCTATTCCACCGGAGCCCCAGACAACGAGGGCATCATTCTTTCTCCTCTGGGGAAGCTTGTCTCTAGCCCCAGGTCGGCGTAAGCAGTGGGCTGGTGCCTGTCTTCAAGGTTGTATTAGAGTCCAAATCGTTAGGTCAGACCTTGTGGGCACATCAGATGCCAGCCCAACCAAACAAATGGGGAGCAGCCTGCCCAGAGAAGCGGGGGTGAGGGAGCAGAGCAGCCCCAGCAGAGAACCCAGATGCTCCCTGCAGCCCCTGCTCTAACTGCACCCATCTCAGATGGCTGGACATTCGCCATGCTCTAGAAGTTCTCTGGGGAAGGACATTTCCCAGCTGAGGGAATTGACCAGTCTAGGGTTTCATTTTTTATTTATTTTTTTAAAAAAAGATTTTATTTATTTACTTGACAGAGACAGAGCACAAGCCGGGGGAATGGCAGGCGGAGGGAGAGGGAGAAGCAGGCTCTCTGCTGAGCAAGGAGTGCAACCTGTCTTGGGTTTTATTACCACAATATTGGGCCAAGTCATTCTAGGGAGAAGTAGTTGACGATGTACCTTTCTTCCCAAGTAGGCAGTATGGAACTAAAGAACAGCTGGACTTCACTGTAAGCAGATCCAGAGAATGATGCCCCCCCCCGCACCCCACCCCAACCCTGGTGGCCAGCTGTCTCCGGTCTTGTAAGACAGCCCTTCCTCCTGACTGCCTACCAAGGAGAGCCTGCGCACACCAGAACACCAGATGAATGAGACAGTGCTGTGATGAGTGTGTCACTCTCCTGGTTCCAGGATCCATCATGCTTCCCAGTGCGAAGTGTGGGGACCCTCGACTGTGCAGGTGTCCCCCTGTGGGGCACTGGGGTTTTCTCACCACTGGCATTTCCCATGAGGTCACATATAGGTCCGAATCCACCCCAGGAAGAAGACTTAAGGGAAAGAGACTGGCCAGGAGAGATGGCAGGGGGACTGGGGTTGTGGGGGATGGGGATATGGGTTCTGTGTCTAGCTGTGCCATTAACCACTGCATGACCGTGGACAAGTATCGGCCCCTGGGGGCCCCGAGGTGACAGCTCCACCCTCCCCACTTCATGGGTGTTGAGAGGTTAAAAATGAGGTGGGAATCCTAAAAGTATGTGGCACAGAGCTCTATCCCCAGCCCCTGGTCAAAAAACCCATTCAGGCCTGAATCTAAAGTCCATCATCAAACCTCCTGAAAAATACCTCCCCAAACAAGTTATAACTTTTAAAAATGTGCAAAGTGAGAATGAAAATTTTTATGGCAGGTAAAGAGGAAAAATGTGGGTGTGATCCATGAAATCATGTCTCTGTTGATCTGTGAAATCATATCTCTCTGTTACTTCTCATTTTCTTTTATAAATAATTTTGATCTTTATTGTTTTCTTCTACTTTCTTTGGGTTATTCTTGTGTTCATTTTCCCCTCTTCAAAAGAATTTCAATTTCATGTAGCTACCATACAGTGTCCTATTAGTTTCAGGATTCAACACTTCTGTACATCAGCCGGTCCATACAGATGCCCTCCTTCATCTCCATCTCCTGTTTCTCCCACCCACCTCTCCTCTGCCAAGCATCAGTCATTTTTTTTTCCCTTTTGAGTTAAATAATTCAATGTAGTATTTTAAAATTTTCTCTATTTTACTAAATTCATTTAAGGCTATACATTTACTTCTAAATAATCATCTCATAAGCATGCATCTCATAAGCTATGAAATTGTATTTATAATCTTTAGTGGTTACTCTTACATTTTATTTTTTTTAAGATTTTATTATTATTTTAAAAATAATTTTTAAAATTTTCTATAAACATATAATGTATTATTAGCCCCAGGGGTACAGGTCTGTGAATTGCCAAGTTTACACACTTCACTGCACTCAACATAGCACATACCCTCCCCAATGTCCATAACCCCACCACCCTCTCCCTACCCACCTCCCCCTGGCAACCCTTAGTTTGTTTTGTGAGATTAAGAGTCTATTATGGTTTGTCTCCCTCCTGATTCCATCTTGTTTCATTTATTCTTTTCCTACCCCCAAACCCCCCATACTGCATCTCCCCTTCCTCATATCAGGGAGATCATATGATAGTTGTCTTTCTCCGACTGACTTATTTTGCTAAGCATAATACCCTCTAGTTCCATCCACATCGTCGCAAATGGAAAGATTTCATTTCTTTTGATGGCTGCATAGTATTCCATTGTATATATATATACACCACATCTTCTTTATCCATTCATCTGTTGATGGACATCTAGGTTCTTTCAATAGTTTGGCTGTTGTGGAATTGCTGCTATAAACATTTGGGTGCACATGCCCCTTCGGATCACCACATTTGTCTCTTTAGGGTAAATACCCAGTAGTGTAATTGCTGGATCATAGGGTAGCTCTATTTTCAATTTTTGAGGAACCTCCATGCTATTTTCCAGAGTGGCTGCACCAGCTTGCATTCCCACCAACAGTGTAGGAAGGTCCCCCTTTCTCCACATAAAATATTTTATTTTTAAATAATCTCTACACCTGATGTAGGGCTCAGACCCACCATCCTGAGATCAAGAGTCTCACACCCATACTCCACTAACGGAGCCCACCAGGCACCCCTACTCTTACATTTTAATATATGTATTTACTTATAAGTTTTTCTGAGAAAGTTCAAGGTTATTCGGTATCTCTATCATCCTTCTGGACAAGTAAAGAATTTTTTAAATTGTTGTCTTAAATCTTATGACTTTTTTGCAAAACACAATTTTAGTTGTTATTGTCACTATTATTATTATCTTGTGGCCAATAGTTCAGTTATATACAAACATTTTTTAAAAAGATTTTAATTTAAATAATCTCTCTACCGAATGTGGGCTCAAATTTACAACCCTAAGATCAAGAGTCGTGGGCTCTGCTGACTGAGCCAGCCAGGCACCCCTGCCCCTGCTCCCCCCGCTTTTAAACAATGTTCTGCACTCATTCTTGTTTCTTTATCCCCTTTGTCCCTTAGGTTTACTTTACATTTTGCTGAAGTACATCTCTTAGTACTTCTTTCAGTAAAGGTCTCTAAGATATCACTCCTGTCTTCCTGTGTTTGAGAAAGGTTTTATTTCGTTTTAATCTTGAGGGATTACTTAGTTGCCAATGGAAATGTACCCTCCGTGTTTTTTCACTCGGCACTTTGTGACATTTGCTCCGTGGTTTTCTGGCTCTTTTCTTGTTGGGGAGAGGTCTGCTGGCCCTGCTGTCGCTTCTTTGGTGAGTGAGGTGTCTCTTCTCTCCAGCAGCCTGCGGTTCTGCTGCCCTTGCGTGGGTGTGTGGTAACTGGATTTAAGGGGCCAGACTCTCGGTGTTTACTTTCACTCTGAGAATCTGCTCTCTCCTCTCCTTTTAGGAAAGAAGATAGAAGATAGAAGACTATCCCCTCTTTTCTATTCCATTGATTCTCTTCTGGAATTCCTGTTAGGTGTTTATTAGAACCTCTCAATCCCTCTTACCTTCTATTCTTTTTGTTGGATCTTTTAAAGATTTATTTATTTATTTGGGAGAGACAGAACAGAGTGGGAGGGAAAAGCAGACTCCCCGCTGTTCAGGGAGCCATCCAAGGGCTTGATCCCAAGACCCTGAAAACATGTCCTGAACCGAAGGGAGGTGCTTAACCGACTGAGCTACCCAGATGCCCCCCAAATTTTAGTTTTATCCTTGATTTTTTTTTTTTAAAATACTCTGCTCAGGACCCTTATCCTTTGGTGACTTTGTGGGCATCTCAAATCCAGTCCCAAGGCAGCATGCAGCTTTGCTGGGCCAGTTTCCTCTGTCCTTCCTGGGTTATACTTTATTTCTTCTTTTTCTTTTTCTTTTTTTTTTTTAAAGATTTTATTTATTTATTTGAGAGAGAGAGACAGTGAGAGAGAGCATGAGCGAGGAGAAGGTCAGAGGGAGAAGCAGACTCCCCATGGAGCTGGGAGCCTGATGTGGGACTCGATCCCGGGACTCCAGGATCACGCCCTGAGCCGAAGGCAGTCGTCCAACCAACTGAGCCACCCAGGCGTCCCTCTTCTTTTTCTTAAAGCATTTTTTCTGTCACTGCTAAGGGTCTGCAGACACATGGAAAGGGTTAGTGGTGGGTCCACAGAGCAAGGATTTAGAGAACCATCCTGACTGACGGCTTGAGATTTGACACCAAGCAACAGAACAGCTCAGAGTAATAAGTAGTGAGTGTTTTTTGCGGCTCCTGCTTTACTGTTTGCCAGACCGTTCTCTTGTATATCTTCATAATCTTTGCAAACTAAGCTGCGAGGCAGAAGCTGTTATTATCCTGATTTTCCAGAGGAGGTGGCTGGGGCTCAACCACCAAAGCAGGGCTTCTTAAAATGTAATGTACATGTGAATCACCAGGGACCTTATTAAAACACAGATTGAGATTCATGTGATCTGGTGGGGAGGGGGGCAAGGTTCTGGGGTCTAACAGGTGATGCCAACTCTGCTGGTCTAAGGGCCTCACTGGAGTAGGGAGGCACCAGGGGGTTTGGCCACATTGCACATGTCCTCAGGGATTGAACAGGCCCCTGTGTCTGCCTGACTCCAAAGCCTGTGCTCTGTGTCTTCTGGTCCCACCGAGAACCTTGCAATCTAACTGCTTACTTTATAGGAGACAGAGAACCGAGAGCTGGAGGCTTTGGTTGGAGGGAGAGGAAGCTTTGCTGGGGGGAGGGGGCTGCTCTTGCCTGGCCCAGCTCCTTTCTCAAGGTTTAATGAGGAAGAAAGGGATGGAGAGGGATTGTCTCGGGGGTAGTGAGGCACCATAGCCGGGCAGCTGTCAGTGGGTCTGTTGGAAAAATTAATTTTTTAATTAAAAACATCTTTTTCTCCCTTGCTTCTTTCCCCTTTGCTTTAATGTCTCAGTCTGGAGTAATTATGAGTTGCTCTGGGGAGACTGAACCTTAGAAAAATTGTTGGTGTGACTGGTGAGGAATTTATCTGATTAACTTGGACTGAGGCTTTGGAAAAAAAGAAAAAAGCAAAAGGGAAGTAAAAAAGAAAAAAAGGGAGGAGGCAAAGCACCGGTTCCCAATTCTCCTTCTGGCGTAAAACTTAATCACAGAGTCTGGGAGGCCGGGTGGGCCCTGGCCTGGTTCCCTCAGGCCAGCGGGGGCAAGGGGGTAGGAAGGACCTGAGCCCATTCCTGGCATTCTCTTCTCGGGGCCTCCAGGGTCCCTTGCCCCAGCCCGACCCCCCACTTGTCCCCCTAGGTTTGTTCCCCGGAGGCGGAGGGGGTGGCAGGATGCGTAGCTCTGACTGGCTCAACATGGGAGAGGATGTCTTGGCATTTTTTGAGTAGCAGCCAGAAAAGGAGGTCTGAGATTTATTAAATGAATGATATCCACAGAGGAGTGAGGGGGACAGGGTAGGAGGGGGAGGAAGCTAGGCAAGGACAAGGGGTCCATCGAAGTCTGCTCTCAGTCGCTGTCCGGGTGGTGCTCTGAGCCTGCGAGCTTGGACTTGGATGGCACCAGCGCTGTCAGGAGGCTTGCGGTGGGCTTTTGTGCCTGGATCTCTCAGCATTGGCGATAGCTTAACCCCCAGCCACTGCGCTTCACCGTGGGCAGCCGCTTGTTAGCAGCCAGCACTCACAGCAACTGGGGGACAAATGCCTGGTAAAAGGGATCTGCGTGGAGCTCCAACAGCACCTACTACCCTTGGACTGGAAGGGGAGCCCATCAGGGGTGGGAGGAATGGATGGACTCATGGTCATTGACAGAACCTAGTGATTGGTTGAATGAGAGGGTGATGAGAGTGAGGCTTCCAGGCTCCTGGCTTGGGTGACTGGGTGGCTAGGGGTGGCAGGCACTGGTAGACCAGGTGGTAGGGGAGAGTGTTCTGTTATCCGGACATGGTGGACATTCAGGTGGAGGTGTTTTCAGGCAGCGGGGCACGCCAGGCTGAAGCAGAGATGTGGGGGACCATCTGTGGGGAGGTGGAAGAGGGTGGGTAGGCCCATGTAGGTGCACTGTGGGGAGATAGAATGCAAAGAACAGAGCCCTGGGAGTCCCCCATGATTGGGCTGGCAGAGGACAAGAGATACAGCCAGAAAAGCAGGAGGAAAACCATAGACAGTGGGGTCTCTCATGTCACCTCTCTATCCTCTGTCTCAATCATTATCTGTCCCCTCTGTCAGTACAGTTTCTTCTTTTTGTTTTTAAAGATTTATTTATTTATTTGAGAGAGAGGGAGAGAGTGGTGGGAGGGGCAGAGAACAAGGGAGAGAATCTCAACCAGACTCCCCACTGAGTGCAGAGCCCGAGGTGGGGACCCCGGGCTTGGTCCCCGACCCTGAGATTATGACCCGGGCCAACATTAAGAGTCAGATGTCCAGCCGACTGAGCCACCCAGCACCCCCCCCACCCCCGCCTCGTCAGTACATCTTTGTGCAAAGAAGCAGTTATGAGGAGCCTTGATAGACTGATTCCCCTGAAGGACTTGTGCCTGTCTTCATTAGTATTGCAGTTGGAGCACCTAAGAAGCTTCTTGGCACATGGTAGGTGCTCAGTAAGTCTTTGCTGAAAAAATACTAGCTAATACTCTTATGGCCCTTACCATGCATGCAATGCCATAGATAAACTCAGTTACCTCTGAGCAAGTGCCATTATTATCCCATTATATAGATGAAGACTTAGAGGCACAAAGAGGTTAAGCAGCTCACCTGATGTCACATGACAGTGAGTAGCAGAGCTGAGACTTGACTCCCCAGGGTCCATGCTCTTAGCTCGTGTGTGAATGACTGAGATTTGAGGCCAACCTGTTTGAGACCACGGCGCATGGCTGTTTCTCAAAGCATACGAACACAGGGTCACGTGCATGTGAAACTACATTGGTGTCCACACAGCACCAGGCGACAGCTCTTGTCTGCTGTGGAAAGGACAGTTCACAGCCTCAGGGAGGGGACCCTTATGTGCAGCCCTCTTGTCACACTGACTCAGCCAAAGCTACTGCATATGTGAGTTGCTGCCACCTTGACAGCCCCCGGGGAAGGAAGGTTATTGGGGGCTGGGCTAGTAGGGGCCAGTAGAAAGCTCTGGTGTCAGGCAGGACCCAAGTCTTGAGGCTCTTTGAGCCTCAGTTTCCTCATATGCAAAATGGGAGTCATTATACTTCTTTCCCAAGACTTTTGTGAGAATTAGAAATGCTACATGGTGTCTGGCACGCAGAGGGTAGTCCTCAAACGATGCCACATCACATGGGGAGGTCCTCACGCACCCATCTTTGTTACTGTGGCCACCTCTTTGCCTAGTCCTGGAAAATGGCAATATTGGCCACAGTAAATGAGTGTCTTATGGTTAACAACGGTCTGGCTGCCTTCAGGGTGGCACACACGCCATCCACGAGCCTCTCTGGGTAGCTGCCAGCTAGCTGCCGAGGGGAGAGCAGGGGCAGAGGGGAGAGGCTCAGAGATGCGGTGTCCCATTCTGTGCAGGGGCATTGGAGCTGGCTGTCTTTAGTCAGCGCCAGCCAGGACCACCGCTAGGGACCCTGTAAAGGTGAGATGAAGGACTCCTGCCGATGTCCACCATCAGCTTGGCTGCCCTGAGAACCCAGGGCCATCACATTACCCAGCTCCAGGGGAAGCCATTCCCACTGCAGACTATGAAGTTGGGGTCGAGAGAGGCACTTCTGACACAGGAAACAACATGAATAATGCCCCCTAGAGGTGTGCAGCTGGCCCTTGAGAGCTGTAGGGTAGCAGTCTCATAGCTCCATAACCCCTGGGAAGACCTGGGAAGTGGATAGTCCCCTGCCTGGGTCTGCCTGCTGCATGGCGCCCTGCCTGGGCCTATTGCGCCTACCCACATCGGGGCCTCTAAGTAATAACCCTGAGCACACCATGCCTGAACTCCTGACTTAACACATCTTCTGCCCCAGCTGCGGCCTGGGAGCTCTTAAGGGCAGGGCCTAGGCCTCTGCTCTCCTCTTCTCCCCTATCAAGCATAGGGCTGAACACATGAAAAATAGAAATCATGTTGGAGGCAAACTCCTGAGATTAAATTATTGAAGTCTTTCGTTTCTTTTTGAAGAGATGTTTCCTTCTCAGCCTCCCGCTGCGCCCTGGGCCCTGCCTGAGTGATGAAGATGTGAGGATGGAGTAGATGGACCTGCATTTGAGGGGCCACAGTCTTGTGGGGGGACAGACACGTGAACAGCGAGGCTCCAGTGCTGCCAGAACTCCAAGAGATGGGATGCAGGAAGCAGGAAGCCACAGGCGCACAAGATGGAGAAGCTTTCCTAGACAGGGTGATCCCTAGTTGAGAACTGAGGATGGATGGGAGTTTGCCTGGCAGAGATGGAAGGAAAGCATTCCAGGTGCACACGCAAAGGCACATTGGTGCATAACACCAACAGCTGGGCTTCAGGAAGGATCTGCAGGCCTGCCTGCAGCAGAGAGAAGAGTGTGAGGCAGACCGGGTATCAAGAGAACAGGGTCCCAGTACCAGCTCTGCTTGTAAGAATCTGCATGACCATGGACAAATCCCGCCCGCCCTCCCCTTCCTTGCTGCCTCTGGGCCTCAGTTTCCTCATCTGTGTAATGGGAACTGGGCTACTCTATCCTCAAAGTCCGTCCAGCCTGGAAGCTCTCCGGCATCCTTCCAGTATCTTGTTGGTGTATACAGGAGCTGGGACCCTCTAGCAAATACTTTTAGGTTTGTCCTGGTTGATCCAGGCTTAACTATCTGGGTGCCAAAACATTTGCTTTATTGCTACTAGTTCTGCCTTCCTAAGCAGACTGAGTCTGGCTCCTCTGCTTGGGAAATTTGGGATGGCTGAAACTGGACACCTCCACTGGGAGAGGTCCTCTCTGGCCTGCCTGGGTGGGAGGTGGAGTTCTGAGCTTCAGGAATGGAGCTCAGCCACGCCACACCAACTTCCTTTGCTGGGACTTGTTACCCTGTGGACCCTGGTTCTCCTTTTTATAAACATCGCCAGCCAATCAGCTCATGCCTTCCCTCCTCTGAGCTGGAACTGACCAATCACACTTGATCTGGTTTCTCCGTTGCTAGGAGCTGAAGGCTACGTCCCCACAACGGAAGGGCTTGGGTTTTAAAAGCCCAATTCTTGGTCTGGAGCCGATCCAGGAGGTTGGGTGCTGCGGGAAGATGGATTTAAGCTTTCCTGGGCTCAGTGTCCAGTGGGTTCTGCCCACCATCAGGGCTGCTGGAACTCAGGAGGAGAAAGTACGCTGCCCGGGGCCGTCGTGGAGAACTTCCATGAGGGGGCGCCGAAGGAGGGGTTTTCAGACCCAGCATGGCCTCCTTTTATGGGTGCCCTCCTCAGTCCTCTGCTGGCGGCTCAGCACACTCATCCTGGGAGTATTGGGACACCTTCCTTCCCCTCTGCCAGTCCTGGCACTGTCCTGGTCCCTGAGACCCACCCTGCTCTAAACCCCTTTCTTCTCTTTCACACATGTTCAGGGCTCAAGCCCAGTGCTGGGAATCTGTATTTTATCTCCAGGCCTGAGTAATGGTCCAGATGCTCCTCTCTGGCTCCAGAGGCTGAGAAAGGAGAGGACTCCCCAAAGTGACATGGGGACTTCAGAGAGAAGAGGAGGGTGTCCTAGGTGGGGAGCACTGTGTGAGCGAAGGTTTGGGGATGTGTATGAGAATGTATGCTTGGCTATCTGTCTGTATACACAACATGCATGCATGTGTTGGTGCTTCCATGCATACGCCTTGAGCATACATGTGTATGTGTGTTAAATGCCAAGAAAGGATACTGCTTGGTGCCTCCTTGATTGGACTTGTGGATTTTCTTACCTCTCTACCATCTTCCCATGAGAAGCCTGAGGTCTTGGGTCCTGGGCTCTAGCTCCCTGCAGGCTCAGGACCCTGAGCCCTGTCCCCACCCAGTCCCCACAATATCCAGCACAGCGACAAAATATTGACGAGTCTAGCACACAGCGGAGCCAGCATCACCTCCAAATGGAGAAAATCCACTCAATCCGTCATATGTTCCCACTGCCAGGGCTGCTGGCAGCCTACGTGCCACCCAGTTTTACTTCTTCGGGGCCCTGTGCATCTGCTGCCATGCAGAATGTCACTCACAAGGGCCCAGAGAGGATAGAGGGATGAATAAAACCAGTGACCCGCTCTGGCCCAGTCCCTCAGGCCTGTTCTCTTGAGCAGCCTGGTATCCTCCTCTGTGCTCAGGCTGGGCCCATCTAGGTAGAGCCCAGGTTTCTTCCATCAAAGGACCTGTCTGTGTTCCTGGGCTACATCGAGGAGTCAGTTTACTGATTGGGGCAAGCAGGAGGCAGCCTGGCCTGGGTCCAGGACCTGGCCTCACCAAGGACTCTGTCCTTTCTGACCCTCAGCCTCTACATCTATAAAACCAGACTGCCAAACCCTGAGACTCAGATGAGGGAACATGGCAAGGTCTCCAGGACCTGTGAGCTGCTGGGCCCACACTGAGTTGGTATCCACTGGGGCCTTGGCAAATGGGAGTGTCTAAGGAGGTGGTGAAAGTTTGGCCCAAGGAGTACTTTGAAAAAATTGAACTAGTGACCAACATTTTAAAAATAGGCAGTTTCTGAGGAAACGTTGGCTTTTGGCTTCTTTTGAAAAACGAACAGGGCCATTTCTGGTTACCTGACCCCTGGGTGAGCTGACCCCTGGTCCTTTCAGAAAAGGTTGATATTTCGGAAGAAGAGGGGTCTTCCCAGTGACCCAGACAAGTGAGTGGACTGTATTCAAGTGGGGAAGGAGGGCGCAGCTGCCTCCTGGACCCCTCAGTGCACACCCCCGCTGTTCCCCACCCTTCAGCTCCAGCTGTGATCTGGGAGCCTGACTTCCTGCAAGGTAGGAAGCAAGGAAGGAGTTGACCCTTGAATGTGACCACTTTTCCTCCTCCGTTGCCTTGACCATTGCCCACATGGCATATCCTTCCCAGACCCATGGAGCTAGCTGGCAGGTTCTTCCAGAGCAGGTGTAAGCAAGCCAGACATCTCTTTTCTCCTTAATCCCTCAGTGAGGCTCCCTTGTACTCAGGCAAATGTTTATTCTGTGGCCAGCTTTGTGGAAACAACCATTTGGGGCAGCGCTAGGAGAGCCTCTCTCCTCAGGCTGGAAGATGGAGTTCATAACCCACCCCTTCTCGGCTGTGTGATCTTGGGGAAATAACTTAACCTCTCTGGGCTCAGTTTCCTCACATATTAATTACTTCCATGCGCTGTCATAGGATCAAATGCGATCAAATGTAAGAGAATTTCCTGACACAGGTCAGGCATACCATAGGGACTTAATAAGTATTTGCTAAAAGGAGGAGTTGAGGGTTCCCAGGCCTAGCAGTGCAGCCTACACAGTTGCTCTGCAATGGAGACTGAGTAACGGTATCCTGTGGCTGGCTGGGGCTGGATGTGCTGATAAGAATAAGGAGCCTCTGCCTTCAGACCTTGCCCTTTCCAGGCTTGGTAACTGGAATAATATGGGAGGAGGAAGCAAAGGTAGGTGTATCTCCTTCCTTTCCCCATCCTCCACCCTTCTAGTGGGGACACAGCCTTTCCCGCATGAGTTGGGCCCCTTCCTTGAATGGGGATGGTCCCTGCCTTCTTCAGTCACTAGATGGTTGGCTGCCTAGTTTTCAACTGAAATGTAGAGTCTGGGGGCCCTGGAGAAGCAGGGTATAGAGGGAACAGCTACCCCCATAATCAATTGGTCTTGGAGTTAACTCATGTGGTTGCCCCATGAAGACTTGTGAATGATAGGTGTGAATTCTGAGAAAGACATTTTACCCAGTTTTTAACCTAAAGCACAGGTAGGGCAGGGATATTCCAGGTCCTCCAATGGGAGCACTTTAGGAGAGAGAGGATCTGAGGATCCTTTGAAAAGAGGGCCTCTCTCTTCCTTCTCCTTAATGCTGCCATCTGGCTGTCTTTCAAGCACAGCAATGGAAACCACTGCTTTCTCTCTGGGTGTGCTTTCACATCTGTGTCCCACAGGATGGGGGCTGCCCGTGGAAGATGATGAAAGTGGTAGTGATAATAGCAACTTATGGCATTTACTGAGCACCTGGCCTGTATACCTCCTGCCACAAGCACCCTATTTCGGCTATAGACCAGCCCACCTTAGTGAGGCACAGCCTTTACATGTAAATTCAGATAGGAACAGAGCCACAGACAGGTGAGAGGGAGAGGTGCATTAATTCATAAACTTCACCAAAGGATTCTCCTTGGTGTGAGGGCAGTGAATCTAAGAAATAGTTCCCTGTGTGTGCTTATGGTAATAGGCCATGTCTAAAATGTTGACTTACCTGTCTGGTTTTATAGAACATGTTCAGAGAACTAAGTCAGCTTTGGGGTCTACAGAAGTCCTGCCTATAGGCAGGAGAAGTATTTCAGGACCCTGGATAGTACTCCAAACTCTGGAGATGGGCAGAATACGGCACTCATCAGGTTCATCCTCAGAAGTCATCATATGCATGGGAAACTGGGCATACGGCCCTAGGGACTTAACATACCCAAGTCATTTAATAGGTCAGTAGCCTCATGTTTCCATGTGACCTAACTGCCAGGGACTGCGTCCTCTGCAACAGAAGCAAAATTAGGGGCACTCCAGCTTTCTTCTCTGTGCTGAGTCTGCAAAGACACAGGTGTCACTTTCTGTACTCTGAAAAGTGTGTGCAAATAGAAGTATTGTGAGTTGAATCCTACTCCCAACACCACCCTGGGTGGCTCTGGGCTTGGGGGGCAGTAGTTGGTTGTTTGGATGGGCAGTGGGGTGAATGGTTACAGTCATGACTTCTGCAGACTCACTGTTTGAAAGTGAATCTCGGCTCTGCCTCTCTGGGGCTGTGTGAATTTGGGTGCATTACTTAACTTCTCTATTCTTCAGTTTCCTTCTCTGTGAAATGGGTATGACAAAACACCTACATCATAGGGTGCTGTGAGAATTAAACGTGACATATACAGCATTGAAAGCAATGTTTGGCATGTGGTTAGTGCAGTAAAATGTTACTATTTTTAAATCCAAGCATTTCTGCCTCAGCTCTGATGCATGACCAGGTTCTTTTTTTTTTTTTTTTTTAAGATCTTATTTATTATGAGAGGGAGCACGTGCAAACAGAAGTGTGGGCAGAGGGGAGAGGGAGATAGAGAAGCAGGCTCCCCCTTGAGCAGGGAGTCTGATACGGGGCTTGATCTCAGGATCCCGGAATCATTACCTGCGCCAAAGGCAGATGCTTAGCTGACTGAGCCGCTCAGGCACCCCAGTCTTGCTTGTAGGGTCAGACTTGGAAGAGGTAATTGCTTCCTGGGCTTGTAAGCTGTTGGCATGTCTGAGGAAGCATGGATTTGGGAACTGGGAGGCCCAAGTGCCCTGGGCCAGGGGCTCTGGGAGCCCTGAGGGGTGCTCCCTCCCTGCTCCTTCTTCATGGTGGTTCCAAGCATGATCTTGAGGAGCCAGCAAGACGCAGGCTCAAATCTTGGCTCTGGGGCTTATAGGCAATGACCCTGGGTAAGTCATTATTGGCTTGTGATAGACTCTTCTCTGTCTGGCTATGATGACCCTTTGGCATGGTTGTGCAGGGGATGAAATAAGAGCATGGAAATAGAGGCCAAGCACAGGTGCTGTGAGGGCTGCGTGGTCGTGGCTGTCACATGGCTGTCTTCACAGTGTCTCTGTTTCATTTTGAGTCTCTGCCACTCCCCTCTCCCTCCCAGGGGATGAGATTCTCACTCTTTCTCCTTGACTTCCTGTCTTGCTCCACTCGGAGGACATGGGGATCTCTGCAGTCAGCCCATCGAGGCCCAAACCTCAGAGAGAGGCTTTTAAAGGATTAGAGAGGGTGCTGGTCCCTGGTGGCCCATTCATAGTAGGCTCACCCCTTCTCTAGGCTTTGCCTTAGTGGAAATGCCCTGGATTTCTAGGAGACTCCTTGTCCCATAGCCCTGGGCAGATACCACTCTCCACCTCCAGCTCTGTCCTATTCCAGTAGCAAGTGGTGAAACACTGATCCTGTTCACAGATTTGACAAGTGTGAACTGGATGGGTTCTAGGTCTTGGCATGTGAGTTGTCTTATTTATAATTAGCTTTTAATTAGCATCTACTTTGTGGTTAGCAATGTAGGAAGCACCTTTTCTTATTTAACCACCCAACTGGTTCTAGAGGTAGCTATTATTACTAATTTTATTTTACAGGAGAGGAAACTGAGCCCTGGAGGGTTTCAGTGATGCTTGGGTCACATGGAGGGGCCTTGAAGCTGCTGGGAAGAAGTTTATAAAGTACTTCACACAGTGCCCAGCATGCAGAAGGTGCTCAATAAAGGCCCTGTCCACCCTAAGTTCCTCTCCAGAACCCCTAATTGAGATGACCCCCTTCATGCTCTCTCTCCCACCCTCATACCAGCCCTTCTGAGCATCAGAAATGCTTTAATTTGTAGCTGAGCCAGGCACAATGGTGGAATTTCAGGCTCTATGAGTTGGGTGAGGAGGCGGACACAGAAAATGATCATTGACTCCAATCATGGCTAAAGCTCCTTTCCTTTTGCTCTTGGGGTCGCATCCAATCAGGATTTCCAGGGGCCTGGCTGTGGAGTCATCAAAAAGTGATGTCTGATGATCACGAGCTCTCATTTGTGGATTATTCATTCTGCCTGGGAATTTGAACACGGTCCCAGCCCCTCACTCTTTCCCTGCTGCCTCTCTGGGCCTGGGGTGTGGGGGAATTGGGCTAGCACCTCAAGAATTTCAAGTTCCCTACTGTCACTATCACAGGCCCTGGCCTTGACTATGACTTCTCTGAGATTCCCACCTGGCCACAGAGGAGACCCGGCTTCTCAGTGTGGCTCTGCTATGGGCAACCCACCATCGGGGTTAGAGCAAGTCTTTGTCTTTCTTTGGCCTTCAGTGTCCTCCTCTGTAAAATGGGAAGGTAGGAATGGCCATTCTCTGAAGGCTCTCCAGTCCAGTCATGTAGTGGAGAATCCCTCTCCCTACCTTGCCTGCCCTATCAGAGGATATGTAATAGAAGGTGGGGACAGAGGACTTGGAGTAGAATAAGATGTGGGGAATGAAGCAGAGGGAGGGGTCTCAGTGGTTCCTAGCTCTCTGGCTTGAGCAATTTGTTGACTGGGGTGTTGTTTATTAAGATAGGGAAGAAAAAGAGACAATAGTAGCTTTGGGGAGGAATCATGAGGTCAGTTTTGGATCTGTTTGACTTAAGGTGTTTAAGGGATGGGCTTAAGCAGCCAGTGTGGAGGTGAGCTTGGATTTGAACCAGGGTTATTCCTATCAAGGGCCACATTCTCATGCAGCTTGAGGCAGAGTATGCAGTGTATAGTCAAGCCACTGAAGGTCGAGAAGGGGCCAGAGAGGGCTCACATTCAGGGCGGGCCCAGCATCTGGGAATAGTAGTGGTGGGGAGAAAAGAAGGCTTAATCAGGGACGGCTTCCTGGAGGAGGTCACTGAATACCAAGAGAGGGTGAGGTCTGAAGGGGAACAAGACAGAAGCGTAGTCAGAAGGGTCCTTGAAGGCCATGTTTAGCAAGATGATGTGACTTACCCAAAGTCATACAGCTTGTGACAGAGCCAAGATTCCAACAAGGTGTGCCTTACTCCATGGTCTTTTTTTTCAATCAATCCCATAGGATAGCACTCTCACGGCATGAGGCCAGGTCTAGGGAGAGGGAAGGGCCAGGAGCTAGACAATGCGATGGACTTAGTCTCTCTCAATTCAGACCAGTTTTCCCCAACCCATGTGTGTGTGGTCAAATACCAGATAAATGAAGAGACAACAGAGCTCTGACCCTTGAAGTCACAGAACACAAGAGCTGGGACTGTACCAGTTTTAAGACAGATCTGCCTCTAGGTATAGGGTTGCACCCAGGTGGCCTGGGTGACTACTTACCATCTCCCAGCTGAGTTACGCAGAGAATCCCCGTTGGCCCCCAAATTGGCCCATCACCACACCTGAAAGTCCATTAGTGCCTTGACTTTGGAAGAGACGTTGCCCATCTCCCTAGGAGGGAGCACATCTTTGGTCCTGCCCATTTTGCACGGAGGGCCGTTACCAGACCTTTCTCTCCTAGGCAGAAGGGGTGCAAGTCCCCGGAGGGGTCCTATCCCCCTGGCTTCACAGAAGGCAGGCCTGCCATTTGAAGGGATGGCTTGCCCAGCAGAAGGGCAGGGAGCTGCTGGGCCCAGCAAGCTGCAGCGGTGGCGGCCACGGTCAGTGCCAGCAGCTCGCAGTGAGTAGGCAGTGTCAAATGGGGTGCGTTACTCTCCGTGCAAATTAAAAATTAAAATTAATCAAACACTCAAATTGATTTCCTTCCCGTCTGTTTGCTCTGCTGTGCCAGTCAGATGCCTGCCTGGCTGCCTGGTCGAGTTGAGCCCGACTCCAGGCTGGGACTGGGCAGCTCAGGCAGTTGCAGTGGTGTCTGCCATGGGCTTCGGAGCTGCAAGCACCTCGTTCCCACCTTGGGAAGTCAAGTGGGCGTCAACAGAATTGGGTCCCCCAGCCTGAGACCTGGTGCTGGGCTTGGAAAGGGGGGCAGGCAGGAAGATAGCATCACTCTGGTCCAGAGGAAACGCTCATGATGGGCTGGGAAGCAGAACCCCAGGGAATACTCATGGGGCCATCACCAACTGACATTTTGAGTCTGGGTGTCTGGTCCCTTCTCTGATCTCAGTTTCCCCATCTGTGGAATGGGGAGAGAGAGGCAGATGGAATAAGTCCCTCTGGGTTCTTGCACTGGCGTATGGTCTGGACTGGTCTTCCCTGGGGATGGACTCTTCTCCAATCTTCAGCTGGCCAGGGGCCCAGACCTCCCCCGCCGGGCTTTGACCTACCACTTACCACTGGGCAACTGTGGGCAAGTCACTCACTTATTACCCCCAGCAGCAGGGAGGAGAGTCTCAGCCTCCAGGGGTCTGGGAAGGGCACCGTGGGGCTCCCCGCACTCTGCAGACAGTCGAGAGAGGCTGGTGTGAGGGTTCCCTGGAACAGGGCTGTGAACTGGGCAGGAGTCAGCTTATAGTTCAACTGTAGTGGTTTTGTGGAAAAGGCCCTGGGGACCCCCCTCCTTTCTTTGCCTTCCCCCCAGAAACTCACCAGGTCCTGTCTCTTGAATTCCTAAGTATCTACCCTTGGATTGCTCCACCCCACCGGCATCTTCTCACCTGGGTGACCCCCATAGCCTCCTCTCTAGGCTCTAGTCCTTCAGTTTCACTTCCTCCATTCCCTCCTCCTCAAAGGAGCCGGAGGAAGTATCCACAAATTCTGATCTGATTGTCTGCCTCCCCTTAAAACCCTTCAAAGTCCAATCATCCTCCTATGGCATCAAGGACTTGGTGACCAGGCCTGAATCCCCTGTCCTGCCTCCTCCCAGGGGCACACACCCCTCGACAGTGTGGGTTCTTTCTAATTTTTCTGCAGTCCTCCCTCCTGCCCCCTCTCTGCATTCGAGCACCATTCATGTGGCCAGCACATGCTCCCCGGAGCCCCGCAGTGGCCGGACTGGGCTGGTGGGTGCGGTGGGTGCCAAGGCATCAGAAGTGACCCAGACCCAGTTGTGTCCTTCCACCCCACCCGCACATTCCTCCTTCCCTAGCCCCCCACCCTTTACACCCCTGTGAATGCCTATGCTCCTTCAAGGGCTGCCTTTCTATGGCCATTTTAGGAGAGCCAGATCAGGCCCATGTCGGCCCAGTGAGGGCTGTGGACTCCCTGCTCCCCTCTGAGGCTCAGAACCAGGCTCTAGGGACTCCTGAGTCTCAGCTCTTTGACGCTGCTGGCCTCCAGCCCCCCACACCAACCCGTGCCCTCTCCAGGACTTGGAACCCTGGCCTTACTCTGTGGAAGGGGCTGTGCAAGTGCCTGTCTGCCCAGAGCCTGTGAGTCTCCTGAGGGCAGAGCCCCATGGCCTGGCACAGAGCACACTTTCTGAGAGTGGGAGCTGAATGGCAGGTCGGTCTCCCCGCCCCACCCCCTGCCATAGCATTGCGACCTCCCAGGTCCCCAAATGCCCACTACCCCACTGGCCTCCCAAACTGCAACTCCAATCCCATCTCTTAGGAACAAGACCCCAACATCCACCCCTCCTGCTGCATGTGTCTCTGTCCCCCACTGGTGATGATCTCAGGTTCCCAGGAGAATGCCTGACAAGGGGTCAGTGCCCCTGGTAGAGTAGCTCGAGCTGCCAGCTTCCTTTATCCTCCCTCGTACCTAGGGACACACGAGGAGTGAAGAATTATACCCTTGGAAAAACCAAAGGCCGTAGGATCCAATTCAGCTTGGAGCTCACTGCTGGCCTATTGCTTTCTCATCCCTCCTCCGTTCCTGAGCTTACCTTCCCCAGCCCTTCCCAAATGCGCTATTTCAAGGGGCTTTTCTTTCCCCCTGCCGAGCCATGAGCCATGAGGCTAAACTCTCAACTTCTGACAGGGCCTTCTGGAACCCGTGGTCCCGGCCCCATCCCCCCTGCAGCCCCATCATCAGTTGTCTCTTCTCATGCTCTGACAACATGGTCTTGGTTTCCTTCCTCTCACTGCAGGGCTTTTGCATGTGCTGTTTCCTCTCTCTGTAGCCCCACTCCTACAAATTAATGTCTACCCAACCTCTTGAAGCTAGGTCAAATGTCACATCCTATCTTTTCCTGATTCCCAAGACCAGCCTTGGCCTCCACTTACCAGCCCCATAACTCTTCATAGCCCTGTCCGAGGTATAATTCCACCACTCTTTGCGCAGTGGTTTGAATCCTTTTTCTTCCTCTAGACTCTAAGTTCTCTGATATGTATTCTCCACATTCGGCACAGCGCCAGGTGGGGAGTAAGCCCTTGATAAATGTTTGTGGAAAGAGGGGCACCTGGGTGGCTCAGTTGGTTAACTGTCTGCCTTCAGCTCAGGTCATGATCCCCGGGTCTTGAGATCAAGCCCTGAGTCGAGCTCCCTGCTCAGCGGGGAGTCTGTTCCTCCCTCTCCCTGTGCCCTTTCCCCTGCTTAAGCTCTCTTCCTCTCAAATAAATAAATAAATAAATAAATAAATAAAATCTTTTAAAAAATTAAAACAAAAACAAAAATCATCGGGCGCCTGGGTGGCTTAGTGGGTTAAAGCCTCTGCCTTTGGCTCAGGTCATAATCTCAGGGTCCTGGGATCGAGGCCCGCATCGGGCTCTCTGCTCAGCAGGGAGCCTGCTTCCTCCTCTCTCTGCCTGCCTCTCTGCCTACTTGTGATCTCTGTCTGTCAAATAAATAAATAAAAATTAAAAAAAAAAAAACAAAAACCCCCCCAAAAACCATGTTTGTGGAAAGAACGAAAAACAACAGCTCTCAGTTAAAATCCTGAAACTTCACACCAAACCTTGGTTTCCTCCTTCTCTGAAAAGGGAATAACACCAGGATCGGTGCGAGGGTGAGCCAGTAAATGAAGACTCCCGCCACCTAGTCCGTTAAGAATAAGGAGGAGGCCAGAGATTGGAGAGGGCAGGGGCTAGTTGAGGAAGGCTGTTCAGGGGTGGAAGGACTTGAGAGCTAGACGGATTGTGTCAGCCCAGTAGTAGGGATCTAGGGGAAAGACTGGAGGTGGGGACCTGGGATGTGAGACACATTGAGACAGCCTGGCTGGGTGGGGCCGTTCTCTGAATCTTGGGTGACCCTATTTATTTTTCAGCCTGACCCAGGATGCCCGGGATTGGCTAAGAAGGCAGGCAGGAAATGCCCACTGCCTCCTGGAACCCCATGTAGGTCTCTTGGCTCCAGGTTGGACCTGCCTTCGTGATGGGGTCTGGGACTCTGCCAGGGTCTCCCCCACTGGCCTACACAGAGAGCTAAAAATAGCAGAGGAGCCCTGGGCGGGCATCTGCAGGGGCACTGACCCAGCCCTCGTGGCAGGAAGCAGCCAATCCCCAACTTCTGGGGAAAGAGATCCTTCCTGGAGCTGCCCACACTGGCCCACCCCCAGCCTCTGGCCCCCAGGCTCCAGATGCTGCTGTCTGGCAGTGGGGAGTGATTCCTCTAAGTGGGCCTGTTCATTACTCATGCCTCGTCTCTCTGTAAAGCCTGCTGGGAGCCAGAGGTGACAATAGCTCCCGGCCACCAGCACAGGGGCTGGATACAAGGGGGTCCCAAAAAGACCTCTGTACCTGCCTGCCTCTGTGTGGAACTCTTGGATAGAAGGCTGAGGCCTGGAGCTGCAGAAGGAAAATAAGTGAGTAACGTTTATGGCCCCTTCGGGCAATTTAGGGAGGAAGTTGGGGCTCAGAGACAGTGCGCTACTTATCTGAGGTTGCACAGCTAAGTTGGGGGCATAAATTCCCAAGCATAGACACAAAGGCTGCATGGCTCCCAGAACAGTAAAGTGGGAGAAACGGACTGGAACTGTTGCTCTGCTTGGATGTCAGGCACTCCGGGGAAAGGCTGTTTGTCTCTGTTTGGCTTCCCTGGGGTCCACCTGGAGGCCCTGGGAAGACTCCTCAGGAGGTGTGTTGAGCCACAGCAGGCAACAGCCATGAGCTCATCTCCCCTGAGGCCCCCAGGAAGTCTGGTACAAAGGCAGAGGAGAAATGGTCGGGAAAGGAGGGAATAGGAAGACAGTAAGGGCCTTTGGGATAGGCCATAAAGCCAAGCTCAGGTGCGGGGAAAGAAAATGACATGTGCTGAACACCTACTGTGTTGGGTCATTCATGTGCATTCTTCTTCCTCTTTTTTTTTTCTTTTAGTATTGTGTTTGTTTATTTGAGAGAGAGAGAGAGAGAGAGCAGGAGGAAGAGGGAGAATCTCAAGCAGACTCTGCACTGAGCACAGAGCCTGATGTGAGACTCAGTTCTACAACCCTGAGAGCATGACCTGAGCCAAAGCCAAGAGTCGGATGGTTAACCAACTGAGACACCCAGGCACCCCTCTTTTTTTTTCTTTCTGAGATTTATTTATTTATTTTAGAAAGATAGCGTGTGGGAGCAGGGAGGAGGGGAAGAGGGAGAGAGAGTCTTAAACAGACAACTCACTGAGCAGGGAGTCTGATGCAGGGCTCGATCTCATGACCCCTGAGATCACGACCTGAGCCAAAACCAAGAGCAGACCGCTCAATGGACTGTGCCACTCAGGTGCCCCTGTGTGCATTATGCTTTGTTTTTTGTTTTGTTTTGTTTTGTTTTAAGATTTTTTTACTTACTTATTTGAGAGACAGAGACCACAAGTAGGCAGAGAGGCAGGCAGAGAGAGGAGGAAGCAGGTTTCCTGCAGAGCAGAGAGCCCGATGCAGGGCTTGATCCCAGGACTCTGAGACCATGACCAAGGACGCTGGGATCATGACCTGAGCCGAAGGCAGAGGCTTTAACCCACTGAACCACCCAGGGGACCCTGTGTGCATTATTCTTTACGAATTCTTCACCAGCCTCCTTGGGGGCTGAATATTTTTACTCGCATTGTACAGAGGAGGACACTGAGGCTGGAAGTGGCACCGGGTATGACCACAGTGTGGATTCTGCAGGGCACCTTGATGGGGTGGGGGCGCCAAAGTTCGGCTCTCTCTGGACTCACATCACAGCCACAGCGAAGCCTGGATTTCTCCTATTTCCAGCTCCCGTCAGCAGGGGGAGGCTGTGCTGCATCTGGCAGCAGGAACTAGGAGCAGAGATTGGGACTGGGTTTGCTAGGAGAGGAGAGAAGGCTCCTTTCAAAAGCTTCTGGATTCTGGAAGACCTTAGCCATGCCTCTGTGACGGCCGAGAGATGGGGAGGACTTCTGCCTGGATTCGCTAAGTGGCAGCTCTGTTGCTGCCCAAGAACAAAGTTGAAATAAATCAATTTAAGGCTCTTATAGCTTCTCTTTCCTCAAATACACCCATCCTTCCCTATTTTCCACTACCATGTCTTCGCAGATGCTCTTCTCTTGGCAAGGGATGCCCTTTCGGTTCCTTTCTGCCTGACCAACTCCTGCTCATCCTTCAATACCTGGCTTCAATGCCACCTTCTCCAGAAGCTTTCCTGGACTTCCTCCATCCCCCAAAGTCCATCTTATCTCCTGTTCTTTCAGGTTTTTAAGGGCAGGACTGTGTCTAAATCATCTGTGTGTCCCCAGTATCTAGCATAGGATGGGACACATAATAGATGCTTAGTAAACAAATGGGCAACAACCCTCTGCAGAGGTTGGAGAGTGAGGGTCTGTCTGGGGTGGAAGTAGGTGTGGGGTACACAGAAGATGAAATGCTTATGCATCAGGCCTGTTCAGGATCAAGCTGACAGGGAGCCTTAGGGGTGAACTTAAACTTTATTTCTCAGGGGCATCATGAAGTTCCAGGGAGATCTTGGATGTGAATGAGTTCTATAAACTGTAGTGTGCTGTCCCTGGTGGGTCCTTGTACCTCTCAACTTTGCCGTGTTCCCCTGATGAGGGTGGAGAGAAAGGTCAAAGAATGAGGGAGGAGGCAGAGCAGGGCTGGTGAGGGTAGGGTGGGAAGGAGTGCAGCCTCTGCCCTTGCCCCCAGCTCTCAGAGGCAAGGAGTGGGTGGGATTCTGAGTGCTAAGGGCTGGATTGGGACTCCTTCTCCTATGGGATCTAACACCGTATCAGAGTTCGGCATGGCCCCAGAGATAATGTAAGCCAATGTCCTTCCAAGGAAGGGTAAACTGAAGCCCAGAGAGAGGCAGGCATTTGCCCAAGGTCACACAGCAGGAGTGGGAGGCCATCCTATGAGCCCTGTCCTCCAGCATGACAGGTGTCCTCATCCTGGGCTCAGATCCGGACAGCTGTTTCCCTGATCCCTCCTCCTGGCCCCGCAGTCTCCGGCGCCCAGCACGCAGTGCCCCACACCCCAGCCTGCCCCTAGGCTTAGCCGCCAACAAGCATTGCGCGCCCCTTGGATGGCACGGTCCGGACAGCTCCCAACCGCCCTTCTCCTTGACTCACCTCCAGCCCCGGAGGGCCGGGATCAACCGCGGCTGACAGGGCGCCGCCCGCACCGCCCCGGCTGCGCCACCGCCCGGGAGAGTTCCGGCGCGGCGAGGCTGCCCTCCTTGGCGCCCCCGGGTGGGGCAGGTCGAGCCCGGTGCGCTATCCCTTTAAGCCCGGGCGAGATGGGAGCTGTCAGCGACAGCCGAGGCTAGAGCGGGACGTCGCCGCCCGCCAGGCCAGAGGCAGGAGCCGCGGAGCGAGCGGAGAGCAGAGGTGGCGGCGGGGCCGGGCGCGGCAGGTCCCCTCGCCGCCCGCTGAGCTCTCGAACCCTGGGCCCGGCGAGGCGGGCGGCGCCCAGTGTAATGCGGAGAACGTGAGAGGCAGCGCAGGGCGGTGGGGAGGAGGGGGCGCGAGAGAGGGCGGCGGCAGGATAGACGGAGAGACAGCGGGAGAGAGAAAGGACAGGGAACGGGGAGCAGGTGGGAGAAAAGAGAAGAGATAAAAGGAGAGGCAGGGACAGGAAAGGGGGGGGGCAGAAAGGAGTGAGAAAACACGCGGCACGGGCGGCGGCGCAGGCGAGGAGGAGGGGGCCGGCTTCTTCGGGTGGGAGCGCCCGAAGCCAGAGTTGGGCGCCCCGGCCGGGGTTCGGGAAGCGAGTACGGCCCGGCCGGACATGGTGGGGGAGCGGGGAAGCCGGAGGGGCCCCCTCTGGAAGCGGCGGGGGACCTGAGGCGGGTCCGCCGAGAAAGGGACGCAGGGCCAGTCCTTAGGCCCCGCGGGCCGCGCTCCGGGGGCTCCGGCGGGCCGGGGCAAGGGGGCCTTTGTGAGCGCCCCAGGAGTGCGGAGCCGGGTGTGCGGCGGCGGGGATGTGTGCGCGCCCGGGGCTGCGCGTGTGTGTGCGAGTGTGAGCGCCCGGGTGGGTGGGAGCGCGCGTTAGGGATTCTGCTGGCATCGCAGCGTGGAGAGCAGGAGGCAGGAGTGGGGCGCGCAGGGAAGCGCGGGGCCCTCCCGCGCACACGCACACGCCGCGCGCGCACACACATACACACACGCACACGCCCTCCCTGCCTCGCTCGCTGCCGCTGCCACCATCTCGGAGCCGAGCCCTGCGGAGCGGGAACCCGAGCCGGAGCGGGAACCGGAGTGGAGCAGAGCCGAGCCGGGGAATGCGGGCCCGGAGCGGAGCGGCGCGCAAAGTGCGCGCCCGGGACGGTGAGTGCGGCCAGGCCGGGACGCTGCGGCTGGGCCGGGGCCGCCGGGGCGCAGGCCGGGGCGCTGGGGTGTCTGCCCGCCGGCAGCGCCGCGTGCGCGGCCTCTGATTGGGCGGGAGCCTCGGGGGCAGTGGGTGGGGGTGGGGGGTGGGGTGCGCGCCCATGGGGGGCGTGCACGCGCGGAGATGGATGGGGCGCGCTCGGCATCCCGGTCCGTCACCGCGCTCCCGCCCGCTGCGCGGCCCCGCCTAACCCTCGCCTGCCGCCGGAACCCCGGCGACTTGGAGCAACTTTGTGTGTGGGGGGAGAGGAGATGGAGGCGTTTTAATGGTGGAATTCCGGCCTTGCCTTCCTGAGGAGAGAACGCGAGGGAGGAATGGGACGGGGGCGCCGGCTGTGCCACCCGGCAGGCCAAGGGGTGCGTCTCCACCACCCCATCGGCACAGCCGCCGGCTCTCTGGGACACCAGTCCCTTAACCCTGGCGCCGCGCTGGAGCCGCTCCCGGCGCTGGACTCCTGTGACTCCTCCAGGGTCCGGTGGGACCGCGCGGCGACAGCTTCCAGGCCCTGGGGCCGCAAGGTCGTCTTTGCAGCCAGGCTGAGGACACAGGGTTTGAGGTGGGGAGTGGGGAGACGTGCCTGTGTGTACATGTGTGTGCCCGCGCCTTCTGCTGCGTGGGACAGGCGGCTGAAAGAAGGGAACTGCCAGATAGGGGCATCGTGTTAGACCTGGCCCCCAGGAGCTCCCAAGAGGCCAGGGATTGAAAGGGGAACCTCTAGGTCTCTGGCCTGGTGCATCCCCCCGCCCCCATGCCTGTTTTGCTTGGAGCCATGCTTCTGTGTGCTCTACCATGTGTCAGGGCTGTGCCTGTGTTGTGCACCTCCCCACCCCCCTCCTGTTCTGAGTCTCCTTCCACACTCCTGTCCCGCCCACTGCTGGCAGCCTCAGGGAACTTCCCAGGTCCCCTCCCCAAATGGCAATCCTGCCCCTGGATAGGATGGATGAGGGGAAGTAGCCCTAGGTGGTGCCCCTGAGATGGAGGGACCACGTCCCCTCCAGAGAGAGGCCCAAGGAAAGGTCAGAGGTTAGGACTTCCCCTATACAAATCCTCCTTGCTGCCAGGGCAGGTTTTTCCTCCTCTAGGAAGTCTTTCCTGATTGCTCCTTGAATCTGTCCTCTGGGCTCTGGTTTCTGGGTTGGAGCAGCTGGGTTCCCCAGCAGTCCTTGTTCCTGTGCTCTCTCCTGGCACTCAATAGCCCGTGGGGGTCAGAAATCTTGGTTCTCTGCCTATGCGTTATGCAGGATCTACCTGGCTCTCTGGGGGATGGCAATATTTTGTTTGACAAACCTTCAGGCTTAAACCTTGTTTCCACTTTCTTATCCTTCTGGAGCCTTGTCAGCCACCTGGTGAGAGTGCAAGGCCCATGGATGCAAGGCCACTCTATTTCACAGACGGCGGTTTTGAGACAGAGATGGAACTAGGAGAACTCCAGGCTCCAGGCAGCCCCTTTCCACTGGGAAGGTAGCCTTTCACCCTAGTCTTGGTGAGATGGGGAGGGACTCTGGCTACCTGCTTCAGGAGAGTCTCCTGGGGCTGCTGCCCTGCTGCCTGTGACCAGCACCCTCCCCAAATGGGCAAGAAGATGGACATAGCCACTCTCAGCCTTGTTCTCCCTAGCTTGACTTCTGGCACCTCTTGTCCCCAGCTTCATTAAGTTTTGCTTCTTAGATTTGGGGATGGAGTCTACCTGGGTTCCGCTTCCTGGTTTGCAAACCGGCTTCCTGTAATCCATCCACTGGGATGTCTGTATTGTTCTGGGGATAAAAGGGGTTTCCCCACCCCCAGCCTGGCCCTGTAGGCTAGGTCCTGGCATTGCCCTCTTGTGTGGGTCCTGGAATCCTTCCCACTCTCCTGAGATCTGCATCCTAGAGCCCCATCTGGCCCAGAGAGCTCACCTCAGGGAGATGGCTTCCTCACAGACATCTCAATGTGCACTGGGGGGAATGGACTCTGGGGGCTGTTGGGACCACTTCCTACACTGGTGGCCCACCTGAGGAACAGGAAGCTAGACCAGCTCTCAGCCCCAGGCAGGCTTTTGTGAGCGCTCCCGCCCATGTTGACCTGGTGGCAGCCTGGACTCCTCCCCAGGGCCACTTTGGTCCTTAGAGGTCTCTGGGGCAGGGAGAGCTGTTGCCCAGCGGTGGCCAAAGCTCCTCCTGGGGTTGGGGTGCTCTTGTGTTCTGTGGTGGCTGCTCACCCTCTTTACTGGCTTCATGTTCCAGTAGCCCTGCTCTCACTCAGTGGCCTTTCTTACCCATTGTTTCTGTTTTCTCTCTCTTCCCCCCTTCTCCATCCCCTTGTGGCTCCCTGAGCTCTCCGCTTTCCTGTGTGTAGACTGATGCTCTGGTTGACCCGAGGTGGCTAGAGCATGGCCTGGTGCCTGCTTGGTGCCACCCCTGCCACCCAGGTCCACTTTAATCTCTGCCCAGCTTTTTCTTCCCCCTTCCCACCGCAGGACTCCAGCAGGCTGAGCCTGCCATTCGGGGTCTCAAGCCATGGGGAGAGAGGGAGCAGGGTACCTCTTTGGCCCTGGGTCTATGCTGTCAGGGGTGTGAATCCCAGCGAGGTGCCCCAGCTTTAGGAAGAGCTACTCCCCCCCAGACCTCTGACCAGTGGGACCCCTTCTTTCCCTCTCCAGCCAGTCTCTGACTCTGCTGTGGGTGTGTTTTAAATTAGAAAAGTGTCATATTCTAACAAATTCTGTGATAAGTTGTTGGGTGGGCTGGGCCTTGGGGTGATTTGAGTGGGAGGAAGTTTACCCCTGACAGTCACTCAGGCCTCATTTGGGGGGTCCTGGGGGCCACTCTGGCCAACCAGAGTCTCCTCCACAGGTTTCTGGGGTTTGCACATCTGCTCCCGAAAACCATGGCTTGGCCTTGCTCCTCATTGCCTAGAATTCTCCAGTAAGGGGCTTGCTCCACATTTGGGGTCCTCTCTTGATTTGAGGCCTGGGCTGAGTCCTGGGGATTCCAGTGACAAGCCTGAGTCCCTCCCTGGGTGGGTTCTGGAAGGGACACAGGTATCCATCCTGGGTATGAGGCCGAGTGGGCTGGGCAGCTGCAGAGGGACGTGAGACAGGGTTTGGCAGCGGGTTGTTTCAGGTGGAGTGGAGGATGGTGTGTTTTGACCTGCTCAGATGTTTCTGGCACTTGGTAGAAGCCCCGTGAATATGCTGAATGCATAAGTGAAAGGAGAGCACGAACAAGGGAGGGCTTTCCAGGCAGATGGCACAGTGTTAGGGAAGGCATGGCAGTGGGAAGCACCAGGCATGGGTGGAGCATGTTTGCAAGGGAGTAGCTCATGCCGGGGCACAGCCGGCCCGGAGCAGGTTGGCACAAGACCCAGGAGGGTCTGGAGTGCCCAGCTGAGAGAGTGTGGGCTGATTCCACATTCAGGGGCTGCGGGGTGGAAGTTCTGGAGGAACCCGCGAGCAGATCTGCAGTTTCAACAGCTCCCTCTGGTGGTTGTGGGAGGGGTTGGCCAGGGGAGCCGGAGGCGGGGACGAGGTCCTGAGGCTGCCAAGGGAATCCAGGCTGGGGGTGAGGGCAGCAGGATGGTTTTCCACCCCAGGAGGGTGGAGAGATTCCACCTGGGGAGGAGCCTTGTGGGGCGGAGGACGCCATCCATCCCGAGTTGGGCAGGGCCTCGGGAATATCACGGATCCCACCACCTGGGCAGAGGGAGGTGGCCGGTGTCCGAGACTCACAAATACTGGCGCTCCCACTGGGTGTGCTTGAGCAGTTCCCCTGATCCCTCCCACCTCTGTGTCTAGGTCTGCAAAATGGATAAGTTTGTCTCCCCGGAGACCTGGGGTGGGTTTGGGTGGAAATCTGTGACCGTGGAAATGGGCTACAAAGAGAAGGGGTAGAGTGCTGATCACACTTCTCTTGGACAGAGGAAGAGTTGGAGGACCGGGGACGGGTGGTGGCTTGAATGAGGTCACAGGACAAGCTGGGGGCAGGGTGTTCCTGCTTGGGGTTTTCCTGGCTGGGTCTTTGGTCTGCGGGGCAGGGGCGGGTGGCATGCCCAGGGCCTCGAGGCCTCTGCAGAGGACGTCCTCAGGCAGTGGCTTCTGCAGTCCAGCTGTCAGGGAGCATATGGGGCCATATGGCCCCATCAGGGGAGACGCCAGCCGCTGAAGGAGAAGGAGCGGCTCCCATCCTGGCCTTCTGGATCTGTGTGGGCACTGCCAGCCGTTGGGGTCGGGGCGGGAGGAGGCCAGAATGGAGCCTTGGTGTCCAGGTTGGTTTGGACATGAAGCTTGGGTCTTGGCAGATGGTCCCTTTCCAACACCCATCTGCCAGAGCGGCCGGACAGGCAGCTTCAGGCCCAGGCCTGATCCAATTAGGCCCAGGCCAGCTGTGCCAGGTGCCCTCCACGCTCCCCCCACTCCCCCCGGCTCGGATGCCCTGGTGGTGCACAGGCAGTGGGTGCTACAGGGCATCTGATGTCGGGGCTTCAGGGCTCAGCGGAGTATGTGTGTGTGACACGCAGCCTCGCCCTGAGCGTGGGTTCTGTAGCTCTAAGATTTGGGGGGTGTGGAAACGGGTCCCTCGAATCAGCCTGGGGTGGTCAAAAGACCATGGGCATGGAAAGCATCTGGATCTGGGTCTGAGTCCTGGCTCAGCCCCTTCCAGGCTGGGTGACCTCGGGCAAGTCCTTTCACTTTTCTGAGCTTCAGTTTCCTCATCTGTATCACAGGAGAATGATATCCCTGCCTCGTTGGGGTGTCATGGGTGTACTTTAAGTGACACGTGGAAGGCAGGCACTGGCCTGATGTGTACAAGAATCTTCAGGGAATGTTGGTTCATTTTTGTTCTCTGCTGGGAGAGGGAAATGAGGCCTCTCAAAGTATCCATATCTAGACCAAAGTAGAGAGAAACCTTATTATTACTATTTTCTAGAACAAAATCTGCTTTACAGCTTTCTGTAAGTTTTTCTACTCCTTCCCTCCTCTAGACCTCATGGCAGTTCTGCAAAGGAGGCAGAGAGCCTGCCCCGTTTCACAGATGAGGAAACCGGGAAGGCATTCTCAGAGTTGCACAGCAAGCTGGGTGGACCCTTGGTCCCGACAATTGATCCATGGGTTTTCTTCCCAAACCTTGGGGGTAGAGATTGGGGAGAAGTTGGTCTGTCTTTGACAAGGCCTGTCTAGATCAAGCTTGGGAGTCCTAAAGTTTCCCCACCCAGCCCTGTCTTCGTTACAGATACAGGGACAGGCTGTCATGGTGACAAGCAGTCAGTCCCAGCTGGGGTGGGTTTGGGTGACCCTCAGTGGGGCAGCATGTATACCCTCTGCTCTGCTGGCCGGGTGGGAGTGGGGGTGGGGACTGGGAGGAGGGAGGAGGGGGCTTTCACCTCCTGGTGAAGCCTAGGCCAGCAGGGCTCTGCTTTTTGGGGAGGGCGGGGAGGGCACTGGGCTCTGCCCCTGACCAGCTATGTGACCTTGGCCAGGTCAGCGTCTGGGCCCTCTTTGAGCCTCAGCTTCCCTCTTTGTAAACGGGAGAGAATTACCTCTGTGCCTGCCTCACAAGGCTGTTTTCGAGGCTCAACTCTAAATACTTATTTTTATTTTTATTTGTTTTTAAGTTTTCTTTTCTTTTCTTTTCTTTTTTTTTTTTAAGATTTTATTTATTTATGTGACAGAGAGAGACATCCTGGGATCATGACCTGAGCTGAAGGCAGACGCTTAATGACAGAGCCACCCAGGTGCCCTGAAATACCCATTTTTATTTTTAGTTTTTAAGATTTTATTTATTTGATAGAGAGAGACACAGTGAGAGAGGGGAACACAAGCAGGGGGTGTGTCCCTCCGAGCAGGGAGCCCGATGCAGGGCTCAATCCCAGGACCTCGGGATCTTGACCTGAGCTGAAGGCAGAAGCTTAAAGACTGAGCCCCCCAGGTGCCCCTCAAAATACCTATTTTTATACGGACATGCTGTTCCATAGCTGCGAGTCCAGGAGTCCCCAGTCCTGCAGCTGCTTGTCCTGGGATCATTCAGCGATTCACTTTTGGGATGCTTCTTCTGGGCCTGGCTGTACTAGCCGCTCTGGGGACAGAGATGAGCTACCCCAGCCCCTGCCCTGTTGGGGTGTGCAGCCCGCACTCAGGAGCGAACTTGCGCGCAGTAGTTCTTAACGGTCTCCCAAGGCCACGCTGGCTGTGGCCCTTGAACCCTCCCTGTTGCCTTCAGGCCGGCGACTGGACTCCTCAGTGCCTTGCATGGGGTCGGAGCCTTCACTCCAGCCATCTCCCTCTGGTCCCCTGTGTGCACTCAGGTGCCAGCCAAATGCCACTCACTGTCCCTTTCACACCTGTTGTGGCTTTTTTCTTCCTCCGGGGTCTGGCCGTGCTGTCCCCACCACCTGGTGCCTTCTTCCGCCTCTGCCCTTATGGTTCCCTCCCACTGTTTAATACTCGGCCCGTGTGCCGTTATTTCAAGTCCCCAGCTAGAAGTAGCTGCTTTTTCCTCAGGACTGTGCACCTACTGTGTGCAAGGCCTAGTGTATGGGTGGCCTGTTAACTATGGTGGTTTATCTCTCTAGGACGCCTTGGTGGTAGGGACCAGGTTTTTCCATCCTGGGTCCCTGCCATGTCCAGGCACCTGGGGCCAGGCGGGCTCAGAGACATGAGGGGAAGCCCCCAGGGCCCCTGTGGCCAGCGCCACTTCCTCCTGCCTATTGAGCCTGGGGATGTGGGCGAGGCCTGGAACATCTGCTTGAAAAGCCCCCGAGTTATGGATGGCTTTTCTGCTGAGGTGCTCACCACAGACATGGACTTCCTTGCTCCTGGAGGCTCCACCTGGCTGCGCCAGGGTGCCCAGTCATTGGCCGCACATAACTGGCTCTGGGGAGTTGCATGGCATTGGCAATTAGTGACTGATTATTTGGGGTACTGATAATTCTTCCATTATCGATCGGTGGAGAGGGCCTAGCTAGTGTTGGTGTGGGTCAGCTGGGCCTGGCTGGGAGACTGCGACCATGACCACTGACTTCCTGACTGGGAAGCTCCAGAAACAGGAGTCAGAGGAAAGGAGGTGTAGGCCACACTGTCTTAGATTGGAGCTGCCAGGGCTGAGATAGAGGGTTGGGGAGAGGGGAGACTGGGGTGAGCAGGGAGCTTTTGCTCCCTTTTGCCTCCCTCTGTCCCCAGCTTCTATGTTCTGCCTCCGGAACATAGGAGGCAGACTCTAATCCCAGTCTCAACTGGCCCTGGGTCTCAGCTTTCCCATCTGTTAAATGGGGATCTCAGTCTTTGGGGTAACACTGTGCCTTTGAGTGAGACAGCCTGGCCGTCACTGACTTGTCCTCATTTGTGCTGAATGGGTGAGGGTGTTCTGAGGCTTGGAGAGGGTGGTGGCTCCTGGCGATGGCAGCCAGCATCACAATCCTCAGCCCAGGGCTGCTCAGCAGAAGGGACAGTGAGCTGGTGGGTGGGAGGGATGGGCTGCTTGGAAGACTACAGTTGTCTCTCTCAAGTGCTCTGTCTGGCTCCTGAATGTTCTAAGGCTTCTCAATGTGGAGTCAGGACTCAGTGGAATTTGTGCAGAAGTGATTTCTAGGGAAACCACATAAAGGAACCAGCAGGGGGTTTGGGGGGAGAGGGATGTTTAACCTACTTGAGAGACCTAGCTGCCTTTCAGGATCGCCAGGAGCACAGGGCATTGTGGGGGGGGCTCCTGGCTCATGTCACCAAGGCCCTTTTTTTTTTAAACTTTTCTTAGGAACATTTCCAAACATACAGAAAGGTAGAGAGACTAGAATAGGAAACCTTATATAGCCTCATCTAGATTTAACAATTGTTGACATTTTGCCACATTTTGCCTTATCTTTATTCCCCCAGAGTATCTTAAAATAAATTATAGACATCATGCCATTTCACCCCTAAATAGCATTGGTCTCTGAAAGATATGAGAAAATTTCTGTTTAACCTCAAGTGGTCATATATTCCTTTCTGTTTTATCCTTGAGAGATGAGGATGCTGTCAGATGAGGGACTGAACCCTGAGAGGTGGCCTGACATGTCCAAGGTCGCAGAGCAAAGATGGGTAAGGGACAAGAGAGGCGGGACCTAGGAGGTGGCCACAGGTGTGACAGCCTGGGACTGGCAGCGTCGCCAGGGGGAGGGGGAGGGCGAGGGCGTTGGTGGTCCAGAGCTGGGCAGGTGGCTGCAGCAGGATCTCCATCTTTGGGGGATGGGGTTCCTCTGGCTCAGGCTGGGGGTTCTGCCTGCAAACAGGAAGTGACTGTCTTTTAGGTTAATCTGCTCTCTTCCTTTTGTTTGCTGCGGGATTAATCAGGAACTGCAGCGTCAGGGAAACCTAAAACAACGTCTTGTTTATTGTTTAATTTAGGAGAATGTTATCAGGCTCTGGCCATACAAGTGAGGGGAGTTTCTGCTGGCACAAGAAACAGGGCTGCCCCCCACTATCCAGCTTGGGGGGAACAGTGGGGAAGGCAAGGGGAGGGCTTGCCTGATAAGAGGGTTTAGGATCCCAGTCTGGGCTCTCATTGGGGGCGGGGGGATCTGCGTATCAGGGGCTTGGGGCCGAGCCTGAGATCTGGGCTGTGCTGAAGACTATACCTTCAGAACAGATGGAAGTGAGGCACCAGAGGGGTGAGCTTCTGGCGTGACTGTGTGCTGGAACGGGGGAGAGCCCTGGATGCTTCTAGCCATACTGAGGAGCTGTCCTTCTCTCTCCTGCTCTCCTGTCTGAGCCCAGTTTTTTCCTGGGGAGACTCTTATAGGACTGGTGTCTTCTGCCAGCTCAGGGCAGGTGCGGGCCTCCCTGGGCTTTCTTGTCTCCCTAAGGTCAGGGGATCCTGCCCCCCAGCACCCACACGTGCTTGGGACTCCTTATTCAGCTGTTAATGACTTAGTATCTCTTGATTTTGCCAGGGTCACCGAGGTCCCAGGTATGGAATTGGAGAAAGTTGGAACTAGAAGGCAGCCCCAGAGATGATCTCATTTTTGTTACGGGTTTCAGGAAGGGAAACTGAGGCACAGGGCATGGTTATCCTTGTCTTAGGGCTCACAGTGAAGAGCATTGTAAAGCCTTGGCAATAGTCTGATATCTGGCTTCTCAGTCTCAGGAACCCCTGCTTCTGGGCCAGCTGGGCTTGTAGTTTAGACACACTAGTGCTCCCCAGTGTGCAAAGGGGAGAAGGCAGGCCCAGCTGGGAAAGGGCTGTCAGTCATCCCTGGGGTGGGCCCAGGTTCCCCTATTAGGGCCTACCTCCCTCTGCGCACGTGCGCGCGCGTGTGTGTGTATGTGCATGCACACACACATGCACGCACTGTCACGCTCTCCTAGTTACTTATCAGGGAGGAGAATGGGCGTGCAAGTCGGGAAGAAGGCTTTAATGGGGTGTCCTGAGGTCCAGCCATCCAGGGCTGGGAGTTGCCTGCTGTTCTCCCATCTTTGTCTCTGCAATGAGGAGAGCCCTGAATAGTGCCAGGCTTATTTCTCGAGGACAGGAAGTGGGGCAGGAGAGGCCCCTGGGAGAGAGGTAACCAAAGGGAGAGCAAGAGACAGAGATATCAAAGCACTCTCTGATCCCTGGTCTGTGGTCCTATGGTGCTGCCAAACTCTGCATCAAGCCTGTGTATTCTTGGCAGTTGGGGAAGGAGAAGAAAACAACCCAAGCTTGCACGAGAGGCTGGATGGGGCCTGTCTGATCTGGATGACATCACCACTCCTCCTGCTACAATGAGGCAGGTAATGGGCTCCTTCTGTCCCAAGAGTGAGGCAGGGGGGACAGGGTATGGGTTTCAGCCTCTCTATTGTGGGTGGAAAGGGGGATGGGAAAGGTCAGAGGAAAGAGGGAAGGTCCTTGTTGCCCCTTCCCCCATCCTTTTCCTCCGCTCTCCCAGTGCTGGAGGGATAGGGTGAGCACAGTGCCTGGAGTCCAGGGGGCAGTGGGACAGTTCCTGCTGGAACTGAGGCAGGGCACAGAACAGTACCTTTATTAATGCACACAACTGCCCTGCATGGTGGAGATCATGGGCTCTGTTTTACAGACGAGGTCACTGAGGCTTAGAGAGTCTCGCAGCTGGTCAATGAGGAACCTGGGATTTGAGGCTAGAACACCCTGGCTTTGCTGGACCACTCTGACTTCTGGACCTGGCTTCTACTCTCGGCTACACCTTTCACTGCTGTTCCCTGGGCCTTGGTGTTTGCCTTTGGCCAGTGGGGCCTGGGGGGCAGCTGAGGGCTGCAGCCACCGGCTGGAGGGGAGGCTGAGCTTCCACCAGGCATGCTAGAAGCTAAGGGTTCTGGTTGAGGCTTACTGCAGTTCTCAGGAGGGATCCTTCCCAGCCAAAGTGAGTGAGAGGCTCCACAGCGCTGTGCTGAAGGGTTGGGCTTCTGGGTGTGTGGAGAGCCCTTCAGAGCCCCCCGCCCTCTTTGCTCCTAGCTGGTGGGGGCCTTCTGTGCATTTATGAGGTGACTGCAAGGCGGTGGGGGAGCCCGTGTGCATATACGTGGGCCACCCAGAGGCCTGGGGAGGCACGTTTGAACACTGAGTGTGGAGTAGGGCCAGGCTGAGTTTGTTGAACACCAACTGTTGGTCACAGGACTAGGGGATTTACATACACTACCTCACTTAATCTAAGAACAATTCCTTGAGAGATGGACTATCACTATTCCTGTTTAATGATAAGGGAGCTGAGGCTCAGAGAGGCTGAGAGAATTGCAAAGATCACACAGCGAGTGAGTGGGGGAGCTGGTATTTGAAACTAGGTATGAGCCGGGGTCTGTGCTGCTGCTGGGAGGAGGGCTGTTAAGTTTTGGGAAGGACCTCTGGTGGCTGCTCTGTATTTGGAGAGGGGACCAAGGGTCAGGTGAAAGGTGGAGAGGAGAGGCCTGCTGGGGTCTAGGGCTGTATGTCCTTGGCTCTGGGTCTGTATCCTCAAACCTGCTTTAACTCCCCTTCAGGGGAGTGGTGCACATTCCTATGGTTCCTGATCAGACAAAGGCCTGGAGGTGGGACAGAAACAGGGCAGTGTGCCATGCTGACAGCATCTGGAGATGAGAGCGGAGGGGGGACCGGGCTGTGCAGGCCTCCAGTGCCGGCCTGGAGCCGTGGATGTTCTCTGGATTTGAGCGGAGCCAGGTCTGAAGGTTGGAGGGATGGCTCTCTGGTGTCTGGGCTGGTTAGTGGCCATGGGCCATGGGTGAAGAGGTGAGAGAACAGAGGGCATCTGGAGGCTTCTCCCCTCCTTGTTCTGAGCCCATATCAGTATAGGCCGAGGGTGTGGCTCATCTTCGCCTGTCTCTGTTCTTTGCGCTCCCTTTCCGGGCCTCCCAGAGCTTGGAGTGAGAGTGGGGAGCGGGGGTCCCTTGCCCCTCCCAAGCCCCTCCCTTGGAGGCTGTAAATATTTTATCTCCACCATCTCTGCTGCGGAAATTGCTGCTTTTAACACCTTTTTTTCCTTTTGCTTGATACAAACGAATGCTGGAAAAATTTTGTGCTGGGCGCTCACTCTGTCGCTTCTGCCTGTGCCCAGAGTCCCCTCCAAAAACTCTAATTGCTTTTAAGCTGCGATAGTTGGCAAAAGCAATTTTCTTTACATTATGGAGAAAGGGGGAAAAATCCACCACATTTTCTTCTTCCTTTTTTTTTTTTTTTCTAACCTATCGTTTTGAGTTCCTCCTCATGGCTGCTAAGAAGATTCTGGGAGAGAAACGGAGTAGAGAGAGATGTGGGCGGGGAAGCAGAAGCACGCTTGGAGAGGGCCTTTTGCCTTTTCGGTCCTCAGTTTCCCCATTTAGAAGGTGGTCCTATGTCCGTTCATTCATTCAGCAGACATCCTGGAGCACACCCCGGGGAAGCAGCTCGAGGGCCAGGACTGGCTCTGTCTTTGCTGCCGCATCCCCAGCACCCAGCACAGAGTGTGACGCAGAGTACAAGCTCAGTTAAGATCAGGGGACTGGATCAGCGGCCCCACTGTGAGCTAGGCGCTTTGCCAAGCCCCGGGGGTGCCCCCGGATGGGTCAGAGGCAGCCACTGGCCACAGGAGCTCACTGATGGGCGAGGATCCTCCAGATAAACCTACTGCTGCGTTTCTGAGACCTCACGCAGGGGGCTGCTGGCTACTTAGGATCCCAGTGCAGGGCAGGGCAGGGCAATCAGGAAAAGGAAAAGCCCAGGGGAGGGCCTGGGCTGCATTGTGAGGAGGGGGAAGGAGTGTGAACAGAGGCCAACAGAGCAGGGAATTCCAGACTGGAAAAGCGTGTGCAGAGATGAGGGGTGGTGAGCACCAGAGCCTAGGGTGGGGTCTGGCAGCGGAGGAGGGGAGGCTATCCGGCTGGGCCCCGAGTTGCCTGGAAGAGCTTTCCATGGAGGTGGGGAGTTTGGACATGATCCCAAGGGTGAGGGGGAGCCCTGGAAGGGTTTGGAACTGAGGACATGTTGGGGAGATCCCTTTGGCTTCACAGCAGGGGTCGGAGAGGAGGGGCTGCCCACTGTGAGGCTGGTCCTGGTGAGTTGGCAGGAACAAGACAGGATCCAAATTCCTGGTGCTTCTCTCCTCTAGAGGCTTGTGCTGTGACAAGAGGTGCCCCAGGCCTTCCCTGGGCCCTGGGGTGAGGAGCCCCCAGGGTAGGAGTCCAGCTCATAGTCCTCTGTTGCCCGAGTCAGTCAGGTTTGCCTGGCTTTGGGTTCCTCAAGACCCTTTAGGGTGTACGGAGCCCGCTGACCTCTGACCCCTCAGGTGACCTTAGAAACCATCCCCTGAGGTGGCGGAGCAGGTGGCCATTTCCCACTGCCAGGGATCACCCAGGTTTGTCGCAGGGTTGTATAGGCAGGTGGAGAGGGCCTGGGGTTTTGAACCCAGGTCTCGGGGCCCTAGCTGGCTGCCCCCACCCCCTCTGCGGTGCTCTCCTCTGCCCCGGGTCCTCCTCTTCTCCCCTCCCCTCCAGAGCCCTGTGCTCCTTCCCTGTTTGCAGAGCGTGTGGGGCTTTTCAAAAGCATTAATGATAGAAAATAAATTGGAATCGGAGAGGAATCATCGCCGGGCATTCTCGGAGGGCCGCCTCTGCCCTCGCGTCTCTCAGCCATATTGAAGCCGGCAGCCCGACCGGAATATGAATGAGTCCGGGCCGGCATTGCTCTTAATCTGTCGGGGAGCCCTCCCTGGCCAGACGGTGCTCTCCGGCAGCTGCGCTGTTTGCAGTGAGGCCCCAGCGGCTACGGGGCCTCACCAGCCAGGACCGATTTCTCTGGGATGGAGTCACAGTCCACAGCTACAGACGAGCGGCAGGGGAAGCCTCGCGCCCAGTCCCCTCTCCCCCTCTCCCCTTTAGACCTGGGCTGGAGACACAGCCCCGAGGCTGGCCTGGGCTGGGTCAGGCATCAATGCATGGACTCAGGTAGGGGAGGTATCTGTGGAACTGCCAGAGGCTCCTCGGGGTCTGAATTCCTCATCTGGGTATTCAGGGCCCCTTGTGAACTTAACCCACTTCATCCTGTCTCCTCCAGGAAGCCTTCCTTGATCACTGCCTGGCTTCCACTGGGCTTTCCATTTTTGAGCCTCGTGTGGCCCCTGGAACGGGGGTGCAAACCTGGTGCCTGAAGGGGACAGGCAGCTGAGGAGTGGAGGGGGCTGGGTGTGATCCAGTCAGGAGGGCTAGAGATGAGCAGCGTAAAGGCAGGGTGTGGGAGTCCTGTGATGGCCAGCCAGAGCTGTCATCTGCCCACCAGCAGGGAGCTCCCGAGGGCAGGCCCTGGTCTCCCTGCTCACACAGGTGTGAGGCTCTGGGGACCTGGGGAATAACTTGGGGCAAACTGCTAGCTTAGAGCTAGGGAAACTGAGGCCCAGTTAGGGGTGGTTAAGAAGGGCCCCTGTTCCACTCTAAGCAAACTATACGTCCACGCTGGTATGACCCTCACAACAGGAGCAGGAGGTGGGCTTTTGTGCCTTGTTTTAGAGAGGAGGAAACTGAGGCTCAGAGTGGCCAGATCTGGGACATGCTTTAGGCCTGCGTTTGAATCAGTTGATTGGAGCCCTGGTGCCTCTCTCTGGCAGGATTATGGTGGTGCTGAGGCGAGTTGAGTTCCCTGAGGGGGCCAAGGTGCAGTTATGCCCAGAGTGAGCTCAGCTAGGGGCAGAAAGCCCGGTATCCTGGCCCAGATCTGCCACCAACTCCCTGTGGGACCTGGGCAGTGGGCTCTCTCTGTGCCTCAGTTTCCCCAGGCCAGTCTGAGAGAGGCCCCGTGGGGGTCAAAGTGAGTTTGGGGGCCCCCGAGAGCTCGTGGGCCCTTGGCCTGGCTGCCACCCCGGCTCAGTGCTTCTGTCTGGTCTCTGGGCTCTTCGGCCCCAGGCCAGACTCATAATGAAACCTCTTGCTCCTGTCCTCTTTGGGCTCACCGTCTTGCAGGACATAGTGATGGGGGCACCCAAGAAGGACCTGGGCTCTGCAGGGGCCGTTAGGGAAGCCTGTCTGTCCCATACCCAAGGAGGGATGAGGGACTCAGGCCACAACCAAGTGGGAGGACTGAACACTCAGCTCTGTAGTCTGGAGCCTCACCCCTGCATGACCTTGGCACTTCCTTTCACACTCAGAGTGGACTCACAAGGACGCTGTGTGGTAGCCCTGCGGTGTAAGACGGGGGGAGCCAAGGCCCAGAGAGTCCAAGAAGGAGACTCAGGGTTGCCATTCACCTTGCCTGGTCCAGTCTGTGCCTGCACCCCTTGCTGATAAGGAGCTCATTCCCTCCCCAGGCAGCCCTGCCCTCTACCTGAGGGAGGTTTGCGCCCCCTCTCCCTACAGCATGCGTAAATTCTCATCTAGTTTGGTGCAGTTTCAAGGCTCACAGACTCCCAAGTCCTCTCTCCCTGGGGACCCCAGTTAGAAACTCCTGCTTTCATCATTCCCCATGTGACCTAGAGAATGTCACCAGTCCCCAGGCCGTGTTCTTTCTGCTCTGACCCTGTGAAGACGCCACTCTGTGCCCAGCTGGGGTCGAGCGTTAGGATCACCCACTCGTTCTTCCCACAGACATGAGTCCTTGATGCCTTGTCAGTGCCAGGCCTGCGCTGGGCTCTGGGCGCCGAGGAGAGCAGGACCCACCCCTGGCCCTGGAAATCATGGCCCGTCAGCACTCACTGCTTGGGGCGTCAGGACAGGACAGAGGTGTTCCCACCGTAGCCTTTTGGGAGAGGCCTCTTGGAGGATACCGGGACTTGCCAGGGAGGGGCAGCATCCCTGCAAAGGAAGCGACAAGCACAGAGTTTTCCAGGCCTGTTTCTGTCTTGGTGGCAGACGGCCCAGTCTGCGGAGGGGAGGGGAGCCTTGGGAGGCACTGGGTCAGGCATGAGGCTGAGGGCCAGCTGGGGATGGGGCTCTGCTGTCTGCCATCTGCTCCTGGCCTGTCCGCAGGTCTGCTGGCTGCCTGTGCTGACATATGCACACATGCTCACACACGCGTGCGTGCGGTCCCACTGACTCTAACTGCAGACGTGAGCACACACATACCCTACACAGTGCCTCCCCACAGACCTCGTGGGCTCCCCTCTGTGAGCATTGCACACCTGCACACACCGGGCCCCGTTGCCTGGTGGGCCCATGGGCTCACCCATCCCCTCTCTTTATACAGAGAACCCTGTAAAATTCCAGAGCTGAGCCTCAAAGACTCCTCCCCTCGAGTTTTATGTCAAGACTCTTTCAGGTTACCCCGCCCCCTGGACTCCCCCTGAGCCGCAGCCTAGAGTTTCCCAAGAACGTGATATCCCAGGGTTTTCTGGACACCTCGGGAAGCCGCCCATGCTAGCTGTGGAGAACCAGGGCCCTGCTCAGGGGCCAGAGGCCCTGGCCTTAGTTAGCCCCAGACGGTCTGGATCATCTGTGTGACCTTGGGTAACCTTCTGGCCTGTCGGCCTTGGTTTCGGGGTGCAGGCATACAGGCTGCACCTTCTCCAGCATAGGTTCTCAAACTTGTTCAGAGCCCGGGTGTCTGGGAAGGTGCCTGGGGGCTCTGGAGGCTGGGGAGGAGCTGGGTAGGCCCCTTCCCTTCCCATCACAGCACGGCTGCTTATATCTGCATTTTATATGAAGGTTCGGGCAGGACTTAAAGGAAAAACCCATTAACTCTTTATTGATTTTGTTTTTCTGATTACAAAAGAAAATCCAACAGTGCGTTTGTGGATAAGAGCCCGTGGCAGCTTCTTCGTCCCCTCCTAAGAGGTGTTCGCTGTAACATCTGGGTATTGTCCTCCAGCCTTTTGGGCCATATACCAACAAATTGCTATTTATAAAAATAGGCTTATTCTGAAATAGCATGGTACAGCTTGGTTTTTTTCATATTGTTATACATAGATATGCCTCTTTCTGTCAAATGGCTGCAGACTATGCCAGAGTAGAGATGTGCTGGATTTTATATGAACATTCCTTTATTGATAAGTACCGAGGTAATTTCTAATTTCTTATTTACTCTTACCAGTGATGCTCTGTGAGCATCCTTGAATATATATAGGTGAGTGTCTCTGCTATGGTTTCTATAGGAGAAGCTCCTAGAAGTGGGATTACTGGTTTATAGGGTGTGTGGGTTTAAAGCGTTTTCTGATATTGCCAAATTACCCTTCCAAAGGTTGAGCCAATTCCCCCTCCCTCCAATGGCCTATGAGTGCTCATTTCCCTACATCCTTGCCAGCACTGGTTGTTATCAATCATTTTAATTTTTCCCAATCTGATGGGCAAAAAATGGTATCATGTCATTTTCATTTGCATTTCCCTGATTGCTAGTGAGATAGAACATCTTTTCATACATTTATTGGCCAATTGAGCTCTTCCTTTGTGGATTTCTAATTCACTGCCAATTTTCTCTTCTTTTGTCTTTTTTCTTATTGATTTGTAGCGGCTCTTTGTATATTAGTGATGTTTCCTTCCGGTGTCTCACTTGCCTTTTAACTTGCTTATAGTGTCTCTTGCCGCACAGATGTTTTACGTGTTTATATACTTGGATTTATCAAATTTTCACTTTATGGCTTCTGGATTTAATGTCTGGCATAGAAAGCCTTCCCCCACTGCACAAGATTTCATTTCAAATAAGAATTTTATTGCTGAAAAATCTTTGCAAAGCTCCGGTTTGCAGGCTTCTCCTGCCAGCTGCAGCCCTGGCTCTGGGGGAGGGAGGGATGGTGTGTCTGTCCTTTCTTTTCTGTCACTGCCTTTCCCTCTGTCTGTCTGGCTTTGCAGTCGTGGTCACTCTGTATCTCTTTGGACCTCTGTCTCTCATGTGCTTGCCCCCTCCTTTCTATGTCTCTGCTGTTTTTCTACCCCTAGCTGGTTTCCTGTAGGACAGCAGTAATTAGGGACAGGTGATGGCAGTTGTGGCAGTCCTCAGTGGGTTGCGAGGCTGGCGGGTTTGGCCGTGAACGCGCCCAGCCCACCTAGCCCCAAGTCTTGTGGGCTGATGGGGCAGGCTGTGGGCCAGTTTTTTTGTTTTGTTTTGTTTCAGAGACACTCTTTTCCTGCTGGGAGCCTTAGGGCAATCTCTGAGCCAAACTAAGTCTCCCTTCCCCTGGGGAGCCTTCTTAGATAGTTCTTTTTGTCACTTCCAAGGTCCCAGACCCAGCCTCTTTGTCCTCACTCGTCATTCCCCATCTTGCCTTCTCAGCGCTGCGTGACCTGGGTTCACCTCTTGGGATCTCGGTTTCCACTTGGCTAGAATAGGTCCTGGGGGTCTGTACCAGCTGCTGAGAGGCGTGGCCCGTCTAGGATACAGCTCTGGAAGGTGTTCCCTCCTGCTCTTTCAGTACGAGCCTCTCCCACCAAAAAACCAAACACCACGGGAGGGAACTTTCCTGTTGCTGACAGAGAAACTGGGACTTAGTTCCACAAAGGCAGTGACCGATGGCTAGGGCTCACTTGTCCTCTGCTCAGGGCAGGGCCCCAGGCCCAGTGCAAAGGCCTGGCTCGAGGGAAGTGCCAGAGAAGGCAGGAACAAGGTAGGAAGCTGCTGAGCCTGGGGGAGGCAGAGGGGGAAGGCAGGCATGGTATTCTGGGATCTCCTTCTGTGTAGCAAGGCTCTATCCTCATGAGTCCTTATTCCAAGGGACTGGGGGTGCTCATGGGGAACACCTCTGGGTGTTGGGGACCTCAGGTGGGCTCAGTGTTGCCTTGCCCTGGAGATCTCTGTATGGGGCCGTCAGGAGGCTCTGGGCTGAAGGAGCAGCTGGGAGACGAGTCAGGGAGACCCGGAGTCTTTTTGAAGCATGGCTCAGAAGTGGGGCACTGAGGTCTCTGAGGGGACCTTCCCTGGGCTCCCCCGCGTCCCTCTAGACTTCTGTCCCAGCACCTTCCTTCTGTCCATGATGGCCTGTCTCCTCTCTCAGGTCCTGGCAGGTAGCAGCGGTGTCCTTTACGTCTCTTTATCCCAATCACCAACACAATATAGGCCCTTACCAAGACTAGAATGAATGAATGAGTGAATGAATGAATGGACGGATAGATGGAGGGATTCATGGATGGGAAGCTGGGGGAGTTGGGTAAAGGGTCAGGTCTGGGGAAGAAGAGACATGGGTTCTGAGCTTGACTTTCCTGCTGACAGGCTGGGTGACCCTGACCCTCAGTCTGCACATCGGCTCGGTGGGCGTGGGTCCCTCAAGCTCTGTGGTCCTGAGACTGTGTTGACCAGAGCAGGCACAGGCCTATGTCTCTCAGTCTCTCTCCCCGTCCCCTGCGCCCCCTCATCCCGGGACCGTCCTCTTCGATGGTGGTGTTTGCTCAGCACCTGCCGGGCGCCACTCCACAGAACTGAACCCCCTTTGGCAGCACCCTGGAGTGGGGCTTTCTGTGGAGTTCTCATGTCCCCAGGGCACGTCGCAGTCCTGTTGAACACACAGGCCTCTGGTTCCTGCAGCTCCCTGGGCTCCCCTGAATGGGCAGGGAGCCTGGAGGGCAGGGGGGAAGCCCCCCCGCTCTGTGGTGGTCTCCTTCCCCTCCTTGGCTGTGAGGCCGGCAGCCGGGATCTCTTGTCCCTTGTGGAACTCTGCACACAAGCCAGCCCGGGTCCAGGGGAGCTCCTGGCTCCCACTGCGTCTCCCTGCCCCAAATCATTGTCATGCTCTGCCTGTGGTCCCATTGCCATAGCAACTCCTTGTGATGCTGCTGAGGAGAGTGGGAGCTTCAGGAAGGTTTGGGGAGAAGGAAGCCGGAGGCCCATTCATTATCTTGGAACATGGCAGCTGGGGGCTTGGGGTGGCGCCCTGGAAATGGCTTGCCCTGCCAGGCTCAGGGGGAACTGGGCTCGGGGCCGCCAGCCAGGTGGTCTGGAGGCCTGCCAGGAGCAGGGCTGCCTGGGTTGGCTTGGGCCTGGCTGGCTTATGCCAGTCTACCTGGAGCCAGCTTGGGCAGCCACCAGGGGCACCCCTGCCTGGCTAGGGCTGGCTTGGAGGACTCAGGCCTGAGGGAATGGCAAGAACCAGGCAAGAACACCGGTATCCTCATTTTACAGAGAAGGGAAGTGAGGCTCAGAGATCTGATTGTCCCAAGGTCATAGAGCCAGTGGGTGGGGAATCGTATTCAGAACCCCACCCCCAACTTGAGGCCAGAAACCCCACCCTTCCCAAGGGCCTCACCTGCCCCAGCTGGTGGCATGTGAGAGAGAGAGAGAGAGAGAGAGTGTGTGATGTGTGTTTATTGCCCATCCAGGTGCAGTCAGACCTATTTGTGTGCCTGGGCCCCATCCCCCCCGCCCCACTCCCTAGAATTGCGCCCCCTGTGGCCTGGCTCTGGCTGACAGATCATCTCCTCTTTCTCCCACAGCCTCCTGTGCCCACAGGCCGTGAGGCTCCGCTGCCTACAGGCAAAGAGGGCGACTGAGTCAATCCCAGGCTGACCCCAGCCTACTTGCATTTCCCAAACGCCCGCCTGACCTGAGGTAAGAGGCCACTGTGGGGCTCAGGGCAGAGTGGGGGTGGCAGCAGCTATGGAGGAAGATGTGGGGTCCCCAAGGGAGAGGCTGCAGGGAAGCCACAGAAGAGCAGTCTTTCTGGGGGTGCCCCCCTCTCTCCCGCCCTATGTGAAGCCAAGTCCGGGCAGTTTGATGTGGCAGTGCCCCCTTCTGTTGGCCCTTGAGATCCCAAGCCTGGGGTGTTCTGAAAACATGGTTTCATGGACACGCTGGCTGACAGGTCCGCATGTGGTGTGGGATGTCACCAATAGCGAGCCGAGGGGATCTGGCCTTGGTTCGGTCATATTGTTGACCAGATGTGTGCGTGACTTCAGGAGGGAGTGAGAACGTGTGGATTGAGCAGGTCAGGGCTCAAGAAACTGTCAAGTGACACTGGCACAGACCGTAGCCTGTGGAGTTTACCGGAGCTCTCAGCCAGAGTCAGTGCACAGATCCAGATGCCTTCAGGGCAGGAGGAGGCTCAGGCTCAGGTGTGTGCATGTGACAAGTACTGGCAGCCAGGTGACCTTGGCTCTGCGTGAGCAGAGTGGCTGGCTTGGACCGAATCACGAGGAGCAGGATATTCAGAATGTGGAAGGTGACAAGACCTTCCCAGTGCATCCCATGTGAGGCGAGTCCTGAAGAAATGGTAGATGGGGAAGGAAGGGGACCTGGGGTGCTGCCTGACTTGACTCCTGGCTTGCTTATGACCTTGGACAAGTGACTTCTACTCTTTATCTGGGCCAATCTGCTGTTCTTGACAGGCTTCTGGGATCCACCAGAAGGCTGCAGAGAGATTTTACTAAAGAGAAGGAATGCTAGGGGAAGGCTGGGGGCAGCAGGGTAGACTGGAATGTTATCCCTATTTTCAGAGGGAGAAAACCCAGAGGCTCAGCAGGGCCATGGGCCTTGAACCTCTTTTCCTGAAGGATTAGGTGACTGGAAGGTGTGGCCGAGGTTTAGCCAACGCCCACCTCCCACCCAGGAAGCTGGTGGGTGTGGCAGGGAGCCGAAGGCTGGATTTCCTTCCGAACTCTAAGCCTCACTTTGAAGTCCAGTTTTCTCTATCGAAATATTCCTGCTAATCAGTCAGTTCTGGATGGATCGAGCGCTAATTAGCCCCTCTGGTTTAACCTGTAATTGCTGCTGGGAGACAGGGAGAGGGGATGTGTTCAGGGTTATTTTCAAGGCCGCCAAGGGCGATGGGAGGGCTGTGTGCAGGGGCATCAGGGAGGCAGGGAGGCTGGGCCCTGCCCCCAGCCTTGTCAGGGGCCACAGTGTCCTCCCCACTGCCCAGGGGGACAGCCCCAGGCAGCAGGAAGCTCAGCAGACAGAGATAGACTAGGGAACTAATGCTGGGCATAGGCTGCTCCCTCACTGGGGCTGGAATGGATGCCTGGGCTGAACCATGAAGGCTAACGGATTCTTTTAAAATGCTCTATGTTTCTGATTATTAAAAAAAAAAAAAAACAAAACAGCACACATTCTCTATAGAAAACACGAGCATTTGGGTGTTTTGCCTGTCAGTCTTTTACCAAATATGTATTTATGACATAATTGGGATCAGACTGTACTTACTGTGTTCTAACCTGCCTTTTGTTCTTCATACTATACCAAGATAGTTTTCCCATCATGAAGTACTCTTCTGTAATGCGATTTTTAATGGCAGCATAATGTTCCAGCCTGTGTGTACAGCAGCATGGGTGACAATTCTCTGTTACATATTTTGATGGCTTCCAACCGTGTGTCATTACCAATAGGACCTGCTCGAGCGGGAAGACGTATGTGGGGTTCTGATGGTTTGGGGGAGGGGGAAGGCCCAGGCGGAGCAAAGGTGTAGAAGCAGGGAGCTTTGGAGGGTTAGGGAGGTGCCTTACCTAGGAGGGTGCAGGGATGGTCCCAGGGGGCCTCTGAGGGGTGCTGGGGAGGGGGTGCTGAGACCTGACCCAGCAAAGCTCTGAACAGCTGGAGGAAGCCAGGGTTTGCCTTACTCCCTCCTTGCCTCCTGTGCCAGCTCCCCTGCCCAGTCTGCTGGTGCTCCTGTGGTTGGAGGGGAGGGGGCAGGATGGCAGGGCGGGGAAAGGACAGGCAAGGCTTAGGGGCCCAGGGCTGCAGCCCTTGACTTCTCGCTCACTGGTGGGCTCTGGGACATTAAAATCAAGCCTCCCTGTCTGGCGAGCCCTGCTGGTGTCTCCACCTTGGGGCAAGGATGCACAGAGGCTCTGGGCATTTACCAACTCCCGAATCAGAGTCTTCCTTCATCCCCTTGGCGGGAAGTGGAGAGCCAGGGATGGAGACTGGGCGTGTGGTGTCACTTTCAGGAGGCTTTTCTGAGCTCTGGGCCCATCCTCAGTACTCCAGACTAGACAGGAAAAAAAACACAAAAAACAAAAACCAGATTAAGTAAATTCATCGTATAAGCTTAGGGAGTAATAAGTGCCATGGAGAAAAATAAGGCGGGAAAAGGGAGTGGACGGTCAGGGGAAGCCATTCTCTGCAGGCTGGTCAGGAAAAGGCATTTCAGGTGAGGTGCCCTTGCAGCAGAGAGACCCGAGGGCAGGGGACAAGCCTTGAGCTGGGAGCAGCTGGTGGGGAAGAGGGGCCAAGAAATAGGGCTGTGCAGGGCCTCGAGTTAGGATGGATGGAGGTGATTGTGGCTCAGGGCCTACGGCTCACTGGCTCATGGGGACAAGGCTATGGGGGTGGAGGGGGGAGAGTAGAGGCTGGTTGGTGGTTAGGAGGTCCCAGCCTCCATCCAGAGAGAGATGGCAGGCCAGGCCTCAGCGGGGAGGTGTGGCTGGCTGTGACAGCCTGAGGATGGGCTTCGGGCCAGGGGAGATCAGAGCTGGAGAACAGGGTGGGTGGAGCAGCCTCTGACTGATGGGGGGGCGGAGCTGAGGAATAGTTGGAAGAGCCAATAGTTGGAAGAGGGCTGCCTGGAGGTGATGCCCTGGCATCCTCCGGGCTGGGCGGGTCTGGGCAGGCTGAGGCTGCAGCGGGGGCTGGGGCTGGGGCTGGGCGAGTGCTGGAGGGAGGGGGGGGGACAGGAATGGGGTGTTTTAAAGCTTCTGGGGCTGGACCAGGTCTCAGCCCATGGGGGGGGTCCAGCCCTTGGGGGTGCCTGTTACTCCAGCCTTGCGGACGGACGAGCTCTCTGGAATGGCCAGCCTAGAGGGGATGCCGCCAGCGACCTTCCCAGCTGCTCCTCCCTGATGGCCTCACGGTTGGCACCGCCATTTTGTAACATCCTTCAGGGCTGCTGTGGGCAGGGAGCAGCGTGCTGATGCTGGGCCCAAGCTTCTCACTCTGTCCCCCAGGGAACCTCAGCCGGGGGAGTCTGGAGCAGCCCAGACACCCCTGAGCCCACCTGGTGGTCACTGCAGGCCTGCTTTCATGCCAGGCTCCTCCACAACATGCCTGCAGGGGCTCCTTGCTGTCTCAGGTGGAGCTCCAGATTCCTCCTCCTGGGCATTCAGGGCCTTTCCTGTCCTTCTTCTTTCCAGCAGGGGACTCTTGTTCCCCACCCCCACCCACAGCAGGCTCCGTCTCACCTTGCATGACCTCTCTCCGGAAAGCTTTTCTCTCCACTAGCCAAATCCCACATCTTCCAGAACGCCTCCCCCCCCTCAAAGTGGGTACACTTTGGCCCCTTTGAATGGCTGTACATTTTCTGTAGGGTGCTACCCCATCATTTGCTGTTATTATCCTCACCTTGTCTTTATCTTGCCCTGTTCCCATCTCCTGCCTCAGTCCCCTGCCCCATTATCCAAGCTCTTGCCAATGGAATCGGGCGCAAGCCCTGGAGCTCTCTGGGCCAGGGGCCCAAGACTGGCTCTGCGTCAGGGGCCCATCAGGACCTCTGATCCAGAGTCATCAGGGGAACCCAGGAATCTGGATGGTTGACGAGCCCCATCATCACTTCTGAGGGTCAGCTGGCTGGGACTGTGCCAGGCCAGCCCAGACTCACGCTGAGGGGAGTGCCGAGGTCCCTGGGAGCTTGGCCTCTGACCTCTCCTTCCACTCTGGCCAGGATGGGGACCTCGCTCTCTCCAGGCCAGCCCAGGCGCTGGAGGCAGCGCTGCTGTGGACCCAGCTCCTCCTTGTGCGGACTCAACTGAACCTGCTTCCTGGAAGCCTCCGTGGGTGGGTCTCCATCGGCTCCAATGGGCCGGGGGCTGTGTTGGGCACCCAGGAGCTCTGCTTTCCTACTTGCGGTGGGCAAGGGGTCTTGGCAAAGCGTGGGGACTTGGGTGAGGTCTGTGGCCTGAGGGAGGACTCACCCCCAACTACACCCGCCTGCCTGGAGCAGCTCCCACTATGTTCAGACTGTGGTCGCAGCCACACGCTTGGCCCTCTGGGCATCTCTGCTGACCTAGTCAGCACCAGGGTGTTTCAAGAGCATGGCCCGTTCCTCATTTCCTCCTTATTGCAGCCCAGTGGAGGTGGATGCTGGGATCCCGTCCATTCTTGCAGGCTCATGGGGGCCCTGCTGCGTGCCCAGCGCTGTGTGAGGATGATGGGAACAAGCCAGGGTTTAGGGAAGGCGGGGCCCGTCCAGAGCGGCACGGCTGCTGCAGGCCTGAGTCAGCATGAAAACCATGGTGTGTGGCTGTCGCGTTGCTGGGTCTGGTGTACAAAGCACCACACGTCGGGGGGTTACGCAGAAATGTGCTGTCTCCCAGCTCTGGAGGCTGGAAGTCAGGAGACATGGTGTCGACAGGACTGGACGGGAAGGACCCATCTGTGGATTGTAGATGGCTGTTTTTCCTCTGTCTGGCCATATCATCTTCCTTCTAGGTCTTGTCCAAATCTCCCTTTCTTCTAAGGGCATAAAGCTATATGAGATTAAGTGCCCTCCTCGACTATGAGCTCACCCTAATTAATTACACCTGCAGTAACCCAGTTTCCCGATAAGCTCACACTCTGAGACCCTGAGGTTTAGAAGTTCAACATGTCCATTGGCAGCGGGGGTGGGGGGGGCGCACAATTCAACTCATAACAGCGCGCAGGTGGCCTGGGATTTCCGTAGGAATGACCATGATGGCCCAGGCTGCTTTGGTGGTGGTGAACATGCCATGAGGTAAGCAAGGGGAGTGTCAAGGTTGCTCCAATCCCCAAGAGGGATTTCTACATCAGCACTGAGACCAGGACTCCTTAGAGGAGGTTTGCTTCAGCTCGGGGTGTTAACAGGGACCCAGGAACATAGTTCCCAGGGTGTACCCCCAACAAGCCAGTCCTTGTACATGCCGGATGGAAGGCAGGTACACAGAGTCAGGCTGGGAAGAAGTCCTTGGCCTCTGCGCCCCCCCGGATGGGTGACCTGGGGCAGTTGCTTTCTCTGGGGGGGAGCTCAGTCTACCTGCCTGTTGCCCCCCACCCCCCGCCACTCCGCCCGCCCCCTGCCCCGTGCTTCTAGCTAGGGAGAGAATGAATAGGAAGGCGCTTTGCTTTTGTTCCTTTTCATTTGTTGACTCTGTGGGTGTTTTATTAGCTGTGGCTCTTTGCTAGGCCCTATGCTCTCCCAAGGATAAAGAGATGAGAGGGTTACGATTCAGGCCCTCAAGGAGCTCATAGGCCATGGGTGAGCAGGGGCGGGGGTGGGGGTGAAGGTTATGGGCCCCTCTGGAGTCAGCCCACCTGGGATCCAGTTCAAACTAGGCCTCCTGCTAAAGGTATGAGTTCAGGCTGTTCACTTTAGCTTTCTGGGCCTTAGTGTTTTCATCGGCAAATCGGGAGTAATAACAGTATTCACCTTGTGTGGATTAAGTAGGTTGGTGCACGTAAGGGCTTAGAGCAGGGTCCGGCCCGTAGTAAATACTCAGTAAACACCATTCTAAGTCACCAGCTACAGGCCAGTGTGATGGAGGGTGGTAGAGGGGGTTACGAGTGGTTATGCAGGGAGCGTTGGGCTCTGGGAACCCAGCAGTTGGGGCCCTGGGGGTTGCCCTGCCAGCCTGCTCACCCCGAGTTCTGAGTGTGGGGTGCTGAGAGGAGCGCGGGGCAGGTGGACCCAAAGGGGGAGGCTCGAGACCTTCGACAGTCATGGATGGAGGGTTCTGGGGATCCGTGCGGGGTGGGGGGTGGCCGCTGCCACTCCTACCTCTGCCTCTGGGGTGCTCTATGGGCGTGGAAGGGGTGCTGAGGTGTTTGGTTTGGTTAGCCTTTGTGTTTAGTCCCCAGGTTTCGGGCAGAGAAGATGGTGGGGAAGCCAAATTAAAATTCCTCTTTGAGAAGTGAACAACTTCCCAATTAAAGGATTCTTATTTGTGAGATGCCTTGGAGGCCTTTTCAATCAAGAGGCTCTTCTGAGTAAGAAAAGGGCTTGAGCTGGGTTTGGAGAGGCGGGTGGAGCCTGAGCTGCCAGTGAGAAGGTGGGGGGGGGATGCTGAAGACACCCCAGCCTTGGGAACAGTGGCTCTGTGGGGTGGGGGTTGGTGCAGGGAGGGCAAAGAGGGGGAACTGTCTCCACATGAGCCCCCTCAGCCTTTAAGCCCCTCTGGCCCCAGGCTGAGCTGAATGCACCAGCGCCCTCTGCAAGGAACTCTCTGTCTTCCTCAAGGGACCCTGCGCTCTTGCCCTCATGCCCCATGGAGCTGGGAGGAGGCGGGGAGGAGGCGGGGTGGGCCTCTGGAATGGTGGATGCGGCCTGGACCTAGTGCCTAGTGCGGGGGTGGGGGGGTTAGGGGGGTGGGGAGGCAGCCAGATGGTGGAGCTAGTGAGATGGCAGGTTCCCTGCTACCCCGCCCCTGGCTCTCCTGGTGATGTCCCGGGATGGCTTTGTTGCTGCGTGGTGGGGTGTGTCTACCTGCCCTGTGGCCGCCCCCCCACCCCGCAGCACCCCCAGCCGGCTTCCTGGGAGGCCACAGCTGGCCTGGTAGGGGCTGAGTATCTGCTAGGTGTCCTGGGAAGGGAGCACCCTCAGATCCTGCCAGAGACAGTGCCTCGGATATTAGAGGCAGCTCCTGTCTGAATCCTACTCACAGATGGGGAAGCAGAGGCTCAGTCAAGTGAGGGGACCCCTCGACGTGGAGAGGAGTTCTTGCTCAAAGGGGCTTGTTTTCCCCTGACCACCGAGGCCTTCCAGGTCGCTGAGCAGAAAGGAGCTGGGTGGGGTGGGGAGGGGGGGGAAATACATTGGCCAAAACCCTCCCCTCAGTGGGCGGGTCAGGCCTTTACCCCTAGTCTGGAGGGTCTAGGCCTAGGAGTTGCCAAGGTCATTTGAAGAGACCTGCCATGGATGGCTTTGCTGTCCAGGCAGCGTGGAGGGTGGCAGAAGTGTTTTCAGCCCACACCGGCCACCCCCTCCCGCAGAATGTCCTACTTTCTGGAAGCCACCGCAGTGAGGCTGTCTGTGTACACACCCAGCACTGTGAGAGCCGGGCCCCTCAGAAAGGCTAGCCGACCATGCAGGCGCTCTCTGGAGCCCTGGGGCTGGGTCAGTAATTGGGAGAGTATGCTGTTCTGGTTGGGGCTTGGCAGCCGGGGAGAGGGTGGGCCTCTGGGGAGACCTCAGGCACGCTGACCACCTGTGTGTTCTTGAGCACATGACACGCCTCTCTGGGCCTCCATTTCCTCCTGGGTAGCACCAGGAGCAGAACAGTGGAAGTGAGGTGAGGAGGATGGCGTGTACGCAGTGGAGGGCTGACGGGGCCATGTATGTGGAATGTGGATCTGTGGACATCCCAGCCCCACCTCTTGGACAAGTGCTTCATCTCTCTTAACCTCTGCATAACAGGCAGAACAATACCCTTCTCACGCTTGTGTACTTCATCTGTGGGACTCCTCTGTGCCCTTCCCCCCGAATCATTTAATGGGCCCATTCTTCCTGAGAACCCAGTGCGCTCTGCCTGGACTTGGTGGCCACAAAGTGAATAGGTGTCACTGTCCCTGCTTTTAGGTAGCAATGTGTAGTTAGAGTGCCTGAGGAGATAGGCTCTGAGCCTCAGGAAAGGGAGATGGGAGCTGGAGAAGTCAGGGAGGGCTTCCTGGAGGAAGGTCAGACCTTAATGTTTGAGAGGATTTGGGAAGCAGGTGGAGCACCTGGTAGGGGATAGTGTGAGCAGAGACCAAACACAGGGTAGGTTGTGAGTTCCTAAAAGCAGGCAGTGGGAGGGTGGGGGACAGGTGGGTGTATAGGTCAAAGCCCAGAGAGGTCCTGGTCCTGGAACCCTGGTGGGGGTAGGGGAGTTGGGAGTGGGACAGCTTTCTCCTCACATAAGGGGACAGCAAACTCGCAGCCTAGATCCCAGCAAGGAGCTTGGCATGGAGCCTGTGGGGAAAGGTGGGGATTCAGCCTAGGGTTCCTGCACATACAGGACTCCCTGGGCTGCAGGGCCTCAGGTGAGAGATGAAGGCCTGAGGTGAGGCCTGGGGGCGGGGGCTGGTGGCAGCTGCCCCCGATGGGCCTGTGGGGAAGCTCTGACTGGAGGTGGGGGTCAGTCCAAGGGCAGTGCCGAGCCAGGGTGAAGCAACCAGGCAGTTTGGCTTCTCAAGGTCAAGAGACTAATTGCTGGAGAAGTAGAAGGGGTCTCTGGCAGAATGGGAGAGCTGGGGGGCTCCCCCTTACTGAGCACTCACTATGTGCCAGGTTGAGTCAGACTTGCTCTGAACTTGGGCTTACACAATAGCCCAGAGAGGGAGCTGGCACTTAGCCTCGGCCTAGGGCCCTGGAAACTAGGCTCAGAGAGGCTAGTGACTCACCCGTCCCGGTTCACATTTCAAATCTGAACTCCAGACTTCGTGCCTTTTCAGTGGCCCCACACTGAGGTTTTAGAGGTGATGACAGACTTTTCTGAGTGAGCTCAGTTAAAAGGACACCCTGGTTTTGTCTCTCTTGGGGAGGCTCAGAGTTGTGGGCATGTCCCAGTATCACACAACACTGGGGTCTGGCGTCCCTGGCTTCCTGAAGAGATGAGCGCGCTCCTCTCCCTGATGGAGTCCGGTGGCCCCTGCTGTGGACAGAGGGAGCCTTCCAGCCCCAAGCCTACTCCAGTCTCTGTCCCTGAGGGAGGCTTTAAAATCTCAGCCCCAAATTAAAACCTATGAGGGCTTCAAAACAATGAAAAATTTCCCTAATAAAAGAGGAGGCACACTCAGGCATGTCCTAAATGAATGGAGTGACTTCCGGGATTAATCCAGGATGTATGGGAGGGCGACCAGCCGGGAAAAGCGTGCGATGGAGATTGTAACAAATTGTTTGCTCGCAGGAGGAATAATTCTTAATGTGCACCGGCTGTAAGCGGAAGGCACCTTGGCCGTGGGCAGCCACGATCACTCATTAGCTGGTCCCGAGCAGGGTCTCTGCCAGGGCAGCCTTGCCTCCAGGCCTCTGGACTTTCAGTGATGACCTTCCACTCCCATCAGCCAGTTGAGTGGAAGTGAGCAGGCCCCAGATGTGTCCTTAGAGCACCTACACCAGGACCTTTGGAGCCCTGCTTTCTCCCCCAGCTCTGCGCCCTTGGCCAGGTGGGAAGGGGCGGTACCTGCCAGATAGTAGTTCCTCCTCCTCCTCTAGGTGGTCCTGCCCTTCCTCTCCGGCCTCCTGCACCTCCCAGGACTCAGGCTTGCCTGCCCCTCCACCTCGGATCACTCTGGGAGTCTCTACACGGACTGGTCTCAGTTTACCCCTCAGCTTGGGTAAGTGCTTCCTCCCCAGATCCCTTGCCTCCGGCATGGGAAGGCCTGGGGGCTGCGCTGTTCTCCCCAGCCGGCTCTCTCCCTGCTGCCCCCTCACTTTGTGCTGAACTTGGGGAAGGGAGGCTGAGCCAGCTCACACTCTGAACACCACCTCGAAAGTGCTGGCGGTGGAGAAAGGCCTCCTGGGTTCCATTTCCCACTCCCAGCCCAGGTGTGGCCCGCACAGAGACCGGAGCATGGGGTCTGAATCACGAAGAGCTGTGTTGGAGTTCTGGCACCGAGGCCACTCCCCAGTCTTTCCCAGCTTCCTCTCCTGTGAGAGAGGGGGCTCTTGTTAGCCTCACCCTCGCCTCTCATTTCTGAGAGCACGGTCTCATTCGCCCACGCAACAGTCTAGGGAAGAGGATCCTGTATTAGCCCGTGAGGCAGCAGAGGAAACAGGTGAAAGAGGACGGGGAAGTCGTGTAGAATGCTTGGTTCAGGACGCACACCTGCTCTTGCCGTCCTTGTAACTGCTTCCTAATGTTTGGAGGAAAGGTCCTGGATCACGGGTGCTGCTCTGCAGGGCGTGTCTCCAACCCCTCCCTCTCCTCAGCTGAAGAGGAGGGGCGCCGGAGACCCTGGGCACAGGGCGCCCTGGCCCCTTCTTACCAGCCGCTCTGGCCTAGACCTGACTATCCATTCACTCCCACACTCCCTTCCCAAAGGAGTATGAAACCCTGTCCTGGATGCCAAGTGTTGCTCTAGTCCTGGAAAGCAGCTCCTGGAAGGGTATACACTTTTGCCCTCAGGTGGTGTCAGTTCTCGAGGGAGGGACAGTGAGCCAGGCCACAAATAATGTGGGTCACGTCATACTGCGATGGAATTGGGAGGGGAATTGGCTGGGGTAGGCTGAGTGGCTTTGGAGCAGGAGGCATCCAGGCGGGCCTCCCTGAAGAGGCGTCAGTGCAGCTGGGATCGCAAGTCTGAGAAGAGATGGCATTCCAGGTGGGCAGGACCGTTAGGCAAGGGCTGGGTGGTGGGAAGGAGCTGGGTGTGTTCAGAAACCAGGAGGAAGACAGCTTGGCAGGTGGTTGGGGAAGGAGGGAGGGGGGGAAGTGGGGTGGGTAAAGGAGAGGGGGGCTCAGAGGCCCTACGGAGGAGCAGGTTTTATTCAGAGTGCAGTGGGGAGCTCAGGAGAGCGCTAAGCAGGAGAGTGACAGGATCTGATTTGTGCTTTTCAAATCTGGCCACCCTGGGGAGAGAATGGATAAGAGTCTGTGGCAGGGAAAGCAGGGAGCCCAGTGGGGAGGCCAGGGCCAGTCTGGAGGAGAGCACTGGGGTCATGGCCTGGGGGGTGGGTGGTGGTGGTGGACGGTGAGAGATGGATGGGAGGGGGAGACATGGAGTTGGCCCTGGGGTGGGCTGTCCGTTTGGCCGGAGTGACAGTCTTGGTGAGGGCACCATTTTCCGAGATGGATCCGGGCCCAGGGGAAGCATGACCACTGTCGGTGTCTGGACTTGCTTCGTGTAAGGTGCCAAGGAACCCCCCAGCGGAGCATCACTCTCTCTGCCGGTATTGGAACCCCTGCTTGTCTGTAGCTGCTTTCAAAACGGCTTCTCACGTCCCGTCACACTACTTCCAAGGTCAAAGGCTTTGCTCTAACACGTCGAGTCATCATCTCCTTGCCAAGTCCATTTTTTCGATGAGGAAACGAGAGGCTCACCTCAGTTGCATACAGGGCCTTCCTCTGGACGTGATGCTTGGTAGGGGGTGGTAGGAAACCTTGGGCAGTCTGGCCCCATCTCCTGCTGACGCCGGGTGTGTGTGTGTGTGCGCACGCATTCGCGCACATGCGTGCCCATGAGCATGCGCGTGTGTCGGGCCCATTAACAAACAGAAATAAATTAACAAGTATTCAACCCACCAAATGTTCCTTCTGTTCTGTATAATAGAGCATGGGAACATAATTTTCCCCTGGAGCAAATTGCTACAGCTGAACCTGTGCCTCATTTTCCTCCAAAAACTGCTTCAAATTCTGGGATGCTTGTTGATTTCGGGTCCTCTCCTTTTCTGCCTCCTGTCCCCAACCCCCCGGGCTTCTTCCCTCCCCTTCCCGGTGGAGCCAGATTGCCACTGAGTAAGAAGCCCCACCCTGCCGACAGAAGGCACCTGGGGGGCAGCGGCTCAGGCCAGGGGCACAGAGGGTAAGGGACTTTGGGTGTGCTGAAGGCGAATGAAATACTCAGCGTTGGCAGAAAGCTGGGTAGCTTCCTCCTGAGCCCTGCCATGGGCATGCTGTGCAACTCGGGGCACAACACTGCCCTTTCTGGGCTTTAGATCCCCCCGGGAAAGTGGGTCTAAACATACCTGCCATCCCCAGTGAACCCACCTGTGGTGTAGAGTGCCGTGTAAATGTGACCCACCTCCTTCTGAGGATGCCGCCCACGTTCGGGGAGTGGGATGCTCCCCTCACCCTCTTCCCAGGCCCTTCTACAGAGGCTTTAGATTCAGGGACTCCTGCCCTTCTTCTGAAATCCTCCAGGACACTTCTCATTTTCTTAAAGCAAATTAATTTTAATCCACTTTAATTAAACGTGTCTTATAAAATGTATATTTATTTATAGACCTGCTCTCTCTCTGTATATTCTAATCATTTCTGTCATTCAGAGCCCAGCCCAGGTCTCCATTTGCAGGCAGCCCCCTTAGGGGTGAAAACATGGGGAGGGGGAAGTCCTAGCAGGCCGACTCTTGGCTGGATTGGGCCAGACTGGGTTACCTTTCATGGGGGCAGAAAGGGAACCTGGGATCCTGGGCTCAGAAGCCACAGAAGCCCAGCCTCCTACCTCCATCTCTGAGAGTCTGGCTGTTGGAAGATGCGAAGTTCCTTCAGTCCCACACCTGTCCCTGTACTCCTCAGCAGAGGAATTAAATTCCAAAGAAATTGCCGAGGCTTTTCAGGTCTAGTGAAGGATAAGCCTTGGCTGGGGTCCGGTGTGTGGCCACAGTTCTAGCTGGCCAGAATCTGGCCTGTCTCTGAGCCATAGGACAATCCCAAATCATGTCTCCTCCAGGAAGTCCCCCTTGACTTCACCACTGCCTTAGCCTGCTTGGCTGTTCTAACAAGGTTCTATAGACCGGGTGGCTTAAACAACAGATGGTAATTTTCTCGCAGCTCTGGAGGCTGGAGGTCTGAGATGAGGGCGCCAGCACTGTTAGATTCTGGGGAGCCCCCTTTCGGGCTTGCAGATGGCTGCTTTCTTGTGTGCTCCCATGACAGAGAAAGACAGGGATGAAGAGATTTTCTGCTGTCTAGTGTTCATAGGATGCTAATCCTATCACAGTAGGACTTGACTTATCTAACTTTGATTATTTCCTTACTCCAAATAATTTTAGTCTTAGTGAGGGGTTAGCGATTCAGCATAGAAATTTTGGGGGACTTAATTTGGTCCACAGGGGGCCATCCCCGTTCTCCTGTCCCCTGGCTACAGTGAAGCAGCATGCTCTGGCATTTGTTGCAAATCGCTGGCTTTGATTTCTCCCAAGGTCTCCTCCCTTGGAGCATTGTCCTGGGTATACCAGGGGCTCCATGATGACATGGCGAGCTCACGCCTCCCTGGCTGGGGCCACAGTTTGGGGGAATTTCCAACTCCTGCCCCTTATTATTCTGGTCTTATTATTTTGTTCCCTGTTTCTGTATGTTCTGTTCCTCTGCCAGGTATAGACTCTCTCCTCATCCAGTCAGTAAACTCCTACTTATCCTGCAGAGCCCTCCTACGCACAGCCTTCCCCAATCCCCTGGGCTGAGTTGGTCCCTCCTTACTCTGAACCCCCACGACACTCTGGGCTTCCCTGCCACTGTGCTTAACACCCCGGATGGGCCTTGTCAGGGGCTGTGTCTCATTCACCGTGGGGTCCCAGTACCTCCTCAGTGTCTCGGTCCTGTCCTTATCTGTGGAGTGAATGAATGGATGATTATTTATTGAGAACCTACTAGTTGTGGGAGACTGGACCCGGGAGGCTTGTCGTCATGGAGCTAACATTCAACAAGTTGGGTAAGCAAGGCATGTGTTGTGTTGGTGATAATGTCAAGTAGAAGAACATCAGGGAAGAGGGGAGAGGAAATGTGAAGGGTAGGGGTACCCTGCTGAAAAGGTGACTTTTAGGTAAAGACCTGGAGGAGGTAAAGGAGACCTGTGGCTACATGGGGAGAATGTTGAAGGCTGAGGGAACAAGTACTCCCAGGTGGGAGCTGGCCTGGTCTGTGTGCAGAACAGGGAGGAGGCTCTAGTGGCAGGAGAAGAAGGGGAAGGGGAGAGAGGGTGGGAACTGATACTGGAAAGCAATCATGATCAGAACTTGAAGAACCTTTGTAAGGACTTTTGTGTTAGCTCTGAGTGACACAGCAGTCACTGTGGGGTTTGTGACTTGTGTCTCAGGGTCCCTCTGGCTGCGGCGTTTCGAAAATCGTGGGAGGCAGGTACCCAAGGAGGAGGCTGCGGCAGGAATCGGGAGGGAGGGCTGGGGGCTGGCACCACGGTGCTGGCCGTGGGGGTGGCTAGAAGTGTTCAGATTCTGGATCGATTTTGAAGGTAAACCCAACAAGACTTGCTTGTGGTGGGTCAGTGGTGGGGGTGAGAGAAAGAGGGGAGCTAAGTGCTGACCCCACGGTTTGAGTGCTGGGTAGATGGGGATTTCATTACCTGAAAGGAGAAGCCAGCAGGATCAGGCTTGGGGTAAAACGAGGCACTCAGCTGTGATCATGGCAGGGCGAGGTCCATCTGAGTTGTCTGGGGTGGGTGTCCAGTAGCTCGTTGGTGACTGTGGTGGGTTAAAGGATGCCTCCCAGACACATCTGTGTCTTAATTTCCCAAACCTGGGCAAGTTACCTTGTATGGCAAAAGTCTCTTTCGACGTGGTGACGTTCAGGATCTTGGGATGGGCAGGTTCTCCGGGGCGGAGGGTGGGGGGCGGTCCGCCGCCCCTTGCGTCCTTAGAATGGGAGGCAGAAGGAGCTTGACTACAGAGACAAGAAGGCCAAGTGGCCACTGTGGCAGAGACTGGCGTGATGTGGCCACAGGCCAAGGAGTCCTGGCAGTCACCGACCAGATCCTGGAAGAAGCCGGGCTCGGATTCTCCTCGAACGCCTCCAGAGGGAGCCAGCCCTGCCTACATGGTGGTTTGGGTCCCTGGAAACCAGTTTCCGAGTATCGGGCTCCAGAACTGGTGGGAGGCTAAGTCCCTGTGTTGTAAGTCACCGGCCTGTGGTGATTGTTACAGCAGCCCTAGGGAGACGGTGCAGGGGTCACTCGCCTGGGGAGTGCGCAGGTGGGGTGCCCTCCAGCCCCCACCATGTCCTGGCCCCGAGAGAGAGGGGTGTGTGCCCACCTGCGGGCTGTGGGGTCGGAGGGCCCACATGAGTGCATTAAACCACTGTGAGGATAGCGATGCTGGGAGTCAGATTGTCTCTACTGACCACCTGCCTGCCCTGCCCTTGGAGCTGACTGAAGCCCGGGGGAGTGTGAAGGGGTGGGGGCGTGGGAAGGCATCAGGAAACGCCTGCAGTATGGCCGGGCTGGGCCTTCTGGCCTCTAATGTTATCTCAGTGGGGGGATGTCTCTGCAGGGCGGGCTCTGAGGAAGGGGCCGAGCCCTCCGGGGTGGTGGGCAGGCCTCCCTTGGTCAGGCTAGAAGGCTGCTCCGAGCAGAGCCCTCACGAGCTGGGCTCGGAGGCCAGCCTGCCTTGCTTTGCATCCTGGCTCCCCCACCCGCAAGCTGGTCCCATGGCCTTGCCTGGGCCTCAGTGTTCTGTCTGTAAATTGGGTGAATTAGTGGTGCTGGCCCCGGGGGCCACCCCGAGGCTGACATTAGTGCATAGAAACATGTGAAAACACTTAGAACATGTCTGGTTTTTAACCCTCAGGCCTGGGGAAGCCAGGACTGTGGGGAAGAGCTTGACAGTTCATGGTTTGGGGTTCGAATCCCTGCTCCCCCACAGACTGACCAGCTATGTGACCTTAGAGTCTCTGTTTTTTTCTTCCTCATGCTAGCTGCCTGCAGGGCTGTTGGGAGAGGGCTTGGTGGCTGATATGGAAAGGGCCTGTAATGTTGGGGCCCCCAAGCTGGGGGCTCAGCTGGGGTCAGCTCCCTTTCCTTTTTCCCATCAAAGCCCAGGGCAAGTGCCCATCCCCCAGGCCACTTCTACTGGGAGCAGATTCTGTCTTAGGGCTTGTGGGGCAGCAAGGGCATGGTGCATGGACGAACCGGGGCTGGGGACTCTCCAGTGACCCTGGGTGTGGTGGGATGTGGCCAGGGCAGCCAGAGAAGACTTCACATGTCCATTAGCTAGCTGCGGCTCCCTGTGTGGGGTTCCGCGGCCTCAGCGGCGGCATCCATTCAGGCCCCGTTGGAGTCTGCAGGGAAGACATGTGGTGATATTTACAGCCCAAATCTCTGTCCTCATAAAGGGAGGCGGTGGGAGGGGTTGGGAGGGGGAGGGAGGGGCCGGACTTTCTGATAATGTCATAAACCGAGTCTGTCTCCCTGGAAACGGTGGCGGCGGTTGGCGGCCAAGGGCTGACAGATGTGCACGCGGTAATATGGGCCCATGGTGGCAGTGGTGGGGACATTGGGAGGGATGGATGGGCTGTAACTCACCAGGCCTGGGGCTCGGGGACAGCGGGATACAATGAAGGCATGGTGGGAATGCCGAGGGAGGGATCGGGGCTTGGAACCGGGTATCTGGGGGGACAGTGGGGAGCCTGCTGCTGGCCAGGGTCTGGAGGAGATTCTCCAGCCGCTAGCCTCTGGCCCGAGGCCAACCTCAGAGAGAAGCCAAGCTGTCAGGGAGACATTATGAAGTTACAGGCCTTCCCTAACTCTAGTGATGGGCACGTGGGACGCACCTGCAAAATGTTCTAGGCCTAGAGAGGCAAATACATCAGTGAGAGTGCTGGAGAGCCTTGATCCAGGTAGGGGAGGCTCTATCACAAGGAGCAGCGAAGTCGGTGTGAAGGAGTTGATGACTAGGACGGCTCAGACATACCTGGAATGGGCCACTCTGTCCCTGGCTGAGTGTGATGGGGCCACACGGCCAGAGCCTCTGGGGGTGAGGGCTTTATCCAAGTGGTCTCATTTCAGAGAATAGGAGGAGCTAGCCTTCAGCTACCCAGCCAGTCGGTGGTCCAGCCTGGAGCCCTCCAGGGACACTCAGTGCACACAAACCAGGAGGCGGAAGGCCGGGAGGACTGGGATCTGCGAGCTGGAAATGACAGGCTCGGGGGCAGCACTTGTCCAGAAATTTCTGAGGGGCCAGAAGTCTGCCCCCCAAAGCCTGGCCTGCAATGGGGACCAGCTGCTTCAGAGCAGAGCTCAGTCCAGGGAGGGGGATTCTGATTAGGGTTACAGATGCACAGGCTGCTTTGAGTGGTGGTGAGCTTGCTGTCATCAGAAGTATGCAAGCAGGAGCTTGATGGGCATGGCCAAGGAGACTGGGGAAGAAATTCCTGGGGAGAAAATGGAGAAATGGAGACAGAGGCAGGTTTGGGCCTGTCCTTCATGGCCTGAGGCCCTGCCATCCTGAGTTCTTGGAAATAAGCAGGCCCATAACCTGAGCATTGGGCCCGTGGCTCTGCTCCACTCATGATCTGCATCGCACCTGAGCCCCAGGTTCAGGGAGGGGGATTCCAGTTAGAGTTACAGATGGACAGGTGGCTCATGACCTGTGTTCCAGTGCCAGCACGGCCCTGATGCGCTGTGTGACTCCATCTGAAGCTCTCGGCCTCTCTGGGGCAGGAACCAGGAGCACCGGGGCTCTGGCCTGGGAGCTGCTGAGGGGGAACCTTAGGGCCTGACACTGGACCCTGACTCCAGACCCTCTTGGCCACTTGGCTCCATAGATAGTTGGAGCCGGGGGAAGGGTGAGGCCACAACTCCAGGAGCGTGGATCGATGAGCTCCGTGAGCAAGGTCAGGGGTCAGCCTGGGGTCAGCAAGCTTCTTTTCATCCACAGCCTCTGAAGAGCCATGGGCTCCATGACCTACTGGCCTGCTGCCCTCATTACTGACATGACTGGCCTGAGCTGGGGGAGCCGCTGGGCCGTGCATGTGGTGGGCACTCAGGCTCTGCTTGGGGGGTAGGCACCGGAAATGCGTCTGTGAGTGTTGTGAGTGTTGTGTGTGTGCACCGAGTGCTGGGGGCTGGAGCCGTGTGACTTCTGGCATCCCGGCACGTGTGAGTGGTCTCTAACCTGGCAGGTGCTTAACCTACTGTGTTATATTAGTGTCAGCTGTGCAACACAGCCATTCCACACTTCTGTTCGTTACTCAGTGCTCATCATGGTAAACATACTCTTAATTCCCTTCACCTCTTTCACCCATCCCTCTACTCACTCCCCTCTGCTAATTAAAAAAAACTCAAAAGTGAAACCTTGCAGGGTGTTGGAGGGGCAGTGGCCCTGAGTGAGGCAGGCAGGGGGCTGGAGCGCTTGGCTGGGGACTGAGTGGGCATCGGGCAGGGGAGGCTACCTGTCAGGTGTGGCGAGGGCAGCCGGTTCCAGCTCTGTGTTTCATGGGAGTGAGAGCCCACACTCTCCTGCTTACTTGAGGAGCTGAGAGAACTTTCTGGGAAATCAAGGCACCCTCCCTGCACACACTCACCACCCCCAACTGCCCCACCATGGCCTCTAGCTCCCTGTGCCTGTTCTCCCCAGAAAGGGCGCTCTGGCTGGGCAGGGATCAGAGTGGGAGCCTCCTGCCTTGGGAGCCGCTGAGGAGGACAGCAGGCTGGGGCGGGCTCCCCATGTGGGGTCGTGTATCTGCTGCTCTGGTGGTCAGAGCTTGGGAGGCTTTCTGGGCCTGTCCGGAACTCATGACTTGGAGACCCCTTTGGAGCTGTGGGATTCAAGAGGATGTTGCTTACTGGGGGCTGGAGGGAGCCCGAGCTGTGGTCTCAAGATTTAAGGAAGGGTGGGTGGGGCTTGGCCCCTGAGGAAACTGGAGTGGGGTGGAGGTGGGGGCTGGGGGGTGGGCTTCTGGGCACAGGAAGAGTAGCTGCTCCTTGGGGGGGTCCTTAGGGTGAGGACACTGAGGAGCTCTGCTCTGGGCAGGGCCTCTGGAGAGGGGCTGGTTGGCCCCAAGTGAATTTCCAGGGCTATGAAGTGGGGTCAAGAGCCCTATTTTTTTTTTAAAGATTTTATTTATTTATTTGACAGACAGAGGGATCACAAGTAGGCAGAGAGGAGGCAGAGAGAGAGGGGGAAGCAGGTTCCCCACCAAGCAGGGACCCCAATGCGGGGCTTGATCCCAGGACCCTAAGATCATGACCTGAGCTGAAGGCAGAGGCTTAGCCCACTGAGCCACCCAGTTGCCCCAAGAATCCTATTCTCAAACTCCTCATTCTCTTGGGCTGTGTGACTCCTAGCGAGTGCCTTTGTTCCCGTGTATCACCATGTAATGATTGTTCCTGTCTCCTAAGGCCCCTTGTGTCAGAAGGTGCTGAGAGCCGGGGAATTATTGTTCCTTCCTGCATGGGGCTGGCATCAGGGGCTGGGGTGCCTTGGCTTCCAGGGTGGGTTGGTGGGAGTGGGGCTCAGTCTGGCTGCCTTTGTGCAGATGTCACCCGTTAGCTACCACAAACTTGGCTGAGACTAGCCTCCTCATCTGTTAAGAATCTTGGGAGGGGGGCGCCTGGGTGGCTCAGTGGGTTAAGCCTCTGCCTTCGACTCTAGTCATGATCCCAGAGTCCTGGGATCAGGCCCTGCATCAGGCTCTCCGTTCAACAGGGAGCCTGCTTCCCCCCCTCTCTCTGCCTACTTGTGCTCTTTGTCTGTCAAATCAATAAATAAAATCTTTAGTAAAAAAAAAAAAATCTTGGGAGGGATGGCCTCGAGGGGTCTGGTGTCAAGACGGAATGAGTCTATTGAATCAAGCCCTGCACATAGTAGGCGCATATTAAATGTTGGTCATCGCTGTTACAATATCAGAATTGAATGTACTTGGAGCTCTAGGCAGACTCTTGCTCCCACCAGCCTGCTTTGTCTGTGCTCTGCTCTGTCTAAGACAGAGCCTCCCAGGAATAGAGTCTCCACGGCTCCGTGGGGCCCAGGCATCACGTAGGCTGGCCTCCATAGCTCAGAGGTGGAGACCGAGGCCTCAAGGGAGAGGGCCACCGGGGGAGCTGGGTCCTGGGAACAGATGCCTGAGAACCAGGTGAGACTGGGTTGCAGAAGGCTGGGGGATGGTAGGAGGGGAGGGAGAGACTGAAGCCCGCTCCCGGGGTCCCCCAACTCCCGTAGCCAAGCCGGTTCCTGCTAATTAGCGCCTTAACGAACCATGCTAAGGCACTCTCCCCAAGCCCGCTCCCAGACAGATAATTACAATGATTTTTTGGCTTCTGGGGGGGCAGCTGGAGGTGGTGGGGGAGAGGGCTTTTCTGGCTTTTTTACTGCCCACGGGGATTTTCAAACCTACCCACTCTTGCCTCATTTGGAGCAGGAAAAAAAGTGTTAATGGACCTTTTTTCTGCAGCCGAGAAGGGCAATTTATGATAGAGGTGACAAACTTCATTTTAATGAGAGGCAAATTCCACTTTACTTTAAACTACATAGTGCACCCCCCCTACTCCTCCCCGCCCCATGTCTGTGGATTTGGGGCATCAAAAGTAGAAGCTGAGGTGTCAGGGTGGGAGGACCCGGGGTGGGGGTTGTGGGGGCAGGCGGACTGGATAGAGAGGCCTGGGTAGAGGCCCCCCTCCTGGGCCTCATGTTTTGCCTGCTCACACACGTCCCCTCCTTTTAGGGGAGCTCTTATGGCCTCCATTTATGGATGAGGAGACCTAGGTCAAGGGAAGTTCAAAGACTTGTCTCCCACCCCTTCAGAATTCTAGGTGTTGGTGTGTGACATTTGAGTCTGGGCTGACACCAAGCTCTGTGTCTTCCTGCCTGACCCAGGGGATGTGGGAGTCCAGTCACATCACTCCCAGGGCTGGGGACAGCACAAGTTAGGGAAGGCCGGCGGTTTTGTGGATCCAGGCCAGCCCTGGCCCCGAAGCATCTGTGGTCACACCAATCCTGAGGTAGGCCCCAGTGTTTGTCTCTCCACATAGAGGATGCCCTGAACAGAGAGAAACTCAAGGTCAAAGAGGCAGGCGACCTGCCCAGTCCCCCGCAGTGTCTCAGGGCCAGAGCTGAGATGGCAGCAGGTACCTTGTACCCAGGATGTGTAGTGAAGCCTGGAATCTTCCTTCCTGAGTTATTGCATCTGTGGAATGGGCCCAGTCACACCTTGTTGACAAGCAGACCATGGGCTGGCAGTAGTTTCTGGGCTCAGTCCAGTCCCTGGGACTTCTTGGGCCTCAGGGTTCTTGGCCCAGCTTTCCGGGCCCAGAGGTCAAGCCTCCCTTGCTTCTCCTCGGGGGTCTCAGTGAGCAACTGAGAGCCTTTGTCTGTGGAGATTAAGGAGGGTCTTGGAAGGCAGGGCGAGGATGGGGGCTTTTTTCCTACCCTAGGGGACAATCTATGGAGAATCCCTACTGCAAAGTAATGGCTCTCAGACCCTGGGTTTTCTGGGTCAGAGGAATCTGTTGTGGACAGATTCATGGGACACTCTGAAGCATGAGGACATGCGGGCTGTGGACTCAGTGCACAGCAGCCCTAGTTAGGGCACCAGAGTGAGACCCTGGCTGGCCTGTCATCCCTGGGGCTTGGGCAGATCTCTGTTTCCTAGGAGAAAAGTGGGTGAAAACCCCACTTCCTGTTTGGGTGATGGGGGGCATAAGTAGGAGGTTGTGTGATTTTGGTAGCTGATATAAAATTTCCAGAAGCATGAGATTTTAGCATCACGGACCTTTGGAGGCCCAGGGTCAAACATCAAGGAATTTGGAAGGGACCCTCTGAGCCCCTGGCTCAACCCCAACTCTAGAAGGGGGCTTACTCCTCCTCTCAGGACTGTGGTGCTGTCAACCCACCTCTGTGTGTCCTCTTCCTCTATCTGACCCTGTCTCACTCACCCAGGTACCTGTGGGCAAAGCAGAGGTGATCTGTTGGGAGTGGGATGGGGTGGGGAAGGATTTGGCTTTCTGGGTGACTTGAGGGCAGAGAAGGGTTGCCATGGTCACTTCAGGGGCCTGAGGCTGGTAGCCAGTCCACTCCTTTGGGGCCCATCCGTCTGACTGCTCTGGGTAGGGATAGAAGGTGGTGGTGTCTAGATGCTCCCTCTGGGCCAGGCCAGGAGTGCCTGTCCTAGTCCTAGTCTAGTCCTAGTCCAGGGCCAGCCAAGTGGAGGAGGATAAGATATTCCCAGGGAAGGGCTCCTGATAGTGTGGAGTCAGGTTTGGGTCTGAATCTCTTTCCTAGTGGATTACCTGACTGAGTCCCTTGGCCTCCCAGAGCCTCAGTTTCCCTATCTATAAGTGCAACAATGATCCAGTGCTCTGGGCAGTCGTGAAGATTCACCAAGCACCCAGCACTCAGTAGTTTCTCTCCCTGGGAGGAAGGCATTGGTTCTGGGGCCTGCCTCTCTGCAGCTAAGCCTGGGAAGAGGTGCCATGGGGTCCTCCACTGCAGCTCAGAGCACCAGGGTTGTATCTGCTTCCTAGGACTCAGGTGCCGAGTCATATGGTCCTGAGGACCTGCATCTCAGGCAGCCCCTGAGAACCAAGCTCTCCAGGCTGGCATATTGGAGCCCAGATCCTAGCCCCACTTCTTCCCACACTGTGACTGTGGATAATTCCCTAAACCTCTCTAGGCCTCAGTGTTTGCACTTGGAAAATCAGGGTCTCAGAATTAAGTGCATATGTGTTGCTCATCTAGCACAGAGCAAGCATGAAAGAGAGGCAGGTCTTACATGGGGTGCTGTGAGGCCTTTAGCAGGTCCTGGGTGATGGTGGTTATTTCAGACCCTCTCCGGCCCCTCCTCTTTGTACTGTCTCTGATCCTGGTGTGGGGCGGGGGTGGGGCACAAGGCCAGTGAGTGGATGACCATTGTCCAACCCTGTCAGAATGGGTGCTGTCCACCAGCTGGGGTACTGAGGAGCTGGCGCTCTTTCCTTACCTGTCACCACAGCAATCCCCTTGCCTCTGTCCTTGACCCTAGTTGGTTTTGACATTGCTCAGCTCATTATCGGGGTATGGCCAAGTGGGAGGAAGAATGTACCCTCCCTCCCCCTTGCTGATCCTGATCACTCTGTTGGCCAACAGGTCTCCCAGAGTACCCACTATGTGCTGGGGGAGGAAAGAAAAAGGCCCAAGTCACGGGGTGGGGGGAATGCGAGAGGTCATAGAAGGCTGGTTGAAACAGTAACCTCAGGGGAACTTGGAGTAGGTTAACCAGGCTGGAGAAGGGAGGACCCTTTAGGCAGGTGGTCCAGCAAGAGCAAAGGCCTGGAGGTGGGAACAGGCCTGGTGGGGTTTCCTTCCTCTGTATGAGCTCTTAGCAGATTTCCATTCGTCCTCAGGCTGGTTTCAATGTGATCCCTCTGGAGGCTTTTGCTGGCTTTGTGGTGGCTGATAGAGGTTTCCCTCTCTGGGCTCTGCCCTGCCTCAGACGACCTCCTCTGTTCTGGTCAGGATTAGTCCCTGATTCAGCTCTGTGGCCATAGGCTTGGCCACTACTACATGGCAGGACCCATAAACTGTTCCCGAGAGTTGTGGGACCCATGGAAAGATCTTGAGCAGGGGAGGCCTGAGTGAAAGCCAAGCTTAGGGGAAAGGACAGGGCAGGAAGACACGTGTGGTAAATGGCTGCTCCAGGCAGAGAGGACTCCCTGACATAGGGAACCTGTGCCCACACCCTGCTGCCCTTGCTTCCCTCATGGCAGCCGTGCCTCATCTGACCTGAGTGGGGAATGAATTGAGGATGTAGATCACCCTGGCAAGGTGGGCATCCATTTCCACTGAAAGCTTGGGCCAGGATTTCTCTTTCCTGCTGTCCTCTCACAAGCCTGGCTCTGGGCTTGGCCAGGGTAATGTGATGCGTGGGGAGCAAAAATGGGGAGGCAAAACAGAGCTGGGGCTGGGCTGCAGAATCTCTGGTCCCCCCTTCCTACCACCTTTTCCCTTCCTCCCTTCTCCAAGCCCAGATGTCCTGTCCCTGTCACTGTCCGAGCAAGCCCCTCAGGGTCATTGTTTCTGAAGAAATCAAGTTCTCCCTCTGCAGACCTGGTTCTCTTCCCACATGGTTCTTCCTTCAGTTTATGCTTATTGCTTTCTTTTCTTCATACTCTGCTGCCTTTTTCCCAGCCCTATCCCTGGGGCCTGGGACAGAGGAGGTGCTTAAGAACTATTTGTTAAATGACAGATAGAAAAACTTAGTAGGCTGCTGGCTTGGGCAGACCCCCATGCTTGGGAAGCAGACCCCCCCAGCCAAAGAGCAGAGGAGGAGGAAGAGGAAGGCCTCCCTGTCTGACCCTTTGAGGAGGTAATGGGGCCCAGATGTTGAAACCCAGCACAGGTGGGGGCAGGGGCTGAGCAGGAGTGTGGGATGCTGGTGCGGGGGGTGGGGTGCTCTGGGCAATGGACACAGGGGAGGGCAGGGCGGGGGGGTCAGAGGAGGGGGGTGTTTGGACCCCAGTGTGGCCCTACTGAGGTGGGAGGAGGCCAATTGCTTTGCCATGTGAAAAAGCTGATAGTCCTCTGCCCTTCCGTGGGCCATCTGCCGCCACTCTGGAGCAGACTTCTGTGTTGATGTCCCTCATTCTAAACAACTGGCTTATACGGCTGTTCCTTGGTTTTCCAGTTTCAGACGTTGCTGAGTGACTTTTACCGTGGAAGCTGAGGATTTAGCTCTGTTGACCACCTCTCACCAACTCCCCCCGACCCCATATGTTTGGTTGGCTGAGCTCTCCAGCTGAGCCATGTAGAATACTCTGATGACTTTTCCTTTCTTGATTGGCTGTGTTCCCTAGCATTAATAATAGTTTTTTTCTTGGAGTGGGGAAGGGGTCTTAATTTCTCTTTTTTATGCTTATCGCTAATTCAATTCCACTCTCTTCCCTAGTTGGGTAAATATAAAGTACTCAATGTAAGTAAATACATGAAGTACTGTGTCAGTCTTATCTTGGAGAAGCTCTCCCTGAGCCTTTGGACCTGCTCCCATCTGGTTTATTTGAACGGTGGCTGGGCCACGGGCATAGGGGATGGCCCACCTCCATTGCTTAGGGTTCTGTTACTGAGCTCTCAGGGCTGGGACCTCTTGCTTCCTGGATCCCACATCTTCCCCTTCTTAGTTTCCACTTTTCCTTTGGCAGAACCAGCCCTCCAACACCTTCCAGAGAAGGTTCGTGGGAGGGGTATCTGGAGAACTGCCTGTCTGAAGACTCTGGTGCTGACCCTCCCTGTGACAGTCGGGCTGGGTATAGAACTCCAGAGGGAGATCTCGTCCCCACAACGTTAACAGGGGCCTTCCCTTTGAAGCCGTTGCTTTGCTGTTGCTTCCAGGGCTGGTGTGGGGGGGCTCCCTGGCCGGTGGGACATCGATCCTGTGCCCGCCAGCTGGGACATGTCCTTCTGGATGCCTGTAGGACCTGCTCTGTTCCCTTGTGCTGATAATCCATGGTGCTGTGCCTTGCTGAGGGCCTGCCCTTTTGAATTGGAAATTCACGTTCTCCAGCTCTGGGCAAGTTTTTGATGGACTCCTTTACCATTTCCTGACCTCCATTTTCTCTGTTCTCTTTCTTGGAGCCCCAGTTAACCCGATGTGGTGCTTCCCGGAGGGACCCCTCACTTCCTGGTCTTCCCCTCCTTTGTCACATCTCCGTGCCTTCCTGTGCCTGTTTCAAGGAGGTCTCCTCTCTGTTACCATTCTACGCTTCTCATAGAGTGTTTGGTGCATACATGCTAAATTTCAAGGATTCCTTTTTATTTGCTGAATGTTCTCTTTAAAACATGCTGTACCCCGCTCTTGCTTCAGGGATACTATATTTGATTTCTGTGAAGATAGTAATAGCTCTCCCGATTATCTCTTTAGGCTTCCTTCTGTCTGCATGGCCTGTTCCCTTGCTGGCTGGCGTGTTTGGGACTCTGTCTTTCCTGTTAGCGCTTTCCTCAGTTAATTCCCTCGGCAAGAGATTCATGGAGCACCAGCTCTGTACCAGCCCCATCCCACAGCCTTGGCCAAAATGGTCAGAAGTCTCTGAGCTGGTCTGGCGGATGTCTGGGAATACTCAGTTGGTAGATCCTGTTAGGAGTGGGCACCAAGTCTGACTGGCGGCCCTTGTGTGTGGGTAGTCTCAACAGCTGTGCTTCCCCGTGGCTGGCCTGCCTGGGCTGGGGAGCCCTGATGGCTGAGCCTCTTGGAGCCGGGTGGGAAAGGGAGGCTGGGGCTGAGCCCTGGAATCCGCATCTGCACTTTGCCGTGCTCCCACCATGTTCTATGGGGGCCCCTCCCTCCACCTGGCCTGGTCTCTCTAGTCTTCCCTGGGCGGAGCTGAGGATGGACCCTCTTGGGGATCTACCTGCTTCTTCCGTAGCCTTCCAACCAGTCCTTCATTCCTCTGTCCAGGGTCGCCTGGTGCCACCAGTGTCTGAGAGCCTCCGGTGGGTTCTGCCAGGTAATAGGGCCGGGATTTGGGACGCTCCTGTCTCAGCTCTGCCAAATCAATTACCACTCACTCATTTGCTTTCCAACTTCCAAAATTATGTTGCTGTTTCCTCTCCCATTCTTTGTCCTTGTGGATTTACGGACAAAAAGATCCTTTATTGTTGTAATGGGGTTTTGGAAAGGAGTGAGTGTAAATGCATGTGCTCCGGCTGCGGCTGGGAATCTGCACATCCCCCCCTCCTCCGTTGATCTGTTCTCCTGCTGGGGAACGTGCAGAGCATCTCCCCTTTTCACTCTTACAAACAAGGCTGCTGTGAGCATTGTCCGTCCTCCTTGTGCGCTGTGTGGGAGAGTTTCTCTTGGCCTGGAATCGCTTTGTGGTAGGCTGTGCGCATCTTCAGCTCTGGCAGATAAGGCCAAATTGTTTCTCCAAATGCTTGTGGCCGCTTCCACGGTCCCCAGCAACACACGAGAGGTCCTGTTGCTCCACGGCCCCAGGAAACACGCGGCCCCGTGCCTTTTGGATCCCCACCAACTTAGTGGTCCAGAGCGTGTCTTGCAGTTTTCCTTGGCATTTCTGGGAACTCTTCTGTGCAGAGGCAAGTCTTGTCATCTTCGTTGGCCCTTTGGGTCCCTTCATCCACCAAGTGTCTGCTTCTGCTCTTTACCTTTTACAAAAAGTGGGTGATTTGTCTTTTTATTGATTTGCCGAGTTCTTTATATAGCCTGGAAACACATTTTTTTTGCCAGCTGTGTGTACTGCAGGTACGTTCTTCTGGTCTGTCTATGGCTTGTCTTTTCCCTTTGTGATGTCTCTCGTCGCACCGATGATTTAAGTTGTAACAAAGTCAAATTTCTCACCTTTATGGCTCTTGCTTTTTATAGCTTGCTGGGAATGAGCATTTTTCGGGCTCTTGATATATACTGCTACGTCACCACCGAGGAAAGTTGTCCTAATTTGCCCTTGGGATGGGCCGAGAGCTGCCGGGCATCCCAGGTGCACAAACGGCAGGCAGGACTGCCGTGGAGCAGGGATCAAGGAGTAAGATAATTAATGAGCAGCTCAAGTGCATACATTGCTCAAGGCTTCAAAGTGCTTTAGATGGAAATGCTTTACTTGATCCTTGACACCGTCCTAAAAGGCCCCTTTCTTTTTCTCCCTTGGAGAACCAAGGCCTCTGTGGTAGCCCGGGCATAGGTGACTCTGATTCCAGCCATGGAGACTGGGCTGGGAGATGAGGGGCCCCTGGGGAGGGTGGTTAATTGGTGTTCAGGGGCGGTGATGGGGCACAGCCTGCCTTTCCCCTTGGCCGGGGCCGTGGGCGTTGCTGCTGCAGTAGAATGTCCATGACTCCAGCATCTTGCCGTCTGGGCAGCAGAAGGAGCTTTGGGGTCACCGAGCCTGGGGTTCTACCATTTACCAGCTCTGTGATCTTGGGCCCTGTCTGGGCCTCTCTGAGCCTCTCCTCCTGTGTAGAATGGTGCTAACATGGCCCTGAGGGAGCTGGGGGTGCTGACTGAGACTCTGTAGGTAGAAGTACCTGGAGCTGAAAAGGTTTTTTTTTTAGGTGGAAGGAATGTTCCTTCCGGAGGTTGATCAGGGGTGGGCAGGCAAAGCCTGGGGTGGTGGGACCAGCCACCTTTAAAAAGGACCTTTCTGAGAAACTCTGACTTTGGCCCAGGGAGTGGGCAGAGGCATGAGGGAAGGGGTGGACTGTCCACTGGGCGGGGAGCAGGGGCTGGGGAGGTGGGGCTGGGGAGGTGTGATCACTGCCCCCCCCAATAACCCCTGCCTCTGCTGCCTGGTGTCACCACCCTGCCTCGCTCCTCCCCAGGCCTTCCGCAGCCTGCTGCTCCTGGCCCACCCGGGCCTGAGGGGTTAATTTTGCCGCCTGAGCGAGCTTGGTGTGGCGGTATGCAAATCCATACACTTTCATAAACTGCTTAATTAGGCGAATGTTAATGAGACGTTAATTACTGTTGTGCCCGCGGATCCCACGGAAACGGAGATTATGTTTCTCTTCAAACATCCCGTCTTAATTATAACTTGTGCCTAATTCTGCAGCTTTTGCCAACCAGGCGAGGGCGGGGTGGGGCGGGGCACGCCTGCCTGGGGCGGCGGGAGCCCATAGGCACCCCCCTTTCTGGGCGGTTTTCCTGGGCTTCCTCACCTCTTGTCCTCCGTTCCTCCCTTAGACATCTGGTAAGCACCTACTCTGTGTCAGGCACAGTCCCGGAGCTGGTACTGGGGTGACAGAGAGCAGTCAGAGCCATTCCCCGCCTCAGGATGCTCCCAGCCCTGTGGGGAAGCAGCTCTGTAAGCAGATGTTGTGGGGAGGACTGCGGGGGCTGAGATAGAAGTATATTGGGCTGCTTGGCTAGAGGGCAATCCAGCGGAGGAAGTGGTATGTCTCTTGGGGTAGGGGTTCAGGGAGGGCGTCTTAGAAGAAGGGGCCTATGGACTGAGTATTAGAAGTAGAAAGGTGTTTACCAGGTATATTGGAGACCTGGGTTTAGGAGGGGGTTCCTGCTGGGATAAAAACCTTGTGCTTGATGTCTTGACTACTGTGTACCTTCCCCAAAGGGCTTTCCTGCTCTGGTTTTGCTTTCTCAGCCTCCAATCCAGATCTCTTGGGCGGAGGCTTGGAGGCTTGAAGGCTCCATATCTTGGGCAGATATCTGTTCCTCTTGTGGCCGCACTTATTCTATCTTACTTACCTGGAGAGCTTTGGGGAGGGGGTCCCCACCCTGGGAGGAAGGTGGTCAGGGTAGGCTTCCTGGAGGAGGCTTGCCCCAGGCCTGCTCCTCTGGAGCTGTGAGACTGTATCTTGCCCTTGTATTTGAGTCTTTGACTGTAAGATGTGCTTGTTATGTGCCATGGCCCCAAGTCCCGTCCAGATGTGACCAGCACCACAAGGGGCCTGAAACATTGGCCTGCGCTCCCTATCCTCATGTTACTGCTCTCAGCCCACTCTGCCTTCACCTAGTAAGGCCACCTAGCACTGCCTTGGCCCTCTCCTTGTTCCCTTTCACCCACTACCCCTAGGTTCCAGGAAGCCTCAGGCTGTTGCGGCCACTGCCAAGCATGTCCAGGTGATTTCAGGGCTGGATCATCAAGTTCTAGGGCTCAAAAGACTCTAGAGGGTATAAAACCCCATTTCACAGATGGAAGGCATGAAAGCAGAGAGGGTCAGGGCCCAGAGTGGGGTCACACAGCATAGCCTAGAACAGGGTCTCAGGGAGGCCAGTGGGCCTTTTCTTCAGGAATGAGGGAAATGGAAGCAGAGCCTGCCCCCTGGTCACTGCTGCCCAGGCAGGTCTTACTCCATCATTTATGCTCACCTTGCAGACGGGAAAACTGAGGCTCAAAGAGGCCATGTGTCGGAGATGGAAGCTGTAGGGGTTAGGCATGTGGCAGGGCCTCAGTGAGCTCCTTCTGGTCATTTTCTCTGATACCACTGTCCTGGGGGGAGTTCTTGGGCAAAGGGGCTCCAGGCAGCTAGTTGGGGAACTTGGCTCCATGCCCTGAGCTGGGAAACTGCCTGGGCTCCCCCAGCCATTGGTGCCCTTCCTTTTGAGAACCCTTGTCGGAATCTCTCTTTCTAGAACTTAATTACAGTGGAAGGTTATTTACCTTCAGTGTCTCATACCTGACCTGGACCAGATTAATGGTATTTCTAGATTGTGGGTATCTGAACCAAAAAGAGCGCAATCATAGCAGAAAAAAAAAGCTTTTAGCTCATTACATATATTTGCACAATAACAACTTCAGTCCTTTAAACTGGTTATTACACCCCCAAATCTGAGACCAAAGAACATTCATCCTGTACTAATCAGCAAGGCCGCTAGAAAAGTCTTTGAGTGCAGTCCTGTGTCTGGGCTGAGCTGCCGCGGCCTCGTCCCTCACAGTTGAGTGACGGATGTGAGCACTGTCCCATCCCATACCTAGCAGTAAATGTTTGGTTTAATAGAATGGCAGGAATTAAAAATGGAAACTTGTTAACAACAACAACAAAATAAAACCTTTGGTGATAAATTCTGTGGCTTGTATGTTCTTGGGTTGTATTCCCAATTTGGGTCCAGCTGTGAGTCTGGTTACCTGCACTGCACCCACCCCTCCCCGAGATGTATTCACATCCTCTTTCTCCTGGGCTTCATTTTCCCCAGCCCCAGGCTGAGCACAGGGGGGCTTGATACAGATTTAGAGATAGGAACCCCAGAACTAGATGCCTGGGGGTCTCCAGCTCCCAGAGGCCAGGCCGGGAGGGGAAATGAGTGAAACAGTCCAGGTGGGGACTGTGGGGAACCAGAGTGCAGGCGAAACAATGAGCCTGGTGCCCAGTTGATAACCCCTGTGGATGGCCCAACCTTTGCTTTTAGGACAGACCCATTGAGGCTGGGGTTGCTGGGTAGGGGTTGGGAGCTGGGCTTGGGACATCCTCAGTGGCCTGGCGCATGCCATCTCCTTGGCCCTCCCCAAAGCCAGCCTGGGCTGTTCAGTGTTCCTCTCCTCAACCCCAGTGGGCGCCCTCCACCCACCATGGGGTGAAGGAGTCCCAAGGTGTGTGTTTGAGTGACAATACAGAAGCAAGCTGCTTTGGGGAGATAGGTGTGAGTCACTGCTAAACTCCCTTTTGAGGAGCAAAATAAGCTTCCTCCGGGCTTGGGGAAGGAGGAGGCTTTTAAGACCTGGTGGTCAGTTTTTGGGGTGTCACCACCTCCTGGGTCCCATCTGTGGTGTCCTGGGGATAGGGTGAGGCTCAGATGCTGGGCTTCCCGAGGGCGTGGCCAGGGAAGAGGGTCCGGCATGTTTGTCCAGTTATGACTTTTATAAATAACACAGGAACTCTTCTATTAAAATGGCAGTGTTACCAATCAGTGTGTAGTAATAGGATACTCAATTAGAGCAAGATTTCTGAGAAACTGATGCCCGCACATAAGCAGGTCCCCTTTTCCCCAGAGGCTGGCTCCACTCGGTCACTGTCTAATGGGGTCTCCTGCTCCAGTGGGGCATGAGATGCGAGCTGCTTTTGGCGGTCCCTGTTCTTCCTGAGTGAGGGGCGGGGCATCGCAGGAAGGGGTACCCCTCGAGCCTCTACTGTGCGTCAGGCACTGGGCTCGCGGCATCCCCACGGGCCCCACTTACTCTTTACCACCACCTTGTGAAGTTGGCGTCATTGGCTCCATTGTTTTAGAAGATTTTATTTATTTATTTGAGAGAGCGAATGAGCTGGTGAGAGAGAGCACGTAAGCACACAAATGGGGGAAGGGAAGAGGGAGGGGAAGAAGCAGGCTCCCCGCTGAGCAGGGAGCCCGACAGATGCCAACGCAAGGGCTCCATCCCAGGACCCCGGGATCATGACCTGAGCCGAAGGCAGATGCTCCATTTCTTCAGAAGGGGACATGGGGGCTCTGGGGATAACTTGGCCGTGGTCCATGGTCTTGGGTGCACTTGGGTCAAGTTGGCCCTGGCAGTGTGGGGCTAGTGGGCCTGATGGGTCGAATCCTCCCTCCCTGCTGCTCTCAGCCTCTGACCTAAGCAGGGCCCTTCCAGTCTGTACGTCTCCCGCATACCAGCTCACCCTGGGGCTCAGGGGGGCAGTCCTGGGGACATTCAGAGGCTTGTAAACTCAGACCAGAAGCCACAGAAGGGTGAGGAAGCCATGAGAAAGGTGGTGTGTGCGAGTGTGTTTGCATGTGTGTGTGCCCACAGGGGTGATTCATTTCTATAGGCTGCCCCCCGACCCCTGCCCCCAGCCCTTGCCCGATACCATCTTGCCTACCCTAGCTGTTAAGCATTTTGCTTGCTTTTGCATCTAGCTCACTGGAGGTGGGCTGGTTGGGTCTCAGTCTGTAGCGAAGAGAAATCTTGCTGCCTTGCCAGGGGCCTAGTGGGCTCCTAAGGGCTGAGTGGAGCAGATCCCACTGTGGGACCACTTGGACAGGTCTGGGCCTGAGCGGAAGTAGGGATAAGCCCTGGGGAGACTCAGGTCAGACTGACCTCACCCAGATAGTTCCCTCTGTTCCTCCCGTCTGTCCCGATGACCGTGATGCTGGCGTCGTCTGCGTTTCCTTTTCTGTGCTGAGCGTGGTGCTGGGGGCTTTTTCATGGATACCCGCCCCATCTGATCCTCCCAAAGACCCTGTGGGGTAGGCACACATGTCACCACTTTTTAGATGAGGAAACGGGGGTCCAGAGCGGGTGAGCAATCAGCCAAGTCCACAGAGTAGATGAGAAAGCAGGGATGTGAGCTCAGGCATCCCACCCCAGAGGCTATCCTTTTGCGGAGGGCAGTGTCTGGCTGTTCCCCTGCCTGCCTCAGCCTGCTCTGAACTCCTTCCAGTTCAGCTTCCTTCCCTGGAAGGCTGGCTATCTTGGCCACAGCTGAGGACTGCCTGTGGCAGAGCCCAGTCGGGCTTCTCTGTCTCCCTGGAGCCTGCAGATGGACCACAGGGGTGAGGAGACACACAGGAGAGGACAGAAGAACCCAGCTCCAGCAGCCGGAGAGGACCTGGACGGTGTCTAGTTTGCCTGGCCCTCTGCTCCCCAGACAAGGGAGTGGAAGCCGGAGAGGGGGCACGGGCTTGTCAGGGGCGCACAGTCAGATAGCGGCCAAACGGGACGCTGCCCCATCCCCCCAAGCTCCCCTCCCATTCAGCGCTGTTGCTTCTGCACCCACTTGTGTTGATTCCATTTCAGAGCCCGGGCCAGGGTGGATGGTGGATGTGAGGCCAGAGGGAAAGCCGGCCGAGATCCCTTTTCCTCTCTGTTGCCTCTGCCCCTCACCCCACGCAGGCTTGTGCGTTTTCAACTTTCCTCCCATCTTTCACCTTCCCACCATTTAAAAAAAAAAAAAAAATGGGGAGGGGAGGGGAAAGGAGGGGCAAGCCTTTGACATAAATGTTTAAATTAGCCTCACTTTGCTGAAAGCTGGGTGTCAGGATAAATCCATTCCTACAATGCCATATATCTTTTCCTGAGTGGGAAGTTGGTGAATAAATGAATGTTATTCATATATTATTATGGCCTGACAGAGCCAAGGCAGGGAGAGGCAGGCCTTGGTGATTAACGAGCAGGTCTTGGCTAAAGAACTGGAGGTGGGCTCCTTACCAGGGGATGGGTGCCTCGGCGTCTGTGCCAGGCTGGGGGGATGGGGAGCCCCAGGTTCTGGGCAATGCTAGCTGGCCCTTGCTCATGAGAGGCCTGTGGCTGCCTTTCTTCTCTTCTTCCTTCTTCTCTAAGGCAACTCCGGTCCCTTGCTGCTCCTCTACCCTGGCTCTGTACCCTCTGTCCTTTCCTTTGGGGACGCAACATGACGTCTCTGCTGCTCAGGGTCCACTGACGACCCTTACTGTGGGGGAAATAGAAGACTTCCCTAAGGACGCCCTGCAGGAAAACACCATGAGACCCTCACGCCTACATGGCATCTTTGGGTCAAAAACCACCTTGACTTGGTCTATACAATATCCCCATTGACCGAGGAGGAAACAGGCGTAGAGGTGGAAAGGCCTCCCAGTGGGCTCAGCCTGTGTCTTTGTGATACTCCAACCCCTACGTCAGTTTTATCTGGTTGACTGGATGCCCTTTTCCTGTGATGCTTTGTCCCTGGGGCCAACTCCCACACATGGTCAGTGTCTGTTGAGCCCAGCCTGGCCACTTTTGTTCTGGGGGCTCAGACCTCCTGTCCAGTCAGACCAGAGTCAGGACCTATAGATAGACTACCCAAGAAAACCACCTTGAAGACGTGTTAAATATTGAACCAAGATGATTCCTGGGAGCCAGAGACGCCTCCAGGAGAAGGTGACCCTGAGACAGGGATGCTGGCTGAAGAGGGATGAGGGAGGGTGGCTTGGCCAAGGAGAGAGACAGCAGGGGTCTGAGCATCTAACCTGGCCCAGGCTTGGGTTCCTGCCTCACTCCCCCAGGCGGTATAGGCCATAAGTATAGGGAGACCTGCCCAGCAGAGTTGGGGACCATGCCACGTTGTGGAGACAAGATGAGGAAGGGGCCAGTCTTGGTTCTGGAGGAGCCCTTGGTCCCACCCAAGAGATGGGAGATGAAACTTGGGAGCAGTTAAGTGTTAAACCACGCTGGGACAATCAGAGAAGGCCCCCCACAGGCGACAGGCCTGGAGCAGGTCTCAGCAGATTGAAATGGGATTTGGTTTTGCAGAGGGGAGGAAGGAGGGCAATCCGGGTGGAAGAAAAAACAAGAGCAAATGCTTGGCATCAGGAAGGAGGCAAGAGTGCGGAGGAGCTCTGGAGGAAGCCAGACAGCTGGGGACAGGGTTCTTACAAAAGACAAGAGTTAGCAAGTTGGGCAGTGGAATGCCTGGCACATAGTAGAACCTCAGGAAATACTGGTGACATGAAACCGAGGGCCTAATGATTTTTCAATGTGACCTTAGGGATGGTGTTAAATAGAGAGCGCAACTACAGTGTAATAATGATAACAACTCTATTTGTTAACACCCACGGTGGGGGCCATGCAGTTAGCCCGGGGTTAGTATTATTACGTCCCTTCCCAGATGAGGAAATGGAGGCTCAGAGAGGCAGTGATTCACTCAAGGTGATGGTACAAATAAACGATGGGACTAGGATTTGATTCAAAGCCTGAGTTCCTCTCCACCCCGCCCCGTCCCCCGTGCCTCAGTGTGCCCATCAGTATTGCTGGGGCTGGGAGGAGATGACCTTGGATTTGGCTGCTCTGGGAGTGTGGGGAGTGCCTTGCTTTGGGGCTAGAGCCTGCTGCCCCCACCCCCCGCCGTGTTCCTTCTTGGCTCTGACTCTGTGCCTGGCCTGTTGGGAAACCTCCTCCTTCCCAGTAAGATCTCTAGGGCCGCTGGCACTGAGGCCAGTGTGGGCCCAGGCCCCAGGGTGGGCAATAGGGGCAAGGCTGTGAGCTTTTTGGAGTGAGGAACATCTCCGTGCTCCTGAAGGGGACTGTGGCGGGTCCTGGCCATAAAGGGAGAGCTTGTGCTTGTGTTTGTGGCCTTCTGGCCCGCTTTCCCATAGGCCTGGCCAGCAGAGGGGAAGGGACGCCCTCCCCGTGCACAGCCCTGCTCAGGTCTAAACCCTTCCCACCTACACTGCCTACTTGGAGCTTCACAATCACCTTGGGGGCTGGACCCACTATCTTTTTTTTTGGCACAGGTGACAAAACTTTCTGGGAAGCTTGTGAGTTTCCCAAGGTCTGCACTGACTGAGGGCAGAGCTGGGGCAAGGCTGCCTCAGTGCACCTGATGGCCTGTGGCCTGGCATTCTCACGGGCCAGGACAGGGAGGTGGCACCTCCGGGCCCAGAGAGGGCAGCCCTGACCACTGAGGGGGCAGCCAGAGGTGGACTTGAGAGCCGGAGGGGACACTCCCTGACTCTTCCTCCTCAGAGCTCCTCACCCCAGGACGCCTAGCATGCACCCAGGCTGGGATGGCCACCCTCTGAGTACCCTGGAGCCAGCTGTGCTCTGGGTGGAGTGTCATGTCACCCTGTCCCGGGAAGGCGGGTGTGCCTAATGAATTAATTAATGTTGGCAAAGCACTTGGAGATCTCAGGCTGAAAGGTGCTCAATACATGCAAATCAGAGTGATTATTACCCATAATTACGGAGTTTCTGTTGGAGAAATTATTCAGAGCGGACGGTGGCTGGGCCAGCACAGGGCCTTGCCAAGATCTGTTCCTCAGTAGCAGGGGAACCTATCTTCTTCTCCCCCACTCCCTCCCTTTCTCCCTGCTCCCAACTCCCCCTATCCCTCCTTCCCTCTCCCCTCTCTCATCTCCCTTCCCTCCTCCCTCTCCCTCCCCATCCCATCTCCCCCATCTCCCCTCCCTCCCTCTCCCCTCCCCCTCCATCATCCTTCCCTCTCCTTTCCCTCCCTCTTTCCCTCTCCCCTCCTCCCTTTCTCCACCTCTCCCCTCCTTCCCTCTCCTCCCCATCTTCTCCATCCTTCTTTCCCCTCCTCCGTCCTTACCCCTTCCCCTTCCTCCCATCCTCTTTTCCTCTCTTTCTTCCCCCTTTCCCTCCCTCCTTCCCTCCCCGCCCCAATCCCTTCTGGCTTCCACTTCTCCCAGCTCTGGGCGTGTTGCCTGCTCTCCCACAGCACATGCCTTCTTTGTCTCATTTCTCTTGAAGACAAGCACCTGGCACAGTTTGGGGAGGAAGGGGATTGGGCAATAGCTTCTCACACTCTGGAAGTGAGAAGGATCCGGGAACCAAGTCTCACTTTCCTCCTCTTTTAAATGGGACTGTAAGGGGTTCCCTGTTCTTCTCCAGATATGGGGGGGAAATCAAGTGCAGCTGTGCCTGGAAGACATTCTGGATTGAAAAGCTCCATGCCTGTGAGGTTGACCACTCACTGTTGACATAAATATTGCTCCGTGGGTACTTGTGTGTGCACAGCTGATGTGTGTGTGCTTCCAGCCCCCTTTTCCATCATACTGGTTCTCAATGTGTCTCAGTGGCTAGACTGCTGGTTCCTTAGGGCTGAGGCTGAGCCATGGCCACATGCATGAGTGTGAGGCCCCATGGTGACAGCCCCTGGCAGTGCCCAGAACTAGCAATCAAATAAACTATCTCTCTCGGCTGTACATTCCATCTCACCACTCCCCCCCCCCACCCCGCCCCGTCCAGGCTCCAATCCTCGGTCTCAAGGACTTTGTCCATCTTTTGCACCCACCAGCCCCAGAGAGGGCCGCTCCTAGGTTCAGGACCATGAACAGCGCCGGGCACAGCCAGACCTCTCACCCCTTCTCCTTGTTGAACAGAACTTCAGAGGTCCTTTTGCCTCAAACTCTGCTTTCAAAGACTGGGACGTAATCCAAGAGAAAGCTAATGACTTACCCAAAAGTACACAGAATCTTCGCTTTAGGGCTGACCACAGCCCTGGTCTCGGAACTCCCGAGAGTGTTCTCCACAGAAGGATTTCCTAATGCTCTGTCAGCAAACACTTATTAGGTACCTACTGTGTGCCTGTCTCTCTACCAAGCTCCATGATGGGGAGGGATAGAGGAGGCAAGATCTCTCTTCCCTCCCCAACGGGACCTACAGATCAACAACCAGAACCACAAAGGCGAGAGCTGGACATGGCAGACACAACAGAACCATGGACTTGTTTCCGTGGGGCCTGTGAGAAGAGCTCCAGAGACAGATATTTCTACTGGGCTCTCCAGGCCTACAGCCTGGCCTTCTACCTGTATCCCCCCACCACCTCTCCTGCCCTCCCTCCTTTACCTGGAGATGGCCGATTTCATCTGGATGTGACAAAAGGCGTGAGTTGTCTATGGGGCCTTTGTGCCTTATTGCAGCCTCTAATCTTTCCCATCCAACACAGGCTTCTTTCTCTTTCCCGGCGCTTGTCAGAAAGATGGGACAGAGCCCCAGGCCCAGTGGGGAGGCTGAGCCAGAGCAGGCCTCTTGCTGCCCATCGATTTGCAGCTGCCTGATGTATTTGCCGGACACCGTGGGGCTGTGTTTGGCTTTGGATAATGAAATAATGTCCTCACTGAGGAAAGGATGGAGTCTCTGCTAATTAGCTCAGCTGGCTACTTTGAGGACAAAAAGTCTTTACTGCTGTGTTCCTGGGGCTGGCTAAGTATGGGGCTCTGCAGGGAGCCAGTGGGGTCACAATCTGCCTTGAGGGCAACAGTGGAAAAAGGAGAGGGGCTGGGGAAGCACATAGGCAGAACTTTCCAGGAATGTTGTCTCCTACGGGCAACCTGGGATAAGGAAAAGCCTGAATCAGATAGATCTGGGTTCTGTCCCCAGCTCCGCCAGTTGCAGGTCATGGAACCTTGGGCAAGTCGCACTTGACCTCTCTGCATTTCACCTCCTCTGAGGAATGGGGCCATGGTAATCCCCGCTGCTTGAGAGGGTGGTTCTTTGTCTTGAGTCGAACAATGGAGCAGAGTGCTTGATGCACAGCAGAGACTTAGAACGTGTTGGTGGACTTATGGTTCATCTCTTGGGGCCATGCCCTTACCTTGGTGTCAGACCTTATTCCTCCTGTACTTGTGTCCCATGTCTCAGCCATCTGACCCCTTAGGAGAATGAAGTCTTCTTAGGCCTCTTGTAGGGCTCGGGAGGCAGTGGAGGCCTGCTGAATGCCTGGGTTCAAAGGCTAAAGCTTTTTTTTTTTTTTTTAAGATTATTTATTTTTTTATTTGACACAGAGAGAGAGATCACAAGTAGGCAGAGAGGCAGGCAGAGAGAGAGAGAGGAGGAAGAAGGCTCCCCGCTGAGCAGAGGGCCCAATGTGGGGCTCAATCCCAGGACCCTGGGATCATGACCTGAGCCAAAGGCAGAGGCTTAACCCACTGAGCCACCCAGGCATCCCAAGGGTAAAGGTTTTGAAGTGCTCCCTTCCTTACAGTCTAGGCTCTGGGGCTGGCGCTTCCCTGTGGCCTTTGGGAAGGAGCTAAAGAGCAGGCCAATGAGCAGACAAGAGGGGGCTGGGGTGGAGAGGCCTGAAGCCCTAGTCCTCTTTGCAAGAAGCACTCTGGGGACCAGCTAGAGGTGACCCCCCCCCCAAGTCACATCATAGACTTTCACTGTGCTCCTCCTAGGGCCTCCCCTCCCTCAGCTCTGATGGTCCTATGATCCTTCCCATTTCTACGAGGCCTTTTCTAAGTTCTCTCCTCCCCAGGTTCATTGGCTCCATAGGCGAGGTGGATAATAGTACAAGCAATAATGTAGTAATAATGGTAATCACAAAAGCCACTAACTCTTACTGAACTTACTGTGTGCCAGGCACAGCTCAAATCTCTCAATGTGTAATTATTGCTTTACTGTAAGGAGATGGGGTTTGGTTTATCCTCATTTTACAGAGGAGGAATGTAAGGCCGGAGGAGGTGAAGGGGCCCCTTGAGGGCACCGCAGAAAAGGGGGCAGAGATGGAGCTCATACCCGACTCAGGTCCCTTTAGGCTGACAGTCCCGGGTGATGTCTCTGCTCTGCGTCTCCACTGCTTCTCCTCCATCCCACAGAGATGATGGGACATTCTTGGGCACTTGGGGAGCTCACAGTGGGATGAATCAGACCCCTCCCCCAGGCTTTCCCTATCCCTCCTGACCTCCTCGTCTTCTGAATCAGGTGGCATCTGTATCTTTCCCATCACCTCGCCCTGACTCTCGGCTCGGGCTTCCTTGGAGTGGGTTCCACGAGGACAGAGGCTCTGCTCTGGTGGGCCAAAGTATGGCTAGCTCTTCCCAGGCGCTGGCTTGTAGTCGTTTCATGAAGGAATGAGTGTCGGTTCGCGGAATAAATCTGACTGTGCATGTTTAAGTACTTGGCGCTCAGCAAATATTTATTGAATGAAAAATATCTTTGGGTGGAATAAAGGAGGTGACAGTGTGAGGCGTCTGGCCTGTTGTAGGCTCAGCACTGGGGAAGAGCAGGAACGGTGGTTTCCATTCTTCTGCAAGGGGCTGACACCCCCCCCCCCCCCGCACCGGAAGCGGAAGTGGGCCGGGGAGGAGGGAAGGAGAAGCCCGGGAGGGGCCAGGACCGGAACTCTGAAGAAGACAACAGCAGGGAGGAGGCTGGAGAGCAGCTGGGGCCCTGACTCCCACTCTGTGTGGAGCTGAGGATGGGAGCGCGTGCGTGTGTGCACACGTGTAGGCGGGTGTGTGTGTGTAAAACAAATAACTGGAAAATGAATTTAATTATAAGACACTTTTAATAGCTATTTATATTTAATCCTGCTAATTCTGTGTCTTGTGTAGCCAAACTGTAATTCTATTCTTCTTACTCATTTGCTAGTGAGAATGGAGAGGGAGGGAGAGGGAGACAGCCCGGCAGGAAGGCAGCAGGCGCTTCCCACCCTGGGGTCAGCCAGCCCAGCCTTTGACCCTGAGGGCAGGGAGGAAGGGATCATTGGCAAGGCTGTTCCAAGGGGAAATCTGGGAAATGGCCCCAGCTCCTTCTCCAGGAGAGTTCCTTCATATGCTTGTGTCTCCTTGGCATTCGGGATCGGGGACAGGGGCAAGGGAAGCAATGGGGAGAGCCCCAGCCTGAGTCAGGCAGACTGAGTTCAGATCCAAACTCAGCTGTGTGCTTTAACCTCAGAAAGGCTCACTTTTCCTTACTGTGAAGTGGGCATAGTATATCCCTCCCCAGAGCTGTTGGGGGGATTAAATTAGAACGAGGCTGCCCCATAGCCAGTGCTCTCTGAGTGCTTTTTCCTGTACCTCCTTACTCCCATCACCAGCCTCCCAAGCTGGCCAGTCCTCTGGGTTTCAACCTCTCTTGACATTCCTGGATTGCTTTCAGCTCATTGGCAGAGAGAAAGTCAGTGACTCCCTTGATGGCCAATGAATGGCGGGAGTCCTGCCCCTTTTCTTCAGGAGACCCTCTGGTGGTGGGGGTGGGGGTGGGGGTGGGGTGGGTAGATGGCCTAGAGGCATGAGGTGGCTTGAGGGTGGGCTTCTGGCAGGGCCCCAGGAGTGCCAGAGCAGCCTCACGAGCTGCAGTGAGGAGGCCCACACAGGGCTGTGGAAGCAGGAAGGAGACTCCTCAGGAAGTCTTTTTTTCTTTTTTTTTTTTTAAAGATTTTATTTATTTATTTGACAGAGAGAGATCACAAGTAGACCAAGAGGCAGGCAGAGAGAGAGATAGAGGGAAGCAGGCTCCTTGCTGAGCAGAGAGCCCGACGCGGGACTCGATCCCAGGACCCCGAGATCATGACCCGAGCCGAAGGCAGCGGCTTAACCCACTGAACCACCCAGGCGCCCCCTCAGGAAGTCTTTTGGGTGAGGCCCCAGACTCCTAGGTGCAACCGGGCTGGGGAAGGATAGCTTTGGAGGAACAAGATCAGGAGTTCGAGGTCTTAGCTCTAGGTCTCGCTCTGCTGTGGAGACTCAGGCTGGCGGCCCTGCTGAGCCTCTGTCTTCTCTTCTGGGCTGTGGGGCCAGGGTGTGGGAGGATTGAGAGGGAGGACCCAGGAGGAGCTTCAAGGAGGATCTCAGCCCAGAGACGGGGTGTGGAACTGTGCTCCCTGGATGACGTTGTCCGTGTGTTCTGCCAGTGCTACCTGTGGTCAAGGTCAAGGCAGGATCCTCAGAGGAGCCCTGGAGTAGACCAGGCTGGTGCTCATCCAGGATCTCCCTCTAGCGCCTCCAGGGAAAATTGGGCTGGGACTGGGGGCCAACACCTTGTCCTGGCAGGCCAGGGTAGGGACCTGGCCTTTCTTTACCCAATGCTTCTTCCTCTGTTCTCCTTGTTTTGCTCACTGTGCCTGAGCCCTCCCCTTGCGGCAGCCACCTTAGAGTTCCAGGACCACCCGGAGGGCTGGGCTCTTGCAGGAAGTCAAGATGGGTGGCTGTACCCAGAGGCAGAGTGGGCTACCCTGAGGGCTGACCTTGTGCCAGGTTCTGTGCTGGGCTGCTTCCAGATCTCTGATAGAATCCCTGCACTGAATTTGCAAGGTGGGTGTTACTCTCTCCATTTTACAGAAGGGAAAACCGAGGCCCACAGAAGTTAAGGGACATGGTTAGAATTTGGGTCACCCGATTCCAAAGACAGTTGCTTTTCCTCAGCGTAAACCTTGGTGGTCCTGTGGTGGGGGTGCAGGTGGCATTTCCAGAATGTGGGGCAGTGGGAAAAATGCCGGGTCACTGGGAGAGTTCAGAGTGTCCTGGTTTGTGTACACTTGGGGTCCCAGTGAAGCTATGCCCTGAGGCCCCACAGGGCTGAGGGTGGCGATCCAGAGCTCATCAGAGGAGGGCTCAGGAGAGAGGCAGTCATAGCCCCTGACTGGATTGTGTGGAAGGAGAGAGCTTGGCTCTGGGTCTGTCCCGCCTGGGCTCGAATCCTAGCTCTGCCACTTAGGCCAAGTGACATATGTCCAGGCACTAACCCCCAAGCCTCAGTGTTGCCACTAGTGCTTGGCACATAGTAGGTTCTTGGTGTTTCCCCCTCCCCTCACACACTTCCTCTGCTGACTCGTGGAGATGGGCAATGGCTGAGGGTACAATTTCTCTCTGGGATGTTTTCCCTTTAATAGGAGGCTTTAATGCCTGTGAACCCCAGTGGAACGATGTTTCCCTTTAATGGTGACACTTCAGGCATGGTGGCAGCTGTGGGGAGATGCGGGGCAGGGGGCGGGGGTGGCGGGGGAGGCTCGCTGGCTCCTATTTTGTGTGTGGGCCTTGTTCTCCAGCTCTCTCCCACCCCTCCCCCGCGGCTCCCACTGCTCTGTTCACAGGCAGGTCAGCGTCTCTCGTTAATTTGATTGAGGGATTTGTTCCAAGCTGCTTGCTCATCGGCTCTGTGGAAGCCTGGCCTGGGAATTGGGCATTTTGAGGCAGGCAGACCAGGCTGACCTCTGCTCTTCTAGGAAGTGAGTGGTCACTGGGTAGAGGGTAATTAACACGGGCACAGGGAGTGTGATGAACCCCCGGGGGAGGGAACCTGGGGGTGGGGTCCTAGGGAAGAATCCCCAGAGATGGGTCTTATGTGGTCCCTAACATAGACCATCCTCCCCCTGCAAGGGCCTGCTTGCACATCTGCCCTGACTCATCCACTTGGTTCTACCCAAGGGGTGCCCACCATGACATGGTCGTGTTGTCGGGAGTAGTGGAGGGACAGAGAGGCACTGAGGGATCTAGAATCAGTGCTGTGGAGGAGCCGGCCTGGGCCTAGGGATGGGAGTGGACAGGAGCTCTTCTTTGAAGCCTCAGCAGAGCTTGAGCACAGAGGGGATTTGGAGAGGCCCCTGGAGAATGTGCAGCTTTGAGGGAGGGACCACATGATCTGAGGGTAGAGGCCTGGGTTCTAGTTCAAGTTTTGAAGTTGGCTCCCTATGTGACCTTGGGTAATTTTCTGTCCTCTCTGGGCCTCAGTTTTCCTATCTGTGCAATGGGAGTTTTGGTCTGGATGTCTTTTGTACCCCTATCCTTGATTCTAAGAAAGCTTGGGGAAGGGGCTGCACCTCGTGGTAGAGGTGGGCTCAGAGCATAAGGTGCTAGAGAGGGGTGGGAGGCAGATGTATGAGGCTGGCACACTCATTAAGCACCTCTAAGATGGATTCCCAGCGCCCCCGACCCTCGCCCAGGTCACCTGGTGCATGAGCCTTGGGATTTATTTCTTCCTGAGTATTGCTATCCATTGTGTTAGCCTTGCTGCCACAGGGCACGGCTGGCTCTTGCCTGAGCTTCCTGCGGGGTAGGTGCCTTGTTTTCCTCTAAGAGGACTCCCCTCACCCCTACCAAGCTCCTGTACCTGAATGTCCTTTACCCAGGGGGCATGGAGGCAATTCTGCCCTCCAGCCTGCTCCAGCCTCCAGCTGGCCTGCAGGTTCAGGGTGCCCTAAGGGCTGCTGGGGCAATCAGGGCTGGCTTCTTGAAGGAGGTAGCAATATTGGTTCTAGACCTTTAAAAATAGCTGGCAGGCACTGGACAGGTGGAGAGAAGAGTAGGTGCTTTCAGCATGCGGTTGGAAGAGGCCTGGGAAATCATGGGCCAAAGGGGAGGAGGTCCCTCGCTTATCCCTGATCTTTATGGAGGACACCTGGGCAGGGCTTGTTGACCAGCTGACCCAACCTATCCTCAGTTTTTGTAATTTTCTGTTCTTTCAGGTTCGGGTGCTCTACATCCTTCTCAGGAAACATCAGGTGACCCTGACATTGACCGTCAGTCACAGTGTACTCTCACAGCTATCGTTGTGAGAGGCATGTGGCATATGGCAGCTTCTGTCCCCAGCCATCTACCTGACCTTAGACAAGCCACTTCATCCTTTTTTTTTTTTTTAAAGATTTATTTATTTGACAGAGATCACAAGTGGGCAGAGAGGCAGGCAGAGGGGGGCGGGAAGCTGGCTCCCCACTGAGCAGAGAGCCCCATGCGGAGCTTGATCCCAGGACCCTGAGATCATGACCTGACCCAAAGGCAGAGGCTTAACCCACTGAGCCACCGAGGAACCCCAAGACCCTTCATCTTTTTGAGCCTGAATCCTCCTTAATCTTGAGAGGGATCATTCCGTTTCGCTGCAGAGAGACTCGCATTTGGAATGGACTCCAGAGAGTGACTAGGACTTCTGTGGGCAAAGACAGAAGGGGGGGGGCAATGATTCTAGGTAGCAAAGGGATGCCTGGAACCAGACTGAGGGCCTCTGCAGCCTCTGAATCAGGTGTTCCTAATGACGGGTGCAAGCTCTGGAGCCAGGCTGTTTGAACTGTGGATCCTGGCTGCTCCACTTCCTAGCTGTGTGACCTTGGGCAAAGCACACAACCTCTCTGTTGTGTCTTGCTTTCCTTCAAGGAAAGGGAGATACTGGTAGTACCTACCTCATGGTGTTGTATTGAGGAAATGAGTGTATTTTTAAAGTCCTAGAATAATGCCCAGCACATAGTAAGTGCTTAGTAAAAGTTAGCTGCTGTTCTTACCGAGACTCAGAGGAAGGGACTTGCCCATGGACACACAGCTTGTGGTGAAGGTTCCAGATCTAGACCAGAGCCCATTATATTCCATGCCTCTTCTCTTTACTCTGGATGCTCCTGATGTCTGCCTGTGGAGTCTAATGTCCAACCAGGGGAGAGATTTCCCTTGAGGTGTTGCACCCAGGCTCTGACCCTAGTGTGTTCTCTTCCAAGTCCTTTGTGGGTAGAACCTTGTCTCTCTCATTCCCTGAGGACCCCTAGGGCCTGGCATATAGTAGGTGCTCAGAAATTACTTGGTACTTGACTGGCTGCTGCTCCCAGTGTGGCTAACTGCTGGTGCGGCTCCCAGTGCTCACTTCCCCAGCTCCTCACACCTCCATCTTTTGTGCCTGTTTGGGTGGGCCCTCGCCCTGGCCCCCAGCAGCACCCCCCTCCCGCCTTGATACTTGCAATACCTACCAGCTGCCCACCTTGCTGCTCTTCTCTCTCAGAGCCCAGAGCCGAAGGCTCTCGATTCCCCTCTTCTCCCACTCTCCAGACCCCGCCCATCTTTAGCTTCTCTCTAGCTTCTCCAGTCCTCCCCACTTGGTCGTTAAGATGAGAATAACTCCTGAACTTGATGTCTTTGCTTCTGCTTTTATATCGAACTATAATTTGACTGTCTAAAGGTTCCTAGAGGAGAGAGGAAAAGAAATCACTCCCCATCTGTGCTCAGAGGAGATTCTATCTGCTGAGGCGATGGGGCCAACCTTGCCAACCCTCTTTAGACTGGGGCTCCACTTAGGACGCAGGCAGGACGCAGGAGCTCAGGCAGCCTCAGCTCTGCCCACTCTGCCCACGTGTGCAGGAATCTGTACCCACTCAGCCTTCACCTCCATCTTGGGGCATCAGGTCATGCTCCTTCTTTTACAAAGGAGAGTGAGGACCCTCACCTTCCTGTCCCCCCGCCCCCCACCCTGCCCCAGGGCTCCCCACGGCCCCTTAGCTCTACCCTGGGAGCCGTGGGTAGAGGTGTGTTAGTGATGGTCACAACTGATGGAGGGGAGGAGGGAAGGAGCCCGGAAGGGAGAAGGGAGTTTCCCAAATCCTTTATGAAGATCCCTTCTGGTGGGGAGTTTGGGGAATTTGTGGGAGGTTGGGGGAATGGGGGAAGGGAGGGGGCTAGTCAAGAGTCAAGGCAGCAGAGAAGCTGGGGGAGCTCTGCTCCCCCAGCCTCCCTGCCCTTCCAGTCCAGCTGTCCAGCGATCCCATTCCCTACAAGAGCGGTCAGTGATGGGCTGGGTGTCCTACCAATGCACCACGGAGGGGTCTTTCTCCATTCTTTCACCATGCCTCACGCATGCTCTCTCAAGCTTCTGGAGAGCCCACACTCCACTCCTAAGGCTCCTTATACCTGTCTCCCTGCGGCCAGGTGGCACCCTTTCCTCCAGTCTCTGCTGAAGGTGACGCCATATGTGGGATCACTGTCCTCGGAGCAGCTTGTCACCCTTTGCAGTTTGGTTCCCCTGCTTGCCTTGTGACCTCGACTCCACTGGGCTGAATTAGAGTTGCGGGTGTGCAGATCATTTGGCTTTTTCTCTTTGTTATGCTGGGAACCATGTTCTCTGCGGCTTCTACCCAGCCTGGGTTTCCCCCTCAGACAATGGCTGGGAGGCTATGTGAGCTGTGTGCCAGCTACTTAGAGGGTGGCTCTGGGAAGGCCCTGTCTGCCACGACTGCCCCCCAGAAGGAGAGGGTGTGGAGACAGGCTGGCCTGCTGGGGAGGCCGGTGGGAGGGCCGCCCCCGGCCTTCTCCCCGCTCAGAGGCTTAGGAGAGAACGCTCGACTCCAGTCCTGCCCATGGCAGCTTCTCTGGCTTGCCTGGGCTGGAGCAGGGCCCTCCGTCCAGCCTCCTGTTGGCCACATAACAGCCTGAAAGTCGCACTCCTTTGTTCAGATCAGCCTATGGCTCTCCGGGCACAGAAGGTGGTGCCCAGCATTTCCATCTGCCTGATATTTGGGGTCTGTCGCCTGGGTATGGCCCAAGCCCCTCTCTGCCCCTCTTCCCTGCCAGACTTTCTCCCCTTCCCCCTGAACCCCGGTTCCCTTGAAGACCCCCTCCTCTCTGGCTACAGCCAAGGTCCTGTGAATCCTCGTGTTTTGGGAGAGGCCTCCCTGATCCTCACAGGGACTGAAGATTCAGCCCCCAGGGCAAGGCAGGGCCCGTTAACCCGAGCTTCACACAACTCCAGCTGTCCCTGGTGCCCGGAGAGCCTGTAGCCCCAGTGGGCTCCATCAGGGAGGCCAAGGTGGCAAGCCCATTGGTTATAGAACTACAAGGTCAGGTTGTATCTTTCCATTTCTTACTGGATGTGGTGGACCTTGGGGGAGAGTGGCCGGCCAGTGTTGTCTATTTCTGGGGCTTCCTTGCGTGCTGTGGGGGCTTAAGCTGAGGACCAGGGAAGGCTCAGTCAGGGGCCTTCCTGGGCAAGAGCCCTTACTTAGCCTCTGTTGGGTCCTCAACCCAAGGGGGCTGGAAGGAATTGGGTCATCAGGGCTGAAAAGTGGATGATAGAAAACCCGAGACTGGCCAGGGCAAGTTCCACGAGGTTCCCAGAACAGCTTTTTGGGCCCATGTAGTGGGTGGAGAGGAGGCTGGCTCCTTCAGGGCTCAGGTTTGGGTGGGTAGAGCCGTGTTCCCAGGAGCCCAGCTGGGCTAGAACCCCTGAGGGGCAAGGAAGCGAATCTGCAGGAGGCCTTATTGGGGCTTTGCCGAGGATGCAGCCCTGGGATGCCAGCCCAGCAAGCATCTCCTTCTTGCAGAACGCCTTCACGTGTCTCCTGCTTCCCTATCCCCTTCCATTAGCCACCTGGGGTCTTAGTTGCCTGACTTCTGGTTTATGAGCTCTTCTGGGTGATGGGGGTGATGGTGGCACCCCCACTGCTTATGAGGACAAGAGAGACTGCTGCCACCTGTAGACAGAACCCTGTCACGCTTTCCAGGCTGCATAGCTCAGTGGAGGCAGCTCCTCCCTCTGAGTCTCAGTTTCCCCCTCACCATCATGACTTATTAGGGGCTGCAGGTTGGAGATCAGCCTAGGCAGGCCTCCATCTTTGGAGGCCACCTCCTCAGGCCTTTACCCGAACCTCTGTCTCTGTGGCTCTGGGCTCCCCTGTTTCCCCAATTCATATTTATTCGAGCCTTAACCTGCGTCTTTCAGAAGTTCTCCCTGATGCCTTTATGCCTTACTGATCTGTGTCTGAAAGTTCTGATGGTGTCCCCGGTTGCTTCCTACTCCTTGGCACATACTCCTGGCTCTGTATGGGGCTCTGGACACAAGGAGATTGTTCCGCATGGCCTGTGTGTGGGGGCCGGGAGGGGGGGAAGGGCTGTAATATCCAGCAGCAGGCTGGTGTGATTATGCTAATGTGGGAGCCCAGAAGGAGTAACAACTCCTGGGCTGGGGCCCGTGGGCTAGGAAGGGCCTTGAATGCCAGGTAAGGAATCTGGGCTCTGACCTCGCTCTGCAGCCAGAGAGCACCAGGGGAGAGGCCCCAGACTGGGCCCCGTGTTCCTGAGAGCAGACCCTCCCTATAATGGCTATAGCTCTCCTCCTACCTTTGGCCCCTGCCTGGTGGTCTCCTACTTGTCCTACAGATCTCTGCTCCAAGAATACTTCCTCAGTGAAGCCTCCTTGACCACTGTCTGTGTTCAGAGTCCCAGGACCTTTCCTTTAAAGCTCTTACCCCCTCTCCCATGTGACCGTGGATTGCCCACCAGGCTTTATGTAAGGCTACTAAAGGCAGGAATCAGAGGGATTTGGTTGTCCCCTGGATTCCTGGCTCCTGGCCCAGTGCCTGGCACAGAGTAGGTGCTCAATAAATGTTGGTTGAATATGTGAATGTCTGCAGGGGCACAGAGCCCTGGAGCTCCAGGCTAGAGGGCTGCCAGGCTGGTGGAGAGTGGGGCTGATGAGGGTAGGCACAGGCCTCCAGAGAGGTGGGGACAAGGACTGGGTCCCAGCTGGCACTGTGCTCCCTTTGTCATTTGGGGGGTCTTTAAAGAGCTATTTGGTGGGACAAAAGCCGTCTCTGGCAGCACCTCAGTGGGCGGGCCCGGCCTCGATTGCTCCCTTTGGAAATGCTTTGAGAACAGGTGGACTGAGTCGACTGGTCACCCCCAGGCTGGCTGGTGGCTCTGAGGAGTGGGGGCCACCACGTGGGCGGAGACTGCGGGAGTCAGGACCATTGGTGGATCCAGCCCTGACCTCAACAAAATTATTTTTAAAACCTGCAAGAGAAAGGGGATATTTTTAACCTTTGTTCCATCAAGACATCCCAAGGGAAAAAGAAGGGGGAAGGAGGCAGGTGGAGAGTTGGAAGAGGGGCAGGGGCTTTTGTAGGGGGGAGAGCCCTGAGGACGAGCTTTTTTGTCCCCAGCCCTTTTAAATTTTTTAAAAGCTCCAAACAGCAAGAGGGACGGCAGAGTTCATTATATCGAGTTATCTCCTCCGTTTCAGGCAAAGATCAATCTTCCCAGCCTTGCAGCTTCAAGGGAGGGGGGAAGGGAAGAGAGAGAAAACGGGAGGCGAAGGGAAAAACTCCCTGGACCAGTTTCCGCTGGCTAACACGATTACTTGGCTGCTTGGCAGCGGCACCCGCCGCTGGCAGGCCTCCTGGCCCCCTGCCCGTCACGCTCCGTTGCCAGCTGCCCCCAAGGCTCTCTCCTGAATGGGACAGGTTGGCAGGTGTGAGTGCCCCAGGCCCCCGTGGGGCGTGGGCTGCTGGGCCTGGCCTCCCAGGGAGAGCTGAGGCCCCGCTGCTACCCGGTACGGAGTGGCTCTGCCCGCTGGCCTTGGCTCAGCCTTGCGCCCACCAGCCTGCCTTTCTCTGGAGGGTCCAGTCCCACTGGGTGTGCCCTCCGGCGCCTCCCCATTTCTTCAGATGAGAGGCAGTTTGTGTAGGGAAATGAGAGCACAGGCTTTGGAGTCCATAGAGCTGGCTCTGCCTGTTCATTTGCTCATTCAATAAATATTTACTGAGCATCTACTGTGTGCCAAGTATTGTACACAGTACAGAGGAGGCAACAGAGCCAGACAAAAAGGACGCAGTCCCTCCCTGCCTTACAGAGCTTATGTTACGGTGAGGAGACCCTGAAGTGACAAGGATGCAAATAAAGAAGCAGGATGATGTTGGGTGGGCATAAATACAATGAAAAATGGGAAAGATTGGGGTGCATGGGGACATTTGCCCTAAGGTGACCGAGGAAGATGAAGGGGGTCCCATTCAAACCTGAATGACAGGAAAGTCTGGGGGAAGTGCCTTCTGGACAGAAGGAGCAGCAAGGACAGACCCTGAGACTGGCTAGTGTGGGAGGTTCGGGGGAACACGGCAGAAGGCGAGTTCTAAGTGGTGGACAGGCTGCGGGGCATCTCGTTCTCTTTGCTGTGGAAACCCCTTGCTTATGGCAAGGTAGCCACAAGATCCGGTCTGTAGCATTTTCTGGCTGCCGGGACAGTTTGGTGCCAGGGCGGGAGCAGGGGGCCCATCAAGGCAGGAGACTGGGGCAGCAGTGCTCCAAGCAAGGGCTAGAGAGGGCAGGGGAAGATGAGCAGGGGCAGTGGGTGGCTGCTGGATGTGCCCGGGGGCCACGCCGACTGGGTTTGCTGCGGCCTGGGGCGTGGGGTCAGAGAGAAGCAGTCAAGGCCGAGGGAGACGTCGTTCGGGGGATGAGAATGAGGAATTCTGTTTTGGACAGTTCTGTCGGCTGAGCAAGCGGAGGTGACACAGAGGCCTCCAGACATGGCAGCTGGCACTCGGAGAGAGGTGGGGATGGGAAGAGATCGGGGGCATGGCTGGGACGGAAAGCCATATGGCCCGCGGAGACCAGCCAAGGGATGAGTAGACAGGAGAGAGCAGGGAGCCCCGGTGAGCCGTGGGGCCTCAGATGTTGGGAGGGGAGGAAGGCATGGGAGGACAACCAGGAGAGGCCGAGTCCTGGGGGCCCAGAGATAAAGTGTTTCCCAAAGGAGGAGGCAGGCAGCTGTGTCAGAGAGTGACCACTGGGTCTGGCAAAACAGAGGTTTCTGGGAAGCTCGATAAGAGCAGTTCTGTGGAGTGGTTGGGACGGAAGCCCAGTTGGAGAAGGGAGCAGGGGAAAAATGGGAGCGGATGTGGAGGCCTGGGTGCTTGGTAGAGATAGCTCTTGAGTTTTGTGATGAAAGGGAGCAGAAAAATGAAGGGTATGTGGGATCAAGGACCCTCCCTCTTTCCTTCCCTCCATGCCTCCCTCCCTTCCTTCACAATAATGATGCTTTTCTGTATGCTTCTTGCTAGCTTCATGACCTTGGGCAGGTAGCCTAAATGCTCCGTGCTACACCTGCAGAACGGGGAAATTAGCAGTCTGGTGCATAGTAGATGCTCAGTAAATGCGAACTGTTCTCAGTAAGAACAAAGTAAGGGTTCCCCCGGGGAAAAGGGCAGCTGGGCATCAGGTTAGGCAATTTTGGAGGACAGTTTGATGGGGAGTACCAAAATCTAAAATCTGTTCACCCTTTGAGCTGCCCTTAAGCAGTACTCACATGCATGTGCCAGGAGGCGGGGTATCTTTTTCTAGCAAGGTTGGAAATAGAAACCAGGAGCTCCTAAGCACCCGTCCTCGGGGGTCTGCTTAAACAGGTGAAGGTATGCCCCTATGTGGAGCCCCCCCCAACCCCCGTGTGGCACCGCAGGGAACTCAGCATGGGCTGGGCTCCATCAGGAGTGTGGATGCTGCTGGTTTGTCTTTTCAGCAGCCGCCCTGTTAGGCTGAGGGTTCTCGGCCCCATTACCAACCATCATTCTGTGCTCTGGTCTGCTCATCTACGCAGCTAAGCTGACCGTAGGGGTCATCATGAAAATTAAGGGGATTCATACATAAAGTGTGACACGTGGCATCTGGCATCTGGTCGGCACTCAGGGAACGCAAGCAGGGACCCTTCTTATCTTTCTGCATGGACAGAGGCAGTCTCCCAGATCCACTGGTAGGTGAGGAACACAGTTATACACCCACACAGAGGGTCTGCTCCCTGCTGTATCATCCACCTGGTGTACCTCTCTGTGTGGGTAAGTGTGTGGTGAAGGTTTCATACCAGAGGGATGGTGGTTGGGACCTCTGGAGAGGTTACCAGGAGTGTTTCCTCGATAGGAGCCTGTAGCTGAGGCTCTTACCAAGAGAAAACTTCAAGTATTGTTTGTATAATGAAACTGCAACAGGTAAAGGTGGAGAGTGAGGTCTTTACCTCCTACAGGCAGTCCTCCATGATTGCACCAACCTGTACCTCACTGCTTATCAGTTCTCCTTAGTGGGTAGAAGCCACATTTCCCGCTGAGGCCACGTTTTTGTCAGTGTGTGCGCCCGTGTGTGTGATCTCCTCTGTTAGCCTATGCGCTCCTTGAGGATGTGTGCTGTGTACTTTGTGGTCTGGACACGTCTAGACCAGTGGTTCTCAAAGTGTGATCCCCAAATGGCAGCCTCAGCATCACCTGGGAGCGTGTGGGAAATGCAGATTCTCAGGTCCCAGCCTAGACCTGCTGGAGCAGAAATTTAGGGGGCTGGGGGCCCAGTACCCAGCACTTGTATTTTCATAAGCCTTCCAGGTGACTCCGATGGCAGTGCTGGGGGAAATCAGAGCATGTTGAGACTGGCCCAGGGTCAAGGGCCAGACCACTGAGCTCCAGCTCCCAGTCAGAGGTAAAGGTGAAGGCCTGGAGGTACCTTTCTGATCACAGTATCTGGCCCCAGGAGGGAGGATTTAAGGTTCAGTGCTGTGCCCAGGGGCCAGAGTACAGTCTCCCTGGCCATGGGCACGTGCGGGTAGTGAAGGCTGGTGCTCCATCTGGCATGCAGGTCTCCTCGGGCTCCCTCTACTCCAGGGTTTGGGCAGAGCCTGGGCTGAGGTTGACAGCAGGATGGGTCCTATGGGCAACGAGTCTGCAGGTCCCTCATCCAACTATTGTCTCGTCCATTCCTCCCTTCTCTCTGCAGGCGTCCCCCTCACAAGCCCCTGAGCCTGTGTGTGCCCGTGAGGTAAGCAGCTGCTGCCTGGGGCTGATGCACGAGCCCGGGGGCCAAGGGTGTGTGCGGGGCGGGTTCCAGCCCCAGCGTCTTCCCCTCCTCGGCCCTCTCTCTGCCAGCCCCTTTCCTCTCCCATCTTCTGGAGCTGCCTTTGGCCTCCTCCAACCACATTCCTGGGGCTTTTGAGTCACAGGGTGAAGATAGGGCTGAGGAGGTTTGGGGATGAGCTCTCAGGAGGAAAGAAGGAGGGTGGCTCCTTTGATGGGATTAGGGTTCCCAGTGCTGGGGAACCCCCTGGGGAGCAGCTGTTGGGATCCTGGGGGTGCTTGGGTCAGACACCAGCAGGAATGAGACTTGGGGAGCCTGGAGGCCCCTCAGGAAGCAGGGTGCAGAGCTGTGGGCCCCTCAGGTGAGGTGGGCCTGCCTGTTGGGGGTGGGTGGGCAGGCCAGGTTGAGGCTGTGGTTGCTCTGGGTGGCCGGCCACTGGCCTCAGAGGCTTGGTCGTGCTCTGTGGTGAGTCAGCCTTTTGGGGGCTATGCCTCCCGTGCCTAGAGAATGTGGTTGGATGAGGGGCAGGCCCCAGAATCTCAGGGGACAGACAGGTCATCCTATGCCCAGCTTCTCCTCCCCATCAACTTCCACGTCTCCTCCGACTGCATTTCTGAGGGGGCTTCGCCAAGTGGATGATTTCTGGGAGGGCTTCTAGCTTCTAGCTTGGTGTCAGGGGGCCCAAGTGGGTTTGCTGAGTCAGCCTCGCCTCCACAGAGGGAGCAGAGGGGTGAAAAGGGTGGGGCTGGCATTGCTCCCTCCTTCCCCCAGAGCCCGCCATAGTGGCAGCAGCTGGTGGGAAGCCACAGAGCTTTCTCGGTGGGGCTACCTGGCCTTCCACCCTCATCGGGCGGAGCCCTGCGGTACACTGAGCCGGGGCAGGGCTTCCCTGAGATAAGGGGCTGGAGTTCTGGCTTTGCCCCTGTCTGTGTGACCCATGCCCCTCCATTTCCTCGTCTGTTACAAGGGGTACTTCACGGTGCATCCTTCCGGCGTGTGGGGTAAAGGCAAGGCCAAGGAGGGAGTCTGGCGCGGCTGGTGCTCAATAAATGTTAAAACACGTGTGTTACTCCACAGCATGGACCGAGCTGTGCGTGCCCAGAGCCTCGTGTGGGGCATCGCGCGGTGGGGGGGTACTGCAGGACTCTGGGGGACGGAGAGCTACAGCCCTTGGCGGCTGAGAAGCCGCTACCATTCTGGTGAGGAGGAGCTGGCGTGGGGAGTGGGAGCTGGAGCAGACCCGGCGGGGCTGTGGCGGGGGAGCCACGGGCTGGGCCTCTTTCAGGCTCCCTCTCGGGGGCATAGCCATACTTCCCAGGAAGCACTTTCCTCTCCTCCGTGCCTGCATGCGGACGGCCCCTCCGCTCAGTTTGTCCCCCTCTAGAGGCCGCCCCAAAGTAGCTGCCCCCAGCCCTCCTGGGCTCTGGCTGTCCAGGGCAGCGGTCACACGCAGTCCTGGCTGCCTGTACATGTGGGACTGTTCCATGATGTGCTGCCCACCCCCTCAGCAGAAAGCCTTCTGGGAAATGAGGGCAGGGGGAGGCTCTGAACTGCTGCCTACAGTATTGGCACCTGAGGGCAGTTTTTGCCCTCGAGCCTGGTACCTAGGCCTGGCATGTTCTTCCTCACATGCCTCCTATGGTTCTGTCCAGCCCCCCAAACAGTCATCCTGTCAGGAAGGGGGTTGCTCAGGGATAATAAAGATAATTAGTAGCTAAGACATTGTATGTCAGGTACGAGTAAGTGAAAATTGTTCTGTTATCCCATTTTGCTGCTAAAGAAATGGAGGCCAGAGGGGTACAGTGACTCCCCCAAGGTCACGCAGGTGAGCAGCCATGGGCACGATTCTGACCCACGTGGTGGGGATGGGACAGGATACGTTTACTCCACAAGTAGCAATGGGGGGATGAACAGCCAGAGGGGATTGCCAGATACTCTGGGGTAGCAAGACCAAGGGACAAAGGCCCAACTTTGATATCACAGTGGTGTGAGCCCGTTCTGAGCCTCAGCTTCCAGCTTCAGCTTCGGGGCTGGTGGGGCCCAGCTCTGGTTTTGCTCATAGGCTGTCCCTCAGGAGAGCCCCTCAATGCCCCAAGAAGCCAGGATGTGGGCCATATGACAGATGTCTAGACATAGAAGGACACAGACAGGTGGGTGTGGAGCAGGGACTGGACTCTGGGTTCAGGCTGGGATGTCATGTTGAGCCCTGTCCGCCCTCAGTCACAGGTCCTTTCAATGGCCTGGGGCAGTATGAGTCGCTGGTAAGGACCTGAGCCATGGCCTCAGAAAGCCTGCTGTGGACCCCAGCTCCGGTACTTGCGGGCTGTGTGACCTGTGTCAACGTGATCCTTAAGCTTTGTATACCTCAGTGTTCTCATCTGGAAAAGGGAGCATGATGGTAGAACCGCCTCCCCCCCACCCTGCCCCCCGTTAGCAGTGATGCCTTCTAGGTCATATGCTCTCAACAAATTCAAGTCACAGTTGTCAGTGATGTTATTAGCAGGGCTGTGGAATGTTCTAGAATGAGAGCGGGGCCCTCCCAGTTCCTTTGTGGCACTAGAGGCCGGAGCCAAGAGGGACAAGGCTGAAGTCTGCCTCTATCTCCTCTTGCTCCATTTCCCCACTCTGGGCCTTCTGCACCAAGTTCCCTATTACCCGAGGAGTAATAGGGGAGCAGCTCTGTGGGAGGTAGGGAGGGGGGCCATTTTACATATTAACCATGTACATATTTATACCCACCATATTCCATAAAGTATTTGTGAGGGCTTTCAAACATACACAGGATACTAATAAGACAGACATAATCCAGGGCAGGGAACATAGATGTAATAGGAAGAAAAGGCTTGGGGCACATTAGGGCATGGATGCATATGGCTAGATGCTGGGTTGCATATTTAACCCTGTGCTTCCTGGTGGTCAGAGCAAGAAGGGAAATGTTAGCTGTAAGATTCCCGCCCTCCTAGGGAGTTAAGCTGCCTAGGTCCCCAGAGGCAGTGGGTTTCCAGGAGGGGTCTGGGAGAATGGGACCTGACAGGCTTCCCCACACTTGTCAGGTTGGATCAAAGCAGCCACAGCCCCCTCCTCAGCACAGGAGTCCTGAGATTAGAAGTTCACATGGAAGCCTGGGGGGCGGGGTGGGGAGGTTGAGGACAGAGCACCTGGGAGTGCTTGGTTGGGGTCTGGGGGGAGCCCTCCATTGTGTCATTTGCACTTGGTACCTGGGCTGAGGGAGACTGAATTCAGTGAACAGTGAAGCAGGCCTGATCCTGTTGGGATCCCCACCCCCAGCCCCCCTTTTCCAGGGCAGTGCTGGGCCCGACTCAGAGATCTCATCTGGTGCCAAAGGGCTCTCATAGGCCATCTCTTTTAATATTCATTTTGCAGACGTGGAAACTGAGGTCCAGAGGGGACTTTTGAGTATTTCCTATGTGCCAGCTGTTCTAAAGCCACTACCCACTTCCTCCTTAACTGTGCCCTGTGGGGGGGCATGAGGAAGCCGGGGCTCAGGGAGATTGAACAACTTTCCCAGGGCTGCACAGCTGGGAGGAGCCAGCCTTGAACCCAGGCCTGTCTGGCCTCGAGAGACAGGAGGAGATGAAGGGTGCTCTTTCCTCTCTAAATCTTGGCTGGCCATGGTGGTGACAGCGTTTGTGCCCCACAGAAACTCCGGATTTAGGGAGTGGGGTCAGATGCTTGATCTGGGTCAGGGGGCTGGCCAGCTCCAGGCAGGAAGACCCCCTCTCTGCACAAAGGTGATGCTGGGGCACAGGGCAAGGACAATGTGGGGTCGGCACTGGGCCACAGCTCCTGCTGCTGGTGCCCCTCAGTTCCCCTGACCCCGGGTGTCTGCTGTTCAGCTGTGGCTGTACATGTGCAGGGCAGGTCCTGAAGCCCGCTCTGCTGCTCCACTTCTCACCTCGAGAACTATCAGCGTCTCCCCATTGCCTGGGCAGCAGCTCCCTGTGCCTGGCCTCCCCGACTCTCAGCCCTGAGCCTAGCTCAGCCCTTGGGGCATTTCTGCACACTCTCCTGTGGTCCAGATCTGCAGATGCTCACAGGTTTGGATGGTTGCTGGAGGTGCCAACCTCCTCTCTCCTCCCCACTGCCCCTCCAACACCCCAAAGACAGGGGGAGTCTTTCCTGCTCCCTCCCAATGCCTGGATTCCCAGCGGAGCGGGGGCTCTATAAAGCCTTGCAGGGAAGGAGGGTTAGGAAGATGGTACTTTTAGGAACGGCACCGGATGGGTTCTTCAGTGCTCAGAGTCTGGGCATATATTCAGCCAAGTCCAGACCTCGGAAGGGCCCATGAAATAGGACACCAACAGCATACCAGCAGCAAACCCAGCTGATGCTTCCAGAGTGCCTCCCGGATGCCAGAAACTGTTCCACGCATTTTACAAATCTTTATTTATTTAATCCTGACCACAACACCTGAGGCTATTTCTACTGAAGAAACTGAAACAGAGTGGCTAAGTGACTTGCTCAGAGCAACACAGTCCTCGAGTGGCCAAGTGGAGATTTGAACCCAGAGAGCCGGATTCCACAGAAAGGGAAGGGGCCCACCTTTTATTATGCGTCCATGATATTCCAAGCATTTGGTGCGCACTAACTCCTTGGCTCCTCCTGAGGACTGGGGAGGGAATAACGGACACCCCCCACCCCCGTTACAGATGGAGGAGGCGGGGCTCAGAGAGGGTGAGACCTGCCTGAGTATGCATGGCTGGGAGGGAGAAGAGGAAGTGGGAGGCATTCCATCTGACCTCGAAGCTGGAGCTTGAGCCGCCCCTTGAGTTCTCTCCCTGGAGGCTGAAGGAGTGGACAGGAGTGAGGCAAGAAGTCTTCTTCCACGTGGGGCCATCACTTGGCCCCAGTTCTCAGCGAGGCTTTGGTCTGCAGTCTGGCTGGGAACTGGGCGGGCTCTGGGGGCTGAGACTCAGAGACGGGCCCTGGCACCCCTCCCCCCCTGCCCTGGGCCAGTGGGCACATGGTGTGGCCGTGATGAATGGGCTCCTGGCAGGCTGAGTGTTCATCTCATTGCTGGACAGCTGGAGAGGAACTATCCCAAGTGTCTGCCCTGGGCAGAATCCCCCGGCAGAATCCACCACCAGCAGGCTTGGCTGGATGGGTAGGGGGAGAGGGCAGCCAGAGGCTCTCTGCTGGCAGCTAGTCAGGGAGGGGGCCCAGTCTGGGGGAGGAGACACAGCCCTGACCTGGGAGTCCCTCTCTGAAGAGGCTCAGTTTGAGGGCACTCCTCCTTCCCCTCCGCCTCATTTGTATGTCTTCTTCGGAGAAACATGTATTCAAGGCCTTCACCCATTTTTGATCAGGTTCCTTGATTTTTGGTGTTGAGTTGTGGGAATTCTTTGTATATTCTGGATATCAGCCCCTTTACAATAGGTGGTTGGCAGACATTCTCTCCCCTTCCACAGGTTGTCTTTTCACTCTGTTGATGATGTACTTTGATGTGCAGAAACGTTTAAGTGTGATATAGTTCCATTTGTCTAATTTCAATTTCGTTGCATGTGTTTTTGGTATTATATCCAAGAAATCATTGCCAAATCCCACATCATGGAGATTTCCCCCTGTGTTTCTTCTAGGAGTTTTATAGTTTCAGATCTTTATGTTTAGGTCTTTAATCCATTTTGAGTTAATGTTTGTATATGGTGTGAGATCAGGGTCCAATTTCATTCTTTAGCACTGGGGATCCAGAAACTGAATGTAGGTTACAGCAACTTCAAGTTCACTTCTTTTGTGCAGTGCTGATGTCCACTGAGAACAGGGCTCACATACTTTCCTCCTGGGGGCTGGCTGTTGCCCTGGACCTGAGTTCCTTGTCCTGCCTTCTTTGGGCACTGCTGCACTCAGACCAGTTAGGACAAGCCTGGCTGCCCCAGCGCGGGGGTGGCAGCCCCATGGGAGTGGTTTGAACAACCCCAGAGATGCTAGCCTTGGCCCCATCCATCCATCTTCAGGGCTGCTGGGGCCTTTGCCTGGGCTCGGGAGTCCTGCGGTAGGGCGGCCGTGGATACCCAGTGGTGGTCCACTCTGGAAGACTTAAGCAGGACCCAAGGCCCAAGGAGTCAACACCAGATGCCTGTCTATGGGAGGTAGGTCACCCGCAGGGCACCTCAGGGCCCTGGTCTGTCACGTCCTCGGCTACTCCTGGCTTAGATGAAGGCACAGAGGCCTACATGAGCCAGCAAGAGGTAGTTCTCACCTTGGGTGCTCAGCAGATGGAAGCTCTGGGCTAAAACCCAGTGGCCAAGTGGAGATTTGAACCTAGAGAGCCAAATGGGACTCTAGAGCCAGAGAAAGGAAGTTCCGCACTTGGGGACAGACACTCAATGGCTGGGGAATGGGCACAGGAGTGGGGATGGGGTGGCTGCTCCCACGCACCCCCACCAACACAGCTGTGTACAGCCAGCTTGCACACCTCCCTCAGGAGCCCTCAGGACTCATCAGGAAGGTTATGAGCCACTTGTTTGACCCCGGTGTCCCAGATGTTCTGGTTTCCCAGGCCTGGCAGGGGCCTGGGACCTGCCCTGCTTCTGATGGGGGCTGACTGGGAGACAGTGGGCTAATAGACTCTGCCACTTGCTCTCTGTGCAACCCAGACAGGTCTTTTCCTCTCCCTGGGCCTCCGTTTCTCCATCTGTAACACGACCCTGGTTTCCTTCTCGTAGGGGAATTTTGAGAGTTAAACAAGATGATGGATGGAAGTTCTTTCTTCTGTGGGGAGTCAGCCGCACTCAGAGTCCTGGATTGGGCACCTGAAAGGCCCCCTGAGAACACTGCTCTGTGTAGATGGTGAAAGCCATAGCTCGAGGCTCACAGGGCTGAGCTGGAACTTGGACTCCAGTCCCTGAGATTTCCCAGCCAGCGCTCTTTGTCCCACTCAGGCCCTGGGGTAGAAAGGCAGCAAAGCTCATTTACACCTGCTTCCAGACTGGGCATATCCAGACCAGCTTCAGACACCCAGGAGGAAGCCCCACCATGAGGGGAGAGGACGGAGTGTGGGGTCGAATGCTCCTGCCATGGCTTGTACAACCAGTGGAGGGTGGCAGGAGGCCAGGCCTTAGTCTCAGTCATCACCACCACCCCCCACCACCCCAGGTGGCTGGCTACAGGGTCCGCCTGCCGCCTGGGAAGCAGCTGGTTCCACTTGCCGTGGACCAGGCATGGGCTTTGTGGAGACATGCCAGGGTGGGGTGTTGGGCATGGGGGGATGGATGAGCCCCTGACCTTGAGGCTGGAGCTATGGCCCTGTCAAGGCTCTGGCCAAGAGAGGCGGTAGGAGACTCTGGGGAACCTCCAGTCCCAGGAACTTGTGGATCTCTTCCTCGTTACAGAATGGGGGGCTTCACATGCCTCATCTTCTCTCGTTTTCACATTTGCCCATGAAGCGGGTGCAGACCTTCTCCCCGTCGTGCTGATGCGGAAACTGAGCTCAGAGAGGTAGGAGTTTGTCTGGGTTGGACTTGCTGGTGGCTCTGGTCCCTCTCCAGCATGCCGTGGGACTTGGGTCAGTGGGATGTGTGTGTGGCCGTCCATGTGTGCACACAGGTGGGTGCAGGGAGAGGGGGTGTCTGGAAGAAGCTGGTGCTGCCGAGTGGACCCTGTGGCCGTGGGACAAGAGGATGGTTCCCGTCCCACCGCCGCCCTCCCCTCCTGCCACCCTCCCCTCCCGCCGCCGCCCTTCCCTCCTGGCTCCAGCTCCAGGGGGCAGGGGGTGGGAGAAGCCCTGGGTAGCAGGGTTTGTGCCCCTATATATAGCTGCTCAGACACGCACACCCAGCTATTTCTGTGTTCTTCCTCCTACTGAGGCAGGGGGAGGGGAGAGAAAGTAGTCCATCTAAAAATACAACCCGGGGAAAATATCACAGCACCGGAGCCCCAGCCTGAGAGATCTGTCTCGTTCTCTCGCCTTACACCCCCGCGCCCCAACTTTACCTCGCAGCCGCCTCGGCTCCGTTTGGAACCTTCGGGATGTTTCCTCCTCCGCTGCCCGTGCCACCTTCCTCTGGTGCTCATCGGCTAGGGCGGAGGTCTTGCTGCCCCCATTTCACAGGGGAAGGAACTGAGGCCTAGAGGGGCCTTGCTTCAGGGGGCCCTGGCCAGCATCCTCGTGCCCTGTTGGGCCTGGGGGTGGGGGCAGGGGCTGAGGACAGGACTTGGCTCTGCACTCACAGGTTCCGTCCTTGGCCCTGTGAGCCTCAGTTTCCCCAGCCACTCGGGGGATAGCTGTGCTGCTCACCTGGCCAGTGGTGGTGAAGGAGAGGGACAGGGAAGGGCTGGGACACGGTTCTAGGGGTGGCAGAAGCACTCCATCGGCCTGTCGTGGTCGCCTGGTCATTGTCATTATTACCAGCATCCCCTTCATCCAGGCCAGGAATCCCTCGTTTCCCAAGGCCCCAAGTCTTCTCAGCCCCGTTTCCTGTGGTATTGCTGGGTGCAGTGGAGTTTGAAGTAGGACTTCTCCCTGGCACTTCTGCCCTCCGGAGGGCAGGGCTGGGTATTAGTGGGTCTGCAGCCCTGGGCCCAGCACGGAGGTCTGCCTGCCCACCACAGCGGTGGTGGATGACAGAGGTTGTCTTTAAAGTGGCCGAAGGTGAGGCAACTCTGAGGCAATGAAGCCTCCGCCTCAGGCCAGACCCATTCTGTGGGCCGAGCGGGTGGAATGGGGTAGGGCATTACCATTCTCATTTTGACAAGAACCTGACGCTCAGAGAGGGAAAGCATTAGTCCAGGGGTCACACAGCTGGGATCATGGCTCTGAAACAGAGGCTGCCTGACTCCTCTGGGCTCCCACGTGTCCAGGTTATTGGAGGCTCCCCCTTGCCTGGCCCCCCCTTCTGGGGTCTGTTGGAGCCTCCAGCAGGAGTGAGGGCTCAGACCCTCTAATGTTCCCTGTTGATGCCTTTCATTGTCTTACGGAGGCCTGTCTCCGATTCTTGCCATCAGAGTCTTCTGTGGCTAGGAGAGAGTGCACCCTGGGTTTAATGAATACCACTAGGTCTGTGTTGGGGTTCAGTATAAAGACGTCAACACTTAACCAAAGTGGAATCTATTGAGCCCCATGTTCCTGTCATTAAGCATTAACTCATGACCAGACTTGTTTCCTGTATGCTCACCCACTCTCTACCACCACTGGGTTATTTTGACATCGTAAAATTTTATCCATTAATGTTTCAGTGTCATATATCTCTAAAAGGAAAGGATCCTTTCAAACACATAACTGTCATGCTATTACCAGACCTTAAGAATCAAATGTTACCTGGTACTTGGTATTTGTTACCTGATTCACTCTTCAGAATCGCCCTGAGGTAGGCAGCATTGCTATTTTATGGATGAGGAAAGATCAGGCACAGAGAGGTTTGGTCACTGGCCTGGGGTCACACAGCTGATAAATGGCTAAGAAGGGATTTGAACTCAGAACACTTGACTACAAAACCAGTGCTCATGCCTCTTTCCCTTGCCATTCCAAGTGTTGCTGAGGCTTGTGACCCCACAGGGGTTCTCGGCATATTTTATTGGGGAATTTCTAGTTCCTGGACCTCCTGGCAAGAGAGTCTGAAGCTCAGGCCGAGTCTGTGCTCAGAGTGCAGGCTGCGAGGGTGTCCAGGCTGCACAGAGGCCAGGAGTGAGCTGTCTCCTCCGGCCAGCACGGAGCTTTACGGGGACATTAACAAGCCATTTAAAAAGCGCTGACAACACACTTTGTGGCTCCTATTTAAGATGTACTAAAAAATAAGCACCTTTTCAGGGAGGAAACTGCAGGATGTCGGGTTAAAATATGTCCATGGTGTCACCTACGCACATGTCACCCTGCAGGTGCTGGTTGAGGGGAGCAGCCGGCACCCAGCCTCACCTCCCTGGGTGGGCTGGGAGGGTGGCAGTGCCTTGAGGAAAGGGTTCATGTGTCAGCAGTTCCAGCTCTGCAGGGGGAGGGGGAGGGAGGTCTGAAGCTTAGGGGGTGTTGGATGTCAGGGAGGAGTGGAATGGAGGGGGATCTGGGGGGGAGGGCAGAGGAAATTACCTGCTCCAGGCAGCCCACTTTGCAGATGGAAAAGCTGAGGCCCAGAACAGGGGATGAAAAGGTCCAAGGTCACCTATATTGAGAGCTGCCCCCAGCGGCTCTTGGTGCCCCCCACCAAGCCCGAGGGGGCACTGTACCCACAAAGGATCCTCCTGTATTTTTCCCCTCCCTCCTCATCCCACCTCAATCAGACAGTCTCAGGACCTGGGGGCAGCTCTAGACTCTGCTTAGGTGCCCTGTAACCTTAGGTACATCTTGCCTGTCTCAGGGGCCGTATCTACAAAATGGATAGTATAATGATGCCCAGATGGGCTGAGGGGAGTGGACGGTTTCCAGCTTGGTGGGGCATCCTCACTTCCTCTAGCCCTTAGCGGACACAGGGCAAGGGCCGTCTCCTGGAGAATGCCCTGGGTGGAGGCTCCCTCCTCCTCCCTCCTTTCTCCCTCTTCCTTCTTTCCTTCCATGAATATTTCTTAAGTGCTTACCATGAGCCAGACACTGTGATGGGCACTATGGATACAGCAGTGAACAAACAAAAAGTGTAATCAAAACATCAAATACACAAACAGACACAAGATCTCTGGCTGCTTCACGGAACTAATAGTTGAGCGGAGGAGTAAGGCTGAAGATAGAACCAACAGCAAGGTCACAAGGCTACTGTGTATCTACCACCTCTGTTAGGGTATGTGGTGCCACCAGGGAATTTAAGAGAGGGCGGTTGAGGAGGGCTGCCCTGAGGAGGTAACACCTGAGCTGAGTGCTGCGGAATGAACAGATGAGCCAGGAGGGTGGAGGCAGTACGCAGAGGGACTAGCATGTACAAAGGCCCTGTGGTGGAAGCTCAAGGGGATGAGGAAAGGCCGGTGTGGCTGGTGTGGAGCAAGCTCTGGGTGGTGTGACTGGAAGGGGCTGGGCCAGGCCTCCCTGTGGACTGGAATGGGGATGGGGATACACTGAGATTTGTGGTGTAGACAGATTTCTGGCTATTATGTGGGGAAATGGCTTGAACGTGAGTCCAGAGTGGACTGGGGAGGTAGATGGGGGTGAATGTATGCATCCAGGCAGGAGGGATTGGTGGCTTGGACCAGGGTGGTGATCCAGGGTTCCTTCTGGCTATCTGTTCTTGCCCTTCATTCCCCCTAGGTGTGTGGACCTAGGAAGGTCCCTGCAGGTGTTCCCCAGGGAGGGCTGGTGCTCTGGGACTGATCACTCAGCAGTGGAATAGACGGTGAAGTGGGTGCTGGTCTGAGATGGGGTCCCTTCCTTCTCTAGGAGGCGGGGAGGCCATGCTGAGGCCAGGCATGGGAAGGGGCCATGGCGGGGGACCCTCTGGCCTGGGCAGATCTCCCTCTCAGAAATACAGCTCCAGAGACAGCTGGGGGGGCGAGAGTCTGAGCTGGTTGAGGGTCTGACATCTGCCTTGCTTCCGTTCTGAGATCTAACCCGGGGAGGAGCCGGTGCCCGAGAGGGGAAGGGAGCGAGAGAAAAAAAAAAATGGCTTGCTTTACTTAATTATGACTGATTGTGACAGCTTGCATCTTTAGTCTGAAAAGTATCTATGGGGTAAGGACTGGTTTTCTCAATCGGGATAATTATGTTAATTAAAATGCTTTCTTTATAGCAGTTCTGATTAATAAAAACAGTTCCACTGCTCTCTTTAAACACTCTAACCTTCTGTGCATGGGGAAGGAGGTCCTTTCTCAGAAATTTATGGCTCTTCACACAGATTCCAAGAGGCGACCTGCTGCCGGGGGTGGCCCAGTGGCGGGCACTGCGCTCACACACATGTGGGGACGGACTCAGGGAGAGAGGGCAGGTGGCCAGACGGGTCGTTACGGGGGGGGATGGGATGGGGCACCATGCTGCTGAGTCTGCTGGAGAATAGAAATACCACTTATTTCTCTAATTGCTGTTTATTTGCTTTGGAAAGCATGGGGATAATTAACGAGCTCCCAATTAAGAAAAATTACATGTGGGGTAAAGGGGGTGCCCGGGCAGGAAGTGGTTCTAGGGTTGAAGGGTGATCTGGGGGTCACCCCCACCCTGCGTCTGATGGGTGGAGGATAGGGACAGGCAGGGGCGGGGTGGGGTGAGGAGGAAGGGCCCCTGGGGAGGAAAAAGGGGGGAGTCCCTGGTAAAGTCGAGATGGTTGTTATTGTGTAGGGCTGGGACATACAGCGAAAGGGGGACCGAGGGAGGGAAGGCAGGTAGGAAGGGGGGAGGATGGGTGACACCGGTCTCCTACTCCCAGGGAAGTGGAACTAGGGGATGTGAGCTGGGGCCTTGATGCCAGAAACTGGGAGTTCTGGGACAGGCTCCTCTGCTGACTCTGAGTCTCCCTGTCGCTCAGCCTTGACTCCTCATCTCTGGCTAGGCCCAAGGTTCTGAATCCACCCCATAGTTGTGGGCACACGGAGGTGTGTGTGAGAGTGTGAGTATGTGACTGTGTGCAAGCACATGTGCATGAGTATGTTCTTATGTGCGTGTGTTTACATGTGTATGTGTGTGTGAGAATATGAGAGCTATTTGTGTGTCTATGTGTCTAAGTGTGTATGTATTGGTGAGACTTTGGGTGTGGATATGTGCAAGTGTGGAGTGTCTGGATACATGTCTGTGTGTGAGAGAGTGTGTTTTCCAGCTCTAGGGTGCGGTAGAATTTACAGTCCATACATTTTGGAGAGACTGGGAAGTTTGCCATGAAAACCAGGCTTTGGGTGTCTCTGGAAAAGTCAGAAGCCAGACTCTGTGCCCCACCAGCAGCACCAGGTGGAGAGGAGCAGCGGCTGCCCCCCCGCTGACCTGCTGATCTTGCCTTCCCGCCCCCTCCCCTTTTATATTCCAGCCTGACTTAGGGGTGTCTGAGTTTTCAACCCTGGTCTCAGAGAGGCGCCCCATGACTCTGTGGTCTGCCAGGGCCTGTGAGGGTTGGCAGGATGGTCTTGTATGGAGAAGGGCGTTTAGGCCCCACAGAAGGTGGGGGACATCTCAGCTTCTCTCCTCCACCCCCAGCTCAGTCCTGGCCTCTCTTGCTGCCAAAAATGAGGAAATAAGCTGTGGGGCTTCCTCTCGATTGTGTGGCCTGGTTGAGGAAGATGTGTTTGCAGTTGGGGGGGCCTGTGTAGCCCACAGAGTACGTGGGGCTGGGGGTGGGGGCTACAGTCACACAGCCTGGGGCCAGGGTCGGGGAAGGCACAGAACCCAGACCCCCTCCCTGCTGAGGGTTATGAGGGTGGCCAAGGCAGAGAGGCTGAGGCAGAGGGGTCCCTGCTTGCAGAGGAAGAGCCGCTAGTGACCCCGTAGGCTCCTGGCCCTTTCTCATGAGAACCGTGTAGACCAGCACCTGGCTCTCGCCTTTGAGGCCTGCTCTCAGGACCCAGAAGCTTACTGTGTACATGGGTGTGGGTGCTCACACATGTACGTTTACACACGTATATGTCCGTGCAAGTGTTGACAGCTGCTGTGCATACCCATGGACATGTGTGGGCATCTGCTCACACATACACACGTGTGTATGAAGGGCACCTGGGTACACGCATCCATGCCCGTGAGTATGTGTACATGTGTGTGCCTGGGGCGCAGCCCCACCCCTCTGTCTTCACACGTGTGTGTGTCTTCCCATGTAGGTCTGTGCATGCGGCTGATGGATGTGGTGAGGCCCTTGCCTAGGCCCTGGAAGAGAGTGGCTTTCTGGTCAGGTGGTGACAAGTTGGAGGCATGAGCTCCAGTCCCCACTAGGAGCTGGCATCAGGGGAGATGGTACCCTGTCTGCAGCGGCTGGGGGGGAGGCCCTGGATCCCACTGGTTCACCAGGCCCTGAGCCCTTGTAGGGTGACAGCGTGGGCTACACATCTGTTCTATGACTCTGTTGCCCAGACGTGCTGAGGACTGGAGCAGACACGGTGCGCTCCCCTCTGGGCTGGGGGTGGGCCCTTCCCCATGCTGCAGAAGCAAGCCTAGGGGTGCAGTGGGGACTGGGCGGGGTTGAGGAGGACCTGGGTCGCCCTCCCACGTAGAGCAACCTGGGCCTGGGCACCGAAGGAGCTGCCCCCACCCCAGGCACCCAGGGCTGCCTCTTCCTCTTGCCACCAACACGATGGCTAAGGAAGAAGCCCCAAGGCTCTCTGGCCCGTCTGCCTCCCTTCCCCACCCCTCTACCCCCCTTTATCCTACAGACCCAGGGGCTGCGCTTATGGCCCTCTATCAGGAGGGAAGGGTTTGCAAAGCCAGAGCAGTTGGGAGCCCTAAGGCGCGTTGTGCTAATGGTGGGGTTTCAGGCACCTGCGTGACGCTGGGGGGCCACTTCTGGGCGGGAACACCTCCTGGCCTCACGAGACCCAGGTGACTCTCGAGTGTCAGCAGAGGCCCCATGGGCTGCCCGGGACCTGGGCCTGCCACTCCCACCTCAGCCTGCCTAGGGGGCTGCCCCCCCACCTCACCTCCACTGTATTTACGTGTCTGTTTTATGATTTCAATTTTTAATGCCTCTGCTCTTTGAAGACGCTTAATGCTTTCGAGTGGAACATTTCCTTCCAGGACCTGAGCGCAGATTGAGGACAGAGCAATAAATCAACTAATAACTGGAACCTCATTTTCTGCTCCACGGCAGAGTTAACCCCCGCCTCGCTGCGCTCCTCTCCAGGCGGCTTTGGTGGCCGCATAGGGGGGCTGGCATGTGGGAAGCCAGGGTGCTGAGGGGGACCGTCACCCCACTTCCCCCGCTGCTGCCCTCTCTGTCACTTCTCCTGGCTCTCTTTCCTCCTTGCCTTTCTTTCTCAACTTTCTCTTCCTCTTTGCTTATTTCCATCCTGCTCAAAGCAAGTTGGAATAGAGGAAATGACTGGAATTGGGGATTATGGGGTGGGGAGGGCCTGGGGATGGTGTGAGAAGGCATTTGTCAGGCATGGCCTGGGCCCGGATGTGGGCCTGGTTTTGGCCATACCAGCTATGTGATCTGGGGGGGTGTCCAGTACCCCCCGAGTCACCAGGTTACCCCCTATGCAAAGGGAGCTACCACAGGGACAGACCAGCCGTGGTGGGCAGCACTTCACGTGCCTTCTACTCCCCTGCCCATGGTGACTTGGGGAAAGGAGACTGGACAGACCCTCGGGCAGTGGGACCGGGAGAAGGGCCTCTTAGCTTCTTTTGTGTGCATGAATCCTCGTGTGTCCACTAATGCCTGCCTGGGCCTGTGTGTGTGTGTGCGTACACACGTGTGTGTGCATGTGTGAGCATCTCTTCTTGCATTTTGGCCTCCAGGATCATGAAGCACCATGACCATACCCCTGGGGTGGCTCCTGACCATCTGTAGGACTTGTGAAAGGGCCCACAGTAGAAAACTGTGTCTGAATTGACAAGTTGAGGGGTACAGGTCCAGATTAGGAGCACTGACTCTGGGACCATACTGCCTGGGTGCCAATCTGGCTTTGCCATTTATTACCATGTGTCCTTGGATAAGTCACTTAACCCTATCTGAGCCTCAGTTTCCCCATCTGTAAAACAGAGATAAGAAGAGAGCCTCCCTGGGGCCCCTGGATGGTGCAGTTGGTTAAGTATCCAACTCTTGGTTTTGACTCAGGTCGTGATCTCAGGGTTGTGAGATTGAGCCCTGTGTCCAGCTCTGTGCTCACCGTGGCGTCTGCTTTAGACTCTCTCTTCCTCTCCCTCTGCTTCTGCCTGAAATAAATAAAGCTTAAAAAAAACCCAAACCAGAATAGTGCCTCTCTCATTACTTTTTTGTACAGATTAAATGAGTTAGTTGCCTGTAAGGTGCTTGGTACATAGTAAGTGCAATGTAAGTGTTTGTTGTCATTATTGTAAGACACCCACACTCCCACACAGCACGCTCCCCTCCCCAAACCTACTGACCATGAGAAACCAGAGGGGCAGCAGTCACATGTGCCCAAACCCACCAGCCTCCAGCCCCAGGTGTGCACCACAGCCTGGAAGTGAGAAGGAGGCCAGTGTTTATCAGAGCAGCCAGGGGTGGCTTCCTGGAAGAGGTGACACCAGCACTACGCCTCAGATGATGAGGAGGGTAGACCTGGGCACCTGTTGGGTAAGGGCAGGAAGGATGTTTGGAGAGCACCAAGGTCCAGATGGAGGTGTTTACATTGATTTAGAGGGAAGTAGGGAGGGGACAGACTAATGTTCAGTAGGCACCTACTGTATGCATTTTGTATATGTTAACTCTCTTTGGAGGTGAAGACACTGTATCTGAGCACTAATGTGTGACTTGGCCAGGTCAACCAAGCTGTCAGCGGCAGAGATGAGATTGGTACATGTGTCTGTTTGACCCTGAAGCTGTATTCTGCCCATCGCCTGAGTCCCAGCCCTGTAAGCCTGGAGAAGGGCAGCCAGTCCAAAACCCCCTACAATGTCCCTTTCTCCTGGGCTCCTGGTGATGGGAGCTTATTACCTTTTGGGGTGGTTCAGGCCATTTTCATATGATTCTACTCCTTCCGACGATGATATACAGGTTCAGCCAAAATCTCGTTGCCAAAACACAGCCCTGTGACGCCCCTACCCCCTTAGCCGTGCCCTGCCTGGTCCTGATGCAACCTGGTGGGCTAACGCTGAGTAGGCCACACCGTTTCCTCCCAGTGTCCCCCAGATGCGTGGTGGGAATGGAAGGTTCTCCCGGGTGTGAGCCACGGCTGTGTGCCGGCCTCAATGCGGGACCCCGCTGCATCCCACAGGTGACATGATCACCCTGTAGAGTGGGCTGGGTCAAGCTCTGGTGCTCAGCCCCGGGAGTTCTGCATCCCAGACAGCCAGGCCCTTGTGTGGCACCCGGGATGATCCAGAAAAGCGCTCAGCCCTGAGTCTTCGGTTTCCAGAGTATTTAAGCAAATGACTCTGCTAGGTTATAATTTTAGCACATTACGGCTGATGTCTTCTCGGGTCCATAAAACAGCAAACTTTTATCACTGGAAGCAGCTCCCAGCAAGACGTGGGAAACTCTCATGTCGTCGAGTCATCTGGGTATCAGTTACTGTTTGGGGGAGAGTGGAGTGTGTGGGTATTTATAGACGCGTGCACGTCCCCCGTGCACAGGCGAGCCAGCCTCTGCGGGGAGTGAGGGGGGGATGCTGCTGGGGAGGAGACCAGGGAGCTCTTGTTCCTTCATGCAACAAGCTTTATTGAGCACCTACTGTGTGCTGGGTGCTGACTGTGCAGGCTCCCTGAGGCTGGTGGGAAAGGCGGACATCAGTAAAATAAGAGTTAACAGGGAATTCGAAATTGCTAATGGTGCAGTGATGGGATGGATGGGGTCACCCGTGAGATGAGGCCCAGCCCTCTCTCAGGTAAGGGAGCACCTGAGGGAGGGTGCTGAATGAGGAAGAGGAGATTTTGTGGCAGGGGAGGGACCCCAAATGAATGCATTTGCCAGGGACTCTGGGGCTGTGGGGAGGATCAGAGATGTTTTTTAAGGGGCGGTGACCCACTACTGGTGGGTTAAATCAGCCGGGGTGACTGATAGGATTTCTGCTTTTGGAAGATCTCGCTGGCTGCTGCAGGAGGGGCCAGAAGGGGGAACAGGGTAAGGTAGAAGTCTTGGAGGCCAGGGCCAAAATGGTAACCATGGTGACCGAGAGAACGGAAGATGATTCTAGACCCATGATGGAGTCAGAACTGGGGCTAGGGGGAGGGTGGGGAAGGAGGCAAGGAGGAACCCCTGGTTCTTGGCTTGAGCCACCCTGTTTTTCAAGAAGGGGAGGACCAGTGGAGGTTTGGGACTGGGAGACAGGCAGAAGTCTGTGACCACTTCCTGGAGCAGAGGGGAAGGGTTGAGCTGGGGACAGAGGGGACAGAGATCTGGGAGTCAGCTGCTATCAGCAGCCTTTACAGACACAGTGCAGAGTTCCCGGGAAGAGGAGTGGTGAGGGGAGGGAGAGGCCAAGCACTTGTGTGTGGGTGTGCACACTGTGTGCGCAGGTCAGCGTAGCTTTGTGTGAGCAGCACCGCACTCAGGACGCAGGTCTGTTCCATTACACGGGGTGCCTGTGTGGCCATACACCCCTCTGCCCCGCCACCACCCCTCCCAGGGCTCCTGCTGCTTGGTTCTCTGTCTCTGTAGCTGTGTTACTTCGAGAGTAACACAGGCCTAGGCCCTGAGCTCGCTGGCCTGGAGAATCAGGAGGGAGAAGGAGCCAGCACTGGAGGCTGACGGGGCGTGTCTGGGGAGATGGAGGAGTGCCAGGGGGGTGGTGGGGTCTCAGAAGCCAAGAGTGAGGGTGGGCACAGTGGACACACAGATGCCGCCCTGCAGCAGACAACATGGTGGCCGTGGGGGGGGCTGGGGCGAGATGGGTGTTGGGACAGGTGAATGGAATCCACTTCACAGAGGGCCGAGGAGAGTGGGAGGAGCGGGAAGGGAGAGAGGACGTCGTCGACTCTTCTTGGAAATCTGGGGAAGAGGAGAAGAAACGGGGAGGTGGCTGGTGGCAGGAGAGTCCCAGGAAACCACTGAGGGAGGCGCAGGCATGTCCCAGATGCCCTCCGCCCGCCGCCCTGGGTGGGGGAGGCTTGTGCAACTCTAGTGCAGGATGGAACCAGCTCCTCAACGCTGGGGTGAGGCTCAGACCTTACTGGGATTTCCCAGTTGTACAAGCGCTTGTGTGTGGGTGTGCACGCTGTGTGTGCGCAGGGCAGCGTAGCTTTGTGTAAGCAGCACCGCACTCAGGACTCAGGATGTCGCATCACGCGGGGTCCCTGTGTGGCCATACACCTCTCTGCCCCTCCACCGTCCCTCCCAGGGCTCCTGCTGCTTGGTTCTCTATCTCTGTAGCTGTGTTACTTCAAGAGTATTACATAAATGGAATCACACCATGCAGAACCTTCTGAGATGGGAGTTTCTTTAAACTTAGCACAAGGAAAGGCGGGGATTTTTAAAGATGGGAGGTACCAAAACACCATTGTTTGCCAGTGGAAAGGATGATGGATCTAGGAGAGAAGGTGAGATGGACAGTGCCCAAAGATAAGCCAAAATCCTGGGACTGGATGATGGGTTCAGAGTCTGAGTGGAACAGCTCAGCATGACCCCTTCCGAGGCAGGAAGAGGGGATCTTCTGCTGCAGGCAGCAGCAGGCGGGGTTCTAGAATCTGCTGTGGGTCCATGAGGGAGTCTGCTTTCTCGGTGAGGGCAGACAGAGGTGTCCATTGACAGGGACCAGTCAGGTACGGGTGGGAGGTATGGGGCCGGTGGAAAAAGTACGACAGTGCCCTCTCAGGGAGCAGGGTAGTGAGTGCACCAGGGCTGGAGGTCTGAGTTTCCACTCATGAAGGGCGAAACCTCCTTGCTGTGCTCTTTTGCCAGCCACACATATGAAGCGGGTGTCCATTGGATTCATCCAGATTAGGGTTTATGAAAGGGTTGCCGAGGGACAGATAGGACAGTAGTTTGCGGGAGGCATTACAGTGATGGACTGCAGACCCCAAGTGAGGCAAAGGGAGTGGGGACAGAAGAGCAGGGATGAGACGAGGCAGGTGCGACGGTCTCAATGCAGTAAAGAATTACAGCCAGAGGGCTCAGGGGAGGCAGTGGGAGGTTGGTCCCTGACCCAGAGCTGCAGCAGAGGTGAGGGGCAGGCTGTGGCCTGGTAGGGAGGCTGTGGGAGATGGAGGCCCAAGGTCACTAGAGGCCAGAGGTGAGAAACAGTGAGCCCCGGCACTGTTCATCCCTACCATGGTGAAGCCACCTTAAGGATGACAAGTCTTGGTCAGAGTGCAGAGGGAGACAGGACATTTCTGTGAATGGGGAGAGGTGGCCAGAAAGTTGGAAGGAAGAGAGGAGGGGACGATAACTTGATGGGGTAGGCATTAAAGGGGCAAGAAAGAAAATTCTAGGTGGGAAGATTTGGGGCTGGGGTCTAGAAGGGGCTCAGAAGAGCCAGTACATGTCAGCCTGCCCTGGCCTAGCAGAAACCATCTACAAAGTGTCACTGTGTACCCAGCCCTCAGATGGAAAAACAGAGGCCCAGAGAGGTAAAACAAATTTCAGAAATGGCCAGAACTTGGTCAGGGCCTGCTTGAAAGTCAGTGGAATAGGGAAGAAGGCAGGTTCTGGACTAACATGTTGCCTGGGTTTGTTACTGCTTCTTCTACCCAGAGGCTGTTTTTTACATCTTTCTGGGCCTTTCTGAAATGGAGCTATTAATAGTACACACTTCAGAGGTGGCCCCGAGAATTGAATGAGTTAATGCATCCATCTTGTGAATCCCTGGGCTGACCATTTTTACATATAGGGAAAATGAAAGCCAGAGAGAGGAATTGATGTGTCCAAGCCCCAGTGGTCCCCAACCTCCCTGCCAGGGCCCATCCCTCTGCCCCAGGGGCATCCACCCACGTCATGACCACCCCCCCCACCTTCCCCAGGACACATGCCTCTGTCCAGCGTCATCCTGGGTGCTCCAGCAGACCCACGGAGGAAGCAGGGTGAGGAACTCATTCCCATTTGACAGATGGGGAGACCGAGGACAAGATGCTGTCTTCACTCCCTTCATCTCCCAGAGAGCCAAGGGAGGATAGAATCTTGATTCTGTCAGCCAGTCTTCACCATGGGGAGCACAGAGATGACACAGAGGCTGCTCCTGTCTCTGTGCCACAGTCTCCTAGGGGAGACAGGACAACATAATGAGCAAAGGTGGTAACATTAAAAAATGGAACACAGGTCAAGGGACAGTTGCTTAGGGAGATGGATTTGAGGGCCAGAGGATCTCAGAGAAGGAAAGAGAAGTCTGGTGACCCTGGTGGTGAAGGAGCTGGGTTTTGAAGGGCGATGTGAGCTTTGCAAACTGGAGGTGGGAGAGAAGGGCACCAGAGGGACGAGGGAGGGGAGCTGTGTGAGCAAAGACCCAGAGAGGGGCTGGAGAGGAGGTGTCCATCTAGAGCAGAAGAGGCGGGAAGACAAGGCTGCGTGGGCTGGCTCCTGAGACATCTCAGTCTTCTCCGAAGACGGGTGAACCAGATGACCTGGAGGCTTGGGAACAGATGCCACTGGTGGGAAAATGGCCAGTGGATCCTCTGTGGCCCAGCATGTCTGCAGCCTCCAAGAGCTGCAGCAGGGGACCTGTAGGCAGAGGGTAGGGGGAATGGGCCCCAGGGTGTGACCTGTCGGCTGCCATGTGACCTTGAGCCAGCAAACTCTGCAAATGGGGCTCTCACGGTGCCCCTTGCTCCCTCCCCGGGGACTGGCAGGGTGTCACAGCCACGTGAAGTCTTCGTCAGCCAAGCAGGAGCCGGTGCTGGGAGGGATGGGATGGAGGTGAAGGCTTTCAGCTCTCTGGCAGAGATGCCCAGCAGAAACCCAAGGCGCGTTGGAAAGCAGTTTCAGGAGTCCCTTTGATTTAGGGAACAAGGTTTTGGCAACAAACTGCGATGAGAGAGCAGAGGCAGCCCGCCATGCAGTGAAACCGAGCGCTGTCAGCCTCATTAATCTGATGCCTCCTTGTTCAAAGCCACACCTAATTAGAAGGAGCCACGACTCTGCACCAGCTGGGTGGCCCGTTGTTCCCACTGGACAAGTCACACCAGGTGACTTCAAAGCGCGCTCCTCTGTGTTCCTCTGCCGAGTAGCGCCGATTAACCAGCATTTAGAGCCGGCTGCCCTGGATGGCAAGCTTGGCTGCATGCATGCCCAGTTGGTGCCAGAGCTGGGGGCCTCCACTCAGTTTGCTAGCCCCTGGAGGGGGGAGGGACAGGGGTGCCAGGCACAGGTAGCCTTTCCTCACAGGGCCCAGAGGCCTGGAAGGAGCCAGAGAAGGCAGAGGAGCCATTGATCTCTTTTGGTCATGCTCTCTTCTCCCTTTCTTCCCCTTCCAGGTAGGGCTCCTTCTGAGAGGGTCTAGGAATGGGCCTCGGATGCCCAACCAGAGGTAACACTTAGTCTGAGGACACCCTGTAGGGTCTCTCTGGGTGGTCTTATCTGCAGGGACTCTGAGTCCCCAAGGAAATATAGGGTCCTGCCTTCCCCTGGTTTTGGCCCCCATCCTCAACTGTGCCCAGGGCTCTGCACAGAGCAGGTGCTCAGTAAGGGTCCGTTGGCCAGTGTAACATCGGTCCCAGTGGTGACTGGGACTGCACCAGTCCCAGTGACTGCACCCGGCACACCCATCAGAGGCCACATGTCAGCGGTGTCCTTTGGAAGTATCCGGTTGGAATTGAGCAAGGCTCTCAGCATTGACGGCACTTTCAGTATGGAGTGCTACCTGGAGACAGGTAGACTGGACTTTTGTCTGCCTTCCAGGATGGAGGACTTGCTGCTGTTGAGGCTAGAGGCCAGGAAGGTGCAGGAGGCAGACCCAGGACAGGGAGCCTGAGAGAACCCCAGACTGGCAGTCAGGATTCCAGGATCCCAAGCCTGCTGTTGTCGCTCATTGGCCCCCTTGTGCAGGTTGTCTGCCTTCTGTGGGCCTCAGTTTCCAAATCTGTGGGTTGGGAATGATTGCTCCATCTTGTCCAGTTTCTTGGACGTCGTACAGTGAAGTCAGATGGGGGACTAAGTACAGACTGGCCCCCAGGAGCTGTCCAGGGTACTGGAGGGGGGACTACCTCACTCCCAGCTTTGCTTGCACACTTCTCCCATCCAAATACTAACCAGGCCCGACCCTGCTGCTTGCACACTTCTGGAGGTGGGGTCGTCTCCACCTTTTGAGGATGCCTTTTCCACTGCTGGCTAGTTGTCCTTGTTAGAATGGCCGTGCTATTAACTTCCCGGGGCTGCTGGAACAAATGACCGCAGACCTGCTGCCTCAGAACGACAGGAATACACCCTCTCATGGTTCTGGAGGCTGGACGTCTGAGATGGAGGTGTGGGTGGGGTCATGCTCCCTCTGAAGGCTCTGGAGGAGGAACCTTCTTGCCTCTTCCAGCTTCCTATGGTTGCTGGCATTCTTTGGTGTTCCTTGGCTCACAGATGCATCACGCCAATCTCTGCCTTCGTCTTCACATGACATTCTTCTGTGTGTGCGTCTGTGTCCAAATTTACCTCTTTTTGTAAAGACACCAGTTGTTGGATTTGAATCCACCCAAATCCGGTATGACCTCGTCTTAACTAGATACCTCTATAATTACTAATTACGTTTCCAAGTAAAGTCACAGTCTGGAGTCCCAGGTGGACATAAATTGGTGGTGGTGGCGGCGGGGTGGGGGGACACTGTTCAACCGGGTACATTCATCTTCCTTCCCCTGAGCCCAGATGTCCATCCTGTGACTTCACCCTGCAGGCTCTCCCTCTGTCCAGCCCCCACTCTGTCAGCCTCCCATGCCCCAACTGGGTTCCAGCCCCGCTGTGCCCTTGTCTGCTCTTCGGGGCACACCGGCTTGCTGGTGTCGCAGACACTTCTCTGGCCAAAGGCCTGTCTTCCCTCCTGAGCTTGGGAATCTTTCCTATTCTTCTCACCTTTTAGGTTTGGGACTCCCAGGGCTGCACTCTGGGACTGAGCCCCAGTCCCACCAATTACCAGCAGCCTTGATGTGTAACACTATAAACCCCTTCACCTCATTATAGGGAATTTCTTTTGAATGGCCTTTAAAAACCATCTCATTACATAGGAAGAACTGTAATTACCTTGCTCAAGATGGGGGCTCTGGACGAGCTGGTGCCTGGAGCTGTCAAAACCACGGGACAGGGTTCACGACTGGCTAGTCTGGCCAAGAGGCTGAGCTCCTCCTCTCCCCCATTTCATCCTCTTGGACCCTTTGTCTCCCGGGATCTGGGTACCCTCCTCTCTCTCGTTGGCCCCAGGAAGTCAAAGCCTCCCACAGAAAGAGCAGAGTTGCCGAGGGCCCTAGGCTTGGATTGGTGCTCATGCTGTGATGGTCAGAACCATCCCCCCATCCCCGCGTATTGTCAGGGACTGTCCAGTCTCTTCCCAAGCCCACCCTCCTGGAGCCTGGTAGAGCTTGCCTGGTGGTCACAGAAAATCACAGAAGTGGGAGACCCTTGAAGTCAATAGGTGCAGCCCCTGCCCTCAGCCCCTTGCCCAGCAAAACCCCCTGCCCCCAAGCAGCCTCCTGAGAAGGGACCCCAGCCCATCTTCCTGGGATCGTCTTCCCGGAATCAAGGCTTCTGTCCGAACTGTTTGCAGGATTTCCTTTGCGTCTGGCTGCAACTCCTGTAGTCCCAGTGCTCACCTGATGCCGAGCTCCTCTCTTCCTGGCTGTGTGACCTTGGGCAGGTCACATTACCTTTCTGAGGCGGTTTTCTCACGTGCAAAGTGAGCGGGATTGTTTCTTCTTCAAGGGTTGGGGTGAGCACAGGCTGTGGCCATGTGTGGGGGATGCCTGATGTTGGGCACAGAGTGGGAAGCAAACCCATGCTGCTGCCCTTGCCCCAGAAGAGGCTAAGAACAGCTCCGTGTCCCTCAGAGGCCCTGGGTAGGTGTGGTTCTCTTTCCCTGTGCTCCTCCCCGCTCCCCTGCCTGGGGAGTTAGGTGTGTGTTTTGGTGGGTGTTTACAGGGATGATTGCTTCCCTTTTTCTTGATCCCCTTCCCAGCTCTGTCAAGGCCAGAGCTGTGGGTACAGCAGGGGCCCATGCCCAAGCCTTACCCTCCCTTGAGGTTGCCAGCATGTGTCAGGGGAGCTGTAGAGGGAGAAATGAGGGCCTCAGGGTGTCCCTCGGTGGAGATACCCCACATGGGGATTTTTTTTTTTTTTCTTGTCTTGACCTTCTCAGTTTTCAGTGTTCTGATAGGCTGTTGGGACTACTCTGGTCCCCATTGACTAGTTAGGTGGGCAACGGTGAGGGGCTGGCAGCATGTGGAAATGTCAGTGATGTCTGCAGAGCCTGGCAGAGTGACTCCCTTGGGACAGGGGCTACTGTGCCTGTGATAGGACAGCTCTGGAGAGAGACCTATTTCCCCGGACCATCGGCCTGGTGGTCAGGAGCTGGGGGGAGTGTGTATGTGACAAGGCCTCTGGGAGGGAAGACAGGGCAGTCGGAGCATAGTACCAGCCTGTCCCAGACCTTCCCTGCCGCTGCACCGCTCCCCAGCCCCATCAGCACAGACACCTTCCTAGGAAGCATGCTCCCTGGGTCTTCACTCCTTCCCAGTCTGGTCTAGGTGGCTCCACTTGTGCCCCCCTCAGCCCTGGATGGCCACAACCAAGCGCATGTCCCCTCTCCTGTTCACCATTCAGGACCTGGAGGGGTTGCATAGGTGGCCTGAAAGGAGTCACGTTTGTGTGGGCGCCTCTCCCGGGAGCCACTTGGGACCATGCTGAATGCCTGGATGGATTTGTGCAGAGATTGAGTGATAGGCGGGTTGGGCTTCGTGGCTAAGTCTCCTTGATCAGACCATGGATGCCTAGGGGCAGGGGCCCTGCCTGTCTCTGAGACAGGCTCCTCTGAGGGCCGAGGTGTCTCCTCCCCTTCCCTGCTCCTCCTGGACGTCTGTCCCTTGGGCCTGCCCCGCGGATGGAGCAGGAGGTCCCAGGTGCTCACAACACGCATGGCCGTGGTTTGCTGCAGGCCCTGCTCTGCTCAGTCTCCAGCTGCCCTGTCTCTTGCAGGGGTCTGCATGGCACCCTAGCAAAGCCACCACCATGGGCACTGACCAAGGAACCAGAGCCATGCCTATTTGAGTGTCTGCGCTTGCCAACATCCTCTTCTGGGACTCCAGATATGGCTTCTGGGACTGCCTGGTGAAGCAGGGAGGGCACTCTCCAGTCTGCTCCTGAGTGATGAACCTCAGGGGGGATTCCTGTCCCCTGAGCACCTCCAATGTTCCAGGCACAGCAGCAAGGTAGCCATGGCCCCCTCCCTTGTGCAGCTCACAGGTTTTAGGGTGGGGGCAAATAATAAACAAGTAAACAAAGAGATGTATAATTGCAGATTGTGACAAGTGGTACAAGGGAATGATAGAGAATGCAGAGGTGGGGGTGGCCCACTGAGACAGCGCAGTCTGGGAGGGCTTCTCTGAGGCAGTGTCTCATCCCATAATCAGATGGATGATGATGAGGAAGCTGTGTACAAGGAGGGGCGAGGAGCATTCCATGCCTGGAGGAACCCTGGTCTGTTGAGGAAGGAAATTCATGGAATGGAAAGAAGAGAGCCAGAAGGGGTCAGGGGTGAGGGTGGGTGGCAGGGCTGAGTCAGGCACAGTCTGTGGGCCATGGTAAGGAGGGTGGGTGCCTCTTGTTCTAAGAGGAAGTTATGGAGGGTTTTAAGCAGGAAGGGACCTTGTCTAATTCAGGGCTCAGTGATACTGTCCTGATCGCCATGTGGGAGACAGTGGAGAAGCACAAGGACAAAGAATGTATCCATCAGGTGGGGGGGGGCTGCCTGGGGATGGAGGTGCCGAGAGAAGATGGGGTTGGAGACACATTGAGGACTGGTGCTGGGTTTGAGGGAGGGAGTAGGGAAGGAGTCCCAAGGACTCCCAGGTTTCTGGGGTGCCCAGCTGGGCCAGTGGTGGAAACATCCTCAGAGATAGGGATGCTGGCAAAGGAAGGGTGGGCTTGGGGGAAGAGGAGGGATGAGGTGTTTGTGGGATATCAGTGGGTGGGGGAGATGACAGGGATGTCAGGATCTTTGCAGTTGCAATCAGGGGACTGACCTATTCTTACTGCCTTTATACGGATGATGGCTCTGTAGTTCAGAAAGGCCACACAGCTGGGGTTGCTCAGCCAGGATGTGAACCCAGAGCCATCATCCCATGAGGTGACCCCCACCCTTGGGCAGTCTTATGTTTGATAAGAGCAACTCTTTATCTGAAGGGATGAGTTGCAAGGGGTGGGATTTTAGTTGTGGGTGAGCAGGGCCTCTCCCAGTGTTGCCTCCTTGGTCTTCACCCAGGGTCACATCTGGGTTCAGTTTCTGACCCTCTCCCCAGTGTTATATCTGTAGTGCCCTTGGTCAGGAGGCCTTAGCTGCCCAGGGGAGGGCGGAGGGGCAGCTGAGTTCTGTGGCCCCATTATGCCAGGGAGGATCTAGAAGAGTCTTTTAATATTCAGCTTGAGAAGAGGTCTAAAATTAGCCCTGAGTTGAGGCAGGGGAGCCCAGGACAGAGTGGTTTCCTGGGGCTCTGCCACTCCTACTCCATTCCTGGATCTCCCTTCCTGGTCAGGGCTTGCCAGACCCTCATCTCTTGGGGACCCTCCTCTGCTAGCTGGGTGGGGCAGTCAGAAGGCTGGTAGAAAAAGCACAGGACCAGGATGGGAGTCCTGGGGCTGCCATCCACCCCTAGTGACTTCAGTGTCCCTGCCTGGATGGAGAGTCCAGTGAATGAATGAAGCCTAAGGCTTTTTCCCTCAGGCATTCCAGGATCTCCATCTTCTGAGGTTGGAGAGGAGAAACCAAAGGCTTGGACTGTGGATTTGTGGTCAGGGGACAGAACTGGTTAGGGGCCTAGAAACTGTGGCCACAGTGATGGATTCCAAGCTACTGGGGGGTGGGGGGTGCACCTTCAAGGCAGAAGCCAGTGGCATGGGGAAGTTCTAGGGAGGGACAAGGGATTAGGGGGCACACATAGGCATGAGCCAGTTCATATGAAAGATTAACGCAGCAGTTTCTCCATGAGAAGATGGGAGAGCAGCAGTTCTCCTCAGAGCCAGCTGTGACGTTGGCCTGTGGTGTGAACTGGCCACAGTAGCTGGTGATTGGGTCAGGGCTCAGGGTGTGACCAGGGTCAGGGCTCCTGCAAGAGCAGGATCAGGGGTCAGTGTGGGAGCAGGATTGAGGTTCAGTGTGTGAGCAGGATCAGGGCTCAGTCTGGTTCTCTAAATGGAGTCCCACCGGGGCAGGCCAAGTGCCCTCCTCAGCCACCCTCCCTCTGAGTTCTCAGTGCTCATCTCCCCCCATGGGGCTTATTATTTAAGTGCCCAAGACTGGAGTCATTCACTCTGGGCCTTGATGTGAAAAGGCCAAAGTCCTGGCCAAGAATCTGGTTATAATGTCTGGCGCTCCTTCAGTTCTTGCCGTGTACCAGACACTGTGTGTGTGTGTGTGTGTGTGTTATTCTCCCCATTTTATAGATCAGGAAACTGGAATTCAGAGGTGAAGGAACTTTCTGAGGTTAGCAAGCTAGTTAGGTGGCAGAACTAGGATAAATCTCTGTTTCCCCTTTTCCAGGCTCCTCGGCACTCCTCCCTGGGGCAGAGAGCGGCTCTCTGCAGAGCTCTTCCTCCCCAGGTACCATATGGGAATCTTACTCTCTTTTCCATGTATAGTGGGGGCTGTTAATTGAGCTTTCCTCAGGTTGAAGCTCCCTGGGTAGGCCAGCTGGGCCCAAGGGTGCACTAGGAGACTTTCCTCCAAGGTCCAAGGCATGTAGGCAGGTCCTGTCCTCACAGGGGCTGGGAATAGGTGGGGCCTATCGGTAGGGCCCCAGAAAACCCAGGAGTTGGGCTTTGTCCCTTTGTTAGAAGGGAAGGGGAGGGGGGCAGAGCAAGTGGAGGCATTTAGAAATCACGGTCCTGAATTTGAGAGGTTTGGAGGGTCCTTTCCAGTACCCCTGACATCATCCCTACAGGCATTTTCCTCTTCTGCCTCTGGGAAATAATATGAAGAGCGCCATCCTGTGTCCTGGACACAGCCTGGACACCGCCTGGATACCTCATCCTACAGAGGGTGTAACTGAGGGCCAGAGAGGACAGACACCTGTGCCAAGACACATGGTATGTTAGTAGAGAAGAGGGACCAGCACCCCAGGGCCTATACCTCACCACCAGTGTTCCTAGATGTTCCCTCTCCCAGGCTCAAAGCTCATGGGTGAGCCCACAGAGCAATCATTTTCTAATAGTGGGATTCTGAGCACTGGACCAGCTGTTCTCCTGGGGCTTTCTGACCCTTCTCAGACATTTATCAGTGATAAGAGTCTGCCCGTTTGTAAGTCATTTGGACAATTTCAGGGGGAAAGAAGTGGTCCAGAATTTGAGTGAAGTCCCAAGAGGGAGGGGATTGAGGGAGGGTTAGCCCCTTGTGTGGTTTACTTGCCCTGTGTGATGGAAACCCGGAGGCCTGTGAGGTGGACAGGCCTATGTTGTGTTCCAGCAGGGGCATCTGCAGCTCAGGGGGTACAGTGATGGGCCTAGAGTTTTCCAACCCGGTTCTCACCTGCATCTGCCTGCTCCAAATCCAGTCCCCATGATGTACCCAGACTGGGGCATAGAGTAGAGAGAGGGCGAGAGTTCCCTGCCTTCAAGAAGCTGCTAGAGAATGAGATTTTAAGTCAGAAAACAGTAAAAGGGAGGAAGAGCTTCATTAGTCCCGTGTGTACTGATGGCAGCTGTGCGAGGGGCCCAGGAGAGATGAGCATAGCGAGAGCAGTGGGGAAGGCTGGGTGGAGTTTAGGAGGAAGAGGGATTGCCAAGGCTGTGTGTATAGGCCTGGGGCCAGGAGGTCCGTGGCCAAGAGCTGTCCAGTGCTGAACAAACCCATGTGCATAAAGCTTGTCGGCAGTTCTTCCTGGGCACCTTGGAGAGTTCCTTCTTAGGCCGGAGCCTCAGTTTGCTTTTCTGGCAAATCAAGTGTGATATTTGTACAGTGGCCTTGTTGAGAGGGTAAGGGAAGACCAATGAGGATCATGCTCAGCTCGCAGCCTGGAGCTGATACAGGCTCTGGGTGGGGAGGCTTGTTTGGGACTTCACCGCCTCCTTTAGGTGTCCACCGGCATTTAGGCCTGGATATCTCATGTTGCAGAGGGCACATGGGGACCAGAGAGGGAAAGACACTCATGCCAAGAAACACAGGGTAGAGGAAGGGACCGTCCTCAGCGTTCTCTCTCCTACTGCCAGGACTCCTAGGTGGGCCTCACCCAGGCTCAGAAGCCTTATGGAAACTGAACACATCTGAGGACTCGAAGGAATGATGCTCTACCCGCAGGGGTCCAGGCACTGTGACTTCTGTTCTTTTGGGCCTCCCCGACCCTCTCCCTGCACCAGCCTCAGCCCATTGGTGGCCTTGTCATAGCTCTCGGCTGAGCTTCATCTCCCTTTAACCACACCCCCTTGCCCCCCCCGCCCCACCCTGCCCTTGCAAAGGTTCTTCTCAAGCCCTGTTAGCCACATAAGGCCTTCTAGGTGCCCCATCTCACCAGGAAGATGGGATGATTTCAGGGAGGGGTGAGTGGGGCAGAGGGTTTCCAGCAGAGGGCTGCTGGAAGCCAAAGGAGAGACCTCTCTCACCCTCTCCTGCCTCATCTTCTCAAGCTGCCCAGGCCCCTGCCTGCCCTATGTATGGGACAACATGCAGCACTGGGTGTCAGGAAGAGTTTGCTCCTAAGAACCCCTTTTGCCCTGCTGATAATGCTTTGTGTGCCCTCTACATTCAGCCCCATGAGCCCTTCTGGCCTTTCACACTTCCTGGTCCGTGAGGAACAGACAGCCTTAGGTGTGAGCCCCAGCTCAGTCATTCCCAGCTGTGACCTTGGGCAAGGGATCATACCCATGGAAACCTGTTTCCTCTTTGGGAATAATCATACCGGCCTGGGTTGATGTGCAGTCCCAGCATAGACACACAGTGATGGCTGTGGCTGCTTTTCTCCTCATTCTTCTTCCTCCACCCCTGCCTGCTTCGAGCCCAAGAACTTCTGGAACCAGGTGTGTGGGTGAGGTTGGTTCTGGGAAATCAGGAGGGGGGATGCTGCAGGTTGCCCTGCACACTCAGCACCGTGTTTTGTACTCCACAAGGGCCACGCTGAGCTGCTGTTGCAGACACAGTGTAGCCTCTGACCTTGCCGCCTCTGACCCGGGTCTGGAAGCATCCATCCCGCAGCTCCCAGCCCATTTCCACCCAGCTCAAGAGGGCCACTCAAAGTGATGCTGCCAACACTGGGAACTCACAGACCTTGGCCACCAGTGACACCCAACTTGCCTGCAGCCCAAGGCCTAGACCCCTGTCGACCCTCCACAAGCCGATCCAAAGGGAGTCTGGAAGATGGGCAGGCTCAGCCTCATCTCTACCTCTATCTCTTGGGCTCCAAGTACTCACACAGAGCCCAGCACAGACTTAGCATCCATGTGCTTTAGCTATTATTATTGGTGGTAGTAGTAAGAGGAGGAATAAGAGGAGGAAGAGGAGGAGGAGGAGGAGGAGAAGAGCAGTCCCATTTCATGGAAGAGCGAGGTAAGTCTCAGAGCAGTTAGAAGCCACCACCTCTGTGAAGCCTTCCAGGCTCTGCCCCTTCTCCCAGAAGTGGCTCCTCCTTCCTTTTGACTTATTTCAGTTTCTTTCCAGTGCTCTAACTTGGGCAGGGCACACGGTGGGGTGAATTCCAGGGTGGGGAAGGGGTAGGTTGGAGGAGCAGCTCATAAGGCTCTGGGTGCTATCAGGAGGTCTGCAGCCAGAAGGCCCATCTACCCAGGGATCCTCCAGTTGGGTGTGCCCCAGCCCCAGCTCTCACTACCCTCCACTGGCTCTTCTGCCAGCTTGCCTGGTTGTTGCAGAGTCCTAACAGGTATGGTGAGAACCAGCCTCTTCCTCCCGCCACCCACGATGTTGGCCTCTGCCACGTCTGCATGTCAGCTCCCTGGGGCATCCGCTGTGTCCTCCTGTGGTTGTCCCATCTTCCTCTTAGCCCCTTCCCCAGCAGGCAAGATTCTGGTCATCTCTCATCACTACCAGCTGTTTAGCAGAAAAACGTAGGTCAGTAAAAGTTAATTGAGCAAAAGTGTGTGCCAGGCCCTGGGGATTCTGTGACACTGGACTCTAAGAGGCCCTGCCAGCAGGGAGGGGAAGGGGACAGTCATCTGGGGCACCTCCTGGGCACTGGGCGCTGCTTTCCCTGCCTGAGCACCTGACAGGTGGGCCCTGCCTGGGCTTACTGATGAGAATAAGGCCCAGGGAAGTAGGGAGCCTGTTTGCAAGTGCTTGGCATGGACGGGCTGGCCTTGGGGCCTCCACTGGGACCGAGAGTGCAGGAGCCGCTCCTGTGCCAACCCTGGTGGTCCCTTCAGTGGCAGCAGGCGCTGGAGGCCATTAGGCAGCTCTAGCCTTTTCTAGACATCTGGGCTGGGCCCTTGGGAGCCTGCATTCTGGGGAGACTCTTAGTAACCCTTGAGCGCAGGGCAGCCTGAGGCACGGGCTACCTGCTAGGGTGGTCATGGGGCCTGCTCCTCCCTCCTGGGGTTCCCTGATCTCCCCTCCCTATAGCCACCTCAGGGGGCCCAGCACTGCCCTGGGTCCTCCAGATCTCCCACTCTGACCCTTCTTTCTTTCTGGCCTGGCCTGCGTGTCCCATTGTCCCTCAGATGGGTCTGAAGGCCCTGCTGCTCTCTATGCCCCACCTGCCCTTTCCAGCATCCTGCCTGCAGAGGAGATTGGTGCTTTCCACCATGAATCTGCCTCCTCTCACTTCATACTTTCCCTCTGGCTTCCCACCCCATCTTGGAAGAAGGGGTGCTCCCACTGTAGACCAAGGCTCATTCCTGTCCCGACCCCCGAGCCAGCCCCCAGTGTCAGGTCTTCCCTTTCCACACCTCCTCTTCAGGTTTTGCTCCCAAGTTCTGGAGGCCATGAGTGCCCCGGGCCGGTGGCCATCCCCGGGCAGCCCCTCCGTCTCTTGGGCTATGACCCCAGCTCTCACCACTGGAGACTGGCTACAGCCATGGTTGCACACCCATGCCGTGTGACCCTGGAACTTCCTGGGCAGCACTCCTGGGTCTGTTCATTCTGGGGAGTAGAACAAGGCCTGGAACATAGCAGATGCTCAATGAATTTTTGTTGAATTAGTGAACTAAGTAACTCATCCCTGGCTTCTCCGGCTCACCTGAGTGTTGTGTGATCAAAGCAGCTCTGGGATTTGGAAAGGTTTGCAACATTTGACAGTGTGGTTTGGACGAGAGCACCGCTCAGGCCCGGTGGGACACTGCCGCTGTCTTACCGCTGTGTTAGAACCGCGGCCCTCACTCGGCAAGTCCCTCTTGCACCCTCCCCTTCTTCCAAGCCCTTGGCCTGCCTTGAGGCCCACCACCTCTCCCCTGCTCATTGCCACGGTCTTAACTTTTCACTGCTTCCTACCTTCTCCTGTGTCCTCCATCCTCAACCTGGGGGCAGGTGCAATGATATTTCTGGAGCACAGATTGGGGCCTGTCAATCCCTGCTTAAAACCCTTCAAGCTGCTCATGGTTTTTGGGATAAGAGCTAACACCGTGTCTCTGCACAGAAGGCCTTCCCCAGGGGAGAGGAGCTGTCTCCCTCTGCACCCATTGTTCGTGCCCCTGGGCATTGGCACAGGCCACCCCTCTGCCTGCAGAAACCTTTGTTCTGATGGTTTCAAACCCAGTTTGAAACTTCAAACTGGTTTCAAACCCAGTTGCTTTCAAACCCAGTTCCTTTTCCCTCAAGGCCCATCTCCAAGACCTTTCCCCTGGAAGCCTGGCTAGAGCCCCAACCCTGGATTGGGGCCCCCCTACCCTGTTTCCCCAGCAACTTGGGCTCTCACTCTCACACAGTCCCTGAGTCATTGTCTCTTATCTCCCTGTGGGCTCCTCCTACGCACTTGTCCCATTAGGACTGAACTGCCTGATGTAGGATCTTGGGAATTTTTGTACCTTCAGTTCACAGAAAGCGCTAGAGAGCATTTGCTGAATGAATCAATGAATGAATCAAGGAATAAGTTGCTGTCGCCTGCTGTGGGGACTCTGGGCTGGACCTCTGGGTCTATAGTGGGACGTGGGAGTGCACGGCGGCCTCTAACTGCCCTCAGGGCGGCCTTCCTTTCTGATGTCCCACTGGGATGTAGTCACTGGTTCTGGAATCGCCCTCAGAACGGCCTTCCTGGCCTAGCCATGTGCCCCACAACAGCAGTGGCTGTATCTGCAGTGAGGGGTCCCATGCTGTCCTGGGGTTTCCAGCAGACCCAGAGTGGCAGAGGAATGCTGAAGAGCCATGGTCTGCACCATCTCCCACCCAGCTCACAGTCCTCCTGCCCTGTTCCCCACCTAACGAGAGCCATTTGACCCTTATCCCCTCCCAGGTCAGCCCTGCCCCTCTTGATTCCAGGAGCCCTCCAGGACTGAGCCTGCAGCACCGCAGCCCTGTGCAGGGAACCCAGCACCAAGGTCCACCTTGGTGCTGCTCTGACCCAGCTCCAGCCCTGCCTTGGGCCCTGACAGTCCTGCGGACAATCTCCCCACCGCTTTGCTCTCACGGACTCAGTTCCTGGGATTTCTGGCTTGCTGGCTCTGCTGCCCTGGTGCTGACTGCCTTCCCCTGAGTGTCACCTTCCAGGGGACCCAGCCCCTGTCTCCGAGCCTGCCAGATCTGGGCAGAGGTCTAGGTGCCCTGTCTGAGAAGAAGGCCATGCTGCCCCGGTCCGAGAATCCCTCGGGCTGGATTGTCCACAGGCACGTAACTACTTGACACTGGGGGGGAGCCCAGAAGGTGGGTTTCTGGGTTTCTGGCTGGAGGCGATACCATGAGCAGGGTTCTTGAGGGAGTGTCTCCTGGAGGAGGTGCTGGTGCCCAGTGGGAGGACGAGGCGGAGGCGACTTGGAGGGGGAGGTCCTCACCAGTGGGCAGAACAGTGTGAGTGAAATTGTCCTGGGTGCCCACTCTGCTGGGCTCCGGGCCAGTTTCAAGCCCTTCCCTGGTACAGCCTTCAGGTGGCTCTTATTAGCTCCATCTAAAAGATGGGGAAACGGAGGTTCAGAGAGGCCCTGGGACTGCCCCTGGGTCACCTGCTGTCACCAAGGCATTGTCAGTCCTCTACCCCAGGTCTGGCATCTTTTCAGGCTCCTAAGCGGAGGGAGTGAGGCAGAGTCTGAGGAAGAGGGGGAGGGAGGCTAGCACCCGCCAGGAGCGTCAAACAGCTGCTGACTGTGACTTTCCGGGGAGGGGGTGTGGGTGGGGGGCGGCTTTCTGAGTTGGTCCTGTTCTTCCCTCCCTCCCCCCTCCCGTGGGAGAACCCTCACGACAACGAGAGGTTCCCGCCGCGCCCCCTCCCTGGAGAGGCCGGCAGTTTGCCTTTTCAGAGGATAATTCCCCATTATACAGAGATATTTAGCCTAATAGAAGCCGACAGATCATTCAGGGCAGTAATGTACTCCGGCTTCAAGCGCTTAGTTTCCTCAGCCTGAACTCTCAGATTAAAGGCTCCTAGCCTGCGCCCGCCCCACAAGGATGCCTGTGACCTTGACTGCAGTGATGGGGTAGGTTTCTCCCTCCCTCTTTCCCTCCTCCTTCTTTGTGGGCTTCCTCCTCCCTCCCTTTCTCTCTCTTGAAAAAAAAAAAAAGGTATTTTCCTTCTTAAATATTCAGTCGAGAGGCTGTTGCTTAAACCTTGCACGCTCTGGGGACAGGCAGACTGCCCTGGGCTGCTGGCGGGGCGCGGGGACACCTGGCTTGGCCATATGGGGCCTGAGGATGCGCTGTGCCCGGTGGGCAGTCTGGATGCTAGGGCCTCTAGCTGGGCGTGGGCTGGTGGAAGCTGGGCAGATGGCCTTGCCCGGGGCTAGGAATGGTTTCCCTATTCCCTCTGCCCGCGCCTCCCCCCAACCCCACCTCCAGGGTGGCCCCCAGGGGCCTGGCCCTGGACCCTCCATGAATGGGAGATGCCTAAGGCAGCAGGTTTCATCTGCTGCTCAGACCTGGATGTCCGGGAGGGACCCAGGGAACACTAGGGGCTGGATTTGAGGGGCAGATGGCAGCAGAGTGGCACTTGGTGGCTTTCATTGATCACGAGGGTGGCTTCTGGAGCTGTCTCGTTCTGGCCCCTGCAGGATCCACCTGTCAGTTCTTCCTTCCTGTGTCTTTCCTTTGTCCTGCCTTCTCACTCCTGTCCTCTGCTCACCAGGCTGCCGGTCAGAGCCGTGGGAGATTTCCTTGCCGGCCGCTGGGGGCACAGGAAAGCGCCAGGGTTTGGATTCAGCTGGTCCTGGGTTCAAACCCTGACTCTGGGACTTACAAGCTGTTTCTTCTGTTCCATTTAATATTTTGAATTTGGCCAGGCTCCTTAAATCCTCTGACCTTTCATTCCCTTTTACCTGGAAAGTAAAACGATCCTGAGGGCTCAGGGCGTGCTGTGGTGAGGACTGGTGCCAGGTGCGGCTGCCCCATGGGTCCCCTCCTCTGGATGCGCCTACCTCCCCCGCCCGAACACCTTCTCTCCCTCTCTCTCGGCCCCTCTTGGCTAGGAAGAGGGAAGGTGGTCAGGAGGGATACCTGGCAGGGTGGGCTCTGGTTCCCCTATTCACAAGCCCCCTGTGTAGGTGTGAGAAGAATGAGGACAATGTGGAGGGACCCTTCTCCTCGAGTTCATTGCCTGGACAAAGCCTGAGGTCTGGATGCACGTCTGGTTTGAAGGACCCCATGTACGGGGCTGGGGCTGGATTTACTAGGGGAAGAGGCAGGGAGAATGGAGGAGCAGGGCCTGGGTGGCCTGGGAGGAAAAGCTGTCTGGGCTGGGATTCCCTCCCACGTTCTAGGGGGATGAGCTTCTAACCATCAGGAATGAGGAGTCTTGGCAGCTAAATGAAACCCCAGGTGGTGGAGGGGTTTCTGCTCCTTCTGGAGCAAGGCTGGTGGGATGACCACTGGGGGTGCAGGAGGGGAAGACCGCCCCCCAGGTGTTGGGCTGTAGAAGGAATCTGGGGGCTGATGTGCTGTGGGAACTTGGGCTGGTTCCATTTCCTGATGTGGGCCTCAGTTGCTTCATCCTGTAAATGGGGTTAATCATCCTGCCCTGGGATGGGCAGAAGATCCAGTTAGAGAATATATGGGAATGTGCAGTGATCTATAATGTAGTACTAATAATTATTATTATGGTCATTACTTTCCTTTTCCTTTAGTCTCTGTGACACCCACTTTGATACACACAGTCTAGCTCTGATTCACATGCTGATAGACTTAAAGAAACACATGGCTGAAAGCAGCTTCCCCATTTAGGGCAAAATCCCCATCATGGTTCCCAGACTTCTGCTTGCATGCTCCCAGGGACAGGGAGCTCACTATTCCTCATGATGGACAGAAATCTGTTTTCCTAGAAACTTTTTCTTTCACTGGACTTAGCTCTGCTCTCTGGGCACATAAATACTAGGTATCTTTGTCAGAGACCTAACATCCTGACCAGGCCTTTTGAGACTTCCCCTGGGAACATGGGTTTCTGGCCCACCTCTTCCTGTCAAGGGCAGATTTCACATTATCAAAGACCTTCTAGTCAGGTACATAGATGCCTGGGCATGGCTTTCTGGAAGTGACTGCATTGTCTCCAAAGCTGAAGCAACAGGCTTACCCAGCCTCTACATCTCCTGGCCACCAGGAGCACAGAGTCCATGACCAGAGTCCATGGCCACTCTATGTAGTGATTCCTGGAGTTACTCACGGAGCTTACCCAGGTTCTGGTAACTCTGTCTTCTATACTGCGACCCATTCCTAGGGTTCATTGAAGGCTTTGAACAGGGGACCCTGCCTCTCTAGTTGAGCCCTCTCAGGCTGGACCTACCTTTAAGGTTCCATCCTAGTCTCTGCCAAAAGTGTGTTCTGGCAAGGCCAAGGACGAGCCCCTGCCCGTGCAAGGAGCCAGTGTGAGTTGCTCTCCCACGTTCTTGGACATGTCATTTAGCTAACCACTGAGTGAGCTGGCCCATAGCTTTCTACCTCCTGTGTAAGGATGTCACGGGGGCCTTGACCCTCCCTGGCTGTCATGTCATCCTTTTGAACAAGAGGGGACATGAGTATCCTGCAGGGTTCTTTGGTAAGTGAACTCAAACTTGCCAGTGCCTTTCCTGTGTTCTTTGCAGCACTTCTAGAATTTATATTAGAATGGATGGGGAGCTTACCAGTCTAAACCCCAGTTGGCTTTTTTGGCCCCCTTTTAAAACAAAAGGGAAGGATGCTAATATGTATAAATGCCATTTCTTGACCTGTCTCGTCCCACAGACCCTTCATCCCAGCCTCGTGTGGGAGGTGGTGGGGAAGACGAGGGGGCCAAGCCTGGGTGTGTGGGAGAACTTACCCAGGGTCCCACAGCTGGCAGGGGGTGGCACAAGGGCTCCGGGCCAGCCCCACACCTTCTCGCATCCCTGCCCCTCCCGTCTCTTTGGGCAATCTTCTCAGCCTGAGGGTGGAACTCAGTCTTGCTCCTTCCCACATGCCACACGCAAGACAAGATTGGACTTCCGATGCCTCAGGGGCATGTGAGCCTTGGCGGCGTGGGGGGTGGGACTGGCTCATCTGCGGTGTCATTTTCTAATCGTGTAAATTGTATGGGGGGTGGTGGTAAAAGCAGGACGGGTGTGTGGTGGGAGCTAGGAGTCATCCTTGGTTCCTTTCCTTACCTCCACTCCCTCGTATCCTGCGCCCCTGCCCACTGTGGAGGAGCTGGCCCTGCTCCCGTGCGCATCCCCAATCCAGCTTGTCCTCCCTCACCTGGCCCCGGCCGTGTCGCCATGTGTTGGCAGCTGAGACAGTCATCTCACTGGCCCCTTGCTCCCGTGCCCTCTCCTTTAAAACCAGCCTCCACGCAGCAGCCCCAGGGAACTTTTCACAATGAAGAAGACCTCACAGCCCTTCCCTGGTGACTTTTCATCACATGGGAGGTGATGCCCAAGGCCTTGGCCTTGGTCCGTGAGGCCCTGCCCTCCCTCTGAAGCCTCATTTCTCACAGTTGCCCCCACCTCTGCCCACCTGCCAGGACTTAGCCTGCTGCTCCTCAGAAACCCCGGGTGCCGGCCTCTGCTCTCCTCCTCCTGCCCAAGGCAAGACTGGTTCCCTATCCTGTAGGTATGAATTCAGGTGTGGCGTCTGCACAGAGGCCTTCCCTGACTCATCAGCTGGAGGAAGCCCTAGCCCCACTCCAGGGCCTTGCTCTCACGTTACCTGGCTTGATTTTCTTCATTGTACTTGTTGCTCCTTGCAATCACCTTCCTTGTTTATTCGATTATCATCTGTGCCCCCCTTCCTCACAAGAGCACCAGGCTTGTCTGTTTTGTACCCCCACTGAATCCTCAGGCCCTAGAATATACCTAGCATACAGCAAGTGCTCAATAAATGTGTGGTGCAAAAATGAAAAACAACACAGAAACAGGGAAAGGAGAAAGAGCAGATTATCCGATTGTGGATACAGTAGCAGTTAATGGTGTGACGAGTGTGTGTGTGTGTGTGTGTGAGCGTGTGTGGGTAAGTTGGGAATCGTCTGTTCCTTTAACGAGAAGGCTGGGCCTGAACCTGAAGCTCGACGTGCATGAACATAATGGTCACGTGCGTGTACGCACACATGCACACACACATGGGTGTGTATACACACGTGTATCCCTGTTGGGTAGCCTTGTGACCTCTGCTGAGGTCTTTCACCCCTTGGGCCTCAGTCGCTCCCTCTGTGGAATGGGGCTGCCTGGGGCTGGAGGCAGAGGCCTCTCCAGGTCAGTCCTGGCCAGTGGCGGGACCCCACAGGCAGTGTGCCTGCTGGCCTGCTGCGCTGTGCGGAGGGGGCCGGGAGGTGTTTATTGAAGTCCACCTCCACACAGGGCTGCTGCCCGCTGACCTCAGAGGTGAGGCTCTCGCCCAGGCAGGGGGGAGCGGTCCGGGCGACAGGAAGTGGGCAGAAAAGCCCAGAGACGTGAGCTCTGCTGCTGGGAGATGGATTATGTTCACAGTGGAGGTCTCTTGGAGGCATCAGGAGCTTGACCTTGGTATGTTTTCCTTTTGTGTGTGTGTGCTTGTTTTTTAAAGACATTTTGAGGCATTCCTTTTATTCTTTGAACTTTTTTCTTTCAATTGCCACAAGAAGAATTTTTATGAAATTTAAAAGGGAAAATACACACACACCTGTATTTTCACCCACCTCAGGCAACAACTGTTCTCTCTCTGCCTCCTTGCCCTTTTCCTGTGAAGACAATGCTGGAAACTTGCCTAATGTGTGGGGAGTACAAGGGGCTCTTGACCTTAGCTAACTGGTTTCATCTCTCCATACCTTGGTTTCCTTGTCAAAAAAAAAAAAAAAAATCAGGGCATCATAATTGCTCCTTCTTACACTTCTTGTGCAGATTACACGGGTGTATATCTAGAAAGTACTATGGAAGATGCTGGGCACTCGGTATGTAAATAAATAGAAAGGAAGGGGACACCCATGATGCTGCCGTCATGGCTCAGAGAGGCCGTTGGGGAAGTCCGGCCTGAGGACCTCTGCCGCTCCCTGACCCCCTCCCTCACCCACCCTCTCCGCTTTCTTGCTCAGTGTCGTTAGAGCTCCACGGCACTACCAGTCCTCGTGCTTATCCCTTGTAACGGCTGTGTAATATTCCGTCGAACAGAGGTGTCACGTGTCATTTCTTTTGTGGGATGTTTAGGCAGTTTCCAGTACTTTCCCGTTAAAATAACCCTTCTGTGAACACCTGTGTGCCTGGAGCCCTTCCCTCTGATGGATGATTTCCCCAGGCAACTTTAGGGACATTGATTGAGGCTGCTGGGTTGGGGGGACGGAAGGATGGGCCAGCGGCTGGGCTAGGAGAGGTGGGTCCCTTCCAAGGGGGCCCGACAGCCCGCTCCGGGAGCGGCAGCGATCCACTCCACGCGGCAGTCCTGAGCGTGGTGGGAAAGGCAGGGCATCTAGGGTGATAGGGATGAGCACTGGGGGAGGACACGAGGCCACCGGGCGGTGGGCTGTGGCACCAGGAGCTGGAGGAACGAGGCTCTGCTTTGGCCTTTGTGTCTCTGTCACTCACTCACACACTCTGTCTGTATGACTTTGAGCCTGTATGACCTTGTTCTCTCTGTGGACCTCAGTGTTCCTGGTGTGCTGTGTGCAGGGGCTGGGCAAGGCTTGGTCCAGAGCTGTGCTGTCCCCTCTGTTTACCACTAGCCACCTGTGGCTATTTTGATTTAATAAAAAGTAATTAAATAAAAATTTGAAATCAGTTTCTTTTTTTTTTTTTTAAAGATTTATTTATTTATTTGACAGAGAGAGATCACAAGTAGGCAGAGAGGCAGGCAGAGAGAGAGAGGAGGAAGCAGGCTCCCTGCCGAGCAGAGAGCCCAATGTGGGACTCGATCCCAGGACCCTGAGATCATGACCTGAGCCGAAGGCAGTGACTTAATCCACTGAGCCACCCAGGCGCCCTTGAAATCAGTTTCTTTTTTTTTTTTTTTCCAATTTATTTATTTTCAGAAAAACAGTATTCATTATTTTTTCACCACACCCAGTGCTCCATGCAAGCTGTGCTCTATAATACCCACCACCTGGTTGAAATCAGTTTCTTAATCACACTGTCTACCTTGCAGAATCCAGTCGTGACTAGTGGCTGCCCCACTGGGCAGCTCAGCTACCCTTTGTTGCAGAAAGCTCTTGGACTGTGCTGGTTTAGAGACATTTCCAGAAATGTGATCAGTCCTAAGGTGCTCTGGTTCGGGATTTCTGTCATCATGCCTTCTTATGGAACCAAGAAGAAGGCTGGCAGCCCTGAGCTCAGAGGACTCATCCAGGGCCTAACAAGGCTTCGTGACTCTGCACAGGCCAGGACCTCTGGTAGCATCTAGAGTCTGATCTATCCATGCCCGTTTCTCTCCCCAGAGGTCCCAGCATGACCTCTGAGAGAAGCTGGGCAAGAGTGTGGGCCCTGAGAGGGGTGGCCCCAACCAGGGACAGTGCCCAAGGGAGGCTGGCATGAAGATAGAGTCGGGGGGAGGGGGGTCTCCTGATTCCTCAGGTGGGAGGGATGGCTGAGGGCTGTTGGAGCTGCTCTCTGCCCCCGCCTGAAACATCACTGGTTCCCTCAGGGAAAGCATTGTCCTCTCTAGGATTCTTTTAGAAGTCTGGACTAGAGAGCAGAGGAGATGGCCGCCTCGCTCATCTTGCCCTGCTCTGGCTGCCTCGGGCCCTAAACCAGCTCTGGGCGCCACCAGGAGAGGAGCCGGGAGAAGGGATTCTGCAGCACAAGGGCGAAGCTACTTCTCTCCCCACCAGCAGGCACATTTGGGCTGGCATCCCAGGGATTCCGGCCACACCTGCCCCCCACCTCTCCCTTCCTGTTAGAGGGAACCCCTCTTGCAGTAGCTTTTCTGCAGCCTGGAGGTGTCACAGGGGAGGGACAGGTACGGGGCCGGGGTGCAGGGTGCAATGTGCAGTGAATAGGGGAAATAAGAGCAAGGTATGAGGAAATGAAGAGGAACTTGGCTGGCTTTGGTCTCACCTTTGCCACAGGGTAGCTTCCTTCTGCTCTACCCCCATGTCCACGAGCCCCTCTGTCCCCCTATAAGTCCTACTGCTCACTCTTGTTTCTCCTGTTTTTTAGGGATCCCATGGCCATGTCCTCGCTGCCTTGAGTCTGTGAGGCCATACAGCCTCCCACCTGCGTCTACAGGGCTCTGTCCCTGTGCAGCCCCTGGACCTGCTCCCAAGCCCACCCCTCAGCCCAGCCTGGGGACTCTGCAAGCTTTAGGACTCAGAGGGGCACAGTAGCAGTCACGGTAGGTGGCATCCCCTCTCTGCTTATTCCCTGGCTCCTGGGGATAGTCAGCTAAGACTTATTGGTCTCTGGAATAGGAAGGATACCTTTCTGAACACTGTGTCTGTCAGAATTCCCTTGGTTGCATGTAGCCAAAAACAGATTTTAATAAAATAAAATTATCAGCTCATGTCACTGCAGGGTCTAGAGATAGGTTGGGCTTCAGGCAGGGTTTGATCCAGTGGTTCAAACAACGTGACCAGAACCTGTTTCCTGTCTGTATTTCTCTGCTTCTTTTCCTGGGTGATGGCTCCACTCCTAGGAGCATTTCATGACATGGTCCCAAGATGTCTGCCAACACTTTCTGGGGCAACATGCTTCCAGGTTTAATTCTGGGGTCAGGGTTGGAGACAACTTCTTCTTTCTTGATAGAAGAAATAAAAAGCCTGGGGTTGATCTCCTGCACCCTATTGGATCCTTGTTTGGATTGTCCTGGCACTTTAACTAAGTCTGCCGGTCCTGGAAACATGAAGGGGTGGGATCAGGGTCTGTCTTTCCCCAACCATGTGATCAGGAATGAGGGGAGGGTATTCCCCAAAGGAAGCTTGGGGTCTAGCTGGCGTAAGGAGTCACCCACTGAAGGAAGCAAGTGACAAATGATCAGTGGAGTCTGCGCAGCTTGGACAGCTTGTATCCCAGATGTGCTGTGTGTCTTTGGGCAAATTCCTATGCCTCTCTGAGCCTTAGTTTCCTTATCTGATGATGAACCCTGACAGGGGTACCATGAGAGTTACTTGAAATGACGTGTGGGAGGCACAGGCATCCAGCAGGTACTCTGTAAACCCTCGGTCTCTTCCCTTTCCATTTCTCTCCTGGGGAATTTGGAACATCCTGTTTTCTTCAAATGGGGAAGGAGCTGCAGAGCGAGTGTTGTCAGTCAAGATCCCTAGAAGCAAAGCATTTGTAAGCATGTAAACATTTGTAAACATGAGACTTATTGAGGAGGGCTCTTGGGAGAAGGGAGGAAGAGAATAAATTGGAGCAGGAATGAGAGCCCAGGAATGAATGAGGTCGTGGTCTCAGGGAAAGTCTAGCCTTGGGTTGGTCCAGGGGGGCCCTGGGGTAGAGTTGACACTGTAGGATTGCCGCCCAGATGAGGTAGTCAGGCTTTTGGACCCCTGCACTGGTCAGTCACTGACTGTGGGCCATGCCTGTAGTGGCTCCTCGTTGGCAGAGCGCAGTGCTCTGGAGACGGGGGTGCCGTGAGCTGATGCGGCCCACACTCCCAGCGGCCGTGGAGGGCTCTGGGCAGGCACCATCTCGTACAGGAAGGTAGGACCTAAGTCCCCAACTTGGCCCATCCTGGAGGCCCCTGGCCTGCTGCCTTCTCTGCCTTTGGCTCCTTCTGCCCCAACCAACAGGGCCAGTCCCTTCCACCCTGGGGAGCTGGGCTGCCCGGCTTGGGGTCTGTTGATGGGGTGGACTTTCATCCCCTCCTTTTGAGAAGCTTTTTCCACCCCAGGCCTCCCTGTCCTGCCTCTGCCCCTGTGTCTTCTCCTCTAACTGTTCTTTGTTTTTCCTTTCAACCTCAGCCATGTGTTTCCCCCACCAGCTATGCCCTTTCTTGCTCTCTACCCCATCCTCTCTTTAGGGCCTGTGTAGGTCCCTCCCTCTCTGGGAAGCCTTTACTCGCTGCTCCAGCCAATGTTTCTCTCCTTTAGTCCTTCCTCCAGCTCCCCCCTTTCTCCAGACGGAAAGGCCAAGGGCCAGTGTACACCTCCTTCTTCATGAGTACCCTGTGGGTTCCAGCAGCCATGCCAAAGTGTGTTGCTCTCTTTACCCTGGCTGCTAGGAAGCTCATGGCTGGTTTGTGGCCCATGTCTCCTAAATGTTCAGGATTCTGGCATAGAGTTGTTCAGAGGCCTTCCCTCTGGCTTCTTCTCTCTCATTTTTCCCTTCTTCTGACTTCTTTTCTTATTTTTCGGCGTGTGCTGTTCTCAGCAGCCTCTAATTCTTTTAGAAGGTGGTGGGGTATAAATTATAAACAGCCAAGAGTGGCCTTGGTAGAAGCCTTCAGCTGAGTGCTAGGCTTTCCCCTTCCTAAGGGCAGCTGGGGTGGGGGGAACTCCTCCAGGTCCCAGGCGGAGCTTGTTCCCGGGGGAGACACCCAAGCTTGACCACGGCAGCCCTGGTACAGTGCCACCCTGCCCTCCGTGGGTCGGGAGGGACGTTGTTCTGTTTCCCTCTCCTCTCCATCTCCCCCTTTTCATCTTATCAGAAGCTAATGAAAGAGGCTGGGAAACCCAATCCTCTGGTAATTAAATTTACTTAACGGGTATTCAAGTGGAGTAATGAGAAGTTTAATGCAGTGATTAGATTTTTCTTTAATTAATTAAAATAAGAACCATGTGTCTTGCCAGCAAACCAACTTGACCCTCTGCTTGGGAGCAGCAGACAGAGATGGTGGGGGGCTTGGCTGCAGGGGGTGGGTGCAATCCCCCCCGTTCTTGGAAGTAAGCCCAGCTCTGCTGCCCACCCAGGGCAGCCTCTGCTTCTGCTCCCACTTCTGAGTTCTGCGGGTGCCCGGCCTGGGCTGGGCCTGAGTCACCCAGGGCTGAGTGATCCAACAGTCCCCGCACTCAGAGCTGGACACTGACCCAGAACGGAGGTTTCAGAGGGCGTTTGGCAAAAGTGGCTTAAAGCAAAGAGCGTGAAGGAGGGATCTCAGGCACTGGGAGTGGCGGGGGCATTTTGGGTATCACATCTCATTGCATGGTCCGGTGGATACCTTTCCCTGCATGTTTAGCCAGACCTTGGTTTACCTCTGTTGGCTCTCTCTGGGCTAATGGAGTGGGGCTGTGGGGTGGATAATTGAGAAATCTGAGATAACTTGAAAACCGCTTCTCCTTGACCTGGGAATGCATCTGTGCCAGAAGGATGCCCATCCTTGCTGTGTTTCTGAAGGCCAGTTAGGAAGGCAAGGAAGTACTTCTTGCCTTGGGCCACTTTTCCTGGGGTCAGTTGGGGGCTAGGGTAAAGGGAATATGGGAATCCCAGCATAGCTGTGTGGGTTGGAGTGTAGGACAGGCTGTGCCAGGGTAGGGGGTGGGCATAATGAGGACCCAGAAGACAGGGCCCCCCACCCAAAGGGCAGAACCTGTGGTTTTCAAGCAGTGGGTAAAGCTGGGGAGACTCCTGTGCCCTTCATGGTGGGGAGGCAGAGAAAACTTCCCCACACTGAGCCTTGATCCTGGACAGACTGGACCTTGATCCCAGTCCTAGATGGAGCCCTGATCCCAGTCCCACACAGCCCAGCATTGTCATGGGTATGTGAACAGAGTAACTCACCGGGTGCTGGGGTGGGAAGGGTGAAAGGCCCAGTTTGTCCGTCCTCGCTGCCAGCTCGCCAGTCCTCGCTGCCAGCTCCCTTGCCTGTGGGCAGGATTCCTGCGCCAGGCCCCACCCTAGTCTCTGGAATGGCCAAGATGAGTCAGATGTGGTCCCTGCCCACAAGGCTGGTGGGGGAGGTGACCAGCAAACAGGCACTGAGCAATCCGAGCTGAGGTGGGGGAGGCCCAGAGGGCTGGGGGACACTGATAATGCTACCTTATAGGGACAGTATTTTTATCCATTTCATCCAAGAGGAAACAGGTGTGCAGGGACGGAATGAAAGTTGATCAGCCCGCACTAGCTTGGTGGGGAGAGTTCCCAGAGCCTGCGGGCCTCCAGGCCTGCACACCACAGTTCCTGTGCACCTGCCTGGGAATGAACTTGCCCTAGAGGGGCTGGTAACACTGGCTGCTGGGGCGTGGGGAGTCAGGGAGGCCAAGGGTCCCAGCTGGTTAGGGGACAAGCCCCAGGAAGGAGGCTCTCTTGCTTTCTTCGCCCCTGCTCCTCCCTTCTCCCGATTCCACTAGGTTCCTCCAGATTCCTCCTCTTTCCCATTTTCCTTCTTCTCTCCTTTCTGAGAAACCAGGCCTAGAGTAGCTACCCAGCCACTACCCACCACTTACAGGGGGAACTTGAGGCAGGGACCTGCCAAGATTGTGGGGCTCTGCCTCTCATCTGTCTTCAAGGTTAGAGGGTCTGAAATCACATCATCTCCAGTGTAAACACAGGACGGCACTTGGAAACTCTTGGTGACGGTGTACACACCCAAGTTCACACTACACAGGAGATGGCCCCAGGGAGTCAGCCCTCTGTCCTCAGGCCCTGAGCTCTCGCTCCCACGGTCTCACTGAATCCAGGAGTACTTTACTGGGGAGGGAACCAAGCAAGGTCAGGAACTAGGCCGACTCACACTGCTAGCCCGACAAGCTCAAAACCTAGGCCAAGCCACTCTTCCAGATTACCCCCTCCTTGCCTCTGGGCAGCTCCCCTCTTTCCCTCTTTCTCTCCAAGCCTTCCCTCCTCCCACCAGGCCTCCCTCCCCATCCACTGCCACATCCCTCCTCCCTTCTCGCTGTGTCCTCCAGCCAGAACCAGTGACTCTTCCCCAGCCCTCCCCACGCTTTCCCACCCCCAGGCCCTTGTTCAAGCTGTTCCAGCCCCCTGGAGCTCCTCTCCCCAACTTCCATCTGCCCAAACCCCTTCCTCTTTCCAGGCTGGGCCCAAATGCCACTTCCTTCATGGAGACACCCTGTCTGCTGTCACTGCCATCAGAAGTCACCCACCACCCTCCCCTACACCACCCTGCAGCTTTCTCCTGCATCCTCCCCCCAAGACTCCTGGCTTTCCTGTGTCTGACTTGGCAGCTGTGTGGAAGGCAGGGCCCTCGCTTCCCAGGCCAGATACTCCCAAGGCCTGGCACAGAGTAGGTGCATAGGAGGTAGTGGGGGACTTGCCTTGTGAGTGGCTGCACCTCTACAAACTCCACCCTTTCCTCAGCTGTCCTGGGCCTGCTAGTCCCACATGGCCTTGCTCCTGGGCCCTGAGGAAACCAGCCGCATGGCTGGCCTGATGCTTCCTGGAGCCCTGGCTGGGGAGGATGGGGGGCTGGCCGGTGGCCCCACCACACTTCCCTGTGGTGGGCAAGAACAAGGCACGTCCCATGCTGGTGGAGACACTCTTCATGTCCCTCTCCCCAGCTCTACTCACTGGCTCTGCTGATGACTGGAATTGCTTCATGCCTCAGTTTCCTCATCCGTTCAATGAGGTGATGACAAACCTACCTGGGGTTGCTCTGAGGATCTGAGCGGTCAACACAGGGGGAATCACACAGTAAAGACACAGATACACCGTGTGGCTTCCCGAGCATTGGTCATCACCATGGCCATACGAGGGAGCATGAAGGCAGAGTGTTGAGGGGGGAGTTTCCAGAAGGTGGTGACACATGAGCAGCAGCTTGAAAGATGAGGCCCAGAGGCGGGGAGGACATGCCAAGAAGAGGGAACCATACAGACAAAGATCCAGAGGCTGTCTGGGGGGCATGCAAGGGATCTGGCTCTGTCTAGACTTAAGAACAGGTCAAGGGGAGATCCCATGCTGCTGGCACATAAGGACTGTGCCCTGACTGACCTTGGGTGCAACACTGAGGACTTTACCCTACAGCCTGTGAGGGAACATGGAATGGGGTATTTTTTCTTTTTTATTATTTGCTCATGCAAAAACACTGAAACAGTAGACATGTGTCCTGTTAAGTATGGAAGTTCCCTCTTTGCCCTTAAATCTTGTTCTTCTAGGATCTCACTGTTGTTGGTCTGGTGTGCCTCCTTCCAGAACTTTTTTCTGTGCTTTGCAAATATATTTGTTGTCTGTTAATTTTTTTTTTTTCAGATTGTATCTTTAAGTAATCTCTATACCCAACGTGGGACTCGAACTCACAACCCCAAGATCAAGGGTCACATGCTCCCCCGACTGAGCCAAACAGGTGCCCTGTATATTACTTTGTGAAAAAAAGAAGTAGAATCATCTTATGCACATTACTCTACAACTTCCCTTTTTCACTTTCTGGTGTGCTGTGGGCACCTGTCAGTGTCACAGGACACAGATTGATGGTGTCCCTTTTGACGGTTGCCTAATATTCCCTTGTTTGGCCAGTTATGTAACTAGTCCTGGGTTGATGGAATATGTAGACCATCTTCAGGCTTTCACTCTTGCAAATGATGCCTCAGTGACCATCCTTGTATATATATCTTGCTGACATGTGTAAGCATTTCTGTAGGATAGATTTCCAGACGTGGAATTGCCCATCTGAAGGGTACATTTATTACATTTGGATAGGAACTGCCACAGTGCTCTTCCAGAGGGTTTGGCCAGTTTATGCTCCTACCCTTGGTAGCTGCGGCTGGCCATTTCCTCACACTGTCCTCCACGCTGCACATTATCAAGCTTTTTAATTCGTGCTCATCCAGGAAAGCGTCTTGCTGTGGTTTCAATACTTGCCTTCTCCACAGCGAGGCTGAGCATCTTCTCATGCGGTCGGGGACCATTTGTATTTCCTCCTCTGTGAATTGACTGTTCATATCCTTTGCCCATTTTTCTTTCTTTTTTTTTTTTTCCTTTTTCTTATTGATATAAAGGAGCTTTTAGTATATTAGGAATTTTCAAACTTTTTGTCTGTTGTGTGTGTCGGATATATTTTCCCTAGTCTGCTGTTTGTCTTTTTAACTTGGTTTATGGTCTCTTTGGCCGTATAGAAGCTTTAGATCTTTATTTAGTCAAATCTGTCAGACTTCTCCTCAGAGCTTCTGAGTTTCACATCGTGCTTGGCCAGGCTTCCTGGAAGGGTTTTAAGTGGAGGTCAGATTGGGGACTGGGAAGGGTCGCTCTGATTGCCACTGTGCAGAGAGTGGGTGGAGGGGGACAGCAAGCCAGGGAAGGAAGCAGCTGAGACCTTTGCACTGGGCAGGAGGTGGGACGAGTAGGGGAATATTAGGGAGAAGGTGAGTTTGGGAAATATTCGAGGATAGGCTGCCCATGGTGAGAGGATGTGAGGATGAGAGAGGGAGAGAGAAAGGACTTCGGAGCGATGCCCGGGTGTGAGGCTGGGGGCTGTGTGGCTGGTGCCATCACCGCCCTGAGCTGGGGGCAGGACTGGGGGTGGGAAATACATGCAGGGGCACGGCACAGATGAATACATGTGTGCACACACATTCTTCAAGTTCTGGAGGCGGGCCATCTGTACTGCGGCTGCGCGGAGCGGGAGTGGGTGTGGAGTATCCGTTCCCCGCCACGCACTGTACAGACGTGACACGGCGCATGCGCACTCTGTACTCTTGACTACTGTAGGAAGCACGTCTTACGGACTAGGAACCGACTCAAAGAGGTTAAGTAACTTGCTCAGTGTGACACAGCAGTAAGTGACAGAAAGTACCCCCCCCCGCCACCCGACACCTCAGATCTGACCCACCCAGACAGAATTCCCATGAACAGCATTGAGGAGCCTTTCATTCACTTCTCATCTGACCAACCCAGTTTTATCAGGGACTCTTAGGACAAGTGCGAGAACCAGACTGCCTGTTTTGCACATACATCCCCATTACTTACACCGCTCTGTGCCTCAGTTTCCCCATTCTGAAAACGTGGACAATCACAGTACCCTCCTCGCTGGGTTTTGGTGGAGATTAAATGTGTTAGCGCCTAGGAAGTGCTTAGCCCATGAGGGTCTCTTCGGACGCTCTCTGGGATGAGCCTGATGACGGTGATGGCAGGCGTTTACCTCACCTGTGTCTGTGTGCCTCTCTTTCCCTCCTCCTTCTCCTGCATCTTCCTTCCACCTGTCACCTCACTCCTGTGCCAGCTCTTCCTCAGTTCTCTGAGGAACTTCTTCCAACACTTGCCTTTGAAGTTCTGTCCTCCATTTTCAGCCCCCAAGCCCTCGGCAGACAGTGAATTAAAGACCAATCAGTCAGCAAAAACCATTCAGGGGAGAACAATTCAATGTTGCGCTCAGGGAGTCCTCCCCCAAGCAGTTCTAGTCAGGCATTTCCTGCAAGCCCATGCATTCATCCCAACGTTATCTGGTCTCCAAGAACCAGACCATAACAGCCCGATCTAAAACTCCTTCCTCCCCGAATGGAGATGCTCAGGTGTATTTTTGGTTGGAGGTGGAGGGGTTCTGAGCTGACCTCAGCCTAGCCAGCTCTCCCCTCTAGCCATAGCTATCACCAGATCCCTGACCATGGGATGAGTCATTTCTCAGCATCATTGGCCAGAAAACTTGCCCATAGGAAACAAAAGCAGAAAGCACAGCGGATTCTGGGCACAGTTTCTTCCCATGAGCCTAACCAAGCAAATCCCTGGCTCTGAGGGTTTGTGCAGGGGGTTTAGACTGGGTTAAAACTTCAGGTCGGCACCCAGTTAAAAATTTCTTGCCAAACTGGCCAAACTTAACCATTATGGATTTCTCATCATCAGAATAAACTCCCAGGCGAATATGGAGTAGTCACTGCCTGTTGCTTGTAGGATTTTGTTTTCACTTGCATGGTTGTCAGGCACACCTGTTTATTTTGAACCCAATAATGGCAGAACTTGCTTCAGTGCTTCTCAGGGGACAGTTACGCCAGATGACACAGAGGACACAGACACCCCTACCCCAAAACCTCCGAGAGAGGATTCTTTATCACTACTTTTGGGAAGCCTGGTCCCCGGGTCCCCAGGGTTCCATCGGGCCTGTCCTCAGTTTCCGCCAAGCCTGGCTTTGTCCCTGGGGTTTCTTTAACATCTCACCCAACCTTCAACCCAAGCCCCCTCCCGCAGTACACCCCAGGACCTCTGCAGGGTGCCATGCCACACTCTGATTTCCAGCTAACGTGGCCTAAGTTCAAAGCCAGACCAGCCTTTGGATGCACATACTGACACCAGCATCAACATTCATACGTAAGAAACTTTTCAAGTTTGCCCTTACAGGGGAAATCAATCTATCTATCTTTCTTTCTTTTTCTTTTTCTTTTTTTTTTTTTAAGATTTTATTTATTTATTTGACAGACAGAGATCACAGGTAGCCAGAGAGGCAGGCAGAGAGAGAGGAGGAAGCAGGCGCCCCACTGAGTAGAGAACCTGATGCGGGCCTCCATCCCAGGACCCTGGGATCATGACCTGAGCCGAAGGCAGAGACTTTAACCCACTGAGTCACCCAGGCGCCCCAAGGGGAAGTCTTTCTAACAGTGGCAAGGAAGCTATATGGTACCCATTTTTTAAAAATTTTTCTGAGGAGGGGGTGGACAGGAGGCAGTATAATCCTCTACAGACAAATCTTACTTTTTGGAGAAAATGAGGCATCACAGGGGGCATTTATGGACATCAGGGGCTGTCCCCTCAGGTTGCCTGCCAGAGCCCGCAGTTATCTTGAGGGGCTGCCTTTTCTCCCTGTTGCCTTTGTTGTCCCACAGGAGCGCACAACATTTAAGGTGGTAATTGCCAAAGTGAAGTGTCAATAAGTTCAAAATATAAATGCATAATTCAGCTTGCAGCTTTCTCTTGTTTGTGGCTCCAAGGTCCTCTTGGCAATCCAGGACAGAAAAGTAGGGGGCCCCAGGGCCTTTCTAAAGCTGGTCCCAGACCTGAGTCAGGGGTAAATCTCTGAGGATGCCGCAGCCTTTGTCCTAAAGTCAATTTCTTTTTTAAAAGATTTTATTTATATATTTGACAAGGGGAGACACAGAGAGAGAGGGAACACAAGCAAGGGGAGTGGGAGAGGGAGAAGCAGGCTTCCTGCCGAGCAGGGAGGCCGATGCAGGGCTCAGTCCCCGGACCCTGGGATCTTGACCTGAGCTGAAGGCAGATGCTTAACAACTGAGCTACTCAAGCACCCCCTAACATCAATTTCAAGCCCTTAAACGTAGGCCAAGGTCCCAATTCTCGTGGAGATTCTACCACTTGCCTCTGCTCACACCTCCCTTCTCCAGGTGGGAATTGTCCTGCTGATGGATCCTGCTACATGGCCTGAGATTTCCCCCTTTTCCCTGTGGCTAGGGAACATTTGAAATTGGGGATTGACACACTTCTGTCCCCCACTGAAATCCTAGTTATTTAGGGGTTCGCAAATGGAGCTTGGTTCTCTCAAATCAGAATGTCATCCAAACATGTTCTCAAACCAAATATATCAAGGTCATGAGCCCCGCCTGGCCAGGGGAGATGCAGTAGGGTTGGCAGGGTTGTGCTGCACTAACAGGTTCTCTGAGAACTCTCGGTGATTTAGCACAACAGAGGTTCCCGTATCCTTCCTTCCTTTCTTTACAGTCTGACCTCACATTACATGTCCAGTGTGGGAAGCAGGGAGGGTGGTGGACTCTGGTCTGTACAGTAGTGCAGGGACCCAGACTGACAGAAGCTCCACCATCTTGCAGCTGCCCCCTCTGGAACATGTGGCCTCTTTGAGTCACCGTGGCAAAGAGGAGGAAATGGTAGAGTTGCACTGTGCTCTTAAATGCCTTTGGTCCAGGAATGACACACGTCACTTCTGTTTACAACCCATTGGCCAGAGCTTCTCATGTAGCCTCTGTTAACTGTAAGGAGGCTGAGGAAAGGGGACATGGTGCTGGGATGAGGAGGGCACATAGGAAATGCACCCAGATGTTCAGCGACCAGTGAACTCCTCTGTACGAGGGGTGTGGTGGGTCCACTTTCAGAGCCAGGGTTTCAGAAGAGCCAAGGCCATAACTTGCTGTTCATCCTTTCCACCTGAGGTGGCTGAGGTGGGGGAATCCCAGAGTGTCTAGGAGGGCCTGATGGGAAGAGCTTTGAGGAAGAGTCCCTGTGGGTGAACAGGCCCCTTGGCAGGCCCAGGTCCAAGGCCTCCACCCACCCGGCTCTAGGTTTGACTCAGCCTTTCCTCCCTCCTTACCCCGTTGACTGCTTTCAATACCAACACCATCCCATCAAATGAATTTCTCAAGAGGAGAAGCAGGAATGAGAGTGAGCGTGAGTTCAGTTTTGGAGGGAAAAAATGCAAGAGGAGATACCCAGAAGCTGCTGTGTCTTAGTCCATTTGGGCTTCTCGAACCAAACACCACAGTCTAGGGTGGCTTATAAACAACAGAAGTTCATTTCTTGCAGTTCTGGAGGCTGGAAAGCCCGAGATCAAGGTGCTAGCAGACTTGGTGTCTAGTGAGGGCTCACTTCCTGGTTCACAGACAGACATATGGCACAGGGGACCAGGGAATCTCTCCGGGGTCCCTAATCCCATTCCTGAGATTCACGAGACCTTCATGACCTAATCCATTCCCCCAAAGCCTCACCTCCAAATACCATTACACTGGGCTTCGGTTTCAACATATGAATTTGGGGGAACACCCACACTCAGTCTATGGCACATTGGCTATGAGCCCAAGCCCAAGAGCATACCCTTGCCATGAGAGAGAGTGGGAAGATACTGCCTTTCTTCCAGGCTTTCATGCCTTCAGCAAATGTGGCCGCTGTGGGCCATGGAGTGTACTGATGATAACTGTGGGGTCTGATTCCAGAACACCTGGGATTGAAGCTTGGCTTGGCCCCTCATCAGCAATGTGACCTTGGGCTAAGTACTTCCCTCTGCCTCAGTTTTCTCCTCTTAAAACGGAGATATTGAAAGTACTTATCTCTTGGTACTCTCTGAGTACTGTGAAGTACTCAGAACAGTGCTGGGCACATGATAAGTGCTCTGTAAATGTTAACCCTCACCACTGCAGCCGCCACCGCCACCATCACCAATACCGTCATCACCGTCACCACCATCATCCCTATCATCTCCGTCACCATCATCATCATCCTCCAGTACCATATACTATGCTAAGTGCTGGGCAAGTAGACATCAAGGTCCCTGTGCTCACATATGATAGGGGAAATGGAAAATAGATAAATAATTAAATTAAGATGATAATTTCAAATAGAGATGGTAGGAAAACAATAAATCAGGTACATGAAAAATTAAAACCGGGGAGCCACCACTGCATGTCTATTACACTGACGTCAAAAATAGGCAATGCCAAGTCCAGGTGAGGATACAGAGCAAACTACAGCTCTAGTGGGTTGCTGTAGGGAATGTAAAATGGTACCGCCACTTTAGAAAACGGTTTGGCAAAAAACAAACAAAAAACAAAAAAAAGTTTGGCAGTTTCTTATACAGTTAAAAATATGTTTACCATATAACCCAGCAATCCTACTGCTAGGTATTTACCCAAGAGAAGTAACAACCTATGTTCACATAAAAACCTGTATGTGAACATTGATAGCGGCTTTATTCATAGTCACCACAAGCTGGAAAGAACCCAAATGTCCTTCAGCTAGTAAATGGATGAACAATTGAATACTGCTCAGCAATAAAAAAAGAATGAAACTGGGAATAACAAAGAAACAATGAAGGTAAATCGCAAATGCATTATATGCTAAACGAATAAAGCCAGACTCAAAAGGCTACATGGAGATGATTCTGTTTGTCTGACATTCTGGAAAAAGCAAAACTGTAGAGACGGAAAATAGATCAGTGGTTGTTAGGGGCTAGGGTTGGCTGGAAGCTGGCAGCAAAGGGACACATGGAGATTTGTGATAGAATTGTTCTCTGTCTTGATTGTGGTAGTGGTTACACGGCTGCTGTGTGTGCAGCTGTCAAAACTCAGAACTGTGCACTAGAAAGAGTAAATTTTACTCTAGGTAAATTATAGCTCAATTAACCTGCCTGGGAAAAAAGCTCTCGGTGAGATTGCTGAGACAGGGAAACCCGAATGACAGATCAGTCAATCAGGGTCGTGTGACATGCACACGGAGGTCAGGGAGGGCTTTTCTGAGGAGGTGCCTTGAGCCGAACCTGGATCGGGAGAAGGATCCAGGCCTGTGAGGATCAGCAGGAGGTGGGGGCCCCCAGAGAGAGGGAGCAGCAGGGTGGTGGTGTGGCTAGCACTAGGGAGGGAGGAGGCAGGGGGGTGCCCCTAGGGGGCACATATAAAGGGTGATAGAAACTCATGTGGGTCAGGCTGCCCAGGCGGAGAGAGGAGGGGAGGACAGGAAACAGCAGCTTGTGACCACGTGCTAGAAGAGGACCAAGGATGGTGTGATGGAGGGGCACCCTGAAATCAAAGAGAGGGGTCAGGGAGCCCTCCTCCAGGGAGGAAGGGTCAGCCAGCCAGAGATGTACAGGCTGGGCCAGGGGACCAGCATGGTTGGTGGGGGGGTCCTTCTGGGAGCTTGCAGAGGGTGGGTGTTGTGGGCAGTGGGAAGGCAGCATATAATGCTGGCCATCCTGGGTTGAGCAGCAGAAGCCCCTCTTAGCTGCACTAACCTTCCTGCTCTTCACTGCAGTGCATGCTGGAACTGCGACCGAGAGGCTGCTGCTCCCCAGGCCCCCAGACACTGATCTGTTTGCCTCCCGGCGCCGTCTGACCCAGGTAGGGGGAGAGCAAGGGGACTCCCACTGTCTCATGCCTCTGTGTTGGGCGGGAGGGCTCTGGGAGCGAGAAGCAGGCTGGGCCTTGGTGAATGAGCCCCCAGCAGGGGCGATGGTGTGGGATACATGTGGGGTTTGAAGGCTCTGGCCACAGTAGTGTCTTCTGGGGGAATGGCGGGCACCGAGAGACCCTAGGACATATAATTCTGCAAGCCCAATTGTTCCCTGACACACTTGCTAGCTGTGGTCTGTTCAGCATCCTTTCCCTACACACACTTGCTAAGTACCTCGGCTCTGGTAGCTTCTGCATCTGTGGGGGTCCCTTTGCTGTCACTCTGGTTTCTCTCTGCCAGAGCTGCTGCACCAGCCTTGTGTTTGTGCTTCCCTGAGTGACGGCTCTTCCCCCAGAAGGCCCCAGCTCTCGGCAGGACTCCCTGAGGGGGCCGAGGTGCTCCCCCAGGCCCCAGGAGCAGCCCAGCTCACTTTCAGTTCACTTGGCGTTTTTCTGCTGCCCCTGGGCACCCCAGCTGGAGGCTTTCAGCCCCAAATGTGGGATGGGTTGTGGGCTAGGCTTGCCAGAAAAATGTACAGAATTTCCAGTTAAATTACAGCTTTAGACAGATAATAAATCATATTTTAGCATAAATATATCCCCAATACTGTCAATTTTTGCTAAATCTGACAATGCTAGTTGTCTGAAGCCCTTAGTCCCCCTCTTCTTCTGGTGAGTGCTCCCTGCTGGGCCCACTTTGGTTCCCTTAGCTCAACTGCCTCCGGTGCCTATGACAGATGTCCTACAGCCGGGTGTTGGGGAAGCCTGCTCAGGTCACAATCAGGAGACATGGGAGTTCCCCTGAAAGCCATTGAGAGTGGTCTCAGGGTCCTTGCTGTCCCCCACGTGGCTCTCTGATAGCAGAGTCCCAGCTGAGGAGGTCATGGGGTGGGGCCGTCCAGGCCTCTGTGCCTGTGAACAGAGCTGTGAGACAGGCCTGGAGCTGTGAAAAGAACCGAGAATAGAAAATTGTTTCATGAGCTTGGAAGCCAGAGTGCTTGGGGTGTGGGGTGGAGGTGGGGGGCAACAGGATAAGACAGGGCCAGACAGTGGAGGGCTTGGAATGTCCTCTTTCTGCATCTTGCAACACTGGGGACATGGAAGTTTTCCCATGGCAAGTGGAGTCATTTTTCTGACCAGTAAGGTAACGTTCTCTGTGTGTCCTCTACCTACCTACCTACCTACCTATCCAACAACCCCAAAGCATTTAGAGCTTTGAACTGTGAGCCTTTCCTACCATCTCTTCCTCCCCAGGACTAAACACTGCTAACTAGTTCAATATGTATCCCTCCAGACTCTTTTTTCTGTGCTTAGAAACATAGTTTAAAGATTTTATTTATTTATTTGACCGAGAGAGAAAGATCACAAGTAGGCAGAGAGGCAGGCAGAGAGAGAGAGGGAAGCGGACTCCCTGCCGAGCAGAGAACCTGATGTGGGACTCGATCCCAGGATCCTGAGGTCATGACCTGAGCCGAAGGCAAGGGCTTAACCCACTGAGCCACCCAGGCACCCAGAAACATAGTCTAAAAGCAAAAACACAGGCTTATCCTAGTGACACTGCTCTGTCGCAAGTTTTCACCTGATGACATACTGTATAGATCATGCCAGAGTTCTTTCCCTTTATGCCCATTGTTTGGGTGATCTTTAAAGTACGTCTTGGTGCTCGGTCCTGTCGGTGGCCATTCAGATTGTTGTGAGTGTGTGGCTGTGTAGTAGTCTCCCTCAGGGGGCCTCCGCGTTGGTACCTCCGTGTGCCCTTGTGTTACGGGTCCTTCAGGAGTGTTTCTGAAAGTGGACCAGCGGGGCCAGAGGGCACACACCTTTCCAGGTGTGATCTGTTCGGCCAGGTCAACCTCCAGAAGGTTGGGCCGACTTCCCACACGCAAGAGGCCTCGTCCCCTCATCCTTGCCAGTTGTGGGCATTAGCAATCACTTAAGTCTCTGCTGATCTGTTAGGTACAATGGCTTTTCTTTGGCATTTCTTTGATTATGAATGAGGTGGAGCATCTCTCTGTCGGTTTTCGGCCGTTTTCATTCCTTTGTCTGCGAATTGCCGATTGATGGCCTGTCCTCTGGGTTTTCTATTCTTCTGTCCATTCGTCCCACATGCATCTACTGAGCACCTGCGGGGGGGTGGGGCACTGTTTTGGTAACAGGCCTAGCAGAGAACCACACTGACAACAGAGACCCGCTCCCTGGAACTCAGGCTCTAGTGGAGGAGAGACAGCCAAGAGAAACAGATAAAGGAGTGAAATCTAGTGTGTGTGTTGAGTGTTAAGTGTGAGGGAGGGAAAAATAAAGCAGGGTAGGGGATGGGTAAGGTTGGGCCGCTGAGTCTGCTAGTCAGGAAGGCCTCCCTGGGAGATGGCGCTTGGCAGCACCGGCAGGAAGCAAGAGAGTGAGGCACGTGGATGGGAGCCTTGAGCGCCAGGCAGGCTGGGTCTGATCAGGGCTCACTTAGAAGGCCAGAGTGGCTGGGATATGGGGAGCGAGAGAGAGCGGGAGGTATGGTCGGCGAGGGATAGGGAACAGAACACTCAGGGCCAATGGACCACCCTTGGCTTTTACTCAGGATGAAGCTGGGAACCATGGAAGTTTCTGAATAGTGACATAATGGGATCTGAATTTCGTTTTACCCAGATCCCCCTGGCTGCCGTGAAGGGGCCAGGGAAGCATTGAGATCAGTCAATAAGGTGTTGTAATGATCTAGGGAAGAGATATGGTGGGGGCTTGGAGTGGGAGGGGGGCTTAATGGGGGTGAGGAGAAGTGGATGGGTTCTGGGTGCGTGCTAGTGGTAGAGCCAATAGGATTTGCTGACAGATTGGATGAGGTGGAGTGTGTGTGAGAGACAGACAGTGAGCCAAGGACAACTGCCTTAGTCATCTCGGGCTGCCATAAGCGAACACCACAGGCTTGGGTGACTTAAACAACACACATGTATTCCTCACACTTCTGCAGACCAGGAAGTCCAAGATCAAGGTGTTGGCAGACTCACTTCTCAGTGCGGACCCCTCTGCTTGGCTTGCAGAAAGCCACCATCTCACCGGTTGCTCCCCACCCCCTACTTCTAACTTATTCCCCCCACAGAGAGCCCTGGTATCACTTCCTCTTCTTCTAAGGACACTGATCTCATCAAGAGGCCCCACCCTCACGACTTCATCTCATCCTAATTACCTCCCAAAGGCCCTACCTTCAGCTGATGAATTTTGAGGGGCACAAACATTCAGTCCATAACACTGACTCCAGTGGTTTGGGCCCAAGTAGCTGGAGGGGTGGGGCTGCCATCAACGGAGACTGGACAGACAATAAGGAGGAGTGAGTTTGGTATAGGGTAGGAGAGAAGCTCATCTGTGGACAGGACTAGCTGCATAGTGTGTGGGGCTTGGAGCAAAATGAAAATGGGTCGCCCTCTGTTTAAAAAAAGTATTAAAAGTTGTGAAGTAATAATAGTAGGGCATTCAACCAAGAGCATGAAACCACACGCGGGCACACTGGTGAGCAGGCCCCTGCTGGGGACGTGCAAAATGCGTCATGCCAGCAGACATTCCAGAAGGGTGGAGTTGACAGTTGGATGTGTGAGGCTTGGAGTTTGGGGAGGGGTGCAGCTGGAAATACCTCAGCATAAAGGTAGTATTTCAAGCCTTGAGATCAGTTGAGAGCATCAAGGGAGTGGATATACCTAGAAAAGAGAAGCACCAAAGACTTGGTTGGCCAGAGGGCCTCCTTCAGTTAGAAGTTGGGGGAGGAACCAAAAAGGGTGAATAAGAAAGGGTAACCAGTGAGGTATGAGGTCCTGGAAGCCAAGGGCAAGACATGCTTCAAGCATGAGGTCAAGTAAGATGCAGAAGGAACATTGATCATGCATTAGCTGTGGGAGATCACAGATGACCTTGGTTTCAGTGATGGGGAGGGGGCGGATGTGTGAAATGCATCTTATTGACTTGCAGGAATAAATTGATTTATAAGAGGTTAAAGGATTTAACCCTTTATCTGTCATATGTTGCAAATAATTTTTCACGGTTTTGTGGGGGTTTTTGTCACTTAAGTTTACAGAGCTTTTTTTAACCCCTTACATGTTGAAAACTATCCCGTGGTCAGGTCGGGCACTCTTGACCTTTACAATTTCTGGTCTTCCCCAACTGCAAAGAATCGAAAATGTTGTCTTACATTGTTTCCTAATTGTTCTTGAGATTTAAAAATATGTAAATCTGTAGTTCATCTGGAATGTTTTTGTGTGTGTGGTTTGAGGTACAGATCCAAGTATTTTTTTTCCCAAGTGACAGCCTGTTGCTTTGATAACTCACCGAGTAAGTTTTTCTCTCTGTTTGTAGCTCCATGGCCATCATTTGGTCCCACTGATCTGTGCCCAGGGAGACATTTGGGAAGTCAAGAAAATGGAGGCTTGGTCACTGATGTGGGGTGGAGGGTGTGGGGGCAGGAGTGGAAGCTGACACAGTTGCCTTCAGCAAGAGAAGAGGCAAAGGGAAGTTAGGGAGGATGGGAGCTCTCAAGTATGGAGGGCCTCCTGTGTGCCCTCATAGTTCTGCAGGGGTGGTATTCTGTATACCCATTTGCAGATGAGGAAACTGAGGCTCTGTGAGAATTCATCTGTGGGTGAATTGGTGTCCAATGGCACCAACTCTTAGGAGGTAGAGCTGAGACTGGGAGGCATTTCTCATGTTCTGTCCACCCAGGTGAAGGGAGAGGCAAAAGGGAGCGGTTTCCAGGAAGGCTGGAAGGGCTCCAGGCACAAAATACATCCCCCCACCCCACTCTGCTTCCCCGTCTGCCATTTGGCTGGGTCTTGAAGGTTTTCCCATTTTGAAGAGGAACCTGTTAAAACCAGAATACTCCTGGCAGGGAATCACACGTTAAGTTTATAGCTAACATCTTAATTATCAGTTAACACCTCTGCAGGGATTAGCCGACAGCCAGCTGAGGACACCGAATGGGGGCCCGTGTGATGTGTATCTGGGCTGGGAAAGGCCAGGAACAGGGAGGGGTGATAGAGGAAGAGGCAGGGACCCAGCAATTCACAGCTTTCTTCTGGGCCCTTGGGAAAGAGAGGGAGGTGGAGCTGGATCCAGGTGGTGGGATGGGTGCGGGATGGCAGCTACTCTAGGAAGCCTGGGGCTGGGGCTCATAGAGGAGCTGACATCTATTAGACACTTGCTTTGTCCTGGAAGCAGAAGAGGCTGGTCACATTCTGAAGCTTGGTCTTGAAAAGGTCAGGAAATCAGCCACCCATTAACTATATTGGGCAACTGTTGGCAGCAATCACTTGGAGCTGGGAATTGTCTCTGACACCCATAGACCGAATCTGTCACCTAGTGCTGAGGAGCAGTCATAGGAGAGAGGCTGAGGTGTCTGGAACCTCTTCTAGTCTTTGACGGCCAGTCTACCCTGCAGGGTCAGGGCTAGGTGTGAGCAGGGTCAGTTTCAGTGTATGACCAGGGTCAGGACTCAGTTTGTGACTGGGATTAGGGCTCAGTGTGAGAGCAGGGTCAGCACTCAATGAGTGACCAGCGTTAGGGCTAGGTCGGGGCTCAGTCTGTGACCAGGCTCAGGACTCTGTGTGTGCCCAGGCTCAGGGCTCAGTGTGTGACCGGCATTAAGGCTCAGTGAGAGAGCAGGGTCAGGACTCAGTGTGAGGCCCCAGGTAAGTACCTGGCAGCCTCCCAGCCCATTGGTGCAGGAGGGTGGGGGTAAAGAAAGATGTCACTGTGTGTCTAAAGCTAGCCTTTCTCTCCCAGAAGCGCTTCCTTCCCCCTTTACTTCACTCTGCGCAGGGGGACTGATCTGTGTCTTTGGGGGATATCACGAGCCTAAAGGTGACCGGCCACTCAACCATTCTTCACTCTCTGGACTCTGACAGGCTTCCTGGGATCCTGGAGTTGAGACCAGCTTCTCCCTCATTTCCTCTCTTCCTCCCTGTCTTTTCCCTCCACTGCTCTCCCCTGCCTACCTCCCCTGGTTTTGCACCCAGTTGCTGGCAATCAGACCCTGAGACTCCCAGACACCCTTCCAGCTCGAAGGAAACCCGGTGTCCAGGTCATGGTGCCGGCTACGCCTACGATTATGGGAAGAGTTGCAGGCTGGCTGGGTGTGCTGATGAGAGAGTGAGGGGAGGGGCCTCCCTGTGGTGGCTGAACTGCCTTTGGGGCTCCAAAGAAGACAGGCCAGATGGAGCAGGAGGACTCCGTTCTGAGGCCCAGGGAAACCGGAGGCCCTTGAGGCAGGAAGCACCAACAGGGGCGCCTGCACTGTTTGTCCTATGAGGGGCTAGCCACTGGCTGCCCTGGGTCGTGCCTCCTCCCTGTCAGGAGGCCTGGGTTCTCTGCCTGGCTCTGTCTCCAGCTGGCGGTGTGACCTCAGGACAGGCGAGCCTGAAGCTGGACCCCAGTGGCTTTACCTGAGACACGGCTGGGTCTCTGGGCCAGAGCCCCCAAAGGCAGGCTCTGGAAAGCACAGAACGCGACCTGCGTTCTTGTGGCTTTCGGTCACCGTTTTGGCTCAAGATCCGGCTCTTGGATGCTGGCTCTGGCGAACACAGAGGGGCCTTGGGGAGGACCAACTCTCCATTCTTTTGGGAGACCCTGATGTGTGAACTGGAAGACAAAAATTGGAGGCCCCAACCAGGGATGTGGCTGGCGCGTGTTTTTTGTTCCATTTCAAACAATTTGGTTTTTTACAATGGAGATATAATTCACATCCCATAATGTTCACCATTTTAAAGTGTACCATTCAGTCTTTTTTTTTTAGTATATTCACAAGAGGGTACAACAATGATTGTTCTAATTTCAGAGCCTTGACCATCACCCTATAAGGGAACCCTGTACCCATTAGTGGTTACTTCCCCCCTCCCCCACATGCCCCAGGCCCTGGCAAACACTGATCCACCTTCGTTCCTTTCTTGGGACTCACCTAGTCTGGACACTTCAAATGGATGGAATCATGTACCAGGTCCCCTGTTGGGTCTGACAACTTTCCCTTAAGATACTGTTTTCAAAGTTCATCCACATTGTAACATGTATCAGTATTCCTTTTTATGGCCCGATATTAAGGAGATACCATATCTTGTTTAAGTGTTCATTCACGGGCATTTGATTATTTCTTTTTTTTCGGCAATTATGAGAGATGCCACTAGGAGCACATGTGTACCTGTCCTTGTGGGAACGGGCTTTCTGTCCTTTCGCATCTCTCCTGGGACCGGGTTCCCTGGGCCCTGGGCTGACTCAGCATCTCTGCCTCAGTCCGACAGGTGCTCTCCATGCTCAGGTCCCACCCCTTCCGATGGCATCACGGTTCCCCTTCACTCTCGGTCATCTCCTCTCTGGCCCCTGTAGGCATCTAAGTTTTCAGGCTTTGATTATAGAACAGTGGTGGAGAGAAATGGGGGGGGGGCTGTAGGAGACAGAGAAGGCTCCTGACCCAGAGAGGGGTCCTGGAGGGCTTCCTGGAGGAGATACCACTTGAGCTTACTGAGGCCCAGTGGACATTTTCTAGGGCAAAAAGAGTCCTCCTGGAGGGAGACAAAAGCAAGAAGGTGTGAGACCCTCCCCCCTTTCCCCACCCTGGTGGGCAAGCACTGCGAGGCAAGGGGGGGCCCCAGGGCCCAGCTGACATACCCTTTCTCCCTTCCTCCAGTTCTTACCTTCTCTCCATCTTCTCTCTTGGTCTTCTCTGCCATTTGCTCAGGGAACTGTAAGGAGCTTGAGGGAAGGGGAAGATGAGGGAGTGAGAAGCCAGCGACCCCTGCAGTGAGAGCCTAAGCAGGGTGAGCAAAAGGATGGAGAACTTTGGTACTTCCTTACCTGGGGCCAGAGTCTGAGGACCTCGGGCAGAGGTGACCATAGGCCAGGACACCTTGTGTCCCCAAATGGCATCTGCTTGTCCTTCCCTCGGAGGTAGGGGTGAGGTGGGATGGGCCCTGCCAGGCTAGACGAGGCCCAGGGTAGAGGCATAGCGAGAGGCCCAGACCCAGAGCTGCGCGCCCACCCTCCCAGGCTTCTGCTCTGCTACCTAATGGGTAATTACACCCTGACACGCACGGAGGCGAAGAAGGGATTTTCTGTGAAGCAAAATCTCCCGTGAAATATTCAGGCCATGCTGGGCTTCACTTCCCAGCCACCTAATCGCTGCTGCTTGGCTTGGCCACAGCTTGAGGGACCACACGTGTCTGGAGGGCCACCTGGGACTTTTTATTTCTCTCTCAGTGGGGAGAGGTTTCCATCGACTAGGAAGGACCTGGGCTTTGGGTCTAAGACGCTGCCTGCGCGTGCATGCACGCTTCCTGTTTTCTAGACCGTGCACGCTGGTTTACGAACTTGGCCACAAGTGTGTGTTCTGGGTGTGCCTGTGTCTGTGTGCGGACACACTCTGGCATGGACGGGGCAGCTTGCCAGCTCTCTGGGTTGCTTCTGAAGATGCTTCTCCACTCTGCCCTGATCTCTGATTCTCAGGGCTGGAGGGTACGTGTGACATCCTTCCAGGGGGGTGGCTGCCCCAGTGTGTGAGTTCTGCCTGTGCCTGGCATGGCACACAGGGTTTTGACAGCCTTGAAGCCCTCGCCGGCTCAGGGGCTCGGAGATACCAGATGGCAGCCGGCCTGCTGCATGTGTGAGTCAGGCTTTGCCTGTCTTCTGGCTTCAGCGTGCTTGGTTTCCACCGAGTTTTGAGTGCTTGATGTGGGGCTGGGAGGCTGGGAAGGACATTTGCTTCTGAGAATTCACTGAGCTGGGACATGTCTGTCCCTTTGTCAGTGTCCGCCCACCCCAGCCCCTCAGCTACTCCACTGGTTTTATCCAGCCCATAAAATCTTGTATTTGCACAGAAGGCCTGAGCGTCACCCTACTAAATCTTGCTTTTGCAAGCTCATTCTCTCCTCCACGTTGCACAAGATAAGCGGGACTAGAATCGTCATACTCATTTGGCTGATGAGGAAACTGAGGTCTGCAGAGGCAAAGAGACACACCTGAAGTCACCCAGTGAACCAGGGCTTTGATCAAGAGCACTAGCTCCTCCTCCCTGCCCAGGGACTCTTGGCCCCCAGCCCCAGCCTGTGGCCCCAGGTGGAGGGGAGCTTGCCCAGAGGAAACAGGCTCTAATTTCATGAATGAATCCTGCTGGCCCATGCCTCCTTCTCCACATGGAGAGATGGCCCCAGGGCTCTTGCCATGTCTAGTCTACATCAACAGGCAGGGCCGCAGGAGGCAATAATATTGATGTCCATCATTGATATTTCTTTATTGTGGCTGTAATTAGCAATTCCTCCACGGCTGAGGCCCGATCTGGCAGACAAGTGGAGAAGCTCCGGCTTATTCATGTCAACCTGTTAATGTCACACTGACAAGGCTGATGGGGGACTGACCTTAGGTAGGGAGGAGGAGAGGTGGAGGGCTGAGTAGAAGGTCAGCAGCTCTCCGCTTCTCCCCCAGGGACTTGCTGTCCTTGATCACAGCTCTCTAGAGCTGCCCTCATCCCATTTCCCGGGAGCTAACTTCCCAGACTGGCTTTTCCATTCTATGGCCCCTCACCCCTCACTGTTCTACTAGGCTGTCTTCCATTGAAGAGTGGCCTCCACACTCCCGGGGAAAGCCCACAGGTGTCCGTGCAAGATAGCCCGGGAAGATTCTGCGGAAGCCTTCCCAGGGAGCTAGAGGCAGGAGAGCAGCTCCTCAGCCCTCTGCCCTGTGCCAGCTGGGAGAATACCCCCAGCCCTGCCACAATCAGATTTGCATGCTCCCAAAGGTGCTAGCCTCCGTGGCAAGGGAAGCACAGCCCCTTCCTGCAGGTCACTGCACATGGCCATGTGCTGTTTCAAACAGGAGGGCTACGATGAGCCCTCCCAGACCCCTGGGAGTCTCCTTGTCCACCACCTCAGGCTCCCCTCTTCCCTCCACTCCAGGAACTTCTTCCCTCAGTGTCCCTCCACCTATAGTTCTCTGGATCCTTTGGTTCCTTGAGCAGATGAAGCCAAGCTAACCATCATCCAGGGAGAAGTTACTCTGCCTTGATATCTCCCCAGCGCCTAGATACCAGCCTGCCTTTTTGATGTGTGCCTAGTGTAGGGCTGCTTGGCACTAATGGTAAAACTAGCTTTAGGGGCCACTCTGGATTCTGGACTATTTATCCTGCGGTGGGTTCTGTTAAAAGCATCTTACAAGAATCGGATCTTCAAAACAACCCTATGGGATAAATACATTTATCATCCCCATTTTACAGATGAGGAAAACTGAGGTACAAGGAAATTGAGCACACCCAAGCCCTCCTGCTGAGCTGCCCTCTCTCTGCCTCCAGCTGTAGTCCATCAAGCCATTTCCTCCCCTGCCTCTCTCCTCCCTGGGCTCCCCAGGACAGGCAACTGCCAGGCCCAGTGCGGGGCCCACAGCAGGCAGCATAATGGGCAAGTGAGGGTCATGGTGTCAACAGCACAGTCCTCTGAGCGCTGCATTCAGCAGACGGTTCCTCTTCCATGGTTCTCTGGAGGGCACCCATTGCCCAGGGAGCCCTGTGTGCTCTCTGCAGGCTGGGGTCTCGGGTCTTGTACACTATATGCCCCGCCCATGGCGTTTTCCACAGGAGGCCCCAGCATCTGATTACAAGGCTCCCTGATGCCGACAGAGGCAGACCTACCTGCTGGGTTACAATCCCCCCACCCCGCCCCTCCTGCCACAAAGAGATTTTCAAAGCTGTGTCTCAGCTCATTCTGGGACTTGGCAAAGAGGCCAGTTCTTCTGTTGGACAAACACGTGTCTACCACTGTGTACTCGAACCCCGGGCCCTATGGAGGGTCTTCAGCATGCTGAGATGACGGGCTCCCAGCCCCACCCTGGGTGCACACGGCCTGTGGGGGACAAAAGCTGAACCTGACCTGACCAGGCTAAAACTTGCCCAGGGGAGGCAGTACCAGAGCAGACTCTGATCGTGGGGTATGGGTAGGACATGGGAGGAAGGCAGCCAGGAGAAGGTGGTACTTTCAAGCTGGGGAAGAGGGAAGGGCACTCCAGCCAAAGGGAACAGCCTGTACAAAGCTCTGAGTCTGAGTGAGCAGGTCGCGCTCCGAACGAGGCAAGATCGATTATAAAACACCCAGGTGGGTGGGCCTGCTTGAGGAGGAGTGGGGCTGGTCGTGGAAGCCATTGGGAGGATAGGTGCACCCCTACCCCTGCAGGTGCTTGGGACCCCTGGAGGGCCCGTGAGGACAGTCCCTAAAGGCCAGGGTATCTATAAGTGGTCACAGGCCCAGGGCACATTGCTGGGAAGTTCAGTACGTCTCCTTTCCTGCCCAGTGTGGGGTGGTGTGTGTTAGGCCAGCGTCCGTGGGACTGGGGGTGCTGTTCCCTAGCATGGTGTCTGAGCCAGCCTGGGGGAAGCCAGTGAGGACCAAGGGCCCCCTGACTGCATGGACTGGCGGGCTGCCTTGGGCTCAGGAACCAGATGCTCCCAGACCAGAGCTGCGTTCCTCTGAGCCGCACCTCCCAGCAGCCAGCGCTCCCAGCCCTCCATGCAGCCCCTCCAACGGGGTCCTCAGTGGAAGAGGGACACTGAGGTCCCCAAGGTGGTGGGGTCCCACCCCAACTCACTCACACACAAGTAGTGGCTGAGGTAGGGTACTTCCCACCCTTCAGAGGGATATTGGGGTCCTTGGAGAGGACAGGTCCCTTTGCTCTCGGGGTCCAGGGCAGAGTCAGGGTGCCACCAGGTGGGGTGGAGAGTATGCTTGGCAGGACAGGAGGTGGTACAGGGCTCCAGAAGGGCAGAGGTCAGACAAGGAGCCCTGGAAGGCTGGCAGAGGATGAGGCTTCCCTCGGGAGACTTCGGCCAGAAGGTTTTCCCAGATTTGTCTGGAGCACCTGGTGGCCAGGATTGGGGAGAATTTCTCTCACCTGCCTCCTGGGGCCCGGAGCAGCCCATAAGGGAACCAGGCATGGCCTGGCCTAGGTTCACATGTGTACAAGCATGGACACACACTTGTCCACCTGTGTGTGCAGCTCACGTTCAGGCATGTGCAAGCTTGTTTCTGTCTGTACACCCAGGCCTCTGTGTGCGTGTCATGGGTGTGCCCCTGTTATCTATGTGTATGGCTGGATGTCCACATGAATGAAGAGGGTGCTCTTGGGAGTACAAAGCCGCCTTTGTACGAGGATGTGACAGCCCCCGGACATAGCCAGTGCCCCACAGGACACACCCTTTTCTTCCCACTGGAGCTGGAGAGCTCCCGAACCCACTGCTGGCAGGCCTGGGCCCGGCTCTGCGCAGCCTGTCACTCCCAAGGCCCGGCCCTGAGTGCTCAGGTGTGGCCTCCTGGGCACAGACACTGTTGGGGAGAGGTGGGCATCACGGGGACAGCTCAGGCTGAGAGGGCTGTCCATCCCTTTTTCATGTTCCCCACCCATCTCTAAGTGCCTGCAGATCCTGACAGGGAGGGTCCCTCTCCCCGCCTTACATAGTCCCCATGATGGGGAGCTCAGTGCCTCCCAGAGCAGCATCAAGGTGCCCAGAAAAGAGAGGTCAGGAGAGTCAGAGGGTAGGGTTGTGGCTCAGCTGGGGTTTCAGCTCCGGGCAGCAAGGGCAGACCTGGGGACTCAGGGCCTCTTACCTTGTTGTCAAGAGCGTATTTCAGCTATTAGCGACAGCAGCAAGGGATTTGCGGAGGATTTCTCTCTCATTTCCCAGAGCTTTCAGCAAGCCTCCTCCCTTCCCACCCTTCCGCCTGCCAGGGCTGAGAATACACACACACACATGCATACACGCACGCACACACACACGCTTGGTGTTCCTGTGTGGCTGAGAGAGGGAGAGAAATCTGGGTCAGTCTCCCAGAGAAGGCTCCACGGCATCTCCCTACCTTCCCCAGCAAACGCTCAGTGTCGAGGACCCGGGCTGTGGTCCGATGGCCAAGGCCTGCCTCAGCTCTGCCCTAGCCTGCCCGAAAGGCCCCGAAAGGCCTGCCTCTCCTGGGGCCCTCCCTGGGCCTCCCTGTCCAGGTGACCTCACCCTGTGGCTTCAGTGTCTCCCTTGGCCGGGACTCTCAGGTCGTCTCTGCCATGCTCTGCTGATAGCCGTGCTGAGGGTGATGGAGGCTTTCTCATCCCTACTGGACCCTCCAGCTTCGGCCCCTGAGGCTTGGGGCCCAGGAAATAGGAACCCCATGCACAGAATGCCCGAACCAGAGGAGGAATCCCTAATGGCGGATTCCAGGCACTGAGGTAAGGGCCAGAGTCCGGGGAGGTTGCCTCAGGGAGAGGCTTTCTGAGAGAAGGTGGGCAGAGAAACAGCTCAAGATACCATTTCCCCTTCAGGATGGAGCTTGCAGTGAGGACCTAGCTAAAGTCCCGAGGGGTTAAGTGGGTGCTGGAGACAGGCCCGAAGTCCATAGCAGGGGCCCCACCACACCCAGTGACTGCAGAGAGACATCCGCTGGGCCGTGTGGTGGAGGCAGGTGGTGGGGTTTCCTGTTTCTCTGGGAAAAACAGACCATGGGGAATTGCCATGCTTTCAGTTGCCCAGGAACACTGGCAGCCTCCACCCCCACCCCTCGGAGACACCAAAGCTACTTCCTTCTTACTGCCCCTGGCACAAAGTTCTCAGGTAACCTAGCAGACCTTTGTGTCCTTCCACAGCGGGACTGAGGGGTCCTCGGTGCCAACCACTCTGTCAGTCAACTCAAGGGCTAGAGAACTGATTTAATTTCAGCTAGGTAGGAGGAAGAACTTCCTGATGCCATGGGGGCAGTCTTAGCCCCCAGCTTGGTGCTGGTGGAGGTGAGACAAGTCTTCCAAAGGGCTGTCAGCTGGAGGGGGATGACCCCCGGCCTCCCAGCTTCCTCCAGAGGCCTGCCCCTGCCCGCCTGCAGGGCTCCGGCCTGTCCCAGAACCTCTATGCCAGGACATACCGGGACGCCCGTTTTATTTTCGAGCACAGGACGTGTGTGCCCCTTGGTAGGGGGGAGGGCAGGGTGGCTGTTGAAATATCGGAGTCACTTGCTTGTGTGTTGACCCCCACGTGCGCTGTGTACATACATGCGTGTGACAGGTGAGGACATGCGCACTGGGTAGCTCAGGAATCACCTCACAGACTTGAGAACTTTCAGAGTGTGGGACCTGAGGTCAGCCGGCTCTAGAAGGGGCTCGAGGATTGCTGTTTAGGCCACGGAGAGGGTGGTTCACTAGTCACTATGAAGTGACGACTCCAGGCCGGGGCCCTCAGGGCAATGCTGGGGAGGGGAGAGGCTCCCCGAGCTGGAGGCCTGGCAGTGAGGAGATGAGGAGGGCCTGGGAAGGCCTTGAAGACAGGTGGAGAGCGTTAGAGTTTGAGAGGTAAAGGTGAGGGCAGGGTCATGGTGTCCTTGGATGGGGCGCCAGACAGGCCTGGGTCTCCAGGTCAGACTGGCTTCCCTGTGGCATTAGCGAGGCTCCTGGACAGCCTGCCCTTCCTTGAAAACCTTTGGAAAAGAGTTCCCTGTTCCCTTGTCCCCAAGGGCCCCGGCCAACCCCATCACTCTTTCCTTCTGGCCATACCCAGGTGCGTCCTCCCTCAGTCCTCACCATTCCAGCCAGGCCACGCTGCACCCCTGCACTCGGGCCCCAGGCTTGTCCTGCCCGCACATCATCCCTCTGCTAGCCCGACTGACTCAGGGCATCCGTGGAGCCCCCAGGACTCCGAGGGCCAGAGGCACAGACACATACATGGGTGTATCCTCCCTGATCAACAGGATTGGGAACTGGAAAGAAGGTTGGAAAAAGAGCTGGGCAGGGTGTGGTGTGGGCAGTGTCCTGGGCAGGGATGGTTCGGCAGAATCTGAGATAATCTCTTCCAGCACTGGACCTTGGAGGGTCTGTAAGTTTCTCTGGTTCAGCATAGCTGTTGTGCAGACGGGGAAACTGAGGCCCAGTGAATGTAGGGGGCCGGCCACCTACCCCAGCTTGCTCAGCCCCTTGGAAGGGCAGAAGGGAAAAAGGAGCAGAGGGTGGGGAAGTCAGGAAAATTGGATGCAAGGTCTAGGGTGGTGTGAGGCCTGTGTCCAAACCATTGGCCAGACGAGGGCTTCTTTCAGCCCTGCCCTTGGCAATGACGGCCTAGCTGAGGATGGACAGCGACTGGCCCTTGATCCCATTTGAAGTCTCATATGGCCAGGTAAGGTAGGTGCTTTTATTCCCATTTCACAGATACACATGCAGAGGCCCAAAGCAAGGCTTTCCCCGGGCATTTGGATAGGGAGGGACAGTGCCCGCACAAGAGGGACACAGACCTGCTCCTGGTGGCAGATTCTCCCACAACTGAACACTCTCAGTAAGTCTTTGCTCCCGGCCTGAAGGCAGAACTGGGACTGGCTCCTCTGGGAGAGACAGTCACTTGTCTTTAGGACTCCAGACTTCCCAGTTCATTCCCTGTGCTCGCCAAGAATTTCTTTTGTAAGTGCGACCACAGCCCCTCGTGCTTCAACTTGACCCCACCACTCTTGTTGATCTTGTCAATCCAAAGCCGGCACCAACCTCTCCTCTGTGTCTTCTTGGTTCTGGGTGGGTCTGGGGGTTTGGGCACTGGGCCCTGCAGCCTGGCCAGCTCCTGAGGGTGGGGGACGAGAGTGACCCCTGGCAGCCTTCCCACAGAGGCCTACTGGAGACTCAGCTCACCTTCACCTAGCATTGCCAACCTCATCACTGCCTCTGCCCATCTCATTTCTGCTAAACTCATTTGCCATTTAAAGGGCTTAATTTCCCACTCTGTTTGCCCATCATTACTCCCCAAGCCGTTCCTCTCTCCCCAGCCTTTTCCCGCAGGGCCCAGCACCGTGGAGAGCGGGCATCCAGGCTTGGGTATGGCTCAGACCCTTTATTCCTCCCTCCTGCCTGTCTTGGGGAGGGGTCTGTGCTCCAAGGTATCATGTTCCTGCTCCACGGTGTCACGTTCCTGCCTCCTTTTGGAAATCCAAAAGGAGCAGATTTCCCTGCTCCCAAACTAGACACTTGGTTTGGTTGAGAACAAGAGGCAGACTCTGAAGCCATTGAAGACTTTTCTCCACTCTCTCTCCGCCTTATCCACCCAGGCTAGAAAGACCTAGGGTTCACCCTGAGGTCTGTTGTTGAGTGGCCCAGAACTTGCTTATTATGCTCCACCCTCTCATCTGCCCCCTGCAACACACACACAACAAGCTCCAAATTTGCCCTCATCTGGAGAGAAGCTGACCTTAGATCAGGTTGAGCAGGGAAGCAAAGTAGCTTTTTAACTAATTCATACTAAGGTGGGAGTGACTGATAGCAATTTATCCTGCCTGTGTTATTTGCATTTGAACAGAAGAGCATTATAGCAATAATACTGAAAACAACAGTAATAAAACCCCCAACACTTGGTTTTTACTGTGTCGGGTGCTATTGTTAACACTGGACATGTATTAAATCATCTAATCAATCCACTAACCCAGATGAATTTCTAATTGGTACGAAGATAAGGAAAGAGTGCTGAGGGGCAGGAGGAGAATGAGGAAGCAGAAGGCAGCCTCTCAGCCCTCCACTCCTCCATCCCAGCTCCCACTTCCTGTAGAAGAGTCCAATTGTTTGCACTGCAAACTATGTCAGGCATTTGCTTGAGGTCACCTTGGGAGGGCAGGGGAGGCTCTGCTTCTCCCTGGGGCTCACAGTTCTCCCATGTGATGCCTGGGAGGTGGCATCCCAGGCTAGGCAGCCTGCCCACCCCCACTGCCCCCAATCTCTGAGCACCATTTAGAAAGTCCCTTGGTGCTAAGGATCATCACACACATGCCCCGAGGAGTCAAAGTCAGTGTGTTCTGTGGTCTCTGAACCCCTCCGAGTCTCCTGTGGCTCCAGAGCCACCTGGTCTTCTGACCGCACTGTTGACTCTGCTCCAGGCTGGACATGCCCTAAAGCCCATCTTGAAGTGTGATTTAACGCAAGCCTCAAAGAAACCCCGCAATGTTAGTGGAGCTGGCACGAAGATCCCCATTTTGCAGGTCAGGAGACTGAGGCTCCAAGAGAAATAACTGCGCTTGAATCTTCCTACCCAGAAGGCTGGCCTAATGAACTCTTTCAGTGAGGGCTGAGGAAGGCTTATTGCACCTTAACAGGGACGCTCACCACTTCAAGCAAACAAATGTGAGGTACTGGTGGCATTTCAGGCCCAGTCCCTTTGCATCTCCACCATGCTGTCTCCTGGATTCTCTGGGTATCCCCTGTTGGGGGAGGCTGAGCAGCTGCTCCTAGATTGGCCGCCCACCAGCCCCCCTCAGCCTCTCCTGTCTGCCAGCGTTCAAGGTCAGGCTGCCTGGAAATTCAGTAATCGATCTGGGAGACTTCCACTGCAAATCTCCCAGCATGGCCTGCTCTCCCCATAGGGCTGCCACACCCCACAGCCCATCCCATGCAGCATGTGTTGACAGTGACAAGCTACCCATCCCTCCATGGGAAGGTAGCTGGCCATTCCCTGCTTCTTGCCACCCCACGCTCCTGAGGGCAGAGCCCCAGGAACTCCGAACTCAGAAGTGCCATGACCGCAACCACCAAATGCTGTGTGGTCTCAAGCAAACCACTTCCCTTCTCTGAGCCTCTGTGTCCACACCCAGGATGTAGATCGAGGTCAGATAGCTTTGAGGATCCACTGTGACAAAGTGTGGGAGCTGGCAGTGTGACCACCGTCATGAGGGTTCCCATAAAACCCATCCCTGGGGTCCTCAGCATGGAGGGGTCCAGAGTAAGACATGGTTATGCTTGCCTCTCAACAAGCCAAGGAAGACTTGCAGAAGAAGGGGCATTTGGGCTGGCCCTGGAAGGATGATGAGTCTTTCACATTTGGGGGTGAGGACAGTGGTGGATGGTGTTCTGGGGGTGGCAGGAAGGAGACTTCCATGGAGCTATGACCAGCCTGGGACCTTAGTGTTTCTGACTTGGAATTCTTGCTTGACCATATTAAGGCCCTGCTTATACCCTTCAGTGGCTCCCTTGGCCTGAAGTCCCCACTCCCTCAGGAAGCTTCAGAGACATGGCAATATCTAGTCCCTACCAGCTTCAGGCACCCAGGCTGGTGTCCTTGCCCCAGGCCTCCAGCCTTAGTGAGTTTCTTGCTAGTTCTGTGATGGCTCTCTGACCGCAATGAAGTTTGACTCTGTGATCAGATAACCCCCTGCTTCCTTCCAGAGCCTGGCAGGCCCTATGTGATCTGTCTCTGGCTCCCCTCAGAGCCCACCCCCTCACTCAGGGTCCCAGACCCTTGAGTCGAGTTCCCCAGCTTGGGGCTCAGCTCAAGTGTGCCCCACTTAATGTAGCTACCAGCTGACATCTTGGTTTGGCCAGGAATAGGGCTTTCCCAGAAAACTTTCAATGCTGAACCCAGGACAGTCCCAGACACATCAGAGTGACTGGTCACCTTAATATTCCCCTAGGCCCTTCTGCCAAGCCTGCCTGTTTTCTTTTCCTCACTGCTCTTCAGCTGGAAGAGCAGCAGAAGAGTTCAGGCTTTTCCTTATTGATCAGTTGTCCCTATTACTGGCCTTGAGCTGCCAGAGAGCAGAGCAGGAACCTCATGTCTGCTCCCTCGTGCCCAGAAGAATGCTGGTGTCAGGGCGTGCTCAGTGGGTCTGTTGAATGAATGAGTGAAGGGCGTGGACTTGGACCCAAACAAGTCTCTTTTCCCTCTGGCCAGAGTTCCCTTTCTGTGGCAGGAGGGTGGGCTCTGGGTGTCTCAGGGAGGGCTCCAGGCCCAAGGCCCCAACATGCAGCAGGGAGGAGAGGAAGGGGGCAGAGCCCAGCTCAGTGAGGGGCTGAGATGCACTGGGCCACTGGGTTGACTGAGCTGGCAGTGGCCAAGCGGCAAGGTGGGACAGCAGGGCTGGGAGAGAGCGGGCGTCGCAGCCCTCACCTTTCTAGATGTCCCACCATCACCCGAGGGCCATTTCTGGGCCAGGCTCTTGGTCCAGACCCAGGGTTGGGGGTATCCAGAGTGATGGCACTGACTGCCAAGCCCCACTCCCCTCCCACCCCCGGGAAACAGATGGCCTAAGCTTGGGCGGGCGGCAGAGACAGGGACTGGCATTTGTGTATGTGTGTGGTTTTTTAAAAATCTGACACATTTTTGTCACGTCTTGGTGCATCAGAACAGTAAAGGAGGCGGGAGTGTGAGAATGTTTTAACTCGCAACTTTGTAACAGCTCCAGTTTCTCCAGGCCTCCTCCCCCTCCCCCAAGGCCCCCGCGGCGGAGCCTCAAAGCCCATCTGTTCCCGAATCCCTGCTCCCCCCACCCAGATCCATCCATTTATCCATCCGTCTATCCGTCCATCCATCCTTCCTGTCAGCTGGGGGGAAGAGACAATCGGAGGAAGCAGCTTGAGACTCCAAGAGGACGCCAGGCACGGAAGCAGGGGACCTGTTTGGGGGCCTAAGCTTGACCGCAGACTTGCTGTGTGGTTCCTGACCCTCGCTGGATCTCCCCCCACCCGTGTGTGGGTCAGGCCCATCCCCTTTGGGGTTCCATGACTCTGATACTCATAGACAGACCTGGGGAGAGGGATTAGAAATGGGGAAGATACTGGAGGAATGAAGACAGGGAAGTTTGGGGTTCAGAGCACCCAGGGATAATGGCCCCAAGGTGGCAGAGAGAACCACGTTCATGATGCCAGACTCAGTACGTCCCAGCCTTCACTCCTCTCAGGTTTGGGGCTTGGATTCCTCACTACCTAATCCCCTCCCCACCAAGCCCACCCAGGGTGGTGCTCTGAAGGTGACCAGGGCTGGCTGAGGTCGGGGGCAGCTGCTCCAGGGGTGCAGAATGGAGGGAGGAAGAGCCAGGTAGTAGCACTGGGGATCTAGCTGTCCCTCCACTGCCCTCCTGTGCTTGTCTGTCCTGCGGGGCCCTGGAAAAGGAAGCAGGATGGGTGCCAGGTCCTAGAAGATTTGCTTCTCAGCCGCCAGCCCTGCTGTCCCCAAGCCTGCCTGGCACTGGCTTCCATTTCATTAGTCACAGACATGCCAAGTGGCCTGGAAAAGCAGGAGTGCCCATGGCAGACTGGTAGGTGGTGCCCTGGGCCTTGGGAACAGGCAGGAGTATGAAGGGGTGGTGCCCTGGGGTGGCTCTGGTGTAGCAAGGGCCCCAGCCTCCCTTCCACAGCTCAGAAACCCAGGCTGCTGGGCCCCTGGGCTGTGATTTGTGGTGATGTGGGGCAGGTAGCTGGTACACCACTGCCCACTGCTCTCTGGACACAGAGAGCTGCCCAGACCCTGAGGTCCTCTGCACCTAACATGGAACTCCCAAAGTCCATGGCACATGTCAGGGAGCAAAAGCAGAAGGAACAGGGGGCATAGCCCTGTCCTATGGCCCCTGTTCCCCTTCCTCCCATCAGAGGCTGTGCCAGATCACTGTTGACCACAGAAAGCCCCCCACCCACCGGTCAGGGTTCAGGCAGCTCTTAAATATTGTCCCCACTTCTCCTCTCCTCGGGGAGGGCCTGGGCCGGCTGGACATCCTCTCCCCACCCCCTGCCCTCCACTGCAATGGTCCCCACAGTAGATGGGTGGGCCTCTGGCCAGGGCAGCCAGCAGCCGAATAAACCAGCATCACCCCTTCATGGCCCAGCCCTGGACCCCAGGGCCCAGCTGAGTCAGTGCCATTTGAAGCTCACCATATGGGCATGGGGTGGGCGCAGGGGGAGGAGCTGGGGTTGCCATGAGAACCCGCACGCTGGCATTTCCTCTTTTGGGGAAGCTGAACCATACTTCGCAGGCGGTGTGGGCTTCTGAATCCCATTTCTCTGTGTTTTTTAGGAAGGGAAAAAGGGCAGGGGAAGGGGGTGGAAAAGACAAGAGGGAGAGAGATAGAGGGAGGCAGAGGGAGTGACAGGGGCTCTCTGGAGCTTTTGGGGCTTGATCGGGGCGGTGGGGAGGGGGTGTTCTGTGTTCCTCAGAGCTGAGCCCAGGGCCAAAGTGGGGCCTGGTGTCCCCTCTGACCTCTTGCCCAGGCCTTTGGTAAACTTTTTCCTTTCAACACATAAGCATGCACCCTGCCTGAGATTTCAAGCCAACTCACTGGCCTCTTTCCGGGTTCCCGTCCTCATCTCCGTCCCCTGAGTGCCCACTCTGAAGGTAGCAACACTGGGGCAGAGGAAGTCAGGAGAAGGCAAAGGTTCTAACCCGAGTGCATCACGCACTCCTCGGGCTTTATTAGTTCGGCTGTGGGATCCCCACGTTGAAGGCTGCCTGGAGAACAGGGAATCGTGCAGGGCTGGGGTTTGGGGGATGCAGGGAGCTGAAAGGAGAGGGCTGTTTCCAGCCAGCCATCTGGTAAGGGATGGGGGCGGGGTGGATGTACTAAGAATACAGGCTCTGGGGGCAGACAGATCTGGGTGTGAATCTGGCCCCGTCTCTTCATACCTGTGGCATCTCTGGCAAATGAGCCTCCTCCAGCCTCCATTTCCTTGTTCTGTAAAATGGGGTGATAGCCCCTAGCTGCAGGTTTCCTGCAGTGCTCCCCACCGTGGAGGGGCACCCACCCTGAGTGCAGGCGTGCCAGTGGGACCATGCATGGCCATGTTCTGGGGAGGCAACAGTGTAGAGAGGAGCTGTCCTGGCAGCGAAGGAGAGTGGGTGATAATGAGGGCGAGGGTGGTCTAAGGGTGGAACCAGGCTCCAGGCAGGTCCGGGCCATGTGGGCAGCTCTAAAGCAGGACCACCCTGTCTGATGAACTCCAGCTCTCCCCCGGCTCCTTTTCCTGGAAGCCTGATTGGTCATGTCTGGAGGGGCCAGCCTGCCTTCTTGGGAAGTCCCCTCCAGATCTTTGGAAAATGAGGCTACTGAGTGCAACAGCAGCTTCAACAGAATGCCCTGATGTGTGACCTTGGCCAAGACCCTGCTTTCCAGATTGCCCTTTCCCCGCTATAAATGGGCATGTAGATTGCTATCCTTCCCTCTACTAGGGGCTGAGAAGGACTCCAGGAGATGAGGGCCAAGCTTCCTTTGGGAAGTGTCTAGAGAAAACTGGAGGGAAGGCCACCTCAGCGCACCTCTCCCCAACAGACAGCGATAATGGAGCCCAAGCATCAAGCCCCGCTGGGTGCCCAGGTCTTTACATCTTGTGTCATTCTTCTGATAACTGGCGGGGGAGGGGGTAGTATTATTCCCACCTGACACTTGAGAAGACTGAGGCTCAGAGAAGGAGATGAACTTCCCCAGCTCACCCAGCAAGGCAACAGTGCCTGGATGAGAACCTTATCCATGACTGTTCTAGGCCCCTTTGTTCCAGTCCTTCCAGACCAAGGCTCCGGTCTGGCCTCCCCCATGGGCCGCTGTGTGGGGTTTCAGGGACACTGCCCTCAGCTAAGACAGGACCATGAGGAGGATGGCTGCTAAGCAGCAGACCGACCCCCATCCCCAGTGGCTGGCCTCTGGCCATACCTAGCCATCCCGGGGCAGCCCCCAGACCCCAGCTTAGGAAGAGCACGGTCTTGGCATCAGGCATCTCGAGACTGATTCTGAACTTGCTACCAATCCACTCTGGCTCCCCAGCAGGTTAACTGAAGCCCTCTGAGCCCCCTTCCCTCATGAGAAAAACAGGGAATGGCGTGGCATTGTGTCAGTCAGACTAAGTGGGTTTTGCTGTAATAATAACCTTTAAAGTTTCGGTGCCCTTTTTGCCCTGATGGCCATGGGGGGAGCGTTGGTCTATTCTTCATTGTCACTCCGGACCCCAGGCTGAAGGAGCTGTCACCTCTCAACCTGTACCCCCTATATGTGAGGGCAGCAAGAAGAAGCCTGGCCAGGGCTACACTGGCTCTTCAATTCCCTCTTTTAAGTGGTACGGGTCAATTTCACTAACAGATCGTTGGCCAAAGTGAGTCATGTGGCCGTGCCCAACCTCCAAGGGGATGGGGAAGCACAGTTCCTTACCACCTGCCTGAAAGGAAGAAAGCTGGGATCTTAGCAAATCTTCTTTCTGGACGACCATAGGCCTCTGCCCCTCAGGGATGCCAGGAGCATACAGTGTGCTGAGGGGAAGACCCTGGCCCACAGAAGGCACCAAATAAATGTTCAGCTCTCTTCCTCTTCATTCCCACGTCCTAGGTGAGCTATACCTTGGCTGTTTCTTTCCTGGCTGTCTCCCTGAATGGGTCCTTAGAGTTGATAGATGGTCCCCACCTTGCAGTTGAAGACCTTTGCTTCTGAGACAGAGAGGGGTGGGGTCTTTCCCAGGGGTACGCGGCATGGTGGCTGCAGAGCCAGGATGGGCAGACAGACTCCCTCACCCCCCAGCTGAGCTCCCCCGCCCTCCGCCTCCCAGTGCTGCTTTTAACAAATGAAAAAAAGCAGCAGATACCAGTAATACCTTGACTTTATTAAGGGCTTCATAAGACCCAGATCAAATTACATCTCTTGCAATCGAACAGTAAATTCAATTCTGTTCAACAAATGTTCTGTTCTACACCAAGAGGGCCCGGGGTGGTCCGGGTGGCCCATCGGGCTGGGACCCCGCCTCTCACTCAGCACCTTCCCTCATCCCTCTGGAAGATGCCATCCTTCCTGGCTAGAAACTGCAGGTCAGCCCTAGAGTCCAAGATGTGAGAACCAAAGATGAGTAAACAGCGCCTGGGAGGTGGAAAGGGTAAGGGACAGCAGGCAGGGACAGTGACTTAGGACTTGGGTCACTTGAGTCCACAGCCACACAAGGCTATGCATCCTTGGGCAAGTCCCTTCCCCTATTGGCTGTCAGTCTCCCCCCACTAAGAGACTGGCCCGAGTCCCCATCTCCAACTCTAACAGAAGGGTTCTGATACCTTCTTTACCCGCCAGCATTCCCCCTTCCCAAAGGGAGGTGGCGAGTGTGGGGGAAAGGGCCTCATCATCTACTATCCCTTGTTCTGCACTCAGTAGGCCTGTGAGACCCTGCCCTGCCTTACAGTAGTTGGCGAAGACCAGGTGGTGTGGCGAGGAACACTCCCTTCAAAGAGGCTCACTGGTCACCAGCCGTGGCACAGACCAGAGAGGCTGTAGGTTGAGCCCAATTTCCTACCTTCTCCCCTTTGGTCCCATCACTGACCACCACTGAGCTGGAGAAATCCAGGAGGACTTCCTGGTGAAGGAGGAATTGGAGCTGGACCCTGAACCACATAGCTGGGCCAGCAGCTTGTGAGTGGAGAACAGCAGGAACAATGGCTTGAAGGCGGGGTGTGTCTGGAATAGTATGAGTGACAGACGTGACCTAGAGGATATACTGACACGGGAAAATGTGATTTCCATGTTCTAGTGGCAACACACACGCGCGCGCGCATGTGCGCGCACGCCTGCAGGCAGATACACTTTCTCCAGCAGCAGCCGCAGGGAAGGGCAGTTGGGATTGTTCAGTAGGACAGACGAGCTGTCAGCCAGGATTTCATCGTGCAGAGGAAAGATGTTGCAGGAAAGTCCAGAGAGCCTTCTGAGCCCCCCGCCCCTGGGGCCTGTGGGAAGGGACCTCTCTCCCTGGTGAATCAATAACAACAAGAAGAACAGTAGTAACTCTTTTTAGCACTTTACCACTAATGAAACACTTTGCTAGCTGTCGTCTTCTTGGATCTTCACAATGGCCCTGGGAGGGCTGCTCTGTCCCACTGATTCACTGATTCACAGAGAAGCAAGATTTGGCCAAAGCCGGTGGGTCTATGACATCAGCTCACCTCATTTGACTCCACGGTGTATCTGTACCTGCTTTTTCAGAGCCCCATGGCCTTCATCAGGGGGACATCTCCTTGGCAAATAGATGGGGCAGTGTTCTGGCCTGAACGGGAAGTGATGCTCGGTTTCCCACTCCGTGGCTTTCCTTGACTTCTCAAGTTTGAGGCGTTTCCCGAGGCCACCATTGCTCAGCCACCAGCCCAGGCTCCCTGAGACTCAGGGACGCCACGCCCCCACATTCCATAGGGCGTCTTTCCCCAGGAAGTGAGAGTGTGGCAGTTGGCCAGGGCAAGGAGCCGGCCATGACCCTGCCCCCCAATAGACCCTTGTGCTGCCCTTGCTCCTCCAGCGGGGGCGCTCAAGTTTGTCCATGCTTGTTCTGCCTCTGCAGCTGTTGAGATCAAGTGTGGCTTCAAGCAGGAGGCTAGCGTGGGCTCCTGAATCATTGCTTATTAAGTCAGAGCACGACTGAGAGAGCTCTAAACACCTAGGTACGATGTGGTACTTTCTTGGTAGAAATTGACTATTATCAGTCACTACTTGATACAAATTTGGGCTTTTAGCATTTGGCCTTAAGAAGGAACTGTTAGCACATTTCATTTTCCAGATAGTAGTTGTGGGAAGCTCTGGGCGTGCCTTGGCACCCCCCCCCGCCCCACCCTGTGAAGATTACTCTGGCTTCTAGGTCTAGCCACTTCCTCATTTGCATTTTAGCTTGGTTTGGTTCCTTTTCTTTTCTTTTTTTAAGTTTATTTACTTATTTATTAGTAATCTGTACACCTAATGTGGGGATTTGAACCCACAACCCCAAGATCAAGAGTCTTGTGCTCTACCAACCGAGCCAGGCAGAGTGTCCAGTGGGTTTGGTTTCTTTGGCGGTTCCAATCTTTGAATACCAGCCTGCAAATGATCCGAGAGAAGGTGTCCCCTTAGAGCTTCCACGTAGCTTTCTAAACAGCATTCATTCAGTCTTCTGCCATCCATTCTTTTATTCAGAAAGCAGGTATTGAGTGTCAGGTACTAAGGTTACACAGTGAAAGAGGGTACGAGCTCCCTGTTCTCCTTCCACAAATGGAGGACTCTCTCTTCCCCCACTGCCCTGTTCAGTTTTCCATCAAAAGTGGCCTCCATGTGTGGACCCAGATGCATGAGTCGGCCGTAGCTACTTGTCCTCAGTTGGTATTTTCCTTTTCCACATTCCTCCTACCTCTCCCCTGCCTCTGAAGCCTCCCAGTGAGGCCAAATTCACTCTAGACTCAGCCTCTAAAATGTCTACTTGCCCTCCGTTAACAGACTTGGGGCAGCGTGGGAGCATCCGGTTTCTGCATGGTGCCTGGTCCACACCAGCTCTGGGACCTTCCTTCCACGTGCCCCCCCCCCACCATCCTCACCCAGCTGTCTGTGTGACCATGCTTGGCGTCTGTGCTCTGTGCCCACCCTGCAGGACTCACTACTTCTGACAACCCCCAGCCCTTCCCCTCACCCCATCCCCACCCTGAGACGTCTCCTGTTCAGATGCAGTTGCCAGGCCCCCCACCTGGCCTGCCCCACTGCCAGGCAACTCCAGTCTGTCCTCTCCCCATCGTAGTGACTTCTAGGGCAGGAGGAGCTGGTGGCCCAGGACAAGACCCTGTGGGGCCTGAGGCGCTGGCTGGCCCAGCTCCACCCAGACAGAGCTGCGGGGCTGGCCACCCCCTGCCGGATGCCCAGGGTTGCTATGGCGACCCTCACCGGTTTCCCTGCATGGAGACCATCGGAAAATAACAGCGAAGCCTGTTTTATTCTGTGTCCCACCTGGGAGCCATTTAAGCCTCCCGACTCCTTTTGACACGTAATAATTTTTTTTCACTTTTAAGATTATCCTGAAATCTCACTTCCTCCTCTTCCCCCTCACTTCTGTCCTCTGTGGCAGTCGCCGAGAGCCTCAGGTCTTCTGTCACATCCGTGCACATGCTGTGCCCATGCTTACGCGCCAGAGACACATCAAATTGGCCTCCCTGTGATTGTCACTTGACAGCAAAGCCCCAGGGGCCAGGAGCTCTGTATCCCTTGGCCTCAGAAATCAAGGTCAGGGTCAGGGTCAGGCCGGGTCATCCTGTGATTAGAATTGCCATTTAATGTTCTCTCTGCAATAGCGATCAACATGGACGGAGAACCCAGCCTTAGAATGAGAATAGCTTAAACGTGGGTTCAAGTCTTGGTTCTCCCACTTTCCAGCCAGCTAGAGTTGGGGGGGAGGGGTGCGTCTGGCAGAATGGCCACATCCATGGTTGCCTGGCTGGTATTCCGGCTCTCCTGGCCCAAATGTGTGGCCTGGCGCTAGTGACTGCCCTTCTCTGAGCCTCAATTTCCCCCTCTATACAACAGGGCCAGTGGTGTGTCTGCTTCAGAAGGTTCATTGCACGTGAAGTGTCTAGCACGGTGCCTGGCACAGAGCAAGTGGTCCTTACGTGCTAGCTTTATGGCTAGCGTTAATACTGCAATTATTATTGTATCCGGGTGATCTTGGGGCTCAGTCTCATCACCTGTAAAGTGGGGTTAATGGTGCTACTGGGAGCCCCAGCTGCCACCTGATACCAAAGTCCTCCCAGCTTCCCATCCCCTCCCCCATCTGCTGTCCATTGGCCCTGTGTTTCCTAGATATCCTAGGACAGAGAGGGAGGAAAGAAGGAATCAAGGAAATAAATTGCTCCCTGTCTGTCCATCAGTTAGCAATGGTGGTGTCAGTTTTCATAAAGAAGGGGAATCTGCAAAGTAGTCAAAAAAATATTTCCTGTGTGACTCCAGCAGCCCAGCTGTTCCCTTTCAGGAAAAGTGCTGAAGGCTGAAAATAAAACCAAGAAACAATGATAGGAAAACACAAGGAAAGAAGGGCGGGGCAGGAGGAGGGAAGGGCAAAGCAGACAGAGAAAAGACAGACCTGGGATGTGGCAGCACAGAGGACCCCCAGATTTTACCAGCCCCGTGCTGGGCTTACAACACCTAGCTCATCTGCCCTTGACCCAGCACCTGCTCTGAGCCGCAGACCCGAACCCGGGTTCAAAGGCAGGGCTGAAGCCATCTGTGAGAGTTAACATTGGGTGCATTTGTGAGTCTTCCTGGCCCAATCTCAGGCCCCTGGGCCTTATAGAAGGCATCTCAGCAGTGGGTTAAATGCTGGCCTCAGGTTGGGAGGGAGGCCTTGGAGAGGAATTTCCAGGCTCCCATTCGGCCTCTGGCATATACTGACGCTGACCCCACACTGGACAACTGTGGCCTCTTCGTGGGCCTTGTACGGACCCCACTCTGTCCTGCCTCTGCACCTTGTACCTTCTGTTCCTTTCTCCTAGAAAGTCTGTTCCCTCTCTGCATGTCAGGACTTTACCAGTCCTATAAGACTGCCTGCTCTAGGGAGACCCCTGGGATTCCCACCCCCCAGGGTTCATCTCTCCTCCCTTCTTGCTCTGATGCCTACCTACCTACCTACCTCTTGTAAGCTGGATCTGCCTCCTCATTGGCCTGTGCTTTGGCAGATGGACTGGATCTCTTTCAGCTCTGGCTTTCTAGTGCCTTCTGCCAGGGACAAGACAGCCTGGGGACCATTGCAGTGCCTGGTCTGAGAGCTTTTGGGGGCCTTGGGTTCTCAGCAGGCCATTCGCCTGTCTGTAGAGTCCCACCAGGGAGGCCACCAGGGAAAGTGTCCCCTGGCTTCAGAACCAACATCTATAAAATAGGCAGTTAGACTACATAAGTCCTAAGTCCCTTACCCTACACCCAACCAGCCGGGCACCCTCCCTGCACCTCCACACTCTTCAGCTAGAATGTACCCAGAGGGCCAGTCCCAGTTTTGCCACTGACTTCTCTGTGACCTTGGGTGAGTCTCTGTGCCTCTCTGGGCCCCTGTTCTCTCACCTGTAAAGTGGAATGCTAACAGTGCTTTCTTTGTTTTGTTATTGGGAGTATGGAACAAGTTCATGTCTAGAGTATGGGAGGGCCCTGAGTAATGCTTAGGAAGTGTCAGGCATTTTTATTTTTCCCCAGGGTCTGTGGCTCCCTTTGGGGCCACGTTTAGAGGAACACACCCTCCATGGCCCATCAGCTAATCCTAGGCCAGGCGCTTAAGGCTGTCAAAGTCCCTATCCATCTTGGGGGACTTCTGGGGACAGGGCTGTCTCAGAGGCCCAGTGGGGGAAATCTTTCCTGCGGGAACTTCAGGCTGGTGGTAGGAGTTGGGAGAGCAATCACGGCAGGCTCAGCACAGAGAGATGTCCACGCCAGGGACAGGCCCTTGAATCCTGCCCCGAGCACAGGTTTCTGTTCTGTCACATCCGCTCCCAGGAGAGAGGGCTGGCTGGCCTCTGGACTGACTCTCCTGTGGGTGGTTCCTGCCCTGCTCCACCCACACACAGATCTGGGGGCTCAAAGAGGAGGGAAGGAAAGCTTAGCCCTCTTGAGGAATCGTGAGCCACAGCCCATTCCTCTCACCCCTCTCCTCCTTCCCTGTCCACACCCCTGATTCTGCTCTCTTGGTTGCCATGACAGCTGGGCACTGGGGACAGAACCAGAGTGTGGCAGCATGTGTGCCCAGGGTGGGTGGCCCCTCTGTTTCACCCGGGGTCCTCCTGCAAGCTGGTGTAGGGTGGGCTGGGGTGGGGGCTGGGTGTTTGGTTGAAGCCCCTTCAGGGCCGCTGACCCTTCCCTGACAAGCAGCTAGAGCCATGCAGGACCAGTCGGTGCCTTTACTGACTGTGGGGGCCATAGGTGTGTCTGCCCCTCTGCAGCTGAGGGTCCTCCCTGTCACACCCCCAGCAGCCTCTTGCCAAAGACCCTTCACCACCCTCTCATGTTGTTGCGCTTGCTTGAAGCTGGCTGGCTGGGTGGTGCTGTCCCACTTTACAGATGGGGAAACGGAGGCCTGCTCATGCTCTCATTCCTTCACTGGCTCCCCTAGGCCGTAGAGGTCTCAGTAGGGGTTTTTTGGAAACTTCCTCTCCGGGGCTCTCTCTTCTTCCGCACCTCAGTAAGGCTGTAGTAGTCTCCACCGCAAGGGGAGAAATGTCAGCAAGGCGTTCGCTTCGAGAAATGTCACTCGGCTTCGCTTTATTCTTCAGTTCCCAGGGCTAATCTTCGGCTGAAGGAAGGGCCACCAGCGTTTCTAAAGTAGGTCCAAAGCCAGCTTTCCCGTGGGACCAGTAAGACACGCACGGGCACAAAATGAGGGCCGGCGTGCTTCTGTGGGCTCACCGAGGCGGCAGCCCGGGGAGCGTGGGGGGCCAGACTGCCTGGGGAGGGGAAGGCCAGCGCGGTGGGCCTGGATTTGCTCACAGTGCTTCCTACACTTCAGACGTTATGGGCATTTCTCTTTAGCCAGGCTAGGTACAGGAGCATGCCTCCCTTCCCCTAACCTCCAGCACGCTCACTGAATGTGAAGATATTCCTGCCGAGTTCACGGGTGGAGAGAGATGGGCTGATGACAAAAAATGAGGTGGTGAGAAGGAGCCAGCCCTCCATTCCATCCCAACCTGCCCACCCCATTGTATGCCCCGGGGACACTCTCTGGCCCCAGCTTACTGGGCTGTGACATGGGAAGTCTCTGCAAGCTGGCTGGCCAGGCTTCTTCCTTCCAGACCCCTCAGCCCCCTGATTTGGGGAGTGGGTGGGTGGTTTTCTCCACCCCGCTGTCTTTGTGGCTCCAGGACAAGAGAGTTCCAGGGGGGTGTGCGGTGGGGAGGAGTGTCTGGGTATGCGCAGGGAGGTCAAGGAGTCTGAGTCACAGGGAAATTTCCTGAAGGCACACCCGGCCTCTGTCCCCACTGATGAGCCACCAGGACACTGCAGGTGTTTATGGCTGGTTTTCGCGCCCCAGCAGGTGGTGTGAACACACTGCCTGAATGTCTATGTTGCAGTTTGAGAGTGTGGGGGCTCTCTCATTGTCTGCCTTCCAGATCTTTCCACCTCAGGCTGCCAGCCCTAGCCTCCCGTCACTCACCCCACAGCACATCTGACCCCAAAATTCTAGAACTGTCACCAAGGTCAGACCTGGCTGCTGGTTCTGGCTTCAGTAGGATGAGTCACCTCACCTTTCCAAGCCTCTGTTTTGTCATCTGTGAGATGGGCAGAGCAGCTCCTTCTGCGTGGGTTGCTGGAGGGACTGAGGGAGCCACTGCTGTGTCCACCGGCCGCAAGAATGGCCAGTGAGAAGCTGTCCAGGGCTCAGCCTGCTCTTGGCTCAGCCCTGCTCCGGAGCCCATTTCCTGGCCTCTCAGGGTGCATGGGCCAGCTTCTCTCTTGCCCTCCTGCTGTCATTCACACTTCTACTCATGTCAACCTCATTTCCTGGGAAACAGAAATGCCCCCAAACAGGTGGGCCCTGAAGGAGCAGACAGATACTGAGGCCTGCCCTGGGGACCCCAGGAACTAGGGTACCCCCCCAACAACCTGGCCTCCTGGGCTTCTAGGACAGCATGGGCAGAAAAGGGATAGAGAGGGAGGGCACTGCCCATATACAGACCCCAGTTGCTGCTCCAGTGCAGCTGGGAAGCCCTGAGGCCTTGGGTCTTCCGTCTGCACTGATGGGCCTTGGAGAAGAGAGGGAGATACAGAAGAGTCCCACTCAGGCCACCGAACCCCAGCACGTCATGTTTAACCGGGAGGCACACAGCACAGATGTCTAGCACAACACAGTGATATTTTGACAACAACCACAAAAATTGGACACACACACAAAGCAGACACCACTGTACCTACTAAACTCGTGATCACAACAGCTTGTCCTCTAAAGGGCCAAGTGTATACAGGGCCCAATTCCCAGGGCTCTGAAAGGATTAGCTCAGTAATCCTCACCACTGTTTGGAGCAGGTGAAGGGGCTTGCCCAAGTGCCCTAACCAGAGGAGTCCATATTCTAGAAAATTCTCCCATGTATCACACTCACTCATTTCCCTGTTTGCAGATATCCCCCCCACCCAGCCCCATACTAGAGGGAGAAGAAGTGAGAGGGCCAAAACCTTGGTGTCTTGCCTGGGGGTGGCACCAAGCTCTCAGGAAGGACACTGTCCCCTAAGTCTCTGCCTGAGATTTTCCCTTGGCCTGCTGCCTCAGGGCCAGCACTGTGACTCCTCACAGGGTACAAACCTTAGACCATGGAGCTTGAGGGAGCCACCTTCAGGACTTGCCCTCCCTGCCCATTGTGCTGTGACGGGCAGGGTGGCATGTCCAAGAACAGCAGGAAAGACAATGCAGGCCACACAGCCAGAGGAGGCCCCAAAGAAGCCCCGGGGACCTGAGGCTCCTGCGCTTTCCTCTTTGTGTACCCCCCTTCCACATGCCTCCATGAGCCTCTCACCCCTCTATGTAACCTGAACACTGCTGAGAGTTCTGGCAGCCCTTACTAAGATGTGACCCAATTAAGGGGGGACAGAGGGCCCTTCCTGCCTTTGAGGTTGTCCTACGCCCAGAATTATGGTTTTCCCTGAACCCCCAGAAAGCCCTGTTCTCCTAGCGGATCCAGGGCAGGCAGCCTTCCTGCTCCCTATTCCTTCTCAGCTTCCAGCACCATCCAGAGGGCCTGGTCAGGGCCACTTGTTACCCAGTCCAGGGGTCTAGCTTGCCTTATCTCCCTGACTCTCTGAGTGAAGGAAAGTTAAGTCGAAGAGAAGAAGGAGAGACAGAGACGGAAAGGGATAGACCCTCAAGGGGTCAGAGAGGGGCTGATGCTGAATTTTGGAGGCCATGAGGGGCCATGGCCTGACCTGACCAGTCCATCCCCAAAACCCGGTCTCCTGCTCGGGTCTTTGTAGCAACCAGTAGTCTTGTCCCTGCACCTTCTGTACGCTCCCCCCACCCCGTACCCTGCAGCCATTCAGTTTGGTGTAGTCTTGGAAACTGGAAACCTGACAGACATATTCCAGCTGCCCCACATATAACCTATGTAGTCCTGGGCAAGTGGTGTCCCCTCTCGGAGGAGGGGGGTATCCTTAGGGCTCCGAGTGAGCACCCAGTCCCAAGAATAGCTCTCTGAGATGCCTCCATCCCTCACTGCCCAGGCCATCTGCCTACCACCACAGGCACCTGCCCCAGCTGCCCCCTACCCCGCTGGGCAGGTGATGGGCAGGCAGGTGCCAAGGACTGGGAACTCTTGGGCAGGAAGGGAGCTCCTGGGAATGCCACACCAAGGTGGCTGTCAGAGCACTTGTCCCAGTTGTCACAACATGACACCGAGCACGGAGCGTGAGAATCTCCGCGCCTCCTCCTGGGACGGAGTCCAGCTGCTGTGGGGAGAAGTAGGAGGCTGAGGCTCTGGGCTCCAGCAGTGACCTGTGTGGCCTCTCCGTCCATGTGCAGAACAGGCTGCTGTGGGACAGACCGAGGCTGCCTAAGAGAAGATAAGGGGTGCAGAGAGGACCCCCAGAGGAGAGGCCCAGCCCAAAGCGCAGTGCTTAAGAACTTCCAGGATTTCCATCTTTCCTCTGGGAGAAGAAAACTACTTCCAGAACTTAGGTACTGGTGGGGGTTATTTCAGGACTGGAGAGAGGAGCCTGTTGGCCACCCAAACCTGGGTGACGTGCCCAGCCCTGCTCCCTGTGTAGCCTCCAGCAGGTTGTGGGTGAGCTGGCTGCCTGTTTAGGGAAAGGGGTGCCTTCTGAGGCCTGGACTGCCTCCTTTTTGCCCTGTGTGGCCTTCGGCAGAGCTGAGCACACCAGGGGCGTCCAAGTGCCCAAATCGGGCAGCCCGGTTCCACGTCCCTGAGGGAAGTATCCCAGAGACCGAAGATCCTCAGCCTGAGAGACAGTGGGGTGCCAAGCTCTTCATCACCAAGAACCCCAAATGCCAGTGTTTCCCTCCACCCTGTCTTTCCCTCCCCATGCCTGGTGAGGCCTCTCTCTGTTGGCAGCCCTACCTCTGTCTTCTTCCTCTGCTCCCTGGCGGGTGGAGACACCCTGTGTTTGGTGGAGCCTGGGGTGGACCAAGCCCTGGCAGCTGGACACCTTCCCCCTCCTCAGCTTTCTGCCCTTTCTACTAACATCCTGGATGCCAGCCTTAATGGAGTGGAAAGAGAGCCCAACAGAAGGAAGCCTCATTAAGCCTGATCTAATTAGGAGCTCCTGTGAGATTGGGGGGATGGGGGAGTGCCCTATGCACCAGGAATATCACACCACAAACTCCCGGGACCCTCCTAATCTCCCAGATAGGCATGACTATCCCCAGGTGGCCTGAACAGAGAGCAGCTCAGAGAGGGTAGGTGACTTGCTCAAGGTCACAAGCAGCAAGTGACTTCCCTGGGATGTGCACCATGTGTCTCTGGGTCCAGCCCCCAGTTCTCCACAGCACTGACCTCAGTACATCAGGCCGGGCAGGCCCCAGAGATCTTCGGGCTCCTGTAATGCCCTCCATGCGGGTTTATCTGGCGCCTGCATGCACACCACAGTGAGGGAGAGCTCGAGGGTCTGGTTCTGGCTCTTTCCATCTGTGGACCTCCTCAGTACCGCCTGACTCCCCAGGGGGGTCTGGAGGAGGGAGGGGGTGGAGAACGGGCCAGCCAGCCTCTCAGGCCCTCTCTACCCTACCCTCATCCATATTCCTCTGCAAACAGGCGGGGTGCTAGGGAGCCCCTGCCTGGCGGCCAGCCGCCCCTTTGTTAGTCTTAGCTAACAAGCTGTTTATGGGTGCGACATGACACCTGCTTCCTTTTTTATAACTTCAATAATTTATGGGCATATTAGTGGCCAGGCGGCCGCCCTGGGTCCCAGCCAGACGGGACAGGGCGATGCAGCCGGGTGCCTCTGCCGATGTTTACTCTCTCCCACCATCAATTATTAAGGAGCTAGCCTTCATTTTTGCACATAATTACATGCACCGTGATGGTTCGAACTCCCCTGCTCTTAGTCCCTCTGGAGCAGGGCCCAGCCTGCCCTGCCCAGCCGGTGCAGGGGTCCAGCTGTCTGTCCTCACCATCCAGGGGTCAGGCCTCTGTACCTGCTGTTCTCTCTGCTCAGACACCACCCCCCACACTCCATTGGTTGACTCCTACTTAGCCTCTGGATTTCCACCTCCCAGAGATCCATCCTGACTCCTGTGCATGAGTCTTCCCACGCTCTCCTTGTATCTGTGCATCGCAGTCCATTAAGTCTTGCACACTAGACTGTGGGCTCTTTGGGGCCCAGAGAAAGCTGTATCGAATATTTGTTGAGTGAAGGAATGAATGGATGGGTAGATGGACGGATGGATGGATGGATCCCCCACCTCCCTCGCCACCAGTGAGCCCACTGAAACACCTGCCCCTTCCCCTCCAGGAAACCAGTCTTGGTTGCTCCCACCATGCACCTCCTTCTCCCCAAAACTCCTCCAAATTCTTCTTGGCGGGGTTGGAATCCCCAAAGGACAGCAAAGCCTGGACCCTCCGTCTGTGCCCCCAGCACCAGACAGAGGGCAGGTCAGAATGGAGGGAGGGCCAGTTATGATAATCTCAGCTCTGCTGTGTGACCTGGGGAGGCTGCTGTTCATTTCTTCATTGGCCGTATTGATCAAGGAAGGGGGCGCCTGGAGATGACAACTGTCCCTACTTTGCTGGGTGGGGTTGAGGCTTACGTGACATGGTTTATAAAAGCACTGAATGCAAAGCCAAATGTGTCATAGGTGCTCAAACAATACTCCTTAACCTCAACCATCATCTGTCTGGGAAATGAGGTCAATGAATTGAACAGAATTGTGTTGAATTGAATCCTCTTAGTCACACCTTCTCTTGTCCATGCCTCCTTGTATGGCCTGAGGTTGGCTCATGGGAGCTCTACAAATATTCCAGAAGGATGAATCAAGACTCCCAGCATCTCAATCCACACCTAGGAAGGGGGAAGAGGACCAGTCCCTCCTGTGCTACCGAAGAATAGACTGAGGTCGGGGAGGTATTGTGGCCTCCCCCGAGAGCGTGGCAGAGTAAGGAACCTAGCCTTGGCCTGCCACTGGACTTGAAGGTCCAGGAAGTTCTCCCTGGAAACCCTGTGCCTCAAAGTCCTCCTCTATAAGAAGAGAGAATAATAGAATAGACCCATGGCATTGTTGAGAGGACAAAATGTGTTGTTTAGAACCGTGGAGCCTACTCACAGTGAGCCCCTCAGAGTGTGGGGTTCAGGGTAGGCCTGCCTCTAACTCTTCCCTTTTCACTCTGTCCAGCAGGAGCACTCCCCTGCAATCGGTACTGGTCATTCTTATGCATGTTTTTAGACTTTGTCTGTATATGTAGGTATCCGTGCACAATTTATAAGGTTCAGGGCTTGCTTTTAGACTTATATTGGTGGTACCATCTTATATGTAGCTTTGGTTCTTTTTTCTCCCTTGACCTTGTGTTTGTGGGATCACCCAGCTGATGCGTGGAGCTCCAGCATGTCCCTCTTCAGGGCTGTGTGATCATGAGCTCTGTGCTTATACACCTTTCTAGTGATGGGCCTGCAAGGTGTCTCTGATTCCTCACTAGAACAAATGTTTTCCTGCCAAGTTGCTATGCCATTTCTCACCCTGACCAGCAGCAGGCACCTGGCCTGCGTTATCTCAGCCACGCTGGGAGAAAGACATTTTTTGCCCATCTCACAGATGGAGTATGTATGAGTTAGTTATGGCTGCATAACAAATCACCCTGAAACTTAGTGGCTTGAAAAGACAAATTTGTGTTATCTTACAGGTTCTGTATGTGAGGCTTAGCGGGAGGCGTCTGGCTCCAGGTCTCTCATGAGGTTACCGCCAGGTGTTAGCCAGAGCCTCAGGCATCTCAAGGCTTGGATTGGGCAGGGTCTGGGTCCACGTTTGCTCCTGTGGGTATTGGCAGGTATCAGGGCCTCACGGGGTGCTGGTTAGACATCAGTTCCCTTCCATGCAGGCTTCTCAACAGGGCGGCTAATAATGATACTGCATCTGCTCTGTGTTATAGTGAACAAGCAAGTGATGGAGAGAGAGTCCCCAAGATGAAAGCTCATCTCTGATAGCCTATCGGATTCTCTCTGTTAGAAGTGATTCCATTAGTCCGGCCCACGCTCAAGGGGAGGGGATCGCACGCAGTGGGGGAGATGCCAGAAAGTAGGGACCCATTGGGAGTCATCTTCGGGAGCTGCCTATCCCAGGGCAACTGAGGCTCAGAGACTTTGTTGGGGTCACACAGCGCTTAGAGATAGAGCCAGAACTGGAACTCAGGACTGCTCAGCAATAAGGCTAGACACCTTCCGAGCTTCCACACGCTGCCTTTGACTTAATAACAGGTTCCGACTTAAGTTAATAAACAAGACTGCTGCACAACGGAACTCAAGACAAGCGCTTAATGAATGGATTTGCTAATAGTGCTGCCTGTTTGCACACATTAGCTCAAGTGCCCCCTGACATGATCCATGGGGACAGCCGAGCCCAGGCTCTCAGGAGAAGCTGCTCTGCCAAGCCTGGAGCCCAGATTCCCAAAGAGCCAGGGAGTGGTCCCTTTTTACAAATTGCCTTTATATTTGCTGCTTTGTTTTTGCTCTCAGTTTAATAATTTGGGTGTTTTTGTGGTTTCGGAGGGTCGTTTTTAGTGGAGTGCACACTTCTTAGATATTAACTGCAAGGTCAGGAATGTCAGGAGGGACTTTGGGGTGGGCAGGGCTGACAAGCCCCTTTACAGGCCCCAGACAGATTCCCTGCCTCTCATCTCTTATGGATGCAGGAACCAGGCACCCAACCCAGCAGGACTGTGTGGCCGGGCTGAGTAAGGGCTCCTGCCCTGGGTCCTCCAGGAGCCTTTTGGTTCCCCCCAGTTCTCAGTGTGATTCCAAGTAGTGGAGGCTGCTGCCCACGTTGCTGCTAGTTAAGGGAATGTCACGGATGCTGGAACGTTTCCAGGGGAGGCGTGGGTGACCAAGGCCCCAAGATAAGGGGAAGTGAGAGTTGAGGACTTGAGTGTCCCTGTCCCCGTGGCCTGGGCCCCCCTCCTCCAGGGGAAACCTACTGGTCCTTCCTGATTAGTGGATTTCAGTTGAGTTTAATTTGCACACATCAGCAGCTCTGGAATCAGGGCTGTGGGTTCTGCAGAAACCAGAGGAGACACAAGATCAATCCCTGCCTTCAGGGTGTTCCTGATTTTTGAAGAACTTAGTCGAGGCTTCTCCTATTGGGAACACTGAAAGGAACCTTAGAGTCAACCCCTGTCTTTACAGAGGAAGGGCTGGGTAGGGGGGCAGGGAACAGAGAACAAACATAACAGTATAATAACCATTTATCAAGCACCTACTGTGTGCCTGCATTTATCAAGCACCTATCATGTGCCAGGCCCAGCATCAAGTATTGGAGATATATGTATGTGATTGTGTGTGTGTGTGTGTGTGTGTATATATATATATATATATATATATATATATATATATATATATTTTTTTTTTTTTTTTTTAAGTCATGAGATCCTCACATCATCCCCCATGAAACAGGTTCTACTTATATTCCATCTTCCAAAGGAGGACACTAAGGACACAAAGGAGGTAACCAAGGATACAGAGTAGGAGACTGAGGTGCTCAGAGTAGGCTTCTGGAAAGAAGGGGCCACACAGAGCCCTGAATTGAAAGGGAAGAGGGGAAAGGTGGGAGAAAATGGATTGAGAGTCTGAGAAAGCTGTCAGTGACAAGACATGCCTGAGCTGGGGGTTGCCAGGTAAGAGGACACCACAAGGAAGTGGTGTTGGCTTTCTGCTCCTCTGCCCTTGGAGTCTTGGCCTCAGCTTTGGCCACAGCGGTGTCCTTCCACATGTGCATATCTCCACATGTGCTATGTGCAGGGTTCCTTTGAGCTGAGCCCTGGTGTCCTTCCCTGGGCGGGCTGCCCCATGCAGGACGTGGAGGCCAGGAGCCGGGGTGCATGTGGATGAGTGTCATTTCCCTTACAGGTTCCTGGGCCCAACCCTCTTTAACAAGGCTTACTGGGACCCTGGCATCCCCAAGTCCCTTCTGGCTCGAGGAGGGGCTTCCGAGGGGGCAAGAAGTTTCTAACCCTGGCCACAGCTCCAGGCCCACCTCCTACAGGGACTTCTCTGCCAGCCCCTTCAGAAGCCCCCCATCTCCTGCCCCCCTCCACAGCTGCACCAGTGCAGGGCCCTGACCTATGGATTTTCTGCCATGTGCTGATCCACTTCACTCCAGCCAGAGTCTTTCCGACTTCATTATACCCACAGCCTCAGCAGCCCCAGCATAGAGGGCTGCTGTAGCCAGAGGTGAGTATGAGGCTTCCGCTGCTCCTGGAGGCTGCAATGCCCCCAGCTCCCAGGCTTCAGCCTCCTAGGAACCCAGAAGCCTTGAAGGAGACCCCTCTTGGCTATCTAGGTGGGGGTGCACTCCCCATCCCAACCAAGCCCTATTGCCTGGCTGGGGCAATTTCCCCAGGGAGGGGCAGCGGCCCCTCAAGGTCACACAGCAAGTTATTCAGAGCACTCAGAATCAAATTTGCAGTATCAGTTGGAACATGGGGTCCACTAGCTCCACAGGGACCTCCTGCTGGATCCAACCTGCTCCCCATCCCTGCTCCATGCCCCATGTGGCCTGCCCAGCCCCCCCCCTCCCAGCCCCTGGTCTCCGTTTTTCTTGCTAATTAGAGGTCTCAGCTATGACTCCAATGTCCCAGCCATTTTAGAGCTGTCATTAATTTCAAGTGGCTTCAGAAATAATCATCATCGTAAAGCCCTGCGGGCTGCTGGGCTGGAAGCAGGCACAGAGCAGGAACGTGGGTAGCCCTGCATGTGCTACCCATTCCTTCCTGGGCCCCGGGGGGCCTGGCCCCTCTTCCTGCACCCTCAGCCGCCCAGAGTTGGGGGGAGCGTCTGGGACATCAGACACACCCTGAGCTTCAAAGTCCAGCTCTGCCTCTTACACAGTGAACTTGGACAAGATACCAGCTCTCCCCAGAGCCTCAGTTTTTCATCTGTGCAGTAGGAGAGTGCCAGCCTCTCTGCTTTGCTGTTCTCACTCAGGCCACTGCAGGCTGGCTGCTGCTTCTGGCCATCCGCTCCTGCTTTATTGGGACTTGCTAAGTTTTCAGTCTGAAGCCAGGATCTGCTATGTGCCCTCCAGTGAGACAGGTGGGTTCAGGCCTGCTCTTGGGAGCTCCTAGTCTGAGGACAGAGAGAGAGGAGACTGGGGGCTTGCTTCTAAGGCCATTTTAGTATGGGGAGGGGAGACAGGAATAGAAGAGAATGGCCTTAGTTTGCTCTTGAAGCACCCGTGGAAACCGGGCAGAGGGCACACCAGGCAGGTGGACCAGCAAGGATTGAGGCTTGAAAGTGTGGGTGAACATTCTTCAGCTGTAGCTCAAGTGTACAACCCCCTAGTTATGTCATTTAAGCCTTGGGCCAGGCCCCTCCAAGGTTTCACATTCTCCATGGCTCTGGGATCCCTGAGAGGGCTCTGCTGGGGCCCACCCCACCAGCTGGAGTTGAGAGATGCCCGTTTCATAGCTTATGCAGAGACATCTGACTGGGGAGGACGCAGTGACAGGCCTTCTCACCCTTTTATGGGGTCTTGGAGTAACAGGGCCAACACTCTCACCAGGTCCAGGCTGGACCCTCAAAAAGGCCTTTTCTCCAACGTCTTCCCCCAACTCCTCCCCAACCCTATTGTTTCCATTGGTGAAGTAAGATAAGGGAGTCATTTCTTCTGGAGAGACAGGCAAGGAGGAACGGCCTGGATACTGTATAATGGAGAAATAAGGCTGCGGGGCAGTTCCTCCCAGACAGGGCTCTTTGGTCATCCATGCTGCCTCAAGGCGCGGAGAGATAATTGTGGGCCCCAGAAGGCGCCGCGGACTTCCTTAACCAGCATCTGGGGTTTGGCAGTGGGCTCTCCCCCATTTCTCCTTCGAGATCACTGAGGCTGGGAGCAGGTGAGTCGGGGGCGGAGATGCCGTGGCCGCGCGGTGCCTGCGTCAGTCGCCGCACCAGGAATAGCCCCCGCCCCCGCCCCCGCCCCCCAGCGGGTCTGCGCGCCCGCCGGGCGCCTGGCGGAGCCTTTACGCAGGAGCTGGAGAGCGTCTATTCCTGTCGGGCTGGTGGGAGGAGGCGGCGCGGGAGGGCGGGAGCTCACGGGTAACTCACCAGCAGCCGGGGTGGGGGAGCTGGGGAGTCTGGGAAGGGGGTCCAGGCAGCAGAGAGTTGAGGGACCAAGGAACCGCCTGCGCTGGGCTCTTGAAAGGGACGAGGACACCTGTGCCGCCTCCCCTCTTCCCCGCCCACCTGTAAGTCCCTCTGCCAAGCCTGCCCCCTACTGGTTTACTCAGCCCTGGAAGCCGATTCAAATTCCCATTCCAGGCTTTAGGTGCTGTGTGACCACGGGCAAGCCATGTAATCTCTCTGAGTCTCGGGTTCCTTCTCTCCGTCACGGGAGAACAACAGCGCCTCCTCAGAGGTTTGTTGGAGGATGAAGGTAGAGTGCACAGCAACAGCATCCGCACCTGCTGGGAGGGGTTCCAGCTAGGCCTAAGATAAGAATGGACACAGGGGACGGTTTTCCAGGCAGGACTGTCCAGACCAGTGGTGTGGCAGCGAGACAGAGAAGTACCCAGAATCTGTTTCGCTGGAGCAGAGGGTCTGTGCAACTCTTTGGGCTGTGTGTGTGAGACTGAACAGTGGAGATGGGAGATGGTGTTGGGGGTCTGGGAGACTGGTGGCCCCACCATGCCAGACAGGTATCTGCAGTGAATGTCAGGCAGGCTCTTTTGGGCAGTGGGGGGGTCGGGGGTGGGAGCAGGATCCCGGGGTTTGTCTCCGAGACCGAGGGGCCTTGGGCCAGTCTCCTCTTCCCCAGCCTCAGCTTCCTTCTTTGCCTGCCAGAACCCCTATGCCTGTGGGCTCCCGGTGGCAGGGGGCTAATGTGCTAATGGGATGCGCTCTCAATAGTCGGGAAGGGTTGGACGTGCCAGGTGGTGTCAGCACTGATGCTTGTTCTAATCATACTAACTTAGTGTTAAAGGGCATCTGGCTTACAGGAGATGAAGGGACGTAGAAGGAGATGAGATGGTAAGGGCGGTAGTCCATTCTGCACCCTAAGACACCCCGGCCAGTGGATCCACTGCATCGGCTGATTAAGGAGGATCAGAGAGATCGCTTTCTCTAGACCCATCTAAGTGCGTGGCTCTAGCCCAGGATCCTCTGGATCCCTGGTATCTAAGGGAGGGACAGCGATCCCCAGACTGAGGCTCTGCACTGCCCTCTGCTGGTGTGTGGGTGCCGTGCCCGCGGCCAGAGCCGGCCGTAGCGGCCTGCTGCCCTCTGCTGGACGGGAAGCCGGGTTGGGCGGGGACCCGGGCTGCAAAGGGCGGGGCAAGACCCCGCTTAGGGTAAAGCCGCGGAGCTGCGGGGGCTTCCTCTCGACATCCCCCCACCCAACCCCAGCTTCCCTCTTTACCTGCCTGGCCCCAAGACCGCCAGGGCGTGGGCCCTACGGAGATTTGCGTACATTTGGAGAAGAGGGGCAGGACAGAGGCTCCGGGTCTTACCCTTCCCACGCCGTCCTCCAAACAACCCTGGCTGGGTGGGGAGCCTTGCCCGTTCACGTGCGTGTGTCCGTCCACGCGGCCGTGTGCAGTGGCCCTGGTTAACACGTGTGAACACATTCATGTGCACACGCATGTGGCCACACAAGAGGGTGCGTGCCCACTCAGGGAGGACCGTAGCCCGGACTCCCCTGGGTCGAGCTGGCCCGGGAGTCGCCGGGAGCCTGGGACTCGGAGGGGCGCGGCCGGTGCGGGGCTGGCGCTCCCCGGCGCCGGCTCCGGCACGAGCCTGGCGCGCCCCTCGCCAGCGTCCCCCACTGCCAGTTTCACTGCCCCATCGGTGCAGGGCAGTGGTTGGGGCGCTCGTCGCTCTCCGCCCCCTCCGCTGGAAGAAAACGAGCCCCCCGCCTCACCTCCCCCCTCCTTGGTTTTGCGGCCGCGCCTTCTCCTCCCCCGCCCGGCACCCGCCGCTCCTCGCTCCCTCCCTCCCTCCCTCGGTTCCTCCTCCCTCCCCGGCTCACTCCTCGCTCCTCGCTCCTCGCGCTCCCTCCCCGCGCCGCGGCAGAGCGCGGAGCCCGGGCGGGAGCCGGTGCGGGAGCCGGAGCGGGCGACCGGCGACAGCGCAGGCGGCAGCGGCGGCAGCGGCGGCGGCGGGTCCCGGCCCCGGCCCCGGGAGCGCGCGGAGTCCCCACCCGCGCCGCTCCGGCCCCTCTCCCGCCGCGGGGCTCCGAGCAGCATGCGGGGCCGCTGCCTGCCGGCCTCAGCCCTGGCCCCGGCCCCGCTGCGGAGCGCGCCCGGCCTCGACCCCGGCCCCAGCGGCAGAGGCGGCGGCGGCGGCGGCGGCTCCTGGGCGGCCCGGGGCGCAGAACCAGGCTCGCCGAGCCCGCGTCGCGCGTCCTAAGCGCGCCCGCCCCTCCGCCCGCCGGGGCCGCGGCCTCCCGCCTTCCCACTCCCGCGCCCTTGCCCCGGCCCCGGTTCGGCTCCCACCCGCGTGGGGCAGACAGACGGACAGACAGCCCCGCGAGGGCGCGCGGACTGCCGGGCGGAGGTGTCGAACGGGGAGGAGGCGACGGAGGAGGGGGCTGGGCAGGGGCTGAAGCCCGGCGGGGGAGACATGCGATTGGTGACCGAGCTGAGCGGACGGACGGTGCGCCCGAGATGCAGGTGAGCCCGGCGGCCGAGGCCCAGCCCCGAGCGGGCAGCCCCGCGGCGAGCTCCCGTGAGGGCCGCCGTTGGCCCGGCTGCGCCCTCCTGGGGCTGCAGGGCGCCCCGGCGCCACCCAGATTTCCCTTTGGGGGCGCAGATCTGACCCTCCTCAAGCCTCAGAAATGAAAATTCTTTCTTTCCCGTTCCTCCCACCCCACCAAATTCCAGGTTGACTAGCTGGGACGGGTAGCTGTGGAGGAGCACCTGCTAGGGTGCTAGTCTTGCTGCCCCCCCTCCCCATGCCCCTTTCCTGTTCTGAGCACTATTCATCCTGGAGGGTAAGCCTCTTGCTCAGCGGATGGCTGCACCTCTCCACAGATCCCAGATGCCCCCAGGCAGCCCTAGCCAGCAGCAGGCACCAGCTAGCTGGTGGATGCCAGTTTGGGACCAGTTTTCTCCACAGCCTCCAGCCTGGGCAGCAGCTCCCTCCCCTAAAAGGGAGCAGCCCCTTTCCTGCTCCTGCCCAGCAAGAGGGAGGAAAAGGGAAATGGGGGTGGGGAGAGTGCAGAGGAGGGAGTTGGGGTTATGGAGGACTCAGGAACCTTTTAGGGGCCTCCCTTTGTCTGTCTTCAGCTTGGGTTTCTCACCTCCTCCTGCCCCACTTTTCATTCTTAGGCAGCCGGTGGGAGGTGGGAACCAGCTGAGAAAAGGGAGGTGAAGAGAGAGCGTCCTGTTCTCCCTCCCCACCCTCTGTGAGGTGGCTGAGCACCCCCCCCCCAGACGTGTCCCTCCAGGTGGCTTCCACTTTGGGGAGGGGTGGGGCCAAGCCCAGTGGGCTCTTCCCTCCCTGTTCCTACCCTGGGTCCCAGCCCAGCCCCATGCAGCCCTGGTTATGCTCTAGTTATGCTGGAGGCATCCCCTTTGTTCTCCGAGGTCCTGGTCTCAGGGTGGGGGAGAAGGGGCATGTGGGAGGTGCCCTGGGAGTGCAGGAAGGCCCTAAGATGGGGATCAGTACCATCTGGATGAGCCCCTTCCTGGCCAGCCCAGCCCACCTTCAGTCCTCCTCTGCTTAGCTAGGGCAGCCTGAGGGTGCGATGTCCAGCCTGCCTCAGGGCTCTGGGCTCAGCCCTGCCAACAGCTCTGGTGCCTCTCATGCCCGGGGAGCTGTGAGCCTGGGGCCCCCAGGCTTTGCTGCTTTGCTGCCTGGGGCTTCCCCACATCCAGCAAGGAGCATGGGTGAGGGAAGAGAGGGTCACCAGTTCCCAGACCCTTTGTCCTTGTGTGGGACCTGGTCTGCTGGGACAGCTTGCCTGCTTTTTCCCCACGACCTGAGGCAGGAGGGAGAGGATAACGTGGCAGAGGGGTGAGGCCAAGAACTCCCTGGAACCCAGGTAGGGACTCCTGGCAGCACCTGGATGCCCCTATGGGAGGGGTGCTTAGCAAAGGGGAGGGCAGGCCCCCTGTGATGGTGCTTGCTGCCTCTGTCCTGTCCCCCTGCCAATTTAATTGTGAGATGGGCCTTAGATAGGGCTTGGTCAAGGCTGCAATGTCCCCCAGGGCCTGGAGTTAGAGAAGGTCCTCATTCCAAGGGGCCAGATTTTGGGGGATAGGTGTGTGTTCAAAACCCAAGAATCTTGGCTTGTGGGCAGAGGGCCCTGTGTGCCTGGAGGGAAGCAGAGAGACTACTCTGCCCCTTGCGGTAGTCCTCTTTGATTCTAGTGGTCAGCGCTCCCTCCCCTGCCTCTGAGCACCCACATTGCCCTTTACTAGTTACTGTTCTCTAAAGCTCAGAATTTCAGACACATACACACAGAACCAAAAAAACAAACAAAAAAGACCCCAAATCCTCTCGTGTGTGTGGGTCTTTGTTCAGCCTAAGGCCAGACAGGTAGCAGGGATGGCTCATCTGGTCCTGTCTACTGGTGCCTATTGGAGCAAACAGCTGGAGGATCACAATGGGGCCGAGAGTGCATTCCTTTGGAGAAGGAAGGCACCATAGTGATTTAAACAGGGTCCCATGGAGGAATGAGGCACTGTATCAGCTGGTCCTGTGTGGCTTGTGAAAGGCGAGGGAGGGGAGGCAGCAGACAATGGTGATTTCAAAGTCAGAGCCTTAGCCTGCTAGCCAGGGTCTCTTGGTCCTGCTGTCCACCGTGTGGCACTCGGAGGACAGATGGAGCCTTCCAGACGCAGGGTCTCCTGTCTCTTTTGCCCTGGACTATGCCCTCTTGGGGCTCCCATGGATTGCCTTGAATGTTCAACCCTGGGCAGTCCTTTACCCACCCACTGAGCCCCCCTGCTTAGCCCTCAGGATAGGGAAGACACTGGGAGGTACCAGGGAGCCGCTATTGACTGGTGGCAAGGACTGCTTGGAGGGGACATGAAGTCCTCCACCTGTATGGTCAGACAGAGCTAGGTGACGTCAAGGGCGCCCAGGCAGTACACTTAGTAGCCCACCCGAACTCAGAGAAGGGTGGGACTTATTTGGGGGAGGTTGAGGTCGCCAGAGGTCCTCTAGAAAGAGAGAGACACTAGTAGGTCCTGAGGTGGTAGCAGACTTTGCAGACACACAAAACCGGGGATTCCAGAATTGGGAGGGTTCTTTGTAGAAAGAGTATGGTAAGGCAAGTTCATTTCCAAATGCATCTGAGGCATTCTTGATACTGACCTTTGTTTATGCGTTGAATGAATGAGTGAATGAATGAATGAATGTATGTATGTTCTTGGGTGCTGTGGGTCCAGGAGAGCTGTGCTGACGACAGTCTCCTCCTCCTGTGTACTTGGTTCATTTGATGTCACTTTATAGTGAACTTGCTGAGCGTGGACCCTGGAGCCAGACGCCTGGGTTCAGACCTCAGCTCCACCTCTGCTGAATTTCTTAATCTCGCCAGGCCTCAGTCTTCTTATCCATAAAGTAAGGCTAGCAAGGGTATTTACCTCTAGGGCCAGCAGGAGGATTAAGTATGCTAATATATGCAAAGCATTTAGAACAGTGCTTAGTACACAGTAAGCTCTCAAGAAATGCTAGCTATTCATAATTTATATCGGTGATGTGTTCTCAGTCTTTCCCTGTAGCTGGTACGGAGATTTGATGTTTATAGCTGAGAAAAGGGAGAGAGCCAGAGAGGTGGAATGACTCGCCCCAAGTCCCCAGCTGACAAGCTTGATCCAGAATACCTTCTGCCTGACCCCTGGGGCTCAGGGCTCCCGCATCTGGGCATGGCCTGGTAACTGATTAATGTATTTAGCATTAGGGATAATAAAAGTGTTACAAATACAACAACACTACTTCCTAAGCCGAACACTAGGGCTCTAACAATGGTGTCCATCTTCCATGGGCTTCCTCACTTGATTCCTTGGTCTCTTTCTCTGAGGCAGCCACTCTCCTAATTACCTAGTTAGCATTCCCTTGCCTTTTTATTTTATTTTATTAAAAAGATATTTATTTATTTATTTGTCAGAGATGACAAGTAGGCAGAGAGGGAGGCAGAGAGAGAGGAGAGGAAGCAGGCTCCCTGCTGAGCAGAGAGCCTGATGTGGGGCTCGATCCCAGGACCCTGGGATCATGACCTGAGCCGAAGACAGAGGCTTTAACCCACTGAGCCACCCAGGCGCCCCTCCCTTGCCTTTTTAAAACCATGTATTTTAGTATATAGGAATTGTTCAGTTTGGGTTACTTTCAAACTTTGAAAAAGCCTGAAACCAGATACAGCCGTCTGGAATTTGCTTTTTTTCCCCCCCTCAACTTCATACTCCTAAGCTTCGTCTATATTGTTGCAAATAATGGTAGATGTAGTTCCTTTGTTTGCTCTGGTGTGTAATGTGCCGCCATTTGAATCTACCGCCATGGATTAATCATTCTTCTCTGTGGGTCGTTCCCCTTTTGGTTCTCACAAACAATGCTGCCCGGAGCCACCTTGTCCAGTCTCCTGAGCACGCAGAGTGTCTCTGGAGCACACGGCTGGGAGCGGAATTGCTGGGCCCTAAGGCATGGGCATATTCAGCTGTCCTCGAAAATGTGGTGATGTGTCTTCCAGATTAGTTGGACCACTTATGCCCTGCAGTTGGAGAAAAGTGTCCCCAGTGCTCCCCACCCTCGCCAGCTCTCGGTGTGGTCAGCCATCTTGGTTTTTACCAATGGGTTGAGAGTAAAACTGTGTTACGTTATGGTCTTGCTGTGCATTTCCAGAAAATGGGGGCCGAGATGGTCTGTAGCCAATGTGTAACAGTTGCTTAGGGAGCGATTTTCCCCTTTGTCCCTCAGAGTTCCCCAGTTAGTGGGGCTGCTGTCTCTATAAGCTCTGAGCTCAGGGATGGGTAAGGGCACTCAGAAGGACTCCCCAGGGAATGGGGGGGGGGATGAAGGAGGAGCAAAGAGAGCTTAAGTCCTGTACAGGACCCCAGGGGGTTCTGCGTTCACCCCAAGGATGGGCAGGGGCCGTCCTGGCGTGGCAGAGGGAAAGTGATTGTCCCCCCTGAAAACCCTTTCTCCATACCCTGGGGTCTGGCCTGGGGTTAGGCACTGGGGAGTACTTCATAAGAGTTTGGTGAGCTGGAAACCAAATCTGGATGAAAAAAGGTATCTTTGTTCTTCCTTCATTCCCATCTCCTTGGGGAGTTCTCCCTGATTGCTCTTGCCCACGGAGAGAGTGAGGGGGATGGCTGAGCAAGGTGGCTCCTGGGCGGCAGCAAGTTCCCCTCAGGGGGCCCTCAAGCCCCCTGTGTCCCCACAGAGGCTGAGAAGCTCAGTGCTGGTGAGGTGATTTGGAGCCGCTCCCTCTGCCAGCCTGGTGCCCCAAGGATTGATTCTGGGGCCGCTCTCCTCTCCCGGACCTGGGCCCCTGGAGCTGGTTAGAGACGAGCAACAGGGCTGGCGGAATAATTATGCCTATTTCATGTGACACCCAAATTGATTGCCGCCAGGGTGACATTACCAGGGCATTGTTCCTTGTCTCCAACCTCTTATTACATGTTATTAGGGTGTGTGGTGTGTGTGTGTGTTTTTCTATTTTTTCCCCCTTTCAGGGAATTAATCTCTCTCTGCTCCGCTCTAGGGAGAACCTGCCTGTGGCTCTGGGAGGGGGCGGGGCCCATGGGCCTGCAGGCTTCCTCTGCCTGACCCAGCCCCAGGAGGGCTATAGACGATGGAGCTTAGGGGGGTGGGGGAGTGGCCATCTCAAGTCCCTTTACGTGGGTGTGAGATGGGGGTGTCTCAGAGCTGAGAGGGGCTGCTGAGGTGTGTATGGGAGCAGAGGGCTTTCCCATTGGTGTCCCGGGTTGCTTTTGTCTTGGGGCACACTACTCACCCACTGCTATGTAGCCAGGTCTTCCATTCTGGGCCATCTGATCTTCCATTTGAGTCCTCACACTGAGCTGAATTGGGCCTCCCCTGCGTTTTGATGCCACCCTCTTGGCCTGCACCAGGCTCTTTGCCCTCTATGCCTTGGGACACCTTTTAGAGGTTTGCCTATGCCCAAGCCTGGGCTTCTCATGAGCATGCAGCCAGGCGAAGGGGTTCTCGGTTCCTGAGCAGAGCAGAGCACTCCCTAGCCCCATCTGAGCAGAGGGGCTCGCTGCCTCTTGGTTTGATCTCGGTGTACAGGTTGGAAAAATGGGTTTTGGTGAGGGGTTGGCCAAGATTCACTGGAGTAGAGAGCACTTTGAATAGTCAGTGGTGGTAGAGGGGCATTTTTTTTTTTTAAACTAAGGTGTTTTTTTTTTTTTAATTTTATTTATTTATTTGACAGACACAGATTACAAGTAGGCAGAGAGGCAGGTGGAGAGAGAGGAGGAAGCAGGCTCACTGCTGAGCAGAGAGCCCAATGCGGGGCAAGATCCCAGGACCCTGGAATCATGACCTGAGCGGAAGGCAGAGGCTTTAACCCACTGAGCCACCCAGGTGCCCCTAGAAGGGCATTTTTATTTATAGCTTGCCCATGCTCTAAAAAACTCACTGGACCTTGGTTTGGGATGTACTGGGGGTTGTTTTTCAATCTTTTCACCTTTTTGAGGCATTAGTAATGCAAAGCTTCTCTTGACCCTGATCTACCCCCACCGCGGAGTCCTGGCCCTACGCTGGGGAGAGAAGGGGGGTGGAGGCTGGGTTCTTCTGAGGCCGCAGCCCTCAGATGCTGTTGGACCTAGGACAAGTCCCTGATGCTCTCAGGCCTCACTTCCCTCACCTGTGGGGAGGTAAACTAGTGTCTTGAGCCTCAGTGTCCTCATCCACGAAGTAGGTACATGGTAAGGGTTGCTGGGGTCATTCTGCAAAGCACTCTGTGTGTTCGATCCAAATATCTTTTTCCTTCCTTCTCTTTGAACTCTCTGCCCCCAGCCCCTAGAGCACTGGCCTCCCCTTCCCTGAGGAGTTTTGAGCCTTGAGACAGGAAGCCACTTGCCCACACAGTCCTACAGCTCAGCAGGCCCTTGAAACTGAATCAGAGAAAGGCAGCATAGTCTGCAGGAGCGGTCAGACAGCCTCAGGTTAAGCCACCAAGCCCCATCCCATCCTGCGGTCCATCACTGTGTGATTCATGGCAGGCTGCCCTACCTCTCTGTGCCTCAGTTTTTTCATCTGTAAAACAGGGATCATAGTACCAACCTAATAAGATTGTTGTGAAGAGGAAAGAAGCTCATGTTTGAGTTCATAGCCTACTTGCTGTGTGACCTTGAGCAAGTTACAGAACCTCTTTGTGACCTTGATTGAGCAACTTACAGAACCTTTTTCATTTTGTGCTTCTCTATTTTCTATCTGCAAAATGAAAATAATGACACAACCTACCTCCACACGCTGTGGTGGGAGAGATAAAGTTTTGTATGTAAACTGCTTAGAATCATGCCTGGCACATGAAAGGCTCTTGTCTTCATCCTGTTGACCAAGTCTCAGGTCTTCCAGCGCCCCTGCTGGTTTCACCACTGCCTGCTCCCTGCCCTGGGCCTCTGAGGCCATGAGCTCCTCTTCTTTCAGGCTCAAGGCTGATGGCCTACCAGGGTGGGGGTTGGCTGGTGTCCAGGCCTCCAAAGCCTGAGATGGGCCTACCTAAGCTGTTCCCAAGACAGAGGAACCCTGAGGACTGGGCCAGCCAGGAAGGGAAGAGGGGATCTGCCAGGCACCTCCCAAGATGGCCTGGGTGGCAGATGAAGCCAGAGACCTTCAGCGGTTTCTTCTTGCCCTTGTGAGCCTGGGGTGGTGTTTAGGAGCCCGGGAAAGGTGGGAAGGGAGAGGTAGTGGGTAGGGACATGGGTTTTCCTTGAGCCTCCTCAGGTCACTGCATGGGTGCTTGCCTAGCCCTCCTCAATTCTGGGACAGCTCCAAGCCAAGGAGGGATGCTTTCTCCTCAGGTGCGCTCAGCACAGACAATAAGGAACTTTCCTAGAACCAGTGGCTCCCTTCCACCCTTCCCAGGACAGCTCCTAGCTTCCCAGCTGGACTCTTCCCTCAGAACAAGACTGTGGAGGGGCCATCAGGGCCCAGAGTGGTCCAGGGTTCACCCAAGGTCACTCAGCAGGGCAGGTGTGCAGTGAGCCCCGACTGGAGCCTGTGGACCCAGTGCCCTTTGCTCCCTGAGATGTGGCTTCCTCTGGGCCTTGCCCTACCCCCGCCCCACCAAGCTGGCCACTCCTGGAGGCCAGAGCCTATATATAGAAGCCTTTAAACACTAAGATGCTTTGACAATTAAAATTCATAATTTATCCTGAAAATGGCTTGGAGCTGGGGGCTGGCCGGAAGGCCGGCAGCTCCTGGGAGCAGCTGTGCTCCTGTGGAGTGGGCTGTGGGGTAAGTAGGGGCATCCCACCCTCAGAGGCATGGGGTGGGTGCTTGCCCAGGACCCCATAGGGGCAGCTGCCCTAGCGAGCGGGCAGGTAGTCACACCGGGCCCAGCCAGCAGCCTCGAACCTGGTGCGGCCAAGAGGCCAGCTGAGCACTATGGAAAGAAGCTTGAGTTTCCAAGCACGATGGAGGCTCTGGGCCAGTGGAGTGGTGAGAGGAGGAACAGCAGACCCACACACCCACAAGGGCCACCCTCCTGTGCACGCAGCACATGCGCACACACACACACACACACACACACACACGCCCTGAGGGCCCCGGCAACTCTGCCAGAACCAAGAGCAAGAGGAAAATAAAGAGTTATACACGACAAAGGACATGACCTCAATTTTCTTCCAGGTTGATTTTTTTGTCCCCGTCCGTGGGGTGGTGGGGGGAGGGGTGGGTGTGCAGCTGAAGGAGGAGGACAAGGGAGAGGACAGGCCAAGGCAGGCCAAGCAGCCAGGGAGGAGACAGACGGAGGGTGCCGAGGCTGCTGTGCTGTCGCCCGCTGGCCACACAGGCTGGATTTCTCTGGCGGGAGCCCAGCCAGAGCACCCGACCCTTCCTTTTAGGATTCTCTGCCCTCCCACACTCCCTGTGCCAGGAGGCAACCCCGGCCCAATTAGGCTGGCCTGGGACTGAGTTTGCCCCATTAGCAGTTCACGCCTGCAACCATTATCAGCCATTCACACCTCAGCAGGGATTAGCCCTGGAAAGCCAGAATGGAGTAGCTTTAGAAGGAGCCCCAACTGGTCAGGATTTGGAGAGAAGCAATTAGAAGTCCCTGGATGCATTCCCCCCCCCACACCACACACACCTTAGTTTGCACCATTCTGTCCCTCAACAATGCCCCCCCCTTCTCTTCTTGGCCTGTGGAGCCTGAGCTCAGGGGACACCTCCTCCTTCTCCAGGAAGCTCTCTGAAGAGCCTAGCCTAGGAGGGGCTGTTCTCAGGAGCTGCCCCAGCCTTGGTTTGACTGGCTCTCCTGCCCTTTGAAGATGGGTGTGGTTCCATCAGCCCCAGCCCTCCTCTGGGGGCTCCTAATTTGGGACACACAAAGGGGAGGCCCCAGGAACTGTGAAACCCCCGACGGGGGCGAGGGAGCAAGGCAAACACAGCAGACCCCCTCAGAGATCCAGAGGGGGCACTCAGAGGGGTGATCCCTTCTTGAACTGGATTCTGCAAGCTGAGTGGGAGGTCTCTGGGCCTGTGGTGGGCAGCCAGCTGGCACTGTGGGAGAAAGGCCCCGACCTGGGGTGATCGTAGAGGGTTTCCTAGGCAGACCTCACTCCATCCCCACATCCACCCTGCTCCCTGCCACTGACATACTTCATTTCAGGAAAGGGATTGGGGGGGGGGGCATGTCCTGGAACTGAAGGCCAAGAAGGGACCTCAGGTAGGCAGGTGGGGACTTGGGGACAGGACAAGTCATGAGGACTCTGCCTGTTCCCTGGTCACCTTGCAGGAGTGCCTTCCCCTTCCTGAGCAATCAGCCCTCCTGCATGGGATGGGTCCAGGCCAGGATGTGGTAACAGGCCCTATGGTGGGTACTTGAGTCTGCGGGCCAAGCTCACTCCCTCTCTGCCCCCTGCCCCCCAACCTGGGCCGCCCCTACTGGCCTTCTGCCACGGGTACCCATCTCTCTCCTCCGTTTTCTCTGCCTCTCTCTCCTCCTCCCTTTTTTTCTTTCCTGTGTGCCGCCCCCACCCCCCGCCGCTGTGTATCTTTTCTTCTCTATTTCTGTCAACTTTCCTCTCTCCAGCTTATTTCGGGGGTGGGGGTGGGCAGAACTGGATAGGGCTGCAGGCAGACCCCCTCGGCCCCCTCCCCAAGCCAGCCATCCCTCCTCACTCCCCGCTGCTGCAGACACAGAGCCCAACAAGATAGGGCGTGATGGTGCACGCCTCATTTCCACATGGGGCAACAGCCTACTGCAGGCACTCAGGTCCCACAGCTGGGCTACCCCCCAGAGGCCCTGGGCCCCCAGCCATGGCAGCGGGTGCCTCCCTGCCCAGGACCCCATGCCTGTGTGTGCTGGGGAGCCCTGTGCTCCCTGTGGAACGCTGAGTGGGAACACCATGAAATATCGATACTGTAAACCTAAAATAACTAACCCTTCGTGCTGCACCCGAACTAGGTGAGTCTCTAGCAGAGACCGTGGCGGCAGGCACTAGAGGAAAAATTTAGTGTGTTCAACACACGCAGTTGAGGAAAAGCTTTTGTGGGGTTTGGGGAGGCAGGGTGCCTGCTTGCAATTATCCGAGGACAGGTGCCTGCCTTGGGCTCTGGGCCCTCACGCACTGCCCTGATGCTCCCCGCCGGCCAACCATGTGTCCACAAGGATTCACAGCTGGGAGCTCTCGGGGCAAGCAAGCTGACCAGGAGGAATGGAACGCTGCTGCCCTCTAATTTTGTGCCTAGGCTGAAGGCAAATGAATTCCCTTTTGGAAGCCTGGGTTCTCATCTGTAAATGGTTAAAAAATAATACCTCTTTTGAGATGGAGTGACCCCTGGCCTCCCTCCCTAAGTCCACTCACAGGGAATACCCTGCTCCTTCTGTCCCCATCGGCCACCTGTCTCATCCTGAGCGCCACAGGTCACAGCCCCATGGTGAGGCCTTTCCCATAGATCCTTCCAGCCCCAATGGAGCTACAGTTTGGAGCCCGAGCCCCCGCTCCTCTTCACCCCTAAGCAGGTTTGAGAATGTTGAGTTTCTAGCTGGAGGAAGTCAACTTCTGCTGTGGGCTCTCTCAGGGAGCCTGGAATCCACCCCTCACTGCACATTGGAGGAAGAAGACCAGAGAGGGCAGGCCTTGCCTGAGGTCACACAGCAGTGTGGCTGGTGTGGGGAGCAACGGAGCCAAGCAGCTAGGGCCTGGCACAGGAGTGAGAGTGTGGTGGTGGAGACGGCCCTCTGCACGCAGGTCTGACAGCACAGCTTCCCGCGCCGCTGGGGCACTGAGAGGACCGGACCCAGGCTGCCGTGGGGTCTGAACACTGTGCCCCGGGCACGGATCTCCCTCTGCCTGCCCACCTGCCTGCCTTTGATGTTTATTCCCTTTGTATTTATTGGTCCAATTTTTAAACTCTTGCCCTTGTGGGAAGCCCTTCAGGGGGCAGGGATTCGAAACAAAACGCTGATTAAAGTGCATAAAACACTTGTCCTTTGCAGTTGCAGGAATAACCAGCAGGATTCACGGTGCCGGGAAGGCAGGAGCGGTGCATTGCCCGCTCAGCAGCTCTGGTGTCCCCCGCAGACACAGCCCTGGCACCGCCCCTAGATGACAGGGACCCCATGGTGGGGGATGGTTAGACTGGGAGACTCCGCCTGTGTGTGGTGCTCCTGCTGTGCCGACTTGGGCAGGCCTCTTAAACTCTCCAGGCCTCAGTTTCTCCTCTTTCAGGAAAGCCACATGTAAAAGGTGAGGGGTGAGGCAGTCTGCAGGCTATGCCCTCCTGAAGCTGTGTTGGTCCTGGGGTGCGTTGCCTTTTGTTCTGCAGGGGGTCAGGGTGGGGTGGGGAACGGAGGGCAGCCAGGCGAGGCCATGCCAGTCAGCTTTTCCATCAACAGGTTTGAATTCCCCAGGTCTCTCACTGCTCACTCAGAGGTCCCTCAACCCCTGCAGAAAACTCTTGTGTATGCTCTGTCTGTCCAAGAACGTCACGGGGGGCTGTTCTGTGAGGCAGAAGCTGCCATGACTGACCCAGCATCGAACACACAGGTGCAGTGGCAAGTGCTGAGGCTTTGGAACATATTTCCCTCTTCATTCAGGTTGCCAGGAAGCTCACCCCTTTTGTCATTATGCTGGACTGGGTGGTAGTCTTCCCTTACTGGCCTGCCTTATCTTTTTATCGACTTATGGCCCAATATTTTCTGTCAGTTGGCTCAAGTGATTTTCACAGACCTGTGCTGTACAGGAGTCGCAAAATATCTCTACTAGTAAGTGTAAGATGCTTCGCTGTTCCAGAAGAAAGATGAGTTCTGACTGTGTAGGTTACGGATGGCTTCATGGAGGAGGTGGCCTTTGGGAAAGGAGGTCACAAAGGCCACTGGGCCAGGAGGCTGGAAAAGGTCTCCAGAAGGATAAGGGGGGGAGGGACACCTGGGTGGTTACATGTAATAGGCAGGCTGGTAGGAGATGCAGATGGGGGTCTGGTGAGGCAAGGTGGTGGTGGCTTTGAAAGCCTCATTCTGGTATGTGTGTGAGGGTTTCCCAACATCTCAGGTGAGCTGTGCTATGGCCACCCCCGCTCTCCGTCCTCGACCCCCTCTCCAGCAACCCCCACCTTGCCCACCAGCCCAGCTCTGAGCTGGGCGCCCCAAGTCCTGTTTAGCTCTCCAGGTCCCCAGCCTCACACCCCTGCCTCACACCCGCGCCGGCCCCAGCTGCCGGCCCAATTACTTATTGATCGCCTGTCAGGATGTTTGCTTTTCTGGTGGGTCACTGGAGCGTGTGTGACTGTGGAAAATGGCCTGATGGGGGTAGGGTGGGGGAGGACAAACCAGAGTCTAGAGAGAGGATGAGAGAGAGGCGGGGGCTGTTGGCAAAGCCGCTGGGGATAACAAAACCTCGAAGATTCCATAACGTGTCAGTGACACCCAGGTCCCCCTCTGGCTAATCAGTCACTTAGTCTGTCACCAACCAGGGAGCACCTGTCAGGCCTGGGAGAGACTGCTGGAGCCCTGGAAGGTGTGTGGCTTGTCTCACAGAGCAGAACTCTGGTCCCACATCCACCCCCCTCTGCAGGCTGGAGCCACAAGCTCCTTGAGCCCCCGTCGCCTGAAGGGGCGCTGAGTGATAAGACCTGTGACCTTGAGAGCAGGTGCTCTGTACCAGTGTAGAAGCGGGACTGGGAGAGCTAAGGGAGAGATGTGGGAACCCTCCCCACCTAGGCTTCCCCTTCCTGCACAGAACGCCCCCGGGCACCATGCGAGCGGAGTATGTGAACAGGCAGCCATTGGTCGGGCTCTGGTTCAGCCCCTTTAAACCATCTGGCCCACCCTCGGGAGTTTGGAGAAGTCCACACTCGCCCTCCTAGCCCCCTCCTTGCCCTGCTGGGGCAGTTTCCCAGGCAGTGGAATGGAGGGGGGACGGAGGAGATGGGGCGGCAGTCTGGGCGTAAATGGGAACAAGTCACCTCTCAGGGCGGCTGGCAGGAGTCATGGAGGGGCTAGCTCCCGCACACCTCTTGCCTACTCCTCCTGTAGCCTATGCTCAAGCCAGGCCCCTCTCCTGGTGCCATTATCCTTGTCACGGGAACCCAAACCCTGCATGTTTCTCAGGGCCCAGCTGTAATGAGCCTTGCATCATCAGTGCCTCAGTGGGGACTGGGTCTCCAGCTGCCAGCCTGTGGCAGCCCATGGTGGACCCTGACGGCCCCCACCTCAGACCAGCAGCTGCCCGGAACCCTGGCTCTAGGAGGAGCGAGATCGGAACCCTGAGAGACAAAGTCTGGTGGTCCACCACCTCCAGGAGGTGGACACCGCCTGGAGTGCCCATACCAGGCTCCTCTGAGGTGACCCTGCCCCTCCAGTGGACCCTCCCACTGGAGGAGGACCACCAGTGGGAGATGATGGGAGACCCCGCATCTCCCACTGAGCGGTCAGAAAAATTTTCTTGGAGCAGTGGTCATTAAATCAGACTGTGAAGATGGGGTTTCAACAGGCAGGGGAAGGGGCATTCCTGGAAGAAACAACTGCAGGGGCCAAGACCAGGAACACTCATTCGCTGGGCCCTGAGCCCTGGGCTCAGAAGTCTGGGTGGGTCACGGCAGACCGGGAGGAAGGGGAGAGTCAGAGAGACTCCACGGCAAGGCATCATGGCAGAATTCCAGCATTCTGGGACTTTCTGCGTGGAAAGCCCACTGGGGAACAGATTCATGACAAACTGGGTTTGCTGATATCCCAGGGCTCTTGGGCTGGAGGCTTAGCTGCAGTGCGGGCAAGGAGGGTTCCGAGGTGTCGGGGCTTGGGGAAGTTCAGGCTGAGGGTGGCCCCCAGCAGCTTCTGGAGCCCTGGCCTGGCAGGCCGGGGACCAGATACACTCCTCCGAAGGCTGTTCCCAGAGGCTTCAGCCTTTGAGCCCCTTTGATTCCCTGTGTGAGCCCTGAGGGCAACTCAGCAGGTCTGGCTTTATCCCTGATGAGCACCAGGGGAAGCTGAGGCTCAGGGTGTGCGGCTGGGTATGGGGTGCCTGCCTGCGAGACATAAAATATAAAGGAGGTGGACACCGCCTGGAGTGCCCATACCAGGCTCCTCTGAGGTGACCCTGCCCCTTCCATGCACTCCCACCCCAATCCCAGGAATGCTGGGGAGTTCCTCCAGGAGGGCTCTGGGCAGGGTAAGTTGCACGGAGGACGGAGGACGCAGCATGGGGTGGTGGGAGGCTCTCTGACCCAGGCATCTGGACCTCACCCTGGGGTCCCAGGCACCCCCCAGCCCTGTGTCAGGGACCCCCCCCCCAAACAGGGCAGGAGGGCCCAGCTCGGGGCTGGCCCAAACACCATCCTCTAACCACGCCCTCTGTCCTGTGCTTGCTCCTGGCTGCAGGTGAGCGAGAGGATGCTGGCGGGGGGCGCGAGGAGCATGCCCAGCCCCCTCCTGGCCTGCTGGCAGCCCATCCTCCTGCTGGTGCTGGGCTCGGTGCTGTCAGGCTCAGCCACCGGCTGCCCGCCACGCTGCGAGTGCTCAGCACAGGACCGCGCGGTGCTCTGCCACCGCAAACGCTTCGTGGCAGTCCCCGAGGGCATCCCCACCGAGACCCGCCTGCTGGACCTGGGCAAGAACCGCATCAAGACGCTCAACCAGGACGAGTTCGCCAGCTTCCCACACCTGGAAGAGCTGGAGCTCAACGAGAACATCGTGAGCGCCGTGGAGCCCGGCGCCTTCAACAACCTCTTCAGCCTTCGGACGCTGGGGCTGCGCAGCAACCGGCTGAAGCTCATCCCACTGGGCGTGTTCACGGGCCTCAGCAACCTGACCAAGCTGGACATCAGCGAGAACAAGATCGTCATCCTGCTGGACTACATGTTCCAGGACCTGTACAACCTCAAGTCGCTGGAGGTGGGCGACAACGACCTCGTCTACATCTCTCACCGCGCCTTCAGTGGCCTCAACAGCCTGGAGCGGCTGACGTTGGAGAAGTGTAACCTGACCTCCATCCCCACAGAGGCGCTATCACACCTGCACAGTCTCATCGTCCTCCGGCTCCGGCATCTCAGCATCAACGCCATCCGGGACTACTCCTTCAAGAGGTTGTACCGGCTCAAGGTCTTAGAGATCTCGCACTGGCCCTACCTGGACACCATGACCCCCAACTGCCTCTATGGCCTCAACCTGACCTCCCTGTCCATCACGCACTGCAACCTGACCTCCGTGCCCTACCTGGCTGTGCGCCACCTGGTGTATCTCCGCTTCCTCAACCTCTCCTACAACCCCATCAGCGCCATCGAGGGCTCCATGTTGCATGAGCTGCTGCGGCTGCAGGAGCTCCAGCTGGTGGGTGGGCAGCTGGCCGTCGTGGAGCCCTATGCCTTCCGAGGCCTCAACTATCTGCGTGTGCTCAACGTCTCGGGCAACCAGCTGACCACTCTGGAGGAGTCGGCCTTCCACTCAGTGGGCAACCTGGAGACGCTCATCCTGGACTCCAACCCGCTGGCCTGTGACTGTCGGCTGCTGTGGGTCTTCCGGCGCCGCTGGCGGCTCAACTTCAACCGGCAGCAGCCCACGTGTGCCACGCCCGAGTTCGTCCAGGGCAAGGAGTTCAAGGACTTCCCTGACGTGCTTCTGCCCAACTACTTCACCTGCCGCCGCGCCCGCATCCGGGACCGCAAAGCCCAGCAGGTGTTCGTGGACGAGGGCCACACGGTGCAGTTTGTGTGCAGGGCGGACGGCGACCCGCCGCCTGCCATCCTCTGGCTGTCGCCCCGCAAGCACCTGGTCTCGGCCAAGAGTAACGGGCGGCTCACTGTCTTTCCCGACGGCACGCTGGAGGTGCGCTACGCCCAGGTGCAGGACAACGGCACGTACCTGTGCATCGCAGCCAACGCTGGGGGCAACGACTCCATGCCCGCCCACCTGCACGTGCGCAGCTACTCGCCCGACTGGCCCCATCAGCCCAACAAGACCTTCGCTTTCATCTCCAACCAGCCGGGCGAGGGAGAGGCCAACAGCACCCGAGCCACCGTGCCTTTCCCCTTCGACATCAAGACCCTCATCATCGCCACCACCATGGGCTTCATCTCCTTCCTGGGCGTCGTCCTCTTCTGCCTGGTGCTGCTGTTCCTCTGGAGCCGGGGCAAGGGCAACACGAAGCACAACATCGAGATCGAGTACGTGCCCCGCAAGTCGGACGCGGGTATCAGCTCCGCTGATGCACCCCGCAAGTTCAACATGAAGATGATCTGAGGATGGGGCAGGGGGGCAGGGACCCCCGGGGCCGGCCGGGCAGGGGAAGGGGCCTGGCTGCTGTGCTCGCTCCTTGGGCCTTCCCGCCTCCCTTCCCTGCCCAGGCCCTACACACACACACACACACACACACACCGCTGTTCCCTGCGGCTCCCCTCCTCCGCCCCCTCCGCCGGCCCTCACCACTTGCCCTCTGCCTACCAGGACCTCCGCAGGCCAGGCCTGGGGACCCCACCTGCACAGGGGCACACGTTGACAGACTGGAGTCGGAAGCCGACAGACCGACACGTGGCACAGTCAATAATTCAATTAAAAAAAAAGTTACGAACTTCCTCTGTAACTTGGGTTTCAATAATTATGGATTTTTATGAAAACTTGAAATAATAAAAAGAGAAAAAAAACTATTTCCTATAGCTAGTCGGAATGCAAACTTTTGACGTCCTGATTGCTCCAGGGCCCTCTTCCAACTCAGTTTCTTGTTTTTCTCTTCCTCCTCCTCCCCCCCTTTCTCCTCCTCTTCCTCCTTTCTCTTCTCTTCCCCTATGGGGAGGGATCACTCAGGAAAACAGGAAAGGAGGCTCCGGCCCCACCTGCCCGGGCAGCTGACAGGAGTAGGCAGCGGAGGCAGGTGGGCTGGCTCTGGGCTGGCCATTTGCAGGTAGCAGGTGGAGGAGAGATAGGGCTGCCTGATGGGGGTGGAGGCTGTTGGCCAAGATGCCAGGAAGCGCTACTGCCAGGGGTCGGGGGCCTGGCTCGTGTGTGGCTGAGACTCTGGACAGGGGCTGGGGTCCTCCTGGAGGACAGCATAGTTGGTGGAGAGAGCCAGGGGCTGGAGGCGGGACCGAGGCCTAACCTCTGGTCCCAGCTCTGCCGCTGACCTACTGTGTGGCTTCAGACAGGTCGCTGACCCTCTCTGGGCCTCAGTCTCCACATTGTACAAATGGAAAACGTGACTCCCCGCCCTGCCTACCTCACAGGGCTGTTGTGAGGAATTGATGAGATGATGTATGTGAAACACTTTGTAACCTGTAAAGCGCTGTGCACATGTGTGGGTGACTGTTCTCATTATGGTCATTATTATCTCACCATGGGGGTGGGGCTCCTGAAGGGCTCTCCATGGGGTCAGGGTTGGGGGCAGACCCTGGGCAGGCCGGGAAGGGCTGCTCGCTCCAGGGACTTAGAGAGGCTCCTGCTAGAACAGCGGCCCAGGCCGGCACTGTCTGCTGAGCCTAGCCCGGACTCTGGAGAGTCGTGGGTTGGGGAATGGGGCCCCCTGTACTGAGGCTGACCTGGAGGGTCAGAAGCTGCCCTGCCCACTCACACCAAACCCAGCCACTCCGCACTCTGCCCTGGGAAGGGCTGCCCCAGGTGACAGAGGTGCCAAGGGCCAATCCAGTAGCCTTGTAACTCTCCCTGACTCCGAGGGGCCTGGCTTGGAAGGCCAGCATCTCTGTCGGGCAGATGAGGGCGCTGGGGTCAGGCAGGCCTGGCTTCTCCCCTCCACGGTTCCTCTTTGTCCTCAGGGACCTGTTGGATTCAGCTCCGAGGGGGGGTGAGGCCTGCTGCCTGGAAGTCCTCAGGTCAAAGCGTCCGGTGATGCAGGAATGGACAGACACAGACGTAGCTGAATGTGGAGGGGAAGCCCTTGGGAAGTCAGCCCTTGGCAGAGATTTCCAGAATGTAGCGTCTCCGAATGGGACTCCTCCCAGGGCTCACATGCACAACCTGAGCAGGCACGGACCAGGTAGTACCTTCTGAAGCAAGCCTCTGGTGGGGGCATGGCGAGCCCAGATGGGCACGGAGGGGCACTCCCTCCCTCCCTCGCTCATCTGCAGGGGTCCGGAGAGCCTGCTCTGCTCCTGCTTCCCTGCTGATGCAGCTTTGCAGCTGGGTCATGTTGCCCTGCCCCCCTGCACCCTCAGCAACCACCCCACAGCTGTCCTTGGCCCTGGGGAGACCTCAAGCCCTTGGAACTGTGGTTTTATCCCCCGGAACAAACAGGAGCCTCTCCCCATTGGATTCGGGGACGCTGGTAAAGGTTGATGGTCCCTGGGGAGCAGCCTAGACGTGATTATAGGCTCTGAGCTTTGCGGTCAGATCTGGGTTGGAGGTCCTAGACTTACCAAGTGTTCAGGATTGTTACTTAACCCCTCTGAGCCTCGGTCTGCTTTTCTGTCACGTGAAGAGATGATCTTACTCCTTTTGGTCGTTAGGACGTTAAACGAAGGAGCACGGGTGGATCTGTTTGGTGTGGTGCCCGACGCCCAGTACGCCCTCTGCCAGTGGTGGTGGTGGTTACTATCAAGGGAAACTTTGGTACAGATGCAGAGACTGAGGACCAGAGAGGGTGGTAGTGTATCCAAAGCCACACAGCTTCGAAGTTTCAGAACCAGGGCCTGGGAGGTCTAGACTCCCAAGCCACAGACTTCTAAGCCTGGCTGAGGGCTGCTCAGAGCCAGGCCTGGCGACCCCCACCTAACAGGACACCACTTTGGGAAGCACAGAAGCAGGGAGGGGAGTCCTTGGGCAAGGGCGTGGCTTGTACATAACAAGAGGCCAGTGGTATCATGTGAAGCTTCAGGAAGCTGATAGGCCTGCTTACCTCCAGAGAGACAGGTTCACAGGTTGTCCATGGCTCCAGCCCTAGATACATTGGTGGGCACTGTTCTCCCTCAGGAACCAGCCTGTGGGATTGTTACTTACCCCTCTGAGATGCCTAGGACTTCACAAGTTTCTGGTAAGATCAAGAGGTTCAAGGGGCCAATTTCTTTTTGGCTACCTTGAGGGAAACAGACCTCTGAGGAACTTCAAGGACACAAGAAAATTGTGAGGTTGTTTTCAGATAGGGGAGACAGTTCTTTTGGGGGATTGCCCCCAAATGTGAATGCCCCAGGGCAGGAGGTTGGGTTGACCCAAGTAAAGGAAGCCTGGGTTTTAGAACTGCCCCCTCCTAGGCGTGGGACCTCTATGTATTGAAGATAGTCGTGAACTCAAGAGCCCCATGAGATCGAGGGGGAATGTTGCAAAGTCAGACTGCAGCAAGCACCAGGATCTCGGCCACCCCCATCCCCACCCCTGGTGTGCCCCTCACCAGTGAGAATCTGGGGCCCGGAGAGGGGAAGTGACCCACTCCAAGTCACACAGCAGAGTGATGGATGGGCAAGGGCTTTGGGGTCAGGTCCAATTCTATCTCAGGTGTGACAGCTGCTTGTGTGCAGGGATCACTGGCACTGTTACATGGCATCCTTACAGACAGGCAGGGAAGTGGCAGGTGAACTCAGGAACGGGGAATGAACTCAGGAAAGGGACTGTATGGGGGACAGTGGGAAAGAGGGAGCTGGAGCTTCAGTTGAGACTGGGGTAGAAGCCAAGCCTGGTGATGCCCTCTGATTTGCTGCCAAAGGCCTCGGGGCTGTGTGGGAGGATGGGAGCCGACCCAGGACCTCACTGCTGTTTGCCCAGGACAGAAAGACTGGCCATGCCCTGAGGCCCTGGAGGACAAGGCCACCTCCTGCGTGTGTTTGCAGGGATGGAGGTGACAGCGAGCCATGGAGAAGGGGTCAGAGAAGCCATGTAGACCCTGGCTGCTGTTAGGAGTCCTGGGAGACTTGAGCCTTTCGGGGCCTGGAGTCAGGGTTTATGAGGTATAAGGAAGGGGTGCAGCTCAGACCATCTGGAATCAAGTGATTTACTGAGGACCTCACAGAACCTAGTTCCGCAGTCTGTATCACCTTCCCTGCTTCTCTCCCCAGTTTGATGTTCCTCTGATGACACAGGGTTAAAAGTCACCGCAGTTCCCATTCCAAAACTCAACTCCAGTCTCCTGTGGAATCTGGCTTGCTAGGATATCTGATCTCTTCATTCACAATCTCCAGAGGAGAAAAGTCTGATTGGCCACCTGCCAGCCAATGGATTGGTTGCCCTAACTCAGATGCTCATCCCCTTATCCAATTAGCTGAGGCCAAAGAGCCAATAAGCCAAATTCAGGTGAAGATGATGCTGAAAGGCCTTAGGGACCCTATCAGTCATTTATTGCTACATGACAACCACCCCAAAACTCAGTGGTCCAAAATAACAACAACCATTTCTTTGCTCCAATGTGCAACCTGGGCAGAGCCTGGTAAAGGCGACTCATCTCTGTAGTACATGGTGTTGATTAGGGAGACCTGACCGGGGCCAGAAGATCCTAGGGGGCTTCCGGCCAGGTCTGTCTCAGCTGGGGAGGCCGGAGGGTTAGAGGCCAGCCTGCTCCTCCATTTCCGTGCAGTCTCTCCAGTGGGCTAGCTGGTGGCTTAGCACTCCAAGGCGGCCAAACGGGGACTGCCAGGTCTCTCGAAGCCCAGGCCAGGAGTCAAGGCCATTCACAGGCCCGTGGAGCTTCAAGGGGAGGGAGGACAGCCGCCAGCTCTTGGTGGGAAGAGCCGCAAAGTCACAGAACATGGGCATGCAGGACTCGAGGATTAGTGCAGCCCCCGCTGGGGACCTCCATGGGGACCGCAGAGGTGCCTTTGTCCTCTTAGGATCCGCTCATTGGTGCGCAAGGCTCTACCCAGGAGTAAGGATTTAGCGAGTGATGATGTCTGCCCTACAGATGGATCTCCAGCTGGTGAGGAAAGAGTCAGGATTTGAACCAGGCTTGCTGCCCCTGAGCCAGTGTCCTTTTGAGCAGAACAGGAGGCAGCTCCCCCCACCCTGGGAGTAATATGGCAATAGTAATAATCATTACTGTTTACAGGTCAGGTGCTTCCCCTATGTTGTCTTTTTCTTCTTTTAAGTTGGCTCCACGCCCAGCATTGAGCCCAACATGGGGCTTGAACTGACGACCCTGAGATCAAGAACTGAGTTGAGATCAAGTCGGATGCTAGCACTAACCGACTGAGCCACCCAGGCGCCCCTCACTTACATTGTCTCATTTAATCCCACCATAAGGAGGTTCTAATCTGCTCCCCTTCTGGTGAGAAGGCAGGCTCAGGGAGAAGTGACTGCCTGGGGGTCCCTACCAGGCAGGGGATGAAGCTGGGATTCCAACTCAGGGCACCAGGACTTCACAGCAGGAAAAGCACCAGACTGGGCCCCTCACATGGAACCACCCCAGACCCAGGCTTCTCATGGGCAGACATGGCCACAGCCACATCCCTGCCCGTGACCACCGTCTGCTGTGGGCCGGGGTGGGTAGGTGGCGGCAGGTGAGTGCAGGGGCAGGTGCCACAATCAAAGTTTCTACCAGTCAGTTCCCCCTTCCAGCCCCCAGGCCACCTAGCCTCTCTGTGGGACCCAGAGGCCCTGCAGCCTGTTCTGAAGACCTGCAATCTGGCCCAGTACCTACCAGGACACTGGGTACTACTGGGTACTGCTGGGCGGGGGCCTGAGAACAGCAGCCAGGCAGCACAGCCCTGGGGGTTCAGAGTCTTCCCTGGGGGGCACCAGCTCTGACTGCCTGAGGGAGTTGATTGCGGGATTTACAACCTCCCCGTAAACCTATGATGGCTCATCCTGTGTCCCCAGCCTAGACCCTATCATCATGCCAGCAGATGGCTTGTGTCTGGGAAGTCCAGGGTGGTGGGTCCTTTGGGAGCCGTGGAGACGAAGTGTGCCCTAGTGTCTCTTCTCCCACCTCCATCCTGCCCCAGCCCTCGTGCCGAAGCCTGCCTTGGATATGACCCCATCTGGTCACAGGGACTGGGGCCTGGCTCTTCCACAGCCCCTCCAGCTGTATCCCTCATCCCTTCACTCTTGGTCTGGGCTGTGGCACACTGAGAAGGCTCATCCTGGGGAGGGGGCGGCAGGATGTTCTGGAGCAAGAGGAGGAAGTTGACGGAGAGGAAAGAAAAAGCCAGGCAGGAGGAGGATGGGTGGGACGACCACCATGTCTGGTTCCCAGGATGCAGAGCTCAGCCCAAATGCCGTGAGTAGCATGACTGTCTCCTGGTTTGGTGATGAGTCTCAGAGACGCTGAGCCACTGCCCAAGGTCGCACAGCTGAGCAGTAGCAACTCGGGAAGCGCGCGCGCACACACACACACACACATACAATGTTCATTGTGCTCCCATTTTGCAGATAAGGAACTTAGTTTCAGAGAGGGGAAGTGATAGGTCCAAGGCCACAAAAGGAAGGAGTCATTTGTAGCAGCAGCTCTGACTCAACTAAACCAGGGGTGTGGCAACAGGGAGGCAATTGCTGTGGCCTCCAGAAAGCATCCTTATGGGAAACACAAGGTGAGGCTGGCTCAGGGGGCACCCCGCCCCAGAAGAAGGGAGTCGATTTGCTCTCCCACAGGCATTGACCAGCTTATGAAGAAATGTGGCGTCGTAAAGAGGAGAGATGTAAGCATAGTACAGCCTCATCTCCTTTGTCTCCTGCCAGCCCCAGAGCCTCTTACAGACCCTCCAAGGCCACAGACCTGGGTGGCAGCACCCAGAGCTGACACAGCGTGTCTATCTCTCTGGGGCTCTCTCCAGACCCCAGTGCTGTGAGGTGACACACGTCCCTGTGTGACCTTGCTCCAGTCCCTGAGCGCTTTGAGGCTGACACTTCCTAAGGGCCTGAGAGAAGGTTGTACCAAGGGGGACTCCCCACACCCTCTGCTTTCAGGGTTCACCCCAGACCTCAATGGTGTCCCCCATTCCACATCCCTGCCCCCACACAGCTGCTGAAGCAAAGCAGGAATTAGAGTTGCTCTAGTGGAACATTTACTGCCTGGCCCTGCATCTGAGCCCATAAATCGCCCTCGCCATGCTTGGTACCAACCGTGCAATCACCTGGAACAGAGGCCCAAGGGATCCACCAGCCCATCCCCCCACCTGGGCCCTGGTGCTCTCCCACAGGCATCTTACCCATTCCCTCCCCATCATCTTACCCATTCCCTACCCATCCCTCTCCATCCCATCATCCTACCCATTCCCTCCAACCTCCCTTCGGTGCTTTTCAGAGTAGGGCCAGGACAAAGTCCCCACAGGGCTGGCCATCTGAGCATCCCCATCTCCGCAAGCATACCCTGGAGATCACCTTTCTGGAGTCTTCTGTTGACCTCCTCAGGGACTCTGCTTATCTTCTGCCCTTTTGGTCCCTGCCCCCGCCACCTTATTTTCCCTCCCTCTCTAGCTGGAGTTGGACCAGATGGACTCCCAAGAGCTCAGACAAAACCTTCTGCTCTGTGGAGCCACCAACAAGGCAGTAAGACTGGTGGAAGGCCCTGCAGCCACGTGTGCCGAACAAGACTGCCCGACCACTGGTGGGCACCTGACTGGCCAGGAGCCAGGAAGCCAGCTGTTCCCTTTGTCCTCTGGGGCAGCTGGAAGGGAAAGACACACCTCTGCAAGGCCCTTGCAGTTGGCCAGAGGCAGAAGGGGCTGCTAGAAGTGTGGGATAGAAGGGAGGATTGTTCTGTGATCAGGCAAAGAGCTGAAGAGGCCCGTGATGGTTTCCCAGGTCCCCGCTGGGCCCTCCAGCCGGCATCCAGCCCTTCCCCACAAAAGGAGGCTAACAAACACAGGTGTAGGCAGGGGAGGCTGGGGTGGGGAGGTAGATAAGGGAGTAACAGCTGGTAAACACTCCATAGTGGTGAAGTACTGTATCCCACAGGCAATGGGAGGCTAAGGGACAGTCACCTTTCATGTGGAGAGTACAGACAGGGGAGGCCAAAGGCTTTTCAAGGGTCCACAGGCCTTCAGTTCCAGTTTCCCGGTTTAGGATGAAGGAAAATGCTTTGATCGGTTCCTCTCTGCCCTTGAAGCCTCTCCTGTAACAGGGATAGAACCCCCTTTCTGAGTTCTCAGTGCTCCTGTGAAAAGGAGGGCAGATGTGCAGGGGGTGTGGCAGGGCTGTGGAAACCGAGGCTGGCGTTCTGTATAGCGCCATCTCGACCATGGGGAGCTATGGTGGGTGCCTGAGCATGAGAGGGATACATCTCAGAGTCTAAGGAGGAATGATTTGAGGTGTGGACAGAGAAAGCAGAGGCAGAGAATGCACACATGAGTTAGCACCCCTCTGTGCTCACACATACTCAAGCACACACACACCTACTGCAGCAGGCACAGGTGCAAACGGATTTCTGCAACCTCACCCGTCCCCCCACACAACCACACAGCAATTTATGTGTCCACACAGACCCGTGCACGCACCATGCAAGCAAACACCCTGCGTCTACACATTGGTACAGATAATACACGCTCACAGTGGTCCACCACACTCTCACCCGTACATTCACACTAAAGCACAGACTCGCAGAGCAGCCCCCTTCGAGCAGCTCATGGAAGCACTGCACACACGCCGCCGGGCGCCCCCTCACAGAGGTCCACGCCCTGCCCTGTGCTCAGGGCTCACACACCTGGCGATACACACGCGAGCCTGAGCATGCACACGTGTGCGCTCACAGACAGCTGCCCCAGCCTTGCTCCGCCCTTGGAGCTGCTGCTGGCCAATGAGAGCTCGTTGGGTGCTGTCTCCTAGGCAACCAGTGGAGCTGTCCGGCTCAGGGTTGGGGGGGGTGGGGCGTGGCCATGGGGATGCCCCCACCTCCCCACCCTTGTGCCGGGAGGCCCTCGGTTTTTTTCCGGGGTTAGATTGCAGAACTAGGCTGAGGGCAGGAGTGGAAGAGGTACCTTGGAGATATCGTGCCCAAAGCAAATCCCAATGATGTTAGATCCCCCACCCTACCCTGCATGGGCCACAGACGGTGAGCATCCTGGCTGAAGATGCCTCCTGTGGCCCAGCCTAAAAGATCTGTGGGAGGACCTGGCTTTGAAGGTTCCGGGTGGGGGGCCTCTATGACCCAGCCCCATGGCCTCTCTCCAGAGGAATCTGAAGAGCTTGCACCATCCCTCTTCCTTTTCCTCAAATGCCTAAGCTTTCCCCTTGGGACCTCCCCAAATGTTCTCCCTTCTGCTTGGGATGTCCCCAACTCACCTCTTCCTGCACCATATCCTCTCACACACTCATTTCTTTTCTTCTGGCAACCTTCTGCTCATGGTATAGATCACTGCCCCAGAGAGTCCTTTCCTAGCCACCACTGTCTGGCCCCCATTTGAAGTCAGTCCCTGAGCTAGAGCTTGTCATCACTGGGACTAGCAAGAGCACACCTTGAACCTTTTGAAACACAGGGGATACCAAGAGATTGAGGCTGGTCAAAGGGGCCAAGTACAGGGATGCTTGGGATCTGGAGCCAGACAACCTGGGTCTAAATCCTGGCTCTGCCACATACCAGCTGTGTGTGACTTTGGGCAAGTTGCCCGTGGAGCTGGTGAGGATTAAATTAGATCATGCCTGCAAAGCACTTAGAACACTGTCTGGCATGGAGCAACTGACCAGTAAATGCTTCTACTATTCTTCTTATGGACTCCCCATTATAAATAATGCCACCTCCCCCACACAGCTTCCAGAGCCTGGCCTCATTCAGAACATGAGGCTATGGAGCAGGAGACTCTAAGCTGGTGAGCAACAGAGGGTTTGCCCCTCATACACAGACAGACCTATTCCAACGGCAGGTGCCCTGTCTTAGAGGGAGACTTGTCCCATTGGGGCAGAAATCAAGAGTCCATGGTGACAAACAATTATAATTGTCTTTTACACTCTGTTTGTCACTCTGTGGCCTGCATAACTGCCGCAGTGATTTCAAGAGTGATCACAGTGACCCACGTATAAGCCCCATACGCGTTCTGGCCTCCAGTTCTCCTGTAGCCTCCCTCAGGGCCTGGGCGAAGTGGGGTTGTTTTTCAAATGGCCAGCCCCTATCCTCTTGTGCCCTGTTCCTACTCTAGGGGGTGGATAAGCAGCAGCCCCCCACTCCCCGTTGCTGCAGGACCTCCAATCTGCCCTGATTTGAATAATTGGCTTCTGGTGAGATTCACTGGAAGAGATCTGGCACACCCTGGTTTATGTCTGTGCTCCACACTAATCAGCCAGGCATCCAGGAGCATAGCACTGCACTTCTTCCTAAAAATGGAGATAATCTTTCCCACCATATAGTTTGTGGGGAAGCTTGGCCTCGATTCCTGTAGAAAGTACCTGGCTTGTGGGCTATGCCCAGCAGGGGCTAGCTGCAGTTCTTTGCTGGGCCCTCCAGGACTATGCGGCTCCAGGCTGGGGTACATTTTAGATTTCAGTGCTGTCTGTATCCAAAATGATATGATGGCAAGAAGCATAAACCCTCCTAAAGATGTACTCTCACAAGGGGTTTTCTGGAAGCAGACATTCTCAGAGAAGCCCATCATAGCCAGCTTCCCCTCTCTCCTGGTGGCTCAGCTTCTGGCTGCACAGGGCCTTGGGTCACCCGTCTGTCTCTGCAGAAGTGATCAGGGGTGGGGCAGCAGGGTGATTCAGTGGGTTAAGCCTCTGCCTTTGGCTTGGGTCATGATCTCTGAGTCTTGGGATCTCTGCTCAGCAGGGAGCCTGCTTCCCCCTCTCTCTCTGCTTGCCTCTCTGCCTATTTGTGATTTCTCTCTCTCTCTCTCTGTCAAATAAATAAAATCTTAAAAAAAAAAAGAAATGATCAGGTGCTATCTGAATGAGCATAGCTACCCTAGGAGGGCAGCTTCGGCTACCCATGGCTTCTGTGTTAAATTCTAAATTCCCCAGAGAAACCATGATGGGTCAGGATGAGGTCAGTTGTCCACCCTTTGTCCCGTCAGCTGAGGGAGGGACCAGAAGGTAGGGAGGGCCACATCTTCAGGGATTTGGGAGGAGCGGGGTCTTTAAGTAGGAGTGTGAGTGGAGTGAAAAATGGTGACTTTCTCTAGACCAGTGGTTCGCAACACTGGCTGCTCATTGGAATTACCAGGGGAGATTTAAAAAAATACTGCTACCTAACTCCCACTCCCAGAGATTCTGATGTCATTGGCCTGGGTTGATGCTGCAGTAATAAAATTTTCAAGAGTTCCCCAGGCGATTGTAAAGCGCAGTCAGGGTACCGATCACCACTTTCAAGACTTCCTGCTGGCTGAGTCCATACCACGGTGTCATCCATCCCTCTAGTTTGGTCTCCCTTCAGGCCAGAGGAGAGGTTCATCCTCCGCAGCCTAAGTCAGTGATTCCCAAGCCATCCCCTGGATAAGATAAGGTCAGAATCCTGATTCCCCAGTCTTGTCCAGCCCTACTGAATCTGGACGTTTGGAGAGGAGCTCTGCTGATTCTTATCACCAAGAGAAGTGGAGACACTGGGCTGAATGATAACTTTACCCACTGATCAGCTCCATGCAGCTGATATGCAGTCATGGAGGAAATCACCCCAAGTTCCTTCTGTAGAGAAATCAGTGATGGTAGCAAACCAGACACCCCCAGAACTCCATGCTCAAAGAACAGGGTGGACATCCATTGTTCTGTCTGCCTTGTGTGAGGTGCCTGTGCTCAGACCACATGGTGAGACTAAGAACTGTCTTCTGTCTTCTAATGGAACCATCTGCTGTGGCCGTGGCTCCATGTAGGAGAGGGTAGCTAACCCCAGCTGAGCCGATCCATATCCATATCTGCTTGTTAGTGTGAGTAGACAAGGAAAAATGACACCTTCCCGAAGTGTAGCTAATCAGAAACCTTCCCTAAGATATCTGAACTTGGAAGCAGAGAATTCCAATATTGGTGGTTCTCTGGAGTACAGACTGGGACAGGTGAACCTGGGAGCCAAGTTCACAGAGGATCCAGGCAGAAGCAGAGGCAAGCGGTGGGGAGAGTCTCTGATTCTGCTTTTCTCTGTGGTACCCTGAGCTTGGCTCTTGGTGGGACCTAGGTCCGAGTCCCAACAACTAAGGGCACAGCAAAATTAGTTTTGCTACCACATATCATGGGCCACTGTCTACCCTTTCCCAGCTAATCCCACTGTTTCTTGTCACCTGAGTCCTAGGGTCAGTCTCTGTTTTAGGGCCAGTTTCAGTGGATTTCTTCCCTTTTCCAGAAAAATGACCTTTGAATGTAAGGTTACAGAGAAATTTAAGAAGCAGAGTGAACCACGAACTGCCAGGTTTCCCTGCGCCAAACTGAAAACCATCTAGAAGTTCTCTCATCTCTGCTCTTCTGTCATATTTGCTCTGTTCTCCTCCTCATCTCTGACAAACAAGCTCTTCTTTTACTTACCAACGTGCACTTAGCTGAGCTTGACCACCCCAAGATAGCAGCCCCTGCCAGAACCCACACAACCTGGAATCTCAGTTCCCTGCAGCTAACGTAATAGTTGTGCCTTGATTTTAAATTCCCATGAGACATACTCTGATTGGCCAAGTTGTAGTCAGGTGACCTCAACCTGGTCCAATCAGCTAGGCTGCCGTGGAGAACAAGGACCCACCCTTGTTCACCAGCTCCTGGACACCGTCCTTGGAACTCTGGGACATGAGGGAGATGACTTTTGGATAAACTTAAATGAACCCACACTTTCTCCAAGAAAGGTTGTTCCTCAGCAAGTCAAGAAGAGAGTGGAAATCTTAACAAGGAGGTCGGCTGATAGTGCTAGCGAGGCCTGGTAGCTGGCAAAGAGAGATGGGCAGGGGTGACCCTCGCCCTCACCCCTGAGGCAGCAGCTGCAGCCCTGCTTTGCATCCTGTCCAGATATTTCCAGTAAATAAACATTGACGCTTTCGATATCATGTTAATTTCACAGGCGGCTGCTCTGCTGACAGTTTCCACACTCCGCCAGCGCCTCTTGTCAGTTTTAGACTCACAGTCGGACGCCAGCCCTGCTCGCAGGCTGCGGGACATACAGACATAAAAACAAATGGCTCAGAAAGCCCTGGTGAGATGACAGTGAGCGTCATGGGCGCCTAGGTTGGGACGGAGCAGCCCTGTCCACGGTCCTGAAGTTGACCGAGGCAAGGATCAGGCCACAGGGCTTAGAATCCACTAGTGTACCCTTGCTTCTCTACCTTTCAGGGCCACAGTTTTCAAGTCTGTGAAAGGAGTTACTTTTGTAGCCTTGCTTCCTTGGGACCTTAACTGCGAGCTGTAGGCAACCTTTGACTCTAAAAGGCGCTTCTTGAACTTCCCAGGGCTGGCTTTGACCTTCAGCACAATTCCCAAAGGCATTTGAGCAGAAGTTTATCCCAATTTTGCAGATGGGATAGCTGAGGCCTAATGCCAGGCCGTAATTTTCTCTGTTTCACAGCAGGAGACTGGAGCAGAACCAAGGCAGGAACTGGGGTGCTGGCTCCAGTTCCAGCTGCTATGACAGCTGTCAACCACACCAACTAAAGTCCTAGGGCCACAGGAATAGTAGGGCCAGAGACCCCTGCCTTGTCCCAAGCTCAGCTGAGCCAGCCCCTTGGAGCATTTAGGCTTCTTCCGGACATGCACAGTCATGAAGCCTCATGCATATGTATGATTTATTCCTATTATAAGCTGAGCTGAGGTTGTACTTTCTGGCTAGGTCCTCCTGTGCTCTAGGACCCTCTCTGTCAGCCAGTGTTCCTAGGTTTCCTTCAGGGAGCCCACTGATGGGCCCACTTTACCCCACACCAACACACACTGGGAGCTGAAGGGGGGAAGCTGGGCCAGATGCTCCTTCTGGGTGCTGGGATGCCTTCCTTCATCTTCTGGTTGCTGCTACGGCTGCTTCTAGATGCTTCCACCTGGTGGGAAGGAACACTTGCATCAGCAGGGCTGGTCCTGCCACACATCCTGTCACCTCCCCAAGGCCCTAGTTGGACCCCAAGAGGGATGAGGCTGAGGCAGGTTATAAGCAACTACAGTGATGGCCCACCTCCTTGTCTGCCATCTACTTCCTGAATAAAGTCTTCACTAGCCTGGAGGGACATGTGGGGGCACTGCAGCCCAGGGGTGGTGACAGGAAGCAGGAGGAGACATCTTGACCTCTCAGGTTGCTGTCCAGGGTGACTCAGATGGCCATCTTTCTGGGGGCAGGGCTCTGGAGCGCCCACATGGCAGCTCACACCCACTCACCACTGGCGCCTGCTTCTGCTCAATAAAGACTCATTAATGGACTTAAGTGAATTAGAGTCATTAACACTGTTATCAGAGGCCGGCAGAGGTTGGCGCCTGCCTTCTAGGCCCAGCCCAGTCTGGGAACTTGGGCAAGGCCTTCACATCTCAGGGCCCTCACCTATAAATTGGGGTATAAATGTCCCCCGACCCCCACCACCTATACACACACACACACACACACACACACACACACATACACACTTAGCACTATAGCTTCCATCACCTATAGGCAAAAAATTTTTTTAAAAGATTTATTTATTTAAGGGCACCTGGGTGGCTCAGTTGTTAAGCATCTGCTTTCAGCTCAGGTCATGATCCCAGGGTCCTGGGATTGAGCCCCACATTGGGCTCCCTGCTCAGGGGGGAGCCTGCTTCCCTTTCCCACTCCCCCCTGCTTGTGTTCGCTCTCTCGCTGTGTCTCTGTCAAATAAATAAAGTCTTTTTTTTTTTAAGATGTATTTATTGATTTGAGGGGGTAGGCAGAGGAAGAGACAGAGCCTTAGCAGACTCCCTGCTGAGTGCAGAGCCCGACGTGAGGTTCAATCTTACAACCCTGAGATCACGACCTGAGCTGAAATCAAGAGTCAGATGGATGCTCAAATGACTGAGCCCGGAGGCATCCCTAGGCCAAGATTTCTAAGGTCCTAAGGCTGGCATTCAAGGCCATCTGGCCTGGTTCTTTCCACCTCTCTAGTTACTCTTCCACCCCGCCCCTCATCCCCATCCCCCTGCATACAGATTTGTGCTTTGCACATGTTACTTACTCTGACTGGAAACTCAACTCTGCTTTTTCCCTAACCCTGCCCCAGACTGCTAAACTCCTGAACCCCCTTCAAACCCCTGTGCCAGTGTTACCTCCTCTAGGAAGGCTTCCCTGACCACCTCCCCCTGCCTATCCCAGGCTGGGTTACATAGTCGCTCTCTCTGGGGTCACCTAAGGGAACCACCCACAAGAGAGGTTATGTCTTGGATAAATATAAAAGAAAGCCCACTTTCCCCATGAGGAATTGCCCTGAAGGGCTTGTTCCTAAGCAAGTCAAGAAGAAAGCAGAAGTCAGGACAGAGCCCCAGCTTCCCTCTGTCATCTGCGGGGTGGTCATCTATTCTGGTGTTTGTCTCCCCCACCAGCTACATCTACTTGAGAGATCAGAGTCCAGGTCTGTCTCACCCAGCGCCAGGCACAAAAAGGTGTGCTCCTCAGTTGGATTTCCAGAGGAGGTAAGGGGGTGGGGGGAATAGTTCTAGGAGCTTCCTCTAGGACTTTTTCTCCAAAGAGCCCTTGTCAAGAAGGAAGGACACAGCCTCCCTCCAATCCCTTCCCCACTCCCTCCCAAGTCCCTGCTCAGCACTTTCAGAATCACTTAATTTTTACAGATTTTTTTCCTCCTTAATTACAGCTCATGTAACAAGTAACAAATAAACGAGGGGGGGCAGGGGACAGGGAAGAAAATCGCAGACGCTGCCAGCCTCTCACTGCGGCATCCCATTCCAGGAGCTCGGAGCTAGGACAGAGGCAGTGGGAGGGAGGCTTTCAGACCGGAGAGTGGTTCTCACACTGGTACCTTCTTACCATCTGTGGCTCCAAGATGAGCTGTACTGGGCCCTCTCCAGGCCAGAGACTTTCTTGGCCATACCACGCGGGTAGGAGCTCTCTAGACCTCTCCCGCTCTGGCCCCTGGTGAGGGAATTGTCCACGAAATGAAGATAATACATTGCAACTGCCGTTCATTGAGGGCCTTCAGTGTACCAGGCACTTGGCTCAACCACTGCTCTGATCATCAGAGCAACACTTACCACAAGCCATTCTAGAGGGGGGAAACTGAGGCCCAGGAAGAGAAAGTGATTCCTCACTATGAAGTAGGTCTGATTTCAAAGTCTGCACTTTCCATGAAACCATGCTGCCGCCCACCCATATGTGCACGACTACCCCCTCAGAAGGTCTGAGCATCTCCTGGGCACCTCTGCTGTCCCAGCAAGAGCCACATTCTCTCTCTTTCCTCCTCTCTGGGTTGGGTACGGACGAGGAAAGCCGCCAAAATCCTCAAAATCCTTTTTGCTTTCTCACTGCCTATACTGGATGGGTAAAGATGGTCAGAAGCATTTTTATTGAAAGGGGTGTAAAAACAAAGCCCAGGGGCGCGTGGGTGGATCAGTGGGTTAAGCATCTGACTTTGGCTCAGTTCAGGATCTCAGGGTCCTGGGATCAAGCCCCGTATTGGGCTCAAGCCCCTGCCCAAGTTGGACTCCCCACTCAGCAAGAAGTCTGCTTGTCCCTCTCCCTCTGCCCCTTCCCCTACCACCTCACCCTCTGCTCCTCCCCCTCTCCTCATCCTCTCTCTCTCAAATAAACACAAATCTTTAAAAAGATAATAGAAACAAAGCACAAAGGAGCCAAAAACAAACCACCAAGACATACTTTTTTTCTTAAAGCATGAGGACATGACTGCCAAGCCCAGTTTCTAATCTGTCAAGGCTGCAGCGGGGCAGTAAAGCCTTGGGTCTGCTGGGCCTGGTGGCTCTGGGCCTCTGTGCCTCTGGGCCACCTTGCCTTTCACTGACAGACTCCTTGGAGAACTGACCCTGAAGAAGAACTAATCTAAACCCAGCTGCCCAGGTCAACGCTGATTCCCTCTCTGTCAAGAGATTTGGCCCTTACGCCTGGGTGGCTCAGTCCGTTGGGCCGCTGCCTTAGGCTCGGTTCATGATTCCAGGGTCTTGGGATCGAGTCCTGCATGAGACTACTTGCTCAGTGGGAAGCCTGCTTCTCTCTCTGCCTCTGCCTGCTTGTGCTCTCTCTTTCTCTCTGACAAATAAATAAATAAATCTTAAAAAAAAAAAAAAAAGATTTGTCCCTTACAGGATCTGGATTTCTCTGGATTTAAGGGATGGGTGAATTCTATCCACCTCCCTTGCCCCCAGGCAGGGATCATGGAGCAGCAGGAATAATGGAGGTGACTTTGACCTCTGAAGGGGTGGGAGGAAGATGCACACACAGCTGGGAGTGTATTGTTACCGACCCACCACTAATCAACGGGCCTCAGGTACAGCCATGTAGTGGCGCACTTGGGGAAAGGGCAGGTAGGCCAGCTGGTGGGGTAGGAACAATTCATTCATTCATTCATTCATTCATTCATCGAATATTAATTCAACATCTATGCACTGTGTGCCAGGCAGTGCTCCTCCTGCTGTAGGCACTGGGGACGGTGAAGGACAAAACCCAGACGGGTTCCTGCCTTTGTCACTCTTAGAGTCTAGTGTAAACATTTTCTGTAAAGGCTGGAAGTAAATATTTTATGGTTCACGGGCCACATATAGCCTTTGTTGCACATTCGTCTTTGTTTTCTTACAGCCCTTTCAGGATGCACCAAGGAGCCTTAGCTCACCAGCGGCACAGAAACAGATTGCTGGCTGAATTTGGCCCACGGGCCCTAGTTTGTCAGTCCTGGGTCTGGTGCAACCTATCCCACAGAAGGATAATTTAGATTTTTAGTGGTTTCATTTAAAAAGTGGAACGAAACGGCGAAATTAATTTTAATGATATAGTTTATTTAAGCCAATATATTCATAATATTTTCATGTTAAGATTCTTCAGTGGACACCCCCCCCACACACCGTTGCTCTCAAAGTGAAGTCCAAAGTCCCTTCCTGTGGTCTGCAGGGAAATACGTCAGCATGGTTTTTGCTGTAAGTAACAAAACAGCAAACTAGTACTGCCTTAAATCCAGACAAATGTATGCACAAAACAGGAAGTCGAAATAGGTGGACCTCCTTTTGCTTCTCATTGGCCAGAACTGGGTCACGTGCCCATCCTCGAGCCAATCATTCACTGGTAAAGATACAGACTGGCCACTCCACTGCCCAGGGCTGAGGTCGGTGGATTCTCCCGCTGCTCGGGGGATGGGTGGGGTGGATTCTCCCGCTGCTCGGGGGATGGGTGGGGAGGAAGTTGTGACACTGCTCCCGCACAGCCCTCTTGCGTTGGGTTCAGGGCCTGCCCCCAGCCTGTCCCCCCACACCCAGCCTCACACTCTATGATCTAACCTCCTCGGGTCCACCGAAATGCCTTCCTTTGCCTGTTAGACTTCATACATGCTGTTCCTTCTCCTTGGAATGCTTTTCCCTTTCTCCGCCTCTCTCCCCACCTTTGCCTGGCTACTTCCTCTTGTCCTCTAAGCTTCAGGCCAGATGCTGTTTCCACAGGAAAACCACACCTGGTCCCCCAGATCAGATCGAGGGCTCCGTGAGGGACAGAGACCATAGCCGACTCACTTCCCAGGGTCTGGCACAGAACCTACACAGAATAGGTACTTGTTGAATAGGACCTCTTCTCATTGTAGAATTGTGGTGAGAGAGAAGACAGAGCAGGTCTCCATACCACCCAGGGCCTTCTAGAGAGTAGTACCCTGCCCAGGGAGAGGCCAGGTCAGGAGACTCAAGTTCGGGTGCTAGGTCACACCCAAGGTAAGGGGGAGTGACCTTGGGTGTGACCTTGGGCAGGACTTCTCTGAGCCTGACCAGGTTTTGGGGATGGTGGGTAGATGAGAATGCTGGGAGCTGGGGCAGGCAGCTGAGCCTAGGGCACATGAGTTTCCTCTGCCCAAGGCAGGGACTGAGATGCTGGCAGAGCCCATGTAGAACCAGGCCTCCTCAGCGGGGAGGGCTCCAAGCCTCTAAGAGAGTAGGAGGCAGGAAAAAAGCAGGATTGAAATTCCATCAGGCACTCACTGAGCCTGCTCCCTGGAGCCCCTGTGCCTTTGTTCCGTTTAATCAATATGTAATTAAACTGAAATCCCAGCTTAAGAATTTCCAGCGGTGTTAAGACCAGGCTTTCCAAGGGGCTGGCAGATTTGAGGCTCCTGGGTCCTCTAGCTATTAGCCCTTCACCAGCCTGGCCTGTGCCCCGCCCCACCAGGCCTCAAGGTCACCTTTCCAGCCGGCCAGGCCCCAGTGGGACTCTAGTCTTCCACAGACTTTCTGGAGGAGATGGTGGGGCCTCCCAGGGGCAAGAGATTCAGGAGGAAGGTGCAAGCTCCCTCGGTCACCATGACCACCCTGGGGCCATCCCGGGTCCAGTTGTCCTTGTGTGACAGGGAGGAAACTGAGAATAGTGAGATCATAGTGGAAATGACTCTCAAGCTGCCCCCCCCACCTCCTCTCTCCTCTCCCCTTGGGTTGGCCCAGGGCTCTGACGCCACAGGCTGCTGCGTGCCAAGCACTTACCATGTGCCATACGCTATTCTGACTCCTTCACATGCATTAACCCATTTACTCTTCCAAAGAGCCCGTGAGGGGGCTATTCAGAGTAACTCCATGTTAAGATGAGGAAACTGAGGCCCAGAGTCCCCGGGGGTCCCCAGCTAGTTGATGGTAGAGCTAGGATTTAATCCCAGCGCTGCTTGTTCCAGAGCTTTAAGCACTCAGGGCCCTGGCATTGGGACCGCGCTGCTAAGACCCTGTGACCTCCGTCACCAGGAGCCAACAGACAGCCCAGTCCCCGTCCTGGTCGGCCCCACGCCTGCTACAATCGTTCTTCATGTACCTCCTCACAGGCCCAGAACTGGCTTTCAGGTGCAAGGCTGAAACTCCTCCAGGGCTCCCACCATCAACACCTCCAAGTCCTCCGAGTTCTTCTGCACGGACAGCTCTGTGTTCAGGGACGTCTGAAACCCTGCCCTTAAATCAACATTGGCCAGCAGAAACAGCATGAGCCACAAGGGTAAGGCACACACGCTAGTAAGGAAAGGCACTGAAAGAAAAAGAAGCAGATGTAATGAATTTAAATATATATTTAACCAAAAGAATCGAAAATATTATCACTTCTGCATATAATCAGTATTAAAAACTATTGAGCTCTTTTACGTTCTTTTGTAGCTGTCAGTCTCTGAAATCCGGTGTGTATTTTCTACTTAGAGCACATCTCGATCCAGACGGGGCAAGTCTCAAGTGTCCAGTGGCCACACATGGCATCCATGAAGGGAGGGTGCCCTCCTCCCAACCTATCTGACAAAACCTGGATAAGAAGTCCTCAAGGAGCCATGTGGGACCTCAGTAACCAGCCGAGATGGCCCAGCTCCTGTGTGACAGGTGGCAAGGACCCCAGGAGGCATCAGGGGAGGGTTTGGAGAGGGTGGGGCTGCTGAGGCTGGGGTAGAGTCCAGACAAAGGAACAAGGTGGGCAAGGCCAGGCCAGCCAATCCTGGGGTTTGAAGTTGGCCTCTCTGTGCAATGTCCATCTTCACTCACCACAGCCCTGGTTAATGTAGTAATAAGTCTGGGGTAGAGCCAGGCTGGACTGGGTCCTGACCGGAGAGAAAGGTGTGGGGGGAGAGCTCATACAGCTGGAGAACAACCAAAGGGACACACTTGGGCATCTGGGCTGCATGTCCTTTGTCCTCTTAGTCTTTCTTGGATATGGGCCTCCTAGGTGGAATAGTCAGGGGATTCAGGACAAGAACCTGAACTCTGCACTGCGACTTTGACCTTGAGAGAGGCTAGGGGCTGGGCCCAGGGGCAACAGCCAGATCAGCAAGGGCAGGCAGGCAGCAGAGGTCTGATCTTCTCTAGCCAAAACGGCAGTGGAGCTGCCAAAACAGCCTTGGAATCCTGGAAGCGTCTTTCAAAGGGGGTGATATTTATGGAAGCACCCAGAATCTTGCTTGGAGATCAGAAGGTACTCAATGTGCTTACTCCGAACCCAAATCTGTAGGTCGTAGGGAGCCAGTGCCTGAGTGGGAGAGTGGCCAGAATGGGAGCCCAGGAGCACTGGGTACAGAATGGATGGGTGGGACAATGCGGTCAATGAGGTCAGAGGCAGTGACCATGACACTGCTCAAAATGGCCAGCCCCAGGTTCAGCCGGCCTGGCCCAGACCACAGATGCTGTGGCGGGGTGGGGCAAGAGGGATCCAGCCAGTCCCAAGGTTGGGCTGGTGGCTGTCCCGGCCCAGCCTTCTTGAATGGAACCTCAAGACAGCCGTCCTGGAGCACAAACAAAGCTCTTTCCTGGGGATGTCCCCACAGGCCACTCCCCTCCTTTCCTCCCTCCCTTCTGGTTTGTGCCAGCCTTCAAAGATGATGTAGGGGCCACTTGTGGAGAAAGGGCTAGTTGAGATTAAAGAGAAGGCTAAGAAAATGTGACGGGGGTTCAGCTCCCAAGGGACTGGTGAGAGCGGGAGGCTGGCTCTGGGTCGTGACAGTCATGATGATTGAAATCCTCCTCAGCTTCCTCCTGACACCAGTGCCTTCTCCCCCTACTTAGGACCCTCCCTTGGAGATGGTGGCAAAGGCTATTATCTCCTGTTGTGAAGGGACAACCAGAGCAATTAGTGGGTTTCCTGTACCAGGCTTACCTTGCATGGCACCCTCTCTCCGAGCTCTTAGCCTGTGGCCTCGACCCACTGGCCCTTTCCAGAGCAGGATGGGGGAGAGGCAGAGAGAGCCAGGTTGGTTAGTCAGGGGAGGCAATGGATTTGGGGCCCGTGGAGGCCTGGAGGCACAGGGAAGTGCAAAGCATGGCTCAGGACCCAGGACCTTGGCACCTCCATGTCTGTTCTATGTCTGGGAAGTGCAGAGGGAGTGCAGAGCGGCAAACAGGCTCCCTGCATCAGCTAGGAGACTCCCAGGCTGCAGGCTTTCAGAGTGCACCCACGACTTTTGCTGAAGCTTTATACTATCTATATCCTTTTCCTAATACTCTTAAAGCCAACTTACTTTTTTACTTTGATAAATTTATTTTATTTATTTATTTATTTTAAAAGTTTTGTTTATTCATTTAAGAGTCAAGGAGAGAAAGAGAGACAGAGCTGGGGGGCAGGGGCAGAGGAGGACAGGATCGCAGACTCTGCACTCAGCAGAACCCAATGCCTGGCTCCAGGGGGGGTTCGCCATGGGGCTCCATCTCATGACCCTGAGATCACGACATGAGCCCCAGAGATCTTTCTTTTAAAATCTATTTACCCAGGGGTACTTGGGGGGGCACAGTCGGTTAAGCATCTAACTCTTGGTCTCTGCTCAGTCATGATCTTGGGGTATGAGAGTCTGCTTGGCATGGAGTCTGCTTCACATTCTTTCTCCCTCTCTCTGCCCCTCCTGCTCATGCTCTCTCTCATATACATAACAAAATGAAAAGAACACCTTTCTACTAGTAACTTCAGAAAAAATCTATTCTCAATTTTCATAAATAAAAGGTATGTGTAAAACCAAATGCAATGACAGTGTTAAATGTGACCCCATTCTAAAACGTTAACTAATCATGGAAATCAGCAGTCTTTGAGTCTGAAGCCTGTCATTTTTGTTTAAGGGAAGGAGATTTGCAAGAGTTGGAGGTGCTGAAGGTGAATCAGCTGAGCCTTTCTCCATGTTTCCAGAGGGCTTTTGAGGCTAACTAGAGGCAGACTAACTTTCCCATCGAGTGACCATTTAATGACAGGATGATGAGTTTGTGTTTGACGTAAAACCACCTCCCTAACCCCTGTCACCTCCATTTTCCCCCAGGTTAATCCCTGGTGTCAGGACCACCGGCCCAGTGGTACCTGCCGCACAGTGCCTTTGGGGAAGTCATGTAACTTCTGAGCCTTAATCTGCTCATCTATAACATGGGCAGAGTTTTTTGAACTTGAAATGAAATAATAGCAGCTCATTGTTCCTATTATCACGTAGTAGACACTCAATAAAGATTTCCATCCTTCTTTGGCAACATTGTTGACTATCCTAAGGCCACTGTTTGAGCTGTGGGGTCATTTATGACTGTCCAGGACCTAGTCCCTGGTAGAACCCCAGGTGCATAAACAGAGGCATGAGTAATTTATTATTCTTCAGGTGGTCAGACCCACTAGGAAGGCCATCGGGAGCAGCTAAGGACATTCCCAGAGCCGACAGCTTGTGCCTCTCTGGACCCACAGGGCAGGGAGGCCTGCAGGACACTGTCCCGATGCCTGGGGATCCACAGAGAGCAAACCCTGCCGCCTCTTCATCCCAGACCCTGATTGTCAGGGAGGACACAGGACCAGGGCCAGGAAAAACAGGGAGCAGGGAGACGGGGTGTGTAGGTCACCGAGTAATCTTGGGCCCCAATTGCAGAAGGAACGTCTAGTGAAAAGCTGAGGATATTACTCTGGGGTCAAGGCCTCTTCATTCTGGGGGCGGTGGAGGAGTCCTGCAAGAAGGTGAGGAGGGAGAAGAGAGGCGGTGTGCCTGCAGGGGGAGCCTCCCCTCAATTCTTCTGGCTCTATTTTACTTCCTAGCCATCCCTCCACTCCTATCAGCCTTGGGTAGGGCAGGGGCTCTAGATGCTTGCCCCAGCCTCCCGCCCCCTCACCCCGCCCCAGACAGGGTCAGGCTAGGCAGCTTCCCAGACTCTGCCCTCAAGACCGGCCTGCTGGCCCAGATGGAGCCGCGGGTGTCATCTGGAAGGAGAGGAGAGACAGGCACCTGTAAATGTCAGAAGGGGAGGAGAGGTGCTAGAGGCAGGGGTGGAGAAGGGAGGGAATGGGGCGGGATCTCCTCCAACCCTCCCCTATTGACCTCAGAGATGCAGCCTCCTGCAACTGTCCTAGGAACCCCAGTGTGGCCAGGGTCACTGCTCCACGCTATGAACAGGGAAGTGAATCAAAGGGAGGCTCTGTCTTCCCTTAGTTACATTTGGAGCCCTCCTCCTTCCAGTGGGGGAAGTGGGCACCTGTGGGTTAATGCATTTGCCTTCCAGAATCATACACAAGGAGGATTTCTGGCAGCCTGGAGTGGCCTTGGAAAAGGGCTCTTAAAGGACCCACAAAACACCTGCCAGGGCCGGGACAGCTCCTTCCACAGGCACATCTGCCCTGACCATCTTAGAAAGGCCAGCCGCACCTGAGCATGGGTGCTTCGGCTGGGGGTCCTTCTCCCTGTGTCTCCTCAAGGCCAGCTTCCCCCCACATCCCTGAGTGGGGAAGCTCACCATGCTGGGCAGAGGCAGAGAAGCTTCCCGTCCACTTCAGGCCATGCCTGTGTGCCCAGGGTAGCCCTGACATGAGCCCCTTAAAGGCGGCATGCCAGCCCTGGAGGGGGCCTCTGGAGCCAAGTGTGGAAAAGGAGGGTCCTAAGGGCAGATGTTGAGCCAACATCATAGACCTAGTCAGGGCCCTAAACCCTAAACCCAGTTAAAAGGGGCTCCTGCCCTGAGCCCTGCACATTAGACAGCCAGCTCTGCACCTGGAACGCTGCCGTGAGGGACCTCCTCCTTGGGCCCCCCCTTCTGAGAGGGCACCATGCCTCTGATGCCCACAGTTGGGTCCTGAGGGGTCTCCAGGGGCTGTGTGCATGGGGTGGGGACAGAGTGTGGCCTTGCAGGCTAGGGTGTCTGTCCCCCTATAGGTGAGCAAGGCCCTTTTCAGGGTGAGACACAGCCAGGGGTGAAGGGAAAGGAGAGGAGAGGCTGGCCAGGGCTTAGAGCTAGAGTCTAGGGCCAGCTTTTCCCCAGAATTCTATATTTGAACCTGGCCTTTCAAGTTGCTATGAGGTATATTTGTAAAAGTAGGAGCCTAGAACATGTTTAACAGTTTGCTAGCTTGATTTATAATTTAAACACCTAGATGTATGTCATACAGACTTTCTTTTATACCATCACCCCAGATCCTGCAAATGTTAGGGGTGAGCCTGAGCTGGGGGCATCATTAGACTCAGTGACCTGTGCTCTGAGATGCTCTCTGCCAGCATTGTGGGGCAAGGCAGCCACCACCACGAGGTGTGGCCCTGGGCACAGTTGTGAGCAAGCACCAACCTATGGGGTCTCCCAGCTGGCAGGGATTTGAGTTCAGCGATGAGCTCCCCATTGTACAGATGCAAAACCGAGGCCTAGAGCATTCCAGGGAGGCCTAGCTGGTTCCACTGATGTGCATGCGCAGAACCCAGGAGCACGCACACGTCTGTGCAAAGGCAGGGTACTCCATGCATCAGCGGGGGTGTGCAGAGTGTGTAACATCCACTGTTACAGGACTGCACGCACAGGCGATTTGGGGAGACTTGCTTTCTTCGCATTTGTTCTGCACCACGGAAGATCTATCATTTCCTTTTCCTGTAATAATGTTGACCTGATTAAAATTTTTATTGGATTTCGCAAAATAATTTCATATACAACATTCCCTGGGGGGAGTCGCTGGAGGAGGCAATGGCGGAGGATGGCAGGGAATGGGGGTTGGGGGGCTAATAGGCGAAGAGAGAGCCACAGGTAGCTTTAGAAAGAGCTTGAGTTGGAAAATATTTCACAGGCTGCTGAAATGACCGGCGGGGGGCAGTCCGGGCAGCAGGGAGATGAAAGGCTGTGCCTTGTGAGTCGTGTTCTTGGGAAGCTGCAAGTGGAGCACTGATGTAGGCCGGTCGTGGAAGGACGGAGGGCGTCAGAGGCCCGCGCCCCCAGAGGGACCTGCAGGGGCCGGAGAGGAGGGATCCACGGGCCCAGGGGACAGAGGTTGGCTTATCCCCTCTTGCCTCCCTCCCCAGCCCAAGGCCTTGGCTTGCTGCTGGTGGGATTGTCAGGGTCTGCTTACGCGCCCCTCTAGGGGGATGGGGTCAAGGCCAAAGCCAAGGGAGGCTGCGGATGGCGGTAGCCGAGTCAACACCCCTTCTGCGGTAGTGGCCACCCTGTGGGAGCATTCGGGGACCTGGGTTTCCCCCAGCCTGGCTCAGCCACCCGCTGGCCAAGTGACCTTGGGGAAATCATTTAAGCTCTTGAGGCTACGTTTTCTCACTCTGAGGTGTTGGCAGGACTCGAGGAGACAAGGGGTGCAAAGGGCTGGCACAGCTGCTCTCAGGCCTGGCAGTTGTTTTATTTATTACTATGGTCATATATTCATTCATTCATTCATTCTAGAAACTCCATTCTGCCTACCCTTTGCCAGGCACATGGGGGGTGGGGAGTGGAAAGTGCCTGACCACCTGGGGCTCCCATTTTAGAGGGGAGACCAACACCAAACCAAGTAAGAAAGTAAAATAAATTCTATTTTCGATGGTGATAGGTGCTGTGGAAGGAAATCAGCAGGAACCTGGCAGTTCTGGGAGGGGCTGCCATTTATGCAAGGGGTCAGGAAAGGCTTTTGAGAGTAGATGTGAAGCGGGGGAGGCGGTGATTCCCGTGGGTCTGGGCGAATAGAATCTGAGATCAAGGGAAGAGTAAGTGCAAAGGCCTTGAGGTGCTGGTTATTGGACATGCTGGGGGCACATCAGAGAGGCCAGCGAGGTGGAAGCAGAGTGAGTGGGAGAGGGAGAGAGTGGAAAACATGAGGCCAGAGAGGGGAGGGGCCACATCATGAAGACCACACAGGTGGTTTCTTCTCTGATGGTGACAGGAGCCGTGGCAGGGTTAGCCTTCTCCCTGGAGGAGTGAGTGTCATCTCTTCTGGTGCGCGGGTGAGCCAGGTGCCTGCTCCCCAAAGACAGGATAGTTAGGGGGAGCCCTTGACCCCTACCAGGGAACGCCTGGAATAGGAAAGGAAGGGGGGTGGGGAGGCGGAGCGGCCCGCAGGCCCCAGCCTCTCTGCTGGGCCTGGACCAGTCCCTGGACCACAGGACAGTAAGGACAGTCCCTGGACCACAGTGGCCAGTCCCAGGTCTGCCTCGCCCCGTCATGGGTGCTAGCCGCCCCTCCCGCCTCATATTCCCAGCACCCTCCACAGCCTGGACGCTCAGCCCGTCAGTTCCAACCACTGGTTTTGTTTGTGCAATCTCAACAAGAACGGGAACGAAATCAATTCAGTTGACGAGAACAAACCTCTACAAAGGGACAGAGTGCCAGACAGAGCCTGGCCAGATCCGTAGTGGGGAGCCCCACCTGGGGGAGGGCCCTGTTACAGCAGACACAGCAGAAAGCCCCCATAACCGAGGAGGAAACGTAAACCCTCTGCGGGAGACCTGACCAGTTCAGGGTTGAAGACTGGACACATAGACGTCCTGAGTTCCCATGCCGTGAAGGGGCAGCACCAGCCCTGGGGGAGGCAGTAAAGACAAGCCAAGTTCAGGGTCACAGTGCCCAGGTCCGGGAGGGCGGGAGGGGCTGAAGTCCAGCCCAGGCAGCACTCATGACTCTGCACCCTGGCCTGGAGCTGTGTCCCCTGGAGGAAGGACGTCTCTTTCTAATTTGCCCAGAAGCCCCATGTGTGCCAGCAGTGGCTCTACCTTAGTCCCTGGACCCATCAAAGAACATCCTCAGGAAGGCACTGGGGGTAGCCAGAGGGGACATGGGAGGGTGGGGAGGAGTGGGTGGGTGGTGCCAGGGGAACAGCCCCCACAAAGGCCCAGAGGAAGCATGGTTTCCATGATAGCAACTGGAGAGCAGACAGTTTGCAGAGGGGTGGGCAGGGGTGAGAGCAATGGGGCTTACAGGAGACGTTCTAAGTGGGATCGAACGTGCAATCCAGAGCAGTGTCTCTGGCTCCTGTGGCCGTTGAATTGGAGGAGCCAGGAGGACCAAGGATCCAGGAAAGATATGGGATGCCTGAGTGGGGTGGCAGAGGGGGCATAATATGGGAGTCACTGGGAGAAGTCCCGTTTAGCTGGGGCGGAGCAGGGGGGACACGGTAAGCCAGGGACTGGGATGGGGAACTCCAGGGACCAGAGCAAATCTGAGGGAGAGGGGGGTCCCCTCCTTCCCACCTGCCAAATGTTGGGGAGCCAGGCTTAAGCCCCAAAGCCGCTGCTTCCTCCATCCACTGTTACATGCTACTTTCTCGTCCTATCTTCTCCTTATCTTTGTCAGTCCCCCCAGTTATCATCAGCCAGGTCTCTAAATAGAGAGCCCCCGAGAAGGGGTCAGAAAGAAGGTGTTTGCCCCGGGCAGCTATTTTTACTTAGTGCCCAGATATTTTTTAAAAAAATAAGCCAAGCCCACAGGGTATCATGCCTTCTAGGGTCTCACTAAGCCCAGGATAGGGGGCACAGACCAGCCTGGCTGGCCCAAATATTTGCTGCGTTGCCGGGTAACCACCAGTTGGCCCCGAAAGCTGGCATCTGTGGATCTGAGACTTGGAAGGAGATTCACAGCCGCCCAGGGCTTGGAAGCAGAAACGGTCGGTGAAGTCGGGAAGTGCCCCAAATGTCTCCTGCGTGAGTGTGCGTGTGGATCCTCCAGAAGCTGCCCCCACCCCCAGGAGATGGGATGAGTGGATTCCCAGGGAGACCCAGGCAGCCTGAGGCCGCTTGAAGCAGCTGACTGCTCTGGGCACACAGGCCTGGGCCTCTCTCTCGCCTCTTGCTCCAGACACTTGCCACAGGCATGCATAGGGGGTTGCTGGCTATTTCTACGAGGGTCTGCCCAACTTATGTTCAGGGACAACCTGGGACAGGGACAGCTGTACACAGAAGTAGAGAAGTACAATGAAGTCGGAAGAGCTTTGAGAGAGCCCCACCCCCACCCCCAACTCCTGTGACTTGGTCTTCTAGAAATTTCATCATTGGGTGTGAAGCTTCCCTAAGAATCGGGAGGGACATTGGAGGCATGATGTACTGCAGGGGCCCAGACCGGACAGCGTCCAGCCTCTGCTTTCACAGCCTGAGGAATGGGAAGCTCACCACCTCAAGAAGCTGTTTGTTATCTTGGTGAGAGCAGTGACTGGAACAAAGTTCCTGATCCTGGGCCTCTTCCTCTGAACCTTCCTGAACCTTGCTCTGGAGGAAGGCAGGGGCTCAGGGAGAGATTGCTGGTCACATGTAAGGTGGGGATGACCTCAAGAGGGCTTCCCTCCTGCCCTGGGAAACCCTGATCCTTCCAACAGAGCACCTCAATGTTTGAACCCTGGAAAACTATGTGACAGTATACAGAAATAAGGCATTTGTCTGTGTGTCCCAAATCACAGACAGTGAGTGGGCAAGCAGGGAGCATAGGCCAGCTCAGCTCTGTGTGAACACCAGCCCCCACAGCCCACCAGCTGGGAGACCCATCAGTGGCTTTGCTTCTCCGAGCCTCAATTTCCTCCTCCATAAAATGGGCACAACACCAGTATTGCAGGGGATTGTGGTGAGGAGATAATGGTTAATGGCCATAGAGCTGCCCCCAGCAGGGGCATTTGCCCCTTCCTCCTCCAGGCTGCACCTACTCTGACCCAAGCATGCCCCCATTTCCTCAGCATCAGAAAGCTGTCTTCTAATAGCTGTTCCCCACCCTCCCTTCTTCCTCCTCCCCTGCTAGCTCGAATCCTCTACCCTCAGACCTGGACAGCTAACCTCCACCTCTAAAGGCCATTCCCTCACTCCTCCTGCTCTTTGCAGTGGGAGACACAGCTGACCGTCTTCCTCCATGCATTCTGTCTATCCAGGTCTTCTGGAGCTGTGGCCTCTTGCCTCCCCATGCTCCTCCTTGGCAGTGAGGACAAAGGCTCTGGCTTGCAGGACACTTTCTCAAGCTCTGTCTTTTACAGTCTTGTGTGATCCTCTCTATGGCTCTGGAGCATGACACACAGGTGATATTCTGCCCATTGTGCGGATGGTGGGACTGAGGCACAGAAGCAGGAAGGGACACAGTACAATATAAAGAACCCAGGTCTTGGAGGTTCAGACCACACTGCTATTTGCTGGTTGTGCCCCCGAGCAAGTTGCTTAACTTCTCTGGGTCTCAAGTCTCCTTATTGAGGAAGCAGGTAGTGATCATTGTAAGTTTCTCATGGGTTGTTGAGGATTAAATGAGTAACAGCAGGGAAGGAAAAAATGAAACAAGATGGGATCGGGAGGCAGACAAACCATAAGAGACTCTTAATCTCACAAAACAAGGGGCGCCTGGGTGGCTCAGTGGGTTAAGCCTCTGCTTTTGGCTCAGGTCATGATCCCAGGGTCCTGGGATCGAGCCCCACATCGGGCTCTCTGCTCAGCAGGGAGCCTGCTTCCTCCTCTCTCTCTGCCTCTCTGCCTACTTGTGATCTCTGTCTGTCAAGTAAATAAATAAAATCTTAAAAAAAAAAAAATCTCACAAAACAAACTGAGGGTTGCCGGGGAAGGGGGTGGGTGTCAGGGAGAGTGGTGGGGTTATGGACATTGGGGAAGGTATGTGCTAGGGTGAGTGCTGCGAAGTGTGTAAACCTGGCAATTCACAGACCTGTACCCCTGGGGCAAATAATACATTATATGTTAATAAGTAAAAAAAAAATTTTTTTTTAATGAGTAACAGCACTTAGTCCAGTGTCTGGCTCCTCACGAGTGCTGGCAAGTGTGGGCCTTTCCCAGGGGCAGAGTGTGCTTGAAGAAGAGTCTGGGCTCTGGCAAACCCCAGGCAAAGCTGGTGGGTCTGACCCGCTCCCCATATTGGTCTTGGCAGCGGGGTGCATGCAGGGCTAGGAGCCCCAGATCTGAGCTCTAGCCTCCGTCCTGGACAGGGCAGCTCAAGGACCTGTGTGTGCAGGGAAAGTGCTGAGCTCATCTGAGGCAGGAGGGCAGACTCAGCAATTCTGGCCTCTGATGGGATGGAGCACTTGCAATTGATAAAGGATTGTGTTAAAATGGAGGCTTCTCTTGTCTGTAATTACTGCCTTCTCTCTGCCTCCCTAGCGTTAAAGGGCCAGGCCTTGGTCAGCATTTGTTGGAAAGAAATCCAGGATCTTTTCTGCCTACCCTCCATCAGAGCTAAATGACAATGCCTACCGTTCCTTATCCAGATCATCACTGCATCCCTTCTGCTCTACGATCTCGTTGTCTTTGTTTTTGCAGAGGCCGGGTGGCTCAGGGCTCCGCGGTCCCTGGATATCCTGGCTTCCCCACCCAGTGCCCAGGTACGGTGGGGCTAGGTTCAAATCCCATCCAAGTCCTGCCTTGGCGGGAAGGCAAATTCACATCACCAGACACCCACCACACGCTCTCCCTCCAGAGTCTCCCAGACCTCCCAGACCTCCCCTTTCCCAGTCTCCAGCTCCCTGCCCTTCAGGTTGGCATCCACATATTCTTTCACGGAAACCATTGTGTGCCCGGCTGGAGTCAGTCTACTCAGTACCCCATCTCCTTATCTTCAGGAAAGGGTCTCTGATTTTCCCCAGAGGAACCTCTGCCTTCCCACCCTCAATCCTTGTAGTAGGACTAACTTTGTCCCTACCTCAGGTGGCCATGTAACCTGTGTCTGGGCAATGAAAGGGTCACACACCCACACCCACCCACACACCTACCACACCCCCACCCTCATACACACACAGGAGGGTCACCGTGACGGCTTCTGCTTTGGGTATCCAAGCCAAGCTAACCCAATAAGACTGTGTTCTACACTTGAACTAGAACTTGTGGAAAGAAGCTCTGACTCTTCTGGACTTGGAGATGGTATATTGCTTCTCAGTCTTTTGGCTAAGATCAAGTGTGGATTTGGAGCTGATAGGATATAACACAAGGCCATGAGTCAGTTCCCCTGGGGACAGCTGATAGGATATAACACAGGAGCTTCTGAAAAGATGACAGCTTTAGCTAACACCAAGGGAGGCAGAGCACAGAGACCACATCTTCATGAGAGCAGCTGAGCCTCTAGATCCAGCTGTGCCTGAAGTCCACATACCTCTGCATTTCTCAGTTACACCAACGAATAAATCTCCCCTCCTTTTTTTTTTCTTTTGCTTAAGCCAGTTGGAGTTGAGTTAGTGTCACTTACACCCAATGGAGTCTTAACTAATCCAAGAATAAAAAATGTTGAAAGCGTAGAGACAGAGCCTTGTGGCATAGCTGTAGGGACATCCACAGTAGGCCATGAGTCAGTTCCCCTGGGGACAGCTGTTTGATCAGTCAAAGTCCTGGCCCCACCACTGAGCCTCGGGGCACTATCCTGGTCTTAGGAACATCAGGCGCAAAGTCTCGAAGGGACGTAGATGCACTCTGCACCCTAGTGCCCTGTCAGGACAAAGGATTCAGTCACTTCGACCTGACTCGTTCTTGGTGAACCACCTAGAGCTTTCTCAGAGTCTCCAGACCTCCTTTGTGAAGGCCTCTTAGAGGGTTGGGCCGGGACCTATGTCAAGCTCCCAGGCAATGACACTCACAGCTTCAGAGGACTTTCCCTTTGGGGACCCAAGCAAGCCTGGGAGGCCCAGCCTCCAGCCTCGGAGAGGTGAGCAGATGCAGTGGGATCTGACAGGCCGGACTCAGGGAAAAGGGAAAGAGGGGGAGCAGGTAGGAAAAGAAAGGGCTACTTCAAAGCTCATAAAATCACGGTGAATTGGACTGCCCTAGATGAGCACAGGCTCCTTCCTAAATCATGCAGAGTTATGCAAATTTTATGCAAATCAGTCACACAAAGGTGGCAGGGGGCACTTGCTGACAGCTTGGCTCTGGAGCCTTCTTGTCAGTCAGCCTCAGTCTCATTCAGAGAGTGGAGGAGCTGTCACCTGTGGGGCAGCAAGAAGGGACAGAAATGGACTGTCCTATCCCAGCTTCCTGCCACCTGTAAGGGGAGGGGTCTCGGCGGGAGGGGTCTCCCCAAGGGCAGATGTACTCCATCCTCCACATCTGTCCTCTGCCCTGGACTGCTAGCTCAGAGACAGCCACTGAAAGCTGGGCCTTTGCCACTGTCTTCCCATTGTATGGTTGAGAAAATAGAGGCCCAGACCAGGAAAGGTACCTGTTCTGTCCCTTGAGAGCTGCTCATTGGTGGTCTGATCCACCCACCTGCTCCCACCCACAAGAGCCGACCTTGTACATGGTCAAAGCGGGTGGCCATCCACTTACTTCCTACCCTGCTGCGGACCTCAAATATCTTCCCGAAACTTCACTGTACCTAGATGCCACCTTTAGGACGGGGTCATTGGCCATACAGCTTGGGGGGTGAAAGTTGGTGAAGTTCGGTGCCTGGCAGGGGTGCTGGGGCAGGCTTTCGATAATCCCGCTGCCTGTGACGCTCTGCCAGTCTCCCTTGTTCCTGGAGAGGTGGGGCCTCTGAGATCAGGGCAGCCTGGGGGCTGCTCGCCCAATGCTCCCGGCCACCTGCAGTGCACACTGCTTCTTCAGGTTTTCAGATGCTTTCCGTCCTTTAATCACACTGATGAAAATAATCACAAAAATGACTTTTTGTCCAGCATTTGCTTTGTGCCAGGCTCCATCATAAACAATTGGGATCATCACGACAGCCCTCTGGGTTCAAACCAATTATAATTCCTATCTCACAGACAAGGGCACTGTGGCACGGAGAGGCAAAGCCAGCTGTTCCTGATTGCACATCCAATAAGTGATGAGGTGGGAGAGTTACCAGGCATGTCTCACACCAGGGCACATGCTAGGAGACCCACTTGGTGTGGTCTCCCTACTCCTCTAGGAAGCCTGCCTTGCCTGTGTGCTGCTAAAGCCATCTGCCATCAGGGCCTCATTCTTCGATGGATCCTGGCCCTGGGCTGCTTCCTTCCCTGAACTCCTGAAGCCCCAGAGTCCAAACTCTGTGGCTTGGTTTGGAATTTGTCCATCAGGCCTGGCCGGGGCTGTCTGAGGGGGTGGAAGGGGGCTTCCTTCATTTGTTCCCCACTGAAATACTTCCCCAGCAGAGACCAGCATAGAGCTGGACAAAATACCCCTGGGTTCAGCGTTTGGCTTCTCCCATAGGAGGGACCAGGCCTTCAATTTTTCCTACTCAGGGTGTGTGTGTGTGTGTATGTGTGTGTGTGTGTGTGTGTGTGTGCGTATCAGACACTTCCTCCCAGCTGTGTGGGCCCCACACACCTGGAGACTGAGGGGACGTCTGGGCTAGGCCAGAGAGTAGGATAATCTCCAGGATGTTCCCAGCATCACCCTTTACAATAGCAAAGAACCAGTAACAGCTTGAATGCCCATCAGCAAAGACATTGTTAAAAGAACTAAAAGCCATCCTTTTTAAGAAATACCTGGGACCAGCTAGATGAAGAAAGGCAGGTCTACATATAATAATGTGGAAAATCCCCAAAGCTTCTGGGGAAAAAAGTAAATTCCAAAACCTAAGATATATCTAGTAGGATCCTATTTATGTTATTAAAGAACATCGTATCAGTGTACATGTAGATATTGTGTATATAAATATGATATGTGGGGAAAAGTCTGCAACTACCTATCAGACTGCTCAGATTGGTAAACAGTGGAGGATGCTCAGTGGGGAGAGGAAGACTCCTGTGTGACATGCTTATATATCGTGGTGAAAATGTATTCATGTATTCATATTACTTGAATACATGTTTAAATCTTTTTAAGATCCTAAGACCATAAAATTAAATATACACACACACTTCAAAAGGCTGGACAGGGCTAAGGAGGCCCAGCAGAGACCCCCTCATGCCAGGAGGGCGCCTGCCTGCCTCTTCCCCCTCCCTGCCCCGAATCGTGTGCCCCGTCCCTCCATCCACATCCACCCCTTCACAGCCAAGCTCATTAGTCTTCTGCTTCCCCTGGTTCTGACCTCAGGGTTGTGAACTGTCAGCTCTGCTTTCACAACTTCCCATCAGCCATGCTCTGTGACCGTCCCTCACCCCGACCAGACTGGGAGCCCAGCAGCTCTGTAACAGCTACTCTCCCTGGCCCAGCAGGAAGGAGCGATGATGTGGGCACAAAGCCCATGGGTCCTGGCCCCTCAGAGCACAGGGAAATTTCCTCCTTTCAGAATACTGGAGGCTTGATTGTGCTCTCCTATGGGGAAGAAAGTGTCCAAACTCAAACTTTGCCTGGTGTCTAGGGATGCAGGGAGGAGAGAGACCGAGGCCTGCACTTAGGGAGACCCCCAGACTGGGAGAGGCCCCCCAGGAGCAGCAATGGAATTCAACGATCTGCTGGGCTTCCCTTTTTCCAAATTGGGGAGCTGAGGCTCAGAGGGGGAGACCCCTGAGGCCTGGCCTCTCTGTGTTGCTCCCCACCAGCTCCCATCAGCGAGAAGTCGAAAGCCGCCACCCAGAAGCTGACATGGCAGGAGCAGCCGGGCCTGCGGGACTGGGGGCACAAAAGGAACTCAGGCCTCTCGAGGGTGGTCCAGGGAAAATATTGACTTTCTGGCTAATAAAGCCAAATTCCATGAAAGCTACAACTCCAGCCTGAGAAAATCCATCCGTGTTTCATAAATATTTGAAAGTGTCCGATTGATTCTCCCCTGGTGATGGTGGCAGCCCTGGGCCTGAGGGCAGCGGTGACGGGGGTCACAGAAGCCCCCAGGGGACTTAGTCAGCCCTTTGCATCCATGTTGATTTCTGAAAACAGATGAAACCCTGACTGTAGACACATAAAAATAAAAGGAGGAGGAAATTTTGTTATTCCATGCCGTATTATTATTATTATTATTGAAGGATGTGAATGTGTTCCCTTTCCAAAATAAGAAATAAAATGTTTCAGCTGTTCCCTAGTTGTACCTAAACACAGGAGGGAAGATGGGAAGGTATAGATGGGGACCTCCGTGAGGCCATGGCGGCAGTGGGGGAAGGGGGGCTGGGGGAGAGCCAAACATCCGCTCAAGCATCTCCAGGTTCTCCTGGCTCCAGACGGCACAGTGTATGTCTCGCGGTGCGTCTCTCAGGGTGCAGAGCTCAGACATTGTTGTTAAGTGACCCTCAAGGTTTGGGGGCCAGGCTCTCCATCCTGCAGGGGTGGAGAGATGCAAAGCAGGGCAAGACACTATTGCTCCTTGGGGTTCCTGCCCCTGACTAAACTTGTGCCAATGGGCTGGTCTTCAGGGGCCAATGGTTGTTGGCCTCAGCCTCCATTAGGCAACAGAGCATTAGAGCAGAACAGGCCCTCAGGGAACGCACAGTCCACCTCTATGCCATACCCCAGCTGATCTTATGGATAAACCAGTGGAAGTTCTGGGAGGAGGGAGGTGTCAAAGGGAATGTCAGTGGCAGGGCCAGACCTGGAAGAACTGAGACAATTTACGGTGTGTAAGCCAAACGGCATTTAACAACCTTATTCAGGTGTCCTCGGTTATGAGGAGGCCGTTTAGCCCAAAGCCTCTCCCTCCCAGGGCTCTCCCAAGAGGCAAGGAGGCTGGAGCTGACCCTGTCCAGGGTCTGCAAGGCCCAGTGAGGCAATGCTGACGGGCTCAGCTCCCTCAGCAGCTCCAAGCAAGTTGTCCCAATGCAGTTCCCCTCAGCAGGTCCCGGGAGGCTGGGGACTTCTGCCCCTAGCCTAGCCCACCAGCCTGACAAAGACAAGGAGAAGCCCCCATCTCTTCCAGGCCAGCTACCGGGCAGCGTGAAGGTCCCAGAGAAGGCCCGTGGTCCAACACCAGGACAGTGGGCACCCTTCCACCTCAGACACGTATCTGAAACTTGCCCCTCCTGGTCTCCCCACCTTGGGGAAAGGCACCTCTCATCCCCAGCCCCCTTGACCCATTCTCCCTCACCCCGAAACCCAAGTCCTGTCTGCCTTTGGAATCTCTCTCATGCCCCTCCTGTCCACATCACCACAGTCCTTTCCCGGAGCCACTGTCATCCCTCACCAGGACAACTGCAACAGCCTTTCCTGGCTGCTGGCATTTCTTCTCACTCCTCCACAAGCCTCTCTCAGCCAAGCAGGGAGATGTCGCAAAACCATAAATCACATTTCATTCCCCCTTTCCGTAGAATCTCATAACTCTTCCCAGATCATTAAAGAAGCCTACAGCATTTATGTGGTCCCTCTAGGCTGGCCACATCATAGTGCCACACTAGCCTTCCTGCCTCAGGGCCTTTGCTTATGCTGTTTCCCCCCTCCCTCTGGACTACTGGACTCCCCAGTCTGTACCCAGAAAACTCTCACTTCCAGGCCCCAACTCAATTAAGCCTCTCCTTTCCTCTTAAAGAGGTCTTTCCTGAACCCCCCATCTGAAGCAATTCCTACCTGTTCTCTCCCATTCCATGCCATTCTCTTCCTTTAGAGCAGTATCCTCCCTTGTTAGTATACATTTATTCATGCACGGAGTTGTCGAATATCAAGAAAGAACCCGAATGTGTGTATTTTTACCACTAGAGCACAATGCGTGGCACAAAGTATGTGCTCAAGAAAAAAAAAAAAAGAAACATGTGTGGAGTGAAACAGAGGAAGAGTGAGCTGATGCTCAGAGCCTCCATAGCTAGGGGAGAAAGGAAGGTGGGCACCGGGAGATGAGGGGAATCAGGACAGGGTGACCCGGCCCCCAGCCCTGCATCTGGGACTCTGGGGATGGGCGGTGGTTAAGAGCCTTTTCAGTGGTCCTGCAGGGAATAGGAAAGCCTGGCCTGCGGGTCCCTTAGCCTGGGTGTGCCTGTGCACAGGCGCAGAGAGAGTGCTTCGTGCTGCTTGTTGGGGGGCGGGGGGAGGAGGGGGAGCCAGCCTCATTGCAGCAGATTTGTATTCCTGCCGACTTTTATTTCAGGCCTTGTTTATTTCTCCTTAAAACGCGGCTGCTGTGCCAAGAGTCGTCCCCGAATTAGCTGCGAGTGTGTAATTTTACAGCTATTACCCGGGCGTTTCTGTGACTTGGGTAATAACGAGGGAAATATAAACAAACAGCGGCAAAGACAGTTAAGAGAGGAGGCTCGGAGCTCTGTGTCTCGGTCCTGAGGTGGAACGAGTCCCATGTTTTCTTTCGCTGTTCCCATTGCCACCGCACCCCCTGCCAGTCACATCCGGAGGCCCAGGGCCCGGAACCTCAGCCTTGCAATCCTGTCTCATGGCCTCCTCCCTGCCCCAGAGGCATAGGCCCCACCTCACCCCCAGTCAGGCCCCCTCACACTCCCCCTCCACAAAGGCAAACAAAGGCCTTGCCTAATTATGTGATATTTCCCTTCTCTGGTGGCTAATGGCACCAGAACGCGTGTGACATTTCGCTCTCTTTTCTCTATTATTCTTGCTTATTATCTGGCTGCTGCTGGAGGCTCTAGGCTAAAGCTGGCACTGATGCCCACCACCCTCCCATCCCTCCTCCTCTTTGGCTCTGTCCCTTTACCTCTCCTCATGGCCCCTCCTTCATCTCCTAAGAAGGACCAAGCTTGTCCCAGATCCACTGGCCCCCCTTCCTCGGAATTGGAACCGGCAGAGTCAGGGGTGGGGACAGGGGTTGCTCTGGACTACTTGAAGTGGCTGGCTCCCCAGGACACCTGTGTCTTACCTCAGCTTGGTCACAGTCTCTCAAAGAGTCCCGCAACATCTCCTTGACCCCTTTGTGCCTCAGTTTCCCTATTTATGTACCATGAAGGTGGGATTTGATCCCCGAAGGATCTTCCTGCTCTAATATTGGAAGATAAGTTCCTGAGAGGTTTGGGATGTGTCATGAATGCCTAAGTGATCAAGGGATCAAGAATGTGGGTCTTGCTGTAGGAAGGAGGGCACATGGGCCAGGGTGGAAGAGAAAAAGCTGTCACATCTGTATGTGGACAGCTGGGCCTCCGTGTCCACAAATACCGATATTGAAAACAACTTCGTTTTGCTTCCAAATAATCTTCACTTAAAAAAAAAAACAAAAAAACAAGAAAGAAAGCAAAAAATATAAAACCCCTTCTTATCTCCTCTACAGGTCACACAGACGAAGAGTTTGCCATACATCACAGCAGGCTGTTTCCTAAGTGTATCTACTCTCTCTATTTTCATATACAGACTTTTTTAAAAAGCAAAAGTGGGGTCATGGCATCTATATTGATCAGTCACTTGCTTTTTTTCCCTCACCAATATATCAGGGACATCTTCCAGGTCAGGCCATATGGATTGACCTCATTTCTTAATGGCTGCAGGGTGTTCTGGCTGTCCAGCAGTGCCATTGTTGATGCCTCCAGCCCTGGCATTGATGGACATCTGGGTCGCCTCCAGTTTGGGGTTCTATCGGTTTTTTAGCACTATAAATAATGACTCTCTGACAACGCCAAAGCTTAGTGGTTTTAAAAAAAATTTACTATGCTTATGAGTCTGGAAGTCAGCTGAGTGGCCCCGATCTGGGCTATGTGAAGCCGATTCCTCGGTGGGGGCCACGCAGGCACCTGCCATCAGCTGGAGGATCGGCTAGGGGCTGCTTGGTCTAGGATGGTCTCACCTGAGATGATTCTCTTCCACCCGGTCTCCCATCCTGCAGCAGACTGGCCTGGGCTTGTCCTTATGTTGGTCACAGGTGTCCAAGAGAGGAAGTAGGAGCATACAAGGGCTCTTGAGGCCAACATTGCAACTGACACGTGATCACTTCCACCACGTTCCATTGGCCAAAACTAGTCAGAAGCCGGTCCGGATTCAAGGGCTGGGGAGGCCAACTTTACCTCTTGATGGAAGGAGCTGAAGAGTGAGACTGAAAAGGGGATACAGGAAAAGTGTGGGTAATTGGGACACATCTCGTAATTGATCTAACAAAGAGGCTGTCACGAACAGCTCTAGGATGGTCACCTTTGTACCTACTTCTCTCTGCTCCATCAGGCTGGTATTTCTGCAGATGCCAAAGAAGGCATTATGGGGTGGAAAGGCTCTTACATTCTGGGGGGAAGGTGTTTTTAACTACAAAGTTGTCCTCCAAAATTTTACTGACGACCACTCCACCAACTTTCAGAGCAAAAAATAGAAGACCTTTTCGGCCTCTTTCTGTCTCTACTGATTCACCCCTGGGCCTGCAACTGATACTTCCTGACCTCTAAATTCCAGGGGGGATATTAACGATTATTGTGTTAGACTCAGAGGGCCTGGCTAGGTGGTAATCTAATTCTGCAGCCTCCAGCCCCAACACCATGATCTTTCCCAGTCTCAGGCCTTACATAAAGGTCTTTAATCCACATTGATTTAATTTTTTTTAAAGACTTTATTTATTTATTTGACAGAGAGAAATCACAAGTAGACGGAGAGGCAGTCAGAGAGAGAGAAGAAGGGAAGCAGGCTCCCTCCTGAGCAGAGAGCCCGATGCGGGACTCGATCCCAGGATCCTGAGATCATGACCTGAGCTGAATTCAGCAGCCTAACCCACTGAGCCACCCAGGCGCCCCCACATTGATTTAATTTTTATGTGTGGTGTGAGGAAGGGGTCCAACTGCATTTTTTGGCCATTTGGCCATTCAGTGGTCCCAGCATCATTTGTTGAAAAGACTACTCTTTCCCCCATTGAACTTAGTTTTCTTGCTAAAAATCAATTGGCCATAAATGTGAGGGTTTATTTCTGGACTCTCATTTCTATTCCGTTGATCTCTCTGTGTCTGTCCTTATGCCAGTACCACATTGTCTTGATTTCTGTAGCTTTGTAGTGAATTTTGAAATTGAGAAGTGTGAGTCTGCCAACTTTGTTCTTTTTCAAGATTCCTTTGGCTATTTTGGATCCCTGGCATTTATTAATAGATTTATTTTTAAATAGACTTTATTTTCGTTGTGTAGCTTTAGGTTTACAGCCAAAGTGAGCAGAAGTTACAGAGATTTCTCATATAATCCTTGCCCACATACAAGCAAAGCCTCCCCCATGATCAATGTCTTACACCATAGTAATAATTTGGTTACAATTGATGGACCTACATTAACACTCAGAGTGTCATCATCACTCAGAGTCCAGAGTGTCCACGAGGGTCTCTCTTTGTGTTGTACATTCTAGGGTTTAGACAAACGCATAATCACAGGCACCCATCATTAAAGTATCACACAGAATAGTTTAATTGCCCCCAAAATCCTCTGTGTTCCCCTACTCATCCCTCCTTCCCCCCAATTCCTGACACCCACTAATCTGATCTTTTTGCTGTCTCCATGGTTTTGCCTTTTTCAGAATGTCATATAGTTGAAATCATACAGTATACAACTTTTTAGACTTTTTTTTACTTAGTAATATGTATTTAAGATTCCCCCATGTCTTTTCATAGCTGGGTAACTAATTTCTTTTTAGCCCAATAGTGGACTACCTGAACGACCCAGTTTGTTTATCCATTTGCCTACTGAAGGACATCTTGATTGCTTCAAATTTTTGGCAAATATGAATAAAGCTGCTGTAAACATGTGAGGGGCATCTGGGTGGCTCAGTTGGTTAAGGCGTCTGCCTTCGGCTCAGGTCATGATTCCGGGATCCTGAGATAGAGTCCTGCATTGGGCTCACTGCTAGGGAGCCCACTTCTCCCTCTCCCTCTGACTGTCACTCCCCCTGCTTGTTGCACACACACTCTCTCTCTCTCTCTGTGTCAAATAAATAAACAAAAATCTTTAAAAAAAAAGCCACTATAAACACTTGTGTGCAAGTTTTTGCAGGGACATAGCTTTCAACTTCTTTGGGTAAATATCAAAGAGCATAATTGCTGGATCATACGATAAGAGTGTGTTTAGTTTTGTAAGAAATTGTCCAAAATGTCTTTCAAAGTAGCTGTATCATTTGCATTCCCCCCAGTTGTCCCTTGGGTTTCCATATAAATTTTAGGATCAGCTTATTAATTTCTGCAATAAAGCCATCTGAGACTTTGATAGGGGTTGCGTTGAGTCTGTACATCAGTTTAAGGAATATTGCACCTAACAGTATTAAGCCTTTCAATCCATGAACATGGGATGTCTTTCCATTTATTTCAGTCTTCTTTAAATATTTTCAGAAATATTTTTTAGTTTCCAGTGTACGAATCTTGTACCTCCTTGGCTAATTATTCCTACACACACACACACACACACACACACACGCACATTTAATACTATTGTAAATGGAATTATGTTCTTTTTAATTTTTTTATTTTAAAGATTTTATTTATTTATTTGTCAGAGAGGGAGAGGGAGAGAGGGAGCACAAGCAGAGGTAGCAGCACAAGGAGAGGGAGAAGCAGGCTCCCTGCTAAGCAAGAAGCCTGATGTGGGGACTCGATCCCAGGACCCCGGGATCATGAGCTGAGCTGAAGGTAGATGCTTAACTGACTGAGCCACCCAGGCATCTCTGGAATTATTTTCTTAATTTCATTTTTCATTGTTACATATAGAAATGCAATTGATTTTTGTATATTGATCTTATACCCTGTGTTCTTTGTGTTTAGTTCAATGTTTCCCAAATGTATCTGACCAGGGGAACTTTTATCTCAAGTAACATTGATAAACATCCTCTAAGACTCAAGTTCCTCAAGAGACTGTTGAGGAACAAGTCCTACATAATTACCTTGGGCTTTTCACCATGATCCATGCATTTTTAGGCCTTCGTTTATGCTGCACCTCTCCAAGGAGTATCTCCCCATCTAGTCTGCTTGGAAAACTCCTGTGTGTACTTCTGAAGCCCACTCAAGTCTCTCTTGCTCCGTGCCTCCTCCCCTGATGACCACCTCCCCTCCCCACCTTTGGGCCCCTGTAGACCTCCACTTCATATGCTGGCTTGTCCTTGCCTGTTTAGACATCTGTCTCCTTTCTGGGCTGTGGGTCCTGAAAGCCAGGCTCAAAGCAGGCAGAAGTGTATTTGTAGCCTGAAAGTTTGACTGATGTAAAGATGAGAGATGGGAGGCAGGTGCACAGCCCCTTTCTATTCCCTCTCCCTCCTGTCCCTCTCTCTCTCTCCCTCCTCCTTGATTTATGGCTTGCTCTCAGCCCACAGAAACCATGCAGAGCTTGTACCAAACCCTGAGTCCTGCCCAGCTTAGCACGCTGTTCAAACTGTACTCAGTTGCCTTTTGATCTGATGTCAGCTGTCCTTCCAGCTAGCAGAAAGAACTTACTGGGCTCAAGAAGATTGCTCTCCTGTGACCAGCAGTGGCAGACCTGGGAATTTGATTCTGGCCTTCTTGGTTCCTCTGAGCCTGCCCATGACAGGTGTCTGCTAGTGTCAGCCTTGCCTAGTCCCAAGAGTCTAGAAGGGCACATGGAGCATAGAAGATGTTCCCCACATCCATCAGCAGAAGTGGCATTCAGTGGGTGCCAGAGCTAGAAGCCCCAAGGCACAGGGGACAGGTAATGCTCTGGTCACATACCTGGAATATTGGCACCAAATCCCCTCTCTGAGTGGGTTTGGGACCCAGCCTGGGGCGGGCATCTGGCCATCTGGGCCTTGACCACCTCTTCCTCTCTAGCCAGGCTAGTCTCCTCCCGACCTCCTCACCACTTCAGGGACCCTCCTCCCAGAGCCTGTCCTGATGAGACTGCCCCCCACACAGCCCCTCTGTCTAGCCTGGTCCATGAGCTTCCAAAAGACAAGGCTCAACTCCTTGCAGCCTCCTCTTGATCTTGGCCTCTGAGCTGGGCACACTAGAGCATTTAGAGGCTACTAATTCATGTGGGATTTCATATGCCGTTCTCTGTGCACAGCCAAGGGCGAGATATTGCTTAGTGTGTGCTCCCTGTGGGACAGACAGAAAAGTCCTATACTCGTCATACTTTCATCTGCACAACCATATGAGGGAAGTACCGCTATTATCCCCGTTTCACAGAGGGAGAAATGGAGGTTCAACCTTCAGGAATTACTTGCCCAAGGTCTCACTGGTATGATCCCTCGTGGAGTGTATGTGCCAACCAGTGTACCACACTCCCTTGGGATGCAACCAGCTGGCACTGGAGGTCATGAAGGACTGTTCTCAGGGTGCTCTCGAGGAGGAGGGATCAGAGAACCTGTTAGGTGCGATGATCTCTAAGTTGCCCTCTCTTTGGGCCCTTATGATCCTGGCACACTGTAGGTGTTCAATAAATGTTGACCAGTGAATGGTAGCATGAATGAAACCCGAGGGCCCAGGGTCACATGGCCCCAAGCCCTGAATGCAATGTGGTGTCCAGGGGTGCAAGGAGGGTGGGGCTCTGTACCCTTGCTGGCCTTATCAGGAAGGACACTGGGCTCCTGGGCCGCCTTTCCAAATCCTGCCCAGTTAGATTAGCACCAGCCAGCCAGCCAGCCAGGGAGATTGGCAGCCACTGAGGTCGGCCTCACTATCTTTCCTCGCTCCTCAGGAAGAAAGCCTTTATCAGCAAAGCCTGCCTTTGAAAGTCCTAATTGTCAAGCACGGTCCCATCAAAGGGGCCACAAGGCAAGCTGCCCCTGCCGGGCTTCTCCCCAGCAGGCGCTGCTGGCTCCCCACTATGGCTGGCAGGTGTGTATTTTAAAATATCTAAATGCAGCTGAAAATAAAAATTATTTACACTCCCCAGCCGAGCTGGCAGGCCACTTTAAAGCATGTGCTGACGGCGTCTCTCCCTCCCCGTCTCTCCGTTGCTGATAAAGGGCCATAAACAAGGCTGACACATTTATAATAACCTTTTTCTTCCTCTCCTTCCTCCCTCTCCTGGGCTCCCGTCTGGGCCTCTCACTCACACACTATGAAGGATAATTTTTTATTATTCTGCCATTAGCAGAGAATAGAGAGTTTGATGGGGGGAATAAAACGTCAAATCATTTAGAAAGAGAGGGCGAGAAAACAAGCCGGCAACTTTTACATGTCCACGTCCTCAGCACTGTTGGGATGTCACCGTCACACACAGGGTGTGGAAATTTATTTTTCCATATCTTCCCAGCACAGCACAGTTTTATTTCTTGCTTTCCCGCCCAAGAGGTCAGACCCAAGTGCACCGGGGCTGGCTGGGTTTTCCCACCAGGCTGCTCACGGAGCCTGGGCCCGAGTGCAAGGTGGTGCGGGACTCCCAGGATGGAAAGTGGGGGCTCTGCTGAATTTCTGCCCCGGGGGCTGGGCGTGTCTGGTTGGCAGGTGTGGATGCTGTGGTGTGTGCATCTGTTTCTAGAAGGAGAAAGGATTTGGGGGGCTTCCTTTGTGCCATCAGCCCCTCCCCCAGGTGTCTGGGGACTTTTGGCTTTGGGGCTTTGGGCCCCTGGACACCTTGGGGAGGGGCTGATGGCATAAATACTGGAGTCCCAGGGCATGACGGAGTGGGAATGAGGGGCCTATAGATGACCTTGGACCTGCCCAGCAACCCCTGGACACCTGGAAGGGGGGCAGGGACGGCTGTGGGGGCACGAGGAGACCAGGCCATGGATGCAGGATCTGTGTTTTCAGGGAGGAGTGGGGGGCCAAAGCGGGGCAGCAAGGTGCAGGGTGGCCTTGCAGACCCTGGGCTCAGAGAATGTGAGAGGACCCTGGCTGCAGACGAGGCCCCAAAGGAATTCTCCAAAACCACCTGGAGAGTGTGCTGCGGCCTAGACACAGTAGGGGTTACTGGTGGTCACCCACAGGCTGGCCAGGTGGGGCATGGCTGGGGGGCTCATGTTCTTTCTTTCTCCCCATGTTCTCCCCATGCACAAGCAGGGGGAGCCGCAGGCAGTGGTAGAGGGAGAAGCAGACTCCCCGCCAAGCAGGGAGCCTAACATGGGGCTCAATCCCAGGACCCTGAGATCATGACGTGAGCTGAAGGCAGACACTTAACCGACTGAATCACCCAGGCAGCCCGGGGGCTTGTGTTCTATACAAAAAAGGCTTTGGGACACCTGTCCCAAAAGGTGGCTCAGCTGGTTAAGTGTCTGCCTTCCACTCAGGTCATGATCTCGGGGCCCTGGAATCCAGCCCCGCATTGGGCTCCCTGCTTGGCGGGGAGTCTGTTTCTCCCTCTACCTCTGTGATCTTGTTCTCTCTCAAACAAACAAACAAACAAACAATTGTTTAAAAAGAGAGAAAGAGAGAAAGGCTTTACCAAAGAGGCTGGATTAAGAGGGCTGTAGAGGCCCATGGCTTTCAGAGCTGGGATAACTGCACCAGGGGTCTTTCTAGGTCATTTCTTCCTGGCCCTGGAGCTGTAATGACGAGCCAAGCCCTCTTCTTCACCTAGATAACCAACCAGGTGGCTGCTCCTCCCACACGAACAGAAACCTGCCTTGGACTTAGCTGTGGCCGGCTGCTGCCTGTACCCCAGGGCCCCTCCTGAACTGGTGAGATAGGGCTCGGTCCCCTAGAGTGTGGCCTCTCTGGGGTATGACAGTGGAGCACAGGAGGCTGGCCCCCTGCAGGAGGCACTCCTCCTCCTTGGCCCCTGGCTCTTGGATGGCCCCGGAGGCCTGCTGCTTCTCTCTCCGAGAGCAGGCTTCACGCCAGGGGCTGTGGAGGCCACAGGACTGGGGTGATCCCTGTGGACAAGCAGGGTGGATTTGGGCCCCCGAGAGCAGGGGCAGGGAGAGTGGTCAAGGCCCCAGCTCATCACAGACATTCACATTTAGTCTGACTTAGTCTTCCCACAGGTGACAGAAAAGCGTCTGGAGCAAGCCGCACCATGGCTAATTCTTAAAGGCATCCCGGAGGGGTCCAGAAGGCCTGCCAGGCAGGGAAGCCTTGTCAGCCAAGGGGAGGCAAGGCCCGGACAAGGGACAGAGGGGACTCATTGGGGCTGGCCAAGCAGGTCCGGGGCACAGCACATTAGCTCCTCTGGCTGGCAAACAGGTGGTGGCGGCCCCCATCAAGGTGCCCTCAGCAAGTTGTGGTGGGGCCAGGGCCCATGGGGCCCACTCTGCTCTAGATGCCATAGGACATGGCTGGGTCCCCAAAGAAGGACTGGCCCAGCCCCATTTAGCCAGCAGGACAGTGGTCTCACTGTCTTTGGGGGCCTGTAAGTGATCTGGGGAGACCCCTGAGTGGACGCCAGCTGCCGCCCCCCTCACAGGTGAAGATTCCGGCGATGGGTCTAATTCACAGAAATGGAGGGTGTGATTTTGGACTGGTCTCTCCTACTCCCTGGCTGGCCACAGGGAGGAGACTCCGCCCACCCACCCCCCTTCCACATCGTCCACGTGTAACATCTTTCTTCTCACCATCAAAGGGACATCTGTCTCTCCAAGGGAGGGAGAGAGCCACTCCTCAGGACACACTGTGGTCTTTGATGTGCAGCTCAGCCTCCCCTTGCTGCCGCCCCAGGGCCGCTAGCCCCTTCCAGCATCTGCCTTCACACACCGCTCCTCCGTTTTTCTCCTCTGAGCCCTACCATCTCATTTCCCAGTTCTGCTCCCTCCTCAGCCTCAGCCCCAGGATCCGCCTCTCCTTCTGGTTGCGGGGTCCCCACCTTGCTCGCTCACTCCCCAAGGGCTGAATGTGTCCCTGCCCAAGATCCCCACCAGGCCCATTTCCTCATCCCCTCACTCAGTGGTGCACATGCCTGTACATATGTGTCTGTATATAGGTGTGTGTGCGTGTGTGTGTGTGTGTGTGTGTGTGTGTGTAGTATCAGCTGGCCTCCCACTCCCAGGACAGGGAGACCTCCAAAGTCAGGGCCCGGGTCCCCCCTACTTTACCCCACAGAGAGGAGCCCACACTGCAAGGCCCTGTTTGCTCTCTTGTTCCCCATGGGGGTGGGATACAAATAAGAGGTGAGGAAGCCTTATGAGGTCTCGGGGTGGGGAGGGGGCAGTGTGGTCTGTGTCCACACGTGTCCAGGCAGCGGGGGCCCCGGGGCCCCCCAGGGAGCAGGTCTAGGGCCAGTGGTGTTGGACAGGGAGGCTCAGTGCTCCCAGGCACAAGGACAAGTATCTCACACATACCTTGCACAATATGTGTGTCTCACACGCTTCTTGCATATGGACACACACCATCCCTGCATACTCACTAGACACACAAACACACCGCGTACACAGACACACATCCATGCTCACACAGATGCACACAAATACACATGAGCACACACCCGTGCCCGTGCTTGCTGCCACACAGCTCTCAGCAGCATGATACACGATGCCCACGCGCATGTGCACACAGGCACACCACACACAGAGGGCCCCATGCTCCCCCAGGCGCATTCTGCAGGGCTTGCACCTCTCGGCCTTTCCCTACCACCCCTCCCCTATTCCCCACCCCGGAAGCAGAGAGCCCCCTCCTCAGTCTGCTCACCCACTGCTCCTGACTCAGCAGCCCCTCCCCCGCAAAGTCAGTCCTCCCCCACCCGGCCTGGCTCTGCTCTGGACTGCCCCTCTGTCCATGCTGTCTCCTTGTGGATAGGCCTGCAGAGGACAGGGGCAAAGCATGGGAGGGCAGGGGTCTGGAGACCCGCAGTATAGCTCTCCTCATCTACTGAGGAGGCACAGAGGGTCCCGCAGGGTAGACGGGCTTTTTGTCCATGCTCATCGCAGATCAACTATCTTTTTTTCCTTCCTTCAGATTTTATTTATCAGAGAGAGAGAGAGAGAGAGAGAGAGCGAGCGCACAAGCAGGGGAAGGGGCAGGCAGAGAGAGGGAAGCAAGCTCCCTACTGAGCAAGAGCCCGATGCGGGACTTGATCCCAGGAACCCAGGATCATGACCTGAGTCAAAGGTTGACCCTAAACCGACAGAGCCACCTAGGTACCCCCAAACTTATTTCAACGGAATGGCAAGTCCAGAAGACCAAATCCAGGAGCACGAGGCCCATGACCTCCTCGAGGGAGGAGCAGCCACATCTGATCTGGGTGTTGATGGAAGGAGAGCAACAGGAAAGGTGGTGAAGGAGGGGCGGTTCCTCCAGGAGGAGGTAACCACGGAGAGAGGCCAGGAGGTGGGGCAGTGCAAGGTACAGGTGACATCAGCAATCCCTGAGATGCTAGAGCAGAGGAGCAGGAGGGGGCTTGGGAAAGCTGACTGGCACTTGAGCCTGCAGGGACCAGAAGCTGGGCTGAGACCCCCTCTAGGAAAGAATCCACATGACAGCCTGTGCCCTTCAAGGCCAAGGAGAGCCAAGACAGGAGAGCAGAGTGTGGCCCGGGGTCAGGCTGCTCCCTGCAGCCCAGGCACTGCCGCAGGGGAGCCCCACACAGACTGCTCACCTGAGGGGGGTGGTAGTCCCCAGAGCCACCACATGCTTCGATTCAAGGACATCTCTCAGCTGGATATGACTTTGTAATTTGAGGATTGGTCACAGGCCACTCACAGCTCACTTTTCCCATGAGGTAATGTGACTTAGGAGGGTCCCAGGAACGAGCTCCGGGGAAGGGGCTGGGTCCTCTCCCTGGCTTGGCCACAGACCTGCTGAGAACCGAGGGTGGGGAGCCAAGATCTCGTTGGCAGAGATCTCTTATGGGCCTGGGGGGGCCAAGGCCAGGCCATTCTGAGGAATGGTTTGGTCAGAGGATACCTTGGGGGACCCCAGCTCCCACATGTTTTGTTTTGTGTATTGCTTCTTCATTCTCATCATTGATGTTCTGTTGGTGTCAGGCAACCATCTGACGAAGTCCGGGTCAGAAGATTCTGCAGAGGATGTTCTCCAAGCACAATGTGTCACCCAAAAATGACCTGGAATTTTGGCACCCAGTGTTGCTACCCAGCATGCGCATATGCGCGCACACACACACAGGCTCATGTATGTAAGCTGAGGCCCACCAGGCCCAGTGCCCTGTTTCCCACTCTGTCACCACTGACTAGGCCCCCGGAAAGGAGAAAGGCCCAGTCAGTGGGCAGCAGCCAGGGAGGAGACCAGGAATATGGGAGGTAGTGAGGGCAGAGTGAGGGCCCAGGGGCTGGGCGGGCAGGGACTCTGAAACAGCAGGACTAAGCAGAATGCTGAGGGAGGGAGTGTGGGTATGTTGTCTGGAAGTCAGAGGCTGGCTCAGGCCTCACATGACCTCCTGCCTCTCTGGGCCTTGGGATCCGATGTAGCTCCCCGTCCCTGGAGACCCAGGCCTGGCACTGCTGGCTGGCCCCGTTCTGTGGCAGGAGCTCCTGGGCTCCGTGAATGGGCCTCCCTCAGGCAGGCAGGTACTGGGAGGGCCCAGGCTAACTGGGCAGTAAATGGAGCAGGGGGGCCGTAAATCATCCTCCAGGAAACCAGCCCTGCCTGGCTCTGTGACGGCCACTTAATTTAACCACTCCTGTCACAATACCTTTGTGGGCCTGCTCGCCTGGGCCTGTGGGATTTATGGCCCCAGAGAGACCTTCTCAGGCTTCAGGCCCTGGCCCAAAGCCCAGCCCCTCCCAGCCCTGGGCAGATCCAGGGTCAGAGCAGAGAGCCCTCTGCCTTCCAGCGGGGGTGCTGTAGGCCAGAGCAGACCCTCCATCCTTTCCCTGTGCCCCCCCACCCCACCCCGAGCCTCCTACTCTGCTTACACATGTCCCCTCTGCTGGCGGGGCAAGACAGGGTCTCGGAGACAGGCGGAGGTGGATGACTGCCAGGTGTTTGCCCTTCCCTCACCTGCTCTGAGGGTCCCGAGTGGGCCCAGCCTCTCACCTGCCCTCCTGCCTCTCCAGCTTAGTGCAGACTTCCTCCGAGGCAGGCCACCCAGCTCACAGCAGGTCAGAGGGCAGGCAGTTCATTGACTGGGCCACAGGCCTGGGCCCTGGAGCGACCTCCTTGCGCATCAAAATGAACTTCTGCCGGGTCTGGTAATCAGGCTGGATTACCTGGGTTATCTCTGTGTCCTGTGGCTCTACGCCTGCTTCTAAATGAACAACGATGATGTCTCCTGACCTTGGGGGCCCCCAGAGAGAGAGCACGAATCCTGCTACCTTGCCCTTCTCCACCAAAGGCCACGAAGACTCATTCCCAGATTTCACTGCACTCCCTGCAAGGCCCCTTGGGCGGAGCCACAGAACCTCGTGCCATGACCCTCAGGCAGGCTTTGAGTCCCAGTTCAGGCAATCCCTTATAGCCTCTGCCCGGACTAGGCTTCTATTTTAGAACCAGCAAAGCCTGAGGCTAACTCTCAGCTCTGTCACTGCCTCACTTTGTGACTTTGGACAGGGTGCTCAGCCTCTCTGAGCCTCTTTTCATTTGTAGTAATGGTGACCCACTGGGAGGGTTCTGTGGGAGAGAGGGTGACAGCGTCCCACCCACACACATCATAGGTGCTCAGTGAACCTCACTTCCTTTCTGAAGCCTCACAGAGCTGCCGGGTGGGCTGCCTCTCAGCCACAAGCCAGCAGGGCAAGGGGAGCTGCTGGCAAGGGGGGCACTGCCACTAGCATCTCTGCATGGGATCAGGGCCTGGAGACCTCCAGGAAGCCAAGCCCTTCCTCGCCTCTTTTGTCCACCTTCCATCCACATCCCAGTAACTGGGCCAACCCACACTCGCCTGAATGAGCAGGCTGGCCTCAGAAAGGCCCCTCGACGCTGTCAAGGCCACCCTGTCCAACTACCTCCAGCCCTGAGCCCCCACCCCAGCAATCACGTGTTGATGCAAGACCACAAACCTGAGTCAGTGGGCCATCGGTGACCTTCCAGCCTGGTCTCTGTTGCAGGGATGGAGAGACTGAGGCTCTGACCAGTTGTCCTCAGGCCTGGCACCTTTGTAAGCTGAGATCGCACCTGTTACTCAGGCCTGCCATTGGCGCCCCCAGAGGGGAAGTCCTCTGTGAATGAGCTCAGTGGCTCTCCTTGAGCCAAGTTCTCCACCTGGCGGTGGACCCATTTCCCTGTGGGTGTCCAGCCCCAAGCAGGTTGCTGTAGGACCCAGAGGAAGGGGTGGACAGAGTGTCCTGGACCCTCCAGGGGGACAGGCCACCTCATCCCCGGACAGCAACAGAAGCATGCTATGTGTGGTTCACAGTTGGGCCTAGAGGCTCGGAAGCATGAGCACTTAGATGCCCCCTGGCCGAGGCAGACAAATACGTGGGTCCAGAGAAGTGAAGTTTCCCCTACTGGCAGGGTGCCAGATGCTCTTCAATGTGGGGCCCCCCCACCTTTAGGAAGCAAAATGTATTGGTCCTATTCCGTGGATGAAGTCTCTGAGATTCATAAGAGTGAGGAGACTGCCTGTCACATAGCCGGTTAGGGACACCATCAGGCCATCAGAAACACAGCTGGTACCATGTGACATGCTGGGGTTCAGGCTAAGGAAGGGTCATCATGGGCTGAGGGAAGGAGCAGAAATGAGGCAGAGAAGCTTAGACTACCCTTGGTGGGGAAAGCCTCGGGAAAGACTTTGGGGTGACAGTAGGGCCTTACACAGTTGGCGATGGCTTCACAGGGCCTGGCCCCCCACCCTCACGGTTCCAGGAGACTGAGAAGGAAGAGCTACCCCAACCCCTCTAATAGATTCCTCTTTGATCATGTTTTTGTGACCTTTGTAAAAGGCAATTTAAATTCTAATTGTCCTGTGAGTATCAGAGAAATCAATTAGAGACAAGAGTAGCTAATTGTGCTGGGGAGGTGAGCTTAGGGCAGTAAGCATTGGGGGGCTCAGGGACACTACACCCCCTACACCTGCTTAGTAGCCTCTAGTCTTCTGTCTCCAGGCTCAAGGTGCATATTGTCAGGGCCCTTGGGCCATAATGCAGGCCTTAGAGAGCTGAGAGGGTGTCCCCACAGAGTGCTGCCCTTCTAGGCCTCCAGGCCCACCCACAGCCAAGCCTGGAGGTCTCCCTACCTAGGAAGCTGTCCATGGGGGGTTGACAGTTGGGGCTGCCCCCTCCCAGCTGGCAGTGGCCTCTGGTATGAGCCCTGTCCTGCCTGGGTTTCTGAGATAGGACCCCTCAGCAGCTCTGGCACACCAGCATTCTCAGGCACACACCCTCCACAGAGCTCTCTGGGTGGTGCGGCACCCTCACAGTCATTCCTGGTGGTCCCAGGTGGGCCTAGGGACAAGGGGTGGTCCTACTTTCTCTTACCAGAGCCATGCTTTGTTCAAATGTAGAATGATCACTGAGTGGGGCTCTTCAGCCTGATCTTCAAGGCCCTTGCCCACACCCGTGCCTCTCAGACCCCTCCACCAGGGAGTACCCTTGTCCCTGGGGTCCCTGGGGCTCAATCACACCTCCACTCACATCCCTCCCCCTCACAGAAAAGGCTCAAGCTTCTCTGATCTCCCTCTTCCTGAGCCTGAGAGTTACCTATAAGATGGTGGTGGTTATCTTGTTACAAATCATTCTCTTGTGAGAATAAAGAGACATAATGTGGGGTGCCTGGATGGCTCAGTGGGTTAAAGCCTCTGCCTTCGGCTCAGGTCATGATCCCAGGGTCCTGGGATCAAGCCCCGCATCGGGCTTTCTGCTCAGCAGGGAGCCTGCTTCCCCCACTCTCTCTCTCTCTGCCTGCCTCTCTGCCTACTTCTGATCTGTCAAATAAATAAAATCTTTAAAAAGAGAGACATAATGTATATAAAGCTCCTAGAGCAGGTCCTGGTAAACAGTAGGTACTCAACAAATGTCATTTGTTACAAATATTCCTCAACCCCCGAGTGGATTCATCTGGACCACCTTCCCCCTTACGTAGCCCACACACCTCATGTTAGGATGGTCTCTCCACAGACAGTGAACCCTCTGAGGGTTTTTTTTTTCCCCTTGTATTACCAGTGCCCAGCACAGAGTAGGCACCAATTGTCATTAGTCCATTAGGGTCTGAATACAAGCCTCCATGGAAGGTCATGATCTCACACTGTCAGCCAAATGTGCACCAATAGGCAAAATTATAGCAACATATAACCCAAATACAGAACATGCCATGTGCTGCGCACCAAGCACTTCATAGGAGTTAGCTTATGTTAATCCTTAGATAACCTCTGGGGCAAATGTTCCTATCACTCCATTTAAAAAACAAGATTTTATTTATTTATTTGAGAGAGAGAGAGAAAGCACACATGCACCAGTGTGTGGGAGGGGCAGAGGGAGAGGAAGTGGCAGATGCCCCAATAAGCAGGGAGCCCAACACGGGGTTTGATCAGGACCCAGGACCCTGGGATCATGACCTGAGCCTAAGGCAGATGCTTGACTGACTGAGCCATCCAGGATCCCCTCCTATGACTCCATTTTACAGATGAAGAGACTGAGGCACAGAGAGGTGAAGTAACTTGTCCATGCCCACAAGTGGGAATGGGCAGCCCTGGGATTTGAACTCCACACAGTGTGGTTCCCGAGTTTGAAACTCTTCAGCATCACACCGGACTCACCAGCCACACAATGTTCCATCTATGGCCAGTGGACCAAGTCGAGCTGAGTAGGCCACAGGACACAGTGAGACAGAAAATGGCATCACAGCTAAGACAATCGATGGCTCCATTCAGAGGCCATTACGCATAAGCCATGAATCCCCCCAAAGCTGCTATTCCGTGGGCCTGGACACTGGATGGGCTTATCTCACATTCATTGCTATAAGCTGCCCCCCTTGGTGCTACTGAGCTCCCTCACCTTTGTCCCCACCCCAGGGGAGAGCAAGGGAAAGGAAACAAAAAGAAGCCAAACAAAATGTGTTCCCCCAGACTGGCCAGGGTCGGGACTCAGTGTGTGATGAGGGTCAGGACTCAGTTACGTACAGGGTCAAGGTTCAGTGTGTGAGCAGAGTCAAGGTTTTGTCTGTGTCCAGAGTGTCCAGAGTCAGGGTTCAGTCAGGGTCAGGGCTTGGTGTGTGAGCAGAGTAGAGCTCAGTCTGTGTCCAGTTGAAGACTCAGTCCATGGCTGTGGATAGGTTCAGTCAGGAGTCTAATCCTTAATCCCTGCATTCCTTTCGTTCTTTGAGGAGGCAGGGCCTGGCTCCCCATTTCACTGGGCAGATCTGGTATGAATGCTGGGCTCTAACGCCTCCAGTGGTGGAAGGCAGTATCTGATCCTCCTTGGGATCCCGCCTATCACAGTGCCCTGTGCTGTGGGCCGTCTCTGCCAAGCTCCTTGCCCCACTGATAACCTGTGCCCTGAGTAGCAGGACCACAGACTGCGTGCAGGAATCCAATGAGTCACCTACCTTCCTTGAGGGCTCTCTTTCTTCTGAACGTCCCTGTAAACACCTCAAACTCAATGCTAAAAAATGCACAGTTCCTGCGAAGCTGCTTCTCCCCGATACAACCGCTATCATCCAAAGGTGCCCCGTGCCCGACTTGAATGGGCCATGACCCCAGAATCCTCAAAAGGAGTCAATCCTCAGACCTCCCCATCCTGGGGACCAAGCCCTCCATGCAATCGTCTCCACCATGGTCCTGAATATTGTCTTGCTCAGACTTCAAACAGCCACTGCACGGGTTCTCTTGTGCCCACCTGTGCCCTCTCCCACCCTTCTCCAAACTATCATGAGGGTAGGCTTTCTAAAGTGCAGACAGGACTATGTCCCGGCCCTGGCTGCTTCTCCGTGGAGCTCGGGACTGACCCAAAATGGTGGCTTGGGATCTGTAAACTTCAACCATATGAGCGAGGTGGGCTTCCCCGGAGATGCCAAGTGAGAAGAATGGGGAGAGGAGAGGAGATGCCTCCAGAATGGGAGGGGAAAATGCCTGCGAAGGAGGGCGAGGAGGAAAACCCGGAGCTAGTGGATCATGGGGGCCACGGGAAGAGGAGGCCTTGAGGCAGGTCCGAGCAGTACTCACTGGATCTGGTGATTCAGAGGTTGCTGACGGCTCAGTGGGTATCATTTCACTGGGGAGATATCAATACGGAGGACAGAGAAGTGGGTCAAAAGTGAGGGAATAGAGCAGTGAGCACAGACAAGTGTTTTAAGAAGATGGACCAGGGATAGGCAAAAAGGAGCCAAGGTCAAGGGAAGGTTTCATTCTGAGTAAGAGAGAGCAGACCCATCCTCCATCCTGGATCCACAAACCTCATCTGGCCTCCCCACTCTCCCTACTCTACCTTCTGTGTGTCTGGCTCACATCCACTTGCCCTTGAAAACTCACCTTGGGGGAAGCAGGCGGGACTGACATAAAAAAGATTGTCAAGTCTAGAGGAGAGAGGCCTAGGCCCAAAGAGAGGTTGGTCAGCTCAAGGTCATCCATGTCAGTGCCAGATCCAAAGTAGGGATCTTTGTCTCTTGCCCCTGCTCCCCTGCTTGTTCCCCACCTTCACTGGAGTTGGCAGCATTTTCTCCCGTGGCACCAAGAACAGGAGGGGCAGGAAGGAGCTGAAACTGGTGGGGGGTGCTCCTTAGGGTCCTAGAGAAGAACTGTATCTTCACCCGGGGAGCCATCAAGGTTTAGCGCTGGGAATCTGTGACCGTTTCTGATCCCAGACCATTCCACGCCTCACCAAGTGATGCTAGGGCCTTCCTGGTCATGGTTCCCGCTGTGACAGAGGAGGCTACGCCAGCTGCCCCCGACAACCTTCTTGCCGCATCCTTGGAGAGGTTAGAGCCGAGGGTCAGCAGCTGCTCTGGAGAGGGGGGCAGCTGCAAGCCAGGGTGGGGCTAAGGTGGTGGATGTCAGGCGTCGCTGCACCGGGTTCCAGCCCTTCTGTCGGTGCAGAGGACACGGCTGTGAAATGTAAGTAAAACCCAAGGCTAATTTTCTCGGTCAGAAGGAGGAGGCACTGCAGCGTTTTCAAACCCTAATTAAACCCACTCGGGCGGTGTAACACCAAAATCAGTTCCAAGATCAATATCGCTATTCATTTAGAAGTGTAACGAGGTTAGAGAGGTGAGCAAAGGAAATAATTAACTCATTTGCAGCCTTTTTAAACAGAAACAGTCATTTTAATCTCCAGGGTAATTAGCTATGCTCTGTCCATCAATCATGACCACGGCCATTATTTTAAGTATTTGGTTAATCAAGGAGGGTGGGGGGTAAGGTATGCTCCCAGCCCCTGTTACTCGCCCTTAAGTCAGGGATGACCCCTGACAGGCATGAGGAACACTTCTCAGAGGGGCGGCCAGACCAATGCTGAGAGTGGCAGGGCCCATCTCGCAGGTGGGCCAAGTTGGGCAGGTGAGGGAGTGGGTCCCTCTCTTGGCAGTCTGGTTCCAGAGGAGTAGCCTCACCCAGGGCTTGGAAGTACTGGGGGCCAGGAGGCCCAGGTTCCGGTCCAGGCGCTGCCCCCAGCTTATTGCATAACCCCCAGCAAATCCCTCCCAGTTTCTGGGCCTCAGTGCCTGTCTGCCCTAAGACAAGGAGGGTGCACATTGAATGAACTAGAAGCTCACAGGTTCTAAGTGCCCGGGGGCCCTCCCGCCACTGGAGGGCAGCAGAGCCCTGGGGACCCCGAGCCCCAAGGCTGGGCTGTCCAGATGGGGCCTCGGCTGAGAACAGCTGGTTCCCTTGGCAGCCTGGGTTCTGGCTGTTCCTAATGGAACACTCTTGTCTGGCCAACGTCTCCAAGGCTCCCAGCATCCGGAAAAGATACCCCAGTGATTATTCTCCCCATTTAGCAGATGAGGAACTGAGGCCTCAGAGAGCGTCAGGACCTACCCAGGGCCACAAACGAGTGCTTGGCCCTCACACCCTTTCCCTAAGGCTCAGTCCTGAAATTCAGAGGGGCCGTGGGAAGGGGACAAGGGGGACAAAGATGATCCAGACTATACACTCAGTCTCCTTCTAATAGCCCAGACTTAGTCACTCTCACCAGCCAAAAGAGTCCTCAAAGACCACTGGCCATTTGCCCTCATGTTACAGATGGGGGACCTTGAGGCTCAGAGGCAGGTGGGTGTGGCTGTATTGATTATCTCACTCAGCATTTGTGAACAAACTTGCAGCCCAGAATCCCTGCCCTTGGTGCACAGGGAAGTCTTACTGTAGGAGGTGACCTCTGAGCTGAATGCCAGTGAAAAGGCAGAGAAGAGCTTTCTGGGCAGGGAGAGGCGAGGAGGAATAGGCCGGTGTGGCTGGACCCTAAGTTACACAGGCCACCAGGGGAGAGTCTGGAGGCCGTACAGGGACCTGGTTCTGGAGTCTGGGAGGCAGGTGGGAGGGCTGTGGCCTGCTCGCCTGCTGGGCCTGTTTGTATCCCTCTGAAATGACTGCGTTGAGCGCTGGGATCGCCCTGTGGGTGAATGATAGACCTGAGAACCCCTCCTTAGTCCGGTCCTCCCTCTCTAGGGCCCAGCTGAGAAAGGTGGAGCCTCTGGGAGGGCAGCGGGGGTTTTTGGGGTGGTGCTCAAGGATTGGGGAGCAGGAAGTGGGAATGAAAAGGACAGTGGAAGGAGATAGGGGCTGCGCCCTCCCTGCCTTCCTTCTAAGCTGCCTTCCTTCTAAGCTTGCCAGAATTAGCCCTGCACCATAGCAGCATCAGTGCCATTGGCCCTGGAAAGGCCTCTGCTTGCATGCCTCCAGTTCTGGGAAGCTCATCACATCTAATAGCTCTGATGAGGAGAGATTCCCTAGGCTCCCGAGTCTGTACTCTTCTCTGTGCCTGGGGTGCCCTGAGAGACTTCCCAAGACATCCTTGTGGTCCTGGAGCCTGCAGTGCGCAGTCCCTCAGGCAGGCACAGAGTACTGACTGCCTTCACCAGCAGATGAGGAACCCAGAAAAGCCAGGGGGCTTGGCTGGGTCACCGGGACACAGGGTTTGAAGGGAGTCTTCCAGCCCTTGATAGTGTCTCCACAGCTGAGGGAAGAGGGTAGGGAGGGAGGAAGATAGGAATGAGGAAGCAGAAGGAGGAAGAGGAAAAGGGGGCTGGGAGGAGGACCAGGATGTGTCCGGGAGCTCTGTTGCTAGGGGCAACAGCACTGTCTTCTGAGAAGGAACCAGATGCTGAGGAAGGCAGCAGGAAGAGGGGGGTCCAGGTGGCGCATGCAGGGCTCTAAGGGCTTGGGGTAGGGGTTCCCAGGCAGCAAGGACCTTAAGAGGCCCTGGTGGGAGTTCCTCAGTGGCTCCTCTGACATGAAGCCTGAAGGCAGGCCCACGGAGTGGGAGCAGGGGTGGGGAGGGCTGGGCCTGGCACATTGGTAAGCTCCCCACAGTTGCTCTTGCTCTCTGGGCTACAATTTGTCTGGGACTCCAGAGTTCAAGGCGTTGTTGAGGCTGGTGCTGGAGCAGGGCTGGGGAGGAATGCCTAATCTGGCGCTGGCAGCCTTGCCCAGGCCCCCTGGGGCATGTGGGGCACCAGCCTGCCCTCTCCTCCTCCCTGCCTCTAGGAAGCCAGCAACACACACTTGCAGAAGAAGTACAAGCAGAAGCTTCCAGACCTGTGAGGCTTGGGACACTCCCTATTCCTCTGGGCTTCCTTCTCTTGGTCTTAAAATAAGGCAAATTGTTTATCAGCAGTTAGGGCTACAGGCTTGGGAGCTCCTTTGTTAACATGATAAGAAATAGGGGTGCGGGGCGCCTGGGTGGCTCAGTTGGTCAGGCAACTGCCTTCGGCTCAGGTCATGATCCCAGGGTCCTGGGATCGAGTCCCGCATCAGGCTCCCAGCTCCATGGGGAGTCTGCTTCTCCCTCTGACCTCCCCTCTCATGCTCTCTCACTCTCTCTCTCAAATAAATAAATAAAATTTTAAAAAATTGGGGCGCCTAGCTGGCTCAGTCAGTGGAGCATGTGGCTCTTGACCTCAGGGTTGCGAGTTTGAGTCCCACACTGGGTGAATAAAAATCTTAAAAAAATTTTTTTTTTAAAAACATAAGAAATAAAAGAGGGAAAAAAGTGATAAAAGAACGTCGCCTTTTTTACCCTGGATTTACTACCTGCCAGGGAGGAATCTGTCCTCCCATTTTCCAGACCAACAAATGGAGGCTCAGGGAGAGCTGGTTAGTGAAAGGGCTGGGAATTAACATACATCTGTAAGACTCCAAAACTCTGTGGACCTCTTGGGGCTGCTCCCACCAGGAGCTCCCTGATGTTACCCTTGAGGAAACCTCCCATACCAGAATTCTCTCTGACATTCACAGCTCTGCCCCCAAACACCCACCTTCCCCACTAGCGCCCCCAACCTCCTTTGCCTGACCTGCATGCAGGGTAAAGCTCACCCCTCCCTGGGGCATTTGCGGCCCCATCCCATGTCCAGTCCAGTCACCTCCCTGTCCCTGCCACATGCCCACAGCCTGATCTGCTTGCTTCCTGTCTCTTCTGGATACTGCTATTACTGCACCGCAAACCACCCCAAAATGTAGTGGCATTAAACACTGACCATTTCGGGGAGCCTGGGTGGCTCAGTGGGTTAAAGCCTCTGCCTTCGGCTCGGGTCATGATCTCAGGGTCCTGGGATCGAGCCCCGCATCGGGCTCTCTGCTCAGCGGGGAGCCTGCTTCCTCCTCTCTCTGCTTACTGTGATCTCTGTCTGTCAAGTAAATAAATAAAATCTTAAAAAACAAAAAAACAAAAAACACTGACCATTTCATTGGGCTCATGGATTCCATCCGTCAGGCATTTTTGTGCAGGGAGCAGAAGGGACAGCTGTTATCTGCTCTGTGATGTTTGGGGTCTCAATGCCTGGAGGTGAGCTGACATTTGGGGTCTGGAATCATTGGGGGCTCTTCTGCTCACATGCCTAATGACGGAGCTAGGTGGGGCCATTGACAGGAACAGCTACACAGAGCCCTTTTACAAGGCTGGGGCTTCATAGCCCGGGGGCCTCGATCCTCATAGGACTTCTTCCTCAGTGGTTTCAAGAATGAGTATCCGAGCAGACACAGGGGAAGTTGTGTTGCAATTTTATGACATAACTTCAAAAGCCCCGGAGTGTCAATTCTGCTGTACTCTCCAGGGCAGAGCTGTCACGAACCTGCTCTGTGAAAGAGGAGGGACCCAGAGCCAGGACTCCAGGAGTAGGTGGCAAGGTCCCACTGGAGAAGTGCCTGGGGGGTGCAGGAGATCATGGGACCATATTTGGAAACTACAAGCTGTCCCGTGGCCTCTTCATCATTGCTGCCATGACTTCCCTTCCTCTTCAAGCCCTATCTCCTCGGTGCCCAGATACTGTCCTCTCTAGGAGCCCTGCCTAGATGGACAGTCATAACTCCCACACCCTAAGGGACAGAACCACAGCTACATGGGTGCCTCCAAAGGGACATCTGGTCTCCCTCGCTCTTCCCTGCCACTCTGGCTCCCTCTCTTCCTTGGACACAAAAACTCAAGCCAGCTTCCCAGGGCTCCAATATTATCTTACTGAGGACTCTCCTGGGAGAATCCTTGCAGGACTTGTTCTTGCTTCGCTGAAGACCACCCCATCAGTATTTGCAACTCTGCCTTTTCCAAAAGGAACAGGTGCCCTCACCTACCTGCCAGGCCCAGGGATTTCCCCCTCCCTGACACTCAGCACAGTCCCAAGTGAGCTCTTCCCCCAGGTTCTCTCTTTTTTCCAGAAAGGGCAGCCCCAGCGTACTGGTCACTCAAGCCCAGAAGGCTTTCCCAATCCAATTCCAATCCCCTCCCAGGTCAGCCCCTCTTCCCTACTTCGGCTCTCACCCCAATCCTGGCAACTTCTCAAGGGTTCCTGGCCTCCAGCCTTTCCCCCCACCTAGTCCAGTCCCCAAGCAAGTTCTTCCAACCAGGAAAGCCTCCCTGCGAAAAACCCTTCCAAGGCTTCCCAAACATTCAGGACAAGACCCTAGCTCCCTGCCAACACATGCCATCGTCAGCTCCCGCTTGAGTTCTTCCCTCCTCTCCAGCTTTGGCTTCCTTGTTCCTTCCTCCTCACACCTGTGCTAGGGGCTCCTGGACACGCTTGTGTCTTACTTCCAAGACTGTGTACAAGCTGCTCCCTGGAACTGGAGTGCCTCTCCACCTCCCTCACCTGGGGAATGTTTGTTCATCTTCAGAGTGCTGTCCCATAGAACTTTCTGTGTTGATGGAAATGTCCTATCTTGGCACGCTCCAATATGGTAGCCACCTGAAATGTGGCTAGGGCTACTGAAGAAGCATTTTAAAATTCTACTTACTTTAAATTAGTTAAATATAAATAGCCCCATGTGGCTAGTGGCTACCATATTGGAAGTACAGCTCCAAGATGCCATCTCTTCCAGGAAGCCCTCCTGACTCCCCCAGCCTGTGCTAGCTGCCCAGTTGTTGTGTTCCCATAGTATTCAGTTCTCTATCTCTCCATCTGGCCTGTGAGTTCCTTGAGTTGCTCCATCTAATTTGTGATAGTATTCCTGGCTCTTCGTGTGCACCCAATAACTGTTCAGAGTAAATGAAATTTCTGGATCTAGATTTGGGCACAGAATAAGCCTTACATAAAGACCAAACCCCAAATGTCTCTGCTGCGGATCTGAGGAGGTGAATGTGTGTGTGTGTGTGTGTCTGTTTGTGCGTGCGCGCGTGCACAGTGAGTTCACATGCAGGTGTGCGTGCAGACCCACCTGACCTTGGCAGGAGCTGGGCAGGTTCCCACCCAGCTGGGGACAGTTATCTCACACACAGATGCTGGTGCCCTTGGCTGGGGAGGAAGTGTGCCTCTGAATTGGCCTTTGTGAACATCAAACCCTGTTTTCATTCTTATTTCTAAGATGATTCATCTGCATTGCAGATGAATCTTCAGGGAGTTGAAAAAGAAAAGCTTCCAGTTTTCTGTGTGGGACCACCTGCACGCTCAGCTCCAGATTCTATAAACAAGCCCTTACAGGCATGAGGGGAATTTGCTATTTAAATGATCCTTCACCTCCTGGGTCCAAGATACATTTCTTGGTTTATGAGGGTCTTGTGAAAGTTTTGATATTATTGGAATTTCTGCAGATGGAGCCTCAGGCTTCTGTTTCTTCTCCACCCCTGTGCCCATCTCCCTGCCCTCCCTCCAGAACAGGGCTGTGCCTCCCCGTCAGGAGGGGAAGGGTTGTGCCTCCCCAGCTGTGCCACAGTCCAGCTCTGGTCCTGCTCCCTGAAGCTTCCAGGCAAGAGGGAGCGTTAGCTGTCCTCCTGTCCTGCCTGCAAGTCCCTACAATTTCCTTACAGAGCAGAACTTTAGAATTCTGGCCCTAGGCAGTCCTCAGAGGCCCGATCCACCTTCCCACTACACGGATAGAGAGACTGAGGCCGGGGGAATGGATTGAACTCAGCCTGGAAACCCCGTCCTCAGTTCTGGGATGCTACGTGCCTGCCCCCAACTCTCTCTCCTTGGCACAGGCTGATGACGAACTGTCTCAACTACGACTGCGTTCACCAAGGAGGATCCATCTTTAAGCAGTAGTGGGAGGCTTCTCCCCTTCACAGGACAGCAAACAATTCCCCAGCACAGAACGCAGTCCTTGCCAAGCCAGGCTGCAGGTGCCTCGGCTACAGCCATTTGTTCTGAGTCCCTTAAAATGGCATGGAGAGGGTGCGTCGAGATCTTGCAGCCTGCAATGGGACCCCACGGAGGAGTGAGAAGTAGCCACTACCACAGATAATGACCTGACTCAGCCAGAAACTTCCAGAAAACAGAAGGGCAGTGGTTAGGTTGAGAGGGCAGGGACTAAGCAGAGATCTGGACCAAGAACCAGGACAGCTGGCTCCAGATCCCAGCCTGCCGGTCACTCTATCTGTGGCCACACTCCATGCCACAGTGTCCCTGTTAGCCTTGGGGTGGCAAGAGGGGTGGGCTGCCAGTGCCCTACTCAGGATGTGAAGGGGGTCCAGAGTCCTCTTCTTCCTATAGCAGCCCTCGCACCTGGGTGGCAAGCCCCTGTCCAAGAGGGCTCCAGCTACCACAAGGAGATCCTCTTGCCCTAGAGAACACTTCCAGGTTTGTCCCCAAATTAGCCCTGTCTCCTTGGCCCCACATGAGGGCTCCAAGGAGCTGAAATCAGAATGCTAATTGAAGCGAAAGAAAGTCTCAGAAGAGAGGCCTGGTGTTGTCCTTTGTTTTATTTTATTTTTTTAAGGTTTTATTTATTTATTGGAGAGAATGAGACAGGGATAGGGCAGAGCAGGTAGGAGAGGGAGAAAAAGGCTACCCGCTGGTCAGGGATCCCGATGAGGTACTCGATCCCAGGACCCTGGAATCACAACCCGAGCCAAAGGCAGTCGCTTAACCAACTGAGCCACCCAGGCACCCTCTTCATTTGTTTTAATAATGAGAGCATTGAGCAAAGCACTCTCTAGCCCTAGGGACGTCGGGAATGGTCTGCCAGCACCTAGACTCAGTTTTCCTTTCTCACACACACCACACACACACACACTCTGGCCCTTCCCACGCACCTCTCACACATACTCTCATGCATCCACACCCTCACACACACACACCCCATAGACACACCTCACGCACACTCACACACACATACATACCTTCACACACACTCATATACACACACCTTCACGTGCACACACCACACACATGCTCGTCACACATTTACACACACCTCACATTCTTACACACCCCTCAAGAACACACCCCCTGACACACATGCCTTCACACACCCTCATCACATGCATGTACCACACACACACACACACACACACCACAGTGTGCCGCTACAAAAGGGTTCCATGACAAGCCAGCTTGGGAACTATAGCCTATAACATCCCTGGCTTGACGGTTCCTAAAACTGGTTAGCTTTTGAAGGTTCTGGGAAATCCTGCAAGAAAGACTTTGTTTAACCAGGTGTTTCTCAAGCTTATTTGACAGTATTCTTTTTCTAGGTAACACCTTTGAATCAATTAGGAATACATTTGTCTGCTGATAACAGAGACCCAACCCTAACGACCTAAACACATTAGTTGCGTCTAATACTCTTCCATATCTGGAGGTCGGTGGCTCAGGGTTGGTGTGATGGCTCCAGCATGTCCTCAGCATCCCAGGCTCCTTCTCTCTTCCGGCTTCATCCTCAGCACGGCTCTCTGCAGCATCACCTCTTGGCCCAAGATGGCTGCTGAGAGCCATGGTGTCTGCATTCCAGGCAGGAAACAAGGTGAGGGACACATGCATGCTCCCTGTCTCCCTCTGACAAAACCTTCCCAGGGCTTCCACACAACAATTCTGATCTCATTGTCACTCCTGGCTACAAGGGAAGCTGGGACTTCTGAGACTAGCGGTCTTTTGAGGGGATACATTGCCCCCAGAACAGAATATGTGTTCTGTTACCATAGAGAGAGGGAAATGAGTCGTGGGTTGACAAGTGTGGTCTCAGTCACTGCTTCTTCGTGTGACTGTGTTCTAGGGACTGTTCGGAGTCAGGAAGAGCTGTGCCCAGCTCCTACTCCCTGTCTATGTTTCCTGGCTATGGGACCTTGAGTAAGTTTCTTTACCTCTCTCCGTCTATATTCTTATCTTTTACAATAAAGGTTCTCATGTGGACCAAAGGTGATACTATGCAAGCATGTTATAAACTATGAAATGCTCTAGAAGTGAAAGACACTATCGTTTTCATTTGTTCCTCTAAGTAGCCTTGCGAGGCAGGCAGGGCAAGACTTCCCTCCCTGTTTCACAGAAGAAGGAACCAAGCTCAGATGACGCAGGCTTAGCCTGGTCGTTGTTCACGGACGGAACCTTGACACCAGCCTGAGTCTCAACCCTGAGCTTGCTTATAGACTGAGACCTGATCCTAGCGTTGGTTTGAGTCCTGATCTTGGACTGAACCTTATAGACTGAGCCTTCACTCCCACCCAAGTCTAAGCCCTGATCTTGACCTCTGAACACTAATCAATAGAGGGGTCGTCTCGAACCATCCGTAAGTCCAGTAAGATGTGCACTAGGCTCCACGGGGGCCTGGGGGTGTATGGACGATGCTGATTCTAGACCCCAGAGCTCTGTCATCCCAGCGGACCGGACTGGGCTTTCTCCCCTGTCTGTCCTGTCAAGGCTCCTCCAGATCTTGCAAATTAGGGGAGAGAACGAACCAAGCCTGCGGCCCGGGTCGGGAGAAGAAGCACACAGCCTGCTTCCCCCTAGTAATTTTCCCAGCCCAGACAGCTGTAATGGGGAAGGTATTGAAATTTAAATCAGAGCCGGGCCTAACCTCTCTGCCTGCCTGCCGCCTGCTGCCGCTGCCTCCTGTAATCTCGGGCTGGCTATCTCCTCCTGGGGAGAACGACAGACTGACTCGGGGAAAGTGATAAATTTTCAATTTTATTTTAAAATATACCAGATGGGAGATTTTATTGGAGCCATAAATATGTCAAGAGCAATGTTGGTGTGTGATGGGCGATGCCCCCTCCTTGGGGCCTCTCTCCCTGTTTAGAAATTCCATCAGATTCTTAATAAGAGGCTCGAGTTCGACTAGAGCAAAATAGTCTCTATATTAAAGCAATTGAATTTCCATTTGCCAGACATCTTGTGCTTTAAGCTTCCAGGTTCCAGGGGTGTGGGGTTGCTAAGCCGATTCTAAATGAACCCGAACTAATAACTGCACAGCACGCCGGGGGCTGTGAAATCGGGGGGGGGGGGGGACGAGGGGAGGGACAAGCGGACATCAATTTCCAACAGGGAGGGGAAGAGCGGGACCACCCTCCCCTCTTCTGCTCCAGGGCCAGCCTGGGATGAAAATCCCCCAAATAAACTCCCTCTGTTCACAAAGGGGAAACTGAGGCCCAAGTAGAGGGGTGATATGGCTGAACACTGGTCTCTCTTCTCCTATCATTGCTTTCTTTGCTGTCTTGATTGATTTTATATTATCCTGGCCTTTGTAGGGGGCTGGCTGCGGCCGTCTGGGATTTATTGAGGGTGGGTCTGGATGGAATGCTGATCCTTGTCCCCAGGGCTCTCCCCAGCACAGGGACTCACCTTTGGAAAACTGTGCTCCTGCCTGGGTATTTTCATTTGTTCTTGCTTGTGCCATCCCCCTCGCCCTCAGCAGTCCTCACCTCTCTGTCAAGTCACTCCTTGCTCCCACAGAGACCACAACCTTTCAAGCAGCCTCAAGCATCTGGCTCAGATCACAGACTCAAGGACATTAGAGGTCAGAGGATCCAAAGCTGAGGGAACTGAGGCCCCAAGAGGACCCAGGGAGTACAATTCTGCTAGAACTGTCCAGGGTGATGCCTACCCACAGCCTGTCTACTCACCCCAACTTGAGCCAGGTCTAGGGGACACCAGCCCACCTTGACACAGTCCCAGACAATGCCCTGGTGGGGGGGGGGGCTTTAGCAACATATCACCTTTGTTCAGGGCAAACCACTTAACTTTGCCAAGCCTCTATTCTCAAAAATGGGCATACACTTATGGATACTAAAACAAAAATAATGGTTGTAGGGGTGCCTGGATGGCTCAGTTGGTTAAGTGTCTGATTCTTGATTTCGGGGATGTCGTGATCTCAGGGTCATGAGATCAATCCCAGGGTCATCGGGCTTGTCGCTCAGCAGGGAGTCTGCTTGAGATTCTCTCCCTCTCCCTCTGCCCCTCACCCCTCTTGTGCACTACTCTCTCTCTCTCAAAATAAATTTAAAAATCTTGGGGCGCCTGGGTGGCTCAGTGGGTTAAGCCGCTGCCTTCGGCTCAGGTCATGATCTCAGGGTCCTGGGATCGAGTCCCCCGTCGGGCTCTCTGCTCAGCAGGGAGCCTGCTTCCCTCCCTCTCTCTCTGCCTGCCTCTCTACTTGTGATCTCTGTCTGTCAAATAAACAAATAAAAAAAATCTTTAAAAAAAAATAAATAAATTTAAAAATCTTAAAGAAAAATGTAAATAAATGTATATAATGGGTATATTGCTACTTACACCCCAAAGTATTTGAGAGGTTAATGCGATAATTCACAACTGTTTAGCCTAATGCTATCTCCCAGTAAGTGATCCCAAAATGTTAGCTATTATTATTTCTTTGCTATTGTGATTATCATTACTGCTATGGAGGCTTCCAGTGGTTCACTATTCCCCATGGATCTGTGTCCTTCTGGTTGTCTGACAAGATTCTGTACATGGTAGCAGCTCAACGCTGAGTTAAAAGTTGAAGATGTTCCGTCCATTGGAACACGATGTGGACTCTGGAGACAAATCAGCAGACTCAAATCCTCTTTCTCACTTCCTTGATCCATGTGCTCTGTGGCTGCTCTGAGTCTCAGTTTCTTCCTCTAGGAAATGGGTGAATTATCCTTTCACTGCCTTCCTTTCAAGGCTGTTGCAAGAACCAGAGCTAGAGAATACTCCTTTAAGCTGCAGAGTCTTTGTTTTTCTTTTCCCTAAAAATTAAAAAAATATATTTTATTTAAATTCAAGTAATTAACATAGAGGGCACTATTAGTTTCAGAGGTAGAGGTCAGTGATTCATTGGTGTTCTATAATACCCAATGCTCATTACATGACGTGTCCTCCTTAACGCCCATCACCCAGTTACCCCATTCCTCACCCCCTCCCCTCCCGCAGCCCTCAGTTCCCTATCTTTCCACCTCCCCACCACCCCATGTGTCTTCACTCCCCACCACACCGACCTGAGTCTTCCTCAGTGGCCCATGTGCCTGAGTCCCAGAAAGGCCCTGAGAGGGGGTGGGTGCTGGGGACGGCTCTCTCCATCTGCCACTGACACCCCCACCTCTAACCTGATCGTAAGTGTCCGGGTGTGTGGACCACTGCCCGGGGCCCAGCTACCGACAAGATCATGGCAGCAAGCCTCCTAGCCTGATACCGGCTGCTGGCACTAGAAACCGGCTATGGCAGCTGGGAAGTATGGACGCACGGAATCAAGTAACGGAGAAGAAGGCAGCTGTGGCCCCAAGGGCAGGACCACCGGATGACAACTGACTCATTTTTAGGGCCCTCGGCAATAGCGGTTTCAGCCTCTGAGTGTGGACGTGTGCTTCTCTTTAAGGAGAAGGTCCATAGCTTTCATCAGAGGGCTTCCAGACACCAACAGGGAGGGGACTGTCATTGCGAGGAGGTTAGTTCTCCAACCTCAGTCTGCCTCTGTGCCCACATGCGTGCCCTCGCCTGATAGGGAGAAGATGTGGGAAGAGGGGCCATGCACACCTGAAGTCTCCTATATTCAGATCCTTGGGCATGCTTCACACAGGACAGTGAGGCCTGCCTGTCAGGGCTCCCCCAGGGCCTGCCAGGGACCCATGAGGTGACATCTGCCAGCACTAGCCAGATCCACAGCAGGTGCTCAGGGAAGGGCCAACTCTGAGTAGGCTCACCTTGAACCAGCTCCTGCCCCTCTCTGGGCTCAGCAACTACTCCACTAACCCCCACAGTCCCTGCCAGCTCCACTTCTGGTGACCCCTCCCTCCTCATTAGCAAGGGCTGACATTGTCTGCTGGTCAATGTCAGCTAAGTGGTAAGGGCCGTTCCTTACCCTTGACATGGCCACCCCTTAATCGAGTAAACCTTCACAGAGAGCTTACCAAGTCCTAGGCACTGTGCCTCCTGCTCCTGGGGCTTCATCTGCCTTGTCCTCCATTTAGAGCTGGACAGAGTGAGCCTCAGAGAGGTTGGGTGACTCTGTCAAGTGCCAAGGTCACCAAGCTGGGGTGTGGGGAGCCGCACGCCAACAGAGATCTCTTTCCTGCAGGCCATCTCTCTGGGAGCTGCCATCCCATGGAGGCGAAGGGTGGACATGAGGTTAGTGAGCAGAGGCTCCCAGAGGGCAGTGACCTGTTCAAGGTCACACAGTGAAAATAGAGCAGAGGTGAGGCTCCGACCTATGTCTTCCAAGGCTCCACTCCTAGTCCCTAAACAAATAAATGTTACTTTTGCTCTTCTTTGAGATGTACTCAATCCATTCATTCGTCCGTTCATTTAATCCACAGATATTGTTCAGTACCCATACTGTTTTTAGGCACTGTTCTAAGTGCCTCTGGCCGGGGGTGCGGGGAGTTTGATATTGAACAAAACAAAACTCCCTGTTCTCTGAGCACTCATATTCTTTTTTTTTTAGATTTTATTTATTTATTTGACAGAAAGAGAGAGATCACAAGTAGGCAGAGAAATAGCAAGAAGCAGGATCCCCGCTGAGCTGGGAACCCAGTGTGGGGCTCAATCCCAGGACCCCGAGATCATGACCTGAGCCGAAGGCAGAGGCCCAACCCACTGAGCCACCCAGGTGACCCTAGTGCTCATATTCTAGTGGAGGAGAAAGAGAAAGTAACATTGAAAAGTCAATGACAAGTACCAGAGGTAATAAATCTGTGGAGTGGGACAGAGCAGGGTCAGGAGGATGGGGAGGGCCAGGAAGAGGCATTCTGAAGTTAAGTGGTCAGAGCAGGCCATGGTGAGAAAGTAGAAACCAAGAGCAGAGACTCCAAGGAGCTGAAGAAGTCAGCCAACCATGTGGACTCTGGGGAAGGAGCACAGTATGGAGGTGTTGCCAGTGCAAAAGCTCTGAGGTCACAGTGGGCCTGGTGTGCTTTAGTACAGCAGGGAGGCTGTAGAGCAGGGCAAACATGGGAAGAGTGGAAAGTGAGGATATGGGAAAAGTGATGGAGAGAGGAGAACTCATCATGTAGACTGGACATTAAATTCGTCATGGGAGGGCTGAACTTTATGGGTTCATATGAAGATCCCACAAATGATGAAGTTGTAGGGTCATCACAGCCACATGTGAGAGCCAGCTGGGGTCAGAATGGGAGTGGGGACATCTAGCAAAATCAGCTGTGAGACATGACCTCTCATATTCCCTGGGGAAGCCCTTCCCTTGCTGCCCCTTTCCCCTGTTCTGCTTAGGCCAATGTCCCCATGGAAGCCAGGGCAGTTTGGGGTGACAGAGGAAAGTCAGGGCATCCTGTGGAGCCTTCCCAGCCCAGGCGAGACTGGCTGCAAGTCTCTGAGGGCTTTGAAATGGCCAGGATCTACAAGAGCACTCAAAACCACAGGCAGGATGAAGAAGGTTCTGGAAGTCCTTTGAAACTCACTGTGGAAACCTGTAGTTAGGTTTGTTTGAGATTTAATAAAGGGCCTGAAGCCCAGCTGCAGCATCAGGCCCACTTTCCAGGCCACCCCCTCACCACTACCTCTGATCATCTGACCCACCGGCTCCCAGACACCTGGCCCAAGGAAATGTGGGCCCAGGGAGGGAAAGGCCTTATTTGTGGCCACAAGGCAACTCAAGGTCAAAGTCCCACAGTTCTGAGGCCCAGCTCAGCCTACCCTGGTACTCCAAGGACAGAAGCAGCTTTCTGTGTCCCTCACTGTGAGGCAAGCCACAGCCTAGAAGGGCCTGCTCCCTGCCGTTCCGGTGAGGCACCGTGAGCAGAGCACAAAGCCCGGCGGGTGAGGCTGAGGCTAGTGAGTTCTGGGCTCGAGTGTCTGCAGCATTGATAGTCAGCTGTGTGACCCTGGAGAAGTGTCTTGACGTTCCTGAGCACTCCCACCCCCATTCTTTTATTTGTAATTTGAGTGTGATGGGACTTTTCTCTCAGCATTGCTGTGAGGAGGTCAGAGAAAGCCTCTTTCCCGCCCAGGGAGCAGCTCCGCCAGCAGTGGACACTGCATGGGCTTCTGGAGCCCGAATCTCTGGGTTCCCACCCTAGCCCTGCCACTTACCAGCTGGGTGGCTGTAGGTAAGTTACTTGACCTCTCTGTGCCTCAATTTTCCAGCTACAGCATGGGTTAATAAGAGCCCTCCTTCACAGGGCTGCTGTGAAGATGATGAAATGAGGTCATTTACCCAAAGCATTTAGATTACGGCCGCGCGCCAGACATAACCCCAACCACAGCATACCTCTAGGGGGCGCCCTTCACTCCCTGTACAGCACCTTGATTGTTTATTCTTCCTCTCACGGTCCTCCCTAGAGGGAGAGTGGGTGGCTGGGTTTGGGGGTGGGGGGAAATAGGGGAGTGGCCGGGCAGCCCCTAGGGCCTGGGTCCCCAGACCGGACCCTCGCGGAGGCCCGTTCCTGAGCGAAGACTGCCCCAGTGGCCATCCACGCAGAGCCGTGGAGGCGGTGAACCAGACGAGGCTTTTAACAGCTTTTTAATGGGATGATGGAGCGCACTGCGCTGGGAGAGCAGAGGCCCGTCAGGGGAGGCCCAGGAAGCTTTCAAGGTCAGCCGGCGTCAGCCTGACCTTGAAGGCTGTCCCCTCCTGGGGATCAGCCCAGCCTGCGCCGGAAGTGCAAGCCCAGGGGTTCCTGGGACTGGGACCTGGGAGTTTCTCAGTTGTCAAGGAGGCCCTGGGGGCCCGAGCTGAGGACAAGTATTTAGAAAAACAGCCGCCAGGAGGTGTTAAATAGATTAAAGAGGCCAGTGGCCCAGTCAAGGAGCAAAGCCCAGCCAGGGAGAGGACCATTGGAGACCTTTGCCTCCCTGATGCTGTGTTGGTTTCCTCTTCCTCACAGTCTCCTCAGCCGGACAGCTCTGCTTCCTTTGTCCTACAGATTAATAAAAATCAGGGTTAGCTCCCTGAGAGATGGCTCAATGATCAGCTCCCTTCCCAGAGAGCCAGGCCAGCCAGGCAGTGGATGTGCAGCCCTGCAGTTTGGAGCCATCCCCCTGCACAGCCCAGCCCCCCAGCACAGCACCTCAACACTCCCCAGAGAGGGGGAGAATTCTCCAGGGAAGGCTTAGCACAGTCAGTGCACTCCCTGGGGCCAAAGCAGGCCTGTCAAGGCCAGATCTCAGCCTCTTCCCAGCTGGGCTCTCTCATTGGCCCTTGGCCTCTCAGCTCCCACAAGCGCTCTGAGCACTTCACAGTTCACACATGCTGTTCCCATGATGCTCTGGAAGGTAAGGATGGTCCTAAGTCCGTTTTATAGACAAGGAAACTAAGGCACGGGGAGCTGGGATGGTCTGCTTAGAGCTGCTGCGCCAGGAGGAACGGGAGAGAGGAGCTGGAATTCAAATCCAAGGGCTGGTTCCCAGACGCAAGCCCACTGCAGCCTGCCTGCTGCGGAGGAATGTGTAGCCCTCTTAGCAGTGGGTCGGGTTCTCAGCAACCAGCTGGGCTCCACAGCAGCCAGGCCACCGAGGGGACCCAAGGGAGAACAAGAGCAGGGGGCGGCTCCCTCCCAACTCTCTTTTGCCCAGAGCCTGGGCCATAGGCCAGGGCACAGTGGGGAAGGAGGGCCAGGCCCCTTCCAGAGCAAGTCATGGGAAACTCAGGGCTTCGGGTGTTCCTAGCTCTCCACCCCTCCCCAGCGAAGCCCAAAGGGATGAGGGGATCTCAAGGCCTATGGATAGCTCCCTGAGCTGGGAGCCAGGCTGTCATTTCAGTCCCTGCCTGCTGTGGAATGGGGCGGGGGGTGGGGGTGGGCGGAATGGGGGGCGGACCAGTTCCTGCCCCTCTCTGCCCTTGATTTCCCCATCTGTGAAGTAGGAGAAGATCCCTCCAGTTCCCAGCTGGAGGGGCTGGCCATCTCCTCTCTCTAAACTGGCTCAGGTAGAGACAGAGGCTGGAGGAGCTGAGCCCATGGCCCATGGCGTGGGAATTCAGGGACCAGGGTCTTGGCGGCCGCTGTGAGCTGTCAGCAGTAGACTTTCCCACAGATGCAGCTCAGCCCCCAGAGCAGGCCCCACAGTTCCCACTGCAGAACTTCCAAGTGGAAACCACAATGTGTGCGGAAGCCAGGCAGAAAATAAACAGACAGCGATGTCCCCAGGACCTTGGGGCCCTGGGCCCAGCCCCGAGGCAGCCCCATAGAGGGCACCTATGACCAGAGCAGATTCCTGCCGAGCCTGTCTGGACTGGCCTGGCTGGCCTGGGGCCCTGAGTGGGGTAGGGAAGGAAGCTCTGTCTCTGGCTAAGGGCCAGGGGGTTGGGGAGATCACCAGGAGCTGGAAAGCACCAGGGCTGGGTGCCAAGAGATGGCACTCTGGTCATAGCCTCTGCTGACTCACTGGCTGGGGTACCAAACCTCATGGCCCCATTTGAACAACGGACGCAGCATGCAGCACGTCTGCTACTTTCTCAGGCCCTTCCCAAGTGCTGAGTGTGTGACCTGGAACAGGGCACAAGAAGGGAGAAGAAAGGGGGTCACCCCAGGGACTCTAGCAGAAGGGCCCTCCTGCGGCTATTTTGGCCAGACCTCCCCGCCCTGTACGGCTTGCAGGCGAGGAGACCCTACCCAGGCCCGCCGCTCAGAGGCAGGGAGCTGGGCTCCAAGGTTCTGAGTCCGAGGCCCTTAAGAAGGAGACTCAGGCAGGCCCTGGCAAGTGTAGGCCAGACTGGGGTGGGTGGGCAGGTTGTCCTCACCCTCTCCTCCCTCTCTCCCCAGGTTTTTATCATAGTGCCTGGCCTGGCCTCTGGCTTGGGGCCCCTGTTAAGGGGAGGAGGAGGCAAAGCAGAACAGGAAAGCAGTAGATCTGTAGGACCTGATCCCCTGGGGACAGGGCGGTGAGCAGAGGGGGTGGAACAAGCCTCCTTCCATATTCACCCCTCCCACACCACTGACCAGCCCCAGGGCCTCCAAGGGACATACCAGGGACAGCCTTCTGAGAGGTGTAGTCCCAGCAACTGTCCCCCAAGTAGACAACAATGATCTCGTCTCTCAGTCATCCTGCCTCAGAGGACACTCCTTCCCCCTTGACCACGGGGAAGACCAGACTCGCCCAGTTTTGCAGAGCTCCTGAGTGAAGCCCAAGGTTCAGACTCAGGCTTTCTGACTCCAAGTTCAGGCGTCAGAATGTCTCCCCTGATCTTCCCCCATTAGCAGAGCCTTTTGGAGAGTTGAAGCACGGCCCTCTTCAGACGGCCTGGGGGTGTGTGGGCTTCCGCACCCAGCTTGGGCCCAGCAGGCCTGGAGAATGAGCTCACCTGGCTGTCTTCCCTCTCTCAGGGGAGCTGGCAAATTGTGTGTTAGCCCCCATCTGCATGGTCCTCCTCTCTCTCTCCAGCCCTCTTGGAATGTCCTCTACCCCAGCGGCTGTGCTTCCCGCTGGACGCCAAGTTTCTCTACCCACAGAGCAGGTTCCTTGCCATCTGCCCTGTGCTCAAGCCAGGCTGTGATCTGAGAAAACCGGGGAGGGTGTCTATCCCATCGAGACTCACCTTCCACCCAGGACTCAAAGCCCCACTCACTGGGCCCCAAGACTCTTGTCCTCTCTTCCTATGGTCTCTCTTGGCACAGGGCTTGGACACACATCTGTGAAACTGCTTAAGGGCCACCCAGACCCAGCCTACCCCGCCCCTGCCCCCCCCCCGCCCCAGGTGCCTCTCTTGAGAGCCTATAAAAGCCATCTCACTTCTCTCCTGGAAAAAGACCCTCATGTAAGAGATTTCTGTTGACTATCTGGATGGCCCACGACACAGGCCCAGACCTGTCAGAAACCCTCATTTGGGAGCTACTGATAACTACCCTCACCCCCCTACCATCCCTGTCCAGAGGCAAAAGGCTCTTGGGAAGGTCCTCACCTCAGCCTCATCCCTCATCAGGACCCTTTTCCAGGATTGGACAGGAGGAAGAGGCATTGAAGAGAGTAGAGGGACCTGGGCCCTGCTGCTAGCCGGACCTGGCTGGGGCGATCAGGGACTGAGTCCCAGCCTGGGAGGCTGGGTTCTGGTCTCAGCTCAGTCACGGACTTGCTTTGTGACGGTGGGCAAGATTCTGGCTCTTTTGAGCCTCAGGCTCTTGTCTGGGAAATGGGAGTGTGAACTGGCCCTCCTTGGCTTTAGGTTCTCTGGCTCAGGGTTTCCCTTCCTGCCCACTGCAGCTCCCCTTCCTCAGAAGCACTCCTTCATGGGCCCCTCTGTGGCTCATGCCTCCCCACCCCCCACCCCCAGGGAGGCTGCCACCAGCAGCTCCTTTGTGCAGCCTCAGCCTCTGTCACCCGTGACTAGGCCCATGGCAGCACACGTGGCCATGTGGACTCATGGAAGCACGGCCACACAGCCACAACCCTGAGCTCAGAGCCCTTCTCCCTGCTGAGCAGGCTAAAGCCTTAATCCCCTTACACAAAGCACGCTGAATCCTTCCTGGTGGGGAAGGCTGTGGGGGCACAAATTGGCTTATCCTACTGATCCAGAGAGAGGCTTGCTCCCCTGAGGACCAGCAGATCCATCCCTGTGTGTGGCTGGCCAGTGCTCTTGACAACACACACTGCTTGCTGCCCCTCCCCCAACGCCCCAGCCTCCAGGGGTCCTTGTACTGTCAGAGGTATGGAGACTCCCCAAAGGCCTTCCTCCCTCCTTCCAGAAGCACTGCTGTGAGCAGACAGGGCTGGGATGCCAAGTTCCTAAAAAGACCTGATTGGTTAGCCCAGGGATGGGATGTCTGATGAGAATTGCTAAGCAAGGCACAGAGAGGACGAGAAATTACACACAGACCGGAAAACAGTGAAATGGGGTACATTTTGGGGCATTCCCTCTGCTCACTTTCCACAACCCTATACAGGGACTCTGCTGGCCAGGAGGAAAATTTACTTATTTATTTATTTATTTAATATTTTATTTATTTACTTGACAGAGAGAGACAGCACAAGCAGGGAGAGTGGCAGGCAGAGGGAGAGAGAAGCAGACTCCCCACTGAGCAGGGAGCCTGATGCGGAGCTCAATCCCAGGACCCTGGCATCATAACCTGAGACAAAGGCAGACACTTAACCCACTGAGCCACCCAACTGCCCCCAGAAGAAAAAAATATTTAGTAACCTCCTCCTGATAAAATTTCAGACCAATTAGAGTTCAGGTAGCCTCAAAAGAAGAGACAGCTAATGGTGGAAGTTCGGGCATTTTTAGAAGAGATTATTTGAATCAGGAAGATGTTCTGGTATTCTATAAGCTCACAATTTTATATCTACCCCTGTATATGAGTGAGGTCAAGGACAGAGTTATCTCCAGAGGGAGACAGGTGGTACCATGAAAACACAGGTCCCCACAAGGACTTGTACAACCATATCCATAGCCGGCTTATTTCTAATAACCAAAAGCTAGAAACACTCCCGAATTCCATCAACAGGTGACAGGATTAGTCAATACACGGCTACAATTAAATACTACTCAGCCGTCAAAAGGAACGAACTCCTGATACAGGCAGGTACACGAAGGAATCTCAGAGTAATCATGCTGAGTGAAAGCTGACAGAAAAAAAAAAAGTGTATATGGTATGATTCCATCTATGTGAAAATCCAGACACAAAACTAATCGTGGTAATAGAAGTCAGAGCAGTGGTCAGTTGCCTCAGGATAGGAGGAGGGATGACAGGAGGGAGAGACAAGTGATGGTTCCCACCTGGATGTGGGTGACGGGTTTCATCACAATTGCCAAAACTGATCAAACTGTACACTTCAGGTTTTATGTAAAATGTACCTCAGTAAAGAAATAATAAATAAATGAACAAACAAGCAAATAAATAAATAAAAAAGTAATTTATAAAGTAAAGTAAATAATACAAAGGAAATAGTCAACAAAACCAAAAGACAACTGACAGAAAGGGAGAAGAGAAATCTATAAAGAATTTATCAAACTCAACACCCAAAGAACAAAGAATCCAGTCAAGAAATGGGCAGAGGACATGAAAAGACATTTCTGCAAAGAAGACATCCAGGTGGCCAACAGACTCATGAAAAAGTGCTCCACATCACTGGGCATCAGGGAAATACAAATCAAAACCATAATGAGATACCACCTCACACCAGTCAGAATGGCTAAAATTAACAAGTCAGGAAATGACAGATGCTGGCGAGGATGTGGAGAAAGGGGAACCCTCCTACACTGTTGGTGGGAATGCAAGCTAGTGCAACCACTCTGGAAAACAGCGTGGCGGTTCCTCAGAAAGTTGACAATAGAGCTACCATACGACCCAGCAATCACACTACTGGGTATCTACCCTACAGATACTTAGCGATCCGAAGGGGTACATACACCTGAGTGTTTATAGCAGCAATGTCCACAGGCGGCCAAACTATGGAAAGAACCTAGATGTCCATCAACAGATGAATGGATAAAGAAGATGTGGTATATATATATATATACAATGGAATACTATACAGCCATCAAAAGAAATGAAATCTTGACATTTGCAATGATGTGTATGGAACTGGAGGGTATTATGCTAAGCAAAATAAGTCAATCAGAGAAAGACAATTCTCATATGATCTCCTGATATGAGGAATTTGAGAGGCAACGTGGGAGGTTTGGGAGGTAGGGAAGGAAAAAATCAAACAAGATGGGATCAGGAAGGAGACAATCCATAAGTGAATCTTAATCTCACAAAATAAACTGAGGGTTGCTGGGGGGTTGCGGGGGGGTAGGGAGAGGGTGGCTGGGTTATGGACACTGGGGAAGGTATGTGCTATGGTGAATGCTGTGAAGTGTGTAAGCCTGGAGATTCACAGACCTGTGAAATACCTGGGGCAAATAATACATTATAACTTGATTAAAATAATTTTAAAAATAATAAAGTAAATAATAATAATACAAAGGTGACAAATGGTATTTATTCAGTTACTTAAATCTTTATTTTGAAATAATTGTAAACTTACAGCAAAGGTTCAAGACCAGCACAAAGAACTTCCACTTATCCTTCACACAATTTACCAACAATTAACAGTTTACTACATCTGGTTTACCATTCTCTTCTGCTCCCACTCTCTGTAGGTATGTATAAATATATAAAGTGATGTTTTTATATAATTATATACATATGGGTTACATAAGAGTAACCTGGCTGCTTCTGTTCAGCATAATTATCTTGGATTTTTTAAAAGGAATCTCTACACCCAACATGGGGCTTGAACTTATGACCCCCAGATCAAGAGTCATGTGCTCTACCAACTGAACCAGCCAGGTGCCCCTCAGCATAATTATTTGGGATTCCTCTATTTAGCTGTATGTATCAGTAGTTCATTTTTTTGGCTGAGTAGTATTTCATTGTATCGACGTTTATCAACATTTATATCACCGTTTATCCTGTCTCCCAATGTATATTACCCCCAAATATTTCAGTGTGTATTTCCCAAGAACAAGGATAATTTTTTTGTTTCTGTTATCAAAATTGGGATGTTAACATTGAGTAAATATTATCATCTAATCTATAGACCTTCTTATTCAAATTTTGTCAGTTGTGCCAACAATATCGTTTATTGAAAAACTTTTTTCGTGATCCAGGATTTGATCTAGGATCTTGAGTTGGATCGGGTTGCCATGTTTTCATATCTCGTTTGATGTGGAGTGGTCCTCAGCCTCTGTCTTTCGTGAGCTTGAGAGTTTTAAAAAGACAGGCTGGTTCTTTCAATGAATGTTCTTTGGTTTAGGATTGTCTGATGTTTCTTCATGATTAGATTCAGGTTATTGATTTTTGGCAGGATTATCACAGAAGTGACACAGATGTGCCCTTGAAGGCTCATCTCAGGAGTTGCAGTCTCTTTGTCTATTACTAGTGATATTCACTTGAACTGGGGAGAAGGTGGAGTCCACCACTGTTGTGACCGTTTCCCATTTGTATTAATAAGTATCTGGGGGGAGTAATCTGAAGATTACCCAAATATCCTGTCTCCATTAAACTTTTTACCCACTAATTGTAACATCCTTTGATGATTCTTGCCTAAATTGTTTATTGCTATGATGGTGAACAAATGTAATTTTCAAACCCCCCCTTATAATTCCCTCCTTATTTATTTGTTTGAATTCCACCATAAGGAAGACCTTTTTCTCTCCTCCATATATTTATTTGTGCTCATTAAATTATATCTGTGTGGACTCGTGGACTTTTATTTTATGCAATGGGTTGTAATCCATTTCTATCATTATTTATTTTGGTTCTTAAATTGCCCCAAATCTGGCCAATGGGAGCCCCTTCAAGCTGCCTCCGTGTCCTTTTGACATTTCCCCTTCATTCCTTAGGCATTTGCTTACTTTCAGACTCATCTTGTGCTTACCCTGGGATCAGCCAATTTTCCCAGAAGTCCTTGTTTAGTTTAGCAGAAAATACTCTGGAAGTTAGAGTACCCATAACCATATCTACGTTAATATTTAAAAACCCATCACCTCTAACTCCTGTCCAATACCTAAAAGTACATTCTTGTCTTCCCATTGCTGCATTTGTAATTCAGTTTTCCAAGAGTCAGAAAACTGGATCATGATTTTCATCATATTTACTCATTTGCTTGAGCCTAGAACACACAGAAAGTAGTTTCAGAATTGCAAACCCATACCACGCAAACAGCAAACCTGCTAGCTAGAGTGTGGTAATTTTATAGCCCTTTTCCTGCCTTCCCTGGATGTATATAGCCAAGATACTGTGTTCAAAACTTCCTTCTTTCCCCTTTTGATGTGGTTAGGTTTTTCTTCTGAAATACAGTCAGGTTTGTTTATTTCTGTTTGTAATCCATTTAGGGATTCCATTTTAGGAATTTTCCTCATATCTTATTATTGTTGTAATTATTTGAGTGTAAAAAATATTAACTTGGTTCCAGGGCACCTGGGTGGCTCAGCCAGTTAAGTGTCCAACTCTTGATTTTGGTTCAGGTCATGATCTCAGGGTGGTGAGATAGAGCCCCATGTCGGAGTCTCTCTCCCTCTCCTTCTGCCCCTCCACCTCTCTCTCCCACTCTAAAAACCAAACCAAACCAAAAACACAGTTCCAAGAGTTACTACTATAGGACAAAGTCATATTTAGAGAAATAGCCCCATCCTTCTCACCCATTTCCATCCAACTTCTGCGGGCGATTGATGCCATTAGTTTATCTTTCCCGAGTTTCTTTTTGTAAAGCCTTCATGAAAATTTCCTCATTCCCCTCTCTTTCTTACACAAAAGGTAGCATGCTATAGACATGGTTTTGCACTTTGGTTTTTCACCTAAGAATATATTCTGGAACTACTTTATCAGTTCATAGAGATTGTCCTCATTTTTTTTTTTAAGTTTACATTTTTCCTGAAGAAGAACACACACAGAAATTTGTGTTAGAAATTAGGGATTTCTAGATCAACTGAAAGTAAGAAAAATAAAAGCTTTTATTTTACCTAGATGAAAAAAAAAAAAAAAGAAATTAGGGATTTCTGGGGGGCTAGTTACATGAAGGTCTTCAACTAATTAGTTTTGCCTGGTCTGGATACTATATAAATGGGTTCCTATGATATATGCTCTTTGGTGGATGCTGTTTTCGATCAACGTTATGTTTTTTGATCAAAATTACGTTGTTGCCATGTAGTCTCATGGTTGTGTGTAGTTCATTCGTGTTGCTAGTTAGTATCCCATTGTGTAAACACATCATAATATGTTTAGCAATTATACTGGGATGGGCCTTTGGGTCTTTCCATGTTTTTGTCTTTATGGATAGTGCTACTATGAACATTCTAGTACCTAAGAGTGTCTGGTTTTGCTGGGTTACAGGGTTTGTATATGTTCAGCTTTAATGTGTGTGTTAGGTAACTTGCAAAGTGTTACTACACCAGTGTATATTCTCGCCAGTCTTGTATAAGGATTTCAGTTGCTCACTGACACTGGATTCTGTGTTGGTTTTTTATTACATCCTCACTGACATTTGATTTTTTGGTCTATCTTATTTATTTCAGCCACGCTGGGATGTGTGTGTGTGTGTGTGTGTGTGTGTGTGTGTGTTGTTAAGAATTTTAATCTGTATTTCCTGGATGAGCGGGCACACAGTGGCATAGGAAGTGATGGAGCCCCGGGCCTCTTTCTCCCAAGGCTGTCTCCCTACTTCATGGGCACGTGTCTATAAATAAGACAGGGGTATCCTCTGTGGAGAAAGGGGAGCCCTCCTACATTGTTGGTGGGAATGCAACCTGGTGCAGCCACTCTGGAAAACAGCAGGAGTTTCCTCAAAAAGTTGACAATAGAGCTACCCTATGACCCAGCAATTGCACTACTGGGTATTTACCCTAAAGATACAAATGTGATCTGAACGGGCACATGCACCCGAATGTTCATAGCAGCAATGTCCGCAATAGCCAAAATATGGAAAGAACCTAGATGTCCATCAACAGATAAATGGTAAAGAAGATGTGGTATATATATATATAATGAAATACTATGCAGCCATCAAAAAACCCTGAAATCTTGCCATTTGCAATGATGTGGATGGAACTAGAGGGTATCATGCTGAGCGAAATAAGTCAGAGAAAGACAACTATCATATGATCTCTCTGATATAGGAATTTGAGAGGAAGGGCAGGGAGGTTGTAGGGGGTAGGGAAGGAAAAAATGAAACAAGATGGGATCAGGAGGGAGACAATCCATAAGAGACTCTTAAACTCATGGAACAAACCAAGGGTTGCCAGGGGGGATGGGGGCATGGAGAGGGTGTTTGGGTTATGGACATTGGGGAGGGTATGTGCTATGGTGAGTGCTGTGAAGTGTGTAAGCCTGATGATTCACAGACCTGTACCCCTGGGGCAAATAATACTTTATATGTTAATTAAAAAAAAAAAAAAAAAGGCAGGGTTATCCTCACTCACACACCAGTCTTCTCCCTGCTCTTTCCCCACATCTTTTCCCTCCTTCAACAACATCTGAAGGCTTCCTCCACCAGAAGATTTCCCTGACCGCCTCCATCTTTCTTCTCCATCACCGAGGCAAAGCCTGGACAAGAAAGAGCAATGGATGGGCCCAGGAGAGCGGTCATGTGTATTTGGCTTGGTCCGTTGCTGAGTGGTCAGAGGCTGGGTTCTAGAAGGAAATGGGTGGAGGCATCGCCTGCAGCGTCTCTGGGGCACTTTGTGAGCTGCTGCTTTAGTGTTCTTTTGTGCCGTGCCAGATGAGGTCATCCAAGCAGCTTAGCAGATGGGAGATAGACAAACTAGCTTTGTGTATTGCGAAGGCCAAAGAGACACAGAGACAGCGGCCAACATGCCTGTGTGCCAAGGACAAAAGCTTAGCATCCCCACGGGGAGCTCTGGAATTCCCCTCTGGGATCCTGTGGGAACAGTGCACCCTGGCTTTTCCATCCTTCCATACTGCTCTGATCTGGGCACAACTTGGATCTAGAAGCCCAGCTCTCGTTCTCTCCAAGGAGGTGTTGAGCCTCGGCCCTGGGTGAGGCTCTGCACTGCCTGTCCTGGAGATGGCTCAGGCTGGACCCTGCATGCCAGATGCCCAAAGCCTCCAGGAAAGCACAGACACAAACAGGTGCAAAGTGGATTCCAGGAGAGGCCCGAATGGCCTCGAACTAGAAGGCTGATGAGTGGTGGGGATAAGCCGAGGGTGAGGGAAGGTCTTCCAGACGCGGGTTACAGTCTGGGCACGGACTCAGAGCTGAGGGCCTGGGGCATGTTCATGACGTGAGTGATGAAGGCAGAATGGGTTAGATCCCTAAGGGCCTTGAGAACCTGGCAGACAAGGTGGGATTTCATCCCCTGGGTAATGCCTGGGGAGCCGCTGGTGTTTTTGAGAGAGGTTGGGTGGGGGGCTGTAATCAGGGTTGATCACAGATGCTCACCTGTGGAAGGCTGAGCCCACAGGCTCTCCCCAGCCAGCTTCTACCATGTGGACTCTCTTCCTTAGGGACCCGAAGACTTTTTCAGCTCCAAGAGCTTCCACCAAAGTAAAAACGCCGGATTCCATTTCACACTATGATGGGACTAGCTGCTCAGCCCAAGATCCTTAGAAAAATCTGGCTGCAGAGGGCAGGGCCAGATCATGTGTTTGTGAGGGTGGGTGTGGGGATGGGGTGAAGGAAATATTTGCTAACCATCTCCCAGTGCCAGATGTTATGCTAAGCGTTCTACGTTCAACATCTCCGTTACCGTGGGTAACAACTCCAGGAGAAAGGCATTAGCTCCATTTTATAGATGAAGAAACAGAGTCTCAGGCAGGCTAAATTAGCCATGTGGTACATAACTCTGTCCTCGAAGCCTGAGCCTGTTCTGATGTTCCAGGCAGAGTACATGCGCTGTGTCTCCAGAAGCCCAGGGAGAGGGGAAGGGTTGTCTGGGGCTGGATTCCCCTCAAATACCCTTCCCCACAGAGCTGCCCCCCGGCAATCTCCCCAGCTGGGCATTCCCAGCCCAAGGTGTAGCTTTGCATTCTTTTCAAAATATACCAGAGACATCAACAAGAAGAGGGAAGTTGGGCTCAAATCAGACGCAATTTGCTTAAAGCCTCTGGAGTCCTCCCCTAAGGGAATGCATTCCTTCCACAAGATTTTAAAAACTGCCACCATATAATTCCTCCAGCCACCACGTTTGTGAAACAATGTCCATATCTCTTTCTCCAAGTCATGGGCACTGAGGGTTGTTTCATTCGAAGTGTCAGGTTCACTCGCCGTTTATTCCACGGAACAGGAAGTTTCGGTTACGGGCCCAGCACCAAGGTGAGCGAACCCAGTTTGTGTCTGGAAGACGCACAGAAGGCCACAGGGCTAGAACTCCAGCAATAGAGGCTTGAGGGGAAGCAGTGATGAGCTGCCTTGAGGCCCTGCCCTCCCTCCTATCTCTCTAATCCACAGAGCCCTCTGCATCCAGAAAGTTCTTTAAAATGCAACGTCAGGGTGCCTGGGCGGCTCAATCAGTTAAGCATCTGACTTTGGCTCAGGTCTTGATCCCAGGGTCCTGGGACCGAGCCTGAGTGGGGCTCTGTGTGCAGTGGGGAGTCTGCTTCTCCCTGCTGCCCCTCCCTCACTCAGGCACGCTCTCCCTTTCTCAAATAAACAAAATCTTTAAAAAAGAAAAGAAAAGAAAATGCAGTGTGATCATGTCACTTCCTGCTTATACCACTTTGATGGCTTCCCATTGCTCTTGGGGGAAAATCCAAACTCTTTACAAGGAAAAAAAAATCCAGTCTTGCTGTAGGGGCCTGGTCCGGCCTCCTTTTTAGCCTCTTCCCTCAAACCCTCTTATTCTCTTCCAGGCCATACATACACTCATCACATTTTAGCTCATCACCCTCCACATTTTTTTTTTTAATATAGGAAATACAGGTTTTATGCAATTTATCGTCCACATCTTATGCCACATCTCGACTGATACTTTTCTCCATTTTTTTATTGTTGTCTAATAGTTAGCATAATGTTTACTATAGTGAGCATTTCTGAGTGTACAGTTCAGTGGTATTAAATACATTCCTAAAGTTGTATGACGTCATCACCACCCACCTGTGGGGCTCTTCCATCAGGTAAAACTGAAGCTGTGTACTACTAATTAGTACCTCCCCATTCGCCCGAACCCCCAGCCCCCAGCGCAACCGTGGTACTTCCTGTCTCTCTGACCATGACTGCTCTAGGTGCCTCCTCTAAGTGAAATCATCCAGTATCTGTCTTGCACGCTTATTTCACTTAGCGTCATGTCCTTAGGCTTCACCTGTGCTATAGCAGGGATGGCAGAATCGCCCTCCTCTTTATGGCTGCACTATTGTTCAGCTCTACATGTATGCTCTACGGACGTACATGTCATTCTTCTGCTCATGGGTCAGTGCAGGCGTGGGTTGCTCCCACATTTTCGGTCCGATTTTTACACCCATGAGCACCCACGTGTACTACTCAGACTGAGACAGACAACATCTGGGTACCCCTGAAGTCTCCCTCATGCTCCTTTCAGACCGACCTCCCACTCTGTCATGAGACCAACTGCCCTGTAGGTCAGCTTTACGTGTTCTTGACCTTCACGGACACGAAATCCTATACTGCGTGTTCTTTTGGGTCTGGATGTGTTTGCTCGACGTTGTGTCTGTGAAACTCATCCATGCTGCTGTATGTGTTAGTAGTTCGCTCCTTCTTGTTGCTGCGTAGTATTTCATCGTGTGAAGATAGCCCTGTGTACACATTCCATGGGTAACCGGCACTTGGTTAGTGCTAAAGGCTGAATCGTATGTCCTCCAAATTCGCAGGTGGAAGCCCTAGCCCCAGTGTGATGCATTTGGAAATGGCGTCTTTAAGGAGGTAACTGAGGTTATGTGTAAAGATTACAGTCTGGTTGTTTTGTAGAATGTCCCTCAGTTTGAGTTTATCTGATGCTACGTGTTTTTGGCAGGAATAGCCAGGAAGGGACGCTGTGTGCTTCCTGCGCTTCCTAACATCTTGAATGCAGTCAATCTGTCCCATTTATGGGGATGTTAACTTTTAATACTTGGTTAAGATGCTGCCTGCCAGGCTTCTTCACTGTTAAATTAATTAATAAGTATAATACACTTACCAATTTAGAAGGCATTAAAAAGTATTTGGTTGGAAGAGAGTTTGAGATTGTGTAAATATCATCTTTCTCATGAAAATTTTACCCAACAGTTTCAGCATCCTCTGGTGAATCTTGCCTGAATTAACTATTTCTACAACAGTTGCAAAGTAGTGGCTTTCAGATTCCATGATCTTGTCTCTTTTTTTCAGGTGGGATTCTACTCTAAGGAAGAGCTTTCTATTCTTTTCATGTGTCGTCATTTACTTCTTTTTTTTTTTTTTTTTTTTTAGGATTTTATTTTTAAGTAATCTCTACACCTAACATGAGGCTCCAACTCACAAGCCTGAAATCAAGAGTCCCATCGACTGAACCAGCCAGACACCCTATTCATTTACTTCTTTATGTTAATATGGACTCATACATTCTTTTTTTTTTTTTAAAGATTTTATTTATTTATTTGAGAGAGAGAGACTGTGAGAGAGAGAATGAGCGAGGAGAAGGTCAGAGAGCAAAGCAGACTCCCCATGGAGCTGGGAGCCTGATGTGGGACTCGATCCGGGGACTCCAGGATCACGCCCTGAGCCGGAGGCAGTCGTCCAACCAACTGAGCCACCCAGGCGTCCCTGGACTCATACATTCTATCACTATTTATTTTGATGCTCAAATTGCCCTAGATTTGGCCATCAGAAGTCCTTCAAGTTGACTTTTATGTCCTTTAAAACATATTTTTAATTGTGACAGAATACACATAAGAGGACATCGATCATCTTAAACACTAAAGCGTGCAGTTCTGGGGGCACTGGGGGCGTTCACATTGTTGCGCCGCTGTCACACTGTCCATCCCCGGATTCTTTGCATCTTCTAAAACTGAAGCTCTGTACCCTTTAAACAGTAGCTCCCTATTGCCAGTTCCTGGCAACCGCCATTCTACTTTCTGCGTCTATGAATCGGACCCCTCTCCGCCCCTTGCATAAATGAAATCATCTGGTATCAGTCCTTTTGTGACTAACCTATTTCATGTCTCCTAGTGTCTTCAAGGTTTATCCATGTCACAGCATATGTCAGAACGTTCTTCCTTTTTCAGGCTGAATACTACCCAATTACATGTACAGACATCATCTTCCGTCGACGAGACACTGGGGTCGCTTCCACCTTTTGGCTGCTGTGGATAATATTGCTAGGAACGTGAGTATCCTTTGAGTTTCTTTGGGTTCTGCCTTTAATGTTTTTGGGGTAGCTACCCGGAAGTGAAGTTGCTGGATCATATAGTAATTCTATTTCAGTCTTTTGAGGAACCACCTTACTGCATTCCATAGTGACCACACCAACAGTGGAAAAGAGTTCCAATTTCTTCACATCCTTGCCAACACTTGTTATTTCCTGTTTTTTGATAATAGCCTCTCTAACTCATGTAAGGTGGTATGTTGTGGTTTTGATTTGTATTTCCCTAATGATAACTGATGTTGAATATTTTTTTCTGTGCTTATTGGCTGTTGGTATGTCTTTTTTTTTTTTTAAGATTTTATTTATTTATTTATTTATTTATTTGAAAGAAAGAGAGCGCTTGTGCACAAAGAAAGGGGGCCGGGCAGGTTTTCCACTGAGCTGGGACCCTGTTGTGGAGATTTGTCCCATGACACCAGGATCATGAGCTGAGCTGAAGGCAAATGTCTAACTGACTGAGCCACCCCCAGAATCCCAGCCATTTGTATATCTTCTTTGAAGTAATATCTATTCAAGTCCTCTCCCTGTATTTTAGCTGGGTCGTTTGATTTTTTTTTTTTGTCATCGCATGGAAGAATTCTTTGTATATTCTGGACAGTATCTTGTCTCCCATAGACATGTCTCCATCATTGTCTGACTGCTGTCTGTCTGAAATGATAAGATGCTTCGGAGGCTCTGCTTCTCCTGACCCAGCCCTGGCATATCCCTTTTTCCAAAGAGCCCGGGTTCCCTTTAGTGGAGAATGGCATTTAGAAACAGATTTGGCTTCTAGGTTTGCTCATTGCTCTTGGCAGGGGTTGGGGGAGGTGGGGGTATAGGGGAGGTTGTTGTCTTCCCAGGTCCTGTTCATGGTCAGAGCTTCAGAGTGGGGATGTATGTGCATATATTTATACATATTTCTAGATCTATATATTGAAAGCCTGAAGTCACATCAATACCTCTATTTCCAACCGTCCCCCTCCTCCCTGCCATGGGATTTGTTCTAGCTTCTTCCCTTTCTATGTTTGGACCTTCCTTCTCCAACCGTGACAAATCTGGCCCCACCATCCTTGATGTGTTTACTTACTGCTTGAGCCCTTGTAAGAAGCCAATCTCTTGACCTCCTGGTCACCACTTCACTTGGCCACCTCCCTGCTCCACACCAACCCTCTTGCTGCCTTCCATATGTATTGGGGAAGGGGAAGGAGTCCTAATGGCTTTGGAGTGAATTACTCAATTATTCAGGGAGGAAGGAAGCGAGGGCAGTGCTGGGTTTTGTAGAGTGTGTGGTAGCTTCTCTGCATTTCTGCCCTACATAATTGGCTGAAAGCTCAGGGACTTGCCCTTAATGGCCCCCCAGGGCTGTGACTTCTGCCTCTGTTTCTGTGCTCCTGAGAAGCTCTTGGGCAGGCCCCTGGTGCAGGGAGGCACACCAGGCCATAATGAGCCTGCCCGCTCTGCCTCCCTACCTTTAAGTCTGGACGCCTGCTGGCAGCTGCTGGAGGCAGCTACGCTGTGCTGGGCCTGCCAGGCACTTGAACCCTACCCAGAAACCCTGCTCCTGGCAAAGTCAGGCATGATTCTGGGGCCTCAGGCCTCTCCCACACCAGCCCAGGGAACGTGGGCATGTCTGTCCAAGGAGGTCAGGCTGGAAATTGGAAGAGATTCATAATTGATGTAGAAGCTCTTAGCTGAGAGCAAACTCCTTACCCCCAATACATTTCAGCTGTACTTTACCAAATGAGTTAGAGGTCTCCCTTCATCCTAGACACTGGAGTAGGAGGAGTTTTGCCTGCTGCTGTGCTCCAGCCCTTCCACCCACACAGGGACACCCAAGCGGGACTCCGGTATCTCTGTGCAAATGATGCCCAGGCTTGGGTGCAGCACCGGCTTTTGGCCATGCTTGGGCAGCCTGCCTCCCAGCCCGGGGAGGCCTTAGGAGCATCGCCTGGTGCGGGTGCTGAGGGTAAGTGGTCTTGCTGATTCTCCCACCTGTGCAAGTAACCCCATCCCTCTCTTAGAAAGACATGCCCACCCCGTGGCTCTATAGTGATTGAGGTCAACTTGATTCACAATGCTTGAACCGGCAGATATTTCCGGAGTGGTGGCCACATAGGTGGGCCGGGACTGGAGGCTGGAACATCGGACTGATTCCTCCCCTGGGACCCTGAATGAATGGCTGTCGCACTCAGCGAAGGGTGTCCACGGCCACAGGAGGCCCAGCCAGAGCGCTGTGTGTATTCAGAGGAAGGAGACAGGCTGTCTGATCATGGATGGCTTCCTGTTGAAGGAGGTGTAGAGGAAGACAGCCCATAAACCCTTGGAGGTGAAGTGCACAGCTTTTTACAGTGTATAAAGCATATCAGTACGTATGATCACCCCCAAGAGCCGATCAGGAAGTGAAAAAATGTTGTATCCCCGATACAGGGTGCAGGCCTGCCTGACAGTAGGTGCACTGTTCATCTGTGCTAAGTGAACAAAGGGGTCGCGGGGCTGGGACAGCGGCCCCTCCCCGCAGGGCTTGTGAGCTAGGGCTGGGCAGGGGCAAAGGAAGACCTTTACTTAGCAGCTCTAAGTCTGGAAAAGAGTAAGGTACTCTCCATTTCCCAGGTGCAAATGAAAATAAAGCTAGTCCTAAACCACTAATTAAGAATAAGGAAGTCCTACAAGGGTCTGAGTTTTTCCATTATGACTCTGAAATGAGTTTTTAAATGAATAATTTCTCTAAAACTTCTCATTTGGGTGTGGTCTGCTTTGCTGGTGCCCAGGCAGCTACAGGGCCTGGCCCAACCCATCCCAGCTTGGCGCCCTCCGCCTCTTAGGGACTCTAGCATGGACTCCCAGCCCCAGGAACTGGGAGGTGCAGGAAGAGCTCAGCTGTGCAGGCCTGGATCTGAACAGGACACCGCCACTTAGCAGCCATGCCCGTCCATTCAGATCAGACACTCAGGGCTCCTGGTCATAGCTGTATTGTGGGGCTGGGCGGGAGGGAAATGAAAGAAAGTATGCAAAGGGCCTAGCCCAGAGTCTGATGCACTGCAGGGGCTCAGGAAGTCCCAGACGGGTCCTCAGCTTTCTGCTGCTCTCGCCAGAAGTGGACCTCGACAGCCTAACCCTGGCAGCCATCCGTCTGAGTCGGAAGTGGAAGAGCAGTGGCCAGGCCAGGGGGCCGGGTCCTCTCCCACCTCAGGCTCAGCCCACTGTGCCTGGCCTGAGATGGGCCCTCCATCCTGGGACCTGCCCCCTCCCTTCTGGGCCCTTCTGAGCAGAGTAGTCAGGAAGTGTGCACAATGGGCTCATTGTTATTCGAGTAAAGCAGAAATAGATTTGGAACTAGAGATGTGGGGTGGGTAGGGGTTGGGCCCAGGCTGGGTGGTATTTGTATTTTTAGGGACCGTTTTCTCCTGAGGGAAACTCAGACTCACAGAGGTGAGCTTTGGATGGGCCCCCCCAAAGGCACTCAGCCTCCCCTTCCTCATTCTGCTGACCCACACGGGGCATCAGCCCCCACGCCTTCCCTCCTCATATCTCCCTGCCTTAATCTGCTCCAGTGCCTTTATACCTTCTCCCTTTTGGAGGCCAGCCCTAGGCGGCACGGGAAGTACCCCAAGATCTACCCCCTCAAGGACCCGCTGTGCAGGGGTGTCAACCCTCCAGTTCCCTTGCCCCTGATTGGGACAACTCTCTGGTGTCCCCCGGCTTCCCATGGGCTTGGGCCAAAGTCACCCTCTGTGCAACTCTGCTTGATGCCACATTTTGGCTTGGCTGCTTTTTCTTTGCTTCCTGGTCCCACTTCCTCATCGTTCTGCTGCTCTTTTCTCTGCGGAGAGCCTCCTGATAAATCACTTTCACAGGATTCTTCCCTCCGCTGCAGCAGGGAGCATCCCCCAGGCCCAGTGAAGAGAGGTGTTGGGGAGAGGTCTGTCATGGGACCAGCTTCCTGGAGCTGCCGTGTGCCCCACCTGGCTGGCCTCTGTCCTCCCCAGTGGAAGCGGCTAAAGGAGGAGGAGGAGGAGGAGGAAGAGGAAGAGGGGGAGAAGGAGGAGGGGGAGGAGCGGGGAGGAGGGGTCAGAAGAAGGGGCCTCTCTGCCTTTGGCCTTCCGTAGCCCTGGCGTGGAGGTGTTCACTGAGCTCTCTGCTGGCATAAGGTGGGCACTGAACACCCGCCCACAGGGGCCGAGCCGGCATGTTTAGAACACTCCTTCTACAGCAGACCACTTCTGCAGGAGGCTGGGGGCCACTGCCTGGGGCGTCCAGTGGGTCACACCCATGCCACAGGTGGAAGATCAGAACATGGAGTTAGGGGGGCACTCCACGAGGAGCTCTGCCCTGCAGTAGCCCTTCTCAAATCCTTGACTCCCTTCCCAGAGCTCCCACTTTGGGAGGAAGAGAAGAATACATTGTGCTCTAGATGTTCAGCAACAAAGGCAAAGTGGCCGGGTGATGGTAATGAATAGCAAGAAAGAGGAGTCAAGAGGGCAGGCTCACCCTTCAGCCGGAATGGGAGCGCGGGGACAAGAGACAGCGTTGCTGCTCAGAACGTTCCAGAACTGAAGCCTGGTGGGAGAGGCACCCTCTGCCTCTGCTCCATCACAACCCCTGGTGCAGAGGGAAGGCATCCTGCAGGGGAGGGTGGGCACCCGGCCGTGACAGGCTTAGGGGCTGCCCATTAAAGATACCCTGAACCAGGGCGCCTGGGTGGCTCAGTGGGTTAAGCCACTGCCTTCGGCTCAGGTCATGATCTCAGAGTCCTGGGTCGAGTCCCGCATCGGGCTCTCTGCTCAGCAGGGAGCCTGCTTCCCTTTCTCTCTCTCTCTCTCTCTCTCTCTCTCTGCCTGCCTCTCCATCTACTTGTGATCTCTCTCTGTCAAATAAATAAATAAAATCTTAAAAAAAAAAAAATACCCTGAACCAAACTCAAGCCCCTGGGATGTTCCTGAACCTTCTTCAGCACTTTCCAGAGAGGATCTAGCCAGGACGGGAAGTGGGGTGTGCATAGGGTTACTAGAGAAAACACAGGACACCCAGTTAAATTTCAAATCTCAGAAAACGAAGAATATTTTTAGTATAAACTTGTCCCCAATACTGCCCAAGGTGTACTTATACTAAAAAATTATTCATTGTTTATCTGAAATTCAAACTTAACTAGGTGTCCTAGAGTAATTAATTAACTAACTAATTACTTTTTTTGGCTGAATCTAGCAACCCTAGGTGGGGGCCAAAATGGTTGAATAAATGGGACGTTTAACCCAGCAGCTGGCAGAGTCCGGGGGACAGGTGCACTGGCTTTCAATTTCAGGAGAGCTGTCCTGGGAGCAAGTTAGAACCAGAAGATGGAAATGACTGCATTTGGAAATAGCAGCTGTATGGTCTGCTCAAGAAGAAAGGAAGTGGCAGGAAGGAGGCACAGGCCATCGCTGATGTGGCTCTAGCACCCGCTTCCGTGCAACCTTAGGCTTCTGCCTCCGAGACTCAGTCTCCCCATCCGTGTCCTCCATGGACCTGCCTCGGAGCCCACAGGCCCTGCAGTCCACAGCAGCCTGTGTTGTATCCCTATTCCCATAATGTTTCTCTACCTGGTGAATCCAGTGTTTTCACTCTGTCCTGAGCTTCTGGAATAATGGCCTGGTGAGGACGCAGAGGTCGGTGTGTCTCCCTCTTTCTCCCTCCTGTGATATGGAAGCAGGAGGTGTACAGCCCGAGCCCTAAGGCCATGCCCCCTGAGCTCATGGGGATGTGCAGATGTGGTCCTGCAAGGTCCTGATTCCACTTGGCGGGGTGTCTGGGATCCCAGGCAACCCTGAGCCCCTGGCTGGAGGGGAGAGGCTTCTGAGTGGCCACTGGCTTCAGGAACCAGCTCTAGCAGCCTTCATCTTCAGCCCGGCCCCAGAGGGCTCTTCCAGCATCAGCGTTGTAGGAGAGGACAACATCTCAGAGCCAACATCCCAATTTAGGTCTTGCTCAGCATTCAGTGGCCTGCTGTCCATAACCCCAAGCCTCTGAGTCAAGAGTCATATGCACTGTGCCAAGCCACCCTCCATGAACCTGTGAGCCTCACAATAACTGGGGAACAGTGTTCCAGCCCCTGTGGATCCCTTGCCCCCATGCACACAGTAGACAGCGGAGGCTCTAAGAACTGCTGAGAACTTGCAGAAGCTGGTGAGTGGCCCGTTGGCACTTTCCCCCAGTTTTAACCCCACCCATGGGTTCGCTGCCTCCTCTGTCTCGTCCTCAGTCTGCACACCCAGTTCTCTGCTGCCAACTTCCCCCAAGGCCTCCATGGCCTGTTTCCTTCCTTCCTTCTTCCACTCTCAACCTCAGACGCCCCTCTAACACAGCACCTCCTCGAAGGCCCACCTGCCACCCAGGACTCCTGGCATTTGCACAGCTCTCTCTGGTTTACAGAGCTTTCCCCAGGATATTATGTCATGTTGATTTCCCCAACTGAGACTCCAGCCCCAGTGGGGAGCACCTGGGCCTCTCAGGCAATTACCTCTGAGAGGCCAGAGGAAGCACCCATGTGCAAAGAGTTTCTTGCAAAATGTCAGGCTATTCCAAGTAAACAGAAACAGGCCCCGAGCCAGCTCAGCTGCGGCAGGGAGAATCCTGGGAGTGAGGCCTCCCAGGCTGCAGCTCAATGCTTCTCGTCTTGCAAACCTCATCCCACGTCTCAGCACCTGCATGGAAGGATGCCTTGCTCATTAGCTGCCCGAGGATCTGTAGAACCGGGAGCCCATCTGCTTTTCCTCATTCCTCCTGGGTCTGAATGGCCAGTAGGCTACGTGTGCAGTCCCTTTCCCTTATTCCTACAGAGCTCCCACACCGGTGCTGCACAAGGGCCCTGGCTGAGGACTCTTGCCCAGACTGAGCCTTCTGATTCAGTTTCTCTTTAGTAAGTTTTTCCTTATCAGACTGTCTCTAGATCCCCAGTGACCCAGGTGCCCTGAATAGAGGTGGTTTTTGCAAAGTCCTGGCTTGGCATGCAGTACGCTGTGCTTTGAGCCCAAGACCTAAATTTAAGTCCTGTTTCCACTGTTTTTGAGTCTTGTGCTTGTCAGGGCTGCCATGGACACCTGCCCAGGTTGTACACTATCTTGCATTCAGAGTGGAGTCCAGAGACCAGTAGCATCCATATCACTTGGGGGCTTGTTAAACATACAGAATTTGGGTCCCTCAGACTGACTGAATCAAAATCCGTTTTAAGATGATCCCCACGTGATTCAGACACTAAAGCTAGAGATCATCCGACATGTAAGGATCCCAGGGAGCACCACGCACACAGGCTATAGTGTGACTTCTGGGATCACAGGACAAGCTGGCCCTGCTCAGGGGAATCCTCTTTGGGTGTCATCTCCTGGCCTCCAAGAGGTGATAAGAATGCTACTCGCTCAGTGGGGAGGGCCTCGCCGGGCTGGTGCTCAAGCAGACTTGGCTCAGGCTGACACGGTGGCATCTCCTGGCATGTGAGCTCGGGAATTTTCACCACACTGATGGCTTTTAGGAGAAACCAGATCTTCACGTCTGGGAGCTAGAAAGGATTTCAGGGAATTCTTCGTTCAAGCGGATATCCAGTTTTCACTCAATTTTCTAGATGAGGAAGTGGCTGAAGGGGAGGTGGAATAGTGGAAGGAAGATAGAGGGCTGTGCTGGGATCGGAACCGGGGCCTTGCCCCCTCACCGCCTCCCACATGCATCCCTCCTTCCCACCTCCCCTCACACTCAGGCCACTACCCTGTCTTCAACACCTCCTGGAGAGAAACTGGAGGGAACTTAGATAAAATCTGCATCTTCCTTAAAATAGAATACCTGAGTAAATAAATAGGCAGCTCTTTCTCAGGCTCAGGAAAGAGGAGATGCCAGGACACATGAGAGCATTGGAAAAGGAGCATGGGGACACCTACTTTCTAAGCGCTTTCACTGTTGCTAGGCCTTGTGCTGAGCCCTGGATGCAAGACGGACACTGACTCCTCCTCACCTTCCTCCCAGGAAAGGACGTATGACCTATGTCCCAGAAAAGCTAACAGTGAGGACAAGCCCCTGGGTATGAAGTCCACTGACTTTCTGTACTACTGGATGGGTTAAGAGAAGAATGAGAAGTCACTGGGTGAAGTAGATGAAGTACATGGAAGATTCTAGAAGATGCTGTATTCGAAAGGCCTGAGGGCAGGTAAGATTAGATAGGAATAGAGAGCAATGAGTACAAAACTGGAAATGGCAAGGTATGCTTCCGGGCGGGACAGCTTGATTCATCTAGAACAGGGATATACTCCATCGAGGGGTGCTATGACAAAATTCCACAGACTGGGTGTCTTATAAACAACAGAAATGTACTTCTCAGCATTCTGGAGATGGGAAAATTCAAGATCCAGCCACTGGCAGACTCTGTGTCTGATGAAAGCCAGCTTCCTGATTCAGAGATGGCTTTTTCCTCTTGAGTCTCTTATAAAGACACTAATCCTGGGTTTCTGGCGCACGCACACGCGCACACACACACACACACACTACTAATCCCGTTCGTGAGGGCTCCACTCTCATGTCCTGATTATCTTCCAAAGACCCCACCTTCTAACACCATCACACTGGGCCTTCGAATTTCTACATACGAATTCGGAGGGATATAAACATTCAGACCGTAGCAAGAGGTCCTCAGTCTTCTTCTGTAAACGTCCAGAAAGTAAATATCTTAGGGTCTGCAAGTCATATGTTCTCCGTTCCAAGGACTAAACAGTGCCATTGTAGCTGGAGAGCAGCTACAGAGAATGAAGTACACCAAGGAATTTGGTGTTTTCTAGTACAACTTTGAAACTGGAATTTCATGTAATTGTCATGTGTCACAAAATGTTATCCTTCCCTTGATTTTTTCCAACCACCTAAAGATATAAAAAATCATCCTTTGCTTATTGGCTGTACAAATCATACTGATTTGGCTGATGGACCATAGTTTGCCCATTTCTGGTCTAACCTTCGGACGGAAGACAGGTGGGGCCAGATCCTGTTGGGCACTGGGTACCAGGCTAAGGAATCTTTTTCCAAGTCAGATGTAGGAAACCATAGTATTTAGACTTCGCTAGGCTGGAGCCCTCTTCCAAGGCACTTCTTCCTAGGAAAGTTGCTCCCAAGATCCCAGGAAGGGGACCCACGATGTTGTGCCTTTTCCTGAAAGGGGCAGGACTGAGGGAGGAAAGGTTTGGGGGATAAAACTGAGAATTGCTGTTAGCCTTCGAAAGTTCTAGATACCTAAGAATCAGCTAAGTGATTAAATGAAGTCGCATAGGTTGTTAAATATTTGAATCTGGAGCTGAGAGCTGAAGAGGGAGGTAATATTTTAAACCATAGGAATCAGCAGTCCTATTCAGGAACAGAACATAGGGAGGGAATAGAATGGAGGCAAGGACAGAGCCCCATGGCACTCTGTTTTGGGGGTCAGCTGAGGACTGGCAAGGCCTAGAGAGGCAAGAGGGAATGGCAGACTGTGATGCCTGAAGCCAAGAGAAAGAGTGATGAAGGAGTGAGCAGGCGGTGTGCCCAGCGCTGCTGAGTGCAGGGGAGTGTGGAACCTGTCTGGGGATCTGGTCATGAGCAGGTCTCTGGTGACCTTGGAAGAGCACATCAATGTGGAGGTAGGCGTGGAAATCAGAGAGCGGAAGTGGTGCAAACAATTCTTGGGAGACATTCTAACTTTTGCAAAGGGGATGAAGTTAAGCATTAGTCATAGGAAGGGTGAGGGATTGAGTGAAACTCCACGTGCTTGGATCCTGTGCCTACTTTGTCCCAGGCATGATGCCAGGCGCTGAGGATACAAAGATGGGAAGGGACAAGCCCAAATAATCACACTCAAGGAGGACACGAGTGCAAATAGGCCTAAACAACACGCCATGTTGGCGAAAGGGACACTGCATGGATTCTGGGTTCGGGGGTCAGAAAAAGCAACCCAGGGGAGGTATGATGTGGCCTGGTGCTCGCAGATGAGGACAGATAGGAAGAGAAAAGGCCTGCCAAGCAGTGGGAAAGAGGATTTCAAAAAGTCGCAGTCAGGAAGACACAGGGGATCTGGGGGACAGCATGTGATCTAATGTGGCCTGATGGGTGGTGGGAATGACAGGACATGGTGCGTGGCAGGAGACACTTTTGGAGACACTGGCCAGCCTGATGGAATGACCCTTTGTACCTTGCTAAAGAGACTGAAGTTTGTGAAAGGGGGAACGAAGGGCAAACTGTGGTCTACCTGCCGTGCGCCAAGCACCCAGCTGGCCACCCTTTTGAACGTGGTGTTTGCAGTATAAGACAGACATGGGTTCAAATCCTGGTTTTACAAGGCATAATAGCTACGTGGCCTTGAGGCCTTTAAGCTAGCAAATCTCAGTTTCAACTGCGAAGTGGGGAACATGATGCTTATCATCTGGAATTATCAGAAGGCTTAACTAAGAAAATAAAGCCAAAAGCAACTGCCAGAACGGTGATTTAAATAGAGTGGTAGTTACAAGGTTAGATTTGCATTCTAGAAAGATTGCTCTTAGAGTGGCAGCAGGACAAATGGATGTGCTAGGGAGAGGACTAAGGGGCACCAGAGATACCAAGGCCAGGTTGGAGCTACTGCAGAACTAGTTATGAAAGAAAAGCAAATCCAAGAGCTATTGCTGGAGCCCAAGGGAGAGCTGATGCCGAGGGCCTTACGAAGGCCTGGCTTGGGGATGGCGGAATCTGGAATCCGGGGTGTTCGGGGAATGAGGGAGGTGAGGGCAGAGCCAGGAAGAAGGCTGGGATCTAGGGAGAAGCGTGCAGAAGGATTTCAGGTTCTCCAGCGTTGAGTGGGCAGTGGCGCTCGCACCTGAGCCGGCAGACACAAGAGAAACTGTGGGTGTGGGGGACTACATCATTTTGGACAAATTGAGTTTGAGGATTCCACAGAATGCCAGATGGGGAAGGCCTGAGGGAGCTGGAACCAGAGACAAGGGACTCCAAAGAGGAGGGGAGCAAGACGTATCCCCGACCTGTGGATCCAGGAGGGACAACCTGGCTCCCGGAGAGGGAACGCCAGGCAGAGCTCCAGATGTGGAATGAGCAGGGTGGGTGGGGATGGGGCACACTCTGGAAGGTCCCTAAGAATCCAGGTTGTAGGTCAGATGGGATAACCCAAGACATAGTTCGCACAGAACTTCATAGCGTATTAGAAACTACCTGGGCTTAGGCGATTTTGATCCAGACTGCGAGCTCCAGAGCTAGAAGGGAACACCTAGTCTTTTCTGTGTTAAGTACCTTTTAGGGCGGGCACTGTGAATAAGTAAATGGCAAGAAGAGAAGGCTGCTTCCTGGGAGAACACCCAGCAGTAAACAGAGCAGTAGTCATGGATTTAGAACATCCCGCAGGATACATAGTGAAGACACAGCCTGATCCATGGACTTCACGGTCAGTACAGATGCCCCCTGCCCCGATTCTAGTGGAGAGAGGGTCAGGAGATGTCACCTGGCTTCCAAGGGGATACAGAAGTGGCCTGGTTGGGAGTCGCAGCACAGAGGCCTTCGGAGAACCCACCCGAATGTTTGTCCATGATGTCATTATTGTACCTCAACAGCCTTCTGAGGTATTCAGGGCCCAATTAAACCTCCATTCTACAGCGGAGAAAATCGAGTCTCTTAAGAGATGAAGAGACCCGCCTCCTGTCCCAGCAGCAAGTGGCAGCTGTGGCTCTGAGCCCCAGGTTTCCCTGCTTCAGCCACGGTCAGGCTTTCCTCAGCGACCTGAGCCAGAGGAGGGCGGGTGGCGAGGGCCAGAGGGCCTGGATACTGGGGCCCACAGGGGTGGGTGTGGGGGGAGAGGCCAGCTTCAGGTTCAAGTTGCTTGTCTTGCAGGAGTGTAGAGTTACCGCACGAGTCCCAGAGCATAAACAGAGTTAACACCCCATTAAATACAATGGACTTTCTTGGAGCTTCAGACATGCCACGAGCAAGACGAGCTGAGCAGGAGCTGGCCCAGGAGTAAAACCGCCTGACCGCTTTCAACAAAGGAAAACCCAGCAAGGGGAGAGGAGAGCGCCGGCAGCGGCTCTGCGGGCTCAGGGCTGAGGATCCGGTAATGAAGTCTTTCTGGAAGGTAAGAGAGGGCTGTGTGCTGTGTGCTATTTTTAAACCTGCTGGAGCAGCACATGGACTCCTGCCCCGCGCAATTTCTCCAGCGGAGGAGGGGCCCCGGGGCCGGGGGTGGGGGGGGAACGCAGCCAGGAATTTCGAGGCTATTTATCGTATTTCCTTTTATCAGGCAAATGATTTTCCTATTTCCCACATAGATAAAGATCTTCTGCTTACAACTTCGGCTCATTGACCTTGTCGGGACCACTGTGCAGTCTGGAAATTGGTCCCAGAGAGAGAGAAGGGAGTTGTTGTTAGGGGTTGGCTCGAGGGGGTTGGGTGTTTCTTCTCCCAGCAGGGAGGAGGTCGGTCTGCCAAAAAACAAAGCAAAACAAAATAAAATAAGTAAGTAAAATAAATAAATTAATTAAAAACCTTGCTCCCCGCCCCCAACTCAAAATGGACTGTTCTGTGCTATTTTGCAAAACTGCAAGGTTGACCAAGGAGGCTTTCAGTTCACCAGAGTCCCCACACTCCCACCTGAGTACGTCCACAGCATTTTTCACCAGGACTGCTCTCTCCCTGTCTCCCGTTCTCTCTCTTCTGTCTCTCCTGCAGCAGCAAGCCCGACCCTGGAGCCAGCCCGGGACCCACGGCTGCGTCGCTGTCTTGGCAGGCAGTGAGCAGAGGGGGCGGCAGCTCGGTCTCAGCTTGCAAACGGAGCCAGGCTCTTGGCTGTGCCAGCTCTGGAGGCCCCTTGGAGATGCCAGTGTGCCTGAGTGGGAGCAGTTGCAACTTCCCCTCGGCTGCAAGCCTCTGGAGCCGGCAAGGCTTCTGGAAGCTGCAATCTTAGGCAAGGGTGTGGCCGGAGGGCTGCTGATGGGCGGGAGGTCTCTCCCTGGGCAGGCTGCCCTCCTCGCCTTGCCTTGCCTGGGCCTGCTGGCCAGGTTCACGGGCAGGAGCAGCACCAGCGATCCACACCTTCTCGGGCACAGGACCAGAGGATGCTGTGGGAGGCTGGGGTTTTATTATAAATGCTCTCCATTTCTGGCTTGTTCACAAGCACAAAACATAAAGAGAGCCAGCTAGACGGAGGGAAGCCAGCTCCTTGCAGACTCAGCGTTTGAATAGCAAGGAGCTGCAGGCCCTCCTTGGACCAGCGTGGGTCTGCTGTGGGCTTGAACAGAGCCGCAGGCTTTTTTGAGCCCCCGGGTCTCTCCACACCGTGGTGGTGTTTCCCGGCCAGGGCAGCAGAGGGCGCTGGCTCTCCCAACAGCCTCCTGTCCCGGGCAGCTCTCCCACACATCTGGAAATGGGCTCTACCACTCTCTTATGAAATGTTGGATGAAGATCTGTCCGTGTGAGACGTGCTGGCACCGAGTGAGCGAGAATACACATCAAGAATTCCACTTTCTCATTAGTTCAGTTTCCCCCTCAAGAGCACTGGTGGAATGTGGGGAATTTGCCTTGCCAAGGCAGCCAGCACACTGGAGTCTTGGGCTTGGTTCAGCCCGGGTGGAATGCTTGGAGGGACCACCTCTGGTCTGAAGCCTTTGCCCTTCCCTCCCACGTGGAGGGGGGAAAAGAAAACAGAAGAGCAGGACCTCCCAGATCTTTCCCCCAAGGGAAGAAAGCTAAAGATGTTTGGCCTTGCCCCTGTGGGCTTCCTGAAGAGAGCAACTGCCCACGTTTCCAGGTCGTTGGGAAAGAAGATCTAATTTTAAGAAAGCGTCTTCCCATACGGCAAGCGATTAGAAATGCTGGTGACATTTGCAAACGATGGAGCAGGGAGAGGAGAGACTGGCTGGAGGAAGGCAGAGCCGAAGCCCGGGAAGGGACCTGGTTGCTATTCCCAGAATGTTCCCTAGACGTCCGCAAGCTGCATGCATTTAAATGTCCACATTTTCCCGCAGAAGCCAGCAATCTGTACTTCTCTTGGCCAAACAACACATCAGTCTAATATGGTGTGGGAGAAATGTGTTACATTCTTTTATGAACAGAATGTTAACACCACCTAGAATCAATATTTATATCCAAGAACACAATGAACTGGCTTGTTCTGTGCTGCTGCAGGTATAAGAAAGGGACATTCGGGGGAAGCTGGAGATTGCCCTTGCTTCTATCCAGAAAGGCAGGCCCAGGGCAAACCAGCTGGGGTTCAGGCATCCAGAGGGTTTCCACCCCTGAGACCCTGCTAGCTCCCTTCCTGCCCCTGCTGCTTTCTGTCTCCTGGGATTGCGAGAGGAAGCCAGAGGCAGCAAGTGGGGCAGGACGTGGCAGCGGGGGCCAGGACGTGAGGCAGTATCCTGTCCACATGACAGTTTGGGGGAAGGAGGGTCAGGCTTGCATCCTGGAACTTTCTAGTGCATAGCAAAGTGAGAGCTGACACAACATAAATGCTTAGACGAGAGACTTCTGGGGGCTGGAGAAAAGGGAACAGGGTGAGATGGCTCTTTTTCTGGGGTCACCCTGGTGATATTTTTCTGGCCAGGCAGTTTCCCTCATTGAAGACAGCAGCTGTGACAGAGATGGAAGCCAAGTCTCCTCTCTCCAGAATGCTGTCTATTCCTCGGAGGTTTTTGGGAAACTCCATCAAGCTCCTTAGGCTGTTTCGTTCCTGAATGCTGTTTTTATTTGACTGCCTTTAGAAGCCCCTGGGCCTGCAGCCTGGAGTCAGGGCTTTGCTCCTAACAGGTAATGTCCTTTCCTAATTATAAAAACAAAAATAAACGCCTTTCTCCCTCATCTGGAAAATTTCAGTTTTGCCTGCACCCGAGCATCTAGAAATGTGAGTGTCCTCTTCATCTCATGGACTGGATTGGGGTCTCATTTTGCAGAGCGAGCAGGCCCGCTTCGTTTCCAGATTAGATGCTGAAGGTTACCCCTTTAACAATAGCACTTGTCTCTCATTAAATGCCTGGAGCTCATTATGGTATTACCTCCGGAAAAGTCTTCTCTGCTTTAATAGGCATGATCTTTAGAAAAGCTCCTTTGGCTTATGTATAAGACCAAGACATGATTAATCTTGGCCCCATTTAGCTGTGGGTCACATCTTCAGGGTACAGTGAAACCTCTTCTTTGCATGACCACAATTTACAATTTTCTAAAATTTACAGCCCTTCTCTGTCGTTAGCATGTTTAGTTGCAATTCCCTTGGTCTGTCCTGTTATTTTCTTCCAGTTCTAAGAAATCATCAGTAGATATCCCAATCATATTTGCTATAAAATTGGCTGTGATAAATAGACAGTAATTCACTGGAAGGCGTGAGGATGTTTAGCATCTTTATAGATGCAAAGCTCCCCCTGCAGAAATCCCACGAGAGAAACCTCTGCAAGTTCAATGTTCTGAACACCTTTAGAGAAACTGCCTGACTTAAGCTGCCTGGAAAGTGGCACCTGGTCCCGCTGCTGTTCTGGTATCAGGGGCAGAACAAAGAAATAGTCAGAGTTGACAGCGGGGCTGAGAATCAGAGTGCAGTCTTTAGTCAGGATGGTAGAGGTTGACAGGGTCTGACTTATTGCCTGTAGCTCAGTGCCAAGATCTGAGACGAAGGGGTTGACACTGAGTGCATCCTTAGGGGTCTTCAGTAAAAGTCACCCAAAGTCCGGACCTATCTTTAAGCTTCAGAATTGTCGCTGTAGATGTTGATTTAGCACCTAGCCTCCTGCATCTCAGATGAATGTGCCCACGGAGATCTCTGATTTGTAGACATTCCTGCCTGCCCCGTCTGCTCCTTCTCCAGACTGTCCATCCCCACCAATGGCGCCTCTCTGGATCTGTTTGAAGCTGGGGATTCCTGCACAGCTGCCCTCTGTCCTCCCTCCTTCCCACCGCTAGCTGTCACTCACTGTGCTCATTCTACCGCCCACTGAGATTTACTGCAGCCTCTCCTCCCCTCCATTCTTCTCTGTCCCAGCCTCAGTGGGAGCTCCCACCGCCAGCATCTCTCCCGGGGTTCAGTCACAGACACACCTCCCCTCCCTGTTTTGGTGCTTTGCTCCCTACAACCCACTCTTCTGAGAGCAGTCAGGAGAATTTCTGAAAACCACAAACTGGATTCTATCACTCCCCACTTAGAGATCTTCAGTGGTGCCCCCCAGGCACACTCAATCCCCAAAAGTCCTTAGGATGGCTGAAAGACTTCCTGTGGTCCAACTCCCTTCTGCCTTTTGCCCCCTTCCCCAAGCTCTCTCTACTCCCCTTCCCTGAGTTTCATTTAGCCCCTCTCCAGCACCAACAGAGGCTGGCCTTCATGCTCTCTTCCTGATTCCTTACCTAAGTCCTACCCATTGCTCTGGTCTCATCTTACGAGTTACTTCTTTGGAGAGGTCTTCCCTGACCCCACGGTCTAAGACAGGTCCCTACTCCCTGCCAGCAGGCTCTGCAGAAGCCCCCCCCCCCCCCGCCCCGTCTTCCTCCTTTTGAGCCCATTGGTGATAGCTTATCGACTCTGCTTTGCTTAATTGTGTTTCTTCCAAGAGACAGTAAGCTCCGTGAAAGCAAGAACCAGGTCTGTTTGGCTGCATTCCTTGCCCTGCCACAGAGGGGAGTAAATATTAGTTGAACCAGCGAATGAAACTATACACAACCTGATCAGCTGCTGCGAGAATTGATGCTCCTTTAACGGTTTATGACTTCCTGATCCTGTCCGGCGAGAACGCATGTTACCCCCAGATTCCACCTTGAGGAGTCCCTCACTGAGGGTTGGGAGAAACCGAGTCAAATTTCCAAATGTCTCTCCCTCCTGTTCCTTGGTTTCCCCCATCACAGGCTCTTTTTGCTTCTTGTCCTGCCTATTCAACAGCCTGCTAACCGGCCTCTCCCCACAGAGCTTTGAGTTCAGGAGTGCGGCAAGGACGAACTGCAAACACGAACGGGGGAGAAAAGGTGCTTCTTGGTTTTCATAAACCTCTAACTGAAATTTGGCACTTTTTGGGATTTGAAATGTTGGGACTGGAGCCCAGCAGTACTGGCAGGCCCTGTGACTTGGCCACCGGCGGGAGTATGGATATTTACACCATGTCACAGCTGTTGCAGAGGTTGAAATACCATTTGTGATCATTACTACTTTAAAATTATGGTGGTTATTAGAGCTGCTGCTACATTGTTATTTAATCCTTTAAGAAACACAAGTATTCCTATGTAACTCATGTTTAATATTTTCATAGCTGTATTTCAGTATAGTTGGTGTTCCTTGTAATCCTACATATTTTATTTTCTGCGCCTAAAAACACATTCTGAGAAGCATCCACAGGCTTCATAAGATTGCAAGGATGGGTTCATGGCAGAAAACATGTTAAGAACTTCTGGTTGAGTTTTCCTTCATCTCCCATCACTGTCTTGCAAAAACAGCCTTGATGCCTTGCCCTGGGCAAATAAAACGAAGTCCCTTAGTATGGCATTCAAGGCCAATTTATAATCCATTTTCAAAAAAATCTTTCTCTTTCTCTATTTTTTAAATCAGTACACTGGATTCCTTTTTTTTTTTTTTAAGATTTTATTTATTTGAGAGAGAGAATGAGAGAGAGAGAGAGAGCATGAGAAGTGGGAGGGAGAAGCAGACATCCCTGCCGAGCAGGGAGCCCGATGTGGGAGCCGATCCTGGGACTCCAGGATCATGACCTGAGCTGAAGGCAGTTGCTTAACCACCTGAGCCACCCAGGCGTCCCTGGATTCCTGTGTTCTAGGAATTACTTGAGTACATAAAAAATGCACTCATATCTCCAGTTCTATTTTTAGCTTCTCTTAAAGAACTACAATTGACCCTTGAACAAAGCCAGGGGTTAGGGGTACCGGCCCCTGTGCAGTCAAAACTCCACATGGAAGTGTGACTTCCCCAAAACTTTACTAATAGCCTACTTTTGCCTCGAAGTCTACCAATAACATAAATAGTCGATGAACACATATTTTATATGTTACATATATTATATGCTGTGTTGTTACAATAAAGTAAGCCAGAGAGAAGAAAATGCTAGGAAAATCATAAGGAAGAGAAAATACATTTACAGTACTATCCTGCATTTATTGAAAAAAATCCATGCAGTTTAAAGCCCTGTTGTCCAGGGGTCAACCGCACTTTAAGGACTAGCTCAAACTGTTATCTTGGTAAAGCTCTTTTTTGACATCCCCTGGACACAACCTTTGTATTTTCCAGAACAGTTTGGTTACAGCCATTTGGTAATTTATCAGTTCCTATTGTAGTCAGCTTTCATGTTTACTCTTTGTTACATTGTGAACTTTTGAGGAGACCGTCCTCCTCAGCTTTAAACCCTAAACACATAGTATTTGGAAAATGTTTGAATGAATGACTGTATCTAAAACATTCACTCTCCTGAGGGGGTGACTAAAATCCATAATGGCCACACTAGTTTGTCCTCAAAAACAAGAACTTCAAAAACAAAACAAAACAGACAAACAATAAAACCAAGAACTTCTCTTGATAAGCGTAATCCCCCTTAAAAAATACAGCAGTCCCAAGGGCACCTAGCTGTCTCAGTGGGTGGAGCGTGCAACTCTTGATCTCTAGGTCGTGAGTTTGAACCCCATGTTAGGGGTAGAGATTACATAAAAATAAAATCTTAAAAAAAAAAATCCAAAAAAAAAAAAAAAAAAGCAGCCCCAAGGAAAATAGATTATCATCTTACATTCCAGTGCCTGGACCCAGCTGCCTTGAGTTAATGTCTATCCTTGAAGATAGCAAAAGCACTCCTGGCAGGAACCCATTTGCTGAGTCCATAAACCTTTTGGCTGTATCACTGACATCTTCTCACATTACCCTTCTTTGAACGACGCCAAACATACTGGCCAGTCTCCTTCAAGCAGACGCTTTCCATTACTTGCCCCAGGATTTTCTAACCATCAGGTTACGGTATGATTTTTACATCCTAGAACATTCAGCTGCTATTTATGCCAACCTTAAACAAATGCAAATGCAAGGTTTGAAAAATTCTTTTCCTAAGGAGCTTGAAGAATTAAAAAGGAGACCGTTCCGTCATTTCATAGTTCAACAAACAGCTTGAGTAGCTGGATCTCTGTATGTGCACCTGCGCGGAGGCTGGAAGGAATGTTAGCAAACACTGACCTGAAGTTGCAATCTCACGGAACCGCAGACTGAGCTGAAAAGGAAGCATTTAGTGGAGAGAGATCGAAGTGTCTTGTATCTTGCTCAGGGGCGAATCTGCTGGTTGACTCTTGGATTTAGCAAGTCCCACACAGAACTTTCCATATTTCCTCCATGACGTCCCAACCTTAAGTATATCCCATTTCACATAATGGCACTACCCAGTTGCTCAAGCCAAAATAACCTGGGCTCAGTCCCACGACCCTGAGATCATGACCTGAGTTGAAATCAGGAGCCAGATGCTCAGCTGACTGAGTCACCCAGGCATCCCTCCCAGGGAGTTATTCCTAATTCTTTTCTTTCATTCTTCACATTCTCCTCACAACTTCTGTCCCTTACACTTTGAAAATATATCCTGAATTTGTCTGCTCTTTTCTATCTGCACTGCCACCACTCCAGGCTAAACTACTGTCACTTCTGCCTTGAACTCCGGTGCCATCTTCTTCCTTTTTTAAAGATTTATTTATGTTGAGAGAGCGAGTGTGTGAGCACATGTAGGGGTGGATCTCATGACCCTGAGATCACCACCTGAGCTGAAATCAAGAGTTGGACGCTTAACCGATGATGCCACCAGGCACCCCCTGTGCCAATCTTTTAACTGGCCTCTCTGATTCTGCTCTTGACTCCCCAGTTCAGTACACAGCGGCCAGAGGGAGGCTTGAACAACATGGGGCTTACTGGTGTAGAGCTCTCATCACAGCCACTTAGAATACAATTTAAACTTTTTAATTTTTTAGAAGATTTTATTTATTTGAGAGAGAGAGGGTCAGCATGAGAGGGAGGGGGTAAGGTCAGAGGGAGCAGACTCCCCACAGAGCTGGGAGACCGTTGCGGAACTCGATCCTGGGACCCTGGGATCATGACCTGAACCCAAGGCAGCGCTTGACCAACTGAGCCACCCAGGTGCCCACAATTTGAACTCTTTATCACAACTTACAAGGCTCTACACAATCCTGTATTGCTTACCTGGCAACTTCAAAGCCACTCTGCTTCTCTTGTACTCTGTTCCATCCAGCCTTTTGGGTTTTTCTCTCTCCCTTGAAATCCCACAGCTCATCCCTATCTCAGGATTTTGGCTGTTCTATTTCCTAAGTCCTCAGAGGCCTGGCTCCTTGGAATCAGCAGGGTCTGTCTTTAAAGGTTACTTTTTCAGAGAAGGCTTTCCTCTTAGTTATTTTGTAGCATTTCAGCTTATCTTGGCAACTAGCTGATGGGAGTTTGTTAGGTTATGTTTATAGTCTCTTTCCCCTAGCAGGATGTGAACTCCATGGGGACAGGGATCTAGAATATCTCCTGACAAAAGAAAGACATTCAGCAAATATTGTTGGACGATTAGGTCTAATTCTGGTTTTCACACCCACCATACTATGCCACTGCTCTGAACTCAGGTCAGTCTCATTAAATATCTCTAAGGCAGTCTGGCTACCGAGAAATGTGGAGTCAGAACTATTTGGGTATAAATCTGTTCTTTGTCTCTTCCCAAGTGCAAATTTCTTACCATCTTTGAGTCTTAATTTTCATACATGTAAAGTGGGTACAGTAGTCCTACTCCATAAGGTCGTGGGAAGAATTAAATGACACAATTTATGTAAAAGGCAGAGGAGAGTGCTTGGCCTATGTATGCCTAAATATTCTTATTTCCCTTGAATCTTACAAATTATAACAGTTAACATTTAGGTGTCTATCTGTGATAGGTACTAAATGTTTTACATGGATTAGCTAATTTAATCCGTCTGAAACTATACACAATAGAAACTATAAATATCTGTGTAACAGATAAGAAAACAGACTAGTTTAAGCAACTTGCCCAAGGTCACACAGTAGAAAACTGCAGAGCCCAGCAAACTAGAACTCAGTGAGTCCATCCAATTTCAGAGGTAGTGAAATGTCAAGGTCTCTGTCTTTATTTTGACCGGTTGGTAAGAAACATATTTTATATTCTAACCTAGCACATGTGTATGAACTAAAGTGGGAAAATAAGTTTTGCAAAATTATACTTACCCTTAGTATATGTATTCTGACAATTTCTCCTCATTTTAATTAACTAATTAATTTTTAAGTGGCTTGAACTCAATAACCCTGAGATTGAGACCTGAGCTGACATCAAGAGCCGGACGCTTAACTGACTGCACCACCCAGGCGCCCCTCTGTTCATTTTATTAAAAAAAAAAAAAAAATGCTTTGACCGACTTGATTTAATGGTCTATTATTAATAAGTCAAAAGCACACTTTGAAAACCATTCATCTAAGTTACAATGAATCCAGCCACTCTTACTGTCTGGCTCTCTCAACCTCTACTAGAGAAACTCTTTGATGGTTATCAGCTAGACTTTTATATTTATGTTTCAGATAAGAGTTTTATTAGTTAAGATGCACATCCCTCAAGGCTCAGATCCACTCCCCATTGCCAACCTTCTTGCCATTATGGAAAAATCATCTCTTGTCCGGTGAGAACCAAGCACTTCTTTCACTCTCCCAAAATTATTTACCTGTACCAAAGCTTTTAATACAAGGTACCCCGTGTTAGAGAACTTTTTAAGCAGCTTCCCCCCGTAGACACACGTTCCCGTGACCACCACACTGAAATGGTTTCTGGATGAGATGGACACTGACGTTTTACCTGCTCTTTCAGTCCAGAGTTGGCACATGAGCTAGCATTTATTTCTGTAGAGATTCTGAGGGCAGGGTATGTGTCAAAAGGCAAATAAATGAAACAAAGAAAAAGCCCTTGGCTGGGCACTCTCAGTTGCAAGGGAGGAAATTCTTTGGGAGGGCAGGAAGTAGCTATGAGCTTTTCTGCCAAGCAATGCTTCAATTCCCCCACCCTCAGGGAAAGTTTATCCTGGTGTTGTTTCAATCTAGCAGACGCTGAGCAGTTGAGAAAGGGAACAAACAACTGGGGGAAATAATACCACCTGTTTATGTTGACTTTTACCAAACAGGACTGGCCACCAGCTGTCGAGGGGTTTGGGAGAAGCTAAGGTGGGAAAAGGAAAGGCAAACTCAGACTGAAGCTAGATCTTGGCTTTTTCGCTATTTGGTGGTGGGGGATCGGGGCAGGGTCCCAAGGAAGTAGAGGACCAATTCTCAGATGGCCAAGAGGCAAAGGCAGTATAAGGCACTCTGCTCACTGACAGAGCAGGGCTGGCTTTGGTGCGTGCACGGCGTTAACACGTATCTGTTAATTGCTTACTCTGTATTCTTTCCCCTTCTTCAGTAATTGTAACTCACACATCATTGAGGGAAGTAATGTCCAAGGAGAGGTGACATTTCTTGGACTCCTTTATCGCGAGCTGCTGTCACGTGACTGAGTTCTGGAAACGCTGAGCGTGATTTCCAGGAAGACTCTTTAAAGGGTGCTGACTCAGCTGGGTTTGCCCATGCTGTCCTCGCCCTCTTTTCTTCTTCATGCTGCCTGGTATTTCAAATGACAGCTGATGGTCAAGAGGCTATTCTGGACCACGAGGTGACCCTGAGAAAGGAACCATGTTGTGGTGCAGACAGGAGCCATTACACCGGCCTTGGACTGCCAACCTTCGGAATACTTTTCCATGACAGAGACGCATTTCTTGTTCAAGTTTCTGCTGATCTGGGTTTCTGTCAAGCATAGAGTCAAGCCCCATCCTAACTGAGTTGGCTCAGTAATTTTCCACACTCATGGAACCCAGTCTTTGTGTCCTCCAAAGCACAGTCACTTCTGTTCCCTAATTCTAGCTTTCTAACAACAGCATAAGAGAGCTGTGAGGCACGTGTTCTGTCAGAAGAGGAAAGTGGAGCTGGAGCAAAGCAAGTCTTGCCCAGTGCAACACCACTGGCTCCTTGGAGAGCAGTGGGCTTTAAAAGCCAGATTCTCTCGCCCCGAGGATTTTAAAAGCATGGTGGAAAGAGGTGAGTTTTTCCTTTAAAAATGATTTTGATTGGTTAAGTAGTGGTTATTTTTAAAAGCAAGCATCCAAGGACAAGTAATCTCTTCTGTCAAAAGGAACAACATCAGATTTCTTTCACGTAGCCTCCAGAACACTACTGCTACATTAAAATGAATTACAACTCACTGTATTGTTACAACATACATTAAAAGAGTTGAACTCTCAAACAGGCTAAGACACATTTTGAATAAGCAATTAGCAAAATGAATGTGTTAATGTTTTAAAAGCATAACAGTCTTGATGATTAATGTGGAGTTGACGAAGTCTTTAAGATGAAAAGGCAGAGGTAGGACATTTTTTTTTTTCCAATTACAATGCAGGGAAAATTGAATGAGGTGGATTCAACATAGAAAAGTTTTAATGAGGCAAGTGTCAAGCAAGCATATCAACTTCTTCAAAAACAAAGAAAATCTAAAAGTTTAATTACAAAAACACTTGTACAGAAAACTTGGCATTTCAATAGTTCCAAACACATATACACAAATTTTTCCCCCTAAAATTTAATGTTGTCAGAAATAAAACACTTTGTCTTACTTTCCTCAGCTGCTCCTTGTGTTTTAATGAAAGAAAAAAAAGAGATCTGTAACACTGAATAGGCAACAAGTTATTTCTGGAGAAGAACCTATACGTGTGCTACAATATCTACAAGTTTATTGGGGAACATGAATTAGGTACTGCGTTAGCCCGTAACCTCACTCACCACCTCCTGGTTGAACAACACAGACCTGCTTTATACAATCAGACAGTTTTGTGGCGGCTGAATCCCAGCCACCAGAGTCAGGTGTGTAGCTACTGGGAGAGGCAGGATTTTGAAAGCAGGCTGCGTATTTTGTGAAGAATGGTTTCAGAGTGTAGGCAAGATCTGGGGCATTCCTGAATATGCAAATGTCTCAAGTCAATGTCGGATGTCCTTGCTAGAGTCTTGAGAATGATAATCTTTGGACCAAGTTACAGCCTTTCCTGGTCAACAGTGCTGCTAACAAAGGGGCACAAAATGGACACAAAGGAGAAACAGAGAGAAATACGAGGAGGAAAGAAAAAGGAGACAAAGTGTCTGGCAGAAAGGCAGATACAAACTTCCAGAACTGGCTTAGCGGTCCTTCTGCCACACACAGGCTATTCTAGCTTGGACTGAGCACGCAGGGAGGCTGAGGGAAGTGACAAGAACAGCAGGTGAGGGCAGGAACACAGGAAAACACAGAACAAAGCAGGCTAGCTTATGGCGACAGATAGATGGGCTCTTATTCTAAGAAACTGCCAGGCAGTTGTGTGTAGGCTTCAGTGCGTGGAAATTTGACATGTGCTCACATGGCATTTTTTAACAAGGTTGTTTTTGTTGTTATTTTATTTCCTTTGGGATAATAAAGAAATCAGGTAAGGAGATGCTGAGAAGACAGGATGGTGCAGCAACCCGACAGGGGGTTTCTGGCTTGTACCCTGGCTCATGAGCAGATTGTGAGGGGGACACACTTCCACCTGCTTCAGTGGCGTGGTGCCTAGACAATGGGCTCAGCATGTGCCACTTTGGTTCCAAAGATCTCAGCTGCAACTGTCAGCCTTGCGCTCTAGAGCAACAAAACACAACACAGCAAAACCCTGAGATGAGAATCAGAAGGCTGTCTTCCCTTTTGGTGTTTAAAAAAAAAAAGAATCACTTCCTAAGAGGGGGAAAGGAAGGGAAGCCTGTCCTTTTGACGTAGATTTTGCAGTTGTGGCTACAGAGGGAAGACAAATTCCTCTGTGCTCTTGCTTATTAGCTCAAGAGACAATTTTGAACATTTCCACCAGTCCTTATCCTTGTGCCTAGAGCATATAGGGATTCCCTCAGGTCTCGCTCATGATAAACTTTGGGTTTTTGTTTTTAATGCCAAATGAGAAACTACTTTTCCCTTTCTCTCCTGTTTGCCAATGACCTTTTCCTTAGCAAAAATGCTCCATAAGACACTGCCAACAGATGGGAACAGAAGAGCCTTGCTGGGGCTGGGACCAGACCGTGTCTGTGCAGGAGCAGTGCTTAGGAAACAGCAGGCAGTAGCAAGGAGGAAGGAAAGAGCATTCTCCTTCAGGGCAGCAATCACAAAGCCTCGGTGAGGGCCGGCACCCACTGAGCACCGTTTGGGGTAGGAAACACAGCCTTGCTCCACAGGGCACTGTCGACAAGAAGCTCCTTTCTTTGGAGTCACAGCAGGACAATGATGGGAGAAGCCTGGGCCTGTCCAATGAGAGGAGCTCTCCTTCAGAGCCCCGCTGAGCAACAGAGCCCAGAGGTCAGAAAATGGAGATGTCGAACCTGAAGAGGGTGAAGGAAATAAGACATCACCCCCAAAGGTACTTAAAAAAAAAAAAAAAAAAAAAGTGACAGCTAGGTAAGAGAACCGGAGCCACTGAGAAAAGGGTCCCACGTGAAGTGAAGCAATGAGAAGGCTTCCTTCCTGCTGCAGGAGAGGGCAGGGTCAGGGCTGCTGGTCGGCAGAATCTATGCAGACCCACTTTATCAGAAAGAAATGCAGATGCCAGGAAACTGGAGACCCGGGAGAAGGGCTGTACGCTTCAAAGCTGCACAAGGACGGTTCCACAGGAAGTGCGTATCCATGTTCCTCTAGCAGCTCTCTCCTATGGCTTCCCAGGGTGAAGGCGTTAAACTCCTAACTGATAGTTCTTTCCCAAGCAGAGCAATCTGTACCCCCTCTCTGCCTCCACTCAGTTCATATGTCCATGGATGGCTTCTCATTCCTCACAAGTAAAACCACTTACAGAACGTCATGGAGCTCTAAGACCTGTAGGATTGGGAGGGAGAAAAACAATGAAGATACCAAAAAGGTAATAAGCACTGATCAGAGAGGTTAGGGCTCTGGGTTTAAAAAAAAAAAAAAAAATGCTCTGTTCTATTTTTGGTAGGGTTGAGGTGAGAAGCAGGGTGAGTGTAGACAAAAGAACTCATAAAGCTGCAAACAGACAAGCTCACTGAGATGTTTTAGATAACATTTCAATGAAACGTGGCCCAGCTCCAGTTCAGCAACAATAGGGAGGTAGGAAAATCGTCAGCCCAACACAGAAAAGCAACCATCGGGGCCAAATTGGATGATGGAAAATTAGTACTCCATTTTAGTCCAAAGAATGTATAATCAATCAAAACCAATTTTCTTCAAGCAGAAATCTAAAAATCTTGGCATGTATATAGAAAGGTATTGTGTGCAGAGGATCAATACATTTTCTTACATTGCTAAATGCAATCGCGTAAGAAAGGGGTTTGTTTTTTTTTTTCCTCAAAGAGCTGAATATTTTTCATTTGGTTAAACTGAAATCAAGTAACATATGGATTTTGACAGTTTATGTGACATTGGTCACCTCTCAGTGTGAAATTGCCCCATGGTTTCCTCCCAGCCCTACTTTTTTTCTAGGTACCAGTAAGATACAGAGAAAGGTGACAGCTGGGGCAAGTCTTTCATTGTACGTCTATAAAAATGATTTTTAAATGGGTTGACCAAAATTTTATAACATTACAATTATTGGATCGTAAGTTTTTCTATTTGCTTCCTATTTATCTTAATGCTCACATTCCAAGGCTTTTTAGTGTCTTCGCCTTACACCTGCCCCCACACCTTATAGCAATGTTTTAGAAACTTTACTGAACCAGAATTTAGGTACACATGTTCTTGTCCTGGATTCTGCACTCATCTACTTATTTTTCAGGCAAGAAATCTCACCTCTTCGGGACCCAGTTTCTTCCTATGTAAAATGTTGGGATTTCTGAAGGTTCCTTCCAGCTCTAATATGCTCCCCAAAACTGTAGAACACTGGCTTCCCTTCACTCATTGGCTCCTGACAGTGGATGAAAACTTGGCCAAGCTCACGTCAGAGTAATTAATTGCACCAGGAATGCTGGGGACATCAGGCATAGCTGTCTGCACATATTTGTATAATGAGGCCAAGCCAGTATTAATCACAGTCTTCATAATTGTTTCATTTGACAGTTTCGAGGGGTGTGGGGAACTACCTACTCTTAGTTATGCTTGCATGACTAGATTGTAAGAATCCGAAGTAATAAAATCGGTTCACATTTCAGTTATTTCTGTTTTCCAAAAGCAAAACAGAGGTTAAAACCAAGGATAATGGTAACATTCTAGGTTTTCCACGACACCTCTGAAAGCCGATACTACAGTTCATATCCTGAGAGAGGCAAAGCTCGAGGAGAGTCTTACTGGCAAAATGCTCAAAACAGAAAACCACTTTTGGCTCAAAACTTGTAATAACTGCCCTAGACCTACGTGAGGAGACACCATGTTATCAATTACTGTGTTCTTCCACAATCTTCCACAGTTTCTCCCGGCTCTCTCTTTTCAAGCCTACAAGAGTGCTAATTGAAAACACTGTGTGAAAATGAGAAAGATGATGAGCTCCTGAAAATCCCAGGCCTAGATTTACAAGCTGTTCCTTTCATAAACAGCAGCAGTAATGCCATTTCTTTATCCTGTAGGCAGACCAGCCATCTCTTAGAAGTACGGGCTGTTCCATCTGGCTACCCACTAGAAGGACGGTAATCCTTTCCCCATCAGAGCACGGCTGAGGCTAAAGTATAATGAATTGTTTTGCAGTTACCATCCAGTGGGATGGCCAAGGAGAGACTCCTGCTTTTTGTCTCTGCTAGCAGATGTTGCCTCATTAGACAAAGTCATGGGTTTTATTTATTCTTAGACGTTTTGCTCAAGGTCCAAACCATACTAGAATATGAATATGTCTATGAGTGTGCTTAGGTACCTGCAGGACAAATAAATAAAGATTCAAATCCATGACTAGCCATTGTAAGGAGCATATCCTGCTGTCCACTTTTGTCTTTCTACCCATACATGGCCACCTCACCATATGGTCTTAGGACTTCCACAGTTTATAAGTCTGCTGCAGACCAAAGGGATGTCAATTCTGTGGGATGGCATAGTACAGGGCACACTTGCTCTAGGAATTTAGGTGAATACATACGAGTTCTATTTAAGAAATCACACCCGATGACTATCATTAGCACCAAAAAAGTTTATATGGTCAGAGACTTTCTGGAAATGTACGTTTTTTTCTTTTCTAAGAGGACATAACACATGCTACTAGTCATTTGTTGAAAATATTTTAGAAGGCTTATTTTCTCTCTCCTCTCTTTTTTGCCTGAGAATTTATTTTTTAAATCGATTTGAAGTCTTTTCATTTTTTATTTTATTTAAGGAATCTCTGGGCCCATTGTGGGGCTGGAACTCATGACCCCAAGATCAAGGGTTGTGTGCTTTTCTGACTCAGCCAGCCAGGAGTCCCCCTTCACCTTTTTTAAAAAGTCTAAATCTCTTTAAACAGGCAATAGCTGTTTCACTGTAAGGCTAGTCCACAGTGACATCTAACATACAATAGTTACTCTGGTATCGAGTGCTGAATGAAAAGCTTTTTACGTAGGTTTATATACATGTGATGTGTCTGTGACTGCTGTTGTAAGTGTTCATTAGTATTTTCAAGGGAAAAGGAAGCTTAACAATTAAGTGATACTTATTTTGTTCTAAGCGCTGTTTTGGGGGTGATTTCTTCTAAGCTTCTCATTCACTCTTCAAAACCCTTCGGGAAACTAACACCGGAGAATACAGCGACTAGCTAACAAAGCTGGAACGGAGGTTCAACCGCAAAAAAATCATGCTCTTTCCACTAAATCACACTGAGGCAGGCATGAGAAAGAACTCTATTCTGACATTATTTCCTATATTTAGTAACCATGTAGCAGTAGTTTTAATCAAGTCTCCAACACATTTATTTGATGTATTGCTAGAGTTTTAGTAGCTCTGAGAAAGCCTACTGCCTTATTTTGGATGACGTGTTGGCACATACTTATTGCATCAGTGAGCACTCACCATTCCCTAACGATCAAGCCTGTTCACAACTTCTCGAACTGTAGCTATGAAGTTCTCATTGTCTTGGGGATTAGCTAAAATAATACTGTGCAGTCTGTTCATATAGGAGTCAATGGTGTCCACGGTAGGTGTCTCTCCACTTCCTGAAGTGAGATAAGGAGAGAAAGAAAGAAAATCCTTCCTATTCAGTTCAACCACAGCACACTTAAGTGACTCCACAGTAAGTGTGGGGTCTTGGTCTGCTCCACAGAAAAGATTTTCATTTCAGAGGAGAGACTCTGAGACCTCAAAGGAATGAACTTAATCCACATAGCCCAAATAAAAAGACGGGCTATATAGTTGTTCTACCGTATATACCAGTAGCTGTAATATAACAAGAAGTTAGAGACTCTCCCAGCTTTCTGCTGTGATTATCCTTCACAGGAAAGAGGATATAAAAAAATACCAATGTTTGTTTTCCTCTTTCTTCCCATTAAAACAAAACTACAAAGCGAGCAGACATGTATAAGAAAAATGCTCTACTCAGGATTTATTACTCAGCTTTCATTATTCTGAATATCAAATTAAGCTTAATAGAAAGGAAAGCAAATTACATGAAAATATAATTGGAGAAAAATTTAAATGGCTGGAGAGCCTCAAGCCAATACTGAGATACTGTTACAAGACCCACAGCAACCTCTGAGTGAACAAAAACCCTTATTCTATTGATTATCTTCCGGGTGGGGAGACCTCACCCCACTGATACCAACACAAGACAGAACCTGCTCCCTCCCCCATCACGGAATTGCCCAGGTAAGGGTGACGTTACCAGGCAAGGGCATGCTGGCAAAGCTGCTGGTCAACACCTGCCGCAGGGTCTCCAGGTGCTGCTGTAGGACGGTGTTGCGGCTCCGCTCCTGGATCACATCCACCTCCAGCTTCTCCACTGCGGTGCGCATGCTCTCCACGTGCTTCTGCAGGGCTGCATTCCTCTCCTCGAACTCCATGTTGGATTTCCGGAGCTGGCGGAGCTCTGCCTCCCGAGCTGAGGACACACGCCCCACACAGGGCACATGGAGCACTTGGGAGTCTCCTAGGATTCCCGAAGACTCTTACAAGGAAGTTTTGCTCAGCTGTCTCTAATTAGCTACCCCACCTCAACTCCCTAGTCTCATTAGAGCCTTCCAGATAGCAATTTCAGCAATAAAATGCCTGGTTCCCCAGAGCTATTTTAATTCTTAAAGCTGGTCATATTCCTACTTAAGATTGCAAGGAACAGTTGCAATTCTCAGTATTTGTTTGTTTGTTTATTTATTTATACTGTGCAAGAAGCAGCCCGAGGGGCTTTCACAGGGGGATCCTGGGAGGCTGGAAGCACAGCTGTGGGTCTCCATCTTTACTGCAATGGGGTCAGCTTTGCTCTTCCTTATTTTATATTCTGGATGCCCATGTAAGCTTTTGTTTATACAAAGGGTTTCAGGCTAAGAGTCTGAAAGCAACTGAATTAGTGATGCACATTTATTTCCTTTGATCCAGAGACTAAAGTAGCTTTGACAAACTGGCCTGGTTTTCCCTCACTGGTTTTTGAGTAGCCACCCTTACTACAGAGTGAAACAGAAAGAGTTTTCTCCCTCCAGAACAGTCCTAGGGTCAAGAATAACACTACCGCTGCTTCCGAGCAACGAATCCCTCCTCAGAATGAAACCCCCCGTCACAAACCTGAGGAACACAAAATGATACTTTGGTAATTACCTTTGCTGTGGTTCAGGAATTCCTCTGTAAATATAGGAATGTCAAAAACAGAGCGTTCCTTTACCTCTGTTTCTTTCTGTAAATCAAGAGTAACAAAACAGTTAATTCTTTTTTTTTCTTTTTAAAGATTTTTATTTCTTTGTATTATTTTTTAAAGAAAATTTTCTTTATTATTTTTCTTTATTTTATTTATTTAAGAGAAAGTGGGAGAGCAAGCACAGAGCGAGAGGGAGAAGCAGATGCTCCAGTGAGCAGAGAGCCCGATGCAAGGCTGGATCCCAGGACCCTGAGGTCATGACTTGAGCTGAAGGAAGAAGCTGAGCTGACTGAGCCACCCAGGCACCCAGTTAATTCTTTTCCCCTCTTTTCTCTTCTACTGAAGTAGAGTTGACACACAATGTTACATTAGTACCAGGTGTACAATGCAGTAATCTCACAAATCTGTACATTCTGCTGTGCCCACCAAAGAGTAGCTACCATCCATCACCACACAATGCCATTACAATAGCACTGACTATATTCCCTAGGCTGTACCTTTTATCCCTGTGACTTATTCATCCCATAACTGGAAGGTTGTACCTCTCACTGCCCTTCACCCACTTTGCCTATCCCTCTGCCCCCATCCCTCTTGCAACCACCAGTTTATTCTCTGTATCTATGGGGTCTGTTTCTGCTTTTTGTCTAGTCTTTTCTTTTTTTTAAGATTCCATGTATAAGTGAGATCATATGGTATTTGTCTTTCTCTGACTTATTTTTATTTAGCATAATACTCTCTAGATCCATATGGGTTGTCACATAAAGCAAAATTCCATTATTTTTTATGGCTAAGTAATATTCCACCAAAGGCATGTGTATATATGGGTGTGTATATCTTCTTTTTAAAAACATTTTGAAGATTTTATTTATTATTTGACAGAGAGAGACACAGTGACATAGGGAACACAAGCAAGGGGAGTGGGAGAGGAAGAAGCAGGCTTCCTGCTGAGCAGAGAGCCTGATGTGGGGCTCGATCCCAGGACCCCAGGATCATGACCTGAGCTGAAGGCAGATGCTTAATGACTGAACCACCCAGGCGCCCCTGTGTGGATCTTCTTTATCCATTCATCTATTGATGAATAGTTGGGTTGCTTCCATATCTTGGCTATTGTAAATAATGCTGTAGTACACATAGGTAGGGGTGGATATATCTTTCCAAATTAGTGTTTTCACAAAATTGTGAATTCCTTTTTTTTTTTTTTTAAAGTAATCTCTAAGCCCAATGTGGGGTTCAAACTCATGACCCTAAGGTCAAGAGTCTCATGCTCCATCAACTGAGCTACACAGGCATCCTATAAAACAAGTAACTTTTCTTTTTTTTTTTTTTTAATTTACTTATTTGACAGAGAGAGAGCATGCACAAACAGGGGAAGCAGCAAAGGGAGAGGGAGAAGCAGGCTCCCTGCGGAGGAGGGGAGCTCAATCCCAGAACCCTGGGATCATGATCTGAGCTGAAGGCAGACACTTAATGACTGAGCCACCCAGGCGCCCCCAAAACAGCTAATCTTAAACAGAAGCTAAACTGAATAGGTAAAGCCTGAAGGCCATGTGTTCCTTACAGAAACAGTAGGGTGCGCAGTCCTCAGTTCAGGTGGAGGTGTGCGGGAAATGTATTCACCTTTTAACTAGAATCAACCTTTAAAGAGCTCACGTATGTTAAGTATTCAGTTCTCTTAGGTGCACAACTGTTGTGCAATGAGAAATCTTAAAACAAACTTACATAGGGGCGCCTGGATGGCTCAGTCAGTTGAACATCCAGCTCTTGATTCGGCTCAGGTCATGATCTCTGGGTCCTGAGATCAAATCCCAAGTTGGGCTTGGCACTCAAGGCAGAGTCTGCTCGTCCCTCTCCCTCTACTTATACCCCTGTGCTCATGTTCTTTTTCTCTTTTATAGATAAATAAAAATCTTAAAAAAAAAAAAACCTCTACATAAATTTTCCTAATGGAGAATATGGAAGCCATTTCTCAACTATGTGCTTTAAACAGTCAACGGTATACAGCTGTGCAAGTGGTTGAGGCAGGAATAGAAAAAGGGAATTTCTAGGTGTTTTTTTTCAGTTGCTTCTGTTGGTTATGCATGTAAAATGCTTTGAGATAGGGCTGTCCATTCTAAGTTTGCAGAATGGACAGTAAGAACTCTGCCAACCATGAGCACAACAATGGCATTCTATTGGTACTACTGCTTCACTTACTTGAGGGGCAGCCTACAATTGGGGACATTTTAGATTTTCTTCAAATGCAGGGAAAAACAAAACAAAATAAAATCAAGAAGTTAGAAATAAGTAGGCTCTAAAAATGAGAACAGCGAGGGATTATGTGAGATAGAAAATAACAAAGGCTAAAATTAATTCACCAATTTGGGGAATTTAAAAATAAAATTTAAAAAATAAGGCCTCATAAAATTACTGCAAAATATATCCCATGATGGCCCTTAAGGATAAAGTCACTTTCAAGATGCTTTGGCTGCCATTTCTATAGTGAATCTGAATCTGAAAGCATTAGAAATATAAATCCCAAGTGTACAGGCACAGTGTTCAAAATCTTGCATAATATAAGGTGGTAAAGACAACAGCAGGAAATGAGCACTGAAGAAATAGTTAGTGAAATTTGAAGATTCCAAAACCTTTCTAACATAAAGAACAGTTAAAAAAAAAAAAATCTAAAGGCACTGCTAAAAAAGTAAGTTTAAAGCCAGAGATAGAATATCTTCCCTACTCTTGCCACCACTAGTCTCTTAACTTTGAACACAAATATGATCTGGTGCCCAGTAGAAAGCTAAGCAGTTAACAGTCTATAAGGGGATTCTGATGGCCAAGCTCCTGTTTTCATACTGGCGTCTGCCTTGTCAGTGGGCTGGACTGTGTGAACAGCCTGCCAATGGCAGTTGATCAAGGGAGGCATCTAAGATGTTAAGTCCTTCAGAGCACTTAATTTTTATCTTTAAACAAGGCAAGCAAAACTTCAACTTAAAAATAATTTAAACAATTTAAAAATAAACAATAAAATTATCAGTGAAAGCCCCCATTTCAACATGTAAAGCTCTATCTGGGGCTAGTTCCTAGTGGTTTGAAATAGAACCAAAGTATGGGCAAGGGAAGCTGGTGCCAGAAGGGATCCTAGGCATATTTCATGGTGGCTTTCTCTCGACTCTGCAGGCTTACGAACACTTTAACCCTGCTGCCGGGTTGCTACAGGAAAATAGAACACTTATGACATACAATTTCAACATAAACAAAGTGTAACAGAAGTCCACAAATGACCTCGTCTAGTCTTAGACTTTATCATCCTACCTTTTTCAGTCTCCTACTTAACCGCACAGCCTCATATGAGATCAGTCCCCTAGCCACAGGTCTGAATATCCACGGCTGAGAAGGGTAGGGAGGGATGCTTGGTTCCCATTACCGTGGTACCAAGAGCCCTCTCCAAGTCCCCTGACTCTTATCGGACTGGTAATTCTCTTCTCCTCTTCACCAGAGTGGCCCAAACCGAGCTAACTGCATAAGCGAGAGCACAGCACCTCATAGGTGTATTAACACACTGCCTCTTGGTACAAATTCTTAGAGTGTAAAATAAGAAACACGAAAGCAATTAAATGAAACGTTCAGTCTCTGAAAGGCAACAGAAATTCTACTTAACGGAAGAGTGGTAATAAAAACCATCAGCACTCTCCCATTACTGAGTACATTACTGGGAATGGAGAGGATCCTCCTGGGGGCTCGGATATACTTAAGCTATTCCAAGGATCGCTCAAGGGATTAAAATCATAAGGATTTCATTACCTCTTCATCGAAAGGGTCTAATTTGTTCAGGCTGAGTGTCATTTTGTCATTTCTCATAAATTAAAGGAGAAACTGAATTATTGTTTCTATCTTGGTCCTCACGCGGGATGTTTCTTGAGAGTAACACAGGTTCACTCCTGTGTCTGGAGGACTGCCTTTTGATCTGAGAGGAGCAAAAACGTTCTTCACTTTGGTTTTTCATTCTATACATGGAGTGGAGGGTAAGAGAACAGAGGCTCTTCTGAACGGAACCTATTTTGCTGTGATCTAGGTTCAGGGCCAGAATTTCATAGAATTGGACAAGCTTCTCTCAAGTGCCCTTTACTTTAGGGAACACTCTCAATCCTGTGTACTGGGCGGAGTGCCCCACTGCTACGCGCGACACTCCAGTGGCTCTCAGGTCACTGTTTCTGCAGCTCTGGCACGCACTTGCCAGCACCTGCAATTGTAACAATGTCTTTGATTTTTTTTTTTTAATTAATTTATTTTTTGACTGACAGAGTTCACAAGCAGGCAGAGAGGCAGGCGGAGAGAGAGGAAGGGAAGCAGGCTCCCTGCTGAGCAGAGAGCCCGATGCCGGGGCTCAATCCCAGGACCCTGGGATCATGACCTGAGCCGAAGGCAGAGGCTTTAACCCACTGAGCCACCCAAGCGCCCCTGTAACAATGTCTTCGGAATCCAAGTTCCAGTTGGGAATGTGACAGGTTTCTTTTCTGTATACAAATGATATAATTTGTTTTAACTGGCAACAAATTTGGGGACATCCCCAGCAACCAGGCCCATTTTCACTTGCAACACCAGTGTGTTCCCCATAGTGTGGCAGGTGTGGCCTGGGATACTGAGGCCTGCATTTCTCTCAGACCTGTGCCTCTAATTCATTAAGTGATTCTGCGGAAATTCTTTCCTGTCTTGGGCAGATCACTCTTCTCACCCATAAAATGGGGGGTGGGGTGGGGTGGTCAGTTCAGAGAATTTCTGAAGTTCTTAGTATTTCTGAAGTGAGCTGGAATACTATTCTACTACACTTGTCATTTTACTCCTAATAGGATAAATAAAGGGAAATAAGCATGTACTTAGAATCTATGTTTTAGGTATTTTGTGAGATACCAGATCTTTTATTAACTTACTCATAACTCTGCTCAAGCCATTTCACCCACCTCCAGGTGTCCCCCACAAAACCTGGGGCATCTTTAAGGTCTGATTCAGTTTCTCCTTTCCATGGGCTTCCCTGTGGCTGCTTTTCACTTGTGGTGCTTTCTTACTTTTCTTACTTTACTTACTTTCTGAAGCATTATGCTAAGAAAGTATATGTAAGGAAATCACTCTGTAACTATGTTTAAAAACTCAAACCAGTTCTTTTTTTTTTTTCTGCAATTGTTTTGAAATTGCCTAGTTTAGGAAAGATAGTAATCAATGAAAAATGAAAACTGATAAAGTGAGGGACATTAATCTCTTAACAATAACCTTGTTAAGAGAGCTTTAACCTGGTGTGGGGAGAGCAACTGACAGATTTACAGAGCCTACTGTATACACATTTGAGGAACGACTGTGGCTCTTCACCTACTCTCTGCTTGTTTTCCTTTAACATGTGTCTGATCCTAAGACAGAGAAATCACTGGGAGACTGATTCCTTTTCATAAATCACAGAAATTCCTACCAGGTGAAATCATGTGAATAAAAATAAGAAGCTTCATTTAATAAATAAAAAGCCTCATTTAATAAAAAGCTTCACTTCTCAAATCATCAGCAGCAGCTTCTGTGACTGAGTAAATCTACCAAATTTTTCCTGACTAAAACTATGGGCCTTACTGAAGACACAATGCCACATACAATTAGGCCAACAAAATTCATAGTGATGAAAGGAGTTAGTAGTTGACTAGAAAGTGTGAGATCTAATGTTTTAGATTATTGTCCAAGTTCTCTTTTGTAACCATTAAGGACAAAGAAGTTACAAAGGATACATAATAAGGGAAAAAAGAAGTATGGAAATCTCATGATATTGGTAGGTGGGCAGTGACAAATAAAAGGAGAAATAAGTAATTATACAAGTATTTGGCAATATGGAAAGCTTGCAACACTATTCAATTAGGATTTTATATATAAAGTATGTATACAGTTTCTTAAGTAAAAAAAATTGTAATATTTCACTCTAATTAGAGCACAGAGACGTCATATATCTACAGTTACATAGGATTTATTTGAAGAATAAAATGCTTTTATTGTACTTCTTATTTTCTAATTCAGGGATAATAATAAATCTGCTTAACTTGTGAATCTAAATGTTTTCTCTCTGTTTTCAAGGTCACCAATGCTTAAATATGTATGAGAACTAGAGGTCAAAGATAAATTAGTTATTATTTTAAAGAAATTATTTCTTAGAACTAAATGCTCACAAGAGTACATAAGAAAACTCTTTTCTGTCAATTTCCACTGGTATTTCAACAAATGGGTTTTGAGCAAAAAAAAAATTTATGGGACACTTCCCAATGCAAGTGCTTCATGCTAGGTGGTATGGGGCAGCACAAGATGGGAACTAGATCATGCTTCTTTCCAAAAGATTACAATCCAAGAGTGTGAGTAATAGAAGGACTTGAATAACCTCAACACCTTAGCTACATCAGCTAAGTATGTATGGAAAATACAGAGAGCTGTGAGGGTTAAAGGAAGCTGGAGGGCACAGGAAAAGCTTGAAGGAGGAGATGGAACTTGAAACAGAGCTTGATGATGGATGGCTAGAGGTCAGTGAGGCAGAACAGGATGATGGTGAAGGGGTAGTGGAAAAAATGAGTGAGAGAGAAAAGTATTTTTGTGAAAGAAAGAATAGGAATGTAGGCATGAGGCTGAAGCGGATGGGGCACGTGGAAGAGAATGAGCGGGAAAGGTTTTTATTTTCTTTTAAAAAAGATTTTATTCATTCGTTTGAGAGAGAGAGAGAGAGCACAAGCAGAGGGAGAGGCAGAGGGAGAGAAGCAGGAAGCAGACTCCTTGCTGAGCTAGAAGCTGGACATGCGGCTCAATCCCAGGACCTGGAGATGATGACCTGAGAAGAAGGCAGACGGCTAACTATCTGAGCCACCCAGGCGCCCAAGGAATAAAGGTTTTTAAGTACATAGATATACACGGGAAGTGTGAGAGTTAAGGTGTTTGGAAAGGAAGTTGGGACTTAATTACAGAAGACTCAGACCGCTGAGCTGAATGGGATTTGGAAAGTGACAAAAAGTCACTGAGCATTTTAAAGTGTGGAATTACTAAAAAAGTTTATTTTCTTACAACCACATGTAAACCTTGGGCTACATATATATTTAAAGCTCTCTTTGCCGCATAGTCAAGACACACATGCCTAAATCCTATGGGTGATAGGCTAAACCAAATGGAGGGGAAAAGGCCAGTAAACAAGTAAATGCCAGTGAGCCAGGAACCAAGATACTGTCACTTGCGCTCTGCTGACACTGCGGTTGAATAGTTCATTTTAACTGAATGTTGGATTCCCTGAACCACAAGTTTCTGAGAGTCCGAGTGAGGAATCAGAGGATGATGAACTATGACCAAGTTATGGCTTTCAGCTGGTCCTTATTTCCACACCTCGCTCCAAATTCCAGCCATCTTTAGTGTGTCAAGGCAATAAAATTCTTGGACCACAAGAAAGGACCAGAGTTAGGGGCAGCAGTTCAAGGACAGACCCATGGTAAGTGTCCGCCATACAGTAAGAATCTTTGAGCAAAAGCAACTCACCCCATCCAAATTATGGGATAGGAAATATTCTGTTATTCATTTTAAAAAAAAAAAAAGGTCCAATAGCATGAGAAACAGTAATATTACTCTAAATAGATACATGATAGGTAGACAAAGGGAATTACCTCATGATCATGAGTTGCCTGCCGGGCCGCATCTAAAAATATGAAAGAATAAGAGAACATTGTTAATATGAAGAACAAAACAAAACAATAACAAAACCCAAGGAAATGAACTGTGCCACACCACAGTTAGTTACAGTCAGACACAAAAGAACAGCAGACACAGTTCCTACCTCTGAAGAGAACAGAGTGGGAGAGTGGACAGGAGATGCCCGCCAAAGGCTGTCTGCACAACAGACTAGCTGTGGGTGGGGTTTCTTTGGCAATGTCTCCTGAAGAAAGGGAGCTTAAAGCAATACTTGAATGGTGTGATGAGTAAATTTAACAGAGGACAAAAGATCAGTGAAGACTGGGGTCTTGTCTGTCTTGTTCACTGTAGCATCTTTAATGCCTAGGTGAAAGCCTGATGCATCCCAGGAGTGCTCACTAAGTACTGTTCGAGGACAGGAAAACATGAATGGATGAATGAGAAGGATGGTCACTGCGGGCTGGGAGAAATGGTGCATGAAGGCTTAGAGGTGTTGAAGAACGGCAGGTATGGAGTTTAGTAGACAGACGTGTTTAAAGGCAGAGAAACGCCTAAACCGGGAATTAGAAAAAATGCACAGGCAGCCAAAAAGGGTCGTGGAACACCAGTCAAATTGTTTGATACTGGCTATGGAAATCCAACTGAAAATTTTAAATGAGAGCAATGTGATTTTAATAAAATTCCAAGGTGCTGTTTGTAAGTGAATGTAGAATAGAGAAATGATGGAAACCTGTCTTTTACATTCATCACTTTAACAGCAGGCTTTGTGACACTCTATCAGGCACAACAAACTACAAAAATATTTCCTTCTGGTTCTGGTACCTTGCCTATGAGATTTGCCTTTCTGACGGTCCTGGGTTTTCCTACTGAAGACCTTGTAGGCCTCAGTCTTCTGATACTGCTCCAGTTCCTTCATGTAACGCTCCTTATCTCTGTCTGCTTCATCAAGGTAGCGCTAGGAAAAGAATTGTGCAATTATTTTCAAGAAATAGATCTTATCTGGGTAAACTATCAGTGAACTCCTTCAAGACAACAGAGAACAACTGGAACATGGAAAGAAAGTATATAAGGGATAAGGTTTAAGGAGAATAAAGAAATCATATGGATAGAATAAAATACAATCTCTCAATTATAAAAGAAATAGATGATTGTGATTCTTTAGACTATTTATTGCCTTTTCTAACTTAATGAAGACAAGTTCTATTGAGACCATTCTCATAAAATATTCACAAGAAGATATTACAGTTATTCCTCTAATCTACACATGGCCACTAGAATCCTCAAGAGGACTGAAGGCCATACAGGCACACTTAGTCTTCCCAGGAGAAAGAATGGAATATTACTTTGTTTCTCTATCCCCAACCCATTCGGAGAATGATCTCATACATCAATTGGCCTTTTAAGAACCAGAAGAGTGGAGTACTAAAATCGGGGGACACAAAGAACATAAAAAGGAATGACCTCATCCTATGGACCTAAAATGGACTATTATGAGAGAGCCTATATCTACACACTTTGTGTTATTAATTATTTAAACAAAGTCATTGATCTACTAGGATAATTTTGTTTAGTGCCTTGTCCTTTTCATTCATCAATTAGATTTAAGAAATAAAATATAAAAAGTGCCTTTAAATGGACACAAACTAGAGACAGATATGTTAAAAAACCTAGTCTTAACACAAAAACCAGATGGAGGGGACACCCAAATGGCCAAATCTGGGAAAACTTAAGTACTCAAACACTGAAGTAGAGTAATAAAATTATAAGCCAATGGGAAAAAAAGAAATATACCAACAATAAATAAGTAACAAATACATAAATGTGGGCAGGGCGGGGAGGAAAAGGGCACCTACTTAGGTTAGAATGCCAAGCACCAACTGGTAAATACAGAGGGAGTGTTGGAGTTGGAAAATTATCGTTCTGCAACCCTCATGGTAAAGATTAAATCCAGCAAAAGTCATTAATGGATGCTAAATCTGGGGGAAATCTGATATGGAACAGACTATTTGCACGTTCTTAAAATGTCTCTCCACAGATGGCTTATTAATTATAAGGGTGAATAAAAAACTTTATCAAGTGAGCAAAATCAACATTACCAATGAGGAATAAAAGGACACTGTGCTTGAACATGTGATCCCTGGAGAAGGACACAGCACCTCCTATGCAGTATTCTAAGAATGCATAATCTCAATTGAATCATAAGGAAACATTAGACAAGTAAAAAATGAGGAATGTTCGGTTAGAAGTAAACAAAAATGAGGCGGAGGAAGAGGTAGGGATTGCATTCTTAAAAAAAATATCAGTGTCAAAAAACAAAAAAACAAAAAAAAAAATCAAGTGTCATAAAAGACAAAGAAAGGCTGTAGAACATTCTAGATTAAAGGAATCCAGAGATCTGACTCCTAATTACTACTGTGTTAAAATAAAATCGTAAAGTTGATAAACGAAACTACAGTTGTGTAAGAGAATATGCCTATTTTGGGGAAACACACATTAAAATATTTACAGATACACAGCCATGAAGTGTGTAATTTAACCTCATATGATTTCAAAAAGTGTGTGTGTGTGTGAATGCAAGAGCATGCAGGTGTAAGCATGTGTGTGTCAGTGGTAAAGAGCATGAGCATACAGGCACGTGTCAGTGAGTGAAAGAGAGTGCACACGTGTGAACATGAGCACATGTACACATGAAGTTTGCCCAGGAGGGTGTGAGTGCACATATAAATGAAGAAATGGGGTACAGTGTGTTAACTACAGATGAATGTGGGTAAAAGGATCTTTGGGTGTTCTTTGTACCATATTCCGTGTTTGTAACTCTGCATATTGAATTTTTTTCAAGATAAAAAGTTAAAAACAAAAAACCCTTGCCCTATCTACCTAATGGTGGTTATCTCTGGAAAGGACTACTGTTACTTTTGCTTTTTTCTTTATGTACTTCTGTAACATCTAAAGAAATTTTAAATAATGAACATGTACTAATTTTGAAATTAAGAAATTAAAAGAAAAGAGAAATGAGCTATGTACAGCTCAGGATCCCTTTATGCATTACAGCTGAAACAAGGGATGATATGCATTGCTTTCTACTTCCTTGCTCCCACAAAGAGCTTCAAGTTGCAACTTAATATAATCTCCTTGAAATGTTCTGATTTTAGTTAATTCCCAAGAGTATTTTTCAGTTTGGTTTTAGTCTGTTTGGAATCCTTTTTAAAGACTATGAGACAGAAAAGAAATACAGATATCTGGTAGATGCTGCAAATGCTGGGAACTTTTAACCCCAAGCCACCCCCAAAATCATTACAATCGCTCCACTTTTGTGGCATTTCAACCAATTTGTGGCTATCTTGTCCTTAATTCCTCTGAACTCTCTAACAAATGGATTTGTTTCAGTCTGGCAATAGTGTTAGTTTCTGTCTTAGAAAACAAAGAATTGAAATAGTTCTTGGTTTATTTTTCATAGTAGGCTAAATCTGCCAGGGCTCTAGTTAAAAGAATTTAAACAAGAATCTTATGTGAACAGCAGAATTTTATCAAATGACCTTCTTTCTCATTTAACTCATGACTTTTGTTTTTTTTTTAAGATTTTATTTATTTATTTGACAGAGAAAGGAAGAGCAAGAGAAGGAACACAAGCAGGGAGGAGTGGGAGAGGGAGAAGCAGGCTTCCTGCCTAGCAGGGAGCCAGATGTAGGGCTCGATCCCAGGACCTTAGGATCATAACCTGAGCCAAAGGCAAATGCTTAACGACTGAGCAACCCAGGTGTCCCGACTTTACATTTAATTCAGTGGAATAAATTATATTGATAGATCTCTTAATTCTGTAATACTGAATCATTTTTTACACAATTCTTATATGAATTCTCAGCACATAAATCATATAAAAGTGGAGCTGCTTTTGGTTAGTGGGGGGTCGGGAGGTGGAGTTCCTAGAGTCCCTCCAGCTTGTACCCCTGCAGCAGACCCTGAAACCATGTAAAAACCACGTGCTAGAGAAGAGAACTATGGTGAATCGTGCTATTCTGTTCTCCTAGACTCTGTGACAAAACTGAAGAAACAACTATCCAACCACTTTGCTTTTCTGAAAGAAGCTGTCTTCGAGGTAAAATCAAAACCAAGCAAAGGATCGGGAATAGGAATAATTGCCTGTTTTTCCTCAGGAGGCAGTTTACTCCATTCATTGCCTAGCATCCTTGTGATTTCTGGAAATGGGACTTCTGGTCTCTTTGCACGAAGCTGTTCTCGACGTTCGTTCATGAACCGAACATAGCCTGTAAGGGGGGATTTGGGTGCATTGCTGTCTCGAAGAGGTTTCTTCCTCTTTCTTCCTTTGGACCAACCTCCTCGTTTACTTCTTTGCTATAAGACAAAATGAAAAACCAAAAACCAAATTACAAAACTGCCCAAGTAATACCAGAGTAAAACAAATGAACAAAACAGGACACGAGTTGCATTTTCCTACTATTAAGGGACTGGATATTCAAAGCTCTCCAGATTTGTCATAGGCACAAATGACTGCCATGCAGTCTTCAAGAAGGAATTCCAGATAGTTCACTTGCACACCCTTTTATGTACCACACTACGAACTGTTACATTAAGGGCTAATCCTAACTGATGAGAATAAGGGGTACCATGATCATATAAGCTTCAGCCTTCATATGCACTTAACAAGTCCAGACTCCTGACAGGAGACTATTCTAAATGAGAAATGTAGCACATACATAGCACTGTGCCAGAAAAACAGATGCTGTCACAGTAGATCAGAACAAGATGTCACAAGCACTGGGCAGACAAAGAGACACGTTGTAGTACAGGGATTAAAAATCATTCGTGAAGGATGTTTTTCACTGATTTCATTCAAAGACCAGTTCATATCCCACAGCAGATAACATATAGATTTTTTTTTGTGTGTGTGTGTGTGAAGAGGTAGAGGTTTATTGAAATATAAACATTCGAGAACATGTAGGATAGAAAATAACCACCACATATACAACATATAGATTTTTAAATTAATAGCTAAGTCTTAGAAAAATTTCATCAATATATCCAACATGAACACTTAGTTCTTTTGCTTTGATGACCTGCTCCTCGAGATATTTATTTCGTAAGGTTAGAGGTCTTTATATGTTATTAATTAAACCAAAAGATAAGGTTACCTCAAACGGTTTAAAGAAAGGTCTGAGGGGGGCTCCTGGGTGGCTCAGTGGGTTAAAGCCTCTGCCTTCAGCTCAGGTCATGATCCCAGGGTTCTGGGATCCAGCCCCGAGTCAGGCTCTCTGCTCAGCGGGGAGCCTTCTTCCCCTTCTCTCTCTGCCTACTTGTGATCTCTCTATCTCTCTGTCAAATAAATAAAATCTTAAAAAAAAAAAAAAAGAAAGGTCTGAGGTCCCACTGATGTTTTACCACAGGTCTTTTAATGAGATGCAAACTACATCACATTTCTGCTTCATAATTTTACAAATACAACAGCCTATCAGTTAATAGTTTTATGGATCCAAGAATTTTTATTTCAGATGAGAGAAAGATAAGCAAATTGGGACAAAAACATCTAAATATTAATTACATGACCATATTCCTCAAAATATATACAAAACGGTGCAATAATTAATTCACCATTGGGCAAGTGGTGTATCTGGTATTAGCTTTTTTTTTTTTAAATGATTTTATCTATTTATTTGACAGAGAGATCACAAGTAGGCAGAGAGGCGGGCAGAGAGAGACGGGGAAGCAGGCTCCCCGCTGAGCAGAGTGCCCGATGTGGGGCTTGATCCCAGGACCCTAAGGATCATGACCTGAGCCGAAGGCAGAGGCTTAACCCACTAAGCCACTCAAGTGCCCCTGGTATCAACTTTTTTTCCTGTTTTTGCCTTATAAACTTAGTAACATTAAAGCTACTAAGGATTTTAAGACTTATTTTTTTTAAGATTTTATTTATTTGACAGAGAGATAGAGAGAGAGCACAGGTAGGCAGAGCAGCAGGCAGAGGGAGAGGAAGGAAGCAGGCTCTCTACTGAGTAGGAAGCCCTATGTGGGGCTCGATCCCAGGAGCTGAAAGTAGCCGCTTAACTGGCGCTCCAAGGATTTTTAAGACATTTAAGAAGCTTTAAGCATTCATTATAATCTTTAAGGATTCCAACATGAAAAAAAGCTCACTTAGAATAAGAAAAAAGACAAAATTAATGGGGTGCTACTCTTTTATGGCTAAAAAAAGATGCTTTAAAACATGGACGATGTAATCAATCATTTGTGAGGAAGGTCGACAAAAACCCAAAAAGGGCATGACTGATGCTCCCCTCCCCCACCTTTGAACCTCGTAAGTTTGGACAGACGCCCTCTAGGGGAAGGTGAATGGCCTGGTAAGTGGTGTGAATCCTTTTCAGTACATAGAACTCCACACTGTAGGGCTTGGTGTGCAATGTGTGGCCTTGAACAAGGGCATGGGGACTTCTTCTCATGTGTCACTTACTTAAATCATTCATTCATTCAACAAGCATTTGTTGAGCATGTAATATGATGTAGGTGTAAATTTATTAAGTAGGGGGAAAAGAGTCTACTTGTCCCCATGTCATTAAAACCATGAATACAGTTTTATATGAAACAATCAGCACGGTTCAATGAAGAAAATTCTGCAGAACCTAAGAAGGCCAGAGGATGAACACTCTGATCAATTCCCTAGCTGACTGCTCCTTTGGAAACTTCAGAGACTGGTAACAGGAAGCAATGCCACCGCTTACCTCATCTTCATGCCTCTGTTCAGTGCCTTCTGTTGTATTTGAAGCCTCATTCTGAAGCAGCTGACCCTGGGAGAGATCCTCCACAAATTCTGGATTGTTGGTGGATGACGTGGCCCCGCTACTGTATGGAACCTCTGGGTGGGTTAACCTTAAGAATAACAGGCAGATATGCAATGGTTCAGTTATCAATGGCATCAAAAATTCCTATTTACCACGGTTCAAGACAAATTTCCCTGCCAGCAGAAGCAGAAGCCAGTTTTAATTCCCCCACTTCATTTGTGTAACTGTAAACAATGTCTCCAGCACAGTTACAGAGCATTCAAAAAATAGTTTCAGTGCTCGACTGAAATAGATGTCAAAGAAGATAGGCTAAAAAGTATCTGCTAAATTTGAAGACCTGAAGGTTGCTGGCAATTTTAGGGACTATAGTTTTAGTGGAATAATGGGAATAAAAACCAGATTATAGTGGGCTGAGAAATTAATGAAAGCAGCTATAGACTGGTCTGAAGTGAAAGAAATTATACTTTCTGACCCTTTCTAGAAAATATAATAGATGATTTGAAGAAGGAGTTTCCAACATTTTTAAGGTCTTTGAGATCCTATGAAAAAGGCTAAGAGGGGCGTCTGGGTGGCTCAGAGGGTTAAGCCTCTGCCTTCAGCTCAGGTCATCGTCCCAGGGTCCTGGGATCGAGCCCCACATTGGGATCTCTGCTCAGTAGGGAGTCTGCTTCTCCTTCTCTCTGTCTGCTACTCTGCCTATTTGTGGTCTCTCTCTGTCAAATAAATGAATAAAATCTCAAAAAATAAAAATAAAAAAAAAAGGCTAAGAGAATCTATGAACTCAATGCCAATCATGTTCTCTGAAAAGAGATGCCATCAGACACCCAGTTTGACATTGGTAGCTGTGTTTTCCAGATACTTCAATCATTTGTGATGTCTTTGGCAACTTGTTCTCTCACTGTCATTCTCATTTCAATGGTGTCATCAACATTTTAGTTACTAATTCTTGTACACTCTTATTTCAGTAAAATATGAGAATGAGGTTTGGAAATGCATACCAATCCTATGAACCCTGACTGAAATGAACAGGAACCAGAGGGGAGTGGTCACATGCACCAAATGCCTTAGAGATGGCAAGTTGGATAAAGACTGAAGAAAAAAAAAGGTTCTTTTGTTCCTATGAATGAACTGGCACGCTCTTAGTTAAAGCCAACAGGCCTTCCATTTGTGCTGTGGACCCCACAGTGTCTAGCCTACTCAAAGACAGGTTTTTTTTTTTTTTCTTTGATAAGCTGATTTATTTATTTTTTTTCCAATTTATTTATTTTCAGAAAAACAGTATTCATTATTTTTTCACCTCAAATACAGGTTTTTAACGATCCTGCCCTTTCTGGCATTACCAATTCTTCCCAGTCTATTGGGATCAGCCTAATCAGTCTACAAATGTGATATTTTGACTCTTATTTCAAAACAAAACAAAGTGAAACAAAAAGTACTCTCTTGATCCCACCTCATTTTTCTCCTTTCCTTTACAGAATTATTTATACGGGCAGTTCCCAATTTAAGACGATTTGATTTATGACTTTTCAAGTTTAGGATGTTATGAAAGTAAAATATATTCAGTGGACACCACACCTGGACTTTTGAATTTAATCTTTTCCTAGGCTTAGTGATATGAGGTGTGACACTCTCTCCCGATGCTACCCAGCAGTAGGGAGCCTTAGCTCCCCGTCAGCCCTGCGATCACCAGGGTAAATAACCGATACCCTTCTGGACCCATACAACCACTCTTCCTTCACTTTCAGTACAACAGTCCACAAATTATGAGATGGTCAGTGCTTTATTATACAATCAGCTTTGCGTTAGATGATCTCACCCAACTGTGGCTACTTTGGAGCATGGTTAAGGTAGGCTGGGCCGAGCTACCGTGTTTGGTAGGTTAGGTGGTATTAAGTGCATTTCTGCATGCAACCCCATGGTAACTGAGGAAGATCTGTCCCCTGGAAAGAACTGTTGACATGTATTGACTCCAGTTCTCTTCTTTCATTCTCTCTCTCTCTCTCTTTTTTTTTAAGGTTTTATTTATTTGACAGAGAGAGACACAGCGAGAGAGGGAACACAAGCAGGGGGAGTGGGAGAGGAAGAAGCAGGCTTCCTGCTGAGCAGAGAGCCCAATGTGGGGCTCGATACCAGGACTCTGGGATCATGACCTGAGCCAAAGGCAGACACTTAACGACTGAGCCACCCAGGCGCCCCTTTCATTCTCTCTTAAACCTAACCCAAAGGAGATTTGTGCTTACAACTCTTGCCAAGGTCACCAATGCCATCTGTGCTAAATTCAGTGTCACTTCTCAGCCTTCATCTTATCTGATCTTCCAGAAGTTTCTGACACTTCCCACCTCTTGAAATATTTTTACTTGGTTTCTGAGACCATGCACTCCTCTAGTTTTTCTGCTACCTTTTTAGCTACTCCCTTCAGTCTTCTTTGTTGACTCTTCCTCTTCTACCTGGCTTCTAAATGCTAATGGTCAGGCATTAGATCTCTTCTCTTTTCTGTCTACATAGTACTCATTTCTTTGGTGATCTCAACCAGTCTCCTGGTTTTAAATATGAGGTATATGCCGATGATTCCCATGTTTCTTTTTCTGGTCTAGACTTCCCTAACCTCAAAGCCCTATATCAAGTGGTCTATTTGACATCTCTACCTGGATATCTAACAAGCAACTCAAATTTAAAATCTCCAAAACTGGGGCACCTGGGTGGTTCAGTTGTTTAAGTGTCTGACTCGATTTTGGCTCAGGTCATGATCTCCAGCCCTGTGTCGGGCTTGGTACTCAGGGGGTGTGTGTTTGAGAGTCTTTCTCTCTGTCCCTCCCCTGATTCGTGCTCTTTTTCTCCCTCTCAAAATAAATAAATAAATGTTTAAAATTTCCAAAACTGAGCTCCTGCTCAGTTTCCTCCATGGAAGTTAATGGCAATTCCATCCCTTTGGTTACTTAGGCCAAGAGCTTGGAGTTGTCTTTGACTGCTTTTTTCTTTCCTTTCACATCTCATCTGGTTTTTCAGGCAAATCTTACTGGGTTTATCTTTAAAATATATGTAGAATTCTCTATTTGTCACCAAGCCCCATTCCCATGATCATTGCAACTCTCTCCACTGATGCTTCACCCCTACTACTCCACCAAAAAGACTTGTCGAAGTCACTAGTGATGCTCTTTAAGTCATCATCTCTCACTTGAATTATTTCAGGAGCTTAACTCATCTCCTTGCTTCAGCCCCTGTTCCTGTCACTCTATTTTCAGTTTAACAGCCACAAGGATCTCATTAAGAAGTAAGCTGGATCATATCATTCTACTCAAAATCATCCAAAGCTTTCCCACCTCACTTGGAGTGCCAGTTAAAGTGCTTACTCTGACCTATAAGAACCTACATGATCTAGACTGCAGCTACTCAAAGTATGGGCCTCACACCAGCAGCACTGACGTCGCCTGGGAACTTACTAGAGTGTCAAACCTCTGGCCCTCAGACTTTCTGACTCAGAAAGTGCTGATGGAGGCCTCAGTTACCCTTCCTCTGGGGTACTCTGCTCCAGCCACAATGGCCTCCTGACTGTTTCTAATAGGTAGAAACACTCTTAACTCAGGGAGTTTTGCACTTACTCCCCGCTCTGCCTCGAATAATCTTCCCCAGAGAACTGCATGCTAGCTACCTTACTTCTTTCAGGTCTTTATTCAATCCACTTTTAAAGACTTCCTGGGGCCATCTTATCTAAAACCACCCCAAAGACTTCCAATCCCTCTTCCCTGCTTTATTTGTTAATCCATAGTTCTTAAGAACATAGTATGTATTTTACTTATTTATCCTGTTTATTGCCTGATGTCCCTAGTAGTATTTAAGCTCTACAGGGCTGGTATTTTTATCTGCTTTGGTCATTGCTTAGTATCCAGTGCCTAGAACAGTGTCTGGCACATAGAAGACACTCAGAAAATTTTTCTTGAGTAAATTGGATTTAGCAACTAGGCTTCTGAAAAGTCTAAAAGAGCAGTTTTATCTGAATAGTAAGGTCAGAAGGCAAATATTAATGAGGAAAGAAGTAAATGTGAGGGAAGGAAACAGAATTACAAAGTGTAGTCTATTTTTAAAGAGCTCTACAGAGTACTAAAATAATTCGTCATAGAGATTAACTAGCACCTCAATCTAGCAATCTATATTTCTTCCATGGCCAATAACTTCTAAATAGAAAAGATAAAAATTCAAGTGGAATAGAGATTTTCAAGGGAAGAGGGACTATTAGCCCTTTTTTATATTCTTTTACATATTTGTCCAAAAATTACCAAAGAAAGGAGATGGGGGGGAAGAAAAGGGAACAGAAGTTACTCAGAGCTCGCAGGCATCTTGAATAAAAGAGCCATATTACAAAATCTGATCTAAAAAAACAATCTGACCTTTGGGGGGAAAATCATTCCAACATCTGTGGCAATTCAAACAGAGAATGAACTTGATTTTCAGAGCGATCCCCGTGGCAGGTATTCACTTAATGGAGACTACGTAATTCTCTTAACCGGGAGGAACTGATGATGTTTCCTAGGTCCACATACTGCTGTTCCAGTTCACAGGAACCAGGGCACTGCAAGTGATGGCTGAATGCAGATAACAGAGCAGCTTACAGTGGCTCTCACTCTCTTTGCAAAGCATAACAAACATACCTTCTATTTTTATCACATAAAATGTTTTCTTCAGGACCTCACACATTGTCAGAAGCTCTGGTTTGAAGCCTAGGCCGAGAGATCCAGGGTCCCAAAGCAGCTGCTTACCCAGTTGTAGACAGATCATTACTCTCCTTGGAGCCATCTTCATCTGCAAAAAGGGGTGGCAGGGTGGAGCTAGTCATCAAGGTTTCCATCTCTCTAAAAGGAAGAGAGGATAAGAAAATAATGATATTGCCTTAATTACTTCCAGTTGAAGTTCCATTAATTTAAGCGCCAGCCTTCCCTAAACTTATCACACCAGCAGCAGAATAGAAACTGACCTCAATATTTATTTTCTTGACTTGGACATGACAATTTAAACTCTGGTTAATGAGCTCTTGACTTTGGTCTTACCGAAGGACCAGACTAAAAAGAGTTAGATTTTAATAAATGGGACACGTTTGGAAATTCCTTTCTGTTCAAGCAGAATATCTTCAAAAGCATTCTTCATTTTCTGTAAAAACTATTAAGCAGACTAACTCAGAAGCAGTGCGTCCCTGAACAAGTTATTCAGTGTCTTTGAGATACAGTTTTACCAGCTTAGACACAGACGAAATTGCTGACTTGACCCACAGGGTTACTGTGAGGATTAAGCTAAAAGAGCTTCATAAACAGAGAAAGGCTAAGATCCTAAGTACTTTGAGTATTATTATATAAAGCAAGGTATTGTTATTACAGCATTACCGGGTCTCAGTCCCAGATGAATCATCCTTAGATTAAATGGTAACAAACTGAGCCCTCCGAAAGGAAATAATGCAGAGGAAGTGGAGGCTGGAAGGCATACTGATGTGGTGCAGAGTCAAAGCAACCACACTTCCAGGTCAGAAATATGCTCCGTATCCCCATGATGACCAACGGAAATAGCATGCACCTGGGTACAGGAAACTACTGAGCTTAATGGAAGGAAACCAAATAAATCACAAGAACCTGAGGTTATCAGACTGAAAGGATAAAAGGACAGAGTCACAAAGAGAGTCATTTCATTTAGCATATCACTACAAAGAGATTTTTTCCTTTCAAGGCTCACCACGAGGGCTTCACCACACAGCTAAAGGCAGTGACCTCCCATTCATCATGAAAGTGATAGTCAAACAAAACATTCAATAGTGACCCCAAACAGTAGCCACTTAAGTGGAACTGGGAACCACTCAAGGAAAAGAGTGCCTCAATCAAACGGGGAGAACTGAGAAGCAAATTATGAGGATTCATTTAGGAGCTCCCCCAGCAGTTATTTCAGGGGCTGCTGCTAAGGAGACCGAATGAAACCGCAGTGAAGGGGAAGGCACAGCAGCCCACGCAGAGCTAGGTGGGATTCAGCCCACGGAGGAGGAAACACCAAGACGCAGATGACGCCGACACCAAATTCTAAAGGTTGAGTACAGTCATTTTCTTCCAAAATGGTAACACTGACGGCTTACCTCTTATTCTTACTTATCTTCTTGTTTTTCCTCCTAAATTTGTTAGTTAGCAGACCAAGGTTCCTACACAGCTTACTGCAAACACCCACCCCCCAAAAAACCCAAAAAAACCTCCCGCATCTGTGGGTCCCTTACCCCCTGCGGTGGGTAGAGCCTGGTAAGCAGAGAGAGGAACTTCAGACTCAATCAGTTTCTTCCACGTGCAGGGATGCTTGCTCAATTCCTTGAAGACAGGGGAGCTTACGGGGGGATCTAACACGTACGGCAAAATTCCATTCGGGATGTTTTCTAGAATAATCCTGATGTAAGCGCACTTCATTTTAATTTAATTTTAATTTACATTATGCACATACCAGATTAGAGCCTGGGCTTTAAGGACTGCTAATGTCGCCTTACCCTGATATTCATCTTATCAAAACCCCCACTAATCAATTAGATGCCATACAGCCTAATTGTAAACCTCAAGCAAACATTCAAATAGCCAGATATTTACTCCCAAACTTTATAAGGAAGGACTCAGTTAGCTGGCTTCTTTCTAAACATCTTTCCTAAATGTAAATGGCCTTTCAAGACATTTAAGATTTAGCATCTGAAGCTTCTGGCATCCATCATACCTCAAAGGCAATATATTATCTGGCAGGGGCTGAATGAAAGGTCTTGTCATTCACTCTGCCAACATGACCCTCTCAGGGTGCTGCCCAGTTATCTTCAGTCATTGTTGAGATACTGGGAAGCAGCTGGACAACACAACCTTAGCAACATATAAACAGATCATATAAACAAAGGAAGCTGAGAGAACACAAGTTTCTTGCCCTTTTTTTTTCTTAAGTTGGTTTTATGCAACCCATGTGGCTTCAGATATACTTTCTCTAGTGTTACTGAGTAGTCAGGTCCTTAAGAAATGAGTAATAAAGTGGGTGGAGGGTTAAGGGGCCAAGATCAACAAAAGAAGGAAATAAGGAAAAAGTCCGGTGAAACCCAAAGGCCTCTAAACTAGTCCAATAAGTTGGAAAAGAAAACGATTCCCAAGAACATGGCTGGGCTCCTGCAAGAATCTGCTTTCATATGGTCCATGAGGGGGTGATTCAAAGTGAATCACGGCTACTAAGCCACTGACTGCCAAAAAGCCTTTCAGTGTAGCATCTGTGTCTGATAGTGTCCCAGTACAGAGGTCACACTGAACTTTGAAATTCTATGTGAAGCACTTAAGAAATGTAATGAATGCTGCTCTGGAAGGGGAAAGAAGAGAAATATGCACAAAGTCAAAGCAATATACAAATCTGGTTTTCCACTGCAGTTTATATAAGTAAGCATAACACACAGATGTTTCCTTGCAGAAGGGACCTCCCAGTGAAGGCTTCTACCTGGAGGCATCAAAAAACAGCATTACTTTGGGGCTTACACTTTGAATGAGGGTCTACACTGTAGCTTTGAAAATCCCAAAATACCCTCGAATGCTAGCCACTCACTCACTGGGGAAAAAAAAAAAGAAAGAAAGATATATAAAACAGGGTGCCAATTTAAGGTATTTTAATGACAATAATAAAAATTATAATGACAATTATAGTAAGTACACTAGATATTTATTGGGCAATCAACACATTTTCTCCCTGTAGTAAATATGGGGCACCAAATCATAGTCAGAACACTGCTTGGTCAACAGAGGTGGAGTTTAAGAAATGTTCCTCAACTAAGATTTTCCTAGTAACCCTTCCCAACAAGAGGGATGATCTCAACAATGAGACTACATTATTCCAAATGTGTTGGACAGTGCTGGAAGCCTAATTTGTACTTAGGTTTTCTGGGGTTGGCTATTTTCAAGTGCCCTTTCCTTACTTTTGTATGTTAATCTCACTTCATTAAGTTCTTTCATAGAGAGGCACTATATTCCCTCCTCATCACATACCTCAGAGCTGAGAGGAGAGATTCTGCCTTCATTTTCCACACTAAAAGCCTTATGTAAAACTCCCAGTTCTTTAAAAAATCATGTTGTCTGTCCAACCAGCCTCAAATTCAAGTCTTTTTGACCACTATTCCCTATCATTTCAGCTCTCTCAATTACTTCTACTACAACTGACCTCTAACCACACAAACCTCTATTCACTGGCCCTTGATTTTCCCTTCTCTGTCCAGCTTAGATTCCATGGCCACATTTCAAATATTCTTTCGTCAACACTCTCAAATTCTTTGCCTTGCCACTCCTTTTACACCTCAGATATAGATCAATTCTGAGTTTTAGCTCAAGATGGTGTTGGAGAAAAATCACAAAGGATGCTCCTGTAAATTTATCTAACCACAAGTAGGCCCTCAATGTTCTCTGCAATCATTCCACATTTTCTTAGGATCTTCCCCAGATGCCATAACAGCTCTGACAAACTTTTCCAACCAATTCAAACCTAAGTCACTCAAACCCTCCCACTCACCCTCCTCTCTTTACCTCCCTATCCCTGACTCACATCAAAGGCCACCCGAAGTTGCTTTTTTAAACATATAAATCACATACCATAAAATTCATCCCTTAAAACATACAATTCAGTGGCTTTTATATATTTATAAGGCTATCCATACAATCAACACCATGATTGATTTTAGAACATTTTCATCACCCCAAAAAGAAACTTGGTACCCACTAGCAGTTACTCTTCATTCTGCCCTTCTCCTAGGCCTGGGTAACTACTAATCTCCTTTCTGTCTTTATGGCTATATACCTGTTCTGAACATCTCATATAAATGGAATCATACATGATGTGGCCTTTTGTGTCTAGCTCCTTTTGTTAGGCATAACGGTGTTTATCACACAGCTTCATCACGCTGTAGCATCAGCATTTCATTCCTTTTTATGGATGAGTAACATTCCATTGCATGGCTATACCACATTTTGCTTATCCATTTTCAGCTGACAGACCTAGGTTAGTTCTACTTTTTGGTCACTATGAATCATGCTGTTTATGAACATTTGTGTACAAGTTTTCTTGTGGACGTGTTTTCAGTTCTCCTGGGCATATACCTAGGAATGGAATCACTGGGTCATATGGTAACTCCACATTTAACATTTTGAGGAGCTGCCAACGTGTCTTCCAAAGCATCTGTGCATTTTATGTTCCTCCTAACAATATGAGAGTTCCAAATTCTCCATATTCTTACCACATTTTTTAGGAATGCTAAGGAAATATCAATTCTAGCCCTTCTAGCTTTCCACATGGGTTAAGGGAAACATACAACTCCAGCCCCCTCCAGCCATCCTGTCTCACCTAAAGGGAGGAAAAAAAAAACAACCCTGAGAAGCATGAGAGGTTATAGTCCAGGGGCAGAGGCTCACCAAAAGACTGAGACCTAATTATAAGACTATAGAATGCTTCTCCCTCTACCCTTACCACTACATTACTGAAGGCCTATGTACCACAGTTCCTTCTATCCAGTATATCATGTCAACTCTTCAACAAAAAAATTACAAGGCATACTGGAAGAAAAAAAACACAGTTTGAAGAGACTGAACAAGTACTCTATGGCATGAATACTGAAGTTTTCAGACCAGAACATTTTAAAATTATAAGTTCAGGGCTTTAATGGAAAATGTAGACAATGCAGGAAGAGACAGATAATATAAGATATAAACAGATAAAAGAGAGATGGACATTCTAAGAATGAATCAAAAAGAAATGTTCGAGATAAAAAAAACACTGTAACATAAATGAATATTTTTAATGGGTTTATTAGTAGACTGGACATAGCTGAGGATAGATTCTCTGAATTTGATAATATGACAAGAGAAATTTCTAAAACAGAAAAGCAAAGAGAAAACAGACTGGAATTAACAAAAGAACAGATTATCCAAAACCTGGAGTGACTACAAAAGCTGTAACATACATATAATGGGAATAGCAGTAGAGGAGAGAAAAGAACAAAAGCAGTATTTGAAGCAACAGTGACAGAATTCCTCCAAATTAATATCACACAATAGTCCACAGGTCCAAGAGACTCAGAGAACATCAAACAGGATAATGCAAAAAACAAACAAAAAAGCTTTAGTTAAAAAAAAAAAAAATCATACTCAAACTTCAGGAAATCAAAGATAAAGAAAAAAATCTTGAAAGAAGCCAGAATAGAGGGAAGGCTGCAAAGAGGGTGGACAGACCCTACGCTCACCTCGTCCCATGAATACAACTAGACAATACTCACATCAGTGTAAATAACCCAGAAAAATACCTGCAGACTGGGAGAACAAACCTCCACAATTAAAGATAGAGAATAGGCCATACTGAAGAGGGTAGGAAGGGTGGAGATGTGGTGGGGGCCGAACTACTGGTGCTTGTCTGTTGGGGAGGGTGGTAGGAGGAAGTGAGCTTCAGGCTAGGAGAGAGAAAGAAACAAACCGTGACACTGGGAAGCCTGCACGAGGAAGATGAACCCCTATAACATTTGGCTTTGAAAGTGAGAAAGGCCAAATTTCCTGAGTTCTTAAAACCAATGGGACTTAAAGCATGGAATTAAAAAAATCAATGGGTTCAGTTCTGGGAGAGCCTAGAGGGTTATAGGAAGCTGAGTCCCTGCCTTTAAAGAGACAGCAAAACAAACAGCCAGCTGAAATACAGCACAGAAGCAGCAGTTTAAAGAATGCTTGGGGCATATGAGAGGGAGAGTAATTTACTCATTCCTGAGTGTGTCCTAGAGGGGCAGGGATCACTGAGGGACTTTTCCAGGTACTAAGGAGCTGGCAGGAGATACACAGCCACCTGCAGGAACCAGCACAGCAGACACACTCACTATTTACTACCTAAGTTGTTTACACCAAACCCCACCTCCATGCGCTTTGGTGGATCCATCCTTTCCAGTCAAGTCGGCCTCAGTCCCAGCCAAGTCTACCTCCCTGGGAAGACTGTACCTCCCTGAGAAGACTGTGCCAACATTGCATCCCCCAACCCACCTCCCAATCCATGTGTTTTGCAGAGCCTCAGTTCTGGCAGTGGTAGAGGGCCTTGCGTGTCCTAGGTGAACCTTGTTAAAATTGCCTGGGTGGCTCACTGGGTTAAAGCCTCTGCCTTCGGCTCAGGTCATGATCCCAGGGTCCTGGGATCGAGTCCTGCATCGGGCGCTCTGCTCTGCAGGGAGCCTGCTTCCTCCCCTCTCTCTCTGCCTGCCTCTCTGCCTACTTGTGATCTCTGTCTGTCAAATAAATAAATAAAATCTTAAAAAAAAAAATGCACACCCTGACTGTGGACCAAATACTGTGCAAAAACAGGCAAAGAGAGTCTCTGTAGACAATTGGACTGAAGGAAAAAGTGGCCCAGACACAATAGTGGGACATATGCAACACACACGGCAAACACCCCTTGAAGCACCAGGTCCTGGTAAACAAAGGACATTGACCTGCACAGCACTACAGGACCTCTTCTTCTTAAGTCCATTATTTTCAAGAGCAGGAGACATAGCTGACTTTCCTAACACACAGAAACAGACGCAGAGCATTAGACAAAATGGGAGAGAGGAGTATGTCCCAACTGAAAGAAAAGGACACAACCACAGCAAGAAACCTAAGCTAAATGGATACAAGTAATATGCCTGACAGGGAATTTAAAATAATGATCATAAAGATACTCACTATACTTGAGAAAAGAGTGGAGAACAACAGGGAGACCTTTGACAAAGAGATAAAAAAGAATCAGAGATGAAGAGCATAATAAATGAGATTAAAAATACACCAGATGGAATAAATTGCAGACTAGAAAAAGTAGAGGAATGAATTAACCATCCAGAAGACAGACTAATGGAAACTAATCAAGTTGAAAGGTAAGAGGAAAAAAATATGCAAAATGAGAACAGACTTAGGGAACTCAGTGACTCCACCAAGTGTAACAACATTTGCATTATAGAGATCCCAGGAGAAGAGGAGAGAGATAAGGGGACAGAAAATTTATTTGAAGAAATAATAGCTGAAAACTTTCCTAATCTGAGGAAGTAAACAGATACCTAGATCCTGGAGGCAGAGAGATTCCCCCACAAAATCAAACCAAGAAGGTCTACACCAGGGCATATAGTAAGTAAAATGTAAAAAAGTAATGATGAAAAGAGAAAATTTAAAAGCAACAGGAGAAAAGAAGAGAGTTATACACAAAGGAAAGCCCGTAAGACTCGAAGTGGTTTTCAGCAGAAGTTTTTAGGCCAGAAGAAAGTGGCATGATACATTCAAAGTACCCAAAAAAAAAAAAAAAAAGTGCAGTTTAGAATACGTTATCCAGCAAGGCTATCATTCCGAACAGAAGGAGAGATAAAAGACTTTCTCAGACAAACAAAAGCTAAGAGTTTATGACCACTACAAGAGCCCCACAAGAAATGTTAAAGGGGAATCTGTGAGTAGAAAGGAAAGGCCATAAGTAAGAGTAAGAAAGGTAGGAAATACACAAGTAGTAAAAATAAGTATATTGGTAAAAATCACTCAAAAGATTCATAAAACAAAAGAATGTAAAATATGATAGCATATAGCTATAACATGCGGGAGGGAATAGAGAAAAGACTGGGTTCAAACTTAAGCAACCATCAACTTAATATAGACTGCTATATGCAGAAGATGTTATATAAAAACTTAATGGTAATGACAAATCAAAAACCAAACAGAGATACTCAAAGAAGAAAGAGAAAGGAACCCAAGTATATTACTAAAGAAAGCCAGCAAACTGTAAAGGAGAGGAAGAGAAGAAAGGATCAGATAAGAACTACAAAAACAATCACAAAACAGCTACCAAAATGGCAACAAATACCTATCCATCAATAATCACTTTGTGTATAAATGGACTAAATTCTCCAATCAAAAAACACAAGATGACAGAATGGATAAAAATCAAGACCCATCTGTACACTGCCTATAACGGTCTCAATTAAGACCAAAAGACACATGCACATTGAAAATGAGGGGACAGAGGAACATGTATCATGCAAATGGATGTTGAGAGAAAGCTGGGGTAGCAATATTGATAAGGGACAAAATAGACTTTAAAATAAAGACTTTAATAAGAGACAAAGAAGGACATATATATATAATTATTAAAGGGACAGTCCAACAATAAGTTATAACAATTATAATATTTATGTAACCAACATGGGAGTACCCAAATACATAACATTTAAAACAAACATAAAGGAACCAATCGATAGCAATATAATAAGAGTACAGACATTAACACCCCATTACATCAATGGACCGATCATCTGAAGAGAAATCAACAAGGAAAGAGTGGCTTTGAATAGCACACCAGACCAGATGGATGTAACACATATATTCAGAACATTCCATATGAAAAGAGCAGAATATAAATTCTTTTGAAATACACATGGAACAATCTCCAGAACAGATCACATATTAGGTCACAAAACAAATCTCAACAAATTAAAAAATATCTAAGTCATACTATATAACTTTTCTGACCACAATGCTATGAAACTAGAAATCAACCATAAGAAAAAATCTAGGAAGAGCACAAATGGAAGCAAAGGAACATGCTACTAAATAATGACTGGGTCAACTAAGAAATCAAAGAAGAAATAAAAAATTACATGGAGAGAAATGAAAATGAAAACAGAATGCTCCAAAATCTTTGGAATGTAGGAAAAACAGGTCTAAGAAGGAAGTTTATAGCAATACAGGCCTACCCCAAGATAAAAAAAAAAATCTCAAATAAACAACCTGACCTACCTAAAGGATCTAGAGAAAGAACAAACAAAGCCCAAAACCAGAAGGAAAGAAATAATAAAGATGAGAGCAGAAATAAATGATATAGAAACCAAAAAAGAAGAAGAAGAAGAAGAAGAAGAAGAAGAAGAAGAAGAAGAAGAGGAGAAGAAGATATTCTTGAAACCAGAAGCTGGTTCTTTTTGAAAAGATAAAAAAGAACTGATAAACCTCCGCCAGCCTCAAAAAAAGAGAGAACTCAAATAAACAAAATCACAAATGAAAGAGGAGAACTAACCAATAACACAGAAATACAAATGGTTGTAAGAGATTTATGACAAATTATATGCCAATAAATTACACAAACTTAAAAGAAATGGATCAATTCCTAAAAATATAATCTATCAAAACTGAAGCAGGAAGAAATAGAAAATTTAAACAGACTGATTACCAGGAATGAAAGAATCAGTTAATAAAAAATCTCCCCTAAAACCAAAAAGTCCAGGACCAGACAGCTTCACAGATGAATTCTATCAAACATTTAAAGAAAAGCTAATACCTACTCTTCTCAAAGTTTTCCAAATATAGAAGAGGAAGGAAAACTTCTAAATTCATTTTGTGAGGTGAGCATTACCCTGATACCAAAATCAGGTAAAGACACCACAAAAAATGAAAACTAAAGCCAGTATCTCTGATGAACACAGATGTAGAAATCTTGAACAAAATACTAGCAAACTGAATCCAACAATATATTTAAAAAATCATTCACCACAATCAAGTGGGATTTATTCTCAGGATGCAAGGGGGGTTCAATATTCACAAATCAATCAATGTGACACATTGCATCAATAAGAGAAAGGATAGGGGTGCCTGGCCTGGTTCAATTGTACAACATGCGACTCCTGCTCTTGGGGCTGTGAGTTTGGGCCTCACATTGGATGCAGAGATTACTTAAAAATAAAATCTTAAAGAAAAATAAGAGAAAGGATAAAAAACATTATCATTTCAACAGATGCAGAAAAAGCTTTCATAAAGTACAATACCCACTTATGATATACACTCTCAATATAATAGGTTTACATGGAATATACCTCAATATAATAAGGGCCTTATATGAAAAATCCACACCTAACATCTTACTCAATGGGGAAAAAAAAAAAAAAAGCTTTTCTCCTAAGGTCAGGAACAAGTAAAGGATGTCAACTTACATACACCACTTTTATTCAACATAGTGGTGGAAGTCCTGGCCACAGCAATCAGACAAGGCATCCAAATTGGTGAGGAAGAAGTAAAACTTCTACAATTTGCAGATGATATGATACTATAAATAGAAAATGCTAAAGACTCCACAAAAAAAGCCAACATACTAGAACTGACAAATGAATTCAATGAAGCTACAGGATACAAAATCAATATATGAAACTCTGTTGCATTTCTATATACTAATAATGAAGCAGCAGAAGAGAAATCAAGAAAAACAATCCCATTTACAATTGTACCCAATAATAAGATACATAAGAATAAACTTAACCAAAGTGGTGAAAGGCCTGTACTCTGAAAAGTATAAAACAGCTATGAAAGAAACTGAAGTTGATACAAAGAAATGGACATTCCATGCTCATGGATTTAACAAATATTGTTAAAAGGTCTATACTACCCAAAGCAATCTAGACATATAATGCAATCCCTATCAAAATACCACCATTATTCTTCACAGAACTAGAACAAACAACACTAAAATTTGTATGGAATCACGAAAAGATCCCAAATAGCCAAAACAGTCTTGAAAACAAAACTGGAGGTTTCACAATTCCAGACTTAAAGTTATATTACAAAGCTATTGCAATCAAAACAGTATGGTACTGGCACAAAAACAAACACATAATAGAAAGGCCAGAAATAAACCCACAATTATATCATCAATTAATCTTCTACAAAGAGGCAAGAATATGCAATGGAAAAAAGACAGTCTCTTCAACAAATGGTCTTGGGAAAACTGGACAACTGTATGCAAAGGAATGAAACTAGACCACTTTCTTACACCATACATAAAAATAAACTCAGAATAGATTAAGCATCTAAATATGTGACCTGAAAACATAAAAATTCTAGAAAACAGGCAGTAATTTCTTTGACAATGGTCATAGCAACATCCTTTCTAGATAGGTCTCCTGGAGTAAGGGAAACAAAAGCAAAAATAAACTACTGGGACTACACCAAAATAAAAAACTTCTGCACAGTGAAGAAGAAAATCAACAAAACTAAAAGACAACCTGTTCAATGGAAGAAGATATTTGCATATATATTCTTCCGACATATCTGACATATCCGACAAAGGATTAGTATCCAAAATATATCAAGATCTAATACAATTCAACATCAAAACTCCAAATAATCTAATTAAAAAGGAGAAGACATGAACAGACATTTCTTCAAAGATATCCAGATGTCCAACAGACATATAAAAACTTGCTCAACATCATCATCAGTGAAATGTAAATCAAAACCACAATGAGATATCACCTGACATCTGCCAGAATGGCTAAAATACAAAACTCAAGAAACAAGTGTTGGTGAGGATGTGGAAAAAAAGCAAGACTTTTGTGCACTGTTGGTGGGAATGCAAGCTGGTGTAGCTACTGTGGGAAACAATATGGAGTTTCCTCTAAACGTTAAAAATAGAACTACCCTGTGACTCGGTAACCACACTACTGAGTATTATTAACCCAAAGAATGTGAGAACAGCATTTGAAGGGATATATGCCCCCCTATGTTTACTACAGCATTACTGACAATAGTCAGACTATGAAAGTAGCCTAGTGCCCATCAATAGGTAAATGGATAAAGAAGATGAGATGTATATATACAATGGAGTATTATTCAGGTATAAAAGAATAAAATCTTCCTATTTGCAGTGACTTGGATGGTCCTAGACAGTATAATGCTAAGCAAAATAAGCCAGTCAGAGAAGGACAAATACATGATTTCATTCATGCGGAATTTAAGAAGCAAAGCAAACAAGCAAAGGAAAAGAAAGAGAGTGAGAGGTAAACCAAGAGACTGACTCTTAACTCGTACAGAGAACAAACTGATGATTACCAGAGGAGAGGTGGCTGGGGGGGGGGATGAATGAAAAGTTGAAGGGCATTAGGAATGCACTTGTCTTGATGAACACTGATTAATGTATGGAAGGTTGGGTCACTACACTGTAGACGTGAAACTAATATAGCACTGTATGTTAAAATAAAACACTGGGTTTAAAATAAAATTGATCCACACACATATCCTGAGGGGGAGGGGGTTAAGAAAGAAGCCAGCTTCCTAAAAATACCTAACCTACAGAAGCAAAGATAAGAATTATATCCAATCTCTCCTTAGAAAGTATGTAATCAAGAGAGGGGAATGAAATATAGGAAGCAGGGGCTCCTGGGTGGCTCAGTGGGTTAAAGCCTCAGCCTTTGGCTCAGGTCGTGATCCCAGGGTCCTGGGATAGAGTGCCGCATTGGGTGCTCTGCTCAGCAGGGAGCCTGCTTCCTCCTCTCTCTCTCTGCCTGCCTCTCTGCATACTTGTGATCTCTGTCTGTCAAATAAAAATATACGAAGCATTGAGAGAAAAAAAAACAACAGCCTAAATTTCTGTATCCTATGATATGATCTACAAAAGTGAGGGAGAAACAAAAATTTTCAAGTAAAAAAAAAAAAAAAGTAAAAAAGAAAGAAGTAAAAATGTTTTTCAAAAAGAAGAAAAAAATGACACTGGTCCGAAACTTGGACCCATATAAGGAAAGGAAGACCACTGGAAAATGAGTAAGTGAGGGCAAAATAAAAAGGTTTATTTTTCTTATTCTTAATTGATCTAACAGATAACAGCTTCTTTGAAGTAATAACAGCAACAGTGTATTTGATTATGTATGCCCACACACACAAACTTATGTAAAATAAATGACAGTAATGATACAAGGGATGAGAAAAAAGAATTAGGAGTATTTTGCTGTTATATGGTACTTGAACTACCCATGAATGGAACAGTGTTAATTTGAAAGTGGACTTGGAGTAGTTTTAAAATATTGCAAACTCTAGGGCAACCACTTAAAAAAAAAAGAAAAAAATAGAAATAGAATTGATATGGTAAGAAAGGAGAGAAAATGGAATAAAAAATGCTCAATTAAAACCACCAAAGGCAGAAAAGGTGTGGAACATAAAAAAGGAAAAAAATAAAAAAGGAACAAAGAACAATGGCAACAAATAGAAACCAGTAATGAAGATGACAGACATTAATCTAATTATATTAATAATTGCCTTACATGTCAATGTTCTAAATACACAACTGAAAGAGATGTTCAGAGTGAATGAAACACAAGTTTCAACTATATGATGTCTATAAGGAACCCACTTTAAATATATAGACACACATACATTAAAAATGAAGGAATGGGAAATGATATAACACCAATCAAAAGAAAGCAAGAGTAGCTATATTAATTTCAGAGAGAGCAGACTTCAGAGCAAGAAAGTCATCAGGAATAAAGAGGGACAATGCCAAGGGACAATACTCAAGGAAGACGTAATAATTTTTAATGTTTATATGTCTAACTACAAAGGGTCAAAATGTGTGAGGCAAAAACTGATAAAAGTGCAAGGAGAAATAGATGAATCCACCATTATAGTTGGAGACTTTAACACCCCTCTAAGAGAAAGAGACAAATCGAGAAGATAGAAAATCAGTAAGGATGTAGATGAACCCAACAGTTCCACCTATCAACTGGATAAACAGATGGCAAGTATCTATATGAAAAGATGTTCAATATCACGTCACTAAGGAATTGAAGTGAGACAACGAACTACCAATACATAGCTACTAGATATGGTTAAAATCTGTAACGGTTAACTAATACTAACACTAACACTAACACTAACACTAACACTAACACTAACACTAACACTAACACTAATACTAATACTAAACTAATACGGTTAAAATCTGTAATGCTGATGACACCAAATGCCGATGTGGATTTAGGACAAGAATTCTATCCACTGCTGGTGGGAATGAATGTAAAAAAGGTACAGCCACTACGAAGACAGTTTGACAGTTTCTTACAAAAGTACATTCTTATCAACAATTGAGTTCCTTGGTATTTACCCAAAGGAAGTGAAAACTTACATCCACTAAAAACCTGCACACGAATGTTTACGGCAGCTTTATTCGTAACATCAAAATTTGGATGCAACCATGTCTTTCAGTTGCTGAGTGGATAAACAAACTGTAATACATACTGATAACGAAATATTATTCAGTGCTAAAATAAGTGAGTTATCAAGCCATGAGAAGACATGGAATAAACGTAAATGAATACTACTAAGTAAAAGAAGTCAATCGGAAATATTACGTATGATATGATTCCATCCATATGACATCCAGATTAGGCAAAATATGGAAACAGTAAAAAGACAATGACTGCCAGGGTTAGAGGGGAAGCCGGGGTGAACAGACAGAACACAAAGGATTTTTAGGGGAGAGAAACTATTCAGCACAATACCACAATTGTGGATATATAATCATTCATTTGTCAAATCCCACAGAAGGTACCACACCAAGAGTGAACCCTAATGTAAACTAGCGTTTTGGGTGATGATTATGTTAATCAAGCTCACTGATGTAACAAATATATGGTGTTGGCTGGAGATGTTGATGGTGGAGGGGAGTATGGCATGTGTGAGGACAGGGAATATGTGCGAATTCTTTGTACTTTCTGCTTGATTTTGTTGTGAACCTAAAAGTCTATAAAACATAAAGTTTATTAATTAAAAATTATCATAAATATTATATATTTAATATTATAATATGCAATTTATAGTAAGATAGACCTGCTATAATCATGCTTAAGAATAAACACAACTGATTTTGATATGCGTGCAATTTAACTAGAGTAGGTGAAAGCACAAAGGCTTACTAGAGAATAGTCTACCAGCTGTGAACATTAAGCTAAGAGCAGTCAGTAGGCTGTAAGCATTAATCAATATGTTTTACAGAGGGAATAAGAACACTGGCTAATCCCATCAGGCAGTTAACTGAGGTTCAGTTAAGTGAAATTCAGTTAAGAACTCTTTCACTGCAGGTTTTGATATGGGAGATGAGAAGGAAAAAGATAATTAAATACCCCCCCCCCTTTTTTTTTAAGATGGGGTAGTTAGTATGGGGGCGAGAACTGACATATACATATAAGGCTTAGGATTACTTCAAGATAAGGGCATAAGAAGGTGTGTGTTAGGCTGGGGGTTTGGTGGGGGCTCTCTATTCCTAAAATCTAGAGCCTATGCTCCTGTAAGTATAAACATTATTAATTTATACATATACATTTTTAAGATTTACCTTTTTAAGAGAGAGTGTGAGCAGCGGGAGGGGCAGAGGCAGAGGGAGAATCTCCAGCAGACTCCCCACTGAGTGTGGAGCCGCATCTCACCACCCTGAGATTGACCTGCACCGAAATTTAAGAGTTGGATGCCTTATCAACTGAGCCATTCAGTCACTCCTATTATTAATTTTTAAAAATGTTGGTAGGGTAGGGACGCCCGGGTGACTCAGTTGGTTAGGCAGCTGTCTTCGGCTCGGGTCATGATCCCCAGTCTGGAATCAAATCTCACATCGGGCTCCTTGCTTAGCAGGAAACCTGCTTCTCCCTCTGCCTCTGCCTGCCAATCTGCCTGCTAGCATCCTCTCTCTCTGACAAAGTCTTTTAAAAAAAAATGTTGGTACGGTAGTGTAGGAAATATTTTTATTATTTTTTAAAGCTTTTATTTATTGGGGTGGGGGGCAGGGGCACAAGCAGGGGAGCAGCAGGCAGAGGGAGAGGCTGGCTCCTTGCTCAGCAGGGAGCCCAATGCAGGACTTGATCCTAGCACCCTGGGATTGTGACCTGAGCTCAAGGCAAACACTTAACAGACAGAGCCACCTAAGCATCCCATGTGTAGGAATTAAACAATAAAGAAATGGATTCATTCACAGAACAAATATTTTTTACTTTTTTTTTCTAATCAATTTTATTATTATTTTTTTAAATAAACATATAATGTATTTTTATCCCCAGGGGTACAGGTCTGTGAATTGCCAGGTTTACACACTTCACAGCACTCACCATAGCACATATCCTCCCCAATGTCCATAACCACACCCCCCTCTCCTGACCCCCCTCCCCGCAGCAACCCTGTTTGTTTTGTGAGATTAAGAGTCACTTACGGTTTGTCTCCCTCCTGATCCTATCTTGTTTCATTTATTCTTTTCCTTCCCCCACCAAGCCCCCCATGTTGCATCTCCACTTTCTCATATCAGGGAGATCATATGATAGTTGTCTTTCTCCGATTGACTTATTTCACTAAGCATGATACCCTCTAGTTTCATCCACGTCATCGCAAATGGCGAGATTTCATCTTTTGATGGCTGCATAGTATTCCATTGTGTATATATATCACATTTTCTTTATCCATTCATCTGTTGATGGACATCTAGGTTCTTCCCATAGTTTGGCTGTTGTAGACATTGCTGCTATAAACATTCGGGTGCACGTTGCCCCTTCAGATCACTATGTTTGTATCTTTGGGGTAAATACCCAGTAGTACAACTGCTGGGTCATAGGGTAGCTCTATTGTCAACTTTTTGAGGAACCTCCATGCTATTTTCCAGAGTGGTTGCACCAGCTTGCATTCCCACCAACAGGAGGGTTCCCCCTTCTCCATAACCTTGCCAGCACACAGAACAAATATTTATTGAGTATCTAACATTTGAGGCACTTTCTGTGTACTGGGATAGAAGCAGTAATCAAAACAGGCCAAAAATCCCTGCCCTCACACAGCTCACAGTACACTGGGACAGACAGACAAAAAACAAGATTAAAAAAAGTAAAACAAATAATGTCACATAGTGATATGCACTAAGAAAAAAATAGAGCCAGTGAAGAGGCTAGGAAGAGTTCAAGGGAAGGGGGTGTTTGGAATTCTAGATAGAGGCCAGGAATGACTTCACTGAGGCCTACAGGAGGGGAAGGAGAGAGTGATGCATGTATGTGAGGCTAGAAAGGTCAGGGCAGGGCAAACAACCAGTGCAAAGGAGGATATTGAATGTGATGAAAGGAAGCAAATGTGGCTGGACTAAAATAGGGGCAAAAACAGTAGATGAGATCTGAGAGCTGACTAGGGACCAGACAGCACAGGGATCTATCAGTCATAGTAAGGACTTTGGCTTCTTGCTCTGAGATGAGAAGCCACTTTCTGAGTAAGACACAGTATCTAACATTTCTAGGACCACTCTGCCTGCTGTTTCCAATGGAGAAAGTCAAGGTAGAATAAGGAGTTCATTTGGAAATCTACTGCAATAATCCACCTGAAAGATGAAGGTGGCTTGGATCACAGTGGCAGTAGTGGAGGTGGTGAGAAGTGGTTAGATTCTTTCTTTTTTTTTTTAAGATTTACTTATTTATTTACTTGACAGAGATCACAAGTAGGCAGAGAGAGAGGAGGAAGCAGGCTCCCTGCTGAGCAGAGAGCCTGATGCGGGGCTTGATCCCAGTACCCTGGGATCATGACCTGAGCTGAAGGCAGAGGCTTTAACCCACTGAGCCACCCAGGTGCCCCTGGAGAAGTGGTCAGATTCTTGATGTGAAGGTAGAACCAGTCTCTCAGTTGAAAGTAACTAAAAAAAAAGTTAGGACATATTTCAACTGTAGAATCATAACCTGTTTAGTAGTAAAGGGTGGGCTATACTAACAATATGCTACTTGCAATTTTTGTGAAGCTAAATATTATACAGTGTTTTTTGGGGCCACAAAGGAAATAATCCAGCCCCCTTTTAATGCAAATGCTTGCAGAGTTTACATTTTACCAACAAATATTTGTTGAGCACCTTTACTGTGTGACCAAGACTGTGCTTGGCGTCAAGCGGTACACATTTGCTTTATCGGATTTTACAGTATGTTATGGTCCTTGGCCTAGAGATACTGTTCTCAAAACAACAACAAGTGGGAAGAAGAGGCAAGAATTAGAAACAAATATAAATCTTTCATCTCTATCAGTGATTTTTTGAAGTAAAAGTTTTGTAAACTTTTAGTCAGATATTTTCTTTTAAAAACATGGATGTATTAGATCATCAAAAGAAACCTAACACTGTTCAGATTTCCTTTTAGACAGCTTGATTACTGTACGTGAATTTCCCCCCGACACTGGAACCCTGATAGCACATTGTTATCATAGGACACAAAATGTGTTGTGAGAAAAAAAGAAAACCCCAAACATCTAGCAATAGTGTTTCATATTGGGCATAAAGCACAGAAATAACACAGGGAAAATACTTACCTCTTACAAAGCAAAAATCTGTCCTTTAGAAGCAGGGTATTGTCTTCTGAGTTCACAGTCCACCGATCTGGCTTTTTCATGGTGGATGGTGGGTCCCAAGTGGCCCTTCTTACACAGACTACCTAAGCGCTGCTTTTATTATTAGTAAACAAGGAGATAACCGCCCGAGTAAGACAACTTCTGGCCCAATACCAGAACTAAGAGTTCAAGGAATTCAGTAAGACTTGGCATTACTTTATCTGGGTAGAGTACGTTGCCAAACAATTTCCTGGGACACTTGGGTACTATGAAACAGTAAAAAGGTAGGTGTGTATGAGGTGGGGGTGGAGAGTACAAGGAAGGTGGGGAAGAGGAACACCCTAACGGGCATACTCCCGGTAGGAGGCCGTTATGATATACAAAGAAGTGTTTTCAACAATATGCAATGTTATAATCTAATCTTACATTTGGAAAACCAATGCAATTAAGTATAAAATGCAGAAAGTTAATGTTCTTATTTGGTGAAGACACATGTGTATATTTTTGCACTTACTTCTTGGTGAGTCTCATGGAGGGTATATTAGAATAGAGGAATTTTATGTTTATCAACAGGGGAAATGAATTTTAAACGAGTCTGAAAATAGTTTTAAAGCTGAAAAATAAGGCTTTTCACAGTTTATTATATGTAACTATGATATGGATTGAGGACAGAACTAAATAAGGTTGACAAGAAATTCTTTTCCTTTTACAGTTCATGACGTACCGGCGGGACAGATGGACAAACAGTATAAACATGTAAAGGCTGTAGCTGATGTGTGTCAAGATATTTATTTAAATCTATGAGAAAAACAGGGAGGAGACAGATGAATTGAACAGACGGAGTGACCAGCTAACTGCTCATTATCATAATAAATTCACAGATGCAGTGGAGATCTGAAGGCAGCAGAAAATACCAGCTGAGTAAGTGCCTGGGAAGGAAACACTTAGCATGGGGTACTCACATGTTTCGAATCCAATTTCATATCAGGGAGGTAGATAGGATTCCTTTCTTGCTCTAAAACAAAATGGTTCAAGCCTAAATCTGAGGAAAGCAATACATGAGAGAGCAGAAGAAACAAAGGTCCCTAGTATTTTGACCTGAACAAAAACTTACTAGTTAACAGTTCTAGGGGAAGGGTCCTTATTGGTTCAAGGAACAGTGCTCCTCTATTTTCTTATATTTTATACTGTTCTCTTCAGCTCAAACCTGCAGCTGTGAAACAAGACTGCAAAGAAGAGATGGAAAGAATGTTCCTTTCTATTACAGGCAACAACTCCCAAACTTTTTACCCTTTCAAAGCCGATGAATACTAAAAAATGACATGCTTTGAGAAGGAATATTGGAGATCATTTATAAAAACTAGAGTGTAAAAAAAGGGGAAAGAGACTCCATCAAAGTGTTCTTCATTTTAATCAACTCACAAATTAAAGTCTCTTCCTAGGGGGAATTCCTAAAAGAAAAACAGAGAGCTTTGGGTAGTAGGGAATTTTTCTTCACCCAAAAGTTGAAGACAAAAAAGAAAACAAGTAAGACATAACTGTAATGTGCTTAACAGAACAGTTTCAACTGAAAAGGAGATTTAAAACAGAATTATAGTTCTCTATTTTTTATTTTAAATCTTGAATCTTTACAACACTCAGGACTTCAGAAAGTAAACCAATGGTCCCTGAATTCAGCTTTGACATATTTAATGCTCCAGGAGTACAGTTTCCTAGGAACACTGTTCCTTTAAATACTCTACCCAGTATGATAAGGCTTCACCCTTCATACACAGAACCTCCAGGCTCTCACCCACCCAGGCCAATTCCAACCAAGTGGCTGGATGTTATCTTCCTGGTTTATTATAAGCTACCTGTTTCATTTCATTCCCCCCCCTTTTTTTCCCAAGATTTTATTTATTGATTTTTCAGAGAAAGAGCACATGCAGGGGAAGTGGCAGGCAAAGGAAGAAGGAGAAGCAGGCTCCCCGCTGAGCAGGGATCTAGCCTTGAGGCTCAAACCCAGAACCCTGGGATCATGACCTGAGCCAAAGGCAGAGGCTTTAACTCACTCATCCACCCAGGCGCCCCGGGTTAGTTACTTTAAAGAAAGAGGAAAGTGCCGTCAAGAATTGTAGGCTTTTTAAACTTCAATTTTTTAAACTTCAACTTTTAAACTTCAATTTTAATTTCGCACACAATACATGAATACACTTTCTTTTTTAAAGTTTGGCTACACATAAAGCTAAAATTCTCTTTGACCTGATTCTTTCCACTCCCCTCTCCAGAAAATATGCCATTAGAGGAGTTAATAGCTTATTGCTGAAAGGAGCCGTAGAGAGAATTTCTAGCGATATATTCATTCTCTCTCTCTCTCTCAAATCAGAATTAGCCCTACAGGGCAGAGAAGAGTAAACATGTCTAGCAGGAAGAGCACGAGGGCAGTTTATGAACTTGGAGTTTTATATTAAAAAATTCATTTAATTCTGCATTCAATTTTATAGAATAGTGTTTAACACATGAATGTTTGAAACTAGAGGAGACCAGGGAAAAGCATCTTGTACTTTTATAAAATTAAACATTTCCTTATGAGTGCAATACCACATAGCACAGATTAGGTTCACCTTCCTGGCAGATAACGGACACATTTTGATACTGAGAAAAAGAAGTATTGTGACTTTCTGGTTCTTCTCTACTATACAGCAATATAAAGAGAAATTCTACTATTGGCTAGAAATGTATGGTTAACTCAATTTATACTGTTATTTTTCCAGATAAAATTACATGACAATACACTGCAATTATTATACAAAGTCCCATTTAATTATGGAAAAATAGGCCACGACCATGTGTTTAATATGGCTTGGCGTTTCCCTAAAAGGTTTACTTCTGAAAATTACAATATATCTGAGGTTAATCAATGTATATTCTTAGGTCACTGGTAGAAAAAGTAACAAGATTTTTATAAAGTTATTTTTATAAAGTTATTTTACTTCTTGCTAATATATCTTGAGATATACTTCAAACAGAATATACTTAATCCATCTCTAACTCCACTGTCATCTCTTCCCCTTCAGACTCCAAATCTAGTTAGAGGAAAAAGCTCATCATTACCATGTTTTTCCACAGAAGCATCTTCTCTGGAGGCATTTATTCTTATTACAACGTCTCTCTAAATATCTAATTTGGTTCTGGGTGTTTAGTAACATTTGCATATTTAAAAGACAAAATTGGTAACTTAAAATCAAGATGTGCCAATGTGAACAATGAGGACATTCTATAGCAAGTTCACTCACAATTTTGGGGTAGGGGGAACAAAACACCTCAAATTTTTGAGAAAGGATTATGTGCCATATGAACTACTGGCAGGCAATCTGAGGTGGCAGAAAGCACTCTGGGGTCAGGGAGTTCGGCCGTGAGTTCAGGCTAATGCCACTAAGTAAATGTCTTCTGGGATCCCTAACCTCCTCTGGCCCAAGTTCCTTTATCTGCTAATAAAGGACAAAATGAATTCAAGTTTGTTCATCACACCATAACAGAACACCATGAAATTATTACATTCAATTAAATGAATTAAAAACGATTTTACAAACTAGCAGAAAATAGGAAAATATTAAAAATTCAATATAAAATCACAATAATGAACATATACGTACATACACAAACACAAGGTTCCCGAAGCACAGTATGTACTTCTGAATTCTTCTGTTAGTATTTATTTGCTCTCTGCGAGTGCATCATGCTTAAAGTGAAGGCTCTGAAATCAGACTGCCTGGATTCAAATCCCATCTTCTATTTTCAGCTACAGAAGCTGGGCAAGTTAATAGCTCTGAGCATGTTCTCTCATCTGTAAATGAGGATAATAACAGTACCTACTACATAAGTTATTTGAAGAATTAAGCCATGTAAAGCAGGTTGTATGGTATCTACCACATAGTAAGGGCCCAATAACAATAATGATAACAGTAACAGTAGCAAGCACTTCTTGAGTGTTTACTAAGTAACAGCCACTATTCTAAAACTTTTACATGTGTTATCCCATTTAATCTTCAACTACCATGGGGTAGATACTATCAATAGTTCTTATTTTATAGCGAACTACCAACAGAGAAGATAAGTAATGTAACCAAGTTAACTGTGGTAGTCATCATAGCTCTTCACAAATATTTTTAGTTTTCTTTTCAGGAACCACAGTAAGATTACACCATGGAACTCAGAGGGTCAATCATAGTAGCAAGAGTCCAAAAGCAATTTTCCATGTTCCCTTCCTCCATTACAGTGACCGTGTTATATCACAATGGAGTTTATGTCAGTCTCCTTGCCTAACTGACCAAAAATAGCATACCTCCCTGTTAACCCACTTTGGAAAAGTAGCATGAGTGAGGGAAAAAAGCCACTGAGATCCTACAGTGGTTTTGTTATCATAGCAATAAACAAGTCTATCTTGATAGTAAATTTCAGATTTGGTGTCATCATAATTATCTACTTACTCGCAGCTAATGCTGAAAGTTTAAGATTTATATTATGGGAGAAAATAATACAATTCTATACATTTCTTTCTTTTTTATTTTGATGTGTGAACCAATGAAATGAAGTTTAGTTTAGTATCTAGTTTAGTATCAGTATTTAAGAATCATTGGTCAAAATGTATTCATAATCTTGGGCTAGGCAGACTTTTTAAAGAGGAAGCAAAAAGCACTAACCAGAGAAAAGAAAAATGATGAATTAATAAGTTCACCAAAATTAAGAACATCTGTTCATCAAAGACCATGTTAAAAGAGTAAAAAGTCTGAGAAACTTCAGACTGGGAGATAATATTTGTAACACATATGTCCCCTAAAGTCTCAGATCCAGAATGTATAAAGAACGCCTACAAATAAATGACCCATTTTTTTTCAAAAAGGGATAAAAATAAAGCAAGTGCTTCATAAAAGAGACTATCCGAATGATCAACAACCATAGAAAAAGAAAAAGATATACTATAACATATTCACCAAAATGGCTAAAACGAAAGACTGACAATACACAGTGCTGGCAAGCATGAGAAGAAACTGAAATTCTAGTTTGTTGCTGGTGGGAATTTAAATGTGCCCAATCCCTCTGGAGAACTGTTTGTCAATAACTGCTAAAATAAACCTATCCTATGAACCAGGGACTGCATTCCTAGTAATATCCTAGAGAAATGAGTGCTAATGTTCACCAAAAGACCTGTAATAGGGATGTGCATAGCTCCATTATTAAAAAGAGCCTCAAACTGTAACCAATGCATGTTTTCATCAACAGCGGCAAGGATACATTATGATATCTTCTTACAATGAAATGAGTGAACGACTGCTACATGCAACATGGACAAACCTCACAGACAGAATGATGTCAGAAGAAGCCAGATGCAGAGAGTAAATATTCCATGAATCCATTTAGGTGACATTTAAGTAAAGGTAAAGCTACTTTTTGGGGACAGAATCAGCATAGCAGTTATCTACGGTAGGGAGAGAAAGGGTACTGACTAGAGAGAGCCTCCTAAAGTGCTGGAAATATTTGCAGATGTGTGTGTGTGTGTATGCACAAATTCATTGACTTATTCACTGAAGATCTATGTACTTTCCTGTAAATACCACAGTTATAAAAAATTAAAAGTAAAAAAGGAAGCACTGGTTTAAATAAGAATTCTAGGACCAAAGGTTCTCACAGAGATCACCAGGTCCAACTCAACAACCAAGGCTCAGGTGTCAACCTGAATGTGTCTCTTGGGAATGTATGAGAAGCTCTGATTTTTCTTTATAATGAACCCCAAACCAATCATTCCCAAGGAGCTTCTACCCTTGGGTTCTCATTCTACTCTTCTGTGGACAAACAGAACAAGTGTGCTCCCTCTTCCAAATCGTATTCCCTCAGTTATCCTAAGACTAACTTGATGCCCGCTGAGATTCCTTTCAGCTCTAAAAATTCTGTAACTTTGTATTTTTATTAGTCCACATTTCTTTCATTTGCTCTTTCTCTCTATCTCTGTAGAACTTTACTCTTTCAACCAAAGTATTCTAAAATTAAGCTTCACCCTGAGTAACCAGGTATTAGATTTGTACTCAAAATGTGAATTTTAAATGATCACTATTTACAGTATATAGCTGGCTACATCTGTATGCTAATGAGAGCAGGAAGGAACATCTCTCAATACATTAGAATACATCAGAGTTCCTTATGAAAGATCCTCAGCTCACTTGGATTTGAAGAATACTTACCATTAGATGTCTAGGTTGGGAAGATGAGAAGTGTATTTCTTAGACAAAGAATAAGTCAAGCCAATGGTGATTATTTTGGCCAGTACATACCTTATTTGGTATGTATGAATATATGGAAAACACTGGTTATGCCTAAAGCAATGAATCAGAGTGTGTGCACTTCATGAATAAACATAAAAGGATTTCTCTAACCTCAAAGAGCCAAGTGAAGCATTCATGGAACTGTGTATTTTAAGGCATTCAACAGTCTCTACAGAGTAAAGTTTAGGAGATAAATGTAAAACCAGAATGAGATTTTTCTCACACTCAATGCATACTGTAGTAGCATCCCGGCATTCTGTTTAAAAAGTTTGCCTGTATTATCATTTCATACCTATGATTGTCCTTTTACACTGTTACAACCTCATATTCTTACCATTTTGTCCTTTGGTGAATGGACTAGAACAATAATCAAGACAGGCTCAAGATTATCTACAAAATCTGCAACATGAATTATGCAAAATGAAATGTATTCATTTCATGACTCTGGGGAAGTTTTGAGGCAGAATATAAAAGTAAGAACAAGAAGGAAAATCTACTAACAGTAATGCTTTATTGTAATCTGGGAGAGAAATTCTTGCATGGCTGTGCTTTTCAAGACTAAAGGTGCTCTGAAATTCGTGGTTTTAAGGAGATAGCAGAGAAATATGGATAGATTAAAAGCCTGAAGTAAAGGTCATCTATCAGATTGAATTAGGGAAATCTTCAACATAACCTAAAGATTCTCATCCACAAAAAGGAACTGAAGGCTTGAGCTGCACACTTCTCAATGATGTACTGATAAAGGAGAAAACTAAATATGCCAGGATTTCCGAGTGTAGCATTTGACATCAAACTCAAACTTTTCTGAACTCCTCTGGAGCTGCCAACTTTTTATTCATCGAATGCCTGGCACTTAAACTCTATTATCAGGAATATTCCTTTAATGTGCTATAAGCAATTCATACTTAACAGCTATAAAACTGAATCCATCATCTTTTCCTCAAAATCTGTCCCATTCCCCATGTTCTCCATGTCGGCTTAGAGTATTCTACTCTGTCACTAAGGCTAAAAACATGGAGCCCTTTTTGGCATTTCTCCTGCTCTTTACTGCCACAGTGAATTCCCTCACCAGCCCAGTTATTCTGTCCTTTCTTCTGTGTTCCTGTTACTACTGTCTCAGTTAAAGCCGTCAGCTTTCTTGGCCCGAGTACTCCCAACAGCCTCCTGCCTGCCTGTCCCTCCTGACTCCAAGCTGTTTCCATGCAACTACCAGTGATCGTTCTAGAAAAAAATCTAATCATGCATATCATTCCTTGTTTAAAGTCATTTAAGAGGCTACCCATTATCTTCAGGTATTTTTACTTTTTTTGTCTTAAAATTCTGTCCAAAAGCATAAAAGTTATGCTTGTTTGAGTCTTTAAAGTTCAAATGTTCTACACTTTATGATATCATTAGATATAAAGTAGTAACATTTGGACTGTAATCGGGAATGATCACCTTAAACCAGTTTCGGGATCGGGAAAAGGAACATTTAAATGAAATAGATCATGGAAAGTTTATAGGGCGGTTGGGTGGCTTAGTTAGGTGAAAGTCCGACTCCTGATCTTGATTTTGGCTTAGGTCATGATCTCAGGGTTGTGAGATCAAGCCCCTCATCGGGATCCCCACTCAGTGGAGAGTCGACTTGAGGATTCACTCCCTCTGCCCCCGCCCCACTTGCACTCTCTTCCTCTCTCTCTAAATAAATAAATTTTTAAAAAAAGGTTTAAATTAAAACAATGTATTAAAAATTATATTTTCCCTACATTGAATTTACATCTTTAGTACCATCTCTTTGTACTTGCATGAAATATCTTACAAATTTATCCTCTAGGTTGTAAGATGAATCTGGCTTGATAATAAATTGTTACACAAAGCTGGTAAATATTCAGTTAAAAAAAAAAAAAGCAGCCCTGAACTTCTCTTTAAGTAAATAAAAGAACAATAAACTATATCATTAGCTTGTATCCAGGAAATGAACTTAAGTATGAAAAGATAATAAAAGTAAGTATTATAAGATTTAACACTCTATATGCATCGTTAGCCTTCTACCTATGATGGAGTTTACTCTTAGTTCTTGAACTGGAAAGATTATTTTCCACAGTATCGTACTGAAACACATGTTTACCTCTTCAGATTAACAAACTATTCAGATAGAGTAATTTCTAGTCTCTCCCATAACCCTCTTAATTACAGTATCTACGTTCTTTCCTGCAATATATTTCTGTTGTCATCAACTCCCAAATCTCTCGAGAGCAAATGCCATTCAGTATTACTATACATGCGTTACCAAGTAAGGTAGGGAAGCTATGAAACTGACTGAGATCCCATGATTCCAGTTTAATTTCAAATCTGCCTTCCAGGCTCCAAAAACACATCAGCACTATTGTAGTAAAGTAGGTTATAAGTTTTAGGTGATGTGATTTGTTTGAAAGACAAAGAGCAGAGTGTAGAGCAGACTATTATGGGTCATAGCAAAGTAAGTTCAGATCTGTAGCTACAATTTATTTTTTATTATGCATATTAACTAAGTACTGAAACTATAAACATGAAGCCCAGCTAAGAGTTGAACACACCAGGTTACACACATGCTTTTCCTACCTTCTAAGAGAGCCCAGTTCCAAAAAAGAAGTGGAGGGGGGAACGATTTAATAATTTAAGTGCTTGGGAGGAAAAAAGCTCTCACAATTATTATATTATACTCATAAAGTGATGTACCACTGAACTTAAATCCACTTAATCTATTAGAAAAACAGCATTTTGAATTTCAAATCTTTGAACTCAAGACTCCTATTGGATGATGATAAACTGTTAACTAACAGGATAGTGTCCTTGATATCAAAATGGTTGCTGTACCACTGGCTAAGCATTTTCTACTTTTTATTTTATTTTTTTAAAGATTTTATTTATTTATTTGACAGATCAAAGTAGGCAGAGAGAGAGGGGGAAGCAGGCTCCCTGCTGAGCAGAGAACCTGATGCGGGGCTTGATCCCAGGACCCTGGGATCGTGACCCGAGCTGAAGGCAGAGGTTTCAACCCACTGAGCCATCCAGGCGCCCCATTTTCTACTTTTTAGTAACAAGGATGTAATTACACCGATTCATCCTTAGTCTTCCACCCAGCCCCATGGAGCAGCAAGATTCATTTATAGGGTAGCACTCTAAGGTGGGACGCAAATCGAGATCAATTCCAATCCTGTGCACCAGGATTATTTTATTACATGACAGACATTAAGCTACACACAAAAATTGAGTTGTAATTTCTAGTATGATAAGGTTTTACTTACCTAAAAAAAATTAAGCTCTTTGCAGAAATGAATACAACTCTAGAAACAGTGACATAGACATAAAAAGGAAAGATTATAAACAATACATCTACTCTGCTCCTTACCAATGACAATGCTAAACAAATCAGAGAAGACATAATTAGTAATGGCTGAAAGCTAGAAAGACATACTTGGCTCAGGTCTTTCTTGGTACAATAAATGAACCTGTACACTATCCTCAGTATCATGTATTGCTAGAGAATGATTTTAATTAAACGCCAGGGAGAAGAAATCCACCAATTAGAATTTTGCAAGCAGTTTGTTTTGCTAGGAAATAAATGGCTAGCAGCCGACATTGTCTTTCTGGTAAAATAAAGCTCCTCTTTCCCCTTTTTTGAAATAAACATAAAAACCATTGTGTTTATTTAATACACTCCCTAAATTGGCAATTAGCTTGAAAAGACTGTTTTTACATATGGCAGAGTTCCCTGTACTTAAATCTCCCCACCCCCTCTATAACCATAGTGTACCATATTTGTATGTTGCTATAGTACTATAGAAAGAAATTCAATATTTCTCTATTATATTATTTCACTAGCTCTAGAGTCAGTGATCTACATTTTAAAAATCTCAAGAAAAAGCCGGCAGTAACAACCAGAGGACTGTGAAATTCAGAAACTTATTTAGTCATACCCGAGAGCAGACATTTAAAAACTCCTATGAGCCCTAATTTCATCGATATGAAAATAGCTATGGATGTCTGGTGAATCTGCAAATATCAACAAATGGATGAAGCTCTAAAAATTTTTTCACCAAGAGAGAATTAACAATTTTGCTAAAGGTAGAATAATGATGATGTTGATGGTGATGTCAGAAACTTGGCTTTTCAAAAGCATTAAAAAATCCACATTCTTGTTCTGCGCCCCTTCCCCACCATGCCCCTGAATCTGATTATATGCTCAATAAATACCTGGCATTTTTTTTTTTCAATTTATGGGATAAGTATGGTATCTAGACCTTAGAAATAAAGAATACCTCATTTACTATACATTAAGAAATATGATAGGGGCACCTGGGTGGCTCAGTGGGTTAAGCCACTGCCTTTGGCTCAAGTCATGATCTCAGGGTACTGGGATCGAGCCCCGCATCAGCTCTCTGCTCAGCGGGGAGCCTGCTTCCTCCTCTCTCTCTGCCTGCCTCTCTGTCTACTTGTGATCTCTCTCTGTCAAATAAATAAATAAAATCTTAAAAAAAAAAGAAATATGATAAATCTCTTAAACTGTCCCTCCTGAAATGAAATTTTTTTTAAAAAAGATTTTATCTTTTTATTTGACAGACAGAGATCACAAATAGGCAGAGAGGCAGGCAGAGAGAGAGGAAGGGAAGCAGACTCCCCAGCGAGCTGAGAGCCCGATTTAGGGCTCGATCCCAGGACCTTGGGATCATGACCTGAGCCCAAGGCAGAGGCTTTAACCCACTGAGCCACCCAGGCACCCCTTGAAATGAAATTTATCTGGTCTAACATTGGTAGTAAACAGGCATTTTAAAAATGGGGTTTTTCAAGCTAGAGCCTGAAAACTGCTTCAAATTGTTGGACTTATTTTCTACAAACATACAACGAAACATCTCATTTTACTGAAGTTAGCTTAAAAACAATTAAAATTTTAATTAAAAACTAAGTCTAAGAAAAAGAAAGCAATTATATACTCTTAAGAAAATGTAGAATATTTTGTAATATCAAATCATAATAGCTCTGCATAGTTTATGAAAACATATATGAAGATATTAATATTATGAAATGTGGTCATTTTTGCCTTGTGATTGAAAGCTATGTCATATACTTATTGTGGAGGCATTTCAACATACTTATATTAAAAAAGCAGCTAATAATCTTCACACAAACAATACTGTCAATTTCTGTAGTAAGCAAATGCCACTAGACCACTTTCCTTTTCAGTGCCCTAAGAATTAAAAAAAAAAAAATGAAGCTCTAGAAAAGACGACAAATTACTTAGCCAAGATTGCCACTGAGAATACTCTGCCTCTAGTTTTTAAGAGCTCCAATCTATGAAATGTGGACAGGTGTATTCCTCTTTGGGGGTTTAAATAAAATTTGCCCACAACTGACAGCTCAGCTTAGCACATACACTATACATCACTGAGAAGACTGACTTATCACCAAAAATGGTCTCCAGGCATTACAATGATTACGTGGTGCCTTTCTCAGAGAGCAATTCTGAAGAAATAAAGGACTAAACCAGAGGAAACAATAACCCTTTCATGTTCCCAGGGTACAGGCACACATATGAAATGGTCCCTGACCTATAATTTACCCAAGGTGGCATGCTATCTTTTCTCATTTACCATGTACTTACTAAACATATAACATGGGCATTTAGTTAAGATACTGGAACTACAACAGGGAGCAAAACAGTCCCTGTTGTCATAAAAGTTATGGTTTGAGGTGAAAGACATCAAGCAAATATATCAACAAAATTTAAAATAAAAAAATTCTATGAAGATAACAGAACGCTATAGAATAACAGTGGGAGTTGTCATTTGGACAGGCACCACTCTAAAGAAGTGACTTGAACATTATTTCATGCTGAATAGAAGTGAGAAAGAACTTGGTGCTTTGGAGGAAGTGAGAGAAGCCTAGAGTGGGCTACAGAAAATGATCAGGAGAAGAGAGCAGTAAAGAGAGAGAAGCATGAACTAAATCCTGCAGAGATGTGGGGCTGTGACAAAGGTTTAGGCTTTCTCCAAAGCTTAAGAACAAATCTTTGAAGAATTTTAAGGAAAGGCATGATATATTTATGCTTGTTAAGGATCATTCTAACTTCTGTGTGAAGAACAGACTGATGGGTAGAAAGAATGGATATAGAAGGACCAGTTGGGGAGCTTACTGCAATAATCCACGACAACAAGATGGTGGCTTGAAATAGTATATTGGGAGTGGAGACATGGCATAGAGGGTCAATTCAAGATCTATTTAGGAAGCAAAACTGACAGAATTTAGTAGTGGTCTGGATGGGTGTGTGTGTGTGCCCATGCATGTACACGGTAATGAGTTTTTAAAAAATATTTTATTTATTTATTTGGGAGAGACAGAGATAGAGCATGAGGGGAGAGATGAGGGAGAAACAAGCTCCCCAGTGAGCAGGAAGCCTGATGTGGGGCTTGATGCCAGGACCCCAGGATCACGACCTGAGCCAATGGTAGACACTTAACTGACTGAGCCACCCAGGTGTTTCGGTAATGAGAGGTCTTAGGAATCAAGATGTCCAATTAGGAAGTCAGTAAATATTTATGGAGATAAGATTTATAGATACCAGGAAGACTGAAGATGTAGAAATATGGAAAGAGCCAGCAATTAAGACTGAATATGCTCACTGTAAGATGCCTTTGAGATAAATATCAAGTCGGAAGCTGAATACCAGACCCAAGAGCTCAGAAGTCTGGGCTGGTGATAGGAACTTAGGAATTTTCAGCACATATGGTGGTTGGTATTTTAAGTCAAGAATGTAAGAGATATCCTGGGGAGAGATGGCAGAGTAAGGAAAAAGGATTGAACCCGGAGGAATTCAATAATTAGAAGATGAACAGAGGAGTATGCAAAGGTGTCTTGAGAAAGATGTGAACCCAGGCAGTTAGAAAACCAGGGATGAATGGTGTCAAAGAGTATCTGAAGAAAAAAAAATAAACCCAAATGTTGCCAAGAGAGTAAATAAAATGAGAATGTGAAAGATGTCTGTTTTTTGGCAACAGGGAAGTTACAAGCGATCTGGCAAGACCCTTCAGATGTACTGCTAGTTGTAGATAAGAAACTATCTATGTGGTTTGTATGGGGGAGGGGAGACTAAAAAAATAACATAGCCTTTAAAGTAATTTGAAGGAGGTTAAGTAAAATAAGTTAGAAAAAAAATATACAAATTTTAAGTGCATAGCTTGCGAAAAGTATGACTCTCACCTACCATGTAACCCCACCCATTCATTATCCCCATAAAAGTAACTGGTGTGACTTCTAATAACATAAATTTGTTTTGCTTGTTTTCAGACTTTATCCATACACTACATACTGTCTGGTTACTACATTTGTGTCTGGCTTCTTTTGCTCAGTATTATGCTTGATGATCATCCCATGTTGTTACAGGAATTTATTCACCCTTTCTACTTGATGGATGTTAAGGCTATTAATAACGCTACTATGAATACTCTGGTACATTCGTCTTTGGGTGAATATATGTATAGATTTCTGCCACCCAGAATAGCGATGTCAGATATACACATGTTCACTTTTAGAATATATAGCCAAACTGATTTCCAAAATAGTTTTAACGATTTATATACACATCTACCAGTAGCATAAGTTTCAGTTGTTTTATACCAAGGTACTTGATATTGCCAGTCTTCTAAAATTTTGCCATTTCTTAGGGTATGCAATGGTATGTCACTAGGGTTTTGATTTGAATTTATTCAATGATAAATGATTATTGGATGCATGTTGGTTTTTGGAGAGTTTCTTTTGTGGAGCACCCATTCAAGTGTTTTGTCCTTTTGGAAATTTTTTTTTTTTCTCTTACTGATTTTTAGCAGTTTCACAAGTCCTTTATTGGATACATGGATTACAAAATATACTCTCACTCTTTGACTTTTTTGTTCACTCTTATAACAGTTATATCTTTTGATGAATGTAAGTTCTTAATTTTAATAATTCAATTTAACAATCTCCTTCCTTTTTGGATTGTCACCTATTCTAAGATTGTTAAGATATTTTCAGTTTTTCCCTAAAGTTTTATCTTTAACATTTAGATCTAAGAATCAACTGGAATTGATTCTTGTTGTGAGGTAGGAATGAAGAGTCATTTTATTTTCTCCCCACACAATCCAGCACTATTTATTAAAAAATCCATTCTTTCCCTTCTGTGCTGCAGTGCCTTTGCTGTCATAAAATCAAGCCATCGCATGTATGTTAGACCCTTTCTGGACTCTTTATTCTGTTCCATAGATCCACTTGTCTATTCTCATGCAAATTATGATGCCAATTACTGTAGCTTTATAGCAAACCCTGTTACCTGGTAATGAAAGTCCTCTAGCTTTGTTCTTAAAATCGTCTTGACTACGCTTAGTCTTTGTGGATTTTAATGTCCATGTGTATTTTAAAGCCAATTTGTCACTCCTTTTCTCTACCCTGTATGTAAGCCATCTGGCATTTTATTAGGGATTCTATTTAATCTATAGATCAATTTGGGAAGGAGTCAATCTTCACAATACTGAGATTCCCAATCTGACTACAGATTATTAGCTCTTAATTTCTGTCAAAGTTTTCTGTCAAAAGGTCTTGCAGGACTTAAGTTTGATTTTTTTTTTTTTTGATTCCATGGTAAATGGTATTGTTTTTGTAAATTTCATTTTCTAACTTATCATTGCTTGTATACAAATTAATTTTGTATTTTGACCTTGCTGTGAGTAGTCTTGCTAAATTCATTTATTAATTCTAATAATTTGCAGATTCTTTTAGACTTTTTACATTCCCAAGTAATACGTTTAGGTTCATAAAAGAGACTGGCCTGTAAATATTTTCTCTCAAAATGTGATGGTCGAGTTTTGACATCAAGGCTTTGCTGATTTTAGAAAACAAGTATTCTATTGAAGAGTTTGAATAAGATTGGGGTTACTTCTTCTTTAAACATTTATAAGAATTCACCAGTGGGGCGCCTGGGTGGCTCTGGTTCGTTACGTATCTGCCTTCATCTCAGGTCATGATCCCAGGGTTCTGGGATCAAACCCATGTGCGGCTCCCTGCTCAGCAGGAAGTCTGTTTCTCCTTCTCCCTCTGTCCCTCTCCTTATTCATACTTTCTCTCTAATACATAAATAAAATCTTAAAAAAAAGAAAAGAATTCACTAGTGAAGCCATCTAGGCATGGCTTTCTTTGTAAATGAAATTTAAATAACGGAGTCAGTGTTTTTTGTTTTTTTTTTTTAAAAGATTTTATATATTTATTTATTTGACAGAGAGAGACACAGCGAGAGAAGGAATACAAGCAGGGTGAATGTGAGAGGGAGAAGCAGGCTTCCCGCCGAGCAGGGAGCCCGGTATGGTGCTCCATCCCAGGACGCTGGGATCATGACCTGAGCGGAAGGCAGAAGCTTAACCCACTGAGCCACTCAGGCACCCCTGGAGTCAGTGTCTTTAACAAGTAAAAGCAATATTCAGATATTCTGTTTCTCCATGTGCCAATTTTGGTAAAGAATGTTTAACCATTCCACCTGAAATTTAAAATTTGCTTGCATGGAGTTGTTCATAATATCTTACCATTTTAACATGTGTAGAATCTGCAGAGAAATGTCTTCTCTCCATTCCTAATATTGTGTTCTTTTTATTTCTTTTCTAAAGAATTTATTCATTTGAGAGAGAGAGAATGAGAGAGTGCAAGCAAGAGCACAAACAGGGGGAGCGGCAAAGGGAGAAAGAGAAGCAGGCTCCCAGCTGAGCAGGGAGCCCCACAGCATGGTTCAATCCCAGGACCCTGAGATCATGGCCTGAGCCAAAGGCAGATGTTTAATTGACTGGGACACCCAGGCGCTCCTCTGTTTTTCTTGATCACTATTGCTAGAGGTCTAAGTACCTTCTTCACAGAATGAACTTTTGGCTTTGTTGATATTTCCTATTGCACATTTGTTTTCTATTTCATTAATTTTTACTTTTTATTTTATTTTTTAAAAAGATTTTGTTTATTTATTTGACAGACAGATCACAAGTAGGCAGAGAGGCAGGCAGAGAGAGAGAAAGAGGAGGAAGCAGGGTCCCCACTGAGCAAAGAGCCCAATGTGGGGCTTGATCCCAGGACCCTGGGATCATGACCCAAGCCGAAGGCAGAGGCTTTAACCCACTGAGCCACCCAGGCGCCCAATTTGCTACTTTTTATAATTTCCTTTTTTCTACTTACTTTAATTTGCTGTTCTTTTCCTAACTTCTTGAGATGCATATTTAAATCACTGATTTTTGACTTTTTTCTTTTCTAATACATGCATTTATAGCTATAAATTTCCCATCCAATACAGCTTTAGGCAGATTCACACGTATTTTGATATACTCTATTTTCATTATTATTCTGCTGCAAATGTGTCCTAATTCCATAGTGCTTTCTTTTTGATCCAATGGGTTATCTGAAAATGTATTTTGGGGGGGAGTTTCCTACCTACTCTTTTATAAATCATTTCTTACTTAATTCTATTGTGGTTGGATAACATATTCTGGATTAAATTTGTTAAGACTGTCTCTATGGCCTATCACATGATTTATTTTGGTAAAGGATCTGTGTGAACTTGAAAAAACATTTTTGAAACTGCATTATGAGATACATACAAACTCACAGTTCTTATGTTTTCCTGAGAGAATGACCCTTTTGGGTGTCTGGCTGGCTCAGTTGGTGGAATGTGGGACTCAATCTTGGGGTTGTGGGTTTGAGCCCCATATTGGGTGTAGATTACTTAAAAAAAATGTTAAAAAAAAAGAATGACCCTTTTATAATTATGAAGATTTTTTTCTTTTTTTAAAGGTTTTATTTATTTATTTGACAGAGATCACAAGTAGGTAGAGAGGCAGGCAGAGAGAGAGAGAGAGAGAGAGAGAGAGAGGGAAGCAGGCTCCCTGCTGAGCAGAGATGCAGGGCTGGGTCCCAGGACCCTGAGATCATGACCTGAGCCGAAGGCAGAGGCTTAACCCACTGAGCCACCTAGGCTACCTGAAATATTCTTTATTTCTAGTTATTCTTCTTGTATTCAAGTCTATTGTGTATTACTACTTATATTACATATTGCATTATATATAATTTTTGTTCAGTGTTTGTATGAATTTTCCATTCTTTTACTTCCAGTCTTTCTCAGTCTTTATATTTATGGTTTATCCCTCATAAACAGTATGTAGCTGGATTAAAAACAAATCAATTTACTGTTTTCACTGGTTTTTAAATAAAATTTGGTTTCTACCAATTATGTTGTTATTTCTGTCTCATCTGTTATATATGACCATTTCTTTCCTTCTTTTGGATTAATCTAGTAATTTTTCGTTCTGTTTTTCTCTTAGCTGTACATTCACTTACTGTTCTTTTATTGGTTATACAGGAGATTACAATATGAATCACTGACTTATTTTAGTCTAATAAAACATTAGGAATTCTGGGGCGCCTGGGTGGCTCAATGGGTTAAAGCCTCTGCCTTCGGCTCAGGTCCTGGTCCCAGGGTCCTGGGATCAAGCTCCGCATCGGGCTCTCTGCTCAGCAGGGAGCCTGCTTCCCTTCCTCTCTCTCTGCCTGCCTCTCTGCCTACTTGTGATCTCTCTCTCTGTGTCAAATAAATAAATAAAATCTTTAAAACAAACAAACAAAAAAACATTAGGAATTCTACTGCTTCCCAGACAATGCCAGGACCTTATCAATTTCCATTTACAATGATCCTACCTTTTGTGTTACAATTATCATAATTTTAACTTTATATATACTTAAAATCCCAGTAGACATTATTATTACTGTTTTTATAAGGTCATTGTTAATGTAGCTGTATCCATATGTTTATCCTTTCTGTTGCTCTTTATTTTTCCTGAACTTTCAAGTTCCATCTAGGATCATTTTTCTTCTGCCTAAAAAATTACCTTTAGGGTTTTGGGTTTTTTTGTTTGTTTTTTGTTTTTTAGTGAGGGTCTGCACACAATAAGTTGTTTTTGTTATTTTTCTGGTAATCTCTATGTCTCATGTACTCAGAACAACATTTTCATTGGGTATAGAATTTTAGATTGACAGTTATTTTCTTTAAGCACTTTAAAGATTGCATTCAATTATTCTTTTGAGCTCCATTATTTCTGTTGAGAAGTCAGATGTGTCTTATCACTGTTCCTTTCAATATGAAGGGTCTTAATTCTCTGGCTACTTTCAGCAGTTTTACTACAAAGTGCCCAAGTTTGATACTCCTTGCATTTATTCTTTTTCTTCCCCCTGCCCTGTATTTATTCTGCTTGGGGTTTATTCTACTTTTGAAATCCATGTGTTGATGTCTTTCCTCAGTTTTGGAAAATTCTCAGTCAAAAGTTTAGCCAAGGTACTTCATGGTATTGCTGCACTGATGTCCATTTTGTTTGGCCAAGCAGCCTGGGGGGTTGGAGGGCATGAAACTGACATTTGCCCCTCAGGAAAGCACATGCCTTAGCCAACAGCCTGCAGAGTCATACATAAATTTAATATAATTAAGTTCCTGGTGTGATTTACCCAACAGCCCTTATGATAACAGTCTCCCCTACTGCCCAGTGCCTCCCCTTTGTGTGTCCCCCAGGTAAGATACCCTTGGAGCTCACCAAATTCTGTTCTTTTGGTTTCAATTGACCAGTCAAGCCTTAGCCTGGGAACTTCAAAGCACTTCAGCCATGGAATCTCATGAAGGCATATGCCCCAGGCCTGTCACTCTCTGTATCAGCACCCCTGCCTTGATCTTCCTGTGTGGTTCCTCAAGGCGTACCATGCACTTCCTCTAGGACCTGTGAGAACTAAATTTTTCTGTTTCAAGTCCCTTATGATCTTTTGTTGACCTGTGTTTCACCACTTGACACGCCAGAGCGCTACTTACCAAAGGTTAATTTAACAATTAGTCATAACACATTATCTTTTCAAACATCACTTCTAATTTTCTCTCACCTTTTCTGGGACTCCAATAACAAGTGTATTAGACTTTTTCATCATATTTCTGAATATTCTCATATTGCGGCTATAACAAACTACCATAAAACTATTGGCTTAGAATTATATAAATTTATTTTCTTATAGTCTGGATATTAGAAGTCTAAAAATTGTTCCAAAGGGCTGGATTCATCTGGAGGCTCTAGGGGATAATCCATTTCCTTGCCTTTTCCAGTTTCTAGGTGCCACCTCCATTCCCTGGTTTGTGGCCCCTTTCTCATCTTCAAAGCCAAGAATGCAGCATCTTCTCTTTTCTCTGACCTGTTTCTGTGTATCTTCTGTATATCTGATCCTTTTGCCTCTCACTTAAGACACTTCTGATTACATAGGACACATCTGGATAATCCAGGATAATCATACTCAAGATTCCTAATTTAGTCATATCTGCAAAGTTCTTTTTTGCTATGTAGGGTAACAAATGCACAGGTTCTGGGATTAGGATATGGACATCTTTCAGGGGCCATTATTAAGCCTTCCACATTCTCTTATACTTTTTATTATATTTTCATACTTTTTCTTTTCATACTTCAGTCTCATATTTTCTTTTTTTTTTAAGATTTTATTTATTTATTGACAGAGAGAGAGATCACAAGTAGGCAGAGAGGCAGGCAGAGAGAGAGGGGGAAGCAGGCTCCCTGCTGAGCAGAGAGCTGGATGCGGGGCTTGGTCCCAGGACCCTGAGATCATGACCTGGGCCGAAGGCAGAGGCTTAATCCACTGAGCCACCCAGACGCCCATTAGTCTGATATTTTCTAAGGCTCTATCTTTCAACTCACCTCTTCAAGTTTTGTTAAATCCTAGTAAAGGTTTTTGTTTCAGTCATTGTATTTTTTGGTTTTAGAACTTCCAAATGATTTTTAAAAATAAATTCTAATTCTCTAGTGACATTTTCCATTTTAGCATATATTTCTTTAAACATATTAGTCACTGTCTGTGTCTGGGATGTTTATGGGTCCTTTCCTCCTTGGAGGGACCAGAATTTTAACTTTTGCTTCTTAACATCATGAGAGAGATAAAAATTTCACTCTGTTTTTCAGGGGTTTTCTGCTTAGCTTCTTAGCCTTTGACTCTGTGTAGCAAACAAATACCCTAAGGGAAAAATAAATTAAAAAAATCATTTCTTGGCGCCTAACCTTTTCTCCGAAGATTTTGGCTCCTCTGTCCCAGCCACCTGGGGATCTCTAAATTCCAATTTTTGTGTACCAGCCCTAAACTGGCTCCTCTGCTTCTAGCAGAAATCCCGTTAGGTTTCATAATTTCTTCTCTTGTACCATGAATTAAGCAAATTTCTAGAAGGGAAAAGAGAAGGATAGAGCATAAGCACACTTTTTTGAAGTTGCCTGGACTCCATAATTTTGGTTTCTTAAGTCTTGGCTACCCCAAGTAGGTCTCTGATGCCACCATTCTTTCCTTTTCTTTTTCTTTTTTTTTTTGGTATGATATCTGCCTTTTCATGTTGTTCGCAGCAAAAGCATCAGTCTGCAGCAACCCAGTCCTTCACAGCCCGAAGTGGAAGTCATAGCAGGGTTCTCACTCAAAACTCTACTGCTTATTAGCTGTGTGACTTTGGCAAATTACTTAACCAACATTTTTAAACATTCTGAGTTTCAACTTTCTTTTATGTAAGATGAATACTATCTTATAAAGTTATAAGGATGTGAAGATTAAAAGAAATATTTTTGTAAAACATCTAGTAACAAAAACACTTAATGAGGGCTTGCTATGTATGTGACAGGCACTTTATGTGGATTTAATAATTTAACGGAGATATGGTTATTCTCTCCCATTTCCTTTCCAAGGTCACACAGTAGTAGGTGATGGAGCTAAGATTTGAGTCCAGAGCACTTTCCCTACTAACTACTCAACACTACTTCTATAATACTGCTTTTGTATCATGTCTGATACCAGTCAAATGCTCAATAAATGTCAGTTGTTATTATACAGGAAATACAAATGCTTCAGAAATATACACTAATCACATCAGTTTTCCTCTCCTATTTATTTTTTCCTTTTCATTTCTGAAAAACATTCTTAAAACATCTATGTATTTTAAAAGACATTTTTATGAAAAATGTCTAATAGCCTACTGAATGGGGAGGTCATAATTTGCTTAAGCATTATTTTATTGTTGGATATTTAGAAGGTTTCCATTTTTTTAGACAGTATATATATCAGTTCTATTAACATTTTGTGCCTTTAACTACTTTCTTCATTTGAAGTATTTTCTCAGAATAAAATCCTATCAGTCAATTACTGGCTCAAGACTGTGAGCACTTTATTATTGCTAATATAACAGCTATATTGTTATGCTGTTCCCCCAAAAGAGTTGTAGTACTTGTGATACCATCAGCAACAAAAATGAAAGGTTTGTGTCAAAAGAATAGGAATTAAAGCTATGGAGTACAGGAATGAAAGAAATGTGGAGATGGGAAAGAAGAGAAAGAGATACATTCTGAGGCTAAGAAAGAAAAAAGTCGAGTATCTGGATACTAATTCTTGCTAAGGAGGGGCATTAGTTTCATCTGAAGGAGTAGGAGTGCAAAGAGAACTGGGCTGTGTTGAAAATTCAAATGCTTGGGGCACCTGGGTGGCTCAGTGGGTTAAAGCCTCTGCCTTCGGCTCAGGTCCTGGTCCCAGGGTCCTGGGATCAAGCTCCGCATCCGGCTCTCTGCTCAGCAGGGAGCCTGCTTCCCTTCCTCTCTCTCTGCCTGTCTCTCTGCCTACTTGTGATCTCGCTCTGTCAAATAAATAAATAAAATCTTAAAAAAAAAAAAGAAAAGAAAATTCAAATGCTTCAATACAAATACATATACATGTATATCATAATCTTTTATGAATAATGTTTCTACGGTAAGTTTTCAAAAGATGTGTTTTTCCCACCCTCATCAATGCAATGTTGTATACAGAGAAATATTACTTAGGTATAATTTACAGATAGATTATTTAACTTAATCTTCAGTATCACTTATTCTAACCTAACATTCTAACATTTAGTAATCTGGTGTGTGGATCTCTATTATTGTTGTTTGAAGATACACAGAGAAATGATCTCTCTTGAGGATAACATATTAAATTGTAAAAAATTATACATAGAAATTACAAAATAACCATACATTATTATTTTCTTTTAGTTCAGTTAATTTAGTAAAATGTACTGGGAAGCAGGAGGCCTATGTTCTAGCATCCCCAATGTCATCTGCTTGTTGCCTAATTTTGGGCCTTAACTGCCTTACCTATATATTGGGATTATATTTTATCTGACTAAAAACCAGTATTGGAACATGACATCTCTTGTTTAATATTCCTAATCTTAAATATGCTTAGTGAGCATACTATACTTGAATGAAAGTGAAAGCATCTCTTCTTTTGTTAATGCCTACCATGATTTGAATATCTTTTTTTATTTGAATCTATTATTAACCTTGTTACCAGGAGAGATTTGAAGTTATTATTTTAACCAGTTTTTTGTTTTTTGTTTTTAATTTTTAAAATTTTTTTATAAACATATATTTTTATCCCCAGGGGTACAGGTCTGTGAATTGCCATGAAGTTATTATTTTAAAAGCTACTTTGTGGGACAATCTTAGGGCCATTTGTCTGTTCCTACTATCAGATGAATCTCAATGTATATACGCAAAGACAATTGCTTTTCTACCACCGCTTTCCTTTTTTTTCTCTTTCTCCTTTGCTCCCACTGTAAATTTTGGGACAGTATGTAACTGCACATTAGGGAGAAACAGAAAGAGCACTGAAAATGTGGGCATAAAGAGAGACCCTCTTCTCTTTGTCTTTGCACTGTAGCCTCCCCAAGGGAAAAAATGAAGCAAATAAAAAACTTGTCTGCCAACTGCTCCATTAAGTGTACAGGTAAGGGCCTGACTATCCAAGTTCCATTTCAGATTTTTCTTCCAGTTTCTGTAAGCCCCTAGAAAATTTTAGTAGTGATACTGAAGGATCATAGAGTATGAGAATGATAACTTGCCCAAGAGGCATTTGAATTCTGTCTCTATCACTTACTGGTTAAGAGATTTTGGGCAGTGACCTTAAGCTCTCTAAGTCTCAATTTTTTCATATGTAAAATGAAGTTAGTGAATACCGACAACACCTAATTTTAGAATTAAGTTAGTCAAACAGTATTTGGAATTACAGCTAACTGTGGTTTGAATGTGAGTATAATTTAGAAAATAAGGAGAGTGCCATTGAATAAAGTAGTTTTTAAGCTAATTCAAATTGGAGGCTGGTTTATTTCTAGGGTCCTAAAAATCCATTATCTTTTAAAGAATCCATTCTAGATGGGGGAGCAAATATAAAGGCTTTGAATCTTTCATGCTCCAATTGATGCCAATTCCAAGGTATAGAAAATGGTATATTAACAGCAACAGCCAAAACGAAGAATAATTTCTTATCTATTCAATTAGCCAAGAACTTGCTGGTGAAATTATGGGGAAAACAACACACTTACATTGCTGGTTGCATCAAAAATTAGTACAACCTTTCAGAGAAATAATATAGTATTGTATTGAGAACTATAAAATGCTCATACTCTTAGAACCAATAATAGCACTCATAAGACTTTACCCTAAGACATTAATTCAAATAAGGATAATGGCTGGCAAACGAAAGGTACTCACATGTTTCTTCAAATGAATACCTTTATTTGCATTGACCTCTTCAGATGACTGCCCTTGGTTCCTTCTCATTTAAAAAATTTTCTATTTTCACCATTGCAGGATAGATTTAGGATCAAATTCTTGTGTCTTTACCTAGTCTCTGTTCTCTAACCTTTTTCATTAACTTCATTGTTGATTGCTATCGGACCTCCTTACCTTTTGATACTTTCACCCTCTAAATTCAGTTTACCTTCACAAGCAAATCAAGTTACACCACATCCTTGACCAGATCAAGTCTGACGTTTCCTTCAAAATCCTAGGATGCCTTTCTCAACACCTTTCTAGTCTAACCAACTGCTTACTGCCTGCTTCATTAAGACAAAAGATAGCCAGAAACCTTCATACCCATCCTCACCCGATCCTCCCCATATCTCTAGTCTTGTACCTAGCCACTTACAGTTCCCTCTACTACCACCTCCTTGCTTCCATACTCTTGCTTTCTTCTAGTTCCATCCAAAATACAAATTCTTCAAGTCTAAGTATCTCCTTTTTTAAAGATATAATTCACATACTTCTTTAGTGTACAATTTCAGTGTTTTTTAGTATGTTAGTATACAGGGTATTTTAGCAACAAGATTGTACAACCGTCACCATTATCTAATTCCAGAACATTTTTGTTACCCCCAGAAGATTAGCAGTCACTTCCCATCTCCCATCCCTGGCAACCTCTAATATACTTTCCATCTCTATGGACACCTCATATAAATGGAATCATACATAATGTGGCTTTCTGTGTCTGGCTTCTTTCATTTGAGTGTAGTATTTTGAGGTTCATCCATACTATAGTATGTATCACTACTTCATTCTTTTTTATTGATGAATAATATTTCTTTGCATGGCTATACTACACTTTGTTTATTCATTCATCAACTGATGAACATTTGAATTTGTTTCTATTTTTTGACTTATGAGTAATGCTGTTATGAACATCTCCATGAGAGTTTTTGTGTGAAAAAGATATATATTTAAGTTTATTTATTTGATGGAAAGAGAGAGAGTACAAGTAGGGGAAGCAGGAGGCAGAGGGAGAAAGAGGCTCCTCGCTGAGTGGGGAGCCCAATGTGGGGCTTGATCCCAGGACCCTGGGATCATGATCTGAGCAGAAGGCAGATGCTTAACCAACTACCCAGGCATCCCTGTATTTTCAATTTCTTGGGTATGCAAACTATGAGTGGAAATACAAGTTAAGTACCTCTTGATATCTAAATCTATTTTTTCTGAGTTTAGATAGCTTGGGTTTTCTTTCACAATGCAAACAACTCTATACTGACCTCTCCATCCCACCTTCACTCAAACACTTGAAGTCTTCCGAGTCTACACATTAACTGCAACTTACTTCTTTCCAATTAAATTGAGGACAGGGATCAACTCTCATAGTTTTGATCATACAGTAGTTTTAAAATATATGCATACTGATACAATGACACCCTGAGATGCTCACAAATGTGAAAATGAGGACTCATTTATTCCTTCATTTGGCAGACATTTGAGTTGTACACTGGTCACTCTGCTTAATGTCGGGTACAAACAGTGCACAAAAGTTAGTAAGTTCCATCATACCCCAACTCCACAAATAAGCACTGAATACTTATGATATGAATAGCATTGTTTCAGGTATTTCAGCAGACACAGGAATAAGATATGGTCTGCAGCCTTTTATGGCAGTACATAAGCTCTATATACAGAAATAACAACGACAAAAAGCAAACAGCCCCAGCAGCTCTGGATGCTAAATGCCATAAGGCAAGTACAAAAGGCTCTGGAGAGTCAATGGTCAGAGCATACATGCTTGAAAGAGTGGAGTGAGAAGGACTGACATCAAAAAATACATCCTGAAGTTGAAGGTGCCTCCAAGATGATGGCATTTTGATAGATAGGGAGTCCTAGGAAAAGAGAACATTTTTAAGGCAGAGGATAGCAAGAACAAATATTGAAAGGCTGGGTATAGTACAGAATTTTTTTCAGACACCAGTCCAGTTAGGAATGTGTAGACAGGTAATGAGTGAAGGCTCTTGAATGTTAGGCTTAGTATTTAAATAGGTTTAGAAAAATCATTTGAAAGTCTGTAACAATTCAAATTACTTTGGTGTACTCCTTAATCTTTTCTTGAAACTTTTCTATCATATATATTTTCTAAAGTGGTCATAGATATTAGAGATCTCTCCTTCCAACAAGGGATAAAAAATAAAATCTTAATAGCCAAGCACGTTGATGGGAGAAGGTATAATTTCAATATCCTGGCACTGCATCTACATACTTTTGGGGACATCTAAGGCTTAAAACACACTTGTAGGCAGATCTTAATGGCCAAAAGAGCAGAAGCAAGACTGGGAATAAAATAATTGCATTCATTAAGCTCCTACCACCAGGCATTGTGCCAGGTGATTTACTCAGAATATTTTCGATTGACCAAACAACCGTATTTAGGTTTACGGCAACTGAAGCTCAGAGAGGTTAAATAAATTGCTCAAGGTAACCAAGATAGTCAGCTCAGCTAGTAAAAGGTGGACATCAGTTTTGAAACCAGGCCTCACTGGTCCTCTACTTTCTCTACTGATCACTTTTATTTGCTTTTACTATATAAAGGAGGCCAGAATGGTAAGTTTATGATGCACGCATGGATGAAAAGGACTAAATATTTAACAGAGGGGATTTAATGGTTTAGAGAAAAATCAGGCTGAAATATTCAAAACTGGTTTTAGAATGGTTTAGAGATCAAGATAAAGAGAGATAAAGTTTAGGGCTGCTTCTCAATCCAGTATGAACAATGATTATATGATAGATCTTATTTAGGCATACCAAGGGAGCAAGAGTCTACTTTTCATTTGGACACTAAGAGAGTAAATTCCATGAGAATAGGGTTATTTGTCACTGGTTATTACTCACTGATACATCACAAGTCCCTAGAACAGGGTCCATCTCACAGTGAGCATTCAATAAACTTCTGCTGACATAATGTGGTCATGTAAGGGGTATTCTCATTAGAATACTCCTGAAACAGAGAGTATTCTGTAGCCTGGGTGGCTCAGTGGGTTAAGCCTCTGTCTTCGGCTCAGGTCATGATCTCAGGGTCCTGGGATGGAGTCCTGCATTGGGCTTTCTGCTCGGCAGGGAGCCTGCTTCTGCCTCTCTCTCTCTCTGCCTGCCTCTCTGCCTACTTGTGATCTCTCTGTGTCAAATAAATAAATAAAATATTAAAAGAAAAAAAAAGAAATAGAGATAAAGATAGCAGAGTAGTAAGCTTAAAAATGAAGTTGCTAGGGTACCCTCTTTAACACTCAACCCCAGGGTAAAAACAAACTACCAAAACAAATATACAAAAAAAGCAATAGTTGTAAAACATCAGCATGATTTTACAATGAAAGGTGGACAAAAGAAATTAAAAGACACTTTTGCACTTTATACAACACCTAGGACTCTGTGGATAATGAGATTCAATGAAATGGAGTCCAGAGTTTTGACCTATTATTTTAATGTTTTAAACTTTTGTGAGCAATATATCCAGGGGCTGTTTTTGGAAAAGAAAAACGGCTATCTAATCTGAGTACCCTAAAAGTACCAACAATTTCTTTCTTATAGATGGCAAGCAATGGAATGAAAACCTCAAAATCATTAACTCAAAGAAGTAGCAGAGTACACTTCCATAAGTCTTTATTTTTCTAATTTTGATACTATGTTTCTATTAAAACATATAAAAAAAGCTGCAACAAAGAGCACAGAAGGAAAAAGAAAGTCTTTGGAAGATAGCAATCCTTCCTAAAGAGACACTTTTAAAGATTTAAAAAGAATAAAAGCAGGTTTCACAGACTTTTTCCTCTGTTTTTCACAAGCTTTTCTAATATTTCTTCTTTGATGGAACCAATGAATAACTACCACTTATCACAAAACGTCTTCTTTCAGATATGTGCTGTATATATTACTTTCTTCAGAACAGACAGTTCTTCAAGCTGCTCAAGTCTTTCACAGCTGCAGCAATTTTTCTTATTTCTGTTATACTGCAATTCTTCCCCAGAATATTATAAAGACCCAATAGAAAAAAACTCCTTTGATCTCTCGTTTCCTAAAGGCAGTACTATGTATCTCAATCAATATTTGAACTAAATTCTCTCTATCTTTTCATTTAGTTCCACAATATTTGCTTACTTCAGTAATTCCTAATACTATAGTTTAATTTGTCAGGGTGATCATATCATATTTTCTTCTGTATTACATTAATATGATAGTGAGCATTTTCTTTCTAATCAATTAATTAATACTTGCTTGCAGCAGTCTACATGTCCTGAACCTTCAATTAATCATAACATAGACATTATCAGGTCTTGCTTTTTCAGTTACTGCAGAAATTTTGTAGTCTTTCAAAAGGTAACTCACTGATTTTAGGGTCTTAGTTTTGTTTTTTTTTTTTAATGTTACAGAAGGCTAAAACACATATTTTTTCCTTATTGTAGTATTTGGTTTAAAACATTCTGTAATAAACTCTAAGTGAAATAACTTTTTAAAAGAACTAGAATTAGGGTGCCTGGGTGGCTCAGTGGGTTAAGCCTCTGCCTTCGGCTCAGGTCATGATCTCAGTGTCCTGGGATAAAGTCCCGCATCGGTCTCTCTGCTCAGCGGGGAGCCTGCTTCCCTCTCTCTCTCTGCCTGCCTCTCTGCCTACTTGTAATCTCTCTATCAAATAAACAAATAAAATCTTAAAAAAAAAAAAAGAACTAGAATTAAAACAACTGCAAATTCTGAGGAGAGAGTAGGTAACAAATACCAAAGGAAAAAATACACAGGCCTTATTCTTTTTAAAATCCTTTAAAGACATTACAGTTCACTTGGTATTCTAAAATCACTCAAGTTGAGATCTCATAGGCTCCAGATTGATTCCTTCAGTACACACACACACCCCCACACACACCCACACAGTGATACTTGAATAGAGAAGCCAAGAAATCTAAATTGTTGAGTATTTATTACCACTTTACATATCGTTTCTTATAAAGCATTGAGACCATAGGAAAAATAAAAAGTTCTGTCTTATTCACCTTTTGTCCTCTGTGAGCCAAATGTCCTGCATGCTTAAAATCTAGCTTAGTATCATGGCCCTTGCACCATGGTTTGAAAACACAAACAGCAGATACCAGTTTTTAATCGGTGCTGAAATTAATTAAATTACAAAGGGGAAAAATATACCAGCGCACAACTCTCACAAGTGCTACATGAAAGTTACATGTAAGAATTTTTAAGGTTAGGGGAAGTTGTTTTCAGGTACAGGGCAAAAGCTGTAGCCTCAAATCAACAGGTCTAAGAATTTAAGACCCTAATCGTACCAGTTAAGGTAATACCAAGTATTTTAGTACTTCAGTAGATACTTCCACTCTTATAAGGTGAAAATGCCTCAAAACACTGAGTCCTATAATAAACCACCTCCTTAAAAGAGCACGTACAGAGTTCGGGTGGCATGCCAAGACAGAACACACCACTATACCTCACTCAAATAAGGTTGGACTTGAGTAGGGGAGCAGAGGTAGAGAATCCATTAATTACACAATAAAGTATGTCTTGTAGAGCGGAGTAGTTTTAACGAGGGTCTTCGAATACTGTGATGAACGCATTAAACAACTGGGGGGAGGAAATTTTCCATCTTACACGTGGAAATAAAACTCAAAAATTCTGACTGGAGGCTGGTGATTAGCACAACTTTGTGGAATAACCTAACTTTTCACATAAAACACAATCCTAAAACTTTAACAGGAGACCGTCTATGCAAATGGCACCAAGTACCACCTTTTCAAGCCTTCGCCGGCTCTGGAAGTGGGTCGGACACCCCCAAACCATCACCCTACCCCCACAGGAAATGAGTTCTGTCTTCCCCCTCCCCTTGGACTGCCTTCCTCCCTTCCCCCAACCGGAAGTGAAGCGCCCCCATTCAGTCGGCCTCAAACCGAGACAAACCAGTAACAACAGCAAAAGAGAGATGATCCTCAAGGGGGTGAAGGGCACCTCCACTGGGGCCACCCCGAAACTCGCCGTGCTTACTGACCTGCTGACGATAGGGGCAGGCAGGGGCCTGGGGCCTATAGAAAGTCCCTTGCACAGAGGACAATTCCCTGAGCCCCTCTCAATCGCCTTCACTCTTCTCACTCCGTCGCCTCACAGCATGGAAAAAAATTCATCCGCAGCACTTTATTTTGACATATTTTCTTTCCCTTTACCTAGTCGCTTAACCATCGCCTCATAGGTAACTTTTCTTAGCGCAGTAGCATTTAAAATTGTTCCGGTGGGGAGAAAAATCGAATATTATTCCCCACACCTTCAGAAAAACGAAGGGATTATTTTGTTCAAATGCGGCGAAGGACTACGTGATTACGCAAGGTGAGTCTTACTTTCGCGGAGGTTTCTGGGAGCTGTAGTTTTTTAAACTGCTAAGGCCTGCAGAAAGGAATCGGTAACTGCTATATACTGTAATCCTTGGAAACACATGTTTTGTATTCGAGGGCAGACTGATCAAGGGACTTCGGCACCAAAAGGGCCAATACTCTGTTGCCCTTTTCCTCTGGAACTTAATGGAACCAAAATTTCCCTTCACTTTGCACCAAGGTCCTGCTCGTCCTGCCCTCTTCCTTTGGCCACGCCCCCGTCACCAATCAGGTGCCCTCATAGGCTCATCCTCTGGAGGTAGGAACGCGAGAGGAGGGGCGTCACGGTGACTCCTCCCGCGGGGCCGAAGTGAGGCTGAGAGAGGGGCCGACGGCCGAGGGCTCGTGCGCGCGCGCGTGCTCTCCCCTAGGGAGCGCGGCGGCGAGTGTGCGCGCAGAGGGGTGGCGCGCTGGGCTGGGAGGAGGCTGGAAGGCTGGTGGGCTGGGCGGGCGGCGGGCGGGCGGCCGGGAGCGCGCGGCAGACTCGGCGGCGGCGAGTAGTTAGTTACTTGTTAGTCAGTGTCAGTTGCTCGGTGGAGGCGGCAGCGGTTACCAGGAAGGGGACGGGACGGCCGGCGATGGTGGTCACCACAGCGGCATGTGCGCCTTTCAGGTAACGGGGGCAGGGCTCCCCGAGTCCCCTTGGTTCCCTTCTCCGGCGCCGATTTGGGGGACGACGGTCGTCCTGGAGCGAGGGCGCTGACCCGGGGGAATCCGGGCGGGGCGGCTCGGGGTCGAGTGGCGCCGCCGCGGGGGCCCAGGCGGCCGGTGTGTCCCGCCTGGCGCGGGCTCTGCGGCCGCCCCCGAGCCCCGCCGCCCCCGGGGCTAGCCGCCGCCGCCCCCGCCCCCTACCGCGCCGGCGGCGGCGGCCCCAGTAGCTCGGCGCCCCCCAGAGGAGGGAAAGTTGGGACCTGGAGAAGAGGGACGCCCCCGGGCGCGGCTGGGAGGCTGCTGGGGAAAGTGGAGCCTGTAAAGAGCTGGATGCGGGGAGACTGGGACAGGAAGGGCTTCTCTCTCTCTTTGCTAAGTCTACACGGTCAGCCTGTTCCAAACCCGGGCGGATCCGGAGCAGGCTCGCCGGCCGCGCCGGGACGAAACCCGGGGGCTCTTTGCCCACTCCTTTGGCCCTGCGGTTTGTGAGGCCCCTAACGTGCGGGTTTGCTGGGTTGTTTGGGAATTTTCAGTGGTTCGGTTGGTCAGTCTGTTTCTCCTTTGCCCTTTGACTCATCCGTTCTTGCTACTTTTCTTACCTCCCGCGTTGAGGACTAGCAGTCTGAACCTCCATCCCTCCCCCTCGCTGTCTCTGCACCATCGGTCTGAGAATTTGATTTCGTTTTTCGACCTTTGACAATGTTAAAGACTGCTGAGAGCAACAGGAAGGAGATTTCCCACCTTTAAATGGTACTTTTTCGCCATCCGTTCCCCCCCCCCCCCCCCGCCCAAGATCCAAGTTTAGGAATTTGAGAGCTGTGGAATGGAGTTATTACAAGGCTGGCGTTGAGGGGATAGTGACGAGTTAAAAGAAAACTATGATTTCATCTTTATTGGCTTTGCTATAGAAAACCTAATACATTTTTCTTCTGCCTCTGTTAAATGTGGTAAGATTAAGCGTTGAATTAAGTATTTGGAGACTTACATAAAAGGCTATTTTTAGGTCATTGGATGATGTATGTCAACAGCTTTTCACCTGAATCGTGTTTGCCACCAGGATTCTGTTTTGGGGCCTGTGTACTGATTTTTTGTTCAGCCACAGCGTCTTTTTATCCTGATAAATGAAATAATGTAGGAATGTGTGTAGTGGGAGAACCCATATTTCTCCCTGTAGTGTGAAAGTGAAAAACGTGAATTATGCACAGGGGTAAAACTTTCCATGAGAAGTCTTGGATAGTTGTTGCATGATGGCCTCTCCTGTAATCTCGGAGCTTTTCCAGATAGCTCAATTCACTGACTACCTTAATTACTTTCTGAAGTGCCTGTCACTTCTTCTCTTCTGTGACTCTTTTAGTAAGCTATAATGGCAGGTATGGTACATTTTTGTGGCTTTGAAGATGGGAGTTATAGCTTTGGCCCAGAGATTAATAGTTAACAATGGAAGCAGAATTCATACCATTCCTAGTGAGTTTTGGCTATGACCAACTCAAAAACTATGTGAAAAAACAAACATCTTTCCATAGCTGTCAGAGGGGGAAGTATTTTATCATGTCTTTATTTTGGAGACTCTAACTTGATCATATTATGTGGGAAAAAAAAGTCAAATGATTTTCTTTGAGGCTTTGTGATGTGTGGTCCTCCTTTCTATCCTTTATCTCCCTTTTAGGGGCTGCTATTTATGTTTGGCTGGGTTCCAGGATGGGAAGAAAATATTTTGGCGAAAGGAAAAGATAAGATTGCTTTGAACTGTTATGGTATTATGAGTATTCCTTTTACCCAGTACAGAGAAACTTCCTTGCTAATGTTTGTACCCCATTAACATTCTGTCAGAATTCATTTTTAAGAGTCTGCCCTGAGGCCCATAAAGAAATAATGCCACTTCATAACTGTTTCTGACAATCACATTAAAAAATGTGTTCCTGGAATGCATTATATGTGTACTCATATAAACATTTATCTTTGTACATTTATGGTAATGTAAATATTTAAGTCTGAGAGCTTAAAAACTTTTATTTGCTTATTTGCATACATGTTTTGCAACATCTAACCGTGCCAACCGTATTTGCCAAATAAGCATCAGCCATAAATTCATGCTTTGGCACATTTCATATAATAACTCTTCTAAATTGCTCCATGGTGAAGCATCATGAGATTAGCATTTGCTTCATGAGAGAGATTTGTTGTTGTTTTTAACTGTAATGATGTGCTGTTTAAGTGGAACAGGTGCTGGGCTCTAGCTGTTTATGTTGAAACCTGCCAAATCATACTCTTTTGTTGGTTGGGTTGTTTAAGTAATTTAGGAACCAGACTGTGGCCCCTGGCATGCCAAGAGTGAGTTCAGGGTTCCGTATCACTGCTGCAAATCCCTGTTTTACTGTAAGAAGCAGGTGTGTTTGATGAGCTTTGCTTTCTCATTGCTGTTTTCTCTGTAATTCCTAGTCCTCACCACCACCACAGTCCTTTCATTACTAGAGCTCCTTGGAAAGTCTATAGGCACATTCTTTCACTGATGTTTTTCCTTGTAGAACTAGAAACTCTAGGAACTTTCAGGCCAGGAATAGATAGTTCATATTTATTTGACAAATGTTTTGATTGCCTTTTAAGTGGTAGGCTTGGTAGGCCCTGAGTGTAATGTAGAATGATGTTCCTTCTTGCAAGCAGTATACAGTTGAGGAGTAGAAGATAGTTGATAACTGATAATTAACAGTGTGCTGTGATCTATGACACAGGTGTAAGTAGATTCCTATGGGTAGAAGCACCACCTGTCTGAGAATTGGGGTGGGGTAGGTGGGAGTAGCTGACTCAGACTTGAGGTGGTTGGGAGGGGGAGTCCTGAAATACATCCTCGTGGGTTACCCAAGCTAATCTTCAAGAGTAGGACTTAACTACATGCAGAAAAAGGGAGAGGATGTTTTATTTATTTATTTTGATAAAAGAACAGTTTATTTTGCTCCTTAACCCATCTGGCCTCCCCCTTCCCTTAACCCTGTCACCTCAATATATGGAAAGAACATTTTAGACTAGCCCTGTCCTATAAAAATATAATGTGAGCCGCAAATATGTCATATACATGTGTGAATTTTCTAGTAGATGCATTTAAAAAAAGTGAAATTCATTTTTTAAAGATTTTATTTATTTATTTGACAGACAGAGGTCACAAGTAGGCAGAGAGGCAGGCAGAGACAGAGAGAGGGGGAAGCAGGCTCCCCGATCCCAGGACCCCGGAATCATGACCTGAGCTGAAGGCAGAGGCTTAACCCACTGAGCCACCCAGGTGCCCCTGAAATTCATTTTAATAGCAGATTATTTAACCTGATATAGCTAAAATATTATCATTCAACATATAATCAATATTTTGAAAGTATTGAAATATTTGACATTCCCCTTTTCATACTAAGTCTTCAGAGTCTGGTATGTATTTTAAATTTAAAGCACATCTCAATTTAGACAAGTCACATTCAAGTAATCAGAAGCTACAGGTGGATAGCACAGTTTTCAAACAGGGGCTAGTGAAGTGGCAAGAGGCCAAATCACTGAATGCCTTGTCAGCCAAGTTAAGGAGCTTTAACTTTATCCTGAAGGCTGTGAGGATTGAGTGGAGGAAAAATGCTGTGATGGAATCAGGTTTGTGTCTTAGACATATCCTGTTGACAGTGAAGGGAATGCTGGATTAGAGAAGGGCAAAACTAGAAGCATGTCAGGTTAGGAGGCCATTTTTGGTGAGAAAGGATGAGGGATAAAAAGGGGCAGGGTTGGATGTATAAGAGATCGAGTAATATCAACAATACAGGGTAAATAATCAGGTTTTGGAGTTCAGTAAGGTTGAAAATTTAGGATGATTTCACATTTCTGTTGGGAGCTACTGTATGGGGCAAGTGAAGAGAAGCCAACCATCTGTACCAGACAGACCAAAGATGAAAAAAGGAAACTATGAGAGATTTGTCTCAGAAGCTGAGGGAGGAGAGAGTATTTCAAGGACTAGGAGTGGTCAACGCTGTATCCTGCCATGAAAAGGCCAAAGAAGATAAGGACTAAAGAAAATTTCTGAGACGTGGTGATTAAAATGTCATTTGTAACCTTTGCTAGTGCAGCTAGCTACATTGTAATGCATTCAGGGGGTTAATAGTGAACAACAGAAGCTTAGCTAATTCAGGGCTAATACAGTGTTTTCTACAGAGAACTGAAAAAAGGTATTGAAGATTGTGACTGAATCAAAGAACTGTGGAGTCCAGGCTGGGTCAGGAACATGAAGCCTGGGAAGGATGATTCAATTAGGAGAAAAGGAAGGGCATGAAAGCTAGATCGGTGTCACTGTGATGCTGAAGAGCTAGTGAGGAGGGAGCAATGATGTTAGCTTTTATTTCTGGAGTACCTACTACATGCTAGACACTTTACCACCTTATTTCTAATTCTAACACTAACTCTACAGTGTAAGTGTTATTAACCTTATAGTTTTTCCTTTGCCATTCTCCATCAGATGAAGAAACAGGATTAGAGAGGTTAACCAATCGGTCCAGAGATATACATTATCAAGTGATGAAACCATGATCCAAAGCTTATTTTTTTTCTCCAAATCATATTCTTCTTTTTAAAAGAGTTTTCATTTTTTTAAGTAAACTCTAGGCCCAGTGTAGGGCTTGAAGTCACAACCCCAAGATCAAGTGTCAAATGATCCATCAACTGAGCCAGCCAGGCACCCCCCAAATCATATTCTTAAGGCAATAAGACAGAAAATGTCATAGTGATGAGAAGTCGTTGAAAGACATTGGCATGTTTAATTTAGGATTTCAGAGGTATGTCATTCATTTAACAAATGGTTTCTAGGTGTACTGATTGCAGTAGCAAACCAAACACAAAATCCTTGCCCTCATGAATCTTACATTCTAGAGAGAATAAGACAGACATTAAACAAAATAAGTGAGAGTTATTGTTATGTTAGAAGGTGATAGATAAGTGCTATAGAGAAAAATCGAGCAAGCAAGCAAGCAAGCGGGAAAGGAATGCTACAGAGTCTGTGCACTTTTAAAGAGGGTGTCTGGGGCGCCTGGGTGGCTCAGTGGGTTAAGCCGCTGCCTTCGGCTCAGGTCATGATCTCAGGGTCCTGGGATCGAGTCCCGCATCGGGCTCTCTGCTCGGCAGGGAGCCTGCTTCCTCCTCTCTCTGCCTGCCTCTCTGCCTACTTGTGATCTCTCTCTGTCAAATAAATAAATAAAATCTTTAAAAAAAAAAATAAAGAGGGTGTCTGGGAAGGACTTGGGGAGAAGTGAGCAAAGACTTAAAAGAAGTTAGGGGCATACGAGGTAGAAGCAACGTTTTACATTGGTCCTGAATCAGAGACATGCTTGGCCAGTGTACCTGCACTGGGCTGAACACCAGAAAAGGTGGTAAGGTCAGAGAGATAACTGGGTCCAGATCTCCTAGAACCTGTAGGCCACATTGTAAGCACTTGGATGTTTACTTTGTGCAATGGAAACTATTACAGGGTTTTGAGCAAAGGAGTGACATGATTGGATTTATGCTTTAAAAAACGTCACTCTGAACCATTGTGTCAAAAGTAGTCTAAGGAGGCACAGAGTAAAATCAAGAAGACCTGTTAGGAGACTCTCCTAAAAAAATTCAGTTGAGAGATAGTCTTGGATCAGGGAATTGAGAAGTAATTGGATCTGTTAGATTTACAAAAGAGTTGCACAGATAGTACCGAGAGTTTTCTTATACTATGTTTCTTAATCTTCCCATTATTGACATTTTGTAATAGACAATCCTTTGTGGTGGGGGTTTGCCCTGTACAGTAGGATGTTATCCAGCATCCCTGTCCTTTATCCACTAGATGCAAGTACCATATCCACAGTTCTAACAAACAAAAATGTTTCCAGACATTGCCCAATGTCCCTTATGGGGCAAAACTGCTCCTAATAAGAACCACTACCATATATCCTTCACTGTGTTTCCTCTATGTTAACATCTTATATAACATTTTTCAAGCTAAGAAATTAACATTTGTATAATACTTCAGTGGAACTCCTGGTTTTATTTGTATTTTACCAGTTTTTCCACTAGTTTTTCTCCATTCCATTATTTATACCAAGATATTACATTGCTTTTAGTTTTCAGGTCTCCTTTATCTCTTCTTGTTATTTTCTTTTTTCTGCTTTATCTCTTCTTGGTCTTATCTCTTATGACCTTGATACTTTTAAAGAATACTAGTTAGGTATTTTGTAGGATGTTCCTCAGTTTGGGTTTGTCTGATGTTTTCTCATTAGAATGGGGTTAGGGATTTTGGGGAGAAGAATACCATAGCAGTGAAACACCCTTCTTATAGGAGATACCTTATAGGAGATAAATGATACCAACATGACTTATCGCTGGTGATCACTCTGTTAAGGTGTTTTCTGGTAAATTTCTCCACTGGAAAGTTATTTTTCCCTTTCCTTACTCTCTTCAGTAGAAGCAGGTTGCTAAGTCCAGCCTACACTCAAGCGGGGGAAGAATTAAACACCTACTTCCTGGAGGAGGAGAATCAGTGAATTTTGACATATATTAAAACCACTATAGTAATTGGTAAATATTGGAGGGGGGGATTCTTTGAGGCTTTGCCAGTATCCTGTTTCTCCTCACTAATTTTAGCATTCATCAGTAGATCATACTGATAATAATTATTGCTATTGTGTTCTAAAAGTACCTCTTTATTTTGCTAATTTTTTCTGTATTTATTAATTGGAATTCTTTTGTAAGGAAGACTTGTTCTTTCTCGTCTGTTTTTCTGTTTATGTGCTTAATCATTTATATCAATGCCAGTTCATGGATATTTATTTTAATCTTAGGGTTATAGTTCAGTGCTAGCATTATTTATTTTATTGACCAAATTATCCAGCTTTTGTCATTGGGATCTCTTTTAGGTTGACTCTGTGCTATGCCATACACCTTTCGTTTGTGTGTATACATGTACACGTCTCTATTCTCTGGTACTACTAGATGCTTCAGGCTCATTGTGTATTTTTCCTGCAATAGCCCTAGGCTCATTTTTTTCAAGAATCTGTGGCTCCTTTTATCAGAGAATGGTATTCTGAGGCCAAGCTCTGGATGCTAGGTGTGCTTGTTGCTACTTGATGTCACTGCTTCTGGGCACATTCAGTGGACAGAGAGGTAGGAAATATACGTATGTATACTAATCCATGTATACACACATACCTGCATTTGTTTCTGTGTATAAAAGTAGGCCTGCATTTATACTTATGTGACTCCAGTTGGATATGTTTGGATCCAACTATCTTTGCTAATAGATTGGATATAGAATGTGAAAAGAGAGTGGTCAAGGATGACTCCAAGGTTTTTGGCTTGAGAACCAGAAGGATGGAGATGTGAAGACTGTGGGCAGAGCAGATTTCTGGGAAGAGTTCAGGAATTCTTTCCCAGACTGGCTAAGTGTTTGAGATGTCTAATAGATATGCTAATAGGATTATCAAGTCAGCAGCTGAACAAATGAATGTGGAGTTCAGAGGAGAGTGGTCCAGGTTGGATACATGCGAGTTGTCCATATAGATGAGATCAATGCCTGAAGAGTGAATGTTGATAGAGAAGAGGTTCAAGGACTGACCCCTGGAACAAAACAGTCAGAGAGATGAGGATGAGTAGTTCTGCAGAATGTTAAGGATTGGGGTATAGTTACAGGGTGGATTCCATATCCATCATTAATAAATGCTTGTTATTTTCTTTTTTTGTTTTCCAATTTATTTATTTTCAGAAAAACAGTATTCATTATTTTTTTCACCACACCCAGTGCTCCATGCAAGCTGTGCCCTCTATAATACCCACCACCTGGTACCCCAACCTCCCACCCCCCCGCCACTTCAAACCCCTCAGATTGTTTTTCAGAGTCCATAGTCTCTCATGGTTCATCTCCTCTTCCAATATACCCAAAAGCACATACCCTCCCCAATGTCCATAACCCTACCCCCCTTCTCCCAACCCCCCTCCCCCCAGCAACCCACAGTTTGTTTCATGAGATTAAGAGTCACTTATGGTTTGTCTCCCTCCCTATCCCATCTTGTTTCATGAATTCTTCTCCTACCCACTTAAGCCCCCATGTTGCATCACCACTTCCTCATATCAGGGAGATCATATGATATTTGTCTTTCTCCGCTTGACTTATTTCGCTAAGCATGATACGCTCTAGTTCCATCCATGTTGTCGCAAATGGCAAGATTTCGTTTCTTTTGATGGCTGCATAGTATTCCATTGTGTATATATACCACATCTTCTTGATCCATTCATCTGTTGATGGACATCTAGGTTCTTTCCATAGTTTGGCTATTGTGGACATTGCTGCTATAAACATTCGGGTGCACGTGCCCCTTTGGATCACTACGTTTGTATCTTTAGGGTAAATTCCCAGTAGTGCAATTGCTGGGTCATAGGGCAGTTCTATTTTCAACATTTTGAGGAACCTCCATGCTGTTTTCCAGAGTGGTTGCACCAGCTTGCATTCCCACCAACAGTGTAGGAGGGTTCCCCTTTCTCCGCATCCTCGCCAGCATCTGTCATTTCCTGACTTGTTGATTTTAGCCATTCTGACTGGTGTGAGGTGATATCTCATTGTGGTCTTGATTTGTATTTCCCTGATGCCGAGTGATATGGAGCACTTTTTCATGTGTCTGTTGGCCATCTGGATGTCTTCTTTGCAGAAACTTCCCGACCTCAGCCGCAGCAACATCTTCCTAGAAACATCGCCAAAGGCAAGGGAAGCAAAGGCAAAAATGAACTTTTGGGATTTCATCAAAATCAAAAGCTTTTGCACAGCAAAGGAAACAGTTAACAAAACCAAAAGACAACTGACAGAATGGGAGAAGATATTTGCAAACGACATATCAGATAAAGGACTAGTGTCCAAAATCTATAAAGAACTTAACAAACTCAACACCCAAAGAACAAATAATCCAATCAAGAAATGGGCAGACGAAATGCTTGTTATTTTCAAAGCATTGAGCTGTTTTGGGGGTTAACCTTGCTTCCTTCCTCCATAAACTTACAATCTAGGATGAGACAAATTACAGACTTAAAAAGAGTAGCAGTGGAAGGCAAGTCCTGGATAATAGTACAGATACAACATCCTGGAGAAGTCAGAGGACATGGACAAAAGAAGGGAACAGAAAGTGTGCCAGTTGCAGGTCGACATTAACGCAAGCTTGTCTCAGTAAGGGAACTTGCCAGGGCTTCATGCCCACAACTAGTAATTACTGACAAGCAGAAGCTCCTCCATGTGTTGACCTTGGTTTCTTAGGTGGCTTCTGCTCTTAGTGCCCTGCCATTATAAAGTTTTGGGTTGGTAATTGTACCTATGGTTGTTGGCTGTCAATTAAGCCACTCAATGAACTGGTTAGGAGGGTTTCTGCTGCAACTCACTTTTTAACTTTAAAGATGCCCTTTGCCATCTTTTCATAATCAGTGGGATTCAACTCAGGACTGCTTAACACACTGAGCCACCCAGGCGACCCAGGACTGCTTAAGATGAAGTGTTTTCATGCAAAATAAAGCAGCAGTGGGCTTCCCTTCTTCTGTGAACATGCTTATTTTTTGACTGCTTCTTAAATGATCTTTGACATTCCCATTTATCATTTGGTATTAAAGTCATACCCAAAATACATTTATAGAACTTTAAAGTAATTTAGACTTGTAACCTAGTAAACTGAGGTTTTAGTAAGATATTTTAATTTTATCTCCTTTATACTAAAAATGAATAGGCTTTCATTGCCTGATGAGAAGAGGTAGTACAGGTATCTTATGCGACAGATAAGGGGTACCTATAGAATAATTATTTCTCAGTCCCTCTTGAAGAATTGTAAGGAAAATAAGGGATTTATCTGTTTTATAGGATAGGGGGCAGAGAATTGCAGGATTCCATTTTCAGTTATTCCACCAAACTGGTTGGCAAAGCTGTCGCCTACTTATGGACATGGGTGTGTTGTATTTATTTGTTGTGAGAAACTTAAGCATATGCTGAGTGGAAAGAGACTCTTGCACTTGTCTTGTTAGCAGGGTCCCTAGCACATAACAATACTCACAATGATTTTGGGTGAAAGAAGTACCTAAGATCCTTGAAGACATGAAGTAAGACATGAAGAGTTAGCTTGGTCAAGAAAAGTTAGGATACTGGGGCGCCTGGGTGGCTCAGTGGATTAAGCCGCTGCCTTCGGCTCGGGTCATGATCTCAGTGTCCTGGGATCGAGCCCGGCATCGGGCTCTCTGCTCAGCGGGGAGCCTGCTTCCCTCTCTGTCTCTGTCTGCCTCTCTGCCTACTTGTGATCTCTGTCTCTCTGTCAAATAAAATAAATAAAATCTTAAAAAAAAAAAAAAGAAAAGTTAGGATACTAAAACTTTAGTTGTCTAAATCAGAATTAGGGCAAAGTAAAATAAATCTGTATGGTAACATCCTCATTTTAGACTAAGCCAGACAAATACTACTACTGTAAGATTGTGATCACTGTTTTTCAGGTGACCCATAATCCTCCCCTCTAGTAGTAGAGTTCTTCTAGCTTAGGAGTCAAACTGCTAGAATTTGAATCCGGTGCAACTACATACCAGATGTTTGACATTAAGTTTGTTTTTTGACTATTCTTCACTTTCCTCGTTTGTAAAATGAATATTTCTACTTTATGAGTTTGTCAGGTGAAGTATGGATAGCAAACACATAAATGTTTCGATATAACTGTTCACTTAATTTGAACCGTTACTCTAAAAATGCTGAGATGCTAGTATCTTAAAGTTTTTCATTTTCTAGAAAATCATGTATGCTGCATGATAATCAAGGGGGGGAAGCCCCATGTGAAAAAGAGAAAAAGACTAATGGAAAGTATACTAATATATTCACAGTGATGTGTTGGAACTAAGAATAATTGGTTCTCTACTTTTTGCTGTCTCCATATTTTTCCTCTTAATTTGTTTATCAGATTTTTGTTAAATATTTAACTATAAGCCAGAAATGGGCTTTCAAGAGCATATTACTTTTTGAGCATTCAACATTGCGTTATGGATTAAGAACATAGATTCTAGACCTAGACGACATGGGACTGAATCTCATCTCTGCCACTTATTAGCTGTGTGATCTTGGGAAAGTTATTTTATTTCTCTATGCCTTAGTGTTCTCATCTGTGAAATGGGGATAATGATAGTACCTAAGTCAGAGGGCTTCTAATGAGCTAATATGTACAAAGTGCTTAAAATAATGCTTGGGGTATAGGAAATACCTTGTATTTGCTGATAAATAAAGGATAGAAAAATTACACTTAAAAATTAATGAAAGATTTTAGCTTTCCAGTATATCTATAGGTTAATCCGCAAGTTTTCCTCTAACTCTCCTATCTCTACCTTCCTGAGCTGCTTTCGTTCCACTGATGGTGGAGAAGCAGGAACACTATTTTTCTCATAAATTCTTTGTATGACAGGAGCATTTTTCATTGTTTAAAGTTAGGATCTAACTCCTCACCCTCTCATAATTTTCAAAGTAGATTCAGTTACTTTCATTACTACAAGGGGAGATGCCATGGTACAACATTTCAATATTTTGTAATAGTCAATTGAATATTTCAAAGGCTGAGAAACTGTCTTCTTCCCAGGTGTGCAACAGTTTTTATAGATTTTATTTGGATATGAAGTAGGAGTAATTGTGGGAGTTGGTGTGAAAGAAGATTTAAGGCATTGGAGAAGCAAGAAAAAAAGTATTTTCCTGATGCCAGTTCTCTCCTTGACTTGAAAATTCTTTTAGCAATAATATCCCTAGACTATTTTTCAGCATTTGCCTATTAAGGACTGGCTGTATTCACAATGTTGAACCTTACAACTAAATATTTCAGGTAGACTGACAGATCTTAATTCAGCTGTTCGTCCTGAAGTTAAAAGAGGTTATTGTTTTCCAAAATCAGTGAGGAAATAAGTATAAGAGTGATGAGATGTCCAGAAGAGAATCCTGTGGTTTAATAACCTTTTTTCTTCTATGCAGCGTAAGAACAAGTTTACTTTGTTTCTTTTTAAAGATTTTATCTATTTATTTGTCAGAGAGCGAGAGTGCTCGAGCACACAAGCAAGGGGAGCAGCAGGCAGAAGGAGAAGCAGGCTCCCCACCAAGAGGACCCTGGGATCATGACCTGAGCCAAAGGCAGAGGCTTAACCCACGGAATCACGCAGGCATCCCTGCTTTGTTTCTTAATATACAAATGTAACTTGTGGAATGACAGCATCAAAGAATATACAAATTGCACCATCAGTAGCATAGAATAACTTATAAATACAGTAGTTTCTAATTTAGGGAGCTGAACTTTTAGTATTAACTTAGATTTTACTTCACATGAATATTTTTATTAAACATATGCAAATAAAATTTGAATTCTATTATAAACGCAACTTGTTGTTTTGTTGTCGGTTTTATATTCCAAAAGTCTAACAAAAAATCTTGTCATTGAGAAAAGTTGTGTTTTGTATTCTTTTGTAAAAGGCACATATAGGACTTTGTAGCTGCATGAAAACCCTCTTATCCTTTATAGGACTGTGTGGTCTGCATTTTCATGGACTGGCATTCTGACTAGGAGACTGAGTACTGTATGGAATGACTTCCTTCTAATGCTCTGTCCTTTTAGCTTCAAGTCTTATTACCTATCAAACTACACATCTTTATTTTTTTATTTTTATTTTTTAAAAATATTTTATTTATTTATCTGACACACAGAGATAGATCACAAGTAGGCAGAGAGGCAGGCAGAGAGAGAAGGGGAAGCAGGCTCCCTGCTGAGCAGAGAGCCTGATTCCGGACTTGATCCCAGGACCCTGAGATCATGACTTGAGCCAAAGGCAGAGGCTTAATCCACTGAGCCACCCAGGCGCCCCAAACTACACATCTTTAAAAATTATAAGCTTTTATGATAGGGAAAAAGTTAACTTTTATTGTAGAAAATAAGTAAAAAGGAGAAAATCTGCTATCCTACCATCAAGAGATAACCAGTACTGATAGTTTGGTGCCTTTCCCCCATTTTTCTGCATGTATATATATGTTTCAGAATGCCTCATTGACATCATGCTGTGTATGGTAGAGATACATACAGCTTCTGCGTCGGTTGTAGCCAGTGCAGAAAGCCGGTCATACTGTGAGAGAGATGTAGGAGCTGAGACTGGCCGAGGAGACAGACACATGCTCACTTATAGGAGATACTTTGCTTTTAGAGGAATTGATAGTTTTCTGTTTTTCGTATTGTTAAGCTAAATTTGAATAATTTAATGCGTGTTTGAAGCAGCTCCACTTTTTAATAATCTCATAACCTGATTTTTTTCTGATAATAGATTATGGACATTTTCCTATGTCATTAAAAAAATTTCACTTCTTCACCATCTCATGCTCACTTTCTGATAGAAAACTGACAATAAGAGAGGATATGATAGCAGAATAGGCCCTTGATAGTCTCAAAGAATATATCTCAAATCTCTTAGGCATATCTATTAAGGACTGGTGCTGTTTGATAAATAATAATTCATGCCACAAATGAAATTTCAGATTTTCTAGTAGCCACGTTTTTTTTTAAAAAATTTTTTTTAGAGATTTTATTTATTTGACAGAGAGAGAGCACAAGTAGGCAGAGAGGCAGGCAGAGAGACAGTGAGAGAGAGAGAGAGAGAGAGGGAAGCAGGCTCCCTGCTGACTAGAGAGCCCTCTATCCCAGGATCCTGAGATCAGGACCTGAGCCAAAGGCAGCAGCTTAACCCACTGAGCCACCCAGGCTCCCTCTTGTAGCCACATTTTTAAGAGTGCAAAGAAGCAGGTGAAATTAATTTTAATGATACATTTTATTTAGTATAACTAAAATACCATCATAACATATACTCAGTATAATAAATTGAGATGTTTTACAGTTTTTTTTCTGCTAAGTCTGAAAATCTGTTGTGTATTTTCTACTTACAGTACATCTCAATGCAAACTAGCTACATTTTGAGTGCTCAGGAGTCACATGTGACTAATATTAGCACAGTCCTGGAGCATATAATTTCTCCCATAAAATACAACAAAATAGCACTTTTCAAGTACTTTGGAGTGGGTTAGTATGAGAAGAAAACTATAAAACCAAGTTGCACTGAGGATGCTGAGCATTCATTCTGGTGTCTTATGAGATCTTAAAACTTTGCCTCAGTATGACATATTCCTGTATTTAGGGACCTTCATGTTACAGAATAATGTTAAATTTGTAGTCATGTAAAGGTTTACTGTGTATACTTACCTGTGGCTATTCATAGAATAGTCAATAAGATCAATTCCATATTCCAAGGATTTAGGATAACTAAGAGTTTGCAAGTACACTTCGTGGTTTAAGACCTGAGGACAAATGTATCCTTCCTGGTAGAGAGTGCTTTTATGAAGTGAGTAACAAACATGTAGTGTTACATATGTAGTGTTACATATGCGTATACAAAATATGTATATTATATACACACATGCACACACATTTATTTTAATCCTCATTGTTACTCTGAAGAAACAGTAGCAATTAAAATCAATCTTTTAAAAATGAATTTGTGGCATGATAAGAAAGATGTGGCATGATAAGAATGATCCCTAAGGTTAGTGAAGGTTAATGAATATATAATATATAGTAGAAGAATAAAGAACATGCTTTGCTTTTACTTATTTTTTTTAGGATTTTATTTATTTATTTGACAGACAGAGATTACAGAGATTACAAGTATGCAGAGAGGCAGGCGGAGAGAGAGGAGGAAGCAGGTTCTCCATGCAGCAGAGAGCCTGATGCGGGGCTCGATCCCAGGACCCTGGGACCATGACCTGAGCCAAAGGCAGAGGCTTTAACCCACTGAGCCACCCAGGAGCCCCCAAGTTTTGCTTTTAATTTAGCTTGTGATCATGTGAAAAATTCTCTAGTATCTCTAAGCTTTATTTTGTTCTGTAGGATGGAGATAATTCTGCCCTTTTTTCTTAATATGATTTTGATTATCAGATGATTATCAAATCCCAAATTATCAAATTGGATGAATGGAGAATAAAGGTACATGTCTTATTCATCTTTATGTCCCCAGGACTTAGTATAGGATTTGACAGACTGGCACCCAATAAATATTGTATTCAAAGTCTGAATATATGTAAAAGAGCTTCCTAAACTGAGAGTGCTGCGAGTGGAAGTTCTTTTGTTTATTTGGTTTGTACTGTTTCTTCATCTTTAATTTCTTGACAGGAATATGAGAAATGTAATAGTTAATATTTCCCCATAAACTCAGTAAATAGGACTGCATGTTGTGATTGTATTTTTACTTAACATTATTATTTTATTCACCAGATCTTGTCTATAAATATGTGTATCTCTAAAATATGTTATAATTATCTTGTTTTAAAAGATGTCTAGCACTTAAATATATTTTTTTAAATAAAGATTTTATTTATTTGACAGCGAGACAGTGAGAAAGGGAACACAAGGAGGGGGAGTGGGAGAGGGAGAGCAGGCTTCTGCGGAGCAGGGAGTCCAATGTGGGGCTTGATCCCAGGACCCTGGGATCTTGACCTGAGCCGAAGGCAGACGTGTAATGACCGAGCCACTCGGGTGTCCCCAGCACTTAAATTTATCTTGACCTGTTTAGCATAAAGAGTTAATAATTTTTTTGTTGTTAATATGAGCTAGGACTGTTTTCACTGTAATCCATCTTTATCAGCTTAAAATCAGCCTGAGACACTAATACGTACTTACTGGATGTCAAAACTGTAGAGGCAAAGTAGCAATATTTTAATTACCACACTGTTGTCTGTTAATCAGAAAATGCCCCTAGTAAGAATGGCTTTCTTGTTTATATAATGGTGGGAGAAACTCCATCTTTTTTCTCCAGAAAGGATCCAGCGCTTCATAAATGCTTAGTGTGGAAGTAAAACAAAATTATAATGCAAGAACCAGCAATGTGCACCCAGAACAGCATTTCAAAGTGATCCTCATCAAAACATGAGCTTTTTCTAGCACCAGCTATGAGTTTCTGTACCTGCCCACTCACTGAGTCATCTGTAGCAATTGAAAATTTGGATATTTCCCATTTTTTAGGGCATATTTTTTGATAAAGTGGCTTCTCTTTATCTCATGAATGAAGTAAGCAGCCTCATGTAAAACAGCCTGCGCAGCGTGACAGTATGCCTCATTGTTTCCTGGGAATGAGGAACTTCAGGAAGCAGTTGGATGTTGTCTGTGTGCTAGGGCACCATTAACTAAATATTATACTTCAGGAGTAGTTATATTTCCCCACTTCTGCCTTCCTCCAACACCTTTGGGTATCTTTGGATATTTAGTGACAGAAAGATAATCAAATCAAGCTTGATTTCCCCCTCCCCCATTTTTCTACCCATGACAGTAAATGTTAAAATTGTTAAAATCGAGGAATATAGTACAGGGGTGCCTGGCTGGTTCAGTTGGAAGAGCGTGTGGCTCTTCATCTCAGGATTGTGAGTTTGAGCCCTCTGTTGGGTGTAGAGATTACTTAAATAAATTTATAAAAAATGAAACATAGTACATATTAATGAAAGAGATTGGTGCAGTGACAGTGTAGACCATTTGGCCAAATGTAAACTGAGTGATGTACTGAATGAATGAAATGATGGGCCTCAATTAAAGGAAGAGAAGAGTTAACTTGGTTTTTTTTCTTTCCTTCTTTGCTCTTTCTCCCTGACGTCTAGCCTGGATAGGCATTTTTTTTTAAAAAAGTGATTCTATTACCCCCCCAATCCTCTGCTTATTTCTTTTCCATTCTGAATTTTATTGTTTGCTGTTGTGCTTAGTCACAAGGGAAAAAGGATTGAAATCTTTTTCTTTATGGCATTTATTGTATAAGCATTTTTTGGGTCTAAGTGCCATGTCAGTTATTCTGACCATTCAAGGAAGATATTTGTTTCTTGTAGTGTTTGGAATTAAGGACCATATTGTAAATATTGGATATTTATCTGGTTTTAGAGATGGTTTCTTTAAAAATGTTCCTAATTAAACAAGTTACAGATGAATAGTATCTCAAGAGATATCAAACAATATAGCAATAAATAGAAAAAGAAACCAAATTCCTTCTGCATCTCTCTCTCTGTTTATCTCCCGGGGGTAAATAAATAGTAACCACTGCAGTCAGCCTGATATCTTTCCAGATCTTTTCTTCTGTGTGTGTGTGTGTGTGTGTGTGTGTGTGTGTCCGTGTCCACGCACGTGTAGTTTTATTTTGTGTCTGTATTTTTTTTTTTAACACATTACATGCATTGATCTGGATTCTGTCCTCTACCCAATATGGAATATAACTTTTCATGTCAGTACATGTAGTTGTATCTCATTCTTTAACTGCTGCATAGTATTTCTTTGCCTACTGTTTTCAGTTTTAGTTTATTCCATTAAAAAAATTTAGAGCAGTGCTCTTGTGCTTGCATCGCACAAGCTTACCATTTTAAATCTGGAAATGGTAAGGATCATTTGGTTTCTTCAAGTTTTCTGAGTAGGCAGAACACATTAAATTTTTTATCAAAACATTAAGAGGAAGTAAAAATTAGTTAGTTGGATTATTTCAATTTTTTAAAAATGCCTGGATTGTGTTGTACTGTTCTGGGCATATGATTTAATGCAGTTGAAACTGTGCTGTGGTTGTATCACTGAACCCCACTTGCAGTGGGAAGAACCAAATGATTACAGTTTTTCTTCAGTGAGATAGGACGGATAAAAGCAGCTTATATTTAGGGTACATGGATCTTTGATGACTGTACCCAGAAAGAAAGACAATGCCTGAGCGTAGGTACCCTGTGTTTTCCTGTTCGTTGTTAGATTTCGGGCACCTCCCATTGTGCCTAGTGTGATGAAGACACGAAGATGTAGGAATGAATGAATGGTACAGAGAGGTCCTTTATATGAAGCATGTCTGTCTTTGGACCATGAGTTGAAAATAACCTACCAGTTATGGCTGCAGAGATTGGCCTTCAATTGCATTGGTATTAACACATCTATAACACTGAGCACTTAAGTTTTTGAAAATTTATCCAGAAGCTTGAGTTGTTTTGCTGTCTTGTTGTCTTTACTTTCTTGTGTAAGTAGGGTTTCTTTCTTTCTCTCTCTCTCTCTCTTTTTTTTTCCAGGTGGAGTAACATCTAAGTTATTATCTTTGTTTCTTAGGAAAGTTTGGTCAAACCATTCAAAATGAACAACTGTGATGAGTAGTTTTGGGGGTGTCTCTCACCAGTGGTTCTTATATTTATTGTTTCCATATTGAGGATGCTTGCTGTTTTCAGTTCAGTTAGGAGGCATTTTCTGAGTGCCTATTTTGTAATGGACCTGATGCTGAATGGTGGAGGTACAGAAATGAATGAACTGCAGTCCTGACCCTCGCATCTCAGTGTCCAGAAAGAATAAGAGAGTGTCACCGGTATATGGCAAGTGCAATTATAGGTACTGTTATATGTTGGACTGTAACTTTGTGCTTTGGCATTAATTTGGCCATTCTGAAATTGAGACCATCTGTTGGCTAGGAGTTTGAAGTATTTCTAATGCTTCATCATGCTTCATATTCTGGCATTATTACTTTTTGGAGAACCTACAGCTGAACAGCTTGTTTTTAGTATGTGTGTAGTGTTCTTCCCTCTCTCTTTCAATTTCTTGAAAGTGAGCTGCTCTGTTAAAGCAGAAGACTGTGAACCATCTCTTGCTTCAGCTTTCACCTGCTGCTGAAAAAAACCTCTTCTACCATAGTCGTTTCTTTTTTTATTTGTGGTTGGACCTTTATAAGTCTATATGGACCCATATTTCCATCCCACTGAATGTATTCTCTATGGTTGTAGGACTTCTTTTTTTTTTTTTTAGATTTTTACTTATTTATTTGATAGAGAGATCACAAGTTGGCAGAGAGGCAGGTAGAGAGAGAGGGGAAACAGTCTCACTGCTGGGCAGAGAGCCCGATTTGGGGCTTGATCCCAGAACTCTGAGATCATGACCTGAGCCGAAGGCAGAGGCCTTAACCCACTGAACCACCCGGGTGCCCCTGGTTGTAGGACTTCTTACTTATCAATGTATTCCAGCCCTTAGAATAGTGCCTGGCATATAGCAGACTTGCAGTAAATACTGTTTAATGAATGATATGTGACAAGCCTACCTAGAAGACTGAGTGAATCTTTAATGCACAGATCTTGTTTCAGAGCAAAGGGTTGTGTTCTGTTCTTACTGTGAAGCTTTGTGAGTCCATGAAGCTTGGCAGGAGCACCTCACAACCATGTAACTAGTATCATTTATTAGGATTACTGAGAAGATTCCTACTGTAGTGCTTACCCAGGGATAAGGAGAGAGGCCTTAAATGAAGTCATCTTCTGGGCCAGTGAGGCTGGGATCCAAGGTTCCTGTGACATTAAACTAAGTCTTGTTGGAGGAGTAAACGCTCACAGTCCTAGGGAGCCTTTTGGGTGTATCCTGTGGAGGCAAAACTTCTTATCTTTTTGGTTCTGGCATCATAGGAAGAGTTCTTGGAATTCCCTGGGGCATCTATCCGCTAGGTCAAGCCCCAGGAAAGCTGAGAGGCAGTTTATTATTGTGTTTAAGAGCTGAGGATCTACAGCCAGACTGCCTCTTTGGAATCTTGGTATTGCCATTTCCCTTATGTGTGATCAGAATCAAGTTACTTATTTTGTATTTCAGATATCTTGTCTGTAAAAATGGGAATAAAATAGTACCTAATTCATAATGTGGTTTGAGGATTAATATAGGCGAAGGGCTGTATTATGTACCTGGTACATAATATCAGTGCTGAGTAAATATTCATATTTCCTTAGTTGATACTGAAAAGCAGTTCATGCCTTTTTATTCATTTTTATTCGAATGTGCTTCCCTGAGAAGTGTGAGAAGGCACAGAGGTACAGCTGCTCTTCTGGGAGTTTCACATAGGCGGGTGTGGAGGTGTATGGAGGCCCGCGGAGGGGTGGTGAGCATTAGATGGCACACAGCATCAGCTTCTAAGGCCCTCATCCATCACCACTTGGAAAACAGGTGGAGAACCTTTGATCTGGAGAGCTCTAATTATCTCCAAAGTAGGCCATGCTCAATTTGACAGTGTCATGATTTTTAATATTTGAAAGCTCCAGAATTGCTGCTATGGGATATAACCCTTTCTTCTTCAGCCTCTTTCCTGCTTTCTTATACTGTTGAGTGAATATGATGCTCCACTTCCCACATAGATACCCAATAGCTGTGACTGCCAAAGTTATCTTACTTTCAGCACATAACTTGTTGACATGTTATTGGGTACTTGAAGTTTTCACTATTACCTGGGTTTGAATCCCAGTTTTGCCAAACTTCAGGTTTTTTTGTTAAATTTGTCCACCCAGTAGGATTGTTGTAAGGATTAATAAAAATAGAACACTTAGTGTAGTACTGGGCATGCCGTAAGTCTCAAATATTGGTTGTAAAGTTAATATATTTGTCCTGATTAGCATGGTAGTTATATAGTTCCATATTTCAAATTGGCAATGAAATACACATTTGCCCTAATCCTCATTGCTGCTCAGAACTGGAAGACTAAGTGAAATGTAGCAGCTCTCTGCTTGAAATGTGCTGTAACCTTCCTTTTGTGGTCAGGGGCATGCAGAGGTCCCGAGAGTTGACTTTTCTGGTCCTATATTCTAGTTCCTTTCTGCCGAAATGTTGTAGCCCAGATTTTCATTACAAACTCCCCTTGGTGGCGTCTGCAACAAAATTGCAGTAATGTGATTTGCATTCTGTCCTTGAATTGAGGCCAGAATTAGGAAGTACATTCAAAGCTTTTGGTAGCAAAATTCTGTAATGGCCTATGAGATAATTATGTTGATAATAACATACAAATTTTTATGTATAACCTCCAGTTTAACACTCACCCTACCTAGATTTGTTGCTTTTCTTTTCCTTTAATTTGAAAAGCATCCCTCAATGATAGGCAGTACCATCTCTCCGAAAACCGGGGCTCAGAAAGTTTAAATAATTTGCTGTGCAACTTAGACACTGAACAGAGTGAGAGTTAATTCACTCCATGACTTTTTTCCTTTCAAAATTAGAAAGTTGAATCCCCAAATTAGGGTCAGAATTTTTCCTGAAGAAATTTACAAATGATTTGGCTATATTCAGAGCTTAGGTAAAAGAAAGGAAATAGGTGGAAAGAAGACATGGAGAGGTTGAATTGATAAATGTGGGCCAACTACAAAAGATAAGAAGCTGAGAATATCATTCAAACACTTTTGGTATTGAACCAATTCATAGAAGACAGTTGCCCTGTTGGAGGGCTTTTTTTTTTTTTTTTTTTTTTGGTAGTGTCACATTTTAACTTGGAGATTCAAATTTCAACTTAAAAATATATCTGGAAGAGAGGGTAGAAGATGGTATTAGTGGAAAGGAAAATGTAGATGTAGAAATGTTATGCATATTTAAAGAAAAAAATGATCCAGATGAAGTGTTAAAGGCTATGAGCTAAGTGGGGGTTCAATGTAGATATGGTTCAGAGAAGTCTAATTGCAGATATTCTTTGGTTCAGGTAGAGAAGATTCAGATAAGCTTTCTGGAGTTGTTACCATAGTATTAAATTATATCTTCCCAGAAATGAGATCCTAGTGTGAAACTTACTTATTTGGAATTTGTTTTAAGCAGGGTGCCTGGAGGTAAACACTGAATCTTTACTGCAACTGAGGAGGTATCTGGAATATACGTCGGGATGTGCTGTGAATTTCATTAGCTGCATGTTAGCCTGTCGTATCTGTCACTGAGGCTATAGCGTTTACCTAAGAAGCTTACCTTATTTAACATTTTTACTTGTTTAAACCCGTACAAGAGGCTCAAATCTTGCATCTTAAATTTACCTATAAGCTGGCTGCATATACTGAAGACATACTAAGTATACCTACTTGCTAGCATTTGCTTCCACAAGATAAACATGTCTTCCCTTCCTTCCCCATCCTTTCTCAGACTTCTGGGTTGGTCGGGTTGGTCCTCATCTGCACAGTTGCTCACGCACCAAAATGCTGAGGTCACTTTGGAATTCATCAACTCTAGTCTTGCCAAATCTGGTAGTTCTTCATTTGTAATGTATGGTTTGTATGTTTCTCTTCATTGCTACTACTTCAATGTTTTTCCTTTTTCACTAGAAAGGAAAAGATCATTGTTTCTTGGTTTTGTTTTGTTTTGTTTTGTTTCCAAGTAATTTTTGAAAGACATTTTCCTGGATAGTGCCTTTCTGTTTCGCTTATTTTAGTTATTTAACCAGTTTAGTTCAGGTGCCAGCGTATGTTACTGGAGAGGTGGCTCCTGTTGGAACAGTAAGTTTCAGTTCTGCTAAAAGAGATCATTTGCATCAGTGAGGGCTGGGGAAGAGGAGTTGAAACATCAGCTGTTAACAGTAATAAAATCACTTTCCTTGTATGATTGTTTTGAATTTGAACAACAAATTCATCTGTTTTGCCTTAAACAAAAGGCCAGATGTATTTGAAGACAACTATTTGCAACCCACGATGAGGGAATTCCTACCCTATAAAATTATTTCAGGAATGAGCTAAAGTATATGTAAATGTATATTTACACCTGGGCAGTGAATGTCCAGTTATCTGAGGGGATGACAAAGTGTATGATCTTTCACTATTTTAAAGCGTGTTTTTATTTTTTATAGGTAGAATGAATTTTATAATTTAATAATTTAAGGGAGCAAATGTCTTTGTAGAAAAGATTATCAGGAATGTAGCCAGGCCTTAATGGCAGTTTTCTTGTGGGGAATACTAAAAGGGAGGAGGTAATTTCTGTTTGAGACTTACTCTGTGTTGAGAACATTGGAATGGTTCAGAAGCACATTAGGGGCATTAGTAAATTTATATGTCTACGTTTGTTTAGTTAACAAGTTGACTATATTTTGTTTAGATAGATCGTTTAAAGATCTTTAGTAAAAGATTCCCTCCCCGACATATTTCTATTGTGCAACAACCTATACATATCTTTGCAGTGGAAGTGCATTAATTAAATTAATTAAATTATATTAATGAGGCATTGAGTTTGCAATTCAGTAGGAATCAAACAGAGTGGTGCAGTGGAAAGCTCTTCCTGAAAATGATGGACGATTGATTAGCTGTGGGATGCAGGGAAAAGCACTCTTCTCTCTTGGCTTTGGTTTCCACTCTGTAGATCAAGAGAATTAGACTGAGGACCCTCCCCACTCTGAATTGCTGATTTTGTGGTGCCCCCCAAATCACTTCTGAGCTGTTTTCTCAGAGAAGGGGTATTTGTCCCATTGCCTTTTCTGTTCTCTCAAAGCCAGCCTACATGTTCTGGAGTTTGGGAATTTTTTTTTTTTTCTCTGACTGAAGTTAAGCGACCAAAACAGATAGTGAATTTTGACAGCAGTGTTGTTATTAGTTTCATGCTACCAACAGCATTTTAGCAACAGAGCAGGATTGTTTCCAAATTAGGAATCTATTAAAATTCAAATATTGATGAAGAAGGGCTTTAAACACTTTGTTTACACAGAGTCATTCTTAGGGTTATGTGGGATGCTCATTTTATAACAGCAGCAATAAATGAGGTAGTTAAGAGCCTGGACGCTGGAGCCTATACCACCTGGATCCACACACATCTGGCTCTGCCACTTGCTCCTTTTGTGAACTTGGGCAAGTTATAATAATAGCACCTATCTAATAGGCTTGCTGAGGAATATATGCCTGGGCTGTGATCCCTTATATGTGCAGCTGCGACTATGAATTTATTAATTATTTTTTACATTCTAGGGATCAGGTCTTCCTCTGATACCTCCTTTAATCCTCATAATAATCCAGTGAAAGCAGTACCATCTTTGAGGATAGAGGTTAAATAACTTGCATCACATATGAAGTAGGTGCTAGAGTCATGATTCAAACTAGATCTTTCTGACTCATTCTGAAACTAGGTTCCTTCCTTATGTATATACAGTTGACCCTTGAACAAGACAGATTTGAACTGCATGGGTCCACTTATATGGTTTTTTTTTTCTATATATAGTTTAGATAGTATATATGTAAATATATTTTCTCTTTCTTGTGAATTTCTTTTTTTTAAAAAATATTTAATTTATTTATTTGACACAGAGAGAGAACACAAGTAGATGGAGAGGCAGGCAGAGAGAGAGAGAGGGAAGCAGGCTCCCTGATGAGCAGAGAGCCCGATGTGGGACCCTGAGATCATGACCTGAGCCGAAGGCAGCAGCTTAACCCACTGAGCCACCCAGGCGCCCTCTTGTGAATTTCTTAACATTTTTTCTCTAGCTTACCTTATTGTAAGAGTACACTATATAATACATATAACGTACAAAATAATGGGTTAATTGACTTTGTTATTGGTAAGTCTGTTTAACAGTAGGTTTTTAGTAAAGTTTTTGGGGAGTTAAGTTATACCTGGATTTTTGACTGCATGGGGGTGGGGATAAGTACCCCTAACCCCTTCATTGTTCTAAGGTCAATTGTATACTGCTCTAAGGCCAGGCCTTTGGAAATTCTAAATGTTGTTTATTATTCCCTGGGCAATGACTTCCAGAGGCTCTTGGTGTTGGAGGATCAAAGGCTCATCTAGCATTTGAATGCCTCCCATCACCAGGATAAAGTGATTTGACTTCTCTTTTTTTTATATCTGGGCCTTTCTGGCATCAGGGCTCTTGGTGAATTGTTTTCATACAATGTGATTTGATTTTTTTTTTTTTTTTTTTTGGTTCATCTCCTCTGCAGACTGACCCAGCATTGGTACTCAGTTCCCAGTTTCTCTGACACCAGCCTTGGGTTTTAAAAGACTCCTTTTTTACTAGGTCTACCAATTGTAACACACGAAATTCTCCCTTTATTCACCATATGTTTAACTGAACATCTATGTATATGCCGTTTTAATCTGGGGTTTAGCTCTTGTATTTTTCACTTGAAAATTTAAAAATGGCTTTACAGTGAGACAACATTATTGGAACATCAATTTTTACTCATTTACAAAACTTTAGAGTACATTCCTTTCAACTACCATAGCTACTTTTGTTTTTTCTTTTGAAAATTCTTTCGTGTAAATAATGGTACACAAATAGGTCTCTGTCATTACTCAACCTTCTTATGACATTATCGTACTTAATGCTGAGTAATACGAATAAGGGTGGTGCTGGGTGTAAACATTTTGCATTTTGAGTTTCAGAAGGTTTTAGCTTCACCTGAGTTGCTGAGTCAACTCTGCTTTGTTCATTATTTCAGAAAAGTATCTTATACATGGGTTCCAATTAGTATAACTCTAAAAAGTTAATTGCATTTAAGAAGTTCCAAGAAGTTCTGTAAGCATCCCTCTCCTTCATTTTGTAGTTAGCCAAACAGTGAAGATAATGGTGAAGTAATTTTATCCATTTTATTTTGAAAAAGTCTTGGTTTTGGTAATTTTTGTCTGTAAAGGGCCAAATAGTAAATATTTTAGGTTTTGTGAGCCATATGATCTCTGTCACAGCTATTCAGCTTTGCCAATGTAGACTACAAACCCATAGAAATGTACCTCTGTGGGCATGACTGTGTTTCAGTAAAACTTGATTTATGTAGACCTAGTTTGAGACTCTTGTTGGTGAGGCTCCAGTGAAGAAGTGACCAGTGGTGGAGGTTCCAGTGAAGAAGACACTCATGTGATGAAAACAGCTGTTTAAGCTTCTGGCAAAATTGACTTCTAACAGAGGTGTCATAATAGTGTTTATATAAAAATAAAAGCAGTGGTTTGAAATATCAAGGAATACTAAGAACCACTCTCACAAGGAGTTCTCTTTTCAAAATGGCATGATTTTGCTCATAGTGAATGCTTACCAGAGTCCCTCATGATGTATTATTAATTTAGAAACTATTATTTGTTCAGCTACATATGCATATTTTAATTTTCTTTATACATTTAAAAACGATAAATGGAAAATTCAGTACTGTTTAAGAAAGGAACTGCTACTCAGTATTTAAATAGTTATTTGCCAGATCACATTTTGGGTTGAGTTTCTATTTTTAACTGATATGCTGCCTTAAGTTTGCCAAAACCTGATTGCATTTGGAAGGAAAGTAGCATTGTTGCTGTTTCCTCTGCATGATAACATCTAAAATAGGCAGCAGGCAACAGGGGGAGAGTGAAGGTAAAGGGCAAAAATATAATACTCTTTTGAAGCTTGTATTTTTTTTCCTCTACAGGATTTCAATTCCAGTTAGACTATGATTTCCTTCACTCTGATCTTTAGAATACCTTATTTTCTACATTCCATATTTGTATTGAGGTGCGATTATGAACCATTTTGTTAGAATTTAATCTTCTGATTCAAGTTGATTAATGTTTTTATTCGCAATCTATATTTTATAGTGTTTAATTCTGTTTCCCCTCAGTGAATGCTTCTGTTTTAGAGCAGGAATAACTGACATAAGGTGTACCAAGTGGCTTAGAAAACATTTTAAAATAGTAACTTTACAGCTACATTTTAGAGCTTAAGAAATAGAAAAGGTTAAATAGATTGGCCAAAGTTATCAATACCATGAGTATTTTATTTTAGGTCACATTTTTGTGCTCTTATTAAACCACTCATTTGGTAAAATCCCTCAACTTAGTGTTATTAAAAACATATATATGGGGTTGCAACAGATCTGGGATTTGTGACCAGTTTGAGGCTCTAACTGGATGATGTTTTGCTCAAAGCTTCCTTTATGTTTCTTTTACATTAATGGCATCAGGATGTGATACAGCCCCCAATATGAATCACTGGGAGGAAAATTTTGAATAGGGTTCTGAAAAGTGTGATTATCAGATTTTGATGTGTCTTTCAACACTTATCCCACTTAAAAAGACGAAGAGAGGGGTGCCTGGGTGGCTCAGTCATTAAGTGTCTGCCTTTGGCCCAGGGCTCAGGTCATGATCCCAGGGTCCTGGGATGGAGCCCCAGCCCCACATTGGGCTATCTGCTCTCCGGGAAGCCTGCTTCTCCCTCTCCCACTCCCCCTGCTTGAGTTCCCTCTCTCGCTGTGTCTCTGTCTGTCAAATAAATAAATAAAATCTTACCAAAAAGAAAACAAGAACAAAAACAAAAACCATGAGAATGTGGAATCAAATGTTGCAAATTTTAACTGACATTTCTTTTCAAGGAAGATATTTCCTATTATGATGTGGCTGCCCTTCTCTATTTAAAATAATGAAATAAAATGATTTCGTATTTCAACTTTTCAATCATTCGTAAGCTGTTCTATGAATACATTTTCCAAATAGATACAATGAACATTTTAAGTGAAGTTATTTTTCCTTTATTTTAAGAAAAGCATTATGACTATTCATAAAAATTCATTTTTTGGGGTCAGATTGAACTATTGAGCCCTATATGGAAAAACTTCCATTTATATTTAATCTTGGTTGGATTCCCTTTCAAGAAGTTAGTAGCCCCATTCTAAATGTACTTAAAACTGTTATGTTAATAGGAAGAATACTGAGGATTGTAAGACAACAAATCAAAATAGGAGGAACCCCCCCCAGCTGTTTATCTCCCTAATGGAGTAGACTGAATACTATCCTATAGAAAGAACACAGAGCTGAGAACTAATGATTATTTTAGCACCGATAATGTGGCAGGCATTCACTTGTTTGGAAATTGCTAATACCCTCTCTTCTACCATAGAGAGGGGGAAATAAAGGGGGCCTAATTCAGACTTGGTGTGGGTTAGGAAGGAATGTGTTTCAGGGTCCAAGAGGGAAGATGTCAGGAGATTATTTCTAAGAGAAGAATGTGAGCTTAACATAGCCATGCGGACAAGGGAAGAGAGCTCTATTAAAAAAAAAAAATGCATTGAGCTATAGCATGGACATATGAGAGCATGTTAAACACTGGGTATCTCTAGGTATTCAGTAGGAACAGTTAATGAATGAGGAGGTGGAAAGTGGTGATATGAAGGATCGGATTGGGAGGGATTGTTGGGTTTTAAATATCAAATGCGTTATTTACCAGGCTATAGAGTCAGAACTTTGTTCTAATGATGGCAGGGAGTCCCTGAAGGAAGCTTGGGTTGGTATCCTCTTGATTTATTAGCTGTGTCTATTACCTTTCTTGCCCGATTAACATAAAAGAAAAAGAGGAAGATGGAGTCTAGTTTGAAACATCTTTGAATTTTCTTATTATGTTAGGAATATTTTTTTTCCCATTGTATCCCAAAGTAGAGAAAATACAAAGGTTATCTTAAAGCTCCGAGATTAGGAGTTTAAAATTTTTGGTTCTGATTCTAATTTCTTTACTAATTTTGGCAAAGCATGTAATCTCTTTTAACCTCACTTCCAAGTCAGAGAAAATTAGGTTCTTGGACCTTTGTGTTTGCCCAGGCCCTTTTTATCAAGGTGGGGTAGAGGATGAAGGTGGATGCACATGAAGGCAGGCAAGGATGCTGACTGGCCTCAAAACAGCAATGGTGCCTAAATAGGTACTTTTGAAATTATTTTTTCTAGGATATTTTGGCAGAAAATGCCAGGATGGTATGGTGTTTTAACTGAATATGATGATTTCCTGGTGGTTGGATTTCAGGCACTCTGTAGCCTGGGTGAAAAATGAAGACCTTAAGGACCTCACGACTGAACTCAAGTCCCCTTTGTTCCATAAGGCAAATTAAGAGAATGATTACCTGCATTCTTTTTACTCTCAGGATGAGCTGAGTTTGTGATAGAAAAAGGTGAAATTTGTTGGCAATGTCAGGTTTAGCTCTTCTTTACTATTGCAACAAGCATTGCCTCATTCTGTATAGACCAATTATTATCTTGTGTTGAGGTGTTCTCTTTGCTTTCATTATCGCCCAACTGCAGTCCCACATTATCTTATCATGTTTACTAACCTTTAAACACGATTTTCATCATGTTATTTCCTTAATTTAAAAATCCACAGTATCATTTTGCTGTGGGTTTGGGTTTCATAGAACCTCTGGAATATTCTCTGTGAATGGGGAGAGGAATGCTTGGGATGTCCTAGAGATGTGTCTGACTTAGTAAGACAAATCCTATTATTAATTTGTATTGTCTAAATAGAAGTCTTATTTGGCAAATATCTTTCACTCCAAAATGACCTAAGGAATAAGTTCCTCATAGAAGATTATGTGATTGAAGGCACATAGTCTTGCGTTGGTTGAATGTGGTGTTCCAGAGTTTCCAGCAAAACGCCTATTGATCTGCGATTTATAATAGGGGGATGCCTGTCTTTGAGGGACAAACAATTGTTACTTAATAATTGATTTTCTCTCATCTGTGACAGTTGGACTATATACGTGCTAAGCAGGAAGAAGAAAAAAGGAAATTTGTCTTTAAAAATCAGTTATGTTCTGCCTCCTAACATCTTACTTGTCAGCATCACCATTCAGTACTTAGAGAATGCTGTTTTTGCTGAAGTGGTGATTCTAATTGTCTGGCAGATTTTCAGGTGCACCAGCGGCATGATACCACCATCAGTCAGATCTGTGAGCTTCCCCAGCCTGTGTTACTTCCTGATTGCTAGGGCAGAACATTGGTCACAGCACAAGCTCCCAGGCCCGTTCTGATTTGCTTTTGGTGGAGGAAAGGGGAAAGAGTATCCTTGAAATGTCAGTGTGTTAAAGAATCAAACAAAGACCATAGGGTCTAAAAATGAAAACCAAAGCAAATAAAACAAAATTGAGTTTATTCATTTGCCAGGCAAGGAAACATAGTAAAGAGCTTGTCAAGGAAGAAAAGCCTGTTTTTTTTTTAGTACTGGGAAGAGCAGGAATGTATTCCAATGTAGAGTTAAAAACTAGCATTTTCGGTAGGATGAAATGAATTTGTAGATCTGTGTATAATTGGTAAAACAGGTCCATTGTAGTGACCAGCACTTTGTTTTGATATGTCCTAGGCAGGTACTGCAGGTACATGGAGAACTTTCCTTTTATAACTTCTAGGCCCTGTTCCAAAGCTGATTAAATCTCTTCTGAATGTTCTGGACCAAACCAAGCATCTCAAGAGTCCCTGTTGGTGTGGTCTGGAGTTGAGTAAGCCCTTTAGCTGGCAATGAACAATTGCCGCTCTAGATACACTTCTAGGATATTTTCACAGGAAACCCCTGAATCTTCATATGTTAAATGTGGGGAACTGTGGCATAGTATCCAGTTAGAATATAGCTTCCCGCAGTATATGCCAGCCTTTGCAGAGGGTACAGAATTTTATGTATGAGGGTATTCGATAAGTGTTATTTTTGTTGAGTTACACAAAAGCTTGGTGTGTGTGTATACACACACACACACACACACATATATATAACTGGACATACATATATATGTGTGTATACACACACACACATATATATTTCTAGATAAAAATTTCTTTCAAAAGCTAGTTTCTTTTTATCTTAATACTTAAAATACTTTTACATTTCATTCTTCAGTGTATTCTTCAAGACTAATTCACATTCTTTTAGGAATTTCAGCTCCATGGAGAATGGTAATTCATAGAGCTCTCAGAAGGGGGGGCACCTGGGTGGTTCAGCGGGTTAAGCCTCAGCCTTCCGCTTAGGTCATGATCTCCAGGTCCTGGGATCAAGCCCTGCATCAGGCTCCCTGCTCGGCGAGGAACCTGTTTCCCCCCACCCCACCCTCTGCCTGTCTCTCTGCCTACTTGTGATCTCTGTCTGTCAAATAAATAAATAAAAATCTTAAAAAAAAAAAAAAAAGAACTCTTAGAAGGTCCACTAGATAATTTTGCTGCTTATTGGAAGGCCTTGCTATGGACACCCCCAAATCTTTGAGTTTCCATTTGAAATGCATGGTACTCAACCACTTTTTTTTTTTTTTTTTTTTGAGTGTGTTTTTTTTTAAGTGTTTGTGTGACCTTGGATTCTCACACTATTAAAGGTTGCTTTTTTCTTATTCCTTGTTACCTAACTGAACATGGTTAATTCATTTCCACTATTACTTATCACCTACTGGAGAGGGTTGCCATGCTTTTAGGCAAGGCCCATTTAAGCAGTTTTATCTCTCTAAAAACAAATCAGTTAAAATTAAAGATCATCTCAGCTGAGCTAGAATTGTTTCTTAGAGATCAGAGAAAGATGAGGAGAGGAAAAGCAAAATCCTAGAATGTACACATCCTACCTCAGCAAGCATGTTTGTGCCTGGGAGTGGTACTTGTTGATGACCTTTTTTTTATGAATGGTATGTGAATGAATCAACAGAGTTCTCCTTGGTAGCAGAGATTGAGGGTCTTTTTGTAGTTTGACCCAGATTTTGTCTTTGGGAATGTTTAATAACATTTTAAATATATCTTGATTTATTTGCTTTCTAGTTGAGTTTTTGACATGTCTATTTTCTGGGTCCAGGGAGATTGGCAATATGATTTTTAAAAGGATTTATTTATTTCAACAAATAAGTATGCAATGGTATTGGCATTCCAAAAACCACTAAGGCATAAAGTGTTATTGTTATAAATTCATACTGCACAGTAGATTTAAAAATGCTTTCAGAATGTCAGCAGAGGGAAAGATTTTGTTATTTTTCCAGTAACTTTAAAATGCAACAAATGAGCCCTGTATACCATAATCCTAATTAAACATGTTTTGTAATGTAAATAGGAGCTTAAAATAGCAAGATTTCTGGTGGCTGGATGGTTGAATTCAATACTCTATAAGAAGCAAGAATTTTTTTTTTTTAAAGATTTTATTTATTTATTTGACAGAGATCACAAGTAGGCAGAGAGGCAGGCAGAGGGAGGAGGAAGCAGGCTCCCTGCTGAGCAGAGAGCCCGATGCAGGGCTAGATTCCAGGACCCTGGGATCATGACCTGAGCCAAAGGCAGCGGCCTAACCCACTGAGCCACCCAGGCGCCCCAAGAATTTTTTTTTTTTTTTAAAGTGTTCCCTTAATAAGCTTTTTTTTTTAAAGATTTTTATTTTATTTATTTGACAGAGAGAAATCACAAGTAGACAGAGAGGCAGGCAGAGAGAGAGAGAGGGAAGCAGGCTCCCCGCTGAGCAGAGAGCCCGATGCGGGACTCGATCCCAGGACCCTGAGATCATGACCTGAGCCGAAGGCAGCGGCTTAACCCACTGAGCCACCCAGGCGCCCCAAGAATTTTTGTTTTTAATTAAAAATTTTTTTTTCAAATTTTTATTTAAATTCTGGTTAGTTAACATACACTGCAGTGTTGGTTTCAGAAGTAGAATTCAGTGATTCATCTGTTACATACAACACCCAGTGCTCATCATATTAATTGCCCTCCTTAATACCCATCATACATCTAACCCATCCCCTACCTACCTTCTTCCCTACCCCTCAGTTTTTTCTCTATAAGAGTCTTTTATTTTTTTCCCTCTCTTTTTTCTTTTTTTTCTCCCTCCCATATGTTCATCTGTTTTATTTCTTAAATTCCACATATGAATGAAATCAGATGGTATTTGTCTTTATCTGACTGACTCCTTCCATCTAGCATCATACACTCTGGCTCCATCCATGTCGTTGCAAATGGCAACATAATGTATCTCAAAATCTGCCATCATGATGCCTCCAATTTTTTCTTTTTCAAGACTGGTTTGGTTATTCGGAGTCTTTTGTGGTTCCATACAAATTTTAGGATTCTTTGTTCTAGCTCTCTGAAAAATGTGGTATTTTAAATGTGGTATTTTGATAGGGATCACATTAAATGTGTAGATTGCTTTGGGTAGTGTAGACGTTTTAATAATGCTTGTTCTTCTACTCCATGAGTATGGAATACTTTTCCTTTTTTTTGTGTCCTCTTTAATTTCTTTCATAAGTGTTCTATAGTTTTCAGAGTACAGTTCTTTTATCTCTTTGGTTAGGTTTATTCCTAGGTATCTTATTATTTTTGGTGCAATTGCAGATGGGATTGATTCATTGACTTCTTTTTCTGCTGCTTCATTATTCGTGTATAGAAATGCAACAGAATGGTGTGCATTGACTTTATATCCTCTGACTTTGCTGAATTCATGTATTCTTGCAATTTTTTGGTGGAGTTGTTCAGGTTTTCTACATAGAGTATCATATCACCTACAAAGAGTGAAAGTTTGACTTCTTACTTGACGAATTGAATGCCTGTCTGTGTTAAATAGTAATGGTCAGAGTTCCTGAGCATAGGGGAAAAGCTCTCAATTTTCCCCATTAAGGGTGACATTAGCTGTGGGTCTTTTGTATATGGCTGGTATGATGTTGAGGTATGATTCATCTGTCCCTGCTTTGTAGAGGATTTTTGTCAAGAGTCGATGCTGTATTTTGTCAAATGCTTTTTCTGGAGCTATTGAGAGTATCCTATGGTTCCTATCCTTTCTTTTATTAATGTGGTGTATCACACTGATGGATTTGCAAATACCCAACCAGACCTGCAGCCTAAGAATAAATCCCACTTGATCATAGTGAATCATTCTTTAAATGTACTACTGAATTCAATTTGCTAGTATCTTTTTGCATCAATGTTCATCAGGGGTATTGGCCTGTAATTATCCTTTTTAATGGAGTGTTTGTCTAGTTTTAGAACCAAGGTAATGCTAGCCTTGTAGAATGGGCTTGGAAGTTTTCCTTCCATTTCTATTTTTTTTTTTTGAACAATTTGAGAAGAATAGGTATTAACTTTTCTTTAAATGTCTGGTAGAATTCCCCTGGGAAGCCATCTGGCCCTGGACTTTTGTTTGTTGGGAGACTTTTAATTACTGTTTCAATTTCTTTGCCAGTTATAGGTCTGTTCAAATTGTCTATTTCTTCCTGTTTCAGTTTTGGTAGTTTTTTGTTTCTAAGAATTTACCTATTTCTCCCAAATTGCTCAGTGCCACATAATTTTTCATAATATTCTCTTATAATAACTGTTTATATTTCCATGGTGTTGGTTGTGATCTCTCTGTTTTCATTTGTGATTATATTTATTTGGGTGCTTTCTCTTTTCTTTTTGATAAGTCTGGCTAGGTGTTTATCAATTTTATTAATTCTTCAGAGAACCAGCTCTTAGTTTCATTGATCTGTTCTACTGTTTTCTTTTTGTTGTTGTCGTTTCTGTATTGTTTCTTTCTTTTTTTTTTTTTAAGATTTTTTTTATTTTTCTGGCAGAGGTCACAAGTAGGCAGAGAGGCAGGCAGAGAAAGAGAGGGGGAAGCAGGCTCCCCACTGAGCAGAGAGCCCAATGTGGGGCTTGATCCCAGGACCCTGAGATCATGACCTGAGTCAAAGGCACAGGCTTAACCCACTGAGCCACACAGGCACCCTGTATTGTTTATTTCTGTTCCCTTCTTTATTATTTCTCTTCTGCTAGCTTTAGGTTTTATTTGCTCTTCCTTTTCTAGCTCCTTTAGGTGTAAGATAAAGTTGTGTATTTAATCCTTTTCTTGCTTTTTGAGGTAGGTCTGTATTGCAATGTACTCCCCTCTTAGGACTACTTTTGTTGTATCCCAATGTGAAAAACGAAAACTGTCACGTTTTCGTTTTCGTTTGCTTTCATGTACCTCTTAATTTCATCTTTAATTTCCTGGTTTTAACCCATTCATTCTTTAGTAGGATATTCTCTAACCTCCACGTATTTGTAATCTTTCCAAATATTTCCAAATAATTTCCTGGTTTTAACCCATTCATTCTTTAGTAGGATATTCTCTAACCTCCACATATTTGTAATCTTTCCAAATATTTTCTTTCTTCAAGTTTCATAGTGTTGTGGTCTGAAAATATGTATGGTATAATCACAGTCTTTTTGTATTTGTTCAAGGCTGATTTGTGACCCAGTATGTGGGTCTCTAGAATAGAGAATGTTCGCGTGCACTTGAGAAGAATGTGTATTCTCCTGCTTTAGGATGAAATGTTCTGAGTGTATGTGTTAAGTCGATCTGGTCCATTGTTTCCTTGTTGATTTTCTGTTTAGATAATCTGTCCATCACTGTGAGTGAGGTATTAAAGTCCCCTACTGTTATTGTATTATTATCAATGATTTCCTTTATGTTTGTTATTTTTGAGAGAGACACAGTGAGAGAGGAAACACAAGGGGGGATGTGTGGGGACAGGGAGAAGCAGGCTTCCTGCTAAGCAGGGAACCCAATGTGGGGCTCCATCCCAGAGCCCTGGGATCATGTCCTGATCCTTGGGCTGAAGGCAGACGCTTAATGACTGAGCCACCTAGGCACCGCTGTCTGTTATTAATTGTTTTTATATATTTGGGTGCTCCCATGTTAGGGGCATAAATATTTAGAATTGTTAGATCATCTTGATGGGTAGACCCCTTAATCATGATATGCCTTTCATTTCTTGTTACAATGTTTGGTTTAAAATCTAGTCTGATATAAATATGGCTACTCTGGCATTCTTTTGGCATCCATTAACATGATAGATAATTCTCTATCTCCTCACTTTCAATCTGCAGATGTCTTTAGGTTGAAAAGGAATCTCCTGTACACAACATATAGATGGGTCTTTTTTTTTTTTTAATCCATTCTGATACCCCATGTCTTTGAATTAGAGCATTTAATCCATTAACATTCAGAGTGATTATTGAAAAATGTGAATTTAATGCCATTGTGCTACCTGTAAAGTTAGTGTTTCTGGTGATGTTTTCTGTTTCTTTGTAGTTTTTGTTGCTTTTGGTACCCCCTGCCCCCACCACACACACACTCTAAGAGTTCCCTTTAATATTTAATATTTTTTGTACGGCTGTTTTATTTTTTTTATTTTTTTTTTAAGATTTTTAAAAAATTTATTTATTTGACAGAGACAGATCACAAGTAGGCAGAGAGACAGGTAGAGAGAGAAGGAGGAGGAAGCAGGCTCCCCGCTGAGCAGGGAGCCCGATGCAGGACTTGATCCCAGGACCCCGAGATCATGACCTGAGCCGAAGGCAGCAGCTTAACCCACTGAGCCACTCAGGCACCCCTGTACGGCTGTTTTAAATGAAGTCTTCCTTTATGATCCATTCCCTTTGTTTCCCTTTTCTTTTAGTTTCACTATTTTTCATAATTTTATCTTGTATATCACTGATCCATTCCTCTGCTTTGTCCATCCTTATTATTATGGCATCTGTTTGGGTTTGCATCCCAGTTATAGCATTTTGGCTTGACTAATTTTTAGCTCTCCTATCTCTGCAGTAAAGAATTCTCTAGTGTCTTATGCTTTTTTCAAGTGCATCTAGTGTCCTTATAATTGTTTTTAAATCTAATTCAGACATCTTATATTTGTATTGATTAAATCTATGGTTGTTATATCTTTCTGGTCTTTCTTTTGGGGTGAATTCCTACATTTTGTCATTTTGGAGGTAAAAAAAAGCAAAATAAAATAAAGATTTAAAAAATTTTAAAAAATTAAGGAAGCTAGATGTGTTTTCCCTTGCTTGTTAAGAGAAGCTTGATAGAAGAAAGAAAAAAGGAGAAAATATTACAAATTTTTTAAAATAATAAAAAATTTTAAAAATTTGTCTTTCTGTATCCCAAAAAATCCAAAACCAAAACCAACCAATCAACCAACAAACAAAACCCAAGGAAACTAGATCCTGTTTCCCCTAGAGCTGAAGCTTTGGAGCACTGTATGTTCAGTAGACTTGGTACTGGCAGGAGATTTGTTCTGGTCTTCTGGGGGAGGGGCCTGTTGCTCTTATTGTCCTCTGTACTTAACATAGTGGAGATGCACCTGCAGGACTGGGGGATGGAGGGGTGGGGCTTGGTGTAGCGGCCCCGTTCTCCCCTGGGTGGTGCTCTTTAGCTCACTGAGGTCAATGCTGGTGGAAGAGGGGTGAAAATGCTTTCTTGTCTCTGGATTGGGAAAGTTGGGCCCACTGCTCTTCAGGAAGCCCTCACGGATGCTCAAATAACCACCTTTCCTTTGTCATTGCCTTCTGTCAGATCACCACCTTCACCTTGTCCTTAACTGAGCTGTCTGCCTGCCAGGCGATGTAGCACTCCTGTGTTTTATCTCAGGTGTAGCTGTGTTTCAAAACCTTGTATTTCAGAGACCTCCACAGGGCAGACCTGTGCTGATCATTCGAGGGAGGGTCTCATGCCAGCTTGTCCCAGAAAACAGTCATGCCACTGTGTAGCCTGTGTAGCAAAAGGCTTTGGAGTTTATGATAAATCACAACACACAGCTGGCGTCAGGGTTTGCTGCCCTTAGCTGGTGTCCTTATTCTAATACTGGTGAACAGGGCAGTTCAGTTGTGCCTACAGGGTCATTTGCTCAGGGAAAGGCCGTATCACCTCTACCAAATGCACTCCATGCAGGGGAACCACTTTTCCCTGTGTGACCCAGGGGATTCTCAGACTTTGATGCCCGCTAGTGGGGCTCCATCCATCTTCCCCACATGTGCACTGGCGCATGTGACCTTGACTGTGATGCTGACCTCCAAAACTTAAGACTCTGCGCTCCATTGTTTATAAAAAACTGGTGGTGTTGAAACACTCTCCCTTTTCCCAGTCAGTGGTTTTGAGGAAGTTTTTTTTTGTGCAGTCCCCTACATGTGTTTTCATCCCCTCCTTCCCTTTCTCCTTCTTGTTCTCTCTGGGTACTCCCTGCAAGATCAGAGCTCCCTCCCCTAAGAAGAGCACCTGTGGCTCTCTTCTTCCAGGAACCAACACTCTGTGTTCCTGTCCTCCATGGGTTGTTTTTTTTCTGTTTGTAGATGTGCAGCTTTGCTCTCTAAGACTTCTGATGAATTTCAGAAGCAAGAATTTCTGTGGACCATTTCACTTAGCCTTTGCTTATGACTTGTATTTGTCCATATATGTCAAAGAAAGGGAATAATCTTTTAGTAGTTTGCTGAAGAAATGAGATACTTCATAAAACAGTTTTGTGGCTGACCTTTTCAGAAGTGAAATAAGATCTATAAATTGCCTCATTCTTATGAGAATATGTACAGTATTGCTATGCAGTGTAGTCCTTAGAAGCTTATAGTTTTAGGGAATAAGACAGGCAGGCAAATTTTTCTTGTTAAGCTCCTATGTGAAAATGTAGGCCAGTTGTTTGGTAAGATGGAGAAAAGAGATCATCCTTGGTCTCAACTTGTCTAACCATAGCATTGTTGTGTTAGAGGACATATACCATCATAGTCCTGACGTGTGCAAGCTCAGCAAGTTTTATTAGGTCAAGTGAAGTTGTTGGGCTCTAAAATGATGTTTGAATCAGCGAGTGATACAGGAGATGTGGGAGGTGAGCACGAGGTTAAGGAGTTGTAAATAATAGTTTTTGTTAAAAATGCGGTTTCTTTAAAAATAAAAGGTACAAAATAACCCATGTAGCAATATCTTTTGAAAAGAACTCTTTTCAAATGGCTCTATCTTTGTGAAGGATGCCAGCATTTTTCAAAATCAAAATTGTATTTGTGGTATTGCATAAGGGTTCCCATATCAAAAACACTGAAAGTGTTTCATTACGCTGATTAAACACTAATACTCAATTCAGAAAACCAGGAAAAATGGAAATGTTGGTCCTCATGATATCCTCCAGGATGTAGGTGGATTGAAAATACTTCTAGAAAGATGCTGTTCAGGGTAAGGGGAAGATGTCATTTGGATGTAAGACCTTCTTTTAGGAGATAGGGGGTATTTTAGGGGGCACAATATGAGGAGGAGAATTTTTGCAGGGAAGTTGTATCCTGAAGTAGTAAGTACGATTTACATGAGAAGGAGACTTGAGGGGCGCCTGGGTGGCTCATGGGTTAAGCTGCTGCCTTCGGCTCAGGTCATGATCTCAGGGTCCTGAGATCGAGGCCCGCATCGGGCTCTCTGCTCAGCAGGGAGCCTGCTTCTTCCTCCTCTCTCTCTGCCTGCCTCTCTGCCTGCTTGTGATCTCTCTCTGTCAAATAAATAAAATCTTTAAAAAAAAAAAAAAACTCTCTATAGAAGGAGACTTGAGAACTTTTTTTCTCCTTAGTCTTCCTTTTCTTCCCCATTTTCACTTTTCATACTCATTTAGCCAAACCTTTACTTGTTCATCAGACATTTGTTTGTGTGCCTCATTTGTTAGCTGTTTAGTAATTTTTTACATATCAATTTTTTATGGTCAGTTTTTTGGGAAGAGACATATTTGAGATAGCTGCCTTTTTAAAAAATCAGCAGTACATTTTCTTTTCTGTTTATTATAGGTGCTCACAAAACAAGAGGAAAGGTTGTTTTTTAGTACTTTTCTTTTAGTAGAACTCTTATTTATTTATTTATTTTTATTAAAAGATTTTATTTATTTATTTGACAGATAGAGATCACAAGTAGGCAGAGAGGCAGGCAGAGAGAAGGGGGGGAAGCAGGCTCCTTGATGAGCAGAGAGCTCAATGTAGGGCTCGATCCCAGGATCCTGGGATCATGACTTGAGCGAAAGGCAGAGGCTTTAACCCACTGAGCACCCAGGTGCCCCTCATTCATTTTTATTATCCTATTTTCCCTATCTCTCCTGTTATCTTATCATCCTATCTGTCCTGATTGAATTTCTTATTTTTTCTTTTGTTTATACTGACCATGGATCTTGGTTCTCATCTTTGATTCTCTCTCATGAATGCTTATATCTCGTTTAGATCTTCTTTATAGAAAATTCTAAAGTTATAAAAATTAGGTTCTCTTATTTGGTTTCCCCCCCTTCTCAGCATTTGACTACTTCTGCATCTAAATGTTTACTAATTTTTCTCAGTTATATCAAAGTGTGTTCAATGAAGGTAGAGTTTTGCGGCAACCCATAAGCTGATGGCAACATCCTTGATTTTTCCAAATCAGGGTCAGAAATATAGTTACTATGTTATATTTTCCTTAGCTATTAGGATGGTTACATCCATTGGGATACGGAACTTCATGAAGTCTTAACCTCATCCATTTAGAACAGCTAATATACTATGGAGCTTCCTTACTAAATTGGTTTGCTCTAATCCATTGAGACCATCTGTTCAGGCAGTGGGGAATAGCAGCCAGCACTGAGCGTCTGCAGTAGTAGTTTGAATGTTTACTTTTCTACTTCCTCACTGACATTAGCTAGATTATTTCCAGCATGAATTCACTAGATTATTTCTAGGGATGATGTTGCCTGCCTTGTAAGGTGCTTGTGAAAATTAACCATCTAGGTAAAAAAATTTGAAATCTATCTTGTATAATATATAGGTACTTAAGAAATGGCACTGACTGTTACTATTACTTGCCAATTTGTGAACATTTTCTGTTTAAACTCATAAAGTACTGCTAATAGCCAAGGTAATTTACATGGTTGTTTCAAATTAGGATTGGTGACACTTTCAAAACTTTTGTTAAAGTATGTTATGGTCTTTATTTTTCTCTTGTCTGTAATTTAGTAACTGCAAAAAAAAATCAGACTGGCCTTCTTTGCTTTGTTCTAAATAAACACTTGATGGTTCTAGTTTAAGACTTTGTCACCTTCTAGAATTTTTCATTAGCAAAGTACGTAGTACATCACTGTTTTACTAAAAAGTGATGTTAGATTAATGGGACAGTGTTGAAATTAGGTAATTAAGCTGCTTCTTTTTTTTTTTTAAGATGTTGCTATTACTTTTCCCTTTGTGGTTCATTTTAATATTTTCATTGTATAACTCTCTGAAACTCTCTATAGCAATCATCACTGAAGGATGATTTTCTACCCGATAGTGAGTAACCTAAAATGATTAGTATATCACTATTTATAAATTCAAAACTCTGCGTATTCATCCTTCTTTCAGCTACATACCTTATCTTTCTGGATTTTTTTTTTTAAGACTTTATTTATTTATTTGACAGAGAGGGACAGAGCATGAACAGCAGGGAGAGGCAATGGGAGAGGGACAAAATGACTCTGCTGAGCATGGAGCCAGATGCAGGGCTCAATCCCAAGACCTTTCGAGATCATGGCCTGACCTGAAGTCAGACACTTAACCAACTGAACCACCCAGGTGCCCCATCCTTCTGGATTTTTTAAAAGATTCTGTCACTATCTTGGTGGTGCTGTGTTTTGTGTTACTTGATTTTAATGTGATATATATTTTATTGATGACTTTCAAAATAATTGTCATGCACTATTGAATATTTAATCATTAAATTATAAAAGTGATAACTTAATATCATGTAATTGATTTTACATACTCAATAAATTCCTATGAGTAAGAAATTCTCTGTGGTTTTCTATTTATAATTAATATACCAAGTAAAACTAATTAGAAGTATCTGAAGCCCCTAGCAAAACCTGTAATTAGACATGTGACTCATAATTAACTGACTCTTTTCATTCTTACTTTTTCCTCTGTTTGAATTAATAATTTGTGTTCTTCCTGAGTGATACCTGTCCAATACGCTGACTGTAGTTCAGTGATCACTGTTGGTGGCATTCTTAAATTCTGTGGTTTTACAGAAACTTTGTTTTAATCTTCATTTAATAACATAAAGAATACTTGAATCATATGCTGTATAAATGATCACATTGGAGATTGTTGCCCACATTATCAAATTATGCATTTATTTTATCAGAGGCTAAAGGCAAGAAAATAGAAATAGGCAATAGGCAGAATGTTCACTTTTCCTATCTTGTACTGAAGCACCTAGGCTTTTTTTTTTTTTCCCAATCTGATTATTATTTGTATAGTTTTGACATATACCCACTGGCCTTTCATTGAATAGGATTGGTGTTCATTATTTTGACATAGAATTAATAGTACATTATGGATCTGCTATATGTTAGGTAGTATTCTAGGCTTTGGGTATAAAGGGGCAGGGGTGATATTCAGAGTATTTACCATTCACTACAACCCAGGCACCAACCAATCACAATAACCATAGCACTGGATTCAGGGTCTTCAAGGATCTCTCCCCCGCCCCGCATCTTTTATACTGTATCAGGCTTTGATGCTTTTGTTGCTGAATTTTGGTGGTGGTGGTGGTAAGACAGGGCCTTGGAGTTAAGGGCAGTGACTGCTTACTAGATATTATTTCCGAAGTATTTTTACTATTTCATCCTTTAAAGCTGTGCTAGTGTCTACTAGCTGAATATTAACTCTGCCAGGAGATGTCCAGTTCTTTGTAAGAGTCAGAGTTAACCCAGTTTGAGAAGTACTTGCTGGATGTATGTAGAAGGTACATAAGGAAAGGACTGCATGAACCTTTCTTGAGAAAACCAGTTAGTGAGCAGAAATTCACCATAGTCCGATTTGAGGAGGAGGTTCCAAGCAAGCTGAGGGGGAAATAGCATTTGCAAAGACGTAGAAGCCTGAGATAGCATAGCGGATTCAGAGATTAACAAGTAGGAGAGAAGGAAGATGATGATGTTTTTCTCTGACCCAGGCTTTTTAATCTGAATAAATATATGTTAAAGTCACATTTGTACCTTTGAAATGGCTCTATTTTTGGTAGAGAACTGCTAGACTGCTTAGTTTCTTCTACTATATCTAAAGAATTTTAGGCATTGGGTATGAAGGGAGAATAGGAATTTGTTATAGTTCAGGGCTGTAGTAAACATGGATAGAGCAAGAGTGCAATTAAAACCCCTCTCTCGATTCACTGAGATGCTTCTAATGAGCAAACACAAATTCAAACAGATTGCGGATGGTAGTTCTTTTAATGACATAAAACTGTTGCCTATGAGGCTTTCTGGCTGGCATCATGAAACTAATTTTGCTTAATGGCTATGGAGGCCTACAAATTCAGATGTGCAGAAAATGCAGTAAATTACTGGCCTGTCAGATTCCTGTTGCCTGTCATCTTTTATCTCAGTAGCAGCTTTTGTTTCCAGACTGTCAGGAGCAAGTATGGGGACCCCTTCAAGGTTTTATGTGTATATGCTTGAATGATTCAATTCAGAGCCATCTAAATATAGCAAACTGACAACAGTGAAGTGATGTATCTTCTGATACTTGTGTAATTTAGGGAATACATGTATGGATCTCTCTTCTAATTTCTGAGAGCTCTTGAAATATGTCAAGTATTTATAGTGGTATAAGTTCTGCTTTTATTGCCAGAGTTGATGACTCGCACCTTTGAAATATAATGAAGTCACATGGACAGCAGAGAAAATATTTTCTCTGTGACTGCTCAACTCAGTGAATGATTTGAAGGCATCCACTGTGTGCCAGGAATTGTGTGGAATACAAAGGTGAAAGAGAACTGGGATTTTTCTGGGTATCAAATTATGTGATTTTTCTTCTTCAAGTTATATTTAGTAAAAATGATTGTCTTGACGGGTGTGTGTGTGTGTGTGTGTGGTGTTGCAACAAAGGGTGCAATAAAGGTCTGACTGACTTGTGAGCAGTTTGCTACAAAGATGGTTTTGAAATATGGTTTAAGTGTTTGGTTGGCTTCATTTTTACATTTTTCAGTTAATGTTATTTATTTTCTGTCTACTTTTTGTTACTCTGAATAGTTAGAAAGGAGGAGTACTTTAAGTGAAATGTATATTATATCCCAATATTAATTCCTCAAGCATTTAGAGAGCATCTACTAGGCCCTAGGCATGGAGTGAACAGAATAGCAGAGGTTGGTATTCATAGAATAAAATTACTCAGTAAAAAGGGAACCAAAATAATCAAAAAGTAAAAACTTCCAGCCCTTTTGGTGTGGTTAATTTTGTGAAAATAACAGATTCAGCCTTAAATGCACAGGATTTATATTTGGTTTTGCAGAGTTTTGCTGTTGTTCACAAAAGTTATCTGAAAACTTAAGGAAGGCATGGACTGTCTACTGATTACCTTAGCCAGCATATTTCCATCTATGGTTTTGGTAACCTTTTCCATATCATGGGTGGCCCAACTACTAGGGAAACAAAAAGACAGTGAGTATCCTTGCCATCACACATTGTCCGTTTTGTACCTTTATTCATTCTACTTCCTAGAACATCACCTTTTCCTCTCTCTATCCTTTAAAGTCATTTTTTTTTTTTAAGTTTGGAATCTTGTGGATATTCATTTATCTAGCTGCCAGAATTTAGTGGTTTCTAGATGTAGGCTCTGTTTTATTTTATAGAATTGGATCTCGTAGGCAACTCTCTTATTATATTCACAATTCCCCACATTGTCTAATTTTAAGGTACTTGCAAGTATAAAACCATTGCTATAGGATAGTGTTTAGCTTTTATAACTTAAATTTAATATCCAATTAATATAATATAAGCAAGTACTTGCTCCCTGCACCATTATGATCTTGCTCTGTGGTCCAAAGTTTGTTTGTTTGTTTGTTTGTTTTTTAATGATTGTGAAATATATGTAGCATAGAATTTATCATCTTAGCCATTTTAAAGTACATAGTTAATTCGGGTTATGTATAATCACAATGTTGTGCAACCAATCTCAAAAGCTTTTCTTTTTTTTTTTTTTTTCCAATTTATTTATTTTCAGAAAAACAGTATTCATTATTTTTTCACCACACCCAGTGCTCCATGCAAGCCGTGCCCTCTATAATACCCACCACCTGGTACCCCAACCTCCCACCCCCCGCCACTTCAAACCCCTCAGATTGTTTTTCAGAGTCCATAGTCTCTCATGGTTCACCTCCCCTTCCAATTTACCCAAATTCCCTTCTCCTCTCTAACGCCCCTTGTCCTCCATGCTATTGGTTATGCTCCACAAATAAGTGAAACCATATGATAATTGACTCTCTCTGCTTGACTTATTTCACTCAGCATAATCTCTTCCAGTCCCGTCCATGTTGGTACAAAAGTTGGGTATTCATCCTTTCTGATGGAGGCATAATACTCCATAGTGTATATGGACCACATCTTCCTTATCCATTCATCCGCTGAAGGGCATCTTGGTTCTTTCCATAGTTTGGCGACCGTGGCCATTGCTGCTATAAACATTGGGGTACAGATGGCCCTTCTTTTCACGACATCTGTGTCTTTGGGGTAAATACCCAGGAGTGCAATTGCAGGGTCATAGGGAAGCTCTATTTTTAATTTCTTGAGGAATCTCCACACTGTTCTCCAAAGAGGCTGCACCAACCTGCATTCCCACCAACAGTGGAAGAGGGTTCCCTTTTCTCCACATCCTCTCCAACACATGTTGTTTCCTGTTTTGTTAATTTTGGCCATTGTAACTGGTGTAAGGTGATATCTCAATGTGGTTTTAATTTGAATCTCCCTGAGGGCTAATGATGATGAACATTTTTTCATGTGTCTGATAGCCATTTGTATGTCTTGATTGGAGAAGTGTCTGTTCATATCTTCTGCCCATTTTTTGATGTTTGCCTGTTTCGTGTGTGTTGAGTTTGAGGAGTTCATTATAGATCCTGGATATCAACCTTTTGTCTGTACTGTCATTTGCAAATATCTTCTCCCATTCCGTGGGTTGCCTCTTTGTTTTTTTGACTGTTTCCTTTGCTGTGCAGAAGCTTTTGACTTCATCAAAATCTTTTTTTTTTTTTTTAATGTCTATTAACATCTTATTCAGAGACTTTCCCAAAGGCTTAACCTGAACATTTCCCTCAGAGGTTACATTTTACCAGGAATTTCTGTTTGGGGATATTTATCTTTTACTTTTTTGTGTATCTGAACTGTGTTTCCTATTGGATTGTAAGCTTTCTGAGGGTGTTTTGAATTGGGCATCAAGGATGATAGGAATTTGGGTTGGTGGAGAAGGGAGGAGCTGCCCCTAGGAGAGAAACTGTATAAACCTAGGTCCTCAGGACCAAAAGAACAAGGTACTTTTTCAGGAATGTTAAGTAGACTCATTTGCTTATTTTCCTTACATGAGTAGAGTAGAAGGAGATGAAGCTGAGAAAATAGGAAATGACCCTTGATGCTGAGTTGGTCAGATATGAAGATTATCATTGCCTCAGTTTGGTCAGTTGATTATCCGCAGGTAGGAAGGGCTCAGTGGAGAGTTGAAGAGAGTGGACTTACTCTTACTATATCTTTCTTATATTCTTAGATTACCCCACTAGAAGAAAAGGGGGCCAATGTTGTGATAGGATGTAAAGCACATTGGGTTCAGGAGACAGTAGACCTGGAAGATTGTCATTTCTGGGCTTTAAGTGACCTTTGTAACATGATGGAGAAGGATGGTCTTAGCTGCCTTCTGGTTCTAATATACTGTGATGCCATGGCACACTTTAAATCTCTGGGTTAGAGCTGCCACTAAGACCTGTTTCACCCATTTATGAATTGTTTAGTTCAGAGGGCTGCAAACTTTTTCTGTAAAGGGTGAGATAGTAAACGTCTTAAGTTTTGTGACTACCGCCTCTGTTCCATATTATTTTTTGTTTTTTTCACAACATTTTTAAAAAATGTGAAAACCATTCTTAGCTCAAGGGCCAGGCAAAACAGGCATGGCTGGTTTTGGCCTCCAGGCTGTAGGTTGACTCTTTAGTTGGCTGGGGACAGTTACTACTTAAGGTTTCTAGAATTAGAAATCAAGACCAGCTTTGTGATAGTGTTTTTCATACATTTTTATGGACTACTTATAGGTCATTTTTTTCTAAGAGTCAGGAAACTAATGTATATTAAGAATTCCCCAATCTTTTTTTTTATAGTCTAAATAATCTTGTGTCTCAGATTATGTCCTTTATTTCTAAGTGCTTGAAAACTCATCTTTATTGTCTGTATTCTGATTAACACACATATATTTCCTGTGTTATATCCTTAATTTCTAAGGCTATTTTACTCATATTTACTAGCTATTCTCTGATAAACACATATTCTAGTACTCTTAATGGTTATTAGTAAAAATAATGTATTTATTTGTATCTTATTTTAAACTATGAACAATTTAATACATTTTGGATACAATATATAATAAGTTCAAACATCAGGCCTGAGAAAGCAACATATTATACAATTGTAATTTAAGCAGTGATTTAATCTCTATGTCCATTGCTTGAAAATCATTTCTGGATTAGACTCTCCTATACGTTCTCGCCAGTGTTTTGATTCTTATGTGTTACTCCCTACAATGCAGTGGGTATCTCAGGTCTTCTTATCATGAGAAGTTAGTGCAGTTTTTGATTTTTATGTTTGTTTTTATTTTATGTTTTTTTATGCCCAGCATGGAACCTAATGTGGGACTTGATCTCACAACCCTGAGATCATGACCTGAGCCAAAATCAAGAGTCAGATGCTTAACTGACTGAGCCACCCAGGGGCCCCTAGTCTTTTATTTTTAACTACTCTCCCCACTGTCTTGAATTTCTGTGCTTTCTGCTAAAACAAATATTTCCTGTGTTATTATCATTTCTTGTTGAATAAAACTTGTTCGTTATATGCCTTGGCTGTTTCTGTTTGATTAATAACATAATATTTTTTGTTCTCTTTGCTTAATGCTTTGTCTTCATTGTCACATTTTTTTCTTTCTAGATTTTACTTATGTTTTTCTACAGTTTCTTAGTTGAAGTTTTGGACACTTTAGCCATTTTTATAGCTATAAAAATCTTTAATCCTTTAAGTAAATGCTCAGAACTCATAAAATTTTTAATGGTGGTTACCAAGGCATATAATCTTATAAACACATTCATATAATCCAAAACAATGAATTCAAAACACCTGATACATGTTCATGCTATAAATGATAAATGTTCAGTTGTAGAAATTTTAAGCTTATTTTCAGAAAGATTAGTTCAACAAATAATCACTAATGCAGATGGTTCTTAGAAATAATCATGACCTACCTCTTATATGCCAATGTAAGGATTATTTTTAAAAGGCGTGGTTTGTAGATTGTCTGTCAGTGCTTCTACTGACTACAGTGACCACTTGAAAGGCAGGTCTCACTGAACCTTGGGGAAACAGACCCAGTGCAGAAGCCATACCTCTGCTGTGTAGGCTGATGTTTGTACGTGGAGGCCTGCAATAAATACTGAAAGAATAAATTAATAAAACCCCAAACGCATTCTAGGATCAAGCTCTGGTTCTCAGTAAAATAGTATTAAACATAAAGTTTCTCTTAAGCCCCTTTACAATCAGTTCTTTCACATGACCTTCAGCTCCTGTAGCAACTGATCTGCTTTCTGTCTATAGTTTATACATACACAGAAAAATTGAGCAGACAGTACATAAAGTTCCCATGTATGCCTTTCACACAGTTTCCCCTATAAGTCCTTAAGCATTTTTGATATTTAATTTTAACTATTTCTTATTCTGATTTATTAACTAATCATTTGGACATTTAGTTTTTTATTTCCATTTCTTTGCAGTCATAAATGAGCTATGATCTAAGTCTGGATTTTTTATTATTTAGGACAGATTTCTGGAAGAGAAGTTACTAGGTAAGAGGGTTTGAACTTTTTAAGGCTCTTGTGTATTGCTTTCCAGAAAGAGTTTACCAGTTTATACTACTATGAGCAGTGTGCAAAGATGCCCATTATATTGCATTATTATATTATTGTAATATCTATTATGTTACATTACATTGTCATTTGCAGCTCTCAGTATAGTTTACAATATGCTGTAGTAACAAATAATCCCCCAAATCTCATGGTTTAATGCAACAGGTTTTATTTTTTACAACAAAGGTCATGTTACATGTTGAACACATATCAGCAGGTGGTATTCTCTCTTGGAGTTACTTAGTGAATCACCCTGATCAAAGCTCCTTTGGTTACTTGTTTTCGTAATTACTGTAGTGGGTAGGTCTTCCGGTTGTGTACTGGTTCCTAAAGCTTATTCCTGCTGATGTTTCATATCATGTTTACGTACACTTTAGTGACTAAAGCAAGTCAATGTAGCCACACCCAAGTTGAAACAAGGGCAGTGAAGTGCAATCCTACAGTGAGTCTGGGAAGGAGGAGAACTGGGATAGCACTGCACTTGATCTTAGCCAAAAGGCCAAGAAGCTATTGGGAGAGCACTAATGACTAACATCTTAAAAAACAACTCTAATTTCACTGATGGAAAATGTTTCATTTTTTTTCCAACTCATGACGTTTCATTTTAATTAGATTTTCTTTGCCAATGTAGATAAACATTTTCATAGTTTTTTCACCAGTTTTATTTAACATTTCCTTTTATTTAAGCTTTATAAAATATACTCTTGGTTTACTTTTATATTTCCAGATTTTTGTATTCTGTTTTTTTGTGAGGATGGGAAGTCATGATGGTGGGATTATTATAGGGAGTACAGACTTTTAGAAAATGCCTTTTCTTTTGAAGACTTGAACTGGTGAAAGGAAAATGTCTTTCTTGGATTGATCTTCCCCTCATACCCCTAGCCCCATTAATATAGTATATATTTTGTTAAGTGTAGTTAAAGGCAATACAGGGACACCTAGGTGGCTCAGCTGGTTAAGTGTCTGCCTTTGGCTCAGGTCATTGTCCCAGGGTATTGGGATAGAGCCCCACATCAGTCTCCTTTCTCGTCAGGGAGCCTGCTTGTGTTCTCTCTTTCTCCGACAATCAATAAATAAAATCTTAAGGAAAAAAAAAAGGCAATAGAGAGTCTGGCAGAATTAAGATTCTTGATGTTCTATAGATTTGTAAAACACAAACAAAAGTTTAATGAGTAAATAAGTTAGGGTTCTACTGAAAAAATTAAGTTCCATTCTCAGATTTAGTTATATTGACCATGTCTTTTTTTCTTCTTCTCCTTCTCCTTTTTTTTTTTTCAATTCAGGTATCTGTCTGAACTGGAACTCATGCTGTAGACATTTATTTGTGGATTCATCTAAAAATCTGAGGTGAGATATTCTTTTAATGCATTTGCCTTATATTTTATAATGATATATTTTATATATAAAGATATAAATATATGTAAAGATATATTTTATAATGAGAGAGAATTATTTTTGAAATATTTAAGGCAGTGCCAACTGTTTTTTCCTATGAGAGTTTAATGGGTAAATATTATTTATTACAGAGTTTACATATATAGCATGCTTATTTTTAGTTTGTAGGACATTTGATTGAAGGAAATGAAGTTGGTTCTGATGGTTAGAGTAGTTTTGAGTGAATTTTTCCATTGTAATTCCAAAGGAATTTTTCTTTTATACTTTTATATTTTAAGACAGAGTTCACACTGCTAGTCTGACACACATTTGGGAATGATATTGGCATTATAGTCTGATATTCCTGAAGACAGATCCTTAATTTTTTAAGTCATCAGTTTCAACAGCTGATAACTATTTTAATAAGTCAGTTATTAGGAGTTTTCTACCACTCTATTCTCCTGGACTTGATTATGTTCTGTAGTTCCCTCGGTCTGGGGGGCTCATAAAATTAGAACATATTCTTTAGTATGTTAGTAGTTGGTTTCTATAGAAAGTTTCCAGAATAGCATTTTACTCTAGAGATAGGCTCATAGCCCTTTTCCTTTTCTGGCATGTCTGGGATCCACTTCTCTTCATCTTTTAATTTTTTAAGCAACCATTCTGTCATCTGGTCCTTCCACCTAGAATCCAGCTACTCTCTAAGCCATTCATGTTGTCATAGTCATGAGATTGCTTTTTCTAAAAGATGATTGTTGTCATGTCAGTCTGAAACTCAGAATCCTTCAATACATTTACATTGCTTAAAGGATATTTTACAAACTCCTTTACAGAGCAGTATAATCTCTTTACCCAGTTTTCCATCTCACTAGTGCTCTAGGAATGTTATGAACTATCATTTTTTATTTTTTTATTTTTATTTATTTATTTTTTTTAAGATTTTATTATTTACTTGACACAGAGAGATCACAAGTAGGCAGAGAGGCAGGTAGAGAGAAAGAGAGAGAGAGGAGGAAGCAGGCTCCCTGCTGAGCAGAGAGCCCGATGCGGGACTCGATCCCAGGACCCCGAGATCATGACTCAAGCCGAAGGCAGCGGCTCAACCCACTGAGCCACCCAGGCGCCCATGAACTATCATTTTTTAAAAAACATTATTGAGGAATAATTTACATACCTTAAAATTCATCCATTTATTTAAAGTGTACAATTCATTGTCATTTTTTAAAAATTGTAGTTACAGAGTTGTACAGCTCTCACCACAATCTAATTTTAGAATATTTTCACCACTCAGGAGCGCCTGGGTAGCTCAGTTGGTTGGGTATCTAGATATTGATCTCCACTAGGGTCTTGATCTCTGCTCCAGTCTTGATCTTGGTGTCTTGGGTTCAGGCCCCAGGATGGGCTTTGTGCTGGGTATGGAGCTCACTTAAAAAAAATTTTTTTTAATTGAATATTTTCATCACTCCGAAGAGACACTGGTACTTATTAGCAGTCACCACTCATTCCTCCCTCTACTCAATTCCTGTCAGGTACTAATCTACTTTCTGTCTCTATAGATCTGCCTCTTCTGGATATTCTATGTAAATGAAATTGTACAATATGCAATCTTTTGTGACTTATTTCTTCTACTTAGCATAAAGTTTTCAAGGTTCAACCATGTTTTTGGATGAATCAATACTTCATTCCTTTTCATGGCTGAGTAATATTCCATTTTAAGTGTCAGGTCAGGTGGCCTGGCAATAGAGACACCTGAACTTCCAGGTGTCAAGGTAGCTAATCAAAAACAGCGATCCAAAATGAAAGTAACAGTTGAGCCTTTATTCACTTATTGAGATAGTATAAGCAACAGGCTAAATCTCGGAAAGTGCAGGTGTCCCACTCAGGTGGATCTGCACAGAGATAGGAGGTGGCTTGTTTCACTGCAGAGGGAATGCCAGACAGGAGGTTCCTGCATCTTTATGGACCAGGGCTGGTTCAGGAGCGAGGTGGAAGGGCTTGGAATTGAAAAGCACAGAGTGAAAGTAGAGAAAAAGTATCTTCTGTGTTTCCTCCCTGATGAAAAGGCCACAGACAGACAGACTCCTGAATGAAGTCTAGGGCCTGGGTTGGGAATGTAGCCATGTTTAAGAACATGGTCAGCCAGGGAGCCTGAGTTCCTGACTACAGCTCTCTCAGAGACTGCAGTGCACTGGCTGTATACCCAGTAAGTTGTGGGTAGGACAGCTTTCCCCTGTGAGGCCTGCCAGGTAAGGCCTTTGTAATTGCTTATGGTCAGGCTGGAAAACACACAGAGATTTTAAGTTTTTGGTCAGGATCCAGACTCCTCAGTATAAATAGATAGATAGATAGGCAGACAGCACATTTTATTTATCTATTCATCAATTGGTGGACATTTGGATTGTTTCCACCACCTTGCCCCCATACACATTTTGGCTATTCTTTTTGCTATGAATTTCTGTGTGTAAGTTTTTGTGTGCATATGGTTGTCCGTCTTTTAGGTATACACTTAAAAGTGTAATTTGCTAGGTCATTTGGTAACTCCACGTTTAACAATTTGTGGAACTGCCAAATGGTTTTCCAAAAGACTGTATCATTTTACATTCCTACCAGCAATGTTTGAGGATTCCAGTTTATCATGTCCTCACCTACATTTGTTACTATCTGTCTCTCTAAGTTTTAGCCATTATAGTGAATGGGAAGTTTTATCTCATTGTGGCTTTGATTTATGTTTCCTTAATGAATAATGATATTGAATATCTTTTCATGTGCTAATTGGCCATTTATATATCTTTTTTTTGTAGAAATATCTATTTGAATCCTTTGCCCACTTGAAAATTATGTTGTTTACCCTTTTATTGTAAGATTTTTTTAGATATTCTGGATATAAGTCACTTATAAAATACGTGATTTACAAGTATTTTCTCCCATTCTGCGAACTATCTTTTTACTTTCTTGGTATTGTCTTTTGAAGAATAAATGTTTTTAATTTTTATCTATTTTTCTTTTGTTGTTTGTGATTTGGGTGTTATATCTAAGAAACCATTGCTTGATCAAAGTTCATGAAGATTTACTCATATTTTCTTCTAAATATGAGCTCTTAAATATAGGTCTGTGACCCATTTTGAGTTAACTTTTTTTGGGGGGTGGGTAGAGGGAAGATGGAAAGAGAGAGAGACTCCCAAGCAGATTCCAGACTTCATGCCTAGTGTGAAGCCTGATGTGGGACTCAATCTCATGACCCTCATATGACCCACATATGACCTGTGCTGAGAGCGAGTCATGCTTAACCAACTGAGATACCCAAGTTGAGTTAAATTTTGAGTTTATTTTTGTGTTAATTTTTTTTGAGTTAATTTTTGTGTGTGGTTTGAGGTAAAGGGTTCACATATCCAGTTGTCACAGACCATTGAATTATCTTGGCACCCTTGAAGAATTTCATTTGCTGTAAATGTAAGGTTAGGTTTCTGGCCTTTCAGTTCTATTCCAGTGATTTATAGATTTCTCCTTATGCCAGGAAGTTTTAAAATCATGAAATATGAGTTCTCCAACCTTGTGCTTCCTATTGAAGATTATTTTGGCTCTTCTGGATCCCTTGCATTTCCATATGAATTTTAGGATCAGCTTGTCAATTTCTACCAAAAAAAAAAAAAATCCAGCTGGATGTTGATGGGGATTGTTTTGAATTTGTATTATGAATCTGTAAATCAGGTTAGAGATTTTATAACAGTGTGTTCTCCAGTCTGTGAACATGGAGGTCTTTCCATTTACTTGTGTGTTCATTTCTTGTAATGGTGTTTTATAGTTTTTAGTGTATGTCTCCTACTTTTGTTAAATTTGTTCTTAAGCACTTTAGTTTTTGGATATTATTTTAATGAAATTGTTTTCTTTTATTTTTGAATTGTTCATTGCTAGTATATGGAAATATAATTGATTTTTTTATCATGCAACCTCACTGACTGTTAGTTCAACCAGTAGTTCTAATTGTTGTTAATATATTACTATGAAGTTTGAATATATAAAATATATTTTATATGTATTTTTATATTTAGATATTAAATATATTTATATTTATATTTTACATATATAAAATTAATTTTATATAATTGTATATATAATTATATACAAAATCATGTCATCTACAAATAGTGATTGTTTTATTTTCTTCCATTCAAATCTGGATACATTTTATGTCTTTTTCTTACTTAAGCATCCTGGCTAAAACCTTTATTTCAATGTTAAATAGAAGTGATGAGAGTGGACATCCTTGTCTTGTTCCTTAGGGTGAAAGCTCTCAGTCTTTAAGCATCAAGTGTGATGTTACCTGTGGTTTTTTGGTAACTGTCCTTTATCATGTTGAAGTGGTTTCCTTTTATTCCTAGTTTGATGACTTTTTTTGCCATGAAGGAGTTAACATTTATTGAGAAATCAATGTAAGCCAGGTCCTGTGCTCGTGCTTTATAAATAGCATTTAATTTTCATTATAGTCCTGTGAGATAGAGACTTATTTTACCTTTATTCAGCTGGTAAGTGGTAGAATCAGATTGGTTGGTTTCAAAACTTGTGTGCTCAACCATTATCCATCAAATTCCCTATACAGACTATGTTGATTTATACATGTGCCTTTGTCCATGTTGGTTTTCTCCTCCTAAAATGCACACTCCCTCTCCTTCCCCTTTACAACAAACCTACCATAGCATTTTGTACCTGTCTCTATCATAGTACTTTTTCACTGTGTTGTGACAGTTTGCATTGATTTCACTCATTTTAGAGTCTTTGCTTGAAGTCAGGGACTTTGTCATACTTGTTTTTGAATCTTCACTGCATAAGAGATAGGAAAAAGATGTGTCACAGAAGTCAAGGGATTTGAGAGTTTCAGGAGGGTGGAAGCAGTCAGCAGTGTCAAGTATAGCAGAGAGATGAAGTAAAATAAGGTTCACAAAATGCCTTACCTATAGGTTTCATCTTAAATGATTTCAGCAAGAGTGTTTTTAAGTAGCAGTGGGGACTGAGCAAGATTGTGGGATTTGAGAAGTGAATGGGAGATGAAGAGACTGCCTCAGGTAGAGACTGTCCCCACTCATGTGAGAGTTTAACTGTGAAGGGAAGAATGAATTTAGGATCCTGCCTAAAGGGGAATGTAAGATAATTTTTTTTTAAAAGGGAGGGGCTTGAGCATGCATCTATACAGAGGTGGCAGGAGAAAGGACAAGTTAAGAGCAAGCTTGTAGAAGTAGAGAGAGGACTAATAGAGAAAATAGGCTTTCCTGTAGAGACACGAAATAGCCTAAGAACACAAGATTTGCCTGGAATGGCCTCTTCCTTCTGAGGAAAGGAGATACCCATGGATGTAGTCCAGAGGTAAATATATGGATGTGAATTAGGAAATATAGGGAGTTCCCCCTTTTCCCTGGAGTAGAAAACAAAGTTGTTGGCTTTGGGATATTGTGGTTGTTGATGTTGTGCAAGTAGGCAAGAAGGGTGAGATGTGGAGTTTGAGGGGAGTGATGCCATAAGGAATGGGAGAGATTGCTTACAAGAAACATGAACATTGTTTGAGGCCCTCTTTCTCCTCTGTATCCAAGGAAATTGCCAAAGCAACTATATAGTCAGAAATAATTCAGAGGGTACAGAAGGATTTACAGTGAAAAGTAACTCTTCCCTTTACTTTTGATCCCCTGTTGCTATTTTCAGAAGGAAGTACCATTTACAATTTATTTACTTTGATTGTTTTTACAAATATACATATAAATATATATGGAATTTATTTTAATCTATGAGAATTTACTGTTTTACTATTTCCTTTTTCAGTATACTTCTGTATCTTGGAGATCTTTCCATATAGTTAGACCTACTTCATTCATGTTTACAGCTGCAGGATATTTTGTATATGAATATTGTATCAGTTATGTAACCTGCATTTCAATGGATTACAGTGTTTACTCCCATATAAGTCATGTTGAATGAATAAATTCTTCCTTTAAATAGTAGAAAATCATCATAATACCTTAATTCTGTGCTTTAATCTTGGATTTATTCTATACATACACATATTGAACAAGCGGATCATAAGTATATACCCAAACTGAGTTGTCTTTAAAATATAAAGATATCTTAAATATTCAAAAGTGAAACCTTATGGTCAATTTATTTCTGGTGTTGAGTGATAAGCATCTTAATTTTAGGGATTTTGTTGACAAATGCATTTACCTACATAATCCAAACCTGTATAACATGTAAAACATTTTTATGACTCTTTAAGTTCCTTAAGACTCCTTGACATTCTCTCCTCTTACCAGAGCAACCACTTTTCTGATTTCTGTCACTATTTTTTTCCATTTAAATTCTTGTTTTTTATTTAGCTTTATGAAGATATAATTTCATATAACATTGTATAAGTTTAAAGTATACAATGTGATAATTTGATACAGGTATGTGTTATAAAATGGTTACCACAATAAGGTTAGTTAACACATTATTTTTTTTTAAAGATTTTATTTATTTATTTGATAGAGAGAGATCACAAGTAGATGGAGAGGCAGGCAGAGAGAGAGAGGGAAGCAAGCTCCCTGCTGAGCAGAGAGCCCAATGCGGGACTCGATCCCAGGAGCCTGAGATCATGACCTGAGCCGAAGGCAGCGGCTTAACCCACTGAGCCACCCAGGCGCCCAACACATTCATTATTTAACATAGCTTTGTGTGTGGGGTGGTAAGAGGTGGGGAGACTATTAATATCTACTCTCTTAGCAACTTCCATGCCTACAACACAGTATTGTTAAATTACCATTAATTTAGTTGCTGTGCTATATGTTTGATTGCCAGAACTTACTCATCTTTTAACTGGAAGTTTATTTATTAATTTTTTTAGTGATTACAGTCTTTAAACAATTATTGATTAATTATTATTATTATTTTTATTAACATATAATGTATTATTTGTTTCAGGGGTACAGGTCTGTGAATCATCAGTCTTACACAATTCACAGCACTCACCATAGCACGTACCCTTCCCATTGTCCATCACCAAGCCACCCTATACCTTCTCACCTCCAACCCCCCCAACCCCCTCCCTAAGCAGCTCTCAGTTTGTTTCCTGAGTTTAAGAGTCTCTCATGGTTTGTCTTTCTCTGGTTTCATCTTATTTCATTTTTCCCTCCCTTCCCCTATGATCCTCTGTCTTGTTTTTCAAATTCCTCATATCAGTGAGATCAAATGATAATTGTCTTTCTTGGATTGACTTATTTTGCTCAGCATAAAACCCTCTAGTTCCATCCACATCATTGCAAATGGCAAGATTTCAATTTTTGATGGCTGCATAATATTCCTGTGTGTGTGTGTGTGTGTGTGTGTGTGTGCGCACGCACGCATGCGCGCGTGCATCACATCTTCTTTATCCATTGATGTGTTGCTGGACATTGGACATCGAGGCTCTTTCCATAGTTTGGCTACTGTGGACATTGCTGCTATAGACATTGGGGTGCACATGCCCCATCAGATCACTACATTTGTCTCTTTAGGGTAAATACCCAGTAGTGCAGTTGCTGGGTTGTAGGGTGGCTCTATTGTCAACTTTTTGAGGAACCTCCATACTGTTTTCCAGAGTGGCTGTACCAGCTTGCATTCCCACCAATAGTGTAGGAGGGTTCCCCTTTCTCCTTATCCGTGCCAACATCTGTGCACCACCCTTGCCAGGAACCAGGCTAAGTAATCTGCTCGGTTTTGCTGTTGGTAGCTTTTGTTCCCTGAAAGCTATCTTTACAGCTTTGGAGGAGAAGAATGGAAATGGCAACCTCCCGGTCTTAGATCCGGAGGACCCGAGAGGTCAGGGCCCCACTCCTCAGTGCACCCTCAGAGAAAAGCAATCAGTCTCTCCCGTCTCCTTGGTCTCCGGCTGCACTCCCAGATCTGGCTGCACTCCGAGCTCACAAATGCTGTGACTGAGCATTTCTGTTGTGCACAACCCTGTTTGGAGTCTCCAAACCTAGCAGCTTCCTGCAGTGTGCTCCTGCTTCACTCCTCCCAGGGGAGAAAGGGTAGTCTCCCCGAATCTGCTGCTTGTTGGGTCCCTATTCGAAGAGTAGTGGTCTGACTATGCCAGGGATCACTGTTTAAGGCAACCCCGAGCTGTGAGCTCACTCCTCAGCTCCGTCTCTCCAGCCAGCTTCCCAGCTCTGATACCTGGGAGATTTGCCGCACTCAGACACCCCTGGTCCTCCTGTGACACTGAGGGTCCTAAGACCACACTGTCCCAGCAAGGGTTCCACCCTCCACCCTCTTTCCCCTTAGCCACTGGAGTGACGTCTCTCTGCAGAGCAGACGTCTAATAAAAGCTCAGTTTTGTGCTCCACTGCTCTACCGCTTGCTGGGAGTTGACCCCTCCCCCATCGGTCTGTCTTCCCAAATATCTCCTTGGATTCACTTCTCTGCATGTCCTACCTTCTAGAAAGTGGTTGCTTTTATGTTCATAGAATTGCTGCCATTCTTCTCTTTGATCTCCTGTTGAATTTGTAGGTGTTCAGAATGGTTTGATAACCAATTAGCCAAATTTCTGGGACCAGATGAAATTTAGATCTCCTACTCCTCCGCCATTTTGCTCCTCCCACCTGTCACTTTTTTTTTTTCAAAGAAATTCATCTGTTTTCACCTTACCAACTTCTTTCTTCCCATTCTCTTTTTAATGTCTTTTTTAAAAAGTTGTAAAAGATAACAAATTGATCATCTTAACCATCTCTCAGTATACAGTTCAGTGGTATTAAGCACTTTAAGAATGTTGTGCATTTGTCGCCAACATCCATCCCCATAATTCTTTTTCATCTTGTAAAATGAACTCTATATGCAGTAAACAATAAATCCCCATTTTTATCTTCCCCCAGTCTCTGGCAGGTATCAGAACTACTTTCTGTTTTTATGATTTACATTTCTCTCAGTACCTCATGTGGTCAGAATCATACAGTATTTGTCTTTGTAAGTGGCTTTTTCATTTAGCATCATGTCCTCAAGATTCATCCATGTTGTAGCAAATGGAACAATATTCTTCCTTTTTGAGGTTGAATGATATTCCGTTGTATGTTTATACCACATTTTGTTAATACATTCATCTGTCAATGGATAATTGGTTGCTTCCATGTTTTGGCTATTGTGAAAAATACTCCTGTGAGTGAGGTGTACAAATATCTCTTTGGGACCCTGTTTTCAATTCTTTTGGGTATACCCAGAGGTGAAATTGCTGGATCATATGGTAATTCTATTTTTAATTTTTGAGGAACTATCATGCTGTTTTAAACAACAATGGTACCATGTAACATTCCCCAACAACACACACACAGTTCCAATTTCTCCACATCCCTATCAGCTTTTTTTGTTTTCTGGGATGTGTCTGTGTGTGTGTGTTTTGTTTGTTTGTTTGTTTGTTTTAATACTAGCTATCTGACTGGATATAAGGTGGTATCTCATTGTAGTTTTGATTTGCACTTCCCTAGTGATCAGTGATATTGAGCATCTTTTCATGTGCTTACTGGCCATTCATATATCTTCTTGGAGAAGTATCTACTCAGGTCTTTTGCCCATTTTTGAATTGTGTGGTTTTGTTATTGTTGGATTTTAGGAGTTCTATTTTCTGGATATTAATATCTTATCAGATACATGATTTGCAACTATTTTCTCCTATGCTGTGGCCTTTTATTTTACTCTGTGGATAGTGTCTTTTGATGTGCAAGATTTAAAAATTTTCATGAGGTCCAATTTGTCTTGATTTTGTTACCTATGCTTTTGTGGTGTATCATATCCAAGAAATCACTGCCAAATGCAATGTCATTAAGCTTTTGTCCTATGTTTTCTTCTAAGAGTTTTATTGTTTTAGGTCTTAGGTTTAGATATTTGATCCATTTGGAATTAAGTTTTATATGTGTTGTTAAGTATGGGTCTGGCTTCATTCTTTTGCATGTGGATACCCAGTTTTCCCAGCACCACTGTTAAAAAGACTTTCTTTTTCTCATTAATTACTTTGATGACTTTATCAGAAATCAGTTGGCTGTATAATGTGTATGTGTATTTCTGAGCTCTGTCTTGTTTAATTGACATTTTTTTCCTCTTTGCTGATACTATATCGATTACAATAGTTTAATGATCAGTTTTGAAGTGAAATGGTAGAAATTCTCCAATTTTTTCTTCTAAAGATTTGTTTTGACTCTTCTAGGTCCTTTGTATATTCATACACAGTTCTCTATGTGGATATTAGGGTTAGCTTTTCATTTTCTACAAAAACATCTGTAGATTTTACTTGACACCATGTTCACTCCACAGATCAATTAGGAGAAGATACACATTTTAATATTGTAAACATGTTATCATTGTCCATTTATTTAGATCATCTTTAATTTCTCAAGAGCCATAATTATTGTTTTCTTTTTGTGTACAAATTTTGCACTTTGATTTTTTTTAATGCTATTATGACATTTTAAAAGTATTTCATTTCCACTGTTGATTACTAGTATGTAAAAGTATAACTGAATTTTATTGGCTGTTGTTAGTTCTATTAGCTTTGTGGGGTTTTTTTTGTTTGTTTTGTTTTGTTTATTTTGATTCTCTAGGCTTTGTTATGCAATTATGATGTGTATGTAAGTAAAGACAGTTTTACTTCTTCCTATCAACCTGTATTTTTTTTCCTTGCTTCATTTTACTGATTAGAACCTCTAGTATAGTATTGAATAGAAGTGGTGAGAGCAGATGTCCTTGGCTTGTTCCAGGGTTTAGGAAGAAAGTTTTCAGACTTTTACCATGAAGTTGTTATCCTCAGGTTGAAGAACCCTTTCTATTCACTTGCTGAGAGGGTTTTTTACTTTTTTCTTTTAATCATAAATGGATGGTATTGTATTCTGATTGTGGTGTTAAAAGGATTTTTTAAAGGATTTTTAAAAAGGGGTTATAATCATGGCTCATACAGATAAAAATGAACGCTTGTCAGATGTTTAACTCACTAGTTAATGAGGAAACTAGTAAGATGTTAGTTCAAAGGCAGATTTGAAGAGTCATTCATTTGTATGCAGTAAAGGAATGCTGAAATGAATTTTTCAGATGGATGCAAAAACTGGACAATTATCATTTGTAATCCACTGGACACAACTAATTTGCTCCTTTGTGCTAAAAAATAGACCACATTATTATCCACTTTCTACAGTTTTTAAATTTAAAAATTGCTCAAAGGCAATGAAAGGTAGAGGTAAGGAATGTCTGAATTAGAGAGAACTGTAGGCGGCCTTTTCTTTTTTGGTCTGTTTTCAAAGCTTTTTGTTTTTATTGACAAAGAATTTTGCTTTGAGTTTCCATGATCTCCAGTGATGTTGAACATTGTTCATACGTTCATTGGTTATATGCATATGTTCTGATGTTAAATGTCTCTTCGGTCTCTCTTGTCCATTTTTCTGGCCATTTTGGCAGGAATTGGAGCCAGCATAAAGTTTTTCTTAGCTTTCACAGACTTCCCTTACATAGTTAACAGGTGACTTTAATCTGACAAAAAAATGAGTTTGCAAAACTTCTTTCGTGTTGTGTCTGAATACTTCCATAGAGGCTGTGTAGAGGGGAGGCTGGCTGTAGCAAAGAATCCCACAGAATCTTTCTGATCATCCAGTGGTGTTTCACTGAATGTTCACCCAGCCCTGGCTGCCTTTTTGGATAGGTGGGGTGACTTACTTCTAAGAGGGTCTTTGACTTAAAGTGGCTCTCTTTCTGCTAAGTAATGTTACTTTAAATTCTAATTCCAGACAGTTATTCTTGCTCAAATGATCCATGAATCTGTAAGTATTATATTGCATCTTTCATGTAAGTTTTGTATTCTTCTTATAATGAGTTGATGTTAAAATTTTTTAAGTTACTTACATCAAAGAAACTCTCTTCTCCAAAGAATGTATTACATTTATCCTGATGTTTTGCTTATTGCCTGCTATATCTACGCCCCTGCAAAAGAATTAGTCTGCCATACCATGCTACCTTCCGTGATAAACCCCAGTGTTGTACTTCTTTTCCTGTTTTCCTGTGATTTCAGAGAAGAGACAGGACCTGTTTCTCACTTAATTTTGACGTAGGAAGGCTGGGTCTGAGGTCCCAGAGGAGGCCTTGAAGGACCAGTCAAGAAAGCGCTTGTCTTAGGGCAGGATGGAAATCAAACACGAGCCTAGAGGAAGTGAGAGCAGAGTTTATAGTGAGTAGTGTAAGTGACAGTGTACAGCAGACAGAGGTTCTGGGAGACTCAGAAAAGCAGAAGTGAGGCTTCCCGCTGCTTGGGGTTAGGAGTTTATATTGGAAAGGGGTGCATGTTCCTTCGGAACCCAGGGTAGGTCTGATCAAAGGTGTCAGCTGAACAGTAGGTGTTTTCCCATAAATCACCGAAGGTGAGGGGGTATTGGCACAAACTGAGGTTTGAAGCCATTGTCCTGGATCATGCTCACGTTCTTTTTCTTCTCAGATGTTATCAGGTATGTGGGGGCCCAGGGTAGAGCTCTGAGAATGGTTAACTTTCTTGCTTCCCCCATGGGGAATCATAGCTGCTTTGGTTTACTCGGATGCAAGGTGAGATAGATAGCATGAGAAAATGGGGTCTAGCAGAGAAACAGGAGAGACCCTTCGGTTTCTCTGTCTCAGTTTTGTTTGCCTAGCCCTGGCATAGGTCCTGCCAGATTTGCCATAGAATAGGTGTTCCATATTTTTGAATTAAATTAACACATAGTGAAGTAGTTAGCATTTATAACAGGAGTTGCATTCTAGATAGAAAAGTAGCTACTCATATCCACAGTGAGATTTTGACATGGTTAGAATAAGCAGTGTATGGGGGAAGATAGAATCTGTATAACTTGATGATTGATTAGATGTTGGTTGAGGGGAGAACAGTATGTAGGGAAGGAAAATGGGGCAATTACATGGGCAGAGCTGTTTATCTCCAATGCATGTTTGGGTTTAGAAGGAATTTGTGGACTGTCTGGTGGTTCAGTCAGTTAAGCGTCCAACTCTTGATTTCAACTCAGGGCATGATCTTGGGGTTGTGAGATTGAGTCCTGTGTCAGACTCGCGATGACATGTGAAACCTGCTTAGGAGTCTCTCTCTGCCTTCCCCTCTGCCACCGCCCCGCCCCCCGCCATAAATAAATAAATAAATAAATAAGCAAATACATAAAACAGAAAGAAGTTGTGGGATGGGAAATTGATAGTTTCTTAAAATATCTAGTTTGAGGTTTTTCTGAGGTATTCAAGTGGAGATGTGCAGATCTGTATGCAGTTTTTGGAGAGAGGTAGAAGCTTGAGAGAGAAAGATTTTGAAGTTAATAGTTTTTGGGGAGTGGTTGAAGAAGGAATTGCTCAGGATTCAGGACAGAACCCCTGAGCATATCTAGTTTTAGCAGACACGTACAGAGAAAGGCACTGGGAGAAAGAGATTGAGAAGGAGAAACTGAGTGTTAACAAAGGATTTTACAGCAACACCCTTGGTTTCATCTCTGTCTAGATTTTCCTTTCAGCACCCTGTATTTGATCTTGTCCCCAGACCTTTTTTTGTTTCCAGCATTCTCTGCTGGGAGAGATTGTGGATGAAAAATAGTTTTATTTTTGAACCCAGCAATTGCTGGTTTCTTTCTATTTCCTCTAAATTCCATTTGAAAACAGAAGACTTTCTTCTTTAGCACATCTCTGCAGCTGCACCTTATGTTATATATATATAAAAGAAAGCAGTTGACACTTCGGACATTCTGCTTGGAAATTACTTTAGCTAGAAGTAACAGTTCATTTTCAGCATTTTTTTTTTTTAACTTATCACAAGCAACAGTTTTGCTAAATTTTCTGCCCTTTTGTAATGGTCTTTTTTCCTCCAGCTTCTGGTAACAGTTTACTCCCTCTCCTTTAAGGCCTTTTCAGTAGCCTCTTCGATGCTCATCAGATTTTTGCTGTAAGATCCTTGTGGTCCTTCTTGTTCATTTCTACCACCCAGTCCCACAGCTGGTGTCCCTGTCTTACGTTTTTATTATGGCAGCATTCCAGTTCCCGGTGTCAGATTCTGTTCTGGAAACTATCACCGTTTAACAAATTGCTCCAAGCCTAGTCTCAGAACCTGCATCACTTTTCCTAACCAAACCTGGGAAGTCACTCCTGGTTGCTTTACCACACACTCTTTTGGTTACAGTCAAGTTCAGCGCCAACTTGGATTTAAGAAGGGAATCAGACTCCATATCTTTGTGGGTGAGCCGCAAATTTACACCATTAGAAGAGCATGTGGGTGGGAGATATTTTTGCGGCATATTTGGGAAAAGTCTGCCGCGGATGGATAAAATGAAATGCATAGGATTACAAGGGAAACCAATTATATTAAAGTTTTTGTTTTTTTGTTTTTAATTTGAGAGAGAGCGAAAGAGAGTGCAAATGGGTGGAGGGGGCAGAGGGAGAGGGAGAAGCAGACTCCCCACTGAGCATGGAGCCAGATACAGGGCTCAATCCCAGGCCCCTGAAATCATGATCTGAGCCGCCTAGGCACCGCTCTCTTAAAGTGTTATTACCAAGCTAATTGTACTAATAAAGTATTATGTGTTTGTTTAACATGATACATGACAAGGTATAGTAGCAGGCCTATAGTAATTTAGTAAATATAGTATTAGAAATTTTAGAGGTTGGAGGAAATAAAGAAATAATATATTTTCTCATCCAAGTTCATAGGTCTTCTGAGTTCTATCCACAGACCCTCTAGCCTCTAGATGAAGAGCCCTTGGATTAATGTTATGGTGTGAAGAGAAGTCACATTGCTGTGGCCTGGGGTGAGGAGAAGGCAGAAACTATGGGGTAGGAATAGTTCCTAGAATAAGTTCTGTATACTAACAGAACTAGTATAGTATAGTATACTATACTATACTATAGTATAGTATAGTATACAGAACTAGTAAGTTCTGTATACTATTTACCTTTTTAATAAGAAGCTAAGGGTTTTGTTGCCTTTTAGAGACTCAAATATGTTTATGTACTGAGAGAAAGACACTAGTTAAGAAAGTTGAATATGTAAGAAAGATAAAGGCTATGTAGAAGGTTTCTGAGAAGGCAGGAGAAGGTGTGGTCTTGAGGTTAGGTAAAAGCATTAGAGAGTGAGGAGCAAGTTGAAGGAGTTAGAGATGTTTGTGGATGCTGCTATCACATCACATGACGTTCTGAGAAATATATATGTAGGCATGATAAATTTTAACACAGGGGAAAGGGAGGCCAAGGCAGGCCCCAGAGAACATTATAGCCGAAGTCTGGAGGAAATATGTGAACACTGAGAATAGGGTGGGGAGAAAAAAAGGTAATGAAGCATTGGCAGGAAAAAGTAACTGACGTAAGAAGACAAACTTTGCCTAGTTTACAGTTTTGTTTAGTGCCTTCTTCGGACCAATCATTCTCCTGACGATAGAAAAGTAGAATGAGAATGAAATGCAGTTATATATGTGATTTCTGCTAATATGGGGTTAACTTTTTCTAAGTACCTTGTTTAGCATATGTAATTAATACTTGTATTGCTTTTGCCACAGAGTAACATGAAGTCTAAAGAGCTTCTTTTTCATGGTTATTTGAGGGTGATACTGAAAAGCAGTGCATGTGTGTGCTGCTTCCGTGCTTACAGCTGGATGGCAATTGGCCTCAGAGGGTCCATGGTTTTCTTTGTCATTAGCCAACAGATGCTTGCTACAGTGTTTTGCTCACTGAGTCTTTATTTAATGTGAGGGTAATGCATCTCTGTACACTAATGAGCAGAGCTCTGGAATACAGTAGCTCATTTATGTGTAACAAATACCTGCCTTTGGCCACACATTGATCCTTTACTAAATGATTTTTCCCCCCTAAACCAAGCTGTTTTCAACACCTGGTTGACATATCTATCTTCATGTTGCTTTAACTTTCTAGTAAGTTGAACCTGAATTTAGTATTTCTATCTTATAGGAGAAACCTTTTTTTTTTTTTCTGTTAAAGAATTACTTCAGATCTTCTTGAAACAATAAAATTTTTAAAACTTCAGGTTGGTATTATGATTCATAAAAAAACTTAGGTTTTAGGCACAAATAAACATTTATACATGAGTATGTCATGAAATTGCTAATTCACAATATTATATAATTAATATAGTACTTACATGCTAATATGTAAATGTATATACTCATATATGATTATATATACATCTTACCACAATGAAAATATTTTGAAGTATATAAATTATATGCGATATATGTAACATATGTAATGTTGCAGATATACATTATATAGATCTTTTTTTTTAATTTTTTATAGATTATTTATTTGATAGAGAGAGATCACAAGTAGGCAGAGAGGCAGGCAGAGAGAGAGAGAAGGGGGAAGCAGGCTCCCTGCTGAGCAGAGAGCCCAACGTGGGGCTCCATCCCAGGACCCTGAGATCATGACCTGAGCCGAAGACAGAGGCTTAAACCACTGAGCCATCCAGGCGCCCCTATAGATCTTTTTATTGTGGTAAAATGTTCAAGCTCTCTCCATAGCCCCCATCTTTCCTCAGTAGCTACCTCTTAGCTACTCTTCAGGTCTAGGGGGTGCACATCTGCATGAAGACTTGTTCTGGAAATGGACTCTGTCATTTGAACTAGGCATTCTGGAGTTTCAGGTAGGTGAAAAGTGGTCTCTGTGGGTGAGACCCAGAAAGATACTTCCTCTTGACCTTTGTATCACTCATTACATAGAGAATGGTGTGGCCTCATAAGGATTAAATCTGTTGCTTTCATCTAAGGGTAGTAGTGATTTTTAATAATCTTTTTTTAAGTCTCTATTTATTTATCTCTATACCAATGTGGGGCTTGCACTCACAGCTCCGAGATTAGGAGTCACATAGTACTCTGACTCAGCCAGCCAGGCACCCCTTAATAATCTTTCAGTAGAACTACCAAACTTGATTGCTCAAACCTGTTTCCTTCCTTTTGTTCTATATATGGTCCTTTAGAGTTCTCAGATTTAATTTCAGTGCTGGGGGCAGGGGTTCCCACACACAACACCAAGCAATTCTCAGAGTAGGATTTCTGAGAATTCAACTCAATTCTGACACCATCAGCTCAGAGATAGCATCAGATTTCATAGGTTAAGGGTTCAGTCCTGCAAGACTGCCCTCACCCTCTAATTCAGACACCAGTCACAAGCCCCAGGCTCTTCTTACCTGTGCTTCTGACCAATCAGGTACATACTGTAGGTTCCAACAACCTCCTCTTTAGGTTCAATGAATTTGTTAGAACAGCTCACAGAACACAGGAAAACACATAGTTACATTTACCAGTTTATTAAAGGATATGATAAAGTATATGAATCAATGTCCATATGAAGAGCTGCCTAAGGTCACGTCCCTGACAAAGGAGCTTCTGTCCTCATGGACCATGGGGCCTGGCTCAACATTCTGCCCCTCCCCCCCAACATGGAATCTCTCTGAAAAGGAGGACTAAGACAGCTGTCCTCTTGGGTTTTTATGGAGGCTTCATTACATAGTCACAATTGACTAAGTCACTGGCCATTGGTTGATTCAACCTCCAGCTCCTCTCCCTTCCCCACTCTGGGATGGAGTGAGGGTGATTGAAAGTTCCAATGCTCTGATTACATGGTTAGTCCTCCTGGCAACAAATCCCTGCCCTTGGGTGTGGTCCAGAAGTCACCTTCATTAATAATACGACATCCATTTCACCTTTATGGCCTGAAGTGTTTTCAGGAACTAGGATGAAGACCAAATATTTCTGAGAAATATATTTTGGTCATTCAGATGATAACAAATCACTATAAATCGTTATATCACATATGGCCAGAAGGATTTTTCTAAAGCAAAAATCAATCATTCCTGCTTGGAACCTTTTTTTTTTATTTGAGAGAGAGAAAAAGAGATAGATGGGGGTGGGGGAGGGAGAGGAGGAGCAGAGGGAGAGGGACAAGCAGACTTTGTGCTGAGTGCAGAGCCTGAGTGGGGCCTGATCTCAAGACCCTGAGATCATGACCTGAGCCAAAACCAAGAGTTGGACACTTAACCGAATGAGCCACCCAGGCATCCCTCCTGCTTGAAACTTTTCAGTGCTTCACATTTTCTTTGGGATAAAGTCTGAACTTAGTCAGTTGCTTCATTGAAGATCCTTTGTTCCCCATTCTGGTGATTGCTTATTATTTCATCTTTATTTATTTTGGACTATGTTGTTGCCATGCCAAACAAGTACTCTTTTCTAACTATACAACTTTGCACAGGCTGTAGATCTATCATGCTTCCCTTTCCTTGCAATCTCTAATGTATCAACTAAACTCCTTATAACACTCAGTGAAAAAATTAGGTTGTCTGACAAGCCTCTATTCACTTCCTCAGGAAGAATTAAGTTCTTTCCCTTTCTATATTTCCATTGTGATTTGTACACATTATATAATATTTGCACATCTGTAAGCCTTCTACCTCCAAAAGCAAGGGCTAATGTAATTCAGCTTGGTGTTTCCAAGTATTTCCACTCAGAGTGCCTGGCACACAATAAGTGCTCAATATATGTGTGTTGAATGAATATTGTTGTTGTTTTTAATTAATTAATTTGAGAGCGGGAGGGAGAGAATGTGTGCTAGTGAGCAGAGGAGGTGCGGAGGGAGAGAGAGTCCTAAGCAGACTCCCTGCTGAGCTTGGGACTGAATCTCCAGACCCTGAGATCACGAAACCTGAGCTGAAATTGAAGAGGCAGATGCTCAACCAACTGAGCCACCCAGGCACTCCAGTATATTGTAATTAGTAGAGTAGTTTAAGTGTGAATTGCTCTAAACAGAAGAATATGTTTATAGTAAGCTCTTGAATGGCCAAGGTAATTGAGGAATGAAGAATTCTAGTAATTGATTATGCTATGTAATAGCCAAATACAAATTATCTTTAGATAATTTTAATACAAAAATAATGGGTTATACAGCATTTATCTGTCTTTATTAAAAGGTGCTTCCACTTGATCATTCTGAATTTTACGGCTCTTTTAGAGCTGTGTCCCAGGAAGCCGTAAGAAATCACGTAGTGTGCTTTGTCACAAGCTGGGGGTGTTTTTCAGTTGAGTTTCTAACACACTTACTTATTTTGCTTCCCTAAAGAGTTCACAATTACCTTATTATCAAATGCAGTTTTAAAAATGCTCAGAAAACAGGCAGCATACTTTATGGTGTGTGTCTCAGTTCAGCAGACAACTTGCTACATTTGGGCTGTGCCCTCTTCTCTATTCAGTGACAGTGCTTGCTGAGCCCAAGAGAAGTCATATGAACCGAGCTAAGCAGTTAATTAGATGGTGTTCTCTGGCCATGACTATTTCAAGAGTGCTTGATCTCCACCCAAATTATATATTTATTCTTCTCTCATTCATGTGCAAGTAATGTGAGTGGTTGCTGCTCATTTGTGTATTAATTTAGTGTTTCTCTTCTGCTGTCACCTGCTCAACCACAGTGTTGCCAATTATTATTTGCAAGACTCAGAAATTACTTTTATGCATGTGGACCTGCATTTTCATATCTTTGAAAGTGACTTTTGATGGAGGCCTCTTTGGAATAGAGAAAATGCTCTCACTATATTTATATAAATGATCTGAAAACCATCATGGTGGCTGAGCTCTGACTTCCTACATTGCTGTGTCATGTTCTCTTGTTAAACCGAGAAATCTTGCTGCAAAGCTTGATCCTTTTTAAAGCAGTTGTATATTTTCTAAGTGACATCCAGAAACATGTAATGTAAATATGACTTTTACTTAGTTACTGTATTGTTTACTTGGCTCATCTCCATATGAATCCTTTTCTTTTCATCAGTTTCTCAGTCAATCTCTCCCTTTGGCTGAATAATAATGAAGTATTTGTAACATAATTATTTTATGAAAATGAATCATCTTGACTTAAGTACAAGAACGGATTGACCTAAGGGTTAACCTGAAAATCCTACATGAAAGAAAATAATGGATTGATGAAGTAATTTTTAAGGATGTGTTTATTAGAGTCATTAGTGATAGAAACAATAGACTTCTTGATTGAGTATGATAAAGTATTCAGCAACTCACTAACCCAGCTGTTCTGTCTAAATAATCTGTGAATAAACAATAAAAATAATTCTTGCTACCTTATATTAAGCCTGTATTAGTAGAGGTTTTAATCTGGGAATATATCAAAACACTTGTCTTTGATGTGAGCATTTTAATGTTAAGAAGCTGGCTGATTCTATTTAAACACAATACAAACATTTATGTCTTTATAGTATGACTTTAAAAAACAATTATTACATGAATTGGGGTACCTGGGTGGCTCAGTCATAATTAAGCATCTGCCTCTGTCTCAAGTCATGATCCGACGTTCTGGGATTCCCACGTTGGGCTCTCTGCTGGGTAGGGAGCCTGCTTCTCCCTGTCCTTCTGATGCTTCCCCTGCTTGGGTTTGCTCTCTCTCCCCACCTCTCTCTCCCCCTGTCAAATAAATAAATAAAATCTTAAAAAAATAAAAATTATTACCTGAATTAAAAAATATGATTGCTTGCTAAGGCATACTTTTTTTTTTCCCTAAGTCAAGTTATGAATGAGAAAGATTTTCAGTCACTATTTTAAGAGAAGCAGTATTCATAGGCGCCTGTGTGGCTCATTCAGTTACACATCTGCCTTCAGCTCAAGTTATGATTCCAGGGTCCTGGGATTGAGTCCTGCATCTAGCTCCCTGTTCAATGGGAGTCTCCCTCTCCTTCTTTTGCCCTCTGTACTCTCCCCACCCCTAATAAATAAATAAAATCTTAAAAAAAAAAAAAAGAACAAGAGAACAGTATGCAGTGTTGTAGGTTTTACTTGTGGTTCATCATGAACTACTAGCTGGCTATCTTTGGTAAGCCTTGGGCTTTCTCAGCAGTCAAATTAACTATTTTATAATGAAGATTAGTTGGCTTTTCAGTGCGTCAAAGTGCTCTGTAAACATATACCACATTTAGAAATTTAAATAAGATTTTAGCCCCTTTTCTGCCTGCTTTTTGACTTGGGGCTTGTCACTTAAATTCTGAGTTTTTGTTCTTTATAGGTTAAGCAGGAATTTGGCCTGTATATTCAACTCCAGAGGTATTACTTACATTGTGGTTAGCTCTTATAACCTGTAATTTAGATTATTTGTCTTTTATTTTTAACATATATTTGCTTTTATTCCCCCTATGATGATTACCAGTAATAATACTGCAATGCATTAACCTTCACTTATTACATTTTATTTAATCTTTCTGTTGTGAGAGTAGATGGTAGTAGCCTCATCTTACTAATCTGGAAGACTGTGGGTCAGGAAATGATAGAGGTGGGATTGTAGTCTCTGATGCCAGTGTTCTTTTTTATTAAAAATTAAACATGTAGCTCATATAGAGGCACATTGCCATGTACCTCATCTAAAACAAACTTTTGATCTCCATTGTTTTCCTATTCTCTCTCTCTCTCTTTTAAAGATTTTATTCATTTAATTACAGAGAGAGAGAGAGAGAGATCACAAGTAGGCAGAGAGGCAGGCACAGAGAGGGGGAAGCAGGCTCCCCACCAAGCAGAGAGCCCGATGTGGGACTCGATCCCAGGACCCCAAGATCATGACCTGAGCTGAAGGCAGAGGTTTAACCCACTGAGCCACCCAGGCACTCCTCTTTTTTTTTTTTTTTTTTTAAGGTGAATAGTTAGAGTCTTAGCAAAATGTTTTTGTGGAAAAAAATGCATCTATTCAATAGCAGTAAGCATAGTTTGGGAATTTTAACATTATAGTACCATTACAAAAATCTGGTTAGCATTACACAACATGTACATATAGTTGGGAATCTTTGAATGATAGAAAATATAGTTTGTCCTTCAAATAGGTGGTTTGTTCTGTTTTAATAGGTATATTTTATTTTTAAAATAGAGCATCATTTAATGTCATACTTCTAAAACCAAAGGTTTGTTTTGTGCTTGCTAGAGAAGGAAAACAGGTGATCTCTAAGTACTTACTAAATTTTTTTTTCTGTTTTTATAATCCTAATTTATTTTGTGATTCCAAGAAGATGGTTACATGTGGCAAAATTTTTTAAAATTGCTAAAAATTTCTATTCTAGGAGGGTATTGCTTTTTGTCTATTGTTTTATGTCTATTTTTACATTTAAATTTTAAAAAAGAAATCCTTGGACTATCTGAAATAGTCAGGCGGGGATTAGGGCAAGCACATTCAGAAATATTTATTTCTGTCTTGAGTTTATTTATGAGTTCTACATTTTAACATTTCCTCTATGAGCCTCAAATGTCCCCTCATCCACGTGTACCCGTCCTGGACAGCGATCTTACTTTGAACGCTGTTGCTTTGGGGGTGATTGACAGCACTAGTTCAGCCAGCACTCTGATGCTGATCCTTCCTGATTCAGAAACCTCTGCTCCTGGGACATTTCTTTAGAAATACTTGTGTTTCTCTTTTTTCTGTTGAAAGATTCTTGGTGGTCATTACTAGTCCAAGTGTGAGTTCCCATGAGTAGCTCATTGGTCACAGTTTTTATTTTTATCTTTCCAAATGATGACTTTGAAATGGCTATGGCAATTTGAGGGGGCTATCTGCTGCTATTCTTAACCCTGTTCACAAAACATGAGGCACCCCGGCCTTTTTTTCTGTTCTGTGCTTATACCAAGTTCATTCCAACTTCAGGGTGGTCTTTTACTTGTCCCTCTGTGGGAAATGGTCTTCCTTCAGACTGTTGCTTGACTGCATCCTCCTTGACATTTAAGTCTCAGCATATATGTCTCTTCTTCAAAGAGGTTTCCTTTGACCACTCACTATAAATGAGCATTCCTCCAACATTCTTTATTACATGGCCATGTTTTATTTTCTTCTTTGCACCTAATGACTGAGCAAGAGTTATTTATTTCTCTTTTATCTTCTCTGATGGGGACAGGGACATTGTTCACTCCTATATTGCTAGCACCTAAGAACAGTGTTTGCCACAGTAGGAATTCTAGTAAATACTTGTTGAATGACCAAATGAAGGCATACTTTTCTCTTAGCTATTTATAAAATTCTTTTGTTTTCTTTTTTGGTAGTCAGGAAGGTCCAATTAATGTTTATGTACTTTTGACATTTTCGTTTTCCTTTACTGTTCTGTTCCCTAGTTGAATTCTTCAGAGGAAGGGGGAAAGAGCCTTTTAGTTTTCAAACTCTTGAGATGTGACTGTTTCAATTTATCTACTGCTTGCCAGGTATGTGTGTGAGATGCTGCAGCCTAGTCACAAATGCAATTAACAGGTATGAAAATTGGCTCCTAACAGCTGCTTCAGTCCCGCTTGAGTTGGCCCCTTCCCCAGAGGATGGTCTCTGTCAGCCTAGCAAAATGAAATTGCCTTCCCATAAATATTTTTTTCGAGGATTATAGAAGAGAAACAAATCTAGGTTTATAAAATGAGTTGAAATGTGTCAACAGGATAGAACAGACTAATGACCTGCTGCAGCAATTTGAATTCTGAGGCACAGCAGCAGTGTTTATCTTCAGAAGAGTTGACATTGAAACTGTAGCTCTTTTAGTTCTATCGAAATGACTTTATTATGCCAAAAGGGTAGAGTTAATAACTTATTTATTGGTGTTGGTGAGGAAAGTGACAATTCTATAAAATATAATTTTTGACCCTCAGAGCTTTGGTTTATAGCACAGATTTTGAGTCCTTGCTCTTTCAGTTAACCCTGTGGAAAGGGCAGGTTTTGGAAAGAATGTGACTTGATCTCCTTTCCATTTTATTTGTCAACTGTTTTTTTTTTTTTTTTTTTTAAAGATTTTATTTATTTACCTGGCAGAGAGAGATCACAAGCAGGCAGAGAGAGAGAGAAGGAAGCAGGCTCCCGGCCGAGCAGAGAGCCCGATGCGGGGCCCGATCCCAGGACCCTGGGACCACGACCCAAGCCGAAGGCAGCGGCCCAACCCACTGAGCCACCCAGGCGCCCCCGTTTAATTCATTCAGCGTGCATTGCACTTGACAGTGATAGAAGATGTTAACCATTGCTATATGCCATAACCAGTATATTCATTTTACAAATAGATGTAAGTGGGTTTTATATGAATAGTATGCTAGTTCTGAGTTTTATAGTCACATATGCCTCAATCTTAGCAAACATTACATTCTGCTTTTCTCCTTTTTTTTTAAATTAACATATAATGTATTATTAGCCCCAGGGGTAAAGGTCTGTGAATCGTCAGGCTTTCACACTTCACAGTACTCACCATAGCACATACCCTCCCCAGTGTCCATAACCCCACCACTCTCTCCCTTACTCCCCTCCCCCTGGCAACCTTCAGTTTGTTTTGTGAGATTAAGAGTCACTTGTGATTTGTCTCCCTCCCGATCCCATCTTGTTTCATTTTTTTCCTTCCCTACTCCCCAAGCCCCCCACGTTGCTACTCAAATTCCTCATATCAGGGAGATCATAGGATAATCGTCTTTCTCTGATTGACTTGTTTCGCTCAGCATGATACCCTCTAGTTCCATCCACATCATCGCAAAAGGCAAGATTTCATTTCTTTTGATGGCTGCATAGTATTCCATTGTATATATATATACCACCTCTTCTTTATCCATTCATCTGTTGATGGACATCTAGGTTCTTTCCATAGTTTGGCTGTTGTGGACGTTGCTGCTATAAACACTCTGGTGCACGTGCCCCTTCAGATCACCATATTTGTACCTTTAGGGTAAATATCCAGTAGTGCGATTGCTGGGTCATAGGGTAGCTCTATTGTCAACTTTTTGAGGAACCTCCATGCTGTTTTCCAGAGTGGCTGCATCAGCTTGCATTTCCACCAAGAGTGTAAGAGGGTTTCCCTTTCTCCACATCCTCACCCGCATCTGTCATTTCCTGACTTGTTAAGTTTAGCTATTCTGACTGGTGTGAGGTGGTATCTCATTGTGGTTTTGATTTGTATTTCCCTGATGCTGAGTGATGTGGAGCACTTTTTCATGTGTCTATTGGCCATCTGGATGTCTCCTTTGCAGAAATGTCTGTTCATGTCCTTTGCCCATTTCTTGATTGGATTATCTGTTCTTTGGGTGTTGAGTTTAGTAACTTCTTTAGAGATTTTGGATACTAACCCTTTATCTGATATGTTGTTTGCAAATATCTTCTCCCATTCTGTCAGTTGTCTTTTTTTTTTTTTTTTTTTTGTCTTTTGGTTTTGTTGACTGTTTCCTTTGCTGTGTAAAAGCTTTTGATCTTGATGAAGTCCCAATAGTTCATTTTTTCCCTTGCTTCCCTTGCCTTTGGCAATGTTTCCAGGAAGAAGTTGCTGCGGCTGAGGTTGAAGAGGTTGCTGCCTGTGTTCTCCTCAAGGATTTCGATGGATTCCTGTCTCACGTTGAGGTCTTTCATCCATTTGGAGTATATCTTTGTGTGTGGTGTAAGGAAATGGTCCAGTTTCATTTTTTTGCATGTGGCTGTCCAATTTTCCCAACACTGTTTGTTGAAGAGACTGTCTTTTTTCCATTGGACATTCTTTCCTGCTTTGTTGAAGATTAGTTGACCATAGAGTTGAGGGTCTATATCTGGGCTATGTTCTCTGTTCCATTGATCTATGTGTCTGTTTTCATGCCAGTACCATACTGTCTTGATGATGACAGCTTTGGAATAGAGCTTGAAGTCTGGAATTGTGATGCCACCAACTTTGGCTTTCTTTTTCAACATTCCTCTGACTATTCAAGGTCTTTTCTGGTTCTATATAAATTTTAGGATTGTTTGTTCCATTTCTTTGAAAAAAATGGATGGTATTTTGATAGGGATTGCATTAGATGTGTAGATTGCTTGGGTGGCATAGTCATTTTCACAATATTTGTTCTTCCAATCCATGAGCGTGGAATATTTTTCCATTTCTTTGTGTCTTCCTCAATTTCTTTCATGAGTACTTTATAGTTTTCTGAGTATAGATTCCTAGCTTCTTTGGTTAGGTTTATTCTTAGGTATCTTATGGTTTTAGGTGCAATTGTAAATTGGATTGACTCCTTAATTTCTCTTTCTTCTGTCTTGCTGTTCATGTATAGAAATGTAGCTGATCTTTGCCCAAGGCAGAATTGCACCACCCTTGTTAGGGCCCCAGGCTAAGTAATCTGCTGGGGTTCGCTCTGGGGAGCTTTTGTTCCCTGAACGCTTTCCATAGAGCTCTGGAGGATAATGAAAATGGCAGTCTCCCAATCTCCTGCTGGAGGAGCTGAGAGCTTGGGGCCCCTCTCCTCAGGGGGGCCCTCGGAGAAAAGCGATCAATCACTCCCGTCTCCCTGGTCGCCGGCGTGCTCTGAGCTCACCTGGCCTGTGATTGGCCTGTGATCGAGCATTTCTGTCTTTGGCACATGGCCCTGTTTGGAGTCTCCAAATCCAGCAGATTCCTTCCATGCATTCTGTGCCGCTCCCCCTGGAGGAGGAAGCGAGTCTCCCTGATCTGCCACTTTTGGGGTCCCTGCTCGAAGAGCAGTGACCTAACTGTGCCATGGTTCACAGCTTACGGTAATCCCAAACTGAGAGCTCACTCCATGGCTCCGTCTGTGTAGCCAGTTTTCCCTCTCTAATACCTGTGAGCTCTGCTACACTCAGATACCCCGATCCTTCTGTGATCCTGGGGGACTTGAGACCACGCTGTTCCTGTGAGGGCTCCATCCCTGCTTAGCCTCTGGAGCAATGTCCCTCAGTGGAGCAGACATTTAAATGTTCGAATTTTGTGCTCCGCCGCTCTGCCGCTTGCCGGGAGCCAGCCCCTCCTCTCGTGGTCTATCTTCCCACCCCTTCAGCTTCACTTCTCCACAAGTCCTATCTTTCAAAAAGTGGTGATTTTCTGTTTCTAGAATTGCTGTTCTTCTCTTCGATCTCCTGTTGGGTTTGTGGGTGTTCAGAATGGTTTGATAACTATCTAACTGAACTTCTGTGACCTGATGTCAACTCAGTCTGCTACTCCTCTACCATCTTGACTCACGGGGCCTGCTTTTCTCCTTTTAGATAAAGTTTATTTTCAGAATTTGAGCTAATTGTGCTCCCCATAAAAGTCACTTTCTGATCAATGCTCCCTTCTGTTCATTGCTTTATAATCTCTGGCCTTTCATGAAACTAAAAGTTTGTGTCATTAAATTGTGCTTTGAATCAGAAGTTTCTTCTATGAGAGTATTAACTTAGGTTTTGGATGAATGAGCTGTGCTTTTGTTGTGCTACTGTGGTGACTTATGGTGGATCCCTAGATAGTTACAGGAGGGGGTCTGGTCACCGGAAATAGCAACCATATAATTAGTGGCTTGGGACTTCTGGCCAGTCTGACCTCACAGGAGGTGGATAAGATTTGGAGATGGAGTTCAGTCATGTGATCATCCCGTGATTTACTCATTCATGATTATTTAATGAAATCCAAATAAGAGCTCTGGATACCAAAGGGGACCTCTTAATTGGTGAATATACTGATATACTGGGAGGACGACACACGGACTCATGGGGAGAGGGCATGGAAATCCTTCATTTGGGGACCTCCACCCTCCACCTCAGACCCTGCCTGTGTGTTTCCTCTATAATAAAACTACAATTATATGTACAATGATTTCCTGAGTTCTGTGAGTTGTCCCAGCAAATTATCAAACTCAAGAGCATAGGAATCCCTGAATTTATGGTCATTTGATTGGAAATGCTGGTGGCCTGGGGACCCCTGAAGTACAGCTGGCATTTAAAATAAATGCAGTCTTGTTTGAAATAATGCCCTTTGTACTTGTGGATGCTGTAGTACCTCTGGGTGGTTAGTGCTGGAATTGAACTTTGCAGTACACTTATTTAGGGTTGAAATAGAATATGTATTTGTTATAATTAATTAACCAATATTAACATATTATTATAAAGTTCATAGTCTGCTTTAAGGTTCATTCTTTATGTTGTACAGTTTCATGACTTTTGACAAATTCATAATGTCATGGGTCTGTCATTACAGTTTCATACAGAATAGTTTTCAGTGCTCAGTAAATCCCATGTTCCACTTATTCATCCCTCCTCCACTTGCTCCTGTACTCCTAACACTACCCTTATCTTTTCACCATCTCTGTTGTTTTGTCTTTTCAGACTGCCAAATATGATGTAGTCTTTACAGACTGACTTATTTCACTTAGTATTATGCTTTTAAGTTTCTGTCATGTCTTTATGCAGCTTGATAGGTCCTTTTTTATTGCTGTATAATATTCCACTGTGTGAATTTATTACAATTTATGCATTCAGCAGTTGAAGGATATCGTGATTGCTTCTGAGTTTTGGCAATTATGAATAAAGTTGCTATTAACACTCGTGCAGATTTTTCTGTAGACATTTGTTCTCAAATCATAGCCTGATTTTTGGATCATTTAGTAATACTAGCTTTGTAAGAAGCTGACAAACTGTTTTTGCAAAGTAGCTTACCATTTTGCATTCCTACTAAAATGAATGAGAGTTCCTGTTGCCCCACATCCTTGGCAGCATTTGGGGTTGTCAATGTTTTGAATTTTAGCCATTCTAAAATGTATGTAGTGTGGTATCTTTGTTTGTTTTTCTAAGAGAGAGAGTGTGCGTATGAGCAGGGGCTAGAGGAGCAGAGGGAGAGGAAGAGAGAGAATCTCAAGCGGACGCCACGCTTAGTGTGAAACTGAATGCGGGCTTGATTTCATGACCCCAAGTCCATGACCTGAGCCAAAACCAAGAGTTGGATGCTTAACTGACTGAGCCACCCAGACATCCCTCTTGTTATTCTGATTTGAAGTTCCCTAATGGCATTTGATGTTGAGCATCTTTTCATATGTTTATATTCTGTCCTTAAATTTTTTTTTGGTTAGGTGTTTGTTCAGATCTATTGTCCACTCCTTTTAAAGTATTTTTAAGAAATATTTATTTATTTGAGAGAGAGAGCCCATGTGCATGCAGCGGAGAGGCAGAGGGACAAGAAGGGAGCAGCTCAAGCAGATTCTGTGTAGAAAAAAAAGCCCCATGCCTGCCTCCATCTCATGACCCTGAGATCATGACCTGAGCTGAAACTAGCCCTATCCACTTTTTCTCTTTTTTTAAAGTAATATTTACATCCAACATGAGACTTGAACTCAAGACTTAGGGGTCAGGAGTTGCATGCTCCATCAGCTGAGCCAGACAGACGCCCTTTTTGTTTAGTTTTTAATCATGTTTTTGTTATTGTTGAGTGTGAGAGTTCTTTGTATATTTGGATAACAGTGTTTTTGTTTTTGTTTTTGTTTTTAGAGAGAGAGACAGGGAGAGGGGAAGAAGGAGGACAGAATCTTAAGCAGGTTCCATGCCCAGTGTGGATCCTGACTCAGGGCTTAATCTCATGACTCTGAGACAATGACCTAAGTAGAATCCAAGAGTTAGTCACTTAACTGACTGAGCCATGGATGTATCCCAGCAGTGCTTTATCAGATATGTCTTTTGCAGATATTTTTTCCCACTATGTAGCTTGTCTTTCCATTAACCATGTCTTTTGTAGAGTGGAAGTTTTTAAATTTTTTTTTTTACTTATTTTTTTACTTATTTATTTATTTATTATTATTTATTTACTCATTTATTACTTACTTATTTTACTTTTTTTTTTTTAACTTATTTATTTGACAGGCAGAGACCACAAGTAGGCAGAGAGGCAGGCAGAGAGGGTGTTGCGGGGAGGAAGCAGGCTCCCTGCTGAGCAGAGAGCCCGATGTGGGGCTCAATCCCAGGACCCTGGGACCATGACCCGAGCTGAAGGCAGAGGCTTAACCCACTGAGCCACCCCGGAAGTTTTTAATTTTAATGAAGTTCCTTAATTTCTTGGGTCAAGCTTTTGGTGTTTATCTAAAAACTTGTCACCAGCCCAAGGTCACCTAGTTTTTGTTTTGTTTTGTTTTTAGTGTCATCTTCTAGAAGTTTGCAGTTTTGTGTTTTATATTTAAGTTTTTGATCCCTTTTGATTAATTGGTTAATTTTGTGTCAATTTCAAATTTTTTAAAAATTTGAAAATATTTCACACATACAGAGTGATATGAAAACTAGGTAATGACCCATATATAAAGTACTTAGCAAATGGCCTTATAAAATATTAACATTTTACCTTATAAATCTACATTAAATTTAAAATCAAGTTGAGACCCCTGTAAATTCCTCCTAATCTTATCTCTCTTCTAGGAAGTAATCAGTTCTATCAATTTGGTATTTTTCAAATCCATGTAATGTTTTTATAGTTTATTAAATATTTATGTATCATATGGTACTGTTACATATTATTTATATAGCATACCATATATACAATAGTGTATACATTATATCATATAATACTGTGTATAATTGGGATTGTTTTTCAAGTTTTTAAAATATCACATTAACATTATGTATAGTACATATACTTTATAAACTTGTTTATTTCAAAACTGCATTGATTTTATGATTTAGAGGATCTTTTTTACTATAGGAAAGAATATGTTAATTGAGAGGTATATAATGTTAAGAGAATTTATTATAAGTTCTAATTTTACCTTGGTTTGCCATATTAGCACAGATAAATTTAGTTCTGACCTGAGGGTTAAATTTTTCAAAGCTGGAATAGTGTATCTTTAATATCTATATTGTGGCATGTTTTTTAGCAGTCTTACTAAATTAATATGTAAGGTGCTCTTTTTTAATTTTAGGAGAATTTTTCGGTGTGTGTTTAAGGGGGCTTTTTAGAATGCACACACAGGTGTATTAGATCATTGGTAGGGTGTTTCGCAGCTGCCCTGTTAAGGATGCAATAGAAACCAGAAAAACTTAATTATTTAAACTGTGCTGCTATTCGGTGAGCCTACCTTTTATAGCTATCTTTCTGAGGGCTCTTTTTAAATTGTGGGTTTCCTTTACTATAACCACCAGTTTCTGAAGAGAACACCACCATTTGTAGGTTTAATCAGAAGATCTTTACAATTCAGTCTGGAGGTAAAGGTGTAGCTAGCTTCCTTCCTAGCTTGCGGAAAGTGACTTGATTCCTGTAGGGGGAAGGAAGGTTGAACCTAATTATATATGCTGATCTATCAGCCAGTTTCACCCAGTATAAGCAGAAACTGTCAATTCTTTGTAGAATGTTTTATGGCCTAAATTAAGTCTGTACCATACAAGATTGCCATCTTTAGAGAAGGTACTCCCATTGTCTACTGTGTTAATTGTACACACTAACCTGTCACTGTTGATTTGATTATTATTGCTCATTTTATAACCTTTAACTGGTATATAGTTTTGAGTTCTGTAGCGAAAAACAAAAATAAAAAAACAAAAAGCAATTTGAATTCTTACTGTTTGTGCACATTTGAAAACTAATGACCTCCCTTTTCCCCCAAGATTATTTATTATAGGTTCCAGAAAGCTGTATAATGATATTTCCAATCCAGATTATTTTTCTATTGACATCTTGAAAAATCTATTGTGTTGTAAACCATCATTGGCAGATTCGGTTGTAATTTAATGAGAACAGCCTAATATGCCAAGAGAAGTGACCTTCAAGCCCCTGCTCTTCCAACTCAACTCTTGCATGAAATGCTGAAATGATTTCTCCCCTTGTGTCCTCTTCAAGGATGAAATGTGTTCCAGATTTTGTCTCCTCACCCCTCTTCTATTAAAACTGTGTTCATATTGGTGCTGTACTAATAAAGGGACACTGAAAAATGACTTTTTCCTTCTAAATTTTCTATAGTTTCATTTTTTATGTGATGCCATGGTTTTAGGTACCATCTTATTCAGGAATTGGTCCGTAGCAAATGTTTTGTAACATGATCTCTAAGATTAGGGAATAGATTAAAAATTGAGTTAGTATAGATTTTCTGTGCCAGAGTATAGTGTATTTTCTGTTTGGGATTTTACATTCAGGGTCTTTATATTACAGATGATGTACACAAATTAATCTCAGAATGTTATAGACCTATTAATTTCAGACAAATAGTCAAATTCTGAGTTAGGTTATGTACTTACTTTAGGTTATTGGTTATAATCTCAGTGATTATTCTTTCTTGATTTTATTTTATTTTTATTAATCTTTTATTTTGAGAGATTTTATTTATTTATTTGATAGAGAGAGAGAACACAAGGAGGTGGAGCAGGAGGGAGAGGGAGAGGGAGAAGCGTCCTCCCCACTAAGAAGGGACCCTGATTCAGGGCTCAATCCCAGGATTCTGGGATCATGACCTGGGCTGAAGGCAGGCCTTAACTGCCTAAGTCACCCATGCGCCCCCATTTCTTGATTTTTAAAAATCAATATTTACTGAAATTTTTTTCTCTTAAGTGAAATACTCCTGGCTTCTTAAAAAGTTAGTGATACTACTTTTGTCTTAGCATATATAGAACAGTTTCTTTTTCTTTTTCCTTTTTTTAAAGTAGAGCTCTCATGACTATATTGTCTTATCCCATTTGATTTTATTTGAATGTCCTTTATTCCCCTATTTCCCACACTTCAGGAGTATAGAATCATGTTTCTCACTGCTGGCATCCTGAGGGCTAGACCCATCTCTTGACTTGTTATTTTGTTGTCTTCATCTTTCTATTTACCTATCACTACTCATTTTGCTTCCTCTCCTAAATATCCACTCCAATCTAGTTAGTATATGTCTCCAGATATTTGTGTATCTTTGGAAGATATGTAGTGTTTTCTGTACATAAGTTTTTAATTTTCATAATAGCATTTGGCTGTACATCTCATTTTATTTTGTCTTTTAAAATTCAGCCCTATATTTAAATGATCTATCTTTGTTGCTGTGTATAATTCTGGTTCATTACTTCTAACAGCTGTAGAGTTTTCTATCATGTGCATACTCTTATCCGGCATACTCCATATGCATCTTACTTATACACTCCCCTAGTGACATTTATGTACTATAAACAATGCTGCAATAATAATCTTTATTTTATTTAATGGAGATATATGCTGAAGAGTGGTATTGGTGGGTTGTTAGGAGTCCATTACAAAGTTTACTAAGTATTGCCAAATTGTTCTATAGAACAACGAGGTTATACTTTTTTAGAGCTGTACATGAAGATTCAGACCATTTTCCACGTAAGCAACTTGGCAACCATACTGGCCTGAAGAGTTGCTTTGATGGACATGAACTGATAAACTATGAATAAGGTAAAACCAAAGTAGTTTACTATCAGCCTTGTACTGAAAAGGTACTCATGAATGGAAAAGCTGCCTTAGTTCCTGATAGTGGTCCCTATAAAGGGAGGTTTTTTTAATGAGAGAATATAAGGGTGAGCCCTCACTGCCAAATAACTCGTCTGTTTAGCTCAGCAAGCTGTGAATATTAGAGTCTTTGTGCCTAGCATGGTTCTTGTAATACAAATGTGAATGAGACAGAATCTTTGCACCTGAAGCTCTTTGGTTGTGGGACAGAAGTGTACAGTACTTTGTGGTTATCTTTTAGGGGTGATCTCTTTGCTGCTTCTGTGAGAAGTTGGTTCTGGTTATAGCAGCCCTCCTTGGGTCACTGTTATTCTTTCTACCTTTCTTTCTAAAATTAAGACTTATGGGGTGCCTGAGTGGCTCAGTTGCTTAAGCGTCCAACATTTGATTTTGTCTTGGGTCATGAGATTGACCCCCCCCCCCAATCAGGCACTGTGCTGGGTGTGGAGCCTTCTAAAGATTCTGTTTCTCTCTCTCCCTCTGCTCCTCCCCACTGAGCACGTCTCTCTCTCTCTTAGGAAAAAAAAAAAGATAAAAATAACGTAAAATAAGACCAAGACTTATAGGTACTTGGTCTATAAATTGTGACCGTTCAGGGTCCCACCAGTCCATCATCCTACCTGCCTTGGTAAAAGATTCCCTAGGGAGCAATGTTGTTAGTGTGGTGATTGCATGCTACAGTGTACTGATTGGGATGGCATGTTATAAGTCCCTTTGAATTGATAAAGTGGAAATCAGAAAATACTACCTAGAAGTATGAATTAATTAAATGTAGTAAGAGGCAGTGTGATGTATAATGGCAAGAATACAGATAATAGTGTTAGGCAAAATAGCAGACAAAACACATTTCCCAATCTATACTCAATTCCAGTTGAAAAGACCAGTAGCTAAATAAATAGGTGGGAAGAAACTTGGATATGTCTTAGAAACTAGAGCTTGATGCTGCTCATATGCCAAAACACTCAGGATAATTTTTGGTAGGCAGTTCTCCAAGGTAGGAGAACGCCTAACCTGGGAGGGACAGGGACATCTGGCCGGTTCAATCAGTAGAGCATGCAATTCTTGATCTCTATACCCATGTTGTAGAGATTACTAAAAAAAAATAATAATAAAAATAAAATATACCCAATAAGTTAAAAAATATATTAACTTGGAGGGGCAACATCTTGATGAGTGGTCTCACAAATCACAATATTTAAATTTCTCTCTTGCCTCTTAGACCAGAAGTATTTGTGCTTAGTACAAATAGTGTTCAGAGACCCAGAGTTTGCTGCTAGTACCCCCCTTGAAGGTGCCTATCCACTCTCCCCAGATCGCTTAATCTGCCAATTAGTAATCTAGTGAGGTTTGTGTTCCAAAAAAAGATTCAGTCATTAAAAGCCGTGAAAGCTGAATATCAGTTACAAGAAGAGAGCAATCTGATAGGATTGTAAGGGATGGAAAATATAGTTACCAAATTAAAATCTGCTATGGATGCAGTGAGTAGCAAATTAGACACTGAGAAAGACAAACTTGTGAAATATTTTCCAAAGTATAAAGGCAAAAGTTGGGGAAATAAAAATGATTGGAAAATAAGACAAATGGAGGAAAAGTCAGAAGATAAAATGTACAAATAATAGGAATTTCAGAAAGAGAGCATATACATTTTCAAATAAATAATAGAAAACATTACTGACTAAAATTAATGAGAAATATGAAAGTATATTCTTCTGGACTTTTCAAATTTGGAGGCATTTCTGCTAACAACATTATGAAAGAAACTGAATTGATGGTGGCACAGAGAGGCAACCTCTAAATTCTCCCATGAAAGAGGTGACTGCCTGGGCTCTAATTAGAAGAGATGCTGAGTAAATCCCACTAAATGTCCTCTGTTTCTGAGGAATAAAAACAAGCAGGAAGAGCAGGTAGAAGGCCAACAAGATGGGAGTTCTTCTTCCAGGACTAAAGGTAGTCAGGACCCAAAAGACTGCATGGTGGGGCATAATCATTAGAAAAAGAAAGTGTTACGTTGTTATTCATAGGTGATACTTTGATCGACCTAAACATGGAAGAAAATTATTGCTTGAAAACCTATTTGAACCAAGTAAATATATTGAGATCAGATTTTTGAGTATTCTAGTTAGCAGCTACATTGAGGGGAATAAAAAACCACCCTAGAGTTTATAAATCCAAGTGAATATTTACCTCTTCAAATAAATCTATTTGAGAATAGATGCCAATGTGGAAGATGGTACTTAGAAACAGCCACTGTCATTAACTAATAGAATTTATGTTTTCCTCAAGCTTTTCTATTAGGAAAAAAAACTTAGTAAGAATCAAACACATTTTTTTTAAAGATTTTATTTATTTATTTGACAGACAGAGATCACAAGTAAGCAGAGGCAGGCAGAGAGAGAGGAAGGAAAGCAGGCTCCCTGCCAAGCAGAGAGCCTGATGCAGGGCTGGATCCCAGGACCCTGGGATCATGACCTGAGCCAAAGGCAGACTCTTAACTAACTGAGTGACCCAGTCTTACTTTTTAGGCTCAGGAAACATAATCAGCTCTTGTGTTTTGATAAAAAGACCCAAATACTCTTTATTGGTGAGGAGAAATATGGTCTTATATCACTAGGTGTAGAATAAATTGATACAACCATTCTTTAGGACAGTATAGAAGGGGGAAAAAAGGATTCGTGATCTTTGTACCTTCTGACCCAACAATCTTACTTAAAATAATAATACTAAAGAAACTATCAGAGCTGTGCAGAAAAATATATATTCTAGGGTATTTGGTGTGTAGAGAAGGATATTTATGATACTAGAAATTCAAAAACAACCTAAATATTTAAAATAGAAAATTGATTGAATTTATTATAGTATATATCTATAATGGAATACTGTTCAAAAATTAGGAATGCTTTAACAGATACTAGTAAATCATAAAAGCTGAATATACACTTTAGGCACACTCTAGTCCTAGTTACTTTCGTAGTTTTTCAGTCATTCACTCACAAATACTTAGTGACAACCCAGGCATTGTTCTAGAACCTAGAGATAGAGCACTGCATGGGGAAAATATAAAATTAAAATGACTATTTCTTTGCCTACATAGAATTTATAGTCTAGTCAGCAAAGGCAGAACAATAAATAAATAATTTTTCAATTAGTGATAAGTGCTTTGGAGAAGAGTATGACAGGATAAGGTAGATAGGGCATACCAAGGGAAGAGAAGGGGGAAGTTTGCAATTTTATATGAAGTGGGTCAGAGAAGTCTGAAAAACGAAATTTGAAAAAAAAAAAAAAAGCTAAGAAGAAGCAATGTTTATATCTGGTGGAAAGTATTCGTGGTGGAGGTAATTTTAAGTCAGAAGACTTGAGGTAGAGATGTGTGTGTGTTCCAGCACAGCCATGAAGGTTAGTGCAGTTGATGCAGATAAATCAATGGAGAAAGTGTGTGGGAAATAAGGTAAGGAGACGAAGGTTGGTGGTGAAAATGGAGGGCCATTACTGTGGTCAAATGGGCCATTTGCTTTGAGATTGGAAGCCGCTGTTGGGTTTTGATAAGAGGAATGAAATATGACTGGCATTTAAAAGAATTGTTTTGCTGTTTTGTATAGGATAGAGGATGAGGAATGGAGCACGGAGATCAGAGGCTATTATAATAACCCTCTCAAGACATGATGGTAGCTTGGACCAGTGATGAGAAGTGGTTTGATTCCGAATTTATAGCACATAGCCACAAACTCTTATTTGAAGAAATAATTGAATATATGTATCAACATGTAAATAGTTATCTCTGGTGGGATTGCTGATGATTTGTATTTTCTTTGTATGCCTCTGGGTTTTCCAAATTTTCTGTAACTATTACATTTAAAATAAGAAAAAAAATATAAAACTGACTTCTGCTTAAAAACTGTGTTTTCCCCTCTGATTTCAAAGTATTATATGCATTTAAGGTTTGAAGAATTATGTTTCTTTCCTTTTAGTGTTAGGCATTCCCTCTGTCTAGTAAATCAGATGGAGAGTAGGCCCAACCTTTAAATTAGAACTAAGATGTTAACTTACTAGTGAAACTGATTGAGGAAGGAAATTCACCTTTTTCAAGGTAGAGAGGATTGTATTCAACATTTGCCCTATCATTCTGGTGAGATAAACTTTAGAAACCTGTTTTATTACATCATTGTTAAAGTTAATGCCCAAGATTACGTTTTTACTTCTGTGTTCTGCTCTTCTTACTTCATTACTGATGCAGGATAACTCAGTGACAAAAAACTGTGCAGTGTAGATCAGTAGAATGGCTATGCCTCAGTCATCTTTACTATTGAATGTGAGTTGTATTGCTGATTTCCTGAAAATCATTTGTACAAATGATTAGAACGTGGTACTATGAATTTTCTTTCCTGACTTAGCTTTCTGGTTTTCTTGATTATACCAATTCAGTCTAACCGCGGTGAGAGTTGTAGTGGTCCAGAGTGTGCCGGCTGGCAGAGAGGGGAAAAAAGAAAGTCAGTTTAGAGTTTGGATTTGGCTATAGATAATCTGGGTGATTGAATTTTTAAATGATAAATCAACAAAATTCTCATTATCTGGAAGCATAACTTGAGTTTTGTATTAGTTAAAAATAATAGCACTTGCATTGGCAGTGTTTAGTCTTCTAACATTACCTAGAAAATGGAAATTTGGGCTTTTTGCTTTGAGAGTACCTTCCCAAGTAATATTAGCAGCACATTGGCTAAGGTAAAATTTTGTTTTGATTTATATTTTGGTTTGAAATCATGCTTTACTGGTAAATTGCAAATCCATAGGCACACTCGTTTTGAGGTACTATCAGTTTCAGAAACAGCAGAATTACATTGTGCCTCTACTTTAGTCAATTAATAAAAATAAATGTGATTTCTTTCTTCTTTTATAGAAAAAGAGAAAAATTTTCTCTTACATGTTACATTCTGAAGAAGTTTACCACATGAGAGTAATTTTTGTAGTCTAAAAAATTGTCTATACCTTCTGTATCTTTCTATACCAACTGAGCAACTTGTGTGGTAAATACCTGATGTTATGTATGACTTGGTTTTTTGTTTGTTTGCCCAATTGGAATGTAGATATTTAGTTTTTTGGGTTTTTTAAAGATTTTATTTATTTGACAGAGATCACTAGTAGCAGAGAGGCAGGCAAAGAGAGAGGGAAGCAGGCTCCCTGCTGAGCAGAGAGCCTGACTCAGGGCTCGATCCCAGTACCCTGAGATCATGACCTGAGCCAAAGGCAGAGGCTTAACCCACTGAGCCACCCAGGCGCCCCTATTTAGTTGTTTTCTGATGATCTAAAGCCAGTGTTGCTTCCTGACTACTTAGGTGGAAATAATTCTGTTGCTTCAAAAACAACTGTCTTGCCTATAATGTTTATGCTTTCAGAACTTCTTAATTACTTCTGTATGAATTGTATATGTCACTGGAAAGAAAAGAACCTGCTATTCAGACCCGGGTTGAGTTCCAGCTCTGCCACTGAGTAGTTAGTTGAATGAATAGCTGTCAGAGCCTCAATTTGCTCATCAATAAGACTACCTATATTATTGACTTGCTCTGTTATGCCTCTAGTATTATGCCTACTGTATGGGAGGCAGCCAGTAAGCATTACTTACTCTATTTATTTCGTACTTTTCAAAAATTTTAAAAAGATGTATTTATTTACTTGAAAGAGAGAGTGCGCATGGGGGGGGACACACACACACTCACACACACACACAAGGCAGGGGAGGGGCCGGCAGAGAGGGAGAGACTCTCAAGCAGACTCACTGCCCAAGGCTCAGAGCTATGACCTTGAGATCATGACCTGAGCCAAATTCAAGAAACAAATGCTTAACTGAGTAAGCCACCTAAGTGCCCCTATTTTATATTTTAAATTTAACTTGTGTCCTGAACAGAACCCTTGGTGATTTTGTTACAGTATAATTTTATACAGAGCACTCTTGAAGGCAGTAGGAAAAGAATAGCAGTTACTAAATTCGGTCTACATGATGTTAGATCTTTAACACAGGTCTCATCTTTTTTATTCTTTTTAAAGATGTGTATTGTACAGTGTTACAGTATATTGAAAACATATAATTGTGCCAGATACTTTGCAAGATCCCTGTGCTAGAAGCTTTGTATATATGTCTCTCATCCCCATAACTGTAGATATACTTTTTTTGTTGTTGAATAATAAAAAAAAATGATGATGATATCGGGAGGCTTTTAAAAAATATGTATGTAATAATGGGTGTGTTGTTTTGGATTAAAATCCATATGTGATATATTGTAAATTGACCTTCTGCCATATCCTTGAAGAATGAAGTTTCTGTTATCAGACTGGAGTCATCTCCACTGGTACTAAAGAGTAGTAGTGGTCTCAGGAAGCTGTGAGGGTGTTGAACTAGTGCTGTTAACTGTGGTATTAATCATCAGTGATGTCAGTGTGGACTGTTATTGCTGGAGGGTTTTTTCTTTTTCTCCTATCCCTCCACCCCCCCCCCCCCACTGCCACCTTTGCATTCCTTCTTCCATTATGTGCTTACCAATTAATTCTTAAATCTTCCAAGTGTGAGTACCTCTCTTAACTTTAGTCTTTGGCTTTTATAATGACATTGCAAGTTTTTTTTTTTCTTTTCTTTTCTTTTTTTTTTTAAAGATTTTATTTATTTATTTGAGAGACAGAGATCACAAGTAGGCAGGCAGGCAGAGAGGAAGGGAAGCAGGCTCCCTTCTGAGCAGAGAGCCCGATGCAGGGCTCGATCCCAGGACCCTGGGATCATGACCTGAGCCGAAGGCAGAGGCTTTAACCCACTGAGCCACCCAGGCGCCCCGCAAGTTTTTTTTTCTTAAAACAGAATCTTTACAATGGTTCTGATTATATCAAAAGGAAAATCTGGCATGTGTTTGGATTTTTTTCTTAAGTTGATATATGTTTTAGTTTATCAGGGTTGACATTAAAGAAACCAACGGTAATCTGTACTTATTATTTATTTTCTGTTGAATAAATAAATATCTCATTATGGTCTTAGTGTATTTTGTTATTATTGACATAATGTTCCATAATATTTAAAGTTGGTCAGTTGTCACATATATTTATATATGTGTTTTAAAAGGGAACTGGTTTCCTAATTATCTGCCTCTTATTTATGAGGAATATGAGTGCTAAAGAAATGCAGACAGGTGTCTAGAGTACATTAAAGCCTAGTTTGAGTTTTTATCTTGATGGCATAGGAATTTACAGTGATTCATTGCGTTATTTATTTATTTAACTGGTTTCATTTTAAATATATCCTTGCCCCAACAATGATTTACTTTAGAACAGTATTCTGTTGAGTACAGGGATTAGTTTAACTTAACATCCAAATATCTGATTCTGTAATTATTAAAAATCAATATAAACAACACCATTGTGTTGGTAATCATTTGGGGACACTTTTTAGTATGAAAATATTTGGGGGCACCTAAGTGGCTCTGTCAGTTAAGTGTTCAACACTTGATGTCCAACACTTGATCTCAACTCTGATCTTGATCTCAGGGTCATAAGTTCAAGCCTCCACTCCACCCAGTTGGGCTCCACACTGGGCGGGTGGCCTACTTACCAAAAAAAAAAAATAATAATAATAAATCTTTGGGGGCACCTGAATGGCTCAGTCGGTTGGGTGTCTGCTTTTGGCTTGGGTCGTGATCCCAGAGTCCTGGGATCGAGCCCCCCATCGGGCTCCCTGCTTGGCAGGAGGCCTGCTTCTCCCTCTCCCTTTGTCTACTGTTCCCTCTGCTTGTGCTCTCTCTTGCTCTCTCTCTGTCAAATAAATAAATAAAGTCTTTAAAAAAACTTTGGTTATTATTTCTAAAATGCTGTTTATTTGTTTTTGATCTTTTCAGAATATAATTTGTCTGATAATACTGTTAATTATTGGGGAAAACAAAGAGCCCCATCAGACGTGTTTGGATTTTCTTTTCATATTCTGAAGATTGGGATTATTTTGCCTGACTGAACATAATTTCTGAGGCTTTTCAAAATATAATACACAGAATACTTTTTTTTCCTCTCTGCCTCTACTGCATGAGCTCATTTGTCACTGGTAATTTTTTTTTTATGCATCCCACATGTCAAGCTGCTTCCTACGCAGAATAATATCAAGAATATAAACCTGATTGATTCTGTATTTTGGGATAAATGAGGTAATCTTAGATACAGACTCATCTCAGTCTCACATGGCGTAGGCCTTCCAGTATTGCTAGGATATTGGATGAAGCAGCCAAGAATGACTTTTTTCCTCCTATGTTACCATCCAGGAAGTTTCTGTGGTGAGAGAAATATTCCCTGCATTCAGAGAATGCTGTCATCATATGGAAAGTATAACTGGAAACAAGGAGAGAGGCAGTCTCAAAACACAGTGCTCAAGCCATAGATTTCATGTATGCCAGGAGAAAATGTAGTCTAGTTTTCATTTTGATGAGCTAGGTATGACTTTATTTTGAAATGGTTCTGGCATTTCATTTACAACTGGAGATATTTTGTGTCCTTTCTTCTGTTTCTCTTAATTTAAAATTTCTGTGTCTACCCCTCTATGAAAAAGATTGCCAAGACCCAGAATAGTGTGGTTTTGATGAGAGTAGTTGAAAGTGTTTGTTATTGATGTTTTAAAGAATCCCTTTATCAAAAATAATTGGCCACTAATGATGGGGTTCATTATGTCATTCTCTAAAATCCAAAGATGAATTTGGGTGGAGAATGAAGGGCAGGGAAGCAAGAAGAGGATATTAAGTGCTCAACAGATGGCTGGAATGGCAGAGCAAGTGGGAGATTTTATCTCTTATAGTCTATGGGGAATATTGAGATCTTATTTCTCTTACAATTTAGAACACCTAATAGACAAATTCAAGCTATATGTTAGATTTCTAAACTACAGAAGTTATCTTTAGTCTATGGTTACAGTTTACTTTTTTTTAAATTAAAGTTAGTACCAATTTTGTGTTATATTTGTACTATTATTTTATATTGTAACTATTTTTTTATCTTTTATTCTTCAAAACAAATTTAACAAAATTTATGTTGATTATATTTCAGGATGAACCAAATTCATATCAAAGGATCTTAGGAATGAGGGGGAGAGACATAAAAAAGCAGTGAGTAAGACACAGCTGGATTTTCAGATCCTGGTTAGAAAAATCAGCTTTTGACTTAAAGCTGAGAAAATTTTATGTTTATTATTGAAGAAAAGTAAATTCAAAGACCTCACAAATATCTTTTTAAAGTCTGCTCCAAAACTGAAAGGTAGCACTTCCTCTTAGGAACTTAATTTGCCTGGAAAATGTAGACATTTTAAGCCGGTTAACTGCTTCTGGCTCCTCAGTGACCTTATCACTGCTCATTAATCTTCTATGTATGAAAGTACTCAACATCTCAACTCCACCTATTTTTCCATGGTCACACGAAGGCAACGGTTTCTGAATATATTCTAGACTATTTTTTGGCTTTGGTTTTGGTGTTTTTCTTTTTTCTTTCCAGATTTCACTCTACATGGGATTTAAGAACTGAATTCAATTTGACACATCACTCTTCCACACCAAATTGCCTTACAAACACTTGTGGGACAAATATTTCAAGATTTTTCTACATGGGTTATGGGTACAATATTAGAAATTACTTTTAGCCAGTATGAAAAATATACTGTGGATTGATTTAATAATACATTTACTCAGCAAACATTTATTGAGCCCATATTCCATAACTAGGTACTGGGAATACAGAGATAAGTAATATGTGATTACTGCTTCTGAGGAATAGCTCATTGTTTGCCTCTAAAGTCTTAAACTGGGGTACAAAGAAATAAGAGGCTGAACTAGCTGGTCCAGAAAAGGTCATTTAACTCCTGGATTTGAAAAATAATGAACTGTAGAGACAAAGCGCAAATTGTTGGGTGTTATGTTCTATTTGTCTAGAAAAGCTTGAAAAATAAAATTCAAGTAAACAGTAGAGTTGTTTTTCTCCAGAGGGTTTTACAGTGATTATTAAATGTTTTAATAAACATTCCCTCAGGGACTACTATGTGCAAGCCTCATGCTCAACACTAGGGATATGAATTTACGAGATTAAGTATTTCATTCTCTGGGAAGACCGTGAGAGAGAGAGAGAGCTATATGAGTAATTACCATGTGGCAGGGGTAGACATTTTATTACCAAATTTTGTACCAACTGATACCTCTTGGTTGCAATGACACGAGGGAATAAAGAGAGACTAAGGCCAGGAAGCCAGAAGTCACCAGACGACTGAGGGAAGCACCAATTCCTGTTTAGGAGAATCTTTCAAAAGCTCTTCTAATTTTTTAGATCATATATCAGAAATTTCACTGATAAATACCAAGAGAAAAATCAAAATATGTCATAAAGCATGAAAATATTTTTGTTACAAAGAGGCATTTTGGATATCATAACAAAATCTTGTATCTTGGTGCTGTCTTATAGTTGACCCTTTAAAGAGATTTTCCATTGGGAGCAATCTCCCATTTTGCAAATAAAGAAACTAAATAAGGAAAGAGTAAAGGACCCTCTGTAGTGATACCACCAACAATGGCAGTCTGTTTGCTCTGCTCTAATTGGATACATCTATAAATTAGGTTGGAAGATCCCTAACATTAGGACTAATAGTCTTGTGGGATAGAACTGTTATTTGAGATGGCTTGATGATACACAGAATTAGGAGACAGCACTTCTATAGGAGATATATACTTCCTGTTTTTATTTTGTTTCTTGGCTAGTTGAAGAGGTTGGTATTATCCTTTCATATTCCTTAAACATCTTTTAAAAAGATGAAACACTTAAAGAATCTTTTGTGTCTGTGCTTTAGTTATCTTTATGAGCTGCCATGCTCTTTTCAGTTGGTATCATGATCTACTCCCAGAATCCTGTGCATCCAACAAAGGCTTCCTTTTTGGCAATTACACCCAGTTTGGGTTCCTTTTACTTTCTGTTATTTATAAACTTTCAAAATTGGTTATTAACTTTTTGGTTATTTCAGAGATAATAGTTTTAATTACTAAGTATACACTTATTTTTCCTATTTGAGATTTTCTTTGTTACACTACTTTTGAAATTAAAGGTGTTTGTAGAGTACTCAAGAGATTCAAAGCCTTGAATTTTGTAAGTAGTACTTGGGTATGCTTTTTTGTTTTTAACTATATTTAAGGCATGTTATTGCTCACTTTCATGTGCTAGAATTTCACCTATTATAGACCAAGAATTGTTTCTCACCGTTTCTGTAAGAGTAGTTTAAAAGATGAGTCTAATTTATTTTGAGTGGTATTTGTCATTAGATCAGAGTGGCTATTAAATTTCAAAGCATTATCATAGTGATTATGATTATTGCTACAGCTGGAGGCAGTGTTCTGTGGAACCTATTAGGGTATTAGTCTTCTTGGTTCTAGCGCAAGGTTTGGCAAGCTTTACTTTTGAATTAAAGTTTGTAGTTTTGCCATCATCAGAGAGTTTATAGAATATCAACTGCATTGTTAGGAAGTACCACCTGAGACTGATTGGTTGTAGCTGCCTGGAGAACCTGTTGACAGTTAGGAGGCTTATCGGAGACATTTGTAAAGGAGTGTTGCAATCTAATAGTGTCTGACATGATCATAAATTGGGAAGAGATAGAGTGAGATTTGTATTATCTATGCCATGTGTTTGCCAAATCCATAAAGGGGCCTTAGAATTAGTATTAGTCCCACATGTAAGTTAATATGAGAGTCATCCTCATCATATCCCTTGTCAGAAAAGCATCCCATCTTTTTCAGATACCTCCAGTGGGGAGCCAACTGCCTGCCTGAGATCCCATTCTGTTGTAGGACAGCTCTGTTAGAAATTTCCCCCTGTAGTTTCCTCTTCAGTTACTACTATGTATTGAAAGTTCATGAAAACCTAGTATAAAGTGTTTCTGACAAGGGTAGATTATGAGGTGTTTTTTTTGTTTGTTTGTTTGTTGGTATCATTTATCATTTACCAACTGTCTTTTTGCCCATTTCAAAAAGCTTTTAATTTCAAAATAGTTAAATACTCACAGGAAATTGCCAAAATAGTACACAGGGTTGCTGTGTACCTTTCTCCCAGTTTTCCCCAATGGTAACATCTTACAGAACTGTACCATAATAGCAAAACCAGGAACTTGGTATTGGTACAATCCACAAACCTTAATCAGGTCTCAGCAGTTTTACCTGCTTTTGTGTGTGTGTGTGTGTGTGTGCGCGCGCGCGCACGCACATGTGTTTGTGTGTGTAGTTCTTTGTAATTTTATCATTTATATAGATTTGGCTGTCACCATACTCAAGATATGAAACTGTTCCATACCCCAAAGAGCTCCTTTGTACCACCATTTTATAGTCACTCCCAATCCTCTCCCCTGTTGCTAATTCCTGGTAACCACTAAGCTGCTATCCATCTCTGAAATTTTGTTTTTTTGAGAACTTTATATAAATGGAATAATATAGGGTAGCCTTGAAGGCTGGAGTTCTTTTCACTAAGGATAATTCCTTTGTAATCTGTCCAAGTTGATTATATGTATCAATAGTTATTCTGTTTTTTAAAATCATTACTGATATCTTTTCTAGGGGCCACCGTAAATATTTGTCTAACTATCTGAACAACATTTAAGATATTATTAAAGTGGTTAATTTACATTTACAGAGCTCTTAAATTTGAATTCACCTGTTACCCAGTATATAAGAAATCTCATCTTTGACTATTTGTTGCTTGAACTGTTAGGGTTAATAAGGAGTCCAAGACTCTTAGGAGAGCCCTTTCTTCTGTCTGTTTCTAGCCAGCCCTGGGGTCTCATACTACTCATTCAACCCCTTTTTGTTACTACTTTTGTGACCAAGGGCTGTCCACCTGAAAGGATGATTATGTGGATGAAATGAGACATAAAAGACAAAAATTTTTCTATACCGTCAAGCCAAAATTAATTTGTAAGGTAAACTGTTAACATGTGGTTGTGTCTGGTGTAATGAGATGACGATTGGGTTTTTTTTTTTTTTTAAACTTGTCTTTATTTTCCAACTTTCCTATAATGCATATATATTTTATCCTTGTTTTTCTACTTATAAAAATATGTACTCATTAAAAATTGAATCATAATAAAAATATATACACTAGAAAGTGAAAGCCTGCAGAAATCCCTCACCTAAAGTTATTATTATGAACCGTTTGTTGTATGTTTTGTTTTTCTGTTCATGGAAGAAGTTTTTGTTATTAGTACTAAAATAAAACCAGGGATTTGCTGTGCACATCGTTTTACATCTCTTTTACTAAGGTTTCTTGAATATTTTTTCCTGTCTATACAGGTAACCTTATTAGCTATGCGGTTATTTCGGGGTGTACATGTACTATTCATTCATTTACTCAGTTACTTCTCATTGAATGCCTGCTGTGTTCATTCAAGGCACCATGCTGGGGAAACTGTGATGAATAATACACGAAGCTTACATTTTAGAGGGAAGATAGATATTAATAATGATTAATTTCTTAATTGATTATTTGACTACAAATGTGATATTGACTAGGAGAAGGAGAATCAAGAGGTATGCAAGTGCCTGTTTGGGCACTAGGCCTAGTCTGGGAACCAAGGAGGAGCTCCCAGACAAAGTGACTTCCGAGCTGAACTCTGCGGTTATGTGTGAATTAGGAAACGACTGGTGATAGAGTAGTGTATCAATGAATATATATTCACCTAGATATTTCAGTATGTGGCTGGAAGGCCATATAGTGAAACGGTGACCATCTTTTTTCTTTTTTCTTTTTTTTTGTGGTGGCATTTTTTAAAAAAATTCTATATTCTGTACAGAATATTCTGTATTCTGATTTGCCTACAGTGAAGGTGTATTTATCATATAGCTAAAACAAAAAGAAAACCAGAAGTGTTGAATGACCATATTATATACCTGGAACTAATATAACACTGTATGTTAACTAACTGGGATTAAAAGCTTTAAACAACAATTGGTGCATTAAAAAAAAATGTGTTTGATGTATGAATACAGATGCTCATAGAGGAAAGCAAAACTGATAAAAGATCTCTCAGTGTATCAGTACTGTGGTGGCATTATAGGTAGCTACTGTATTTCTAACAGGTTTTTTTTTTTAGTTTTTAATTTTTTATAAACATATATTTTGATCCCCAGGGGTACAGGTCTGTGAATCGCCAGGTTTATACACTTCATAGCACTCACCATAGCACATACCCTCCCCAATGTCCATAACCCTACCCCCCTCTTTCAACCCCCCTCCCCACAGCAACCCTCAGTTTGTTTTGTGAGATTAAGAGTCACTTATGGTTTGTCTCCCTCCCAATCCCATCTTGTTTCATTTATTCTTCTCCTACCCACTTAAGTCCCCATGTTGCATCACCACTTCCTCATATGAGGAAGATCATATGATAGTTGTCTTTCTCCGATTGACTTATTTTGCTAAGCATGATACCCTCTAGTTCCATCCACGTCGTCGCAAATGGCAAGATTTCATTTCTTTTGATGGCTGCATAGTAGTCCATTGTGTATATATACCACATCTTCTTTATCCATTCATCGGTTGATGGACATCTAGGTTCTTTCCATAGTTTGGCTGTTGTGGACGTTGCTGCTATAAACATTTGGTTGCACATGCCCCTTCAGATTACTACATTTGTATCTTTAGGGTAAATACCCAGTAGTGCAATTGCTGGGTCATAAGGTAGTTCTATTTTCAACATTTTGAGGAACCTCCATGCTCTTTTCCAGAGTGGTTGCACCAGCTTGCATTCCCACCAACAGTGTAGGACGGTTCCCCTTTCTCCGCATCCTCGCCAGCATCTGTCATTTCCTGACTTGTTAATTTTAGCCATTCTGACTGGTGCGAGGTGATATCTCATTGTGGTTTTGATTTGTATTTCCCTGATGCCGAATGATGTGGAGCACTTTTTCATGTGTCTGTTAGCCATCTGGATCTCTTCTTTGCAGAAATGTTTGTTCATGTCCTCTGCCCATTTCTTGATTGGATTATTTGTTCTTTGGGTGTTGAGTTTGCTAAGTTCTTTATAGATTTTGGGCACTAGCCCTTTATCTGATATGTCGTTTGCAAATATCTTCTCCCATTCTGTCAGTTGTCTTTTGGTTTTGGTAACAGTTTCCTTTGCTGTGCAAAAGCTTTTGATCTTGATGAATTCCCAATAGTTCATTTTTGCCCTTGCTTCCCTTGCCTTTGGTGATGTTCCTAGGAAGATGTTGCTGCAGCTGAGGTCAAAGAGGTTGCTGCCTGTGTTCTCGTCAAGGATTTTGATGGATTCCTTTCTCACATTGAGGTCCTTCATCCATTTTGAGTCTGTTTTCATGTGTGGTGTAAGGAAATGGTCCACTTTCATTTTTCTGCATGTGGCTGTCCAATTTTCCCAACACCATTTATTGAAGAGGCTGTCTTTTTTCCATTGGACATTCTTTCCTGCTTTGTCGAAGATTAGTTGACCATAGAGTTGAGGGTCTATATCTGGGCTATGTATTCTGTTCCATTGATCTATGTGTCTGTTTTTGTGCCAGTACCATGCTGTCTTGATGATGACAGCTTTGGAATAGAGCTTGAAGTCCGGAATTGTGATGCCACCAACTTTGGCTTTCTTTTTCAATATTCCTTTGGCTATTCAAGGTCTTTTCTGGTTCCATATAGATTTTAGGATTATTTGTTCCATTTCTTTGAAAAAGATGGATGGTACTTTGATAAGAATTGCATTAAATGTGTAGATTGCTTTAGGTAGCATAGACATTTTCACAATATTTGTTCTTCCAATCCATGAGCGTGGAACATTTTTCCATTTCTTTGTGTCTTGCTCAGTTTCTTTCATGAGTACTTTATAGTTTTCTGAGTATAGATTCTTAGCTTCTTTGGTTAGTTTTATTCTTAGGTATCTTATGGTTTTAGGTGCAATTGTAAATTGGATTGACTCCTTAATTTCTCTTTCTTCTGTCTTGTTGTTGGTGTAGAGAAATGCAACTGATTTCTGTGCATTGATTTTATATCCTGACATTTTACTAAATACCTGTACAAGTTCTAGCAGTTTTGGAGTGGAGTCTTTTGGGTTTTCCATATATAGTATCATATCATCTGCGAAGAGTGATAGTTTGACTTCTTCTTTGCCAATTTGGAGGCCTTTAATTTCCTTTTATTGTCTGATTGCTGAGGCTAGGACTTCTAGTACTATGTTGAATAGCAGTGGTGATAATGGACATCCCTGCCGTGTTCCTGACCTTAGCAGAAAACCTTTCAGTTTTTCTCCATTGAGAATATTTCCGGTGAGTTTTTCATAGATGGCTTTGGTAATACTGAAGTATGTGCCCTGTATCCCTACACTTTGAAGGGTTTTGATCAGGAAGGGATGCTGTACTTTGTCAAATGCTTTTTCAGCATCTATTGAGAGTATCATATGGTTCTTGTTCTTTCTTTTATTAATGTGTTGTATGACATTGATTGATTTGCAGATGTTGAACCAACCTAGCAGCCCTGGAATAAATCCCACTTGGTCGTGGTGAATAATCCTTTTAATGTACTGTTGAGTCCTATTGGCTAGTGTTTTGGTGAGAATTTTTGCATCTGTGTTCATCAAGGATATTGGGCTGTAGTTCTCTTTTTTGATGGGATCGTTGTCTGGTTTTGGGATCAAGGTGATGCTGGCCTCATAAAATGAGTTTGGAAGTTTTCCTTTGATTTCTATTTTTTGGAACGGTTTTAGGAGAATAGGAATTAGTTTTTCTTTAAATGTTTTTGTAGAATTTACCAAGGGAAGCCATCTGGCCCTGGGCTTTTGTTTGTTTGGAGATTTTTGATGACTGTTTTAATTTCCTTACTGGTTATGGGTCTGTTCAGGCTTTCTATTTCTTCCTGGTTCAGTTGTGGTGGTTTATATGTCTCTAGGAATGCATCAGATTGTCAAATTTGTTTGCGTAGAGTTGCTCATAGTATGTTCTTATAATAGTTTGTATTTCTTTGGTGTTAGTTGTGATCTCTCCTCTTTCATTCATGATTTTATTTATTTGGGTTCTTTCTCTTTTCTTTTGATAAGTCTGGCCAGGGGTTTATCAATCTTAATTCTTTCAAAGAACCAGCTCCTAGTTTCATTGATTTGATCTATTGTTTTTTTGGTTTCTATTTCATTGATTTCTGCTCTGATCTTTATGATTTCTCTTCTCCTGCTGGGTTTAGGGTTTCTTTCTTGTTCTTTCTCCAGCTCCTTTAGGTGTAGGGTTAGGTTGTGTACTTGAGACCTTTCTTGTTTCTTGAGAAAGGCTTGTACCACTATATATTTTCCTCTCCGGACTGTCTTTGCTGTGTCCCACAGATTTTGAACCGTGTGTTTTCATTATCATTTGTTTCCATGAATTTTTTCAATTCTTCTTTAATTTCCTGGTTGACCCATTCATTCTTTAAAAGGATGCTGTTTAGTCTCCATGTATTTGGGTTCTTTCGAAATTTCCTCTTGTGATTGTGTCCTAGCTTCAGAGCACTGTGGTCTGAAAATATGCAGGGAATGATCCCAGTCTTTTGATACTGGTTGAGACCTGATTTAGGACCCAGGATGTGATCTATTTTAGAGAATGTTCCATGTGCACTAGAGAAGAATGTGTATTCTCTTGCTTTGGGATGAAATGTTTGAATATATCTGTGATGTCCATCTGGTCCATTGTGTCATTTAAGGCCTTTATTTCCTTGTTGATCTTTTGCTTGGATGATCTGTCCATTTCAGTGAGGGGAGTGTTAAAGTCTCCTACTATTATTGTATTATTGTCGATGTGTTTCTTTGATTTTGTTATTAATTGGTTTATATAGTTGGCTGCTCCCACATGAGGGGCATAGATATTTAAAATTGTTAGATCTTTATGTTGGACAGATCCTTTGAGTATGATATAGTGTCGTTCCTCATCTCTTATTATAGTCTTTGGCTTAAAATCTATTTGATCTGATTTAAGGATTGCCACCTCTGCTTTCTTCTGATGTCCATTAGCATGGTAAATTGTTTTCCACCCCCCTCACTTTAAATCTGGAGGTGTCTTTGTGTCTAAAATGAGTTTCTTGTAGGCAACATATAGATGGGTTTTGTTGTTTTATCCATTCTGATACCCTGTGTGTTTTGATTGGGGCATTTATCCCATTAACATTCAGGGTAACTATTGAGACATATGAATTTAGTGCCATTGTATTGCCTGTAAGGTGACTGTTACTGTATATTGTCTCTGTTCCTTTCTGATCTACTACTTATAGGCTGTCTCTTTGCTTAGAGGACCCCTTTCAAAATTTCCTGTAGAGCTGGTTTGGTGTTTGCAAATTCTTTCAATTTTTGTTTGTCCTGGAAACTTTTAATCCCTCCTTCTATTTTCTTTCTTTCTTTTTTTTTTTTTTTTAAAGATTTTATTTATTTATTTGACAGAGAGAGATTACAAGTAGGCAGAGAGGCAGGTAGAGAGAGGAGGAGGAGGAAGCAGGCTCCCTGCTGAGCAGAGAGCCCGATGTGGGACTCGATCCCAGGACCCCGAGATCATGACCTGAGCCGAAGGCAGCGGCTTAACCCACTGAGCCACCCAGGCGCCCATCTCCTTCTATTTTCAATGATAGTCTAGCTGGATATAGTATTCTTGGCTGCAAGTTTTTCTCGTTTATTGCTCTGAATATATCATGCCAGCTCTTTCTGTCCTGCCAGGTCTCTGTGGATAAGTCTGCTGCCAATCTAATATTTTTACCATTGTATGTTACAGACTTCTTTTCCTGGGCTGCTTTCAGGATTTTCTCTTTGTCACTAAGACTTGTAAATTTTACTATTAGGTGACGGGTAATGGGGTGTGGACCTATTCTTGTTGATTTTGAGGGGGTTCTCTGCACCTCCTGGATTTTGATGCTTGCTCCCTTTGCCATATTAGGGAAATTCTCTCCAATAATCCTCTCCAGTATACCTTTTGCTCCCCTCTCTCTTTCTTCTTCTTCTGGAATCTCAATTATTCTAATGTTGTTTAGTCTTAAGGTGTCACTTATCTCTCAAATTCTCCCCTCATGGTCCAGTAGCTGTTTGTCCCTCTTTTGCTCAGCTTCTTTATTCTCTGTTATTTGGTCTTCTATATCACTAATTCTTTCTTCTGCCTCATTTATCCTAGCAGTGAGAGCCTCCATTTTTGATTGCACCTCATTAATAGCTTTTTTTATTTCAACTTGGTTAGATTTTAGTTCTTTTATTTCTCCAGAAAGGGCTTTTATATCTCCCAGGAGGGTTTCTCTAATATCTTCCATGCCTTTTGTGAGCCTTGCTAGAACCTTGAGAATCGGCATTCTGAACTCTAGATCTGACATATTATCAATGTCTGTATTGATTAGGTCCTTAGCCTTCAGTACTGCCTCTTGTTCTTTTTTTTGTGGTGAATTTTTCCACCTTGTCATTTCGTCCAGATAAGAGTATATGAAGGAGCAAGTTAAAATACTAAAAGGGTGGCAAAGACTCCAGGAAGATACGCTTTAACCAAATCAGAAGAGATTCCAAATCGTGGGGGGAAGATAGGGGATAAAAAGAGGTTCAGAAAAAAAAGAAACAATTTAAAAAAGAAAGCGAATAAAAAATATATAAAAGAAAAAAATATATATATATTAGATAAACTAGTTAAGAACATTTAAAAAGAAAATGGTAAAAGTTAAAAAAAATTTAGCAGAAGAAGAAAAAAAAACAGAAAAAAAATTAAATCAACTGCAAGACTAAAGAATCATAGGAAGAAAGCCATGAGTTCTGTGCTTTGCTTTCTTCTCCTCTGGATTTCCGCTGCTCTCCTTGGTATTGAACCTGCACTCCTTGGTAGGTAAACTTGGTTCTGGCTGGATTTCTTGTTGATCTTCTTCGGTAGGGGCCTGTTCTAGTGATTCTCAAGTGTCTTTGCCCCAGGCGGAATTGTACGGCTCTTACCAGGGCCTGGCTGAGTAATCAGCTTGGGTTTGCTTTCAGGAGCTTTTGTTCCCTGAATGCTTTCCGTAGAGTTCCCGAGGACGGGGATGAAAATGGCGGCCTCCCAGTCTCCGGCTCCAAGGAGCCGAGAGCTCTGGGCCCCACTCCTCAGTGTGCCCATAGAGATTAGTACCCAATTACTCCCGTCTCCCTGGCCTCCAGCCACACTCCGAGCTCTCCGAGCCTGTGACTGGTTCAAGGTAACCCTGAGCTAAGAGCTCACTCCTCGGCTCTGTCTCTGTAGTCGGCTTCCCCGTTCTAATACCTGCAAGCTCTGCGACCCTCAGACAGCCCCGATCCTTCTGTGACCCTGCGGGACCTGGGGCCACGCTGACCCCGCGTGGGCTTAATCCCGGTTTAGCCTCTGGAGCGATGTCCCTCAGCGGAACAGACTTTTAAAAGTCCTGATTTTGTGCTCCGTCGCTCCACCGCTTGCCGGGAGACAGCCCCTCCCCCCCAGGTCTATCCTCCCCTCTATTTGGATTCACTTCTCTGCCAGTCCTACCTTTCAGAAAGTGGTTGATTTTCTGTTTCTAGAATTGCTGTTCTTCTTCTCTTCGATCTCCTGTTGGATTTGTAGGTGTTTGCAATCTTTAGATAAGCTATCTAGCCGATCTCCTGCTACCTGATTTAGTCTCAACCTGCTACTTCTCTGCCATCTTGACCATAATCTGAATATTAGCCATTCTTAAACTATATTGGCATATAGTATTGGCTAATATAGTATTGCTGATACCTTCCTCTAGTCCAGATCTGACATAACTATCCATATTTCCTGCTCTGTTCTTCCACCACCTTTTCCCAGTTGCCCATATATGCCATTTTTTTCTTGTATTCTTGTATTACTCTTATAAACAACAAAAACTTCTTTCTCAGTTCTGGAGGCTGAATATCCAAGATCAGTGTGCCACCATGTTGGGTTTTCTTCCAGACTGCAGACTGCCTACTTCTCTCACTCTGTCTTCACATGGTGCAAAGGGCTCTAACAGTTTTTAAGAGAAGTATTAGCTTTACAGAAAAATTGAGAAGATGGTACAGTTACCCTACATTCTCCCTGCCACATGCAGAATTTTCCCTTTTCATATCTTACAATAATTTGGTACATTTGTTATAACTAATAAACCAATACTGATAGGTTATTATTAACTTCCCATTGTTTATCCAAGTTTCCTTAGCTTTTACTTAATATCGTTCCACGATCTCATCCAGGATACCACATGGCATATAGTTTTCATTTCTCTTTATGTCCCTTTTAGCTGTGACACTTTCTTATATTTTCTTTATTTTTTATGTCTTTGACAGTTTTGAAATCTACTGGTGTGTTGTAGAATACCCCTCTTGTGGGCTTTATATGATATTTATCTCGTGATTATACTGCAATGTCGGTTTTGGGGAGAAAGCTGACAGAGGTAAAATGCCAATCTCATTGCATCATATCAAGGGTACCTGCATCAACATGAATTATCACTGTTGATGTTAACCTTGATTACCTGGCTGGAGTAGTTAGAGTTTCCCAGGTTTCTCCTGCCTTGTGGAGTTACTTTACCCCCCTCTGTTTCATATACTGCTCTTTAGGAGTAAGTCTCTGTGTAGATAGAGTCCATACTTAAAGGGTCAGAGTTAAGCTTTACTTCCTTGAGGGCAGAATATTTACATAAGTTATTAGGAATTCTTCTGCACAGGAGGTTTGTCTTTTTTCCTTATTTTATTTATGTATTTAATCATGAGTGTGACCTTATGGAGATTTATCCTTTGGGTTTTAACCTGATACTATATTTTATTGGTCAAGTTATTCCAGCTTTAGCTATTAGGAGTTCTTTCACTTGCCTCTTTGCCCCTTGGACATACTCCATCAACAAGGTTTTGTGTTTGTGTTTTTTGTAAGTATTTCCTTATTTTCTGGCACTACAGGTTGCTCTAGACCCACTGTGTGTTTCCTGCCACAGACCTACAATCAGCCATTTTCCACGGAGCCTTGCTTCCTTTTATTAGAGAATAGTATTAGGAACCAAGATCTTTGTGCTATTGTATTTTTCTCTTACTTTTTTTTTTTTTTTTCCTAGTGCTGGTTCTCCCTCACCCACCTCCTGCCTTTCCCCTTAAGATTTCTGGTAAACCAAGTATGAATTCCAACATGGCAAATTTAGATGAACCCATTAAATACCCATTTCCAATCACCTTCTCCCTCCTTTCCTTCTTCCTTAGACCTCTTTCAGCTAGGGTTGACCCTGTGACACATTGCTGGGCAGAGGGATATTTAATAAAAATCTCCTGGGAAGGGCTTTTTTTCCAAAACCAAGTGAAATCCTGAAGGGATATATTTTTGGGCCCTTCATCCTCTCAGGAGAATGGAATTGATATATTCAATTCAATTCAATTCAGCGTGAATATGAAAGCAAATGCTAGGGAATGCACAGTAGGGAGAAAGAAGGGACCTTATGCCTTGATGTCACTGCTGACCTGTATGGTTAAACCATTGCTGGTCTGCCCGACTCTGGACATTTTTTGCCTAAAATAAAATAAACTTCTGTGTGTTAACTATCGTTACTTGTTTTTTTGGTAATTGCTGCAGCCGATCATATAGTCAGTTTAGTCGATTTAGGTATCAACTTGGTTGGCACAGTTACTATTAATTTACTTAAGAGATATTTGTTGAGGGCACCTGGGTGGCTTAGATGATGAAGCGACTGCCTTTTCTTAGGTCATGATTCTGGAGTCCCAGGATCAAATCCCTTCTCAGGCTCCCTTCTCAGCAGGGAATCTGCTTCTCCCTCTGACCCTCCCCCATCTCATGCTCTCTCTCTCTCTCTCTCATTCTGTCTCTCTCTCTAATAGATAAATAAAATCTTTGAAAAAGAAGCAGGAAATATTTATTGAGGACCTACCAGGTGTAAAGCTTCATAATACAGAGCAAAAAGAGAGAGGAATTCTTGATATCATCCAGTTCCCCTTGGACCCAGGTTTGATAATTTTATGCAGAATAAGATGATTACATGGGTAACTATGATTAGAAACAGAATATTTTCATATTTTTGTCATTTGGTTGGTCACAATACCTGTCACTTTAATTTATCTTACTGTATTCTCTGTGTCTGCAAATGGTTTGGCAGTTTAGCTGGTTCCAGGATAGAAACCTAAGTATGGTCCTTGTCCCCTCCTTTTCTCTAACTCTTCACATCCATTTGGTTTTCATTTGGTAGCCTGTTTTCTTACCTTATAAATTTTTTGGTCCCATCTTCTTTAATTCCTTTGCTTCTCCACTAGTTCTGACCCTTAGACTCTTCTCTCGTATACAACGTTACAGCCCTTCATGCCTCATTCAAAAGGCAGATGAAATCTTGTTTCTCTCTTCAGTAAAATTGTGTGCTGGCTTTGCATTATCTTGAGTATAAAGTTTAAATTTTTTTCTTTTAAAAGCCCTGTAGGCAGTGTCCCCACACACAAACCACTCTGCGGAAGACACCCCTGACTTCATTCCAAACACATAACTAATTCCATCTTTAGTTTTCTGTGTTCTTATTTATCTCAGCACATTTCTTCAACCAGAGATTCTTGTTGCTCCCAATGCCTTTTAAACCTTAAAGATAGAGCTGTTTTTCAGAAGACCTTCCCTAATTCTCACATTATCCCTCTCAGATATCTCTGTATTCAACCTCTGTTAACACATAAACTGGCTGTTGGGGCGCCTAGGTGGCTCAGTCCGATAAGCAGCTGACTTTTGGCTCAGGTTGTGATCTCTGGGTCTTGGGATAGAGCCCCTGTCAAACTCCCTTCTCAGTGGGGAGTCTTCTTGTCCCTCTTTCGCTTCCTCTGCCCCAGCCCCGATTGTGCTCACATGCTCTCTTGCTCGCTCCCTTTCTAATAAATAAATAAAATCTTAAAAAAAAAATAAACTGGCTGTCATATTTTATTCACCTTTAAAACAAAACAGCGAGTTATTTTACCAGCCAAATGGCTTTATTCAGGAATAGCAGAAGAATTGCAATTTGTGACACACAAGCTATGACAAACCCTAGACAAGTCCGAAGGTCCAAGGAATGTTTCATTATAAAGAAAAGGAGGAAGTTGGGAGGGATTGCTTTGAAGGAAAGTCTGTTTGAGGAAAGTGCAAGTTCAGGATGGTAACAGTTTCTTGTTGGCCGAGTTGTGGTTGTTTTCTTTTTTTTGCTGTTTTTTGTTTTTATTTTATTTTATTTTTTATAAACATATAATATATTTTTATCCCCAGGGGTACAGGTCTGTGAATCGCCAGGTTTACACACTTCACAGCACTCACCAAAGCACATACCCTCCCCAATGTCCATAACCCCACCCCCCTTCTCCCAGCCCCCCTCCCCCCAGCAACCCTCAGTTTGTTTTGTGAGATTAAGAGTCGCTTATGGTTTGTCTCCCTCCCAATCCCATCTTGTTTTCTTTCTGGCTGAGCTTGTTGGTGGGCCAGGAGAAAATATTCCTCCTCCTTGCTGAAGTAGCAAAGTAGGCTTCTTCCTATTCAGAATACAAGGTATGTCTCTTCCTGTTGGGTTTTAATTGGTGACAAGTAATAGGGCTGGAGAGCTTCCCTTCTGGCCTCTAGACTCAGTTTTAAATGAAGTTTCCCTTATTCACTTTCACAATTTGAAATACCTCTTGAATGCATGTACTTTCCATCTCCAGTACCACCCTTTGTTCTAAACTATCACTGTTATAACCTATTGAAATGGTCTCTCTGCTTCTGCTTTGGTAACTTGTAAAATACATGCTTTACCCAGTATCTGGTGATCTTTTCAAACTCTAGATCTGATCATTATGTCACTGTGTTTAAAAATCCTTCTCAGGTTTACTGATGATCTTAGCCTAAAAATTAAATCCTAACATGACCTGTAATGTATGTCATACGTTAGTTCCTGTGTATCACTTTTCTTGTCTCCCTTAGTTTCTTTTAGTTCTTTAAATGTGCTCTGCTTCCTCTTCGCTCAGGGCCTTTGCACATGTTTCTCCTATCTGAAACATTTATCATTTAAATACCTTCAACTATCAACATTTGCTCAGGATATCCTCACCCAGATCTACAGCAGATTTCTTTGTTGTATGTTTCACTTGCTCTGTCTTTTGCATAAACTCATAGAGTTGAACAAGGTGGAGAGCATATAGTTGCATTTAATTTTCAAAAATGATTATGGCTCCTGTCTTTAAAAGTAGCTTTTCTGCATCCACCCCTCTGGAAACCTTCATTCCTTGTATGCAAACTGCTCATTTCACTCATTCCATTAGATTCCTGTCCTGTCTGGATTTCATGATAAATTCCTTAAATACAGGTCTTGTCAGCACCCTACATTCTTTCGTTCAAAATATTTTTTTACAGCCCAGTGATTTTTTTCCTCTTCCAATTTTTTAATTTTGTTTGTTTTGTTTGTCAATTTTTGGTAAGAAACCCACAGAGAAAGTTAACAATCGTTTGTTTTATTCCAGAAAGTTTTGAGTAGTATAAGCTGCACTGAAATGGGTACTCTGACCGCACCAGGAGCATAAGCGATTTTCAAAGCACTGACTCAGGGTCAGCATTCTGTTCCTCACTCCCCTGACCCTCACACCCAAAACCTCACAGTTAGAACATTGTATGATTTCACGAACTGCTGACAAATGTCTAGATGTCATTCTGACTTCAAACATACACCACAAAGTCATAGACTCAGGAGACTCAAGAGTGAGAAGAGGCTTTAGAAGTCATTTAGTTTTAGTCCAGCCACCTCTCTGTTCAACGTCATTTGGTTCCTGAGTGTTCCGTACCACCCGTATACAAGAGTTGTCTTTTATACAATGAATGCAAGTTGTTCTCTCTACAATGTTCATCTACCAGTTTTAATTTTTGGCACTGTTTGTGGAATGACTGTGTATATTTGAAGACAGCTATCATGTCTGTTCTAAGTAGCTTTTCTCCAGGGAAAACAGCTCCAGATCCTGATGTATCATGGCTTCAATTTCTTTTAACATCTTATGTAAATTTATAAAATTTTGCTTTTTGAGTGTTTTCGATTATTTACCACTCTCTCCCCTTTCTATTAGTGTAAATGATAAAGATGATTGAAAATAAAACAAGTTGATAAGCTTAATAGCTTCAAAATATGCAAGAACAAATTAGTTGAGAGAACGTGTAAAATACAATTTGTTGTTTATCTTACAGACCAGAGAAAGCTATTTATTCAGACTTTTTTTGGTGGATTAAATAGCGGGTGGAGACAGAGGACATTTGGGTGATAGAAACTGGTATAGGGGATGATTTATCTGATGAATGACCACTTTCTTTGCTTTATTATACCATTACATTTGCATATCATTATCATTTTCAATCTGTGATCAGCTGCTCAATTTCATAAATGCAGTGTATCTAGTTGGCATTTTCCCACTCAGGACATGTAGACTGCTGTTTTTCTGGATCTGTAAAGGTGTTTTTTTCCCCTTGCTGAAAAACACACATTCTACCGTGAATTATAACATGCAGCCTTACATTGTCTTTCCTCCTGTCTGTGCAAAAGTATGGATTTACCACTGGCTGCCCGAACTAGGGGTTAAAAGTAATGATGAGAGTTGAACTTTCTCTGAACTGCAAAACCCTGAGATAATTTGTCAGGGATTTCTAAGGTTTTCTTTTAACTTTTCCTTTATCTTACTCTGGGATAAAACCCACATAAATGAGAGAAGACATATTCATTTTTGATAATGATACAGAAACTTGTACCTTTCTGTTCTTTTGCCACTCCAGTGCTGAACTATTAATATCATATGAAAATTATAAAATGACTTTATAATTATTTCCAAATAAAATTGAAAAGAAGCATTGTCTATTACCTGATATTTGTGGTTTTACCTGTACTCCTGAACACCAACATTTCAAATGTAATTGATATCTTTCCAAATGACAGCTTTTTATGGTGTGGGGAGGTTCGTTTTGATTTTTTTTTTTTTAAGATTTTATTTTTAGGGGATGCCTGGGTGGCTCAGTCGGTTTACCAGCTGCCTTTGGCTCAGGTCATGATCCAGGGTCCTGGGATGGAGCCCTTCTTTGCTCTCCCTGCTCTGCAGGAAGCCTGCTTCTCCCCTGCAGGAAGCCTGCTTCTCCTCCTCTCATTCACCCTGTTTTTGTTCCCTCTCGTGTTGTCTCTCTGTCAAGTAAATAAGTAGAATCCTTAAAAAAAAAGATTTTATTTTTAAGTAATCTCTAAACCCAACATGGGGCTCAGACTTACAACCCTGAGATTAAGAGTCTCATACTCTACCCACTGAGCCAACCAGGTGCCTCTTTATATTGTTGTTGTTTTTTTTTAAATAGTAAAATTTGTACATGATGTCATCTTGTTGACCCAGCTTTGAACAGAAGTTTAGTGTTAATAGCATCTTCTCCAATAATTTAGCTTTTTTCCCTCCTTTCTCATTCTAATATTTGTTGAAAGGTGTAGGAAACAGAAAAGTTCCCTGTGTAACATAAACAAGCATTTAATTAAGGGGTAATGCCTATGGTTCTGGAGTATGTGAAGTGAAACAGAGGTGCTTAATCAGCCTCAAAAGCTATTTACTGCTTCGTAAACTTCACTGCTCAGTGTCATGAATATTATTACTGTTCTAGGACTCCAGAAAACAATGTAATATCAAAAGTGATTTTTTCTATAGTTAGAGTATGGAAGACTGTCTTCCTAATAGAATTTTGTAATGAAGCTAATAGTTGGGAAAAGCATACATACCTGAAATTTTTAACTGAGGTGTTATCAGAAGGGTCTTAAGTAACAAATGGGGGATATGTTGAAATGAAGCAAAGAAGGAAAGGCATTAACACTATTAAGGCTGAAGTTACATTGAGGAATGAGTAACATAATATTGCCATGTATTTATTGAGCACCTCCTGTGGGGCATGGAGTGATAGTTGCTTTACATACATTATCTTTATTCACTATAGCCCTGTAAACTCAATTGGTTCTAGTTTTAGAATGATACACAGAAACTCAGTGAGTTTGTCACACAGTTGTATCAGGTTACACTTTTACTCCTCCATTACTTCAAACTGCTAATCAGAAACCTTACATTTAAATAATTTTTATAGTCATTCTGCTGAATACCTACTAGTATACCTGAAAAGTTAATGCTATCTTAATTCTTAAATCTTTAACCTTTTAGTTTTTCCATATTCGGCATTTATTAAGCAGCTAGTAAATTCCTTTTTTTAAGATTTTATTTATTTATTTGACAGAGAGAGAGATTACAAGTAGGCAGAGCACCAGGCAGAGCTAGAGGGGGAAGCAGGTTCCGCACTGAGCGGAGAGCCTGGTGCGGGGCTCGATCCCAAGACCCTGAGATCATGACCTGAGCTGAAGGCAGAGGCTTAACAACTGAGCCACCCAGGCACTCCTAGTATATTCCTAAGATTAAGTATTATGAGAGCTGTAACCAAATATGAAGACCTTGTCTGTAAACCCAGAGTTTAAAAACTGATAAATATTCCAGCCTTGTATACACAGAATTTTGAAGAGAACTCAAGCAGAACAAGGTTTTTTTCCCCAATATTTTGCGATTGTTGGCCAGACCCCTTCCAAATTGTCCCCCTTCTGTTTAGATAGGGAAATGCACATAAAAGCTAAAATTCAATCTGAATGATGTCTGTATGATCCAGTTTAGGTGGACAAATAAGGAGGGAGTTCATAGTCTGACTGAAATTCTTTGATAGAAAGGAAATCCTATGCCGTGAGAACCTAGAAGAGGTAGTTAGCATAAGAACTTCTGAAGCAGGAAAGGTTTTACAGAAAAATTGTTATTGGAGTAAAGAAAAAAAAATTTAAGCTGGTCTTTACAGAATCTAAGAGAAGGCTTTTGTTAGGATTATAACATTTTACTAACCTTAATGTTTATATCTATCACTTACTTATACTGTTATTTCCTCTGTGAACTACTGTTATTCTGTAGATCTTTTATTCCAGTAATGTTTTCAAAAAGGTCCTACATTCTATGTGAAAATGTAAGCAGTAGGAGTTAAAAAGTTCAAACAGTTGATGTTTGTTTAAGAAAAGTTGCTGATCATCATGTCCACTTCCTTTGTTTTGCTCGCAAAGAAGCCAAGACCTAGATAAACTGTCAAGTGCTTGTTATCAGATACTTATAAGCCTCAGACCTCAGAATTGGCTTGGGTTATAGCCATGGTTTTGTCCTGAAGCTAAAACTCTAGTTGAAGGGGCGCCTGGGTGGCTCAGTGGGTTAAAGCCTCTGCCTTCGGCTCGGGTCATGATTCCAGGGTCCTGGGATCAAGCCCCGCATCGGGCTCTCTGCTCGGGGGGAGCCTGCTTTCCCCTCTCTCTCTGCCTGCCTCTCTGCTACTTGTGATCTCTGTCTGTCAAATAAATAAATAAAATCTTAAAAAAAAAAAAAAACTCTAGTTGAAGAATGCATGAGGTTGGTAATACTTTAATAATAAAAAATAATTTATATTTCTCTGCATTGTTTTTCTTCATTGGCTTTGGGAGAGAAGTGATTGAAGAAATGTGAAGTAATAGAAGTATCCAAGAAGGAATATAGATGATAATTTAGGAAAAAATGGAGAAACTTTACTTCAGAAAGTTCAGCTTTTTAAAGTGGAGTCACTTAATTTCTGAAGATGTTTATGTACATGCCATCTTTTTAATGTATACTATAATGTGAAGATGGCAAATTTAATAAAAAGCCTGAGTATGTGAGGTAATAGTGGCAATAGAATTTGTAAGCTCAGATTTATTCATACATTCTTCTTTTAACTGGCCTTTTAACTGAAGTGAAATTGATGGGGAAAGCATGAAGTTATGGAGAGTTTGGAATAGGGATGCCTTTGGGTTGACTGTGATTATCATAATGTATTTCAACCTTGAAACTGAGCCCTGGATGACAGAGGAAGGCAGATTAGACATAAGAAAATGCCAGAGAGACAAAATAACCTTCAGCTAGTCTATAAAAGAATGATTAAGCAGTTCCAGATGTAAATGCCATATTCTATCACACAGCCATTTCCAGGGATTTTAAATGACCATAACTGTTCTTTTTCTGGATCTAGAAAGGCACTTCACTTCTGAATGGCATAAGAAAATATTTGGAGCCTGCTGCCAGCCTTCTTCTAGTTGCTTTACCCGGGAGTTAGTGTGTGCAAAAGCCAAATTGTTTCTGAAGGACAATGTAAAAATGATACAAGATCAAAGGATAAAAGGTATCCTCAGAATTTCTGTAGTTAAGTCCAATTGAGGGTTTAGAATTTGAGGTCTTACTGATTACATCACTTACTCCTTTAAACTCTGACTAGTTACTCTTCCATCACTTTTCTTCAAATACTCAAAAAGAGAAAATGGCTAAACGAGAATGTACATGATAACTGCCATTATAGTTTGCCATATATACTAATATTTCCTAGTGAAAACAACCTACAACATATATAAAATGAAGATATTAAATTATTTCTAAGTCCCTTTTTTGTAAAATTCTTACCAAAACACTTATCTATTGCACTATTCTAAGTTTTACCCATTTTCCATTGAATTATACCCTATCAATCAGATTAATTTTCAGAAGACCCTACATTAAATATACAATTGAGTACAAATTTTGGTTTTTTCCTACCTATCTTTATAAATCTCCCCCCGCCTTATACTTGTTTAGTGATTTCTAATTTGCATGTAATTTTTCCATATATTGTCATTTCATCATTATAATAACCCTGTATAGTGATAAGTGCAGGAAGTACTATACGCATGTACAAATAAGTCCCAAGTCCCAAGTAGGTTAGGTCATTTGTGTGAATGCCTGGGTGGCTCAGTGGGTAGGCCGCTGCCTTTGGCTCGGGTCATGATCTCAGGGTCCTGGGATCGAGTCCCACATCAGGCTCTCTGCTCGGCAGGGGCCCTGCTTCCCTTCCTCTCTATCTGCCTGCTTGTCTGCCTACCTGTGATCTCTGTCTGTCAAATAAATAAATAAAATCTTAAAAAAAAAAAACACACACAAAAAAAAACAAAAAAACTTTTTAGTCTCAGGAAATCCCATTTAAAAAGCACCCTCCATCCAAAATGAAATGCTAAGGTATAGATCTGAGAAAATATATGCAGAATATATACAGTGTGTGTGTATATATATATACACACACACACAGTGGAAAACTATAAAACACTGATTTAAAAAAATCAAAGATCTATATAAATGGGGAGATAATCTGTTTGTGGATTAGAATACTTAATATTGTTAAGATATCCGTTGTTTCCATTTTTCCATTTTAATCTATAGACTCAACCCAGTCCCAGTCAAAATCCCAGTAAGCTATTTTATAGGTATCATCTTACTAATTCTTAAGTTTATATGGAAAACAAAAGACCTAAGAAGGCCAACACAGTATTAAAAATGAACAAAGAAAATGAACAAAGTTGGAGTACTCACACTACCTGATTTCAAGACTCAGTATAAGGCTACAGTAAAAGACAGTATTATTGGCAAAAGAATAGACAGGATTCAAATTCAAAAAGAATTCAAAAGAATTAACAGGACAGAATAGAGAGTCCAAAATAAATTCACACAAATCTAGTCAACGATATTTGACAAGAGAGCAAAACAGTTCAATGGACAAAGGATAGATAGTCTTTTCAATAACTAGTGCTGGAACATATGTAATAAGTGAACCTAGGCACAGACCTTATGATTTAAGCAATAGGTAACACAAAATAGTCATATACCAGATATTAACATGAAAAACTATAATACTTATTGAAGAAGACATAGGAAAAAATTGATATGACTTGTGGGTTTGGCAATGAGTTTTAAAATACATTAGTAAGAGAATGCCTAGGTGGCTTAGTCAGTTAAGTGTCCAGCTGTTGATTTTGGCTCAGGTGATGATTTTAGGACTGTGAGATTGAGCCCCACATGAGGCTTCATGCTGGGTGTGGAGCCCGCTTAACATTCTCTCTCCTCTTCTCCCTTGGCCCCCCCCCCCTTTAAAAATAAGAAGTAAAAATAAATAAATAAAACAAAATACATTAGTAATGTGATCCAGGGAAGAAAAGAAATGGATAAGTTGGGCTTAGTTAAAATTGAAAACTTCTGCGCGATGCAAGACACTGTTAAGAGACTGAAAAGACAAGCCACAGACGGGGAGAAAATACTTGCAAAACACATCTGATAAAGGATTTGTATCCAAAATAGGTAGAGAACTCTTAAATCTCAATGATAAACAAATCAACTCAATTGAGAAAATGAACAAAATCTTTGAAGAGACATTTCATCAAAGAAGATTTATAGGTGGCAAATAAGTATATAAAAGATATTCAACATCATAGATCATGAGGATTTTCAAATTAAAATAATAAGAAGATACCATTACATACCTGTTAGAATGGGTAAAATTTAAAACAAAAACAAATTCTGACAAGGATGTGGAGCAACATTATTTTTCATTCTTTGCTGGTGAGAATGCAAAATGCTACAACTACGTTGGAAAACAGTTTGATGTTTCTTACAAAACTAAGTGTGGTTTTACCATATGAACCAGCAAATGCACTCCTAAGTATTTACGCAACTAATTTGAAAACTTATATTTACCAAATCTGCACACAAATGTTTATAGTAACTTTGTTCATAATCTGCCCCCAAACCAAAAACAACCAAGATATCCTTCAGTAGGTGAATGAATAAACTTTAGTACACCCATAAATGGAATATTATTTGGTGATGAAAAGAGCTATCAAACTGTAAAGACATAGATGAATCTTTAATGCATACTGTTGAGTTGAAGAATTCTGTCTGAAAATGCTACATTCTGTACAAGTCCCATTATATGACATTCTGGAAAAGGCAAAAATAAGGGTCAGTGAAAGGATTAGTAGTTGCCAAGAGCCGAGGGGAGCAGTGAGCTGGGGAGAGGGTTGATGAGGTGAAGCACAGGGGCTTTTTTAGGGTAGTGAATGTATTTTGTACAATACTGTAATGGTGAATATAGGACATTAGGTATTTGTTAAGACCTGTGGAACCTTATAGCAGAAAGAGTGAATATTAATGTATATAAATTTTTAAAACTTCATTTAGATGATCAGGGATCCCAGGATGGGGTGTAAAGTGTGACAAAAGAATGTAAATGTAATGCAGATATATGAAACAATGTCAGTGAAAGGGATGGAGGAATAAGGTGCTGATCTAAGTAACTTTGGAAATCAGTGCAATCTGTAAGACTAAAAGGGAAAAGGAATATATATGTAAACACTGTACTCTCATACAGGGGGTTCATGGGGTTCAGGGTAACAATTTTGAAACTACTGTACATGTTTCTACTGTTGTAATGGGAGTTATAAGTAAACAGGGAGAAGAAGCTAGTATGATATATGTGCTAATGGATTAGATTTGGAGACATTAATTAGTATGAATGCATGTTTAGCTTAATATGGATATGGATGATTATATATAGAAATGTTCATAGATATGTGTGTATATACACAGGTTAGTAAACACAGTTATATTGCTCTGTTAGCTGAGAGGGCCTAGAAGCAATGAAATCCTAGTTACAATGACCATACATTGTGCCCAGAATTTGATTTTTTTTTTAAAGATTTTATTTATTTATTTGACAGAGAGAGATCACAAGTAGGCAGAGAGGCAGGCAGAGAGAGAGAGAGGCTTCCTGCTGAGCGGAGAGCCTGATGCGGGACTCTATCCCAGGACCCTGAGATCATGACCTGAGCCGAAGGCAGAGGCTTAACCCACTGAGCCACCCAGGCGCCCCAGAATTTGATTTTTAATACCATTATCCAGTAAGAGGAATGAGAGCTTCTTAGAGAAGTGACTGATTCTTGTGCTGGGCAGGAAGTATACAAGGTGAGCCGGGATCATCTTGTAGTGCCAAAAACTAAGAAAGTATGTAAAAAAAAAAAAACAAACAACACACACACACACACACACACACACACACACACACACGAATGCAACAAAGGGACAGAAGGGCCAACCGAAAGATCTCCCAATGTTCAAAGCTGGAACACATTGAGAAGCAGAATAAATAAAGTAGTGTTGGGTTAAAACCCAAAGTATAAAGAAATATCCATTTGTCTTTACTGATATAAACAAATGATTGATGTTAATTCCAAAGGAGAATAGGCAAATCTCCCATGCAGAAAAATTTCAAATAATTTATTTAGATACTCCATCCTCAAGGAAGTTTAACTCTCAGCCTCTTAAGTTGAACTCTTGATAGTGACTTTTCTTTAAAGAGTACAATAGCATGGAGAAATGTGACAAACTCTGCCTCATGCCAGATTATCAAGATCAACATCAGTAGTGATTAGTCATGCTGATAGTCTGTACCCTTGATATGATAGGATAAAACAATACTTTACCTGAGTGGTTCTCCTCCCTCAAACACATTATCCCAGTCTAATCATGAGAAATCAAATCACACTTCTATAAACTATCTGACCAGTAATCCTTTAAACTGTCAAGATCATTGTAGTAGATTGAATGGTGATGTTTTCCCTGGGCACCCTTCCCCTCCCCCCGTGCCCACCCAAATATACCCATATGCTAACCTTCAGAACCCGTGAATGTGACCTTATCTAGAACAAGAGTCTTTGAAGATATTTTTAAATTAAGAATCTTAATAGGAGATCATCCTCAATTATCTTGGTAGACTCTAAAGTACAGACACAGAGAAGACGGAGGCAGAGATTGGAGAGATGTATCCATAAGCCAAGGAATGCCTATGGCTATCAGAAGCTGGAAGAGAAAAGGAATGGTTCTCCCTGAGAACCTTCAGAGAATGTGGCCCTTTGGAGATCTTGATTTTAGAGTTATGACTCCTAAAACTGAAAGAGAATAAATTTCTTGTGTCTTTCTTAATTCCAGTATAGTTAAAGTACAGTGTTATATTAGTTTCATGTGTAGATGACAGTGATTCAGTTCTCAATGATACTCTGTGCTCATGGCAGTAAGTACTCCTCATCCCCTTCACCTATTTCACCCATTCTCTCCCTTACCCCCCACCCCACCACCTTTGGTAACCATCAGTTTGTTCTCTATAGTTAAGCTTTTCTTTTTTGGTCTCTTTTTAGTTTTGTTCATCTGTTTATTTCTTAAATTCCACATGAGTGAAATCATATAGTATTTGTCTTTGACTGACTTATTTCACTTTATATTCTCTAGCTCTGTCCATGCCGAACATATCTTCCTGTACCAGAAAGTAAGGAATTGCTCAAAGAGGAGTTATATATAAAGGATACAGAAGCGACCTTGAAGGAGCACTCACTGGCTAACTTTTGAACAGTTTGAGCATCATATAATACTCATTATCAAATTATAGTGACATAGTAAATTAGTGGAGAGAAGAAAAGGAAGAAGAGAATTGGGAAAACTGCAATTCGGGAACCAGTGTAGTATAATCAGTTATCCATGAAATATTGGTAGATGCTAAAACTAATGGGTGAAATTTTAATGAGTAATGGGCTGTTTGTGTAATCTCAAAGCATCTTCTCCCAAAATACCTATTATTGACTAAGTAAGAAAGAGGAGCTTCACAGCGGTAAACCTGGCAGATACAAACCCCACTCAGGTGATGACAGCTAATGTTAATAGTAATGGAGCAAAGTAAATTCATGTACTACTGATAGGAGGCATTATGAGGACCAGGAGATCATATCTAGGATTCTTCTACCAAAATCTGTAACATAAATCTAATCTTGAGGAAACATCAGAGAATTCCAAATTGAGAGACTTTCTAGAAAATACCTAGCCTATAACTTTCAGAATTTTTAAAGATCATGAAAGTCAAGGAAAAACTCAAGAACTAACTCTTCCAGAGTAAGAGACTAAAAGAAATGTAACAATTAAACATAACACATGATACCAAATCTGATCTTCTGCTACAAAAGACATTAGTGGGATAGATGAAACTTGAAAAAGGCATAGAGATTACAGGATATCATTGTTTATTTGTAGATTTTGATGATTGTCTCATGGTTATTTGGGAAAATATCCTTATGAAAGGAATTACAAACCTGTGTTTTCAGGGATGATCAGGCACGATATCAACAATTTACCCTCAAATGGTTTGGAAAAAAGGTTCTTTATACTATTCTTGAACTTTTCTGTAAGTTTGAAATGATTTTTTAAATAATCTTTAAACAGTTAAAATAAAAGCCAATATGGAAGTGAGAGGATGAGAGGAAGAATTTCTTCAGGATAGCTCTGATCAACTAAAGATCCCCAGACCTTGAGGAAAATTGAGTGCGTTAAAGGGAAATACTAAGATCAAGTTACTAATTCTAGGAGAAAAAGTTTGTGGAGTTTTTTTGTAATGAAAAAAATCTTATAAGTACTCTTGGAAACTTCATATTGAATGAATTTTGGTATTTAATGTTTTTCCTTGGCTTGCCTCTTTGCAAGGGTGGGGGTGGATGTTTAGTTCCCTTCTGGGTCCTGCTGGCAGGGGGCTTGGTAGGGAAGGAAGGGAATAGAAGTGCCGACTACTACCACTTTGTACAGTCTTGTCCTCCCTAGGTGCTGCTGGGAATGGTTGAAGTTTAGCTCCCTGTGGGCCTGCTAACACCAGAGAAGCACATAGGAGGGACAATATTTTAGAGATGCTGAAAGAACATTGAGGAGAAACTGTCAATGATGAGGAAAAGAGAAGGATTTTAAGATAGAATTTATAGACTACAGCTCTACCATTCTGCTATCCTAAACTGTGGTCCTTGACATCTTAAGGCATATAGTCTCCATATGCTTTTTGAATTAAGAGTTTTAAAAAGGGATAAGTTTAAAGGACCATTTAACTCATTATATTCCACCCAGCAATCAGTGTTTAAGGAAGAAATGTGATAAGGGGCAGTTACTGGGTCTTCTCAAAGTTGGAATTAAAGATACCAAAGAACAGAAGCTGTAGGACTTTTCTTCCTTAATAATAAATATGGTCAAAAGAGAGATTTATCGTTGTGACTGACCTGAAATAACGGTGTTTTTTTATTTTTAAAAAATGCTGAAAATGACTGTTCTCTCCTATGTTGCTAGTTACATATGTGATCACTTCTAAACCAACAACATATCTTTGGTCTGCATTAGACTAGTTTAAAACTGAAGGTAGTTAGAATCTCTGACAATTATGGTATAGTTGTTAAACTCTTTTAAAATGGCTGAGTTTTCTTCATCTAGAAGTTGAAAACCTAAAACATAATGATAAAAACAACTACCTCTTTGAAAATCATGTGATTAAGAGTACTTGAAAAATTTTAAGTTACAGTGCTTATGTTCTTTGGATGATGGAAGAATTGATTGAAGTACCTGAAATACATTAGTTTCAATAAATATTTGCTGTGAAATGAATGTTGAATAATCTTAAAAGATTGGAAAATATTGGCATTAATTTCTCATTGAGAAAGTAAATGTCTTGCCTATCTTATTCAATATCTGTTCTCAATAGAGAATTTGGGATGTGATGTAAATGAAAGGTACTGTGTTAATCTTGAATTGAAATCACGCAGTGAGGAGGAAACCTATCATTAAATAGCAAAATCAATTTCGTTTTCTTTGCTGTAGTTTAAACAATGTAGGATACACTGCATAGTAGTAGTGATCATTGCCCACTTTGGGGGACCTCTGAAATCTATTACCATTTGAAAAACTCTATTACTAAATCCATTGTGCTCCCTGTGGCTGGGGGCAAACAGAGTGATTGCCTAGTATACTTCATAGGAGAAATCCTTCTCAGCTCATAGATTTTTTAAAAAAATATTATTAGATCCCGTGGCTGCCAGAAAAATAGAAAATTCTGCCTATTTATAGCAGAATTCCTCCTTTGCAACCAATTTTCTTTTTATTCAAGCTATCTTCCCCAATTCCACTGAAAGCTAGTATTATAAGAAGATTGGTACATCTGAGCTTCTAAGATCTGCAGTCTCTGCTTTTGGCTCATCCAGGTGCACAAATATCTTGGTTATAGGAAATGACAGTCACGGCATGTACTAATTTCCTAGAGGATCTGAAAGATAGTAAAGTAGGACATTGTGCAATGTGAAGGAAAACATGCCAGAGAAGTTTTTTGTTTTCCATTGGAAAGACTTCTTTACCTAAAAGGTCAGTCATTAAAGTACCCAAAGGAAAAGAGACAGCAAGTAATCTGCTAAATTTTCTGCTAGGATTCTTTACGATTTTCAGCTAGATGACCTACTTAAATATTCTGCAGATGCCCCAGTTTGTGATGAGGATATTGGTAAGCAAAAGTTGTGCAAAATCTCTGAGGAAATCTATATAATCTGTCATCAATTTTGTTTTTATTTAAAGGTATAGGTGAGAAAAAGGGGTAACTTTTAATAGTTGAAATGTTAATAAATCAGCAACTGTGGGGTTTTAAAATATTTGAATTGAAGGACCATTTTTTCTTCAATAATGTCAATTCAGTCCATTTGTTTTCCTTACAGATATTAATGATCTGAAACCTATCACAGAAAAATAAGGGCCAGGAGGACAGGCACACCTTGTTACATTGTGCTTTGCTTTATTGCACTTTGCAGAAAACTACTTTTTTGTTTGTTTACAAATTGAAGGTTTGTGCTAACCCTGCATCAATGAGGCAAGTCTCTTGGCACCATTTTCCCAACAGCATTTGCTCACTTCATGTCTCTGTGTCCCACTCTGTTTATTCTTGCAATATTTCAAACTTTTTCTTCATTATATTTCTTAATGGTGACCTGCGATTGGTGATTACAACTTGTTGATGCCTCAGATGATGGTTAGCCTTTTCTAGCAATAAAGTATTTTTTGGTTTTGGACATAATACTATTGCACACTTAATAGACTAGTATAGTGTAAATATAACTTTTTTATGCACTGGGAAACCGAGTCACTTGACTCACTTTATTTTTATATTTATTGCAGTGGTTGTCTGAAACCAAGCCCACATTGTTTCTGAAGTTGTCTGTAATTGAAGTTTGGGGTATACTCATTTTGTTAATGCTATTGGTTATAGTGATATCCACAAATATTTACCCATTATAATTTACAAAGCATGGATCCTTAGAGTCCAATGAATTTTATAGTTTGAAAAGCAGTATCACTGGGACTCTTTTTTTAAATTTTTATTTATTTTTATTTATTTTTAAAGATTTTATTTATATATTTGACAGAGAGAGATCACAAGTAGGCAGAGAGGCAGGCAGAGAGAGAGAGAGAGAGAGAGGAGGAAGCAGGCTCCTTGATGAGCAGAGAGCCCGATGCGGGACTCGATCCCAGGACCCTAAGATCATGACCTGAGCCGAAGGCAGCGGCTTAAGCCACTGAGCCACCCAGGCGCCCCACTGGGACTTTTGAGGTAAAAACCTAGTCCATTTCTTTCTTTTTTTTTTTTTTTCAGCCTATCATCAGTTTTCACCTGTCTACAGATTTTTTTTTTATTTTAAAAAATTCTAATTTAAAAATTTTTTGAAAGAGAGTGTGAGCGCAGGGAGTGGTGGTGGGGGGGTGGGAGAGAATCTCAAGCAGGCTTTTTGCAGTCTCATGACCCTGAGATCACAGGGTCATGAGCCACAGTCAAGAGCTGGAAGCCTAACCGACTGAGCCTGCACACACCCCCAAATTTATTTTTTTTTTTTAAACAAGGAGTTTAAGTTTCAAAAGACATTTTAAGTTGACTTGAAGGGAAAACTATCTAGGATTCATTTCTTTTCGAGTAATTTATCCCTGTTGAAAGACAAATTGCCCTACAGGTAATAGCTGTATACAAAAAAGTTATAAAATCGTTCTTGGTTTTACCATGATAAATGAAAAACATTAAAATTCTCCAGCAGAATAGGAATGCAAGGATTTTTATGTTTTTCTTTTTTTGTTAAACAGTGAGAGCAAAAATAACTTACTGGAATATAAAAATGAGAACTGAATGAGCATGCCACCAATGGAGAAAGAGGGTATTTTCCCAGAACCAATATTTTCCCCATCCCATCTCCATCTGATGTTGATCAAAACATACCACTGGCCATTTAGTTTTAAAAAATGCTATATAAGGGGCACCTGGGTAGCTTAGTCGGTTAAGGGTCTGCCTTCAGTTCAGGTCATGATCCTGGGGTCCTAGGATCAAGCTCCACACTGGGCACCCTGCTCAGCAGGAAGTCTGCTTGTCTCTCTCCCTCTACCCCTTTTCCCCAGCTCTTGCTCTCTCTTTCTCTCAAATAAATAAACAAAATCTTCAAAAAAATGCAATATGCTTGTGCACATACACAGTTACTTTATGTACGATAAAGGAATGGGGAAAACGAAAGAATAGAGAAAACTAAACTGTAGTAGTCAAGATGTGGTGGAACCAAATTGTGACTTTCTCACTGAGAGTGCCTTCTTGGCCTGGAGGAACAGAGTTCTGGGGTCAAGCAGCAGATTCCCTTTTTTTTTTTCCAATTTATTTATTTTCAGAAAAACATTATTCATTATTTTTTCACCACACCCAGTGCTCCATGCAAGCCGTGCCGTCTATAATACCCACCACCTGGTGCCCCAACCTCCCACCCCCCCGCCTCTTCAAACCCCTCAGATTGTTTTTCAGAGTCCATAGTCTCTCATGGTTCACCTCTCCTTCCAATTTACCCAAATTCCCTATTTAATAAACACTTCCTGTCTGCTGCTGGAACACATCAGTTGTATTCATCCTCCACTTCCAGCTGCACAGGTGTGTCTGTTTCATTGATTGGCTTCCCATCAGTTGGCAGACTGATCTGCCCCATTGGCAAATCCTGTCTTCACACTGGGCTTTCGTTAGTTGACTAAATGGTATATCCACTTGGTCTTACACGGCATCACAGGACCATCCTGCTCCACCACCTTCAAATAAATAGGATCATTGTTCTCAGTCTTGACTTTTTCGTTGGGCTTTTTGTTGGCCACAGTGAGCACCGGAGTCTCCCCAGCTGCTGCTTCAGAAAAGGGGTACCAGGTCCCCACCAAGAGAGCACACAGTCCGCACCAGGAGTAGCAAAAGAGGGAGGCGGCTGCCAAGTAGAATCTGTCTACAGATTCTAGAGAGCTTAGAGACATCTTATTATGCTAACAGAATCACCCATGACAAGTATTTTCACCTGCTTGACCAGTATTGTGTGACAAGGGGACTGAATTCCTCCAAGGAGGACCAGTTGTTATGTCAGCTGAAGTGACTGACACAGGCTTCAGGGAAGAGGCAGCCGCAGGTGTTAGTAACACATTACTTAACTCTAAGGCTTGTAGAAGTTTTTAAGAACATACATTTTTAAATTGGCAGCTTGGAGTGAGTTTGAAATTAGAATATTTTACTTCTATTACCATTTGAAGCTGTGAAAATGTTGATTTTAAGTAACTACTGTGGTATATGTGCTTTTTTCCCAGCAAATGGCACTAGTACTTGCCCATAGCATCTATCAAGTCAGCGGCTCCAGGAGCAACCATGCTATGTGTGTATCCTGAGACCTAACTTCAGAAAATGGAACTCATACTGAACTTTTCCAAATTCAGTTTGATACCCTAACAGGGAGTGACAGTGGAACATTGTCTGGATCTTTCAGATCTGTGGTTTTGTTTTTTTTTTTCAATTGATTACTCCTGATTTAGTCCAATTTTGGTCACTTTAGACCAAGTTGGAAATTAAATCTTTTTTATTTTTATATTTTATTTTATTTTATTTTATTTTTTTTTGGAAATTAAATCTTTGATGTCAGAATATGACAGTAATTGATATCCCCAGGGGGCATTCGCTGTGCTATAGTACCTGGTGCTTTGGGCCAAAGTTCAAAGTGTGCTTCTGTGTGTATATATATGTGTATGTGTGTGAATCCCTCCCTCCCTTTTGCTGTCTCTCCCTATCTACCTTCCTTCCTTATTTCCTTCCCCCCTTCCTTCTTTATAATGTTTCCCCCTTAATCATGACATGTAGATTCTTCTCTTACTCCTTGGTGGCCCATTTATTCCATCCATTATGCCTCAGTGTTTTCTCATTCTTTTTATTGTGGTAAAATGGATTAAGCATAAATTTTACCATCTTAACCATTTTATGTGTAGAGTTGACATTATATACATTCATAATGTGGAGTCATCAGCACCATCCATCTCTGTAACTCTTTTCATCTTGTAAAACTGCTCTATGCTTACTCAACAGTAACTCCTTATAGGAGTGATGACAATACTGAGTCCATCATTGGCCCTTCGTCTTGTTTATGTCCTTTTTGTGACCTCTCTTGGGGCTACATGTCCCAGGCCCCTTGGAGATTAGGATATATGCCTTAGAAATGCCCACCAGGGTTGGAATGTGGGGAGGATTGCTTTGGCTTTGACTCTCTGTAAATTTGTTCAAATAACATAGTCTTTCCTCTTCCTGCTGCACAGATAACATCATGAGATGCGTCAATTAGGTGAATGCAGAGCCTCTGAAATGCACGTGAACCTTATGAGCTCCCTACAGTGCCCCCGGTGTCCCCTTGCTCTATAAAACCTGTAGCTAAGGGCCAGACTTTTTGGGAAATAACTGTGTAGGTCTGGATCATCATTCACTTGATCCTCCCCCTCAATTCGTTAATCTGAGTAAAACTCTGTAAAATGTATGGCATTGCCTACTTTGTTTTTTGGTCTCAAAATGTCTTTTAATTCTGGAGGATACTTTATATAGTCCCTCTACCTGCTAATACTCCCCATTCTCCTTTGCCCCCAGCCCTGTGGCATCCACCATTCTACTTTCTGTCTCTATGATTCTGACTACTTTAAGTACTGCTTAAAGTACCTTATATATGGGATCATTGTCTGTGTGACTAGTTCACTTCCCTAATGAACTAATGAAGGCTAATGTCTTTAAGGTTTGTCTGTGTTGGCAGCATATGGCAAAATTTCTTTCCTTTTTGAAGCTGAATAGTATTCCATTGTATTCATTCATCTGTCAGTGGACACTTGAGTGGCTTTTGTATTTTAACATTGCTTTAGTAGTGCTGCTTGCCTTCACTTCTTTTGGGTATAGACTCAGAAGTAAATTGCTGGGTAATATGATAACTATTTTTAATTTTTGAGGAATCACCATTATGTTTTCTGTAGCAACAGTTATCGTTTTAAATTAGTACTAGTAGTGTACAAGTGTTCCAATTTCTCTACAGCCTCACCAGAACTTGTTATTGTCTTTCTGCCCTGCCCTCCCTGCCTGCCCTGCCCTGCCCTTTCCTTCCCTTCCCTTCCCTTCCCCTTTCCCTGCCCTCCCTTCCCCTTCCTTTCCCTTTCCTCTTTCTCTCGTACTGGCCATTCTATTGGATGCGAAGTAGTATCTCATTATACTTTTGATTTGCATATATGTGAAATATATGTGAGGGTTTATTTCTGTTTTTTTTGTCTCTTTTGTAGTGTCTTTGTCTGACTTTGACATCAGGATGATGCTGACCTCATGGAATGAATTAAGAAATGTTTTCTCCTCCTCAGTGTTTTAGGAAAGTTTGAGAAGGACTGCTTTAGTTCTTTAAATGTTTGGCAGAGTTCACTAGTGAAACCATCAAGTCCTTTGTTTGGAGATTTTTTTTTTTTAATTATTTTTTATTTATTTTCAGCAGAACAGTATTCATTACTTTTGTACCACACCCAGTGCTCCATGCAATCCGTGCCCTCTATTGTTTGGAGATTTTTGATTGCTGATTTAATCTCCTTACTAGCTATAGGTCTGTTCAGATCTATGTTTTCATGATTTATTCTTCATAGGTTTTGTGTTTCTAGGAATTTGTCCATTTCCTCTAGGCTATCCTGTTTGTTAATGTATAGCTGTTCACAGAACCCTTTTAAAAATTTTTTTTATTGATTTATTTAAGAGAGAGAGTGTGCAAGATGCATGTGTAGACTGGGGGGAGGGGCAAAAGAGGAGGGAGAGGGACAGGCAGACTCTGCCCTAAGCACAGAGCCCATTGTGGGGCTGTATTTCAAGACCCTGAAATCACAACCTGGGCTGAAACCAACATTCAACTGACTGAGCCACGCAGGTGCCCCAAACTCTTTTATAATCCTTTTTATTTCTTTAGAATTGGTAGTAAGGACTCCACTTTAATTTTAGTGAATGATTTTAATAATTTGAGACTTTTCTCTTTTTTTCTTATTCTATCTAAGCTAAAGATTTGTCATTTTGTTGATCTTTTCAAGGAACAATCTTTTCAAGAAACTTCTGGTTCCATTGATTTTCCTCTATGGTTTTTCTGTTCTGTATTTCCTTTATCTCTGCTCTAATCTTTATTATTTCCTTCCTTCTGCTATCTTGGGTTTAGTTCTTTTTCTAGTTGCTTAAGTTGTAAGCTTAGGTTGCTGATTTGAGCTTTTTCTTTTTTCTTTTTTTTAATGCAAGCATTTATAGCTATGTATTTTCCCCTTAGCACTGCTTTCCCTGCCTCCGTCAGTCTTGGCATGTTGTATTTTCATTTTCATTCATGTCTAAGTATTTCCTAATGTCTCTTGTGAGTTCTTTTTTTAATCCATTGGTTGCTGAAGAGTGTGTAGTGTAATTTCCACAAATTTGTGAATTTTCCAGTTTTACTTCTGTTCTTGGTTTCTAACTTTATCCTGTTGTGGCTGGAAAGGATATTTTGTGTGATATTTATCTTTCTAAATCTGTTGAGGCTTAATTTGTGGCTGAACATATGGTCTGTCCTGGAAAATGTCTTACATGCATCTGTGAAGAATATATACTCTGTGTTGGGTAGAGGGTTCTGTATATCTCTTTTGGGTCTAGTTGGTTTATGATGTTTAGTCCTTTATTTCTTATCTTCTAGCTGGTTGCTTTATCCATTACTGTGAGTGGGATGTTGAAGACTCTAACTATTATTGTGCAACTCTTTATTTCTCCCTTTAGCTTGTTTTTTTTTTTTTTTTAAGATTTTTATTTATTTATTTGAGAGAGCACATGAGCAGGGGGGAGGAACAGTGGGCGAGGGAGAGGGAGAAATAGACGCCCCACTGAGCAGGGAGCCAGTCCCTGGGCTGGATCCCAGGACCTTGAGATCATGACCTGAGCCACTGAGTTGCCTCCTGCCCTCAGTTTTGTCAGTTTTTGCTTTCTATGTTTTGGTGGCCTGTCAGTAGATGTGTAAATGTGCAGAACTGTTGTATCTTCTGCTGTATTGAATCATTTATTAATATATAATATCCTCTCTAGTTTTTAATGAGACAAAATCATGAATGTTTTAAAAAGCAATAAATCTTTAAGTTAATATACTTCCTCCTCCATCTGAAAAGTTAAATATTTAAAATGGCTCCTCATTGTAATTATATCACTTACAACTTTTATTTTTATATACATTAACAAATAATTTATTGTGTATTGCAGATATGCCAAATTCTTTATAGGAAGAATATTCACTGTTGAAGTTTTAGCTGATAAAACAATGTATGCAGATAAAACAGGAAGGGAAACATTGTTTCTCCCCATTTAAAAACAAAAATTGATGTATTTGAAAGTAGGCGGATACAGCTATAAAGCATAAGCTCATTCTTACTATTCTTTTTTTTTTTTTAAAGAGATTTTATTTATGTATTTGACAGACAGAGATCACAAGTAGGCAGAGAGGGTGGGGGGAAGCAGGCTCCCCCCTGAGCACAGAGAGGCAGATGTGGAGCTCGATCCCAGGACCCTGGGATCATGACGCGAGCCTAAGGCAGAGGCTTAACCCATTGAGCCACCCAGGCACCCTCATTCTTACTATTCTAACATTTTGGTTTCTTATGAAATGGATATTCCTCCTGTAGAAATAATTATAAGAAAAGTCTGATCCCCTGTTGAAATTTTTTCAGTTTTGCTTATGACCTGATGCTTTATACAGTACTCTGCTGGAATTTACTGAACTACAGTCTTGATGCTGTTTTTTGTATCAAGATAGGTCAGTTTTCAGTATTAATAATTCTGTGGTAACCTACATGGAGAATAGTTTCTGCTTAAATGAATTAGGAAATGGTAAATCTTTAATAATAAGGTTAAAGTATTTGAATGTTTGGGAAGTGAGAATTAATTAAACATACTTGACAGAAGACCATGTTTTTCTCCAAAGCAGCTATTGTCTCCAAATCCAATAAAGGTGAAGATGCATGAATTCTTAATATAATATTCTGTGGAGATTCTCTTGCTTTAGAACTGTCATTTTTCTCTTCCTTAGTATTGGCTAGCTTTTTGTTACATATACATAATGCTTATTATAACATTCTTATAGGTTAGGAAATATACAACTTAATAAAAATTTAGAAAACAGGCCACTGAAGTTATCATTAATCAGAAATATTTCTGACCCCCAGTGTTGCCTGTACGTATGAGCCATAAGGTCACCCTGAAGATTAGTCTTTATAAGCTCAGTCAAGTTTATTAAAGTCAGAGGAAAATTAATATTCAGTGCTTCTACTCTTATTTCTCACTTGATTTAACTTAGAAGTGCTTTAGGACCTTGGCCTACTTTTGTACTGTTCATTTATTGGTAGTAATTATTAATTGATGAATTGGGATTTGATGTCAACTATTCTGTATTAACCAGTTTGTTTATCATATCCTATTTTTCAGTTTGTGGATATTACATAGTTGCATCAAGACGCTTATTTTATTTTATAAAGCATTTTTTCTCTGGTGATGTATAAATATAAGGTCTGGTTAGTTTACTTCCCCATAGCCAGAACGAATCAGGGCCAAATCTAGGAACTCATCTAACCACATTCAGCATCCATGTTTAATTCATATTATTGATGGTGGCGTGCGGTATATATCTTTATGCATACTATATAGGAACTGTAAGTTTCCTCCCAAGACTTAATAGAAGCATTGCATTTATAATGCATATGTATATACTGTTTTATACATTTCACTGTGCTTTCATATTGTTTACATTTTCCTTATCCTCAGAACAACCCTGGGGGATAATCTTTAATAACATTATCTTTAAGTCAGTTGAGTTTCATCAAGATTGTTTTGCTTGGACAAAAATTCAGGTCTCTTGACTTTTTGTTGATCATCTACCTGGTTGCCTACAGAGAGAACAGTAAAACATCTCATGATAGTACATGTCAAACTACTATAATACTAGTAGTTCTTTATTTGCACAGCATTGGCAATTTTCAGAGCACTTTTTATTATTTTTAGAAATAAATTTAGCAGAGTTCTTATATTATTATGCATACTATAATTTTCCTTTATTAGATTCATATATTCAGTGGAGAGGGGGGTGGGGTTATGGACATTGGGGAGGGTATGTGCTTTGGTGAGTGCTGTGAAGTGTGTAAACCTGGCTATTCACAGACCTGTACCCCTGGGGATTAAAATATATGTTTATAAAAAATATAAAAATTTAAATAAAAAAAGGATTCATATATTCATTAGATACAGAGTACCTCTATATGCTTTGTACTAGATTGCTTGCTAAAGTACAAAAATAGTCTCTGCATTCAAAGCAGGGGGATCAGGCCATCAGGGCACTGTTAAGAGCTTATGGACAATGTATTACAAACTAAATTTGCTGAGGGCACTGAAGAAACGCTTTTGATAGTGACTTGCGCTATCCTTCTTTCTGCCTTGAATGTAGAGATAATGCCTCTATCTACTGCAAGTGGCTTTGAAGCAACAAATCAGCACACTTAATGCAGCAAAAAGAGAGGGACTTGGTCTTTGATGACCTTCTTGAGCCTCTGTGATGACCCTAGACTGGGAACTCTGTACTTCTTATGTGGAGAAAAAAAGTTAATGCCATATTTGTTTAAGTCACACCTAAGTCCAGTTTTCAATTACTTATAGTCAAATATTTTCTCTCTTTGTTCTTGACTTTTTTAAACTTTGTTTTAATGGAAATTGAGCATACTCACTAAAATAGACTGTGGTTGAATCTGCATTACCCAGCTGCAGGAGCAATCAGTATTTGGCCAACCTTGTACATTCTTGTACATCCTTAATAATTAGAACTCAAGGAATTTTAGAATAGGAGTATATGAAAATATTATGGAAGTATAGGGAATATAGTGACTAACACTATGAAGTAGAGGTAAAGGCCCATCAGAAAAGTCCATATAAAGCAGGTGACATAAGAGGCTTTGAGGGCAAATAAATAATGGAAGAAAGAGCATTGCTAGTGGAATTTCTGACATGTATAAAGGGTCTTTAAAGGGCAGGATATATTCAAAAAATGGGAAATAGATTACTGTGGCTATAGAGTTTATCAGAGGTGAGTGACAGTAGATAAATAAAGAAGGATGATTTGGTGTCATCATAATGAAGCATTATATACCATTAACCAAGAAATTTGGAGCTCATCACATAGGTATCAGGAAGTGAAAGTATAATTAGGTCTTGGAAAACTAACAGTGACAGTAATATAGCCTGTGATTTTGGAGTAGAGAATGGAGAAAGAAGATGGTAAAACTGTGCTAGTGGTCCAAATGATAGAAAGGCATTTAATGAGGACTGCAGTGGGCTTGGTCAGGGGGAGAGAGAAACTTTAAGAGATATTTCAGAGGTTGAATCATTATGGGTAAGATGTGCCTGGGAAAGATGTGGAGGAAGGAGTCAGAGTCATAGCGACTTGAGTAGTGATGTAGCAGAAGACAAGTTCAGGGTAAGTACAGAAATGAGCCTGGTGTGTTAAGTTTGAAGTGCGCATAGTACATTCAAGTAGAGGTATCCAGTTTGCCAAGTGGAAATACAGAAATGGACCTCAGGAAAATCTCATACTAGAGTCCCACAACTTATCTTTCCTCTCAGATGTGTCATATGCATATACACATACAAACATACATTCAAATACACACGTATACGCAGGGATATATACACACATAGTTGATCCTCATTCTTCATTGCTTTCATTTCTGCAAATTCCCTTACTTGCTACAATTTATTTGCAACCCCCAAATCAATTAATTTTGGTGCTTCCACGATCATTTGTAGATGTACTCAGAGTGGTGAAAAAATGAGTTGCCTGGGGTACCTGGCTCATTCAGTAGGTATAGCATGTGACTCTTGATCTTGGGGTTATGAGTTTAAGCCCCACATTGGATATAAGGATTAATTTTAAAAAATGAGTTGTCTGGGGTGCCTGGGTGTCTCAGTGGGTTAAAGCCTCTGCCTTCAGCTCAGGTCATGATCCCAGGGTCCTAGGATTGAGCCCTGCATTGGGCTCTCTGCTCAGCAGGGAGCCTGCCTCCCCCTCTCTCTGTGCCTGCCTCTCTGCCTAATGTGATTTCTGTCTGTCAAATAAATAAATAAAATCTTAAAAAAAATAAAAAAATAAAAATAATTTAAAAATGAGTTGCCTGATTTGCACATTCTCAGCTGAGTTTGAACAAGGTGACATTTGCCTTCTTATTTTAACTCTCATACTGTAAACTAATGTCCTTTTCTCCATTTCCTTAGTGCCACATTTTTCATATTTTTGTGCCTTTTTGGGCTGTTTAACATGTTCTCCAAAGTGCAGAAGAGCTGTGTAGTGTTCCTAAATACAACATAGTTCTGATATGCCTTATGGCGACATTATGTGTGTTAGATAAACATTGTTCAGTCGTGAATAACACTATTGAGTTAGATTTTAATGAGTGAACAGTATTTATTAAATAACATGTTTTTAAGTGAAATACACATAAAACAAAATTTATGTATTGATCATTTGATGAAAATGTTATAATCGGAGGCTCACCCTGTATTTCCCATTTCCTAGAAACAGTAGAAGTACAGTATTCACTGATGCAGTGTTGATGAAAACTTTATAGAACATAACTACCACAATAGTAAGAATTGACTGTGTATGAACATAAAATCTGCTATTCTTTTATGAACAGTTCTTACATTTGTACAGTGCAGACTTTGGCCCCAATTTATGGTTAAGATTATCATGACAAGAAATATATAACTCTCTCTTCTTGTTGAAAGATAAATATATATCAGACAAAAACAGTTTGCTGTTTTAGATCAGATAGATGATTCTGTATTCCTTCCTAAGTCAGCAGGTTTTTCATAAAATGGAATTTTGAAGACATTCAGATGACATTGGCTGACAGCATCTAAATGACCATCTATAGCACACTTGAGCATAACGTGGTTGTCAACATCATATTCTTGGGCTGCCAGTTTCTTTTATAGCTTGGTGTTACTCTCTTTAGCAAGCTTGTAATATTTTCAGTCCCTCTTCTCTTAGAGAAATTTATTTTACAATGGTGTTTATGTGTGAGGGGGATTCATAATCGAACACTAGTGTTTGTGCGTTCACATCTGTCAATTTGCTTGAAGACAACAGCTCAAAAGAATTTTTCCACCTTTTATTCACGAATATTGGTTCGTATCAGTAGGGATATTTTAACATGACAGGTATTATGTGAGAGTGGGAATTATCCATATCTTCTGACATAACATCAGTGTTATGTTGAAAATTAACATTCAGCATTGTATCTCACTTTTTACTGTCTGCAAACCTGAAAGCAGGGAATTGGCATTTACAGAGTCAAGGACAAGAAGACATACAACTCCATGTAAATAACTTTTATGCTCCAAAGTGCTTCTGTGCTTTGTCAACATATATCTGTTTTCTAATCACCTTTATTTTTGATATAGAAGATATGCCCTGGGTTGTTATTATCTTATACAGCTATATAGTTAAATATATAAAATAAAAATGGTACAGAATTCCATTTAGAGATGCTTCAGTTTGGGGTGGCTGATTTACTTTTGCTGCTTAAGCTTCTAGCTTGATTTCCTTTTGACTAATTGTGTGGTCTTCTAACTAATGTATTAGAGTGAATGTTCTCTGTCTTTACTGCAAGCAGTAGATTTTGTCATTAAGTGTAGTTCAGAGATGACAAAATTTTTTTCCTTTTTTTATTCTTGGTAGATGACTTTAATCTTCACTCTACATATGGGAATATCTCATAGATCTCTTGTCTGCATTATGACTAGTGTATTTAAGTTTCAGGATTGATATTCTTTAATTATTCTGCATTCAGAGAACAAAATATTTATAGTTTAATTCCTGTTGACTTGAATATTAAGCTTCCTGTATTTTTAGTTTCTTCTTCTGACTTGGAATAACCTAATGTTAATATTTAGTAAGGTTGACTAGCCCTTGACCTACCTGAAAGAGTCTATGTTAACTTATTCCAATTCAGCAAACTGTCATGCAACATAAAGATATATGATAATTTCAGGATTTTATGTAAAGTTCTTCAGTACATGTGAATTAAGTAGGAGTATTTTCCTAAACCTATAGATTGCAAGGGATTAACTAAAAGATGAAGATATCTTTCTAAACTAATATCCCTCTAACGGAAGTGTAAGGTAATAACTGTAAATGGTCAGTATACCTATAGTTTCAGAGAAAATTATTTGAAAAATCTGGTGATTTATTGGTGGTGGTTCCGAAACCTCTTTATAAGGATGGCAATATTTATGAGTTTATATTTGCTGTTGACTGTCCCTCCAGCCTTACTATACACATTTCTCCTCTAAATGTGTTCATGTCCATCTCTCTTTCACTCAGATGCTTTTGTTTCCTCTCTTCCACCAATCTGTGAATAAATACTCCTTAAATCTTCAGATCAAAATTTTATTTTCTCCAGAGAAACACTACAATCCAACTAGTTTCTCTTCTCACTGGCTTTATTTTTATGAATTAATTGCTGCTGTATCATTACTTCGCTTAATTTTAATTTTTGTTCAGTGTAACAAATGTCTCCTGTGTGCTTGTAATGATGTGTGAGCTTGGTGGGGTAGGGAAGTATGCTCCGGGCAGGCTTCCCAGAGGAAGTGATCCTGGACCTGAACCTTGAAGAGCAAGTAGGAATTTCCTGTTCATGCAAAGGGTAAGGATATATTGGCAAAGAGAACAGCGTGAGAATACATGGGATTCAGTATGGCTGTGGTGTGATAAATGGGGGAGATATGAAATGAAACTGAGGAGATAGGCATGAGCCAGGTCATTGAGTACTTTAAATGTCATCCTGTCCATTTTTTCTGTGGGTGAGCTTTGACTTCATTCTATGGAGAGTAGCTATGGAAGGGTCTGACATATGATGGTGTGTGCTGTGACAAGATTTTCATTTTAGAGTGATCATTATAAATGATTCTGGGGTAGGATAAGAGTGGGCCAGTTGGATTACTGAATTGGCCATATTGAGAGGTAATGACCTGGATTTGAGTACCATTGATAGGGATAGAATTGAGAGAGTAGACTTGGAACGTGTTTAGAGTAGAAATCAATGAGGTTTTAAGATGATTGGTGAACTGTGATTACTGCTAGACTTTTGGCGTGTCTAAGTGGCTGTTGCATTGTTAACCAGAGCAGGGAACTGAAAGAGCGGACGAATTTTAGGAAGAGATGAAAAGCTCACTTTTGAACGTGTTGAGTTTTTACCTATGGTATATTCAGGTGAGAATATCTAAAAACAACAGGATGTTAGAGTCTGAGGCTCAGGTGAAAGGTCAGAATTAGGGATTATCATGTGAGGGGTCCTCCTAGTCCAGGTGGGAATCCAGAGTATGTATGCCAAAAAGCTGAACCCTAAGAGGAAAAGGAAAAGAGAAACCCAAGACAGAAATGAAGAGAAGACTCTGTCTTTACCTAATTCCTCTTGAAAGGACAATTTTATCTTTTCTACATCCTCAATCAATACCTTAAATAGTATTATGTAAAAGATACTCAGTAAATGTTTGCCACTTATTTTGTTCAACTAGAAAGCATCTCATTTACTTAGAGACTTGTTTCATATTTTATCCAATTCCATGACTTGATAAGAAAAATTTTTAAGAATTAATTTTAAGAAATTTTAATTCCAATATAGTTAACATACAGTGTTATGTTCGTTTCAGGTATACATTATAGTGATTCAGTTCTCTTCATTACTCAGTGCTTATCATGATAACTGTACTCTTAATTCCCCTTACCTATTTCACCCATTCCCCCCCCACCCCCCCTCTGGTAGCCACCAGTTTGTTCTCTATCTAGTTAACAGTCTGTTTTTTGGTTTGTCTCTTTTTCTCTTTGCTCATTTGTTTTGTTTCTTAAATTCCACATATGAGTGAAATCACATGGTATTTGTCATTTTGCTTAGGATTATGCTCTGGATCCATCCATTTTGTTGCAGATAAGAATTTTTTTTGGTTTTTTTTTTTCTTGTTTTGTTTTGTTTTTACTTGACAGAGATCACAAGTAGGCAGAGCGGCAGGGCAGGCGGGGGAGGGGGTAAGCAGGGTTCCCGCTGAGCAGAGAGCCTGATGTGGGGCTTGGTGGGACTTGATCCCAGGACCCTGGGATCATGACCTGAGCAGAGGGCAGAGGCTTTAACCCACTGAGCCACCCAGGCGCCCCTAGAAATATTTTTAATTCATACCATTTCATGAGCACCTACTGTGTACTAAGCACTGGGTTAAATACTTTACACATGTTATCTGATTTTATCTCTGAAATAACCCTTCATAAGTGGGTTTTATTATTTCCATTTTTGTATTTGAAGAACCTGAAGTTAAGAAAGATTAAGTGAATTAATCAGCTTTTTCACACATCTATGAAAAACTCCAAAATTCATTATCTTAACCACCACTGATGTTTGGAACCAAAAGACCATTTGCCAGTCTTCTGTTTGGGTTCCACTGTGAGAATTATTTTAAACCAAAGGCTCTGATTTATCCTAAATTTTGTATGGTCAGTCTTATGTAGATTAGCATAGTAGTTGGACACCTTTGTTCCTGAGTACAGTAAGCCTTTACTTAATTCTTTTTAACTTTCTGGGCCACTACTACTTCATTTTTCTATTAGCAGTTTGGACTAGATGAGTGCTAAATTGCTTATGGTTCTAAAATCCTATAAATCCATGATTTGAATATCTCAAAAACTATTCCTCAGAGTCTACTACCAGGTTTTAGAGATTCACAGACTAGAGGTTTAATGTCTCAATTAAAATTATACGCAAAATATGATTCATATATATGCATTTTGGGGGAAATGCAATTCACAGTTTTCATCAGATTCTCATAGTTTTATGTCTCACCACTCTCCCTTCACCCAGAAGATTAAGAACTTAGTTTTAGAAATATTTTTGCATAATATAATGAACTATAATGCTTCATGAAATCCTGTCCTGAGTAGTTATTTTTAACAAGGTATTGTTATTCATTAGAAGTGATTTTCTGAGGTAAGGTTACTTTTTTGGCTACTTAAACCCATAGTGTTTCCTAAAGTAAAACACCTCTTAGTCCTCCTCTAAGTAGCATGAGTAACAGTTTGTCTCTGCTTAATGGTAAATTAAAGAATGGTTAATTAAAGAATGCTCAGTTTTAAAGTATGATTCAAATAACCTTCACTAATATTTATTTCCTACTTTGCATCTTCTTGTAGGAAAAGAATATTTGAGGGCCATTTGTAAGGAAAGAAGAGGAAGCAATGACATAATGCCTATAGTTGGAGCCAGTTAAACTGGGTTTGTACTTCCTTTTTTCATGTCACACATTTATTCTAGTCTTGAATCCCTTTTTTCAACCTCTTGCCTTATTCCAGCATCAAATCTTATAATTTTGAAACTTACCTTACTATGGAAGAGACAAAGATGAATAAGAGATGCCCTTTTCAAAGTATTTGCAATGTCTTTGTGAATAAGAAAGACAGAATGATAAAAAACTAGATAATAGTCTATTTTCAGATAAGAAGCTTTGAGAAGTTTGGTAAATTGCTCAAGGTCAAAAGCTCTTCAAACTCTCTCATTCCAAACCTCATTTGCCTTCTATTAGGTCACAATGCCCCTCATTTTATTTAGGTTTAGTTATTGTACAGTTGCCAATAACTTATTTGAGAACCAAGAAGGACCTCATAAATTTAATTTCAGGAATCTTTTTTGTTTTTTTTGTTTGTTTGTTTGTTTGTTTTTTAAATTTATTTATTTATTTATTTATTTATTTGACAGAGAGAGATCACAAATAGGCAGAGAGACAGGCAGAGAGAGAGAGGAGGAAGCAGGCTCCCTGCTGAGCAGAGAGCCCGATGCGGGACTCAATCCCAGGACCCTGAGATCATGACCTGAGCCGAAGGCAGCGGCTTAACCCACTGAGCCACCCAGGCACCTCTTTTTTGTTTTTTAAAAGATTTTATTTATATATTTGACAGAGAGAAACACAGTGAGAAGACGGAACACAGGCAGGGGGAGGAAGTGAGAAAGGGAGAAGCAGGCTTTCCACCCAGCAGGGAGCCCAATGTGGGGCTGGATCCCAGGAACCCGGGTCCTGACCTGAGCTAACAGCAGATGCTTAAAGACTGAGCCAGCCAGGTGCCCCCAGGAATCTTTCTGATGAAGAAAAAGGAGAGAAAATTCCCTTGAAGTTTAGGAGATTGGAGAAGGGAAGTGTATGTGCCAAACACTGCTCTAGGGTCTTCACATGAATTAGCTCATTTAATTCACAATAACTAGGTGAACTCCTGGGTATTATCCTTGTTTTAAAAATGAGGAGGGGCACCTGGCTGGCTCAGTTGGAGGAACACCTGTCTCTTGATATTGGGATTTTGAGTTCGAGCTCCAAAACAAAACAAAACAAAACAAACTTGGGGCACCTGGGTGGCTCAGTGGGTTGGGCCTCTGCCTCAGGTCCTGGGATCAAGCCCTGCTTCATGCTCTCTGCTTGGTGGGGAGCCTGCCCCCCACCCCCCCGCCTTCTGCTCTGCCTACTTGTGAGCTCTCTCTCTCTCTGCCAAATAAAATCTTAAAAAAAGAACTTGAAAAAAATAAAGATGAGGGGACTGAGACTCAGAGAAATAAATAAATTGCTCAAGATCCCACAGCTAGTAAGTAACAAAATCAGAATTAAAAGTCTTTAATTAGGAAAGGTTTGATAGTGTTTATTTCATGCCCATTGGCTTAAATATCATACAAGCCAAATGAATAGCTGGATGGTTTGGTTTGACCCCTCGCTGTTAGTATCGTCTGTAAACATTTTCAATTGGACTATTCGTGGTTAAGTCATTTTCACCAAGCTAATATTTACATCTTTTTATTTTATTAGTTATTATTTTATTTATTTTACTATTTTTAAAGTTTATATCTTTTTAATGAGTTTTTCATTATAACCAGTTTGAAAAGGTAATTGTTTAAGCCATGGTAAAGAGGGATTTTCAAGCTCCCAGAATTGTGAATAGTATCACATGCCAGAAGGGACTTTGCACAGTGTCAGGTCTCAGTCCGGCCTGCCCCAACTTTCCTTAGCCTGCCTTTGGACTCCTTTTGTGAGATGAGAAGGTTGAGCTGATTGTTCCTTACCTCTCTTACAGCTATGTAAAGTTACTGTCTCAGTAAGAAGAGTTTCATGTGCTTCAAATGTAAATATCAAAGAATTTTTAGAGATGGAAGGAAAGTCTTTAGAGATCAGCTAAGGGAATCCCCCCATATGACAGATGAAGAAACAGAGACCCTCACCTTTGTGTGACACTTCGAACATTCAGAGCTCTTTCACGTGCATTAACCTCATACGAGCCTCACCGCAGTCTTCTGGATTAAATATTATTATCATTTTTATAGAAATGAATTTGTGCAAGGTCTCATAGCTGGGCCTAAAGTTTAAGAGGTTTGCTTGCTTAGTGGAATTAATTATATCCTGTGATGGAGTCCTGTTGTATGAGAAAGTGAGAATTCAGTGATTGATGAAGCAAGTCCAAGCAGGAACAGCAGACATTTCTCAGTATTAAAGTGGAATGACCTCAGCAGTATAAATAAATAGCAGAAACAGAGAGGGAAGGAGGAGGCAAAAACTGAGGTCTGTGAGCTGATTTAAACTTTGTTTTCATTTATTCCTGGATTAGGAGTAAGCAGAACTGACTTTTAGTGTTGTTGTGTTTATCAATAGTGTAATATTTAAGTTGCTTTATCCTTGGGACGCCTGGGTGGCTCAGTTGGTTAAGCGGCTGCCTTCCGCTCAGGTCATGATCCCAGCGTCCTGGGATCAAGTCCCACATCGGGCTCCTTGCTTGGCGGGGAGCCTGCTTCTCCCTCTGACTCTGCCTGCCACTCTGTCTGCCTGTGCTTGCTCTCGCTTCTCTCTCTATGACAAATAAATAAATAAATAAAATCTAAAAAAAAAAATAAAAGTTGCTTTATCCTTAACAAAATAATTCAAACAGAAACTGTACTTTGTAATAAAGCATTAAAAAATTGTAGTTGAGCTAGGGGAACTTTAAACAGTTCATTTAGAAGGGGATCCTGAAAAAATAAATGAATAAGTAAGTGTAGAAAGCTAAGGTTCACACACAATTATTTATTTCATTGCATTTAGAGATACGAGGTGTTTTTGGTGTTTTATCCCCCGTTTCTGCTCTGTAGTAGGGACATGTCCCTTGGAAATGTTGCCGGTTTCTGTGCCAGTGACCTGGGTGCTAAACAACAAATTGCTTTACCTTGGTTCCTTCCTTCTTTCCATTTATTTATTTATTCATCCATCCATCCATCCACCCATCCATTTATTTATTTATTTATTTATATTTCTAAAAAGGTTTTATTTATTTATTTGACAGAGACACAGTGAGAGAGGGAACACAAGCAGGGGGAGTGGGAGAAGGAGAAGCAAGCTTGCGGCCAAGCAGAGAGCCCACTGCGGGGCTCGATCCCAGGACCCTGGGATCATGACCTGAGCTGAAGGCAGCCCCTCATTTATTTGTTTTTCTAAGTTTTTATTTAAATTTCAGTTAGTTAACACAGTGTAATATTCGTTTCAGGTCTATATCAGCACCACGCTCTAACCGGCTGAGCTAACCGGCCATCGTTTCAGGTCTATAATATAATGATATACCACTTCCATACAACACCCAGCGGTCATCGTAACAAGTGCCCTCCTTAATCCCCATCCCATATTTAACTGCCCTCACCACCCACCTCTCCTCTGGTAACCATCAGTTTATTCTCTGTAATTAAGAGTCTGTTTCATGGTTTGCCTCTTTTCTTTTTTTTCCCCCTTTGCTTATTTGTTTTGTTTTTCAGATTCCGCATGTGAGTGAAATCATATGATGTTTGTTTTTTTTCTGACTGACTTATTTCACTCAGCATAATATTAGTCTGTCTCCATCCATGTTGTTGCAAATGGTAAGATTTCATTCCTTTTTAGGACTGAGTAATATTCCCGTGTGTGTGTGTACACCACATTCTCTTTATCCATTCATCAGTCAGTGGACACTTGGGCTGTTTTCTTGATTGGCTATTATAGATAATGCTGCCTACTTTGGTAACTTTCTGTAAACAATCTATTTTTTTTTAATTGGAAAGAAAATTGTTTTAAAACTTGTATATGGATGTTAGCAGTTTTTCTTTTACAGTTTTGGTCTCCAAATTGTCTTTCCTTTAAAATGAGCTGATTTTTTTTGGGGGATTGCATGGTATGATGTTGCTTTCACTGTGGATATTACAATTTTATCATTAAGAAAATTTCTATTTTTCATGGTGTACTAAAGTTTTTTAAAATTATAAGTGATATTCTGTAGAAGTAATGGAGCAGTTCTAATCAAAAAGGAAAGCAATGAAGGTGGAGTAAATGTAGAAAAAAAATTTGAAAGCAACATTATACGATTTGACATAAATTAGAGAGGAAGAATGTTCTTGAAATCTTTTTTCCTTTAGAGTCCTTTTTTTTTTTTTTTTAAAGATTTTATTTATTTATTTGACAGACAGAGATCACAAGTAGGCAGAGAGGCAGGCAGAGAGAGAGAGGAGGAAGCGGGCTCCCTGCTGAGCAGAGAGCCCGATGCGGGACTCGATCCCAGAACCCTGAGATCATGACCTGAGCCGAAGGCAGCGGCTTAACCCACTGAGCCACCCAGGCGCCCTCCTTTAGAGTCCTTTTAAAGATTCTCTTGCCCATCTGCTTATGGTCTTACCAAGCTCTGCCTCATAGCCCACTCCCATTCTCACCCCATTGCAGATCCATGGAATTCAGAGAAATGGCATTTGAGGACGAATTGAATAGACTGGTCTTTAATTCTTAATTTTATGTCTGATCTCAAAACTTGTGCAAGGGTTTTTTTCTTTTCTTTCTTTCTTTCTTTCTTTTTTTTTTTTTTTTTTTTTTTGCAAGGGTTTTTTTTAAACTGCCACTTTAAGGTTTGTTATTTAAAAAAAAAAAGATTTTACTTATTTGACAGAAGAGAGAGTGAGAGCAGGAGCGGGGGCCTGAGGGAGATGGGTAGAAGGAGAGGGACAAGCAGACTCCCTACTGAGTGGGGAGGCCAATGTGGGGCTCAATCCCAGGACCCTGAGATCTTGACCTGAGCTGAAGGCAGATGCTGAACTGATCCACTTTAAAGTTCTTTAAAGGAAAAACCAAAAAGGCCACTTCATAGTACTTGATACTTAATTTTTGTTTTGCTATAGTTCAGGTGCTGGTCTCCTAGAAACTTCCAACATCTGATATAAACACTTTCATTAAACTGTGCCTATTATAATATGACTGTCATGCTTGCCCAGAGTATAGTGAGTTTTAAGGACTACAGTTAGCTTCTTGTTGGCCAGCTGTGATTCAGGGGTCATGGTAAAGTTCTGATATTTAGCTGAAGTCTTAAAATTTTTAAAGGTGACTGGGCTTTTTCCTGTGATTTGTGTTTCCCTTGTTTGGCATTACTGCTAAGGAGCCAGGCTTCCAGACTGGTGTCTCATTCACATTAAAACATTCCCTCTGTATGTGTATAGTCCATGTGATTCAAAAGGAATGGTTTTAATAGATTAAGCCTTTGATTTTTAAGCTAATTATTTCTATAAAGAAATAGTTGGAACACTTTGTATTTTTCTGTCTTATTGACAAATCTGGTAGCACTAAATAAAGTGGTTTGCCAGGAGATTTATTCAACATTAATATAGATTTGCTTTATTCTATGGAATTTGGTTTCTGTGCCAGGGTACTTTCTAATATGAGATCAGTTCTTACGAGACATATGGAAATATGGGAAATTTCAGATACTTTTTGATGTCATGTTCAGTAAATTTCAGGGTGATGGCAAGGGAAATACAAAGATGTAATTTGTATGTGTTTGTATGTGAGTGTGATCTGACACCAAGGAAATGTAAGAAACTGATTTGCTGCTTTCTTCTTAAAGCTTAATATGGCAGTAGAGTTATAAGAAAATACTTGTTTTTCTTTTTCTAAATGTATTTCTATTTAACAAATGTAGGTCAGGACTTCATTTTATATCTTGGTGTATATTTTAAAGAGTTAAATGAGTTGATTCATATTTTTAAAAACCAGAAATATAGGTGATAAAGTGGAGTTACCGAATCTGTTGGCATATATTTGTAATATCGGTGCATTTGCCGTTGCCTGAGTATTTGAATTTTCTCAGAGAAAAACACTATCACACAAATAGAGTTAATCGAGTATTTGTTGGCATAAATATGTGCCACCTCCATTTATTTTCATTTCTCAAGTTGAGAAGGTTGGATGATTCTCATAAGTATTCAAAAATTATTCTGCTGGGTAAAATTGAGAGTATTGTTAATGATGTACTTTATGTTGGCTAGTTGAACATAATTTAAAAAGTTGATTATCATTTGCCCTCTGGTCTTTTTTTAGGAGAACCTATCTCCAAGCACAATTTAAACCAAAGACCATTAATTACAATCAGATTTTCTATGAACACTGATTTTTTAAATTAAAAATTGTATAAGCTCCCTTGCTGACTTTGTTCATCTTTATATATAAACAACATTTCAGTGAAAGATATTGTAGCCATGGGGCACCTGGGTGGCTCAGTGGGTTAAAGCCTCTGCCTTTGGCTCAGGTCATGATCCCAGGGTCCTGGATCAAGCCCCGCATTGGGCTCTCTGCTCAGCGGGGAGCCTGCTTCCTCCTCCCTCTCTCTGCCTGCCTCTCTCCCTACTTGTGATCTCTGTCTGTCAAATAGATAAATAAATAAAATCTTAAAAAAAAAAAAGAAATAAAGAAAGATATTGTAGCCTGAAATGTTGTTTGTCTGCAGGAGATATGAAAGATTGCAAAAGATTTGGGGAACTCTAGATTTTCCATTCAGAGTTTTGTTTTGTTTTAAAGATTTTATTTATTTATTGGACAGACAGAGATCACAAGTAGGCAGAGAGGCAGGCAGAGAGAGAGGAGGATGCAGGTTCCCCACTGAGCAGAGAGCCCGATGCGGGGCTTGATCCCAGGACCCTGGGATCATGACCTGAGCCGAAGGCAGAGGTTTAACCCACTGAACCACCCAGGCACCCCCCCATTCAGAGTTTTTTAAAAATGTACTTTATCATATTATGTGAAACCATAGTCCTTATAGTCTGAGGCCTGGTTATTTCAAATAGGGGAGAATGGTATTATCTAAAGATTAGCAGCTCAATGCTAGTAAGTACAGTGAAATGTCCAGAGCCCCTTAAAAAGATCACATAAAACCAATAACAGAGAATATTGAAAGCCAGCTCACATTGTCTGAAGCAAGAACTTAGAATCTACTTGAGTGCATAGAAATACTTTGTATTCCTTGTTAATTTGGGGCAGTAAAAATGTAACAGAAGCATGGAATAGGAATAGGTTTCAGAATAGAGAGAGGCTTTGGAGATCATTTCATTATATCCTTCCATTTTACAATGAGAAACCAAATGTTAGAGGTTAAGTCACTCGGTATCAACCAAGTAGTGGCAGTAGTAGAACTAGAACACTCTGTCTTAACTGTTAAATCATTGATGATGGAACGTCAAAAATTGTAAGCGCAAATAATGGTTATTATTATTGCTGTTTAAAATCTTTTACATACTTTTTTACTCTGTGAGCTCTTACACATTTACAAACTTGTGTAGTTCTCACTACAAATAGGGCACAGTAAGTCCTGTCCCCCCCGAAAACTATTTCAAGTTGTCCCCTTTTGTTCAGAACCTTTCTCTGCATCCAACTAGTAAATAATATTATGTCAGTATTTTACAGATGCCTTTTATCAAATTAAGGTAGTTCTTATGTATTCTGAATTGTCTGAAGTTTTGTTATGAATGAGTGTGGAAATTTGTTAAATTTTTTTCTGTGTTTATCCAAATGGTCATATTGTTTTTCCTCCTTTATTCTGTTAATATGATTAATAACATTGATTTTTTTAAAAATGTAAAATCAGCCTTGCATTCCTTCTTATATATTGCTGAATTTGACTTGCTATTTTGTTAGAGATTTCTGCATCTATATTTGAGAGAGATATTGTGGTGTATTTTTCTTAAAATGCCTTTTTGGGGTTTGGGAATCAATCTGATGCTGGCCATATAAAACCAGTTGGGAAATGTTCCCTCCTCTACTTTGTAGAAGAATTTATGTCAGATTGGTATTACTTCTGTTTTTACATGTTTGATGGAATTCACCTGTGAGCCATTTGAAAATTTGGAGCTTTCTTTGTGAGGACATTTTTTTTTTTCCACATTTGAAACATTTTAATGGATCTTTCAATGAGAGCTTTAATTCAGCTAAATTACAAATTTAATTTCCTTGGGGCGTCTAGGTGGCTTAGTCCATTAGACAGCTGCCTTCATCTCCAGTCATGATCTCAGCATCCTGGGATTGAGCCCCACATCTGGCTCCCTGCTCAGCAGGGAGTCTGCTTCTCCCGCTCCCTTTGCCTCTGGAGCTCATGTGCTCGCTCGCTCGCAAATAGATAAATAAAATCTTCATAAAAAACCCAAATTTAATTTCTTTTGACAGATAAAGGGCTATTCAAGTTATCTGTTACTTCCAGAGTCAGTATTGGTAATCTGTGTCTTTTAAGGAATTTGTCTATTTCATCTTAGGTGTTAAATTTATTGTCATAAAATCATTCATAATAGGCTCTTGTTCTGTTAATATTTGTAGACTCTCAAGTTATGTTCCCCCTTTCATTCCTGATATTGATGATTTCTGGCTTCTTTCATTCAGTGTAGCTAGAGGTCTATCAATTTCATTGACTTTTTTTTTTTCTTTTCTTAGAACCTTTTTTTGGTTTCATTCATCTTTCCGGTTTTTCAGTTGTCTGTTTTATTGATTCCTATTCTTGGTCATTTTGTAAGTGTCTACTTATTTTGATTTAATTTGTTCCCTTTTCTTCTAGCTTTTTATGGTGGAAGCCTAGGTTATTGGTTTTGACCTTGGCCCCCCAATAAAAGCACAAAAAAACTACAAATTTCCTCAAAGCACCTTTTTATGTTCATTCATTTCAAGATATTTTCAGATTTCCCTTGTAATTTTTTTATTTGGCCCTTGAATTATTTTAGAAGTATGTTGTTTAATTTGTAAATGTTTAGGAATATTCTAGATATCTTTGTTATTGATTTCTAATTTAGTACCATTGTGGTAAGGGAACATACTGTGTATAGTTTCAATCCTTTTAATTCTTAAGACTTACTCCTGGCTCAGCAGATGGTCTGTCTTGGTAAATGTTTCATAGGCAGTATAAAAATTTATATTTTTATTTTGTTGGTTTACATATTCTATAAATACCATTTCAGTTGAGAGGACTATTCTAGTCTTCCTTATCTTTGCTGATAAAAGAAAAGAAAAAAGAGTCTTCTTTATCTTTCGCTGTACCTGTTCTTCCAGTTACTGAGAGAAATGTTGATGTCTCCAACTGTATTTGTATACTTGTTTGTTTTCTCCCCTCAGTTCGTCAGTTTTTGCTTCATGTGTTTTGTACTTCTGGTATTCTGTACATACACACTTAGAATTATTCTGTGTTCTAAATGAATTGACCCTTGATCATTGTGAAATGTTCCTCATTATCTTTGGTAATATTTGGTTTGTCTTCTATTTTATCTGGTATCAATATGGGTATTCCAGCTTTTTTAAGATTTTGATGTATTGGGTGTATCTTCCATCCTTTTACTTTTAACCTGTTTCCTTATTTTAGTGTGGAATTCTGATAGCTAACATATATTGATCTTTTTATTGGGTTTTTATTTTTTTTTATTTTTTTTAAAGATTTTATTTATTTATTTGACAGAGAGAAATCACAAGTAGATGGAGAGGCAGGCAGAGAGAGAGAGAGAGAGGGAAGCAGACTCCCTGCTGAACAGAGAGCCTGATGCGGGACTCGATCCCAGGACCCTGAGATCATGACCTGAGCCGAAGGCAGCGGCTTAACCCACTGAGCCATCCAGGCGCCCCTTTATTGGGTTTTTAATTGGACTATTTAGACAATTAACATTTAACTTATTTATCGGTGTGTTTGGGTTTAATCTATCATCTTGCTGTTTGTTTTCTATTAACCCTTCCTTTGTATTAATTATACTTTTCTATTTAATCTTCCCTGTTGGCTTATTCCCCTACTGGCTTATTCTTTGTTCTACCTACCTACCTATTTATTTATTTATTTATTTATTTATTTATTTATTTTTAGTGGTTACTCTAGGGTTTATACTGTGCCTTTTTAGTTTACTACATTCTATTATCAAATAATATTCTATCACTTCTCATATAATGTAAGACCTTTATAACAGTATTTTTCCATTGCCTCACGGTCATTTTTTTCTTTCTGCACTTCTCTATTATTATTATTATTTTAAATTATTTTTATTTTTTTAACTTTTTTCTTTCTTTAAGATTTTATTTATTTATTTGACAGAGAGATCACAAGTAGGTAGAGAGGGAGAGGGGGAAGCAGGCTCCCCGCCAAGCAGAGAGCCCAATGTGGGGCTCGATCCCAGGACCCTGGAATCATGACCTGAGCCGAAGGCAGAGGCTTTAACCCCCTGAGCCACCCAGGCTCCCCTATTATTATTATTATTATTAAGTAATCTCTCTACCCAGTGTGGGGTTCAGACTCACAACCTTGAGATCAAGAGTCACATGCTCTACTGACTGAGCCAACCAGGTGCCCCAAAGTGTCTTGAAGTTCACTGATCTCTTTTTCTGCAGAGCATAAACCACTGTTTGTCCCATCCAGTGAAATTTTGATTTTGAATATTATATTTATATTTTTTTAATTGCTAGAAGTTCTATTTGGCTCTTTTAGATAACCCCCCATTTCTCTCTTCACTATATTCCTGTTTTCAGTTATGTTCTTGAATATGCAACATACTTGTAATAGCCCTTTCAATGCCTTTGCTCCATTTATTCCTCCATGCCTTTTATTTCCAGGTTTGTCTCTCTCTATTGACTGATATTTTTCTGGCTGTGTGTCATATTTTCCTGTTTCTTTGTCCAGTAATTCTTAACTGAATGTCACATATTTGCGAATTTTATATGTTGAGTCCTTGATTTTGTGGCATTCTTTTAAAGAGTATTGGACTTTTTCCTGACCGGCATTCTAAATCGCATATTAGTTTGATTTTTTCCTAAGCTTTCAAGGTCCTTTCAGGTGGGTCTATAGTAGCTTTTATTCTAGGGTTACTTTCCTTTTGCTTCTGTGGTGTGGATCTTCTGGGGTCACTACTGCCTTGTATATTCAACAAGGTTTTTCCCTTCTTGCTTGAAGGAACTTTGTTGAAATCTTGGCCCCATGTCAGCTCTGAGAAGCCTTTGTCTTACAACTCCCTGGTAACTTTCTTTCCTTAGATATTCTTGTTAGCTGGTCTAAGGAAATTTTACTCTTCTCATGTACAGGTTTTTATTTAGCTAAAAACTCTCGGGAACCCTCATTGAAATTATTGGAACTCTTTCTCTCCTCTCTGGAACACTGCCCCATAAATTCTAGCCACCTTGGCCTCCTTGCACTTTTTTTCTCTGTCTCCTCAACTCAACAAGATTGCCAGGTTCTGTCTGGTTCTTCCTCCCTGCTCAGGAGTGGTTAATTGCTTCCTGACTGAGAAGCTTGGGTGATGGTAGGCCTTGCCTTGTTTGTTTCCTTTTTTCTTTTTCAGGGATCACTGTCCTGCACTGCCTGTGTCTGAAAATAGTCCTTTTCCTATATTTTATCCTGTGTTCTAGCTGTTTGCAGTGGGAGGATTATTCTAGACCTGCTGAATCCCTCATGGTCAGAAATGGAAACTGAATCATTCCAGAATGAATTTTTAATACTTAACGCCTTTACAAAATTCTGAAGCTCTCAAGCAGATTTTTTACCTAACATTTAACCATTGATTCACTTTTCCTCAGTATTGTTATAAATGGTCTTTTATCAACTGTAGGAATGTTTGTTTATTTTTCAATTCAAAGTCCATTACAAACTTTAAATCAGAAACTGACCCAAGGAAAATGATTTATCATACCTCATAAATTTCACAAATGAGGGAAATGAATTTTTGAATATGTAAAAATTCAATATAATGGGATGGTCATTTTAAATATAAAATTATTACTTAAAACTTCATTAGAAACACAAAACACTAAACATACCAGTGGGTAAGTACTTAAATGAACCATTTGATGTAATGTTTTAAAGTATTAACCCTATCATTGTAGAGTGTAAACATGTTCAGTATACTTTAGACCAGGAATTGGCAAACATTATCTATAAAGGGCCAAATAATGTATTTTAGACTTTGTGGGCCATATGGTCCCTGTTATAACAACTCTGCCTTTGAGAGTACAATAGCAGCTATAAGCAATATGTTAAAAAATGAGCTAGCAGTGTTCTGATAAATCTTTATTTCTAGACAACAAAATTTGAATATCATGTAATTCTTTACATCTCAAAATACTCTTTGTCTTTTTTTCTAACTGTGTAAAAATGCAAAAGTTTTTCTTACCTTGTGGGCTATATATAAACAAATGGCTCGTCAGATTTGGCCCCTGGGTCATAGTGTGACAGTCCCTGCTCTAAATTATTAAAAAGCTCCCGGGTAAGCTGTAGGATTTTAGTGGAGTGTTGTGTTTTAATTTCAAGTGATATTTTTATTTGAACTATTATCTACTATTAGATAGCAAAGTAAACAATATCATACAATATGGAGCCAATGTTTTGACTGATGGATTGATAGATTGACTTTAGAGTTGGGTGTGGTGTGAGGGAAAGGGAGAGAGAAAATCTCCAGCAGACTTACCCCTCTGACTCAATCCCATGACCCTGAGGCCATGACCTGAGCCCAAGTTGAGAATCAGATGCCTAACTCACTGAGCCAACCAGGTGCCCTGCTTTGACAGATTTTTAATGTCAAAGGTTATATCAGGAATCCTCAGGCAATTGGCATACTTAATTTTAAAAAGTTAAGAATTTAAAATAATCATTATTTTATTGTTTTCATTATATAGGAATTAATAAATAGGTTTAAAATCAGGACAGTTTCCTCATTTTTTTTAAAATTGCAGTGTAACTGGCATACAACTTAATATTAGGTGAAACTGTATTTCAGATATACAACATGATGATTTGATATTTGTATATATATTGCAAAATGATCATCACAATCTACCATACAAAGTTACAGAATTGTTTTTCTTATGGGAACTTTTAAGATTTATTCTGTTAACAACTTTCAAATATGCAATACAGTATTATTAACTATGGTCACTGTGCTGTATATTACATCCCTATGACTTATTTATTTATAACTGGAAGTTATACTTTGTGACCATGCTTTTTGATGAGTGTGCTATTTCTCACAAATTCTCATTTGTTTGAATAATTCAGAAACTTTTCCATCAATATTTTAAATTCATTCCTATCTCATGACATGTATGTCTTAAGTCTGGAACATTGTTCTAAATTATTGCATGTATGGCTTATTTCATTCAGTTTTAACTTGAACATCATGTCCTCAGAGGTCTTCCTTGATGCACTAAAAGTATCTATACCTCCCCAATCTTTTTCTAACACCCAGTTTTATTTTTTTCAGAGCATCTGAAATTAGTTATTTGTCTCTTTCTGTATTACAATGGAAACTCAATGAAAGAAGAGATCTTGCCTCCCTTATTACTTCTTTATCTCTCCAACATTGCCTTTCATTTAGTAGGCCCTAAGTATACGTGTGGTTGGAAAGAAGAATAAATGAAAGTATGGCTAATGCATGATTTGTAGAAATATTTGACATGGTAATATACATTATGAATTGCTAAAAGGAAAACAGTAACTTTACCTCAATTTATTTCACTACAGAATTACTTTCTTTTTAAGCATAGAGCTGTATTGGGATAGAGTCTAATGATAATTTGGTTTTTTTCTTTTTAATTTGTAATAATTTGAAATTTACATACAAGTTGTAAAAATAATAATTTTTCCTGACTCATTTGAGGGAGTAAGTTGCTGACCTTATCACCTCTGAATACTTTAGAGTCTATTTTCTACAAAAATATTCTAAAAAAAAAACTAGATAAAATTACTGCAATCAAGAATCTAATATTGATAGATTAGCACTAATACACAAGTCATGCAGATTGTCCTGGAATACGGTGGTAAAAATGCCCATAAAAGAAAGAGATACAGCATACAGGGGGCCTCAAAATTTGCATTTGTATTCCTTTTAATTTCATGGTTTGATGTCTAAATTCAAATGTGCAGAGGAGACTCCGTAGAGCCTTGAAGAAAATGATAGCTGACGTGAGAAGTTGTTCAGGTGATATTTCTAATCAGATTTTAAGTTTGAGTCCTATTAAACACATTAGGGTTTTTGTTGAAATCTTAGAAGGCTTCTGTCTTAGAAGTAAAGACTATAAGCCCGAAGGGATTTATTCTATTAACATACTATTCTATTTATTCTACTAACATAACTATTCTATTAACATAACTATTAACATACTTCAAAAAAAGGGTAACAAAATACAGAGTTTCTATAGCATATCATCTGTATTGTCCAGTATAGAATAATAAACTATTCATCATGTGAAGAACTAGGAAAATATTACCCATAGTTGAGAAAAAAAGTCAATATGGATGTTAGTTAAGGGACAGTAACTTTAAACCAGCTATTATATAATGGTGACTATCTCTGTAGAGAGAGAGGTAGAAACTATGTTTTTTTATTATGATTTATTATGATCAGTTAGCCAACATATAGTATATCATTAGTATTTGATGTAGTGTTCACCGATTCATCGGTTGCATATAACACCAGCGCTCATCACAATTCATGCCCTTCTTAATACCCATCATCCGGTTACCCCATCATTTGGCCTCCCTCCCTTCTGTAACCCTCAATTTGTTTCATGGAATCAGAGTCTCTAATGGTTTGTCTCCCTCTCTGATTTCTTCTCCTTCAGCTTTCCCTCCCTTCCCTGTGGGCCTCTGCACTATTCCTTATGTTCCACATATGAGTGAAACCATATGATAATTGACTTTCTCTGCTTGACTTATTTTACTTAGCATAATCCCCTCCAGTTCCATCCATGTCCATGCAAATGGTAGGTATTCATCCTTTCTCATGGCTGAGTAATACTCTGTTGTAATATGAACCACATCTTCTTTATCCATTCATCTGTTAAAGGACATCTTGGCTCCTCCCACAGTTTGGCTCTTGTGGACATTGCTGCTATGAACATTGGGGTACAGATGTCCCCTTCTTTTCACTACATCTGTATCTTTGGGTTAAATACCTAGTAGTGCAATTGCTGGACTGTAGGGTGGCTCTATTTTTAACGTCTTACGGAAACTCCGTACTGTTTTCCAGAGTGTCTATACTAGCTTGTATTCCCACCAACAGTTTAAGATGGTTCCCCTTTCTCCACATCCTCAACAACATTTGTTTAGAAACTATTTAAAAAACAACAAAAAAAAAGGAAATTATAGAACTGAAAATATAATACTGAAAATAAAAAATTCACTGGATAGACTTAATAGCAGATGAGAGATGGCAAAAAGGGAACCTTGACAGAACTGTAGAAATTATCTTTCTCTGAAAAACAGAGAAAAAGATTAAAAGAAAAGAAAAAAACACAGAAGCTCAGTGACCAGTGGGATTACAATCAGTCAACCTCATGTATATTAAACCTAGAAGGAAAAGAGAGAAAATGGACCAGAATTTTTTTTAAATAATTACAGATTGAAAACTTACCAAATTTAGTAAAATACTAATTTGAAGAGCCAGGAAGCTCAATGAAATCCAAGAAAAATAAATGAAAACTAAATCTAGGCACGTAGTGGTTACACTTCTAGAAACCAAAGATCAAGAGAAAAGTCTTGAAAACAGTCAGAAAACAAAAGAAACCTTATACACAGTGTAACCAGGGTAACAATAATATTAATGACTACCAACTTATTGGAATAATGGAAGCCAAAAAATATCTTGAATAAGAATAATATATTTTGAAAGAGCTATGCGGGAAAAAAAGTACCTTTCAACTCAGAATATTATACTGATTATAAATGTCATTCAAAAATGAAGGTAAAATTGGGGCGCCTGGGTGGCTCAGTGGGTTAAGCCGCTGCCTTCGGCTCAGGTCATGATCTCAGGGTCCTGGGGTCGAGTCCCGCATCGGGCTCTCTGCTCGGCAGGGAGCCTGCTTCCCTCTCTCTCTCTGCCTGCCTCTCCATCTACTTGTGATTTCTCTCTGTCAAATAAATAAATAAAATCTTTTAAAAAAAAATGAAGGTAAAATAAAGATGATTTCAGATTTTTAAAAAAGTATTATTGTCAGCAGACCTACAATGTAAGAAGTAATAAAAGAAGGTTTTTAAGTTGAAGGGCAGTGATACCAAATGGAAACTGTTGTATAGGAGAAATGAAAACCACCAAAAACGATAAATATAAAATGCTTACTTTTTTTTCCTTCTGTTATTTTCTTTAGAAGAAAGATGACTTTTTTTTTTCTTTTTGAAAGCTGAGGTCTTAAAGCAAAAGTTAAAACCATTTTACTCTGGGTTTTATAATAGAAATAGAGGTATGATATATGATAACATTAACAAAAAGGGTTTTGTAGTAAATGGAATGATATCATTGCAAGATTCTTATGCTTTGCATGATATTCAATATTAATTTTAAGTAAACAGTGGTTATTTGAGGATGCATATTCTTAGAGTATCATACCCGAATAGAAATATCCAGCAATTAAAGTAAAATATCGCAAGTATTTGATTAACTGAAGTTAAGGCAGAAAAATGTAGAATAGAAACAAAACAAAACAAAAAGCAGGAAACAATAGAAATAGAAAACAAACAACAAAATGGTAGTTTTGAGCCCACTCATTTCAGTAATCATATTACATATTGATGAACTAAACTCTCCAATTAAGAGTCAGATATTCAGACTGGATAAAAATACAAGACCCAACTCTACCCTGTCTACAGATTGCACATATGAAATGTTAAGGTTTAATTAAACACTGTTTCTGTCTCTTTGGGTAAGATTTCAATGGCTATATTATGATGGAATACCTACAAGTCTGAAAATAAATTATCCAGAAAAAATAATTTGGGAGCTGAGAGGACAGGAAAGCAGGATGGATTATAGGTGGATAATGGAACACTACATTGGGAAGAGATTCTAGGTTCTCATTTCAGTTTTGCCACTGACCAAACACCTACCCTTGGGAAAATACTTTTCTACTACTTTGCTAGGTTAGCAATATGTATATACCCATGTGTTCAATTCTTTTTCACATTCAGATTTCAAAGTAAAATTGGCATAAATTGCATTTTTCTTTTTGAAGGACTCCTCTAATAATGGAAAGAAGACTGAGTAATTTTACCACTGTGTATGTTATCCTGGACATAACATTGTTTACCTATTTATCGTCTACCTATCTACGCTTCCTTGACGATAATCCTCATATATGCCACTTAATGTTATTGTTAATATTATTATGTGCCACACAAAGTAGAGGTATAATCATTGTAAAAATATTGGGTGTTATTTTCATCATGAGTAACCCAACCGTGTTGGAGTTAGACATTGTTTGATGGTACACAAACAGAAACTTCCATTTTAAAATGCATTTCTGATGTCTTAATATTTATTTATTGAAAGGTTCAACTCTGTAATAAGCACAATCAGGAATCAAAATAAAAAAATAATTACATTTCTCTTTCTCTTTCTACATAACTCTTGTAGTTATTTTTCTTGTATCTTGTGTTACATAGAAAATAAATGAGGGTTTGTGCTTGTTTGAATGTACATATAATTGGTGTCCCAGAGTCAGAAATAGATAGGAATTTGTTCATTTAATTTTAGGGGATACCTTGTATACCAAATTATAAATATGTTTCATATTTGAGCCTAAAGTAAAATTGCAAAGTAGCTGGAGAAGCTTTCGCATTTGGAGATACCTACTTCCATATTTTACAATGGGTATATCAGAATTGGACATTGTTACTTTTTTATAATTGGATTTTTATAAAGATAAAGTAAGGTTTAATATTTCTCATTCGATTAATGCTCTTACCTTTGACTCTTACATAGCTGAAAACAGAAGAGTTCAAAGACAATCAAGTGAAGTCTTAGAAAGTTTCAAGTGTGTCACTGCTAGTTTGATTCTTTTCTTTTTCTTTTTTTTTCAATTTATTTATTTTCAGAAAAACATTATTCATTATTTTTTCACCACACCCAGTGCTCCATGCAACCCGTGCCCTCTATAATACCCACCACCTGGTACCCCAACCTCCCACCCCCCCGCCACTTCAAACCCTTCAGATTGTTTTTCAGAGTCCATAGTCTCTCATGGTTCACCTCCCCTCCCAATTTACCCAAATTCCCTACTCCTCTCTAATGCCCCTTGTCCTAGTTTGATTCTTATACATTACTTGGTTCTTAATTGAGTGTGTAGGATTCTATCCATGTGTCCACTTAAGTAAGGAAGTTACTTCTTAAATGAATAAGACTAATTATAACTGTTGAAAGAGGGTGAAATTAAGAACATTCTAAAGGAAAGAAAAATGTCCAATGTATCAATAACTAGTTTACTCCAATTCAGCTCTTTATTTTTTTTCTCTTGCAGTAAACATTGAAGTCTTCAGAAAACAAGTAAAGGAATCCAAGGCAAGGAAGAAAGTAAATTCATCCTGGAAGGACTCAAAGCACTTTGAAATTTTAAACGAATGTAATGATAGCTGCTAAAACCACCTTTGTCACCATAATGGATGAAGTACTTCAAATTTAAACGGTAACCAGAATTCTCATATCGTGTTACACTTCCCCTGAGAACTTTATATGACTTGAAAGGATTTCTTTTTAATTTTAAATATTTACCCTACAAATACCAAAGTATAGATAAAGCTGAAAACTTTATAATTTATTTGGCATAGTCAGGTCTTTGTTTTGGCCCTTAATGTTGACCCTGATAGTGCTCAAAAGAATTGTTGTTTTTTCCCCAGGTTATGAACTCCTTAACGTAGAAACAGCTAAGCTTATTTGAGTAGAAATATAGCATAGTACTAGTCTATTTATAGGTCCATTCTTCACCAAATACTTTTCCTTTCATAGAAATAACTTGGACAGCATGAAATGGTAGCATATGCAAAGGTTTTTTAGTCTTGTTTTCTGAACTTTCTGTTTTTAGTTTCCTTACTCTTGATCTTTTTGCCTTTCTACCTGACATCTTTTTATTTAATCATTATTTTCTCCTTTGCCCCTCCTCAGGAATTTAGAGTTATTAGAAACAAGAATCCAGAGTAGAAAAGAAGAGAAAAACTGGAAAAGATTATAAAATTTTTTCTTCTTGTGAAATTACAAGGACTGTTGCATTTCAGGTAGAACAGAAAGCAATTGTAGAAAGACTTAAGACTGCTTGTCAGTCTTCTTAAATCTCTTTGATCTTTGGCCGTAATTGTTACAGTGCATGTTTGGTAAAGATTAAAATGTTTGCAAAATTTTTAAGGCATCTTAGTGAACAATTCATTGCTAGTGTACTAATTTGATTTTGATGGTAAGCATTTGTTTGGGTCACTGTATCTTGGTAGTGAATGGGTGCAGTTGACTAAAAACTAGATTCCTGTGGTGAACTGCATATGTGAAAATCAATCAAATACACTATCAATTGCTAGTCCTAATAATTCTAAGGAATACACCACCTATTTCAAGGGCTTTATTCAAACTGACAAGTGTAACCCAGGATACAGAGTACCTATTATTATTCTTTCCTGTGCTAACATTAACTTTGATTTAAAAAAAAAATACCTGAACATTGATATTTTTAAAAACTTCTCCAATTGTTGCTTTAAACCTCTATGTAGGGTATAGTTAGCACTTCTCCATGCTCTTGTCACTACCACCCATGTAGTAGCATTTAGCCCTTTCTAAATGTCCAGTAAATTCTTTTTACTTCTCAACCATTAAAAAATGATGTTGAAGAAAGTAACTTTTGAAACACTAAGGAAATTAAAGTGCCAAATATTCACTTACACAGGTAAGGTAGTATGTAGAAAGTCATCACATATTCTGTCTTCCTCAGTGATGATCTCAGTTTTCTTTACCCATTTAATTATGTCTGCTTCTATAATCTTATATAACCATAGTTTCATTAATGAGATTAATACATTAAACATCAAAAACAAACAATATTGTCAGAATTTTTACTGTGGTACTTTTACTACTCTTTATCAAACTCTTAATTCCATTAAATCTGTCTCTCAGTATTTTTGGTAACTATGGATAGGGTCATTGAAATCTTTAGATAGTGGATATTTCCAAGTATTAATTTCTACTTTTCTCACTGCCAGTTTTTTTTTTCGGTGTTATAATATTATCAAGGAACAGACTAGGATAGAACTCGACCTCTCTACAAAATAGAAGAACTGCGCTGATTCTCCAGATTCTAGCCCAGTTCAAAAGTCATGTAACTCACATCCATGAGGTACATAGAATTAAAGAAGACCATCTGTATTTACATATTTAATTTTTCTGGCCTCATTCAAGCTAAGTGCCTCTAAAATCCCAAGTCTATGATGTTTGAAAAAGGAATGGAATTAGATTTCTAGTTGTACAATTAACAGGATTTCTAACTTGTACAATTGGGAATTCAAATTTCTAATTGTGCAAACTACCATGGATACTTTGAAGAGGCTAATATTTAAACATTCTAGCTATATGATATTAAAGTGGAGTCAAACACCCAGTTTTATCTAAATTCATTTCATTAGCTTAAAGTTGTGATTCTTGGGGATATGTTCTTGCAGAGTACAAGACCACTCTAAACAATATATCCATCTAGAATCTTATAAAGCTTGGTAGGCCTTTAGAACATCCTCTATAGCACCTTTATTTTGCAAAACTCTCCTTATGAAGGGAAGTCTGTGTAAAATTTGCACAGAAAAAAGGAATTAAAAATAATAGTGATTAATGTGTATTGAGTGATTACCATATACCAAGCACTGGGATCAGTGTTTAATATGCATTATCTTGAGTTTCACAACTGTATTTGACATGGATCTTATTGAATATCTCCATTTTACATATGAGGAAGCACATTCTCAGAAAAGTTGCTATTTTTATTTCTCTTAACAATTTTTTATTATGAAAATTTCCAAGAATTAAGAAAAATTCAGAATAATTTAACAATCACCTTTCTCTCATCACTAAGAATGAAATGAATGCTAACATTTTGTCATTCTTGCTGAAAGAAATTAAACAATTTAAGAACACGTGAAATCCTCTTTATATCACTCTCCAATCTCACTCCTATCCTTCCTTTTCCAGAGAAAATGCTCTATGAGGTTGGTGAAATACGTGTTTACAGTGCGTGTACTCAGAAACAATATGCAGTATAAATGGTAACATTTTGCATTTGTACATTTGCATCTTTCATTAATGCACTTTTGTATCTTTTGTTGATGTGTGATATATAATTGTATTTTTTCATATGAGTTCAAAATAAAATAGAACACAGTAGAGTAGATAATATACTCTCGTCAGTTGTGGAGATTTGCTGTTGTGTTGTGGCTTTGTTCTCTTGCTACCCAGAGTGCTGCTGTCATCGTAGTAAATCTGCATTGTGTTTTGGAAGACTGTAATTCCATCATTCTGTAGGTTTTCAAATATATTTTTAAAGACTCTCGGGAAAACAATTACTTTTGGGGGCTGACATCTGTTCTAATGTTAGATTTCTTTTAAACTTTACTACTGAGATTAGAAATATTCTCTAGTATAGTCAAATGAGCAAGAAATAACTGTGTCATGTGGTAGCAATTCTCTGCTACACATGTATTACCATTAAGTCCCTGGTGCTGTGTGTGAAAATACTGTAACAAAATGACCCAGGGAGAGGATGTTTATCTGGACTTTGAGAAGAGCTTAGAAGTCCTTTCACCAAAGGTCTAGCCCTGGCTGAGGGACTATTGAGGGAGAGAGAGAGGAATCTGCAGCAATTGTGAAGGACATTACCAAAGGTGTTAACATATTTTAACCCTTGGAGTCATTGTGCCAACTATAATTAGCAATAAATGTTTTAAGTTAATGACAATAAGCTGGAATACCACTAAATATCTGAGGCTATTGCAGAGCATAAAAAAATGCAGAGAACTCCCTTGTTTCTGTTCCTAAAAGGAAAATTCACCCGTCATGCTCGTATAACAGTGAAAAACTGGAAATCAACAAAAAATGCTTGTAACAGGCAAGCCAGTTATTCCCAGTCCTACTGGTACTTTAATTCTACAGTAATTGGCCCCATGTAGTAGCAACAGAATAGTGGAAGAAAAAAATAGCATTGTCATTCTCACTTGTATGTTTTGAAGATTAAAATTCTAGCACATGGTCACAGGAAAGCTTTTCTAAAATTGCCAAATTGTAAAAATGAAAGGAAACTATTGATCCCTAAGAAACCCATTCTTCTTGGAATTGGGCCCAGAGTTTGTTTCCTTCCTCTGGTTTGGTGTATAGAAAGGAAGGAAAGCATAAAACATTCTGGTGCTGTAGAACTCTCTACTGATAAATAAAAGGCCATTGTATAACTGGCAGGTAAGTTTCACATGAGGAATGTTTAAAAGGAAACAAGACGCAGATGCTTTGTTTAGATGCAAAGTGGAGAAATGTAGTTAGTAACTTCATTTCCAGATAGATTTCTTAACTAGTATTTCTATCTATTGCCCAACCATCAAGAATGAAAAATCACTAGGCCCTTTGTACTCCAATGTACAGCCTCCCCAAATCACCAGGCAGGTGTCCAAATTTTTTTTAAAAAAGTGTGCCAGCCACAATGAGATAGGATGCCACATCCACAAGGATGTCTATAACTTAAAAAAAAGGGTGGGGGGGGGAGGGTGAATGGCAGTGTTGGTGAGGATGTGGAGAAATTGGAACCTCATACATTACTGGTAGGATTGTGAAATGTCTCAGCTGCTGTGAAAGTTAGGTGATTCATCAGAAAGTTAAACATGGAATTATCATATGACCTAGGAATCTCACTCCTAGATGTATACTCAAAAGAACTGAAAACAGGGTCTCTCTCAAATGTGTGTATACAAAATGTCCATAGTCACACTATTCACAATAGTCAAAAAGTGAAAACAAACTAAATATCCATCAAGAGATAAAATATGAACAAAACTTTGGGCCGATATATTCAAAAATTTGAATGGAAAAATTTGGAAGACCCAAAATACCAAGGTTCTCAAGAAAAGACACATAATCCTGAATAGCCCTATATAATTAAAGAATTGAATTTGGAATTTAAAACTCCACTAGGGGCGCCTGGGATGCTCAGTGGGTTAAAGCCTCTGCCTTCTGCTCAGGTCATGATCCCAGGACCCTGGGATCAGGCCCCGCATTGCTTCCCGTCCCTACCCCCCACCCCCACCCCCACTGTCTCTCCCTGCCTTTCTGCCTACTTGTGATCTCTGTCTATCAAATAAACAAATAAAATCTTAAACACTCCACTAAAGAGAATTCTAGGCCCAGATGCCTTTATTGGCAAATCCTACCAAGCATTTAAGGAAGAAATAGTATCAATTCTGCACAAACTCAGTCAGGAAATGAAAGAATAAAGAACACTTCCCAACTAATTTATAAGATCAGTATTATCATGACATCAGAATGGGTTAAAGATAAATACAAAATTAAGAATTGTAGACACAGACTCAAAAATTTTAAAATATTTTCAAATAAAAAATAGCAAAATGTAGAAATAATACATTATGATCTCTAGGTAGGCTTTATCTCAGGAATAGAAAGTTGTTTTAATCTTCAAAAATGAATCTTAGGGGCGCCTGGGTGGCTCAGTGGGTTAGGCTTCTGCCTTTGGCTCAGGTCATGATCCCAGTGTCCTGGGATCGAGCCCCATATCGGGCTCTCTGCTCAGCGGGGAGCCTGCTTCCTCCTCTCTCTCTGCCTGCTTGTGATCTCTCTCTCTCTCTCTGTCAAATAAATTTAAAAAAAAAAAGAATCTGTACAATTCACATAGCAACAAAAGGGAAAAAATATGATGATCTCAATAGTTAGATACTGCATGAATTCATGATAAAGAACTCTCAATGAACTAGGAATAGAAGCAATTTCCTCAACCTGGTAAAGGGCAAATATAAATATCTTGTAGCTAATCTCATACTTAATGATTAAAAATGGAATGCTTTCCTCTTAATATAGGAATAAGGCAAGGATGTCAACATTGTGCTAGAGGTCATAACCAGTTCTAAAAAGGGAAGAAAAAGAAAATAAAAGGAATACCAATTGAATAGGAAATATGGACTCTGAGAAACAATCTGAGGGTTTTGGAAGGGGGGCATGGAGGTGGGGTGAGCCTGGTGGTAGGTATTATGGAGGACATATATTGCATGGAGCACTGGGTATGGTGCAAAAAACAATGAATTTTGGAACACTGGAAAAAAAATAAAATTAAATTTTAAAAAAAGGGAAACATTTGCAAATAAAATTTTTGCAAATAATGTTCTATGTAGAAAATCCCAAAGAATCTATCCCCCAAAATCTTTTATTACTATTAATAAGTAAATTTAGCAAAGTCACAGTATACAAGAATCATTATATAAAAACAAATCATATTTCTACATACTAGTAATTAACAATTAGAAGTTGAAATTTTAGAAAATGCCATTTATAATACTATAAAATATGAAATAGTTATAAATTAAATGAAAAAATATTCAGCATCTGTCTGCTGAAAACCTACAAAGCCCTGATGAAAGTAATCAAAGAAGATTTTATTAAATGGAGAAGGATATTGTGCTCAACTATTGGAAGAGTCACTATTGTTGACATGCTGGTTCCCCCAAATTGTTCTATAAATTGAATGAAAACCTTATCAAAATCCCAGGAGGAACTGTTTTGTAGCAGTAGACAAGCTAATTCTAAAGTTTATTTGGACAGGCAAAGGAATAAGAAAGGCCCTAACAATTTTGAATAGGAGCAGAATTGATATCAAGATGTAGTATAGAACTAAAATAATCAACCAGTATATTGTATGATTATTGAAAAAATAGACACATAGATCCATGGAAAAGAATAAGCAGTTCACAAATAGATCTATACGTATATGGTGGATTTTTCAACAAAGGTGTGGAAACAATCCAATGAAGAAAGATTAATCTTTTCAATAGATAATATTAACCATTTATTTTTTAAAGATTTTATTTATTTATTTGGGAGAGAGGGTGCATGCAAGCAGGGGGAGCGGCAGAGGGAGAGGGAGAAGCAGACTCCTTGCTGAGCATTGAGCCCAACACGGGACTCACTCCCAGGACCCCTGGATCATGACCTGAGGCTAAGGCAGATGCTTAACTGATGGAACCACTCAGGCCCCTCTAGTATTGAGCATTTAAAAACAAAACCAAAAAGAAACAAAAGGGCATTGGCTGTTGGCTTAACGAGGGCCTCAGAGGTAAATGAAAGAGAGGATTCACCTTGTAGAAGTGGATTCACCTTGTAGAAGTGGAGAAAGTAATAAGACTGCCACAAGCATAGAAATATCAAAATGATAGAAGGAATTATTAGAACTTGTTTCACCATTTGAGAAGCATTATGCATTATAGGAAATATGTATATACATTATGAATAAATAAAGATTCATTTAATCTACTAATGTACTATTGACAGACCGCTATGTTAGACTGAAGGGGCATTATATAGGTCCCTTGAGGGAATCCTATATAAACAGTAACAGAACATTGATGAGTGTTGTCACACTGGTTGGTGCCAAGAGAAGGAGAGTGAGCTCTGAGTCCACTGAAGAATGTTAATTGATTCAGTGTCCCTTTGAGGACTTTGAGAAATTGTTAATTTGATAGTCAGCTAAAATTCAATATGGGATGTCTTCCATCTGCTGCCATTTGAATCTGTGGTAATTACCTTAGGCTCAAAGAATAGACAAAGTGAAGGAACCTGATGTGGTTTCCTTTTATCTTTCCTTTTAGATGTCATTTGATCTGCTTTAAAGTGGGTAATCTTTCTCTTGCCTCCAGTTGCTGGCCATTCTTTGCAGTCTCTATCACACAAGGGAAGTAGCAAAAGAATTTTTTCAAAGACTGTCAAAACTGTAGGAATGAAAGATCACTCTCCCATAAAAGAGTCTCCATGATACTCCACACACATGGAGAAGTTAGAGTTGCATGTGATCACTTTGGCCAACCTTCTGTGGGTTTCTAATATATATTCCCCTCTCTTTTGAAGGATTATTCATTGCAACTTGTACTCACACTTTCCCTAAAACAAGTACTTCTTTTATTCTCCCCCAGTCTTCTATCACTTAGCAAGAGCGTTGGTGGAAATTGCTTTTCCATAAAAAGAACTGTGCCACCTACTCTTCAAATGCCACTGATTAAGAAAATCATTGATTCCCCCCTCCCTGGGGAATAAATTAGGCTTCCCCCTGAGAGTAGAAAAAAATAAATAATGGGATATAAAGAATGAAGATGGCTGTGTGTTATGAGAAAAATGTTTATGCAGTTGCCATGGAAATAGCATGCAGGCATTCAAACCAGGAGTTTATGATAAGTCTGTATTTGTCAAATATAAATCAGATATGAGTAACATTTGTTCTCATTCTTGGCTCGGATTTAGTCCAAAATGTGTGGTTATGTAAAATATGCTCCTCTTATAGGATATTTGCAGGAAATGTCAATACCAGGGGCTGCCGTCTTTTAAGATCATATATTTGAGGCATAGAGGTGATGCCTCAAATTGCTGTTTGTTACAGCACTGTCAGAGTGCCCACAGCTGAACTTTCCTATGACATTCATAATTAACAGGGCTAATTAATTTTCTCTCAGTGAAACATGCACAATGTTGGACCTAATTTGTATTGGCTAATTATTTGTGAGTGATGTCAGATTCTAAAAATGCACAGTTTGAGACTTTATTCTTAATGTATTTCTCAAGTGGAATAAAACACAACAGGCATGGTTTCTGAATGACTGTTACACTTTTCTGTCAGAAGACATCAGTTAGCCTTTAATTTCATGCTTTACAAGTGAGGCATGATAGAAATCTAGAGAGGGCATATATGAATTTTGAGAAAACAGAGAATTTGACATAATTTTCCACAATTTGAACTTTTTTCACTAATTCCAAAGATAATACAGACAATGCAAACACTACCTGCAGCCACTGCCAGAATAGTTGGAAAATCTATAAATGATTAGAATATGCTCTATTTATAGAAGATAGTGTGGTAGCCACTTAATTCCAGTACTCCATCTGTCTATGCCAACTTCGTTAGCCATTTCATAGCCCATGATATCTTTACCCTGTGTATTTTCTCCTCTCTCAGATTTCCTATGAGACATCTTACATTCTTTGTAAGCAGATAGCCTAGAGGCCCACTTTCTTATTGAAGCAGTAATTGCCTATGGTCCAATACATATAACTAATTTAATGAGACCAAATAGTTACACAGATGGAACAGTGGGAAAGTACTAATCAGAGAGAGTTTTTGAGAAGAGATGAGTTTTTGAGTCAGACTTTAAAGATAAAAGCCCTTTCTGAGGTCATTTTGACAACATGTTTCAAAAGTTTTAAAAATACAAGTACCTGTACTATTTAAAGAGATGAAGATATTTGCAAGGATTACATTAGGAGGGTGTCTTCACTAAAGCATGTTTATTAGATAAAATTTGGAAACAAATATCAAAATATAAAGGAATGGGTAAATAATTTTAGGATAAATCTAGATAGGAAAACATGCTGCCATTTAAAATAATGTTATTAAAGAATTCATGTTGATATGGAAAAATATTCATAGTATATTGTTCAATGGGAAAAACAGGGTTTTACTTGGAATTCTATCAAATCTGTAGATCATTGTGGAGAAAATTTGCATCTTTACTCTGTTGGGTCTTATAGTTAATGAAACAGTGTCTCTTCATTTATTTAGGTCTTTGATTTCTTTCATTTGCATTTTATAGTTCTTAGCATAGAGTTGCTGTACCTGTTTCCTTAGACTTATACACAAGGATTTCATTTTTCTTTTCTTTGGGGGGGGTGCTGTTCTAAAAGGTGTTTTTAAATTTTGATTACCATTTGTATATTGCTTATATATAGAAATGCAATTAATTTTTGCATGTTGACCTTGTATCCTGCAATCTTACCATACTCCTTTATTAATTCTAAGAGGTTTCTTCATACATTCTTTGGGATTTGCTATGTATACACTGCATGTCATCTTCAAATTGGCACAGTTTTATTTCTTCATAATCTGTATGTTTTTTCTTTCTTTTGCCTTATTGTACTGTGTAGGACTTTCAGGATATTGTGGAATAAGAATAATGAGAGTGGGCATCCTTGTCTTTTTCCCTATTTGGATGGAAAAGCAGTTTTTTTACTATGAAGTATGATGTTAGCTGTTGTTTTTTTTCTTTAATTATGTTAAAGAAGTTCTACTCCTAGTTTGGCCAGGGTTTTCAAGATAGTGGGTATTGGGTTTTGTCAATTAATTTATCTGCCAATTGATATGAACATGAAGACTTTCCTCTTTGGGCCATTAATATGATGGGTTACATTGATTAATTTTTAAATATTGAACCATACTTACATTCCTAGGATGAACCCCACCTGTTTATGGTACATTTTTCTTTTCATATATTACTGGATTCAATTTGCTGATATTTTGCTAAGAGTCTCTCTCTCTTTTTTTAAAGATTTTATTTATTTATGATAGAGAGAGCATGAGTGGGGAGAGAAGCAGACAGGTAGGGATAAGGGGAGAGAATCTGAACTAGATTCTGTGCTGAGCACAGACCCCCAGGCTTGATCTCATAACCACGAAATTATGACCTGACCCAAAACCAAGAGCCGAAACTTAACTGAGCCACCCAGGCACTCCCCTTGCTAAGAATTTTTATGTTTATGTTCACGAGGAATATTGGTCTAGTTTTGATTGGTTTATTTTGGAAGTTGTGTGCTGTTTTGCTGGTTTGGGCATCAGAGTAAAGCAGATCTAAAAAAATTTCCTTTTTCACTTTCTGGAATACATTGTCTGGAATTGGTATTATTTCCTCTTGAAATGTTTGATAGAAATAGAGAGTAAGACCATTTTCTCCTTAGTTGTTTTTATTTTGTTTTGTTTGTGGAAGGCTTTTAACATAAATTCAATGTCTTTTATAGTTATAGGGCTATGTAGTTATCTGTTTTTATCTGAGGTGAGTTTTGGTAGCTTGTGATTTTCAAGAGATTGATCTATTTAATCTAAGTTGTCAAATTTAAGTATTTTAGTATTTAGTATTTTAGTATCTATTGCTCATACTATTCCCCGCCCCCCTTTTTTAAGTATCTGTAAGGTCTGTAGTGATAGCTTTTATTCCTAATAGTGGTAATTTGTGTTTTCTCCTTGTCAGCCTCACTAGAAATTTATAATTTTATTAATATTTTTGAAGAATCAGCCTTAGGTTTTATTGTTTTTCTCCTTTCCGTTTCAGTAGTTTCTGTGCTTAGTTTTTTTTTTTTTTTCTAATTTCTGCATACTTTGGGTTGATTTTTGTTGTATTCTATTTTTTTTTAAGATTTTATTTATTTATTTGTCTCAGAGAGAGAGCACAGGCAGGGAGAGCAGCAGGCAGAGGGAGAAACAGGGAGAAGGAGAAGTTGAGCAGGGAACCTGATATAGGACTGGATCCCATGATGCTGGGATCATAACATGAGGGCAGATGCTTAACCAACTGAGCCACCCAGGTGTCCCTCATTATTTTAAAGATTTATTTACTGATTGATTAGAGAGAGAGAGAGAGTGTGTGTGTGTGTGTGTGTGAGAGAGAGAGAGAGAGAGAGAGAGAACAAGCAGGGGAGGGGCAGAGGGAGAGAGAATCCTCAAGCAGATTCCCTGCTGAGCACAGACCCCCCCCACCCCCCATGCAGGGCTTGTTCCCAGGACCCTTATATAATGACCTGAGCCAAAATCAGAACCCAGATGTTTAACTGACTGAGCCACCCAGGTGTGTCTGTCATATTCTAATTTAATGATAGAATCTTAGATTATTAAATTATTAGTTTGAAACTTTCCTTTTGTAATATAACCATTTAATACTATAACTTTCCCAGTGAGCACTGCTTTAACTGCATCTCACAAATTTGGAAATTTTTGTAATTTATTTTGTTCAGTTCAAAATATTTTATAATTTCTCTTTAGTCTTCTCTTTGAATCAAGGATTATTCGTTTAGACAATTTCCAAGTGTTTAGAGAATTTCCTGTTATCTTTCTGTTTTTTTCTACTTTTTATGATCAGAGAACATTCTTTATGATTTTTGTTCTTTTAAATATCTTAAGGTTTTTTCATGACCTAGGTTATGGTGTATCTTGGTAAATGTTTCATGTATATTTGCAAAGAATGTATATTCTGCTATTGTTGGATAAAGCATTCTATAAATGTCAATTAGTTTCAGTTGCTTGATGGTATTGTTTAGCTCTTCTGTATCCTTACTGAATTTTTTGTCCACTGTTTGCTGAGAGAGGAGTGCTGAAGGTTTCCAACTATAATGGTAGATTTATCTATTTCTCCTTTCAGTGTTGTGTTTTTGTTCTTACATTTTGAGTCATTCTTCTTAGGTTCATACACATTTAAGAGTTGTTACACCTTCTTGGTGAATTGACATTTTATCATTTTTCATTTTATCATCAAAGGTTTCTCTTTATCCCTGTCAATTTTCTTTACTTTGATAGTATAACCACTCCAGCTTTAGTTTGATTAGAGCTTTCAGTTTATATTTTTCCTTCTTTGTACTTTAAACCCATCTGTATCATTATATTTGAAATGAGTTTCTTATAGATACCAAATAATTAGGTCATGATTTTTTTTTTGTGAAGATTTTATTTATTTATTTATTTGACAGAGAATGAGCACAAGTAGGCAGAGTGGCAGGAAAAGAGAGAGGTAGAAGCAGGCTCTCCACTCAGCAGGGAGTCCAATACAGGACTCAGTCCCAGGACTCTGGGATCATGACCTTAGCCAAATTAGCTGCTTAACTAACTGGGCCACCCTAGCCCCTCAGGTCATGGTTTTTAAAAAATCCGTTCTCATAGTCTCTTTTAAACGGTGTGTTTATACTATTCTATAGTATGCATAATATTTGCATCTAATGTAATTGACATTTTGAATTTAGGTCTACCATTTATTTTCTGTTTCCACTCTTGTACATCCTGTTTTCTCTTTCCTGCCTTATTTAAACATCTTTTGGTTTTCCATTTAATTCACCTATTGTGTTTTTTACTATACTTCTTTTATTTTTTAAGATTTTATTTTTTTATTTGACACAGAGAGAGAGACAGAGCACAAGCAGGCAGGGCAGCAGGCAGAGGGAGAGGGAGAAGCAAGCTCCCCATTGAGCAGAGAGCCCAACACAGGGCTCAGTAAGAGGATCCTAGGATCAATACCTAAGCTGAAGGCAGATGCTCAACTGACTGAACCACCCAGGTACCCCTACTATATGTCTTTGTTTTAAAAAAAAAATTAGTATGCTCTAGGGATTACAATGTACATATTGAATTTTTTATAACTACAGTCAATATTTTACCACTTCAGATAAAAGGTAGACACTGTATCACTATATATAGGTGGCTTTATCCCCCCCCCCACTTCCCCACTTTAGGTTATAGTTACCTTATATATTATATTATATGCATTGAAAACTGTAGCAGGTGATATTATAATTTTTGCTTTTACCTGTCAAACATATTTTAAAGAATTCAAAAGAAGAATATTTATCCAGGTATTTACCCTTTCTCTTTTTCATTATTTTTAATCTTCTGAATTCCATCTGATAACATTTCTCTTTGCCTAAAAAAAAGAAAAAACAGTTCTTTTGCAGCATATCTGCTGGTAACATTTTCTCTTGGTCTCCTTCATCCAGTGTCTTTATTTGACCTTACTCCCTGAGGAACGTTTTGATGAATATAGAATTCCTAGTTGATAGTTCTTTCCTTTCAGTACTTTAAAAATATTGTGCCATTTCATACTGGCCTCATGGTTTCTGACGAGAAATCCATAGTCTTTCAAGTCAGTTCCCTAAAACTATTGTTTTTCTTTGGCTGGCTTCAAACTATGTTTGTTTTTTGTTTTCATCAGTTGGGTTAGGGTGTCCTGGTGTGGATTTCTTTAGACTTCAGCAAGTTCAGTGAGCTTTTTTGATCTGTGAGTTTATGTCTTTTGCCAAATTTGGGAATTTTTTAGACATCCAATTTTTTTTTAGCCCCATAATCTTTTTATTTTCCTTTTGGGACACCAGGAGCATAAGGGTGGACCTTAGGTTATTTTTCCAAGAGTCCCTGAGGCTCTTTAGATTTTAAAAAAATTTTATTTCTCTTTCTTGGTCAGATTGAATTGTATAATTTCTATTAACAGTTCTCAAGTTAACTGACTCTTCCTTTTCATCTGCTATTCAGCCCTCCCAGTGAATTTTTTCATTTAAAAATGTATTTTACAACAAAAACCATAGGTAAGAGTAAGAAAATAGGAAGCACAGAAGCAAAAAAAAAAAAAAAATTAAAGTATATCTGTAAGGAAAAAAAAAGTATATCTGTAAGAATCAGTCAAGAGAAACCCAAGGTAAAAGGATATAAAGATGGTACCAAATATGTGAAACATGAAGGGGAAAGGAGTAAAGAATGAGTTCAAATTTAAGTGAATATTATCTTAATATATATTGCTATATGCAGATGTTATATATGGTAATCACAAATCAAAAAAACACTGATATGCAAAACCTAAAGAGTAAGAAACCCAAGTATATCACTAAACAAAACCAGCAAACCATGAAAGAAAGAGAAGGATCAGAGAAAAACTACAAAACAACCACAATACAAGTAACAAAGTTGCAATAAATACATATCAATTAATAATTACTTCAAATGTAACTGGACTAATGCTCCAATCAAGAGACATAGGGTGAAAGTGGATAGAAAAATGAAACCCATATATATGCTGTCTACAAGAGACTCATGTCAGACCTAAATATACCTGCAGATTGAAAGTGAGGGGATGGAGAAACATTTATCATGCAAATGGATGTAAAAAGAAAGCAGAGTAGCAATGTTTATATTGTGCAAAATAGACTTTAAGACAAAGTCTGTAAAAAAACAAAGAAGGACACTGCATAATAATAACGGGGACAATCCAACAAGAAAATGTAACAATTGTGAATATTTATGCATCCAACATGAGAGCACCCAAATACATAAAATAGTTAATAACAAACATAAAGAAATCAGTAATACTACAGTAATAGTAGGGGATTGTAATACCCATTAATGACAGATCATCTAAAGAAAATCAAGACTGAAGCAGTAGCTTTGAATGACATACTGAACCAGAGGGATTTAACAGATACATTCAGAACAGTCCATCTGAAAACAGAAGAAAACACATTCTTTTCAAGTGCACATGGAACAGCTTCCAGAATAGATCCTATATTAAACCACATAGTAAGCTTCAAAAAGGTTGAAGTTATACCATGCATCTTTTCTGACCCCAGTGCTATGAAGTTAGAAATCAACCACAAGAAGAAATATGGAAAGGCCACAAATACATGGAGGTTAAGTAACATGCTACTAAACAAGGAATGTGTCAACTAAGAAATCAAAGAAGAAATAAAAAATTACGTGGAGAGAAATGCAAATGAAAACAAAATGGTGCAAAAATCTTTGGGATGCAGAAAAAGTGATTCTAAGGGAAGTTTATGAAATACAGGCCTACTTCCAGGAACAAGAAAAATCTCAAATGAACAACCTAACCTTACACCTTAAGGAAGCTAGAAAAAGAACAAATGAAGGAAATGATAAAGATTAGAGTTTGAGACCCATTTTGAGGGCAGCAATTACTTTTTTTAAAAAAGAGCAGAAATAAATGATAGAGAAACACAGTAGCACAGATCAATGAAACCAGAAACTAAATAATAATAATAATAATAATAATAATAAAACAAATCAGTGAAACCAGGAGCTTGTTCCTTAGAAAAGATCACAAAATTGATAAGCCTCTTTCTGGACTCATTAAAAAAAGAGAGAGAGAGAGAGAGAGAAAAGCCTCAAATAAAAATCACCAATGAAAGAGGAACTATAATAACCAACACCACAGGCTTCTGTGGTAATTATAAGAGAATATTGTGAAAAACTATATGCCAACAAAACAGACAACCTGGAAGAAATGGATAAATTCCTAGAAATGTATAACCTACCAAAACTAAACAGGAAGAAATAGAAAATTTGAACAGACTAATTACCTGCAAGGTGATTGAATCAGTAATCAAAAACTCCCAACAAACAAAAGTCCAGGACAAGACGGCTTCACAGGGAAATCCTACCAAACATTGTTTTGAACATTCAAAGAAGAGTTAAAACCTATTCTACTCAAATTATTTCAAAATATAGGAGAAGGAAAACTTCCAAATTCATTCTATGAGGCAAGTATCATCCTGAAACCAAAAACCAGGTGAAGATACCATAAAAAAAGAGAACTTCAGGGACGCCTGGGTGGCTCAGTTGGTTGGACGACTGCCTTCAGCTCAGGTCATGATCCTGGAGTCCCGGGATCGAGTCCCACATCGGGCTCCCAGCTCCACGGGGAGCCTGCTTCTCTCTCTGACCTTCTCCTCGTTCATGCTCTCTCTCACTGTCTCTCTCTCAAATAAATAAATAAAATCTTTAAAAAAAAAAAAAGAACTTCAGGCCAATATCTCTGATGAACATAGATGTAAAAATCCTCAACAAAATACCAGCAAACAGAATCTAACAGTACACTAAAAAGCATCATTTACCACAATCAAGTGGGATTTATTCCTGGGATGCAAGGATGGTTCAATACTCACAAGTCAATTAACATGATTGAATTGATTGATCAACACATCAGTAAAAAAAAGGGTAAGAACATATAATCATTTCAGTAGATGCAGAAAAGGTATTTGACAAAGCACAACATCTATTCATGGTAAAAAAAAAAAAAAAAAAAACCTTTAACAAAGTAAGTTTAGAGGGAGTATACCTCAATATAATAAAAGCCATGTATGAAAAACCCACCGCTAATATCCTCAATGGGGAAAAACTGAGAGTTTTCCTCTAAGGTCAGGAACAAGACAAGGATGTCCACTCTCACCACTTCAACTGAGCATAGTACTGGAAGTCCTAGCCACCAGCAGTTGGACAATAAAGCAAAATAAAAAGCATCTGAACTGGTAAGGGAGAAGTAAACTTTTCATTCTTCATAGATGACATGCATCTGTATACAGAAAACACTAAGGACTCCCAAAAAACTATTAGAACTGATAAATGAATTCAGTATATTAGTAGGAGACAAAATCAATATACAGAAATCTGTTGCATTTCTATACACTAATGAATCAGCAGAAAGAGAAATCAAGAAAATAATCCTATTACAAGTTCACCAAAAATAATGCAATACCTACAAATAAACCTAACCAAAGAGGTGAATGACCTATACTCTGAAAAGTATAAAACAGTGATGAAGGAAATTGAAATGGAAAGACATTCCATGCTCATGGATTAGAAGAACAAATATAGTTAAAATGTCTATACTACCTAAAGCAATCTACACATTTAATACAATCCCTGTCAAAATGCCAACAGCATTATTCACAGAACTACAACAACAACAACAACAAAATCCTAAAATTTAATGGAATTACAAAAGGCCCCAAATTGCGAAAGCAATTTAGAAAAATAAAAGCAAACCTGGGGGTACCATAATTCCAGACTTCAAATTATATTGCAAACCAGTAGTAATCAAAACAATATAGTAGTGCCACAAAAATAGAAACATAGATCAATGGAACAGAATAGAAAGCATGGAAAACCCACAATTATATGGTCAGTTAATCTTGCACAAAGCAGGAGAGAATATCCAATGGGAAAAAGACAGTCTCTTTAACAAATGATGGTGGGAATGCTGGTCAGTTACATGCAAAAGAATGAAATTGGGCCATTTTCTTTAACATACACAAAAATAAGTTAAAAATGGATTAAAAACCTAAATGTGATATCTGAAACCATAAAAATCTGAGAAGAGATCACAGGCAGTGTAATTTGTCTGCCCCTGGCAAATTTTTTCTGGATATGTCTCCTGAAGCAACAGAAACAAAAGCAAAAATAAACTATTGAGACCACATAAAAATGAAAAGCTTCTGCGCGGTAAAGGAAACAATCAACAAAATTGAAAAGCAGCCTACTGAATGGGAGAAGGTATTTGCAAATAACATATCTGGTAAAGAGGAAGTATCCAAAATATATAAAGAACTTAATTCAATGCCCCAAAACCAAGTAACCCAATTAAAAAATTTCCAGAAGAAATGAACAGACATTTCTCCAAAAAAGACATCCAGATTGTCAATAGACACATGAAAATAACATCCAGATGCTTAACATCACTCATCATCAGGGAAATGCAAATCAAATCTACATTAGATATCACCTCACACATGTCAGAATGGCTAAAATTAAAAAAACACAAGAAAAGTGTTGGCAAGGATGTGGAGAAAAGAGAACTTTGGTGCACTGTTGGTGGGAATTCAAACTGGCGCAGCCACTGTGAAAAACAGTGTGAAGAATCCCCAAAAAGTTAAAAATAGAGCTATCCTATGATCAAGTAATCATGCTACTGCTTATTTGCAACAACAACAACAACAACAAAAAGCAAAATCACTAATCCAAAGGGGTACATGCACCTGTATGTTTAAAGCAGCATTATTTACAGTAGCCAAATTAGGGAAGCAGTACCAGTGTTCATCAAATGATGAGTGGATAAAGAAGACACACACACACACACACACACACACACACACACACAGTAGTACTATTTAGCCGCAACAACAAATTTTTGCCATTTGCAACAACATAGGTAGAGCTAGAGAGTATAATGCTAAGTGAAATAAATCAGAGAAAGACAAATAACATATGCTTTAACTCAAATGTAGAGTTCAAGAAACAAAGGAGCAAAGGAGAGAGAGAGGGAAACCAAGAAACAGACTCTATGCTATAGAGTACAAACTGATGGTTACCAGAGGGGGGGAGGTCAGTGGGGGGGCTGGTGATACAGATGATGGAGATTAAAGAGTAGACTTGTGGTGATGATCACTGGGTAATGTAAGGAATTGCTGAATCACTAATTGTACACCTGAAAGTAATATAACTCTATGTTAACTATGCTGGAATTAAAATCTCAAAATAAAATAAATAAAATGTATTTTTAATTCCAAAATTTCCAGTTGGTTATTCTTTATACCTTACATTTCTTTGCTGCAACTTTCTAGCTTTCCTTTTAATTCAGGAGTTTTTATTCTTAAATGTTCAAGTTTTTTTTGTTTTGTTTTGTTTTTAGCAGTGACCTTAATGTCTTTGTCAGATATTTCCACCATCTTTGTCATTTTGACATTGGCATCTGTTGATTGTCTTTTTCCATGGGCTTCTTCATTTGTCAAGTAATTTTAGATATCCTGGGTAGTTTGAATATTGTAAGTCTTTATTTTTATTATTTTTTTAAGATTTTATTTATTTGATAGAGAGAGATCACAAGTAGGCAGAGAGTTAGGCAGAGAGAGAAGGGGAAGCAGGCTCCCCGCTGAGCAGAGAGCCCGATGCGGGGCTCGATCCCAGGACACTGAGATCATGACCTGAGCCGAAGGCAGCAGCTTAATCCACTGAGCCACCCAGGCACCCCTGTAAGTCTTTATTTTTAATACATTGTACCAGTCTCATATTTGCATTGCTACAGCATGCCCTTATCTGCAGATTCGGGTACCTAAGACTAGGCATGATTCTAACTTGCTTCTCCTCCTTTTCCCTCCCTCCTCAGGCACTTAGCTTCAGTTTTCTCTGATCTGCTAATTTACTTCATTCTCTGAATGAATATTACACAATGTACTAAGTACAGTTCTAGGCACTGAGTATTCATTAATGAAGAAAATAGACAAAAATGCCTCCTTTTATGGAGCACGTATTCTAGCAGGGGGAAACAAACATCAACAATAAAGCTAATAAGTTAGTTGCATTATACATTAGTAGGTGATAATCTCCTATGGGCAAAAATACAGTATGATAGTGGGATTGGAAGTGGGAGGCCGAGTTGGGGTTGAAATTTTAAATAGCCTAGTAAGAATAGGAATCATTGACAAGAGAACATTTGAGCAAAGAGTTGAACCCATTTGCTTTCCAACTTCTAAAAGTTCATTAATATCTGTCATCTGATACTGTCTCCTTGTTCTTTATTCCTTTGCTATTATTATAGTGGAATTTCAGAGCCAAGAAAAATTCATAAAGCCAACAAAAAGTTCTATAAGAGTAATTCTCTGGAAAATTAAACATAACAATATTTATATGATTGCTGGTTGTATTCTTTCTTCCATTTTCCTAAGTGAAATAAAAGGTAACTTTTATAGCAACTATAAATCATTTGCTTCTTATAATTTCTTAATCCTTTTTATTATTCGTGTTCTCTTTGGACAGGACCCAGGGTAGTTTTAATAATTTTCCTTATAAGAAGCACCAGAAGTTTTTCTTGCTTATTTATTTTTATTGAAGTGAAAAATTGACATAACAAAATTGATCATTTTAAATTCAAAATTTAATGGCATTTAGTGCATTCACGATGTTATGCAATCCCCACCTCTATCAAGTTCCAAAACATTTTCATCACCCCAAAACAAAACCTTTTAATCTATTAAGCAGATATTCTCCATTCCGCAGCTCCTGTCAACTCTTAATCTGCTTTCAGTTTGTATGGTTTTACCTATTCTCAGTATTTCACATGAATAGAATCATACAACATGTGACTGATTGTATATCGCTGCCTTTATTAGAATAATGTTTTTCAGTTTCATCCATGTCATAGCATGTATTGATACTTCCTTTTTACAGCTGAATGATATCCCATCATATGTGTATAGTACATTTTGTTTATCCAGTCATCTGTCAGTGACACTTGGGTTGCCTCTATCTTTTGACTCTTGTGAATAATGCTACTCTGAATCTTTACATTTGAGTCCCTCTTTTTAATTCTTTTGGGTGCACACCGAGCAGTAGAATTGCTGGGTTCTGTGGTAATTCCTGTTTAACATTTTGAAAAACTGCCACAGTGCTTTCCACAGTTATGTTCTCACGAGCAAATCTACAATCTTTCAAGTCCTTGTTATTTTTCATTTTGAAAATTATAATCATCCTAGTAGATTGAAGTTTTGTCTCATTGTGGATTTGATTTCCATTTTACTTTGTCAGCCATTTTTTATCTTTTTTTAATATATTCAATTCCTTTGCATATTTTAAAATTAGGTTTCTTGTCTTTTGTTGTTGAGTTTTGAGAGTTGTTTATATATCCTGAATAAAAGTGTCTTTATCTGATGTATGATTTACAAATATTTTCTTCTGTTATGTAGATTGTCTTTTCACTTTCTTATAGTGTCTTTTGATGCACAAAGGTTCTTAATTTTGAAGTAGCCTAATATACCTATATTTTCCTTTGTTGTTTGTGTTTTTGATGTCATATCCAAGCATCCATTGCCAAATACAAAACATCAAAATATCCTCCTATGTTTTCTTCTAAAAGTTTTATAGTTTTAGTGCTGACATTGAGGTCATTGATACATTTTGATCTAGTTTTTATATATGATGTGAGGTAGAGGGTCCAACTTTAATCTTTTACATGTCTATATTAATTGTGGCGGCACTGTTTGTTGAAGAGATTTTTCTTTCCCCCATTGAATGAATGGTCTTAGCAACTTTGTCAAAACTCAATTATTTCTGGGCTTCCAGTTCTATTCCAGTTGTCCATCCTTCTGTCGTTACCATTCTGTTTTGATTAATGTAGCTTTTGAATTTGGGAACTGTGAGTCTTCCAACTTTGTTTTTCTTTTTCAGGATTTTCTTGGTTATTCAGGATCCCTTCAGATTCTGTTTGAATTTTACAATCAACTAGTCAATTTCTACGTAACTAGTCAACTTCTAGAAGTTGTGTTATGCCAAGGTCATACTTGTGCTTCTGAATGATACAGATGATAAAGGTATTCACATTTACTTGTCAGCAAATGGATATCATTGTGTTTGGCTAATCGTCTAACCATCCCTGAAAATGGAGCTGTCTCCACCTGGCTGTAATTAGGGTTGGACTGTTTTATGCGTCAGACACACTAAAGTTGCTTTAATTCCTGGGTCCCACACAGCTTTCTAGTTATTCTGCTCATTTTCTGCATCTTCAAAGTGTTCATCCATTTCTCACAAAATATTTGAACTAGTACAAACAGAAATATATAACCAGGTTGCCATATTATTAGCATTTTTACTCTCAGATATTGAAATGTAGGACTGGAGAATGGCTCAGAAACCTTGTAATAGCCTTGAGAGCTGTCCTTTGAAAAGAAATTCATTGAAGTAAGGATGATAAAAGAGCCCAGGGGGTACAATAAAATGTGACAGGAACACTGTAAATTCCATAATCTCTCTCAGTTTGAAATATCTGTCAGTGATTGTCTACTCCTATGAAGTTTTGTGACATTTGGAATTAAATTTTAGTCATTTTAGCTTATGAAGGGGTGTCCTGTTTCACTTGATCTGTTTTTTAGTGGCATGTTTTTTGTTTGCTTACTTATAAATGACTTTAGGAGAGCTAACATTTTTTAAACATTTATTATTTGCCTTGCATGATGCTAGTCTCTCTCCTTACATCATCTCTAATCCTCACTACAATCTTGTAACCCCAGTTTACAGATGAAACAAAATCTCAAAGCATTCTTTCTTTTTTTTTTAAGATTTTATTTTATTTATTTGACACACAGAGATCAGAAGTAGGCAGAAAGGCAGACAGAGAGAGAGGGAGGAAGCAGGCTCCCCACCTAGCAGAGAGCCCCATGCGGGGCTCAATCCCAGGACCCTGAGATCATGACCTGAGCCGAAGGCAGAGGTTTTAACCTACTGAGCCACCCAGGTGCCCCTCAAAGCATTATTTCTTGCCTAAAGTCACAGAGCACAGTAAATGGTGACTTGAACTCATTCATCTGATCCCAAAGCTTGTGGTTTTTCTACGTATACCAGTGATTCTGAGTCCATTCCAATTAAAATAGAATTTCTGGAATTAAACTTTAATGTGTGAATAGCAATCCTAGGTTAATCCCAGGTTAATAATGTGCATTTAGGGTTAGAAACCACTGAATAACATCCTATGCTTACTCTTGTAAGTCTATATACTTAAGTAGAAGAGAGAGTATAGTAAAAGGACATGTTTTCCTTTAAAAATGTGTGCAGTGTTGTCCATTTATCTCTGCCAAAACGTATCTATTTGAAACTTCAGTGGTAGGTGGTATACTGAGAACATGCCGAAGCTTCCCTTTGCTACTTCACAGTTTTAAAAATAATCCTTCTTTCCTCTTCCAAAAATATACAGTATCAATTGAACACAACTGTGAAAGGAAAAAAAAAGAGCAAAACTGGCCAAAATTTATGAAGAACTCCTAAAAAATAGGATTGGAATTCAGATGAGAACTCTAATCTGAGCCACAAACAGGAACGTAATACTATAAAATACATGACTATAGGGATACTTTATGTCTAGCTTGCCAGACAAGCAGACATATGGATCTGTCTCTCCCCATCTTCATTCTTCCTTGGTGTGTATGATGCAAAAACAGGCTTTGTGGGTGTTCTTAAAAGTCAGAGCAGTGCCCCAGTGTTGTCAATATCCAGAAAGGATAGTAAACCCCCAAAACACAAGTTATCCACGTTTACTACCCAGTAAAAAATTTTTCTCCTTTCCTTAAAAAAAAATAAAAATAAAAATAAAAAGTTGCTTTAATGACATACATCAGTCACAGACCAACAGGATATCTGTAAAGCCTAGCAAAGATAAGCCCATAAAAATCACAAAATATTTAAAGGAAACTAATATTATGAAGGAAGGTACCAAACTGTGTAAAGGAAAGGATTAAAGGAAACAAAGTTAATAGAGAAAGCAATACAGAACTTTAGAATAAATATAATATTTTCAGAGGCATGCAGGATGGCACTGTATTCATTTTAAAAAGACAATTTAAAAGCCTTTTGAAGTTGAGAACAGTTTAAAAGGAAGGTCAGAGAATTGTGAAGGAGAACAGTAAGTTGAGAGGCATGAAGTAATCCATATCTTTGTGCTTAGAGAGATGTGTGGAGTGATATTCAACTCCTGTTAACACTTTGTCCTTCTGTGTTATGGATATTGGTTAGTTTGTTGCTTACTATTTTGTACTTCTATATGTTATGTAAGTTTTTTAGAGAAGCATTCTATAAAAATTATTTGCTTAAATAAAATAAATGAATTAAACAAGTTAAAGATTTTTTTAAAGAATGATAAAAATTATAGAAAAAGAAGACCCAAATCAATAAAGATAAAAGCAGAAATCCAATAGTAGGATTGAATGATAAAAGAAACCTATAAAAATAGGTAAATCTAGGCAAGTCTAAACAAGAAAAAAAAGATACTGATCAATATTAGAAATTAAAAAGAAACCAAAACTAAACACAAAGAGATTTGTAAGGTTTTAAGAACTCTATATTAAAGTTTATACTAATAAAATATGAAGGCCTAGATTCAGTGGGTAATTTTTGGAAAAATGTGATTTACTCACATTGTCACAAGATAAAAATTTTAATTAGCTAATAATTAATGAGAATGAATTAACAAGAAATTTAAAGATATGGTCCAGGTTTTGAAGATGAGTTCTAAGAAACTACTAAGGAAATCTTATGTTAACTAGCATTGCATAAAAAAGATAGGGTCCTAGCCAACTGGTTTTATGATGCCAATGTAACCCAAACCGAAGAGGGATATGGGTGGGGGGGGAAGCAAACTGTAGACCCATCTCACTTCTGGAGACAACACTAAAAAAATCATAAATAATAAAATATTAACAAATTGAATTTATCAATTATTTATGTGGAATTTGTCCCAGGAATGCAAGGGTGGTTCTGCATTATAAAATCTATCTGTGTCATTTATTTTCTTAGTTATTAAAGGAGAAAACTTGCAATTGTCTCAGGAATGCCCCAAACCAAAAAGCTTTCAATAAAACGCAGCACCATGGTTCTGGCATAAGGAAAGACAGCTAGATCAATAATATAGATTCTGAGATAGACCCATGTATAGCTCTCAGTTTAAGTGTGGTATTTTAAATGAGTGTAAATGTGGTATTTTAAATCAATATTTAACAAATGGACTATTCAATAAAGGATGTGCATTTAGAAAGATACATTAAATCTTGTGGCGCCTGAGTAGCTCAGTCAGTTGTACCTAACCCTTGGTTTTAGCTCAGGTCGTCATCTCAGGATCATGAGATTGACCCCCATGACTGTCTCCATGCTCAGTGGGATGTCTGCTTGAGATTCTTTACCCCTCCCTCTCCTTTCTCCCTGCTCCTCCCTCCCCCACTTGTTCTCTCGCTCCTAAATAAATAAAATCTTTTTAAAAAGATATATTAAATGTTTAGCATAATTCACAAAAATAAATTCTAACTGTAATAAAAATATAAATATAAGAAACACTTTACAACTCTTGGAAGCAAGTGTTTATGGCCATGAGATAGGAAAGGCCTTGAATGAGCTATCAAACTTAAAAGCCATTAAAAACAAAAAGATAAATAAGTTTAGATATATCAAAATTTAAAACCTCTTTATAAGAAAAGACACTCTAAAGAAAAGGATAAGTGCTGGACTTAAAAAATTTTTTTTCAATGGATAAAGCAGATAAAGTATTTATATTCATAATAAGAGAAAGACCGGAGGAAATAGAAAAAGGAGCAAAGAGTGTGAGCAAAGAGTGTGAGCAGGGAATTCAAAGAAAACAGCCAATAAACACTAGGAAAGTTGTGTATTTTTACTGATAGTCAGGGAAATGCTAATTTTAAAAACAATAAAATTGTTTTAATCTACCATATTGGCAGAAATTTTTAATTGATATATCCAGTAGTAGTAGGTGTAGAGAAACAGATACTCTCTTAGTAATTGTGGGGTTTTAAAATTGTGGAGTCATTACCTAGATGAATCTGGTAATATTTATATCCCTTTTAGAATGAAATATATTCTGATATATATTCTTAATCTTTATTGACTATACCCTTCTTTAATCCTGAGCCTGGTACTTTGTCCTTATTTTACCTATGAGGAATAGAATTCAGAGAGAACAGACAGATGGCAGAATTAGAACTTTTATCCAGGTCTCTTAGTGCCAGTATAGTGGCACTAGGTGCCAGAATTGTACTCTGTAATTGTTCCTAAATGAAAAAGTAGCATGAGCCAAAGTTTAGAGGTAGGTCAATGCATGTCATGTCTGGGGAGTGATTAAGTAGCCCTGCATGATTAGAGGGTGGTTGAAGGGATTGCACTGAGAGATGGGACTGGAATAGCTAAGCTGAGATAAAATCATGCGTTAATGTTTTCTTTTGTGAACACCAAAGATCCACCAAAGTTTTGTGAGCAGTGATTAATAGCGTGGCTTAGGAGTAAGATTTGAGGGAGGAAGACTAGATGGCTAAGGCAGTTGTTTAAGTGAGAAAATGAAGACTTCAAAATAGGCTGGCGAATGTGGGTTTGACAAAGAGAAGGCAGGGACAGGAGGCATGGAGGTGGAGTTGACCCAACAAAGAACCTGGCACCAGATACCTGAAAGAGATCACTCTTGGCTTAACCTGGTGAGATTTGAAATCTATATTGAAGGTAGAGCTAACAAGAGATAAACAGATGGATCAGATTGGAGAAGAGAGGGCAGAGAGTAAGAAAAAAAAATGTTGGTTTTTGATAGAACAGGTGGGTGGATGGTAGACCATTCACTGACATTGGAAGACTTTGCAGGTAGAGAGATTAGATGTTAATAGTTCTGTTTTGACCTTGTTAAGTGCTGGGTGACTCTTAGACATCCAAGTGGAGATGTTAAGGCAGTTGTATAAAGGAGACTAGAATTTTAAAAAGAGAGGTATGGACTAGAGGCAAGGTTTGAGAGTAGTAAGCATCTATCTAGATTAGATGGTAGCCAAAGCCATGGGACTGAATAAAATCACTTAGGGAAAGACAATGGATAAGGAGGTGGGAAAATGTTAAGGGATTTTCTTGATCACTCCAGCAGTGAGAGATGTATTATGGAAGAAGCTAACAAAACAGGCTGAGAAGAACTGGTTGATCAGGTAGAAAGAAAACCAGAGGACTCTGGTACCCCCAGAAATTGGAGGAGGAAATATTTCAAAAGGAGGGAGTAGTCAACTGTAAGAAATGCTAATTTAAGTTTTGATAAAGTCAGAGTAGAGAATTGGTCAGTGGCCTTGGGGGAGATAAAGTCCTTGGTGACCTTACTTAGCACTATTTCAGTGAAGTGGTGGGAACAAAAACCTGAATGGAGTGGGTTGAGAAAATGGATGAGGGGAAAGTCAAGGTATTCTTTGAGGAGTTTTGTTCTGGAAGGTAATGGAGGAATGCAGGGAGGGATGATAAGATAAAAATCAACTGATCAGATCTATTTTCCCCACTCAAGTATGAGGCCAGGTCATCAGGCTTAGAGTAAGTTAGTAGTTAAGTTGGCATTTTACTAGTAGAACAATGAAAGGAGGGACAGTGGTGCTTGCAAAGTGAAAAATCAGGGTTGTTCATGGAATTTAATCTGGGTAAGAATACTGATTACAATGATAAAGGCAATGATTTTATATCTTGGTGAGATTGATGAATTGTTGGAGTAAGGATCTGCATTATAAGCGAGCATTCCAAGAGATATATGATTCATGTGGGCTGTGAGCTACTCTTGAAGCATTTGCAATAGCTTTGGGTCATAACGGAGTCTCGTCTTAGAGCAAATATCTGTTTTTCAAATTTCACAGTATATTTAAACACAAGCAGAGGTACTTATTTTTTAAAAAGTGAATTTAGGGGCACCTGGGTGGCTCAGTCATTTAGTGTCTGCCTTCAGCTCAGATCATGATCCCAGGGTTCTGGGATGGAGCCTTGCAGTCAGCTCCTGCTCAGCTGCCAGCCGGCTTCTCCCTCTCACTCCCCTTGCTTGTGTTCCCTTCCTTGCTGTCTCTCTGTGTGTCAAATAAATTTTTAAAAATCTTTTAAAAAGAAAAGGTGAATTTACATCAGTGTGTAAGAAGATATTGATCATCAGCTTGTTAGTTTTAATTAGTTAATGGTCAGAGGAAAGGAGGATAACAATTGTTCTGTCACAAATTTAGCTTTTAGGGGTGCCTGGGTGGCTTAGTTGGTTAAGCATCTGCGCAGGTCATGATCTCAAGATCCTGGTAGGGCTCTTTGTTCAGTGGGAAGCCTGCTTCTCTCTCTCCCTCTGCCAGTACCCCTGCATGTGCTTTCACCCTTTCTCTGTCAAATAAATAAACAAATAAAATAAAAACAAATTTAGCTTTTAAAGTATTAAATGAACAACTGTTGCATTGTACCTGCATATATTATAATTTTTCACATAAAGTAATTGCTCAAGTATTTCTGGCATTTTGAATCTATGGGTGTATTTTAATTTCAATATTTTGCTCCCATCTGAAAATAAAAATTATATTCTAAAAACCTTTTTCCCCTGCAAAGAGATTCTGAAGTTCAATTTAATTTGGACAGATTCTCATACTGAAAATGCCATCTTTAATTGCCTGAGTTATGCTTAATTATCCAGTTGCAACTTGTTCTCAGTAAAACTTTGTCTTTAATTTTAGCTGCTTGCCTTTGCTTGGGAAGCTATTACAGTTTTCTTTTAATGAATTAAATTTGCCCCTGTGTTGGAAGACTTGATGAAAAGTGGACTGAGTTTGCTAAACCACTAGGGATTCCTTTTATATTGAAACTCACTTATATGTAGCTTTTCGCATACTTCTGAGCTTCTCTGAAAGAAATCTCATCAGATTAGTAGGACCTATTAGAATTTTTTTAACTACCAAATTTGTATTATAGGAAAGTTAGAATGATTACTCTCTAATCTATTCTCTGCTAGCTAGTATTTAATAGTGAATTTGGGAGGACTTTTTTCCAAGTGTCTTATATTATTGTATATTTACTATAATTATTGAATGCATTTGAACAGGTTACTGGGGATTATTGTACATTGCTGATCCTTTTTTTTTTATAGCTTTAATCAATTATGGATATTATATATATGACCAATACTGGGGTGGGCTGTAGGGAGTACAAATAAAGTACAAAGTGAGGTCCCAGAAAAAAAATTTTTTAACAAAAATAAATGAGGTACCAGATATTAGCATTCCTTTTTGATATTTATATTTAGCCCCTCATTTTGCTTTTCATTTCTTAATACTAACTAGCACTGCATTTTTTTTAAAGATTTTATTTATTAATTTATTTGACAGAGAGAGAAAGAGAGATCATAAGTAGGCAGAGCAGCAGGCAGAGAGAGAGGGGGAAGCAGACTCCTCGCTGAGCAGAGAGCCTGATGCGGGACTGAATCCCAGGACCCTGAGATCATGACCCGAGCCGAAGGCAGAGGCTTAACCCACTGAGCCACCCAGGCACCCCAGCACTGCATGTTTTAAACCAAATTATACTTCCTGCTGTTTTATAAATATTCGGCACTGATGTTTCTGTCTTTGCTATGCTGGTTCTCTTCCACCTTCTTTCCAATTCTGAGTCATCTTTCCTCACTAAGACTCATTTCAAATGCTATATCCTGCATGACATTTCTCCAGACACCTTCTTTATCCAGTAAGTACCTGATAGTGGCACTTTCGTGTTTGCCCTGTTTTAAGTGTTATCCCCCTTCTTGAAATTAGCTCCTCAGGAGCAATGTCTCATTTTCCTGATCGTTGTGTATACCATGTATAGCTGGCATATAGTAATCACAAAATAATATTTGTTGAATTAAAGATCAGAAACAGCTAAGGAAAAATAACAGATATGACAAGAATAGCCAGCAGTCAAAGCTCTGCTGATAAGTGATAAATGTTGAGTTACCAGATAGGTGAGGACTTAAGCTGAGCCTCACACTTGGGACCTTAAAGTGAAACCAGTCGGAGTGGGCTCCTGGGTGTCTCAGTGGGTTAAGCCTCTGCCTTTGGCTCAGGTCATGATCTCAGGGTCCTGGGATAGATCCCGCATCGGGCTCTCTGCTCGGCGGGGAGCCTGCTTCCTCCCTCCTCTCTCTCTGCCTGCCTCTCTGCCTACTTGTGATCTCTCTCTGTCAAATAAACAAATATATTCTTTTTTTTTCTTTTTTTCTTTTTTTTTTTTTACTTCATAGATACAACTTTTATCTTTAACTTGTTACCACTATTCTGGTTCATTTTTTTTTTTCTTACTCCAATGACAATTTTGAATTTTATTTACATTTATAATGAAATATATTTTCTTTTTTTTTTTTTATCTTTTTTTTTCCCAATTTATTTATTTTCAGAAATACAGTATTCATTATTTTCTCACCACACCCAGTGCTCCATGCAAGCTGTGCCCTCTATAATACCCATCACCTGGTACCCCAACCTCCCACCCCTCCGCCACTTCAAACCCCTCAGATTGTTTTTCAGAGTCCATAGTCTCTCATGGTTCACCACCCCCTCCAATTTACCCAAAAGCACATACCCTCCCCAATGTCCATAACCCTATCCCCCTTCTCCCAATCCCCCTCCCCCCAGCAACCCACAGTTTGTTTCATGAGATTAAGAGTCACTTAGGGTTTGTCTCCCTCCCTATCCCATCTTGTTTCATGGATTCTTCTCCTACCCACTTAAGCCCCCATGTTGCATCACCACTTCCTCATATCAGGGAGATCATATGACAGTTGTCTTTCTCCGCTTGACTTATTTCGCTAAGCATGATACGCTCTAGTTCCATCCATGTTGTCGCAAATGGCAAGATTTCGTTTCTTTTGATGGCTGCATAGTATTCCATTGTGTATAAATACCACATCTTCTTGATCCATTCATCTGTTGATGGACATCTAGGTTCTTTCCATAGTTTGGCTATTGTGGACATTGCTGCTATAAACATTCGGGTGCACATGCCCCTTTGGATCACTACGTTTGTATCTTTAGGGTAAATACCCAGTAGTGCAATTGCTGGGTCATAGGGCAGTTCTATTTTCAACATTTTGAGGAACCTCCATGCTGTTTTCCAGAGTGGTTGCACCAGCTTGCATTCCCACCAACAGTGTAGGAGGGTTCCCCTTTCTCCGCATCCTCGCCAGCATCTGTCATTTCCTGACTTGTTGATTTTAGCCATTCTGACTGGTGTGAGGTGATATCTCATTGTGGTTTTGATTTGTATTTCCCTGATGCCGAGTGATATGGAGCACTTTTTCATGTGTCTGTTGGCCATCTGGATGTCTTCTTTGCAGAAACGTCTGTTCATGTCCTCTGCCCATTTCTTGATTGGACTATTTATTCTTTGGGTGTTGAGGGTGTTGAGTTTGTTAAGTTCTTTATAGATTTTGGACACTAGTCCTTTATCTGATATGTCGTTTGCAAATATCTTCTCCCATTCTGTCAGTTGTCTTTTGATTTTTAAACAAATATATTCTTAAAAAAAAAGAAAAAAAAACAGCCGGAGTGAGTGCTGTGAGAATGATAAATTCCATTTTTAAATGGCATTAAAATGGATAAATATTGGGAGAATTCATAGTCATTTAATTTCCCTGGTTACAATAGAGTTACACTTTCCTTCATTTTATGAATGATGTAGCCTTTTCATACTGTGAAATACTGGAAACAAAATCCTGTCTAGACTAGAAAGCCTTCCGACATGTTCTTAGGGTAAGGATGTCTCTGTAGGTGATAACTAGCCATATTGTGAAAGACTATAAATCCCAATGAAGTGATCTGCCTAATAGTCCTTTTAAATGCAATTTGGGACCCTAAAGGTTGTTTTCATTCTCAGAGGCTTACAGCTGATCTCTGTTTATAACTCCAGGTTTTCTAAAGGATTGCCGGGTTCAGAATGAGGAAATAGGTGCTGAAGAGCTGCCAGAATGAGAATCACTGGAGTAGCCTGATTTAAAAAAAAAAAAAAAGCTTTCTGGGGGCTGTATATCCTGAGTAATAGAGAAGCCACATATATGTGACTATGGCAGAACCAAGGCTCCCGAAGAAGAGGGAAGCTGGTGTTGGCTGTCAAATGAAGGACGTAACCCCAGGGCCCTCAATATTTTTAGGGGCCCATGAAAATATTTTAATGTCTTTTAAAATTAGAAGGAAGAAAAGGAACTTCGATTAAGCAAAATGTTTTAACATATTTGTCTTAATACCAGAACAGTCACAAAATATCATTTTTGAATTTTTTATGGAGGAAGAACCACAAAGACAAAAGTGTCCAGGGCCCACAGAAGTCACAGGGCAGCCCTGCCCAAGACCTATCCAAATTTCTCAAGATTGGTGCTAGACTGTGAAAGAGCTACAAATTTGGGCAGACATGTGATATTTTAATCTAGCTCTTCTCCCTCTCTGCATCCCAGTGTCTTCATCTGTATAATGAGTTGTTCTCTTTTTTCAAGTATGGGTCATTTATTTATTTAAGTAATCTCCATGCCCACCTTGGGACTTGAACTCACAGCCCAAGATCAAGAATCACATATTTTACCAACTGAGCTACCCAGGCTCCCCTGTATAAGAGAAGTTTGGACCGGGCAACCTGTGAGGGCTTTTGCAGGCATACTTCTTTAAGTGAAATCTGGCATCAGACAAGTTCCAGGCTAAAGCAGATATCTAACATGATCTTAATGTGAATTCAGGTCATGTGATAACTGACGTAGACACAGAATAGGGCTGATACCCCCCCAATATTTTCTGTGTCCCGTTAGAACTAATTGTTCGGAAATGGTAAGAGCATAACTTATGTGATGTTAGCATAAAGTGTGTGATATTAGCATGCAACTGGTAAAAGGTTAGAAGTAGTAAAATGCCTTGTATGTTTTAAGTGCTCAGTAGTAAATATTTAATGTTTAAAATAATGATATAGGCTATTACTATTAGCTCGTTTTCTTAAGAGAAATCTGTATTTACCAGAGAAAGTATTAATCTGTGAGGTTTTTTTCTTATTCTTTACAGAAGAAAAACTGAAAACATTTTGGGTTATATTTGGTTATGTGTTGGTTTTTCTGATGGGCAGTAAAGCCAAGTTTAGTGAGCTCCTAAAGAGGGAGAGGACCTAAGGGGATTGCCCACTGAAAACATTTTGGAGATGGTCATATCTAAAGTATTTCAATCTCATTTCTGCAAATTGTAAGATTCTATAAATTAAGCCCAGAGCTCATTTAAATTGTTTTCTATTTATTTATAAGGTTTTATTCTTCTCTGTTTAATCCAAAATATGTGCTAAATTAAAATATAAACAGAGATCATATAAAAGACATATAAAAATATTATGTCTCTTCTATTTGTATGTTGGCCATTTTTTAAGATTATTGTTGGCAAAGGGTCATTCCTTATTTGATGTTCTTTCGAGAATAAATGGACCTCTATATCACTTATATTACTCCAACATCCTTCTTTTCTTAGGGATATCATACTGATAGAAAACAGGATGATTTAATGGATGCCTACAGAATATATGATTTGAAAGGTAAATTTGCTGAAGAAAAGTATTACAAATTGACAATGAAATTAAGCCTAGATTGCTTTGATTTTTTTTTTTTTACCCTGTCCAGTAATTACAATTATTTAGATGTATATCAGAAGCACCTGAGGGGCACCTGAGGGGCACCTGGGTGACTCAGTTTGTTAAGCATCTGGCTCTTGATTTCGGCTTGGGTTGTGATCTCAGGGATCGAGCCCATGTTGGGCTCTGTGCTGGATGTGGAACCTGCTCGAGATTCTCTCTCCCCTCTTCTCCTGCCCCTCTCCCCACTTGTGCTCTCTCCACCCCACACCCCAAATAAATAAATAAAATCTTAAGGAAAAAAAAAATTCACCTTAACTACTTCTTAAAAATAAACATGTCTGTGCATCATCTAAGACCTGCTAGTGTAGTATCCATGGGCATGTAATCTTTCAAAAAAGATCCAAGGTCATCCTGACAGGCACTAAAGGCTGAAAATGGCTGCACTATGTAGTCAAGTAAAAGGAAGCGTGGACTTTGGTATTATTAGATCTGAATCCAGAGTCCAGACCTGCCACAGTCTAGGTGTATAAGCCCAGATCTAGACCTATGACCAAGTTATTTACCTTTCTGAATTTCAGTGTCCTTGTCTATATAATAAGAATCGTAATTTTTTTTTTTAAGAACAGTAATATTTTCTAAGGCTTAGAACTTGGTAGGGGTTGGTTAAAGGAGAAAATAAATGAAAAGTGCTTGACATACAGTAAGTGATAGCTAGTGTTGATATTCTAGTAGCATGGTGTTATCCTCATTTTTCATCTTGACTTACGAAGAATGAGGTTTTTCTGTATCCAAAAGAATATTTATGCAACACTTCCTCTAGTTCTCTTTTAATTAAGCAGATTTACTTTGGGCTTTGAACTTTCCTCCAAGTTTGCATTTGGACTACTCAGAGAATAGTGGCAAAGAAAATAGGTGGCATCTTGCTTTTCAGTTTCTCTAGCATCCTCTGGAGTAGCTAATCACTTCTAGATCCAGTTTCAGAGCTATTCATTGTCTTATTTTAAGAACAGGTATTTGGTATATCGTGGTTTGGGGACATGAACTTTACTTGCAAAACCGTAGAATAATGGGGTTTTGTCAGTGAAAGAACACACAGATGCCTAATTCTTTACTTGGCATCTCCATCATTATGTGTTTGTATGGTTAGTTCCATAGATCTGTAAATGATAATGTTTCAAATTTCTTTTGAAACATCTCAGGTCAGTTTAACTAATAGTGTAATAGTGTGGAACCATAAGAGAAAGAAGAGGAGAGAATACGGCACTTTTCCTAGTTATGGACTTTTTGTAACATTATCCATTTATCCTTTTATTTTCAGTTGCTGCAGACTTGCCAGAATTATAAAGTATTGATTTTCTCCTTTTTTTTTTCTTAAATAGAGCATAGTGCTAAGCATGAATATTTAATTTACATGTACTTTGCCTAGCATTTAACAAGGCTATGGCTAGGTGCTTTTTTTCCTGAAATACGCGTTCACAATGCCGTCTCATGTGAAGGGGCTTCCCCTTTATTTATCTTGTTGGATTCATCATATTTGGAAAACAGTGAATATATTAAATGTTGTTTCAAATTTAAAAATTGAAAATGCTAAAGGTTACATAAAACCATGCCATGCTTGATGTAGCCTTTCTACTTCTTTTGTTCTAGAACTGCCTTTAATATATCAGGAATAGTCTTCCATTATGTCTAGTTATTTGATTTTGTGGGTGTGTGTGTGAGTCTTTATTAGGCTTGCACCATTGCATATTTTTGGACCAGAACACCATGTAGAAAAATTTAATGCCACAACAGTTTTTAGGCAAGAAAATGCAGGAACTACAGTAGATGAGGATGTGAATCCTCATTTTAACCACTTTATTTAGTATGTATGTATGTATGTATGTAAACTCTACCCCAACATGGGGTTCAAAGTCATAGCCCCAAGATCAAGATTTGCATGCTGTACTAACTGAGCCAGCCAGACACCCCTCATTTTAACCACTTACATACATTCAAAGATCTTTGACTGTAAATAGTTGCAGTGTTGGCATCTACATTGCCTGAACAGCCATTCTGGTATAACACCTGTTAGTGAAGCATATTTAATTAGTCTATGAGGTATAGGCTCTGTGTGAACATACAAAAAGAGGAGACTGTTTCAGAGAATAATGTAGTTGGGAAAATATCTGGACACCCTAAGTACAATTGCAAGGTCACATTCACATACACACTCTTAATAGGGGCAATGTAGTGTAATGCTTGAGAGCATAAACTTTGGAACCAGGTTGCTGGGTCTGAAATCCCAACTCCTATACTAACTGTGTGACCCTGGGCAAATTATCTCAAAATAATTCAGTTTTCCCATCTGCAAAGTGAGATAATTGATTGATAACTATTGATTTGAAGTGTGGAGGGTTTTGAAATCCAAGCTAAGAAATTTGGGTTTGATACTCTGAGAAATAGGGAGTCACTGAAATTTTTTGGACTGGCAAGTTACATGGTGAAATTAATTGAGGAACATTATTTTAGTGACTGTATATGAATGGAGTAGGAGGGCCTAGAGGCAGGCAGCAGCTGGGAGACTGCCAGAACCATTTAAATGTGAAAGGTGTAACTGTGGTAGGTGTAACTGTGGGAGTGGAGATAGATGGACAAGACCAAAATATCACTGTGGAGGAAAAAAAAAAATCATTCAGATTTCATGGTGGATTAGATTTGTTCTTTTAAATACCTCACTCCCTACAAATGGCATAATTCAGCAAAATCTTAGAAAATGCTTCTGTAGCAGCTCAGAGGAAATCTCCTGTAAGTGCTGTCAGAAATTATAAACTCTGGGGACTCCAGCTGGTAATGTGTGCGTTCACTTACAGCTTCCTTTGCCCCTTTATACACTAGAGCACACCAGGAAATATTGGCTTATCCCAGTAGGAAGTTTCTCTATAGGAGATGCTTAGTGAACTGAATGCCTTTGTTTAGAACTAATTGACCTTTCTAAAACAACATTTTTTTAAAGAGCTTACTCAAATTAGGGAGACTTGAACCATCTGATAAGTCAAGAGACAAATCAGTCCTCTCCTAAGCAAGGTCAACAATCATGTTGAAGGAGAAAAGGAGAAAGGGGGAAGGCCCCATCAGTAAAAACAGACAGTTAACATTTTATTATAATATGAACATTGAACTATATCACTAATCTTTTCCTACATCGTGGTGTTAGCCTGGTGATACCAACCTTTTTTCAGTCCTTTTTGTTATAGAATGTAAGAATGTTAGGTTTATAAGATTATAAAGTAAAAGAATCTGCAATCAGAAAACAGTGTCTTGGTGTTTCAACCTGAATTTCTTTTTCTTAAAGTAGAAAAAAAGATGCTACCTATTCTTTAAACTTTTTGAGAATTTTGACTCAGATTTTTTATTATTATAAGTGATAAAGCATAATAACCCTGACAAAAAAATAAGAAAAGGACTAAAATTAGTTTAAGAGAAAATTCCTTGAAAATATATAGAGAGGGATAGAGACAATCGTTATTGTTGTTCCATATAAGTACATTTTAAGCCTAACAAATATATATAATAAGTTTTTTAAAAAATCAGTTAAATGAGGCTATTGTTTTCCCTTTAAAATTAACTCATTGTCATCTGGTCAGATATTTCCAGCTGTTCATCTGGCAAGCTATTTTCAGTGAGGAGAGGAATTTATCAGTAATTTTATGCTTTAGTTTATGTAGCAGGACAGTGGTAATAATTTTATTTTATTGTCAATTACTTAATAGATTTAATTAAGTATTCTCTTTATGATCAAATGCATTACCACTCTTCCCACTAGTATTAATGGTTTAGGTGGTGTCTAGCTATGTAAGAGAAGAAATTTTTACAAGATCTTTTGTCTGGACAAAAGGATCCATATATCCTTTCCTTTAGCCACAGTGTTAAGAGTTCACTGTTGATACAAAAAATTGCACTTTGTGGGGTAATATCCAGCTTGCTTGCTACTACAGTTAAATCATAAGGAAACCCTTGGATATGGGTGAAGACAGCTCTTGCTTATAAATGCATTTCATCCTAGTAGATCGTATCTTGGCCCTTTGGCCCTGCTTAAATTTTACTCTAAGGTAAAACTCTGACTAGGCATGTGCTGTTGCTTTTCTTCTTCTATTTTTTTATAGTGTCATGTTAGTCACCATACAATATATCATTAGTTTTTGATGCAGTGCCATGATTCATTGTTTTCGTGTAACACCCAGTGCTCCATGCAATATACTTCCTCCTTAATACACACCACCAGGCTCACCCATTCCCTTACCCCCACCCCCTCCCAAACCTTCAGTTTGTTTTTCGGAGTCCATCATCTCTTTTCTATTGAGAGTTGGATGTTAGCTAAGAATGAGTGAGTGGGTGAGAGGTGAAAGATGAAATAATATCTTACCAGGTAGGATTAAAAGAATGGAATAATGACTTCAAAATGAAAAGAAAATGCTCCTAGTAAGCAAAGCAAAAGCTACTGTTTACAATTTACAGAATTAATCAAATAATGGAAATGGATTAAAATATCTGTTTTTCCTGGAGGCATCATTGGCTGTAGTCTAATTTCTACCTCTTTAAACTAGTTTTGGACATCATTTAGTTAGTACTTGCTTAATTATAACTGAAATCATTCTTTCTCAAGCTTTCATGATAGACTAATCTTTTTAAAAACTGATTCAGATTCAGTAGATCTGAAGTCAGGATTGCATTTCTAACAAGCTCATAGGTGATAACAATGCTGCTGGTTAGTGGACCACATTTTGAGTAGTTAGAGTTTAAATAATTGTTCTTATTACCTGTGGTTCCTGTTTCCTTATTCTGTGTTTGCCTTTTTGCCTATAAGATTAGCCGTTTGCCCTTTATTTTGCGAGTTCGAACTCTTTCATAATGCTTATTTATTCAGCGACAAGATTGCATCTGGAAGACTCACCTGTTATTAGTGGAAACTTCATTTGTCTCAGAGCTGTAGTGGTGTGCCCCAGAGGAGTCTTTCACTGCTTTTGTTTGCAAGAACAATGAATCACTGAGAGCACTTGACTAATGGAAACCTTTCCATTTAACTGTGGTGATGTGGAAGAAGCATGGGTTATAAAGTAGGACTTGAACTGTATGATCTTGGTCAGGTTACTGAATTTCTTTGGTTCTCAACTCATTATTCTGTAAAATGAAAATACCAATATAAGGCTTTGGGATAATGATTAGCAGTAATATATATGAAGCACCGAGTATCTACAAGGTAGGAGGCATTTAGTAAAAAGTAAGCATTCCAGTCACTGAATGGAATGAAACAAACATTAAAACTATTTAATTTTCTTAACATCAGGTATTTTATTACCATTGTAATGGTAAGGAGACAAAAAATGTGTGGATTGTTGTCTATGAAGAAAATTTGGGGCTAAATTCGGTTTTTCAAGTTTTTTATATTTCTGTTTGACTTCCTGTTTTTTAAAAAATAATTCATTTGATTTCTTCGGTAGACTTAGAGCCAAATCACTTTTCTGAGTGTCTGTTAGAATCTCTGTGGTTCAGAAAAGAAATTAAGTTTTAGATTCTCAACTTTATTTTGAATAACAGAGTTAATAACTCATTTATCCTGATTTACCTGAATTTTTGAGGTCAAGATATGCCCAAATAGTGGCATATTCAAGGACTCATTTGTGTCCTTTCTGTCAGTACAGAGGAGAATCATTAGGAACAACACAGCTGGTACCTTGAGAACATGACATAAAATTGGCATTGCCTGCTAAGCCTGAAAAAAGCCAACACTTGTTCAGCTGCTAATTTTTTCAGGCAGAGTCCTTAATTTGGCCCCAAATGACTGCAGTTTACCAAAGAAGTATTTTTATTTGCTGCCAAAATCCCTTACAAAACTTAGTGCCTTCTGAAACACAAACATATAGACTATATTGTTTCCTTGCTTTCTTTTTTTTTTTTTTTTTTTTAAGTTTCCTTTTCCTCACTCACATTACTTGGTTTCCTAATCTTGGCCATAAAATGTTTGCCCAGTTAGGTGCTTCATAACAGAGATTCTTTCCAATAGCAGATGCATTCCAGGATAACCTATTAGCTGTATTATATAATCAGGAGCGCTAGCTGATGGGGTATTCATCTGTAAGAAAATATTCTCTTAGTACCCCTGGGCTTAGCAATATAGATCCTCAATATCATTTGTCTCACTTCAAAGCTAATTGAAATCAGCCAGCCTATGTTTCAAAATATCTACACATATTACCAACCATCTGGCTGCTTGCAAATGATGAAGACATTTAATATAAAACCTGGTTAATGCACTAGCTTCTCACCCCGAGAGAACAAATCTTGCCTAGGACACACATACTCTTCTTTTAGTATTAGTCTGCAGTAGAGGGCAGTCTTTTTGGTCCCCAGACTCATAACAATTTGATGTATTCACTCTCAGGTGACTGACCATGTGATAGATATTCAGAATGATCATTGAGGGACTCATTCAGAACTGCAATGACAGAAGCAGAAGGTTTATGTATACCATCAGGGATAGAATATCTAGAGTACATTGTGTGTGGGTAAAGGGCATATGTGGCTATTTTTTTAGTAACTAAATGTAATTTTATTATGAAGATAATGCTGGATGAAATGTGGCTGTAGTAGGAAATTTGTAATACATACATTTTCATTTAACATTTTATTTACTAGTCTTTCAATTTTTAAATTAAGTTTATATGTGCATTATTTTTAGCAAAACTGAGATTCTATATGTAGTTTTTCTTTTTAAACTTAGTTATATTTTAGAAACGTTTTTCTTTTAAGTTTTTTATTTTAATTACAGTTAACATTACAGTGTTACATTAGTTTCAGGTGTATAATGTGGTGATTCAGCACTTCCATATATCACCCAGTTCTCATCCCAGGTGTACTCCTTAATACCCATCGCCTGTTTCACCCATCCCCCTCCCCCTCCTGGTAATCATTAGTTTATTCTCTGTAATTAAGGCTCTGCTTCTTGATTTGTCTTAGGAACACATTTCAATGTCATTAAATAACTTCTCCATTTCAATGACTTTCATGTTGCTATACTGTCTTAAGTTACCAGTGGAACGTTTATTTCATCTCTCATTTCCCTATCATAAATAACACTGAAATGAACATCCAGTGAAAATTTTTTCTGCATAGAAGTTAATCATTGACTGTATCATTGTTTTCCATTAATTTCCATTGTTAGAAATTAATTGTAAGATCAAAAGACATGAAAGTTTTTAATGTGCTGTATTTTTTTTTGTTTCTTTGTGTGTTTGGGGGATGCTTTATATGTGCCTCATCACAATTGAGAAAGCTTGTACTTTTTTTTGTACTTTTCTTGGTACTGTGTAAAATACCACATCACCTAGCCAATAGCTAGGCCTGGGCATATTCTTTCCATTGCTCATTTTAGAACAATTTGATAGGTGATTAACTGGTTCCTCAATTGTTTTAATTTGAATTTCTATGAAGTTTAGTGAGGTACCATACTATAATTATTTTTGCTGAGTTTCAGGTAAATTTGTCGTATACCTATCCACACTAACCATACATTAATAAATGGGAAGTATTCCCTATACAAGTGCCGTATTCTAAGTGGTAATAAGTAACAGGACTGCAGTGGGTTGTTTTTTTTTTAAGATTTTATTTATTTATTTGAGAGAAAGAGAGAGTGAGAGAGAGCATGAGAAGGGAGAAGGTCAGAGGGAGAAGCAGATTCCCCACGGAGATGGGAGCCTAGTGAGGGACTCAATCCCAGGACTCCAGGATCATGACCTAAGCTGAAGGCAGTGGCTTAACCAACTTAGCCAGCCCTCCAGGTGCCCCCCAAATTGTAGGTTTTTAAAGAGATTACATTTGTCCTGCTATCTTGAAGCGTCTGTGTAATTTCAAATCAAAAAAATCTGAATACTTAGTATATTTTTGTTAATCAGCTCTCTAAAACAAAATAAATTTTACCAAGATCTCCATCATCTTTATTGGATTTCTCATGAAGAATTTCAACTGCTTTTTCTTTTCACCAAAGAACACTACTTTTACACTTTTTCCTACTAGTTAACCTTGGCCACATTTTCTTCTTCCCACTGCCCTTTGGAAAAACAGAAGTCCAGTTATATTTTGCTTTTGTCATGCTTAAGTTGCTAACATCTATAAATTTTAATCTTTTATGTTTATTCTTTTGTGGAAGAGGTAAGGAGTGTTGATGTCCACACTCTACTCTCAATATATAAGAAAAATATTTGCATATAGTCAAAAAGAAAATTAACAATTATAATAACATTAAAGTATTGCTTATGTATAAGTGAATTTTACTATATAAATTTATAGTGTAAAATAGTAGATCTACTGAATTCAGTCTTAATTATTAATTAATATCATTAATAAATTAATTAATATTAATTAATGAGGGTAAAGTGCTTTGAAGATGAAGAGTACTTTTTGGTTTTGTTTTTTGAATTTTTTTTTTTTTTTAGTAATCTCTACACCCAACTCACAATTCACAACCCTGAGATCAAGATTAAATGTTCTTTCAACTGAGACAGCCAGGTACCTCTAAAGATGAAGAGTACTTTTTAGGTGCTTTTATGCTTTTATGTAGGTGGAGTTTTATGGTTTTTACAGTCTCTCAATCAAGTAGATATTTTAGGCTTTTTTCAGTCCTCAGTCCAGACTCTTGTGGTTTAAAAGTGTTGATGAAATTTTAACATAGAAAGTACTGTGATTGAGCTTGCATTAATGGCAGCTTTACACCCTACTAGGAAGTAGTTTTAAGAAATAAGGTTGATTTTCATTTCCAGTGAAATGAAATATGTGTATATCCTGCTTAAAGGATGCCTACTGTATGATATCGGACACCAGAGTGCATAAAACTAGTTTATAACTATTTCATTCACCAGATGAACCAGGATCATATGTCTAGAGAAGTAATGTTACAATGATTTGCTTCCCTTGTGGTCCTCTCTATTAAATAAATAAGAAAAGCTATACTTCCTGCCTGTTAACAGTAAAATTTAATCTTTTTGTGATAATTCTGACTATTAAAGAATTTTAGGATCATCAGTCATTTACTAGATCATCTCATTTCCAGACTTTTTATATCTGCCACTAGTTTAGTTAAGATCTCATTACCATCTACTTGCACTACTAGAATTGCCTCCTAACTAATCTCCCTACTTCCGTTCATTCTCCATATTGTAGTTCATTTTACTAGCACAGATATATTAATCTTAATCTAGAGTATAGATATGATTATTATCCTTCCATTTAAAATTTATATTTTATCAGCCATACTCTTAGGCCCAGCTAGCATTCAATAATTTACATAATTTTTTTTTCTTTTGGTACAAAATGGTGGTTTATTAAAGCACGGACACAGGACCTGTGCTGTTGCCCTGGGTTGTGAGGGATGGCAGGTTGTGTACCCTGCCAATAATTTACATAATTTAATCCTAACTTAATTTTACAGCATTATTTCCCACCTCTCTGTGTCTCACTATTTGCTTTCTTACCTTTACAACCTTTCCTTGAATAACTTAGAATGCCCTTCATTTCTTTGTTTGTACCAGCCCCAGAAATAACTCATACTCACTTGGAGGAGGGAAATGAGGAGTATTCAAATAAGACCCATTCAGCCAGGGATTAAATGCAATCTGTACATTGAAATGTACAGAAATGGGTGAAATGGGTGGCAGTGCTGCCAACACAGAAAAATTTATTGCCTTCTGGTCTGGCAAACCACAAATGAGAAACTAAGAAACTGGGAATGCCTAAGAGTATAGCTTTGCAAGGGAAGGAGTCAGACAAGAGATTTCTGAATTTTTGTCCTGCCTATACTATGACTCACCTTTGAATCATCTGTGCCCAAAATAGACTCAGATCAGCCTAACTAAAAACAAAAGATCTGCACAAGAAAAAAGTTTACACTCAGAGATTAGCTAAGAAAATGAACTGCTAAAACAAAGGAAACAATGCTCATTAAATAAAAATAACAGAATCCAGATTCTCCACAACTCAAGACACAATCCCAAATTAACTTGATATGCAAAGAACCAAGAAAATAGAACACATTCCCAATCAGATCACCTTGAAAATGAACCAGGTGTTGGAATTTACATATAAGGATTTTAAACCAGCTATTATAACTATTATCAGTGAAGTAAAAGAAAGCAGGTTTTCAGTGCATGAAAATCTCAGCAGAGAAATGGAAAATCTTGGCAGAGAATAGAAAAAACAAAAAGATCAGATTGAAGTTCTAGAACTGAAAAACACACTTTTGAAATGAAAAATTCACTGGATGGACTTAAAAGGTGATTGAACATAAGAAGAAAAAGTAGGTAATCTCAAACAGATCAACATTAATTATCCAGGATAAAAGCAGGGAGAAAAAAGATTAGAGAGAAAATGAGAAAAGGCTCAAAGATCTATTAGATGGTATTTAATAATTGACTTCTCATCAGAAACCACTGAGGAAAGAAGAGAATAGAAAAATGTCTTTAAAGTGCTGAAAGAAACTTGTCAATCTAGAATTCTGTATCCAGCAAATATATTAATCAGTAGTGAAGGCTGGACTTACCATTGTCATCATTTTGCAGGTATACAAATATCAGATTGTTACATTATATATATTTTTTAAAGATTTTATTTATTTATTGACAGAGACAGAGAAGGAATACAAGCAGGGGTAGTGGGAGAGGGAGAGGGAGAAGCATGCTTACTACTGAGCAGGGAGCCCTATGTGGGGCTCCATCCCAGGACTCTGGGATCATGACCTGAGCTGAAGGCAGACGCTAAACGACTGAGCCACCCAAGTGCCCCTGGTACATTGTATATTGAAATTAATATAACGTTATGTTAATTCTACCTCAATTAAAAAAAGAATGAAGGCAAAATATATTTTTAGATAAAGAGAATTTTTACCAAGAAACCTACACCATAAGAAATGGTGAAAGAAGTTCTTCAGGCTGAAGATAAATGGTTTTAGATGGAAATATGAATATTCATTAAAGGATAAAGAATATCAGACATTCTAAATATCTGGGCAAAATAAAAGACTAGTTTGGGTTTTTTTTAACTTTTAATTTCTTTATAGACTGAAAGCTAAAATTGAAAGCTAAAATTACAACATTGTCTTACAGGGTCTGTGATATGTAGAGGCCTATAAGATTACAAACAGTCTATAGTTTATGAGAAATAATCCATTATCAACTGTAAGTAAGCTATGAAAACATGGATATATAATTCCTAGGGACAATTGCTATTAAAAATAATGCTGGGTGTGGTGCGAAAACAATGAATTCTGTTGCGCTGAAAAGAAAAAAAATAATGCAAAATATAATAGCTAAAATCCAAAGGGAAAATTATGCTGGAATTCAATAGCAATATAGATCAAACATAAATATGTATGTACTCAGTAGCAGGGCTTCAAAATACATGAAAAAATCAACAGAATTATCGGGCAAAATAGACAATTTTACAATCATAGTTGATTTTAACACCAACTTCTCATCAATTGATGGAACTAGGCAAAAGAAGAAATCCAACAGACACATAGATTATATGATGAATACTGTCAACCACCTAGTCTTAATTGCTTTCATAGAACAGTATACCAACTAGTGGCAATGCACTGTTTCAGGTGCATCTGGTATGTTTACCGAAGTAAATTACATCTGCACCAAATACCAAACCACGTATTTAGAAAGGTTGGAATTACAGAGTTATCTGACCACAATGAAATTTAATTAGAAACAAATAATCAGAATCAGAAGAACACATAAATGAGTACTGAGTCAAAGAAGAAATTACAATAGAAATTTTAAAATATTTTAAACTGATAATTAAAATACGACAAATATGAATTTGTGGGATGCAGCCAATATAGTGTTTAGATGGAAATGAATAGCTTTAAATGCCTATATCACACAAGAAGAAAGGTCAGAGATTCAGAGATTGATGGTCTATTTGACAAGCTGATCTAAAATTTATATTGAACTGTAGTGGGACTTGAGGAACCAAAATAACATTGCAAAAGAAGAACAGGAGGACTTGTACTGCCTGATTTCCACACTTAATATAGCCTACAATAATTGAGATCGTGTGATACAGTATAAAGGGAAACAAGTAGATTGGTGGAAAAGAACAGAGGCTGCAGAAATAAGCCCACCCCTATATATTTAATTCATTTTCTTAAAAAACAAAAATTCCAAGGCTGTTCAATAGGCACAGAATAAGCTTTTCAACAAATTGTTTCTAGAACAACTGGAGGGCTATGCACAAAGGAAAAAAAAAAACCCTCAACTCCTACCTTACACTATGTAAAACAATTAACTCAAAGTGGATCATAAGTCTAAATATAAAAACTAAAAATATAAAGCATAAGAGAACATTTTAGTGATCTTGGGTTTGTTGAAGATTTCTTTTATTTGACACAGAAAGTGTAATATATTTTTAAAGAAATCAATAAACTAGATTTCATCAATTCAAAAATCTAAGCCAGAGGGCAGCAAACTATGTCCTGTGGGCCAAATCCAACTACTTGTTTGCTTTTCTAAATAATGTTTTTCAGGGGTGGGCACACAGTCATGCTTATTTGTTTACATGTTGTCTATGGCTGCTTTCATATTATAATGGCAAGAGTTGAGTATAGAAATCATATGGTCTTTATTACCTGGCCCTTCTTAGAACAAGTTTGCCAGACCCCCAAGTTAACTTAAAAAAAAGGAGAAGTATTTTAAGTGGAACAAAACAAAAACAAGAAATTGATAGCAGAAATCAAATTGGAAAAAAAAAAGTAAAGGAAAAACCAGTGAAACCCATACCTGGTACTTTTGGTGGGGGTGTGGGGGGGTTGTGATTCATGAGAGAAGACCCAAGTTAGCAATATTGGGAATAAAAGAAGGGACATGATGCCAGACACTTCTGACAGTAAAGAGGATAATAAGGGAATATTCTAAGGAGCTTCATGCAGTAAATTTGACAATCTATATGTAATGGGCAAATTCCTTGAAAGACCTAGATCTCTAAAACTGGTCCAAAATGAAATAGAAAGCTTGGAACTACTTATATAGTAATTTTAAAAATGTAATGAATGACTTAAAATCTCCCAGGCCTAGATGGCTTTACTGGTGAATTCTATCAAATATTTTAAGAAAAAAAAAACTAATGTTATGAAACTATTTCAGAATATAGATAAGGAAGAAATACTTCCCTATACATTTTATGAGTACAGTATTATCTGATTCCAAAACCAAAAGAATACAAGAAAAGGGAACTATATTCCTTAGGAAAATAAATGCATAATTCCTTACAAAATACTAGCTAATTGAATCCTACATTTTTTAAAAATGGGTAATACATTTATCCTAGGAATGTAAGGTTGGTTTAACATCTGACAGTCCATCAGCATGATTCATCATTTTAATGGAATATAGGAAAAAGGGGCACCTGGGTGGCTCAGTCAGTTAAGCATCTGCCTTCAGTTCAGGTCATGATCTCAGGGTCCTGGGATGGAGCCCCACATCTGGTTTCCCTGCTCAGCAGAGAGTCTGCTTCTCCCTCTTTCTTTGACCCTCCTCCCCATTTGTGCTCTCTCGCTGTCTCAAATAAATTTTTAAAAAATTGTTTTTAAAGAACATAGAAAAAAAAGAATAACGTTTCAATAAATGCAGAGAGAACATTTGACAAATTTCAGTACCTTTTTGGGATAAAAGTGTCTGCAAAGTAATATTGTAAGAAAATTTCCTCAACCTGATTGGAGTTATCTACACAAAACAACAATAAAACAAACAAAAAAACCCTTACAGATGAGCTTTATATTGATGGTGAATGGCCCCAATTCTCTCTACTTAAGATCAAGAATAAGGCAAAGATGTCCAATGTCACCACTCTCATAATGATTTTCTAGAAATCTTGCCAGTGCAATAAGGCAAAAAATAAATAATAAAATAAAAAAATAAATTAATTAAAGGCATAGTAACCTTATTATCATGTGTGGAGAAAACCTAAATTACTTTTTTAAAAATAAATAAATTTAGTAAAATTGCAGTATACATAGTTAATATATAAAAATCAATTTCCATGTGCCAGCAGTACACAATTAGAAAATAAAAATTTAAAAACAATCCCATTTACAACAGCATAAGGAAACAAAATATTTAGGATAAACTTAACAAAAGATATTAAAGACCTCTGCACCAAAAGGTGCAAAATATTGCATTGGGAAACTAAAGATCTAAATAAATAAAACAGTATACTGTGTTGAATCAGAAGACTAAATATTGTTAAGATGGCAGTCCTCCCCAAACAGACTTACAAACTCATTGTAATTTCAGTCAGATTCAGTAGGCTTTTTTGAAGATATTGACAAGGTGGCTTTAAAATTTATAGAGCTACATAAGGATCTAAAATAGCTAAAACAATTTTGATAACGTATAAAGCTGGAAGACAAACTACTTGATTTGAAGATTTACTATAATGCTATAGTCATCAAGACAGTTTGATACTGACAAAATGATAGACATAGATCAATGGAACAGAATAAGAATCCAGAAATAGATCCACACACATATGGTAAATTGCTTTTTAAACAGAATTTTCAGGTTAATGCAATGAAGAAGAATCTTTTCAAGAGATCGTGCCAAAACAAGTGGACAGTTTGTATGGGCTAAAATGAACCTTAAACAGCACTTAAAATTGGACTTAAATCATAAAACTAAATGTAAAAGTTAAAGCTAATTAACTTCTTGAGGAAACCATAGGAGAAAAATCTGTGTAACACAGGTTAGGCAAAGGTTTCTTTAAAAGAACATCAAAAGTATAAACTACAGGAAAATATTGATAAAATGTACTTTATCAGAATTAGAAACTTGCTTTTGTAGGATGCTTAAAAAGGCAAACCAAAGACTACAAGAAAATTTTTGTAAAACATATATTTGATAAAGGGCTTATAAAGAACTTTTACAACTCAAGGCAACTCAATTTAAAATGGACAAACAATGGGAACATACACTTAACCATAGATATATGAGTGATTATTAAGCCCATGGAGAGATCCTCATCACTTGTCTGATAAATGCATGTTTAGTAGAAAAAGATCAGTAATGCCAAATTTTGAGGAGGGTCCAGAGCAGTTGGAGCTCTCATATGTTGCTAGTGGGAATGCAGATTGGTGTAACTATCTTTTAAAAAAGTATGGCAATACCATATGAAGTTAAAAATACATTCACAATTTGACCTAGCAATTCCACTTTAAGGTATTAACCCAAGCAAAATGGAAACACATGCTCACCCAAAAATGTGTTCAAATGTTTGTGACAGTATTGTTCATAATATATAAATACTGGTGAGTGAATAAACAAATTGTCTTATATCCATTCAATGGAATCCTACTTGCATTAAAAAGGAACAAAATAGAAATATACAGAACAACTTGAATAAATCTCAAAAACAATGGGCTGAGTGAGAGAGGTCAACATAAATACAAGGCTGACCCTTGGACAACACAGGATTGAACTGCACAGGTCCACTTCTATGCAGATTTTTACAATATACACAGTATAGTACTATAAATATATTTTCTTTTCCTTATGATTTTCTTAATAACCTTTTCTCTAGCTTTGTAAGAAGACTCTAGTATGTAATGTATATAACGTACAAAGTATCTGCTGTTTATGTTATTGATAAGACTTCTGGTCAGTAGTAGGCTGTTAGTACTCAAGTTTCAGGGAGTCCAAAGTCATATGCAGATTTTTTGACTGCATGGGGGGTCGCCTCCCCTAACCTCTATGTTGCTCAAGTGTCAACGGTAGCATGTGCTATATATGATTCCATTTATGTGAAATTCTAGAAAAGGAATATCTATAAGTGACTGAAAGCAAGTTTTGGGGGCCAGGAGTTGGGGGGGAGAAGATCCAGTGCAAAGTGGGACAGGGAACTTTTTTGAGTGAGGGAATTGGTCTGTGTCTTTCTTGTTGTAGTGGTCACACAACTGTATGCAATTAACAAAAATGATCATACTCCACATTTAAAATTGGTGGATTTTATTGCTGTAGATAATGCCTTTAAGAAGAAAGGAAAATAAATCCTCTTCATCCTTTAAGCCTAGGTTTATGCCGCCCAATTATAAAAATTTCCTTTATTCTTTCTGTTGGAAGCAGTGTTTGACTTCTTAAACTCCCAGATCTCTATCAGTAAATCTTAGGGTGCTATTTTTGTTTTGTCATTTTGTATATTTTAACTCCCCTACTAGGCTAATTCCTTTGGGGGCCAGGATTATTTCTAATTTTATCTTGGATCCTCTGGTCTAATTTTTGCATATCTTGTTATTTCTTTCTCTCAAAAGCAGTGGCTAGAACATCATTCCATTTAATGAAGGGTTCCAGTTAATTGGATTTCAGTTTTTTCTGTCTGCAAATTTACCACTTTGGAAATGCGTTCAGCATAGGGAATTGTGATCTCACAACTTCTTTAAGCATCAAATGAATTCCTCTCCCACCCCAGACTCAAGTTTATGTGTTCCTTTAAAAAGTTTCTCATGGCTGATAAATGAAAAAAATTATTTTTGCTATCACTAAACTCAAGGAGATATTACATGATGGGACATTGGGACAACTCAAATAACTCAGTCTGAGATTTTGTGAAAGAGGTAGATGTTCTCTGATTAGATGTTGCTCATATTATCTTCGATAAAAGTCAGATGTATAACATTAAATTTGAATTCATTGACGACCTTTTCACAGGACTTTTGGGATAACATTGCCCTGGTTTGTTTGATGATCTACACACAAATTTAGAGTTTATTGAAGAGAGCAGGTAACTAAAATATCCCTTGTTTGGTTTCTGTCAAATAACAGCAAGCAGACTTTTAGAATAAACCGGATTTAATCAACTTTTAATCAAATTCTCTCATGAGTCTTGGATATGAATGTATTCTATACTATTGAGTCCAGGGAAAATCCACATACTTTAGGTGACAGAATTGTATAAATGGCAAAACTGACATTTATAAAAAATGTTAGGAGCCTGATTTATCTTTTTGTCCAAACTTAGGGCTACTCCACTTCCCCATGGAAAGTACCTGAAGGCAGGCCAATTTTTAATTTTCTCAGAAAGAGCTTTACATCCAACATTCTTGAACATGTAGTCAGCTGAAACACACAGTTCTATATGAAATATGCAAAAGAAATAATTGAATCTGAAAATGTTTTAAAATGTAGGAAAAGTAACAAAAGGAGAATTTTAGAGATGAGAAGCCTGATGTAAAGTCCCAGCTCAGCTACCCAATGCCTCTTACAGTATAAAGTTGAAGAGATTCTCACTTTCCGAGTCTATTTCTGCAGCTATGAAAATGGAAGAGAATTCTTTGTTTATTTTTCAAGTTCAGTGGTTATATATTTTAGTTCCTACCAGTTTTTCACACCCAATAATTACTAGCTCCTTTCCCCATACTTGATCATAAAAAATATGAGTCTTGGGGCATCTGGGTAGCTTGGTTGGTTGAGCATCCGATTCTTGATTTTGGCTTAGGTAATGATCTCAGGGTTGTGAGATTGAGCCCCTCATTGGGCTCTGTGCTAAGTGTGGAGCCTGCTTAGGATTCTCTCTCTCCCTCTCCCTCTTCCCACCCCCACCCCTGCCTTGCATGCATGTGCACTCACTCTCTCTAAAAATAAAATTTAAAAAAAAATTTAAACGCTCATTTAAAAAAAAGTATGAGTCTTGTAAAAGGTGTATAATCTTGCCAAGATGAGGTACTCTATATTAATGAAGAAATGCTTTATGAAGGAAACTAAGTGTTTTATATTATTTTTAATGATTATTAATTTTTAATATGAATTCTAATCAAACATGTTTATAGTAGTTCCTATTGAATAATGGTCACAGGGGATAGGAAGTCATTATATTATTTCGCCTAGTATTTATATGCTGAGATAGTAATTTTGCTGTTACTAAGTCAACATCATTTAGCCAAAATTGAACTCACACCTGTGATGTCTTTTTTTTTTTTTTAAGATTTTATTTATTTATTTATTTGACAGAGAGATCACATATAGGCAGAGAGGCAGGCAGAGAGAGGAAGGGAAGCAGGCTCCCTGCTGAGCAGAGAGCCCCTTGTGGGGCTCGATGTGGGGCTCAATCCCAGGACCCTGAGATCTCGACCTGAGCTGAAGGCAGAGGCTTTAACCCACTGAGCCACCGGATTTAGACACCCTGCACCCCTGTGATGTCTTTGTGGAGCCATAGAACCTGCCCTGTATAGAATTTCATCTGAATTTAATGTTGTATGCTACCTTAAGCCATAGTATTCCTTGATTTGTGTAACATTCTCAAAACTTTGCTGAAACATCATTTAAATATGTGTTGTTCTGAAACATTTTATGAGATAAATTAAGCTTCCATGCCTGAAGAGGCAGTGTACCTTAACACTGGGGTCAGCAAACTTTCTGTATATGGGCAAGATCATAAATAGGTTAAGCTTTGTAGGTCAGTCTGTGCACCTATTCAGTTGTACCTTTGTAGCAGGAAAGCAGTTGTAGACAATATGCAAATGATGGGTGTTCCTGTGTTCAGTAAAACTTTATTTACAAAAAGACAGTTAGTTGTCTAAATGTGAGCCATGGGCCGTGTTGCTGATCCCTACTCTAACAAAATAGCACAGATTAGGAGGTAGAAAACCCAAGAGGTAATGCATCTCTGACGTGAACTGGCTGCATATTGATGATGAACCAAATCATTTAACTTCCTTGTGAATTACTCTTTTGTTAGTAGTAAAATAAGGAGGTGGGACTAGAGTGATCTGTCTTCCTGTCTTTAAGTTTTAAATACTAAAAAACGGTTTTCTGGTATAAAAGTCACCTTTTCCTGAGGGATAAAGAAATAACCTAAGGATGAAATCAATATAGAGTGTTGACTTTACAACTGGATATAGAAACTGGGTTTAAAATAAATTACACACATATTGCTTCTTCCCTTTGGGAACTTTGAGATCTAAAAGAACTTCAGCCTTACAGTCCATGGGAACAAACTTATGACTACCACATCAATATATTACCAATAAATTTAGTGATAGCTGGAATTTTGAATGCAGAAAACTATGAATTGCCTGTAGGTTTTATAAAAATGATTGCAATTTATTGCTCTAGTGTAGTATAAGTGGTAAACAAACAAAAAAAAACTAAAAAAAAAAATCACTTACCCAGTAGCACTCAGCACTTATCCTATTTGATATCTATAACATATAGTTGCTAATTTTAATCCCCATTTTACAGATAAGGAAGCTAACATTCAGGAACATAAATGACTGGTTTAAGGACATGAAGCCAGGGTATGTATCAAAGTTGAGATCGAACCCAGTGTATTAGTCTCCTACTGCTGTTGTAAGAAATTACAGCAGACTTAGTTGTTTAAAGCAGCATAGATTTACTGTCTTACATTTCTGGAGATCAGAAATCTGAAATTAGTCTCAGTGGGCTAGAATCAAACTTTTGACAGAGCTGCACTCCTTCTGAAGGCTCTAAGGGAGAATTCTTTTGTTTGCCTTTTCCAGCTTCTAGAGGTTGCCCACAGCCCTTACCTTATGACCCATTTCCATCTTCAAAGTCAGCCATGTTGGTCAGGTCTTTGTTTTCACAGCACTCAGATTCTGATCCTTATACCTCCTTTTTCACTTTTAAGGACCCTTAAAAATTATTATTTTTAATAATATTACATTGAGCCCACCCAGATAATCCTGGGTAATCTCTTTTGAGATTCTAATTTAATCACATATGCAAACCTCTTTTGCTGTAGAAGGTAGAATTTTTCACAGGTTCTGGGGATATGGATGTGGATGTCTTGTGGATCCATCATTCTCTCTTCACACCCAGTAAAGGAGAATTTTTTTTTAAAGATTCTATTTTATCCTCAGCATCTCATAGAGAGGAGGACTAGTTATTGTCATCCCACTGGACAGATAAAGGATCCTGAGGTGGAAGGAATCTGTGACTTTGCCAGAGTTTTATAACTAGTTAGCTAGAGTGGGGTGGGATGGGATGCTCTTTTAATTCCCAGTCCAGGAAGCTTTCTATTGGATCATACTTCCATAACATTTTTATCAGTATTAAGCATTTGATGCTAATATGGGTAAATTGCTTTCATGTCTCCAGATAATCAAACTTGAATTCAACCCAAATTAGACTTGATTCAATGCTCTTGCCATCTGTTAGCTTGTTTGATAATTTCTGGTTAAAAAAAAAAATTCCTGAAGGATAAAGAAATAAGCTAAGGATATAATGGATGCAGAATTTTTACTTTAATCAGGTACCTTGAATATTTCTCTTCACTAGTGTTGAGACTCAGTAGTTGAGGGTATATGGGATGGTTAAGGGTCTATTTTACATTAAAAAGAGAACAATTAATAGGGTAACCTAGAGTGGACTGTTTTTTTTTAAGATCCAGTTTCAATTTATTTTCTATTTATAGAACTTTTTTCAACATGTATTTCCTGTCTTTCTATTATGCCAGTGAATAAATAGTTGAATCTGTACTGTCAATTTACTTCCTTAGTCTGTAGATACTTAACTTTTTACTTTCTTTCCAAAATAGTAGCAATGGAGAGGAGATAGTCCTTCAAAAACAAATGACAATTAAAAGGACCCCTTTAGAGGTGCCTAGGTGGCTCAGTGGGTTAAAGCCTCTGCCTTAGGCTCAGGTCATGATCCCAGGGTCCTGGGATCGAGCCCCGCATCAGGCTCTCTGCTTCTCGGGGAGGCTGCTTCCTCCTCTCTCTCTCTGCCTGCCTCTCTGCCTACTTGTGATCTCTGACTGTCAAGTAAATAAAAAATATAAAATCTTTATAATAAATAAATAAATAAAATAAAAGGACCCCTTTATAAAACCTTTGTCTTATAGTTGCTGTATGAAGTAGTAAGGAGGTGGTAAAGGATACGTAATTTGTCTCTTAGTCCCTTTCTTCAGCTTTCCATCAGCAGGTTAGTTCTCGCAATTAAATGTTTCTCTCTTAACCAAAACCAAGTATTCCCACACATTTCTCGTATTAGACTTTAACTGTTCCAAAATCCATCATTTTTGTTGTTTTATTTGTTCTGTTATTCTAAACAGCAGTTTGATTTTAAAGTCATTTTTCCAGCTTTTCTCCTTAGGCAGGAAGGGCAAATTTCTACTCTCTACTAGATTGTCTAAAATTCATAGATCTTCTAGTTAACGTAAACAGTTAAACTGAAAAGGTGGAAAGAGGGAGGAACACAATAGTAACAATGACTAATACTCGTCACCCTGAGAGGACGCTACTGGCCTGGCCACTGTGAGTCCCATGGAAATATACTGAGACTGGGGATGTCATTTTCCCAGAGGTACTGGTGGTTATAACCAAGGAAGTAGCCAACTCAGAGTGGAATGGGATGTCTAAGATCAGAAACTAGAGTAGGGTTCCACCTACAGCAAAAAGGAACATGTAGTGGTTATCAAGGAGTAGAGAAACAGTATGATTTAATAGAATTGAGTGGGATTTTGAAGTGAGACATTGCTAGGTTCAAGGCTTATTACCTCAGAGCTGTATGACACTGGGCAAGAAACTTGATCTCATTAATCCCCTACATCATTATTTATTAAAATGATGATTGCTGCCTCTCAATTTTATTGTATGAATTAGAGATATGATTTATGTAGTACTAATATTAGCCAAGTCAACAGGAGCTATAAGGATAAAAAGCAATAGATTGATATTGGTTTTGGATTTTTTCTTTATGTTGGATTTTTCCAGTGGTTCTGTTTAAAAGTCTCAGGAGCAAGAACTGAACTCAGAGCCTTGTGTCTTCCTACAGAGTAGTACAGATCCAGTTTCAGCCTGACCTGGTCCCAGGCCTGCCCTGAGCCTGGAGCTTGAGGAGGAACTCTCTGAGAATACTGAAAGGAAACTTGAAACTATAACTGGAAATGGAAAACATAGTGATATCCGTTAGAAACCCACCATTGTCCCTATACCTTGTTCTCTGGCAGCTACAGCATGTCCCCTGGGCTCCCTGTTGTGGATCCCTGTTGTTGAGATAAGAACTCCCCTCTGCCTAGTCAGTCCGACAATACCCTTTTGGAAAACAAAACCTGTTTTTAAATTTTCAAATTACATAAACTGAAATTACCTTACTATTACCTAATTTAACTGTGGAAAGTTCCCATGCTTATAATTAATCATTAATTAATTCTTTTTAAACATTAGAAGTATGTATGCTCTTGATTTTACTTTTAACTAATAGACTTTATTTTTTAAAGCAGTTTTAGGTTCACAACAAAATTAAGTGGAAGGTGTAGAGATGACCCATATATCAGCTCTCCACACACATACACAGCCTCCCCTACCATCAATATCCCACACAAATGTAGTATATTCGTTACAACCAATAAGCCAACATGGATATGTTAGCAACCAAATCCACTGTCTACATTAGGGTTCAGTTTATGTTGTGCAGTCTGTGGATTTTATTTTTATTTTGTATTTATTTTATTTTATTTTATTTTATTTTATTTTATTTTATTTTATTTTATTTTATTTTATTTTATTTGACAGAGACAGACACAGCGAGAAAAGGAAGGCAAGCAGGGGGAGTGAGAGAGGGAGAAGCACGCTTCCCACTCAGCAGGAAGCCTGATGCAGAGCTTGATCCCTGGATACAGGGATCATGCCCTGAGCCTAAGGCAGCTGCCGAATGACTGAGCCACCCAGGCGCCCCCAGTCTGTGGATTTTAACAAATGTAGAACAATGCGTAGCCACCATCATACTAACATACAGTATAGTTCCACTGCCCTGAAATTCTGTGGGCTCCACCTATTCATACCTCCCACCCCCTTAATCCTCGGAAACCACTAATCTTTTTACTGTTTCCATAGTTTTGCCCTTTCTAGAATGTCGTATAGTTTGAATCACATAGTATATAGCCTTTTCAGGTTGGCTTCTTTAATTTGTAATGGGTATTTATGGTTCTTCCTTGTTTTGATAGATTGATAGCTCATTTCTTTTTATCGCTGAATAGTATTCCATTTTGTGGACATAACACATCTTCTTTGGTGAGTTATCTCCTCAGATCTTTTGCCCATTTTTTAGTTATGTTGTTCACTTTCTTACTGCATTTTAAGAGTTCTTTATATTTTTGAATAGCCATTCTTTTTCAGATACATCTTTTGCAAATATTTTCTTCCACTATGTGGCTTGTCTTCTCATTTGCTTGAGATTGCATTTTGCTGACCAGAAGTTTTTAATTTTAATGAAGTCCAACGTAATGATTCTTTCATGGATTACACCTTTGCTATAGTATCTTAAAAGTCATCACTAAACTCAAGGCCATCTAGATTTCTTAGATTATCTTCTAGGAATTTTAAGGTGTCGCATTTTATCTTTAGGTCTTATATTCCATTCTGAGTTAATTTTTGTGGAAGTTCTAAGGTCTTTGTTCTAGATCCTTTCATATGTATAGATAGATAGATTTCTAGTTGTTTCAATATCATTTGTGGCAAAGACTACATTTCTTTATTGAATTGTCTTTGTTCTTTGTCAAAGATCAGTTGACTGTATTTGTATGGCTCTAATTTGGGGCTCTCTCTTGTTTTCCACTGATTTATTTGTCTGTTTTTTCACTAATACCATACTGTCTTAAGATAGTATAGCTTTACAGTCATAGCTTTACAGTTAGTCTTAAAAAAGGATAATGTCAGTTCTCCAGCTTCTTCAGCAAAATTTTGTTTGTTCTTGTGGTTTATGCTCTTGATTTTAATTCCATAGATTGTGCTATAAAGTACAAGAATAAAACTTCATGGTATTATCCTTTAGCCACATATCCAGGGAACAATAGAAATGATTTCTTCATACCCTGTTTCTCAGATTTTTATCATCCCCATCTTTTGTATATATTCTAAAACCCACTACCCAAGAATGGTCTGTGGCTCCAGACCTACTGAATCAGCATTTTTACAAGATAACCCAAGTATTTTGTAAGCACATTAAAGTTTAAAAGCCCTACTCTAAAAAACAACTTTTATCTGACTATGAATATAGCATAGCAGCTATACTTTTTATAGTTTGAAAACCACATTCAGTATCTGCATGGCTTTTGTTTCTTCATTTTAAAATCTGCTCATTTCAAACCTACTGGTCAGACAGAAGATAAAATATAAACCAGAAAAATAGCACACCTGGTAGAAACTTTAACGTTATCAGATGCGTAAAAGATCTTACAGTAGAATCAAATGTAATTCACACCATTCTGCTTGTTAATGAGGAGACATAGCTAGAAAAATGTTGCTAAGGCCAATGTCAAAGAAATTACTGCCTATGTTTTCTTCTGGTTTCATGTCTTACATTTGGCTCTTTAATCCATTTTGAGTTTATTTTTGTGTATAGTATAAGAAAGTGTCCCAGCTTCATTCTTTTGCATTCTTTTGCATAGTTGCATTGCAACTATCCAATATTCCCAGCATTGTTTATTAAAGAGACTCTCTTCCCCATTTTTTTTTTGCCTCCTTTGTCATAGATTAATTGACCATATAAGCATGGTTTTATTTCTGGGCTCTCTTCTCTTCCATTGATTTAGATGTGTGTTTTTGTACAAAACAGTACTGTACTGTTTTGATGACTACAACTTTGTAGTGATCTTAGAATCTGGGATTATGATACCTCCAGTTTTTTAGTTCTTTCTCAGGATTTCTTAGCTATTCCAGGTCTTTTGTGGTTCCATACAAATTTTAGTATTATTTGCTCTAGTTCTGTGAAAAATGCTGTTGGTATTTTGATAGAGATTGCACTGAAACTATAGTTTGCTTTGGGAAGTATGGACACTTTATTTTTTTTTTTAAGATTTTATTTATTTATTTGACAGAGAGAAATCACAAGTAGACGGAGAGGCAGGCAGAGAGAGAGAGAGAGGGAACAGGCTCCCTGCTGAGCAGAGAGCCCAATGCGGGACTCGATCCCAGAACTCTGAGATCATGACCTGAGCCGAAGGCAGCGGCTTAACCCACTGAGCCACCCAGGCGGCCCAGGAGTATGGACACTTTAAGGATAATGATTCTTCCAATCCATGAGCATGGAATGTCTTTCCATTTGTGTCATCTTTAATTTCTTTCATCAATGTCTTATAGTTTTCAAAGTCCAGATCTTTCACCTCCTTAGTTAAGTTTATTCCTGGGTATTTTGTTCTTTTTAATACAATTGTAAATGGAATTATTTTCTTAATTTCTCATTCTGCTACTTTGTTATTAGTGTATAGAAATGCAACTGATTTCTGTATGTTAATTTTATATCCTGCAACTTTACTGAATTCATTTATATTCTGCTTATTATTGAAATGGTTGTTTTTTGTTTCTTTGTACTTTTCCTGCACATCAACTTTAGATAGTTATGACATGTAGAAACATACTTTAAAATAACTCACCTCTGGAGAAAAATACATTATCTTTGACATCATTTTGATAAGAATAGGGTTTGGAGTCAGATAGGCCTGAGATATAATATGTACTTCACTACTTCCTAATTTTACACTGTTGAGCATCAGTTTCCGCATCTGTAAATTGGCGAAGATACCTACCAATATGATGGCTAGGAGGATTGGATGGGGTGATATCATATAAAGTTTCCAGCGCAGTGACTGTAGTATCTCAATAAATGTTAGTTTCTTTCATTTCCCCCAGCCCCAAAAGCAGAATTAAAATTTTTCACATACTCATTCTGAGTTCTTTGTAATATAACTATATAATGCTAATGTTATATAATAACTATATAATGTTATAATAACTATAATAACTGTAATAATAACTATATAATGTTAATATAAATGTTAACAAATATTTGGCACTTCTCAGATATACATGTACTAAGCTAAATGTATCAAGTTCAGTTTAAGCAATTCAGGATTACTGTTAGTGATTATGGGGAAGAGATTCTCTCTCTCTCTCTCTCTCTTTCTTTCTCTCTCTCTCTTTTTTGAGTAAACTCTGTGGCCAGTGTGGGGCTTACACCCATTATGAGATTAAGAGTCATATGGTCTACCAACTAAGCCAGCCAGGTGCCACAATAGGGAACAGAGTCTTTTTTTTTTTTTTTTAAGATTTTATTCATTTGACAGAGAGGGAGAGATCACAAGTTGGCAGAGAGGCAGGCAGAGAGAGAGGGGGAAGCAGGCTCCCCACTGAGCAGAGAGCCTGATGCAGGACTCAATCCCAGAACCCTGAGATCATGACCTGAGCAGAAGGCCGAGGTTTAACCCACTGAGCCACTCAGGCACCCCTAAGGAACAGATTCTTAAAAGAAGTTTTGCTACTCTCTTTTCAACATAAAGACCTATATATTAGCCTCAGATTTTATTGTATGAATTGATAAGCTTTTGTGTATAAATACCACTTTTTCTTTTTTTTTAAGATTTTATTTATTTATTTGACAGAGATCACGGGTAGGCAGAGAGACCGGCAGAGAGAGAGGAAGGGAAACAGGCTCTCTGCTGAGCAGAGAGCCCAACTCGGGACTTGATCCCAGGATGCTGGGATCACGACCTGAGCCAAAGGCAGAGGCTTTAACCCACTGAGCCAGCCAGGCGCCCCTAAATACCACTCTTTCCCTATTTCTAGACATTACCTCTTTTTCATGAAGAAATGACCAGTCTTGCGCCCCATTCATCAATCAAAGACTCTGTCTAGTGTTGAGAATACTTCATGGCATCTAGCATATTCTAAATATTGTCTTTTCATTATTTCTGGCATATTATCTGGGGAAAGCTAATTCAGAATCTCTTTTTATATAAATATATTCATGGCCCCTTTCCAAGGAATTCTAGGCACCTGAGATGCAGGATGTCATGTAGCTAGAGGCATAAATGACTAATTCAGAGTTATATCTTAAAGACAGAAGCAGTAGAATCCTCAACTCTGTGTTAGATGTCATACTTAGACCATACTGGCTCCTTTGTATGTCTCCTTTTGTGTGTCTTGATTCATCTGCCTTCAAACTTGTTATTTATTTTACACTCTGATATTGTTCCAAATGAAGCCAGCTCTAATATTAATTCAGCCTTCTAATTAGAGCTACCTATTAAAAAAAGTGGGTGCTTGTGCCCTTTTTCATGGAGTTTCACATTAAGCTATTCACTCCTATATGTTCAAGAAGCATTGTATTTTCTTTTTGCCTGGATTTGTGGGTTATTGACCAGTTGTGTTCTTCATAATTTAATAACAGATTATTTTTTGAGTGTTATTTAGTCTGCTTACTATGGCATAAATCACTGCTTTCTCTCCAGTTAGTCAGGGTTCTGGTTTTTCTAACATGGTTCCTTTTAAGTGTTTGACTGGGAGTTATGGTTGGTTTTTATATCTTGTCGTCTTGAGTTTTGTCTTATCTCAGAACACAGGACTCTTAGAAGAACCTGTTTGTCTGCTGAACACCCTACCAAAATATTTTCTTATTTCAGGGTGTTGATGGATAGGAGCAGAACCAAAATTCGAAAAATAATAGAAATCTACCAGAAACTGTTAAAGTAATAGAAAATTTCAAAAAACCATTGAATCATTGCACAGAAACCTCTTGATGAAAAAATCTTGTTATTTTTGACTTTTAATTATATCTGTATTAATTAAATTCTGCTTAAATAATTAATTCTACCTCTCGTTTTTAGGCAAGAGCCCAGGGAAAGTAATACAATTTAAATGGTGTTTGCCATCAGGGAGGCTTTTCTAGTCTGTAACTACAAATTTTGTCATTTCTATTATTGGTTTCCATTCCCCTATGAATTCTTAACGGTTTTATTCTTTATTGATTTTAAGCAATAACCATTGCCATGCATCATAAACAAGCACCATTTTCTACTGTAATCTTTAACTTCTCCAAGGATAACCATATTTAGACTTCTCTTAGGTTTTCCTTTAGGTTGATTTTTTTTAGTGAGCAAACAAAAACTTTCCCTACCATTTGTTATTACCTCAGAGAGGGAACTAACATTTGTCAGCGCCTGCTCTGTGCCAGATAACATCCTTGTCTCACAACACTCCCTTCTTCTCTACGGTCTGTAGAGAAGGTATCCGTACAAGGTATCTGTACCTTGCTGCTTTCTTCCCTTCCTTACCTCATCACCTGCTCTGTTTTCAGTGCCGTTGATGAATCAGAAGCCAATCTTTCTCAATAACTCTGGAGAGATTTGGGGAATTCTGTATTATTAGAATACATTTGGAATTGTAGTGATTTGAGGTAATATGAAATAGAGAAGTGATGAGTATGAGGAGCTAAGAAAACCAACAGCTTCTAGGATTTCTTTCTCTTTCAGAAGCATACCTAGTAGTATTTTAAGACCTACCAGGAGATTATACCTTTTTCTTGAGTGTCCACAGTATTTAAAGGAAATCAGAGCATGGCAGCTTGTCATGCAGGATTTCCATTTGCAATGTCTTATTCCCTGAGCTAGCATGCTAAGGGTTTCACTGCCTGACAGATAAATTGGGGAGAAAGGGAGTTGGATCAGGAGCTTCATTTGATCATTGCCTCTCACCTGTTGTCCATTTAACAATAACCTTGAAAAGTTTGTACAGTCTTCTCTTTAGTAGGAAAATAGTAGACCCAGAATTCAGCTGGCTCTTGCTTATGAAAGTGAGACAGATTATAGAGAAAGAACAGGGCACAGGCTACTGATTAGGATGAAATACCAGCTGATCTAGAGGGAGATGCAAGAGTGATGGTATTGCGGCTGCACATAAGTGTGGGAGACACTTGTGAGTATTGCACAGTAAATCTGCACCTTCCGTGGGCACTCATTTAAGGGGAGGCTTCCTCGGGACGGGGCTTCTGCAACACATGTCTAATAGGTGCATTCATTTTAATATGCTCATTCATTGAATAGGCCTGATTAATTAGTACATGTCACCATCTGGTACTTAGTGAGACTATTCATTTTTAAAATGTTGAAATTGCAGGGAATGGTGCACACCAATTAAAATCCTTTTAACTGGATTGTGTTGGTATAAAGTATACGTGTAGGAGGACTTCATTGGAATTCAGCCTGCATCTAAGGGTACATACATCAGCCTGAAGTCAATTAGAACAAAAGAAGTCAAGAAAGGAGAAAATGAAAGAAGAGCTGCCTTTTTCTGAATGTGTCTGCTCATATATTGGGCTTTCTCTCTTTTTGTTTGTCTCTTCTTCCTCTCACTTGTCTTGATTGTTCTCCTACCTTTTGGATTCTTTCTTTCTCTTTCACCCTCCATTTTTGTCTTTTATTCCTCATTTTCTCGTCTTCTCCCCACCTCATCATTCTCCAGTCATACATTAAAACAGAAGAGTTGGATGAGTACTTTTATGTGTGATATAATAAAATCTTAGCTCTCTATGTTCTTTGAAAGAATGAGTTTTAATTGGCCAAATTTTCTGGATAATTGGGAGCTCAAGTTCATTAAACATTAAAATGTTTTCAGTTAAAAAAATCTAATCATTTGATGCTTATGTGACCTACATTTTTTTTAAAATGCAGACTAAGACTTGGGGACTTTTTCTCTGCTCTACCTTTGTTTTCCAAATTTGCTATACAGAGTACTTATAATTAAACAAATAAACTTTTAAATAATAAAACCATTTTTATGAAAATCTTCCCAAAATACATTTTGGACTTTTGTTGTTTTCCTTCCTCCTTACAAAGGATACTCAACATAATTTAAAAATTTCTTGATATCTTGCTATAATTAAGGTCAAGGTCAATCAGTGCCATTCTGGAAAATGCAGTGATACCCTTATGAGATCTTTGCTATTTGCCCACACTGAAATGCTTTCTGAGCTCTTTAGTTTGGTTTTTGTATTTTTCTTTCTCTCCATTTCTGTCTGAATGCTTTTGTCCCCTTCTAAGCTTTTTGGTCTGTGAAATCAGATAAAGCATTATTTATTCATCTGTTCAAGAAGCATATAGGTACCAAACCTGAATAAGAAGCTAAGACTAGCAAGTGAGATAGAGGAAGTTTTACACAAACAGCCATAAGTCCTGTGTGATGGGAATTATGAGGAGAAAACAACTAATTTTAAGAAGAGGATCTGCAGGGCGCCTGGGTGGCTCAATGGGTTGGGCCGCTGCCTTCGGCTCAGGTCGTGATCTCAGGGTCCTGGGATCGAGTCCCGCGTAGGGCTCTCTGCTCAGCGGGGAGCCTGCTTCCTCCTCTCTCTCTCTGCCTGCCTCTCTGCCTACTTGTGATCTCTCTCTGTCAGATAAATGGATGAAATCTTTAAAAAAAAAAAAGAAAGAAAGAAAGAAGAGGATCTGCAGGGGCGCCTGGGTGGCTCAGTCGTTAAGGGTCTGCCTTCAGCTCAGGTCATGATCCCTGGGATCAAGACCCACATCGGGCTCCCTGCTGGGCAGGAAGCCTGCTTCTCCCTCTCCCACTCCCTCTGCTTGTGTTCCCTCTCTCTATGTGTTCTCTCTATCAAATAAATAAATAAATAAATAAAATCTTTAAAAAGAAAAAAAGAGGATCTGCAGCTGCAGCTTCACAGGGGACTTGGCATTGGACTGAAGCATGGAAAGTTCTATAGAATTTTGAACAGTTTTTATATGGGTGGACATGTAGGAGATGATGATAAAAATGATAAGGCAGAGTCAATCACAGAAGAGCACTGGATTTAGTTTTAAGAAGTTCAAATGTGTTATAGAAACAACTGAAAACCACTAATGGTTACATGAAAAAGTAAGTAGAGTGGTAAAGAGCTGTATTTTAGAGGAATTAATAGACAATAAGATACCATCCCAAAGAATGATGAAATTGAGGACTCAGGTGATGGCTGGAGTTGTCAAAGGGAGAGTACACATCAGAGAGATAAGACCTGGCAATTAATTGGGTATAGCATGAGAAGGACTCTGGGGGCAGGGGGAATTTGTCAATGCTGACCAAACTGAACATCTACCAATACTGTGATACCATTAATTGTTATGGTGCCCAGAACAAGGTGGAACACATTTTGGAGGAAAGATAATTAATTCTATTTAGAGATGTCTAGTAGGCATTGGAAAGTGAAGTCTGGAGCATCAAAGGACAAGAGGTACAGGCTCTGGGAGGTTATTCCACACTTACATATTTGGGAATACACAAGATCACAGAAGAAATTATTAGAAAAGAGAGTCTTTTTAAAAGGGTAATAGTAATTATATTGTTCTCACCAGACCATTTGCACTCAAGATTTAGAGTCAACCTGACATAAGAAAATAACAAATTATTTTTAATGGGGAGAATTTTAATCACATATGTGGCTTTAGCCTATGTTTGCTATTTTCATTCAGGTCTCAATTTCTCATTATTCTCTACAGTAAAGTAGTGCAAATTATTGCTAACTTAATTCTCTACCCTTCTCAGTATGCCTCTGGGAAAATCATCCTTGATCTTCATGTAGACACCCCAGAGTCATTGTCAGTCCCTGTCCCTTTCTACCAGCATCCCACTGGTTGATAACTGTTGTCCATTTAGCCTTTTAAATCAGCCCCTCCCCATTATTTCCTACTGCAGCTGTGTTAGTTTGGGGCCTTACCTACTCTCTATTGTAATAGTTGAACTAGCCACATTGCCTCCAACCTTGCCTCCTATCAATCTGCCCATGGAAAACATGGCTCACCTGAATTCTTAAAGTGCAGGTAGTATCACATTGCCCTATTGCTCAGCAACTCCTTCCTGATGTAATCTGACAGTAAGTATCTCTTAAAACGGCTCAGGTCATGGTCTCGGGGTCCTGGGATCGAGTCCCGCATTGGGCTCTCTGCTCGGCGGAGAGCCTGCTTCCCTCTCTCTCTCTCTGCCTGCCTCTCCGACTACTTGTGATTTCTCTCTGTCAAATAAATAAATAAAATCTTTTAAAAAAAAAAAAAAAACTAATGTAAAACACAAATCCAAAATGGAATGCTAAAGTTTCTTTGCAAGTCAGTTGTTCAGAACTTGAACTACCTTTTCCCTGTAGAAATAAGTGATAGATTGGTGTGCAAGTAGGCTGAAACTTTCAATTAAACCATTCATGGTAATTGAGGCCCAACATTATAGTTACCAGTGTCTCCATAGCAATAGCATGGCCCAACTGGTATATCAAGATGGCGTGCAGATATGTGTGGAGGGTATTGGAAGTGATCATGCCCCTTCCTGTCGTCCACTGATTCAGAGATTTAATAAAGAAGGAATTTATTTATTTATTATTAACAGATTATATTAATTATTATGTATGTTATTATATAATCTATTTTAAGAATAAAATTATTTTAAAATAATAAATAATTAAAATAATAAATAATAAAATTAAAATATACTAAATTAATAAAAGAAATATAAAAGAAATAAAATGAAATGAAATAAATATAATATGATAAAATAAAATATAATTTATTTTAAATATATTTTATAAATTATATCTAATATATTATTTTTGTTTATACTGTATTATAAATCAACCTCTGTGTCAGGCACTTTATATAGTTTGAAATACAATTGACATATAACATTGTGTAAGTTTAAGTTGTGCGATGTGTTGATTTGATACATTTGCAGTATGATTATTGTCGTAGCACTAGCTAACACCTCTATTATGTCACATAATTATCATTTCTTTGGTAGAATATTTGAGATCTAGACTCTTAGCAGCTTTGGAGTATATAATACAGTATTGTTGATTATAATCACTAAGCTGTGCATTAGGTCTCCAGAACTTACTCATCTTCTAACTGCAAGTTTGACCAATATCTCTCCAGTTAACCCCACTCCTCAGCCCGTGGAAGCCACCACTCCACTCCCTGTTTCTATGAGTTCAACTTTTTTAGATCCTACATATAAGTAATATGTTATAGTATTTGTCTTTCTCTGTCTGACTTATCTTACTTAGCATAATGCCCTCAAGATCTGTTCATGTCACAAATGGCAGGATTCCTTCTTTCTCGTGGCTGAATAATATTCCATTGTTATTCCATGTTATTTTTATCCATTCATCTTTTGATAGACACTCAACTTATTTCCTATCTTGGCTTTGTGAACAATGCTGCAATAAACATAGGAGTGCAAGTGTATTTTTGATACTCTTGTTTTCATTTCCTTTGTATATATGCCCAGTAATGGGACTGCTGGATTATATAGTAGTTCTGTTTTTAATTTTTTGAGGAAACATCCATACTGTTCTCCATCTTGGTCAAACCAATTTACATTTCCCACCAATAGTGCACAGGATTCCCTTTTTTCCACATCCTTGCCAACACTCATTATTGCATATCTTCCTTTTTTTTAAAAAATTTTTAAATTTATCTCATATCTTCTTGATGATAGCCATTCTAACAGGTGAAAAGTGATACGTGCTTTTGATTTGCATTTACCTAATGACTAGTGATGGGGATCTTTTCATGTACCTGTTGGCCATTTGGATGCCTTCTTTGGAAAAATGTCTTTTTAGTTCCCCTGCCCTTTTAAAAATTTGCGATTGTGGGTTTTTGTTAAAGAGTTGTATGAGTTCTTTGTATACTTTAAACACGAACTCCTTATCCAATATATGGTTTGCAAATATTTTCCTCCATTCTATAGTTTGTCTTTTGATTTTGTTGATTGTTTCTTTCACTGTGCAGAAAGATTTTAGTGTGATGTGGTCCAATTTATCAATTTTTGTTTTTGGTGCTTATGCTTTTGTTGTCATATTCAAAAAATTGTTGCCAAGACCAATGTCAAGGAACTTTCCCCCTCTCTGTTTCTTCTAGGAGTCTTATGGCTTCAGATATTATGTTTTAAGTTTTTAATCCTTTTTGAATTTATTTTTGTGTGTGGTGTAAGACAGGGATTCAGTTTCGTTCTCTTGCATGTGGCTGTTCAGTTCTCCCAACTCCATTTATTGTAAAGACTCCTTTCTCCATTGTATATTCTTGGTTTCTTTGTTGTGAACTAATTGACCAATATATATGCATGGTTTATTTTGGGGCTGTTTATTCTTTTCCATTGGTCTGTGTGTCTATTTTTATGCCAGTACTGGACTCTCTTAATTACTTTAGCTTTGAAGTCGAGTTTGAGTTCAGGAGTGTGACACTTCTGGCTTTTCCTTTTTCAGGGTTGCTCTGGCCATTTGAGGTCTTTTGTGGCTCCATACAAATTTTAGAATTGTTTTTTCTATTTCTGTGAAAAGTGCCATTGAGATTTTGATAGGGATTGCACTGGATCAGAGAAGAAGAAGTAAAATAAATGATAAAATTATATGATTTTGTGTGTAGAAAATCCTAAAGACAATTTTAAAAAAGTGTTGGGACTAATCAGTGAATTCAGTAAAGACACAAGATGTAAAATCAATATACAGAAACCAGTTGTGTTTCTGTATACTAACAAAAAAAAATCTGAAAAAAAAAGAAAAAAAAACCATAAAGATGAATAAAGTACTTAGGAATTGATTTACTCAAAGAAATGAAAGATATATATGATGAAAACTTTTAAGACTTTGATGAAAGAAGTTAAAAGGAGACACAAACAAATGGAAAGATGGCCCATGTTCCTGGATTGGAAGAATTAATATTGTTAAAATGTCCATGCTACTCAAAGCTATCTATAAATATATAGGTTCAATGCAATCCCTATATATTTTATCTAAATTCATTTTAACAATGGCCCGGCGAAGTAGATGGTTATTATACTCCTTTCAGGGATGCTTAGCAAATTAATAATGTAAATAAGATCACAAGAGGAATGCTTATCTGACATAACAGAATAGTATTTTTAAGCACTACTTTCAAATTTAGTAATTTATAGACTCCTTATTTGGTAAAAAAAAAAAAAAACAAACTGGAGTCTTTTACTATTCGTACATATTATTACAATTTTACTTAAATATGAACAAACAAAATTAGATATAAATTCTTATACGTGTATTTCTCACTTAGCTCTAAACTGAAACGAACTTAAAATTTAAGTACAAAAAAGCCTATAAAATTAGTGAAATGCAAACTAATATTATTTTAATACAGTGACGATATTTTGCCAAAGCTGAACTGCTGCTCACCACATGAGTACGGAGCCGCCTGCCCCCCGCCCAGAGTTGTCTGGGCGCTTTCGTCACCATCGTGCTCTTTTCCTGCCACATTTCTGTCTAAGGTGTGGAAAATCCAGAATTGGTACAGTGTACAGTGATTACACTGTTTCTTCATTTTGGTCTTTACTTAGTGGGACTGTATCATTTACCTAGCAAGCAGGCCTCCTTTTTTTCTCATTATTCCTTCCAGTTAAAATAGTGTGCTTGATGCCAGTTCAGACCAGAAAGGGAAATGTATATGTACATTTGCAATTATGTTGCAAATCACATGGCTGTGCTTAGTTAATAAGTGGCACTGCAATGATCTAGCATATGTTTATAGTGATTTTAGATGTAAACTTTGTTTTCAGTTCAATATTAAAGTTCTTTTGGAAAACTCATAAACTCTTGAAAAGAGACCCTGGATTCCAGTTTGAAAGGTACTCTTAATGTATTTTTAAGTGGTTATTTATTTATTTATTTGGCAATTATTTATTTATAGCCATCATGAAAATAATTCTTATTTGCTTATTAAGAACAGATCCTCCAAATACCAGGAAAGACTGTTACACTTGTTTATGATGGTATCTCTTTGAAAGCAATACATTTCTATTTCTTTAAAGTACTGTGTAACTCAAACTTTCACTAATTTCAAAGTGCTTTTTCTCTTTAAAAGTCTAAATTAGAAATGTTTTGCAGAATGCATTGTACACTCTTTTCCGTAGCTGGGGAAGGTAAAATTTACTTTGATTGGAAAAATAATACCTCAAAGCAAATGTACAAGATCCACAAAACAGTAAAGCCTCCAGAAATGGTAAAGTGTGGTAACTAATGACATTATTCTTCCTCTGATGCTGTTGCTATAAACATTCTAGAGGGATTTCTCTCTGAATAATTGACTGTTTTGTTAGTCAAAACCAACTTCCTTCCCAACTTCCTTTTCCCCCTTTCTCTTATGTTTGTATCTTGCACTGTCCTTATTTCCCCCTCTTTCTTATTTCCTTGTTTCATTTTAAAGATTTTATTTTTTTAAGTAATCTCTACTCCCAACATGGGGCTCAAGCTTCCAACCCTGAGATCAAGAGTCGCATGCTCTACTGACCAAGTTGGTCAGACACCCCTTCATTCCCTTGTTTGATACCAGAGATCACCTGTCTTTTCACATCTCAGTCAGCCTACAGTCCAGCTTTCTTCACTTGACAGTTGGCTTTGTGATTGCGGGCAGTGGAGTGGAAGAACACAGCAAGGCAACTTCTAGCAGCATCTCACCGTTCACTCTCAGTAAGCGACTTCAGAAGCCCTCCTAATAGGGTGGCTCCTGAAAGATCATGCTTAATTTGCCTCAAGATATTTATTCACTTGGAAGCACAGAAAGCACAACTTTGGGACAGCTGTAGCTAATTGTCTATGGCTGCTGGTTTACTATGCCTGTTGGTTACAGGTGTGGGTGTGCCTACCTCTGACGCTTCTTTGTTCAAGGTGGAATTCCACTGTGGCCGGCAGTGCTGCTGCTGCTGAGTGGACTTTCAGGCAGCAGAAAGCAGCCTCCAGATGCCACAGAGAGCTGAGCTCTACCATTAATGCATACACGCATTCATTCAGCCATTCAGCCATCCTGACAGTCCCTTATTAACTATGTGACCTTGGGCAAGTCTCCATTTCTTCCTTAGTACAGCGAAGCTCATGATAGCATGTCCTTGTAAGGTTTTTAGGAGAGTTAAGAGTTTTCATACATAAAATGCTTCAGTGGGGCTAGTAAATGCTAGCTAAAGTTATCATCATTCAATAAACATTTGTTCCGTAGCTAGTATATTCACAGCAATCCAAAAGATACAGAAGTGAACAAGACACAGCCTTGCCTTCTAGGGCCTTAGATAACTGCCACTCAGCACAGTGTTTAGGAAGTCAGGTAAATCTTCTCACACAGGTAAAATTTGAACTTGGGCTCAGAGAATGAACAGTTTTGCCAAACGAAACAGCATTAGAGGAAATACATTCCAAGCAAAGGGAGCAGCTTGTGGACAGAATAAAACTGTAAAACGCTGGAGTCCTTGGTTACTACCAGATAACATTTTAACCGCCTCTCTGATGTAGCTGGTGTATACCTTCTCAAATAGGGGGTCTGAGGTGGGTTCAGTGTACATTTTAGAGCTTATAATCTTACAATTAGTTATTAGCAAGTTTATGATAGTAATTTTTTTTTTAAGATTTTATTTATTTGACAGAGAACACAACTAGGCAGAGAGGCAGGCAGAGAGAGAGAGAGAATGGGAAGCAGGCTCCCTGCTGAGCAGAGAGCCTGATGCGGGGCTCGTTCCCAGGACTCTGGGATCATGACCTGTGCCGAAGGCAGAGGCTTGAACCCACTGAGCCACCCAGGCACCCTGATAGTAATTATTATTATTATTTAACTGGTTCATCGAAAAGTTTGAGCTTAAAAGATGAGTTGGGAGCTGAGCAGTGGCACCTCACAGCAGAGCGTTTGCTGACGCAAAGCTCTTATCTGGAGAAGGCTGCCATGTGACAGGAACAGTAAATGGTTAGAAAAGCCTGCGGTTAGAACAATTGGAAGTGGATGGGCTTCCTCCTTTCTACAGAGCTTTAGTTAAGTTTTCCAAATTAAGTGGGTTTTACTTCGCTTTATTCTTTAAACAGGAGAACCTTACGTCTTAAGGTCTTGCTTGCTGATGTGATAGCAAGGAACTGTGATTTTTCTTCCCCCTTATGAAGGGGTAGGGAGGGGTCAGATCTCAAATTAGGAAGGTTCCTTTTACTCATGGAATTTCCATTCGTGCTCCAAATTAAAGCTGTGTTTTATCTCCTACAAAGCCTTTTCCTGCAGCTTTGCTTTCACTTCCTCTCTCCACCCTTTTAGTCATATACTGAAGGGTTTGGCAGCTGGTTAAGGCATCAGGTCAGCATTTTTCACTGCGGAAGAAGGAAAGGTTGGGAACAGTGACGTGGGGATGCTTGTCACATTTTCCTTTCCTTTTTTATATAAGTAACCCACATGTTCCATTACAAAAGCCTAATGAGAACCTGGACTTGTAAATTTTACCCTCGTATCCTGGAGATGGACTAACGTGTGGGATGACATATAGGCAATAGTTCCTCATTGAAAGTGTCCTTAAAAGCCCATGTACAGCACTGAGGAATCTTGACTCTGTCTCTATGGCAATGTGACAGATTTTATGAAGAAAGATAATGGCCTCCGGGAGTCATAGGATTGGGGAAGGAGCTTAGCAGCGCCTGCCCCGTCCTCCTTTATTATTACCAGTTTCTCCTTGGGTGCCTTTAGGAAATGCTCTATATATGGTGTTTAATATACCACCTACACAGTCTCCCCCGTTCACTGACTTGGAAATTACATCCAGCTTGAGGAGCTCCAGCTCTTTCTGTGGGCCTGTTTACTCCCAAGATTGAAATCCAGGGAGGATTTAGTTGTTTTGTATCAAATTTGCTTGAAACTGTTGGACTTGAAGCAAACTAATTATTGTCATTGTCTGTATAGCAGTAGAGAGAGTGAAAAACAGTAATAGGTTCTTAAAAAGCTGTCATGACTTGAAGTGAAATAGGCTACTCTTCGATAGCTTCATCTGTAGCCTGAAGGGCTTTGGTCTTGAAAAGTGTCAAACACAAAATCGGATTTTAGATCATGGAATCGCGATTAGCTTCTAGGGGCAGCCTCAGCCATTCAGCTCTCTCATCAACCATTCCATCTGTAGGTTTACTTTGTAAGGAATGGGGAAGCAAAGGGCTTTCTCTTATTGAACACTCGATTTGGCTACTCCGTATCAGACCTGTCTTAGCAAATAAATAGAAGACACCAGATTAGACTGTCCTGTTTCCCTAAGTGCCTCAGAAGACACATAGTTGACTTCTCAAGCATAACTTCGGCAACAGGAGTTTCCTGATTTGGGGGTGTCAGTGTTGAGCAGGCAAAGCTGCGAGTTCCTGAGTACCACTGAAGTTCTTGCACAAAGACAGTAAAGCCCAAGAATTGTCCCTTGGACGGAGCTGCGTCTGATCTGGTACAGCCTCTCTTTCTAAGAGCCTGTTACAAGTTAAAGTAGTTTTGACAGTGTCTTTCAGTGCGTCTCCAAACATAATTAGTGTTGACAAAGGAAGCCCTAATAGTTAAGGCTTTGTGGCTTAGACAGCAGCTCCATCTGGTGCTGGCTGAAGGTGTTTGCCTGCTTCATCTCATGGTCCTCACAGCAGTGTGGATACAGATGCACACAGACTCTGTAAAAGACTGTCAAATCCAAAGTCTCCACTTTAGTGATGGCTTTCTGTTGCATGCAATGCTGACATGAGCTCATCGTGTTCTTGCTGAATCTCATTTGTCTGTCCTGTTGATAATGTGATAGCTGCTAATCAGCTCAAGAGCCATCTCTTGAGTGAATTAACTTACTAGCACTCGATGTGGGGAATTATTTTGACTATTTACCAGGCTTGGAAAAAATATATATACTGTACTGCTTTAAAAGAAAAAATGGAATCCCTCTCTGATCAGCGGTAGATTTAACTTCATTAACAAGATATTAGGCTAGGATGCCTTATTCTTTTATATTTAGTGCAACATAGTGCAAAAAATGTCTTTTTTAAAAAAATTCTTGGTGACTGACATGAACTGTCCCAAACTATTGATAGAAGTTACTTCCAAGTAATAGGATTACACGTGATTTCTATTTTCTTTTATGCTTTTCTGATTTTTCATAGTGAGCATATATAACAAAAGAGAAAATCCCATGTAACAAAAGAAAATAATAATTTAAAACAAAAAGGATTGTAGCCTGCTGTAGCCTCGCGCTTCAGTTCTTTCTTATATTTTTGTCATTCACCGTGTGGCCTTTTGGGGGCCCTTCAGCTTTCCTCAGTCATAAAACAGAAAGATTGAAATGGAGCCTGCGCAGTTTTAACATTCTTGGCTTGGGAATTATCTTTTTCCCTGTCTCTTCAGCCTCACACTCTCTTGTGTCTTTCTCCAATATTAACATTCAGCGTGATCTCGTTTTTGTCATCTTAAACTAAGGAAATCCTTTCTGGACAACACCACCACCCTGGCCCCGCTTCCACTTGGCTCGCTCTTTCTTTCAGTTCCCACCTAAACTTCTTCAAAAACTTATCTACAATTACTTACTCTTATCTTCTCACTCTGAAACTGACCACAGTCTCCTTTCCATCCCCACGGCTGCACCATGATAGTTAAAGCTAAAGGCACCAACGAGCTCCTGTTGCCAAGTCCAGTAGACGCATTTAGGCCCCTTATTCCTCATGACCTGTCAGCAGCATTTGAAATAGTTGTCTTCTCCCACTTGAATGAAATCTCCTCATCCAGCTTGTGTATCATCACTATTATGACTGTTGCTTTTGAGTTTTCTTCAGAGGTTCTTCTCTTCTCCCTGGTTTACCCATGAAAGCTACCTCCTAGTTTCTTACTAGCCTAGATATTCCTACAGTAATTCCCAAACAGACAAGAACAGCAGAATTCCTTTCTGTATTCCAGTCTTCTAAATTCAACCGCTTCCTCTAGTATATGGCAACAAAGTATGGACTAGTAACCTTATTCCCGAAAAGTTGCACCTCCTCCAACGTTGTCTAGCTCAGTAAATGGCCCCACAAATCATTTAAATACATAACCCCCAAATCTCAACATCTGTTACTCTCTCCAGAATCTAGTCATTCGTACACTACATTCCTCCGCCTTCCCTGATGCCACATCCTAACGCAGATCCTCGTCATACCTCATTTTGCCCATTTGCCCACTTGTCATTTTGTTTCCTGGCTCCTGTCCTGTTCTCCCCAGTTTATTCTCTAATCGGCCGCCAGAGCTCTTTTATTTTTGAGTCAGATGTATTGAGGTGTGATTGCTATACAGTAATAAATCTTGGTTTTTTGGTGTAGAATGCTCTGAATTTTGACAAATGCTTGTAGTCACCTAACCACCACCACACAGCATTTGGATTGTTCGAGTTTTTACCTATAAACCTTTGTGCACATGCTTCAGGGGAAACATAACTTTTCATTCGTCTTGGGTGAGACTGCTGGGTCTCCTGGAAAGCTTATGTTTAACTTTATAAGAAACTGCAAACTCTTTTCGAAAGTGGCTGTGCCATCTGCATTCCCACCAGTGCCACGGGAATTTCAGTTGTACCATATCTTCCCTAGCGTCAGTTTTCCTGTTTGTTTGCATTTTAACCATTCTGGTGGGTGCACAGAGGTAGGTAGCTCATTGCCATTCTAATGTGCGTTTCTGTACGACTAAGGCTACTTAACATCTTTCACGTGTTTATATGCAATCCATATACCTTTGGTGAAGTGTCTGCCCAAACTTTTCCCTATTTTTTAAAGTTAGATTTGTTTTTTTTTATTGAATTTTGAAAGTTCTTCATATATTCTGGATACAAAGTCCTTTGTCAGATACGTACTTTGCAAAAAAGTCTCATCTGTAGGATGTCTTTCCATTCTCTTATCAGTATCTTTGACAGAGCAAACATTTTTAATTTTGATAAAATCCAAATTGTCTGGTTTTTTGTTGTTGTTGTTGTTCACTTGTTTGTTTTTTTAATGGATTGTGCTTCTTGCTTTGTATCTGAGAACTCAGATTAACTCAAGGTCACAAAGATTTTCTCCTGTTTTTTCCTCATAAAAGTACTAGAGCTTTACACCTTAAACTTGTATCTCTGCTCCATTTTTAGTTAATTTTTGTATAAGAGGTGTGAGGTATGAATCCAGGTTTACTTTGTTGGTTATGGATATCCCGTTGTTCTAGCACATTTGTTGAAAAGAATATTCACTGCTGGAGGTGAATATCAGTTGCCTATATTTGTATCGGCCTATTTCTGGACTCTGTTCTGTTCTATTTTAATCTGCCAGGGGTCAGCAGACTTTTTCTGTAAAGAACTAGATAGTAAATATTTTAGGTTTTGCAGGCCAAGAGGCAAAATTGAAGACATTGTGTAAGTACTCGTTTAATAAGAGAAAACAACTTTCTGTGAAATTTTTTTAAACTCAAAATGTAATATTTGAGTACAGTTTTCTGAAATGCAGCTCTACTAATCCAAAGAATGGAACTCTTTTTTGGGAGAGGGATGACATTTTGCTTAACTTGGGTGCTAAGTTAGTGTTTCCTCTCAAACTTTATTACAAAGTTCATCTATTAATGTGAAATTTGACATACTTTTATCTTTGATAAATATCTTTTCATGTGGGTGATACATGTAGCAGCAGAAATGCTGGTCCGTAGGTGCTTGGAAAGTACTGCGAGGTGACAAGTGTGCTGCCTGCCACCTGTCAGAACTTCTGAACTCTGCAGCGTAGCACAAAGCCACCACAGAGGGAATGGAAACAAATGAGCCTGGCTATGTCCCTGTAGAGCTTTATTTAAGGGCACTCTGTTTGGAATTCCATATAATTTGCACTTGTCCCAAAATACCATTCTTTTGAGTTTTTCAATCATTTAAAAATTTTAAAAACATTCTTAGCTTAGGGACATACACAAACAGGGGACAGGCTAGATCCAGCCTATAGGCTAGTATTTGCTTGCCCTGCTTCCTACATTTCTGTTTCCATCCTTTGAGCATATCCCATTGTCAGGATTACTGTAGCTTTATGCTAAGTCTTGAAGTCAGGCAATGTGAGCCCTCCAACTTTGTTCTTTTTCTAAATTACTTTGGCTATTCTAGTTCCTTTGCCTTTCTGAATACATTTTAGAATTACCTTGTTGATTTCTACCAAAAAAAAATCCTGCTTGGATTTTGTTAGAATTAGGCTGAATCTACAGAGCAATTTGGGGAAAATTGACACCTTTTTAATACTGAGAGAAGTTGGTATCTCTCTCCATTTATTTAAGTCTTTGATACAGTGCTTTGTAGTTTTCTGCGTAGAGATTGTAGATTTTGCACATGTTTTATTAGATTTAGACCTAAGGATTTCATTATTTTGGGGTCAGAGTTCTCTTTTTAAAATGCAAATTGGATCGTGTTGCTTCCCCTACTTAAAACCCTTCAGTGGCTTCCCACTCCTCTTAGCATAAACTCTGTAATCTTGCAAAGCATAAATGGCCCTGCATGATCTGGCCCCTGCTCTCCCTTTCAGCCTAGTTTTATGCCTTTCTTCCCCTTTGCTCAAAACGTTCCAATCTCAGACTAGCAGGAAATGTTTTTATCAACTAAGGAATAGCTTTTAGAATATCAGAAAGACTAAACAAATGTTTCCAAACAAATGCTTGAAAAATATATTTTAACCATATTGAAAAGAACAATTTGATGATCTCCAGCAAAGAATGAACTTGGGTTTTGGCCCAGTTGTTGTACTCTCTTGTGTGGAATCCTTTAATCTTTAAGTCTGTACTTCTTCAACTGAGTCAAGAGGACTTTATGAACAGTATTCACACACAACTTAGCTCTGTGTGCAGGTGTATACACGCACACCCACGAGCGGAAAAAAATATTCTTTTCTTCATTTTACATGTGCCAAAACTCAGCAGAAAGACTGCATTTCTGACCAAATAAAGGATTCTGTTGCTGTCCTTGTACATGCATAAAGTTAAACTCTTCAGCCATTAAAATAGTTCTTACATGAACATGACCACTGCCAACTCTATTATAATATCCAAATTAGAAGTGCAACACTGTAGTGATGTTCTGTGGGGAAGTCCGCAGCTATGTGCCTAAGACAAAAGAGAGGGTCGTCATACGATTTGTTTGTTTGTTTGTTTTTTAAATAAATGAACACATTTAGTCAACTGGTGTTTATTCAGATCCTTATGCTAGACGTATTGAGATGAATAAGATACAGCCCATACCTTGAAGAGGCTCAAAAACTAGTGGGGAGACAGACAAATAAAAATGAAAGTGCTTGTTCATGGAGCTATGTCTAAGTGGCTTTCATAATACCAAGGAAAAGAGTAGCCCAGTGGGATTTACAGTATAATAAGACAAGTTGATTGTTAAGACATAAGGCTGGCAGGGAGGCAAGGACCATATTGTGAAAACCTAACTTATATCCCATCCCGTCCTATAACTCAGAGGTTCCAATACCTTAATGCACATAGAACTCAACAACAACAACAACAAACCAAAAAACACAACCTGGAGAACTTGTTAAAAAATCAGATTCCTGGAGTCTTCCCTCAGAGACTGACTAGGTGGGTCTAGGGTGCTTCCCTGAGTGGTTCTTATTTACCTGGTAACCCCTAGTCTGCAAACTGACATTTGGAAGTCAGTGCATTATGTAAGATTGAGCCACCTTGGGGCGCCTGGGTGGCTTAGTGGGTTAAAGCCTCTGCCTTCGGCTCAGGTCATGATCCCAGTGTTCTAGGCTCTCTGCTCAGTGGGGAGCCTGCTTCCTCCTCTCTCTCTCTGCCTGCCTTTCTGCCTACTTGTGATTTCTGTCTGTCAAATAAATGAATAAAATCTTTAAAAAAAAAAAAAAGATTGAGCCACCTAATACTTAAGTAGGTAATAAGTTGAGCATATTAGCATTTTAGAAAATGCTAATTTTAGAAAGGAATGAATTTGATAGTAGTACACAGAACAATAGAATCACCTGAGACTCTCATTAAATATGAATTCTGATCCAGTAGATCGGGGGTTGCACCTGAGATACTGCATTTCTAACAAAGTGTGGTCAGAGGACCACACTTTGAGTAGCCAATGTAGAAATGTTGGGTTGAAATGGGGTGAGATGCAGACATGAAGATCGTTGAGAGCCTGTTGCAGGGATCTAGGTAAAAGATGGCGAGTCTCTGAACTATTAGCAGGGTCTGCTAATGGCAAGAAAGTGTTCCAGTGAAATGTAATAGACCAAATTGACAAGACTAATTTAAGGAGTTTGTTAGACATGGAGTTAGACGTGAGGAAAGAGGTGTCAGGAATTGAGCTTAGCTATCTAAGTAGATGATAATGACCTAACTGAAATAGGGTACAGGAAGAGGAAGGAGGTGGCCTAGGGAGTACAGGGGAAGGCTTGTTAGAGTAGAAAAGGTTCCTGAAGTTGAGAAAAGGGATAGCCAGAGGATTTGTTTTGAATGCATCAAGATTGAGGAGTCTATGAGATACCCAAAATTAAAAGGCTAGGTAGAAGAAGAAGAACCTTCAGCAGACTACAAAGTGTCAGACAGGTTGGGAGATACTAAAAAGAGCAGTTTCAAAGACACTCCCAAAGGGCAAGGTCACAGTATCATTGCCACATAGACATCAAGGAAAAGATTATATATAGTTCAGTGAGAGGGTACAAAATTATGGCTGCAAAACTTTCCAGAATGCTGATTGGCTAAAGGGAGTTTGGAAAGTGCCCAAATTAGTTTATCTCTCAATCTTTTAATTTAAGGAAAAGTTGAGGAGTGGAGCCAATTGTTTTAAGTCATTTATCTGATTTAAGGCCTCATAGTGCCTTTTCCATTTAGGTTTTCTTTTTTTCCCTCCCCCCACAGATTGATCATCCCTACAAGAGCTGCTATGGTACCAAGGGAAGGTGAAAACTGATGGACGAAAGTTTTACTACCATGCACTGAAAAGAAAGCATTGTCTGTGAAGGTCCTTTTTTAAAAATGTCTGCTTGTAACACCTTTACTGAACACGTTTGGAAACCTGGTGAATGCAAGAACTGCTTTAAACCTAAAAGCTTGCACCAGCTTCCCCCAGACCCTGAGAAGGCACCCATCACCCATGGCAATGTGAAAACTAATGCCAATCACAGTAACAACCACCGCATGAGGAACACTGGAAATTTCCGTCCTCCTGTGGCTAAAAAACCCACTATAGCTGTGAAGCCCACTATGATGGTGGCAGATGGGCAAAGTGTATGTGCTGAACTTAGTATCCAAGAACACTGTGAGAACAAACCTGTCATCATAGGATGGAACCGAAACAGGACACCCTTGAATCAGAAACCACTTAATAATAATAATGAAGATGACATTGAAGGCTTTAGCCATGTTCCTAAGCCTTATGGCAATAATGATAGTGCAAAGAAGGTATCAAATAACAATAATGGACTAACGGATGTGTTAAAGGAGATAGCAGGCTTGGATGCCACCCCTCAGATAAGAGGAAATGAAACAAACTCCAGAGAAACATTCTTAGGAAGAATAAATGATTGCTATAAAAGATCACTGGAAAGAAAGCTTCCACCGAGTTGCATGATGGGTGGGATCAAGGATACTCAAGGCAAGCACGTGATTCTGAGTGGGAGCACAGAAGTGATCAGTAATGAAGGGGGCCGGTTCTGTTACCCAGAGTTTTCTAGCGGCGAGGAGAGTGAAGAAGATGTACTTTTCAGTAACATGGAGGAGGAGCATGAGAGCTGGGATGAGAGCGATGAAGAGCTGTTGGCCATGGAGATTCGCATGAGAGGGCAACCCCGCTTTGCTAACTTCAGGGCAAATACTTTGTCTCCTGTTCGATTCTTTGTGGACAAAAAATGGAATACGGTCCCCTTGCGAAATAAGTCCCTGCAGAGGATCTGTGCTGTCGACTATGATGACAGCTATGACGAAATCCTAAACGGCTATGAAGAAAACTCTGTGGCCTCCTATGGACCAGGAAGCGTTCAGAGCATGGCATCCTCTGATTCTGCATCACCAGGTTCTTCTTTAACAGAAGAATCGCGCTCTGAGACAGCCAGTAGTTTATCCCAGAAGATCTGTAATGGGGGAGTATCTCCGGGTAACCCCGGAGAGTCTAAGGACATGAAAGAAAGGGAGCCCAATTGTGAAAGTCTCTCTGGTAATAGTCAGGAGAAGGACTCCTCACAAGCACCTAAAAGCTCAGTAAAAGTACCAGAAACACACAAAGCTGTCCTTGCTCTCCGACTGGAAGAGAAAGATGGCAAGATTGCCGTACAAACTGAGAAGCAAGAAAGTAAAGCCTCTACAGATATCGCTGGCCAAGCCATAACCATAAACCTCGTCCCCGTGGAAGAGCAAGCAAAGCCTTACCGAGTTGTCAATCTGGAACAGCCACTGTGCAAGCCATATACTATCGTGGACGTGTCGGCAGCCATGGCCAGTGAGCACCTCGAGGGCCCTGTTAACAGCCCCAAGACAAAAATCTCATCTTCTACTCCAAACTCTCCGGTGACATCGCCCGCGCTGACATCAGGACAAACAGGTGCCCATTTCCAAAACTCCAGTGCAATACGATACCAGGAAGTGTGGACTTCCAGCACCAGCCCGCGACAAAAGATACCCAGGGTGGAATTGGTTAGCGGTGGAACTGGACCAAACATCCCTCCGAGGAAAAACTGTCACAAGTCAGCACCCACTTCACCTACAACGACAAACATTTCCTCTAAAACTATCCCTGTTAAGTCACCCAATCTGTCCGAAATAAAATTCAATAGTTACAACAATGCTGGTATGCCACCTTTTCCAATTATCATTCATGATGAGCCGACTTATGCTCGGAGTTCCAAAAATGCCATCAAAGTCCCCATTGTCATCAATCCAAATGCGTATGACAATCTAGCTATTTACAAAAGTTTTCTCGGAACAAGTGGAGAACTCTCAGTGAAGGAAAAAACCACCAGTATAATAAGCCATACTTATGAAGAAATAGAAACTGACAGCAAAGTGTCCGATAACAGCACCAGCAAACCTACTGACTGTCCCCAAGCCAAGGGGTTTTCCAACAGCACAGAGCGTAAAAGGGGCTCAGTGGCTCAAAAGGTTCAGGAGTTTAACAGCTGTCTTAACAGAGGTCAGTCTTCACCGCAGAAAAGCTATAGTTCTAGCCACAGCTCCCCAACAAAGATCCAGAGAACCACTCAAGAACCTGGGGCCAAAACCGAAGGCCCTCAGGAGTCTCCGATGACATGCACCACCACCAGCAGCAGCAGGGAGAAAGCAAGCACGGTGCTTTCTCAGATTGTGGCTTCTATCCAGCCGCCGCAGTCCCCTCCAGAAATGCCCCAGTCTGGCCCGAAAGCATGCAGCGTGGAAGAGCTGTACGCGGTTCCTCCAGACGCCGATGCTAAGAGTACCCCTAAGAGTACACCAGCCCGACCCAAATCTCTCTTCACGGCTCAGCCCGGTGCTGAAGCTGAAGCCCCGCAGACCACAGAAAGCCCGACGACCAAAGCACGGAAAGATCCGCTCACAAAGCCGGTCACCAGTCCTCTCTCCAAATTAGTGGCCAACCCCCAGAGCGAGCCACCACCTCCCTTTCCCCCACCTCGCTCTACTTCCTCCCCTTATCATGCAAGCAACCTTCTGCAGAGGCATTTCACCAACTGGACCAAGCCCACCAGTCCTACCAGGTCAACAGAAGCTGAATCGATTTTGCACTCTGAAGGCAGCAGGCGGGCCGCTGATGCGAAACCTAAGCGCTGGATATCATTTAAAAGCTTCTTCCGCCGCCGGAAAACAGATGAGGAAGAGGATAAAGAGAAAGACCGAGAGAAAGGAAAACTGGTGGGCCTGGATGGCACAGTCATCCACATGCTGCCGCCGCCTCCAGTCCAGCGCCATCACTGGTTCACAGAGGCCAAAGGAGAGTCCAGCGAGAAGGCGGCCATTGTCTTCATGTACAGGTGCGATCCTGCCCAAAGCCAGCCCGGCGCCGATCAGAAGGCCAGAGCAGACCAGGCAGCCGTCAGAGAGAAGGATGGGGCAGAGGATGGGTTACTGCAGGACTCAGAGAAGAAGAAAAGGAGTCATTCTTCTCCATCACAGGTTCCTAAAAAAATCCTCAGGTATGTAAACTAGAATGGCAGAGTATGGGAATTATTTTTAACACATTTTTAGGTGCTAAGTTTTTTACATCTTTGAGATTACATAAGAGCCAATTATGTTTATAAGTAGCACTTGGTGGCCATCGTCTATCTTTATAACTGCATTCCAAGATTAGAGTATTATTAAAGTGATCTTACTGCACCAAGCAAGGTTTATGGCCCTGGAGCATTAGCTGAAGTAGCCTGCTGCATTCTGGTGAATGGAAAGGGGCTTGAACACAGAAAAGCAAATCCATAACACCTTAATAGCAGTAAATAATACGTTGCTTTGAAATCCTATGATAGTGTAAGGAAGAAACAGGATCAAATGAATAAATGGTGGCACTCTTCTTACCCTCACTGTAGATGGAATAAAGCTCCTCAAGCCATTCATTTTGGTGTTCACCAAGGTGTTAGCTCCCACATGCATTACTTTGTTTTGAGGGAGTATTTGGGTTTTTATTGTGTCTCTTCTTCCTAAGTATTGTGGAAAAGGGGGAGGGGAGTGTGCAGTGGAGACAGGGCCAGCAGTTTAATGATTTAACACGTGGGCGACAGAAGAGAAGTTGGTCATTGAGGTTGAGACCCAGCCAGGAGTAGAATCCTGATGGCAGCTGGCAAGTGCACACCCATTCACATCCACTCGGTTCTCTAGCTGTTCACTTCCTTTCTCAAGTAAGTGTTCGTGATCACATTCCCAGGATTTGTCTCCCATCCATACAGCAGCCTTACAAATTGGTTGTATTCTTCCGATGAGGAGATTGAAGATCAGAGAAGTTAAGAAGTGAGCAGATTCATGTAGTTCACAGTTGACAGAGCCAGAATTCAAACTTGGTCTGTCTGATTCATTGTATTCTTCCCACAGTGTTGCACTGTTCACAAACATAAGAGCAAGCAAGATTTTTATATTTTCACCTGTAATCATTCATATGAACATTCATGTTTAGGAAGCTTAAGTTTTTTGTTTCTCATTTGTATTGTAAGCAAAATTAACGAACTGCCAATAAAAATAAGAACTATTATCCCAAGTTTGTAACGGATGGGATGATTTCCTTATATCCCCTGTACTTTTTTTTTTTTTTCAATATTTTATTTTTAAGTAACCTCTACACCTAGCATGGGGCTCAAACTCACAGCCCCAAGACCAAGTGTTGCATGCTCTACTGACTAAGCCAGTCAGGCACCCAGTACTTTTTATTTTTAAGCAGAGATATGCCCTGAGTATTTCTTTCATCTGATTCTAAGTCTGCCTCCCTCTTACTTACACAGTAAGCCTTCTCTACCAGGCCTGGCCCTTTCTTTGGCAAACTCTTATGAGAGTGTAGATCCGCTCATAAGGCCAGCTTTTTGTTAGAACAATACAGATAAAAATTAAGATGAATACTTAATGCCTTCACTTTTTCTAGCAAAATGTTAAGAAGTTTTATATATATATTCTTTACGAAAATAAGCTTTTTATATAACCCCAAAATAGTTGTCAAAATGCTAGCAAGTTCCTGTTTTCCTTAAATCCATATAATAGCAAAGCAAGTAGAATAGTGGTAATATATTCTTGGAAAGAGTAGTCTTGTCATTGGTAGTTGAAAGTGGATGATAGAATATCATACTCTAGCGGTAATAAAACACATGTATTGCAGGTTACTGTTTTATTTAGGAAAAAAGCAATTTAAACAGCACCTGGTTGGAGTTACTTATGTCAGATAGTTCTCGCAGATCAGTAAATGGCTTCACTCCTCATTAAGTAGGGCTGTGGTGTGTTTATCTGCATCCTGGGAGGAAGAGCCAAGCAATGATTTGGCCTCTCTTCTGTGGAATGAGATTCTCTACTTTGGCTGCATTGCCACTGCATGTGGGCCTGAGGACAGCCCAGGCCCTTGGCACAGCAGACCCCTTACTGTATAGCTTATATTTTCACAGATTTGCTTGTACATGAGCCAGTCATATTTTCCAAAATTCATCAGTTCTTGACAAGTAACTCCATGAGGGGTGCCTGGGTAGCTCAGTCAGTTCAGTGCCCAACTCTTAGTTAGGGCTCAGGTCACGATCTCAGGTCCCGAGGTTGATCCCCAGGTGGGCTCCACACTCAGCGGGCAGTGTGCTTCCCTTCTCCCTCTTCCTCTATTCCTATCCCCATGTGTGCTCTTTCTCTCTCTCTCTCTCAAATAAGTAAATCTTTTTAAAAAAAGGTAACATCCATGGATCGAAGCAGTGCAGTTGGTTTGCCCCCTTGGTTTCAGATTTAACTGTGCATCATGGTAACTTGAGGGCTGTTAAAGCAGAGATTGCTGGGCCCCACAAAGTTTCTGATGCAGCGGGTCTGAGGTGCTGTGGGCCCTGAGAGTTTGCACTTCTTACAAGTCCCCAGGTGATACTGAGGCCACTGGCCCTGGGGTTATACTTTGGGAGCCACTGATCTCACCACCATTCAGAATCTAAAGCTAATGTGCTGTCCTCTAAGTAGAGCATTTTTGAGGTATTAAGGTTTTCTTAGAAACACTCTAGAATTGTCACGTTTCATATTTGTCTCAGAAAAGGGGGTTTTAAACAGTTTTGTTTTAATCTAAACATGGATACTCGAAAAATATACACCATTTGCTTTTTTAATAATTACTTAATTTACTCAGATACACCATTGGTATTTACTTGAAGCAACTTAGAAAGGGAAAAATGTTACTGTCAAATGTCAATATTTGTGTTTCCAGCCTGATGGTGGTGTAATCATTAAAATAGCATCCTGTGGCTGGGAACATACTGCTGGAAGAAATGAAAATTCAAGTTTTTCTATAAGTAATGAAGATTCCAAATCCAAACTATAAGAAATAAAAAAATACTCAACTGAATGCTAGACCCTAACAGATAAGAGATTTTGTAGAGCCTTCTGTTACGGGATTAGACTGTTATTCAATTCATTTATTTGACTCTTCAGGCAACAAAAAATGAGTGTCTTAACTGTGCCTTATATAGGCCATCGGGACAGATGAGAGAAAGATCATCACACTGCTGAAATAACAGGTTTGGCTTTGACTTCACTTCAGCTCTCCATCCGGTCCTTCAGGGGACAGTGATTGTAATGACAGCTATCACTGGAGTTAGTTTGAGGGTATAAAGGGAAAATATGTACAAGACTTTGCACAGGGTCTGGCATAGGTTGGGTGCTTTAAGATGTCAGTAGCCCCTCTGCCTTCCATATAATAAATGCTAAAACAATGTATGTGTGTCATGGTACCGAAGCATAAAGCACAGAGATTAGATCAGCTTAAAAGAGACTTCTCAGAAATGAAATACAAACCAGTTTTTAAAAGACAGATAGGATTTTTCCCGCTGCTTGGGAAAGACATTGCAGACAAAAGGAACAATATATGCAGAGTCACAGAGAAGATGATAGCAAACAGGGTCCAGACAGGTGGCTGGAAAAGGATAATGAATAGACCCGTGGTTCTTCAAATGCGGTCAAGGCAAGGTCAAATAGTGATCATGCAAAAGTCACCGTTTTCATAATGAGACATTATTCTTTTCACTGCACTGACATTTGCACTGATGGTACAAAAACAATAGAAGGCAAAATTACTTACACCTTAACACAGGTCAAAGCCATGGAATAATATTGTACAAATAGTTTTAAAAAAAAAAAGTTCATTTAAGCATGTCCTTGGTGAAGTAGTAAATTTTATTAAATCTCAGCTCTTGAGACTGTGTCCGTTTAAACATTCCATGTGATGAAGTGGGAAGTATACATAGATTATTTCTGTTGAATACCAAAGTATGGTGGTTATTGCAAGGAAAAACAGTTTGAGTTACAAAGCTGAGCGAACCACCTTTTTCTTTTCTTTTTAAGATTTTATTTGTTTATTTGTCAAGAGAGAGAGAAAGAGAAAGCACAAGCAGGGGGAGCAGCAGGCAGAGGGAGAAGGGAGCTTCTCCCTCTCAGCAGGGAGCCCAGTGAGGGGATTTGATCCCAGGACCCTGAGATCATGACCTGAGCTGAAGGCAGACACTTAACCGACTCAGCCACCCAATCCCCTAGTCACCGTTTTCATGGACTGCCTTGAAAGAACAGGTGGCAGACCCGCTGTGGCTATTCAGACTTGAGTGCTTTTCTTAAGAATGAACATAGTAAGCCTATTACCTCAAGGAAAACAACTGACAACATTTGTTTTCAATGATAAAAAGTTAAGGCTTTCAAATAAAAATAAGAATTTTTAAAAACTTTTATCTGCTATCATGACTTTGACAGCTTCCTGATGTTTAAGGATCTTTCTGATGAGAATGGTGGTATTTGCTTAAAAAAGATTTTTTAATATATAATGAAATGTGTCAACATTTGGAAGATCTGCATAACTCAGTGAACTAGTAATTTCAAATGACCTAATGCACAATATTACAAAATTATGCACAAGTAAAAGATCCATTGAAACTGCAAGTTGGCTGGATATTTTTCAATGCAACTGAGGCCAGAAAGTTTATTGATATGGTTTCAGATTCCACATTGCAAATAATCTTTAAGACTTCCACTTATCAAGTTCTTATATGGTACCAAGGAGAATATCCACAATTATCTAAAAGTCTACTAATAGACTTTTTCCTTTCCCACCTCGATATCTGGATGAGATCACATTTTTTAAATATATAGTTGACCCTGGAACACCACAGGTTTGAATTGCATGGGTCTACTTATATATAGATTTTTCAATAAATACTGTAAAGTACTATAAGTGCATTTTCTCTTCCTTATGATTTTCTCAATAACATTTTCTTTTCTCTAGCTTACTTTATTTTAAGAATACAGTATATAATACATATAACATACAAAATATGTGTTAATTGGGGTACCTGGGTGGCACAGTTAAGCAGTGGACTCTTGGTTTCAGCTCAGGTCATAAACTCAGGAGTCATGAGATCAGGCTCCTCATCAGGCACCACACTCAGCATGAAGCTGCTTCAGATTCTCTCTCCCTATGGCCCTCCTGCTTGTGCTTACTTGCGTTGCTCTCTCTCTCACTCTCTTAAATAAATAAATCTTTTTTAAAAATGTGTTAATTGGCTATAACTAAGACCTGCTTAATAGTAGGTTACTATTTTTAAGTTTTGGGGGAGTCAGATTTATACACAGGCCTTTTTTTTAAATTGTTTTTAAAGATTTTTATTTATTTGACAGACAGAGATCACAAGTAGGCAGAGAGGCAGGCAGAGAGGGAGGGGGAAGCAGGCTCCCTGCTGAGCAGAGAGCCCAATGTGGGGCTCGATCCCAGGACCCTGGGATCATGACCTGAGCCGAAGGCAGAGCTTAACCCAGTGAGCCACTCTGGTGCCCCTATACACAGGTTTTGACTGCAGTTCCCCTAACCCCTGTGTTGTTCAAGAGGCAACTGTATTTTAACCAAAGCAGCATATCACAGCCGATTGAATGCAGAAGCACATGTGAGAATTCAGCTGTCTTCTCTTAGGTCAGATACTAAAGAGATTTGAAAATGATGTTATAAAATAAACCCTATTTTTAAAGGGTTTATTATTTTTAAATGAACTAGTAATTATTTTTAAATTGTCTCATTTTTAATTTCTAATACGGTATCAATTGGTAGAATTCACATAAACAAGTGCCCTTGAACTTGTCAATAATTTTTAAGTGTAAAGGAATCCTGCAAACAAAAAGTTTGAGAAGTGCTGAGACAAGATGTGAAGAGGCTTACATGATATGTTGAAATATTTGGCCCTTATCTTTAGATTTTGGGGCAGAAACTGTTTCTTTTCTTCTTTTTTTTTTTTTAAGATTTTATTTATTTATTTGACAGACAGAGATCACAAGTAGGCAGAGAGGCAGGCAGAGAGAGAGGAGGAAGCAGGTTCCCCACTGAGCAGAGAGCCCGATGCGGGGCTTGATCCCAGTACCCTGGGATCATGACCTGAGCCGAAGGTAGAGGCTTTCACCCACTGAGCCATTCAGGCACCTCAGGGCAGAAACTGTATCTAAGGGGGAAAGTGTGTGACTTTTTTTTTTAAGATTTTATTTATTTATTAGAGAGAGAGAGCACAAGCAGGGGGAGTGGCAGAAGGAGAGGGAGAAGCAGGGTCCCCACTGAGCACAGAGCCCAGTAAGGGGCTCGAGCCCAAGACCCTGGAATCATCACATGAGCCAAAGGCAGACGCTTAACCAGCTCAGCCACCCAGGCACCCCTAGTGTGTGACTTTTTAAATTTTTTTGTTTTAAATTTTTATTTTAAGATTTTATTTTTTAAGTAATCTCTCCACCCAATGTGGGGCTTGAACTCAAAACCCCAAGATCAAAAGTTGCATGCTTCACCAACTGAGCCAACCAGGTGCCCCAATTTTTTTTTTTAAATAAAATCTCTATTGGCAGTACTATTGAAAATGGGCTGCAAAATGGAAATACTGTTTACCATGATGTTAGTCAAATTTTGACTCAGGAATATATCCATAGGCATCATTTCTTTCTGACTAGTCTGGATGAAGAGAAGGTAACTTAGTGGTTATTCTGGTCTATGATCCCGTGGGAATTCCTTCACTATTGTTTTTAGAAGCACTGGCCTACCTACCATCTCTCCAACTCTTTGGTGTCCATATCATGAGGAATAATATCACTTAGTGAGAAAAGCACTAGAGTCAGACTAAGATTTGAATTCCATCTATACTACTGGTAGTTGTGTGGCTTTTGACTTAACCTCTCTAAGCTGAAGCTTCCCAACCTGTACAACAGAGATAATAATACCTACCTTACAGAGCTACTGTGAGCACTAAATTGATAACAGTAAAGCATCTAGCACAGTATCTAGCAATAGGGTTAGCCTCTTTATAAATTCCATTTAGGGCACCAGAATTTAGAATAATCCTTGCTGAATGTCTTACCCCTGTAGTCTGTTTTTAGAACAGCTTTCTTAACGTAAATCCAGTCATATCCCCACATGCAGAAGGCCCTATATATGTGAATTTTGTCACCTGTTTATTCTTATTTACCTTCTTGCTCTTGAACCTCAGTTATTCTGGCTTCCTTCCTTTCTGAATGCCTTATTTATAAGGTTTACCATGACATCAGTACTTTAGGACTGCCTTTTCATTGGACACTGTCTTAAAATGGGTCCTTTATTTATTTTCATTTTAAAGTTTTTTGTGAAAGAAAATTTTAAACATATACAAAAGCAGATAAATTAGTAAAATGAGCCACCATTTGCCCTAAAACCACATTTCAACAATTACCAGTTTATGGCCAGTTTTGATTCATCTATACCCTTATTTCCTTCTCCTGTTATTTTGAAACAAATTCCAGACATTTTGTTGTAAATGTTTAGTATGTATCTCCAAAAGGTAAGTTCTTTTTTTTTTTTCCTCCTATCATGACCATATACCAGAAAGGATTCTTTAAACTTTAATGACTAACTCCTGGCTAAACAGCATCTAGTATCAGGATTTTAAATACTAGGGGTTTTTGCGTGGCTCAGTCAGTTAAGCATCTGCCTTCGGTTCAGGTCATGATCCCAGGGTCCTGGGATTGAGCTCCACATCAGGCTCTCTGCAGAGCAGGGAACCTGCTTCTTCCTCTCCCTGTGCCCCACTCCCACAACTTCCCCAGCTTGTGCACTCTCTCTCTGTCAAATAAATAAAATCTTAAAGAAAAAGATTTTAAATATTAAATATATTCTGATGACTCCCTTCTGGACCTCCCCCATGATTCACATACTTACCCATTTGGCATTTCCACTTGAACATCAAGTAGACATCTCAAATGAAACATGTCCAAAACAGAACTCTTGATTTTTCCCTACAAATCTATTCCATCCCAGGTCTTCCCTTCTTGGTAAATGATCCCACTATCCATCCAGTTACTTGTTCCAGGAAAGTAGCAGTCATCCGTGGTCTTTCTTTTTTTTTTTTTTTTAAGATTTTATTTATTTATTTGACAGAGAGAGAGAGATCACAAGTAGGCAAGAGAGGCAGGCAGAGAGATGGGGAAGCAGGCTCCCTGCTGAGCAGAGTCCAATGTGGGGCTTGATCCCAGGACCCTGAGATCATGACCTGAGCTGAAGGCAGAGGCTTAACCCAGGCACCCCCTTGGTCTTTCTTTTCCTCACCCCCTACATGCAAAATATCAGTGAATCTTATTAATTCAACCTCTAGAATATATGCCAAATCTGTTTACTTCTTTCCATCTCTGCTTCTACCACACTGGTCCAGGCCACCATCATCTCATCTGATTTTCCTTTTCCATTTAGGAAAAGCATTTTCCTTTCCATTTAGGGAAAGTATTTTCCTAATTGATCTCCCTGTTTTAATCTCTAATCTCTCAAGAATAACCAGTGTCAACACAGTGAAGGAAGTCCATACATAATATGACCACTGCCTACCTGTTTAACCTATCTCCTACTCATCCTCTTGTTCATGAGCTTCTCACAAAATAGTTTTCTTTCTTTCTGTTCTTCAAACATGCCAAACATAATCCCTTTTTATCAGCTATTCTCTCTCTGGAATGCTTTCTTCAGATCTTTGTATGGCAGGCTCCTTGCCATTCTGCTGGCTACTTGTCTATTTATTTGTCTAAGTTAGAGATGGGGGGTGGTGTTGCAGAAGAGGGAGAGAGAGAATCCCAAGCAGGCTCCCTGCCCAACATGGAGTCCAGCGTGGTCTTGATCTCAGTCCTGAATAACCTGAGCTGAAATCAAGAGTCAGACACTTAACCAACTGAGCCTCCCAAGTACCCCATTCAACTATCAATTTAAATGTCACTTCCTCGGATTCTCTACTGACTGCCTAGTTTTAAGAAACTTGCCCTACCCCTCAGACTGTTTTTCAGAGTCCATAGTCTCTCATGGTTCACCTCCCCTTCCAATTTACCCAAATTCCCTACTACTCTCTAACGCCCCTTGTCCTCCATGCTATGGGTTTGAAGTGGCGGGGGGGTGGGAGGTTGGGGTACCAGGTGGTGGGTATTATAGAGGGCACAGCTTGCATGGAGCACTGGGTGTGGTGAAAAAATAATGAATACTGTTTTTCTGAAAATAAATAAATTGGGAAAAAAAAAAAAATAAAAAAAAAAAAAAAAAAAAAAGAAACTTGCCCTACCCTTAGTCACTTCCGATCACATCATCCTTTTCATTTTGGATTTATTCACATGTTTGTCACTTTTTTGTTTACACTATTCCATCTTCATTTCACTCCTTTCTTCTGGATTCAATTTCCTTCTTTCTCAACTATGTCTTTAGTAGTCTTTTCAATAATCAGTGTGGTAAATTTATTATTGATTAAATCATCTTTATTTTGTAATCAGTAGGCAGTATCTATTGCCAATCATATGTCCTTAAAAATTTAGTTCAAATTTTTTTTTCTAATCAATTAGAAAACCTTAGCCAATACCTAAGAAAATACCATAACTCACCCCAAATAACGATAATATTTCCAGCCAAAGTTTAAGATCTCGCTTGCTCATGAATGGCCTCTTTTGGCAAGACTTTCTGGCTTCATCAGCCCTGAAACAACATTTTCCTAATTAGCAAAGATCCCCAGCATGCATTTCTGTGTGTCATTTATATCTTTTTTCTCTCGGACTCCCAGAAACATCTCAGGAATTCAGCTATGCCTCACACTGCTGGGATTCTGTCCAAACCTCCACCAACTTCTCTTTTGGACAGGCAGATAAGATTTGGCACACCTTTACTCCCTTAGGAATGCCATTCGTCTATATAAGCTTTTTCTTTATCCTTCCAAGATCTTTTTGATCTTCTTAGAGTCCTTATTGAGAGTCCTCAATAATCAGGAGTCAATGCTAGGAGCTTTCTAATCCACTAAAAGGCTCAAGAGTATAGACCAAAAGTTGGAGAACTATGGCCTATAGGCGGATCCAACTTGTCTACCTGTTTCTCTAATGAAGTTTTATTGGAAAACACCCACACTCGTTCATTTGTATGTTGTATATGGCTCCTTTTGCATTATAACAGCAACTAAGTGCAACAGACACCATATGGCCTATAAGGCCTAAAATATTACTGACTTCACAGAAAAAGTTGGCCAAGTCTCCAGACTAAGCTATAATATCTGATTTGTCTATGGTTGTCAGGCATGCTAGTGGCCGGTGTCTATTCTAGCCAGACACCGCACAGGTTTGCAACTCCCTGAAGTACCTAGAGTCTGGGTCTCTTTATATTCATGTGTGTATGGAAAAAAAAAAAAAAAAGTCTGAGCACTTCTTAGACTGTGGTAAAATGCAATGTCCTTCTCTCTGTAAAGGTCAGTTAGAAACTTGAATTTTTTTGATGCTTATGTTCCAGTTATATCTTAATTTGCATTATCTCTACTCTTTGCCAAAAGAATCCTATCAAAGTCATCTTTTCATGCTGGGGACCACACTGGCCTCTGAAGATCAAATTCCTATTCCTCATAAAGAAAAAAATTGGAGACAGAAGCTGAAAGTAGCTGCTTGCTCTCCTGATCACATAGTCCTTGCTCTAAAGAAACTTCTGGACTATAAGCATTTATAAAGATCACATCTACATTTGCTGACATATTGTTCCTAAAGTTAGATGAGTTCATAAAGCCCTTACTGTTGAAATCCTAAATAATCCTGTTTTACAGAGAACTGATAAACATCTCACTTGCCTAATCACAGAATGATGCAGAATGATTGTTTAAGTGTACCATGATGGGATGGTCTTCAGATGGCTTTACATTTCTTTCCTTTCTGGAAGGTGATAAAACTCCAGAGAAGTAAGGTACTTGCCTAGTGTTTCATAATGAATATATTCCAAAGTGAAGAATCCAACTGAGACTTCCCCATGTATTAGGTCAGTTTTGTTTCCTTGTTTGCCTAATGAATCTGAAGTTAAACACCAGTATCTTACTGTATAATTCTTTTTTTTTTATTATTTTATTTATTTGACAGACAGAGATCACAAGCAGGCAGAGAGGCAGGCGTGGGGTGGGGGGGCGGGGAAGCAGGCTCCCTGCTGAGCAGAGAGCCTGATGCGGGACTTGATCCCAGGACCCTGAGATCATGACCTAAGCCGAAGGCAGCGGCTTAACCCACTGAGCCACCCAGGCGCCCCTTACTGTATAATTCTTAAAACACTTTCACTCATGTTATCTCAGTTGTCTCAACATCTATGACAGTACATCCTTCCTATTTTATAAGATCTTGAGAAACAGAGTCTCATTGACATTCCCAGGGCTGCTATGCAAATAGGTAACAGAGCCAGAGTCTGACTTCAGAGGTGTTTGGACCCTAAATGATTTTTTTTCTTTTTTGCACTCTTGATGGTGCTTGTTGAGTCCCTTGGTTTCTACCATGTCTTTTATAAAGTCAGTCTTAGTGCAAGAAGGGAAATCTGTGACCAGGAAGAGATACGTCCTGATTCATCGAGCTGTTGAGCAGTCTCAAGTACTCAACACGGGCATAGTTGAACATAGTTGCTCACTCTCTTAAAAGCACTTAATATGGGACGACTGGGTGGCTCAGTTGGTTGGACGACTGCCTTCGGCTCAGGTCATGATCCCGGAGTCCCGGGATCGAGTCCCGCATCGTGCTCCCAGCTCCATGGGGAGTCTGCTTCTCTCTCTGACCTTCTCCTCACTCATGCTCTCTCTCACCGTCTCTCTCTCAAATAAATAAATAAATTTCTTTAAAAAAGCACTTAATATGAATTTCCTAATTAATACATACTCCTATAAATGTCACTATACTCATTTTATAGATGAATGATGGGAGGCAGGGGCAGAGTAGTGGTTGTGGCAGCACTGAAATGAAATTTGAGTTTCTCATTTCCAGGCCTGTATTCAGACCTCTAGGCCACAGTTTCAGCCAGTGATTATTTAACATAACTGCAGTAGAGTATGGATTAGAGTTATCAGGTAATATTTAAAGGTTTAATTCCAGGAGAAGCAGTTTGTTCTCATATGGTGCCTTGATAATGGTGATTTGTTAATAGCAAGGAGAAAGGCTTGCCAAAGAACAACAGCAACAGAGGTGCCTGGGAGGCTCAGTGGGTTAAAGCCTCTGCCTTCAGCTTATGTCATGATCTCAGGGTCCTGGGATCGAGCTCCGAATCTGGCTGTCTGCTCTGTGGGGAGCCTGCTTCCTCCTCTGTCTCTCTGCTGCCTCTCTGCCTACTTGTGATCTCTGTCTGTCAGATAAATAAATAAAATCTTTAAACAACAACAACATGACAGCGGTGCACACTGGTCCGCTCCCCACCCCCAATCTAGTTCTCCTGGATTGAAAGAGCCTCAGGAGTCAGTCTTTGGCCTTTCTGTGCTGCTGGCACAGGGACGAAGCTCCAGTCTGCATCAGGGAGATGGCCTGCCCCACACTGGAACCTGTCCTGATGCCAGTCTCCATGGTGGTGCAGGCTGGGATTTTACTGGGAGGAATGCAGGTGCAGAACCGTAGTAATATCCTCTAGTGCCTTGCTGTCCAGATCCCACCTGATTTGATTTATTCAACACCTATTTGTTGGGTGTTTGCTATAATTCTCTGTCCCTTCGTATTAGTCTGCGTGGGCTACCGTAAATAAAATACCACAGACTGGGTGACTTAAACAACAAAAATGTATTTGCTCACAGTTCTGGAGGGCAGAAATCCAAGGTCAGGGTTCCAGTTGAACTGGTTTCTGGTGACGGCCCTCTTCCTACCTTGCAGAAATGACCACTTCTTGTTATGTCCTCACTTTCCTTGTGTGCAGAGGGAGAGACAGACCAAGCTCTCTGGTATCGTTTGTTGTGAGTACGGTAATCCTATAGGACAGGGTCCCACCCTTATCCCCTCATTTAATCTTAAGTATCTCCAAATATGCTTCAACATATGAATGGGGGGATACAAATGTTTATCCAGAACACCTGTTATCAGTGTTCAGAGAAGGAAGAGTCCTGAAGACACAAAGATGTCTTGGCCAACTTGAGGCCTGCATAGTCTTTAATGACTGAGTTTGAAGTAGATGATGAAAAGAAGGGAAGCAACTCTAGGTAGATAGAGAAAGTAGGTTCAGCACAGATGGAGAATATAGTGTGTCCAAGGTATAGGAAGTTACGATGTAGAAATACATTGGTCTGTGTGGAGCTAAAGGATTGTGTGTTGAAAATTTGGAATAAGGAGGGAAACATACATTGCAGCCTCATTGTGAAAGGTCTTGAAGACCTTTAGGTAGTTCAGACATGACTTTGACAGGTCACAAGGATGTGGAACAGAGGAACAGCAGAACAAAATAGAGATTTTAGGAAAAGAACCCTGGCCCAGCGTCCAAGGTCCCTCTTGTAGCAGCTTTCTCAGTCAGAGCGGTCTGCCCTTTTTGCTCATCTCTGTCCTCTGTTGATACTGGGAATTGAGGTCATGCTGCATGTCGGGAGACTCAACCTATTGCTGCTTTCACAGATGCTGCTTCTTATTTTCAGAGGTAACTTGATCCAGACAGGGCTCCAACTAAAAACTGTGAATGTCATACTAGACCAAATCCTTGTTTTCTAACATATTGTGAGTTTGTGTAATTGTATTCTAAGAATAAACCTCAGAAGGTAAGGATTGGTTCCAAAACAGCCCCTCCTCTTTTTTTAATAGCCCTTTATGAATCTCTCATCTGTGACTACTTGAATTATTTTGTTTCCCTTTATGTCACTTCTGAGCAGCAATGCTCCAACTTAAAATTTTCTTTTCTTTTCTTTTTTTTTAAGATTTTATTTATTTATTTGACAGATCACAAGTAGGCAGAGAGGCAGGCAGAGAGAGAGATGGGGAAGCAGGCTCCCTGCTGAGCAGAGAGCCCCACGCGGGGCTTGATCCCAGGACTCTGGGATCATGACCTGAGCTGAAGGCAGAGGCTTAACCCACTGAGCCACCCGGGCGCCCCCCCAACTTAAAATTTTCATGCTCACTTTTTACACCTTGATCCTTTTTATACTTGAGGCACTAGGACCACCTGTGTCAGAATCTCCTGGGGTGTTTATATAAATTCAGATTCCTGGGCCATCCCCCAGAGCTGTTAAATTTGTCCCTAGAGGTGGGAGCCACAAATCTGCATCTTTAACAAGTTCCCAAGGTAATTCTTAGTCACACTACAGCCTAATAACAATTGGCATAATAGTTTAGAACATTGACTTTGAAGTCACTCAGACATGGCTTTGAATCCTGCTTTCACCACTTATTAGCTCTGTCATCTAGGACATGCCCTGGTTCAGGTTACCTCATCTGTAAACTGAGAGGCAGAGTAGGTATCTGTTTAGACCACAGACCCTAGGTTTTAATCTCTCTTCCACCAGTTAGCAGCTGTGTTACCTGAGGCAAATGACTTAACCTCTCTGGACTCTAATTTCTTCATTTGTAAAAGAGAGATAATAATCTGCCTAGTGCATTATTGTGAGACTTAGAAGAATTTAGGAAAAACTGTGAGAAGAGGGTAGATTTTGTTCTCCCCTCCCTACCCCCATCCAAGGCATGACAGTGTCTGAGACCATTTGGTCATCATGACTAGGGAAGGAGAGAGTGGTTCCAACACCTAGGTAGAGGCAAGAGATGCTAGTAGGATCCTACCATGCACAGGACATCCCTTCACAGCAAGTATTATCTGGTCCGAAATGTCAGTAGCGCCACTTTTGAGAATCCTGGCTTAGAACAGACACACAATAAGTACTATGTAAGTTTTGGCTGCTGTTCAGATTCCCTGTTATAGGAATAACAAGACTTACTTGGAGTGATATCGTTAGGAGACATATATCTAAGTACAGTACCGTACTCTCAGCAAATGCGGAGGCGGTTGTGATGATGCATCTGTGAACGCAGTCTTTCTGTACTAAAGCAGCTCCTTTTTGAAGAAATCCTTTTGCAATGTAAATAATTACGTTGTTTAGAATTTTTCAAAAGTAGACATCTGTAGCCATTAATACCCTTTAATAATAGCTTCTAATAATTTTAATAATAATTCTGTTCTTTGCAAAGCACTCTTACTTCTTCATCTTCACAATCAGGCATTTACGGTCGAGTCTTTACCATATACCAGACTTGCATTATGGTAGGGGTCAATTCGGAGACAATCCAGTTCAGATCCCGACTCTACTACCACGTTACCCTCGTAACCCCGGGCAACTCATTTCACTTCGTCTGAGCTCAGTTTCCCTGTCTGCAAAATGAAAGCAACTGCTTCAACCCCCTGAAGTGTTTTGGCGAATTAACTGGGAAAGTGTGCAGTTTGTGCAGTGTCAAGTAGGAGCAGATTCCCGTCCCCTCCATGAGCCCGCAGTGTTTTCATAGCATGGTGTGACATACTCCTCTCCCTCCTCTGACTCCAAGGGCAGACAGGCAGTGGAGGGAGACAAGAGGAAAGTGGAGAAGGTGCTTCTCCAGTGCTTCTGCGCATGCATAAAAAGTCAAGGGCCCCTATCCTCCCTTGGGTAGTCCTTTTCTTCCAGTATCTTGCTTTCTCAGGACATATACATCAGTATGTCACACCTTTCTTTAGAAGTGAGCCAAGGCCTAAATGGTGATGAGAGCCTCCTGCTGTAATGCTGTTGAGAAAGGCAGCCTTCTTTTATTGCTCTTTTCCAAGATTAGTTTATCTTCTCTGTTGATTTGCACAGATCCCATTCTGACTTTGTATTTCATAGGATTTTAAAACTGTAATTTTTCTTAGTATTATGAACATGACAGTGATTTACAGTGGCCCGTGTTTTTATCTACTTTTCTGTCTTGCGGTCCGGTGCTTTAAAGACACTTTTAATTCGCTATTCACATCTATTTTTAAAAAAGAAAAAGTGAAACCATGCAGTGTCTGAAGATTAGAGTCTATTCGGGAACTTGCTCATGGCTACCAGTCTTCCTCATTTCAAGACCCAGCCACTTCCTTCACACTAGTAAGAGCTACCTTTGTTTGACCAACTTCTGTTAGACATATTAGGAAGTACCCATCAGATCTCAGTGAAAGGTTAATCTCAGTTCAGGAGAAGAAGTTTGAAGGTTCCAGTGAAAGACTACAGAAGGCTTAGTGGAAAATTGGAGACACTAAGATAGTGATCAATGGACACAACACTTTTCTACCTGAGAATGCCAGTAATTGGAAAATATAGCAAAATCAAATTGATGACCTGGAAACCAAGATAGGATTAGGAAATGTCACATCGGCAGGGGTTACAGGGACAGAGAGAGACAGAGTTTTTCCTCCTTCTGATAGATTAAAGGTGTGGGATTTGATAACTTTGAACTCTCCTCATGTGTTGGTATATATTCTAGCCCTACAAAAGCCCATCATCCCCCGCAACCCCAGAAATCAGCAGCTCTGAAACCAGTTAAGAAAACTGTGATATGCTGTTTCTGATATGCTTTGATCTGAATTTTAGAAGTAAAAGGAGGTTTTAAAAATCACACATTTATTAATTGGCTGTCTTTGGCAAATAGAGACAAATGCTGTTACCGAAGAGAGCTGGCAAATGGGAGGTTAGAATACCATTTGCCCAAAAAGAGACAGATGGTCTCTGTTGAAGCTTGATTTCATTCACTGTCCCTTCTGAAGCTGAATGGAAGTGGTTGAATTTGAAGATAAAGTTGAACAGAAATTGTGGAAATACTTGGATACATAAAGGACTCTAATGCAGAATTTGATTTGCCTTTTTTATAAAAAAAAAAGTACATTCAGACATTTAACAGAATTTTTACAAAAATCTTCTTGAAGGAATTTGCCAGAAAAAAAAAGATCATTTTCATTTGATGGTATGTAATGATTAATCCCACCACCTGGGTAAACCAAGTGAGCTTCCCACAGGAGATTGCTTGTGCAGCTTTGAATTATGTATGAATGTTGCAGCCTGATGAGAGATAACCTTACCAAGGGATTCATTTGTAGAACAGACAAATCTGTAACAATGTTACAGTTTCCTTTGAACACATTAAGTTCATTCTCCATGTTCAGAAAATGAGATGTCTTCCTGGAGATTATGACCTGATTTTTTAAGTGTTGGGTTATCCATCCCAAATCTCAATTATAAACTGGTCATTAAGGAAAAAGTCAGTTGAGGAGTCTGAGGTACACACGAACTTGTGTTGTCTTCCATTATGAAAACAGAGTGAATGCTGAGGGTCCAGGAAAATAGTAGTCTAAATCGGGGTATGACTCAGCCTGACAATTAAGGACCTAAGTATCAACGCCATAGTTACTGTAGACATTCTACATAGCACTATAGACCTAGGGATTGTTTAAACATGAATTTAACTCGTAGAAATAGAAAAGATATAACTTCCTCTATGTGGGCTATTTATTAGTTAATAGTTCTGTTTTATAACAATGAATATCAAATTGTACTTACCTGAGAAAAATCTAGTTATCCTTGTCATATTTGTTATTTCAAGATGTGCTAAGATATAGCGTATTAGAAATTCTAACAAGTTTCTAATAATTTCATTTTAAAGTTCTTTTTAAACTTTCTGTCTTATGGAGGAAATGGGGGACATTTTCATTTTGTTCTTTATCTCCTTTCTGAGGCTGTCCTCTAGTTGGTACAGATGATCAAGGAATAGAAAATCAGAACCTGGTTTCTCGGATTCTCATTTTGGTGTCCATTACCTTAAACATTTCTTGATGAAATACTGGTGATGAACCCCTTTGTTAGGAGATAAAGTCTGTATTTGGAAAGTGTCATTTTATTATTTGGGAGGGTTTTCTTTTTAAAAAGAAGTATCTTTTTTTAAAAAAAAAGATTTTATTTATTTATTTGACAGAGATCACAAGTAGGCAGAGAGGCAGGCAGAGAGAGAGGGGAAGCAGGCTCCCTGCTTGAGCAGAGAGCCCGATGTGGGACTCGATCCCAGGACCCTGAGACCATGACCTGAGCTGAAGGCAGAGGCTTAACCCACTGAGCCACCCAGGCACCCCTGGGAGGGTTTTCTGATTTCATATCTAAATATGGCACAAAGAAATCAATGGTCAAAATTATATTCCCTTAAAAAATTAATGTGCCTTAGATAAATTGTCAAATTTTACTTCTTTCTTTCTTCCTAGACAGTTTGTCTATTGATACATAGTGACTGAGTCAACCTTCTCTGATGCTGTTCTCAGTTCTTTTTCATTTTTCAGTCATAGCATGTTACCACATCTAAGCTTGAGCTCTCAAAGCCTCTCCATTTCTCATCTCTTTTACCATTTTCATTGTACATAGAGCTGTTCCTCCCTCAAGCATCAAGACGTGACATATCATTGATGCATTTTTAAAAAAATTCTTCCTTTTAGACTCTGCTGTCACTGCTGATTAAACATCTTAGCATCCATTTGCAATTCCTTGTGATTTCACTTTCATCAGCTCCCTTTGCATAGTTCTTTATAGTTGATGATTCTTTTAATTGGTGATATAATATACCAGTGTACTTACTTAAAATGTGCTTATGAAAACTAACCTTTATGTGGAATATAGGTTGTCCTGCCCTGATCCTCAAAGAGTTAATAAAACTAGTTTTCACTTTGCTTCCCAGAGGTAGTTTGGCACATTTCCCAGACCAAACCCCTAAGGTAAAGGTCAAGGTGCGGTGGTTGATATTAAGGTGCAGAATTCGAAACCTGTATCTTACCCAACCTGTAGTTTTCCTGAGCTCAGTGGGATCTCTGGTATATCAGAGCTTCAGGACATGATTAACAGACTGAAGGCGGCCCTGTAGACTACCCTTTAATGGGGAATTGTATGAGTGAGTACAGTGGGTGAGTCTTTAACATTTCTTGCTTTTTAGCATCCGTATTTTGTTGTAGAAGCCCATAGGAGAGAGCTGTGTTTCATGTATGTGAGGACCAGGCCCAGGGAATTCTTCGTGGTTTAATAGCAGTAACTCTTTCTGTAGTCTTCACAATAGCTGAGGCTCATGGTAAATAGCCCATTGCATGGAAGAAAACAGACAAGGGAGGGTATAGTCATGTTTTCTGAACCAACATTTGCTAATCCCTTTTGATAATGGAAAAGAGAGCTGTCTTAGTAATAATGAGGAGATTGGGGAAAGAAAAAAGGCGAGAGCAAGCTTGCAGAGGTTAGAAGCCTAAAAACAGCATTTTAGGAAACGTCTCAAATTAACTCTAAAAATAAGAAATGAATGTCACTTTATGTTTAGATATATACTTGTTCTTTGAAATCAGAAATGACTTACATTAACTTTTGCCCAATAAAGATCATTTTCCTTCTGAAGCATGTTGGTAACTATCCAGTGATCTATATAGCCTTGACACTGTGTGGTATTTGAGAGGGTCTCAGAAGTGTCACTTTGCTTTGTCTTTGCTAATGGCAGGAAAGCGAAGGCCCCTTCTCACTGTGATTTTGTAATGCTCCCTGTTATGAGAAACCAGTTTTGTTTGGAGCCCTTTTTTTTTTCGGGTTGATGTCCTAGGGCAGCCCATTAAGAGGCAGCATGCTGTACTGTGTGAGGCCTCCTTTACATACACCACCCTACTGGCCGCCAGTGGAGTGCTCCTTTCCACCTTACCACTGTCCTCGAGAGCCAGATCCCAGAAAGGAAGCTCCAGCTCATTGCTCACTCCCAGTACAGAGAGACCTCTGCCTCTGCCAGCTCTGAAAGAGTATTTTTGAAGTTGTGTATCCTGCAGACTTCAAGGCTTATTTTTTTGTTCAGACACACACATAATTTCCATAATGAAAGATTGATAAGAAGGTACTCCTTCTTCAGATCTACTCCCTCAAATCCACAGGTGATATATGTTCAGATGACATATGATCAAACAAAGTACCTCTTTTAAAGAAACTTGTAAATGTCACCATGATTCACTGCCAATTGAAAATCCAGAAACAACATGCTATAGTATATAAGATGTTTCCTTCTTTCTCTTTGCCCACATTAAAACAAAACCCAAAAAAAAGGGGGGGAAGAAGGGTTGTTAAGTGTGTGACAGTGAAAGAACACTCTCAGAAACTGTTAAAGATGCCTGATTTTAAATTTGTTTTGTTGGCTAGCCCAGTGAGATTTTCTAACTAGGCTAGTTTTCTCTACCAACATTAAATGACCATTCCATCCCCTTGTACTTATAGCAAAGAATTGACAGTTCAGGCAGGATGGGAAGTGGGGAAGACTGGAAGAGATAGCTATAAGCAAATGAGCAGGCAGCAGTGAAACAAGATTGGAAACACAAAGTAGTATGAATGCCACACTGTGGTATGTGGCCAACAGGATCTTTCAGGTTCATTTTAATTGAGAAGATGAACGAGAATGCAGACCTTTCATTTTCATTCACCTTGCCTACTGCATGCATTCGGGCAAAGGCTGTGGATTCTGTCCTCCTGACAACAAGACTTTGCTGGCCTCAGTTTACCTTCTGAAGCAATTGCTTAACCTCCTTATTTAGTCTAATCTCAGCTTTATTCCTGATCCTTTACTGAATACTTTAGCATGTAGTAAACTCTATATATGAAATAAAGTAAGTTTATATAGTAAATTATTTGATGTTACAGTACTACAGTATAGTAAATATGCCACATACTTCACTAAGCATGTGGGTGTTTTGTCTTTAACCAGTTAAGCATTCAGCCTTCACCACTACCATCACCACCTCCTGCCTTAGTTTCATTTCTTACCTTCTTATTCTCAGGCTTCCTTCTGAGATTACTATGCCTCCTCTGTCGAACTGGATTCTCAATGTGTAGGAATCAAGATAAATAGGAGGATCAGCCTAGATGAAGGACTGCCCTCTATTCAGACAAGTATTTCAGGCCATAGGACCCATTATGGCGACTCTGGGGCTTGTTAATTACATTTTTGGCAAGTATATGTCTTCCATAAATCTAAAATTTAACCAGACCTTTGAATGCCACTGTGACCACAGTCTGATTTGTTTCAGTCACAAGACCCATGAAGTGACAGAGGACTTCTCTCCTCGGGATCCAAGATCCGTTGTTGCGAGGCAAGATGACGGAGCCTGCCCTCCCATCTCAGCAGCCTTGCCCCTACCTGGACTGGAAGGGGATGAGGAAAAAGAAGACGTTTCAGATACTATTGACCTGAATCCCTGTAGTGCAACCTACAGCAACTTAGGTAAGTAGAAAATGTCATATAAATAGTATCTAAACTTTGCCTTTTTATGCACTACCCAAATGCTTGATTTCCCTGGTGAGATGGTTTTTATTGCTGCATGGAGCAAAAGTTGGACAATGGGAGCCATAATTTTTCTTTTTTTTTTTAAGTTTTTTTTTTTCTTTAAATTCCAGTTCGTCAACATACAGTGTAATATAAGTTTCAGGTGTACAGCATAGTGATTCAGCACTTCCGTACAACAGCAGGTGTGGAACCATAAATTTTAATTCACCTCAGAAAAAGTCCTTGTGTTTACTAGGCATATACTGAACACTTGCTACCATGAGTCCTGTGCCATGCGCTAAGGGTGTGACATGGTCCCTGCTTGAGGGACTCACCGGGAGGATTTCGGTAGTGTATCATAAATACAGTGATACACACATGGAATATTTTTTATATTACCCAGGAGAGGGTGCCAAAAGATGCCTTTTGGAAGCTAGTTCCTGAACTAACTTAGCTGGTGGACAGAGGGAAGAAAGAGTATTCCAACCCAAGGCAGCAACAGGAGCAAAAGCATGAACCCTGGAGCAAGCACGGTGCCTGCGCTACCACAGCCATTTCGTGCTGCTATGAGCAGAAGAGTTCGATGAGTGTGTGTTTCAAGCTAAAACCTGAGACTTTTTTGCTCTCTGTGAGAGTAACCCATCAGAAGGTTTTAAGCCAAGGGATAATGTGCTGTAATTTGTGTTTTAGAACATCCGCTTTATAGGCTGTCATGAGAAGATGGATTGGAGATGAAGTATTTGAGGTGAAATCAAGTAGTTGGGTACTTTGGCAGGACCATGTAAGGAGAAGAGAAAGGTCTCAACTAAGGTAATGGGAGGGGGAACAGTAAACAGATTTAAGAGGCAAAATACATAAGGCGTAGTGGTTAATTTGATAGGAAAATGATGTGGAAATCTATGATATAGCTCAGATTTCTGGCTTGGAGCAAGCAGACTCAAAGAAGTAAGATCCCAGTTATTGTGGTGTTCAGGCAGAGGCTGAGGGGCCATCTCTCAGAGATGCAGTGAAGAGGAAGCCTACAGGACAAAGAGGGCCAGACTGAGTGACCTCTAAGGTGCCTGCCAGTGCAAAGATTCTTCAGTTTTTCCAATCATCTTCACTCTTCTTCCTTGAGTACCCAGGAACTTTCCATCTGTCGTCTTTCCTTGAGTGTCATAGTTCTTTGCACAGCATGGGGCTAAATAAGGATTTCTCACTGCTGTTCTCCCCTCAAGTCAGGAGAGAGGTGAGTAGCCTGAGTTGAACTGCCATATGCACAGCACTAGCAAGATCCTTATGGGCTCTGACAACACTTAAACCTGTTAGGAGATCGGTGGCGCGTAATGTCAAGGCATTCTTCTGTCTTGTTTCTCTTTTCCCTTCATCAGGTTATAGTAGGGAAAAATTATTCTAAGAGCAGCTAGTGTACTTGGAAATAAAAGAGTCCTTAAGAAGGCAAAAAGGTTTGAAGTAATACTGTAGGAGAAATGCTCTAATGTGCTCTTTTGGAAAACTCATCATAACAATCCACATGCAGTTGAAAATACGTTCTATAAGGAAGACTTCCATTCTAAGTTCTAGAAGCCTTCTATGATCTGTGCGTTGTGGAGCCCATATTACAGTATACCCAAACAACCATTTCAGATGCCATTTTCCAGTTAGAATTATAGTCAGACAGCTTACTCAACTTCTCCCATTGTTTTATATTTTTTGAAACATCCCGTAAGATACAAAAACTATTGCTTATTTACTATAGTATGCTCTCAGCATAATATATTGACTTATCTTTCAGACATTCTTACTACCCCAACATTTCTTTTGTGATGTCCTCAGTAAAATATATTACTAATTATTACTTATTATATGGCATCTTATGGCATCTCTTTAAAAAATATCCATCGGCTGGGGTGCCTAGCTGGCTCAGTCAGTAGAGTATGCAGCTCTTGATCTTGGGGTTATAAGTTCAAACCCCATGTTGGGTGTAGAAAATACTTAAAATTTTTTAAAAAGCTTTTTAAAAAATCTATCCACCAATGTCAGTTAAGGTTAATTATTTTATCTTATTTGTCTTTTCAGTTCTGTAGATAATTAGAAAAAAAAATAGAACCTTACTTCCATGAATAATCCAAGTATCTCACATTATATTATATTAACTCATTTAATCCTCCCAACAACCTTAGGAATTTTGATCCCCATTTTTCAGATGACAAAAGTGAGTCAGAATGCCTTGCCCAAAGTCACAGAACCAGTAAGGATTGCACCAGGATTGGAACCCTGTCAGTGTTAACCAGGACTATAATATCATAACCACTAAATTCTTGTAAAATACTGAAGGACTGCAGCCGTCTCCCCGCCCCCCGCACATTTTTTTTAGTCATCTACATTGAGACACAAAATTTCAAAATTTCAAAAGATTACCATTACTTAGAACACTAAACATACACTATGTTATAGATGCCCCATCAAAAGATAGCTTTTTTTCCAACCTGTTAATTTACTTTTAAACTTTGTGATGCTCGTAAAGTGTTGCCTTATTTTCCTTAAGTGCTTGTGTGGCTGTGCTTGATTCCATAGCGTATGACACATGTTAGTTTCTTCTTTGGGAAGGTTTTACTATGCGAATAAAATAAAAACTGAGTAACACATAGGGTTGATGCAATGAGTTCTACACCTGAGGGGTTTTAATTTTTTGTTTTGTTCCTGTTTTTTTTCCTAATGAGACAAGTATTTTAGATGGCATTTGGAAATTGTCTTTTTTAATATTTTTAATAAATCATTTGCAGGAAATTTTAAACTATCTCTTTGGGTAACTTCTTGTGATTTAAAGTCCTAGGAGCTTATTATTTAAAAATCTGTAGTTTAAAAACTGAAAGGAAACAATATTTTTAAATATAATACCTTTAGATATTTTTAAATAGTCTAAAACTGATCTATAAACACCACGTTCTTTCTTTCTTTTTTCTTTTTCTTTTTCTTTTTCTTTTCCTTCCTTTCTTTCTTTCTTCCTTTTTCTTTCTCTCCTTCCTTCCTTCCTTCCTTCCTTTTCTTTATCAAATGAGGCAGAAGATGGATGGACAGACCAGTGGAAGAAGTTGAGGGAGGAAAATTAAGGATTACCATTATTTTTACTGTGGAATTTATTTCTGAAAATTACATTGTAAAGTGGATGTGGGAGGCAGTGTAATATAGTAGGCAAAACAAACAAACAAACAAAAAAAAAAAACCCATAAGTTTGAGGGATGGACCAGGTTTTGGTTCATCTGGTAGCTGTGTCATTGCCCACCTGTATGCTTGTAGTTCAGCCGTTTAGCATGCCAGAACTTCAGTTTCCTCCTCTGAAATGAGGGGATGGTGATATCTGCTTTATAGGGATGATGATAAAAGAAGAACTTGGTATATAGAAGTACTCAAGAATTATGAAGTTCCTTTATTTCTTCCCAAAGATACGCTGTTGCTTTCTCCTTCAGATATGTTTGATGTGCTAGCCAGATAATGTAGAATAAAGTAGAAATAATTTAAAATGTTTATTAGAGATGTTGAGGGACACCTGGGTGGCTCATTTGGTTAAGTGTCTGACTCTTAGTTTCCACTAGGTCACCATCTCAGGGTTGTGGGATCCAGTCCCACATCAGGCTCCATGCTCAGCATGACGTCTCCTTGTTCCTCTCCCTCTCTCTCTTCTCCTCCCCCATTCATGCACATGGGCTCTCTCCCTCTCAAATTAAAAAAAAAAAAAATGTTGAATAAACAGACCAAAAAAATATAAATTCAAGAAGTTGTGGGTTGCTTGCATCCTAAAGACTGAAGTTGTGAATGTGATAGAGGACCCCAAGTTCTGCTAATTATTACTGACTTGTGCAGACCATATCTTTTTTTTTTTAAGTTTTTTTTGTTTGTTTGTTTGTTTTTTTGACAGAGAGAGAGAGAGCACAAGTAGGCAAAGAGGCAGGCAGAGAGAGGGGGAAGCAGGCTCCCGGCCGAGCAGAGAGCCTGATGCAGGGCAAGATCCCAAGACCCTAAAATCATGACCTGAGCCGAAGGCAGAGGCTTAAACCACTGAGCCACCCAGGCGCCCCTGCAGACCGTATCTTAAAGCCATTTCTTTTTACCTTAGAGATTATTCTTCAGGGTTAATTCAGGCGGCTTTTTTCTTCTCCTTAGCATAAATAAAGCAAACCTTATTTTGTTTAAACTAGGTTAATTATTAGGTTCTAGAGCTGCACTATCCCATACAGTCGGTAGCCACTAGCCACATCTGGCTATTCACATTTAAATTCATTAGAGTATAAATAAAAATTCAGTGTCTTAGTCTCACTAGCTAAGACTAAGACAGTGTTGCTAGTGAGACAGTAGTGTCACTATTGTCAGTGGTCAGTAGCCCTCAGTGGCTAGTACTGTATTGGACATGCAAGATACAGAACATTTCTGTTGTCACAGAAAGTTCTGTTGGACAGCACTTCTTTTTTTTTTTTAAGATTTTATTTATGTATTTGACAGAGAGAGAGTGCAAGTAGTCAGAGTGGCAGGCAGAGGGAGAGGGAGAAGCAGGCTCCCCACTGAGCAGGGAGCCTGATGTGGAGCTCGATCCCAGGACCCTGGGATCATGATCTGAGCCAAAGGCAGAGGCTTTAACCCACCGAGCCACCCAGGCACCCCAGGACAGCATATCTTTTTTTTTTTTTTTTTTAAGATTTTATTTATTTATTTGACAGAGAGAAATCACAAGTAGATGGAGAGGCAGGCAGAGAGAGAGAGGGAAGCAGGCTCCCTGCTGAGCAGAGAGCCCGATGCGGGACTCGATCCCAGGACCCTGAGATCATGACCTGAGCCGAAGGCAGCGGCTTAACCACTGAGCCACCCAGGCGCCCCTCAGGACAGCATATCTTTAAAGAATTGTTTATTTGGAGGATTTGTATTGTCTCCTATGGGCACAAAAATCATATTGGCCTTTATGCAAATTGAAAAATGATGATTTTACTCTGGATGATGGTGATATGAGGCCTCTGAACAAACCCTGATCTCTGGCATCTTAATCAACCCCAAACTGAATTTAGCAGGGTATCAGCAGGGTATTGGGTGATTATTTCCCAATAAGCGATAGAATGTTTTTCAATCAGACCTTCAACATTTTCCCACATTTCTATGTCTATCTCAAGATGTCTAGAAGAAATATTGCTAGTTTTTTATGTGGCACACCTGACTACTTTATCAGCCTGCTAAAATCAGGCGCTTCATAGTAACTTTTACTGTGTTAGAAATAAGTCAGTGACTTCAGCTGTCCTTCATTTACTTTGTAACTGAGTACACTTCACGTTAGTTTTTAGAAATATCTATCAACTCTCCATTTGCAGATTCTTGGCTTACCTCTCCTTCTGTGTGCCTACAACATAGCAAATTACCTAAAACATGCGGTAGGTATTAAGAACATGTTTGAATGAGTTAGCCAAAAGTGACTTTCACATTTGACTTTATAAGATTCCCAGATTAAGGAAGGTAAGCCCTCAGGAAATTTCATATAGAAAAATTTCAAGTATCAGTTTTTGTGCTCCGTTAATCAGCTGGCTTTTTTATTCTAATCCTGGCATAACTTGGAGATATTATGGGTTTGGTTCCAGACCACCACAATAAATTGAATACTACCATAAAGGAAATCAAATTAATTTTTTGGTTTCCTGATGCATATAAAGTTTATGTTTATCACTGTACTGTAGTCTGTTAAATATTCAATAGCGTTATATCTAAAAGACAATATACATATGTTAATTAAGAGATGCTTTATTGCTAAAAAATGCTAAGCTTTCAGTGACTTGTAATCCTTTTACTGGTGGAGGGTCTTGCCTCAGTGATGGCTGCTGACAAATCAGGGTCTGAAGACTAGGGCCTTCAGAAATTCAGAAATTGCTATGGCAATTTCTTAAAATAAGTCAACAGTGCTATTTGCTGCATCAGTTGACTCTTCTTTTCACCAGCGACTTCTCTGTAGCTTGTGATGCTGTTTGATAGCATTTTAAGCACAGTAGAACTTCCAGAATTGGAACCGATCTTCTCAAACCCTGCCTCTGCTTTATCAGCTGTGTCATAGTCTAAATCCTTTGTCATCATGTCAACAATCTGCACAGCGTCTTCACGAGGAGCAGTTTCCATCTCAAGAAACCATGTTCTTTGCTCACCTATAAGAAGCAATTTCTCATCTGTTAAAGTTTTATCATGAGATTGCATCAATTCAGTCCCATCTTCAGGCTGCACTTTTTTTTTTTTAAGATTTATTTATTTACTTGAGAGAGTATGAGAACAGGCTTGAATGGGGGGAGGGGCAGAAGGAAAGAATCTCAAGCAGACTCCTCACTGAGCACAGAGCCCCACGTGAGACTGGATCCATGACCCTGAGATCACGACCTGAGCTGAAACCAAGAGTTGGACACTTAACCTACTTCAGCCAACCAGATGACCCTTCAGGCTCCACTTCTAATTCTAGTTCTCTTGCTGTTTCCACCACATCTGTAGTTACTTCCTCCACACAAGTCTTAAAACCCTCAAAGCCCTCCATGTGGACTGGAATCCACTTCTTCCAAACCCCCATTAATGTTGGTATTTGACCTCTTCCCATGAATCAGGAATGTTCTTATTGGCATCTAGAAAAGTGAATCCTTTCCAGAAGGTTTTCGATTTACTTTGTGTAGATCCGTGGGGGAATCACTATCTATGGCAGCTATAGCCTTGCAAAGTATATTTCTTAAATAACAAAACTGGAAGGTCAAAATGACTCTTTGGTCCATGGCTTACAGAATGGCTGTTGTGTTAGCATGCAGGAAAACAACATTCATCTTGTATACCTCCATCAGAACTCTTGGGTGACCAGGTACAGTAATATTTTGAAAGGAATTTATTTTTTCCTGAGCAATAGATCAAAACAGCTGGCTTAAAATATTCAATAACATGTTATAAACAGATACACTGTCATCCAGGCTTTGCTGTTCCATTTAGGGAACACAAGCAGAGGTGATTTAGCTTAATTCTGAAGGGCTTTAGGGTTTTTGGAATGGTGAAAGAGCACTGACTTTAAATTATAGTCACCAGCTGCACTAGTCCCTAACAAGAGGGTCAGCCTGTCATTGCAAGCTTTGAAGCCAGGCATTGACTTCTCCTCTCTAGCTATGAAAGTCGGAAATGGCATTTTGTTTTACTATAAGACTGTTTCATCTCCATTGAAAATCTGGTTGTTTACCTGAAGCTAGATCTTTTGGATAACATACTGCAACTTCTACATCAACACTTGCTTCTTTGCCTTACACTTTTATGTTATGGAGATGGCTTCTTTTCTTTAACTTCATGAACCAGCCTCTGCTAGCTTCCAACTTTTCTTCTGCAGCTTCCTTACCTCTTAGCCTTCATAGAATTGAAAAGAGTTACGGCTTTGCTCTGGATTAGCCCTTGGTTGAAGGCAATATTGTGGCTGGTTTGGTCTTTTTTCAGACCACTGAAGCTTTCTTCAGATCAGAAATAAGATGGTTCCACTTTCCACATTGGTGTGTTCACTGGAGTGGCTCTTTTAATTTACTTCAGGAATGTTTCCTTTGCATTCGCATCTTGGCTAACCTAGTATAAGAGGCCTAGCTTTCACCCTACCTCGGTTTTCAATATACCTTCCTCCATAAGCTTAATTATTTCTAGCTTTTGATTTTTTTAAAGTAATTTAAGTAGTAATTTTTTTATTTTAAAGAGAGAGAATGACAAGAGAAGGGGCAGAGGGAGAGGAGAGGAAATCCTTAAGCAGACTCCCAACTGAACATGAAGCCCAATACAGGATTCAATCCCAGGACCCTGAGTTCATGACCTGAGCCAAAATCAAGAGTCAGATGCTTAACTGACTAAACCACGCAGGCGCCCCTCTAGCTTTTGATTTAAAATGAGAGCTATGCAACTCTTCCTTTTACTTAGAGGCCAGTTTAAGGTTATTAATTGGCCTAATTTCAATAGTGTTATGTCTCAGGGAATAGGAAGACCCAGGGAGAGGGAGAAAGACAAGGGAATAGCTGGTCAGTGGGGCAGTCAGAACACATTTATTGATTAAGCTTGCTATCTTATATGGGTGTGGCTTGTGGCCCCCAAAATTACAGCAGTAACATCACTGCTGAGATCACTATCACAGATCACCATACAAATGTAATAATAATGAAAAAGTTTGAAAAATTGCAAGAATAACTAAAACATGACACAGAGACACAAAGGGAGCAAATGCTATTAGAAAAATGGCACCAATAGACTTGCTCGATGCAGTGTTGCCACAAACCTTCAGTTTATTTTTTTAAAAAATGAGAACACAATATCTGCAAAATACAATTAATTGAGGTATGGCTGTATGAGGCTTAATCCAGAGGTTTCCTAAGGAAAGAGTTATATAAGCCATCCTTCTACATAGCCCCACAAGATCACTTTTTTCTTTTAAGATTTACCTATTTATTTTAGAGAGAGGAAGAGAGAGCACAAGCACAGGGAAGGGCAGAAGAAGGAGAGAGAAACTTCAGCAGACTCTTCAGTCAGCTCGGAGCCTGTCACGGGGCTTGATCTTTTGATCCTGAGATCATGACCTGAACCGGAACCAAGAGTTGGACACCTAACCAACTGTGCCACCCAGGACCCCCAAGATTACATTTTTTGTTTTCTAAGTAATCTCCACATCCAACATGGGGCTGGAACTTACAACCTCAATATCAAGAGTTGTACACTCTGCTGACTCAGCCAACCAGCCAAGCACCGCTCCACATTTCTTATCTTACTTATCTAGGGCATCTCCTTAAGGCTGAACCCTTAAAACACTGAAAGAAAACATCTTAAAATCCTCTGTCTCCAGAACTTCCTTTGGCAGTGTATTGATCATCAGTGTGAAATGTTAAGGGGTGAGGGGCACCTGGCTGACTCATTCAGTAGAGTATGCGATTCTTGATCTTGGGATTGTGAATTTGAACCCCACGTTGGGTGTGGAAGTTACTTAAATAAAATGTTTTTTTAAAAAAATGCTAAGTGGTGAGTGTACTTAAAAGAGTGTCATTACTTTGCTAGCCTTAATGTTGTTAAGTATATAATAATGGCATCATAAACAGAAGTTTTAAAAAAAATCATTCTGAAGGATATATTGCTGTTAGTTCATTTACTCAACAAATAACTATTGAGGAACTTTTATGGGCCAGATATTATTCTACACAATCCAAAGTTAATTATTTGAACCAAAGATTAAAGAATTGCACATTTTTAATTATCTGAATCTTTAAAAAACAAAAACCTGAGATTGACCACTTTGAACATTTGAGCATTTGTTGTACTTTCTAAAAATATAATTATTACTATTTAAAAAGGAATCATATACTGTGTCCCTATCTTTTAACTTAGCTACATTTCATTTGAAAATAGTTTCCCGTATACTAGAATTAGTTGGGGGAGTACAATATTCAAATTATGTAGATAACTCACCCCCAAATAAATAATCTCTGTTCTTGGAGAGGTTTTCAAATAACATTCTATAAAAATTGAGTCTGTCAGCTGCTACACCATTGACATTCTTTAAAGTGGTCAGCGTATCTCTTTACTTGAGGGTATGCGCAAAGTGGTCTTTGGAGGTCAGCTTCGTTTTATCATTTGGCATGAAGTTGATTTCCCCTGGGGTTTGCCAGTTGGTGCTTCCATTTGACTGTGGTGGGACCCTTCTTCCTAAGCTGCTGAGGCCTGCTGCAATGAGATGATACAGTGAGTGCTAGGTTTAGCCAGTGATGGCCCAGTCACTTGACAACGCGGGTGCACGGTGGTATGTGACATCTATATTTATAAACCACCATGCATATTTCCCAGTTTGGAGATGAACTCTCTTCCTTTGTTCTCTCTTGTCCTGTTCTCATCTACATTACTTGTCATGAGCCCTGGAAAAAAATTAGGGGTGAAATTACAATTTAAGGAAAAAATATGTCCCATTTATTTTGGCTTTAATACGTTCATTCAGTAAACATTTGTCAAACACCAACTATCTCCTGGCACTGGAAAAAATAGTGCTATCTTCAAGGACTCTCAGCCTTTGGAAAAGCAGACATGGGCTGGACTCTTAGGAGCCCGTGTGCTAGTTGCTATGATGCAGATATTTCAAGGTTTAATGAAAGCCTCTGCCCCGAAGCGTGTAGGAGAGGGTCAGTTAAATTTTGAGCAGAGTTGGAAAGAAGGGTGGTTGTTTGTCAGATTGGCAAGCAAGGAAGAACATCCCAGGTAGAGGGAAGAGTATGTATAAAGCCTAAAGCTAGGGGAGATGGGGCTAGATCATAAATGGTATATATACGTCACAGTGATATATGTAAAAGATATACCTATAGGAAATAGCTACTGAAGATTGTTTAATAAAAAGACATATCAGGATTTTTAAAAGATTGTTTTGGGAACAATTAGAAGCAGAGAGACCAACTAGGAGCCCATGACATTCCTGTCTTATGGGAATGAAGAGTTAATTATGCTCATTCACATACTGCTCCTGCCAAATGTGTCATTAAGTGCCCTTAGTCCCTAGCACCCCAAGATTATAATGATTGTCAGGTCTTAAACAAACATTTGCTATGGTTTGTCCCTTGTGTGTCTTCAAAGGTAGTGCCTTTTAGCAGATCTCTGTAACAAGAGAGTTATTATTTTGAGTTTTTCAGTATGTGATTATCTTTAAAATGTTGATCCGGGGTGCCTACATGGCTCAGTCAATTAAGCATCCAACACTTGATTTCAGTTCAGGTCATGATCTCAGGGTCCTGGGATCAAGCCCTGTGTCCGGCTCTTCACTCAGCAGGGAGTCTGCTGGAGACTCTCCCTCTCCCTCTCCCTCTGCCCCTCCTGCTTATGCTAGCTCTCTCTACAACACTCCCCCCCAATGAAATTAATTAATTAATTAATTAAAATGCAGATATTTAGAAATAATATTTTTCTCATGTCCTTTCTACTTACCATAGCAGTCTTGTAAGTCTTAACAGGCCTATATCAATCATTTTCCTTCCTGAGGTGTTTTAAACCACCTTTGGCTACTTCAAAGTGTCATTAAATTATTCCTTTTTATTCCATCTTTCATCATTTGCTTTTAGAACATGACACAGGGGTTTTCTGTTAGTCTGAAGACATTTTTAGGTGGAGAGAGAATAAAGAGATAGAGTAAGGAAGCTCAAAAAGAGGGGAAAGTAAGATTTGAATGTGGTTTAAACATATTTGTCCAAAAGAACTTTTTTAGTCTATAGCAAGGCAAGATTTAGAACACAATCTTTTTTTTTTTTTCTGTTTAGAGAGCTGGTATGCCACAAAAATGTAGAGTATGTGATGTTATATCAGGACTGCTGAAAGCTGAGCTTAGTATCTGGTCCCAGAGGCTTGAGAGGAATGTACAGGATTCAAAGTTTAAAATAAAAACAGCCAAGATACCAAGCTTTTAAAACATTGACCCTGATGATTGGAATTCGGTCAGGAGAACTTGTCTTTCTTGAGCAAAGAAATAAAAACACAAAACACTTTTAAACGTGGGAGAATGGCGTGACCTATTTGCATGGGCTGTGCAATGCTCATGGTTTCATCTTAACACGCCAATGTTTCTGATTCCCATGTGGAAATCTCCGTAGCTCCCAGGAGATCATATCCCGCCATTTGGAAAAAGAAGCCACTATTAATTCTCTTTCTTTCCTTGCTGCCTTGGCTGTCCATTTTCATTTTGGAATGATGAGCAACTCTTCTGACTCTGTGTCCTTCAGTCTGGCAGCCGCTTACTGCACAATGGCTGCGTGTCTCACACAGTGCCAGGTACTGAGGAAGTGTAAAAAAAATACATACACGTGTTATAAAAGACGGAAAATGCTGTAATAGAACAAAAGCACTAAGAGAGCACAGAGGAAGAAGTGATGGTTCCCAGTTTGGATATGGGGAGTAGGGAGGCTTCTGTGGAGAAGGGCCAACTGAGCTGGGCTTAGGACACAACACCTTCACTAGAGCAGAGAGGTAGAAATAAAAAATACGGAGCAGATGAGAAGAACAGGAAGCAAGTGCTTGTGTGGGGATGTTGATGAGAAATGGTGGTAGATAAGACAGAGAGCCTTGACCAGGTTGCTGAGGAGTTTGGACTTTATTCTATAAGTGGAAGAAAGTGGCGTGATCAGCCCTCTTTTACCTCCTCTGATAGGCACTAAGCAGCTGCGGACAGTGATAGACTTTGTCTCACTTGCCAGTTCTGAGGTAATTTTTTAAAAAAAGCACTTTGGGAATCTGTTCCTTTTCCATGTCCATGATTATTTTTGTTTGTTCTAATTTGGAAGGGTGGGTGGAAAATGACTTCCATAAAGCTTCTTCTAGGGACCACATTGGAAAGGCCAAGAATAAGCCCGTGTTTCTAGCTTTTTCATTTATACATTAATAGCTTCCTTCCTTTTTTCCTTCTCTCCTTCCATTCCCTTTAGCAAAACTCTTTGCTTGATCCTGAGTATACAAATGAGCCACAGTAGTAGGGAATCTCGGCAGGGACACAGATCAAGGGTTGTAAGTAGTTGGAGAGAAATGTTCACAACATATATGAGGTCCTGAGGAAAAAGAGGTCAGTCTTGGGGAAACCATTCCTGGAAGAGGGTTAGCCTGAGCAGAGAGAGAGAATGTGAAAAAGCAAGAGTGCTAAATACACTGCTGACAGTTTGGAAGCCCCAACTTCAGAGGCAAGATGAAATGCTACAAGAAAAATAGGTACAGCCAGGGCGGGGTCATGAAAGGCTTGCTTTCTGTGCTCCAGCCAAGAAAATTCTGTCCTCGGGATCAAGTCCAAATTCTCAAGGACATATTTTTTAAGTGGAGGACTGCCTTGATCAGTTCTGGTGTTTAAAAAAAAAAAGAAAAAATCTCTGTAATGACCATGTGGTGTGGGAGGCAAAGCTGGAGACAGTGATAACAGGCGACTGTCACAGTAGTAAAGCAAGGATGATAAGGTGCTGGCACAGTTCACTGCTTCTAACCTTCTCCATCACACTTCGCCTCTGAAAGGTCTGGGTCAGCAAGTAGAAAATAAAGGTTTGTTATAAAGCCTATTTCTGTCATGTTGTAAACAAACTATGGTTCTGACTTCTCACATTAGCTGAGGCAAAACAGGGCTGGGGCAGCCTCAGGAAGGAAGCCTTGTCATCACAGGAAGAGTGCAAGTAATATCAAGCCCCTCCATCCTTGGTGATGGGAAGGACACAGAGGAATGGAAAGATGTGACTAGAAACTGAGTTTACAGTTGTTTCTAAGAATGGATGGTTGATTTTCTTTGTTGAGATTTAATTTACATACCGTAAAATTCAGAGGGTACAATTCTATAAGCTTTAGTATATTCACAGAATTTTACAATCATCACCAGTATGTAATTCCAGAACATGTTTATCACCCTGAACAGCAGTCACTCTCCATCTCCATTCTCCCCATCCTCCAGCAACCACTAATCTACTTTCTCTTTCTAGGGATTTACATATTTCTGGATACTTTATGTAAGTGGGGTCATACGATATGTGACCTTTGTGACTGGCTTCTCTCTCTCACTTAGAATAATATTTTCAAGGCTCCTACAGGAGGTAGTCTGTATCAGTACTTCATTTCCTTTGATGGCTGAATAATATTCATTTATCCATTCATCAGCTGATGGACATATGGATTGTTTCTCCTTTTTAGCTCTTAAGAATGTTGCTGAGAACATTTGTGTACAAGTGGACATATGTTTTCATTTCTCTTAGATATGTATGTAGGACTGGAAATGCTGGATCATGTAGTAAACTTTACGTTTGACTTTTTGAGTAACTGCCAAACTGTTTTCCAAGGTGACTGTACCATTTTAGATTCCTACCAGCAACATGTGAGAGTTTGAATTTCTCCATATCCTCACCAACACTTGTCCATCTTTTCGACAATAGCTAGCTTAGTGGAGGTGAAGTGGTGTCTCGTGGTTTGGATTTGTATTTACCTAATGGGTAGTGATGTTGAGTGTCTTTCCATGTGCTTATTGGCCATTGGTGTATCTTCTTTGGAGAAATGTATATGCAAATCCTTTGCCCACTTACAATGGATTATTTATCTTTTTATTGTAAGTTACTTATAAATTCTGGATATAAGTCTTATCAAATATAAGACTTGCACATATTTTCTCCCATTCTGTGGGTTGTCTTTTCACTTTCTTAAAGTTATACTTTGAAGCACAAAGTTTTTAATTTTTATGAATTTCAATTTATTTTTTATTTTTTTGCTTGTGCTTTTTGGTGTCATTATCTGCAAAATCATTGCCTAATCCAAAGTTGAAAACACTGATTCCTATGTTTTCTTCTAAGAGTTTTATGGTTTTAGTTCTTATGTTGAGATCTTTGCTATATTTTAGTTACTTCTTGTATAACGTATAAGGTAGGAGTTCAGTTTCATTCTTTTGTATATGGATTATCTGGTTGTCCCAGCACCATTTGTTGGAAAAACTACTACTTCCCCATTGAATTTTCTTGGCACCCTTGTTGGAAGTTGATTGACCATAAATATACAGGTTTATTTCTATAACTCTCAATTCTAGTCCATTCATCTATATTTTTATTCTTAGTACACACAATCTTTTATTTTTAATTGAAGTGTGATTGATGTACAACTATTAGTTTTAGGTGTACAACATAGTGATTCAACATTTATAGACATTACAAAATGCTTACCAAGATACGTGTAGTTACCATCTGTCATCATAAAGTTATTACAGTATTATTGACTATATTCCTATGCTATACTTTTCATCTCTGTTACTTTATTTTATAACTGAAAGTTTGTACCTCTTAATCCCTTTCACCCATCCCCCAACACATAATACATACAATCTTGATTCCTATAGTTTTTAAGTAAGTTTCGAAATTGGGAAATGTGAGTTCTCCAAATTTGTTCTTCTTTTTCAAGATTTTTTTTGGTTACTTTAGATTCATTTTATTTCCATATGAATTTTAGGGTTCTCTTGTCAATTCCTGCAAGAAAGCCAGCTGGGATTTTGATAGGGATTACATTAAATCTTCAGAACAGTTTTGGAATTGTTTCTGTCTTAGCATATTAAGTCTCTGATCTGTGAACATAGATGTCTTTACATTTATTTAGGTCTTTAATTTCTTTCAGCATTGTTGGTTAGTTTCCAGTGTACAAGTCTTGCCCTTCTTTTGTTAAATTTATTCCTAAATACTATATTGTTTTTGATGATATTGTAAATGGAATTCTTTTTTAATAATAATTTTTTGATTTTTCATTGCTAGTGTGTAGAAATACAGTTGTATACTGTATAAACATAGATGCATAGAGCCTCTCTGAGGCTCTGGATTGAATCCTTCCTCACCTCTCGCTAGCATCTGGGGGTGGCCCTCAATCCCTGACATCCTTGGCTTGCAGCTGCCTTATTGCATTCTCTGCCTCTTCACCACATGGTGTTTTCCCTTTTGTCCCTTTTTATATGATGTTTCCTCTTTTTATAAGAACACCAGTCATATTAGATTAAGGTACACCCTAATGACCTCATCTTAACTTGATTATCTCTGCAAAGTCTCTATTTCTAAATAAGGTTATATTCACAGGCACCAGGGGTTGTGACTTCAACATTTTGGGAGAGAGGACATAATTCATCCCATAACAGAGCATTATACTCTTTCTCAGTAGGCCTCATTTTAATAACTTTACTAATTATAATAACTTTTATAAAAGTTCCATGGCATATTTCTCTGCCTTAAAAAAAATAATAATGTCTCTCCCCATTATACAATAAGCCGAAAAGATGTCATTTTTCACAGGTGTATTTGTTTATACATTACCACACGTGTAGCTAGCATCTGTCACCGTACATCACTGTTTTAAGAGCATTGGTTATATTCGTTTTGCCATGCCTTTGTTCCTCGACTTATTCCCACTTATCTCCCACTCCCCTTCACCCATTTTGCCGAGACCCCTACCTCTCTCCCCACTGGCATCCATCCATTTGTTCTCTATATTTATAGGTCTCATTCTGCCTTTTGTTTGCTTATTCATTTGGGTTTTTTGTTTGTTTGGAAAGGATTAGATTCTGCTAATGAATGAAATTATATGTTATTTGTCTTTTTCAGTCTTATTTCACTTAGCATAATACCTTTTGTGCCCATTCCTGCTATCTCAAATGGCAAAACCTTATCCTTTTTTATGTTTAGTTTTCTTTGGTTAAATACCCAAGTGAAATTATTAGATCATATGATACTTCTATTTTTAATTTTTTTGAGGAACCTCCATTCTGATTCCCACAGTGGCTATACCAATTTACATTCCCACCAATAGTGCATGAGGGTTCTGTTTTGTTTACATCCTCAGGAACACTTGTCATTTCTTGTCTATTTTGTTTTAGCCATTCTAACAGGTGTAAGGTAATACCTCATTGGGGTTTTGGTTTGCATTGCCTTGATGATTAGTGATGTTGAGCATCTTTCATGTGTCTGTTGGCCATCTGTATGTTTTCGTTATCTATTCAGGTCCTCTGCTCATTTTTTAGCTAAATTGTTTGGGGTTTTTTGTTGTTGAGTTGGATAAGTTCTTTATATATTTTGGATATTAATCCCTTAGAAGATATATCATTTGCAAATATCTTCTCCCATTTGGTAGCTGGCCTTTTTGTTCAGTTGATGGTTTCCTTTGCTGTGCAAAAGATATTTTTTTTTAAAATTTTGATGTAGTCCCAGTATATTGTTTTAGCTTTTGTTGCCTTAGGAGACGTATCTAGAAAAAAATTACTATAGCTCATGTCAAAGAAATTACTGCCTGTTTTCTCTTCTAGGATTTCTGTGGGTTCAGGTCTCACATCTAGGTCTTTAATTCATTTTGAGTTTATTTTTATGTATGGTGTTAAAAGGTGCTTCAGTTTCATTCTTTTACAGACAGCTGTCCAGTTTTCCCAGCACCGTTTACTGAAGAGACTATCTTTTTCCCATTGTGTATTTTTGCCTCTTTTGTCATAGATTAATTAATCATATAATTGTGGGTTTGTTTCTGGGTTCTCTATTCTGTTCTCCTGATCTCTGTGTCTCTTTTTTGTGTCAATACTATACTGTTTTGATTACCATAGCTTTTCAGTATAATTTGAAACCTGAAATTGTGGTACCTCCAATTTTGTTTTTCTTTCTCAAGATTTCTTTAGCTATTTGGTGTCTTCTGTGGTTCCATACAAATTTTGGTATTATTTATTCTAGTTCTGTGAAAAATAGTGTTGTTATTTTAATAGGGATTGTATTGAATCTGTAGATCCTTTTGGGTAATATAGACATTTTAACAATATCAATTCTTTCAATCCATGAGCATGGAATATCTTTCCATTTTCTTCATCAGTGTCTATAGTTTTCAGAATACAAGTCTTTCACCTTTTTGGCTAACTTTATTCCCAAGTTTTTGGTTCAATTATAAATGGGACTATTTTCTTAATTTCCCTTTCTGCTACCTTCTTTACTAGTATACAGAAGCACTACCAGTTTCTGGGTATTAATTTTGTTTCATGCAACTTTCCTGAATTCATTTATTACTTGTAGTTGTATTTTAACAGAGATTCTTTTCTTTTTTTTTTTTTAAAGATTTTATTTATTTGACAGAGAGAGAAATCACAAGTAGGCAGAGAGGCAGGCAGAGAGAGAGGAGGAAGCAGGCTCCCCACAGAGCAGAGAGCCCGATGTGGGGCTCCATCCCAGGACCCTGGGATCATGACCCGAGCCAAAGGCAGAGGCTTTAACCCACTGAGCCACCCAGGCGCCCCCTTGTAGTTGTATTTTAGTGAAGTCTTTAAGGTTTTCTATGTATAGTATCATGTTGTCTGCAAATGGTGACAGTTTAACTTCTTTACCAATATGGATGACTCATTTCTTTTTCTTGTCTGATTACTCTGGCTAGGATTTCCATTACTATGTTGAGTAAAGGTAGTGAGAGTGGACATCCTTATCTTGTCCCTGATCTTAGAGGAAAAGCTCTTAGTTTTTCACCACTGTGAATGTTGTTGCCTGCAGCTTTTTTATATATGGCCTTTATTATGTTGAAGTATGTTTCCTCTAACCCAACTTTGACAAGTGTTTTTATCATGAATGAATGTCGAGTTTTGGTAGATGCTTTTTCTGCATCTAATAACATAACACGTATAATTTTTATCCTTTGTTTTGTTGATGTGGTGTTTGTGATTGATTTGTGAATAGTGAACCATCCTTGTATCCCCAGAATAAGTATCACTTGATCATGGTGAATAACCTCTTATTGTTTAATTCAGTTTGCTAATATTTGGGGGGGGGATTTTTGCATCTATGTTTATCAGGGATATTGGCCTGTAGTTCTCTCTCTTTTTTTTATTTTTTGTAGTGTCCTTGTCTGCTGTTGGTATTAGGGTGATACTGGCCTTGTGTTTATTTGTATTATCATGTATTTGGAAGCTTTCCTTCTTTTTCTATTTTTTAGACTAGTTTGAGAAGAATAGGTATTATCACTTCTTTAAATGTTTGATAGAATTCACCTGTGAACCCATCTAGTCCTGGACTTTGTTGGGATTTTTTTTTTAATTACCTATTCAATTTCATTTTTTGTAGTTGGTCTGTTCAGATTTTCTATTTCTTCCTGATTCAGTTTTCAAAAATCATATGTTTCTAGGAATTTATTCATTTCTTCTAGGTTGTTTAATTTGTTGGCATATAACTTTTTGTACTATTCTCTTATATTCTTTTGTATTTCTATCGTGACAGTGTTACTTCTCTTTTGTTTCTCATTTTATTTGGGTTCTTTTTTTTTTCCATAATGAGTCTAGCTGAGGGTTTATCAATTTTCTTTATCTTTTCAAAGAACCACCTCTTGGTTTCATGTTTTTTTCCTTTGTTTTTTAGTCTCTATGCTATTTATTTCTGCTCTGATCTTTATTATTTCCTTCCTTCTACCCCTATGGTTTTGTTTGTTCTTCTTTTTCTAGTCCCTTTAGGTGTCAGGTTAGGTTTTTTGTTGTTGTTGTTTTGTTTGTTTTTTTTAATTCAAGCTATTTCTTGTTTCTTAAGGTAGACCTTTATTGCTATATATTTCCCTCTTAGAACTGCATTTGCTGCATCCCAAGGATTTGGGATTGTTATGTTTTCATTATCACACATCTGCATTTTATTTTCTTATAAGTGCAAGTGCTAGAAAGGAAGCAGAGTAATTGGTCCTATAACTAGGGCTTGTAAAAGATGTTCAAAAGTAGTATTGCTCAAATCACAGTTTATATACCCCCCAAAATAAAACAGAATGGTAAGAGTTTGTGAAGGATGTTTGGAAGAGCAGTTGACTGTTCATATGTATTGTTCTCCTTATCCCAATTGCAAGAATTTATACATAAACCAGTTTAAGACCAGTGCTAGAATCCATCTCTGTGGTGAAATAAAGTAACATGGTTTATGAAATCATATTCATATGTGTTGGATTGAAAATGACAGGTGCTAAATACAATATAGTGCAACTTTGGAACAAAGTTCAAAAAGCAGAATGGTATCTTCTGAGCATCAGTCTAGTGGTCCCATTGCTAGTTTCAATTGTTTTTTAAAATGCTTCCAAGTATTTTTCTTAATCCACAAATGCTTTCATCTCTACTCTGCCACAATGAAATTATTTGAGTGTCTGTCACTCTTTCATATTCAACACTCTTGAAGGCAGGAGTAGAGAATCTCAATTCTTTTTTTTAAACAAAGCCCATTACCCTCTTCTCTGGCATGGAAATGCTGAGACATTGTTCACATTTTTTTTGCTCCTACCAACCAAGTCTTACGTTGATTTTCTTCAACCATTTTCAATTAAGGCATTGACTTCTTATACTCTCATGACCACATCACTTGTTTATCCTTGAGTTTCAATTATGTAACAAGAATAAAAACTTAACTTATTTTTCTTTCTTTCTTTTAAAACAATACAGGGCAATCTAGAGCAGCCATGATACCACCCAAACATCCACGGCAGCCTAAGGGAACTTTGGATGATGGCATTGTCTTCACTGAGAAAACAGACCAAGAAGCACCTAACGCTTCCCAACCTACGCCACCCCCACTGCCAAAGAAAATGATCATAAGAGCCAATACAGAACCAATCCCCAAAGACCTCCAAAAATCCATGGAAACGAGTCTTTGTGTAATGGCTAATCCCACCTATGATATTGACCCCAACTGGGATGCCAGTAGTGCTGGCTCTTCCATCAGTTACGAACTCAAGGGACTGGACATTGAGTCTTATGACTCCTTGGAAAGACCTTTGCACAAGGAGAGACCTGTCCCTTCAGCAGCGAACAGTATCTCCAGCTTAACCACTCTCAGTATTAAGGATAGATTTTCCAACAGCATGGAGTCCCTGTCTAGCCGGCGTGGTCCCTCTTGCAGGCAAGGACGAAGCATGCAGAAGCCACAGAGACAAGCACTTTATCGGGGACTTGAGAATCGGGAAGAAGTTGTGGGTAAAATCCGAAGCCTTCATACAGATGCCTTGAAGAAACTGGCTATAAAATGTGAAGACCTCTTCATGGCTGGACAGAAAGACCAGCTCCGTTTTGGGGTGGACAGCTGGTCAGACTTCAGGCTAACCAGTGACAAGCCATGCTGTGAGGCAGGTGATGCAGTTTACTATACAGCTTCATATGCAAAAGATCCACTTAATAACTATGCAGTCAAGGTAAGAAAATATTATAAATCTGATTTTAATCTTACCCAGCACATTGTTATTGGGTTGAGTCTGTTCTTCTTTCTTGCATTCCTCCATTCAGCAAAAAGTTACTGATCATCTATCTACTTTACATCAGATATTATAGTAAGCTGTGACTGTTTTCAGAGGCTACTTGTACAAATACGTGCCTTCCACTCTGTTTCTGTCTTTATTCTCTAACAGATAAGAGACCCTTGTCTGCCCCTATTCTAGGACTCTTCTGCTTCTTGGAGAAACATTTTTATAGAGAAAAATAACCAGTATTTGTTGATGTGCCAGGAACATTATTGGTGTTACATAATCTGATCTTTATATCAGTTTTATGAGATTAAGATCTTTTTACCTATTTGACAGATGAGGAAACTAACGCTCAGACAGGTGAGCTGATTTGCTTAGGGTCACACACCTAGCAATTAGGAGAGATGGGATTTAAATACAGATCTCTCTGACTCCATAGCCAGCACCTTATCCATTTTGTCACATATTAATTTCTTAACTGTATATTACTCATTCCAGACAAATCACTTCTTCAAGAAAGCTAAAATTCTTAACATCAAGAATTCTTGTCCAATTACATTCACTGTAAATAATGCATAATTTTCATGAATGTAATAAATAAAGCATGGGCTTTGTTACATTTCCAATTTCTTTTGTCTCAAGATTTTTTTTTTTATTTCTCTTGATTTCTTCTTTGACCCATTGGTTGTTCAGTAACATGTAGTTTAATCTCCACAAATTTATGAATTTCCCAGTTTTCCTTGTATATTTAATTTCTAGTTTCATAGCACTGTGATCAGAGAAGATGCTTGATAAAATTTCAGTCCTCTTAAATTTATTAAGTCTTGTTTTGTGGCCTAACATATGATCTCTCTTGGAAATTGTCCCATGTGCACTTCAGAAGAATGTGTATTCCTTTGCTTTTGAATGGAATGTTCTGTATGTATCTGGTAAGCCCATCTGGTCTACTGTGTCATTTAAGGCTGATGTTTCTTTGTTGATTTTTTTGTCTGAATGATCGATCCATTGATGTAAGTCTCCTACTATTACTGTATTGCTATCAATTTCATCCTTTAGGTCTGTTAGTGTTTGCTTTATGTATTTAGGTCCTCCTATGTTGGGTGCATAAATATTAACAAATGTTAAAGCATCTTGCTGGACTGATCCTTTTATCATTATGTCTCTTAATGCAGTCTTTGTTTTAAAGTCTATTTTGTCTGATATAACTACTGCAGCTTTCTTTGGTTTTCATTTGTATGGAATATCTTTTTTCGTCCTTCACTTTGAGTCTGTATGTGTCCATATATTGAAAGTGAGTCCCTTTTAGACAGCATATAGATGGGTCATATTTTTTTATCCATTCATCCACTGTTTGTCTTTGGATTGGAGAATTTATGCATTTATATTTGAAGTGATTATTGATAGGTTGTGCTTATTGCCATTTTGTTTATTCTTTTGGGGCTATTTTAGTAGGTCTTTTCTCTTTCTTCTCTTGATCTCTTCCTTTGTGGTTTCTTTCTTTCTTATTTTTTTTAAAGATTTTATTTATTTATTTGACAGAGATAGAGATTACAAGTAGGCAGAGAGGCAGGCAGAGAGAGAGAGGGGGAAGCTGGCTCCCTGATGAGCAGAGAGCCCGATGCGGGGCTTGATCCCAGGACCCTGAGACCATGACCTGAGCTGAATGCAGAGGCTCAACCCACTGAGGCACCCAAGCACCCCCCTTTGTGGTTTCTTTAGTGGAATGCTTATATTCTTTTATCTTTTGTGTTTTTTCCTTTATGGCTACCATGAATTTACATATAACAACTTACATCTACAAAAGTCTATTTTAAGTTTGTTACAACTTAAGTTTCATTCCATTGTAAAGCTCAAAATCATTATTCTTCCATCCATACATATTATGGTTTCTTTTTTATTTTATGTTTTTTTGATGTCACAGTTTACATCTTTTTATTTTGTGTATCCCTTATTGTTGTAATCATAGTTATTTTTACTATTTGTCTTTCAGTCTTTATACTGGCTTTATAAGTGATTGATCCACTAACTTTACTATATGGCTATCTTTCCAGTGATATTTTTTCTTTAATATGTGTTCTTGTTACTTGTAAGGCCAGTTTAGTAGTGGTTTTTGTGGGTTTATTTGTGTATGTGGGGTTTGTTTTGTATTTTTTAGTACTTTGAATATACAGTACCATTCCCTTCTAGCTTGCAAAGTTTCCGCTAAAAAATCTACTGATAGTCTAATGGGGGGTTTCCTGTATATAACAAGTTGTTTTTCTTTTGCTGTTTTTAATATTTTCTCCTTGTCTTTAACTTTTGACATTTTAATTGTCTTGGTGTGGGTCTCATTAGCCTTCCTCTTATTTGGAGCTCTCCAGGCTTCCTGGATCTGGATCCGTTTGTTTCCCCGGGTTAGGGAAATTTCCAGCCATTATTTCTTCAAATAAGATTTCTATCCCTTTCTCTCTCAATTCTTTTTCTAGGAGCCCGATGATGCAAATGTCCATTTGATACTGTTTTCTACATCCCTTAAGCTGTCTGCACATTTTTTCTTTTTTGTTGGTTTCTGATGCTCTGATTCAGAAAATTCTACCACCTCATCTTTGAGTTGATTGACCCTTTTTTTTTGCTTCATCTAGTCTGCTGTTGAACCCCTATAGTGTATTTTTTTAAGGTTTTATTTATTTGAGAGGGATGGAGGGAGAGAGAGAGAGAGAGAGAGAGAGAGTGAGCATGAACAGGGGAGGGCCAGAGAGAGAGGGAGAGGGACAGGTGGACTCCCTGCCAAGTGGGGAGCCCAGCCAGCATGGGGCTCAATCCCAGGACCCTGAGATCATGACCCAAGCCAAAGTCAACCAACTGAGCCACTCAGGTGCCCCAGAACTCCTATAATGTATTTTTTATTTTGTTATTGTATTTTTCAATTCTGTGGCTTTTGTGTGGTACTTTCCTATATTTTCCATCTCTCTGTTGAAGTTCTCGCTGTATTCATCCATTTTTCTCCCCAATTTAGTAAAGATCTTTCTGACCATTACTTTGAACTCTTTATCAGGTAAATTACTTATCTCCATTTCATTAAGGTTCTTTTTCCTTGGGGGATTTTATCTTGTTCTTTCATTTGATATATATCCTTCTGTTTTTTCACTTGCCTTGAATCTCTGTTTCCATACAGTAGATGATACAATATACAGTACCATTCCTTATGGCTGAGAGAGGAGGATACAGCCTCCTCTCTCAGCCATAAAGGAGTTGTCTCATGTAGATGAACTTTGTCATTCAACCCTGCCCCAGCTCTTTGTCATCTCTCAAATTTGTGCCTGTTCAAGAAGCCTATTATATTTTTAATAGCTCCCAGTTGTTGAGAATATGCCAAGACCTAACAGTGTCCTAAAGGGGAGAGTATGAGCACCTAAATTCAGGCTGACTAGAAGCCAGACCCTCAGGCATCCCCTTTTAAAAATGTGCAAATATATACAGTCCTGTGGGCCTGCAAGCACAGGCAGATCTGGAGTTTTCCCCTGGGAAGCAGTTATAGACATCAGGGCTCTAGACAAGGGTCTCTTGTGTGATACTGGTGAGCTGGAGCAAAGCAGAGAGAAAGCACCAAGATGGTATCGATAGCCTCTGTTCCTTCAGAGCAGCTCCCTAGGCCACTTAATATGTGCCCAACCTGAAGTCTGCCCTTCAGGCCAATGTTCCAGGATAAGCAAAGTGGCCTTCTTCACAGAAAGGCTAGGAAGTATGCCTCAGACCACTCTCTGTACAGGGCCCTGGGAGTAGAAGCCTGCCAGAAACTGTTTCTCTGCCACAGTCCTATGGGACTCAGGAATGCAGGCTCCCGGCCACCAAAGCCAGGTGATCTAGGAACATCTTCTGGGCAGCAGCCATTATAACCTGGGACACCAGACAAAAACTAGGGCACTGGATGTGTATATAACTCCTTTCCAGGAGATCCTGGCACTTTGGAGCTTGGTAGAGGGTGAGTGGAAAGATGGCACTGTCTCTCTGAGATTTTTGGAGGCCCTAGTTAGCTAATAGGCCTCCTTCACAGAAAGGCCAAGCTCTCTTGGGGTCTGTTACCTATTGCTTTGCTCTGGGAGTGGTCGATTTTTAAGAACTCTTTCTCCGTTGGTTGCAGTTCTGTGGGATCCATGAGCATAACCCTCAGTGGCTGCCAGAACCAGATGATTTAGGGGTGTCCCCTGATAGTAATCACAAAATTGAGGGTGCCAGACAGGAGGATAAGCTTTTTTTCTGGGTGATACTTATCATTACAATCCCAGGGGACCAGAAACACAAACTCACCTGACCTCCAGAGCCAAGCAATCAAGAAGCATCCTCTAGAAAACAGCTATAAAAATCAGGCCACCAGACACCCATAAAAGTTCCATTCTATGGAATACTGGTGCCCTGGAGACTGGCAAAGGGAGAGCATGAAGATGGTACCTGCTAGTCTTTGTATGGACAAAGACAAAGTGTTCCAGCTGGCTCCTAGATGTGTGTGTGTTATATTAGATGCCTGCCCCTCACACTGGTGCTTTAATATAAGCAGATGAGCCTCCTTCACTTTAAGTCCAGACACAATTGGCTGCCTCTTGGGTAGGGAAGTCCCAGCAGGTAGGCTTTTTAAGAGGGGTTTCTCAAACTGCTACATTACAGTCTTGTGGGTCTTAGCCCTGTTGGCTTTCAAAGTTAGATGTTTTGGAGGCTTGTCTCTCAAGTGTATGTTTTAAAGGTTGGGATACCTGATGTAGGATTTAAACCCTTCATTCCTCAGGGAGAAGCTCCAGGTTTTGAGTTCCCTCCCTGTTATGGGATGCTGCACCAGGGGTAGAGTTTATGGCAAGATTGTGTCCTATTCTTTCCTACCCATGTCAATGTGGTTTTCCTCTTGTTTACTCATGTGTAGTCATCACTCAGCCAGCCTTTGGATTTTTTTAAGAGGAAATTGTTCCGGGACGCCTGGGTGGCGCAGTTGGTTGGACGACTGCCTTCGGCTCAGGGCGTGATCCCGGAGTCCCGGGATCGAGTCCCACATCAGGCCCCCAGCTCCATGGGGGAGTCTGCTTCGCTCTCTGACCTTCTCCTCGCTCATGCTCTCTCTCACTGTCTCTCTCTCTCTCAAATAAATAAATAAAATCTTTAAAAAAAAAAAAAAAGAGGAAATTGTTCCATGTGACTGTAGACTCAGTGTATCCATGGGAGGAGGTGAATTCAGGATCTTCCTACCTTGCCGTCGTAAACTGGAACCCAATGAAGAATGGACTTCAAAGTCCAAAAGATCTGGATTCAGGTCCTGGCTCTGCTACTTAGTAGCTTTGTCACAAATTGCTACTCTAACTCTCAATTTCCTTAGCTTTAAAAGAGGATAATAATGGTACCCATTTTGGGGGCTATTTGGCTAAAAGAGAATAAAACATCCCTGATAAGGGGCACCAGGGTGGCTCAGTCAGTGGAGTGTCTGCCTTTGGCTCAGGTCATGATCTCAAGGTCCCACGCCTGGCTCCCTGCTCAGTGGAGAGTCTGCTTCTCTCTCTCCCTCTGCCTCTCCACCAGCTGGTGCGAGCTCGCTCTCTCACTCTGTCTCATGCTCACTCTCCACCTCTCTCTCTCAAATAAATAAATAAATCTTTAGAAGACAAAAATCCCTGTAAGTGTTCACTCCTTTCACTCCCCAATAGTGTCTTCCCTAGGTTACTTTAAGAGCCTTAATTTCCTCCTCTTTCAGATGTTTACAGTGATAATCTGTGGGATTGGGGTTAAGATCAAGGAAGCTAATGCATGTGAGTTTTTAAAAACACAAAGTTCTAGGTAAACGGGTAGTGTTCTTCTTCATTCCCATAGTCCCTTTTTATTGGTTCTGTTTCCTAGTTCAAAACCAATTAACATATCTAAATGATTTTTACATGTTAATTTGGCTTAGAAAGACCAGATGGTGTCTTAGTAAATTAATAGATAAGTTAAACAATCAGCCTTACCTGTCTATCATGACAGAATACATATTTGGACCAGACCTTCATCTGCTCTCTGCAGTTACAGCACCCATACCACTTAACTGTCTGTTGGCGCTGGCAGAGTGACCCTAGGCCCCAGCCCACACTTTTTAAATTAAACTGAGGGATAGACTGCAGAGAGGGGAGCTGAATTCTAGTTAATGCATTACTGTTGAGTCTAAAAAGGCATTTTGAGATTCTCTGTAGCACTCAAGAGCTGTTAAGTCAATTGGGGTTATGGTGCCTCATCTATCTTGGGCCTTTATTGCTACAAGATCGCCAATGCAGGATGAGTACCTATTTCAGAATGGGGCATTGAACTATCTGTTCTTTCAAAACAATTGAGAAGTAGGGCTTGACTAACTTTATGTATTATTGCCGTGCAATCTTGTCTCTTTCCCAAATCAATGGCCTAGTATTGATTTCTTTGCTTGTAATGATGCAGAAGCAATCTCCAAAGAACAGGTGGCGAGTGGTTATATACTGGGAGTTGTTGGCAGGTTTGGGAAAGGATGTTTTACACTAAATGGTGAATACAAATGTCTATTTGGAGACCCTCTGGGTGTTTGTAGAAGTACCCAATTGATTGTGCAACCTTAGAGGAGTAAACTACCAGGACACTGTGAACCCTACCTTTGCAGATGTAAGCAAAAGGGAACAGCAGTTGGCTCACACAAACAAGATTTTACTGTTTGTTTTCTTCCCATACTAATGGAATATAGAGAAGGCTAACAGGTGTGATTGTCTCTTGAAGAGACTAAAAGGTCTTTAAAATGTTGCAGAAGGAAATCAGTGCTAGAATTTAGCAATTTGAACACCAAAGGATAATGCCCCCTTAATTGCCAAGTCTGTTGCAGTGATTGAGTACTAAGATCGTTACTTTGGGTGTTGTCTTAGTTTGCTCAGGCTGTTCTAACAAAATACCATAGACTGGGTGGCTTAAACAATAGACATTAATTTTGTCACAGTTCTGAAGACTAGAAAGTCTAAGATAAAGGTTCTGGCTGATAAAATTTCTAGTGAGAACTCTCTTTCTAGATTGTAAATGGCTGCCTTCTCCCTGTGTCTTTAACATGGCCAAGGGGGGCAATAGAGGCTCTCTGTTGTCTTCTTCTTATAAGGATACTAATCCATATCAAGGCTCCTCCTCTATGACCATTTCACCTTAATTACCTCTTTGTAGGCCCTATCTCCAGATATGGTTTAATTGGGGGTTAAATTGTATATTCCAGGACTCAATTTCCAATGGGAGGGGGGCATACTTCCCACATAGCACCAAGCAATTCTTGGACACCAAAAAGGTATCCTGCAATTCAACTCAATTCAACTTATCTACCTCGAGATGGCACCATATCTCACAGGTCAAGGGTTCAATTTACCTGTCCAGCTCCACGAACATCAGATACCGGTCACAAGCCCAGGTTGTTGCCTGTGCTTCTGACCAGCGGGCTGTAAATCGGAGGTCCCGACAAACCCCTGCTTGGGTTCAAATAATTTGCTAGATCAGCTCACAGAGAAACATCTTACTTAATAGATCACTAGCTTATTAGAAAAGGATATAACTCGGGGCCCCTGGGTGGCTCAGTGGGTTAAGCCTCTGCCTTCCGCTCAGATCATGATCTCAGGGTCCTGAGATCGAGCCCTGCATCGGGCTCTCTGCTCAGCAAGGAGCCTGCTTCCCCCTCTCCCTCTGCCTGCCTCTCTGCCTTCTTGTGATCTCTGTCAAATAAATAAATAAAATCTTAAAAAAAAAAGAAAAGGATAGAACTCAAAAACAGCCAGATAGAGGAGATGCATAGAACAAGGTATGAAGAAAGGGTACAGAACTTCTCTGTGCACCACACTCCCCAAATCTCCATGTGTTCACCAGATTGGAAGCTCTTCAAACTCTATCTTTTTGGGGGTTTGTGGCGACTTCATGATTGATTAAATCATTGGTGATTGGCTATTGATTCAATTTCTAGGCATTCTTCCTTTCCAGAGGAGGTTGGAAGTCCCAAGGGGCTGCAAATTCCAATGCTTCAATCGTGTGCGTGGTTGGTTCCCCTGGCAACCAGCCCCCATCCCTAAGTGGGATCCAAAAATCACTTTATTAACATAACAAGAGACACCTTTGTCACTCTCAATACTTAAGAAATTCCAAGGCTTTGGGTTGCTGTGAGTCAGGAACCAAGAATGAAGACCAAATATATTGGAGAAATATATATATATTGACCTTGTCTTATAAATCAGACTATCTCAGGGGTTAGCACTTCAACATATGAATTTTCAGGACTCAGAATTCAGTCTGTAGCATCTGCTCCTTACTCCCCCAAATTCATGTTCTTATCACATGCAAAATATTTTCAGTTCATCCCAATAGGCCCAAAGGTCTTAAATCATTTCAGCATCAACTCTAAAGTCTACAGTCCAAAGTCTTATCTAAATATCACTTAAATCAGGCAAGGGTGTAACTCGGGGTCTGATTCATTCTGAAGCAGATTTCCTCTCTAGGCTATGACCCTATGAAACTAGACAAGTTACGTGCTTCCAAAATACAGTGGTGGCCAAAAAAAAATGAAAACACTAATTTGAAAAGATCTGTGTACCCCTGTATATACTGCAATAGCCAAGATATAGGAAGAACCCAAGTGTCCCAACAGATGGATGGATAAAGAAGATGTATATATACACGAATGGAATATAATGAAATATTATTCAGCCTAGAAAAGAATGAGATCTTGACATTTTGTAAAACATGGATAGACCTAGAGGGTATAACGCTAAATGAAATAAGTCAGACAAAGATAAATATCATAGGATTTCACTCATATGTGGAATTTAAAATCAAAACAAATGAACAAATGATAAAAGAGACCAAAAAAAAATTTCTCTTAAATACGGAGAATGAACTGGTAGTTGCCAGAGGGGAGCTTCATAGGGAGATGGGTGAAATAGGTGAGGGGAATTAAGAGTGTACTTGTATTGATGAGCACTGAGTAATACATAGAACTGTTGAATCGTTATATTGTATACCTGAAACTAATATAACACTATGTTAATTATATTTCAATTTTTAAAAAATGCAATGATGCAATAAGATAGTCCCATTCTGAAAGGGAGAAATCAGAAGGAAGGAAGGGGTGATGGATCCCAAGCAAGTCCAAAACCTAGGAAGATAAATTCCATTAGATACGAAGGCTCACAAATAATCCTCTTTGATTCAGCACTCTACCCTCCAGGCCCACTGGGGTGGCAGCATCACTCCATGGCTCTAAACACCCTGCTCCTTTGGTTCTTGGTAAGGGCCTTGCTTACACTGCCCTCTGTGAGGGACCATCTACAGGGCTCCCTGCTAAGGTAGCCTACCACTGAGGTGCTGGTCATCCTGGCTTTCCAAATCTAGAGAGGCAGCCCTACCCTTTGAAACCCAGGAGGAAACAGCCTTATCTCTTAGGTTTGTGACGGGAGTAATAAGCCCTGACAAACTCTGAAACATCCTCAGGGTCATTCTTCCCTTTCCTTAAAGAATAATGCCCTTTCACAGCTGAATAGCTCTGTGGACCAGTCCTGAGGACCAATAGCTCTGTTGGAATCCAAGAAGTCCAACAGCTTTCCTTCATTCCATCCTGCTTTCTCTTTCCCTTTAGCTCAAACTGGCAGTGTCTTTGCTGGGAGAATCCTCTTCTATTTCTGGCTTCTCCTGAGATGACTGATTAAGGCCACGAGTCACACCCCTGATCTCTTTAGACAAATGCCTGTTCAACCCGCTATTAGAATTCTTTTTAGAACGAACTTATTGTTTGTTGCAGTATGGATAGGCTTAGAATTTTCCAGATCTTCAAGTCTTGGATCCTTTTTGCTTAACAATTCCTTCTTCAATTACTGTCTCCCCTTTTGCATGTATACTATAAGCAGTTAGGAGGAAACAAGCTGCTCCTTCACCACTCTGCTTAGAAATCTCTGTGCCAAATACACAATTACATTACTCACAAGTTCTGCCTTCCATAAAATACTAGAACAGCTTAGCCAAGTTCTTTGTCATTTGTTTTTTATCACTTCTCTTATTTTCTAATAACATGTTCCTCATTTCTGTCTGATTCATCACCAGAATAACCCTTAATGTTCATATTTTGCAATAGCCTATTCATGATTATCTAAGCTTTTTCTGTTGTGGATCTCAAAACTCTTCCAGCTTCTATCCAATTCCAAAGCTGCTTCTACATTTGTGGGTATTTGTTACAGTAATACTCCACTTCTTAGGACCCAAATCTTAGTCTGCTCAAGCTGCCATAACAAAACACCGCAGACTGATTGGATGGCTGGACAGCAGAAATGTCCATTCTCCCAGTTCTGGAGACTAGAGGGCTCTCCTCCTGGCTTGTAAGACAGCTGCCCTCTCACTGTGTCTTATGTGGGGGTTGAGAGCAAGGGAAAGAGTACAGTGCATTTAGGGGTTAGGGCTTCAACATACAAATGTAGGGAGCACACAGTTCAGTCCATAGCATTATTCTGGTTTTCATTCAACAGCTTTAATAGTTCAATTGATCTTAAACTAAAAGATATCACAACACATAATAAAGAAGAGTTGATTTAGAGTAAGTTGACACGGGTCCAAATTCTGAATCAGTCTCTGTGTATCTCCAAGTAAATCATGTAACCTCTCTTGGTTATCGTATGAATGGATACTAACTGCTCTACTTACCTCATCATAAGATTGTTATAATGCACATGTGTTAATGTGGTGAAACTCCTTTCTAAACTGTAAAGTACATATAAAATTATGCATTATTCTTATTAACAGTAATGGAAAATTACTGCTCAACTTTTTTTTAGATCACTCATTATTCTTTAATATTGGGTACTGGTCTGAGTGTATCTAGATAGGTTCTGCACTTACATGCTTTCTTTCTCATTACTTCAAAGATGTAAACATTTCTCCTTAAAATCATGAGAGGAAGCTACTAAATGCTAGCATCCTCAAGAATATTAGCACTGCTCCAAATTGGTAACAAACTGAGAGTCTGATATTAAGGAAAAATTTAATAAATTATAGTAATGTCCAATGGAATGTCTGTGGCCATTAAATAGTAATTGTGAAGACCCTATAAAATCGTGGAAAACATTTTTTGATAAAACATCACATGAAAGTAGCAGAATACCAAATAGTATGATCGTAACTTTTTAAAAATTCACCTACAAAATGGTAATATGCAATTAATGGCTATGTTAGAGTAGTGATAATTATAGGTGATTTTAATTTTGTTTTCTTAAATATAGTCCTAATGGGGTTTTTTTTTGTTGTTTTTTTTTTAAAAAACAGTGACTTGGAGATTTTAGATCATTTGACACTGAGCTCCTTGAAGGCAGGTATCCTTAGTTATTGATCCCTGTAGTTTCATCCTCTAGCATGAATTATAAATACTCCTATTTCATGCTACACAGCCTTGCACACACTGGTTCCTCTCTCTGGACTGCGCTTCTGGGAAGAGCACGGTCACATCCAGGTGACCTATTTCAGTACCGCCTGAGGGTCCTCATTGGAAACATACTTTCCTCTGCCGCATCCCATACCTACAAAATCAGAGTCTCTGGCAGTGAGGCCTGGGAAACTGCATTGTTAGCAAACACTCTGGGTGGTTCCTGCACAGAATTTGAGGACTGTCGACATAGGATTTGGGCTTTTAAGTCAGACAGACCCGGGTTTAAATTTGTACTTCAGCAATTTAGTAGCTATGATAATTTGGTCCAGTTACATGCCTTTTCTACACCCAGTATCTTTATCTGTAAAATGGAGAAAATACATCATTCTTAAAGCCATTGTGAAAAATCACAGGAGTCCGTATGTACATAGTGATTGATGTATATAGTGCTCTTAGCATCCTTTGGCACAAAGAAAGCATTCAGTAAATGGTACCTATTTATTCCTCCACTCTCTTCTCCTGTACCTAAAAAACTCCTGTTTTCTTAAAGAACCCAGCTCTGTGAATTTTCTTCTCTGATGTTCTGAGAACATGTTGACAGCTCCTTTCTGTGTACCCACTCTATGCTTAGTGGATTTCTCTATCATTGCACGATCATGCTACAGTTTTACGATTCTACAACAGTACTATTATACAGTTAAAGTCACATGCCTTCACTCCCCACTGTTACACCTGAGCTTTCCCATGGCAGGGACCATAGTTTATTAATGCTTGTATCCTTGTTACCCTGTTGATTTAACATCAGATAGCATCAGATAGCAATATATACTATCCAAAATAGTACCATGTACATAATGGACATTCAGTAAGTATTTCTTGACCTTTCAGAAAACATTTACTGTTGAAAAAATTATGATATCTGTGTGGGTTTACAGAAATACATGTGAATAAAACAAAACCTCACCCTCAAGAAGCTTATATTCCAATGGGGGGGTGGGACAAAGGCATAAATTACTCTTAAACAAGACATTATAATGAAGGTTCAGAGTGGTATGTGGAAATGTAAAGGTAAATGACAACTAATGAATGAAAGAAATCATTGTTAACACTATCTCAGGACCAAATACTTCACTCTGTTTGTAGTGAATGAGTGCCTGGAGAGAATATTGAAAAATTTGGCTATGGAAAGATCTGGAACCACATTTAGAGATTTGAAAGATGAGTTCAAGAAGTTAAACTTTAGTTTGTGTTTGATGGGAAACTACTAAGGATTTTTAAAGAGAGAGATAACATAAGATCAATTAATTTGGAAGAAAACTGGTGAAATGATTTTAGAAGAAAACTATGATGGGAAGAGTCCAGAAGAGAAACCAGTCATGATGCTACTGCAATAGTCCAGGTAAATACCCGAACAGTGGGAAAGAAGGGGCAGGTGGTCAAAGAGCTGAAACAAGTGGTAGACCATGTTTGGTGAGAGGCTGGATTAAGAATGAGAGACCACCCCAGGAGGAGAGTCTACAAAATCAGGAAAAGGCCTACTCATCTAAGTGACCCAAAGCAGGGACAGAGGGCAAGGACCCATAGATCAGAGAGTGCAGGATTGCAGAAAATTTGAGCAGAATAAGGAGAAGGCAGGAGTTCAGTCTCTAGTAACTCTCAAGAAAATGCAGTCTTGGTAACAGTGGGAGCAGACACCAGATGCAGCCAGTTAGAGTGTAAGGAACAGTGAGGCTGTGGATGTGGTGAGCACAGCCTACTTCTGAGTTTTAGTGAAGGAAAGGCCAAATTGATGCCCAAACAATATTTAACCTTCAACTTCTATTTCTGTCTCATTCATGTCTCCTTTTATCCCCTCATCACTTGGGAAGCCACCACCCAGCAGATCAGACCTGTCTCTGAGCTGTGTTTTGGCTGGCCTTTAGCCCTTAACTTCCCTGCTCTCTAAATAAAACTTACCACAAATTTAAGCATGAACTTGAAACTTCCATGTTCTGAATAAAGTCTACCTTGCTTTTGCCTCCTTTCAAAGAATCTGGGTAGCCACTGACCAAACATGTAGAGTAGACTCTACAAAGTAGACTCAAGACAACTTTAGAAGAGCAGCATTCATCATTCATCATCATATACAGGAGGAAACTGAGGCCAGAAAGGAATAATTAGTTTTGCAAAGGGTCACCTACTTCATGGCAGGCTACCTCTTACCTCCTGCGTGGAACCTGTCCTATTATCTCATACCTGAGCAGTGGACAGCCCTGCCGCACCTCAGTGTTGTCCCCAAATGGAAAAGTGACAATGTTTGCCTACAAGCAGAGTGGCCAGTTGGTAAAGTTATGACTCAGCCTCAATGGGACATTCTTTATCACTGCTTTTATGGGATCATTGTATAATAAATGCTGCTATGTGAGACCACAGAAGGAATTTGGATGAAATTACTGTGGGGAAGATGATAAAAATCTCACACAAGCAAAAAGTGTAAATTTCTGCCTTATTTGTCCCCAAATTTGGGGTAGTATTTATCTTCTTGTTTTGAAGGAGTCAGGTCTTTGTTCTCAAGGAAGGAGCTCAGAGAGCTTAGGGAAGATGTGTACTTCCCTAGTACAATAGTGGGCTGTTTCCTTTTTTCCACCTATGTCAAGAATATTGTTCAAAGCTTATAGTAAGTAGAGGTGAACTGTGGACACCACCATCTTTTATTGCAATTGACCTGAGTCTTTGTTTATCTCATTTGGGTGGATGCTGAGAAAGCAAGACACTAAATGAAAATGCATTGACAGGAATAACTGATCGGTAAGAGTTTATAACTAGTTCAGACTATTGACACAGGCAATTAATTACTGGCTTAGTAATAAGGAAAAAACTATAGAGGGGAAACCACTTCCACTTTCATAATTCAGTACAAATATGTTCCAATATTGAAACTTCACAGAAAGCCATGGGTCTGTAGCCAGCTGTACATACTCGTAGCCATCATAGGTCAGTGTCCACTTCATGAATGAATGCGGCTGAATGCGGACAAAAGTTCCTAAGAGTGTCAACTGGGAATTGGTTTAGGAAGGAAGGGGTTTGGGTACTCCCATAAATCTGGAATCAAAATGAATAGTCTAGTGGGAAAAGGAAGCCATGGCTTTCACAAACAAGGTGAGAAAACCTCGTTGGGAGTTATATATTAGGATTCAAGTTAATTGAACTCCTAATCTGTGCTTGAGATGGTTATTGAACTCTGCTGTACCTCAGTTTCTCTAAGGTGAACATTCTGGGCATCATTCTGTCAGCCCAAATTACTAGCTCACAAACACAAGTGATTTTCTTTTCATCCACATGCTGAGTGGGAGCATGAAAAGATTTAATGGGTACAAGCTACAAATAAGATAGTAAAATCTTATACAGTTGCCTTTTTTAATTTCTCTCTAGACTCCAAAATGGGTTTCTTGGGCATATGAACATTTTTGCAGTAGTTCAAGCTATAAATTACCTGGCCTACCTGACAGAGCTCCTGGCAAATTCCTAGAGCATGGAGTTCTGAGTACCTGGGGCCCAGGTGGCATTTATGTATTAAATACTTAATCCATTTTTAATATATTGGTAACAGCATTGGATGTGTGTGGGTCTTGGCTCTGTAGCAGCAAGCAAAGTAATACTCCTAGGTTGATCAAGGAATTGAGGTCAAGGAGTGATCAGCCTGTGTTGCCAGAGCAAGGCTGTACCAAATACTGGCTATCTGTTTCACATTTGCAGGTTTTCATTCTGTGCGCCCTCCTGTTTGCAGATAGCTTTTGTGTAATGTGACAAAATGGCGCAGATGGTATAGTGTGTGTGATCTTCAGTGTTTCTCATTTTTGCCCCTCTACAATTCATTCCCTACAATATCCATCTCACTTAAGGCTCACCATGGCACTGTAAAATGTGTAGTATAAGGTGAAAATGAGATTTCCTGCTGATAAAGTAGAAGTAGGCTGAAGGCATACTAGGCTGACTGGGCCCATCAATGGAAAATTAAAAGCAAATGTGGAATATTTTTGAAGAGTCCTGTGTTTTGTAATTATTGTTTTCTTTGGGGAAAAGGAGAGGAAATTGAATGGAATGTTGCGGAACATTGTCATTTTATGTAGGTTTGTGCAGTGCAAAACCCCCAAGTCTTTAGGGCAGCCCAGACTCAGTGGACAGCCCTCGTTGTTCAGGTTTTACTCATTTGCGTCGTCAGGCCATGAGCATTCATCACTCAGACTAGTCTGCCATTGTCCCCTCCCCATCACCTTGCCAACCTCCATCTGTCTCATAAAAGCTGTTCATACATTCTAGCTGCTCTGAGTGAATAACCTTGTGGCTACCCCAGATCAGATGTAGCCTCCCTCAGAATTTTGTACACACATATTGAGAGCACGCACAATGTGCCTTGCCCCATGGTAGGCCGTACCGATACAAATATCTGCTCTTAAGACAGACCCGGCAAGTGTGCTAATAATAGAGACGTATGCGAGAAACACAGAAGGGAGGTTTAGGGTGTTCAGTGCTTTCTCTCTTTGACAGAACTGACACGTGATAATGGTTTTGAAAGAGTAAGTAGGAATCCCTCAGGCAGATGAGGGTGTAGAGAGAACACCTGGCGGGTGGGAGCTGGAGGCGGGAGCTGGCTGCTCGTAGTTCAATATGGCGAAAGTGAAAGAGACGTGAGAAATTAAGACTGGAAAGGGAGGCCAAACCAGGCCTTTCTCCTGTGAAGGTAGTGGGAGCCACTGGAAAGTTTAAGTATTAGGCAAGTGGATCCAATTATTTTGAAAGATGGATCTGCTGTTTGAGGGGAGTCACATGAGAGGCAGGGAGACCAGTTGGACATCTTCTGTAGTACTCCATGCCAGTGATAAAGATAGCAATAGATGATGGAGACAAGAGGATAATTTGAAAGTTATTTGGGAACAGAATCGATTAAAATTGGTGATTGGTTAGATGTAGGGAGTGAAGATAGAGGAGAAATCCAGAGTGAATTTGATTTCTTAGCCAGCTGTTGGGACAGATAATGGCACCATTCGCCAAGAAGAGGGAGTACTGAAAGAACAGGGGTTTTGGTGAGAAGAAGAGTTTGGGTTTGGTTATGTTGAGTTTAAGGGTCTATGGGATGGGACATATGGGGCGGGAGGGGAGGGTCAAATAGGCCATTGTAGAGATGAGTGTAAAGCTCTGAGGAGAGTCTGGGTTACAAATGTGGGAGTCAATAATATATCAAGATGATCGAAGCCATGAGCTTGTGGAAGGGAGTGTGTCCATGAGTAAAGAGGACAGAGGGCAGACTCCCCCCACCCACCCTCCGCCAACAAACTAGCATGTCAAGGAGCCTTTGGGAGGAAAAGTCAAATAAAGGAGAAAGGATAATACCACTCCATTCGACAACTGATTTATTCCACAGCCACTTCCCTACTGTGGTGCCAGATGTCCACCTTCTCCCCCTACCTCCCCACTGTGTGGCCTTAAACTGAATATCTGTTCCACTCCCCAATGCTGAAAGGACAGCAAGATGTATGGATGTCCTCTTTACCGGTTCCAGGTGTTGTGGGCATTCTGAGAGGGTCAATAGTATCAGGCACATAGACTTGGTCATCTTCCCAGCTGCTTTTAATGGGGATTTACAGTCAAAGCTTCCCACACTCTGCTTTTTAAAAGTTTGCTGTCTAGGTTGATAGACTAGGTTATTATTATTATAAACATAAATGCTTTATAATGGCAGATTTGACTCAAAGGTATGCAGAGCAGTTGCCATGAGCAACACAGAAAATGAGCCCCTGTATTGAAGGGAATGTTTGGAATTAAACTTTTCAGCGTGTGTGTGAGGAACAATTATCAGGCTGTTTTCCCCACGAAGATCAAGTTGTGTAAGCATTGTGTGCTTTGACCTGGGTCTGAGAAGGCCTCAGGAGAGGGCTCTGGCTCTGGAAGCACTTTTTTTTTTTTCTTTCCGCGTTTTTTTGCATCGGTGGCTAAAGGGCTCCCTAACCCACTATATTTGGGGCTCTGGCTAGATCACTTCAGGATTTTTAACAGATGGAGAGTGCTAAGGAGCCATCAGATACTAGTTTGAATGCTCAGTTGCTGCGAATGAATAGTTTTCCTTTTCCTTCTCTCTCTCCTCCCTCACCCTCATTAACTCAGACAACTCCTTTCCCCACAATGTTTGTGGCAGTGTTTTATCTGTGGTGGTGGATGTGTAACTACCCCTGGCTGGCTGTCCCTTGTGATGGGCTTCCGGCTTCCTCTGGAGAAGTAGCTCAGGAAGGGGTGCTGTCTGGGAGGGCAAGCAGGCCAGGGTCACTGTGCCCAGCGCGTGCATCTCTTCCTGTTCGCAGAAAGTGCTCCTGTTGCCTGAATTTGGCATTGCCACCTTCACAGAACCAGTAACTGGTCCACAAAGATGGCCTATGGCATATTGTACGAGAGTCAACCCTCCCCAGCCTGGTTTTGTTCTCTTGCTGCAGCTTCGGAGGAAATGACTCCCGGATGGTGATACCACAGCTCCCTCTAGTGTCGCTGTGGCTCAGGCTCTCGCGGAGCTTTTCTTCCCTTCCAGAAAGTGCAGACAGGACAGATCTGTCAAAATTGGTGGCAGAGGTTAAATAGGTTTTTTCATATGTAGACAAAACAACTATGAGATGATTTTTCTCCTATTAAAAAGGAGAATCTTACATGAAGATATGGGACCATTCCAGCTCCTGTTTTGTTCCTGTTTCAAAATTTGGGGAAGCTTAGAAGTCCTGTGGAAATCATTCTTCTTAGGGAGTGAAATCTCTTTGGAAATTCCTGCAGTTCAAGCCAGGTACCCTTTTAGGGAAGGAATGTAAATTCCTTTCAGGAAAGATTAGTGAAAAAGGGAGGCCCAGAAGAAGTCACTTTGCTCCCTGGTAGAGAAAATATCAGGTAAGGGAAGGAGGTCAAAACAACAACCGGCAGGAGAAACCCTGTCCATTTGTTCTGGAAAGGGCGGCTTGTTTTCTGAAATAACTTTTGGACTAGAAATTTATCATCTGAAGTCAGGTCATTTCGAGTTTCCTTTTTTAAACTAAAAGAGTCAAGTTACTAATATTTGAAAAATTGCTACTGTGTGGTACATAGAATCCTATAATGTTCCTACCTAAACTAAGATCATCAGAAGCTCATAATAAAGAGTTATGAAATACTCATCATAAAAGAAATCCTATCTTGGAAATCTCCATAGGTCTGTATTTTTATTATAACTATTTTCGTGGTTGTAAACCAATTAGAAACCCTAGTATGTGTGATTCCCTCTTTTCAGACTTTTCCCATTTCCCTTTACCTTTTAAACTAAAGTGACCCATTATTCTTCAGCCTGTCTCTATATTGTAAGATGGAGAGATAAGGGAGTGCCACCTCGGGCCGGCTATCCAGGAAGGCCATTTTCCTTCAGAGCATACAGAATGGTTGAGCAATTTATCATTTCTCCTTTGTAAATCACTTTGATCCTTTATCTCAAGTTGATCTGTGAAACTAAACATAAATTCTTGTTGTAGAGCCCATGTTCTTGTCTGCTCACACAGCTCTGAGGAGTCTTATGAAACCTTGTGTGTCTCTGTGTGCAGGCAGATACCACCCGAATAACACGATGTGAGGACCAGTCACAATTAGAATACCCTCTCCGCTTCCAGTGCCAAACCACAGAGTGGCAAGTTTTTTTTTTTTCAGTGCAGCTTAGCATAGTAGAAACTACAGAGTGGTCAGACACTTCTCCCTCTCTCTCTCAGCCTTGGACTGGGTGTGTCTTAGACCAGAACATACTGCCGGTCTGGCTTGTTGCCTGAGTGGGGAGAGGGAGGTGGGCAGGATTGGGCTTTACCTCTTCCTCTCTAGCTACCTCTGCCCAACCCATGGTCAGAGAGCCTCATTGCTGGGGCAGGTGGCTCTCAAAACTCAAAGAAAGATGCATTTTTCTGTTTTGCTTTTCTCTGTTTGAAAAAAACATGAAGATCTATAGTGTGACATCATGTTTAACGTTGACAGGTTATAGTCTTAGTCGTGTGCAATGTTACGTTTGTGTAGCTTTGAGATTTATAGGTCGACTCTACAGAGTTGATCTCATTTAATCCTCACAAGTGCCCTATGAAGTAGTAGGTTTCAGGATTTTTTGTTTATTGTCTCCCTTTTTAGGGAGACTAAGCCCCAGAGAAATTGGCTGAGATGCCCAAGTTTACACAGTTCATGTCAGGACTAAATCCCAAACCTGCCAAGTCCTGGGTGAGGGTCCTTTCTGGAAAGTGACTGCTAGAGTTTAACTACAGTCTCATTCAACTCAACTCAGTGGTATTTGATTGACTTTTCAAAGACGGAGTTGGAACCTTTGAACTTTCATTCCAGCCAGCGATGTGATATGGAGCAAATTATTAAAATTGAGAATGGTTTTAATGGTGCCGTGTCCTAGATCCAACTCCTATACAACTAAAAGATGACTGGTATAGGATTTTTTAAATACTGCTGACACATAAATATGAAATATTGCCAACAGTACAGTATAGAAGGAATTCATGATATGATTGATGAGCATATAGGAGTATATATTATTCTGCATGTACAGAGGCTTGGAGAGCTTTCCAAAGATAACATTTTCTGAAAGATATATGTTTGAACTTGAACTCAGCCTGGGGCTATCTCTCTTTCAAGACCAGAAGTTTAGTTAAAGAAAAAATGCTTGATGTGCCCTCAAATTGATGAGGTAGGTGGTATAAGATTTGAAGAGAGAAAGATTTCTGTGGTGTTGATCACTGGTGTCAAGACTCTACGTGTAATAAATATGTATAAATACAGTAAATGAGAGAAGATGTTCCTTTATCCCAGATACGCCTTTACCTTTGGTCCGGTTGGGAGGAGGGAGCAGGATTCTTTTTGGTTTTTTTTTCTTTTTTTTTGTTTTTTTTCCTGTTATCATGAGAAGTGTGCTTTTGAGTCCCCATCACCTAGTTCATATTTTTCTTAGTATCTGTTTGAATGGAAATCAGAGCACACTCTTTCTCAGACCTGGAGACTCATCAGCACCCTCCCAAGAAAATGTTTTTAAAATAAAAACTAGAAAATCCTTTTTTAAATGTGTTTCTTTTCTGTATGACTGCAGCAAAGAGACAGCATGAACACTTCCGGGGGCATGTTGCCAGGAGGCTTGGATCCCTGTAAAATCCAGCAGCATCTCCCTGCTGGGGGTAGGAAACGGGCTCCTCAGGTCCCGGCCCGTGGAGCAGCTGTCCTGACTGGGCTGTTCCGGTCTGTGAATGAATGTTAGACACTGAGTCTTCCACTGGCCGCTTCTCCACAGCCTGTCATTATAATCCATTTAGGGGTGATTTGATTTACTTTTTGCTTGTCTAGCCCTGGACGACTAGAAATGTAGTCGTTGTTTCGGTATATAGAACTCTTGGCTAATGTTTGTGATCAAAAAGCTCTTGCATGATCCATAACCACTTAATAAAATTCTTTTGGAGAAGCCTTCCTGCCTAAATATTGGCCTTTAAAAGAGGCCTGTTAAGAGAAAGCATGAAAGTCAGAGTCCTGCCATGGAAATGTTCATTGTGCTCAGACCAATGATGCTCTCCAAGCTTTACCTCTACCTTGCCGGTCAACCGGGCATGCCTGTTTGGACAATGACATTCATTTACAATTAGGAAAACCCACACTTCACCTGGCCAACCTTATGTTACCCTCCTGACCAGTGATAAAATAAGGTATCCTGGCTCAATTTATAGAGCTGTTGTTTAAGTCTGGACTGTAAGCCTCTACAGAAAGTAGGTAAAAAATTATTCTTGGTTGTTCTGTTTTCTAGATGACATACAAGGTGTAGTAGAAAAAGCAAGCTTTGGTGTTAGGCTTGGGTTTGCAAGATGGTAGCCCTGGGCTTTCTTCTTTTTTCTCTTTCTTTCTTTCTTTTTTTTTTTTTTTTTAATTCTTAAATCCTCAGCCTACTTTGAAGGGTTAGTGTAAGGACTAGAGATAATATACATGAAGTACTCGGCATGTCGATAGCCATAGGAAATGGCTCCTGCCATTATTACTGTTACTAGGCACAGGACTACCAAGACCCTTCCTGAAGACTTCACTGTAACACGGCCTGTTCCTAACCAGTCACCTCCCCATTACTCTTCCTTTACACCTCGAAGCCTGGTTATGAAAGGGTGTGTTTTACATTGTGTCATTTGCGTTCTTCTTTCAGATCTGTAAGAGCAAAGCAAAAGAGTCACAGCAGTACTATCACAGCTTGGCTGTCCGGCAGAGTCTGGCTGTCCATTTCAACATCCAGCAGGACTGTGGTCATTTCCTTGCAGAGGTCCCTAATCGTCTGCTTCCCTGGGATGATCCCGATGCCCCTGAAGAAGAAGAGGATGAAATGGAAGAAGCTGAAGAAGAGGTGAAAGGAGAAACTGATGGGAAAAGCCCAGAGCCCTGCTCTGAAACAGAGCCATCCCAGAAAGCAAGCCAGGGGCTCATCAGCAGGAAGCAGAGAAGCCACGTGGTGGTCATCACCAGAGAGGTTCCCTATCTCACGGTGGCTGATTTTGTGCGGGACTCTCTGGGCCAGCATGGGAAGAGCCCGGACCTGTATGAGAGGCAAGTGTGTCTGCTGCTCTTACAGCTGTGCTCTGGCCTGGAGCACCTCAAGCCCTACCACGTCACTCACTGCGATCTTCGTCTGGAGAACCTGCTGCTCGTCCACTACCAGCCAGGGGGGACCAGCCAGGGCCTGGGGCCCGCGGAGGCCAGCCCCACCTCGTCTTGTTCCACCAGGCTCATAGTAAGCAACTTCTCTCAAGCCAAGCAAAAGAGCCATCTGGTGGACCCCGAGATCCTCCGCGACCAGTCCCGCCTTGCTCCGGAGATCATAACAGCCACCCAGTATAAAAAGTGTGATGAGTTCCAGACGGGCATCCTCATCTATGAGATGCTGCACCTGCCCAACCCATTCGACGAGAACCCGGAGCTGAAGGAGAAAGAATACACTCGGGCAGACCTGCCTCGTATCCCACTCCGCTCCCCCTATTCCCGGGGCCTGCAGCAGCTGGCCAGCTGCCTTCTCAACCCCAACCCTTCTGAGCGGATCCTCATTTCAGACGCCAAAGGCATCCTCCAGTGTCTGCTGTGGGGCCCCCGGGAAGATCTCTTCCAGACTCTCACCATCTCTCCCAGCCCAGCGCAGAGGAGCGCCCTGCTCCAGAACTGGCTAGACATCAAGCGAACACTGCTCATGATCAAGTTTGCTGAGAAGTCCCTGGACAGGGAGGGTGGGGTCAGCCTGGAGGACTGGCTCTGTGCTCAGTATCTGGCTTTTGCCACTCCAGATTCCCTCGGCTGTATTGTGAAGACCCTGCAACACCGCTAGTCTGTCCTGGTTGCTACTTTTCTTTCATTCCCACCTTCCAGTCACCTGTGCGCTCCCCATTCCCAGTGCTCCCATGGAATTCAAAGGAAGAAGAGAGACCAACCTTCCATCCCTGTCCAGAAAAAAAATGAGTGCCCTCCGGAGGCTCATTCACGGCTCCACACCGAGTGCAAAGCTCGGTCTGTCTTCGCTGTATGGTTGTGCAGTTCCCTTCCATCGGAACACCTTTCACCCTAATTGTCCCCAAATGCAGGAAGAAAATGAACATGTCCATCCCAGAAGGGACAGCTCTTTTGGTATGAACTCAGTGATCTGTGTCCAACTCCTCCATGATTCTGAGTATCACCTATCTTTTTAACTCCAAGTATTTATTCTCACTAGCAATAGACAGATTTGACCAGTCTTACCATCATCCACTAAGCTCTCACAACAGACTTCTTTTTATGTCTTTAAAGGATCAATCACTGACTCTCTTACCAGGCAGAACTGCTGTCCCTAGCATCAGGCCAGTTTTGTGCCTGGGGACTCTATGATTTGTTCCAGCAGATAGTCAAAAGGCAAGGAGAGATTTCGTCCTTTGGTCATGGACGCATTTTCTCTTGTCCCCGGTAAGTAGGTGAACTACACGGAGGACGGCCCGGCCAGTCTCTCCTCTCCTGCCACTGCCTGACTCTCCTTCACCTCAACTCTGTCCCTACTTGCCAGTGAAGTTCGGGTCTGTCAGCCACTTGTGTCCCCTTCCAGAACTGACCCAGGGGGGTGTCACCGATGCCTCCACAGGGTGCATACAGTTTGGCTCTGATAAAGAGCTGGCAGGACACCCGGTGATGATTTTCCACACATGCAGTTCCCTAGGGGGCCCCCCCAGGGGTCGTTGTGCTGGCTTTGATTACTGTCAGAGCTGGCAGTGTAGACAGCCATGGCTGGTGGAGCCCAGATCCCCATGTTCCCCTGAGCAGTAATCAGCCAGCTTCCTCCTCTCAGTAGCCAGTGTTAACTAGTCTCCCAAATGCTGTAGACATCAGCTATGAAGGAAACGGCTGTCAGCTGAGCTCTAAGATCTAGCTCGGAGGGCACAGCGCACTGGCAGTGAGGGCAGCCGGAGGCCAGGGTGGGGAGACAGCCATGATGAGACTGCCGGTCTCCTCACAATGCTGATCTTGACAGAAGAGGCTGCCTCCCAGTGGCCCCGGGAACATTGCTCCTTAGAACTCTGTGCAGTGGCCCCGGAGGATGGCTCGCCAGGATGTTGAGTGCTGAGGTTGGTGCCTGCGAGCCATGCCACACGTGGGGTCCATGCTCCTCTCCTAGGAATATATGTGCAATTTTTGTATTTTTTTTTTTTTTTAGCTGTATATTACAGTGTTTGTGTTGCAATTTTACCTGAAGCAAATTCTACAGAAATCCTCCCCTTCCTCCCTTGGCACATACACATTTGCGCTAAGAAATGAGGGTTCCTTCTGGGGGGCTTGGGGTGGGAGGGGACGCGGGTGCGCTTGTTTTATTCAAAACTGTGAGTATCTGTTTACTTCAACCTTGAAATCCCAAGAGTCATTCAGCTGTGTGAGTGTGCGTACACGTGGGTGTGCACACATGTGGGTGTGCACGTGCATGCTGGGAGCAGAGGCCGGGCCTCTGAGGGGAACGACCTGTGGCAGGGTTGAGAGATGTGTCCTCTGCGTCTCGTCGGTGAGGGAGCCCCAGGTCCCCTCCCCGACCAGCGCAGAGCTTCTGAAAGCCAAGACTGGTTGTGCAGTATTACTTAGCACATTAGTGGCCTTTTGGAAATTTCTAAACTTTTAACATTTTTAACAGCCTTTTCATATGATTCACCTAAATCAAAGAGGATCAAGAAAGGAGAAGAATGTATTTTATTGTGATCTTCTTTGTGTGTTTTTGTTGTTGTTGTTGTTGTTGTTGTTTTTAAGAAAGTGGGCCATGTGAGGCTCCCCATGGAGGATGCCCCTGTCCTTCTGGCCAGCCGTACAGGACTCCCAAGGAAGAGAACTCACTGGCCCACAAACAGCCTGGCCTCCTCTAGCCAGAGTGCAGGGCTCGACCCCTAGGAACGGCTGCCCAGCGGGCCCACCGCTGCAGGCCAGCAGTCCGCTCCGTCCGCGGGTTCCGGGGCATGGCTGCGCCTCGCCTCGTGGCCTGCTGTTTCATTCACCTTAGCAGAGCCCACGTGCACATAAGTCCTTGCCTAATTATACACTGAAGTAGCAGCACCCAGACCACTGACCATGTCAGCCAGCACATTCCCTTTGCCGTCCTCCCCGCCCTCCCCCAGACAGTCCGCAGATTGATACACTTACTCAATGTCATGCTCGTGGTGCCTTGCCCATGTAAATTTGAATGTTGACTATTTAATGAGGTTTCATATTTAATGAAGAATGTTCCCTGGGCCCTCTGTTTGTTCTCTAGGTATCCTTTTTCTTTTCTTTTTTTTTTTTTTTTTTTTTTTTTTCTGTTTGACTTGGATCCAGCCTTCTTTGTGTTAACTCTACAGTATTCTAGGCATGGACACCCTCGACTGCCATTACCCTAGAGCACTGGTAAACCGAGTCCCTCCCTCGCACCAGATTTGTTCAGTACTGTTTTTATATTCAGACTTGTTAAGAGCAAAAGATGAATGCCACCTAGTCAGAGAAGGGCCTCAGGCTTCCCAGAGACAGGTGGCTAGATTAATTTTTCTCTGCAGAATATGAGGTAGAGAGGGAAAGGGTGTTACGGGTTCGAGCAGAACAGACAAAATAACTATCTCTAGACAAGAAGTACTACATCAGATGCTCCTTGGAGTATTTTTCCAGAATAGGGAAATTCGGTCAGCTAATGTCACAAATTTTTTTTACACTCGCATTTTAATTACAGTAGGAACTTTGAATTCATTCATCAACTGGAAAGAAACCCTACCTTCGGACACAGACGGATATATATGTGTTAGAGTTTTGCATTATGACTAGGATAGCACTTTAACTTTTCTCAAGTCAAGTTACCGTCTTCAATATTATTTGGAAATTTTTTCTTTTCTGTTGAAGTCCGTACTACAGATTCTTCCATTTATTGAGAGTTTGAACAATTAAGCCACCTTTGGAACTTTACCTTAAGCCGTGTGAGCAGGAACAATGTCTCTGACACATTTCGGTGCTAGAGAAACAGGGAAGTGGGCGGCGTAGCCAAGACGAAGCCTGAATGTATATATAGCAGAGTGCCTTGTTCCGGTGACAAGCTAGTCTTGGAAGGAAGAGAATCCGATGTCCCACAGCGAGGACTAGGACTGTGATGCCAGCCTGAGGGAGAGCCCCTTAGGTGAATGTACACTGATGTGATGCTGAGAAGCTAACTGATGAAGAATGACCGCCGGATGGGAGAAAGGGCAGTTGAACCTATGGCGTCCACATGAGTGAATCATGAATGAGACCTACCAACCCCCAGACGAAGTGAGAATTGGAGGACAAGAGGACAGCAGTGGGTTTCAAGGTTTGCCCTCTGGGGATGAACTGGGTGAGGTGTAGGGAGGGCACAAGCACCCGCACCACTGACATTGGGGTGTCAAAGTAGAAGGTACCTGTGAGGATTTTAAGAGTCTGGGTAGCCTTTCATCATCAGGTCAAGTGGGGGCCAGTATTGCTTCCAGACTTCCAGAAGAAGGTTGTTAACATAGAAAACTCATAAGCCAAGACATCTAAACCTCTAGAAATAGTAATGATATTTCTGGGAGGAAAACTGTATTTTAAGGTTTCTAGTATTGCAAATGAAAGAACTTTGGGGCCTACTAAATAATAAGGCGTGGAAAGATTGCACTTAGCTTCCCAAATCTGAATTAAAAACTCTTCCGTTAGGGAAGTAACCTGACTTAGCTTTGCCGGTAACCTGCAAATATAATATTTTCCCCTAGATTATACTGACAGTGATCTGAAAAAAATACAGACTAGTCCCAGAAATCAGGATGTACTCAGGATACTGCACTGTAATTCCAAATGATTCTAGGTGTTTGAATGAAGTGTAGACATACTTGAAGAGGAGGGAGAGAGGGACTTGGCACCCCAGGCCAACTCTGACATGTTTTTTACTGCCCTCACTAGTTGATAAGGATTGCAAATTCTGGTCCAGCCTAACGAGTGAACGGGATGGCTGCCCACGAGACGGGGTTATTAGTTTTACCTCATTGAAGCTCATACTCTCAAAGGCCTGAAGTGCTGCGCAGAGACAAAGCCAAGTGCGGCCAGCCCCGAAGGCCAGCTGTCCGTGCTCATGGCAGTGCCGAAAGTTGGGAGTCTGTGGACCAAAAAAGATCCCATAAGGGAAGCCGGGGAGCTACAATGCAAGATCCCAGATAGTGATGATACCAAAGAAATCCAGCCTTTTTGTCCAGATGCTTTGAAGGGAAGGAGGTTGAGTTACAACAGATGCCATAGAAGGAGAGCTCACATACATTCCATGTCAAGGGATTTGGCTGATAAAATAATCCATCCTCCAAAAAAAGCACCTACTTTTAAAAATAAGTCCATTTTGTCTATTAGGAAAAAAGATGGTGATGATGAAAGCCGTGGTCCCCAGTATCTGAGGAGAGGGAACTAGTCCCTCTCCCCGGGACGTGACCATGGCTATCGCCCTGACTTCATCTTGGGAACATTGCATCCATGTGATTCTGAGAGCTGGGCAATATTTTCTCTAGGAGACTGTGGTAGTTTCAGTAGGTTTGTTTAAAGAACTCCTGGGAGGTTTCTTAACAAATCCAAGTCATTTTTATAAAGCTTCCTACAGAGGTGGTTACCACTCGTCACCATCTATTTAAGATCTCCAAGTGCCCCGAATGTACAAGGTGCTACACAGCTGTTAACATCCCTTCTCCATAGCTGTTTAAAATTAGAGTAGGTTTTGCATCAGCCGCTGCTAGAAGCTTCCCCACCCAAGTGGGCTGCAGGGGCCTGCATTCCCATCATCCCATCACATGCTTCCCCCTCCAGAGAGCCTCTGGTTTTAATCCAGCTTCTCACCTTTAACCCATCCTACTCACCCCCATGCTTTTTTTTTTTTTTTTAAGAAAGTTTCAGGGAATCAAAAGAGGTCGGAAATTTTTTAACCTAGCAGAAGTATAGAGTCATATATTTTGCTACGACTATTATTGTATTATGGAAAATCCACTTTGCCCGTCTAGTGTGTGGAAAGTGTGTGTGTGTTTGCACTCACGATAATTTGAATGTTGAACAGCCCTCTATGGCTTCAGGGTAGCATTTTTGAAGGAGAAACCACACTGCTTCAGGAAATCTGCTCCAAGTGCTACTCGGTTATCCCTTCCCTTGCCAGTTTTTTAAAGAGTTATGTGTGAACACACTGGGTTGGGATTTTCTGTTGATACGCAGGGCATTTTGGCATGAGATCAGGGCAGAAGCAAGATGTCATCCTTGTCAGTATTTGAATCATGGCAGTCCTCACTGCAGTCTCTCCTTAGTTCCCCATGGCTCTGCCCGCTCCCTATAGTGGAAAATCTTATTTCTCTTGCTCTTTCCTGGAGCTTCAACCCTCTACATATTTTAGAGTTGTATAAATCTACCCATGTAAGGTCCCCTCTGTCACCAGGTGGTGCCGCCCCTTGGTTTGCTGTGGTACTTTGCTGTGTTCTCTGTGGCATCATGTTACTGTGTAAATAAAATTGTTTTAATATACACTAAAAACCAGACGGCCGTTTGTTTTCTCAGGGACCCTCCCATGCTGATACACGGGGGAGGGTTTGCTTGCAGACGCGGTTGGTTTTGCCCCCAAGCGTCCATGCCCTCTTGGGTCTTTGCTCCCCGCTGACCTGGACGGTATTTCCTGTTCATTCCCTCCCGGACCTGAGAAAACTAGCCCCAGAAGACAAGAAGGCCTCCCGCTTTGCCCAGCGCTCCCTGAGGGCTGCCGGTCCGCTGTGTGCGATTGCCCCCTGGTGGCCAGTCTCCATACAGCCTTCCCCGGGCTCGTGCGGCGTTTGAGAGGCTTGGTTATACCGGGGTCTGGTCACCCCTCGTGAAGGGCTCCCAGCCGCGCAGACAGTAGGAGCAGAGGCCAGGCCTCGTGCAGCATCGAGCTTCATCTGCTACAGAATTCGCATAACTTTGCCTGTCCCTTAAAGTGTGTGCAGGAGTGTGTACTCACAGGGTTCTCAACGACCGCCAACAGGCAAATATGCTGACCCTTAAGTAGCCAAGAGGCCACATGGCTTAGGCAGGAAGAGTCAGCAGTTGGCAGGGGTAGCAACAGCTGCATCGTTATTATGAGTAGAATGGATGGAAATGCAAACGTGTAGATTCTAAATTTAGACCAGGTTTTACACCTCTAAACCCTGTATGGTGGACCCTGTACCCACACTGGTGTTTCTGCTCCTCTCCGCTAGCGATCACTCTGGAATTTGCAGATATTTAAGGCATATTGCTATCTGGTGGTTGCCAGACTCAAGTTTTGTGTTGTCAAAGAAGCAAACCCACACTGGCTTGAGCCTCAGAATTCCACCTGCACCATCTGGACCTGGGAGCAAGGGTTACAACAAAAGCCAGGAGTCAGCCCTCAGGGAGAGGTGGCTTCCTGCCACAGCTCTCAGCCTGCATGCTGGGGAGGGTCCAGGGAACTGCCTTTTGGCAGCATACCGGCTTTTGGCGGGGGGGGGGGGGGGGGGGGGGGGGCAGGTACAGCTGGGGCGCAGCGGTCACAGAGCAGCATATACCAGCCAGGCTGCGGGCTAGAGCTCTGTTGACCTGGGCCTCAAAGGGTTTGGCCTAGGTGGTGGGACCAGTTCAGGGTTGCTCCAGCCAGACATGGCAAGGAGAGGCAGATCGAGGCTCAAGAAACTGGAAGCTCTGTTCTTCCAGGGCAGTCTACCCAGTATGGGATCCAGTCCTGGAAATTCTACCTGTGGGTCCTCAGCAAGACCAGTCTTCTCTTTGATTCTGGGTTGTGCTGGCATTAGGATAGAGCCTTTGGTTTCCATATGCCTGCAGACTGCTTTCAACTCAGATCCAGACAATCTGGATCTTTCCCACCTGGGATTAACCAGTACAAGTTAGTCTCTGGTCTCCTGGGGCTGTGAATGTGCACCCTCTGCTCCGGGAGCTCTTTGCCTGCTCTCCAGGGCCCAGCAAATTACACTTCCTTTAAAGTGAGCCTGTGCTCTGATAGGGAGGGAACTTCATTGGTGCCTTAGGAGCCAAGAACTGCATTTGGCGGATCACACGCTGTTAAGAGAGGCTCTAGGCAATTATAGCTGAAACTTAAAAATTGGATTCTACATGGTGGGGGCAGGAGAGAGCTGGATGCCAAGATCCGGTTCTCCCAAATTTGCAGACCTCTGAATGGAAACAGGCTGCCTTGAGCACAATCCCTGACTTCCTGGATATCACAGGAAGGTCTTAAAGGTACCTGGAAGCAATCAGAAAGCGGAGTGGTTGGTGCTGGTCACCTGTCTCAGCTGGAGAATCGGAACATGGCTTGGGAAGAATGCCAGGCTGCTGGGGAAGCCGCCCAGGGGGACCAGGGGCCCTGAGCGGAGGAAACCCTGTGTGTCTGAGGCGGGGGCAGAGCTCACAGCTCTGTATGTCCCGTCACCACCATCCTCCACTCGCCAGCCCATGCTGGAGCCGGAGTCCCCAAAACAAGGCATCAGAAGGCAAGACCAAGTGAAACCTCCACGCCCACAGCTCATCTTCCACTTTCCCTCACCCCAAGCCCCTTGCCTCCCTGCACCATGCCCTACCGGAGATCCCGGTGCATGTCTGAAACCATCCCAGCCCCACTGCCCCAACCTTCCCAGCCCAGGCCCCACCGCTGCCCCCTCTCCCTCCCCATGCTGGGAAGAGAACCCCACCTCGAGCATCAGCCTTGGCAGACCTCCCTCCCTCAGCACCTGGGCTCTGAGCTGCTCAGCTTCCACCCTCAACTATTCTCTATCCTTAGCCTCCTGCCCCCAGGCCTGCCCCAGCAGCACAGGGCAGCTGGCCTTTCCCAAGCTGCTCAGCGCGTACCTGGCCTGGGCCCTGCTCCAGAGAGCCCCCCGGGCTCCAGCTGCATGAGTATGGACAGCGACAGCAGTTCAGGCGTTCTGCTGTCCCACATCATCCTCACTCTACCTCTCAGGATAACTCCATCCTGCCCATTTTCCCCTCAACTCATCAAGGCCAGGATCACAAACCAGAATCGGTGCACCCTTAACAGCCGGGTGCTATTTCCTTATCCCCTTCCTGCCACCTAAGTGTGACCAGGATGCTGGGGGGACCGCAGCGCTCAGGACAGAGCTGCCTGGGGGTGGGTGGAGAGCCTTCCTCCTCTCATTAAGTGCCATGTGCCGGCAGGAGTTCTGCCCCAACCCTGACAGGACAGAGAGGCCGCCAGCTGGAGGGGGAGAACGGGGCACAGCCGCTGCCTTACTGTGTGCCTGGGGAACAGTTTGGAGGAATGAGACCAGGGTCTGCAATGAATCATCTTCCTTGGAAACCAGAGGCCTGTCTGCTGGGCCAGATATTTACCTACAGGCAATGCAAGGACCTCTGGAGGCCCACTTTGGGTCCCAGGCATGCCAATACCACCTGCTGTCCCAGCCAGGCAGGCCACCAAGGTCCTCTCAGCACTGCCTCGGGCCAGCCGCAGTCACTTCCTGCCTCCAGGGAACCAGAAGCCTGCCTTGAAGGGATCACGAGCACATTCCTTAACCTCAGAACTCTGCTCAGGTACAGACTGGGGCCCTGTTGGCCATCCCCTCCAGAGCAAGTAGCTGAGAGGATGGATGGGTGAGGTGACATTTGTGCCAGTGTTTTAGCCTGATTTGTTAGAAAGTTGGGCGGAGACGAAGCCTTCAGAAGGAAGCTGGGGAAGGGAGAAGAGTGTTTTGAGGGTTCAGACAAAATGGATCATTGCCCGAGAAGGGCGTTGGAGGGAGGGAGGCTATTTGAGGGACGAGACCCTGCCGGCCCCATCTCCAAGCATCTGCACCCCTGATTTTACCCAATCTCTTGACCTCCAGCCAACTTCGAGCCAATCCATCCCGTCCCGCAGAATGGGTGAGGGCCCCAGCCTGAGCGCCTGGCGGGGGTCCCCTCTTCAGAATGCCTGCGTCCCCGTGGGACAGGCTCATCAGGGATCTATCTAAATGAAGTGTGAAGGAGCTGGGGGGCAAGGTCAAATACACTAGAAAACTGTGGTGGTGCCTTCCAAGGTGAAGAAAGCTGTCTTCTCCGGAAAGCCAGCCCAGGGTGCTTTCCAGGAGTTAGCTTAATTTTATATCCACAACAATCCTGTGAGGTAGGTTCTAGAATTATTCCCATTTTACCAATGAGAAAACAAGAGGTTTTGTTTGCCCCGATCCCTCCATCCCTGTGAGGGACTGGGATTGTCCTCAGGCAGTGTGCCTCTCCCCCAGCTCCCTGGAGCCCATGGTCTTCCTCCCTCCCCCTCCTGCTGCCACCCTGGTGCCCAACCACAGATCCTAGGTCCCACCACCCAGAAGCTCTCCCTGCTGTCCAGACCCCTGCAACAACTTCCACCCTACCCGGCTGGCCCCCTTGCTGCCGTGTCAGACATGGTTCTGGATTTTTCCATGCCCACATTGTTCCTGTCCTTCTCCCTGTTCTTCAGGGTGCCATCCAGCCAAGAGGTTTCTGGGGTGACTCCAGTCGGACACATGCGCTCACCCATCTGAAATCTGCAACTTGCTCCTCGGGTTGGGCTCCTCTCTTCCTGGGAGCACCTCGGGGAGGCCTTGACTTCAGCTGTTCCCCCTGCTCTCCTCATGGGGCGCCTCAGATTCTGACTCACACTAGGGGGAGGGGAGAACAGAACTGCTCCTGGCTTCTCCTGCCGGCTTTTCCTGCACACAGGTTCTGGGCCGGGCTTCCCCACATTTAATCCTCACGAAAGCCCTATGACCCCCAAGCAACAGAGGAGCCCACTGAAACTCAGAGTGGGTAAGAAGCATGCCCAAAGCTGCACAGCCGGTGAGCCTCAGGGCTGCCTCAAGCCTAGCCTGACTGACGGGGAAGCCAGTCATCTCCCCACCACTTCCCGAGCCCGTTCTTGTGCCAGAGGTACAGCCTGGGGTGCAGACACGCAGTCCAACCTGCCCAGACTGGGGCAGGAAGCCAGAGAAGGCTTCCTGACGTGGACAGGATTACCCCGCAGCGGTAATCAGGATTGCAAAATGCTCAGTCCCCCACCCCGTGCTCATGCAGATGTAACACGTGCACACATTTACCCCCACGACATGCACCACCCTCTGTCGGTTTGCTTTTCTCGTTTAGCTTGAGGGCTGACTCCAGTAGTCATGATGGTCATAGCACTTTCTTAAAAGGGAGCTTCTCCCACTAAAGACGAGAGTATTATATAACATACATATATGCAAATGTATTATTCCTATTACTTTGGCTTCTCTGAGCATCCAGTCATCCTTGTAAGAATGGCTGAACAATGAAATACGAGAAACTACAAAACTCCCCTGAGAACTGTAAAGGGAGATTACAGAGAAATGAGCCATTGGCTTGACTAGAAAGACCATGTCATCTCCCAAAATACTTCAGTAGCATTTAAATGAAAAATCTCAGTGTTTTGTGGTTGTTTTTTTTAACCTTTATAATACTTCTCAGAATCAGTTGAAAGAATGAATGGTGGAAGAAATCCAGAAACTTAAAATCAAAAGGCTATTTAAGCATAGGAGAAAGCTATGATCGATAAAATTGTGATATGGGCACAAAAAATACATATAGGTCCATGTCCAAAACGGGTACCTAAAAATGAAACATAATGAGGCACCTGGGTGGCTCAGTGGGCTAAAGCCTCTGCCTTCGGCTCGGGTCATGATCCCAAGGTCCTGGGATCGAGCCCCTCATCGGGCTCTCTGCTCCACAGGGAGCCTGCTTCCCCCTCTCTGTCTCTGCCTACCTGTGATCTCTGTCAAATAAATAAATAAAATCTTTAAATAAAAAAATGAAACATAGTATGTGTAAAAATGTGACAAAGGGAGGCGTCTCGGTGGCTCAGTTGTAAGATGTCTAACTTTGGCTCAGACCGTGATCCCAGAATTCCGGGATCAAGCCCCGCATTGGGCTCCTTGCTCAGGGGGAAGCCTGCTTCTCCCTCTCCCACTCCCCCTGCTTGTGTTGCCTCTCCCTTGTGTCTCTCTGTCAGTTAAATAAATAAATAAACCTTTTAAAAAATAAATGTAACAAAGGATAAGTAAGACATCGCTGCATAGAAAGGAAAGAAGGTCTTATCCAACAAAGTGTTCTGGTACAATTGGTTAGCTATTTGGAAAATAAAAATAATTAATCTGTACTCTGTAAGCCAAAATAAATCAAAACAGTTCACACAAACAGCTATGCGCCACAAAGGAAAGAAAAAAGAAAAGAAAGCCTAAGAACTAGAAAGAATGCTCAGTCCCTATCTGTTTTATCTCTTTTTGATAAAGGACTTCCTCAGCTAAAAAGCAATGTAAAGAAGGGGTCTGAAGCAGGGGCGTCAATAGGCAGACTGTGCAAAGCGGGAGAAACAAGATCAGAAGTAGATAACCAGCCAGAAAAACTCTAAGTGTAACAGACATAGGGTTAAAATCCTTAGTCATGAAGAACTTAATACAAATCATTAGGAACAGAAAATGCCAATAGATGGATGAGTACAGACAAGTCAAAGAATCCAGATGTTGAAATGTTCTAGAAATAAGAGAAATGAAACCCTAAGATGTCATATCTGAACACCATTTTAATAGATTTTTCTGATTATAAAAGTAAAGCATGTTTATGGTGGGCAATCCGGCAAATAACACTGACCCGCTTGGTCACCTTCCAGAAATGACCACCACTAACTTCTGCCGTCTGTCCTGCTCGTGGTGTCTCCTCGGCCTTTTTCTTATTTAGTTAGGGTTGTATTGTTGGCATCACATTTTCTGCCTATCAAATTAACAAAGATCTTTTTTTAAAGCTCATCCTCAGTGCCAGTCATGGTATATGGGGTTGCGACAGTGACGGTGCAACTGAATCGGAAAGGGGCTTAAATCATCCTGTCCTTCGTCTGAGGTCACAGCTGAGCCCTCATGTCAGACAGGGGGTGACCCCAGGAAACAGGGTGGGTGTAGGGATTTCATTTGCCGAGGCCACAGCACCACAGTCTGCAGGGAGTTTTTTCACAGGAGGGACTCGGGGGCCCCACCCGAGTCCAGTGATTCAAAGGACCTTTCTCCCAGGGTCCCGCAATTATGCTGAGCTTGCTGGCAGCCTATCTGCCCCGAGTCTGGCCGCACAGGTTGAGGTCCAGGGTCTATCCCTAGCTAGCCGCGTGGACTCAGGCACTCCCTGAGCCTTGGTTTCACCAGAGACTCCCCCCTCTCGGGATCGTCGTGAGGGTGAACAGAGAGTCCCGCAAACGGGGCTAGCGCACTGCCACACCATTACGCGCTCCAATATTGTTAGCTCCAAAGGACAAACTCCAAATGAATATTTGCTTTCTGTTTTTATAACAAAGGACTCATCAAGGGACTTTTGCTGAACAAAGCACTATGAATTCAAATCTCTACTTCGTTGAGAATCAGAAAACTGTTGGCAGCTTTTAAAGGGCAGTTTCCCCAGCTTCCCAAATATCTCTTGGCTAAATTTCAGAAAGCCTGCTAACAGTCCTTTCTCTGAACACCTCCTACCTGGTCAAGGTGACACAGCATGTCAGAGGCAGACGTGATCCCAGGCCCCTGACTCCAAGCCTGCCCCATACTTCCTCCCAGTCTTGATCCTTTAATGCTCAGGGCCAAGTCACCGAGAGGGCAGAGGGACTGCAGGAGGCAGGGGGATGAGGTTGAAGGCAGCTGTAGGCAGTCCCTCGGTTCTGTGCCTGCTGGCTCATTATGGAGTCACTGTGCCCAGAAGTGTGCTCCCCCTCCCCAGACAAGGGGCTCAGGATGGGCCCTGGGCTTCCTCAAGAGTCCACTGCCCACATCCGGGGTACTATTTCTGCTCCCCCAGCACACGCCATGCCTTGGCATCCTAAATGCTCTAGTCGGATGTACTTTCTTTTTGGAAAGTCATTAAATAACTTTTGTGGAAACATTTTAATTGAATTAGATTGTTTTCTGATTGTAATAAATGTTAATTAATTGAGTGGGCTGTGTGTCCTTGGATCTAGCTGGCTTCTTGCGGTTTAATTAGGAGGAGACTCTAGACTTCTTTCTTTTTGCCATGAATCTGTGGTTTGAATTTATCTATTGTGCTAATAAAGTGATCAGGGAGTGCAGGGAGCAGATTATGTCTTCTATCTGAAATTTAATAGCCTGCTTCACTCACTGAGCCAAGTGGCAAGCCCCTGCTTGGCGTCATCGGGCCGTGACCCTGTTCTCTCGTCTGGGCTTAATGAGGTTTCTCCCTTTCTCTTGGGTAAAGAAAGAAGTTTTAAGTTCTGCAAACATCCCTTTGTTTCCCAAGAATACGAGTCACTTGGTTCCAGGGGTCGATGTTGCTGATTCCCATGGGCGCAGCTGACCAGAGAGGCAGGGGGTCAGCCGGGTAGTTGAACCCCCCCAAGCTTTTTGTTCATACCTGGTGGAGGCAGGCAGGCCCCAAGTAGTGACAGAAAGAGACCCTGGCAGCTTCTTCATTATAGGGATGCGGAGTCTGGAGTCCAGAGAAGGAAGGAGCATGCCCAAGGCTACACAGTATGCTTCTGGGACAGTGACATCTATAGTCCAAGGAGTTTTAACTCCTTGGTTAACCAAGGACTTTGAACCAAGTTTGGTTCAACCAAGACTGACATGATTCAAGTCCTGCATTAGATGTGAAGGCAAAGATAGATCCAAGGCCCCTAGAGAGGCTATACAACAGTGACTGTGATGGTTGTGTAAACCAGGGACAACAGAGGAGTCCACACAACATGGAAGGCAAGCCTCGGGGTCGGCATGTCACCTCGCATAGTCTGGAGAGCCTTCAGGAGGAGGTGTACCTGCACTGGGTTTTGAAGGATAAACAGGAGTTCTCCAGGTGGACAAAGTATAGAGAAGGGCCTTCTAGACAGAGGTAACAGCATGTGCAAAGCCAAGTTCATTCTGGTGAACATAAGAGCCAAGGATGCTCTCAGAGGCAGGACGTGTTCAGATGTGCACCGCAGGAAAGATCCTTCTGGGAGCTTCAGAGGAGAAGAGTCCAGATGGGGAATCGAGGAGCAGGGACAGCCAGGCGAGGGAGGCTAGGAGCTCCCCAGCTCGGCTCACTGCCACAAGGATGGAAGAGCAGGGCCAGATTCTAGAAATATTCAGGAGGTAGAGTCAAGAGTAGGTCAGGTCTCCTGAGGAGAAGCAGGTGAGGAAGAAGGGAGAATTAAGACCCTCCCTTTTGGACTGGCTCCCCTGCAACAGTGTGGTTTTTTCTTCCTCTGAACGTGCTTTGTGGCAATGAGCTTTTACGGTAACAATAACAGCTCCCAGGGCGCAGCTCTCTTTAGCTGGGTGCCGTTACCTGTGCTTTACGGGCACAGCACGTGGAATCTTCAGGATAGCCCTGTGACCTGTGTTCTGTTCTTAGCGCATTTCCCCAATGAGAAAACCTGGGCACACAGAGGGTCAATGACCCGCCGAAGGTCAGTGAGCTTAGGAAGTGGGAGACCTGCAGCTCCCGGCCGAGCCAGGGCTCCTCCGACCTCCCCCAGTGAAACGTGTGCTCCCAATCCACATAAGGCTTAATTTGCTCTTTACCCAAAATGGTCCGTTCTAACAAGGCAATAGGAGTCCAAATTTCCCTTTGAGAAATCGGAAGACCTTCTTAGCACCACACTGCCTTCCCTAGGACCAGACTGCGGCATCTTATTCCCTCCCCCATCCGTGCCCAGACCCTTCCTGTCTGGTGGGAGGGGAGGGAGGAGTGCAGGTTGGAGCTCCTTCTCGAAGGTCCCAAGCAAGGAGGGCTTGGACTCAACCGCACTTACTATCTATGTGCCCCTGGGCCAGCCCTTCTCCTCTCCGAGCCTCAGCAACCAACCATGTCTGTGACGGCCTCTCCCATGGCTACATGGTGTCCCCAAGGCCCAGGCACACAGAACTTGGTGGTTGCTGTGATTATGGCTGTTCCAGCCTAGCTCCCGATTCTTTCCGGGCTGAGGTGGTCAGAGGACACAGGGCCACCCTCAGGAAAGGATCCTCACAAGGGCAGCCCCTAACCCCAGAAACTGGGTCCCAGGCCTGCCACCCAGGAATCAAGCGCAATGTCAGCGCAGACTCTTTCTTCAGCAGATCCTCACCCTCAGAGAACTCTTGGGTGGTTTCTTTGCTGGGGGCCCTAGAAGCAAACCCTTCCCCATCCATAGGCCAACTCTGCCTGTCAGGATTCTGTTCACCCTTCAAGGCTTTGGTCTGTGCACTTCCTTTCCAACCCCATGGAGCTCTGTATCCGCCTCCACCCTGTCTGCCACAGGGCATTGTCTAATGCCGGTGAGCTCCCAGGCCAGGTCTCTGTCTCTGACCCTGCCGGAGCCATTCTTGAGGGAGCTCCAGCTGAGGGTTGTGGGTAGTTGGAGATGGGATGGAATTTACCAGGATGGTATTCTATCTGCTCCCCGCCAGCTCACATGCACACACAGAGGCATGCCCATACACATGCGTGCAAACATACACACTATCTGGCCCACCTGCCATTTTGTGCAATGCTAACCTTCCCTCCAGCTCTGCCCAGGCTAGCCCTGGGATCTCTCCGCTCTCCACCCTTCCCTTCACTGGGCCCCTGGCAAGCCTCCCCACATCACCCTTCTCTCTAGGGCAGATCCTGACTGTGGGTCGGGGGCTGGTCCGAGGCAAGGCGCCACTACACACGGCAGCAGACCTGTCCGTGGGAGAATGAGAGGAACGTGGCTTGGGTCATCTACCAGCGGCAGGAAGCTCCCACAAAATCCAGGGAATAAGCAAACCTAGATCCTTCCCATTGAGACCAGGAAAGTGGACCATGAAAAGCAAGGTTAAGAAGGTTTTTTTCCTTCTCTTTCCCCACTTGCTAGAGAGCAAAGCAGCAGGGCCAACTTGTTCCCAAATGATGGGTTTCCTGTCAGCCCCCACCCCGACCCCCTGCAGAATAGACCAGCTGTTGGTGCCAGATTAATGGCCACGATTAAAAGCAAAATGCCCTTGCTGTGGCCGACTGTCCTCCCACACCTGTGAGTCTGGAGGCTGAGCTTTAAGCCCTGCGAATGGAAGATTTGTAATGAAATCAGACAGGCCTCTTAACCGCTGATGGTATCAGGGCCCAGGGGAGATGCAGACTTATTTCCTAATCTCCCGCGGAGCATCTGTCAGCCCCGCCACACAGCAATGTCACTCCTGTGTGCAGCAAGGACCTTCCATGGGGCGGACTGTCAGCTGCCTGCCCTGCTGCCCGCCTCCTCCCACCCCTCCTGTGGTCCCTTCCCCTTGCTTCAGCTTGGGCGGCGTGGACATTCAGAAAGATAGTCACGCACTCATGCACATACACACACCGGTTCATTCATGAGTTATCTGCTCTGCTCCATTTGCATAAATGGAAGAAAGAGAAAAATAAGAATCGCTCTTCAGCAACATTGGGAAACAGCAAAGAATACCATCGACGGAGTAAACATTCTGAGAGATTTCTAGAAGCTGAGAGGCAAATGAGAACAAAATGAGAATCCCATTGATGTCAGAGTCTGTGACTCACCAGGCAAACTCTAGGGACTAGTTTCCCCACCAGAACCCAGGGCCCCCACTCCCCAACTCTGGGCAGCAAGACTGGGTGGAAGGGTTGCAGGAGGCCTCTGGAGCAGCGACATCCAGCCTACCCTTTGTCCTCAGGATTTACTGGATTAGGACTGTGCGCTGAGTCAGTAGGGGGTCCAGGAGGCCTGCACAGCAGAAGGGGTAGGAACATACAATCCCAATGAGGGGAACAAGGACAGGGACTCGGTCCAGCAGTGGTAGCTCCTAGGATACTGGAAACCTCTCTACGGCTACTGGCTATTACAGCCTTAGGAGACCCTGAGGTCCCATTAGTAGGAGGTGTAGGAGTGGGTAGGTGGGAACAGGTGGCATGGCCTGGACTCTGCCCCTCCCTGGTCCTAGCCTCTCGGTGGCAAGAACTCCCAAGGAGACCTAGGACATGAGATACAAGGAATCCTGTCACTCCTGTCTCTACATGGCCATTTGCTCTCAGCTCATGCTCTCATGCTCTTGGGAGAGCATTTCCTGTCCACAGTCCCTCCAGGTTCAGATCAGGTCAGGAAATCCTGTGCTCCTCTTGACATTCATTAATATGTCTTACCTTAATAAAGGCTCTGAAAAGTCCTGCAGTAACTTTACTGTATAAATTGCATTCAGTGCAGTTGCAGATCTAAAGTGTGCAGTTCAATGAACTTTGACAAGAGCACACTCATATAACCTAGAGTTGCACCAAGATTTAAAGTATTTTCATTGCACCAGAAAGTTCCCCCATGCCCCTTTCTCATCATCCCCATCCCTACCCTAGAGGCAACCACTTTATAACTTCCATAACAATAGAGTATTTTTGCCTGTCCTAAAGCTTCATATAAATAGATTCTTATACAGCCTGTGATCTTTGGTGTCTGACTTTTTTCCCCTCAGCATAATAATTGCAAGATTCTTCCATGTTGATCCATGTGCCAGTAGTTCGTTTCTGTTGCTTATTGATCGTTTGCAGTTGTCCACTATAAAAACTTATCTATTACAGTTTGCTTATCTACCATTATTCTGGTAAATATGTAGGCTTTTCCAATTTCTGCTTGAACAAAGCTGCTATAAACATTTCTCCAAGAGACATCATGAACACACATTCTGTATTTTTCTTGGGCAGTTACATGTAGGCACGGAATTTGCAAGTAAATGCAAACTGCCAGGCTATTCTCCAAAGTATCAATTTGCACTCTCACCAGAAATGTGTGAGACTTTCTGTTGGTCCATACCCTCACTATTACTTGGTGTTGTTTCTGCGGTAACTATTTAAAATTTTTTGTTTTAACTCCTCACTTCCAACACTTATTAAACCACTGAGCATTTTTTCCTATAAATCTTTCTAATACCCCATGGAAATAGTGTCCTGCAGAAGTCACTGTGGATAGTGAGGACCTGAACCTTCACTTATAAATAGAAGTCAAAACATTAGCAACAACAAATCACCAGAATATGAGGAGCAAGAGAAGGTCGAAAGAGGGGATTGAGGCAAGCAGTCAGAAGAAAAGGCTCCAGGGAAAAGGAGTGAGTTTAATAAGTAACTTGGTAAAAATTCTGAGATTCAAGAGGATGTCACACAATAAAGCTAGAATAGGCTACTGTGAAAGAGAAAAGAATTCGGAAATCACAAACATGACTGCCAACATGAAGGTCACCTTAGAAGCGTCTAAAAGGAAAATGCTGAAAATGCAGAGGGACATGGAAAGAGAACCAAGTGTTCAAGAAGTTAGAGGAAAATATCCCCAGAGCAAGGGGAGGCTTGAATTCACGGACTGAAAAAGCACACTACATGTCAGGGAAAGCTTGATAAAGAACAAGATCAATAGCGTTTGGTCCTGATATGTAAATGGACTAATTAAAGGGACAAAATTAAGGTCTCAGAAATACACAAAAATAATAAGAGAATCTAATTTAGGATAAAGGTGGTATTTTATTTTATTTTTCTATTTTTAAAGATTTTATTTATTTGACAGAGAGAGACACAGCCAGAGAGGGAACACAAGCAAAGGGAGTGGGACAGGGAGAACAGGCTTCCCACTAAGCAAGGGAGCCCAACACAGGGCTCAGTTCCAGGACCCTGGGATCATGACCTGAGCCAAAGGCAGACGATTAACAACTGAGCCATACAGGCGACTCAAAGGTGGTATTTTAAATCAGAGGGAAAAACTATCATTTACTAAAGGGTTTTGGTACAACTGACCATGTATCTAGAAAAAAAAGGATGGTTTTCCTTGTTATTTCTTATTCTAAAATAAATTCCAGATGGATTTTAGTTGTAAAAATAAAATTATAAAAACAATAGAATAAAACATGTATATCAGGTAAGGGGTTATTCTAGATAATTTCCAAAAATATCAGCAACTTAGCACAAGAGTTTATTTTTTGCTCAGGTGGAGCCTGATTGGAGGGAAAGGAGCTAGCTGGAGATCTTGTTGCTTAGTCTTCCAGAGACTCAGGGCCAAAGAAGCTCTGGTGTCTTCAACAAGTGGTCCCGGGGGTGTCCCTGAGCATTGACATCCAACGATGAGTTAGAGAATGAGGGAGAAGATCATGCAGGAGAGAGCACATGTATCCAAAATAGGAAAAACAAGTGGGAATAAGCTTTGAAACAGGGATTTTAAAACTGACAAGAGGTTTCTCTCCATAATACTATGTAAATAAATTTGAAAAATCTAGTTGAAATGGTGATTTTCTAGGAATAGATTATTTATCAAAACTGACCCCAGAAAAGAAAGAAAGCCTAAACAAATAAATCTTAATGAAAAAAATAGAGAAAGTTGTTCAAGAGCCAATCCCTAAAAAAAATTTCAGAGGGGAACTCCATAAAGCTGAAGAAATAAGACATTCTCAATGGTCATTCAATTATTCCAGAAAATAGAAAAAACAAGGGCATGAAGAGACAAAGCAAAATTATCCAACAAACCACTATGGAAACTCAGGCTGGCCTGGTAGTAAGTTGTATGTACTCGGAGGGCCACCCTTACCTCAGCAGCCAAAGCTCAATTTTTCACCAGACCACCAGGTGCCAACAGTTAGTGTTCTAGACAGCTCTCTAAAAAACTGGTGTCTAAATTTAAATTGGACCTCTGACTCTTCTTATGATAGACTTGTCTTATTCAATAGATTAATTATTTTCTATTTCTTAATATAAATAGGAAATTACATGCTCAAATATATTAGCTAATAATTTAAAGATAGGCACTAATAATATGGATATAGGATATGGAGCCTGAACACCACAAGAGGAACAAAGAAAAACAATAAAATACTTTGTCAACCCTACGAAATTCAGAAAAAGGAAAAAAGAAAATATTGAGAAAGAATAATGAACAGAAAACATGAAATAAAATGGCAGGAAGCCAAACATTTCACTGTTATGTTATGACTGTGAATTAGTTAAATTTCTTAATTAAAGATAAAGGCCTTAGTACTGGGCACATACACATATATCATCGTATACACTCACACACATAAATCTGATGATACACCAGTTACAGGATACTCACTTAAAACATAATGACAAAGATTAACATCAACAGTCCAACAAAGGTATCTCAGGCAGATGCCAGCCAAAAGAAAGCAAGGTATGGTGTACTCATATCAGACAAGGTAGAATTCAAGGCAAGATGCATTTTTTCCAGTAAAAAAACACAGTCTACCAAGATGATGTGAAATAAAAAGGGACTTGAACAAAACCATAATTGTAGTGAGAGAATTTATCATAACCCAGAACCAAATTCAGTGGAGGAAAGAGAAGGTTTGAATATCAAACTGAACAAGCTTCACGTGTAGCCCAAAAGCAAACTACGTGCTTTCTTTTCAAATTCTCATGGAATGATAACAACAACTGATCACACACCATGCCACAAAGAACTCAGTAACCAAAAAGTAGAAATTATGTGGTCCATGTTCCCTGATCACGATGTAATCAATCTAGAAAATAAACAATAAAAAGTTAATGCCTTCACCTCAAGCCTAACCACGTGGAAATTCCCAAACATTCCTCTAAATACCTCAGGTTAAAATGAAAAATCAGATTAGCATTACAACCTGTCTGAAATTATTAACCACAAGAATATTTCATATCAAACCTAGATAATCTGACTGAAGAGTTCCTCATAGCAGTGGTCAGAACCTTAAACTCCTTTGGGTAAAGTCAGTGACTGACTCATCCATTCCACAAAAGTTTTCTGAGCGCCTATTGTAGGCCAGCACTGCTTCAAGTGGTGGGGACATAGCAGTGATCAAAAAAGAGAATATTCCTCTTGGTGGAGGTTATGTTCAAGTGGATAACTGTAAGAATTATTGAAAAAAACATCCTGAATGTTCAATTCAAGAACCTGGAAAGGTACAATAATATGCCCTCAGAAAAGTAAGGGAGAAGAGTAAGGTAAATATAAAAATGGATGACTTAGAAAAAAAATAAAACAATCAGTAAAATTAAGATCTGAAAGTCTCATGGAGCACTGGGTGTGGTGGAAAAATAATGAATACTGTTTTTCTGAAAATAAATAAGTTGGAAAAAAAAAAAAAAAAGATCTGAAAGTCTAGGGCACCTGGGTGGCTCAGTGGGTTAAAGCCTCTGCCTTCAGCTCAGGTCATGATCCCAGGGTCCCAGGGTCCCTGCTCAGCAGGGAGCCTGCTTCCTCCTCTCTCTCTGCCTGTGTCTCTGCCTACTCATGATCTCTGTCTGTCAATTAAATAAATAAAATCTTTAAAAAAAATATGAATAGCTAAAATAAGAAACACAAGAAACAACAAGTGTTGCCAAGGAGGTGGAGAAAAAGGAATCTTCTCTCTTGCACTGTTGGTGGAATGCAAACTGGTGCTGCCTCTGTGGAAAACAGTATGGAGGTTCCTCAAAAAATTAAAAATAGAGCTACCCAATAATTGCACTACTGGGTATTTACCCAAAGAATATGAAAACACTAATTTGGGAATGTATATGCACCCCCCATGTTTATTACATCATTATTTACAATAGCCAAATTATGGAAGCTGCCCAAGTGGTCTATCAATAGATGAATGGATAAAGAATATGTAATATACATACACACACATATATATAAATATATATAACAATATAATATATATAACATGTATATATAACGGACTATTATTCAGCCATAAAAAACAATGATATCTTGCCATTTGCAACAACATGGATGGATTGAGAGTATAATGCTAAGCAAAATAAATCAGTCAGAGAAAGACAGTACCATATGGTTTCCCTCATATGTGGAATTTAAGAAACAAAACAAATGAACAAAGGGGAAAAAACCAAACCAGAAAACAGACTCTGAACTCTAGAGAACAAACAGATGGTTACCAGAGGGAAGGTGGGTGGGGATGGGTGACATAGGCGATGGGGATGAAGAGCACACTCTTCTCGATGAGCACTATGTACAGAACTGGTGAATCACTGTGTTATACACCAGAAGCTAATACGACACTGTATGTTAACTACATGGGAATTAAAATTAAAAACTTAAAATTAAAACTTAAAAATTAAGATTTGATCAGACTCTGCCATGTCTAAGAAAAAAGAGAGAAATCACAAATACATATTCTTAGGAAGGACAAAGGGGATGATATGGCTGCAGATACAGAGAAGATTGTAAAGCTTATATGCAAATAATGTGTGTAATACAATGTCAAGAAGTGTAAAAACTTAGATAAAAACAGATGGCTACTGTGGACAAGATGAATAAATTACTAGAAGTATGTGAATTACCGACATCAACTCATGTGGTAGAAAATTAGCATGGTCCAATAACTACAGAGAATTTGAAAAGATTGTTCAGGATCTACTCACCAAAACACATAAATACCTATACAAGTTCGAAGTAAAACTTGACAGACTACTGAGGCAAAGATAATCTTATTTAAACTATGTAGAACATAAAGATGGAAAGAGACTTTTGCAAGGCTGGAATGTCAAAATCTGAGATAGAACATGAACACCGGAATTACAATGACAAGAACAGAGGCAGGGAGAGCAGGAAGGCTGGAGCACAAACTGCCCTGAGGGGGAGCTGTCGCAGTGGGAGCTACTGTGTGTGTTCGTTTGGGTCCGTGAATGGCCTGTCACCCAAACATGGCTCTGGGGACATCCCAATCTGTGTCCCTGCCCACCCTTCAAGCCCCGCCACAGTCCACATCTATGGCTTTATGGGATACTCCTTACACTCAGCTGATCCCCTGAAAGTGGACTGCTATGGTGTTACTGTCCCATTTGGGGGGTGGCCCCAAAAGATGGTGGGAAGAGAAATCCTCTCAAGGACAGAATATAGAACAATACATCTTCCTGACCACTTTCCCCAAAGGCAAGATGGCCTGAGTTACAGATTTCCATTGGTTCATGGACATTGGCTAGTGGTCTAGATGGACAATTGGAAGCTCAGACAGAACAAGATTAGAGACTGGGGACAAGGTCGTCTGGGGAGGAGAATGTGAATGGATCTCTCAGAACTCTCCCAGAGGCAGAGACTCCTCTTCAAAATATACTCCTCTCCAAAATTTTCCCCACTGTGAAGGAAGTTCTCAATGATCAGGTGGACAAGATGCCCACCCAGTGGACAAGTGTATATCAGCTTTTTTCCTCAGTTACCCCTGATCCTACTCAGAAATGAAGTGCTTTTGGAGGCAGGAACAGAGAACACCTATCCAAGTAAGGACTTGACAGCCTCTCCAAAGCTGAAGCAGCCAGTGCCACAGACAAGGCTCTAAATTCCAGCAGTGGAGACCAACTCTGCAAATCTGGTATTTGCAGTAGAGATGACCTACCAGCATTTGACAGCAAGTGGTTACGCTGGACTCCTTCCATCATGGAGGGTCAGTGATTTGTTCTCATTGGGATAAATATTTATATTGGAGCTCGATATATGTTTTCTCTCCCTGCTTCTACCAGGACTACCTTGAGCGGACTTAATAAATACCACTTGAACAACCCATATTCCATACTGTTTCTGCCCAAGAAACTCAGTTTAAAAAAAAAAAGTGATGCAATGCACCAATGGTCATGGGATTCACAGGGCTTTATCATATATCAGGAGAGTTTAACAGATAGAAGAATAAAATGGGCCACTGAAGGACCAGTTACAGCACTGACTGACAACATCTTGTGAGTTTGGGACACTGTCCTCCAAGACATGGTAAGTAAATTCAACCAGCAATCAATGGATAGTGGTCAATTTTGGTATTTGTCACTATCGAACTAAAGAACCCGCTTTCAAAAAATATGCTTCTTATTCCTGTGTCTGCTCTACATCTGCTAATTTAGAGATTTTGATATCCAAGGGAGGAAAGCTTCAGTCTGGGAACATGTAATGGGTGCACTGAATAGGAAGTTAATAGTGCCAAGCCGTCATTATGGGCTGTCTGTGCCAGTGGATAAACAGGCCCAAAGAGAGGTCATAGTGTTGGTTGGAATGATTGGGATTTGTGCTGTCCAATTCTATAGCCACCTGTGGCTATTATAAATTAATTTAAATTAAGCAAAATTAGAAATTCAATTCTTCAGTCCCACTAGCCACATGTCAGGTGGTCAATATCTGCATATGGCTATTGGCTACCATATCAGGTGGTAACATATGGCTATTGTCTACAGAAATAGGCAGAGCAGATGTAGAATGTTTCATCACTGCAGAAAGTTGCATTAGACAGTGCTGATTTCAACAACCAAGAGTAATAGGGAGGTCATTTTGTGGGACACAAAGAAATGAGGTTACCTCTCTGGGACCCCGCTGCTCTATCGACTGGCACTGGTATGAGTGGGGGTCAATATGGAAGGAAGACTACAACAAACATATTTAGGCAGGACTATCAGGGCTCAGACCCCTCAAAAATAATGGTCCAGGCCACCTCACAATGTAAAGAATCCCTACCAACTGAGGTGTTGGCTGAAGGCAAAGTCAACATGGAATAAATGGTAGAGGAGGGAGGTCATACACCTTCACCAAGGCATAGAGCCCTATATTCCCTCCTCATAGTTTCTTCCTTGCTCAGCCACATGTATATTCACATATTTAAATGAATTTCTCTTAGATTTCCCTTCAATTACATACATTGTGTGCAGAATATTGAGATAGGATTGGGACAGAATCAGAGAAGGAATGGACCTTGTCCCAGAAATCTTGGACTTGGAGTTGTATAGAGTAATTAATAAAAGAATGAAGATATTGGGGCGCCTGGGTGGCTCAGTGGGTTACAGCCTCTGCCTTTAGCTCAGGTCATGATCCCAGGGTCCTGGAATCAAGCCCCGCATCGGGCTCTCTGCTCTGCAGCTGGCTTGCTTCTCCCTCTCTCTCTCTGCCTGCCTCTCTGCCTACCTGTGATCTCTGTCTGTCAAAAAATAAATTAAATCTTTGAAAAAAAAAAAAAGAATGAAGATATTTTCAGTTTGTTAGGTTACAACTTTGGTGGGGGTGGGGAGGGTGTTCTAAGGATGGAAATCAGGCAGAACTGTACTAAGAACTTACTGGTTATTTTGGCCTCCAAGAGTTTGATTCTGCCAGTAGCCTTCCAGTGTTAGTTTAAGTAGATCTGGTTTCTGTTGTTTGCAAAGAGAATTTCTGATGGGTACAGAACTATAAATGTTGGCAAGGAATTGACATAGTTATTTGTGGATGACACTCTTGTCTTCCTAGAAGTTCTGGAAAATCAAGAGAGAAAACACTAGGAAACAGCGAACAATTAACTGTGGTAACCAGATATAAATTGTTTTCCTGTTTATCCACTTTATTCTGCAAGAAAATTTAATGGTCAAAATCCCATTTTCAATGTAAAATAAAACCAGACCCTGAAGGGCCCTAAATGCCAGACCATTCTGTCTTGATGGTGGGGAGGAGCCAGAGAAGGTGTCAGAGCATCGAGACCTGTCAGCAAGCTGAATGCAGGAGTTTGGGGGCAGGGGGGGTGGCAGGGAGGTGTCATGGCCCTGCCCCCTGTCCTGGCAGGTGCCTGTGGCTGCCGTCCACTGGGCCCAGGGATAGGGGCTGTCAGCTGGAGAGCAGTGACCACTCCAGTGTGCACTGGTGGGGCCGAGGGGGCGGGAGGGACAGGAGCCGTGGTGCGGTCTCTGGGGTGTGAGTCAGTGCAGCTCCTCAGGGGACAGCAGACCTACATTTTGCTGTTCTTTGGTTTGTATACATTGGAGGAATTCTGTAAGGAAAATAATAAAAATTATAAATATAAAATAAGGTACAAACATGAATAATTACTTGGAATGAGAAAAGAAATCAAAACCACCCACAAATAAGAAAAGTCAACATAGTCCAAATATTGCATAATCTCCCCAAATAGCCTAATAGTTTTAAATGCTGCACACATCTTTGTAATCCTTTTTTTTCCCCTTCATTTTTGGCTACATACCTTTTGGCGGCTTCTTCATATAATGATGCTGTAAAGTACAGCACATGACGTTTCCTATAAAGAGACTAAGTTAGCATTTCCTAAAAAGGAATAGAAAGATAATTCCCGGTGTGGTTAGCCAATCTGTTATTTTGTTACTAATAGTTTTGGAGAGTTCAACTTCAAGATCTGTCGATAAAGTTGGAAATGTTCAGGATTGTCGCCCAATTGGCGGCAACCTCTATCCAATATCTTTTACAAGTGAGCTGTAAGATTGCAGGGTGAGGGCCAATCTTAAATATTTGGAATTGACGGCTCGTTAACCAGAGCAATTCAGATGCATTCTTAAATTGCTGCTACATTGCTTTTAGCAGCGTAATTGTGTAATAAAATGACTCTTGCTCTATGTACACTGTAGTTATTGATGAATATGTACAGAAGCCTTGTCACCAGAACCCTTGTTCCTCCAGGCTGTCTTGCTCTGTTGGTGAAAATTTCATGTGCCATTTCATCTGGAGCTACCAGACCTCATCAGGACAAGACGCATCGGTCACACTGAGATGTGATTCCAAATAACGAGACACATAAAACATGCAACTTGACACAGAAGGACCGGGTGCTTGTGGAACTTGCCCAGGACTCAAGCCCTACAAACAATGGAATCCTGATACATTTGATTCTGCATGAATCCCATGAAAGAGAAACAGAATGTGCGATGCACTTATAATTGTACATGTAGCGTTACAGAGTATATTCTTCAGCAGGAGTATATTGTTTTAAAGATTTTTAATTTATTTATTTGACAGAGAGATCACAAGTAGGCAGAGAGGCAGGCAAAGAGAGAGGGAGAAGCAGGATCCCCAGCGAGCAGAGAGCCCGATGTGGGGCTCAATCCCAGGACCCTGAGATCATAACCCAAGCCAAAGGCAGAGGCTTAACTCACTGAGTCACCCAGGCGACCCAGGAGTATATTTTTGAGGGGAGAGAATTTCCAGTTTGACTGGGCATCCATGAGAAATGAGTCCTATGTTCTGATGGTGGAAGAATTTTTCACCGGCCCACTCTGGCTCTTTTCACTTCAAACCTCATTTCTCCTCCAAAACTTGCCAGTACTGGGGGCTGACACATTCATATTTCAATATGACCTCTGGCCTGAACCTTCGTGTCATGGTAATTGGAGAGCTGGCATGGTGGGTATTGGTGGGTATTATTGCCAGAATGGCTAACAATAATTTAGGTATAAACAGGAGTGAGTATGAACTATATAACTACCCCCACTAAGCCAAATAAATGTATGTTCAATTCAACTTCCCCTTAGCCAGACCCCAGAGATGTCTACAGCCATCCAACACCTTTCGACATGGTGGAACTATGACAGGGAAGTTACAGTGAAAGACACAATGGTCTTAACGGAAACATTTTACTTCTGTCAGTTTTACAGAACCATTGTGACCATGTGAATGCATTGCTCGGATCCCTCCCAGGGCTTTGCAGAAGGCCTGTGTGAGTTTACCTAACATCACAGTATACCCACCTTGGCTTTGGCTGTTAGGGCAGGAGCTAGGGAAACAGGGACTAGTCCCTTTAATCATTCCTCTTACTGAAAATCTCAACACAGTCCATACAGCACCCTTACTACTCGCCCTCTCATCTATTCCCACTACAACCTGTGAAATAGGTATTATTCTCCCCAGGCTGCAGATGAAAAGTGGAAGCCTAGAAACAGAAGGACTCTTGGCCAGGGTCAGACAGTCGACAAGCAGTTCAGCCCAGCTCTTGTGTTCCGTCCAGGTCAGTGCCTAACACAAGGCCTGCACGGTCTCATTTACTCCCACGCTCATTGTGACAGAGGGACGAGGAAGTGGTTATGCTACCATTTTACAGAAGCAGTAGGTTTTATAATCATCCATCATACCTACACCCACAGGACAGTCGACAAGGCATTTGTAGGCCCGTGAGTTTTATTTAACTCTCACAGCAACCTGCAAGGAATGTTATCGGGTAGAGGAGACAGACTCACTGGAGGTCATATGGGCTGATTAGGGTCCAGCAGCAAGTCACTCCAAAGAGGCACTCCAAACCAGGACTCCCCACTCCTGGTTCAATGCTCTTTTCACTGCACTCTGCTCTCTTCCCCTTTGGAGATCAAAGGACCCCAGAGCATCATCTAGTCCCAATCCCTCCTGCCACACAGGAGAAACCCAGAGAGTGGGAAGGACTCTTAACCCAACAGTCAAATTTGTTTCTCTGCCTCACTTCTGCAAGAGGCTTCATCTTCACTGCCTTCCTCTTCTTGTAATTGGTCTCCAGCCGCAGGTCCCACTGAAGAGGGAGGAGAATCTTAAGCAGCCTTAGAAGCCGAGTAGCCCCATCTCCATGGCCACAGTCAATTGGATGGCACCAGTGAGGGAGGCCAATCCAGACTGAGCAAGGTTAGACTTATGCGCCAGAGCAGGTGGGTCTGAGCGGTGGAAAGGAGCCCGGCAGTAGAAAGGCAGAAGCACAGAAAAGAGGCTAGGGGACCCCAGACAGAGCCTCTGCTCTGTGAGTGTACCAATCCCATGATTCCCAGCAGTACCTGGGCCCAGGTTATTTTTCTGTGCGAACCATTAGCACATTCCCCACATTGAATCACATGAGTGGGTTTTGATACCATGCAACTTAGAACTTACAGAATTATTTTAATTTTTTTAACAAGTTTAATGGCTGATACAGTCATATGGAATTAACTCATATGTGGAATTTAAGAAACAAAACAAATGAACAAAGGGAAAAAGAGAGAGAGAGAGAAAGAGACACACCAAGAAACAGACTCTTAACTACAGAGAACAAATGGACGGTCACTAGAGGGGAGGCAGGTGGAGGGGGGGGTCGGTGACCTAGGTAATGGGGAGGGGAAGAAGAAGGGCACCTGTGATGTATGATGATGATGGGTGATGTACAAAAGTGTTGGATCACTATATAATACATCTGAAACTTACATTATACTCTATGTTAATTAACTGGAATTTAAATAAAAACTTTAAAAAAAAGACATTTTGGGGGCACCTGGGTGGTTCAGTGGGTTAAGTCTCTGCCTTCGGCTCAGGTCATGATCTCAGAGTCCTAGGATCGAGTCCCGCATCGGGCTCCATGCTCAGTGCGGAGCCTGCTTCCTCCTCTCTCTCTGCCTGCCTCTCTGCCTACTTGTAGACATTTTGGGGGCACCTGGGTGGTTCAGTGGGTTAAGTCTCTGCCTTCGGCTCAGGTCATGATCTCAGAGTCCTAGGATCGAGTCCCGCATCGGGCTCCATGCTCAGTGGGGAGCCTGCTTCCTCCTCTCTCTCTGCCTGCCTCTCTGCCTACTTGTGATCTCTCTCTGTCAAATACATAAATAAATTCTTCAAAAAAATAAAAATAAAAAAAATTTTAAAAAGACATTTTTAAAAAGTAACACACTATATATATTGCTCTGCATCTTGCTTTTTTCATTGAACTGTCCTAGAAATCATTCCAGGCCATAAAATGATGCATCGTTTTTACAACCAAAGTCCATGGTTTATGTCTGGATTCAGCCGACCCCACCAAGGGGTGAGATGGGGCCCGGAGGCCTGTCACTTCGTCAAAAACAAAGGAGAGGCAGGATCAGGAGATATGTCTGGTCTTTTCGCTGGTGGGAGAACAGAGACTGAGGCTTTAGTCAGTGTCTGCAGGAGGCCAGGGCTGGACCTAGAGGGTTTGGCCGTGTCAGGGATGAAAGGCCATGGCTTGTCTTGCTGACCTCTGCCCCTCCCTGTGAAGTTCAGAAACAGGTTCCTCAATGACTTCATCATTCTGCCTCATCCTCTCTCGTACCACAACTGCTCCACCTGAGTAGGTGGCTGCAGAAAAGGGAAAGCTGCCCAGGCCTCCCTGGCTCTTCCAGTTTGTCTCCACTCCCTGAGGGGCCTCCTTCCCCTGTGGCAGCAAGGGCTGTGTGGGCCCAGAACAGGCAGCTTCCCTTGCCCTCTGCCCCTGGGGAGGGGGTTTAGGATATTGAGGGGGGCAGGAGAGGGTGCTGTGTTGGGCTCCCTTGCCTGAGCTCTGGAGATCTTTACCCTCTGCCTCCTTTCCACAGGCTTCCCCAGGGGGCCCAGGCCCTGATGGTGCCCTCCCCCACCTGTTATTTCTGTCCTCTGCCCAGCACCCTACCTTGGGCACTGGGGCTCCCCTGGATCTGTCCCTTGGAATCTTACACCTTACTCTTTCTTTCTCCCACAATTCTTTATTCTATTCTTCTGTAAATTGCTTTTGTAATTCTATTCCTGCTGAAAGAAATGCCTTTTCCTGACTTTCCAGCCTGCTCCAACACCCCAGAATTTACTGCTGGTCACATCTTGTAAGGACCTCCAAAGGGTTTGCCTCTCTTTCTTCTCTCTCCTTCCCCTACCCCCCTCCAATGTATTGTTTAGGTTTTGGAAACATTAATTAAGGTCAGGACGTCTTTTCCACGGAGGAAGTTTTGTTTCTGATTCTGGTGGGGCCATTCCACTGAGTCGGCGTCAAATGCGTGTCTCCACCTGAAAGAGGGATTATTTTATCTGCGTGCACATGCGCTGCAGCCGGCAGCCAGGCATGGGAGATCCTACTGCAGTCAGTCCTTCCATCAGCAAATTCTCCCTGCAGCCTCCAGTCTGTGGGCTCTGGGCTGGGCAGCCAGGGACACACATAAGAACAGGACATCCTCGGGACTCGTGGGTAGCTCAGTCGATTGGGCATCTGCCATCGGCTTGGGTTGTGTCCTAGCGTCCAGGGATCAAGCCCCACATTGGGCTTCCTGCTCAGTGGGGAGCCTGCTTCTCCCTCTCCTGCTCCCCCTGTTTGTGTTCCCTCTCTGCCTGTCAAATAAATAAACAAAATCTTAAAAAATAATAATAATAATGGACATCCTCCTGCCCTCACAGGTGCCCCCGTGTGCTGTGGAGGACAAGGTATGCGCTAAGATAATCGGGAGCTACAGGTTGTATTTGTGCTGAAACTGTTTCCCCTTCAGCGATTGTGAAGCATTTTGAGGACTCCTGTTCTGTGCCAGGCACTTATGTGGCCTTGTTTCATTTTGACAACCACTTGCAAGTTGGGCTTTGTTAACCTTACCTTACAGATGAGGAAACTGAGGCCCAGAGAGGTTGAGTTGCTCACACAGGTGACAGTGGAGGTGCAGCATCAGGATTTGATTCCAGGATAGTTTCACCCCAAGGCTAGGTTCCTTCCACTGGCTGGAGCAGCCCTCTCTCAGCTCTGATAGCAAAAAGGAGCAGATTTCACACTGGTTCGTTGCTTTGTCTCTTTTCTACCTCAAGTGCGACAGGTGGGGGATGTGAGAGAGAGTTGGGCCCAGAGGACAGAAAAGGGCAATTGGCCTGCACAGGGTTGGGGGGGGAAGCAATGCTTGTCTGTTTGCCTGCACATGCGCAAGGACACAGCCTGTGGGGACAGTAGACGGTATGGGAGTGAATGAGGCTGTCCTTGCCTTTCATGCACCAGCATCTTCATTTGTGTGGAAGCCTTAGTACCACGAGTATCACATCTGATAGGCCTTCCCAGCCCAAAAAGGAACTACACTCTTCAATCAACAACCCACCACTGTCTTCCCTACATGGGACATGGGATAAAGAGATGCTTAAGAAATGGTCCTTTCTCTTAAGAGCTCGTAGGTTAGCACAGTCCCTCGAAAACCAATGTGGCAAGTGACTGGACGGTAGAATGCCTGGGGGTTGGGGGCTGCCAGAGCTCAGGGAAGAGGACGTCACTCAGCTGGAGGGGTAGATCAGGAATCCTTCTTGGAGGCAATGACTGAGCTGAATCTTAAAGGATGAGCTGTCCTTCAAGGCCAAGACAGGTGAGAGAGGGCATCCCAGCACATGTTCATGACATGTCCAAAGGCCAGGAGGCAGGGAGAGGCAGGGCAGTTTTGGAGAACAGTAAATAGTTGGGTATGGCCAGAACCTCCTTCAGGCGCTTTGTTACAAAAGATCATTTAGCCAAACTGGGAGTTTGGTCCCTATTCAGTAGATAAAGAGAATGATTGAAATCCTTTAAGTGAGGGTAAGGGATGGTCAGAGCTGCATTTTAGAAAGCTCATTCCAGGAGATGTCTTATTCTAAACGGTGCCTGGAGAGCAGTTCCTGTTGCAGCCTTCTGCACTTCTCGCACGTACGCACCCACAGAACACAAAAATGCATAACAATTCTGAAAATCAAAACTGGCAGACAATCAATTACAAGAATCTGAAAGACAAAATAATTGCTTGTCCATGCTTGGACTAGGAAACAGAGCAATGCACTCACGTAAATAAAGGTAGAAATATACTTAATTCTGTTTGCCATTTAGAGACCCCAAATATTTAACAATTAGAAAATAGCACAACTGCCTTTTTGCTGTAAATGGGCTGCTTTTTTGAGGTAGCCAGTGCAGTATTCTCATATTCCTGTCCCATATTTTTAAATATTTATTTCTATTTTTTTTATTTGAGAGAGAGAGAGAAAGCTGGGTGATAGGGGTAGAAGGAGAGAGAGAATCCTGAGCAGACTCCATGCCAAGCATGGAGCCCAACATGGGGCTCAATTTCACGACACTGAGATCAGGTCCTGAGTTGAAACCAAGAGTCAGTTGCTTAACCGACTACACCACCCAGGTACCCTGTCTTTTTTTGGGTAAAGATTTAATTTTAAGTAATCACTATGCCCAGTGTGGGGCTCAAACTCACAACCGCAAGATCAAGAGTCACATGCTCCACTAAGTGAGCCAACCAGGCATCCCATCAAATTCCGGTCCTCGCATCTACCTTTTTGCACTAAATGAGGTTGTAATCCCCAAAGGAGAGAAAATAGGGGAGCCTACTAGGGCTAGGACTTATCATTCTGAAAGGTGAAGAATCTCAACACAAAGCCTTGAGATAGAAGGAGAGAAGGAAGGGAGAGCTGTTAATGATGCATGCTGATGCAGTTTTTCATAAACTCCACTGATCCAGAAGGGCAGAGGGACCAGACAACAGGAACAGAAGATGTCCCCCACTTGTGGAGGAAGAAGTTAGAAAAGTAAAAAGAAAACTAAGTCCAAGTAAAGTAGAAGAAAGACATAATAACAAAAATGAGTCAAATAGGAAGACAATTAATTCATTAATTAAATTTAGCAATGCAGCTGGATCCGCTCTATAAACAAAACTCCGTAGTACTTCTACTAAGCACCTATAATTAGTGAGGTTCAAAAGCAATGCCATTTGCAGTAACATCAAAAAAGCAACAAAGGGTGCCTAGGTGGCTCAGTGGGTTAAGCCTCTGCCTTCAGCTCAGGTCGTGATCTCAGGATCCTGGGATCGAGTCCCACATCAGGCTCTCTGCTCAGCAGGGAACCTGCTTCTCTCTCTCTGCCTGCCTCTCTGCCTACTTGTCATCTATCGCCCTAAGAAGAAAAAAACAAAAACAAAACGCAACGAATATCTTGGAACACATCTAGTGAAATGTGTACAAGACCACATACTATATTATTGGGGCACATTAAAGAAAATCTAAATTAACAGAGGAAGGGATATACCATGTTCATTGATTGAAGGACTATGAATATTCATACTGACACTATTCTAAATAGCCTAAACTGGAAACAACCCAAATGTTCCTGAACAATACAATGCACAAATTCATCATGATATAATCACACAGTTGAATATATTCAGTAATGAAAATGAGTAAACTTCTGCTACATGCAACAACTCTGATGAATTTTTTTTCCAATTTATTTATTTTCAGAAAAACAGTATTCATTATTTTTTCACCATACCCAGTGCTCCATGCAAGCTGTGCCCTCTATAATACCCACCACCAGGTACCCCAACCTCCCACCCCCCCGCCACTTCAAACCCCTCAGATTGTTTTTCAGAGTCCATAGTCTCTCATGGTTCATCTCCCCTTCCAATTTACCCAAAAGCACATACCCTCCCCAATGTCCATAACCCTACCCCCCTTCTCCCAACCCCCCTCCCCCCAGCAACCCACAGTTTGTTTCGTGAGATTAAGAGTCACTTATGGTTTGTCTCCCTCCCTATCAAGTCTTGTTTCATGGATTCTTCTAACTCTGATGGATTTTATAAACATAATGTGGAAGGATATGCACTGTGCGGTTTTACTGGCCAAAAGTTCAGAAACATGGGCACCTGGGGGTTCAGTCAGTTAAGCATACAACTCTTAGTTTTGCCTCAGTTGCGGTCTCCAGGTCATGGGACTGTTCTCAACGCAGAGTCGGCTTGAGATTCTCTCCCTTTGCTCCTCTCCCTGCTCATGTGGAGATAAATAAATAAATAAAATATTTTTTTAAAAGTTCAAAAACAGACAAAACTCGTCTATGGTGTCAGAAGTCTGGATAGTGGGAGATAATGACCAACAGGGCCTAGGAGAGATTTCAGATGTTGGTCATCTAGTTCTTGACCTGGATGGTAGCTTCACAAGTATGTTTACTTCGGTACAACCAGATTGTGCATTTATGGTTTGTGCACCTTTCTGAATATGTCTTAATTCAGTAAAAATTTTAATAAAAAAGGAATAAATTAAGAAATGGGAAATTGTGGTATAAAGGATTTACAAGGCTACTCAGATTCTGTGATATAGATGAATTCTGTGTCATGCATGGATACTGCAGCTCAGCAAGAGAGCTGAGCACTTTATAGTTACTTCATAGTTACTCACTTACTTATCAGCAAATGTCATTTTACAGGTGAGAAAACAGGCCAAGAGAGTTTAACTTCCCCAGAGTCACAAAACAACTAATCGGTAAGGTCCAAGAGTCAAACCTCAGCAGCTGGGGTCCAGGACTCACGCCCAATGCCACCCCATAGAGTCAGCTTATCAGCTGTTTCTCTTCTGCTCCACTCCTTCCCCTGTCCCTGGAACAGTGTTTCTCAAACTCTATAATTGATTCCACAATTCATGGGGTGTCTTTGCCATGTTTGATGACACTAAGAACAATAGTGATTCCTATGGTGTTTCAGGACTTGCCAGTAATGGACAAACTTTTTAAGAGCTTGGAACAGTGTCAGGAAAATTGCAGAACAAAATGTCTTCTGTATTTTTGTCACTAGAAGCAGAGTTGTGAAGGGCAGCATAATATGCATGTTCACTGCCAAGAAACTTGCATAATGATTTTCTGCATCTTTAAAGCCCTGAATCCATTAAGACTTTTTAATTGGTATTGAGTAATATACCACATGCATGGCAGAGACTATCCATAGCCATCCCTGAGCTCCTCTTCACACTACCTTTTATCTAGAACTGTTAAATTGCTCAGTTAACTATGCATAAATGTGTGGAATAATCAGTGTATTCTCAGCTATGTAAAAATGCAGAAAAAGATTTTTTAGGAAATACACCAAATTATGCACAACAGTTATCTTGGGTTGTAGCTTTTTCGCATTGGTTTTTATTTTTTTATTTCTTGGTATCCTCAAATTTTCTACAACAAATCTGTTACCTTTTAAATCATATGATTCTTTTTTTTCTTTTTTTAGAGACCGGGAGGAGAGGCAGAGGGACACAGAGGCTCTTAAGCAAGCTCCTTGCCCAGCAAGGGGCCGAACCAGGGCTTGAACTTACAACCCCGAGATCATGATCTGAGCCAAAATCAAGAGTCAGAAGCTTAACCTCCTGAGCCACCCAGGAGCCCTAAATCATACAACTGTAAAATCAGCTTAGAGTATATGAAGTTTTATATAATCACGTACTTGTAATTATGTCAAATATATGTATATAGTAAAAGACTAGAAGAAGTCAATAGTAATTTTTTTCTGTTTGTAGAACAATGGGTTTTTTCCTTTCCTTTACTTTTTAGAACTTTACAATTTTTCTGTAGCAATCATTGTATCAGTCAAGATTCTAGATTATAGGGGCACCTGGGTGGGTCCGTCAGTTAAGCATCTGTCTCTTGGCTTTGACTCAGGTCATGATCTCAGAGTTGTGGGATCAGGGTGCCACACTGGGCTCCACACTCAGCGTAGAGTCTGCTTGAGATTCTTTGCCTCTCCCTTTGCCCTTTCCTCCCTGTTCACATGCTCTCTCTCTCAATAAAATACATACATACATACTTTAAAAAAATGATTTTAGATTATAAACAACAGAAGTTGACTCCAGTCACCTTAAGCAGTAAAGGATTTATTGTAAGAACATTAGGTGCTTCTCAGCATCTTTTGGAAGCTAAGGAAGGCTTAGTAGGAGAGAACCCAACCAAGGTCAAACCAAGGTCAATGGTTTGGTTAGGACATTGTTGCTGGGACTGTCACCAGACACCCCTAGCCGTCACTGCTGCTGGATTCCCGATGCCTGCACTGCTGTAACAAATATTCTTTCTAACTGTGCCTGTGTCTTCGTATCACTCTCTCATGGTCCAGACTTCTGGGCAGAATCATCTGATTCACTAACAATAATCATGTGCCCATGTTCTAGCTGCCTGAGCACAGGAAGGACTGTCTGGTTCTTGCCGGGCTTCCTATAAGGATATGGTAGAGATTCTTCCAAAGAGATAGGGTGTTCAAATGTGAGATAGCTTGAAATAGGATGAATGTCAACTACACTCAAATATTATTTTTACAATTATTATTTGCAATGTCCCAAATCAGAGAGCAGAGCTGGTCTAATAAAGACACTAATTACCATAAGTAGGCCTTGCTTTTATAATGGAAATAATACTTTTTTTCTTTCTTGCTAAAACATAGACACTTGTATTACATAATGTGGATGGATCAGAGTGCATTTTATTTCCCATAGTATGGACTAAAGAACAGGGTTTATTGGGGGAAATTATAAGCCAAGAATCGGTGAGAAAAAGCACAAGTGTTCCATCTTCTCCTTGTCCCCCAGACAGGAGTGTCACAGTCAGGAGCCACAGGGCACACAGTGGGACTGTGTTTCTGAGGATGACCCTCACTCCTCGTTTGCTTTTTTTCTAGGTACAACTTTACCAGGAAAATAAGACTGCTTGAGCACGAGGCAGTAGGAATTTATAGAGGGCCAGGAGTTACCTGGGAAGGGTAATTTTCTAGAAAGGAGGAGTCTCCCAGTGGGTAGAAGGGGTCAGCGAGGGATACTGTGGGTCATGACACACTGGATAAGAAGATGGGTGTGCTGTTCATTGAGCAAAACAACACAGGCAGAAGAAGGGTATGTTTGGGAGAAGTGATGAGTTTGGTTTAGGACATGTTGGTCTGGAGAACATATGAGTCACCTCCAGACAATGTCAAGGTTCCCATTATACACCCCCAGAACAGCCTGCAACTCTCCTTTGTACTGCTTATCCCAATTACACTTTAATCAATAATCACAGAATTAGGGACGCCTGGGTGGCTCAGTTGGTTGGACGACTGCCTTCGGCTCAGGGCGTGATCCTGGAGTCCCGGGATCGAGTCCCACATCAGGCTCCCAGCTCCATGGGGAGTCTGCTTCACTCTCTGACCTTCTCCTCGCTCATGCTCTCTCTCACTGTCTCTCTCTCTCAAATAAATAAATAAATAAATCTTTAAAAAAAAAAAAATCACAGAATTAGTATCGAATCTCCATTCCAGATTGTGAGTTCCCGGAGGTCTTGGCCCAGGTCTGACCATTTCACTGCTATAGCCCCAGCACCTGGCACAGGATCAGGCACAGAATAAGTAAGGAAAACAAACGTGTTGAATGAATTAATGAATCTACATGGAGCCCTGCAGCAGGCAGATATGTGGATAGGAAACTGAGAGACCTGGGATAAAGCTCTAGATTCAGGAGAATTCCACACTTAGTAACTGAATCCAAGGCAGTGACTAAGATGGGTTACCCACCAAGCTCAGCTGGGTTGAGAAAATCAAAGAGCCTGAGCCAGAACCCCAGGGAACATCATCATCCCAGGAAGGCAATGTAGGCAAACGTAGGCAAAGAACAAAGGGAGGGTTGTGTTCTGGAAGGTAAGGGAGAAGAGAGTTATAGGCATGGAGGAGTCAGTGGAGTCAAATGCTGCCGGGAGGTCTTGTAAAATGAAAAACACCAATGCTTATGAAGGACTGGTGGCCACTCTCAGCTTCTAACAGCTCTCAGTGTACTAAATCACTGAATTCTGGAGACCACATGTGCGGCAGGTGTTACCATCATCACTTCCTCCCTGCGATGAAGATACTGGGACACAGAGAGGTCACCAGCCAGTCAGTGTGGGAAGACTGTATTTTGAACCCAGGTGATCTGGTTCCCAAGTCTGCGCTCTTCACCGTTATATATGCTGCCTCAGATCAGAGGTAACAGGTGGCTCATGGGTAACATTGGGATAACAAACGTCAGCCGTGCTGTGGGGTGAAGTCACATGGCAATGAGCAAACGGTGAGTCAGAAGCAAGAAAGTTAAAACCAGAAATCCAGCTTTTCCTTACAAAGGGTGGTCCAGGGGCCTGAGCCTGGGTGGCTCAGTGGGTTAAGCCGCTGCCTTCGGCTCAGGTCATGATCTCAGGGTCCTGGGATCGAGTCCCGCATCGGGCTCTCTGCTCAGCAGGGAGCCTGCTTCCTCCTCTCTCTCTCTCTCTCTGCCTGCCTCTCTGCCTATTTGTGATCTCTCTCTGTCAAATAAATAAATAAAATCTAAAAAAAAAACAAAGGGTGGTCCAGCGCACTGACACCACCTGGGAGCCCTTTAGACATGCAGAACCTTGAGCCCCAGCCTTATCTTCTGAATCAGACTCTGCAGTTTAATAAGGTGATTCATGTGCACAATGAAGTCTGAGAAGTGTTGGACTAGATGATCTCAGGAATTTTGGTTGAGGATTAGAAAGAAAAGCACAGCATTAAGTGAAAGGTTGCTTTTTCTCTTTTTTTAGGTTGGAGAACCTTGAGCATATTTATAAACTGAGACCAATGGTTTGGAACTCCTGTAGCACATTAAAAGCACCTGGCATGGGACACCTGGGTGGCTCAATCGGTTAGGTTGCTGCCTTCGGCTCAAGTCATGATCCCGGAGTCCTAGGATCAAGTCCCGAATTGTGCTCCTTGTCCAGTGGGGAGCCTACTTCTCTCTCTGCCTCTGCCTGCCACTTTGCCTGCTTGTGCTCTCTCTATGACAAATAAATAAAATCTTTTTTAAAAAGATTTTATTTATTTATTTGACAGACGGAGATCACAAGTAGGCAGAAAAGCAGGCAGAGAAAGAGCAGGAAGCAGGCTCCCTGCTGAGCAGAAAGCCGGATGTGGGGCTGGATCCCAGGACCCTGGGATCATGACCTGAGCTGAAGGCAGAGGCTTTAACCCACTGAGCCACCCAGGCGCCCCCAAATAAATAAAATCTTTAAAAAAAAAAATCTTTAAGAAAAAAAAAAAAGCACCTGAGATGCTGTTAAAATGACCAGTTTCCTAAGGCCTACCCTTGGGAAAGCTGTGTAGCATGTGGGATGGGATAGAGAGCTACCCGGGGGGTAGGCACACAAAAGGAAGGACAGGATGAAGGTGCAAGCACCGGGGAATGAAAAAGGGATGAAGGCCTCTTCAGGGAAACAGGAAGGGATGGGATGAGGATGAAGAAAGCAAAGGAGATGTTTTGGAGAAGGAGGAAAGGCATTAACAATAAAGCAGAGAGAGGAATTTTTAGAGGGAAGGGTCCAAAAGGCAATAGATACTCAAATGGAATCGTGCCTGAGAGCCATGATTAATTGCTTTCTTTTCTTTTTTTTTTTTTTTTTTAAGATTTTATTTATTTATTTTAGAGAGAGAAAACGAGAGGGAACGAGAGGGGGAAGGTCAGAGGGAGAAGCAGACTCCCCGCCAAGCAGGGAGCCCAATGCAGGACTCGATCCTAGGATTCGAGGCTCATGACCTGAGCTGAAGGCAGTTGCCCAACCAACTGAGCCACTCAGGCACCCAACTGATTGCTTTCTTAAATGCTAACTAAGACATGCATGGTCGCAAGAATGGTACTTAAAGTCAGACGGGTTACTGGCCTGCTGAGTCTTGCAGTATCTTCCCATCACACACAGCTTACTAGGCACTTGGTGACTTTATTCTTGTCTTTCCACTGACCTCCAGCACACCAGGCTCTTCAGTATTCCTTTTCCTACTTTCACATTCCAGCCTCAGGGCCTTTACACTTGCTATCCCCACCTATGGGCTGTTCTTCCTCCACATATTCACATGGCCTGCTTCCTTACCTTCAGTTAGATCTCCTCCAGTGTACTCTCCTCAATGAAGTGATGAGGGTCATCACTCTTCTATCCCCATCCTCTGCATTATTTTCCATTACTGCCCAACATCAGTCCATAAAGCTACTTGCCTATTTGTTTAGGTCTGCTTTCCCTACCCGAATGCAAGCTCCATTGTCTTGCTCGCTGTGGAAAACCCACTGCCTAGAACAGTGAGGCATAGAGGTGCACCTGTAAAAAGTTTGGAGTGAGTTAGTGGCAGCTGCAACCTAGTACAAGTGAATGGGATGGTGAGATGAAAAGGTATTGCTGAGTGTGCCTGGGGAAGGTGATGAGCTAGGGAGGTTGAGGAACAACAGGGTGAGTAAGGACAAGTAAACAGGCATCTTAAGGGCCTGATTGAGGAGGAAGCACAGGGTTGTAACCGTAGTAAAGACTGCGGTTTCTGCATTAGACCACCCACTCTGTGTTGGTCTGGACAAGTTTGTTAATCTTCCTAAGACTCAAACCACCCACTCTGTGTTGGTCTGGGCAAATTTGTTAATCTCTCTAAGCCTCAATTCTCGCAACAGTGAAATGAGGCTGATAACCATAGTCCCTCCACCTAGGGTTGCCATGGGGGTTCAATGAACTAGTAGCCAGAAAGTGTGTGATAGGCAGTAAGCTCTCAATAAATGCTAATTATTATGATCAATCCAAGATTGTGGGAAGAGAGTGAAATGTTGCAATGTTAAAAAAAAAAAAAAAAGAAAGAAAGAAAGAAGGAAGGAAGGAAGGAAAGAAAGAAAGAAATTTACATTTCTGTAAACCATCGAGTCCTACTCTGAGACTGACTTGTTACCTTGCCACCTCACCACGGAAACGTGTCTCCGCCTTGCCACCGCCGTTAGCAGCCCTTTCTCCTTTCTGATGACGCTTCTGAGAGCTGACCTAGCGCCTGGCCCAAGAAGTTCTCCATAAAAATTTGCTGGTGTTCACTGCACTTCTCCCACACAGTGCCGCTTTGGTGCTACCTTGTCAGGAAAACGACGTGAAGTGGGAGAGATTCGCGCTCCGACCTCTTTAGGGTAGAACGGGCTAGGCAGAAAGAGCCTTCTGCGAGCCCTCAATCATCTTGAAGGCTAGCATAGCAAACGTAGCTCAATAAGAGGGGAGTGGGTTTGTTCCTCTGGAACTCGTAGACGAGACTAGTGCTTTCAAGGGCGGCCGGAGGCCAACAACAGGCGCTGAATCTTCGACTCTTTTAGGAGGCGTGGCCTCGCTGCAGCTACCGCAGGAGTGATTGGCTGAAGATGGCGGGGGCGGGACTCGGTTGCCAGGGAGCGGCGCGGGGAGCCCGGGGATCTGCGGCGGCTGCGCGAAGAAGCGAGGTGCTTGCTGGGGCCGGGGCTGCGCGACGGCACCGGGGGCTGCGGTGAGCGCCGCGCAGGCCCGGCACTTGCCAGTGGAGAGGCGCCGCCATTGCCGCCGCGCTCGGTGAGCGCATCCCGCTCGCCGAGCAGGGCCCCCGCTGGCCGCCGGCACCATGGGCCAGTGCGGCATCACCTCCTCCAAGACCGTGCTGGTGTTTCTCAACCTCATCTTCTGGGTGAGCGGGGCCGACGGGCGGGGAAGGGCGAGGGGCCGGCGGCGCGGCCCAGGGGAGGCCTCTACTGAGGCGCTCGACGGGCCCGGCGCTGCGGGGACAGCGGTAACGAGCTTGCGGGCTACGGGGCCCGGCGGCGGAGGCTTCCTCTCGGGCTGGGACGGAGGGCGGAGAAGGGGAGCTCTCAGGGGCTTCCGGCGGCCTCCGCGCCTGGGGCTCCGGTCTCCGGCCCGCTGGCTCCCCGCCAGGGTATCCGGGCTGTGAGGCTGCGGCCCTCCCCCTGGACCAGCCTGCTCCATGGCGGGCTCTCACTGCAGATTCTTTCAGGACCTCAGGCTCGAAACAGGATACTCCCCAACGGGTCAGGCTCTGCTTCTTTGTCAGGGCCCGGAGCCCCCGTAGCTCCAGTGGCAGCCCCGAGGCGTGTGAGCAAAGGTGCGGCTCCGCGGGGACGCTAGCGACTCAGGGCTGAGGGATTTTGACTTACTGCTCTTTGTGTGTAGAGAACTGCTTAGCTGGTTACCCGCCCAGAAAACTGAAAGGTTTCTACTTGATAAGCCAGATCATTCTTTGCCCAAGAAAATCGGTATATTTGTTTTGGTCACTGGGCTTGAGTAACCGGAGATCGTAAGCCCTGGTTACATAGGATTCGGATGTCAAAAGACTTTGAAAGCAGTGAGTTCACTTTCAGCAAAAGGTGGCTTATGGGGGTTTTTTGGACACGCCCCCAAAGAAAGGGGTGTTTATAACCACTTCATGGCAGTTTAGGTTCTTATCTCGCCAGGAACTTTTGTAGTAACCGGTGTTGTTCCTATCACTCTCCACCTTCTAGTCCATTTGGACCTTGCACCCTGATAAATTAAGCATTTCTTCCCTCACATCATTTTATTTAAAAAAAAACAACCCCTCCCCCCCCCCGAAAAAAATCTTCAGCAGTACAATAAGGTTCAACCTCTTCTTGGTATTGCAGCAGAAGTCTTCAGTCACCTTTCCTTCTTCATGATTGGTCATGCTCTTAAACACTTGCTGTCCAGTCCCCAGACACTTCTTGAACATTCCCACTTTCCATACTTTTGTATGTCCCCATTCAGCAATTTCTCACACACACACCTCATTTGGAAAGAATCCTTGCCTTCTTACATGGCCCCACCTCAACAGAGGATGAAACTTTTCATGTTCTGTCTGCTGTAGCATAAAAACATAATTATATATAATAAGGCACTACACACAAATATTGCCATGGAGTCTTTTAGGTTATTTATGGCATGATGGAAAGGGTCCTGCTAGTACCTGTTCAAAATCACCCAGGTGACATTGGGGTTTCTATGACCTCTTCCAATTAGAGCAGTGTTTCTCACACTGTAGTTTGAGTTACAAACCTTTTTAAAAGGTAAAAGAATTCTTCAGGGATCTTCAAGTGAGAGACACTCTATTAAATAGTAAGGTACTTAGGCAGAGACTTGGTTTTGTACCCTTTACAGTTTCTTGGGATTTTTATGGGCATAGCTATTTGATTCTGAAAACCAAACTATCAAGTGAGTTCTAGACTATTCAGTCTCATGGACTGGAATTGTTGTTAATGTAACACAATATTTAAAATACAGGAACCATTTTCTTTAAATTTTGGGGGGCGATTGGGTGGCTCATTTGGTTAAGCATCCGACTCTTGATTTGGCTCAGGTCATGATCTCAGGGCCCCAAGATTGAGCCCTGAGCTCAGCCCAGCTCTCACTCGTGGGGCGTCTGCTTGGGATTCTCTCCCTCTCTCCCTCCCAGTTCCGAGCATTTTCTCTCTCAAACAAACAAATCTTTAAAACCATTAAAAGATAATTAAATTTTCATTTACTCTGAAATATCAGTTAATTCTAAGTGATTGCTCATGAATCTTTAGAAATGGTGTAAGTATATGTCTACTGGTACTTCTGTAAAGAAAGGTTAGATTGAATTTCAGTTGTGCTTTTCAGAGTGGGTTATTGCCAAGACTAAAGTCATACTGTGTAGTAAAAATATCATTTTTCTAGGTTAGTAGGATAGTAAAGCTTTTGTGAGCTGTGATAAGTTAAGCAGACATACAAGGGGGAGATTGTGGCTTAGAGCAGGATTAGTGGAATGTAACTAATGAGGAAACAGTATTAGATGTGTCTCCCACTAAAGGATTGGTTTAAGGACAGATTGTTGGAATCTGATGATGCTGGTAATAACTAACATTTGAGTACTTATTACACCCAGGCATTGTGCTGAGCAATTTACAGTGCTGTTCTTACAGTAACCCCATCTGGCAGTAAATATTCTTATGCATATTTTAAAGATGAGGGCATTAAGGTTTACTGAGGTGAAGTTGCACACCCAAGGTGTGGCAGAGTCTGTGTTCAAACCCAGGTTGTCTTATACTCTGGAGCCCGTGATATTAGATCAAATCTTATAAAAGATTTGGAAGGGGGAAGGAACTCATTAGCCAGGTTAGAGTCATTTTCTTGGAGTCACTTTCTCTAAACCTGGTACAGGTTTATGGAAGACTGGAGTGTTTGAGGACATGACTAAGGTTAGAGCCTGTACCATCATTTAAAGTACACTGACTTGTCAGTTTAAAAAATTAGGTCATTACAAGGAAGTACATACAACAGATGTTAACTGGTTCTGAGAATTTGTAATGCATTCTTCAGTTCTAATAAGTGTATTTTTTTTTAAGATTTTATTTATTCATTTTGACAGGGAAACACAGCGAGAGAGGGAACATAAGCAGGGGGAGTGGGAGAGGAAGAAGCAGGCTTCCCAATGAGCAGGGAGCCTGATGTGGTGCTCAATCCCAGGATCCTGGGATCGTGACCTGGGCCGAAGGCAGAGGCTTTAACCCACTGAGCCACCCAGGCACCCCTAAGTGTATTCTTAAATAGCGGCCCCTCCCTCCTTTTAATGCCTTAACACACACACACACACACACACACACACGGAAGAATAAACATTCCCTGCATAGAGTATATCAAAAGTTTACCTAGGTTCCCTTGGGCAACTTTTTAAAGACTTTATAGTTCTATAGCACCGCCTATTCACAATCAGATGTTAATGGCTTTTCTGGATAATGGCCGAGTGTGCATTAATTGCTTTGGCAAGATCTTTAAACTATACCTTTTAAGGGTATAGCCTGGGTGGCTCAGTGGCTTAAGCCTCTGCCTTAGGTCATGATCAGGTCCTGGGTCCTGGGATCAAGGCCTGCATCAGGCTCTCTGTTCAGTAGGGGCCTGCTTCCCCCCCCTCCCCCAGCCCCCCGCCAGCCTCTCTGCCTACTTATGATCTCTCTCTCTGTCAAATAAATAAATAAAATCTTAAAAAAAAATAAACTATACCTTTTAATATCTTGATAATCCTGTTTTAGTTGCCAGTTTGTTCAATGAGCTGTGGAACTAGATATGTACCTGAAATACCTAGGCTTGGTGCTAAATGACCTGACAGTTGAAATAGTTTATATTGACTTGTTCTGTATCCTTTTGGACTGTGCAGTCTAAGAAGATTAACTGTGGAAAGGCACAAACTAAAAGGGCGAACAATTGTTACTAAAATCCTGAAGGCTGTCCTCATGGAACTAGAGAGCTCCTTACCAAATTCCAGAATGTTAGGGCCTGTAACTTGAAAGATAATTTTGGACAAGTGAAATCAGGTGTACAACTTGAATTTCTGTTTTTTACATGTAAGCGTATTAGTGCTAGGCCATGATAATTTATGGAAGACTGGAGTGTTTGAGGACATGACTAAATGCTGAAGACTAATAGAATCGTCTTCAATGAAATATTTCAAGGAGAACTAATGTCTCTTCTATAAACTGCACCTTTGTACCAAGGTCAGAAAGGATTCTTAATTCAGTGGGTCATTTGATCTGACCCAGAGCAGGGTTCATCTAAAATAAGTTTAAATCAGTACTTTTTAATTTTCAAGTTTTATTCTGGGAAATTGGTTGAGTATTCAGTCAAGTTCCACATTACACAAATTGGCTTTACTTTTTCTACCCTGTAAGAAAAAGCCAGTTGGCTTGTATTTCTTTTGCTGATATGTGTCTTGGACGTTATAGGGACTGCAAGACAAAACTTTGTCCATGCTTGTAGAATATATAATGTGTCATATCTGTTTGGACTTTTTCATTTGTGTGAGAGGCAATAGTAATGCTAAAACATCTATGGAGTAGGAAGCACGACACGAAGGTGAGACACTTTTTAAGTGCCTTTTTAAGTAACTTCAGAATGTGGCACCTTCGCTCATCATCATTCACTTATATGTAGTCCCCTATACATACAAATCATATTTGAAAGCCATATGTAACCTTTAAGATTTATCTTTTTAAGAAAAGCTTCACATCATACTTCGATCTGAATATATATAATTAAGGAAAGTTCCTTTGTTAAATATAGCACAGATACTTGGGCATTTAGTTTGTGCTTATGTTATTGATAAAATGATGGAAAAGACAGTGAAGATCTTACTCTTACAGAACTTTCTTTTTAGGGGAGCAAGCAAAAATAAGCAAGAAAAATATCAGATACTGATGTGATTATGCAGACAATTAAAACATGGTAATATCACAGAGTGAGTGAGTTAATGGCTGCTTTAGGTTGGCAAAGAAGTCTTCCCTGAAGAGGTGAAATGTAATCTGTAGTATAAGGAGGAGCTGATTTGGGGTGATTTGAGGGTGATGAAGGCATTTAAAGCAGGGAACAGCCTGTACGCCTAATGGTAAAAATATACTTGGTATATTTTCTTTTGGTAAATTACCAAAAGAAGATTTAACTATACATTCCTGCTTTTGTTTAAAAAAAATTTATAATGAAATATTTCAAGGAAAACTTCTTGTCAGAAATCTCCTTATACATATTTTGTGTTTTCCAGCACTTCTTATGCATTTGGGTTGGGGATGTGATACTTTTAAACTGGAACTTTCGTCAGACATCCTGGAATTCGCTTCTCTGTTTACCATATTTCTATCATCATGAATGACTGCTCTGAAAAAGACTGTGTCACCTTCAGCTAACAGATTTTCCCCCCCATTATTGTTTTTTTTTAATTCACCAAAAGAAAAGCTAACTTTGACAGTAAGCTAGTCATGGTACATAACAGGAGACCTATTTCTCACCTTGTGTTTGGCAGTTAAGAAATTGAATGTTTCCAGTCTTAATTCATTTAGAGTCATCTGTCCACTGATCAAGTGCCTTGTGGCTCTGAGTAATTATTGACTGAAAGAACTCAGTATTGGGAGCTTGGAATCAGTCAGATGACCAAATGCAGGCGTGTTCTCTTTAGTTGGAATTTAAGGAATAGGTTGTTTCTTAGCTTTTTAGAATATTTATCATGCATTAAAATATTTTCATGGAGTGCTCGCTTCGGCAGCACATATACTAAAATATTTTCATGGATTTTGTTCCATAAGATCCAGTTCATTCTAGGATTTTTGCAGAAAACATATTCCATAAAATTTACACTTGCACCAGACAGGTATACCCTAAGAATCATTCACTCATAAATGCTTGTTGAATATCTGTGCTTTACTTGTTTCTAAGAAGTACAAAAACCAAAAAGACGGTCCCTGTTTTCTAACAGCCCATGGGGTGAGGGAGCAGATAGGCAAATTCTTCTAATACTTTACTGAATTTAATTTCTAGGTGTACCTTCCTCCTTCTCTCCCTGTCAAATAAATCTTATGGGCAGTCTCAAGTCTTCCTTTATGTCTTCTCCTTCCCCTACCTTAATAATTTGGTAGAATCAGGTGACGAGAAAAATTACTTGTATTTATAAATTTGTTTTTAATTTTCTGAAGGTGGTATATAGTAAATGCCAAGATATTGTATCTTACATTGTTGTTTCTACTGATTAAATACATAACACCTAATATGGACAAACTATAAAGTTTATGCATCTCAGGCTCCAGTAAAAACTGATTTCTTTTATAGTCAGAGTAGATTGTGGGGACAGAAGGTCTCAGGAAGAAAATGCATGTTTAAATTCCATGCTTCTCAGATGACCCTTGGAGCCCTACAATCTGAAAATAGCCAGTTTCCATGCTGTTAAAATAATCTGGCTCTGGTAATTATTTCATCTCCAATTTCATTACCACCCAAACTTTTGGGTCTTTCAGCTGGTAGCTGTAAATTGGATTAGGTGAACAACTTTGTTAAACTAGATAAACAGTGGCAAAAAACGGAATACAGAAAATGAAAATAGGACAGAATTGAGGAACATGACCTCTGGCATATCATCAAAATAATAGCGGTGCAAAAAGATTAAGATATTTCTTCTTTAAGAATGATGACAGTAATGCAGTGATACAGATAATGATGGCAGAAGTGGCTTATTGTCAAAACCTTGCAACCCTAAGTAGGAATTTTTTCTTTTTTTTTTTTTACTTTGTCTCCTTGAAAGGTGATGTTTATGTGGTGATGGGGGTAGGATGGAAGGATAATGTGTACTGAAAGAATCAGAATTGTGTTAGATAATCAGAAAACATCTGAAGATGAGTCAAAGGCAGGTAGACCAGAGAAAAGTGATAAGCAGAGGAGATTGGCAGAGGTGCCTAAAGTATTTGGGGTGGAAGAGATGCATATTTTATGTTGGTGGTTAAGGACGGATACAGGAATTTATTTGTGAGAGAACAAGAAAGTCTGAATTTCAGATATAATTTTAAATATTTTGGGATGCCTGGGTGGCTCAGTCGGTTAAGTGTCTGTCTTTGGCTCAGTCCATGATCTCAGGGTCCTGGGATCAAGTCCCACATTAGGCTCCTTGTTTCAGCAGGGAGTCTGCTTCTCCCTCTGCTTGCTGCTTCCCCTGCTTGTCTGTCTCTGACAGATAAGTAAGTAAAATCTTTAAAAAAAATATAAATATTTTCCTTTTCTCATTATGCAAATAATATATTTGCTTTTTAAAGATGATACTAAAAAGTATTTTAAGAAAACAAACTAATATCACCATAATTCCACATGCAGAGACAAAATTTACTGTTTTTTAATGTCCATATGTTATGTATGTTTTCCCCTTAGCACATTACATTATTAGTTATTATTATTAATTATGCTTTAACAAAATATTTAAAAGCTTTAATGCCAAGTATACCTCTGGATGCCAGGGTTTTTTCTTTTGTTTTGCTATAATTTTGTTACAATATTACAACATTTTGATAAACATACCTTCCATGCAAATTCTTTGTTTCCATATGACTTATTTTCGTAAGGATAGATTCCTAGAAGTGGAATTAATAGGTGTGAAATCATAAATACTGAGGCTAGAATGTGTTGCCAGATTGCTTTCCAAAAAGATTATTCTGTATTAATCTCTACTCCAGCCTGAGGGTTCATTTCTCTGTACCCTCACACATCTTTGAATATAGCTTGGCCTGCTCGTTCCTTCATTCTTTCTTTCTTTCCTCTCTCTTTCTTTTAGTGTACAGGAAACTGAATTAAATGTTAAAAGTTGTACATAAGATGGATTTCTACTTGTTTTTTTATCCTCTGCTTTCTTTTTGAAATCTGCTTTCTTTAAAAGTCCAGAGTACACAGTGTTTTTCACCTTGCCTTTTCTTGATTGTTTTTTCTCCCAATATTCCAATCACTTTTATTTTACCAATTGATTCTTTGAGGCAAAAATTAGTCTGAAGGAGCAGTTCACACAGGTGGATAAGAACTTGTCAAATATTGTGATTTTAGCTGCATGACCTCACATGGTCCCTCATCTGTACACTGTCTTGAGATTCTTGCCAGTTCTGGACATGAATCAATTACTATACCAGTGGAAGAAAATCACTTCTATTCTGCTTTATCTTCACCAGAATGTTCTATGGGATGCTTTCACCGTCACATTTCTAAACTTCCATATAGGTACACTTTTCACAACAGAGCTGTTTTATTCCCTAGCTTTTAACAAGGCTGATAGTGCCACATTCCTTCGCCAAGTTGCACTGTTCATAATGTGCCCCCTTTTGTTTCATATTCCTTCTTCTTCTGAAAGAATTTAGTAGTTTTTTGGATTTCAGCATTTTATCAGCTACTTCTTTCACAGAAGTTTTGAAAAATAGAACAAAGCAAAAAAACCCTACTATAGTTTTATATAGCTTAAAGTTTCTAAACTATAGAAAAAGCAATCTTAAGTAAGAATGAAATGTTTTACTTTAAAAGTGACTTTACATTTGTGTGTATGTAATAGAAGGGTAAAGGATAAAATGAATATCATACTTCTGGAATTCTGCTTCCAAAATTTGATAGCAAGATAGCTTTAGTTTTTAGAGAACAGCTTGGTATGGAAAAACACTCTCTCTCCTGTAATTTTAAAATTCTGTGGCTTAATTTAGGGCATGAGTTTTTTAAAAGATAAGGAAGGATAGTTTTTAAAAAATTATTCTTTTGATAGTTTCAGCCCTCAGCCTTTCCTTTAAATTTCCCTTCATGTCTTTGGAAAAAGGATGAATATTTTTAGTATACTGTCCTGGCACAAATCCTCCTTTGAGGCTCAGATTTTTTTCAGCAGTGACTAAAGCAGTGCAGTGCAGTTTCTTCCAAGTTCTGCATTTCATCTTCTCTTCTGTGGCACCTCCCCCTCTGCAGCTGCTTTGTTGGCAAAGCCCAGATCCTTTGATAGATCCCAATCCCATCATGACCCTTCAAAAGCAGGATTTAACCCAGCTTACCTTTTAGCCTTTCTTATAGCCGTAATTCTTATATTAAACATCTGTGTGATGACTCTGCATACTAGTTAGGAATTAGTTATAACTTCCTCTCTGTTGCCATACAGCTCTACCTTTGTTTTTCATACTGGTGGTTAGAATCATTGAAGAAGTTGCATATTGTTTTTAGGCCTTCGGCTATTGTTCGGATACCTACTCCATATTTTCAAAGATATTGATGTAATTTCATAAGTTGCTCATTATGCAACTTAAAATATAAACACTGTATACAGATATCAAAAGAAAATTTTGAAGTTGTCTTCAATTTAGGAAACAAAGCTGTTACGAGTCATTTGATTGATATACTCACCAGCAATCAGTGTAGTTTCTGCTTTGTGCAACTACTAAGTTGTTTCCTACTATGTGTTCAAAACAGAGTTCTATTATGTTCTCAACTCTGCTGTGTGAATTGGCTGTTGATTAGTTTGCAGCCTTGGAAAAGATACTGCTCTCAAGTCAATTTGAAAAAAATAGGCAGCCTTACAGATGGCATCTCCTGCTAGCCTTCCATTGCATTTGTTACATGTTTGGTCATATCTGCTGTTGGTTGGTTTTTCTGCTTCCTCAGAGTCTCACTTTCAGTTGAGTGCTTCAAGTCTGGGTGAAGGGTGGCCGCACTGGAAGTATTTCCCTTGGCGCATTCCCAGGGAACACTAATTGTGAGTCTCTTTAATTGTGAGTCTCTTTAGGTGAAAGGCTCATCATTTTGTATTTAAAATGCAAGTACTTTAGTATCTATGCTTCAGATTAATTGAATACATATCTCTTCCAGTTTTATCTTGTTTTCATTCAGATTTCTGTAGGCTAAAATTTCATTTATTAGAAGCTCAAATTTATTTTAATTAAGCTTTCTAAAAAATAAAAATTACCTTTTAGAGTAAGAAAAGCTAAGAATCCAAAGGAATGAAAGATGATTAATGAAGACAAACTGGACAAAATTTGATTGATTCATATTTAGGATCCTAATTCAGTTGAGGACTGAAGATATTTACTTTAGCAAAATATGTATGTGTACATACATGTGTGTGTTTATCACACACATATATAGTAAAAAAAAATAATAGTATTGGGGTGCCTGAGTGGCTCAGTCATTTGAGCATCCTACTCTTGATTTCATCTCAGCTCATGATCTTGAGGGTGAGATTGAGCCCTGAGTCCCTACTCCGCAGGGAGTCTGCTTGAGATTCTCTCACTGCTTCCCACTGCTCGGAAGTGCATGTGCGTGCGCTCTGTGCCTCTCAATTAATAAATAAATCTAAAAAATAAAAGATAGAATGTTTTTCTTTGGTAAGAATGTTAGGTAGCCCATGTACTTCTGTAATAATGCACCCAAACTCTTAAGCTATTTTTCTTCTTTCCCCTTTCCTGGGCCTGCCTTCATCCCATAATAATATACCCCCTAAGTAAGTATGTCAGTAAACTCTGAGAACTTTTGAACAGGCATGGTTGCTATCAGTTCAGCATTTATAAACTAAAAATCTATTCTGGATGTGATGACCATCAGGAATTTAGTAAACCAGATTAAGTTGCCAAATCATGTTTGAATAGTGAACTAAAAACTATAAAATTAGACTGAAGAGAAAAAAACAAAAACTAAATCTTAAGATAGAAAAGGGAGGTGTGCGATTTCAAGGGAAAGGATGAGATGAATTATACTCAATAAATTTTGATTGCGCCAGACACCGTTCTAGGTGCTGGGTGGTGATATGGGGCTAAAAGACAGATGGGCAAAATTTGTGCCCTAAAGGTATGCTGAGACATGTATGGTTACTGCAGTTATGTGTCTGCATGTGTGCACTGAGACATATTTAAGTTGCAGCAGTTGTAATAAATACTCTGTTAAAGTCAGGTGATGTGGGAGTGCATAAAGGGCACCTATTCCAGCCTGAAAAGGCCAAGAACCTGCATCTTAATAGACAACAAGGAGTCCTCAGGCAAGTGTGGATAGGGCATTCTAACGAGTACAGCAGAGAGGTAAAGAAACGAGAGAATATGTGTACATTTGGGTGTAGCAGTTTTCTCTTAGGGTGTATGTAGGCTAATGGAATCTGAGGTGAGGAGCAGGGAGCAGCAGCTTCATGGGCCTTATTTTGCCTCATTCTGATTTTAACCGAGCTCATGTCTTGATCTGGTTTGCCCAAACTAAATGTGTCCCATAGACTGGAGAAAAAAACTGCGTGTTTAGGTTGAAAGAGTTAATGATATTTCTAATATCATTGTGGAGGTTGTTTTCTAGTTTGGAGATTAATGATTTATGTGTTAAATTTTAAAGGACAATGAAACCATTCTTTTCCTGTGAAAGTCTCAAAGTGTTCTACAAATGATAAGTCATTACACTAAGTGTTTTAACACTTAGCCTCACACTGCATTTGATCATTCACATATAAACACGTGGCATTAAGCTGTCAGCATTGAGCAGGTACAAAATGATAACAAAATGACAATAATAGAGGAGAGGAGAATGCATATAAAACTGCAGTTGGAGAATGGTGTCTGGAGCAGAGGCGAAATAAGATAGATCTCTATTCTGTGACTTTCTGCACTCACTTTCCCTGTAGGAAACCTTGTTTTCCAAAGTGTAGTGCAAGAACCAGCAGCATCGGTGTCATCTGGGAATTTAGAAATCCCGAGTCTCAGGCCCCAACCCCAGACCTACTGAATCAGAGTCTGCAGTTTAATAAGGTCCTCCTGTGATTCCTGTTAACTTTAGAGTTTGAGAAGTACCATTCTAAAGAATAAATTGAAGGGTTTGCAAAGTTCTTTAGTTAACTGAGCCTTCTGGCTTTACTATTGCAGTCTTCGGACAGTAAGTTTTTTGAAAATGGAGATTCAGGTTACTAACTATTATTGTGATTTCTTTTTCCAAGTAGGTGGATAAAGGTTAGAAGTGCAGATTTTGGAGTTAGATTGCCTGGATTCAAATCCTGGCTATGCCACTTGTACATAACTCGTACATAATTTTTTTCATTCATTGAGGGCAACTACAATGAGCAAAGGCATAACCCACCACCCCACCACTGATCTGTGGTAGACCTGTAATTGAGTTGCATATAAGCCTGTGTGTTTGGGGACGGTAGAATTTGTTTGTTTGTTTTTTAAAGATTTTATTTATTTACTTGACACAGAGAGAGAGAGAGAGATCACAAGTAGTCAGAGAGGCAGGCAGAGAGAAAGGGGGAAGCAGGCTCCCTGCTGAGCAGAGAGCCCGTTGAGGGGCTTGATCCCAGGACCCTGGGATCATGACCTGAGCTGAAGGCAGAGGCTTAACACAGTGAGCCACCCAGGTGCCCCGGAGAGTTTGTTTTTGACAATATTTATTGGATTCATGGTTTCTTGATCTTAACCGAACCATCAGTTATTGAAAAGAAGGCAGCGTTTGGGAAACTTTTCAACTTTAGTAAGGAAGTGTTCTTACTAATGAATAATAGATTTTTCAGCGTCACTGTAAAAAAAAAAAAAAAGTATATGAGTAGATTTAAAAGTGATGGTGGAGGTTAGGGAAGGAAAAAACGGAACAAGATGGGATAGGGAGGGAAACAAACCATAAGAGACTCTTAATCTCAGGAGACAAACTGAGGGTTACTGGGGGTTGGGGAGGTAGGGACAGGGTGACTGGATTATGGACATTGGGGAGGTTATGTGCTATGGTGAGTGCTGTGAAATGTGTAAGCCTAGCGATTCATAGACCTGTACCCCTGGGGCAAATAATACATTATATGTTAATAAAAAATTTTTTTAAAGTGATGACAAATCTCATTAAATAATAATCTACTAGGAAATAGTAGGAACACTTTACTAACAGAGTTTAAAGATTTTTACCAGTGCTCTGATCTTGTTTTCTACAGGGGGCAGCTGGTATTTTATGCTATGTGGGAGCCTATGTCTTTATCACTTATGATGACTATGACCACTTCTTTGAAGATGTGTATACTCTCATCCCTGCAGTAGTGATCATAGCTGTAGGAGCCCTGCTTTTCATTATTGGCCTAATTGGCTGCTGCGCCACTATCCGAGAAAGCCGCTGTGGACTTGCCACGGTAAGTTAGCACTTTACTGACTGTGTGTGTCATCATGGTATGTGGGAATATTTTGTTTGTATTACTGGCTTGAATCAAGCATGAAACTCCATAGACTCTTTGGCTCTTACGATTGGAACAGAATTAGCACTTGTCTTCTAGCAGTTATCTCAGGTAACTGGTTTTATATCAAGACTATTTAGAGCAGTTTGTATTTAACTTTGACACTGTTTTCTTCCTTACAGTTTGTTATCATCCTACTCTTGGTTTTTGTCACAGAAGTTGTTGTAGTGGTTTTGGGATACGTTTACAGAGCAAAGGTATGTTGTCTACTGTAACTCATATGTTTTAAAAGGCAGCTTAAGTGTTTCAAGTGAAATAGAACAAATTCATTTTATCAGAATAAACATGTTCTTTTGCCTTACTTCAGTTTAGTCACTGCTTTAAATATCTAAAGTTCATTAGAAATTGCACAGAGAACAGATTGGTGGTTGCCATTTGTGGGAGGTTGGGTAAAATGGGTGAAGGGACAAAAGGTACAAACTTCCAGTTATAAAGGTAAGTCAGTCATGGGAATATAATGTACAGCATGGCAACTAAAGTCAGTAATACTGTAAGGCATGTCTGAAAGTTGCTAAGGGAGTAGATCTTTTTTTTTTTTAATTAAGATTTTATTTATTTATTTGACAGACAGAGATCACAAGTAGGCAAAGAGGCAGGCAGAGAGAGAGGAAGGGAAGTAGGCTCCCCAGTGAGCTGAGAGCCCGATGTGGGGCTTGATCCCAGGACTGTGGGATCATGATCTGAGCCGAAGGCAGAGGCTTTAACCCACTGAGCCAACCAGGTGCCCCTAAGGGAGTAGATCTTAAAAGTTCTCTTATCACAATAAAGAAATCTTATATATGGTGAAAGAATTAATTAGACTTATTATGGTAAACATTTTGCCATATAAAAAGTTTAAACCATGCTTAAACTAACATAATGTTAGATGTCAATTTTGCCTTAATTGTGTGTGTGTGTGTGTGTGTGTGTGTAAGAAAACAAAATGCGTTTAGTAAATGCAAGTCCAGTTTCCTGGCTTAATAAAGAATACATACCAGAGAACTGAGCTTTTGTTTTATGTTTAAGAATACTGCAGCAGGGGCGCTTTGGTGGCCCAGTCATTAAGTGTCTGCCTTTGGCTCAGGTCATTATCCCAAGATCCTGGTATTGAGTCCCACCTCAGGCTCTCTGTTCAGCGGGGAGCCTGCTTCTCTCTCCCTCTGCCCCTCCCCCTGCTTGTGCGCTCTTTCTCTCTGCTCTTTCTCAAATAAGTAAAAGGAACTCTTTTAAAAAAAGAATACAACATTTCAGGCTCTTTCTGAACACTTCTTTCCACTGAAGATACCTATGTAGGCATCTAAGATTATGTTTAAATGTGGTTTCTGATCTCAGGAAGTCTCCTGAAAGCTTAACTTATTTCAGTTTTTATGTATTTTTCTACCACAGTAATTTTTTTCTGTAATGTATTGTGTGCTGTGTAATTTGGGGTCTTGTGAGAAGCACATGCAAAAGTGGAATTCAGTGTACATGGATTCTGTTAGAGGAAGGTTCTGTGAGGGAACATGGGGAAGGAACCAGGACTGGCTGTGAGCTATCAGGCCTGATGCAAGCGTACTCCCGAGTAGTTGTTAGTGTAATTATGTAGTTAATTAGATACTAAGTTTATGAAAAAATGAGTACACAAAAAAAAAAAATTGGGGGTGCCTGGATGGCTCAGTGGGTTAAGCCTCTGCCTTCAGCTCGGGTCATGGTCTCAGGGTCCTGGGATGGAGCCCTATGTCGGGCTCTCTGCTCAGCGGGGAGTCTGCTTCCCCCCCCCACCTCTGCCTGCCTCTCTTCCTGCTTGTGATCTCTCTCTCTCTCTGTTAAATAAATCTTAAAAAGAAAGAAAGAAAGAAAGAAAATTGGACAATTTGAAGAAACTTGGTAAAAACAAGTGGTCACTAAAACATTTTTGATCAAATCAGATATGGGTATGATCACTGTATAGCTTTAGGGGAAATGTATTAATATTTAATAGATTCTACACTTTGATTTTGTTGCAATGTTTCAACAGTTTAAAGAACTGGAAGTCACTGTCAATATATTAAGGATGTGATTTGTGCAGAACAAATGATAAAGTGTTCTAATCAGTGAATTTTTTTTTTTAAGATTCCATTTATTTTATTTGACAGACAGAGATCACAAGTAGGCAGAGAGGCAGGCAGAGAGAGAGGGAGGAGGAAGCAGGCTCCCTGCTGAGCAGAGAGCCCGATGCGGGGCTCGATCCCAGGACCCTGGGATCATGACCTGAGCCGAAGGCAGAGGCTTTAACCCACTGAGCCACCCAGGCGCCCCTAATCAGTGAATCTTATGCAAAGACAAGATAGGCTTGCATCATAAGATCAGTGTGAAGTATACATTTCTGTGCTTTAAGCTAAATGAAAATGTTTACTTTTTTAAAAGCCCATGATTTTTATGGACTTCCTCAGTTTACCATGGGAGGCTTCTCCATTTGTTAAATACAGTATAACTGCCTTTGCCACTGATTTTTACATGTGAGGTAATAGTGAAAAGCACAAGATATTCTTTGGATTGAGAGAATATGTGAAAGTCAATTTAGGTCATGATTAGGTCCTTTATTCCACAAATATTTGTTAGGAATGGTTTTAGAACTTTGTCAAAATCATAGATGGGCTGCTTGGATTTCAAACTATATTTGACAAATATATGTATATGGGTACCCATATATATACCCAGCTCACCCAGTTGACCTTTGAACAACACAGGGGTTTTGTATGTATAAATTAATATATGACATAAATCTCTGGAACTCAAAGGATAGAGATCAGCCAAAGGGTTTTCCTACTGTCCCATATATTCTCAACCCAAGATATGCTAGAGAATTTTCAGCTATCAGCTACATTACATTTCAGCTGTCTGTTGAAGGAAGGATTCATTTTAAAATTTTATTCATCCAGGCCCGCTTTTAACCTCAGGCTATTTCATGTGGTTGATTTGTTCATGAAGAATTTCCAGCTAACTGTTAACTAAACTTTATAGGCACACCCTAGTGACTGTTCCACATGGGGGAGATGTTACAGCCCTTTGTAAAATCCTTCTGGAGCTTAAATTAGAGGCTGTTGTAATATCTGATCAGAATTCACTTTCCTCATTTGAGGCAGGATAATAGAAGCATTAAACCAACAAGCAAGTGATTTCTGAACAAGATAGTTTTCTCTCTTTTCCCTTGTTGGATTCTGCTACAGTGTATCTTCAAAAGATCTAGTCTGGGGACTCCAAATTCCTTTAGGGTAGGCAGTCATCTTTGACTGTCCAGCAGTGGCAAGGGGTTATGATAATAGATTAATTGGGTGATGGATTGAATAAAAAAAATTGTCAAGGCGTCTGGTCTTATTTAATATAACAAAGTGTTCTGCTGTTCTAATTTGTGAGTATTTAACTTTCTTTACCTCAGTATGAGCTGCAGATGAATAGTTGGTCAGCTGAGAAGTTTGGTCAGATTTCCTTAGCCCATAAATGCCATGTATGAGAGGACGACATACAAGTTCTCTGCTTTCTGTTTTAGAAGAACTAAAGGACTTTCAAAGAACTAATGAGGACTTCATTTTCCTTTGCCTCTTTAAAAAAAATGCCTTGGTTCTGGACATAGAAAAAGATAATTGTTAGTTGAGATCCTACCATCTATGCCCGTCCGGAGGAGCAAGGGGTCCCTCCAACTTGAACACCAAGGGAGCCATTGCCAGCCACTCCCTCCTTGTCCCTTTCCTCTTTCTTAGTCACTTCCTCTTTTCTTTCACATATGTTTCTATTTTGCCCGTTTTTGCTCTCTATCTACAGTACCATTTAAGGTTAAATAGTCTGGCTTAAGTTAATTAATTGGAGTATAACTTTAAAGCTATGATAAAGATGTAGTAGAAGTATTCCTAATGTAATTTACAGTTTTAAATCAAAGGCATAATATGCCAGTTTAATATTCAGACCATTGATACATAAGGCACCAGGGCAGCTGTGCCCCCAAAAAGGAATGCATCGGATCATACCCCTACTGGTTATCAGCTTTATAGTTGTATCACATAACTGGTATAATTACTAAGTAGGTCTAATCATCTTAGAAGGGTAAGGAGAATCTGGTACAAGCAAATTTTACTAAATGACACTTTCTTGCCACTTTAGTGATTGACAGCAATAAGTTAAGTTTATTTCCTGTATCCTCATTCACACATTGAACTGCACTTTTTTCATAAAAGGCTACTTTTGGGGACTGATTTTTTTTTTTAACTTGCTGATTACATTTGCATATTTAACCAAATCTAAACATTGAATAAATAAAATGGAAAGCTTGTTGGTATTTGTTCCAAAGGGGGGGGGGGCTTAAAGTTCTATTGTTTTTACCTCCCTTTGGAAAGGAAAAATGAGCAAATCCAGCCCACTAAAAGTTTATTTGAAATGGAAGGCAGTTCATTTATAATTTACAGCATCTGTCTCAGGGTTCAGCTGCTTTGTCCCTCTTGAATAGATTGTTAATCTGCCATCTTGCACACAATCTTCTCTTTGGATGGTTTTAATCTGTGATGTAATATGTCTGAATTTTCATCTGAATTTCTGTGGAGACAGGAAGGGAGAAAATTTTTTTTCTAATGAGAAATTCACAGAGCTATCTGGCAACTTGCCATACATGTTAGTTAGGTACTTTAGCTGGAGCCTTGACAAATGTTAATTTTACCAGTATTATTAAGGGACTGAGTTCTTTGTTTTGATTCAGGTGGAAAATGAGGTTGATCGCAGCATTCAGAAAGTGTATAAGACCTACAATGGAACCAACCCTGATGCTGCTAGCCGGGCTATTGATTATGTACAAAGACAGGTGAGCTCTCTTGAGGTGAATTTCTTTTTGAAGGCCAGTTATTGTTGGGTCAACCTTAAACTCTATTACTATGTAAATCAGACATGTATTTTCATAGTCATGGTTAGCTTCATGATGTGTCTATTATTTTTACTTTCACCCTTGAAAAGTTTTTTCCACTATCACCTAATCAAAACTAGATAAGAAGAATTTGACTTTTTACCCCCCAAAAAAAATAAATAATTAGTCAGGAAGGTGATAACTGAAGAAGGGTATGGTCAATAGGAAAGGTGGGTGCCGCGAGGGACTTCAGAGGTGGTAAGAGATTTTTCATATACATTTAGAGAGCAAGACCAGGAAAGATGGCGGGGGCGGGGGGCAGTGTGGAAGGACAATTTGAAGTACATGAAGGTAGAATAGTATAGTACCCATAAACCTACCCCCAAATTGTTAGTTTTTGTCAGTCTTATTTCATCTTGACTCCACATGGCTTTGCTAGATTATCTTAAAGCAAATCCCAGACATTTCAGAGAAAATATTTGAAGCACGTTGTCATTGGAAATAATATTTAATTCAGAACCAGATTTTTAACATGTAAGATATGAAGATTTTTCTTAGCTATAAATTACCTCTTCTGCGTTATGTGCTTTTCATGTGGAGGTTCTAAAATTACTAGTCGTATGTGGCTATTTAAGTTAAAATTTAAAATTCAGTTCCTTAGTCATCATAGCCACATTTTAAGTGCTCAATAGCCTCAAGTGGCTAGTGGCTAACATGTTGAACATGCAGACACAGAACATTTCAATCATTACAGCAAGTTTTATTGGCCCTCCTTGGTCTAGAGTAGATTAAAGCTCTGCAGTGTGCGGAATTATAAAGTTCAACACAGATATGTGTGTCTTGTGAGGACTGATATTTCTGTTCTCTTCCCCACTAGCTGCACTGTTGTGGAATTCACAACTATTCAGACTGGGAAAATACAGACTGGTTCAAAGAAACTAAAAACCAGAGTGTCCCACTGAGCTGCTGCAGAGAGACGGCCAGCAGCTGTAATGGCAGTCTGGCCCACCCCTCTGACCTCTATGCCGAGGTAAATTTGGTTTCTTGGCTAAGATTTGAATCTAGCTTGGTAGCCTGTTTTTCTCTGTGAATTGTCTTTACCTAGAACATCCTTTCTGTGCTCTTTTGCTTGTCTGTAATGTTGTTTTATGTTATTGTAAATTCTTTTAAAATGCATTGTCTCTCCTTCTTTGGGTTTCTATTATTTCCATTTCCACCACTAAGTGTAATATTCGACCTTGCAACTTTCACTTTTAAAAAAGACTTCTAATGAGGATGACTGTGTGTTTCAGGGATGCGAAGCACTAGTTGTGAAGAAGCTACAAGAAATCATGATGCATGTTATCTGGGCAGCACTGGCATTTGCAGCTATTCAGGTAAGTGCAGCTCACCAAGGAGTTGTTATCAGAGTGTGCTGATTCTCTGATGTCAGCCGTGAATAGTTTTAACCATTAAATGCTATTAAAGCTTGGTGTATATAGATAACTTGGAAGTGATTGAGGAATAGGCCACCAGTTTCCAACATCTTCCATTTCCTGTCTCTAAACCTAGACCCAAAATGGTTCTAAGAAACCAGAGATCTGGATGTGGGGACTGTGTCTGAGGGGACTTTGCTTTATTTTCTTGACTTGATTAATGAGTGGCCTGTTCAAAATACATACTGTTTCCAGTCCCAGTATATTCTTGGAAGGTATTTCAATAGAACTTAACAGAATTTTTAAAAATTTTACTGCTTTATTTCACTTTGAAAATAGAAAGCTTTCTTTCTTTTTGTACTATTTCTTCTGCTTGCTTTTCTGTCCTCAAGGGTTTTGTATGTCCATGTATGTAAAGCCAGAACTGACTACAGCACTAGTCTCTTAAACTAGTAGAAACACTTCCTTTGCTTTACAGAAGAAAAGACCAAGTGAAAACTGAGGCTCTAACTTCTTCTGTATTTGTGGACTTAGTTTTTTCAAACTGACAGCCATCAAGGAGCCCACGTCATCACTTGGCACTTCTGCAAATGGGTAGCCGAAGGGGCTTGTTTTACCAACTCCTACAGTCTTTTGCCCACCTGATAATGGCATGCTCAGAGTAGCTGGTGACTGTTTAATTACTTCTCACTTTACTCCTTCCTCCCTCTCCCACCAACCCCCCCACATCCTTATCCTTTACCTGAAAACAAAGAAGAAAGATAGCTATTTTTTCTGCTTGTTAAAACTACATTGCTAGTTTCTCAGGTGTATACAGTATATCTTAGGGATTATGTCAGAGGAATCTTAAACTGAGGAACAGCCAATTGTTTGAAATGATTGAGAATCCTTTGTGTCAGATCTAGTTCTCAGAGTGTTCTTTTGGTAGTTCTTGAAATATGCTTTAAGCCTAGAGAATCTATTTTAAGAAAGTGTAGGTATCTTTTAATTGTTAGATAAAACCAATGAAATTGCTAGTTTAAGTTGCTTGGGTTTCCTGCTCTCTGTATATTTGAACAAAAGCTAGTGTATTTGATGGGAAATGCCTTTTAAAATGGCAAAAAGGTGATTGTTTACTTTGCTGGTATTCAAACAGCTCTGAAATGATTCATTAAAAAGCCTAGCTCTTTATTTGCTATGGTCTCTGCCCTTCTAAGCATTTACTTTGTGGCTCAGGCTAGTAATAGGTTGATCAGCAGGCATGTTATTTCATATTTTGATTGTCTGAGCAAACACATTCATTTAACTAAAAATAATGAAACATAAGGGAGATCTTTTTTCCCAAGGGAAATCCTGGTCTGTGCGTTCTTAATGATTTCATTTGTGTTACTAAATCAGCACATACTATCATGTGACAAAAAAGCTTTGAAACTGTAAGGTGCTTGTGATCATGAAATATGCAGCATGTATAAAGAAGACCAATGAAAATCGTTACTTTAGCTATGTCCCTCATCTAGTTACGCTTATTAACCAGGCAGATATTGCTTCATTAAGTATTTTTCAGTGAGGGCTAATAAATATTTTAACTAGTCTCTTAACTTATGTATGCCTTCTCATATTCATTTTATACTTAAATCACCCTGATTTTAGGTAATGGCTGATAAAGATTTGATGTGTTCAGTTCAGCAAAACTCAATCAAGGATTCAGAACTTTCACAGACTCAAAACCTAGTGGTTTTGAAAATTTAAAAACTTTGATTTTAAGGGGAAAAAAACATAAGAGTTGAAATAGTGAGTTTTCCCTAGTATGTTTTCTTTTTTAAAAGAGTACCTGTAAGTTTTCTCAACTTTTGATACTCAGAATCTGATTTAGATTGGTGTCCTTGGTGTGGAAAACCTGATCAAAGGCAAAAACAACTCAAAGATCAGTGATCTCTTGTGCTTCAAGCAAGGGAGCATGATGTAGGGCTTGATCCCAGGACCCTGGCTTGATTCTGACACACTTTTAAAGAAATACTTGAAGTAATTCTTCTTTAGAAAATTTAAAACAAGGTTTGGGAAGCTAATTCTTGAAGGACTAGGTTTTGTTTTGTTTTTATTTTAGAGGAAATTAAATCTTAATTGTTAACTTTTTTTAGAAGTGGTAAGTTTACCCATTTGATAGAATTCTTTTCAGATGATATAAATTTAGAAAAATGTAAGCCTCCCTCAGTCCTTGTGTGCTTTGTCCAGTTTCCCTCAGTGGAACCTTGCAAAACTATACTGTATCACCACCAGGGTATTGGCACTGATATAATTCACCAATTTTATACAGATTTTTCATTCCTATTTGTGTATATTCGGTTCTGTGTAGTTTTATGACCTGGTTCCTGTATCTACCACCACGATCAAGATACTCAACAGTTCTACCACTACAGTGATTCCACCTAGTACCCTTTTGTAACTAATTGCACCTGCCTCCATCCTGTGCCTCCTCCCCCCATACCCTGGCAAGCACTGATCTGTTCTCCATTTCTAAAATCTTTGTCATTTTAATATATAAATGGAACCATATGGTATGTAACCTCTGGTTCCTTCTTGTGTCTCACTGTGGCTGCATAGTATTCCATTTGGGGGACATTATAATTTAATTTACATTAATGGGCATTTATAGAAGTCTTGCTATTATAGAAATGCAAGTAATGGATAACCTCTGTATGCTTGTACAAAGTCTGTAGCAAAACTTTGTAGCTATGAAGTTGAGGAGGCCGTGGCTTTTTGATAGGTTTATTTCCACATTTTTCTTAGAAAAGGTTGTTTCCAGTGTGCACTTCCAAAACCTTGTATAACAATACCTATTTTCCCATAATGCCCCCTACACAGTATATTCTAGAACATTTAATCCTTGGCAGTTGTTTTTTTTAATCACCACTTGCCTCTCTCTTTAGCAATCATTTTTTGCAGTTGCTTGGTGTTATATTTAGACTAAGTGCAGATTAGCTCTCATGACTTGAATATTGCAGGGGAAATTTTTATTGCAAGAAATAACTCTGGAGTTAAAATATTTCGAAGTCTGTTGTTGGAAAATTTTAATAATCAGTGAAATTTCTGTATAGCAGAGCTTTGGAAGTGAGCCTGTAGTACTTAGTGATGAGGTTAGGACTGTAAGAAGTTAATGTGTAGAGCTTAATGTTCATAAACAGACTCATTCCCAAGCATGAGTAGGTTTTATCAAGCTTTTTTAGTTGTTTTAAAATCAGTACAAGTTGACTTAATTGAAATAAAAGTCAGGAAAAGAAATGATGCTTATTTCAGACCCCATTTGAGAATGCTGAGTCCTTCAGTAGAAGTTAACCAACTAGAAGGAATCTGAGGGAAGTGGGATGGGAAGAGAGATTTTTTTTTCCAGAAAATCAGTAATTTCTGAGCTTAGCATTTTTATTGCTCAGTTTAACATTCCCTGGGAACATAATTGTGTTTGATTTTATAGCTATTCTAAGAATATTTTGATGATGTACAGTGAATGGAAATGTATTTCTTTAAGAATTAGATACAAAACATGTCCAGAACTGGCTAAAGATATTTACTGAATTTTAATAATATCCACTTTTAGAATGTCTTCAAGGTGCCTTGTGCTGTTATTGCACTTAGCAAATATTGATATAATGAAACTGATGGATTTAAGCAGCAAATATATATCCTGAATGGGTAGAAAGAATGTGGGCTAATTGAGGGCAGAAATTGGAGCGTGTGACTTTTATACCATGGAGAATTCAGACTGAGGACATCCTTATTCTCTGTGTATTGTGTCTCATTAGTAATCTTCCACTTCAGACTTTGAGAATGTGTTTATGGATCCAGTACATTTTGTTGAAATTGATTAACCCCATTTGTACAGAAAGCCTTGCCTTTTAAAATCCAGTAACCGAGACCTTTCACTGCCAATGAAAAGTTAGAACAGCAAATTAACTTACTCTTATTTAGCTCTTTGGTTACGATTTATATTTTGTAAGAAGCCAGGTCAAAATTCTAGAATCGTTTTCTCTTTAATCCATTTTAATCCTCTTGCTTATTCAAAATAACGTGGCATGACTTTATTACAATTCCAGTTTGCTGCCACAGAAGGATTAGGACTTATTAAAATAAAATGATGAAGGAAGAGTGACCTTTAAAAAGTAATGTGTGCGTAGTACCATAGAGCCAAATCGGGATTTCAAAAATAGTAAATAATTATGAAAGAGACAAAACCCTTCAAACCAATTTTTTGGCATCAAGATTAGTTTTCCACCATAGAGCTTTTGGGCTATTCATGTACTGAATTTTGTGGATTGTTAATAAAGCCTGCGTCCCCAAATCCAGATGCCTAAAAAGACCACCAGTAAGTTTCCTTAATACACATAGTATTGGTCTTTCCACTCCCTAGACCTTTGTTGTCCAGTGTGGTAGCCACTAGCCAGTTACATGTGTCCCAAGTTCAGATTAATCTAAATAAAATAAAAAACAATTTTGCAGTTGGTTCCTAAAAAGATAATGTTTTCCTTAGAAATTGTTTCTGTTCCTGTTGTTACTACGGAACCTTGAAACAGCTCCATTGCCAACCAAGAAATACACACTTGCTATGAGAGGGTCTTCAGCCTTCTTTTTTCTCCTGTTGTTTTCTTCCCACAGCTGCTGGGCATGTTATGCGCGTGCATCGTGTTGTGCAGAAGGAGTAGAGATCCTGCTTATGAGCTCCTCATCACCGGCGGAACCTATGCATAGTAGAACACGCAAGCCTAAGCTTTTTAGTCTTGTTATTCTGATTTGGAAGGTGAATTGAGCAGGTCGACTGCATTGGCGGCCTGAGTTCATTTAGTTAAAGCACACAGGTGTCGGACAAAGCAGTTTGGCTCTTCATGTGCCCACCTACTTCCCTACCCACCTATGATTTTCTTTTCCTCTAGTCTAGCTGACTCTCCATGTCCCTAAGTTTTTAAGTCTGGCAGTATATGTTCTAATTTCAGAACCATTTGCAGGTTGCATAGTGTGGGAGAATCAAAGGAGGGCCTGGGCCTGCTTCTGTTACCTCCATGCAGTAATGGGGCTGCTGCCAGAGTATCACTGGGCCCTTTCAGTCTTCATGATGGAGAACTCGGGCCAAAAGTTTTTGGGGGGAGGGGGAGGAAACCAGCTGCGGTTAAAGTTAACAACAGATGGTGCCCCTCCTCAGTGTCCTTTTAAAAAACATATACTGTAGTCCAATAAGATAGCAAATGTATAAAATTGCTAAAATAGATTTTAGAATCATACAGTGTGTCTCTTGGTTCATCTTCAAAATCAGACTGATCTTTGAAACTAGCAGTTTTTAATCAAAGCTGGCTTTATAGGAGGAGTATAATGTATGCACTACTGTTTTAAAACAATTAGTGTGAGTGTGTGTGTGTTTTGTATGATTGAGCCCATTCATTGTAAGTCTAAACTCGTTAGGATTTAATGTACCCATGTAGACTAGCAAAATAGTATGTAGATGTGATCTCAGTTGTAAATAGAAAAATCTAATTCAATAAACTCTGTATCACCCCTCAACATGTACTTTTTAATTATTTTGGGGATACTTCAGTTCCCAAGCAGCAGTGTAATGTTTTAAATGTTGGTGCTGTCATGATTTGCATGTGTTTTAACTATATTCGTTGCCAAATTCTAAAGGCCTTGGGATCCAGAAAACCACGGATGCTTTTCAGCCAGTATATCCTACAAATATGGAACAGCTAAGCATGTGCGTACAGTGATGTGACACACCGGCATACAGTGATGGTGCCTTCCTTGCCTTTAAGGGTAATGTGGAGTCCTGTTATAGGAGGCATAGACAGAAGCACATAATTTCCATACATGATTGTAGTAACAAAAGAGTGCAGAGGAGAGGTACCCAGAGGGGTCAGAGGCCAACTTCTTGGAGAAGAGGCCTGAACTCAGAGTTTGGATAGGCTTTGCCGGAGAGGATACACAGGAGTATGAGATGGGTTGGAGTGTGCAGGGAGCTGTAAGTAGCTTATTGTTCCTGGAGCTTAAAATACAGGGCTGGGAAAAGAAGTTGAAGTGGCAAAGCGCAAGTCCTCTAGAGTGTCCCATGACATTCTGCGGAGGTCCAAGATCACCAGAAAATGAAGGCAGCCGAGTATGTGCCAGTGGATGTGTTGTGGATGTCCCTGTGGCTGCAGCAGGGAGAATGATTGGAGAGAATGTGACTGGGCTTCAGTGAGGCGTGGGTGTCATGGTTTGGGAGAGAGTGGGAGTGCCTGGAGTAGGGCACTGTTGGTGGCAGTGGAGAGGAGGGTGGTGGAATTCCATCACTGGTTGCACGTGGGACAGTGAGAACGGAGAGGATGGAAGGAGTCTAGCATGAGGCCCAGGTTTCTGGCTTAGTCAGTTGAGGAAGCAGAATTAGGAACAGAGCTAGGGAATAAATAAGGACCACATCTAGGGGTATGGGTTCACATTCTGTTTTCGATCTGTCAGTTTTGGGGGAAATTATGCAAGTCTGTCCTGCCTGAAAATGGAGGTGTTGAGAGAGGAGTAAAAACTAACTCCTGTTCATAAAGTGGAAATTAACTAAAACAAGTCATGGTTTTTGAGAACTACAGGTGGTTTGATATGTCCCCTGACCCATCCCCTCTCTACAGGTTGCACAGCAGGCAGGGATGTTTTGCTTGTCCGCACAACCTTTGACTAGTGCCTTCTCCCCTCCAGCCCTGTTTCTTTTCCTCCCCCTTCCGGTTTTTTATGTGTACCATTCTATGGCTTCCCCGTCACAGGTTGGAGCTGGAGTGAGCGATCATCTGGACTGAGGTTGGTTGCCCTCAGCATTTTCTGCCCTCAGCAGAACTGAGCCTCCAAAGTAAGAAATTGCTTTGGGAAGATATGCCATTGCTAGTCTACTCTTTGAACTTGCCCAAGATGCCCACACACTCCTTTACTCATTCTCTGCTTGCCTGGCAAAAGAACAGCTTCCTCCCTTTAATGGTGGACTAGGAGTTTGTATTACCCTGAGGTTCTTTTCCCCAGTGCTTATTTCTTCAGAGGGCAAAAGAGCCACTTTTTGGGTCTGAATTTAAAATGGATGAGCCCTTAGGCTGTGCCACTTTCCCCACCATTGTCTGCACATTGGAATCACCTAGAGAACTTTGGGAACTACAAATGCCTGGATCCCAGATCCTTGAGAGCTTCCAGAGAGCAGTGAAGCTAAGAACTGCTACCATATCCCGTTGAGTTTTTTTTCTTTTTTTAAGATTTTATTTATTTATTTGACAAAGGGAGCGAGGATCAGAAGTAGGCAGAGCAGCAGGCAGAGGGAGAGGGGGAAGCAGGCACCCCACTGAGCAGAGAGCCTGATGGTGGGGCTTGATCCCAGGACCTTGAGATCATGACCTGGGCCGAAGGCAGAATCTTAACCCACTGAGCCACCCCAGCGCTCCCTTGTTGGCTTTTAAAAATTTTTTTTTAATTAATTTTATTTGGAAATAATCTCAAAGTTACAGAAAAATTACAAGAATAAGAATGATGCATCCAAGGCGGCCTCAAAACCCTTCATTTAGATTGACATATTCACATTTTGCCCTGCTTACCCTGTCATTCGTGTTCTTGCATATGCTGTCTCTCTCTGCACCAGTATCATGGCCTTTAGTACTTCCGTGGGTATGTCCTAAGGATAAGTATATTCTAATTGAGCACATTGAACACTGATACAATACTTAAACCTTCCATTTGTGTATCATTTGACCTCACAACATCCTTTATACCATTTCCCCGCCAGTTCTGGATCCAGTCAAGGACCAGGTGTTATAGTTAGCTGTCCTTTCTCTTTGGTCCCCTTTAATTTAGAACATTGCCATAGCTTTTAATCTTATGACATTGACATTTTGGAAGAATACAGTCCCTTCTTTTAAATGCTGCTGCTCATTTTGGGTTTATCGGATGTTCCCTCTTGGTTAGATTAGGTTTTGCATTCCAGGTGGCTGGAGCACTATCCATGTCACGCGTCCTCTCAGGGTGTAACAACGGGAGCACACAGTGTCATCTGGCCCACGATGGGATGTTCATTTTGATCACCCGGTGTAGCATTCAGGGCCCAGTGGGGGGGAAAGTGTAAACAGGAAATGATAGAAACGATTGCTGACTGTGGTAAAGATTGGTTAACTATGAAAAAGGGTTAAAGGAAAAAAAAAATAAAACGCCCTAAAGCAGCTTAGTAGGAAACAGCTGCCACCCAGAGGGTCGAGAGAGAGAGAGGACAAGGAACTAGGAAACTTAGAGCAGGGCCCTGCAAGTCTGTGGCTCCAGCCTCCGACAGGAGCATGCCGCCTGCCCTGTGCCGCAGGGTAGAGTGCCCGGAGGTGCCTGGCAGCGAGCCAGGAGGGCAGAGTGCTGGCACTGTGGAGAATGCTGCTGGCACCCATGCCAGACCGAAACGCAGTCTCCTTTAGCCGGGCCATCCTCGTCACAGGCCCCTCTTGGCTAGCTGGCCGAAGAGGAATGTCCCAGCGTGGCAAGGAAGGGAGACGCAGGGCAAGGTTGACACACTTGGTTAAGGTGGTTTCTACTCTGAAGGGTGGAGTTACAACCTAGGCCATTTCTGAAGACGTTCTACCGTAAGACGAAATGTTTAACTCTCCTGCTCCTCATCAAACTTCCTTCGTGGTTTAGAGGATCGCAGTCTGACCTGATTCAGGCTTGCTTCTGATGATTGTTGTTTTAGATTTTTTAGATTTCATCTTTCCTGTGATGGTTGTAAAACACTGTTCCATTCTGGCACTCCTTCCTTATTTACCATCTGTCCTCCCTCCCTTCTCCTCCAGTTATTTTATATATCTGTTTATATTTGTTATGGACTGATGGATTCCCATTTTTTCCAGTGGTCTAGAAGATCTTATTTTCCTTCTGTGTTTTGTTATCGGTTCTCAAATAGTTCCACATTTGGCCACTGGGAGCCTCTTGAGGTTGCTTTCTGTGTCCTGACATTTTTGTTGAACATTTTTATAATTTCTGACTTAATAAGATGTTCCAGGCTCTTCTTGTTCCCCTGGTGCCCAGTCCTGGAATCAGTTTCTGAGGAGCCTTGGTCCCTGGCCCAACCTGTGCTCATTACTACTGGGGTGTCTTTGCCTCTCAGCCTATCAGAGCTTGTCTTACTCTTAAAATTGTTCCCCCCCTTTTTTGTTTGTTTTACAAAAGTAACAGTTTTTTAAAAAACGTAAATCATAACAGGTATCTATAAAGAAAAACGTACCCACAGGTAGGTAAGTATAGCAATGGTGTGTATCCTTCCAGACTATTTACATAAATGAAACCAGATTTGGTGGTGGGGTTTAGTTTTGCTTTTCACTAATATATGAATTCTGTCCTACAAGGTCTTTTTTCCTTCTTCACCACATCGTATATACTCTATATCAGAATGTAGACTTCTGACATTTTTGTTAGCTCCATGGATATATTAGTATCATGCTTAACAAGCATACAGTGGGCATTCAGATGGAATCCAGCCTTGCTGCAGTGAACACTTCCATACACCTACTGTGAGTCATTTCAATTTTTTTTTTCGTTTTTAAAAACTCTTTATTGAGGTGAAATTCACATAGTGTTCACTTAACCACTTTAAAGTGCCCAGTTCAGTGGCATTTAGCACACTCACGGTATTGTGTAACCACCTCCTCTCTCTGGTTCCAAAGCGTTTACATCGCCCATGTTGTGCATTTTTATATGGACTCAGGGATGGGGTCTTTGTAGTGGGTTTACTCTGGACCAAAAGCCACAGTGAAGGTTTTTCATAGCTACATCCACTTGCCCTCCAAAAAGGTTATTCCGGTTTATATTCCCACTAGCAAATGAAAATGCATTTCCCTTTATCCTTGTTGACACTTTGGGTGTTATCAGCCTTTATTTTTCTTCCAGTCTGATAGATAAGAATATGTATTTTTTGACTAGTAGCTAGGCCCAGGATGTTTTCAAAGATGCCTCAATCATTTGTGTCTGTTGGATTTCCAGTTTCTGTCATCTGCGTAGTTTGATAGGTTGTTAGCAGTGGGTTTTTTTTTTCCCTTACAGGGCTGTTTACTTAGGAAACTCTTCCGTGAAATTCAGTGCCTGGTGCTGCTGTGGTGTGTGAGCTAATCTTCCTGATCTGTTTCCTGACTGGTTATTGTTGGTATGTAGGAACACCTGCACTTCGGATACATTCATCTTGTGTCCAGCATCCAGTGGTTCTTGAAAACAGTTTGTATCTTCTGGATGACTCTTTATTGCAGTGTCTCTGAGGTCTCCCGAGGGTGTTTGTGACCTTGTAGAAACACCCTAAGGTTTACCTACTGAACACCTTTCTGGACAGTGCTGAATGCATCGCTAGTGGTGGGGAAATGGACTCACACACAGGTCTTTCTCTCCTGAGTTTATTTGCTGAAAGGAAAGTAGGTATGGAAGTTATAATAATAGGATAGAAGAGAAATTGTTTATCTTTGCATCCCCAGTACCTGGCACATAGTAGGCCCTGAATGTCTGAAATAAGACACTGTGGTACCATAAGAATATGATTTTTGTTTTTCTCTTTTTTTAAGCTGAAGAGCCCTTTAGCGAAAGATTCTTATCCCTGGCTGCATATTAGAATCACCAGGAGAATGTTTAAAATATTTATGCTCAAACTTAGCTGGCAGAGAATTGGTTTCAGTCTGTCCAAGGCGAGGCCAAAGCATGAGCATTTTCAAAAGACTTGTTAGTAACTGCACTGCTTGTCTGCCACGTAAACTCTATGAGTAGGGCTTGAGGTGGAGCGGGGCTCCCTCGCTCTTCCCGTCGGCCTCCAGCAGGGTTTGCTGGGCACAGTTTGAAAGCCAAGTCATCCCTTAGAGCGTGTGGAGGCTGGTGTCCACCTGCTGGTGACAGTTTTGTTCGGGGCTTATACTGCTGCCTCACACGCCAGGATGGGAACAAGGCAGACATCCTGGTTCAGCCAGAGGAGCTGGTTCTCCTGTGCTGAGGTCGCAGGGCCTGGGAATAGCTCTGGGAAGGTGGTGGGAATTAGGTGTTGGGCCTCTGTGCATCTTGTTTGGCCAAATAATGGATTGCTTCTCCTTTACTCCTTGTCACCTTTGGAAGGGACTTCCTGGTGTAATCACAGCTCTCCAGACGGCATGCTGTGTGAGGATGGTTATGCCAAGCCCAGGGTTGCTGTTGATTATAGCCAAGATTCAGAAGTAGTGGACCTTTTTGTTAAAAATGACTTTTAGGTAGTGGTTTTATCTAATTTGAGCTTTATGGGGTTAGCAATTTACACAAAGGGCTTATTGCACCTGTATTACTGATGATGAAAATGTGGTCCAGAGAAATGGCAGCTTGCCTAAGAGCACACAGGGAAGCCTGGGCCTGGCTCCACCCTGATGTTCTGACTTCAGGGGCCATTCTCTACCCTCCCTACTCCATCTGTCTGAGCAGCCCTCTGTTGGGAAGAGGGCTGCAGTTATTTGTACCCCCAATTACACACATGCCAGCCCCCTCTTTGTCTGGCACCATCTCTTCTGCTGGGAGGGCTGTTGGTCCATTGATTGGTTCATAGCCGCTGAAGCTCTGACCCGCCTGGTGCACAGAGTGGAGAATGCTGCAGAGGCAATGAATCTGACTCAGATTCATTTGTGGGTTTTTTCCCTGGGATGAATTGTGACCCCCAAGTTGCTTTCAGTTCCATTCTCTCACTCCCTGAATGACTGGAGCGCAGGCTCTGTTATCTAACACTCATTACCCAAGTGCCCTCTGGGGCCCGTAGACACTGCAGCACCTGTCAGAGAGATGAAGATAAATATCTAGGCCAAAGGTTTTTTTAAAAATCTATGCAGTCGAATGGAATGCTCAATCAAGATGACAAGGTGTTTTCAGAGGATAAATAAAGCACTGATACCTAACTTTCTCTTTTTCTTACCTCTTGGCTGCCCATACATCACCTGACCCTGGTGGGCAGTCTTCTCGGCTGCCCTGCCTCTTCTGGGCCCTTGCTCAGGCTTTGTCCCTGCTTGCTAACCCCTTCTCTGCCTCCTGCTCTGCCTGGGGAGGACCTGTCCATCCTCAAGGCCTGGTTCAGCTCAGAAGTTGCTCCTCACCTCCTTCCTTTCCCCTCTTCCTGCTTCTATCTTAACAGCCTGTAAGTTACCAAGTCCTGTTGATCTGCTTCCCTTGTCCTTCCAGAATTGTTCTGCAGCCCCATTGTCACTTCCCAGACGAGCCACCATCACCTCTATGTTGGGTAGCCTGGGCCTGCTCCCATCTCACCATGCTTGCTGTCTGCCTTGTGTCGGAGGGATTATGGCTTCTGTGTATCCCTCTCTGGAATGAGTGAGCTCTTTGAAGTCACCCCTTTATCTTAGCACCCTTTGCCCCCTTTGCCCCCATTATCAAATACAGGGTCAGTCAGGTCTCATACGTGGCCATCCCAGGCAAGAATTTTCATAGGCTTTTATACACTGACTACTCTGTCCTTCGCAGAGTATAAGACCAAGCATAAGATTACACTTTCCTTTCCGAACATCCCTATTTATTAACGTCAGATGGGTCGGCATTCGGTCACTTCTCTTGTAGGATATGCCTTACAAGGGAAAAGGATGTTTTCAGAAGGATTTAAGCCTCAGTCTGATTTTTCTCAGAACCCAAAGCCTTTCCCTACCCCATCTGCCACACATCCTGTGGTCGAAGCACTGGTGGGTGACACCCAGCGAAGGGCCAGCTGGAGTCCTGCTTCCAGGGGCCTACCCTGCCCCGGGCCGCCTTGGGCCGTTCCACCCCTGCCTGCCCCAGCGTGAGTAGTACTTGGGCAGAAACAACCCTTTCACTGCTTAATAGACTCGTGAGGTGCCCACGCCCGAGACAGTGGAGAGGCTACACTCCAAAGGCACTTTTCCCTCCCAGAAGAACAAAGCCTGTCCCCTCTGTCACCAGGTGCCATATTTGCTTAGTCACACACACTTGTTTGCTCAGCTGAGGAAGATGAGGCACAGCTGGAAGTCTACAGGGGCCATGGGAACAGCCCCCTTTAAGGGGCCCTCCTTGCCCTCTGCCTGGTACAGACCTTGGTCAGAGGCCTCATTTTTGTTACCGTGGCACTTACGTTTGCCTGGGCATGCGGGCTTTCGTGGGTGCCACAAGCTGCCTGTCGCCAGAAATATTGACGTTGACGGCGTACCCGGTGTCCAGTGCCCGTCCTGGGCAGGGCAGGCAGGCATCGTGCAGGAGGTCACATTAGATTCTTCCAGAGGCTCTTCTGGTCCTGGACCCTGGAGATTCCAGTGCTGACCCTCACTTCCTTCTCCATCACACATAAACCCTCTCTCAGCCCAGGGCGGGCTACTGCAGCCAGGCAGGAGCAGAAAGGAACCCCCTTTCCTCTCTCAGAATAGCCTCCCTGTTTCCTTGGCTTTTCTTGGGTCACCTATTCTCAGCAGTCTCATGACTGCTCTCAACCTCAGGACGTTTCCTGTACTGTCATTAACTTACTGGGCTGCTTGGTCTCTTGACTGAGTCCAGAGCTCCTTGAATAAAGCAAGGGACTGAGGCTTTACTCCTCTTGCTCTCACATGGGGCAGACCACAGAGGCTTACGAATGAGCAAGCAAAGGAACAGTTCTAGAGAAGGGTGGTCTGCAAGGGACAGTAACCCCTTCAGCAGGATCTCTCAAGGTGTGTGCAGTGGAGAAGTATGGCATGTTCCCCTTCTGCCCCTGCAGTCTGGCCCCTTGTGCTGACAGTGTTGGGCTCCCACAGGTGAGTGAGGGGGAGACCCAGGACTGAGGAGCCATCAGTTCATACTGTTCTCTCCCTCACACCTAATCCTAGTACCTTCAGCAAGGGTGGAGCCTTCTGTGGCCAGAGCAGGGCTTTGGCAGGCCTTGGCCAGCAGTGGAAGTTGTGTTTCTGGGGGCCTGGGTCCAAAAAAGAGAAAGGCCTGAGAGCATGTAGAACAGAAGAGGAGTCGTCCCCGCAGGGCCCAGAGCTGGACTGCATGGGCTCTGGAGCCCCTGCCTGGGTGGGATTTGCCGTGTCTGCAGCACTGGCTGCAGTGGCTTCCCTGTGCCTCAGCTGGGGGTGGGCGACAGGATCACTTGTACCCAAGGTGCTAAGCCTGTCTTCCTGGACTCTGCACCATGGCCCCTTCACCTCCAGGGGACCCACTGCCTGTTTCCTTCCCAGACTGAGCTTGGCTCATCCCCAGAATGTTCTAGGCATTTCTATCTCCTCCCTGTGTGCCCATATTTACCCCACCTTGATGCTCTTCTCTTCTTTGTGCCCTGTCTATTGCTGCCCTTCCAAGACCCCCTTTTAGTTCCTCTGCCCCAAAGAAGGCTAGTGCCCCATTGCAGGTCTCCTGAGCCCTTCCTCATCGCCCCACCCTGTCCTCCCAACCCCTGCAGCCTTCTCCATTTGCCCGCATGTGAGTGTGTCTCCCTCACAGTCTGGGAGTTCCCAAACTGGGGCCAGGCTCTTCTCCCCACCAGCAGACCTCAGGACAGACTGGACTGGGCCTCCGTGAGGACACTGAAAGTAAGTAAGCTCTGTCCCCCCAACCCCCAGACTTCTTCCCTCACTCCTTTACCTCATCTTGGTCGGGGTATTTGGACATGGGGGCAGAAGAGCAAAAGGGACCCCTGCAGACCAAGGAATAAAAATGCACTCCTTTATTCCCTGCAGGAGAGACAGCTCAGGGAGCTGCCAGCATCTATCCTGGGGGACAGGCTCCATCCTGGGGCCCCAGCAAGGCCAGGGCAATGATTAGGGGTACCACTGGCCCCAGAGGCAGGGCAGGTCCAGGTGGGGGCTGCTGCCCCTTCCTCAGAGCTTTTCCAGGTAGGTACCAGGGACGAAGCCGCGCTGCCCATTCCGTTCCACTGTCCACCAGCCATCCTCCCCCTCCAAGATGACTTCCAGGATGTCTCCAGCGGAGATATCCAACTCGTCAGAATTCTGGGCAAGAGAACAAAAGTGCGTTGGGCTGGAAGGGCCGCTTTGGGGGCTCTGGGGCTGGGCTCTGGTTGGCACCCCCCCCCCAGGCAGTAAATGCAAGCTTGTCTCCTGGGTGGGCAGAGTCCTCAGAGCTACATGTGGCCTCTTGGAGCCACAGGACGAAGCTGCTCTCTGGGCCGGGGTGGCCTCTGGAGACAGAAAGTGGGTGGGGTATCTGTGGGACTCAGCCTCTCACCCCCCTGGTTTGTCACTGTAGGCGTCCCTCACCCTGGGGCTTCTCCCCACTTGCCCCCTGCTGCGCCCATCCCCCAGCTCTGCTCCAGACACAGGGTCAGGTGTGCTCACTGTGCTGCACACATTTCCAGGCCCACCGCATGCAGCCTTCCCGCTGCTGGTGAGCCAGCCCCTGCCATGCGAGCGCACTCTCATTCTCTTGGCCTGTCCCCCTGCCAGCCAAGGACCAGACTTTGGGAGTCTGTGCAGCCCACGTAGCCCCGAGGGGATGCTTTCCTTTGATCCGGGTGGACTGAGGGGGCTCTGCAACCCTCACCTCAAAGCAGGGAGCAGACTGTACTCCCGAGGATCTTGGTACAGCTGCCCGGTGGCCCCTGACCATCCTCTGTCCCCACAGACCTCGGAAAACCAACCCGGGCCCAGCTGAGGGCCTCATTCTGGCTGTGGCCTGTTCTTGGCACCCATGGCCCCAACCCGAGGGCACAGAGGCTGACCCACAGACCCTTTCCTGCAGGTAGCCCCAACCTCCATCAGCGCGCCTGCCCCTGCACGCACACCTAGGCAGACACAGGCCCTCGTACCCTTCATCGTTTGCTCAGCACAGGTACACAGTGGCAGCTGCTGTTCTAAGGGCACAGACCCCAGCACACTTCCAGGGCACATGCCTCTGTGTGACCACACTCAGGCATACCTGGCCTGCCTGAGGAAGGGAGGGTGAGGGCCTCACCTGGGCCGTGTAGTCATAGAGCACCCTGTATCCCTGGGCTGGCAGGGTTGGGGGCCCTGGAGCCTCCTTCACTGCGATGGAAGAGTAGACAACCTCATTGTGTTCAGGCATTGGGGTCAGGGTCTCTGTGGAGGTGGAAAGCAGCATGAGAGGCCTGGAGCCCACCCGTCAGAGGCAGTGATCCCCGGAGACACCCCTGGCATGGAGCTTCCCCAGGCTTGGCTCAGCCACCCCCACAAAAGCATTTGGACAACCCATCCATGCCATAAGGAGTCTTCTCCTTTCCCCTGGGGTTAGTTGTTCAGCAGCCCCCATGTCACCCCCAGTCACCTGCAGAAGCTGCCAGTGATATAGTCTTGGGACTTCCATGCAGCAGCCCAGAGAACCTGGGGACAAGAAGGAAAGCGAGTAGGCCCTGGAGGGAGGGGGATGAGGCAGGGGGCCCGCAAAGCTTCAGGGCTAGGGCCATCTGGCCCCCAGGAACAGAGCAATATGGAGTGCCCTCGGGCCAGAGGGTCCCCCAAGGGTGGTCCCCTCAGAGTTCAGCCCACCCGTGCCCCCCTGGGACCTTCTCCTGCCTGGACCCAGCCAATCCTATCTCCCTGCACTCCACCGTGACCCGGCCAGCCCAGCCACTCCCTGACCGTGCAACCTAGGGACTCCAGTGTCCACACGAGGCAGTGCCAGGGTAGTTCACCCCTTCCCCTGTGCCTGGCTCAGGCCTGGGCTGAGCGGGAGTCATGAAGTTTTGTTGAATAAAAGAACAGAACAAGCAAGAAGCAGACACTCCGTGCACCGGTGGGGAGGCAGATGTGGCTACCCCACGAAGCAGGCAGTGCTGAGGGCTACATAAGTCAAGGCTGATGCTATTCCCAGCTTCAGGAAAGGCTTCCGGGTGGGGTCGAGCCAAGTCCTGAAAGAGCTTTACCAGGGAGATGGCACAAGTGTTGGCCAGTGAGCGGCAGCAGTGCAGGGGGAGCTCCGCATGGGTGGAGGAGTTTGCGGAGTGGGCCCATCTGGGGGTGTCGGAGACGAGACTAGAATAGGGACCAGGCCAGACCCCAAGGGGCCCTGAGTGTGGCTCGGTACTGTGGGAGACTGTCCTGGAGTGCTACCTGGGGCACAAAGGGCCTTTCCCACAGGTGGGGACACTCAGTGATCCCACCCCCACAAATGAGGCCCGGGCCTGGAAGTGGACACACATGCCCAGGATGGAGACATGGGCCCCAGGCCAGGCAGCTGCAACAGCAGTGGCATAGTCCTGCGCCTTGGGCCACTGAGTCAGGGTAAAAGCCAGCGGGCCGTGACTGGGAGGAGCAGAGATCGTGGGCCCCCCCGACTGCCCATTTCTCTAGAATTATCTAACCCCATGACACCAGTTCCTTTAGGCACTTCCCGGCTGCTGCACACCCCTCCCCCGCTGAGCCTGGCTTCTAGCTGGCCCCTGTAGTGGCCCCTGCCCATCCTGCCAGGGGCCAGGCCCCCTCCACCCAGTTGGGCATCCCTCTCTGTCGTCCTCAGGAAGGCACCCCTTTCTCAACACCGCCCAGATGAGCTCTTCCATCCAGTCGTTTAAATGACCATCTTTGTTGAGCTCCAGGTTCTCCCCAGGGCTGCAAGGAGGCCCAAGTCCCCCACGATTCCACCAGGTAAGATGGTGGGGGGGCTGCCCTCCTCCTGGGGTCATTGGCTCCTCACAGTTCCTGGAGGGGCACGCTGGGCTTCCTGTTGAGCACGGGTGGTTGACCTCTGCCTCCAGAGGCGGCCTCCAGGGAAGGCTCCAGGGTTCCTGAGGCCTCAGGAGAAAGCTGTCCTCCTAGGGCTGGGGGACCCATCAGCCCATCCTCATCCTTCCCCACCACCTGCAGGCTGGGCCTTCTCTGCATGAGGCTGGATGGAGAGAGGGCATCACAGGGGCCTCAGAGTGGGAGTGGGGCGCAGGTACACATAAAACCCACAGATGCTCTCAGATCCCCAGCGACAGGGCACACGGCCCCCTCGGGAATCTGGCTGCTGGAGGGCTCCCTGAGAAGGCTGTAGTGCTCTCAGTGGGCTGTCACCGTTGCGCCCGCCAGGCCTGAACCAAGAGAGCCCTTAGGTTCTGAGTCTGATGCAAACAACTCACGGGCTCCGGATCTAGAGAAAGCAAGTGACTTGTGCAGGTGACACAGTGACGCATGGTACGAGGGCCCTCTGCAGCCAGGCCAGAGAAGAGGCCCTGAGAAGCCCAGGGAACTCTCCCAAGAATCTCGGCCCTGCTCCTGTGCCCTGGTCCTGCCCCAGCTGGAGAGTGTCACCACTGCAGCGTGACTGTCCAGGGCACCAACCCAGGATAGCAGCTGGGCCTGAGGGACATGGAAGCCAGCCTGGGGCCTCCCTGGAGCTCCAAGCACAGTCGCTGGTGAGTAGTGGGCTGTGATTATTTGCTTAATGTCTGGAACCCCTTGGGCTGCAGGTATCATGAGCCACATTGAGTCTGTCTCGTCCCCAGAGTGCCCAAGACCTAACACAGCACCAGGTCCACAGCAGGAGCTCCATAAATACATGTGGAAGAGCCACTTGCAGGTGGGAAGGCTAGACCCTCTTCCTGATGCTTCCCCAGTCCCATCAGGCTCCTTACCTCTTTATCATGCCGCAGGATGGCTGGACGCCAGGGCTGCCTGACGACGGGGTGACCTCCCGATCATAGTAGTTCTGGTAGGGCACAGGAGCTGTGGGCAGCAAGCTGGTGAGGCCCACGGTGGCCGAGGACAGGGCAGGCAGGACCTGTGCCACCTGATACTGCAACTTGTCCCCATCCAGAGACCCAGACTGAGGCCCCACTTTCCCATTCTGGCCCAAGGCTGCCTCCGGGCAGGGGAAGGGGCCTCTCTCACTTCTATGAGACATGGAACCAAAGAGGTTCTAAGAGGGATCCCCATCCCTACTCCCCCTTCTGAGTGTTGCGGCAGGCAAGGAACCCAGCCAGGGGCCTGCATCGTCCCTGACCCCTCCTCTGGGTCTGCCAAGTCTTCTTCACCCAGAAGTGAGCTATGAGCTGCCCTGTCTTGTCCCAGCAGGGGAGGCTCAGTTGGGGGCCAGGCATCCTTGGGACAGATGGGGCTGGCCCCAGCGGCTGTGCTGCCTGCGGGCTGGGCCTCACCTGGGGGCTCAGTGCCTGTGCTCTTGGCTTGGATGAAGCCATCGATGTCGGCTTCCACGCTGCAGCCTTCTAGTGTCACCCGCACCTCCTCGTAGAGCTGGGGTTGGGGAAGAGCAGATGCTGAGGGTCTTTGATGCCCACCCTCGTCCAAGTCCTGCTCCTCAGTGGGCCTGAACTCTGGCCAGGGACCCCCATCCCACCAGCCTCCTCTCGGGCCTTGTGTGCACAGCTCAGTGCCTGCATTTAGGCACCATGGCATGAGGGGTCAGAGCCCTGGCTGCCAGCTTCTCCTCGTTCCTAAACACTAGCTGTGCACAAGGTCCTGTGCGAGGGGTGTCCCTCTCTCCTGCCCTCAGAAGTAGACACCGCTTTCCCCACTTCACAGACAAGGAAACAAGGCAAGTGTCTTGCCCAACGTCCCAGAGCAAGAATTCAGTGCAGCCAGACTGGATTTCATTTGACAGGATCCAAAGCCCACACTCCTTCTTTAGGAGGCCACCAGGTGGGCTCAAGTCATTTTCAGGGGGGAAAACTCCAAACCCCGCAGTCCATGGGCAGAAGGGGTCAGGCAAGGAACAGCAGTGGGCATCAGGAAGTCCCAACTACCTCAGAAGAGAGCTCATGGCTCTCAGGCTGCATTAACAGAGGTCAGAGCCCCCGGTGTGGAAGTGGCAGCCCCTCTTTCCTGGGGGAACCCCCCTGACACTCCTGGCATGTAGAGTGCAGTAAGGGGAACCAGGACACCCCACAGGGACTAGGGGCCGAGGAGGGACTCCTGCAAGTACCAGGTGGAGTAAGCTGCCCAGGGCCTTCCAGCCTCTGCAAATCTCTGAAAGGCAGTGTCCACTGGCCTCCCCGACCCCAACAGGGGGAACAGGCACTCTGCAGCCCTGAAAGCAGAGCCAAGGACCATGGAGCAGGGTAAGCAAGGAGGCAGATGCCCGGGCAACCCTTGAAGCAGCCTTCCAGATAGGGAAGCCGGGGCCCTGCACCAAGCCCCTGTCCTTGGGACCCTGAGTGCTTGTTGATGGACTCAGATGGACCCAGGCATGCTGCTGTCTGCAGGCTGCCTCCCCTCACACCCTACCCCCGGCTTACTCCCTGCCCCTCCCTGCCCATGCCCCCCCCCACCTCATCATCCTTGACACACTGCAAGGACAGCTGGTTGCAGTGCACCCACATGGCGTTGCGAAGGATGGTCAGTCGGTCAGACTCCTGCAGCTGGAAGGCCTGGGAGGTGGAGGCAGGATGGAAGTGAGAAGTGAGGAAGGGCTTCAGGGCCAGGCCAGACTGGGCCCTGCTCGACCCAGCTGGTGCTGACTAGCTTACACCCTGCTCTGCTGAAAGCGAGTCCAAAGGAAACACCCTTCTTGAGGGATCCCCATCCCCACCTCAGAAGCCTGAGGCTTCTGGTTCCTGCCCTCACCCTCCCTCCAGGCTCCACCACACACTGGAAAAAGTCCTGGGGAGTGTTGTAAGAGGAGCACTAGACCCGGAGCCCTGAAGCCTGTGTCCCAGGCCTTGTCTACCAATAGGACCCAGAGAAGCTATGAGTTTTGTCTGAGCCTCAGTTTTGCCTTCAGCAAAAAAAAGGGGGAGGGATGCCTGCCTATAACAAAAGGGCCCAGGGCACAAAGCAAGATGGTGAGTTCCCAGAAACATGGACCCAGCACGGGGCCTGGGAAGAGAGTAGATGGGTGAATGAGGGAATGAGGCCTTCCTCCCACCACTGCCTTCTTTCCCCCATGAAGCAGCTGGAGGAATGAACATCTTTCCCATTTTGCAGCTGGGGAAACAGGCTCCGTGCCCGAGGTCACTCACCTCACAGGTGGTCCGGTGCTCCTGCTCCCACTCGCCCCGCACCTTCTCCAACTGCTCAATGTTCTGCTTGTACACTCGCTCTGAAAGCACAGGTGGTTCTCAAGGAGGCCAAGGCCCAGGCACACTCCCCGACCGCTACCCCTTTCCTCCTATAGTGCCCCTGTATGTACAGAGTGCCCTCCAGATCCTTGGAGTGCCCCCTACTCCTGCAGACCTGCCCTGGCTTGTGGTGCCTCATCTGAATGCCTGTTATGGATGCCTATTCTGGTACTGGTCTTTTGAAGGTGACTCTTCACTTCCCACTGTGCTCTGAGCTGCCCAGTGCTGCACTCGAGCCCATCCCTCAAGATCAGAGTTCAGGCCTCTTGCCATCCCTGGGTCCCACCCCCTCACCCTTTGTAGATGGGAAAGTGAGGCCTGGAGAAGGCAGCACTGAAGGTAGGAGCATGGGAGCTGCGGGAATGGAACCCAGCAGGTTTGGCCATGACCTCCATTCCCAGAAATCTGAAGGACACCTATCTGCCAGCCAAGGGAGAAGCTGGGTCCTGGGAGAGGCAGAGCAGAAAGGAGAGCTTTTCCAGGGAGAGTGGGGGTGAGCTCTCTGGACTAGGAGGTGTGCCAACAGAGACAAAGGGTGTTGGGGGGAGGGGTTCTGGCATCAGGTGAAAAATAGAAGAGAAAGAGATCTAGAGAAGACTGTGTGAGGTGAGTGTGTCTGTCTCCCGTGATGGCAGGGCTGTGAAAGTCCTGGGCTCTGGAGCCAGAGAGCCTGGGCTGAAATGCAGTCACCACCACTTCTTGGCTGTGTGACCTTAGGTAAATTACTTTACCTCTCTGTGTGTCAGTTTCCTCATTTGTTAAAAAGGGGGATGCTACAGTGTGGCCAAGCCACTAGGGGCTAACCTTACCCACTAGCACACCTGCAGCGGCTGCAGCCAAACCTGTCAGCTAGCCATGCTGGTCGGTGACCAGCCCTCCCCACCAGCAAGCCTGCAACAGTCAAGGCCAAGTCACAACAGGAGGGTATATGTAGCCCACACAGGTGATACCTCTGGAGTCCTGATTCTAGTGAACAAAAAGGATTGTGCTATTGGGCCCCACAGGAGAACTTCTACATAAGACCACTACTTTCAAGTCCAGGATTCATAACTGACCTACCTAATACATAGAAACAAACACAGAAGAAGAATATGTTCCAAATGAAAGAATAAAACAAAACCTCAAAAAAAGAAAACAAAACATAAACAATCTCCTGGTAAAGAGTTCACAGTAACAGTCATAAAAATGCTCACCAGACTTGAGAGAAGAGTAGATGAACTCAGAACTTCAACAAAGATATAGAAAATATAATAAAAGAACCAAGCAGAGCTGAAGAACTTAATAACTGAAATGAAAAATACACTCTAGTGTATTTTTAGCACCTGGGTGGCTTAGAGGGTTAAGCCTGTGCCTTCAGCTCGGATCATGATCTCAGGGTCCTGGGATCGAGCCCTGCATTGGGCTCTCTGCTCAGCAGGGAGCCTGCTTACCCCTCTTTCTCTGCCTGCTTCTCTGCCTACTTGTGATCTCACTCTTTCTATGTCAAATAAATAAATAAAATCTTAAAAAATATATACACTAGAGGAAATCCACAGCTGATTAGAGGATGTAGAAGAACAGATCACTGATCAGGAAGATAGGGTAGTAGAAAATATCCAAGATAAATAGCAAGAAGAAAAAAGAATTTTAAAAATGAGCATAGGTTAAGGGACATCAGGTGTACTAAAATTTGCATTTTAGGGGTCCCAGAAGGTAAAGAGAAAAGGGGTCAGAAAACTTACTTGAAGAAATAATAGCTGAAAACATCCCAAACTTGGGGAAGGGAATACAGACATCCAAGGTCCAGTAATCTCAAAAAGCCCCAAACAAGACAAGACAAATCCAAAGAGGACCACACCAAAACAAATAATCATTATGAGGTCAAATTTAAAGCTAAGAAATCTTAAAAGCAAGAGAGAAGCAACTAGTTATATATAAAAGACACCATAAAGCTGCTAGCTGATTTTTCAGCAGAAGCTTTGCAGGCCAGAAGATAGTGGTGTGATATGAATAAAATGCTGACAGAAAAGAAGAAAAAAACAACTTAAGGGATGTCTAACTGGCTCAGTTGGTGGGAGTGTGTGACTTGATCTTGGGGTTGTGAGTTTGAGCTCCACATTGGATGTAGAGATTACTTTTTTGTTTTTTAAGATTTTATTTATTTATTGGACAGAGAGAGACACAGCGAGAGAGGAAATACAGCAGCCAGGGGAGCGGGGGAGGGAGAAGCAGGCTTCCCGCAGAGCAGGGAGCCCGGCGCGGGGCTCAATCCCGGGACCCTGGGATCATGACTGAGCCAAAGGCAGATGCTTAATGATTAAATCACCCAGGCATCCCAGATGTAGAGATTACTTTAAAAATAAATTTAAAAACCTAAAATCAAGAATATTCTACTTAGGGGCGCCTAGGTGGCTCAGTGGGTTAAAGCCTCTGCCTTCGGCTCAGGTCATGATCCCAGAGTCCTGGGATCCAGCCCCACATCGCGCTGTCTGCTCAGCAGGGAGCCTGCTTCCCTTCCTCTCTCTTTGCCTGCCTCTCTGCCTACTTGTGACCTCTGTCTGTCAAATAAATAAATAAAATCTTAAAAAAAAAAAAAAAAGAACATTCTACTTAGCAACATTATCATTCAAAGAAAAGTTAAAGGAATTCATCATCAAACTGACCTTACAAGAAATGTTAAAGGGTTTTCCTTAAATGTAAAAGAAAAGGCAAGAAAGTGAAAGGGAAGGGAAGGGAAAGTGAAAGGGAAGAAATGTCACTAGTAAAAGCAAACATATTGTAAAAATAGTAAATCAATCACTTATCAAGCTAGTATGAAGGTTTAAAGAAACAAGTAGTAAAATCAATTATATCTATAAAAAGTAATCAAGGAATATGGAAAATAAAAAGATGTAAACTATGACATACATAAAATGTAGAGGGAGGAGTAAAAATTGCAGTGATTTTAGAACATGTTGGAACTTAAGTGACCATCAACAAAGAATAAACTGCTATATACATAGAATGTCACATATAAATCTCATAACAGCCACAAACCCAAAACCTATAATAGATACACAAAAAAGAGAAAGGAAACCAGGTGTAACACTAAAGTTATCAAGTCACAAAGGAAGAGAGCAAGAGAAGAACTATAAAAACAACCAGAAGACAGTTAACAAAATGCCAATAAATACATACTTATCAATAGTAACTTTAGATACAAATGTACAAAATGCTTGATTTATTTTTTTTTTAAGATTTTATTTATTTATTTGAGAGCGACACAGTGAGAGAGAACATGATCGAGGAGAAGGTTAGAGAGAAGCAGACTCCCCATGGATCCCGGGAATCCAGGATCACGCCCTGAGCCGAAGGCAGTCGTCCAACCAACTGAGCCACCCAGGCGTCCCCAAAATGCTTGATTTAAAAGACATAGGGTAGGGCGCCTGGGTGGCTCAGTGGATTAAGCCGCTGCCTTCGGCTCAGGTCATGATCTCGGGGTCCTGGGATCGAGTCCCGCATCGGGCTCTCTGCTCGGCAGGGAGCCTGCTTCCCTTCCTCTCTCTCTCTGCCTGCTTCTCTGTCTACTTGTGATCTCTCTGTGTCAAATAGATAAATAAAAATCTTTAAAAAAATAAAAAAAAATAAAAGACATAGGGTAACTCAATGGATAAAAAATAACACCTATCTAGGGGTGCCTGGTGCCTCACTTGGTTGAACATTTGATTCTTGATTTCAGCTCAGGTTATGATCTCAGTCTCATGGGATCAAGTCCTGTATCAGGCTCCATACTCATCCTGGAGTCTACTTGTCCCTCTCCCTCTGTTTCTCCACTGGTCTTGCTCTCTCTTTCTCAAATAAATAAAATCTTTTTTTAAAAAAATAAGACCCATCCAAATACTGCCTATAAGAGACTCACTTCTGACCCAGAGACACATACAGAGTGAAAGTGAAGGAATGGAAAAAGATATTCCATGCAAATGGAAGCATCAACAACAACAAAACTGGGGTAGGAATACTTACATCAGACAAAACAGATTTTTCAAAAAGATTGTAATGAGACAAAGATGGGCATTACATAGATAAAGGTATCAGTCCAACAAGAGGATGTAACAATTGTAAATATCCACGCACCCAACATAGGGACACCTAAATATACAAAGCAAATAGTGACAAACACAAAGGGAGAAACTGACATAAATAACAACAATATTAGGAGACCAACTCCACTTGCATCAATGGATAGATGATCCAGACAGAAAATCAATAAGGAAATGATGTCTTTGAATGACACTTTAGAGCATATGAACTTAAGATACGTACAGAAGATTCCATCCCCAAACAGTAGAATACATATTCTTTTCAAGTGCACATGGAATACTCTCCCAGGTGGGTGACATGTTGGGCCACAAAACCAGGCTCAGTAAATTTAAGAATATTAAAATACTATCAAGCATCTTTTCTGATCACAGTATGAAACTAGAAATCAATTACAAGAGGAAAACTGAAAAAAAAAAAAACAACCCACAAATGCATGGAAGCTAAACAGCATGCTACTAAACAGCCAATGGGTCAATGAAGAATTCAAAAAGGAAACCAAAAAATACTTGGAGATGAATGAAAATGGAAACGCAACATTACAGAATCTCTGAGAGGTGACCAAAGCAATTATAAGAGGGAAGTTTATACCAATACAGGCCTACCTCACAAAACAAGAAAAACCTCAAATGAACAATGTATTTTACATCTAAAGGACCTAAAAAAAAAAAAAAGAACAAAGCCCAAAGTTAGTAGAAGGAAGGAAATAATAAAGATTAGAGTGGAAATAAATGAAATATAGACCAAAAAAAAAAAAAAAGATCAGATTAATAGAACAGTAAAACTAAGAGTTGCTTCTTTGAAAAGACACAAGATTGATAACCAAGATTGATAACCTTTTAGCCAGATTCGTCAAGAAAGAAAGAGGACTCAAAATCAGAAATGAAAGAATAGTTACAACTGACACTGCAAAAACAAAGAATTATAAGAGGCTACTAGGAAAAAAAAAAAAAACAGATGCAGGAAAACCATTTGACAAAACTCAACATCCATTCCTGATAAAAACTCTCAACAAATGGGTTTAGAGGGAACATATTTCAACATAATGAAGGCCATCATATGACCTGATTCACGGCTAACAGTGAAAAGTTGAAAGTTTTTCCTCTATGATCCGGAGTAAAACAAGGATATCCTTTCTCACCCATATTTATTCAGCAATCAGAAAAGGAAAAGAAATATGCAATTTGCTAAGAAAGAAGTAAAACTGTCACTGTTCACAGATAACATGAGACTATATATAGAAAGCCCTAAAGCTCCCACCAAAAAACTATTAGAATTAATAAATGAACTCAGTAAAGTTGCAGGATACAAAATCAATATACAGAAGCCTGTTGTGATTCTGTACACCAATAATGAACTAGTGGAAAGAGAAATTAAGAAAACAATCCCATTTATAATTGCACCAAAAAGAATAAAATACCTAGGAATAAATTTAATCAAGGAAATGAGAGACCTATACTCTGAAAACGAAGGCCTTAATGAAAGAAATTGAAGACAGCACAAATAAATGGAAAGATATACCATGTTCATGGGTTTCTAACAATTTAATATTGTTACAATGTCCACACTACACAAAGAAATTTACAGATTCAGTACAATCCCTATCAAAACACCAACAACATTTTTCACAGAACTAGAATAAATTCTAAAATTTGTATGGAACCACAAAAGACCCTGAACAGCCAAAACAATCTTGAGAAAGAAGAGCAAAGCTGGAGGTATCACAATCACAGATTTCAAACTATACTACAAAGCTATACTAATCAAAACATGTACTGGCACATAAACAGATCCATAGGTCAGTGGAACAGAATAGAGAGCCCAGAAATAAACGCCTGCTTATATGGTCAATTAATCTATGACAAGGAGGCAAGAATATACAATGGGGAAAAGACAGGCTCTTCAATGAACGGCACTGGGAAAACTGGAGAGCTGCATGCAAAAGAACGAAACCAGATGACTTCCTTATACCATATACAAAAACAAGCTAAAATGGATTAAAGACCTAAATGTGAAACCAAAACCATAAAAGTCCTACAAGAAAACCTTGGCAGTAAACTCTTGGATGTCAGCCTTAGCAATGTTTTTCTGCTGTTTCTTCAGTGAAGGGAAACAAAAGCAAAAGTAAACAATTGGAACTACATCAAACTAAAAAGCTTTTGCACAGCAAAGGAAACCATCCACAAAATGAAAAGACAACCAACTGAATGGGCAAAGGACAATATTAAAAATATATAAAGAACTCATACAACTCTACATTCAAAACAAAACAACCCAGGGACAGCTGGGTGGCACAGTCAGTTTAGTGTCTGACTGTGGTTTTCAGCTTGGGTCATGACCCACATTGGGTTCTGTGCTTAGCATAGAGTCTGCTTGAGTTTCTCTCTCCATCTCCTGATGCCCCCCGCCATGCATTCTCTTTCCCTCTCTAAAGTCAATAAATAAATCTTGGTGGTAGAGGCGGGGGGGACCCAATCTGATTTTAAAAGTGGGCAGAAGACCTGACTTTTTTCCAAAATGACATACAGATGACAAATAGACACGTGAAAAGATGCACAATATCACTCATCATCAGGGAAATGCAAATAAAAACCAGTGAGATATCACCTTATGTTAGTCAAAATGGCTAGGATCAAAAAGACAAGAAACAACCAGTGCTGGTGAAGACGTGGAGGAAAGGGAACCCTCTTGGACTATTGGTGGCAATGCAAGCTGGTACAGTTCTATGGGAAATAGTACAGCGATTCCTCAAAAAATTAAAAACAGAACTATCATACAATCCAGTAATTCTACTTCTGGCTATTTACTTGAAGAAAATGAAAACACTAATTGGAAAAGATACATGCACCCCTATGTTAATTCCAGCATTATTTACAATAGCCAAGATGCGGAAGCAGCCTGAGTGTCCATCAACTGATGAATGGATAAAGAAGTAGTATATATACACAACAGAATACTATGCAGCCATAAAAGGGAATGAAATCTTGCCATTCATGACAACATGGATGAATCTAGAGGGCATGATGTCAAGGGAAATAAATCAGACAGAGAAAGAGAACTGCCGTATGATTTTACTTTATGTGTGAAATCCAAAACATGAAACAACAAAAAACAGAAACAGAATCATAAGAATAGAGAACTAGTGGTTGCTGGAAGGCAAGGGGCTAGGAGGACGAACAAAATAGGGGAAGAGGATGAAGAGCTATAAACTTAATAAATTACATTAATCCATTAATAAATTACATGAATCACAGGGATGAAAAGTATAGCCTAGGGAACAGAGTCAGTAACGTTGTAATAACTGCACGGTGACAGGTGGCAACCACATAGATCGTGGTGAGCTCTACCTAATGCTTATGATTGTCGATTCACTATGTTGTACATCTGAAATTAATACATCATACGCCAACTATGCTTGTTAAAAACTTAAAAGGGAGAGAGCAATAGCAGCCACCTCATAGGGTTGTTAAGTAGAGTAGTTGAAACACACACAGCCCCAAGAACACGGATGTCTTTATTTCACTCGCATGATTATGTGATAGTGGTGAGCGTGTGCCTCTGTGGAGTCATGTGTCTGTGTGTGTCCCCAGGGCGAGGAAAGAGTGCGGGGGCAGGCCTGTCTGACCACCCTCCCAGGTCAGAGGAAGCAAGCAGTGTCACGTACCTGCCTCCATGGCTGAGTCCTTGCACTGCTTGGCCTTGTTCTGGCTCTGAAGAGAGAGAGGGAAAGCAGAGCTGAGCGGGCCCCAGCCCTCGGGGGCCCAGTCTCCCCGGGGGGTGGAGGGCTCTGAAGGGCTTCTGTCCCAGCCTTCCTGAGCCACCCAAGAGGACACTCAGCAGCCAACTGTGGGCACGTCCCACCATTAACTTCAGCCTCACCCCACAGAGGACCACAATCAAAAAAGATCCAATACAAAAAAATAAAAACAGAAGCATGTAGCCTCAACTTGCTGTCCCTAACTCACCCTCAGGCCCCTGCTCTTTCTGGGCCTCAGCTTTCCTGTCTGTGCAATGGGTGAAATGCACTCTTGGGCCCTGTTATCTCTGGCAGCCCACCCCGGTCCAGAGGCCAGAGCTGTCAAGATCTTGGGCGCTTGATGACCTGGGTGTGCATCCTTTCTCCACTGCTTCCTGGCTCTGAGACCTTGGACAAGTCATTCACCGTCTCAGGGCCTGTTTCCCCTCTGTGACATGGGTCTCCTGAGCCCCTCTCCATGGGTTATGTGAGAGTTAAGCTGGCCGTGCCTGTCCATGCCCTGAGACTCCAGGAAACCCCTTTCGCAGATGAGGAGATGGAGGTTCAGAGAGGAGTGAGCAGATATCCCAGCTGCAGACCTTTCTTGGGGTGTCTATGGCACCTCCTTCCCTCCCTGCCCTGTTCCAGCCCCGTATGGGTGACACCATGCGGCCTCAGTGGCCCCACGCACCTTCTCCACCTGCTTCTGGGGGCCGTTGGTGCTAATGCGTTCGAAGGCCTGCTCGGCATCATCAGCGTCCCGGCACTTCTGCTCATATGACTTCTTGGACTGGGTGGGAGGGGGTGGAGAAGTGTGACTGCAGGGGCGCCCACAGTGAGGGTCCCTGAACCCAGCCTCCCTTCTCCCTGTCGGGGGCCTGTGGGTGGAGTGGGCGCCTCCTCGCCAGGAACAGGGGTCTGGGGGTCCAGAAGGGAGACGGAGAAGGGAGTTTTATTCCCAGGCCCTGCCCCCCTTGGGACTCTGGCCCTGCCCAGGGCCGCATTCTCTTTAGAGACATGGTCCCATCAAACCACCAGCAAGTCCCCCCAAATGCCATGCATCCTCGTGATGCTGGCCTGTGCCTGTGTTGTCCCCTCTTGCAGAACCCCTTTGCTCCCTCTCAGCTGGAGTCCCAGGGGACACAGCTCAGCAGTCTCTTGTCCCTCCACCCTGAGTCCCCAACTGACAGCATAGATCATCCTGTGGGCCACTGTCTGGGACAAAGCCCCCCAAAGGCAGGGCCTGGGCCTAGCCACAGGGGCCCTGGGTTCCCTGTGCATCCCGGAGCACCCAACCGGCCATGGTGTGTGTTGTTGGACAGGTGCTCAGAGGCTAGCCCCGTCCCAGAGGCCCAGCTCAGGGCTCCTGGGGTCTGCACCGTAAGTCCCCCACGCCTCGAGGCCCAACACCCTCACACTCACATCCATGGCCTTCTTGTAGAGCGACAGCTTGCTCTTCTGGACCCGGTCCATGACAGCCTCGTACTGTGGGGGACATGGGGCTCTGAACAGAGGCGCTGTGGCACCTGGATGCTCCCCTAGGCCAAGAGGATGGGGTGGCCCCAGGATGAGGCACAGCATCCCCTCCTGGCTCTGAAGGGGACAGTGACAAGAAGTCCTCTCTCCCGCGCCCCACTCTTTCTCAATCTCTGTTCAGGACAGAAAACTAGAGCCCAGGACAGGATGTGTCCATCACGACTTTTTGCTTCAGACTCCAGCCAAGACTTGGTCTCTGTCCCTGGAATACCCACCCTGCACACACGCACACATGCACGCACACAGACACACACACTCACAGAGACCCCCTCGTGGCTTCTGTACACTGTGTTCTGCCTCACTGTGTACACACTCTGGCACAGGCATGCCAAGCTCCACATGACACACACAGAAGTACACACTAACAGGTCCCCAGTGTCCCCACTGCACACACTTGCACATGTAGGCCCTCATGTGCGCATTCACAGGACGTCCACACACCACACACAAGGACACACAAGCATACTCTTGCACGTCCCTGTGCACAGCCATGGGCCTGTTCACACAGGGGAACACACACCCCTGCCACCAAACTTTTGCCACCTGTGGGCACACAAGGCCAGTGCACCCTGACCTCACCTCTCAGGCTTCTTGTTCAGGCAGAGACTGAAAGGAGCTGTGACAGAGATCAGGGTGTAAGGAGGACCGGGGCTGGCTCTGCTTCGGGTCTCAGTGGGGACAGGGCTGACAGGGAGCCCTCCGGCAAGCCAGCGGGTCACAGAGATACAGGCACACACATACGAGACACAGCTGCTCACAGGCAGGCACACACGAGTGCGGGTCCCCCCGCTCCCCCTCCCCCTCACACACACATGTTCATATGCACACGGGTGCATACACATGAGCCCAGGCTGTGTTCCTGCAGACTACCCCACAGTTCTTCACTTGGGGGGGCCCTGGCCGCTCTGGGGAAGGCGTCTCTCTGAAACACCCCCTCTCGCCACAGGAGAACTCAAAATAGGCAATCTGGGGCCTCGCTGCCTCAGCGGGTGCTCTGCACCCTGCAGGCAAGCCCCAGCTTCAGAGAGGCCACCTGCTCCAGCACCTCGAGGTGGAGCTGGCCTCTGGGGCTGGCTTCAGAGACCAGCTGTCTGCTCAGGGACCCAAATTTAGAATCCTGAAAGCCCGAGGCCCCGAGGTGGCTGGCTGGGTGGGCAGGGAGGGCAGCCACACTAGATTTCTGTGGTCAGAGCCACTCATCAGAGCCGGAGCCTGTCTGAGAAGACCGAGGGGGTGGGTGGCTGGACCAGGGCTGGGTCCCCAAAGCCTGCAGGAGGGAAACTTGAGGCACAAAAGGAGAAGAGCTTGCTCAGGACACCCAGGCCCAGTCTGGCTCCAGCCGTCAGCAGGCAAGCCTTTCCCCTCACAGCTCAGTTGTGTGGATTTCTCCATTTCTCGGTTCTCTGGAGAGTTTGCAGTGATCCTTCACCTCCAAGCGAGAAGTGTTTCTGTGTGCTGGCCTCTCCCATCCTGCCTGGGGCGTCACCCTCATCACATTGAGAGAGTGCGCACGTGGACCCAGCTGCCTTCCCAGCCGCCAAGTGCTCAGCCACTCAGAGAGTCTCAGGCCTGGGAAGGGCCCTGGGACACTGAGGTCACCAAGCCCACCCCCACCCTACCCCTGTAGCTTCCCTGAGAAAGAACCTCCAGACTCTGCTTGCATACCTCCCATGATGGGGACCTTACTTCCTTCCCATGTAGGTCCTCTGCGCAGGGACAGCAACGCCCCATCCACAGGTGAGAAGTACCTGTGGATGCCAGGGAAGGCCTGGCAGCCCCCCACAGGCTCTGTCTGCCCCTCTCAGGCTGGCAGCGTGGCAGAACAGCTGCGAAGGCCAGCCGCCAAGTCTGCCTTTCTCCTGCTCAAACAGCCCTGACCCTTGGGCTGAGGACCAGTTTCTGGCGACTCCCCCAATCAGGCTACCGCCTTTGGATACCCCCAAACTGTCAGTGATCCTCCACAGTCTCTTGTAGGAGGATAATCAAGAAGACCCATGCCTTTCCCTCTCCCTGGCATGAGACAGCTCAGGGGAAGACCCCCAGTGGGGCTCCCAGGCCTGCATGGTGGGCCCTGATTCCAGGGCCCCGTCTCAGTGCACAGCCATCCTCTCACCATCAAGTCACTCTCATCCCCAAGGCTAGAGTGAGTCTCCCACCCTCCCTGGGCTCTGTCTGGAGGGACCATCCCCCACAACCTTCTCAGTGAGGGTGCCCCACCCCCGAGCACCCCCCTCACCTTCTTCCTCTGCTCCTTCTGCCTCTCACGGAACTCCTCAAGGCTCCGTAGCTCCTCGCGCAGGGCCAGGGCCAGCTGGATGTGGGAGCTGCCCACATTCTCCATCTCTGGGGGCAGAGCACAGGGGTGAGGAGCTTCAACCACGCACACACTTACTTCTGCCCAGACCGGCCCCACACCCCCCAGATCCTCCACTAGGCTTAGGGCCCTTTGTGCAGCCTGAGCACCGCCCCCTCCCCGCCCCCCCCACCTCCACCTATGGGGACATGGCTGTTCCCAGAAGGTCCTGTCATTCTGCAGCCTGGGGTTGGGGACAGTCAGGACTTACGCTGCTTCAGGGAGTCAAAGGAGGCCCTCAAGGAGCTGCAAAACAGACAGGCCAGGGTCAGCGGGAGGAGGGCATGACAGGACGGAAGTGCCCCACCCCCCAGCCCAGGGACTTTTCATTTGGTGGGAAGGCTCTAGGTCACTCACACACACACTGATCCAAACCCAGACAGTGACCACCGCTCAGAACCAAGCTGGGATTTCCGGAAGGCAGAATTCCTCTTCTGGAATGGTAAAGCTATCACACCTCCTAGCTGTGGCACAATGCTCCGGGCTTTGTGTTTTCAGGACTCTCCCTCCCTCACCCAGGGCCATCAGGACGAGCTGAAGCTGGACAGCGCAGGTACAGACCTGGCTTTAGGCAAGTGGCCTGGAGGGTGTTTGGAAGAAGCTGGAAGGGAGAGGCAAGCCAGGCAGGGGTACCAGAGGAGAGAGACGTGGGGCAGGAAGAACAGGACGTATGGGGGAGGACAGCAAGAAACTGTCGCTGTTCCTGGCTGGGGTGGCCGGGCACACAGTGGTGACATTTCCAAGAGCGGACCCAGGATGCTGGGCGTACCCAAGTACGTGAGCCAGGAGGAGTATACAATAGGGTGCACTGAGCGGGGGTGCCTGAGAGAGCCTCTCAGGAGGAGTCAGGAGGCAGTAGCGTGGCTGTTCTGGAGTAGAGATGTGGGCCCTTGGAGAGCAAGAAGGGGGAGAAGCCCTGGGGGAGAATGCCAGGGATGGGGCTGCCGGACAGCAGAGAAAAATACAGGGCACCCAGGTACATGCAAATTTCAGACAAACAACAAATGGTGTTTTAATATAATGTAATATATGGATCACACTTACATCTAAAAAGTATTTGTTGTTTATCTGAAGTTCGCATGTAACTGGGCCTCCTATATTCTATGCAGCGGCCCGACCCTACTGTGGGGAATGACCCCCAGAACCACAAATGTGCTAAGGTGTCGGAGCCCACCCAGGACCCAATCCTGTCTCCTGAGGGGTAATGGGGTGCCATGAGGCAAACATCTCCTTGGGTCAGAAACACAACCAATAGGGGCGAACGGCTCTCTCCAGGTCACTGGGGTTCAGGGGCAGGGACCACTCAGTGGGGTGAGCTCCCCACCCCATGGAGCAGGAGAGTGACTGGCAATCCCAGCCAGGGAAGGCAGCAGGCCCTGGGCAGGGACTCCCACTCCCTCCGAACTCCCACATGAATCAGAAGCAGACCCGGGAGCCAGGTAGCCTGGGTACAGGCAAGGATCTGCTGCACACTCACTGTGCGACCTTGGGCAAGGGACTTACTCTCTGTGCCTTGGTTTCCCCCTCTGTAAAATGGGGATAATAGCACAAACAGGACGGTGATGAGGAATAAATTAATTAATAGGTCTAAAGTACCTCTGTCAGGACCTGGCTGCTGTTGTGCCACCCTCCTCCGGGTCCACATCTGCACATCCCCGTTCTGGGTGGGGGGTCCCCCAGGTCCCTGAACCTGACCTGAGCTATATACTGCCCCGCTTAAGAGCTTACTGGGTGCCCCCAGTCATCAGAAACCCCCCAGGTCTTGCTTTCAGTTAGGGGTTCCCTTGAGGTTCTCGCTGGGGTCCCTTCCCCCACCTCGGCCCCCCACCCTTGCGGGCATTCGTAACAGACCGACTTGTGTCCACCAGCAGCTGTGTGAGGGATGCCTGGGCCTGTCGTGCCCCAGTGTGGGCCCATGGGTGCCAAGTCTCTGAGTGCACCCAGAGACGGATCGCAGAGGTTGCAGACTGGCCCTAAGGTGGTATTTGGAGTGAAATTCTCTGCTTGCGTTGGCAGACCCTTAACCAAGGAGGCAAAATAAATTGGGGCACCCTCTGTAACCAGGATGCCTTAAGGAGGCGCAATCAAGGCAGAAGGAGAAACTTGAGTCCAGAGAGTGGCCAGACTTGCTGGATCACACAGAAGCAGCGGGCAGGCACCTCTCCCACCTCCCCCAACACCATCCACCCTTCCTCTACCCACCCCCACCTTCCTCCACCCACCCCCACCTTCCTCCACCCACCCCCACCTTCCTCCACCCACCCCCACCTTCCTCCACCCACCCCCGCTCGCCCACCCCCACTCGCCCCACCCCTGTTCTTTCTGCCCCCGCCCCCACGCCCCCCACGCCCCCACGCCGCAGTCGCCGGCCTCAGGCTCCGCGCTCCGCCCCTCGTGCTCCCTGCCTGCCTCTCCGCGGAGCAGCGCGCCCGCCCCCTGGTGGCCGTATGTCCTCATGACGCCCGCACGGGACAGCTCTGAGCTCCTGCCCTTCTGCAGCATCAAGGCAGGCTTTCCAGGGGCCTCCCTCTTCTCACTGGACAGTTAGGGAAACTGAGGTTTCAGCAACCTGATAGGACCCACAGGGGTCCAGGCCTAGAAGAGAACTGCGGGGGTCTGGCCTGGGGTGGACACCAGCCCTAAACTAAGTAGATCTCCAAGTGTGGACCCAGGACGAGCAGCCTGACCGTAACCTGGGGGCCTGTCGGAAAGGCAGATCATGAAGCTGAAACTCCAGGGTGGGGCCCAGTTCCCTGGGTTTTAACAGGCCTCCGGGAGCTGCTGATGTCTGTTCCAATGTGAGAATAGCTGGCCTAAATTCTTTAATCCTCACAGCTCTGCCAGAGACAGTCCCCATTTCACAGATGAGAAAAACAAGCATCAGCGAGTGAGGAAACTGACCCGTGGCCACACAGCGGGTTAGAGGGCAAGGCCAGCCCCTGGCTTCTCACCAAACGAAGGAGAGGGGGACTGCCAGGGTGACCCCAGCTGCCCTGGGGATGAGGGGCAGGACCCTTTTCTGACAGAATTGATACCCTGCCAGGGGCTCTCCCTCGGATCCCTCCGCTAACCCACACACCCATGTTCTGCCTCAGTCTCTCCATTCGTGGTGAGAGCCCCTCCAGCCTCAGTGCATGCTCCCACTCCCCTCAGGCCCCAAATCCTCAGGACCTCATCCCGCCCCAAAGCTCAGGGCAGCACATGGACTGCCTGGTCTTCACCTCTTTTTAGATCTCACAGCTCAGGAACACCTCAAATGCAAAGTGTCCAAAACTGGACTCAGCTCCCGCACAAAGCTTGCTTCTCAGCCCACTCCCCTCTCAGTGAAGGCGTCAGCCTGCACCTGGCTGTCTGCACCAGGAACCCAGAGTCATCCTTTTCTCAGCCCTCTCCCTCCCCTTCCACTGCCTTCTTTTTCACCTCCTCAATCTCCTCTCTGTCCGCCTCTCATTACCACCACCCCAGCCCTTGTCCCTTCAGCTCCTGTTCCCTAGCGTCACTCCCCACCTGGTAGCCCTGTTTTCTGGGCTACCTAGTCACCTGACCACCCACCAGTTCCTTCTCTCTGTCAAGTTCCTTCTTGCCTCAGGGCATTTGCACATGCTAATTACTTCTGTGCAACATCTTTGCTGGGCTTCCCCTTCTGTCCCTCTGAGCATTTGTTCCTCTTGTCACCTTGGGCTGATGCCTTGAGTGTCCCCCCACTGAACTGTGAGCCCACTGAGTAAGGTTCTCCTTCTGGTTCCATCTGGCTCCCCTCCCCCTTATCCCTAGGGGGGAACAAATTTAACACTTGATAAATACCAAGGCTTTTCTCAATCCCAAACCTACCCTGCCTCACCCTCCTTGGCCTGTGGACCCAGGCCCTCCCTCCCAGGCCCAGGGTGTCTGTAAGGAACACAGTCTCCTGGGACAGCTGGTCCTTCTCCCTACCCCGCCCCTGGATGCTGGGAGCCCCTGCCTGAGTCCCACAGCACTGCCATGTGACATGCAATCTCTGTTCCCACCCTGGTCAGTCCTGATGATGACAAAGCCCATGCTCTTCTTAGGCTCCCATTTGTCCCCTGGCTTGCTGCCCATTGGGGCTGTAGGGGTGACGGTGCTCATTCCACCTGGGACCAGGGTGGGAGGCAGGATTGCAGGCTGTGACCACTCCAGATGCCCCCCACCCGCCCCTTGCTCACCTCTGGGCTGCAGTCCTTCCTGCCCAGCCCTCCTGTACCCAGTGCAGGGGACCTTCAGGCCACCAGAGCTCCATTCACACAACAGGGCCCGGAACACCACCTCTGTTTCTTGGCCCCAGACTTTCAAGAAGGCCTTGGTTCTGTGGGGGGAGGGCGGTCTTTACTTTTCCTGGAACCAGAGGCAGCCCACTGTGGATTAGCCAAGACTCACCCCTGGAGAATGGCCTTAAACCCTGATCTTGTGGAGGATTTGTGGAGCACTTGTAGTCTTTCTATGCTCCATCTGACCCAGAAAAGATGGCGTCTCGTAGCTTTTCTCCCTCCCAGGTCCTCCCTCTTGCTGCCAGGACCTGCTCAAGCGTCTCTTCTATTGTGTCTCTGTCACATGGCAAGGACGGGGCCTCATGCAGGCCTCTACCCTCTGTTATCTCTCACCAGCATCCTTATGTGTGACTCATCCCATTGCCCTTTCTGACTTGGCTCTCAGGACGCACGGCCTGAAACGCTCAGCTCAAACATAGTCAAGAAATTCCGAATATGAACACCTCCTTCCATGTTCTCCCCGTCATCTCACGCCTCTGCTGGGGCCTCACTGCCCCTGCCCTCCTGCTGGCCAGAGGCTCTGGCCTCCCAGCCGCCAGCAGCAGGCTCTTCTTGCCTCTGTGCCAGAGGCTGGGCCTGGCTGCACTGGTGTCAGAGGACGCCTGATGGGACCAAGGCCTGCCTCCCTCCCACTAACGCCTCAGCATGTCTTCATTCTCTGAGTTCAAAAGAGAGATCATGAAAAAAAAAAAAATCCCTTCTGACAGGAAAACCACAGCATTTTAGGCTGTGACAAGGGCAGGTGAGGCGGGGATTCAAACCCACATGGCTGGAGGAGGTATCCTGACTTGTGGCAACAACCCCGGGGCTCACAGGAAGTAGGCCCCAGGACTGCCAGCCTTGATTTCCTTTCATTTCCAGAACCCCTGCCCTGTGGCACCTCAGGACCCTACCTGGGGCAAGGGGAGCAAGACAGGATGGGTAGGACTGGGCAGGGTAGAAATGAGAGCAGTCGCCAGAGCAAAGGCCTGGAGGCTGGAAGGGAGGGTCAAGGTGAATTTTCTGAGCCGACTATGCAGCTTAAACCGCATGGATAAGCCCGTCACCCGCATAATGAGGTCTTCAAAGTGCACTGAAAGGGCTTGCGAGGCTCCCTCAGTGCGGGTCTTCTCGGGGCATTCTCTGTTCCATAGCCCAGCGGGCGTTAGCTAAGGCAGCAGGCAGAGGAGGAGGAGGAGGCGGTGGCGACTGTCAGAAATGGTGTGAAGCGGAGCGTGACCTCCTGTCAGCATACAGGGCTGCGTCTCCAGGCCCTAGAGAGCTTTCTGGCTTGAGGTCAGAGGATCATGAAGAAATGCTGTCCCTTCAGGCAGCAGAAGAGGCCAGGGAGGCTGGCCCTCTCTGCCCTCTCTTCTCTCACTGGGCTTCTCCTGAGGTCACTTAACTCCTCAGCTTGCGTCTCCCCATTTGCTCCTGTCCAGCCTGTGCACCCCCAGTCCTCTACTTGACCCCCAAGGAACTAAGGGAAAGCATCCCATGGGACCTAGAAAGGGGGGTGGCCATGGCAAGGCTGGTTGCTGCACCCCACCGGGTGATGAGCCCTAATGGGCTGAACAGCCAGGCCATTCCCAGGGGCCAACCCCAACACACCTCCCAGTCTCCAGGACAATGAGGAAGTGACCCATGTTGTCATGGCTATCCTTCAGGGAGCCCTCTGGGTTGGTGCTGGGACAGGGTGACCTGGCTCAATCCAAGACTCTAACAGTCACACAAGGCTGAGTGTTTGGGAGGACTTCCTGGAGGAGGCGGGGCAGAAGGCCCTAGAGGCAAGGGTTCTAAGGCAAAGGATCGGGTAGGTTCCCCACAGTGTGCTGTAGAGAGTCTAGCTTTGGGATAGTGGGGCCATTTATTTTATGTTATTTTTAGATTTTTGAATCCTCCTAACTCAGCAGGGCATGGCACGCACATCATTTAGGTGCTCCATAAACGCTTGCTGACTAAACGAATGGAAGCTGGATGCTTGGCCCACCCTTAAAGAAAGGAGGGACTGCACGGTCTCACTAGTCGTAGTACATGCCACGTGTACTTACTGAGGTAAGTAAGTACTTACTTACTGCACCTAGTAACACTTACTGAGCACCTAGTGTGTGCAGCCAGCCCACTTGGGAGCTGCATAGGGCATGACCCTAAGGCAGGCAGCAGGTGAACCGGGTGGGAACGGTTCAACCCCTGCCCCTCTTGCCCACTGGCTTTGAATGTTCCCCGACTTTGCCCACCTCCAGCAAGTCCTCCGGCAGGAAAGTGTCTCCCCTCCGTCTCCGCCTCTCCCAGGAGGTGCCCTCCCCAGGCCACCCTGCTCAGACAGCAGAGTCGGGGCCATGCCTTGTTCTCACCCACCATTCCATCTGTTGTGGAAACCTGCGTGCTGGGCTGTGGGGCCCCCATGCTGGGTCAGCTGTGCCATGAGACCTGGTACTCCCAACCTGGGCTCCAGCTCCTCCTTGGTAAGCAGAAGGCAGGCCCTGTCTCTACTCCTTGCTCTGGTCTGGGGCTCTAACACTGATGCTCCCACTTGGACGAAGGCTGCCCTTCCAGTGATGTTGGCCTCTGGCTTTTTGGGCCAGGGAGGGGCTGGGCCTTAAAGGAAATGGCTAGGTTGCCCGGTCAGGCTACTCAGCCCTAAACCAAGTAGGGTGAGCCCAGTTTGTCTGACATACACGGGTGCCTATAAGACTGGCAAGAAGCCACTGTTGATTGAGCACTGCCCTGACCTGGTTCTCTCTGTTTGACACGGTGATTCCAGGACACCTTCCAAGGGCAACTCCGCTTTCACAGCCCAGCACAGGACTCAGAGGGGCAGTGACCACCCCATGGTCACACCATACAGGAGGGAAGTAGACCTTGCCCCACTGGGCTTCTTATAGCCATGCAGAGGATCGTGACTGCCCAGAGTTTTGCCCCCCACTTCCTAGTCCTGCAGTGGGGCAAGATGCTGTGTCCCTCCCTCCCTTTCCCGCCATCCACCAGGATCCCCTTCCATTTTGTTCTCTCTGTCAGTGGCTTCTCCTTCCCTATTTAAGTGCCCAGTGACTCACAGGCTTCTGAGTGTGAGTGTGCCTCACACGGCTTACCTCCAGCCTATCACAGTCCTGCCCGGAGCACCCTGTCCCCCTCCCCCAGTGGGTCTCCTCTCTTTCTGGGAAGGTTCTCCTTTTCCATCTGGCTTGGGTGGCTAGGAGGTGGGCAGGGACGCCTCCTGGGTCCTACTCTCTCAATCCCTCTTCCCCAGAAAAGGCGAAGAAGGTTTTATCAGACTTCCATTCATTCCTTACCAGGTCGTGAGCCCTCCTTGAACCCAGTCTGCGTCCAGCCCCAGCCCTGCCCTGTTTCTCTGCACAAAGTGGGCAGAGGAGAACCCAACTCAACCTGCCCCCCAGTCACACAGTTTGCAAAGGCCAAGTGGGGACAGGCGCTCATGCATTCTTACTTCTGGGGCTGTGTTCATGTTTTCTGGGCCCATGCACAGACCTTTGGGCATTAAGTGTTAATCTTCCCTGGCCCACACCACTTCTAAAACTTCCTCTAGCTCTTCCCATAGCCTCTCTGGCTCCTGTTTGGAAGCAGGAACCAGCCAGGGTCCCCTGTGTCTTTAGAAGACCCGGAGAGTGTTGTATATTCAGGACTCTCAAATGAGGGAACTTGGTGCCAGGTTTTGGAACCACTTTCCTTGTGCAGAGCCAGATGCTGACAAGCTTGACCTCTGGGGGAGCAGCGGCAGGCTCTGCAGGTGGGGGCTCCTGGACAGAAGGTCCTGACCCAGGGGGAAAGTTCACACCTTCCCAAGCGCTGCCTTGGGAAGAAAGTTCTTCAGCTGCCCTCAAATCCTCACGCTCTCCCAGTCTGCTGCCCCACCCTCCAGTCTGCACACAGGGACCCAGGCCTCAGGGCTGGAGAAGAGCCTTGTTTCACAGCATCAACCACCCCCATTGCCTCCCCTCCAAGCCAGGCCTGAGATGAGCCTCTGGACCTCATTAGTCCTTTGAGGAAGGTTACGTTATTCTTCTGCCCTCTGTCAAGGAAATGGAAGCAGGGAGAGTGTCAGGGAGCAGCCTGACCCAGCCGATGATCACACAGCTGACAGGTAAGGACAAGTCCTGCCGCTGTCCCTGCTCACACTTCTCTCCTTGATGCTCAGCCTAAGCCAAGGCTGCACGGGGCACGGGCGACCAGAGGAGGGCCTGTCACCTGGCTCTCAGGACTTGGGTGGAGGCTACCCCGATGCTGGGGGCTGTGCCACAAACACCAGAGGACAGATGGCCTCTGTCCCCTGCCCACAGCTTTCTTGGCATTCAGACAGCTGGGTTTACCCCACACAGAACCTGACCTCACCCAAAATCCCCCACCCCCAAGGGAGTTGTTTTCCAGGCATCTCTGCCCTGGAGCCATCCAGACCCTTCCTGGTCCACCCCACTCCAACCCATGCCAGGGAGCCAGGGCACGGGACCTCTTACTTGATCTCTGTCTGGCCACCTGCCTTCCGGGCGATCTGCACCAGCTCCTTGCCATAGCGCTCCTCGGCTTGGGCCCTGCAGGAACAAAGCGCCGGCTCCGTGTCCCCCTTGCTTCTGGCCACAGCAACCCCTGAAGGTCTGTGCTGGAAACTGAGGGTCCACCCAGTCGTCTTCTGGGGCCCTGCAGGCTCCTCCTTGAGAACGTCAAGTCCCAGCCCTTCTTTGAAATAAATGTTAGCCAAATACCTGCGCATTTGAGGGGGTGTCAGATTCTTGGCCAACCGAGGGGAGTCCCAGGCTGGGAAAAGCAGAAAAGTCACACTCCCAGGGATTGGGGGGAGGAGTGGGGAATGTTTTCCTGACAGAAGCTTGGCTGGGAGGGGGAGGCTGCTGCTTCCACAGCCCCCGCCGCGCCCCCTGCAGGCCCCCACCTGGTGTCTGGCTCACCTCTGCCTCAGCAGCTCCTCCACGTCCTTGCACATCTTCCTGCCATCCAGCAGCCTTTGCAGCAGCACCTCGTAGCCTGTGTGGGCCGTGAAATCCCTGCACTGGAACACGGAACAGAGGGGCGCCTGAGGGCGGGCAGGGCAACGACCCCACTGCCGCCTCCAGGGAAAGTCTCCTTGCAGCCACCGGACCCTGACCTACCAGCCGCCTCCCCAACACCCCCACTCAAGGGCCGGGGCTCGGCTTCGCGCAGGCGCACAGCAGGGCCCTGTCCGCGGACGCGCGGAGTGTTGAGCCCACCGGTGATTAGAGCTCCCAGTCCAGGACCGCAGCAAGTCCAACACGAGATGGCTGTGGAAGGACCCCCTCCAGGGCCCGGGGATGACAGCCTTACAGGGTGCCCCGCACGGCTTGTTGCAGTCACATTCCCCATAACCCTAACATCTCCCTGGTCCAAGGGAGCAAACCGAGGCACAGGTGGGAGAGGCTGCCGACAGGGACGCCGCTGCCTTGAACTCAGGCTGTCCGGCTCGAATCCACGCTCTCCACCTCAACACCACATGGCTTCTGCAGCATCAGCACCAGATGTTTCTTGATAGTCAACTGTGTGCCATTTGCTACACCAGACTCTGTGTGTGGACTCAGGGAATCCTCTCGAACCCGCAGGGTGAGGTGGGCATCGAGAGTGACCTCTGCCGCCAGAAGGCGCGCACACCCTAACACACACCTAGAATCCCCTGGCACATGCTAGCACCCTAGGGCCAGCCGTCAAGCAAGACAGTGGGGAAAGGGGCATCTTGAAGAATTCTCCTGGCCACAGCTGGCCCTCCGACCAGGCACTCCGACCAGGCACTGGCCCTCCGACCAGGCATCCTGGTGCTCCCTACGGGTCGGATTCTCCTTTCTCAGCCCTGGAATGGATTTTGAGCTGCTGCTTCTGGAAGCTGGGGAAGGGAGGTCATACTTCCAGGGTCTCCTAGGACATCCCCCAGGTCTGAGGAGTGGATCTTAGGGCCAGGCTGCACACAAGGCTAACTGGCTGGGGAGGGAGATCGAGAACGTGGTGAAACATTAAGCTGAGAGCTGGGTCTTCCTGCATCTGTGACCTGAGCCTGGCTCCAGCGTCCATGCTTGAGGAAGGACCCCTACCCCCACTCCTAACCCCCTGGGATGCTAGGCCAAGCAACTGTAAATTGAGACAAGCTCTGAGATTCAGCTCCTAGTCTGTCTTCTTTTCCATCTGCATGGACCACCCCACCCAGAGCCTCGGACACTAGAGAAACAGTCTGCTTTCCTGAACATACATATCATAACTCCATCTCAGACACAGTGAATCAGTGGGGTCACAACCCTGGGGGAGGCAAGTCTAGCCCACCTTAGAGTCAAGAGCTGATGGTGCATCTTTCCCTGCCCTGTGCCTCTCCTCAAATGCTCTGTGCGGGTACGTAGGGAGAGGCAGGAGAGAAGTCTAAAGCCAGGAGAACTTCCCACAGGAAGAGGTATTTGAGCCAGTTTCTAGGAGAGAAGGTGTTGTTCTTTGAGGTGTAAGTAGAATCAGACATGGTAGGAAGTTCAGAGATTGCACAAATTGCCAGCTCTCCCTCAGCAAATTCAAAACAGTAAAATGTCCAGGCCTATAGGATACCTAGGACTCCAAGTTTATGCCCTCCTCCATAAGCATTCCTGGAAAGTCCTGAGGCCCAGGCTGCCTACTGGGTATCAAGCAGTGCTCATGGGCCCTGCTGGCTATTCACGGCCCCAGCAGAAAGAAATCATCCCCAGGACCCCTGCCAGACTGTCCTGGGTCAGGCGTCAGCCCCCACATTTGGGCTGGTGTGGTTGGGCCAGGCTTTCATTTCTCTGGCTTTTCTGAGTGCCATTTGCCCACTAACTAGCCAGCAGACCAGGGCTTTCTGCCTCTCAGCCCCTGCCCTCCCTCCAAAGCCAGCTGGCAGAAGGTCGTGACAGCTGGGGAAGGAGAGGAATCTGGAGCCGCAGCCTCCTGTCCTCTCCCCAGCAGGAAGGCACCCTGAGCTGGACACCAGTGCTTTCAGGGCCCAGCTCCACAGACCACCAAACTAGGAAGCATCTTGTCCAGTGCCCCTCAGTCCTCAGGGAGGCTGAGGCCCTGAGAAGGGAAGAACTGACTTTAGGAAGCCCAGGCAGAGGCAGGAAAAGCGTGTGGACTTGCAGGGGATCTGTTGCTGCTCCACGAAGCCTGGGAGAGCCAGAAGTAGCCACCCGGCCCCTCTTCCTCCCCCTGTCCCCCACCTTGCAGCAGGACACTCTGCTCTACCCTTCCAAGGACCCTGTCCCCAGCTCTACAGGGGCGCCCTCCATCTTTATGGAGCTGCTCAGAGTGAAAAGACAAGCAAAACCAAACCTACATTGGCCATTCCGTAGGAGGCAGAAGGCTGGATCCCCAGGAGCTCAGGTCCCCCAAGTGCCGCAGGCTCCAAAAGGGTGTTCAGCCTTTGCTCAGAGCAACAGTGGCGTCAGCAGCCTCTGTGGCCAAGTGAGCCATGGTCACAAGCGATGAGACTGTTCTGAGGAAGTGCCTTGTTCCGTGGGGGCTGCTCCCTCCCAGCACTGCACCCCTCCCCCCGCCTGCACCCTCCTCCTCACCCCTACCCCACCACCTCCTCCAGGGAATGAGGCTGCTCAAGCTGCTGTTGAGGAAATGAATGAACCAATCATTCAATTAAATAATCAATCAGTTCTGTAAGTTCATAGTCCAGGCTCCACCACACATCACCCCTGCCGGAGCCCCCTGGCCTTCCTTCCCAGCACCCACCCAGCTCCACCCTCTAAGTGCCAAGGGCTCGCTGCAAGTCTCTCTCCTTCACTGGCTCACAGGTCCACAGTGCAGAAGCTACCAGGCAGGGCCTCGCTCCTCCTCCTTCTACCCACCGCCTCTGTTGCCTGAAACCCACCCATGGCCTTGATCTTAGTGAAATTATGGGGTCTAGGAGCCACACACTAGGAACATCACAGCGGTTTTTTTTCTTTTTTTTAAGATTTTATTTATTTATTTGTCAGAGAGAGAGCACGAGCACAACCCAGGGGTGGGGCAGAGAGAGAGGGAAAAGCCAACTCCCAGCTCTCTGGGGAGCCCAGCGCAGAACTCGATCCCAGGACCCTGAGATCATGACCTGAGCTGAAGGCAGATGCTTAACCGACTGAGCCACCCCATCACAGTGATTTGCTTATTGAAAATGCCTCTCACTCACGGAGGTAAGGACAGTGACAAGGACACCCACAGAGGGGAAGTGACGGCCCAAGATCTCTCGAGGGATAAAGGTCAGAATCTGGGCTGTGAACCCAGGCCCGCCTCTACCCCAGGCCACATACCTACGTCGGTCCTTCACAAGATAACCAGCACTGTTTTTCATTTTGAAAAGTCAAAAAATCATTTTGAAAGATCACTTTTGAAAATGATGACTCAAATTCTTTCCAGCTTAAATCAAAGCTTTATTTTGGGCTATCATTCCATTCCCATGGATTCCCAGAGACAGGGTCTGAGCCCAGGCCGGGTCAGAGGAGCTCTTCCCTGGAAAGGGGCCGTGCTGGCTCCACAGATGTGCACACCGGGAAGCAGTGAACAGCCAGAATCCGGGCTTGGCCTGGTGACACCCCGGGGCAGTTCACCCCAGGGAGGGTGCCAGGTGTTGAGAAGCCACAGTCCCCTCCTTTAGGAGGCTTGCTCAAGCCAGGTGTGGGAGCCCAGGCCATCACACTGTATGGCCATGCTGGGGCTCCCTTCCCCCCAGCAAGGCCAAATCAGAACAGCAGGAAGTCTCCCGAGGCTCTAGAAGGAAATGCTTAGGGGAAACCTGAGCAGGTGGAAGCCTATTCCTACCTCAGCCTTCAGGCAGTGTGGCCCAGGTGAAGTGCTGTCCAGGGAAGCCCAGCGGCTTCCTTCTTTAAGCAGGTCTACCTGTCAGCCATTGCCCTGGTCCTGCCATGGCCCCACTGGGTGGATAGAAAGACAGTCTTTGTACCTACCACGACTTCCCCCTTTTCTTACCCATATCACCCTTTGGTGGCTGCAGGGGCTAGACCACAAAGACCAGGGCCTGAGGAATTTGGTGGGACTTGGTTTCCTCATTTAGGAAGTGGGGACAGAGGTCAACCTCTCCCCTCTGCCCTGACAACCTGTTCCTCTAGGGAACAGCCCCCTCAGGGCAGACCGAGGCTGCTGAGTCAGGGAGGTGCCTGAGAAACTGTCTGAGAAACAGTCCAGACTCCGGCAGACTAGCTGTGGGTTCACATCTCGGGTCATTCTCCCTCTGGCAGGAAAAGGGGCCCAACAGTTCCCAGCACCTGAGGTGTTCTGAGAAGTCATGAAATGATGTGCACAGCTCAGAACAGTGAACAGAGATCCCAGCATGTCGGGTACAAGGCTGAGGATTATTACCCCCATTTTACAGGTGAGGAAGATGGAAAGCGGGCAGGTCACCTAATGTGCCTTGGGGACAGGCGGGATTTGAATCTAGCTCTCCCAGGCCAAGATTTTAGCTCTTCACCTCCCAGTCTCACACCTCTCTGCAACTCCCCAAGCTCAGTGGCTGCTGGGCAAGTGGTATTCTCCAGGCGCTGCCCTGTCGCTGCCTGCCTGTCACCACCAGGCAGAGGCGTAAGGGGGTTGGCGCGTCCAGGAACCGGCCGATGTTCTTCCTGGGGCCCAAGTGAAGGGCTGTGGAAGGGAACTGGGAAGAGCAGCTTTGGGACTTTCCGTTCGAGAGAACTACCTGACAGAGAGGGAGGAGCCGCCACAAGGGGCCGCATGGAGCCCACTGCTGGGTGCACTGCGAGGGGTCAGAAGTGGACTGCTGCAGGGAGCAGAGTAGGTCATCCTTGGGGGGACAGGCTCACCAAACAACCAGGAGAGAAAGAGCTACCCCGGGGGGCCTCTGCCACTGCACCACCACCAGCTCCCAGAGCTCCAGGGAAATAAGACTTTTAACCCCTTTAGAGTCACAGACCTCACAGCCCACCCTATCTGAGGAGACACCGTAAGCAGTGGTTATGGGGAGAACATGGCAAGTGAAGAAACGGGCCCGTCCGTTCCCCATTGTCCCCATTGTAGGCTTCCCATGTGGAGTCTGGAGACCGGCAGTGTTCAACTGAACAAGAGAGTGAAACTCTCACATTAAGGTTGAACTGCAGTGAGTTATACAGAGACTAGAAAAGGACTAGAAAAACTCCAACACATGCCCAGGCATGGGGAAGGGAGAACCAACAGCAGCTTTAGAAGGTGGAAGAGAGAAAAATTAAGTTGCTGGCTTGTCCCCTACCAGGCTCAAAAACCATTTTGTAAAATGTTAACCATTTCTTGTTGAAAATCTTTCTAATGTCTGACATGCTATTGGGTTGATGGGCTCTTCATTCTTTTTTAATTTGTAAAATTTTTTAATTTTTTAAAAAAGATATTATGTGTTTATTTGACAGAGAGAGACACAGTGAGAGAGAGAACACAGGCAGGGGCAGTGGGAGAGGAAGAAGCAGGCTTCCCGCCCAGCAGGGAGCACGATGCGGGGCTTGATCCCACGCCCTGGGATCATGACCTGAAATGAAGGCAGTTGCTTAAAGACTGAGCCACTTAAGTTCCCCCATTTTTTTTTTTTAACCTTTAAAAAAAAAAGAATCACCTTTTATCCGTGGGAGAGGAGACAGGAGACTAGACTCACTCTTCTCATCCCAGATGCCCCAGAAGCCTGGGACAGCCGTCCGAGCAGGCATTTGGGGCGGCACAGTCCCAGTGTCACAGAACGGACCTCTGCGGCCAGCATGCCTCCTGAGTTTGCTTACTGGCAACTATTTACTATTGCTTATCTTCTGTGGACTGAGAAGACAACTGGAGGTAGTGCACTGAGCTCTCCAGGAGGCAGCTCCCTGAAGGCGGGAAGTGGGTCTGTTTCTCTGCTGGTCCCAGAGCCCAGCACCTGCAGCGCAAACACATTGGACGAGCACTGAACAAATGTCTGAGGGAGGCCCTCGAGAAGATGGGGCTTTACGACTACTGGCTCAGGAGAAGTCCTATGGGGAGGACCAGATCATTGGCTTGCACTGCAATGACTCATCACCCAACACCTTTACATAAGCCAGACAGACTCATGCCCTCTACTTTTTAAAGCAGTATTATTCTCTCCATTGTACAGACAAGGAAATTGAGGCTCAGGTTGGGTCAGTCCATGAGTAGCAGCAGGACCCTTTCCACTGCCCTACAGCTACACCTCACAGTGGGGCTCATCTCCACCATTCATAGTTGGCAAATTGAGGAAGGCAAAGGACCAAAAACCCAGGTGTGGCTTGGATGGTTGGGTGGAGAGATGGATGGCCAGAGACTTCAGTAAGCAAGCTACTTGCTTCCCTAGAGTATCCAGGGGAGATTGGGTGAAGAGAGGGTCCCAAACCCAGGCACTCAAGAAATCACTGAGGCCTGTAGACCTTTGTGGGGCCTTCAGGAGCATTGGGAGAGTCTGTGGCTGGTGTCCCTGCCGGGACTCTTGGGAGTAGAGGCAGAGAGGCCATCTCCAGATCAGCACAAGGAAGAGCTTCCCAAGAGCCCAGCTGGTCCCAGATATGGTTGCACAGGGCCAGTTGCGTGAGCAGGTGGAAAGCACCCCCTCACAGGTTAAGGATTCCAAGGGGAAGGTGAGCTGGGTCAAAGCGTCCTTGACTCAAGGATGGGAGGGGTCCATGCATAAGCCAATAACTGTGGAGTGACTTACAGCTTTTCTAAGATGGCCCAGGGTAGGTGCCAGAGGGACAGCCATGAAGGCAAAGACGGACTTTTATTTTTAAAGAAAAAAAGCACACTGAATGCAGTTCGATGAGTGACCCTGGGTTCAACTGGAACTGACAGGAACTGGAGATTAGAAGTGAGTTTCCAGAGGATTCCAGCTTTCCACTGAGCCCCAGCCTCCCTGGGGCCTTCAGGGTCCCTGACCCAAGCAGCCAAACAACAGAGCAGCCCTGCTGGCTGGGGCCCCTCTGCACATGGCCAGGGGTCACCCCGTGCCTTCCAGGGGCCTGTCAAGGCCCTGTGAACTTTCAGATCCTCCCGAGAATCCCACCTCACCAGGTGTGGGGGGCAACACGAACAGCGGAAGAGGGCCTCCTGTGTATGGGCCAGTAAGGGGTAGGGGCACTTATCTCAGTGAAACTGACGCTGGATGCTGGAGGAAAACAAGGATGAGAGGGTTTATGCAACTTGTCCAGGCCCAATCAGCATTTGTGTGGGCAGGCCCAACTTTCAACCAGAATCAACCTAGTTTGAAAGTTTTGTGCTTTTAAATAAACCTCCTCAGATTAGCAGGAAGGAAAGATCTCCTGCTATCGCACTCCCCTCCCCCCAAGACGGTGAGGCCCTGCCCACTTCCCCTTCCCTCTCTTAAGTCTTAAAGGCCCAGCTCACCACCCCCCAACCTTTTCTTCCTGCTTTGTGAAACCAAAACGTGCAGAAAAAGTAGAACAGGGGAGGGACCGGGAGTGAACACCAGTCCAGGCAGAGTTCCGCAGATGGGAATGAGCCCCTGGGGTTCAGGAGATGGGAGGTCAGACTCCCAGAGCTCTGACTGGTCCTAGTGAGACTTGAGCAGCTGTCTGAAGAGGGAGCCTGAAGCCAGCTGGAGGAGAGACTCAGGAGCAGGTGTGGGGGCTTCCCAGGAAGGAAGGGGATCCAGGGTTCCCTTTCAGGCTTCAAGTTCAGAGGAAGGGAGCTGGGTGGGATGCGGGACTTAGAGGCCAGTGCTCTAAATATTTTGTAACATCGAATCCTCAGAAACCCCTGGAATGTCAGGACGGTGCCATAATTATCACCCCACCTTATGGAGGAGCACGTGAGGCTCAGCAAGGTGAATGACGTGCTCGGGTCACATGGTTCCTCTATCGCCCCCACCACACTGATTTGGCAGTGGGACTCCCTTGATCTAGCACTCGGTGGAGTAGGAAGCAGATCTGAGCGGGCAAGGGTGGGTCAGAGAAGCAGTGGGACGCAGAGGATGGTTGACGGAGGAAAGGAGCCATACCAGACCCTGAGCCCTGGAGGGGATGGCCCCCTTCAGCAAGGACAGGCACTGTCCAGCCCCCGCCCATAGCCGGCCACACGGGGCTCCTTGCCACACAGGCTTCAGCTTGTGGTGAGCAGCCAGAAACCGGAGGCTGGCCCTAAAGGCCCACCTACTGTCCCTGCACAACCTGTTCTCCAAGTGTCTCCCCTCCCACACTGCCTACCCCTCCCAGGGGAGACCCCATGGAACCCCACCCCAGGAGGAAGTCCAGGCAGCGGGATGTGGCAAGAGTTCAGGCATTGGGTTCTAATCCTGGACAGTTTCATGCACACAGTCAGTGTGAGCTTGGGCAAGTTACTTAACCTCCGGAGCACAGAGTCCCTCCTCCGTAAAATGAATGTGAACCTACAGCCCACCTCTGGGCTGGAATACATGGAAGAGCCCAACAGCGGGCCCCTAACACTGAATGTGTTCCTGGAAAATGGTGCCCACAGTGATGAGGACATATTAGGTCAAAGAAAGGAAATCAAAAAGGGGAGCTAGGTTTGAATCTGGGCTGGAACACTTGTTTGGACTGGTGGCTTCTAATTTCTCGGACTCATTTTTTTTTAATTTGTAAAATGGGAAGAATAATTGGCCCATGGGCCCTTGCAGGGGTGACAAGGGGTGTCTTGTGGCTGTGAATGCTCCTTTCTCGGGCGTGAGACTTGCTCAGGAGACAGAGATGGAGGCCTGGAGTGGCAGAGATGGTCCATGGCCACGACCACACCCTTTCCCGAAGGCAGGGACACACCCCTGCAGCCTCTGCAGAAAGCCCTTTGGCCTCTGCCGGCCTTGGCAGGTTCTAGGTCTCAGCAATGACCCTGGGCTCTGGTTGCAAAGCTCTCTAAGCCTGTGTACAAGCTGGGCCTCTGCTCCTGAACGGGGTCTGCACATGAAGCTCCTTGCCCCGATGAGGCCTTTAATGGACATATTGCCACGTCTCTATCTTCTAACCACAAACCTCAGTTTAATACAGACAAGAGGCCAGAGGTTCAAAGAGAAGAGGGACTCATCAGGGCCACTCGGTGAACGCAGTAGACTTAAGGCAGGGCATTCGGTTCTAAAGGCAGCGTGAGAGACAAAGATGGCGCCCTCCAAGGAAGGGTTCTGTGTTGGAGACTGGGAAATTGCTTTACGGTGCCCAACACAGCCATGTGTGCCTCTGGCATAGAGCCATGCTACAGGAAAATTCATCTCTAAATAGAGCAAGATGCTCCCCCAGACCCTGAAGTGCTGGCCTACCTGAGGGACCCCTGGGCAAGCTGAGACCATGCATGGTTTAACTTTCCCTATAAGCCACTGGGAAGTCTGGGGCCAGAAGTCTCAATTTTCAAAGGCTCCTCAGGTCCAGGCAGACCAAGACCAAGACCAAGGCAAGGGCAGACATCAGTTCCCTCCAGGACGTTCCCACTATCCACCGAGGAACTCGGTGACCCGGCCGGTGTTCCTTAAGAGTGAGAGCCAGTGGGACCTCAAGGAAGCCCAGGAAGCCAGAAGGTATGGCAACTACAGAGAGGATCCCACCACCTGGTGCTGGGCCCGTAAGGACTATCACTCTGACATGGAAGCGGGTAGAAATTGACCCTGCGATTAAAGAAACAAATGTGGCCAATACCAGAACAGGAAAACCAGGCTCTCTAAGGAGGGGGTTTCTCCAGTGTGCCAGGCTGGGAGAGTTATAGAAGGTTTGTCAGAGACTGGTGGCCAGTCCAGGCTGGGCAGCTGCAGGAAGGCTCAAACCTCAGCTTCCTCACATATAAAATGGGAACAATAAAAACACTTCCACAGAGGTGCCTGGGGGGCTCAGTGGCTTAAGCCTCTGCCTTTAGCTCAGGTCATGTTCTCAGGGTCCTGGGATCGAGCCCCTCAGGGGGCTCTCTGCTCAGCAGGGAGCCTGCTTTCCCCTCTCTCTCTGCCTGCCTCTCTGCCTATTTGTGACCTCTCTCTCTGTCAAATAAATAAATAAAACATAAAAAAAACCCAACCACTTCCATTCAAGACCTCAAATAGCCAATGATGTTGAAAAAGAACAAAGTTGGAAGACACACTTCCTGATTTCAAAACTTACTACAGTACTTTAAGTTACAATACTTTAAATAGTGTGTTACTGTCATAAAGAGAAACCAATGGAAGAGAATAGAGAGCCCAGAAATAAACACGTATATGACTTTCAACAAAGATGTCAAGATCATTCAATGGGGAAAGGTCAGTCTTTTTGACAAACAGTGCTGGGAAACTGGATATCCACATGTAAAGGAATGAAGGTGGACCCATTCCTTACACTAAACACAAAAATTAACTAAAAGTGGATTAATGATCTAAGTGTAAGAGCTTAAGCTCTTTTAAGCGTAAAACTCTGAAAAGAGAACATAGGGGAAAAGCCTTAAGACATTGACTTTGGTAATGATTTCTTGGATTTGACACCAAATAGCATAGTTAACAAAAGCATAGTTAGCAGAAGAAAGAATAGATAAATTAGATTTTGTCTAAATGAAAAACTGTTATGCATCAAAAGATACTATCAAGAGAATAACAAGACAACCCACAGACTGAGAGAAAATATTTGCAAACCATATATATGATAAGGGATTCATATCCAGAATATATAAAGAAACACAACAAACACAAATAATTCAAAAGTAGACAAAGGACCTGAATAGATGTTTACCTAAAGAAGATAGATGGCTAATAAGTACATGAAAAGATGCCCAACATCTTTAGTCATTAGGGCAATACGAATCAAAACCACAGTGAGACATCACTTTACGCCCAGAGTCTGCTGTAATGAAAACACACGGGGGTTGGGGCGCCTGGAAGGCTCAGAGGGTTAAGCCCCTGCCTTCCACTCAGGTCATGATCTCAGGGTCCTGGGATCAAGCCCCGCATTGGGCTCTGCTCGGCGGGGAGCCTGCTTCTCCCTCTCTCTGCCTGCTTCTCTGTCTACTTGTGATCTCTGTCAAACAAATAAATAAAATCTTAAAAAAAAAACCCACACAGGGGCACGTACACACACACACACACACACACACACACACATATACAGGTATTGGTGAAGATGTGGAGAAATCAGAACTCTCATGCCTTGTTGATGGGAATGGAAATAGAACACAGCTGGGGAACACAGGTTGGAATTACTGAATTGGTTAAACATAGGATTACTGTATGACAGCAATTCCACTTGAGGCTAATGCCCCAAAGACCTAAAAGTAGGGATTCAAATGGATATTGTACACTCATGTTCATAGCAGCATTATTCACAATACTCAAAAGGAGGAAACAGCCCCAGAACCCATCCACAGATGACTGGGTAAACAAAATGGGATCTGTAAGGAGAATGGAATCTTGTCTAGCCACAAAAAGAATGAAATTCTGTTGTCTGTTGAAACATGGATGAACCTGTTCTTTTTAAAGATGTTATTTATTTATTTATTTATTTATTTGAAAGAGAGAGAGAGAACAAGTTGGGGGGAGGGGCAGAGTGTAAGTGAGAAACAGACTTCCCACTGAGCAGGGACCCCAATGTGGGACTCAATCCCAGGGCTCTGAGATCATGACCTGAGCTGAAGGTAGCCAGTCAACGGGTTAACAGACTGAACCACCCAAGCACCCCGAAACATGGATGAACCTTAAAGACATGCTGAGTGAAAGAAGCCAGACACAAAAGGACGAATACTCTATGATGCCACTTCTGCGAGGTTCCTGCCATAGGCAGATTCCTGGCAAGCAGAACAGAAATAGGAGACGGGGGAAGGAAGGTGAGGAGTTATTGTTTCATGGGTATAGTTTCTGCTTTGGATGAGGAAAAGTTCTAGAAATAGTAGTGATGGTTGTGCAACAGTGTGAATGTCACTGAATCACAGGTTTAAAAACGGTTAAAGTGGTAAGTTTTATATTACATTTATTTACCACAATTTTTTTTAATTTTTTTTATTTTTTATTTTTTATTTACCACAATTTAAAAAATAGTAATGGTAGAAGATTATAAGGCTAAAAACACTAACACCAAGCTCTAGCCTCGACTCATTCACAAGTGAGTCAGACAAGGTCACATCAGTGGTACTAGCCAGATGTGTGCTCCGTGTCCGCGGTGACACTGCACAAAGCTTCACCAGGATGGTGGGCGCTGATGCTTCTCAACCCTGGCCGCACAGGGGAAACACTCAAGAACTCCAGAAAATACTGATGCCCAGCCTCCCACCCTGAGATTCAGATCTAACTGGACTTGGGTGTGACCAGGGCACTGGGACCTTGGAGAATACAGTCCTACGAGATTTGGCTTCCTGTTACATTTCCAATCTTAACTCCAAGTACTCCCCATCACGGTCTCTTGGTCCCAGCCACACAGGCCTCCTTGTCCCTTGAACACATCGGGTAGCCCTCACCCCATCGTCCCTCCCCAGGAGGGCTCAGCTTCCATTTTCCCCTTTTCTGCTGCCGGGAAGCCCTGAGCCCCATCTTGCCACCCCATCGCTGTGCTGGCTATAATTTCTGGAGTGCCAGCTGGTGCTTCCTATTGCCCAATAGTGGATGCTGCAAACACCAGCGGGAAGGGCTGCCATTCACCCACCCTTTCACCCAATGCTCAGGGCGCCAGATCTTTGCAAACCACATGCCTCCCGCTAACCCCTAAGGGCACTCTGAGCCAGGCCTCAGAAGGGAGCAGCCAGGTCTAGCCCAGTAACCCCAAAGTCCACCTCGGTGCACCCCCAGGTCACACCTTCTCTATGAGTTTTCTCTGCAAAACGGAAATAAGAATACCACGTTTGCAGGGCTATTGTTGAAATCAAATGCGTCCTGTCACTTGAAGCCATGGGAATGACTCTCAGAGGGCAGGATTTAATATGTAGTGGTGAACAGAGTTGGGGAGGCATTCTGGGAATCAGGGGACGCACACATGCGGCTCAGCCTGGAGGTGCGCACACTGTCACACCGTCGTAATTCTGGGGCCTTGAGACCCTGTTTCTGTTCAGCTCACTCCCCTGGCCCTTAGCGCTGCCCTTCGCCTCCCCCTCTTCAAAGCCTTTGTCTGAGGTGACCATCACTCTGATGTCTTGCAGGTGAGGACACTGAAGTTCAGAGAGGGGCAATCCTTTTCCAGAGCCCAGCAAGGGAAGGTGGAGGCCTGAGTGAGGCTTCAAAGAAGCATTTGACTCCTGAGTCTGGAGGGAGACCCCGCTGGAGTTGGTCCAGGGCGGGGCCCCAGTGTGGGCAGCCCCCGGGGAGCAGGGGGCCGCTCTCTCTTGCTGGAAGCCCAGGCAGTTTCAGTTTCCACACCACGTTTCCCTTCATTGTGTGGTTTGTGGCATCAGCTAGACTCTGGGTGAGGAAGAAGGGCATCCCGCCCACGGCCTGCAACCTCCAGCCTCCTTTGCATGAGAGGAACACCCACCACTGGAAAGTCTGCAGCGGAGCAGAAGAAAGTGTTTCTGCCACGAACTCAGGCCGGTCAGGACCTTTCACAATCTGGCTGGGGCCTTCCCTCCCTACCGAGCTCCCTGCACCCTGCTTTGGGGCAGAACACTGCCTCTAAAACCATTGTGCCCACTTCCCACTGGCACACCTTTGCCCTTGCAATTCCTTCCGCTGGAGTGCCACCTGCCCTCCTGCCACCCCCCAAACCCCTGCCCACCCTGCGAAGCCCAAGCAGGGGCCCCTGTCTCCATTCCTGGGGTTCTTAGGGAACAGCCAGGAAGGGTTCACAAGTCCCTGGGAATTGGAGTACAAAGAGGGCCACTGAGAAGCAGATCTCCTTTCCCACTTAGAATGAAAGCGAAGGTGTGGGTGACTCTCTTGCTCCACCCAGTAAACCTCCCAGACCCCCAGCTGCGGGCATCGCAAAGGCAGAGCAGCAGAACCACCGACCTCTGCGATCTTCCCTCAGCACCACCCAGCAGCCTGCATTCTGTGGAAGGCGCACAGGTCAACCAGCTCTCCAGCCCCTGAGCCCACCATGTACCACCAGTGTGCACAGAGTGTGTGGAACAGCTAAGACTATCAGGCCCCAAATTTCGCCTAAAAACACCATCTTAGGCTTGAAAACAAGAACTGCTTAGTTTTGTTTTTAAATATTTTCCTTTTCAATGACATAAATGGGGGGGCCCCCTGGGTGGCTCCTTTGGTTAAGTGTCTGACTCTGGATTTCAGCTCAGGTTATCATCTCAGGGTTGGGACGTTGAGACCCTGTTTGTGAGCCCCACATAGGCTTCACATTTGGTGGGCAGCCTGCCTGAGAGTCTCTCTCTCTCTCTCTCCCACTCTATTTCTCTGCCCCTCCCCCACCCCCTCACACACCTACGCATGCACTTGCCATCGCTTTCTCTCTCTCAAAAAATTAAAAAGAAATAATATACATAATCTGTGTTCACTTATGGAAAATTAAGGGGCAGATAGAAAAAAAATAACCCTATTTCCAAAGCTGCAGAAATCAACGCTAACATGCAGGGGACCCCCACCCCCATTTGTCCTACACGATTTAGAACTCAAACAAGAATAAACTCACCTATCTCTTTGGCTTCAGGGGCAGAGTAAGATGGCGGCCCACAGGCCTGGGTGGGAGTCCCCACTCTGTCCCGGACAGGTGACCCTGAAGGAAGCCTGCCCATGTCTCCATTCAGAAGACAGGATGACGCTGATGGAAAGAGTCTGTCCCCATTCCTTCAGACAGACGCAGCCAGGGAGGCACCGAGAAGGCAGTGGGTAGCAGCAAGGGCAGGACAGCTAGGCCCTCCCTCTCCCATCTCCTCATGGTCTATGACATCCTGCTGCTCAGGAGGACCCATTCTTCAACCGTAGGCCTCCTTGACCTTCAAGGCCATGGCCCTGCGGCAAGTGCTCCCCCAAAGTCTGAGCAGCTTTGGTTCCCAGCAGAGTCCGTCCAGGCTCCTTACCCCCCAGCCCCAACTGGGCCACTCTGGCCCCTTCTTCCTGGATCAAAAGGCTCCTGCCTGTCTAGAAACGTGGTCCCATTCTCTCACCCAGGAATGTCTCCTCTTCCAGGAATCCACTCAAGGAAATAATCCGCAAGTGAGAATTTTTGATACACAAGGATATACCCATTGCATCTCTATCCAGAATAATGAATAACTTGCAGCAGCAACCTGGCAGTCCAGCAATAGGGGATTAGATAAAGGCTGAACGTCCAGCAATACGGGATTGGATAAATGAATCATGCCTGTGTCTACCAAACCCACAATCTGGACTGGGTAGCCATTAACAATGGTGTTTTGAAACGAGGAAATCACACCCACACCCACACATGTTCAAAATGGAATTATGTTGAAAAGCGGAGGGGAGGGGTGTCCACAACAACGTGAGCACGCTTAACCCTACTGAACTGTACACTTAAACGTTGAGATGGTGAAATTCATGTTAGGTATACTTTACCACAATTATAGACCAATTTTAAAATGCAAGAAAAACCAAGCCAGGGAGAATACAACACTGTGTACACAATACACTTGCACCTGCGTGAGATACTCTTAGGGAAGCACAGCAAAATATTACCGGTTATCTTTGTGTGGTGAGACGAAGGGTGCTTTTTTACCTGGTTTTCTCTATTTTCCTCTTTTCCTTTTAGGATCTTACACTGATTGATTTTGTTGCTTTAGGAGGTATATACGTAGCTTCAAATGCTCAGAACAGAATAGGTGCCCAGAGAACATGAGCCTCTCCTGATTCTCTGTGAAGGCCCCAGGGCCATGACTGGCAGGTCCGGGGGGCAGGGTGGGCAGGCCAAAGTGGGGCCTCTCTCCTAAATGGGGAAACTCAGAGTCTCAGAGCTGGGAAGAGGAAGAGGCAAGAGCCTCTTGAGCCGGCATGTGTGGGAAAGATGGGCCCATCTGTAGCCTCCTGTGTGTCCCTCGTGAATCATCCCCCCAACCCGGAAAGTGGTGTCTGCCTCAGTCCTCTGCGTGTTGGGGAGCTCAGCCTCTCCCAGTTTGGCTGGTTTCTAGAGGAGGCTGGAGCCTCACCTCAAAGGGAAGCGATTGGCTACAAGTCAGAGGGGAAAGTTCGGGGCTTACTCCCTCCACCCCCTTGGTAGTTCTTGCCCAAAGCGAGGGGAGATGTCACTGTAGTATGTGGCCCAGCCTCCTCAAGCCCTTACTTTGCCTTTAACAATCTCAAAAGGGGTAGGATGTGGATTTCAATAAAACCTGATTCAGAACTAGATTTTCCTTCTTAAGACAATATCCGGTGGTTCCTTTGCACAGGTCTGGGAGGGAGCGAGAGGGTGGGGTGAAAAGTCACAGCTCAAAGCCCAGCCCCTCCCTGTGCCTCGCCCAGTCATTAGGGAACCTTTGTCTCCAGTGCTGGACAGTGACTTCCTTGAGGGCCAGACAGTCTCATTCACCTGATTGGATGGATGTGGGGATAAGGCTAGGGATCCAGCTTAGACCACCTCCCAGAGGATCCCACTTGACAGCCATTTGTAGAATAGAACTAAAGTGAAACGAAGAAGAAAATGGGTTCAGGAAGGCGGTGGGACCATGGAGACATTCATAGTTCTTAGATTTATTGTACAAAAACTGAGCACTACCTTGCTTGGTGAGGCTGTTGAAGATGCAGACAGATGTTTTCTGCAACAGAGTTTGGCTGCCTGCCTGGAGAAGAGCCACTGGCAAGGAGAGACTGGGAAGTGGGGGGCAGGACCCCGCCTTCTCTGGGCTTTTGTGCCCCTCGGATTTATGGCTGAGGCAGGGTTTACAAGATCAAAAGCTGTCTCAGCTCAAGTACCTGGTATTCTCACCCTCAGCTTTGTGTCACTGACAGGCCCCGCTCTGAGGCCCAGCCACCAACTTCCTGCAAAGCTGCGATGCCCCTTATCATCTGTATAACAGAAATCAAATTATCCCCTCGCCCTGTGTCTAGTTCACCCCCACCTCACTCCACAAGTGGCCTGCATCCCGGTGTTTTGCCACAGGAAAAAGTAGGCTATAAATAAATACAGGTGGCCACATTGATAAAATGACAAATACAGGCGTACTGAGGGACAGAACGGGCCTGCTCCCACGCTGGATGTTCCCACCACCTCTGAGCCATTCTGTCTGCTTTTTAGAATATTTTGGTCTCCTCTTGCTCTCAGGCCACCCGCTCCCTGTGAAACTGTCTCTAACCATTCAGGCCCAGCAATATTTATCTGTCACCCGAATGTCAAGTTCCACATTGACCTCTCCTAACTGCTGTATCTATAAAGACCACATGACTAAGCTTGTTAAAATCATGGGTAAGATTAGGTTCATAGGCCCTAATTAAAAAATGATGGGGCATCTCATGTGAGTAAAGTATATGAGCTTTAATATAAGCTCTTAGCTCCTCGGAAAGCACTTTTGTTTCCTGCTCTTACGACGAACGAGTGCTGGGAACGGGGCTAGCTCTCACCTGTGTCCAGAATGGTTGAGGGTTGAGGGTTCGGGATGTTAGCTGCAGTGCTATGGTATTAGACATGATCCTTCTAGTTCAAGGGCTTCCTCCCACTACGCAAGACTACTCATTTTCAAACTGTGAGGCTGTGAGGTTTAATGCCTTGAGCTTGGAGTGGGGGCAGGTTGGGTTCTGTCTCTAGTACCCCCACAGCGATTAGATCACTGTGTCTTTCGTGTTATAGATCTGTCTGTAAATTGAGCTTCCAGTTACTTCCATCAGCCTCATCTGATCTTCTTACTTCTCTGGGTGGTAGAAGGACAGAAATTTCCCCTCTGTTTTGTTGATGTGGCCCAAAGATCCAGTGATCCACTGGGTTGAGAGAGGATGTTAAAGCAACCTGGGTGAGAGCCCAGACACGGAGCTATCCTTTCAGGGTTTAATCCCTGCTGTGTGACCTTGGGCAAGCTACTTAAGTTCTCTGTGCCTCAACTACCTCTTGTGAATAACAGGGATGAGATCATCTACCTCACCAGTTCAAATGAATGAATAGATAAACAGTCCTTTGAACAGCACCTAACTCATCTTTAGTACTCAGTGTTAGCAGTCCTTGTAGGCTGGGCTGGGCCAAGCCCCAGAGAGATGGGTTTAAATTCAGAGCCCTGGGGGCTGTGATGCTGACAGCGACCTTCTGGGGCATTTCCCCAGGCTCGGGGTTAGAGGCTCCTATGGGCCACTTCTCTACCCATCTGCCTCTGGCCTTCCCTGGGCTAGATCCTCACTGGAGCCCAGGGAGGCAGCAGGGGAGAGGAGGAGGAAGCTGGAGCTCAGGAAGCCTGGGGTGGCTCAGAGGTGGGGCAAGCCCAGAGCATGGTTGCCTGTCCCTCAGTCACAGGTGGGCTCCTTTCTTCCTGCTGCTGCTGTCCCTGCCGCACCCTGCCCCCCCCACCATCCCCCACTGCCCAGATCCTGCCATGGGGACTGCTTCTTGCCAGAGCTCTGCCTTGGGAAGGTGGGGCCAGGAGCCCTGGCCTGGGACAGATATCCTAGAGGTAAAATGGTCAGGGTCTCCTGGTCTGCTCTGGGCTACAGAGCACCCTGGATATCTAGGCCCTACCTCTTTCCCCCACTTTGCACTCTTAGGCAGAGCAGAGGTGATGACTCACTGCCCCACCCCCTACTGCCACCACCGCCCCTTTGTGTGAGCCCAGCTGCCAGCCTGGTGCTTGGCTTGGGCTGAGCCAGGTCTGTCTCCATTGGCATCTCTGACCTGAGCCCACCTCTTGTTTATAGAGTTGGGGAAATGGAGGCCCAGAGAGGAACGGGGTACCCTCCCCAGATGGCCCTCAGCCCACTGTGTGGTCAAGGCAGGCAGGAAGCAGGCCATTCGCATGCTGGCCACAGGCTCCAAGCAGAGCACGGCCCGGAAGGGAAGGAAGGCTTGGCTCGTTAGCTCTCATCCTCCTGGCCGCAGGCCCCAGGAAAGGGCCCAGGGAGGGACAGGCTGTTGGCTGAGTCTGAGCCTGCTGAGTGAAGGGCCAGGGAGTCCTCTGCTGGGTGGAGGGGGGTGCCCTCAGTACGGCCTCATTCCCCGGCTCTCACCAGAGGGGTCTCAGCTGTTTCCCACAAGCCATTAGGAACAGCCAGAGCTTGAGAAGCAGAGGGACAGGTAGAGGCACAGCTGCAAAAAAAGCTGAGGGGATCTGGGGTCCAGAGTGGACTTGCAGGCTGTGTGTGGCCCACACTAAGCCATTTCACCTCCCGAGCCTGTTGGGGGCTGTCATTTCATGGGGGAAAAGGACTTGAAGGACACCTGCACTGAACTGAAGAAAGTAAGCAAGGAATTGCCGGGGGCCTGCAGCCTCCTCAGAGAACCCCAAGAGTCTGCGAGGAAGAGAGATTGTGTGAGGGGCAAAAGAGTGATCATTTGGCCTGCCAGCAAGGTGCTGGGAACTTGATTACATGAGCTCGCCCCTTTAAATTCTCCCATTCCGTTGAGATATTTATTAATATTGATCTGGACTGTGTAGCTGGGGAAAGAGAGGCTCGGAGAGGTCAAACAGCTCGCCTAGTCGCTAAGTAGCAGAGCCAAGACCCAAATTCAAGTCTCTCCGGTCCCCAAACACTTGCTCCCCTCCCTCCTTCACCTCACATGGCCTTCTCAAGTTCCCACCCATATATTAGATTCTCTTACTAAGATCCTGCCATTGGGGGCAGGGTCTGTCCGAGAAGTTCAGGCCTGGGAGGACAGATGACATCCCTCGCCCACTGTGGTGAGGTTCCCAGAGCAATCAGTACCCCAGACCAAGGACCCCTTTCCCCTTCCAACTCAGAAGGGACAGAAGCCCATCATAATTAAGACCCCAAATCAACTCCTATTTTCATGAGAAAACCTCCCCCCTGCAGCTGCATCCCCGTTAACAGCCACGGGGCAATCCCAGCCCAGCTGGCCTCCCGGGGGCCCATTCCACTTGCTCAGTGTCCCAGCCAGTCTTCACTCACCCAAAAGGCATCTCTGAACTGGAGCTGGGGCATCATCGTCAGGGGACTGCCGCGGCAAAGCTCACTCTCCTGCCACAGACAGGGCTGAAGGAGGGCCAGGAGCCAGGCGCACCGTCCCAGTCCCGACAGGGCTGGCCCAGGCCCCCCCTCCCTGGCCGGCGCCGTCTGCAGCGCCTCAGAAGGCAGCCGCAAGCCAAAGAGGAGCTGCCGGAGGGAGGAAAAGGGCTCAACCTGTTTTGTTTGGGGCTAGAATCGGCAGCAAAATGAGGAAGGAGCAGTGGCCGTCCAGCGATGGGAGGGCGGGCCCTGGTGTCCGGCCGGCCCCCCGCCAGCCCTTTGGTGATGGAGACACAGTCCAGGCTGCAGGACTCAGAGCACAGATGCCAGCCCCGGGTGGGAGGCAGTAGCCAGTGGGGAGGCTGGCTGGTGCACTGGCCAGGCGGGAAGGCAGCCTGGGGCCTGCGCAGGAAGGTTTGTGCAAGCTCCCCCGGGGCAGGCACGGGGGCCCTCGCCCACAGGAAGTGGAGCCACAGGGCTCCCTGGTGCAGCCCCGCCTGTCACCTGCCACCCTGTGCCCGCCCCCTCTTGCCCCCTTCCAGAGCCCCAGCAGGGCCATGCTCAGAGGCCAGAAGCTTTCGGAACCTGAAGCCTAGACAAGGGAGAAGAGCTGAGGTCTCTCATAGGCAGTGCACCTTAAGTCTCCGGATCACACACTCTCTGTGGCAGGAAGACCCCTACCCCTCCACCGGAGTCTTCAGGCTGAAAGACTGTGGTTGAACTGAGAGACAGGATTATAAAGGCAATGTGGGAGTGAGCCTGAAAACCCAGGTTGAGGTCTCTGTTTCTGTTTTGTCTGGTCCTGCCCTTGAGGTGTTGAGGGACCTTAATGTAGCCTCCAAGTCTCTTAGTTTTAGTTTCCCTATTGGCCACCCCCACCCCCCATCTTTATAAAGGAGATGATGCTGAGAATGTTACCGGGATTTCCGGTTTGGTTGCAGGCGCAGGGTACAGGTCTGGTACCACCTTAGAAAGAGCCTTGGGCTGCCGACCCAAACACAGCCCCAAGGAGCCAGGGCCTGACTACTCAGCAGAATATGCCTTCAGGGGGGCCTGCGCCCAGGCTAGGTAGGGAAGAAGGGATGAGTCAGCCTTGTCCACAAATCACCACCCTTACCGATGCCTTCTTTACCAGACTAGGGATGGTAAGAGAGATGAAAGCTGGTGCGGAAGAGAGCTAGGCCCCCAGGTGCCAGTTATGTGTGCCCCGGGTTAGAGATGAGGCACACCCATCCTTCTGAAATAGCCGCCCAAGACAGAATACTTTAGGGAGAACTGCAGAGCAGGGGGATTGCCCCTGCTAGACCCCGACCTCCAGACCCTTAGGTTTGAGCCAATAAACATCCTCAGCACTGAAGGCACCCAAGCATTCTATTGCTTGCAGCTGATTTTGTAGCTTATGGTGTACACATCACCTTGAACTCTGAAGGCCAAATGCCGAGGCTCTACCTTATCCTACCGGCCTCTGATAGCACCACCTCCAACAGCACTGACTCAGCCTCCCGGGCCTCAGTTTTTTCATCTATCAAATGAGGTGATGCCTCTAGTGCTGGGGGCAGACTGGAAACCCTCTGGTTATAGAAGGCTTCTACCCTCTCATAGGCAGACAACTTCACAGCCAGGTTCCATCCCCTGCCTCTCCAGGGGTTCCTCCCATCACCCCCAGCAAATTTCTGCTCCAAACAGGCCTTTTCCCTTTCCCCAAAGGTACCTTTCTCAGCTGCCACCCTTTTCCCTATCTGCTCTGCAGCTCCCTCCTGGCATGCATTCCTTGACCTTCCTTACCTGACCTTCCTTACCAGGGTCTACCTCAAGGAACCCACACAGAAGGCCTTCCTTTCCCAACTGCCCTGGTCTAGGCAGGACACCCCAGAAAGATTACCGTGCAGGTCACATGACAGAGCAATTGCAGAAGGAAGTACTGGCAGGCATCCAAAGAGGCTCCCAAGTTCTCGGGTGCAGAGGTCTTCCTCCTCCCCTCACACCACCCTACCTTCTGCAGCTCCCAAGGCTGGGTGGCCAGAATAGCCAGCTTGGCTTTGGAGCCCTTGCAGAGGGCCAAGGGGACCGGGAAGCTTTTCACATGGCCCACCCCTCTTAGCCCTCACCCCAGCCTGTGGGGGGTACCCTACCATTGCCTCCACTTCCCAGGAGAGCATTCTAGGGATAAGAGTTTATGTAACTCACCCAAGGCCTCACAGCCCATGAACAGAGTGCTGGGCTTCAGACCCTGGTCTGTCTGATGCCAAAGCCCATGCTCTTGACCTCCATGGGTGTCTTTTACCAACAGCCCTCTCTTAATAATGGGTTTCAGCCTTCCTTTCTCCACTTCTGCCTCCTGAACATTTCACCCCAATCCAGAGCTGGAGAAACTGAGTCTCGGGAGGTTGTTGGGGCTGGTGGTACTACTGGGGGACAGTCCAGCGCTGGCACACAGTCGTCCATGTTCACTGTGTTACTTGCATCCACTTGATGCCTCGGCTACAAGAAACAAAACCAAAGTGTCTGGTGTGGAGGAAGTGTGTTGTCTCTACATACGGGGCCGGAGGCAGCGTGGTCCCCAGATGGGGTACCTCAGGGCTTCAGTGCAGCGTCTCTGTGGTTCTCCTCTATTTCTATCTCCCCCTCGGACAGCAGCAGCTCTGCTCTATGACTCCAGACAAAGCCACAAATACAAGAAGAAAAAGGCCACCTCTCCTCACATCTCATTTTCTTTGAAGTCCTCCCCACTCATCCTCCCAGGAGACCTCCCCCAGGGTCTCGTGACCAGAAGTGAGCCACATGTTCATACCTCACCACTGGGAAGGAGATCCCTTGGGGTGTCATGGATGTTGGGGGCCAACCACCGTGACTACCACAGCTGTGTCTCAGCCAAGTCCACAAACACGGCTGGGAAATGACTCCTGCCAGACTTTGCTAGAATTGGGGACCAGAGTGTAGGTAGCCCTGGTCTCTGCCTGGAGGGACCCACGGACAGGTTCTAGAAAGATTACTCCTGATGAGAAGTACCTTAGGGTAGAAGTTAAGGGGTGAAGTCGGAAGAGGCTGTTGTTATATTCCTGAGACAGAAAGAGTAAGTGAGATGAGGCGTAGGTGGGGCACCCAGGATGGGGAGATGGATGTGAGTCATGGAGGAGGTAGAGAAGTGGGACAGACATCTGAGTGCCCCTCAGAAAACGGAACTCTTTTCAGGCCTCCCTTAGTCATCAGCCCCCCCAAGGAGGTGAGTCCAGTCCAGAAAATCACAGCTTTTAAATGACTGTTCCAGTTGCTTCAAAACTCAGTTTGCCTTGAGGTGTGGGTGGCTAGGCCTCAGGTCAGGCTCTGGCCCCTCTTATAAGGGAGAGTCCCCCTCATACAGGCAGAGCCCCTAACCTGTTTTGCCTGGTATTTGAACACATCTGCCTGAAGGATTCAAGATATAGTAGGTCCAAGGATTGAGAATACAATGCAAAATCAGTTGTCACATCGATCAACCCCTCCAGACCCTGGGAAGGGCTCCACTCCAAAAGCCACTTCATTTAACCTTCTGAGCCAAATAAACAACAAAATCAATACTACTAGCCACCATCGAGGGCATCTCAGTATCTGCGGGACCTGCATACAGTTTGCGTGCTTTAGCTCACTGACTGCTTTCTACCAGGGCAAGCTATTTCATTTGTGGGGTTAAGGCAAACAGAAAATGAAGAAAACGGAAAGGACAAAAATTGCCATTAAAGGCACTAAAATGTAAAGTTATCCCCTTTGCCACGTTCTCTCACTCTGTCATGGTGCTTTACTTCCTACTGAATGTGCTTCTGCCCAAACCCCATCAGCTGCTGGGTTTCCTCTTCGGTCCACTGCTGGACTGAGTTCCCTGGCTAGGGACAGGGAAGTTAGCCAGTCCTCTCCCCTTACCCAGTGAATAGGAAACCCCTAGGGTTTTGCACACTCAAGTCAAGATGTGCTTGCTTGCTCTTTCTTCTCTTTCTTTCTTTCTTTTTTTCTTTCTGATTTTATTTATTTACTTGGCAGAGAGAGAGAGAACAAGCAAGTGGAGCAGCAGGCAGAGGGAGACTGAGAAGCAGGCTCCCCACTGAGCAGAGAGCCTGATGTGGGGCTCAACCCCAGGACTCTGGGATCACGGCCTGAGCCGAAATGCTTAACAGACAGAACCACCCAGGTGCCCCAAAGATGCACTTTTCACCTGTATCAGGAATGGGAGAAAGACTCACCCAACCTCCTACCCCCACCAAGTCACCTGTCGAATGTACCATGGTACTGTCAGCCTAGGACAGCGAAAGCCACTGACGTGCCCCATCCTGAGGTGCTACCAGGCAACCCTGAGCCTCCCCATACCTGAGCCCAGGTCCCTGCAAGGGGCAGAGAGTGGCCGTGGTTGCTAGGCAAGCAAGGAAGCTGAGAAACAACGCAGGGCAGGTAGTAGGAGCCAGGACCACATAGGAGCCCAGGCTCCAAGCCCTTCACTGTCTTGTGACACTGCACTTACAAAACACAAATTCGAAGATTATATTATTAAGAATTTCAAGGGGCTCCCCAGTGGTGCAGTCAGTTGAACGTCCGACTCTTGGTGTCCGCTCAGGTCATGATCTCAAGGGTCCTGAGATTGAGCCCCACATCGGGCTCCACACTCAATGCCAAGTCTGCCTGAGACTCTGTCTCTCCCTCTCCCTTTGCCCTTCCCCACCCACTCACGTTCGCTCTCTATCTCTCTCAAATAAATAAACCTTTTTAAAAAAGGAAGACTTTCAAGACAGTGACTGGAGAGCATTAAGACCTAAGTGCAGGGTTTTCTGAGCAACAGGACCCTGTGCAGAGCTGCTCATCCTTGAAGCCCAATCTCTTCACTACTGTCTGTTCCCCACACAACAGTGTCACATTTTCAGACCCAAATTTGATCTTGTGCCTTCCCATTGTCATCTAGCTATGACTTCCCATCATTCTTAGGACAATGGTCATTGTTCTTTTTTTAAAGATTTATTTATTTATTTTGGTGGGGGGACCTGAGTAGAGAGGGAGAGAGAGAGAAGTCTCAAGCACACGCCCTGCTGAGCACAGAGCTCCATGCAGGGCTTGATCCCAGGACCCTGAGATCATGACCGGAGCTGAAATAAAGAGTCGGCCACTTGACAGATGGACCCACCCAGGTGCCCCTGATGGTTGTTGTTCTTACACAGATTAAAGACCCTGTGTGATCTGGCCCCAGCCTACCTTTCAACCTCTTCTTATACAGGAAGAATCTGAATCTGAAGCAAGACCTTGGAGCATCCTGGAAAGGGGAACAGGCTCTAAAGAAGGAGTCTCTCAAAGCTGCTTGGTAACATCAGGAAGCCAGAAGGCCTTTACCATAAATTTCACTTGGAAATGGCATTGCCTGTGCTGCAAGGGGCATTTGTTTTGTTCCTTTCATTGTTAACATGCTGTCATAATACCATCCATCATTATCCAGGCAGGCCAGGCAACACATGCATCTCCTTCCCTCCTGCAGGAGCAGAGTGCACTCCCATGACATTGGCTGTGACTGTCAGGTGCCCAGTGGCTGAACTGGAATGTTCCTGTACCTGACCGCTGTGGTCTGTTGATCCTGGGGGATGCCTGCAGGGTCCCTCCAGAGGCACATGTCCCCTGGATTGGGGTTCACTCTCTCAACCCCACCTACTTTGCCTTGGAATGGGAAAAATCCCATTATAGTGCACCATGAGCTTCTGCTAAGCCTTCCTTCTGGAGACATGAAACAAGGCATGGCTCCTGCTAGTCTGGTGGGAGAGGCAGCCCAGGTAGGCAGATGTCTGAGCGGCAGGAAAGCAGTGTATGCAGAAAGAGGCAGGGTCTGCTGGGAAGTCCTCCCACAGGAGGGGATCTAGGGCCTGGTAAATGAGAAGGAACTCACTAGTGAGACCAGGCAGGAAGGGAATTCCAAAAAGACTGCCATAGCCTGTTGGGGTCTCACTGTACCTGGCCCTGTGCTAAGCTCTTCATGTACTGTGTGTCTCACTTAATCCAGCAGATAAACAAACTGAGGCTCAGGGAATTCGTTTAATTGTCAGAGTCTCATCCTAAGTGGAATCTTTCCTTACTAGAGTGTGGGGCTGGAGGTGAGGGGCTGAGCCGGGGTCTCGGGCAAAAGACTGATGGGAGGGGAAAGAAGGGAAGTCCCCAGCTGAGGAGAAAGTGCAGACACCAGGGGCCCAGATGGCAGGGGTTGGGGCTCCCAGGTCATTTGTCTGACACTAGGAGATAGTCTTCTTCTCCCAGACCCCTGATGCTTCCTGAGGGTGTGAGTCTCAGCCCCAATAGAGCTTGTTTTTCAGTTTGCACGGAGAAAGCAGTTGCAACCAGTAAGGCTTCTTTCCACTCAGACAGCCCTTCCGAGTTGACAACAAGCTTTCAGATTTACTAATTTGTGGCCACAAGAGTGTGACTCTGAGTTTCCAAGTACTGTGAGGCTTCAGAAGATGGGGTGCTGCTCAGGATCGTTGAGAGACATCAAAGAGGTGCAAAGTGGCCAGTGGGCAGCTGGCAGAGTAACCAAACAGAGAACCAGCAGCTATGGGGCAGGGGCTCCTTCAGTGAGGGCCAAAAATCACTACCACCAGCTCATTGATCAGAGGACAGAGGCCTGCCATGGTGGAAGGGCCCACAAAGGCCATCTGGAGGTTCTCAAACGACAGGAGAGAAGCCTCCCAGAAGCCCTGAGATATTTTGTAAAAAAGTGTAAGGTGAGCTTCCAACTTAGACCTCCTGACTGGGAGGGGGCCAGGGAATCTGCACAGTATGTAGGTTTCACAAGTGAGGCAGACATACACCCTTGGGTCAGAACTCCTGCTATCATCCTACTGCTTCATTTGGGGACGGAGAAACAGAGTCCCAGCTGGAGAGAACTCACCTGACTCTAGCGGGAAAGGCAGGATGTAACCACGTCCCGCCCACCCAGACCGTGACCCCGCCCCCCACAGCCCCGGCCCCGCCCCCACCCCGCCCAGCCTGTTTGCGTTTCCTTTTGCGCAGCTGTTTCGCCTGAGAGCTTCAGTTTTCTCCGCATCCTCTCCCCAGTTGGGTTGGTTTTAATTCCGTCAGAAAATTACTTGTTCACAGTAAGGCCACGCTTGATTATGGCCTAATCGATGTTTACTTTTCACTGAGAACTTGGGGGCTTTAGGGGTAGGAGACCTTGACTTCACTTGGCGGAGGGCGGGAAATTCAGGACGTTGAGATAGGAGGAGGGGACCCCGGATGTAGGCAAAGAGAAGGGCGCGCGGCAATCCCTGGAGGTAGGAAAGTTGCGGCCCCGTCCAGAGAGGCGGCTCCAGCCCTAGACTTGGAGTAGGAACAGCGGACTTTGAAACCTGTCCCAGCCTCACCTCGCCGAGACTCGGTTTCCTTAACTGAAAAAACGGGGATAATGAGCCTGTGTATTTAAAGGGTTGCTCTAAATTAGAGCTTAAATAAAGGGCTTCAAATGTGCCTAGCCCAGGGGTTGAGAACGTGAAAAGGCGCCCAGCCAGCACACATAGCAGGCTTCCACCCCACGGTGGTGATACGCCCTGAGAGCAGGCACTGTTGCTGCCCAAGCTGTCTTCTCTCAGGCTCGCAGGGATAAGCCTCAAAGCCTCATTCGCAGGGCTTCTCATAGCAGAGCCAGGCTGAGGAGGGACGAGTGGCCTGGGCAGCGTGGAGAGCTTGACGGCGACTCCCCTTAGACCATGGGACCTCTTGTTCTCCGGATGCTGTTGTCCAGCTCCCTAGTTCCCTTCCAAGCCTGGCCCTCAGCAGCACCCTCCTCGGGGTTATCTGTAAGAAGCATGTTTTCCAATATGAAGGTTCCTCAAAAAGTTGAAAACAGAGCTACCTTATGACTGAGCAACTGCCCTACTGGGTATTTACCCCAAAGATACAAATGTACTGATCCAAGGGGCACCTGCAGCCCAATGTTTATAGCAACAATGTTCACAACAGCCAAACTAGGGCCAGCCAAACTGGGCAAAGAGCCCAGAGGTCCATCGACAGATGAATGGATTAAGATGGAATATATATACGATAGACTATTGCACGGCCATCAGAAAATGAAATCATACCATTTGCTGCTATGTGGATGGAACTACAGGGTATTATGATGAGCAAAATAAGTCAATCAGAGAAAGACAATCAACGTATGATCTCGCTAATATGTGGAATTTAAGAAACAAGGCAGAGGATCACAGGGGAAGAGAGGAAAAAATGAAAAAAGAAGAAATTAGAGAGGGAGACAAACCATAACCAACTCTTAATCTTAGGACACAAACTGAGGGTTGCTTGGGAAAAGGGAGTTGGAGGGTTGGGGCCACTGGGTGAGGGACATTCGGGAGGGTGTGTATTGTGATGAGCACCTGGTATTTATATAAGACCGATGAATCATAGACCTGTACTCCTTAAAAAAATAATATATTATATGTTAATTAATTGAATTTAAATTAAAAAATAGTATTGAAAAAAAAGCATGTTTTCTCATTTTTTTTAAAGATATTATTTATTTATTTGAGAGAGAGAGAGAGAGCACGAGAGTAGAGAGGTCAGCAGGAGAAGCAGACAGATGTGGGACTCGATCCCGGGACTCCAGGATCATGACCTGAGCTGAAGGCAGTTGCTTAACCAACTGAGCCACCCAGGTGCCCCATGTTTTCTTTCATTTTTTAAAAAAATGTACATCTTGGGGCGCCTGGGTGGCTCGGTGGGTTAAGCCGCTGCCTTCGGCTCAGGTCATGATCTCAGGGTCCTGGGATCGAGTCCCGCATCGGGCTCTCTGCTCAGCGGGGAGCCTGCTTCCTCTTCCTCTCTCTCTCTCTGCCTGCCTCTCTGCCTACTTGTGATCTTTCTCTGTCAAATAAATAAATAAAATCTTTAAAAAAAAAAAGTACATCTGTATTTGGATATGATTTTAAATTTAGAGAAAAGTGTACCAAGAACTCTTGTCTCCTTTACCCAGATTTACCAGATTGTTTAACTTTTACCCCAAGTGCTTTATTATTGTTTCTCTATTTTTATACATGCATATTAATTTCTTATATTATGTTGGCATGGTATCCCTTTACCCCAATCTCTTAAATGTATGTTTCCTAAAAATAAAAACATTCTCTTACATAGCCACAGTACAATTTTTACAATGAAGATTTACACTGATACAACGCTATTGTCAAGGATGCACTCCTCATTCAAATCAGATTCCAGCAATCGTAATGTACCTTCAGTCTATTTTCTTCTCTCCTGCTCTCCATCAGTCTGTGATGGTTCTTCTGTCTTGCCTTGACTTTCATGACATTGATGCTTTAGAAAACTGTAGGCCAGTCACTTTGTAGAATGTCTCTCTATTCAGGTTTGGGTCTAATCCTTTCCTCATGATGAGATTCTGATCATGCACAGACCCCAGAAGTGGCTCTGTGTCCCGTGCATTGTATTGGGAGGCACGTGATGTAAGCTGGTCCCATGGTGGGGGTGTTGACTTCGGCCGCTTGACTGAGATGGCGTCCACCAGTTTTCTTCACCACAAAGTTACTGATTTCCCCTTTGTGATTCATAAGTATCTCATAGGAAAACTTTTTGAGACTATGTAAATATCTGTATCCTGTTCCTCATTGCAACTCACCCACTAGTTTTGGCCTCCATTGATAATTTTCTAACTCCATCGTTCCAGATGTGTTTGTAGTTGGCATCCTACTGAAAAGGAGAGAGTCCCCTTTCCCTCATTTGTCTGTTTATCCATTTGCTTATATTAATGCGGACTCGGGGTTATAATCTGTTACTATTATTTATTGTGATGCTCAAACTGTCCCAGATTTGGTGAACATGAGCCCTTCCAGGGTGTTTTCTGTTTCCTTCTGATACAGCCCTACTGCTTTTTGAGCACTTCCTCAATTTCTTGGATAAGATGCAAAGGCTTATCTTGTAGCTTACCTCCCCCCAGCTCTGCAATCAACCTTTCTCCAAGGATCTTTGGTTCCTTTCAATGGTGAGCCCAAAGCTTTTGCTCTTAACTAGTTGCTCTTTTTCTCTTGTCTCCCAGAAATGGATGGAGTAGACTTTGAGGAGAGGGTCCAGGGTTTGTATGAGCAGGTAAGCAAGAGGTTTTAGGTCATTGCTTATACTGAACCTGTAAGAGTGACTATTCTTTGATAGAACCTAGAAAAACATGAGTTCTTTTATTATTATTATTGCTATTAATAACAATAAACATTGCTATCCATTCAGTGACGCTCACTGAGTCCCCACTCTGTGCCAGCCTGGGAAGAGCCAGGACCAGATCATAAAGCTATTACATGCCAGGCTAAGAATTCGCGCTAAGGACACTAAACGGCTCTTGAAGGCCTTGATGGTGGCAGGTCCCATTTCCCTTCTCTTGAAGATTCAAGGCTCAGGTCATGCCTCCTCTAGGATGCCTCTCTCCCTGACATCGAGGACTCAGGACAGATCACACAGAAATGGGAAAAGGAGAGAGATAATGTTTAACTAAAGAATAATCTGATTGCCCTCTCCCAGCAGAAAGTTTATTACCAGCCCCAGGAACTAGCACAGGGAGTGGGGATGGAAGTGGCAAGATGTAACAAGCCGAACTTTTCAAAACTGCCTGGACGGAAAATCTGGAATCAGTGTGCTCAGAGGATCTGACTCTCCTAACGGGGACTCCCTTGGTACAAATGCAATGATTTCTTATTTGATTTTGATTTTCTTATTTGATTTTCTTCTCCTTATTCACCTTTTTTTAAGCATCTGGACAAGGCACAGGTTTGTGTCCTCCAAAATTTCTCTTTCATGAGACTGCCTTGTATAGTTCAGCAGGTTGTTCATTGCCCAAGGTGGGACAAACGTGAAGACGCCCTACCCAGATCCCCCTTCATGGAAGGAACTGCTGCCCAGCTGTGGGGAGAGTAATCAGCAAGACAGTCTCCAGTGTCAGTTCCCTCCGAGCCTGTCTTGGCCGCAGAATGAACCAGCACCAGGTAAGGGCGAATTCTTGTGTCAGATCCCATAGCGAGCTGGTCAGAGGGGTGCTGGGCAGCCTGTCAGAGCCCCTTGGTGCCCATTCCTGCCCATTCCTGATCACCTGGTACCTGGATTCACTTTATGTCCTGGTATTAAACCAGCCCTTCCTGGGGCACCTGGGTGACTCAGTCAGTAAACCTCTGGCTTCAGCTCAGTTTATGATCCCAGAATCCTGGGATTGAGCCATGCATCAGGCTCTCTGCTCAGCGGGGAGCCTACTTTTCCCTCTTCCACTCCCCCTGCTTGTGTTCCCTCTCTGGCTGTCTCTCTCAGTCAAATAAATGAATAAAATCTTTAAAAATTAAAAAACAAAACAAAACAAAAACCCTTCCCTTTGGATCTCAGCCCCCTGGTCTTTATTTTCCTGTGGGCCCCTCCAGCTCTCTCCCTTCTCCTTCCCAGATCCCCTTCTGAGTCAGCCAGGAGATCACTTCTTCCCTCAGTTCTGCCCTCAGAACACTTTGTTCACTTTCCCTGGCCTTGGTCTTCGCCTTCCGCCCTGCTGACTGCAAGGCTCTGGGGAGCCCTGGCTTGGTCAGTGTAATGACATGCATGCCGGGGTAGTGGAGACACTTTAGAGCCAAGGTCTCACCCGGCAGCGAGCTTACAGAAGGGCATGAATTCACACCAGTCCCCATCACAAAGTGTCACACTGGGGCAGTAAACAATTAGTGTGTGCCTGGCATGGAGTTAAATGCTTTATATTCATCATATCTATGCCTCACAAAGCTGCTAGAAGATTATCACTCTGTCTTACTGCCCTCAGGAGGGAGAATGAATGTGGCCAAAGCCATGAGACCCCCAGGTCTGTTTGATTCAACACCCACCCAACCCTGTCTTTCCACTATAACCTTGTACCTCCAGACAGACCTAAAGACTGACAGTGCACAACTAGCATAGGGCGCACTAGGAAAATCATTTCAGAAAGTCCTTTGGCAGTAAATATCAAGGGACCGTGGAGGGGTTTTTAACATGTTGACATACTGTCGGGAATTCCATGACAAGAAATCTACTCTGAGGAAATAACAAGAAACCAAGGAAACAATTTATACCCAAAGATGTTCGTAACAGCATTCTTTATGATAGGGGGAAAATAAAACCCTGAAAACAACCTAAATGTCCAAGCCTAATTAAATTATGGCATTGCTCTACTGGAAATACATTGTAGCCACTGAAAATATTTAGAGAGTTTAATAATAATAGGGGGAATGTGTTTATGACATAATGCCAAATAAAAATAGGTTTTAAATTATGCATACAGCTTGATCTCAACCATGACAACGTACTCTGCAACTAAAACAAAAAAAGAAGGAAGAGCGAGTCTTGAGCAACCCCACTTCTCCGGTGTCCCCTGCCTGGTGGGGACATCGATCCAACAGCGGGGTGCACTCCTGCATTGTCTGTCTCCCTACTAGGCCGCGAGCCTCTCAGACAGCGGGCACCTGGGTCTCAGTCCTGTCTGACTGAGCAGCAGCCAAGATAAAATCTTGTTTCCGAGTGGATGCGTCCCCATTGTGGAATGAGTGAGCAAATGAAGGAACAGAAGGGGATGGAAGGGTTGGCCCCACTCCCAGGCCACTCACCTCTTTGGAATCAGTCTTCTGAGTGGCAGGATCTTAGATTTGCCACCTCCTGCTCTGAGCCCACAGCCAACCCAAGTCTCTCCGAAAGCCTTTGGCAGCTTTGTAACCTGAGAAACGGGACAGTGTTTCCTCTGAGCCGTCCAGGATGGGGAAGCGGAAGCATACCCATCACCCTGGGGCAGGGGTGGGGAATGGAGCCAGATGCCTAAGCTGCCACTCAGGAATGGGCACCTTAATACAATCATTCCTGCCAGTGCTCACAGCTCTAAAACATTAGAATTGCAAGCCCCTGTTAATATTTACAGAAACTAAGACTCAGGTTACAACTTGCAACCTGGGCTAGTAAGTTGCAGAGCAGATATTCAAACTTCCCTATCTGCAAAACCCACACCAGGACTGTAAAAGTGACCTTGGCCTGGTCCCTTCTCCTGTACGAGCCCTGGCTTCCCCTCTGGACAGCAAGGTCCCACTCTGTACAGCAAGGTGCTGACTCAGAGGGTTCAACTGTTCCTCCCCATCATCACAGATAACCCATGATGAGAAAATACTCTGATCCGACCCCAACCCCACCCCGATTCCCTGGGAGCTGCCTGGAGACTTGGAGACTACAGGATGGCAACCATCCAAGTGAGGTCATATCCACTGACCCCTTGCAAGCAGCCTTGGTCTGGGGAAGAGCTTCTGCCCCTTCCTGGACACTGGCAGAAAGCCCAGGAGCATAGGAGCACCTCACTCACACCACAGATCCAGACGTGAGTGGCACATTGCTGGCCATTTCCCCCTGCTTTACTCTCCCTGGGCTGGCCTCTGAGGGGCATGGGAGGGGCCTTCTGCTGGCTTTGCTCAGCTCAGGTCTTATGGCCAAGGAGCTCCAAAAAACAGTCATCAGCCTCCAGTCTCCATACATCCTCATTGCAGGCAAACCATTGTAATCACAGCCCACATCTGCACCAAATCTCCCACTCACCTTAATCCAGTAAGGTAGCCAGGACAAGGATGGGTAGTCCAGTTTTGCAGGTGGAGAGCTAAAGGCCCAGAGAAAGCCACTAGCTCTTCACAGGCCACACAGCTAGTCAGTGGCAGAGCTGGGACTAAGCTCTAGACTCTCAAGCAAGTGTTTAGTACTCGCCAATCAGAGCCTGCATTTGTCCTATTTACGTGACACACGTTTATTGTTCATTAACCCCTGCCACAGGTAGGACACCATAGATCTGTGAAATGGGCAAGACACAGCTTCTGCTGCAGAAGGGTTTGCAGCAGAGGAGGAAGGGTGGGGTCTCACGTAGGAGGTTAATAGATGAGTTGCAGAGATCATGATACAAGGGGTGAGGTGAGTGGTGGGCATACAGTGAGACGCCTGTAATACCTCCCAAATGAAAGGTAAGCTGAAGGAGTGAGTTGTTATATTAACCAGATAGAGAGAGGAGAGCAGGATGGACAGGCAGGCTGTGGTGTGGCGGCAGGAACGAGCACACGCTGTGTGACACGTGGACAGGAGACACCTCTGAAAGGAAGGAGAAATAAAGCTGAAAGTTCAGTAGGATCACCTTTTTTTTTTTTTTTAAACTCCTTTAAAAGCCAGGCCAGGAAGCTTCAGAGACCCTTTGTAGATAAAGGTCGTGATTATAATACATGTTCTCAGACCATGAATTTGAAAGCAAAATAGTGAATAATCAGGAAAACAATGGCAGCTCTGGTAGATAGGTGTGAGGGGTAGGGCCAGAGACAGAGAGGCAGGGGAGGTTTCCAGAAAATCCTGAGGAGGTTGAGACAAGGTCAGGCTGGCACAGAGGGATAGGGAAGGAGGGACATGGGTGACAAGTGCATGGGCTTGGCTTCTGATACTGTTCTGACATCGGGGGCACCCTGCTGGTCAGCCTCAGCTTCACCCCATCCCAAGGGGCAGGCCTGACCCAAGCAAGAAGACTAAGAAGCCATCCAGCAGCAGGTCTCATCAGCTCTGGCTGCTAGTCAGTTTCCCATCTGGATGAAACGCAGCAACACAGTGAGGTGCCTGGCTTGGTGCCTGACACACAGTGGGCACTCAGCCCCTGGGGCTAACCCTAGACCCTGAGCTGCACCTTCCAGACCCCGTAAATGCCACTTCCTCTGGATGGAGGACCTGTCCTCTGTCCTGCCCCAGATGACAGAGCTGGAGTTAGGGCCAGGAACCCCAGGCCAAGCTGCTTGTGTCCCTGATGCTAGGAGCCTCCTGGCTCCATATATGTGTCTGTCTGGCCATTGTCAGCCCTCCCTGCTGGACCACACTACCCCGAGGCTGTGGCAGTAGAAACAGGGAAGGTGACTGGATATCAGATAAACCTGGCTGTGAATTCAGCTCTGTCCCTGCCCAGATGCCCGTCCTTGGCAAGTTGCTTAACTTCCTGTCTTTGGCAAGTTGCTTAACTTCTCTGGGTGTCATTTGTAGAAAAGGACCAACGATGCTCCTGGGACAGGATGTTAAATGGGTCTTTCCTGTCATCTCAGTGTTTTGGCTGACACGGAGAGGTGAAGATGAGCGAAGACATTAGGAGACTGCCCGTGCAGGTAGAGTCTGCCAACAGGGGCTCCAGATAGGTCCCGCACTGTTGCGTGGCATCCACCTCCAGCTTTAAGTAGAGTTAGGGACAGAGGGGAGAGTGGTGCAGGAGGATGAGCCCAGAGGGAGTTCTGGGGAATGCTAATGTATCTCCTCCTTTCCCCTCCTGCAGATTCAGAGAATCAAACCTGGTGTTAGAGCTTGATCAAAAGGTCTCTCCCCGCCCCCTCCTTTTCTCAGCTCTGCTCTCCTTGGGGTGGGCTCTACCCTCTGTCAGGCTCTTTCCACGTGGCTGCCCCTGGCTGTTCAAGGCTGACATCCTCATTTAGCATCCTCAGATGAAAAGGGGCACCCTTCTCCTCCAAGGCTCCAGTCAGGGTTTCCCCCGCCTAACTCCTTTGCCGCTTTGGGGTCGGTGCCCATCTCTGAACCAATCACCGCGGCCAGGATGGGGTGGAGTTTTCTGATTGGTCAGATCTGCATCACATGTCCACTCCAGGCGCCCACGTGGATCCAGAGTAGCAGACGGAACTGAGACAGCTGCCGTGTGAGAGGAAGGAAAGGGGTGCTGGGCAGGGGAAACAACGCATAGTTCACAGCTTCAGCCACAGGAAAGCTCGATGTCTCCTTTCCTGATTGCCCCATCGGAAGTGGCTCCTTCCCGCTTTCTCCATTATTCTCGATCTCAGCAGCCTCCTGGTTTCCTTCATTGTTCTTCTTGCATTTTGTAACTACGTATTTTCTGGCTGCTTGTCTCTTCTGCCCTCCAGTGTCCGCTCCACGGCAGCAGGAAGGACGCGTCTCTTGTTCACAGTTGTATCCTGCAACTAACACAGTGCCTGACACATAAGAGAGGCTTACAGAACGGTTGTGAAGGCAAGGAAGAAATGCTACCCTCCCAGTGAGTGCCCTTTCTCTAGTCAGCAGCGGTACTTAGAAAGTCCGCCACCCAACACACCCCGGGCCGCCCCAGAGCGCACTGGCACCCCATGTCTCCTATTCACCTCTCCACTCTGACTTCCCCCAATCTCACTGGTCTTGCGCCAGCGTGGGTGTCCTTAACCTGCACTCATGCCCATAAGACAAGGGTCTAGAGGGCAAAGACAAGGATCCCCTCCCCCCACCCTCCGCCCCGCTGTTTACTGTGTGGTGGTGTCTGTTATACACAGAAGTTGGGCTTGTGTCTTCCTGAGATAAGCCACCCCGGGGGCCTAGTAGGGAAGGCCACTGCTGTCCTGCTAGGGAGGAGAGGGGGCAGGCCTGCAGGACTAGCCAGTGGTGGGAGGAGGGCTCAGCCTGTCTCGGTCACTTTTGGAAAGGTCTGGATAAATGGGAGGAGCTCCTGGAACAATGGTGAAAGGTGGTGCTGTTGGAGCAAGGTGGAAGAGAACCGAGCTATACCACAAAGGACTGGTCCAGGTTTGGGTTCTGCCTGGGCCAATTTCCCTTCATTCTCCACAAGCCATTATCTGAGTGGTCTTTACCATCCCCAGGAGGCCCACCAAGCTTTCCCTTGGGAGCGGCGCTTGGTTCTGGCTCAGATGTGGAGGAACAGCACCCTCAGATGTGGAGGAACAGCACCCCCTAAAGGCCAGAAGGGTGAGACGGTGGAAATCAACAAGAGGAGGTCCTCCTTTGGGCTTGAAGAGCGTCATGCCAGAATCAGCCTGGGCATTTCTGAGTTGTATTTAGTGCAAGAAGCCTGAGCTTCCTCAGGTGGCTTCAGTCCAACGGTTAGTGAAGATGCTCCCCCACCGGCTTTCCCTAGGTGCAAGGACAGGTGCAAAGGCACCATCTGATCCCATCGGATCCCAGGTATACCTGCTCAAGTCTTCTGCCTGCCATGCCTGAGTCTCCTTAGTCCTGGGTGAGAGGTGGCTCTTTCCCTACCCTGAGCTGTGCTCAGTATTTAGGACTTTGTAAGCAACATCCGAGCAAATATTCAGAGATGTGGGGCCCCTCAACTGGATCCCAGGATGACTTTTCTCAGAGCAGAGACTGGCTGTTCCTCGACTCCGACTTTCGTACCCCAAATCAATAGTTGGGAGCGTTAAAGCCTAGCACTAGGGAAAGGCAGTGTGGCTCTTCAGAGTCCAGAGCATCTCTTCCAGGCACAGGGAAAGCATTTTGGCATCTGCTGCACTAGGCAGGTTTCCAGGCTGAAGCCTCCATCTCAGTCCAATGACCCAGAAGTTCTTTCCACGGCCCGTGTTGGAGAAGGGAGCAGGTTGAGTCCAGCCTCAGGGTAGTGGATTAGTAAAACGTGGGCGATGCCCTGCAGGCATACTCAGCAACATGAATGCATCCTAAAATGGAATGATAAATAAATGGGAAATCAGATGAGATTCTCTAACACAATACCATTTCTGTACATTAATAATACAGGCATGGGTGCATGCTGATTTTAGCATTGTACTATTGCCTTTGCTGTTCATAAAATGAATACTATCTTGTACTGGTGTAAAATATTTCAGGACTTCGCTTATTTTGGGGACACTGGGGGAATGTTTTCTCATCCAAAATTTGAACACTGACTTCATAGACTGGCATGGTTCTACAACATCTCACCTATGTGAAAATTTTTTTTAATTTACCACTTTTGCATCTTTCGCATAGTTGAAAGCTATTTCAGTAACTATGGTAATTCAGTACCATTCAGTAATTTGCACTATTTTAATAATAAAATTTGAAAATGTTATAAATTTATAGGAATAAGGTACATCAGTAAAAATGTAAGTATACGAGTTAATCACAATGTATTTTTGCTCCTCAAATTATTTTTCATCTTCACATTGCCTGGCCCTGGGTTTGGAAAAACATACTTATTCTACATTTGGATAAAGTTCTCGTAATGTATTAATGCTTATAATTTACCACTTATATTAAAGAAAAATACATAGTTTTCAGGTTAAAAATATATTAAAAATATATATACACACACAAAACACATATAAGATTTCGTGCAAATAAAAACATAGGTATTAAGCACATCAGAATGTTTATCTATAGTAGAGAAGGGGAAAGAAGGAAACTAGGATATAAAAGGGAATTCATCAATTCAAAATCAAGGGAGTCTCACTGAGGGGTGATAATGGGCCAAGAACACTGAGTAACTCAACCTTCCTCCTGACACCTAAGGGCAAAAAAAAAAGAAACTTGCAAAGTCCCTGTCTCTAGGCCAAAGCCAAGACCATATTCTCCAGCTCTGGGGCCCAACTTCTTCCAAGAGTTTGAATCAAAAGCCTGTGGCTTTTCACCCACCCAGAGATCCTGCATTACAGAAAATTTCTAGAAGCTTGTAGGGGGGATGGTCAAGGCTCAAGTTTCACCCCATGACCTTAAAGACAGAGAAACACACCCCCTAGAGACCAGAAAGGTGGCCTGTGGTCACAGAATTCTGTTTCTGGTCTATTTGAGTTGAACATCAACTTCCAAGAGAATGAGGCCACCATGGCTGCGAGGACAGGAACTGGATGGGCAGGTCGCTGGCACAGCACTGGTCAACCTGAAGCCTGCTATGCCTTTGGTCCTCTACATCCAGCTCCTGAAAGAAATTCCAAAGAGACACAAGTCTCAGATTCACAGATTCTAAGCCTGGCTTAGAGAGCTCGGAAAAAGGCCAGGCGTTTTATGTCTGTGATACATTCTGTATCCCCACCTCCTGCAGCACAGGAGCCCTTGAAGAAGGTAAACTTGGGTGTATGTCTCTACCCTATCTGAAGTCCTCTGTTCATTCTTCAGCCCTCCATTCAGGGGCCAGGATGCCTGAGCCTCTACTCCCCAGCCCTGCCTGTGAGAAAAGCTGATCAACTTGTTCTCACTAAGGTGTGAGGGTCTGAAAGGTTTCCTCGGAGAAGTTGCAAGCTGCTCTAAGAGCCTGATGTATGTGTATTGCTGCTGATGCTAACGAATGAAGCGCTGATGGTGGGACTTCAAGCAGCTGAGAAGCAGTTTCCAAATTAAGTCAAGAGACTGCCACCTGGCCAACCATCCCAATAACTCTTGGAGGCATTATTCCCTGCTGTTTGGTCTTGGAAGCATGCCAGTTTCATCTTGGAAGCACAAGACGAATTCAATTTTAGTGAGTGCTATGACTTTTTAGAAGGTACATTGGGTCTAATTGAATTGATATTTATTTCCCCCATTATAAATAATATAATTATTTTCATAATATAATCAGAAGATGGATTCATCCTTCCAGGGTTTAAAATCTATTTAGAGGGGCGTCTGGGTGGCTCAGTGGGTTAAAGCCTCTGCCTTTGGCTAGGGCCATGATCCTAGGGTCTTGGGATCGAGCCCGCATCGGGCTCTCTGCTCAGTAGGGAGCCTGCTTCCTCCTCCCTCTCTGCCTGCCTCTCTGCCTACTTGTGATCTCTGTCTATCAAATAAATAAGTAAAATCTTAAAAAAAAATAAAATCTATTTAGAGTAATATTATAAATAATATAATTATTTGATATATAAACAATGTATTATTATGTTACTAATATATATTATATTATGTATTATAAAATAGATAATAATAAAATTGTTTTCACACTATATTATTTATATAATTATTTTAAACCCTCAAAGAAGGTTTAAAATGATTTAAGATGGCTTCCAGGATACCCTCTCCATCTGTGTGCCTTGATTTTGCTATGGCTTGTCATCTTGCTGTGGCAATAGGGTTGAGGACTAAGAAAATGATCCTTTTTCCAGCATTCTTTAGATGAAAGTCATGTATTTAATTGTGGATTTTGAAAGCTCCAAGGGACTCACCATTTTGCTTCATCTGAGATAAAATTCCTGTCCTCCCAGCAGCCGTCACTGGTATTACCCTGGGGACCCATGGACTCTGGGCCGCATCACAGCATTCCTCCAAACCACATTCCTCTCATAAGTCATATATAAGGAGAGTCATAAGGAGTCAACAGGATCAAAGAGATACACCCATGCAAAGCTGTGCCCTCTTTCTGGAACAAACTTCAGGCTCCTGAACCTCTGGAATAGCCTTCCCAAACTGCTTCCAAGCCTGCAAGGGCCTCTTCTTCACAACTACGTCCTCCTGAGGGTAAACTAAACTGTTGGCATGTGCGACATAGACCCAGAGGTTGGCCAAGGGGAGCTTTGGCAGGCAGTGTGGACAGAGGTTGGACATGTGAGCTCAGATTTCTACGTGCATGTGCACACGTTTCGTCGCAACGTAGGACAAAATGGGGGTGGGGGGGCAGGGAAGAAGAGGGAGGCCTTTTTAAGAGTCCATGTTTCAGCACAGTCTAAGTATTTTATTTTAGTAAATATTTTATCTATTTATTTCAGAGAGAGAGAGAGTAAGCATGAGTGGCATGAGGGGCAGAGGGAGAGGGAGAAACAGACTCCCTTCTGAGCAGGGAGCCCTATGCAGAACTAGATCCCAGGATCCTGGGACCATGACCTGAGCCAAAGGCAGACACTTAATCCACTGAGCTACCTAGGCTTCCCTGTATTTCTATTTTTAAACATTTTATTGTGGAAAATCTCAAATATATCCAAAAGTAGAATAGAAGGTGGAACAGAAGAATGAACTCCCAGGTCCCAACATCCACTTTTAGCAATTAGGAATTTAGAGCCAAACTCATTTCATCTCTACCCCCATTCACATTCTTCCCCTCCTCCATTATTTTAAAGCAAATCCCAGACATTATATCATTTCATATGTAGATTTTTTCATGTATTTCTAAAACATAAGGACTCTTGAAAAAAAAAAACCATAATTACATCACACTTAAAAACAACTAACAATATGGAGTGCCTGGGTGGCTCAGTGGATTAAGCCGCTGCCTTCAGCTCAGGTCATGATCCCAGGGTCCTGGGATCAAGCCCCGCATTGGGCTCTCTACTCTGTGGGAAGCCTGCTTCCTCCTTTCTCTCTGCCTGCCTTTCGCCAACTTCTGATTTCTGTCTGTCAAATAAATAAAATAAATCTTTAAAAAAAAAAAACAAAAATCCCAAACAACTAACAATAATTTTAGTGTCATCAAATATCCAGCCAGTGTTCAAAGTTTTAATTGTCTTTATTATTTTAATATTTTTATAAGATTTTCCTTCTTTTCTTCACCTGGCTAGCCAAGGAGCGGCCTGTGTAAACCAAACACTGACAATGCATGGGTGCATGGACCGTGATTTTCCTACGCCCACCCCCTCACCTCCTGGCTCCTACAAAGGGGGCTGACTTCATAGCTTCCAGGCCCAGCAGAAGCCCAGCAGCTCTACATGCTCAGTAAATGTTCATTGGATGAACATTGCCTTTCCTTTTAAATCAACAAAATCAGCTCCAGGTCACAGCCACGCCTCTCGCCAACCAGAAAGGTAGCTGCACCAGAATGAAATCTCCTTGGTGTTATTCTTTTTGTTATCCTTCTGAAGGGAAAGACTTTCCTGCCTGTTAGATGTTTATAAGAGTGATTCAAGTTATCATCACTATGGGGGAAAAAAAGATATCATAATTTAGAAACTCAAGGAGACTGAGAATTTTACAACAGCTCTGGTTCTGTCGGAAAAAACAGACTCAGAGCCAGCAATTGTTGGGCAGAGAAGGGAGGACCCCCGAGGCCAGCCCTCCACAGCAGGTCCTTGGGCCATCTCACGTTTGGCCCCTTCAGAGTTGAAGATGTACCCCCTCCCACCCCGTTCACCCTTGGGACTCCCACCAAGGCAGGCCCAGACAGCCTTCTGGGCTTCCGTCAAGATGGGTTTCCCACAGCATGGCAACCATTCCATTCATGCCTACCTGTTGGCTCAGGCTTTGGGGTCTGCCTGCCTTGTCATGTTTGCACCGAAGGCAGCTAAAGACTGGCAGGTCACACTTGGGTGAGCTCCAGAGACAGCCTCAGCCCCCTCCCGGCCACTGGGATCCTCAGCCTTGGCTTGCATGCACACGCACTGGGGTGCTTCTCTAGGGAGAGCAGGGGAGCCCTGTGGCTGCAGCTAGCACACTCCTGGATTTGTCACACACACACCCTCGCCCCCAAACAACATTATCTTGTTGATGCCACATCCAAGGAAGCTCGTGGGCAGCTCAGGAGAAGCCTGGAAGGAGAAGTTCTGGTTTGAAAAGTTGTCAAAACACCACAGAATCAGAGCAACTCAAGTTGGAAGAGACCCAAGGGGTGCCCCAGGGATCACCAAAGAGGCGCCTCTTCAATCTGTTGTATAAATTTAGGTACCATGGTGTACTATCTAGCTTGAAGAAAGAGTTCTGATGTTAAAAAAAAAAAAAAAAAAGTAGTAAGTCTGCAAAACACTCACCCTAAGGCTGTTGCGTGCCTGATACAAGAATTCCCTTTCCTATGGCATCTCTGTCACATGACCATCCAGACTTACATGCTCCCAGAGCCAGGAGGCTCCTTATTGCCCCTAAGATACCATTTCACTGCTGGGCAGCTCTCATGATAAGGAGCCCCCAAAGCCTCCAGGCTTCTCTGCATTGGTCCTATTCCTGTCTTCATCTTTAGGACTGGGCTGCAGCCAGCTAAAGGCAGAGCTCACCTCCTTCCCCTCTCCTCCCCACCTCGCCTCACCCTTACTCCTCATTAAACATCCTCAGGTCCTTCATGGCTCCTTTGATATTTAACAGACCATTACCTCCCCTAAAGGGATTCTCTTGTCAGAAGTGAAAATGCTTTAAGGCTATCACTTCAATCTGTGGTGCTACTGATTCAAAACAGCAGTTCTCTCTTTAATGTTTTTCTTTTCTTTTCTTTTTTTCCTCCTAGTTGTGAGTTCTCCCCCTGTTTAAAGGTGTGAAGATGGAAGGCAGGTCCCAGCAGGTCTGAGGTTGCCTCCCCAGACGTTTCCCAGCACTGTCCTTCGTCCCTTCCCTTCACGGAGTTTGTGGCTGTGGGGGTGGGGGGAGCACCCTTATCGCCAGGTGCGGGGCGCAGAATTACACTGGAAAGGCTTTCTGAACTACAGGTGAAGAGGTCCGATGACCCACACCAACAGAAACAGTCTTTCAAGCTGGCTGTTCCCAACCTGACCGCCTGCACTAGAATCATCTGGAGGGCTTGTTTAAACACATTTCCGGGTCCAGCGCCAAGTTTCCCATTATCAGGAGGCAAGGGGTGCGGCCCGAGAACTTGCATTTCTAACTGGTCCCGGACGATGCCCAATGCCTCCGCTAGTGGTCGTGGAACTACACGTTGAGAGCCACTGGGTGAAATGACCATGAGAAGCATTCACAAAGAAACCAAGGCTCCAAAGAACAGACGTGTTTCTAAGTGCCCAGGAGGGAAGCTTGTGGCCGGTTCTACACATTCTGCAGGTAGCTTGAGCCGGAGCGCGCCCCCCACCCCCAAATGCCTGCAGCCTCAGCCCCCAAACGGACCCTCACGGGCCTGGAAGCAGTGCTTCTGACACACAAGCCTTGCTTTGCCAACCGTTTCATCTCCGAGACCAAAGGGAACCACTCCTCTGGACCCAATTTTGGCCATTAAAAAGGAATTGGTAAGAAAACAGCCATTTCATCTTGGTGGTGGCGACAATCAGAGAACGGAACAGCCTGCTGAGCCGCGTTGTGCCCGCAACCAGCACTTAAGCGTCACCCATGTACGTCAGGCCCTGCAGATGTGTCCGAGAGACCTCAACAGGGCACATTTCGAAATCCTGAGAAATACGGTTCCCAAGAAATGTGGCTCCTAAGAGATGAGAAATACTTGAACAATAGCGGCGACCTGATTTTGCAATCCCAGACCACGCTGCTCAGGAAGAGAAGCTGAGCAGGAAACCAGAGCTGGAGGCTGGGCTGTCAGCGGGCAAAGAGGTGTGAGAATTTGGGGAGGCGTGAGGGAGCTTGTCAGGATTTAAATTTTTACCACCATCTGAGCATCAAAGACTGACAACAGACTGTGAAACTTCCTGGTCCAAGAGAATGGGCAATTAACTTTAAGGGACAGGAGCTGTCAATTGGTAGCCAAGGTCCTTGGAAAAGGGGGTTTCGTCTCTGGCATCTTAACTCCGGTCTGTGGGATTCATCTTACCTTGCCTCCTTATCAAAGCTTTGCCCTTTTGTTGCTTAGAAAGTCACTTTATTGAGATCTTGAAAGGCCAGATTTTTCAAACCATTGTCAGCGGCTATCAGAACTTAGATGAGCTTTAATCAGAATGTGTGTATTTTCAGTTTTAACCTTCAAGAGGAACTGCTACGGTACCCACTGAGGTTTGACAAGAACTGTTTTATGACAGCAGGTTCCAGAACTTTCCTTCACATTGTATTTTGGCCGTGCTTGCTTCATCTTTTTATTATTACCTAGCAAGGAAAGAATTTCCTTTTTTTTTTTTCCTAGTCTAAACATTCCCCATGAGAAAAACAGTCTGCTTCTGAATAATAGGCCAAAGAGGCTGTTAATAAAAAGTAAAGTCTATTTAGAAATTAATGGTAGGTAAGAGTGAAAATAATTCATGTTAATCTTATTTTTGCTACGTGATAGAGCATAAAAAGCACATTGCCTTCCTGAGTTTACTTTGAAGGAGTTGATTCTCTCCAAAATGTCTCCACTGTCTGTTGTGAAGGCAGTTGTCTTACCCTAACGGCTCATTATTCCTTTCTAGGTGAGTCAACATCTTCCTCACCCCCACCTCCCATCTCCCCATTCTACCTGACTTTTCCTTCTCATTTTGTTAATAATCCCATTTTCTACATACTTCCCCAAACACAGATCTCGCCTCAGGCCATGGATCCTCCACAGGGGGGCACCACAGAGCCCACCACCAACCTGCCTTTCCAGCTTCCCCTTGCTCAGTCTCCTAGTTCCCAGCTCCTGCCCCCATAGCCTTTGCAAGTGCGTTGGGCAGCCTGGAGCTCATTCATTCACTGGACACCCACTGTGCCCTTACTTTCGCCTGGGGCCACAGTTTTAACAACAATAACAACAGCTAACACTTGCTGAGGACTTTCCAAGGGGCCAGGCACTGTCCCCCTTCAAGAACTCATTTGATCCTCATAATATTAGGTAAATATATATAGTTACTCATCATTCCCAGTTAACAGTATGAAACAGGCTCAGAGAGATGCTAAGTGGCTTGCCCAAGGTCAGGTTTCACAGTTGTGGAAGAGACTGATATCTAATGATTAAGTGCTTCAGTAGAGGTGTGAAAGTATAGTGGGAGACAGAGGAGGCTTCATTCATTCATTCATTCAATCATGTTAGTGGTTTTGGTGCATCTATCACTTTCCAGGCATTGTTCTAGGTGCTTGGAAAACAGGAGAGAAGAAAACAAAGAACCTTGCTTTCATGGAACTTACATTCTTGTGGCAAGAAATGGACAAAAGAGAACAGACGTTATTAGTAAAGTATACAGTGTGTTTGAAGGTGGCGAGTACTATGGAATCAAAAAAAGCGGGGTGCCTGGGTGGTTCAGTAGGTTAAAGCCTCTGCCTTCAGCTCAGGTCGTGATCCCGGGGTCTGGACCCGGCTCTCAGCTCAGCGGAGAGCCTGCTTTCCCCTCTCTCTCTGCCTGCCTCTCTGCTACTTGTGATCTCTGTCTGTCAAATAAATAAATAAAATCTTAAAAAAAAAAAAAAAAAGAAGGGCCAGGGAAAGGGGAGACAGTATGTGACAGGCTGCAGTCATATGCTGCAGGTGGTCAAGATAGCTGAACTAAGCAGGGGATCTTTTACCAAGATCTAAGGGAAGTTAAGGAGTTACCCTCTGGCTGTCTGGGGGAAAGAGCATGCTCAAAAGAAGGAGCAGCTAGTGCAGAAGTCCTGAGGCAGGAATATCGAGTGAGTGCCTGGTGTGTTTGAGGAACTAGAATGGTATCCTGTGTGGAGGGAGTGGAGTGGAGAAGGGGAAAGAGCAGGAGATGAGGTCAGAGAGACAAGAGGAGGGGGGCAAAGCCAGATTCTGTAGGACCCTGTAGCTCTCATAAGGACTTCAGTTTTCATGGAGTGAAAGGTGAAGTGGCGGGGAGCAAATCTATTCTCTGGTACCCTCTAGAGAAGAGATTATGGAGAAGGAGGCGGAGGGTGGGGAAAGGGAGTCAAGATGGAGGCAAGAAATAAAAAGCAACAACATGAACAGAAGAGATATGCCCAGCAGGAGCAGCCAGGGGTGAGAAGTGGCTATGCTGGAAATGGAATTAGAGAGAGAGGAGTCAAGGACTCCAAGTCTTCCGAGGCCTCACTTAGAAGCCCAAGTGCTTTGCCTTTCACAACCCCCTCCCTCGCCCCACCCCCCTCCCTCGCCCCACCCCCTCCCTCGCCCCACCCCCCTCCCTCGCCCCACCCCCCTCCCTCGCCCCACCCCCCTCCCTCGCCCCACCCCCCTCCCTCGCCCCACCCCCCTACTGCCTCTTTTACAGTTTCCTCAGATTCCACTGTTGGCTCTTAAAGGGCCAGGCATCAGTTTTAGCTGGGTTTTGCATCCCCAGGGCCCAGAGGGGCCGCCCATTTGCCCTACTGCAGAGCTCTCCATTCACATTGTGATCTATGGGCGCTGTGGCTGCCCTACCATGTCTCATAACGGGGACTCAATCAACAATTGTCAGAGAAAAAAAAAAAAAGGAGGAGAAGGGAAAGAAGGAACGGAGTGTCTATGAATTAGCAGATTTGTTTGAAATCACGCACCCCAAGCTGGAAATAATTCATAGAAGTTCCCTTAATATTAGCATTGTATTTTTTTTTTTTAAGATTTTATTTATTTATTTGACAGAGAGAGATCACAAGCAGGCAGAGAGGCAGGCAGAGAGAGAGGAGGAAGCAGGCTCCCTGCTGAGCAGAGAGCCCATGCGGGCCTCAATCCCAGGACCCTGAGATCATGACCTGAGCCCAAGGCAGTGGCTTAACCCACTGAGCCACCCAGGCGCCCATTAGCATTGTATTTAAAAAAAAAAAAAAAAAAACTATGTTAAAAAGATAACATCTACATTTTAAAATTCCTGCGGATTTTTTTTTGTCTTTGAGACTTAAATTGTTAAATCCATCCTCTCCCCTTTTAAATTCCTCTCATAAAAAGGCAGTGTTTCTTCCTGTCTGTTTAAATCATATTCCACACTGAAATTGGTTATGTAACTTAGGAATGAAAACAATGTCATGCCTTACTTTTAGTTTGTCCCCTGGGAGGTTGGTGCAGGAAACTTATTGAGAGGAATGGGGAATCAATAAAGTCATAACCATAAAACAATTTAATAATTTTTTTCTTAATTAAGTGGGAAATATAAAATTCTCTTCAATAAATGTATTAAGTATTAAAGTATCAAGTATTAAAACACACTCCATTTCCAACTGGTTGCTAGGTAAAGCAGGCAAAGACAAAGAGAGCTGGAAGGAAATGTAAAGATCCACTTTGTGTGCTATCTCTTCCCCAGCCCTCTGATGAGGACCCAGACCCAGGTAAGGAGAGAGTGCGGCCAGGATTGCAACGTCAGGCGCCAGGCTCCCTGGAGTGGCCGAGGTCCCGGTCTGCTCTGACACCAGCTAGTGCCGTTCCCAGACTCAGTGCTGCTGCTTCCTGCCAGAGCAGGCACAGAAAACAAAATTAGAGGCTTTCAAAACCAAGCTCTGAAAGCACTACCCGGAGCAACTAGACCAGTGGTTCCAAATGGGGTGAGTTTTTCCCCTGGGGGACATTTGACAACATCTGGAGACATTATCTGTCACAATTTGGGGGGGGAGGGAATGCTACTGGCATCTCACCAATAGAGGCCAAGGATGCTGCTCAACACTCTACTATACACAGGACAGCCTCCCAGCCAAGAATCAGCCCCAGCTGCCAGTTGTGCTAAGGAAGAGAAACCCTGAACTAGACGGCCTTCGAAATGAAGATAAAGCCAGTGAGGTGGGGCTCCCACTGTGGGGGCCAGGAACACCCCAGACTACTGGGACAGCTGCCCTGCTGATGGCCCCCAAGTTTCTGTTTCTTTCTTTCTTTTTTTTTTTTTCAGATTTTATTTATTTGTTAGTCAGAGAGAGAGCACAAGCAGGCAGAGCAGCAGACAGAGGGAGAGGGAGAAGCAGACTTCCCGCCTAGCAGAGGATCCCATGCAGGGCTTGATTTCAGAACCCCAGGATCATGACCTGAGCCAAAAGCAGATGGTTAACTGACTGAGCCACCCGGGGGGTCCTAGAGTTTCTGTTCTATTGCATGTCCATGGTATGCCAAGCCAGGTAAGCAAGTAAGCGAAAGGGCCCAGCTTCCCTGGTAGGCTTCTGCCATCTAAACTCATTTTGTCCTCCTCTGTGAGCCTGTTTGTCTGGGATATTATCCGGTCAGTGTCATTAGTGAGCTTTCTTCTCTCATGGGGTTTTGAATAAGGTCAACATACACTAAAGTATTTAGAGTCCCTTTCTCTTTTGCTGACTTTTGCAGTTATAATAAAAACTTAATATGATACAAATAGAAATGAGAGAGGAAATATTTTTCTGCTCTCAAAGATCTCAAGAGGGTAGCAACAGAAGTAAAAAACGGGGTAATGCAGAGGGTATGGGAATTATAATGAAAGTCAGTGGGAAGGAAAGAGTTGAGGGCTTCAGAGGTCATCAGAAGTACTGAGTTTCTAGAAGAGGATGGGACTGGGGACTGGGGCTTAGAAAAGTGGAGACCAACTCTGGTGGCTCCACATTTTAGTTATACATGCCTGTTCCAGATCATTAATTCCTACAACCAAAATGATCTTCTCCAAGTCAATCTGACAAATCCATACAGTTAATGGTGTTTTCCAATAAACTCTGAAATGACCCACCTGGTTTCCTGCCTTTACATCCTGGTTATATCCATCTGCAGAATGGACCTTGATCCATGGTCTAAGGTCAATTCTATCATCAGGAAGTACTCTGAGGAGCAATTCTTACATTTTGATATAATTTCACACCTTAGAAGAGTCTCAAGAGTATAACTTTGACTCGGATTCGTCAACTGTTTACGTTGTGCCCCATTTGCATCATTATCTCTTTCTCTTCCTCTCCATCTAGAGGATCTAGATGGACCTCTAGAGGTAAAGGGATCTATCACCCTTCCCATACGTTAACACACAGTTTATTTTTCTTCTGAACTGTTTGAAAGTAACATCATGTTCCTTTCCCTTCTAAATGCTTTAGTGTGTATTTCCTTAAAACAAGGACATTCTCATTAAAACCGCGGTTCAATTGTCAAAAGTAAGACTCATCATACAGTAGTATTAACTAATTATGGTACATTTCCAAATGCAAGTATTGTTCCATTATTGTCCTTTATACCAATTTTTCCTTCTTCAGGATCCAGTCCAGGATACATGTTAAATCTCGCTGTCATACTTTAATCTCTTTGAAACTAGAAGGGTTCCTTGACCCTTTTTATCTTTCTTGACATGTCATGTTTGAAGACCATAGAGAAAATATTTTGTAGAACATCCTTCTCTTTTTGTCTGTCCAAGGCAGTTAGATTCAGACTCTTTGCCAGGAATACCATAGAAATGATGGTGTGTCCTTCTCAATGACTATATCAAAAGACAAACAATGCTAGTTCGTCCCAGTTTTTGTGATGTTAATTTTAATTACTTGGTTAAAGGGGTGTCCACCAGGTTTCTCAGCTATAAAGTTACCATTTTTCTCTTTGTAATGAAAAAGTAATTTGTGGTGACATATTTGAAACCGTAAGTATAATGTTCTTTATCAAACTTTCACCCACTAGTTATAACATCCATTGATTTTTTTTTTTTTTAAAGATCTATGTATTTTAGAGTGAGTGAGAGAGAGAAGGCGCATGTGAGCAGGGGGAGGGGCAGAGGGAGAGGGAGAGATGGTCTTAAGTAGACTCCTTGGGGAGCCAAACTCTGTGCTCTATCTCAGGACCGTGAGATCATGACCTGACCTGAAACCAAGAGTCAAACACTTAACTGACTGAGCCACCCAGGTGCCCCCATTGATGATTTCCTAACTCCTTCATTTGTTCTACATTTATCAGTGGTCATTCTGCTATATGGAGGCGGGTTCCCTCTTCCTCTCACTTATTTTTTAACACATTACTTTATATGCCCACAGACTCATAGATTCCTTACTTCATTGAAAAGGTTATAAACTATGACCATGATTCATTTTGATGTGTAAACTGTCTATATTTGGCCAGGGGGAAACCCTACAAGCTGACTCCAGTGTCCTTTTGACATGTCCCCATTATTCTTCTTTTGGGAAATTTCAAGAATTCTAGGTTAGTCATTTAGTTGGTCCAACTGGCCTCTAGTTTGCTCTGACTTCATGGTTAAGTCTCAAGAACAAAATGCAAATGAGATCTAACTAGAAATGGGAATTTTCTCACAATCTGCACATGGCAACTTTATTTTAAAAGCATATAAGACTGCATTATATACTTTGATTATTTTTGCATTATTAGATGCTACTAGCTTGTGGCCACATAACATCTCCAGCTCTTTTTCAATGTGAATTAACACTGAGGCTTCTGGTAATCATGGCTGACTGAAATCCTGCTCCAAACACATGGAAATCCTGGATAAAATATAATCTAAGACATTTAAGAATATAGACCAGAGTACAAAAGCAAGAAAGAGAAATTTCCAGGTGCTAGAAACAAAGAAGGAATAAAAACAAAAGAGGAATCTGGCCATAAAGAAAGGAAGACCTCTTTGAAATGGAACTAGAAAAACACCACTCACTGATCTAAAATGGAGGAGGAAGTGTAGTACATAAGAAATTGGGATCCTGGGGCGCCTGGGTGGCTCAGTGGGTTAAAGCCTCTGCCTTCGGCTCAGGTCATGATCCCAGGGTCCTGGGATCTAGCCCCACATCAGGCTCTCTGTTCAGCAGGGAGCCTGCTTCCCCCCTCTCTGTTTCAGCCTGCCTCTCTGCCTGCTTGTGATCTCCGTCAAGTAAATAAATAAAATCTTTTAAAAAGGAAGAAAGAAAGAAAGAAAGAAAGAAAGAAAGAAAGAAGGAAGGAAGGAAGGAAGGAAGGAAGGGAGAGAAAGAAATTGGGATCCCAAACTATACCTGTGTGGATATATGGGAGGTACAAATTCATTCAATTGTGAAGTATAGAAACTTCAGGCTGAGACATTTAACATAGAAACCAGCCTAGAACAAATAAAACCAAAGGGTTTAACAAAGGACACTTCCACAATGTTGGACATATGAGATTCCCATGAAAACAACTCTCACTAAATGTGAATTCAACCCAGATTTCCAAACTGTTATGAGGGAGAGTCAGTGGACTAACAAATAGGAATATAACTAGAAAAAACAGAATCATTTCAAAGATACTTGAACATAAATATACTTAAATATCCAAAGAGATAAAGAACATAGAGACCCCAAGGCAAGAACAGGCTAAGAGACATAAAGAAAAAACCACACACACAGCCATTGAAACCGACTGATACTATGTCTGCTCTCCCACCTTGTACCGTTAGTGAATTCATTCAGGAGGTGTCTACTGTGTGCTGATCACATACTGGACACATGATGGTAAAGATATAGCTACAGCCCTCAAGAAGCCTACATTCCATTTTTTAAAAATGTAAGATGACACATTGATTTCTAAATAAACTGTTATGCTTTTCTTTTTGTCACACATAAATTTTATAAATACTTAGGGGTGCCTGGATGGCTCAGTGGGTTAAAGCCTCTGCCTTTGGCTCAGGTCGTGATCCCAGGGTCCTGGGATTGAGCCCCACATCGGGCTCCCTTCCTCCTCTCTCTCTGCCTGCTTCTCTGCCTGTTTGTGATCTCTGTCTGTCTAGTAAATAAATAAAATCTTAAAAAATTTTTTTATAAATACTAAGCAGGTCTTTAAATCTAGCAGGATAGTAGCATTAATGCAAACCATCCTCATCTCTTTCCTTCTGTAAGCATGTATTAATTGTTGTTTGCTTTGGTGGGTTGTTTGGGAGTTAGGGGGATTTTGCTGAGGTGTTGCGGTCTATAACGTGGAAGACTGAAGACTACATTGTTGTGTAACAATAGCTTCATCACAGCTCAGTCTCAGCTTAGCCCAGCTTCCCTTTCCTGACCACCATGAAGGCAGTCCACAATTAAATGTGACCAAGTTTTTCATTAGCATACTTTTAGAAAATCTGTCACTTGTATGATGTCACTGTTGCAGGTAGAACAACAAAACATCAATTCCGACAGTCCCTCAGAGGGCACAAAAAAGACCTTTGTTCATTATTTCAGTGTGTCCTTGTAATGGGCTGGCCTCTTTACCTGCATTATGAAATACTACTAATGGTACAACAGAGCAGAACAGTGATATCCTTTGTTTGCTGGAACCCGGTCTCAGAAGAGAGGAAAAATACCTTTGTAGAACGGAGAACTAGGTAGGGCTTTATTTTTTAAGAAATGTAAAACCAAGATTAAAGCCTATGTCATTTCTAAAAATCCCTTCAACCATTTTAAAGTTTTATAATCTCAAATGGTTTCTTTTCTATACCTCATGAACTGTCTTTGGTTAATATGAAATGAAGATATGGTGAACTTTAGGTAATTGTTCTTCTATGTGCTTGGATTGAGTCTTTTTTTCCAAATAAAATTGAGATATTTTATATTTTGGTAGCTTCTCTGGAGGCCCTTAGGTAGCTGAGATACTCTCAACCAATACCAGTCATAAAAAAATTTATAGCAGCCAGGAAATCTAGCCAAATATTTATTCCACAAAACTCAATGTTGAAATGAAGCGAATTAGTTGTTATACTTCTATCAAAAATTGGACTCCAGGAGCTCCTGGGTGGCTCAGTCAGTTGAACATCCAACTCTTGATTTCAGCTAAGATCATGATCTCAGGATTGTGAGATGGAGCCCCAAGTTGGGCTCTGCTCCGGGCGTAGAGTCTACTTGGGATTTTCTCTCTCCCTCACCTCCACTCTCTTTCTCTCTCAAAACAAAAATTCGACTCTAGTTGGCTTTCCTAAATCATTTTCTGAAGAAAAATTTCATACCTTAAGTAGAAATTTCTCACTTAGGAATATTGTTACACAAAAACCTTAAGGAAACAACAGCACAAATTTATTCTTACATTTAAACCAGTAAAGGAAGCTGAAAAGGCTACATACTGTATGATTCCAGCTATGTGACATTCTGGAAAAGGCAAAGCTAGAAACAGTAAATTTGGTGGTTGCTAGGGTTTGGGATGGGGAAGGTTAATAGGTAGAGCACAGATGATTTTTAGGGCAATGAAACTACTCTGTATGATACTATAATTGCGGATACATGTCATTATATATTTGTCCAAATTCACAGAATGTGCAAAACCAAGAGTAAACCCTAATGTAAACTATGGTCTTTGGTCTTGGGGTAATAATATTGTGTCAATGTATGTTCATTGATTGTAACAAATACCACCTCTGGTGCAGGATTCTGGGAAATGGGAAGGCTGCAAATGTGGGGAGCAGAAAGTATATGGAAATTCACTATACCTTTTGCTCAATTTTGCTATGGACCCGTACATGCTCTAAAAAATAAAGCCTATCTAAAAAAAAACAAAAACAAAAACAAATAAAAACCTGCAATGGAAAGAAGTAATGCAAATATGGCATCATGGCTTTTGCCCTGAGTGCCCTGGTTTCCTTTAAATTTGTGTCACAAACAAGACACTCATTTTCTATCCTGCAAATTTGTCCAATCAGAACCACATATGTAGGGGCGCCTGGGTGGCTCAGTGGGTTAAGCCGCTGCCTTCGGCTCAGGTCATGATCTCAGGGTTCTGGGATCGAGTCCCGCATCGGGCTCTCTGCTCAGCAGGGAGCCTGCTTCCTCCTCTCTCTCTCTCTCTGCCTGCCTCTCTGCCTACTTTTGATCTCTCTCTGTCAAATAAATGAATAAAATCTTTAAAAAAAAAAAAAAGAACCAGATATGTATTGATTTGTACAAATCCTCTCCACTTTTCCATTGTGAAGTAGTACCTGCAGCCAAACAGCGGAAGTGATTACACCCTTTAGCCAGGATCAGCCAACAATTCAGAAAGCCACATTCTCTTTTTACTCTTATGCTGTAAGGATAAATTCAAATTCTCCTAATTCTATCAAAATAAAAAGCTTTATTTTTTAGAGTTTATTAAAATCCAAAAATACCCTTAAAAATAGATTTTTCTAGTTTGACTTAGCAGAAGATACAGAAACTCTTTTTAAGCAATTCTCTTTTTCTGTATGCTTATAAAAGCCAATTGTTTAATACTAAATCTTCACTAAGGATAAGCTAGACTCCGCTGTGGTTAAACATATACACCCTCCCTTCCCCCAAATCTCAGAGGCTTAACACATACACAAAATCTCAGTGGCTTAACATAGTTAAAGTTTATTTCCTGATCATGTGAAGTCCACTCAGAGTCCAGCTAGCTGGTCTCCATGTGGTCACTCAGAAATCAAGGCCTCTTGGATCTTGTGGACCCATGTCAACTGAGGCCTTCTCTACAATGCCATGTAAAGGAAGTGGGTTTGTCCCTGGCCCAGTCTTGGAGTGACACAAGCTACTGTCACTCACTTTTAACTGACCAGTAGTAGCTACTGTCTACCTGTAAGGGGGCTAGGAAGTATAATTTTCTCTTGACGGGAATGAAAGAACAGATATTAGTGTACACTAACAATGTCACCAAAATTCTTTTATCTGGTAGTATCAAGGCTGAATATAGAATGCTAATTCTTAACTCATTAAGATGAAATTAAAATCTGTATCTAACGATCTAATAACAATTCTGGTATAGATTTTGAAGAATCTAGTAATAAAAACAAATTATGATGCTAATCAAATTAGTTATTCCAAATAACCCAATTTCAGAAAGGCTGACAAGTAACAAGTGAGTGATAATGGTCTACGTTTAATTTTTAAACTGTTGTGACCAGATAGGTGTTGTGGGTTAAAATGAAAACCTTGTACTTTAGATACCAAGGGGAGAGAGCTATCAGTATGGTATGAAAGTTTAAAACTTGCATTCATACTTCACATCAGCAAAGATAGGGATGGGAGAGAGGTAGGCAGATGCTGTCAGTTCTATCAGAAAAGAGCTTCAGGTTTTCCCAAATATTCATTAAGGGCTCATTAAGCCTCCAGAATGCTATGTGTGCCATAGAGGTTACAACTTTAGCCTGGGGAAAGATTAACAGAATATGTAACTGACATCTTCCCCCCACAAATAAAAGTAATTAAAAAGAAAGAAAGAAAGAAAGAAAACCCGGGGCATCTGGGTGATTCGGTGGTTAAGCATCTGCCTCCAGCTCAGGTCATGATCACAGGGTCCTGGGATCAAGCCCCACTTCAGGCTCCCTACTCAGCAGGAAACCTGTTTCTCCCTCTCCCACTCCCCCGGCTTGTATTCCCTCTCTGGCGGTCTCTCTCTCTCCCTCTCTCTGTCAAATAATAAAGTATCTTTAAAATATTTTAAAAATTCAAAAAAAAAAAAGAAAGAAAGAAAAACTATCTGCAGGTAAGGGCTAGAAAACACAAATTCCTCACCTTCTCACTTTTCTTATTCCTTGCAAAGGTAAATAAATTGATCTCCACAATAAGGTTAAAACTGACCATTTAGGTATAGACAAACTTACCAAGTATGATTTTACTTTTAGTATAATGGATACTGAGCTCTACTGGTGAAAACTAACCAGCTCTACTGATTTCAACCTGTGTAATTCTTTTTTTTTTTAAGATTTTATTTATTTATTTGAGAGAGGAGAGAGAGGATGAGCAGGGGTGGGGAGGGAGAGAAGGAGATGGAGAAGCAGACTCCTGTGGAGTGGTGAGCCTGACCTGGGGCTTGAACCCAGGATCCTGCGATCATGACCTGAGCCAAAGGCAGATGCTCAACTGACTAAGCGACCCAGGTGTGCTGACCTGTGTAATTCTTATGATTATTTCTAGCATCAAACAGCAAGACCATATTTGTTACACAGCAACTGAAATATGTCAGGTATACATGCAATTGTAACATGATTCTCTTATCAATAAGGAAAAAAACCAAAATAACAATATGCATCAAGAATAATTCAAGGTTGGAGAGCACTCACTACACAAATATAGGAACGGATAAGGTAAGATAATGTATAATTCAACAAAACCTATTTTAAATTCTAGGTTTATCTGGGAGATGAAAGAAAAACGAACAAAACATATAGAAAGATAGGACATTTCATTTTTAATCAGTCAAAAATGAAGAGTTCTGGACAATGTCAAGTTCCACACACCATAATGCTATCGTTACACATTAAATATAATTACTATCTATACATATGCAAAAATATAAAGTTCTATTTCATACATTAAAACCCTTTATAGAAACCATTTTAAAAGTAAGCAGAACTTCTCAACATTAAAATGTGAGGTATAAGTCCTTCTAAAGGTTCCTTTAAAGGTTTTAAAACAAAATGCTAAATCTAAAAACAATGTCCTTTTTGTCAGTTCCCAAGTTAAATCTACTTAAAAGAAAAGAAAAACTGATAGCTCAGTCACATACTATTTAAATAATATTGTTCAGGCATCTCTAAAATCCTCCATTTTTTCAAGTATGGATATAGAACTCAAATATCCCACAATACAGTACTAAACAGATGGAATATTTAGGAAAGACTTTGTTGTCATATGGCACAATATTGTTTTATTTCTTCAATACATTTTGAAATAAATACCAGGTTTTGTTTCATTTTTCTTCTAAAAAGCCAAAATTACAATCTACATTTAAGATAATTTTGACTGTGGTAAGACTTGAGTGTAAAATATAATATCAATATTTTATCACAAAAGTAAAGCTGGTAACAAATTATAAAAGAAGACAGTATTCTATTCCGATCTACCCAGGGATTAAAGCTCATCATGATAGAAATATTCATCATGAAGCTGTCTGCCATAATCTGTAGCTTCACTGGTAAGAAACAAGTCCTGGTTCTCCAGAATCTCCGCTTCTGAGAGCTTTCTGTCACTATTCAAATCCATTTCATCAATTAGGTGAAGAGCCTTTAAAACAAAACAAATCAAGTATAATAAGTATTTTCAGCAAGATGTTCACGTTTCAATGTGATCTGATTTGTCAACAGTCATTCAGGTATGCCAAGTACTCATTACTGTCTGAGTATCTCAAAACATTACATTTTATAACCAGGGCTATCTATAGCTTTTCTCATTATCTTCTTTCTTAATTTCTACTAGGCTCTGCTTCCTCCCCACTCAAATCCTATTTAGGATATCTCAAGGTTAAGCCAAATTAACAAATAACAACTCTGTTCCTTCTTTCTTTGGCCTCAGTCTTTGCACTTTCTTTCCTACCAGCTGCACCTAACTTGGGGGAGAAGGAAGGGGATATACAGTCCTTTTGTAACACTCACCTCCTCTTGAGCAATGCCCTGGTTATTGGGTACCACCCAAGACAACAGCTCTTGGGGATCAAGCCTGCCGTCAGTATCTTTGTCATAATCATTCAGGAATCTATCTTTCTCAACCAGTATCCACTCTGGATCTTCATTTGCTGCTTAATGGCAAAAATAAAACACATATACATACACAAGAATGTAACATGTAGCCAATGAGAAGTATATCCCTAGAATAAAGGAAATGAACTTAAACCTCACTATAAAGGAAGCCTGACAAAACAGATCTACTTATCTATAAAGTCCTGACATAGGTACACACTACAGAATTTTCAAAAGTGACACTTAAGTCTAAACAGCTCAGAGTTTCTAAATCGATGTGTATTATCACAAACCGGTAAGTCTGTTAACTGCTGCTACTTGTTCTAGTATCTAGATTTTTTCCCCACAGTTGAGCTAGGTAATGTTTTTATGTACATCGTGTGACTATATAGTTTCCTACGTGTGCTTATAAAGTAATACCATGTTTAATTTTAAAGTGAAAATCACAGTAAGTGATGCTTTTAAGCAACAGTTCTGAAAAGACAGCTGTGAACAGAAAAAGCTGCATATGCAAAATCCTCAAATTTTAAACACTCAGTGAGACACCTTCTATACCAGTATTTGTAGTATTTTGTTTCTTTTAAGATCTACATGCAAAGGTACAGGATTTTGTTTAAAAATATCAACCTTTACTTCCTCAACCATTTGAATTGAGAATTACATTTTACTTGTTCGAAAAGGAAGAAAAATCTTTGAATCCTGACATGGAACTAAGAGTGAGTGAGACAGCATTCTCACATAAGCTGGGAGTCCTGCTGTTTCGCTTGTATTACATTTAACTTGGCAGAACAAGCAGAAATCATGCATACCCCTTCTTGTTCCATTTCCCTGTCAAATACAGCTCTCAGTGAGCAACACTGTCTCTCAAATCATTTATTCTTTAATTCCAGGCTTTTCCCCCCTCCTTCCACACACCCAGGGTACTTACTTGGATCCCGCCTGTAGTCACCAAGAAATTCTTCCAAACTAACAAACCCATCACCATTTTTGTCATGTTCTTCCAAAGCCTCTTGAATGACAAATTCCTATTGCATATTCATAAAAAACCAAAATAAAACAATTAAGTCACAAAATTTTCCCTGCACCATCTATTCCAGTATGGAACTTCCTTAGCAATACTCATTTTTGTTGTCCATTCTTGCAAGGCAATCTTTCTAAACAGTGGAATTTAGAGGCAGGAATAACACTGGAAGTACTGGGGCGCCTGGGTGGCTCAGTGGGTTAAAGCCTCTGCCTTCAGCTCAGGTCATGATCCCAGGGTCCTGGGATCAAGCCCAGCATGGGGCTCTCTGCTCAGCGGGAAGCCTGCTTCCTCTTTTCTCTCTGCCTACTTGTGATCTCTGTCTGTCAAATAAATAAATAAAATCTTAAAAAACAAACAAAAAACTGGAAGTACTGAGTAGCTTTTAATTCAACATCTTGAAGCTTCTGCTATCACGAACTCCACTGTGCCCTCCTAAACAACCTGGGCACTAATCTCAAACTCTAAATTTCTGCATGTTCCCCTCCCTTCTGCAGAAGGACACCTCTTACTACCCTGGTCTTCCTTAACTTCACTTTTCCTCCACTCCATTAACATCCCTAAAGGAACCCTTATCTCAGATCCCTCTGCACAGAACTATTGTTCTGCCTCCAGATCTAAATCAAAGGTGTCAGTCCCCCATAAACCTATACCTCCTTGCTTCCTCTTCAACCAAATCTACCCCATCCACCCCAAACTGCCCCAAATCTGTTCCTCATTCTATCATGACTTATCAACCAATCCTCTCTAACCCATAGATTTACAATTTCTAGTTACACTGGACCCACGATGACCTGTTTAATGGCCAGCTGTTTCAGTTCTTTCCGTATTACCTTCCTATATCTTTTACCTTTTCTTACTTTGCCAGTCTCCACCCTGCACAGCAGACCCATAATCATGTTCTCCTTTATTCCAGAATCATAAAGTCTAAAGGAAAGGGAAAGAGAAATACACACCTAACCCTTAAAATTAATTTTTTCCCATTTCAGTGGGCTCTCACTGCAGTTTGGAAGTCTGTCTCTGCCTCAGTTTCCCTAACACATACTCTAAAGTTGTTTTTTTGGAAACTCCACTTTGAGTCTTATCAAAACACTCTCCAAATATCTCTCTTGGCAAAGATGTACCCATTTTTTCCAAACAAGGTATAAGGCTTCTGAAATGCCTGTTTACCAGCATTGCATTCTCCCCTTTAATTACCTCTATTTTTATGCCTATTCCTCTCATCCTTCTCTTCAACCTCAGGAGTTAAGGTTATCTTTCCCCCTTCTCTAGGGTGAAGCCCTCACCGGTCTTACTTGATTTCCCACCCTTTCTTACTTCTTGAGTGCTTTCTTTCACTCCTAACTGTGGCCTCTCCTAAGGCTCGACTCTCTTCTGTTAGCTCCTTCTTCTATGCCTTTAAACAGATTCAAGTCCCCTGCACTCTTTAATTACCATCCTAGTTTCTTTTCCTCCATGCCAGGTCTCTTATAGGTTCCGCTTACTATTCCCATTTCCTCACTACCTGTTCCTCACTACCAAATACCTTTCAAACCTGGATTCTTGCATCACAACTGTAATGAAAATACACTCTCAAAAGTCTCCAATTCTAGCCAAACTCAAGGGCTTCCTTTTTATCTGTATGAAATAACACTTAAATACAAATTGTTAGTTTTTAAGAAATCAAATGTTACAGATTTTATATATAGAAATCAGGGAATCTTAACCAGAGATCCAAAGATTACTTTTAGACAATCTGAGACTCTTCTGAAATTATAATCCCATATTTTGTGTATATGAGCATATGTGATTTTTCTGAAACAGAGTCCATAGATTGCTTATTTTTGTTTATTATTTTTGTGTGAGAGAGAGAGAGAACGAGTGTGCGCACTCACATGTGAACGGAACGAACTTCAAGGAGGGAGGGGTGTGGGGGGAGGTAGAGAGGGAGAATCTTTTTTTTTATTTTTTTATTTTTTATTTTATTTTATTATTTTTTTTTAATTTAACAGAGAGAAATCACAAGTAGACAGAGAGGCAGGCAGAGAGAGAGAGAGGGAAGCAGGCTCTCCACTGAACAGAGAGCCCGATGCAGGACTCGATCCCAGGACCCTGAGATCATGACCTGAGCCGAAGGCAGCGGCTTAACCCACTGAGCCACCCAGGCGCCCCGAGAGGGAGAATCTTAAGCAGGCTGGGTGCTGTCCTGTATCTCACAACCCTAAGATAATGACCTGAGCCGAAATCAGGAGTCAGATGCTTAACCTACTGAGCTACTCAGGCACCCTGACTGCTCCATATTTTTAAAGGAGTCTGTGATCCAAGATAAGTTAAGAATCACTGACTACAATGACTATTCCTCCATTCAAGTAATCCTCTTGGGAAACAACAGACTTATTTCAATAATGTTGCCATGGTTAAAATAAATTATATGACATAATTACATAAATTAAATAAATTTATATATTTGTATATACTTATATTTATATGTAATTTATAACATAAAATAAATTACATAAATTAAAATAAACTACATGAATGAAAGTATCTCTAAATTCTAACTTTTAATCCAAATCAAAATCACCTCATTGATCTTGCACCCTGCCTTTCCCTTCATCAAATATATCCTTAAATGGAAAAAGTGATACAGCAGAACAAATTAAAGGTAAATAAGAATTAATGAAGGTGCTCTGAATTAGACACTTCATGGTCACACCTCTTATGTACTGCAATCAACTCCAACTCAGCACAAGCAAAGAACACCCTTTCCCACCCTGACACACCCCATTCTGTCAAAGGTACTACCATTTTCATCACTTTACACAATCTCAAAACCTTAGAGTCATCTCTGACTCTTCCTTTCTCTTTTCATACTTATTTAGTCAGTCAACATTCCTGCTTGCGCTTTCTTCAAAAGGTTATTCACGTCCATTTCATTCCATTGCCACTTCGAACTCTGGGGCCACAGCATATTATGCCCAAATTATTTCAATGCTTTCACTGGTCATTCCCCTCCCCAGTCTTCAATCATTCCTTAATTCCCCTGAGAATCAATATCCAGCATGCTCTGCCTGCCATGCTAGGTAGAGTTCAATTAGCTTGTCTCAACTTAACTTTGGCAGTTAAACAAATTGTGCCAAGCACTGCTCTAAATTTAAGTTGTATGTTTTGTTCCAAGGGAGAAATCAGAAGCCTCAATGGCACAAGTGGTGGCAATAGTCTTGTCTTGCCACTGAAGTATGGAGAAAAATGTTCTCTACAGCCTTGTTATTCAAGGTGGCAGCTTCTAACCATGACCCATTTAACATAAAGCTACATCTTCCCTCCCTGAAATATCCAAAGAACCAAGCCACACAGCTAGAGGCTGAGGCTAGACAATAAGCCTTAATATAAATGTTTAGTCTATTTCCTACAAAGCTATTTGTTATACTAGTCTTTACTCTCCAACATGACAGTTTCTCCTCTCAAGAAGCTTGCCAAGTTATAGTAGGGACTCAATCAATGTTTGTTAAAACTAGAATTTTAACTAGAGTTTTAACTGGAGTTAAAACTAGAGTTCAACAAAAATTCTGAAGAACTGGTACTTCTTTCAAGTACTGAAGGGATGAGAGGACTCACTAGGCCTCTTGCTGTAAACACATTAGTCAGTAGGAGCTGCCCCACCCCCCAAAACCCCATGAAAGGGGATCCAAAGGTGATAAGCCTTCCCAGAACCAAAGTTTTTGGAGGCGATATAAACTAAATAGGAAGTACAGATGTTACTGATATTGGAAAACAGAGAAAATTCTAAAAGCTACAAAAAGGCAGGCAATAAAGGTAATGTGGCTGTGCGGGAGGAAAGAGCCAGGAAGATTTACCTTCCCTCCTCATCAGCACTCCTCTTCCCACCACCAGTAACCCTTTCCCACCCCTATCTGAAGTGAGGAGAACTTTGGATCTTGCTGTCTCTTAAAATTCTGGTTGCCCCATATAATTCATCTTAATGACTTAGAAAAAAAGCAGGTTTTAAAGTTTTGGTCACCTAAGAATTCTCTCTCTTTTTAAAAAAATTTATTTATTTATTTATTTATTTGAAAGACAGAGATCACAAGTAGTCAGAAAGATGGCGGGAGGGGGGCGGGGGTGGCGGGGAAGCAGTCTCCCCACTGAGCAGAGAGCCCAATGTGGGGCTCAATCCCAGGACCCTGAGATCATGACCTGAGCTGAAGGCAGAGGCTTTAACCCACTGAGCCACCCAGGCACCCCACAAATTCTCTCAAAATGTTTCTTCCTTACCGTCATATAATCAACTTCTTCAGGATGCTCAAAAGCAATAAATTCTTCAAGATTCAAACCAGGACTTGAATCTTGGTTCGCTTTCTCAAATCGCTTCTTGTCCTTTAAATGAAGCTTTGAAAATTAAATATTGAACATGATTAAGGTCTCATCCACATGGAAACATCATTATACATACTTTGAAAATTACATACTATGTGAAATCTAAAGTACATTCTCATACATTATCTTATCTTCACATTATCCCTTTGAAGGTACATTAGAAAAATCACACATATTTATGAGAAGCAATATACATAGACTGCAGAGTCAGAGACACAGATCTGAATCCCAGCAATGCCACTTACCAGCTGTGGTAAGGGCATTTTGCCTAACTTAGGGCAAACTGCTTAACCTCTCTGGTTTCCTCAAACTGCTTAACCTCTCTGGTTTCCTCAACTATAAAATCGGGGTAAAAATCTCTATAAAGCAACTGGGATGAGGGCCCTTATCAAATTAGTAAACCTGATCATTTAAAAAATGTAATATGTCACATATTACATGTTACATGATAGAAAATGGAAATTAAATGATTTATGTCAGAAATACAGCAAAATAAGTTAGACTATGATTCTCCCTGTTCTTCTACAGTATTGTACACTCTCTTCTTTAACAATCTCAGCTGTTTTGAATGCCCAAAAAAACAATAAATTCAGACTATGCGTTAATTCTTGATATGCCACTTTCAAATTGTTTCTGGTCCTTGGAATGACTTTGCAAAAATGTTAGTAGGTTTCAGAAAAACAGTCCTTCTATGAGAATACTTTTGATGTATGTATGTTATATGTGGAAGTCTATTCTTGGTAGTCACTTTATAGTGCTAATAATTATGTATGTTTAGGCATAAACATCAAAAACTGAAGACCTATTTTGAGGTTAAGTAAACACACTTTTCTATTTTCTCACACCCATCTTCCTTTTTCTCTTTTTGTAAAGTATGCTTAAGTAGTAAATCAAGTAGCAGCTATTAGGGATAAGGCTGCTTTTAATGCATTTCTCAAAGGTAATTCTGTAATCAAGAGCCTTGGAAGCCAATAGTGCTATATTGCTAATCCTGAATAAATTCCATTTTGAGCATTTCTGGGGAAAAAAAACTCTCCTTTCTATAAACTGTATGTACTAAATAGCACATTTAAAAAAACACAGTTTCAAATATTTTAGGAGCTTTTAATTTATGTGTCTTAATGTTGAAAAGAAATCCTCTTTTCAGTTTTCTAGAATAGAGGTTGGTTGGCGGTCATTTACTGAACACTACTTTTACAACGACCGATTTACGGCGGAGAGGCTCACGTCTTCCCCCACAGAATTCATCTTTTAAACCATCCAGTTTCCATTAGCCAGTTACACCTAGCAAATCATGACAGGAAAACAACAAACTTGTTTCCAAATAGCTGCTTTTAACTTAACGTTTCTTAATTTCAAATAACTAGACCAAATAATTTATACTTGATGTTCAGGGGCTTAACAAGGGGAGAAGTTACAAACAAGAATTTGAGATACTTTGTTGAGTCAATCAAATTCTTTTTGAATAAACCACTATTCAAAATACTAAGTGCTTAGATTTCCTTATGAAAGAACCCTTCAGTTTGGAGCAAAAAGGTCCATGTTTCAGCAGCAGGAGCTGAATTTGGCCAAATTTGCCTATGGAAAGAAAGGATCTCTTTCAGCAAGCTCAGATTGTTGTTTAAAAAAATTAAGGAAAGTAGTTTTCTGGTTCACATTTCTCAAATTTTTAAAATAAAATTAAATAATGAGATTTTAAGAAGCAGTTTTATTCATGGTCATTTAAAGAAAACAATTAAAGAGCAATTCAAATTAAAGAAGCCAATACACAGAAAGACTGTTTTTCCAAAATGGCAAAGATAACAACAAAAAAGGCTGTCAGTTCCACAAAACCTCGGCACACTTTTTTTCCTTCTGTGTAAAAATTCTGTTTTCTAGTGGAGAGTAGAAAGTGCTACATACAGTAGTAAAAAGGAGGAAATGACAATAATCATTTATTTTTATATATCAATAGAAACTTGAAAAGCACAAAACTGCCACCTTTTGGTAGACTAATGGTTTTACAGGAGGAAACAGATGATGCCACAACAAAGTATAGGTCTTACAAATTCTGATTAGCCACATGCTAGGTTGTACCTTACATAAATAAATATTGCTTGTACATGCACATTCAGCATCTGGCTTTGGGAGTTAGAACAACTGAACTTTTGCCAGGTAGGTCCCCAAACTTTAATTATCCTGCTTAAAAGTGCTGACTATAATTGTTCATCATTACATAAAGAAATGCTTTTTCAGGAACTTCATTGCACAAGAGGATCTCTACTACAGGATCTCTATTCTCTACATGGAAGCTTAAAAATAAGAAAATTCAAGCATCAAATTGTTGTTTATTTGTTTTAATATTTATTATTTTATTTATTTATTTGAGAGTATGAGGAGAGGGGAGCAGAAGGAGAGGGAGAGAGAGAATCTTAAGCATGTAGAGATGGGTTGTCAGAGAATTACCAATAGGATGACCATGGAGAAGTGTTCATTTTAGGGATCCATCAATTCCCTAGCACTATGAAGATCTAACTAATTCATTCTTAAAATGTACAGTCTTATAATCAACATGTACTGAGTACCTGGGTGGTGAACACAGTATTAGAACCAGACTTTATTTTTTAAAAACAAAAACTGTTCATAAGTTGTTTATATTAATGAGTCCTATATCTCTTCAAAGTGAAGATTTTCTTCTCAACACCACCATCTGTTACTAATCACAACCTCCCAAGAATAAAGAAACTCAAGAAACCACACACACACATTTCTCATGTTTTGATGGGATAGTCATTAAATTTTTGGAGTGCCAAAATAAAAAAAGGACACAATTATAATCTGATTCTAGAAAGATTTTAAAATACTGTATTTAATGTCTCTCTTGTTACCTAGCAGGGAAGTTATAATACCATACCATGGTTTGGTTTTAGAAAAGTCTCAGAACTTGAATAGTGCTTTTAAGATTAATTCCTACAGGATATCTCTAGACAGACAAATTCCAAATCTCATTATCATTTGTTTCTTTTTTAGCACCAAGTAGTAAAAGACTGATTTCTACTCTCTTCAGTCTGCTGTAAGATGAAAACCCAAATAAGGAGGAAAGAAAGTGAAAAGGAATCTTAACTAACCTAAAGCTGATACAGTTAACCAATGCCACAAAAATTTTATTTATTTATTTATTTTTTAATGATTTTACTTATTTATTTGACAGAGAGAGATCACAAGTAGATGGAGAGGCAGGCAGAGAGAGGGAAGCAGGCTCCCTGCTGAGCAGAGAGCCCAATGCGGGGCTCCATCCCAGGACCCTGAGATCATGACCTGAGCCGAAGGCAGCGGCTTAATCCAATGAGCCACCCAAGCGCCCCCTGCTACAAAAATTTTAAAAAGCTAATCATATATTAAATATTAAATGTAAACTTAGGCGGATCGCACATGCTTTCTTCAACAATATGCTCTTCAATCAACACACAACTGTTTACCAGCCCAACTGCTACAACAGGATATTTCATAGTATAGTATAATAAATATACTATTCCTCTATACTATTGTTATCCTCATTTTTTGATATGAGGAAACTGAGACATAAGGAAGTTTAATAACTTACCCACAGCTACACAACTCTTAAGTTATACAGCTGGATGTGAAGCTGTGCAGACTGACTCCAAGGCTGAAGCCCTTAAGCTCTACAATGGTGGCAGATGAATGATCATTAGCAGAAAAAGCAATACGCTGTGTGTTAGTGATGGCTATAGAGTTCAAGTGGCCAACATGATTCCAGAATAAACAGCCTGTATAATGATAAATATGGCCACAACAAAAACTAAAAGGTAGATACTACCCGCTTCTAAAATAAACAGCCTGTATAATGATAAATATGGCCACAACAAAAACTAAAAGGTAGGTACTACAATGGGTAAGTTAAGGAATGGAAGAAGCTCAATGTTTTCCAAGCTTGACTAATATTTTGGGAATAACAGTTTGCAACAAGGTGTTTGGTTTTGTTTTTTCCACATATGAAAATGTATCTTTTCAGAAAGTCCTTATTATAATGGGATGCCTGGGTAGCTCAGTCAGTTAAGCATCTAATCTTGATTTCAGCTCAGGTCATGATCTCAGGGTCCTGGAGTCGAGCCCTGAGAGCCTCTGCTCTCAGCGGGGAGTCTGCTTGTCCCTGTCCCCGCATGCTCTCTCATGCTCTAATAAAATAAAATCTGAATTTAAATTTAGAAAGTCTTTATAATTACCCTTGAAATATAGAAGTATGGAAATAGCAATTTCTTTAGCTTATAGTCCTTTGTCTTGAAAAGTTCCTATGTATCACTAAAAGTTCTTATTAATTCCTAAATAAAAATGGGCTTCCTCACCTCTGTTTAAGAAGCATTAGAACAAGACGTCTTTTAATTTTGGCAAATTAAACCAGGAGAATCAACAAAACCTATAGTGATACTATATCTTCAAAAATGAGTTATTATTAAATATTGTAGCTTCTGTGGAAGACCATATGACAGACAGTTCCTTAAAGAATTAAAGATAGGGGCGCCTGGGTGGCTAAGTGGGTTAAGCCGCTGCCTTCGGCACAGGCCCTGATCTCAGGGTCCTGGGATCGAGTCCCACATCGGGCTCTCTGCTCAGCAGGGAGCCTGCTTCCTCCTCTTTCTCTCTGCCTGCCTCTCTGCCTACTTGTGATCTCTCTCTGTCAAATAAATAAATAAAATCTTTAAAAAAAAAAAAAAAAGAATTAAAGATAGAATTACTATATGATCCAGATGTTCCATTTTGGGATGTATACCCAAAATAATTAAAAGCAAGGTCTCAAAGAGGTATTTGTACACCCATGTTCATAGCAGCATTACTCATAATAGCCAAAAAGTTGAAGCAACCCAAGTATCCATCAGTAGGTGAATAAACAAAATGTGGTATATATGCACAATAGAATATCACTCAATCTTAAAAAGGAAATTCTCACACACACTACAACACTATGAGAACAGTATCTTAAGTAAGCTACTCACAAAAAGACAAAAAATGTAAGATTCCACTTATATGAGGTACCAAGAAGTCAAATTCAGAGACAGAAAGTAGAATGGTGGTTGCCAGAGAGGCCTAGGGGAGAAGGAATGGGAAATTGTCGCTCAATGGGTTTAGAATTTCAGTTCTGCAAGGTGAAAAGAGTTCTGGAGATTGGTTGTATAACAGTGTGAATGTACTTAACACTACTGAACAGCACACTTAAAAATGGTTAAATTTTATGTGCATTTTATTACAATTAAAAACTTATAATCATTATTTTATATAAAACTATCTGTTTAAAAGATGCAAATGGGTCTCTACGGTCTTCGTAACTATGATATAAAACTATTCAATAATAACAAAAATTAAAATAGCAAGATACATATTCAAAATACACCAAAAAGCAACTCGAAATGAGGACAAATGACGCCACTGAGAAAAAAAGATGCAAGGATAATTTAGGTAGTGCAGAATAAGAGGCCAAAATCCGGCTAGAAAGGATATCATCAAAACGACCACTGAAGTGGAACAAGTGATTGCCCAGAGAGCAAGGCAATCCCAGTCTATGACCTCAGACCCTCTTGTGCTCATTCATGCAGGAAGGAAAAGTGAACTGATATGATCAAAAGGAACAGCTTGTGCACAGCTACTCACCTGCCTAAAAGACTCCTCTTCAGCATCATCCAAAGCAGCATTCTCATCAAAGTCGATCACACGGTCATACATCTGAATGTTGTATTCATCCCACGACACACTATTATCACTGTTTTTGTCATATTCAACAAACTGTTGTTTTGCTTCTTGCATAGCATAATGTTTAAAAGACATCTGAATCCACGAACTGAGTTCGCCTGTGAGAATTTCCCAGACACAAATGAATGTTGACAAGTAATTTTGATTTACAGAAGCGAAGGTTTCTAAACTTTCTCTAAAAGGAAAAAAAAAAAACCTTGAGTGTTTTCAAATACTGAGAGTTAGCCCCGTTGTATCCATAGAAATAGGAATAGAAGGCGTGAGAGTGGTTTGGAACCCAAGAATATAACAATATGTGATCCAAATAGAATGCAAGCTCCTTGAATACAGAGTTCAGGTATGTTTTGTTCATTAAGGTACTCTAAAGACCTAAAAAGTACCTGGCTCCGTCACTTATTTGCTAAATGAATTGCCAACTGGCCAAAAGAGTACTTGACTTTTAAAAGTTATCATCCACAAAACTGCAGATAATGTTTGCTAGCTATCACAGATCTCTCAGGAAGTACAAATATGTTAATAATGGCCTATTTATTCTAATGTGCAATAGAAAAAAGTGTTTTCCACTTATGAAAGTAATATAAAGTTTCTCTTTAAAATAAATTTTATGTTGAGTTGAATCAAAACCATATTAAGGAAATAATAGATGGTAAATAGCTAGGGCCGAAATTGTGAAAATGTATTCAAGTGACTGAAGTTTGAGAAACATTGTTACAGTATATGTCCTTCAACCATCTTAAAACTTCTGGAGGAAATTTTAACAAAAGTTATAGGTAGCAATTATGAGCCAATCTTGCAATTGGCTCTCTGTCTTGGTACCTGAAGACATGGGGGAAAGTTTCTAAACCTCTAATGTCCGCATTCAGGTCAACTTAAAAAAAAATCTATTCAGGGGCACCTGGGTGGCTCAGTGGGTTAAGCTGCTGCCTTTGGCTCGGGTCATGATCTCAGGGTCCTGGGATCGAGGCCCGCATCGGGCTCTCTGCTCAGCGGGGAGCCTGCTTCCCTCCCTCTCTCTCTGCCTGCCTCTCTGTCTACTTGTGATCTCTCTGTCAGATAAATAAATAAAATCTTTAAAAAAAAATCTATTCAGAGATATTTACTACACTGCATTATAGAAAAAAGGTGGTAGGGAGAACATGAATATTTGCAAGGATGACAAGAGTATAGCATTTCGTTTAAAGGTAATATACCATTTGGTTTAAAGAGTGCTACCCCTTTATTGGTCTAGGGGAGGTCAGGTGAATAGAAAAGTAAGGACACTGTCTCTCCGGAAACTCTAAATTAAGGCAGAATTATAATTACTATAGCAACCAGGTACTGAACAATTATTATCTATCAGGTCCTCCACATATGTTGTCTCTGATCTTCAAAGCAGACAATTTTATCACTTTCCATTTACATTTCTAATCTAGTCTACTTTACAGTTCAAGAAACTGCCATTTGGAACTGAGGACTCAAAGCCAGTAAGCAGCAGACTCCAAATTCAAACCTATACTTGGCTCCAAAGCCCAAACTTCTTCCACTTAATTTTGTTCTCTCTCGAGAACCTGAGTCCTATGCTGGACTTCAAAGTACAAATTAGCAAACTTCTCTGAAGGGTCCTTCAAGTACAATGAGGGTTTCTTCTGTTTTTTTTAAAGAGATCATCATCACATAATAGAATACCAAACACAAAAGGGGCCAGAAACATGGATTCACTCTCCAGCTCTGTTATAAGGGGCAAGTTTGCCCTCTCAAGTTTTTGTTTCCTTATATGTAAAATGAAGATTTGAACTTTGAACTTAAAAAATTTTTAACTTTAAAAATTTTTAAAGTTTACTATTAAATATTTGAATATATACAGGCCTTTACAGACAGGAACCACAGTCTTCCAAATCAATTTTTTCTATGTGCTTGCTAGTATAACCAAAGATAGACCTATTCTTAGTGGACAACTAGAGTCTAAAGCTCTTGTTTTTATTTAGAGAAATCAAAACCTTAATATTCCTGAGGGCACCAAATTTACTGACAACACATCTTAAATTTACCAATTAGTTTGCAAGTCTCTCTTCAGCAACTTCAATCCTTGGATGGTGAGCAACATTTAAATAAGAGTTATAGCAAAATATCTCCTGAATTTTTTTGGAAAATCAACTTGGAAAGTTGATAGAGTTCACCACCTGAATTAAGCAATGAGGAAAGACAGTTGCAAAGCAATTGAATATTCTTTTAATATTCTGTGCATTTCATTTCTGACTGGAGAACCTAAGAGCACTCAGATTTATTTCTTTTTTTAAAGTGAGCTCTACACCCGACCTGGGGCTTGTACTCATGACCCAGAGATCAAGAATCGCATGCTTCACCAACTGAGCCAGCCAGGTGCCCCTCAGATTTTTTTTTTTTTTTTTTTTTTTAAGTGAAGGATATTAAAAACTGAATTAAGAGCAAGAAATCTGGATACTAGCCCTGGCTTTGCCACTCATTTTAGAAAGGCACTTACCCCTCTCGGCTTCAGTATCTTCAGCTCTACAAAGAGAGGTGGATAAGATACTTCTAAGACCCCTGCCAGCTGTAATAATTTGTGATTATCATAAATTCATATGCAACAGGTCTTTTTCTACTTATAAAAAAGATGGAAATTCTTAAATTCCTAATGAAACATATATCAAAACAGCAATAAATCATGTAAACAAAGCCATAAGACGGTTTCTGGCATATTCTTGACATTGATAAAAGTCCTATAAGGAATACGGTGTTTGGTCAGCGTACGACTTGCACATATCGATTGAGTCAACGATGTTTATGTATTACTGGAGAAAGTCCTGATTTATACTTGGGACCTATATCGAAAGATTTCCAGATATAAAACCTACTCAACATATCCTTCTTTCCCCTTCTCACCGTACACCTCACATTTGTTGCAACAGGAGCAATCTACACGAAACAAACAGCCCTGCTTAAATGTTTGTGCTTTTATCTCCTACAAAGGGTCTTCTCCATTGTTAACTGTGTAGGACGTCCTTACTTTCCGTGAGAAAGCCATCTGAGTCCAAGTCAATTTTCTTTATGATTGACTTCAGTCTTTTGTGTTGCTCTTCGGGGGAGAGTTTAACATATTCATCGACTTCTTCCTTTGGGGGGTAAGCGATACACAGAGGGGTAAAGCATTACTATCACTGGGGCAAGATGGTGGCGAAAAAAAAAAAAAGGCTACCAGAAGCCTTCTCTGTCCAGGGATTTGGGGGTGACCCACACCTGCTCTCCAAGGCCCCCGCCTCCTACACACCCTCAGTGATCAAGCCCGTGTAGGGAGGGTGGAAGAGATCCGGCTCCCGGGCCGCCCTAATTCCTCAGAGGTAGAGGCCTCGGGGTCCCCCAGACAGTGAGCGACGCCCCGCCCGGACCCCATTGTCAGGCCGCCCGGACCAGGCCTGGCCTGGCCGCCCCTCTTTGTCCCGGGACAAAGCCCGCGGCAGCCGCGGTGCGAGGCCCGGCCCTCCCAGCCCCCGGCCTGGCCACCTCACCTGGCCGCCCAGCAGCGCCTCACGGTCGTAGTCGCTGCGGTGCTCGCCCTGCGGGTAGTGCAGCTCCTCGGCGTCCCCGGCGCTGGCTGCCGCGGCGCACAGCAGCAGCAACCCCAGCGTCGCGGGCCTCGGGCCCAGCCGCATCGCTCCGGCCCGCCGCGGACACAGAGAAGCGAGGAAGGAGACCGGCGGGGGCTCAGGCCCGCGGCTGCGCTCCGCGGGCGGCTGCGGACGGGCGGCGCGGCGTACGTGGGGAGGAGAGAACGCGACGCGCAGGGGGCGGTGGCCGCCGTTCCTCACGGTTTCGCCTCCTGAAGCCCGAGCGACAACTGCGGGGCAGGGGCTGGCGAGGCCGAGGCCTATATGGCCCGGGCGGGGGAGAGGGGGCGCCAAGCCGCGCCACTGATTGGGCCGTACCGCGCTGGGGGCGGGCCGCGCCGATGTGGCGGTCTGCAGTGGGCACAGCAGCTTCGCCGCGCCAGCGGTGGCTGCCGGGAGGGGAGACCCCTGCGGGCGCCTACCTCGGCCCCAAAGAAAACACGCCCCCACCTTATTCCCGCCCTATCTCTTCCCGTCAGCCTTGTTACTGACCCTGGCCGGTCCATGTGTCCATCCGGCTTCCATCAGTGAGAAAGGCTGCAGATTTGAGTGGACAAAAAATATGGTACCCAGAAAAATGTTTGCCTTGAGGAACCAACCTACAGTATGAATTCCCCAGTGTTCAGTGCATGCCTACTTATTTATTTCACCAGAGCAGAACGAACAAACCCAGCTACTGAAGCCAAGGTATTTTTATCTGATGCTCAATTTCGTGACTTACAAGTTCATTGACCTTGGTCAAGTTACTTGGCCCTTGAAAAACCTGTTTGCTTATTTATAAAATGGACATAGTAATAAGATGAGCTTAAAGAGTTGTAAAGATTACATTAAATAATATGCTTTCAGAACAGTAGCTCGGACATATGGTTAAGTGTTCAATAAATGTGAGCGTCCATCCATGCAGGTAGAAAAGCAGAAGGAATGGCTTACCAAGTACCTAGGAAAACCTTTATGGGTAGAAACCGTATACTGGTGGGCTCTATGCCATGTTTTATCTGAGGGTCTATGTCATTTCTGTACCTCATACTGAGCACACTAAACCCGAAGAAATTTGTAAGCTGCAGCTTGAACCCTTTTCTTGCATTGATTGCTCCACTTAGGATCAAGCCTTTCACACAGAAGAAAAGGCTTTCTCGGTCTTTTTTCTCTTCTCACAGTTTCTATTTGGATTGGGAGTAAGAATCCTGTTCCAAACTGAAAAAATAAGTGGGCACAGATCAGACAAATTTCCTGGGTAAGGGTGGAAATTTATTGTTTTTGGTCAGAGACCATTGAAAGATTTACAGAGCAGAGTAATTTCAAATGGGATCTTTTAAGTGTTATAAAGAGCAATGAAGAATAAAGTCTTAAGTTTCAGAGTCTAAATATAGACTATGCCTTAGAGTTGATTTCTCTAAAACAAAAAAAGAAAAGAAAGGAAAAAACTTTTATCACCAAGCCATTTTAACTTCAGTTCTGGGTTTTGAGGCAGTCTGTGAAAAAAGAGATAAATGTCCCCAACTCAGCTCTGTACCTACTGTTCTCCAGTAAGTACAAGGTAGACCTTGACTAACTTCTGATGTGATTCCAGTTCAAAGGGTAAGGGTAGAATACCAGGTATTATGGAAGTTCTTCCCATCTCAAAGGCTCCACACATGGAAGATTGGGGGCAAAGGAAATCCTTTTTTTTTTTTTTTTGAAGATTTTATTTATTTATTTTTAAAAATATTTTATTTATTTATTTGACAGAGGTCACAAGTAGGCAGGGAGGCAGGCAAAGAGAAAGGGGAGGACGCAGGCTCCCAGCTGAGCAGAGAGCCTGATGCAGGGCTCAATCCCAGGACCCTGAGATCATGACCTGAACAAAGGCAGAGGCTTAACCCACTGAGCCACCCAGGTGCCCCAGGGGCAAAGGAACTCTAATGATATCTGAAGAAGCAGTGAGGTGAACAGCATAAATATCTGAGCACCAGAAGCCATGGGTTCTGTCTTCCCTCAGTCCCTATAAAGGCTGCTTTCCTTCCTTGGGCCTGTTTTGTTACTCCATAAGAAAAGAATTGGGTTAGCTCAGAAGGTCTGAATTTGAGATCCTAGGACTGCTAAGTGGGTCCTAAATGGTGTGATAATATCTGAATCTCATGCAAAATGTTGTGCATGTGTACATTTCTGGACAGGAGGTCTATAGTTTTGCTTTCATCAGAGTCTCAAAAAGATCCATTGTGGCAGCCCCCATAGAAGCCTCTAAGCAATTCTTCATCTCTCTCTCTTTTTTAAAAAAGATTTTACTTGTTTACCTGACAGAAAGAGAGAGAGAGAGAGCACATAATCGAGGGGAGTGGGACAGAGAGAAGCAGACTCCCCATTAAGCACGGAGCCCGACGCAGGGCTCAATCCCAGGACCCTGGGCTCGTGATTTGAGCTGAAGGCAGTTGCTTAACCAACTGAGCCACCCAGGCACCAAGCAACTCTTCGTCTCTTAAAATCCACAGTTTTATGATCCTTGACAGTCAAGATTGTTAGGAAGCTGATTATAATAAAGACCCATGCTCAAGAGAGGCAAGACTAATGCCCTGTCTGTCATTACCTGTAATTAATCCATTTTACTCAGGGGAAAAATAAGTATCTAAAATAAGCAGACTATTAATCAAAAAAAAAAATAAAAAGGCATTGTGAGAATGCAGAGATCAGCTTTCTTGCCCTATAAAAGCACAGAACAAATTTGTTATTACTTACATTTTGAGGTATAATTAATAGACAACAAAGTGCACAAATCTTATGTACAGCTCAATGAATTTTTAGATGTATATGCACCTGTGAAACATGCCCAACACCCCCCAAAATCTCCTCCTGCTCCCTAGATATCATCTCTGCCGCACATAGTCAGTATTCTGACCTCTCTCCTCCTGGGTAAGTTTTGCTTGTCCTTGAACTTTCTATAGATGGCATCAGACATCACTGAAAATTACTAATCATATGCCCTTCTGCCCTGCTGGAAAGCAGTATGGTGCCATGGAAAGAACACAGGCAATCTTGGAATCAGATGTACAGAGTTTGAATCTTCAGTCTCCATAGCTCACTCACTATGTAACCTTGAACAAGTGGCTTCGTCTTTTTTTTTTTTTTTTTGACTCTGTAAAAACTGGAATAATAAAAAAAACCATCTGATAAGCTTTATGTATGGAGAATATTAAATAATCTATATATCTGAACCATAGAAAGGGCTCAAAATTTTTTATTTTTCTTTCTTTCCCCCTGGAAAATTCTTATTCAATCTTCTAGACCCAACACAAGCATTCCCTAAAGGAGGCCTTTCCTAACTCCCTGGCAACCAAAATTTTTGATCTCTTAGGTCTCTCTGTTTCATCATTGTTCCAGCACTGTGCATATGTTCCTCTGCTCCAGCATTTAGCACAATCTACTGTGACTGTTTGTTGACACCCACTACAAGAAGGTGGGGGCCTTGAAGTCAGGAAACGTGTGATTGCGCCCGTATTTCACTAGTGCCCCTGCTAGTAAGAGAAGCTCAGTAAATTTTTGTGGAATGCATTCTGCTGTACTGACATTCTTTTAGTATGTACCATAGATAGGAGAGTTAGCTTGGAAACTATTAAAAGAAGGACTTTACTGATTTCTTCTTGAGTTGGGTAAAATGTGTGTTATGATGAACAGCAGCTTAAAGAACAAAGCAATACTTAACACATATGGTGTGGGCACTTCTGTTATAGGCCAATTCCCATGGGGATGAGGGAGATTTGGCACAATAAACAACTGTAGTGGGAAAGCCAACAAACTCAATGAATTTGTAGCTTTTCCAAAGTTGGGAAACACAAGACAAAGGAACAGACTCTAGGGCAGTGACTGAAGGAACAACTTAGACTGAATGATCACACAATTAGAGGGATTTTGTTGGTTGTTTAATCTTTCATTCATCTTTTGAGGAGAGGAGATGTGAAAATCCCAGGGTTATAATGGAGTCCTAGATGGTGACAGAAAATAGGCAGGTGGGTGGGACTGTTACAATACCTAGAAACTATTTTGATTTCCAAGGAGTATCCATAAGTGAGTAAGTGGTCATAAAATCTTAATAACCTACAAGAAGTAATTCCAAGAAATTCAATGTAACTGTTTCTTACCGAATGAGGATTCCTCAAATTAAACATGAATCAATGATCAAATGTAATGACAGCTCTATCCTCAAATAGGAGTCATCCTCTATATCCGGCAATTAACATTTATGGCCCCAGGCCAGTTACACCCATTTCTGCCCTAAAGCGGCCCAAGTGGACAGATATTAGTCAGATGCCTTCCCTGACTTGCTCTCTAAATCCACAGGGCAACTGCATATCTTGGTTGACCTGGCATAATTGTTAATCATGTCCCCTTTCATTCTCAAAAGTATTCCAGAATGGGGTGATAAATTATAATGTCACCTTACCTTTGGGCCTTACAATCAAACTGTTCAGCCACCTCCCAGTCCTCCTCCTCAAGTCCCAGTCTTTATTAAGCCTCAGAACCCTTTCCCACACTCTTTTCCCCAGGTTTTCAACAATAGGTCCTTGAAGTCTTAGTCAAACACAGTAGCAGTAAAAATAAAGAGTACAAAGAAGGGAGGGATAAAACTTAGCTAAAGAAGGAAGTGAGACAAGGAGCAAAAAGAAGAGTAAGACTGTGGACTAAGTAGGAGTTTTTATGAATTATAATGAAATTGATTTTCTTTTGGCATTACTCAATCAGCTCTGAAGACTATTTTGTCAGAGAAACTGCAAAACTGATATGAGCAGAGCGGCTTCTTTGAAAGACAAAACTTCCTGAATGCATAAGTTTTGGGTGTTAGTACAATGAAAACTCAGGATTGCTTTATAGTCATACCATGCTTTCAAGCCTTACATGTTCTCAGATGCCAACTAACAAAGAAAATTCGGTTGCTATGATTGCAATTCCATCACAAGATGGTGTTCGGGATTTGTGCGTGATTGGGGTTTCAGTTTTTTGGATTCAAAATCAAGCTAAGGTCTGTGGGCTTTTGAAGTTGGTTTCCGTTTAAAAAAAAAAAAAAGAAATAAAAATCACAAATCCCATTCTTCTAGATAACTGCCATTAACATTGGAGTTTAACTTTGCAGAGTTTTTCTGTATGTTATATATACTTTTGAAGCGGATATGCCTTATGCAAAAATAAGATAAAAAGGAAGTTACTACTATCAATGAAATAGCTTAAGAAAGCAGAGGAACATAGCCTAGAATGTCATATAAGTTCTGGGGACAAGCTAAAAACATTCTGTCTCGGGAATTTCTTGGTGTCAATTCTGTGTATTGAACTTTTGCCTGGTAGGCTTTTCCTCATCTTTCCCCTTTCTAATTGCACTCCCCCCCTCCACCACAAATCCTGCCTCATCTAGAACCATCTCACCTCTAGGAACTTATAATCTATTTTGGAATCAAGTATAACAGACCAGACCTTTGAGTCTCCTCCAAAATACGGCTCCTGGTCTCTACTCTTACATTTTACTCATAATACCCAAAATTAAAGGTAACTTTCATGCTCTAGCTAACAGCCCCTTTCCCCCAGCGCTTAATAAGCGAGTGGAATTGGAACACAAGAGGGAAGGACAGACATGATTATATCTGTTACAGAGGCCAGATCTTGGACTCCTACTGCCATTGTCTTTTCCTAAAGATTTCCACACAGTGTGCACTAGGGGAAAAGAAAAATTATATTTTGAAGTTGTTGATTGTAGTTTTCAATGTATATCTCTTAGGTAACATTTGTTTATTGCATAGTATGAATCTTTTTTATCTATACTGATAGTTTGCTTGTTTTATCAGTTACTGAGAGATACATTTCATAATCTCCTACTCTGGTTATTTCTCTACTTCTTTAAGTTTTGTCAATTTTTGTTACATATATTTGAGGCTATGTTGTAAAGGATACAAACTACTGATTTTTATCTTTCTGGCAGACTGACATTTTGACATTATGAAATATTATCTTTACCTTTAGTAAAACCTTTTGTCATAAAGACTATCTTGTCTGATGTTAGTGTAACTACATCAGAGTTCTTTTCATTACTGTTTACAGGTGTAATTTTCCTATTCATTTACTTTTAGCTTTGCTGTGTCTTTATATTTAAGGTGTATTTCTTGAAAGCAGCATATAGTTGAAGATTTACATTCAGTTCTTAAAATTTTTCACTTCTAACTTACCTATTCTATTTTTGATCTAGTGACTGACAGATTGGGTTTAAAGCCATCATCTTACTATTTCTTTTCTACCAGTCTGATATGTTCTATATTTTTTCTCCCTTTTCTTGCCTTTTTAAAATTAATTTTCTTTTTACTATTTTTTCGCTCATTATCTTACTAGTTATACACTGATTTACTGTTCCTTTAATGTTATCAAAGAGATTTTAACATACATCTTTGATTTATAAAAATTTCTCCAATATAAATTAGAATTTTTATTTCTTCTGTACAATGCAATGATCTTCGAATCCTTTAATTACATTTACTACCGACCACATGTCTTACTGCTATTGGTGTCATGTATTATAATTCTTTCTAGGTGTTAGGTTATTATTATTCTACAAATCAATATTTATTTTACCCACATATTTACCATAGCAAGTTCCAGAAAGAGAGTCAGGGTCTACTTGGGTTCTACAGTAAAGCCATGGCATCCATGGCAGCTAAGAATTTTCTTTGAAAATGGAGTTAAACTCTATTTTAACCATTTGAAAAACATCTCTAGCTATGCTACTGTGTCTTGGTAAAGAATGAACATCTGGCTGTGATGACTTTGTGAGAATGGGTCTCCATCTTACTTTTCCCCTCAAATCAGCAATCATTGTATAGTGCTATTTCCCAGGCAGTATAATGAATTGGTTTGAAAACCAAAGAGTGAAAGTAGGAGCAGCCCCAGTCATCAGCAATCTCTAAAACCATTTGGAATAATTTGTCCCCCCCCCCAACTTTAGTTTCAATGGTAATTGACTTGGATAATCGTGAGGAAACAGGCCTGCTGCTGCACAGTGGGGAGAGGCAGAAATGTTTAGTAGTTGCAAGGTGCCTGGGTGGCTCAGTTGGTTAAGCATCTCACTCTTGATTTCACCTCAGGTCATGCTCTCAGGGTCGTGAGACTGAGTTCTGCATCAGGCTCTGTGCTTAGTGGGGAATCTGTTTGAGATTCTCTTTCTCCCTCACCCTCTGCCCCTCTCCACACTTGTGCATCCTCTCTCAAAAAATAAATAAATAAATACACACATACATACATCTTTTTTTTTTTTTAAAGAAATGTTCAGCACTTAGATGACCACTAAGGAATATCTTGGTACTCTCATGGCAGTTTTAACTATAAATGGAACTATAGTTGATAAGGGCATAGTTATCAGGATCTCAGGCTCCTCCAAGATGTGGATTGAGTCATCCCACCAGAAAAAACACCTACACCAGCAGAAGCAGTACCTGAGGATGAGGAGAATCTAGATTGGATGGTAGAGGAGAGAGATGGTGAATGTCACTGATGGCCTTGGGTGCAGGCACAGTAGCAGAGGCTATAGCTCATCTCACAAACCCTCCTTTCTTACATTTTGCCAGAAATTATAATTGACCAGAATCCTGGAGAAGTTGTGACAAGACAGAGTGAACCCAATACGTAAAGCACATGGGTCGAACAGTACAAGAGGTAGACCTTGGCAGACATTTTTGATGCTCTGCCTAGATCTTCTGAGCTCCCTTTTTCCACTTTGATTGTTGTGTCCATTGACCAGCTGCCATAGATATTTGGAGTAATGGGCCATACCTAGAACTTTCTTTGGAAGATTTCTCTTGTATGCTTGAAGCTTCTAGAGCTAGAAATTCCTGGGAGTTCTACCAACCTCCCATTTCATGAACTGTGGCCAACAAATGATTGGGGCAAAGGTACAAAAACTCTACTCCCTTGCTTCAAGGCAAGACAGGTCCTGCAGTGTTCTTTATACTCCCCAACTTCTTGTAGGATGAAGCTGAAACTAGATTTAACCTGAAATCCCATTCTTGCATAATTTCTTGCCTCTCCTACTTTTCTCTCTCCCCTCCCTGTCTCTTCTGATTGTGTTCCAATAAATCACACACAAATACCCATCTCAGGTTGTTTCTAGTGAATCTTACTTGAAATTTCTGCCAAATAAACTACAGGTACCAATTCTTTCTCCAGAGTAAGAAAGCAGTCATTCATCCAATGGATTTTTAATATCTGGGAAGACAACATACCCCCAAGTTATTGTAGGAAGCAGCTCCTCAACTTCAACTTAATAAAAAAAAATCATTCTCATTAAAATTGGATCAGAGCATATCTTGGCATACATAACAATATATTCCTAAGGCATTTTAATAGACTTTGATTCACATTCTATATGGAAGAGTATGTATATTTGTAGAAACTTCATTAACAATGAAATATGAAAGACTTCAAGATGTGAAATTAGTTTCAAGGGTGTAAATTACAGTGACAAGAAATTCCATTTACCAAAGAGAACTTTTTAGCTATTAAGGTGGTCTCAGGTTAGGTTGAATTTCCTGTGCTCTTAGATTTTCAAACACAAGCTGGATGATCACCTGGTGAAAACATCAGAAGCATTGGATTGGTAGCTAGTTGATGCATTGGATTGGTAGCTAGTGATCTACAGTTGTGATCTGTATTCAGGAACTTAAATATGGTATTTTGAACCCTCCCTTGTTTGGAGAAAAATTAAACTGAGAAATTATTATTTCCAATCATTTACTTTAAAAAAATTTGCTTTCTGATACCTAGTACTAAATCCATCATTTGTTTTGTACACATTTTTCTTCAACCAAATCTCATCTTTATGGCAATAACTATGATCAAAAATATAATGAACACACTAGCCTCTATGACCCTTCAATGAATTGTTTTGGGCAATGACTATGACTGGAGCATGAACTGAAAACCATAAGCTGGCTTCCTACAACTATAAATGGCTGAAAACCAGGTTTAATTTTCAATTGTTGAATTTAGACACTTATTGACACAGCCTTTCTCTTATGTGAAAATGAAGGCATTTATTGGGAGGTAGGATGCCTAGAATTGAAGTGGGATATATGGTAGTCTTTGGATAATTGCTGTCTGATAGTACCATTCAATATCCCTGCACACCATGCCTCAGACCATACCACCATCCATAACTCTTAAGTATCTTACACACCATCATGTTATCCCATGTAATATTGCTTCTGGAAAACTCACTTCGTGATGAAAGAGTTAAGGCAATGAACTGATGTCTGTGGGATTCATTGGTCTTATCATTTATTTATTCCATCACTCAGAAGCAGGTGGTCTTATAGGGAGATATAATGTCTATTGAAAACTCAGTAATAATGCTAGAAGGAAGATTTTCCAAGGTTAAAATACTACTTTACAAGGTGTGCTCTAAGTCAGCAACAAAGATATAGTCTTATTTTTTCCACAGCAAAAGTACAGGTTCCTAGATGGAAATGGGAAATGTATGTTTTACACATAATGAAAACTAGAGAAATTTTTTGTTTTCCATCCCTATGATTCTTGATCAGCTGATTTAGAGGTCTGGTGTGCATGAGAGAAATGCTTCTGTCAGGGGACATACCAGTTCTCCTGAATTGGAAATTAAGACTGTGGGACTTACAGATCTCCTTGGGATCACTCTTAGTAACGCCATATCCAGTGGTAATGTTAATGGAAGACTCCACCAATCTTATGGTGCAAGACCATCAAGGGCTTGAATCCTTTGGGAATGAAGATTTGGGTCATTCAAACAGGTAATGCCTGACCAGCTGGAGTTCTTGCTCTGGGCAACACAATGTGAAACACGTGGTGGAGGATGGAGGTTCTTCTGTAGGATTAAATATGGAAAGAAGACTTCATGTTACTATTGGACAGGGGCAGCAAAAAAGTGAACTCTAGTGAATATTGTCACCTTTTTTCATCTAGCATCTGTCTTCCTGTTGATGACTGGAGAATTCCCTGCCTTAAAGTCTGCCTCTCACTCTGAAGCTGAAACTGGCAAATTCTTACATTCTTACCTTCCTTACAGTTAGGGTATATGATCTAACGAGACACAATCTGCCAATACTCTAGATCAGGAGTAACCCAAAGGAGGACTGTGGGGGAACTGCTAGGCAACAGCAACATTACAGAATGATCCAGTTTTTTGGGCAGCAGTGGTGCCTTCAATGACAAATTCCGGGGTATGAATCTTGGATATGTTTCTGGCTGGGTAGCAATGAGCCTGAAACATGTTCTTCCACCCTCCTGGCACCTCTAGAAACAGCTTCTATATCATGTTTTCTGTTTGCAAAGTTTGATTTTTATAAAATTTAATACTTATCAGCCAAATTGCCAAGAATAATTAAGGAACCATATGCCCTTGGCAGGGGGTGGAGGGCAGAAAAAGAGCAAGCATGGGGAAGAATGGTAAAACAAATGAAGCAAAATGTGAGCAATTGGTAAAATTAAATGAAGGGAATATGGGAGTTCCTTAACTTGTTTTTTTTTTTTCAGGGCTTGAATGCAGGGCCTGAACTCACAATGCTGAGATCAAGAGTCAGACACACTTAACTGACTAAGCCACCCAGTTGACCAGTTCCCTAACTATTTTAGCAACACACACATACACACGCACATATTTTTTTTTCTGATTCATCTGAAAATAAGTTGTAAACATTGTTCCATATCCCTAAATACTTCAGTATGTATTTCCTAAGAAGACGGGTGTTCTCTTACATAACCACCATACAATTATCTGAATCAGAAAATGTATCATTGATATAATACAATTATCTAATGTATAGTCCAAATTCAAATTCCTTTATCATTTAAACAAATTTATTTTCTGCTTAACTGAATCAGTGTTAGGTTCTGTGAACTCTGATTAATTCAAAGTTGCAGATATCATTTCCTCCAGGAAAAGTTCCTGGGCCCTAACTTTGAGTTAGGTGACTCTCTTACATGTACCCTCATGATACAGGGTACTCTACCTACCAGAGTATTTATAACACTCTATTCCTGATTATGTGTCTGCCTCTCCAACCTGAATTAAGCCACTTAAAAGGGTAGCTAGGTCTCTTTTTCACTGGTCTTTCTTCACTGACTAGCACAGTTTCTAACACAGTAGATGCCCATAAATATTTTTTGAATAACTGGATCGCTACACTTTAGTGGAAAATCAAATTAAATATGTTCTAAGTTGAATTAGTCATATTTGCTTTTTCAGTTGAAAGTTTTACATTTCAAGTTCCAATGCAGAAAGTAGAAACCATTCCAGGTATTTTTTACAGGAAGAAACTTATTATAAGAAACTGATGCCTGTAAGGTCTAGGAGAGCAAGAGCTAGGCTGGACCACTAGAAATTATTCCCAGAAAAATACAAAACTGGACCATCGGCAACATTCCAAGGTCATCACTGGAATTATTTAAGATATACCTCCATAGCCTTGATCCAGGAATCTGGAAACCGTAATCCAGAAGCTGTCCTCACCTCCACCATAGATGGTATCACTGCCTCTTGGTACTCAGAAAGCTGGAAAATGGCCACTGGAATCCAGCTGTGGAAGGAATTCACATTTTCACAAGTTTTCTTGATAGTATAGAGTCTAACAAAGTGGCTTTAAACTTTATCTCATTTCTATGTGTCATATTTCATAAATTTATCTCAATATCAGAAACTAGTTCACATTCAGAAACCTAGTTGCAGAAGAGCCTAGAAAAGGCAGTTTTCAGCTCTCCCGGTTTTACAATGCAGGAAGATACTCTATGGAGCCTGAGTCAATCCCCAGGATGAACCACAATGGCATCCCCATTCATGAAGTTGCTGAAGCTAGACACCAGTGTGCAAAACTCAACTCCTTTCTGATGCCAAGATACTATCCTTGGATGGAGGTGATAGTGCCTCTTCTCCATGAGATTAAATTTAGAGGATTCAATTTAGTATTTGCAGAGAATGGGACAAAATATACCTTGGTTGACTGCTCCAGAATCACCGAAACTCTGAGCAGCTTTCTGCCCAAGAAAATGGCAGTCAAATGACCAACTTGGACCTTCCTCTCTCTGGAGGTGGCAGTAACATACTATCTCCTTTCCCACATACCCCGTGACCTCTGGGGTCAGTGAAGTGGAAGGAAAGTGGAGAAACCAAAGCCCAGAGAGATGAGATCTGTGTGACATTATAGAAAGAGCTTGGACTTTGTAGTCAGGTGGCCCTGACTGGATTTGTCTCTTACTAAGTGTCACACCTGGAATAAGTTCCTTAGTTTCCCTATCTCGATTTCCTCATATTTAAATTAACCTTAGTTTCCCTATCTCGATTTCCTCATATTTAAATTACCTATCTCTCTCTCTCTCTCTTTTTAAAGATTTTATTTATCCATTTGACAGACAGAGATCACAAGTAGGCAAAGAGGCAGGCACAGAGCGAGGAGGAAGCAGGCTTCCTGCTGAGCAGAGAGCCCGATGCGGGGCTCGATCCCAGGACCCTGGGATCACGACCTGAGCCAAAGGTAGAAGCTTTAACCCACCGAGCCACCCACATGCTCCTAAATTACCTATCTCTTATGATTGTTCTGAGGACTAAATTAGATAACACAAGTAAAATGCAAGTATATAAAAGTACACAAAAGAATGCAGGTTCCTTTATTAGTTTCCTATGGCTACTATGATAAATTGTGATCATCTCAATGGCCTAAAACACCATATATTTACTCTCACAGTTTTGGGGGTCTGAAGTCTCAATTCAGTTTGGGCTGAAATGAAGGTGTTGGCAGGGCTCCCTCCAGAAGTCCTTTCCCACCTTCTAGATTGTTTGGAGAGAGCTGGAGACATAGCCATTAATGGACATGTTGCCTGGAAGAAGTGAGAGAGCATAATGCCCTGATTGTTCCCTCCTCCCACCCTCCAATTCTTTCAGGGCCTCTCACTGGCCAAATCTGTCTGGAAGCCACTTGCCAAGGGATGCCAGAAGATGTAGTTGCCCTAGAGTCAGAACAGAGCAAGGGAAGATCAGGGAATGGACCAAGAGCAAATAGGCAAGTAAGTGTCACAATCCACATTGTTTGGTATTCAAAATATTTACCTCCTTTATCACAGTATCATACTTCTTCCTAACAGGATGCAACTATGCTTCACACACATAAAGATGTCCTCATCCTCTGCTCAACGTGGGTGAAATAAGTTATCACTGCCATTTTAAAGTCCAAGATCTCTAGGGAATTCAGTTTTTTCCAATAAACCCTGTTTCTTATGGTCTGGTGATGTATGAACTAATTGGCAAAGTTAAATATCATTGACCTTCTTTGTGCAAAATAGTAAAGAAAGAAGGAGAAAAAAGAAAAAATGGTTAATATTTAATATGTACATAAGAAAAATATGCATAGCTGTTAGTTACTTCAATAGCTGATCAGAAGGGCAGACTTGATATCTATTATTTTCTTCTTTCACTACCCATTCCGTGCTTCAGTTGTTCTCTGTCAGTGCTTTGACTGGTTGTGATTTTTTTACTTGTGTAGTGACTGAAACCTTCATTCCTGAAGGCTTTGAGTTCTACTGCTCTTGTCTTTATTGGTTTTTGCCTTTTTTGGGGTTCTTCCTTTAAACTTCTCTGTTGGGGATGGAAAAAGAGAGGCACCCCAGTGCTTCCTCCCTGGATACCAGATAGGGTCCTCTCTGCCTTCATTGTTAATTGGACTTACCATCCAGTATTATAACATCTCCTCTGGCTATCGGTTCATTGGCATGAGGGCCCCAAATAGTCAGATGGCAGTTTCTATTTCTCATTTACTTGGGTTATTATTGGGTACTCATGACAGTTTGCCTCCCTTGGGACTGTAGCAGATGAGGTAGATGCCTTTTTCCGTATCCCATCCATCCATTTGAGTTCATCTGCAGCTGCAATGGAGAGTTTCCTGCACAATGACAGCTTTTCCCTCTCTCTTGTCTCTTCTGGTGGGCTTTCTCTGGCACCCTGCCAAAGCGAAGTAGAGCCCAGAAATGTGGAAGAGTTAATGTCCTATGAGTTGGTGTTGATGAGTATATACTCTGCTTTCCTTCAAAACGACAATTCTGAAGCTTGTTCCATACTGTTTTTCAGAGGATTCTTGGTGAGACTGAGCTTCAGTTGCCTACAGCGCTCATCTACTCATTGTCACACATTTATTGGCTTTTCTCCCTTTTCTGACTCACTTTCCTTCCTTCCTCACTTGTCCTTCCTGGGACATTGCCCAGGTATCATTGCCCAGGCAAACTATCTGCACCCAAGATCTGTCTTAGGACCAGAACCCAGACTAAGACAGGAACCAAGACCTCTAAACTAGAAGAGTACGAGGTTATGGAGAAGGAAAAGTAAATATTGTCAGTGGGTCGTTAGGTTTTTGGAACCTTGGGTATTTTGCCTGTAAGAGAAATAGCACCATCTGTTGGTCACTGGCTCAAAGCATATATTCCGTTCTGTAGGACAGCACTCTCCTCTCACAAAGGTGTTAGCCTACAGGTGGTGCTGTGGTTATGAGTTCAGGAAGCCATTCCACCACCAATCTTCTAGGTCAGTTGTTCCCAGATGAAGGGGTATGTGATAAGGTTGGTGGAATCCAATAATATGAGCCCATTTCTCTTGCTTTTAAATGAGACCCTTGGTGAGAAGCAACTTGTTTAGGATATCACAACAATGAAATATGGAATCAGGACATTCCATAAGTCCACGGATGGTATTGCTGGCAGAACCATTTTGGATAGGGAAAGAGAAAAAAGAATCTATTTTAATGAAGACAAATCTCTACCTCCCTGTGATGATAGAGGTCCACAATAATCAACATGACAGCACTGCCCCCAAAGAATCTTTACAGAGCTCAACACTGGCCTCTGCTTTTGGCAGGCTGGGCTTTCTGCCTTGGGGAGGAAGTTCATGTTGTTGGGCATACCCTTATCCCTGCTGCTGTGGCTACTAGTACACGGGCCCACTGTACCAGGACTGAGGTGGCTTCATAAAGGAGCTGATTAATATCAGTAACACGGTTCATCTATCTGACTATACTGAGAGCCTTCTCTTCAGGAAATTCCTGTCGATGAGTGTTCATGTGAGAAGCAAAAATCCTCATACTATTGACCAGTTTTGAGAGCTCAACTGTATACCTCTTCCATAGATATCCTTGCTACCAATATTCTGGTATCGTTCTTGCCAAGTCTCTGAGTAACAGGCATAATATTTAGCTACTACCCATGAGCCAGAAGAGGTTTGTACTTTGGCCCATGTCTTCTTCAGGCAAAATGAACATCCAGATGTGCTGCCCAATGTTCTCCCAATGAGACAGCTGACTTTCAGCATTTTCCTTAAGGGTGACTCCTGAATGTGATGGTGACAGTGCCATGGTCCACTACCACCTGATGATAAAATATTGCACAGACCCATCTTTAAACTAGGTCCAAGTTTTTCCCCCTGACAGCTGGTTATAAAGTACTTTTCATGAGGCCTTGGAGTCTGAGCCACCTGCCCATGCAACTTCCTTGTGTCCTGACCTGTTCAAGCGTAATCTTTTCTATACCATTTAACTTTCTATACCATTTTAATTTTTAATTGATTTATTGCTGTGTGTGCCCAGTCTTAATGGCAGTTCAAGAATGGCAGCCGAGATCACATCAATCTTGATGTCATCAGGACCCAGTCTCTACCAGTATCCAGTGCTCTTTCAGCAGAAGAGAACATGGCATTGTGTCAAAACCCTGGGATTCTGTGCTTTGGATCTCTTGCTGGCATTTGCCAGAGGGTCCATACAGTATCCTTACTTACCACAGACACTTTGGATCTTATGAATTATTAGGCTTGAGAAACAATGTAGCTTGAACAGCAGTTGGACCTGCTGCAGAGTTATTTGTTTCCTGGGAACACAGGATTTGCAGTAAATGGGTCAGAGAAATATACCCAAATCTGGTATATGTTGCCTCCAAAATCCAAAGAGGTCTATCAAGATTGTGCTTCTTTCTTAGTATTAGGATGTGCCAGGTACAGAAATTTGTCTTTCACTTTAAGGCCAGGATTCTCAACCTAATTTTGACATTTGGGCTTGATAAATCTCGGTTGTGAGCTGTCCTGTGCATTGCAGGATATTTAGCAGCATCTTTGGCTTCTACCCACTAGATACCCATAGCCACTAACTCTTTTACCCCTCTTGGGACAACCCAAAGCCTCTCTAGGTATTGCCTGCTTAATGTCCCCTTGGGAATAAAATTGCCTCTGGTTGAGAGCTTTTGCAACAATCATTTCACTGAATTTTTATGTCTCTGGCATTCATATGTCATATTGAAAATAGTTGCTGCTTCCTGTTCACCAAGCAAATAGCATGGTGTTATCAATGTAGTAGATCAGAGTGATGTTCTGTGGGATGTCCAGATGATCAAGATCCCTGTGGGCTATACCATGATAACACTTTGAATGTTGACATGACCCTGAACTAAGATTGTAAAGGTATATTGCTGACAGGTGAAACTTTGCTGTTTCTCATGATCTTTGCTAATTGATATGAGGGGGAAATGTCTGTCAGATAATAGCTGCATACTAGATGGCAGGACTGTGTTGATTTATTCTAGCAAAGATGCCATATCTGGCTCAGAAGCTGCAAGTGAGTCACTGGGTAGTTTTGTAACTGTCAAATGTAGGAATTAAACAGAGGGGTAATGAGCCCCATTAGTCCTGCATCTATCAAATCTTTGATGGTGGCACTAATTCCTACAATTCCCACAGGGATGTGGTATTACATTCAGCGTACTATTTTGTTAGAGAAGGAAAGTTCCAGGGGCCTGTATTTGGCTCTACCTACCACAGTAGCCCTCTCATTATGAGTTAGGGAGCCAGTGCAGAGAATCTGCTGGTTACCAAGTATGTCTAGTCAAAATACGCATTTAGGACCAAGAAATTGCCTCTGCATGTATCTACAGAAGCCATTGAACCCTCTGTGTGATGGACTTGGATATAAATTTAATTTACCATCTGATCACCCAAATCTATTAATTTACCATCTGATCACCCAAATCTAAACCTCAATCTATTCTGCTAATCTAAGCTGCCTAATGCTTGTGACATTGTCAACTTATTCTACAGTCCTTGTGATTATCACTACTAATACATGGCAGAGTACAGAAGGTCCCCAAAGATGTGCATAAACTCAGAGTCATATCTAATAATCTTTCAAAAATTTGGATATGTCCCTTTCCTCAGTGCACTCTTGTTGTGTTAATCATCACAGGTTTTTTTTTTTTTTTTTTGGGAGGGGGGAAGGCTTGGAGAAATATTTGTAGTATATAGTTGCGACAACATTACAGTGTCCTTCTTAAGGGGACTCAGTTTCTCCTTCAATCACTGCTTCCTGGATATGTGGCATAACTGAGATCTGGGAACTAAATGAGAGGCTATGACTTCCTTTTGTGACCACTCAAGTCAGGTTTTCATGCACTAGATGTATAGTTTTCGCAGTTGTATATATCAAGTAATACTTTAGTGGACTGCCCATCTATTTCATTCCTAGAGACCTCGTCATTGGGTCTCTTCAGGCATCCTTGGTCTTGAGTGGACAGTCATTGCAGAGTTTTCAAGGATACCTATGTTTCTCTAACTAATGTTTTCTCAGTCCCTTAATGCCCTCTCATTCCTTCTGGGAAACATAGTCAGGAAAAGGGTGAGCCAGTTACACATAATAGATCCAGTCCAACATTCCCATCACCTTGATGCTTGCACATATTTTATTCTGTGGCTTGATCCCATTGAATAAGACCGTTTACATTCATTTCTCCACGTTGTGTGATTGACGTTCTGGCATCTCAGCTTCAATGAAGTCAATCAACCAAGTAAACCGTTAAAGCTGCTTCCAGGTGCTCAACTTAGTACATCAAAATCAGGACCTCAGGTAATGTCGCCTGTATTCCAATTTAGCCTGGCTCATCAATATATTCTATCTTTTCTGATGTAGCATTCCTAGAATCTACTCCTATAGAGTTTTCTAGATTACTGGTGATATAAATACAGATGGTATTGCAATTCTTTGAGTGTATAAGTTTTTTAATTTTGTCCCTAGAATAAACCTTACAATTCTGTCCTGGGTTCCTGGATTTGATTATGGAAGTGGGTTTGGAGTAAATTAGGGGTGATGCAAGGAATTTGGAGAGAAAAGACGTCCATTTCTTTGCAGGGCAACTGTTGTTTACAGGATCTTTAAAAAAGGGAAAGTCAGTTTCTTAAGATGGGAGATAGATCTGTGGTGGGATACTAGTATTTTATATTTTTATTTCATGTAATTTCTTTACATGGATTAAATATAGTCTATGTGAAGTGCTTTAGCATAATAACTGCTACATAGTATGAGCTCAATAAGAGCTAACTATCTCTAGTATATTATTACAGCATAATGATTCAAAGAGGGGCTTTGGAGTCAAACAGACCTGGGTTCAAATTCTAGCTCTACTTGGAGCACCTGAGTGACTCATTTGGCTAAGGGACCAACTCTTGATTTCAGCTCAGGTCATGATCTCAGGATCATGATATTGAGACCTGCATGAGCCTGGTGGTGATGAGCCCTGCAATGAACCCTACATCGGGCTCTTTGCTCAGCGTAAAGTGTGTTAGAGACTCCCTCCCTCTGTCTCTCCCATAACTCATGTACATGTTCTCTCTCACTCTCTCTCAAATAAAAAAATAAAATAGATCTTCAAATCCTAGCTCTACCCACTTATAGCTGTCTGCCTCTATAAAAGTAAATCTAGGGCCTTTGTTGATTTGTAAAATGGTAGAAATTACCTAATTCTCAGGGTTGTTTTCAGATGAAAAGAGATTCTCTCTATATATAGTTTGCACATAGGAAATGCTTAGGCACAGAAAGCTATTATTATTCCAGTAATAAGGAACAACTTGAGCAAAGGCTCAGGTAGGGAGGGAAAGAGAGAGAAAGAAGTGAATTTCAGGTGTCAATGTATTTTATTTTGTCTGGAACATGGAGTGGTTGAGGAAATGACCTGGAAATGAGGCCTGATTTGGGCCTTGTGGGCCATGTCAAGGAGCCTGGAGAGACAGTAGAGCAAGTCATGCAGCACATGGGACAAGTAGTACAGGCTAGGCTAGGGTGCAATAACAAATGTTCCAAGCATCTGAGTGGCTTATGAAAACAAATGTTATATGTCTATTGGGGAATCATGCAATTACATAACCTGGTTTTGTTCGATGTCACCTTCACTTTGGAACCCAAGTTGATGGAACAACTTTTCTCTGAAATAAATTGCTGCCAGACAGAAAAGAGATATGGTAAACCCACAAGCTGGCTCTTTAAATTTCTGCTTGGAATTGACCCTTCTGCTCATATTTTATTGGCCAGAGCAAGTCACATGGTCGAGTCTGCCATCACTGGGCCTGAGGAAGTGGCATTTTATGGAAGGGCATCAGAATATTTGGCAGAACAATAATAGAAACAGATTTTGTGGCAAAAGTTAATGAGTGGTAACCCAATTTAAAAATGGGCAAAGTAGGTGAAGAGGTGTTTCTCCAGAGACATACACAAATGGTCAATTAGCACATGAATAGCTATTGAACGTCATTAGTTATTAAGAAAAATCTAAATCACAACCATTGTTGATACCCACTAGGATGGTTGTAATCCTAAAGACAGACAATACAAAGGCTGGAAAAGATGTGGAGAAATTAGAACCATTATTAACTTCTAGCAAGAATGTAAAATGGTACAGCTGGTTTTGTAAGTAGTCTGGCAATTTTTCAAAAAGTTAATCGCAGTTACCCTATGACCCAGCAATTCCACTACTAGGTATATACCCAAGAGAAATGAAACCATATGTCCCCTCAAAAAGTCATACACAAATGCTCATGGCAACATTATTCATAACAAGGAAAAAGTCAAGATCATCTAAATGTCCTTCAGGTGATGAATGCATAAAAAATGTGGTATGTCAATAAATTGAAATATTATTTGACCACAAAAAAGGATTGGAGTATTGATACATGCTACATTGTGGTTGTACCTTGAAAACATTATGCTGAGTGAAAGGGGTCAGTCACAAAATATTGCATGATTCCCTTTACATGAAATGTCCAGAATAAGGAATTGAAAGAAAATGGGCCACTACTAAGGAGTATGAGGTTTCTTTTTGGGATGATGAAAATATTCTAAAATTGATTATAGCGATGGTTGCATAATTCTGCGAATGTATTAAAAACCACTGAACCCTTTAAGTGTGTGAATTGTATGGTATGTAAGTTATATTTCACAAGGCTGTTTTACATCATATGTAAGGAAGATAATGGGTGGTTTTTATTTTTGTCTTGTTGGTTTTGAGAGGGTCAAGTGGAGGCAACCAGGCAACCATGTGGATCTGGAGCTCAGGAGCAGAAATCAGGCCTGGAGGTATATACTGGGAAATATAAAGCACAAAAATGCTAACTGAAATTATGGGAAAAGCAATCACCTAGAAAAAGTGTGTCCAGTGGGAAAAGAGAGGGCTTGCACCTATCCCTGAGTAATACCAACACTTAAGAGATGGAAGAAAGGAGACTTCAAAAGAGATGAAGAAGGGGTAGGTAGAGATGGAAAAGTGAGATCAAGAGAGTAAAGATGAAAGACAAGGAAAGAGTGTTTCCAGAAGTAAGGAGTGTCAACTAATGCAGAGAAATTAATTTAGGTCATGATGAATACGTTCATAGCACCTGCAGTTAGGAGATACCTAGTGACTTTGGAAAGAATGGTTTCCATATGGCGGTAGGGCAGTAACACGAGTTACTACTGTACAAGAGTTGTAGTTGAGGAAGTAGAGACATTGTTTGGATGACTGAAGAAGTATAGCGGGAACAGGCAGATCTGGAAAGAGGAGGAAAAAAAGAGGTTGAAGTGGGGTTTGGTGGGTTGGGTAGGAGATTTCAAGATCAGAGAGGTTATTTAAATACTATGGGAATTAAAAGAGAGGAGAAAAGGAATAGTTGAAAGGAGGAATAAAGCCCCAGCCATCTTTTATGAAATTGCAGTATGTTCCCTGATCCATCTTCCTTATCCTACCGTAAGCTTATAGTCTTAATTGTGAGGTAGATTCAACTGGATTCCCCGACTTCTGGATATTGTGGGTAGCAAGGGATAGGGAAAGGTTGAGTCTGAGCATTCCGGGTGGATGAAAAGTGATGTGTAATATTGATTTGACAATAATGGTCTGCCTTGAGTCTCTTTTCTGTTTGTTCAGAACTGTGATTTAAACACCGTTCGTGTGTTTACTTTGTCTTTGAAGTAGAGAAAACGCACTTGTTGGGTCTTTGTACTCTGAGCCTTTCACGGCTGGCGTATAAGGGACAAATAAAGCTTCACGGCGGAGGGTAAGCTGTGCTCAAAGCCTTTCCCCAAGTACAGACTTTTGTGTGGCGGCCCTCTAGGTCGTCAATCTCTGGGACTAACTGGCGGTAAAACGGACGGAAGAAAGGGACTGAATCAAAGATTGTGGCTAAAAGCAGCGATGCCAGTGCAGCCCACCGAGGGGAAGACATCCCGGGAAGCAGCGGCGCCGCGACGAGGAAATCTAACACCCGCCCAGTCTCCCGCCTCTCGGCCGGACGGCGCGAACCCGGCTGCGCCTGCGCGCGGGCGGCCGCGGCGAGAGGCGCGGAGGCTCGCGGCGGAGGCTGGAAGTCACGTGGTACACCGGGCAGCCGCCCCGCCCCGCCCCTCCGCTACTGCCCCTCCCCGCCCCGCCCCTTTCCCGGCGGGACGCTCGGAGCCGCCCCGAACTGCGCAGGGCGGCCGGGGGTGAGTGTCCGCGAGGGGCGCGCGAAGCGCAGACCGGGGAGGGCCTGGGCTGGGGCGCTGGTTGGCGGAATGCGTTGCGGGGTCCAAGGGACAAAATGGCGGCGACTACACCCCTTCACCCTTTTCCCTTACCTGGGAGTGCGGGCGGAGAGGGACAGCGATCGGTGCTGGGGGAGGGGAGCCGCGGCTGCCAAAGAGGGCCGGGGGTTCCCCTCAGTAGGCCTGGGGGACGACGGTGGGTAGGCTCTCGGCCTGCCCAGTGGGTTCAGCTGGGGTGTGAGGGACGTGGGACCCTGTGCACCCCACGGGCCGGGGGGTGGGTAGGGGACTGCTCACCCCTTCACGGGGTGCGCGGCCGCGCGCTTGTCGAGGCATCTGGAATGTCCAAACTGCAAGGGGCTCCTGGAGGGGACTCCCACAGGCCCTTCATCTGACAGGTGATCGCCATCATCATCTCATTCTCTGCAGGATTTACCACGCTTTCCCTGCTCGATGATTTGGGTCTTAGTTCTGCCAGGGAAGCAGGGCGGGAATGGGCTCTCCGGTTTAACGAGAGCCTAGAGGGGCCTAGAGGGGTAAAGAGTTGAACCAGTGCCACGCACCTGGGAGTAATAGGACCCAGCCTTCTGCCTCTGTTAGTGCTCCTTTCCCACCACTTCCTTCGCGCCTTTCCCCCCGCCAGTGAGTGACGGGATTTTTAGAAAGCAGACAGAAAACTGATTTCTCTGAGCACCTGCTGCTGTCAAGTGGCTCTCCCTGAGATGGGGCTGCTTGCCTGAGAGCAGCTTCCTGTTGCTGGTGGACTGTATCCCTCATTCTGTTTGGGCCAAGATATTTTCCATGAACTTAGCTATTCATTATAGTCATCTTGACGAACAGATAGCAATTCTTTGTATGTATTATAATTCGTTGCAGTTTACACATTGATTTCACCAACATTAACTATTTCATTCTCATAAGAATGGGGAAACTGAGGTTCCAGAGACATTACGACTTGTCCCAGGGTCACCTGCTGGTAATTGTTGATCTGGGATGATGCTTTCAGACCTAGGGTTGGTAATCCGACCATTATCCCGCTCTGATTTATATTGGTGTTCTGGCCCTTGTATTTTTTTTCTAACTATGACTTTTCCTCAAAATGTGTTGGATGCAGATTGATTTATACCACATATGGAAATGATCCGAATAATATCCACTAAGGAATTAATATTTTATTTTTAGTTCGAGATTTTCTTTAAATTCAAGTTAGTTCACATATAGTGTAGTATTAGTTTCAGGGGTAGAATTTAGTAATTCATCAGATTCATATAACACCCAGTGCTCATTACATCAAGTGTCCTCCTAGTGCCCATCACCCAGTTTCCCCATCCCTCCAGCCACCCACCCACCCTCCAGTAACCCTCAGTTTCTTCCTTATATTAAAGTCTTTTATGGTTTGCCTTCCTCTCTATCGTATTTTGTTTTTCCTTCCCTTCCCCTGTGTTTATCTGTTTTGCTTCTTAAATCCCACATATGAGTGAAATCATACAGTATTTGTCTTTCTTGGACTTATTTATTTTGCTTAGCGTAATACACTTCAGTTCCATCCATGTCGCTGCAAATGGCAAGATTTCATTTTTAAGGTATTAATATTTTAATTATTCAGAGTCCATTTTTAATATTATTTGGGAAGTTTCTTTGTGGGAGGAAGTGTGATAATGATGGTATTGAAGGCAAATTGGTGAGAGTTTGAATCCGAGCCTCACTACTTTGGAAGATTACTAAATTTTTCTGATTTCCTCATTTGTAAAATAGAGATAATATCGTTCACCTCATATCTTTGTTGATAGCAAGTAAATGAGGTGTCTGTGAAGAATTAAGAACTGCTCCTCCCCCAAAGTCTTCTCTCAACAAATGCTTGCTTTTTCTTTCTCCCCTCTCCCTTGTGTTGTACTTTTTTATTCTCTATAGTTAACCACTTTTGGTCAGTCGGCCTCGTGGATTATGCATGGAAGCATAATCAATGTTACTATATGAATCGATTTATAAATTATTTTGGTGACTAGGGTACAAAGGATTAGTGTTTTAAACATAGGTTTAAAAACGTCCTTAGGGCTTCATAGATAATTAATAATCATCAAAAGTTTGATTTGATATTAATGTTATTAATACCTTCACTTAACCACTTTCAGGAATGTTTTAAAGATAAGATGGAAGGGGCTTGAGATTCTGTCTTAAAGGAGAAAAAAAATTATTTGGGAATCACATGTGAACATTCTTTAAATTTTTAGAAAGTTGTGGTGGTATTTAGTTGGAAGTTAAACAGAATTCTCTCTAATGGTACAATCTGATATCCATTGTGAAATTGGCATTTCTGAAATTGTAGAAGTGATAACTGTAAATGGCTTGAATAACTCAGTAATGAATAAATATCTGTTTACAGTTTTGTGCTTGGATGATAATCTTTTTCACAAATATGTTTGGCTTCGACAGTACATCTTATGGGGTATAAATAGCAAAAAGACCTGCAGTTAACTGGTGGAGCCACCTTAAAAAATTTTTAAGAGGAAATGATATATAGAAAGACTTTATTTACTCTGGACATGAAACACTAAAGATTTTATGAAGATTTGATAAAATAATGACTATTTTTTATTTTATTTTAATTAATTTATTTAAAAGATATTTATTTATTTATTTATTTGAGAGAGAGAATGAGAGAGGGAGAGAGAGCATGAGAAGAGGAGTGTCAAGGGAGAAGCAGACTCCCTGCTGAGCAGAGAGCCGAAAGTGGGACTCGATCCCAGGACTCCAGGATCATGACCTGAGCCGCAGGCAGTCGCTTAACAGACTAGCCACCCAGATGCCCTAATGACTACTTTTAAATAATTTCTTAAAGTAGTAAGTGATGTAGGAAAGACATTAGGGTTCAAAGCCAACAGCCAAGAAAGATTTCTTGAGATGTCTCTGGGGGCAAAAATTTGGTTTTAGTATAGTGTGGCACAGGACCCATGGGCAGAAAGAGCTGCACTGGGGTCATGAGGAGTGGCCCATTATATACTTTAAAGCTGGGGGTTGGGGTTAGGGATAGTGCAAGTCTCTAAGGAATTTTGGAAGCAAGTTTTCCAGGACCCTGGGGGGGGGGCTAGCTATTGTTGGGAAAAAGTCCTTTATTATTGTTTAGTAAAACCCTAGTCAGGAGACCCTTCAGATTTATATTGGTCGGTCATATGCTTGGGAGATGATTGCCAACATGTATCTTGAGGAGTTGAGATAAAGGAAGTTTCCAAAGAAATTTCTGTATGTTAAAGTAGACTTACAGGAACCTGGAGGGTCAGGTTAAGACTGCCTTTTGCCTTAGCAAAGTAGTAACATCAAGGCAGCTGAGTCCCTAGAGGAATGTCACTCTGCCTGTTTTAAGGACTTGTCAATGGGCTATGGGTCGTAAGGAAATTTAATTTTTCTTTTGCCTTTTTCCCCCCATATCGATAAATTCATTATATATTTTGAAAACGTGGATTAGAATAGTAGAATTAATTGCTATGTATCAGTCTCTGTATTTCAGTAATTATGTACACATGGACAGTCTTATCTTATAAAAGCTAACACCCCTTCATTGTTTTGAAGCAAATCTCAGACATATTTGATTTTTAAAGATTTCAGTTTGTGTTAGGCTTGTTTAATATAGTACTGCAAAAGAAAAGTAGTTTGGTATTTTCAAAGAGGCATGCCAGGTTCATGGGAGAAGATAAATGCCTCCTGGTTGATTCATTCATGGTAGTATATATGGGAGTGTGAAAATTGAAAAATTCATTAAACAGTTTGGAATTATAAAATGTCTGTGGTGTTCTTCAGAGTACTTATTTTACCATAATACATTTATTTTCCACTCAGCAAAGATGTGAATAATTACTGATAGTTTTTGGGATAGTTTTTGACAATTGTTTAAGTACCAGACTCAGGGAAATATTCAGATTTTCTTCAATTTCAGAAAATGCCAGAACATTGAGTGATAGATTTTGTGAACATTGTATATTGCCAAATCCAGTTTTTCTAGAATTTACTGGCAAACATGGGAACAATTCATAGTTGTACTGTCCTGGCTTCTATTAGATGAGCCTGTATTTTTTAGTTACTAGCAGGCTTCTACTATTTTGGGCCTGCCATTTACTTTTTGCCTTTTCAGGACCTGTGTACCTAAACTCAGGTAAAGAAGAGAGGCAGGCCTTTCCTGGCATTAGAACCAATCTGCCCATTGCCAGTTGTAGCACTCTCAGGTGTCTCCACAGACTTCATGGGACCGTAGGGCAGGCTAGGACAAGTGAGACTTCAGTTTATCACTGGCTCCAGATTGTTCCGAAATCTCTGGCCCAGTCAATACTGGCGTCTGTTCCCTGTTTACTGACTTGTTTTGTTTTTGTTGTTGTTATGTGCTCTATTTTCTGTTTGCCCATTGTTTTGCTGTAGCCTAGAGTTTCTTCTTAAAATTAATTTATTTGAATAACATTGCCAATATTTGCCATATCCATCTTTTATGTAAACTGTTTATGGTAGCATTATAAATTTTCTTTTAAAATATAAGTAAAAGTTTTATTTAGAGAAAAATATTATATAAATAATAATATAGGTGATAGTTATGGCAAATATGAAAGTAATAACTGAATGCTTAACATTTTGGAAGTTCTGGATTAGGTATTAAGTTTTTTTTTTTTTTTGAGTAGCTTTATTGAGATATATTTCACATACCATAAAATTTAGCCACTAACTTGTATACTTCAGTGGTTTTTAGTGTATTCACAGATTTGTGTAACCATCACCACAGTTAACTTTAGAACATTTTCAAAACCCCAATATAAAACCTCATAACAGCCATTCCCCATTCCTGACCTCCCTTGCTTCTCCATCCTATTTCCTTCACCAGCCCTAGGCAACCACTTATCTACTTTTTTTTTCTCTGTGGATTTGCCTATTCTGACATTTCATATTAATAGAATCATATAATATGTGGTCTTTTGTGCCTGGCTTCTTCATTTAGCATAGTGTTTTCCATATTCAAGTTGTAGCATGTATCAGCACTACCTTTTCTTTTAATACTTTTAATTTTTTAGGGCAGTTTTAGGGTCACAGAGAAATGGAGAGGAAAGTACATATCCTCCCTGCCTCCACTTATGCATAGCTCCCCCCGCCCTTTTTTAAAGAGTTTATGTATTTACTTATTTGACAGAGATCACAAGTAGGCAAAAAGGCAGGCAGAGAGAGACAGTGGGGAAGCAAGCTCCACGCCAAGGAGAGAGCCTGATATGGGGCCTGATCCCAGAACCCTGAGATCGTGACCTGAGCCGAAGGCAGAGGCTTAACCCACTGAGGCACTCAGGTGCCCCCATAGTTTCCCCTTTTATCAACATTCCCTACCAGAGTGGTACTTTTGTTACAATTGATTTAACTTACATTGACAAGCCCCTATCGCACCAAAGTCTGTAGTTTACATTTGTATTTACTCTTGGTGTTGTATTTATGGGTTTGGACAAATGTGTAATGACATGTATTTTGTCCACCATTATAGTATCATAAAGAATACTTTCACTGCCTGAAAATTCTTTGTGTTCTATTTATCCTGCCTTCTTCGTAACCACTAAAACACTTGATCTTTTCCCTGTCTCCATAGTTTTGACTTTTTCAGAAACTTCATGTGTTTTATGGCTGAACGATATTTTATTGTGTGGGATACCATATTCTGTTTATCCATTAGTTGATGGACATTTGGATTGTTTCACTTTTTGAATATTATGAATAATGCTGCTATAAACATTTGTAAGTTTTTCTGTGGACATGTTTTCATTTCTCTTGGGTGTATACTTAGGAGTGGAATTGCTGGGTCATATGGTAACTCTGTTTAACTTTTTGAGGAACTGCCAGATTATTTACAAAACCAGCTACAGCATATTACATTCCCCAGAAGCTGTGTATGTTGCCTCTAGTTTTTCCACATCTTCTCCAATACTTGTTATTGTTTGTCTTTTGGATTACAGCCATCCTAATGGGTGTGAAGTTGTATTTTATTGTGGTTGTGCTTTGTATATCTGTAATGACTAATGATGTTCAGCATCTTCTCGTGTTCTTACTAGCTATTTGTATATCTATTTTGGAAAAATGAGGACATAGCCTTTTTAACCTCTTCATCTTTATAGATGAGAATACTGATACTCAAAGAGATTAAATGACTTCTCAAAGTCACATAGCCAGTGATTTGGTTGATTCCAATGTCTTATATACTACTCTCTGCACTATTTCATGCTTTAAGTAAAGAATACAGCTGAAATGGTCTGGAAATTCAGATGTAGAAGATCTCTGTCAGCTGGGGATGTCAGAATAGGCTTTTTGAAGATAACTTTTGAGTTGATCTGAAACGATTGGAAGGCTCTGGATATGTAGAAGCGTGAGAGTAAAGCAATTTGGTAAGCAAGTATTTTTTATAATGAGCTTTATTTATTAGTAAGTAAGTATTTACTGCTTAGTCAGTGCCAGGCACTGTTCTAAGTCCTGAAGCTACAGCAGTAACAAAACCAACAAATACCATGAAGCTTATGTTCTTGTAAGGAGAGATGGACAGTATACCAATTAAGTAAATAATGTGATAAATGCTCTAGAGAAGTGGGATAGGGAGTGTCAGGGGTGGGAATCAGGATAAATGGGTTGCTATTTTATTTTATTTAAAGATTTTATTTTATTTTATTTTTGACATTTTACAAATAAAGCTTTATTTTTCCCAAATAACAAGAAGTCCAGAAGTACTTTCTGTCAGACATTCTGCTTTTTAATAATACTATTGGAGACCAAGCCTCTTTCTGTCTTTTTAAGTCTTTTCTCTTTATCATTCTGAGCATATTAGTTTTTTTTTTTTTTAAATTTATTTAGCAGAGAGGGAGGGGGAGAGAGCGAGCACAGGCAGACAGAATGGCAGGCAGAGGCAGAGGGAGAAGCAGGCTCTGTGCTGAGCAAGTAGCCCGATGTGGGACTCGATCCCAGGACACTGGGATCATGACCCGAGCCGAAGGCAGCTGCTCAACAAACTGAGCCACCCAGGCGTCCCTGAGCATATTAGTTTTGAGCCTCTTACAGATCGTCTCGTGATGGCAAGATGGCTGTTATTGCCATTGCTTCAGAAAACAATTCCTCTTTTTTTTTAAATTTTTAATTAACATATGATGTATTATTAGGCCTGGGGATACAGGTCTGTGAATCGCCAGGTTTACACACTTCATAGTACTCACCATAGCACAAACCCTCCCCAATGTTCATAACCTAACCACCTTCTCCCTACTCCCCTCCCCTGGCAACCCTCAGTTTGTTTTGTGAGATTAAGAGTCTCTTATGGTTTGTCTCCCTCCTGATCCCATCTTGTTTCATTTTTTCCTTCCTTACCCCCCAGACCCCCCACTTTGCTTCTCAACTTCCTCATATCAGGGAAATCATATGATACTTGTCTTTCTCTGATGGACTTATTTTGCTCAGCATAATACCCTCTAGTTCCATCCACATCATCGCAAAAGGCAAGATTTCATTTCTTTTGATGGCTGCTTAGTATTCCACTATATATGTATACCACATCTTCTTTATTAATTCATCTGTTGATGGACATCTAGGTTCCTTTCATAGTTTGGTTATCGTGGATATTGCTGCTATAAATATTCGGGTGCACCTTCCCCTTCGGGTCCCTACATTTGTATCTTTAGGGTAAGTAGTGCAGTAGTGCAGTTGCTGGGTCATAGGGTAGCTCTATTTTCAACTTTTTGAGGAACCTCCATGCTGTTTTCCAGAGTGGCTGTACCAGCTTGCATTCCCACCAACATTCTCCTTTCTCCGCATCCTCACCAGCATCTGTCGTTTCCTGACTTGTTACTTTTAGTCATTCTGACTGGTGTGAGGTGGTATCTCACTGTGGTTTTGATTTGTATTTCCCTGATACCAAGTGATATGGAGCACTTTTTCATGTGTCTGTTGGCCATCTGGATGTCTTCTTTGCAGAAATGTCTGTTCATGTCCTCTGCCCATTTCTTCATTGGATTATTCTTTGGGTGTTGAGTTTGATAAATTTTTTATAGATTTTGGATACTAGCCCTTTATCTGATATGTTGTTTGCAAATATCTTTTCTCATTCTGTCAGTTGTCTTTTGGTTTTGTTGACTGTTTCTTTTGCTGTGCAAAAGCTTTTGATCTTGATGAAGTCCCAATAGTTCACTTTTGCCTTTGCTTCCCTTGCCTTTGGCAATGTTTCCAGGAAGAAGTTGCTGCGGCTGAGGTCGTAGCAACTTTCTCACATAGAGGTCTTTCATCCATTTGGAGGCTGTTTTTGTGTGTGGTGTAAGGAAATGGTCCAGTTTCATTTTTCTGCATGTGGCTGTCCAATTTTTCCAACACCATTTGTTGAAGAGACTTTTTTCCATTGGACATTCTTTCCTGCTTTGTCAAAGATTAGTTGACCATAGAATTGAGGGTCTATTTCTGGACTCTGTATTCTATATTCTGTATCAGACATATTCATTCTATGTGTCTGTTTTTGTGCCAGTACCATACTGTCTTGACAGCTTTGTAATAGAGCTTGAAGTCTGGAATTGTGATGCCACCAACTTTGACTTTCTTTTTCAACATTCCTCTGGCTATTCGAGGTCTTTTCTGGTTCCATATGAATTTTAGGATTATTCGTTCCATTTCTTTGAAAAAAAAATGGACAGTATTTTGATAGGGATTGCATTAAACATGTTGCTTTAGGTAGCATAAACATTTTCACAATATTTGTTCTTCCAATCCATGAGCATGGAATTTTTTTGCATTTCTTTGTGTCTTCCTCAATTTCTTTCTTGAGTACTTTATAGTTTTCTGAGTACAAATTCTTTGCCTCTTTGCTTAGGTTTATTCCTGTTTTTTTTTTTTTTTTTTAAGATTCCATTCATTTATTGACAGAGAGAAATCACAAGTAGACGGAGAGGCAGGCAGAGAGAGAGAGAGAGGGAAGCAGGCCCCCTGCCAAGCAGAGAGCCCGATGCGGGACTCGATCCCAGGACCCCGAGATCATGACCTGAGCCGAAGGCAGCGGCCCAACCCACTGAGCCACCCAGGCGCCCCTATTCCTGGTTTTGGGTGCAGTTGTAAATGGGATTGATTTCTTAACTTCTCTTTCTTCTGTCTTGTTGGTATATAGAAATGCAACTAATTTCTGTGCATTGATTTTATATCCTGACACTTCTACTGAATTCCTGTATGAGTTCTAGCAGGTTAGGAGTGGAGTCTTTCAGGTTTTCCACATAAAGTATCATATCATCTGCAAAGAGTGATAGTTTGACTTCTTCTTTGCCTTTTTGGATGCGTTTTATTTCTTTTTGTTGTCTGATTGCTGAGGCTAGGACTTCTAGTACTATGTTGAATAGCAGTGGTGATAATGGACATCCCTGCCGTGTTCCTGACCTTAGTGGAAAAGCACTCAGTTTTTCTCCTTTGAGAATGATATTTGCTGTGGGTTTTTCATAGATGGCTTTGATGATATTGAGGTATGTACCCTCTGTCCCTACACTTTGAAGAGTTTTGATCAAGAAAGGTTGCTGTACTTTGTCAAATGCTTTTTCAGCATCTATGGAGAGTATCATATGGTTCTTGTTCTTTCTTTTTTTAATGTATTGTATCACATTGATTGATTTGCAGATGTTGAACCAACCTTGCAGCCCCAGAATAAATCCCACTTGGTCGTGGTGAATAATCCTTTTAATGTACTGTTGGATCCCATTGGTTAGTTTTTTGGTGAGAATTTTCGCATCTGGTCATCAAGGATATTGGTCTGTAATTCTCTTTCTTGATGGGGTCTTTGGTTTTGGGATCAAGATAATGCTGGTCTCAGAACATGAGTTTGGAAGTTTTCCTTCCGTTTCTATTTTTGGAACAGTTTCAGGAGAATAGGTATTAATTCTTCATTAAATGTTTGGTAGAATTCCCCTGGGAAGCCATCTGCCCCTGGGATCTTGTTTTTTGGGAGATTTTTGATGACTGCTTCAATCTCCTTACTGGTTATGGGTCTGTTCAGGTTTTCTATTTCTTCCTGGTTCAGTTGTGGTAGTTTATATGTTTCTAGGAATGCATCCATTTCTTCCAGATTGTCAAATTTGCTGGCGTAGAGTTGCTCATAATTTGTTCTTATAATTGTTTGTATTTCTTTGGTGTTGGTTGTGATCTTTCCTCTTCCATTCATGATTTTATTTGGGTCCTTTCTCTTTTCTTTTTGATAAGTCTGGCCAGGGGTTTATCAGTCTTATTAATTCTTTTAAAGAACCAGCTCCTAGTTTCGTTGATTTGTTCTGTTGTTTTTTTTGTTTCTGTTTCACTGATTTCTGCTCTGATCTTTGTGGTTTCTCTTCTCCTACTGGGTTTAGGCTTTCTTTGCTGTTCTCCTTAAGGTGTAGGGTTAGGATGTGTATTTGAGACTTTTCTTGTTTCTTGAGAAAGGCTTGTATCACTATATATTTTCCTCTCAGGACTGCCTTTGCTGTGTCCCACAGATTTTGAACAGTTGTGTTTTTGTTATCATTCGTTTCCGTGAGTTTTTTCAATTCTTCTTTAATTTCCTGGTTGAATCATTCATTCTTTAGTAGGATGCTCTTTAGCCTCCATGTATTTGGGTCCTTTACAAATTTCCTGTTGTGATTGAGTTCTAGCTTCAGAGCATTGTGGTCTGAAAATATGCAGGGAATGATCCCAGTCTTTTGGTACTGGTTGAGACCTGAGTTGTGACCCAGGATGTGATCTGTTCTGGAGAATGTTCCATGTGCACTAGAGAAGAATGTGTATTCTATTGCTTTGGGATGGAATGTTCTGAATATATCTTTGATGTCCATCTGGTCCAGTGTGTCACTTAAGGTCTTTATTTCCTTGTTGATCTTTTGCTTGTATGATTTGTCCATTTCAGTGAGGGGGGTGTTAAAGTCCCCTACTATTATTGTATAATTGTCGATGTGTTTCTTTGATTTTGTTATTAATTGGTTTATGTAGTTGGCTGTTCCCATGTTAGGGGCATAGATACTTAAAATTGTTAGTCTTCCTGTTGGACAGACCCTTTAAGTATGATATAGTGTCCTTCCTCATCTCTTATTATTGTCTTTGGCTTAAAATCTAATTGATCTGATATAAGGATTGCCCCCCCCTCACCCCAAGCTTTCTTTTGATGTGCATTAGCATGGTAAATTGCTTTCCATCCCATCACTTTAAATCTGGAGGTGTCTTTGGGTCTAAAATGAGTTTCTTGAAGACAACAAGTTGATGAGTCTTGGTTTTTTTTTTTTTTTTTTTTATCCATTCTGATACCCTGTGTCTTTTGACTGGGGCGTTTAGTCCATTTACATTCAGGGTAACTACATAAATTTAGTGCCATTGTATTGCCTGTAAGGTGACTGTTACTGTATATTGTCCCTGTTCCTTCCTGGTCTCCTACTTTTAGGCTCTCTCTTTGCTTAGAGGACCTCTTTCAATATTTCCTATAGGGCTGGTTTGGTGTTTACAAACTCTTTTAGTTTTTGTTTGTCCTGAAAGCTTTTTATATCTCCTATTTTCAGTGTTAACCTAGCTGGATATAGTGTTCTCAGCTGCATGTTTTTCTCTTTAGTGCTCTGAATATATTATGCCAGTTCTCTCTGGCCTGCCAGGTCTCTGTGGATAAGTCTGCTGCCAATCTAATATTTTTACCATTGTATGCTACAGACTTCTTGTCCTAGATTGCTTTCAGGATTTTCTCTTTGTCACTAAGCATTGTAAGTTTTCCTGTTAGAAGACAGGGTGTGGACCTATTCTTGTTGATTTTGAGGAGGATTTTCGGCACCTCCTGGTTTTTGATGCTTGTTCCCTTTGCCATATTAGGGAAATTCTCTACAATAATTCGCTCCAGTATACCATCTGTCCCCCTCTCTCTTTCTTCTTAGAATCCCAATTATTCTAATATCGTTTCATCTTATGGTATCACTTCTCTCTCTAATTCTCCCTTGTGATCCAGTAGTTGTTTGCCTCTCTTTTGCTCAGCTTCTTTGTTCTCCACCATTTGGTCTTCTATATCATTATTTCTCTCTTCTGCCTCATATATCCTAGCAGTAAGAGCCTCCATTTTTGATTGCACCTCATTAGTAGCTTTTTAAATTTCAGCTTGGCTAGATTTTAGTTCTTTTATTTCTACAGAAAGGGCTTTTATTTCTCTGGACAGGTTTTCTCTAATATCTTCCATGCCTTTTTTGAGCCCAGCTAGTGCCTTGAGAATCATCATTCTGAACTCTAGATCTGACATATTACCAATGTCCATATTAGGTCCGTAGCCTTCGGTACTGACTCTTGTTCCTCTTTTTTGTGTTGAGTTTTTCCATCTTGTCATTTTATCCAGATAAGAATATATGAACAAGAGAATAAAATACTAAAAGGGTTGCAAAGGCCCCAGGAAAATGTGCATTAACCAAATCAGAAGAGACCCCAAATCATGGGGAGAAGAAAGGGTGTAAAAAGAAGTTAAAAAAAAGTGTATATATATATATACCTTTTTAATTTTAGTTATTTATTTTTTATTTTTATTAAAAAAAATATATATATGACTGGTGAATAGAACAGAGCCACCCACTTGATTTTGGGAGTATTTTGGTCTTTTAGAAGAAACTACCTCCCAGAATTTTAAAGAAAGAAACACACACACACACACACACACACACACACACACAAATAAGGGTAAACACGATGAAGGGATGGAGTATAACTGTGAAGATGAAAAATTTTAAAAAATTCTAAAAAGGAGTTGATAAGTTGGTTGGGATGAGAAAGAAAAAGAAAGTGGAGAAAATTTGCTAAGGCTGGAGACTAGAACAAACCCTGTGCTAGATTTAGGGTATATTTTGATCTATTAGAAGAAGTTGTGTCCCAAAAATTTTTAGAAGAAAAAACCCCATGTGTATACAAAAGATAAAGTTAGATTCAATGAATGATAAAATATGACTATAATAATAAAGGTTCAAAAAATTTTTTTAAAGAAAGGTATTGTTAAGATAAGCTAGTTAAAAAATGTTAAAAGAGGAAAGAGTAAAAGCTAAAAAAATTAGAATAAGAAAAAAATAAAAAAAAATAATTGACTTTGCAAGACTAAAGAATCATGGGGAGAAAGCCATGAATTCCATGCTTTGCTTTCCCCTCCTCTGGAATTCTGCTGTTCTCCTTGATCAGTGAGCTTGGTCTTGGCTGGATTTCTTGCTGATCTTCTGGGGAGGGCCTGTCGTAGTGATTCTCAAGTGTTTTTGCCTGAGGTGGAATTGCACTGCCCTTGCCAGGGGCTGGGCTAAGTAATCTGCTCAGTTTGCTCTCGGGAACTTTTGTTCCCTTGAACGCTTTCTGTAGAGCTCTGGAGGATTGGAAGGAAAATGGCGGCCTCCCAATCTCTGGCCCAGAGGAGCCGAGAGCTCAGGGCCTCACTCCTCAGTGCACCCTCAGAGAAAAGCGCTCAATCACTCCTGTCTCCCTGGTCTCTGGCCGTGCTCCCAGCTCAATTGGCCTGTGACCAAGTGTTTTTGTCTCTGGAACACAGCCCTGTTTGGAGTCTCCAAACCCAGCAGATTCCTGTTGCTCTGCCCTTCTGGTGGCTCTCCCCAGGTCTGACACTTGTGGGTTTCCTGCTCAAAGAGCAATGGTCTGATTGTGCTGCAGATCACAGTTTAAGGTAACTCTGAGCTGAGAGCTCACTCCTTGGCTCCGTCTCTGTAGCTGGCTTCCCTGCTCTAATACCTGTGAGCTCTGCTACCCTCAGACACCCCTGATCCTTCTGTGACCCTGTGGGACCTGAGACCATGCTGTCCCTGCGAGGACTCCACCCCCGCTTAGCCTCTGGAGTGATGTCCCTCAGTGGAGCAGACTGCTAAAAGTTCTGATTTTGTGGTCCGTTGCTCTGCTGCTTGACTGGAGCTGGCCCCTCACCCTGCAGTCTATCTTCCTGATGCTTCAGATTCACTTCTCCGCAGGTCCTACCTTTCAGAAAGTGGTCGATTTCCTGTTTCTAGAATTGCTGTTCTCCTTCTCTTTGATCTCCCGTTGGATTTGTAGGTGTTCGAAACAGTTTGCTAACTATCTAGCTGAACTCCTGCTACCTGATGTCATCTCAGCTTGCTACTCCTCTGCCATCTTGATTCCTCCCTCATTTTACCTTTTTAATGTAGTCTTTACACCCAACCTGGGGTTCAAACTCAACAACCCTGAGATCAAGAGTTGCGTGCTCTGCTGACTGACCCAGCCAGGCACCCTTGAATGGGTTGCAATAATAGAGTGTTTGAGAAGGCCTCACTGAGGAAGTGACATGTGAGCAAAGGGAGTAAATCTTGAGTGTTGCAAATAAGTATCCAATAAGCATAAAGCCCTGAGGCAGGTGTGTGTCTGGCATTTTGGGGAACATAAGCCAGTGTGGCTGGAGTAGAATGAAATTCAAAGAGGAGAGGAGTTGAGGTGTGGTTAGAGAGGTATGAGTATGGTAGGCTACTGTGAGGATTTGGCTTTTACTCCAAGATGGAGAGGAATTGGAGAGTTGTGAACAGAGACACTGCATGTAAAAACAGAAGTTAATTGAGATATAGTTCATATACCATACACTTTCGCCATTAAAATTTTTTAAGATTTATTTATTTATTTATTCATTTGACAGAGGGAGGTAGGGGAATAGAGAGCGAGCGCGCATGAGCACAAGTAGGGGGAGCTGGAGAGGGAGAGGGAGAAGCAAGCTCCCCGCTGAGCAGGGAGCCCGACATGGGGCTCAATCCGAGAACTAGAATAAGATATATATGAGTTCTATGCCTTGTATCAAGGCAGACACTTAGCTGACTGATCCATCCAGGTGCCTGCAATTCAGGCATTTAAAAAAAAGGTTTTTAGCATATTTACAGAGTTGTGCAACCATCACCATAATGAATTTTAGAACATTTTGTCATCCCCCAAAGAATCTCTATCCTCGTTAGTAGTCAGTCCCATTTTTCTCCAAGTCCCTAACCCTAGACAGCCAATAATCTATTTTCTGACTCTATGGATTTGCCTATTCTGGGCATTACCTATAAATTATACAATATACTGTCTTTTGAGACTGGCTTCTTTCACTTAGCTTAGCATAATTTTCTTTTTTTTTTAGCGTAATGTTTTTAAGGTGCCTCTATGTTGTATCATGTATAAGTACCTTATTACTTTTTATGGCCCAATAATAATCCATTGTATGGATATACCAGATTTTAATTATCCATCATTTGGTGGACATTTGGGTTGTTTCCACTTTTGGCCATTATGTATAATGCTGCTATGAATACTTGGGAATAAGCTTTTTGTAGACGTGTTTTCATTTGAGGTGCTGCATTTTAAAAGGATTACATTCACTTAGCAATGGAAATTCACTATGCTCTCATCCTAGAAGCACCTAGGTTCTAACTGCTGCTTTTCTTCATTCATTATAGGGTTAGGCCATTCTTTATAGCAATATCTCTGGCCCTTTGTGTTCTATCTAGGTTTCTGCATGGTTTCTTTGAGTAAAGGTTTGGCTACCTTATGTTGTTATCCTTAAAAGTAAGATCTGTTCTATGTGGAGGCTTTTGTAATAGTAATTAAAAATTCTGATAAAATATCAGTTTTCGAAAGTTCCTAAAAAGAGGTTACAATGTTTTGTATACTAGTAGTCATTCATTAGTGGGTCTTAAATCAATTTAATGAAAGCAGCATTTGAAAAACAGAAAGATATATCAGAATGCATCTCACACAATAGGGATAACATCACTTTATGAAACTTGTTTCAATTAAGCATGTCTTTGTGAAGGATATACTATATGGTGTGTTGTGTGCACTATATAGATGGTAGTAAAAAAAAATCTGCATTGAGATCTCACAGACTATTCATGTAATTAACAGTGTTTTTCTTCTATTTAACCTAAAAAATTTTGGGAGTGAGAGCATTAAGGTATTATTCAGTATAGAATATTTAAAATTTGCTATATTATATCCAAATAGGCAGTATAAAGGAGCAATTTTTTTTTTGTTGTTGTTTAATATGATGACAAACTTGTGGTGATGAGACTTGATCTTTTTAAGTACAAACATTTTTGACAATGTTATGACTAAGAGTATATATATATATATATTTTATTTTTATTGTAGGAGTCACACCCCAGGGGTTTATGTGCTAAATGAACTTCTTGGCATAGAAGAGAATTAAAGAATGATGGTAAGTGATCGATCTACCTTAAACACTAACCTTAGTTTTTTTTGTCCTCCTTTCCTTACATCTCTTTTTCATTTAGTATCTTTGCAGCATATCCTATAGCATCAGAGCTCTTCATTTTCTTTTACTGCTTCATAGTATTTCCTATTGATTTGTCTTGTTTGTTTTTTTTTCTCTTTTAAGATTTTATTTATTTATCAGAGAGAGGGGGAGAGAGCGAGCACAGGCAGACAGAATGGCAGGCAGAGGCAGAGGGAGAAGCAGGCTCCCTGCTGAGCAGGGAGCCCGATGTGGGACTCGATCCCAGGATGCTGGGATCATGACCTGAGCCGAAGGCAGCTGCTTAACCAACTGAACCACCCAGGCGTCCTGATTTGTCTTGTTTTTAAACAACTCTAATGAGCAAAATGTAGTAAAGCACTGTTAGTCTGCCAACCGTGACTTTAAGGAAGGTGGCTAAAAACCCAAGAGTAATTTAAAAATGCCTGTGATCATCCATAACATACAGTGAAAGTATATTCACTGTGCTTTTAGAATTCTTGAACTTCTTATTCAGAACCATAGTAGTAACATTCCCATAATTCTAATAAGTAAGAATTGAAAGCTGATGCCTGGATCAGAAGAGAAAATAATTGAAAATTAAGCTTTTGTGTTCTGCCCAATCATCAGGAAATAAAGTAATTAAAAGATCTAAAAAGCACTTTGGTCTCGGCCCATTTATCTTACAGGTACCATCCTCTGTACTTCTACGGCTCCTGAGGGCATATTATAATATCATACAAAAGTTGTTCATAGTGATAACCTAAAAGTACCAAGAAAAGAGGAAGTTCCTTTAGTAGCTTCCATTTAAAAGTCAGGGAAGTATGATTCAGAAATTTTTATCCAAAATGGTAAAATGGAAAAAATTTGTGCTTAGCAGGGCAGACATTAATTATGGATTTATGTTGAATACCTCATTTCCCAATGATGTTGTTCATTTATTCATGACATACTTACTTTAGTTATTCATGGTTTCTTTATCATGCCAATTATTTGTCGTTCATGGGGGAAGATAGATGGTAAATACGTAATTAAAGGATTTAAAATGTGATTGTGAGATGTACTGCAAAAGAGTACAGATTGGTTTGAGCATATAAAAGTGATCCTGGCTAAGTCTGGGGTTTAAAAAGACTTCATTCTGAGAGAGTTACTTTTTAAGTTGAGACTTGAAAGACCAGTAGGTTTTAGTTGGGCTAGAAGGAACACTATGTTAGTGTGCTTTCAGTAGCTTGTGCTCAACAGTGTCACCAATGATTTGATTGCTTTTCTTCCCTTGTTTCAGCCATCTGTTTTGTTGCCATTATGTTAAGTTTCTCTTTGTGATCCCTAATTGGTTAGAGTCAGATTTTATTTTTTAAAGTAGGCTCCTTACCCAGTGAGGAGCCCAACATGGGGTTTGAACTCACAACCCTGAGATCAAGCCCTGAGCTGAGATCAAGAGTTGGCTAACTGAGCCATCCAGGTGCCCGTGGAGTTGGATTTTATATTTTTTGGCAGAGTATCACATGATGGGTGATGGTCATTTTGTTCTGTTTTAGGTCATGTTATCTTTGGTCACTTGGTTAATATAGAGTATTGGTTTTTCTTTTTTCTTTTTTAAAGATTTTATTTATTTATTTGACAGACAGAGATCACAAGCAGGCAGAGAGGCAGGTAGAGAGAGAGGAAGGGAAGCAGGCTCCCCACCGAGCAGAGAGCCCGATGCGGGGCTTGATCCCAGGACCCTGGGATCATGACCCGAGCCGAAGGCAGAGGCTTAACCCACTGAGCCACCCAGGTGCCCCTTGGTTTTTCTTTTTAAAGTTTGTGTTTTCCCTTTTGAAATTAATAAGTAGTTTGTTGAGATAGACCTTGAGGCTGTGTATGTACGCAGTACCTCATCAAACATTCACCTGCTAGTTTTAGCACTCATTGATGGTAACATTTATTAAAGTTCTGTGAGGAAAACAATTACATTCTCCCCAACTGTCTGTGTATCTAGACTCTTGGATTTTAAAATTTTATTTGGTGTTGTAATCTGTTACTGTTATTATTTTGATGCTCAAATTGTCCCAGAGTTAGCCAGTGGAAGCTTCTTCAACCTGGCTCTTGTGGTATGTCCCTATTATTCTTTGAGTATTTCTATACTTTCTAGTGTAACAAACTGAGACAGGCTCATTTTGTGCTTTCACTGTTTCCCTGTTTTTCTCACTAATTGTGCAGGTTAGGGCCTTCAGTACAGTGTTGAATGAAAGTGGTGATGGTGGGCATCCTTGTCTCTTTCAACATTATGTCATTAAATATGGTATTTGTTGTAGTTTGTGAAATTTTTATCACATGCTTTTTTTCATCTGTTGAGATAAGCATAAGGCTTTATTCCTTTATTCTGCTCATTTGGTAAATTACATTAACTGACTTAAAAATGTTAAACCAGCCTTGCACTTGAAATAACTCAACTTGTGATATCTTACCTGGATTTGATTTACAAATGTGTGTTTGTTTGTTATTTTCACATCTTTACTCCTGAAATAGTTTGAACTGGTGGTTAACTTTGCTTGTTTTATCCTCTTAGGTTCTGATATTAGGGTTATGTAGGTCTCATAAAATGAGTTGTGTTCCTTTTATTTTATTTTCTAGAAGAATTTAGTGTAATTTTTTGCTCCTGTGGTTTTGGAGAATTCATCCGTGAAACCCATCTGGTTCTGAATTTTCTTTTTTGTGGGATTCAGTTTCTTTAATAGATGTTCAGATTCTTTTTATGTCAAGATTCGGTAGATTATACTTTTTAAGTCAACAATATTTCAGTATCAGTATTTCAATATCAAATATTATAAGTTGATATGTTAGTTATAATATCCTTTTATCTTTGTAAAGCCTGGAGGTTTTAGAATCTATAGTGGTGTTCCTTTTTTATTCCTCATATTGGTTATTCTTTTGTTAATGTTTTCAAATAACCCATTTTAGGTTTTGTTATTAGTTTTTCACTATCATATGTTTTGTATTTTATTGGTTTTTGCTGCTTATTACTTCCTTTTTTTTTGGAATTAATATGCTATTCTTTCTAGCTTGAAATAGAGACTCTGATCATTGATTTTTAGCTTTTTGTTATTATGTCATTTTTATGGCTATACATTTTCCTTTAAGGATAGCTTTGGCTGCTGTATAAGTACTGATGTGTCATATTTTTATTATGATTCAATTGAAAATATTTTAAAATTTCCAATGTGACTTCTTTGATCTGTAAGTTATTTAGAAATGTAATGCTTAATTTTCAAACATACAAGGATTTTTCTGGTTATCTCTCTTTGTTACTTTTTATTTTTTGAAATTTACTGAGGCCTGCTTTATGACCCACGGTATCGACAGTCTGGAAAATAGCATGCACTTTAAAAGAATGTATATTCTACCATTGTTGAATGTTGGGTTCTGGATATGTCAAATATGTCAAATTTGTTAATTATGTTGTTCAAGTCTTCTGTATTGTTACTTAACTGTTTTTGTCTACTTATTCTGCCAGCTTCTTAAAGAGGTATGTTAAAATCTTCCATGATGCTTTTTTCCTATTTCAGTTTTTCTTTAGATGTTATTAGATGCACATTAAGAATTATTATAATTCACTAGTTGATGAACCTTTTCACTTATGAAATATCATTCTATCTCTAGCAGTAATCCTTGCTTTAAAGTCTGCTTTGTTCAATATTAATAAAGCTACCATTCTTTTATTAAATTTAGTTTAATTCCAACATAGTTATTATATAGCATTATATTAGTTCCAGGTGTATAGTATAGTGATTCAGCAATTCCATATATTACTCAGTTTGTTTCTTTTGTTTTTGTCCATTTGTTTTATTTCTTAAATTCCAAATATGATAAAATCATATGGTATTTGTCTTTCTCTATCTATAGTGGTGTTCCTTTTTTTATTCCTCATATTGGTTATTCTTTTGTTAATGTTTTCTTTTTTTAAAAAAGGATTTTATTTTTTAATTTACTTGAGAGAGAGAGAGCATGATTGGGGGGTGACAATGGCTAGGAACACTGACAGTCATAGTTTAATCCTGCCAGATATTGAAATGATTCAAAATTGGCTCTGTTTTTTTGTGAGGGCTTATCTATTTCTAGTTTACCCTTATTCTTGGGGTGAAACTTCCAGGTTTCAACCTAATGCCTGGTGGCCCTGGACAGATTTAGTTTCTGTACTTTTGCAAGTCTATCAAACCCTGCCAGTTTTTCTGTTTTGGCTGTATCTGTTGTAATTGCCAGGAGCCTCTGGGGCAAAAGCAGCCCTGATTGCTGGACTCACCTCTTTAAATATCTTATGTTCCCTGATCTTGCCGTATAATTGCTTGCTTCCTCACTTTTTTCTGGTGCTTTAAACAGATTTTTTTTTGGGGGGTTTCTCTCTTTATTATTATTTTTTTAATTTTTTATAAACATATATTTTTATCCCCAGGGGTACAGGTCTGTGAATCGCCAGGTTTACATACTTCACAGCACTTACCAAAGCACATACCCTCCACAATGTCCATAACCCCACCGCCCTTCTCCCAACCCCCCTCCCCCCAGCAACCCTCAGTTTGTTTTGTGAGATTAAGAGTCACTTATGGTTTGTCTCCCTCCCAATCCCATCTTTTTTCATTTATTCTTCTTCTACCCACTTAAGTCCCCATGTTGCATCACCACTTCCTCATATCAGGGAGATCATATGATAGATGTCTTTCTCTGCTTGACTTATTTCGCTGAGCATGATACGCTCTAGTTCCATCCATGTTGTCGCAAATGGCAAGATTTCATTTCTTTTGATGGCTGCATAGTATTCCATTGTGTTTATATACACCACATCTTTATCCATTCATTTGTTGATGGACATCTAGGTTCTTTCCATAGTTTGGCTATTGTGGACATTACTGCTATAAACATTCGGGTGCACGTGCCCCTTTGGATCACTACGTTTGAATCTTTAGGGTAAATACCCAGTAGTGCAATTTCTGGGTCATAGGGCAATTCTATTTTCAACATTTTGAAGAACCTCCATGCTGTTTTCCAGAGTGGTTGCACCAGCTTGCATTCCCACCAACAGTGTAGGAGGGTTCCCCTTTCTCCGCATCCTCGCCAGCATCTGTCATTTCCTGACTTGTTAATTTTAGCCATTCTGACTGGTGTGAGGTGATATCTCATTGTGGTTTTGATTTGTATTTCCCTGATGCCGAGTGATACGGAGCACTTTTTCATGTGTCTGTTGGCCATCTGGATGTCTTCTTTGCAGAAATGTCTGTTCATGTCCTCTGCCCATTTCTTGATTGGATTATTTGTTCTTTGGGTGTTGAGTTTGCTAAGTTCTTTATAGATTTTGGACACTAGTCCTTTATCTGATATGTCGTTTGCAAATATCTTCTCCCATTCTGTCAGTTGTCTTTTGATTTTGTTAACTGTTTCCTTTGCTGTGCAAAAGCTTTTGATCTTGATGAAATCCCAATAGTTCATTTTTGCCCTTGTTTCCCTTGCCTTTGGTGATGTTCCTAGGAAGATGTTGCTGCGGCTGAGGTCGAAGAGGTTGCTGCCTGTGTTCTCCTCAAGGATTTTAATGGATTCCTTTCTCACATTGAGGTCCTTAATCCATTTTGAATCTATTTTTGTGTGTGGTGTAAGGAAATGGTCCAATTTCATTTTTCTGCATGTGGCTGTCCAATTTTCCCAACACCATTTATTGAAGAGGCTGTCTTTTTTCCATTGGACATTCTTTCCTGCTTTGTCGAAGATTAGTTGACCATAGAGTTGAGGGTCTATTTCTGGGCTCTCTATTCTGTTCCATTGATCTATGTGTCTGTTTTTGTGCCAATACCATGCTGTCTTGATGATGACAGCTTTGTAATAGAGCTTGAAGTCCGGAATTGTGATGCCACCAACTTTGGCTTTCTTTTTCAATATTCCTTTGGCTATTTGAGGTCTTTTCTGGTTCCATATAAATTTTAGGATTATTTGTTCCAATTCTTTGAAAAAGATGGATGGTACTTTGATAGGAATTGCATTAAATGTGTAGATTGCTTTAGGTAGCAAAGACATTTTCACAATATTTATTCTTCCAATCCAGGAGCATGGAACATTTTTCCATTTCTTTGTGTCTTCCTCAGTTTCTTTCATGAGTACTTTATAGTTTTCTGAGTATAGATTCTTAGCCTCTTTGGTTAGGTTTATTCCTAGGTATCTTATGGTTTGGGGTGCAATTGTAAATGGGATTGACTCCTTAATTTCTCTTTCTTCTGTCTTGTTGTTGGTGTAGAGAAATGCAACTGATTTCTGTGCATTGATTTTATATCCTGATACTTTACTGAATTCCTTTACAAGTTCTAGCAGTTTTGGAATGGAGTCTTGGGTTTTCCACATATAGTATCATATCATATGCGAAGAGTGATAATTTGACTTCTTCTTTGCTGATTTGGATGCCTTTAACAAATGCTGATTTGTTGTCTGATTGCTGAGGCTAGGACTTCTAGTACTATGTTGAATAGCAGTGGTGATAATGGACATCCCAGCCGTGTTCCTGACCTTAGCGGAAAAGCTTTCAGTTTTTCTCCATTGAGAATGATATTTGCGGTGGGTTTTTCATAGATGGCTTTGATGATATTGAGGTATGTGCCCTCTATCGCTACACTTTGAAGAGTTTTGATCAGGAAGGGATGCTGTACTTTGTCAAATGCTTTTTCAGCATCTATTGAGAGTATCATATGGTTCTTGTTCTTTCTTTTATTGATGTGTTGTATCACATTGACTGATTTGCGGATGTTGAAGCAACCTTGCCACCCTGGAATAAATCCCACTTGGTTGTGGTGAATAATCCTTTTAATGTACTATTGAATCCTATTGGCTAGTATTTTGGTGAGAATTTTCGCATCTGTGTTCATCAAGGATATTGGTCTATAGCTCTCTTTTTTGATGGGATCCTTGTCTGGTTTTGGGATCAAGGTGATCTGGCCTCATAAAATGAGTTTGGAAGTTTTCCTTCCATTTCTATTTTTTGGAACAGTTTCAGGAGAATAGGAATTAGTTCTTCTTTAAATGTTTGGTAGAATTCCCCCGGGAAGCCGTCTGGCCCTGGGCTTTTGTTTGTTTGGAGATTTTTAATGACTATTTCAATCTCTTTACTGGTTATGGGTCTGTTCAGGCTTTCTATTTCTTCCTGGTTCGGTTGTGGTAGTTATATGTTTCTAGGAATGCATCCATTTCTTCCAAATTGTCAAATTTGTTGGCGTAGAGTTGCTCATAGAATGTTCTTATATTAGTTTGTATTTCTTTGGTGTTAGTTGTGATCTCTCCTCTTTCATTCATGATTTTATTTATTTGGGTCCTTTCTCTTTTCTTTTTGATAAGTCTGGCCAGGGGTTTATCAATCTTATTAATTCTTTCAAAGAACCAGCTCCTAGTTTTGTTGATTTGTTCTATTGTTTTTTTGGTTTCTATTTCATTGATTTCTGCTCTGATCTTTATGATTTCTCTTCCCCTGCTGGGCTTAGGGTTTCTTTCTTGTTCTTTCTCCAGCTCCTTTAGGTGTAGGGTTATGTTGTGTACCTGAGACCTTTCTTGTTTCTTGAGAAAGGCTTGTACCGCTATATATTTTCCTCTCAGGACTGCCTTTGTTGTGTCCCACAGATTTTGAACCGTTGTGTTTTCATTATCATTTGTTTCCATGATTTTTTTCAATTCTTCTTTAATTTCCTGGTTGACCCATTCATTCTTTAGAATGATGCTGTTTAGTCTCCATGTATTTGGGTTCTTTCCAAACTTCCTCTTGTGGTTGAGTTCTAGCTTCAGAGCATTGTGGTCTGAAAATATGCAGGGAATGATCCCAGTCTTTTGATACTGGTTGAGTCCTGATTTAGGACCGAGGATGTGATCTATTCTGGAGAATGTTCCATGTGCACTAGAGAAGAATGTATATTATGTTTCTTTGGGATGTTATGTTCTGAATATATCTGTGATGTCCATCTGGTCCAGTGTGTCGTTTAAGGCCTTTATTTCCTTGTTGATCTTTTGCTTGGATGATCTGTCCATTTCAGTGAGGGGAGTGTTAAAGTCCCCTACTATTATTGTATTATTGTTGATGTGTTTCTTTGATTTTGTTATTAATTGGTTTATATAGTTGGCTGCTCCCACGTTGGGGGCATAGATATTTAAAATTGGTAGATCTTCTTGTTGGATAGACCCTTTGAGTATGATATAGTGTCCTTCCTCATCTCTTATTATAGTCTTTGGCTTAATATCTAATTGATCTGATATAAGGATTTCCACTCCTGCTTTCTTCTGCTGTCCATTAGCATGGTAAATTCTTTTCCACCCTCTCACTTTAAATCTGGAGGTGTCTTCGGGCTTAAAATGAGTTTCTTGGAGGCAACATATAGATGGGTTTGTTTTTTTATTCATTCTGATACCCTGTGTCTTTTGATTGGGGCCTTTAGCCCATTAACATTCAGGGTAACTATTGAGAGATATGAATTTAGTGCCATTGTATTGCCTGTAAGGTGACTGTTACTGTATATTGTCTCTGTTCCTTTCTGATCTACCACTTGTAGGCTCTCTCTTTGCTTAGAGGACCCCTTTCAATATTTCCTGGAGAGCTGGTTTGGTGTTTGCAAATTCTTTCAGTTTTTGTTTGTCCTGGAAGCTTTTAATCTCTCCTTCTATTTTCAATGATAGCCTAGCTGGATATAGTATTCTTGGCTGCATGTTTTTCTCGTTTAGTGCTCTGAATATATCATGCCAGCTCTTTTTGGCCTGCCAGGTCTCTGTGGATAAGTCTGCTGACAATCTAATATTTTTACCATTGTATGTTACAGACTTCTTTTCCCGGGCTGCTTTCAGGATTTTCTCTTTGTCACTAAGGCTTGTAAATTTTACTACTAGGTGACGTGGTGTGGGCCTATTCTTATTGATTTTGAGGGGCGTTCTCTGAACCTCCTGAATTTTGATGCTCGTTCCCTTTGCCACATTGGGGAAATTCTCCCCAATAATTCTCTCCAGTATACCTTCTGCTCCCCTCTCTCTTCCTTCTTCTTCTGGAATCCCAATTATTCTAATGTTGTTTCGTCTTATGGTGTCACTTATCTCTCGAATTCTCCCCTCGTGGTCCAGTAGCTGTTTGTCCCTCTTTTGCTCAGCTTCTTTATTCTCTGTCATTTGGTCTTCTATATCGCTAATTCTTTCTTCTGCCTCATTTATCCTAGCAGTGAGAGCCTCCATTTTTGATTGCACCTCATTAATAGCTTTTTTGATTTCAACTTGGTTAGATTTTAGTTCTTTTATTTCTCCAGAAAGGGCTTTTATATCTCCCGAGCGGGTTTCTCTAATAGCTTCCATGCCTTTTTCGAGCCTGGCTAGAACCTTGAGAATTGTCATTCTGAATTCTAGATCTGACATATTACCAATGTCTGTATTGATTATGTCCCTAGCCTTCAGTACTGCGTCTTGTTCTTTTTTTTTTGTGGTGAGTTTTTCTGCCTTGTCATTTTGTCCAGATTAGAGTATATGAAGGAGCAAGTAAAATACTAAAAGGGTGGCAACAACCCCAGGAAAATATGCTTTAACCAAATAAGAAGAGATCCCAAATCGTGAGAGGGGAGAAAGGGATAAAAAGAGGTTCAAAAAAAAGAAAGGAAAAAAAAAAAAGGAATTAAAAAAAAGAAAATGAATAACGAAAAGTATGAAAAAGAAGAAATATATATATTAGATAAACTAGTTAAAAACGTTAAAAATGGGGGCTCCTGGGTTGCTCAGTGGGTGAAGCCTCTGCCTTCAGCTCAGGTCATGGTCTCAGGCTCCTGGGATTGAGCCCCGCATCAGGCTTTCTGCTCGTCAGGGAGCCTGCATCTCCCTCTCTCTCTGCTTGCCTCTCTGCCTATTTGTGATCTCTGTCTGTCAAAAAAAAAAAAAATCTTTAAAAAACGTTAAAAATGAAAAGGGTAAAAGTTAAAAAAAAATTTAAAAAAATTTAAAAATTTAGCAAAAGAAGAGAAAAAAATTACTTTAACTGCAAGACTAAAAAATCACAGGGTGAAAGCCATGAGTTCCGTGCTTTGCTTTCTCCTCCTCTGGAATTCTGCTGCTCTTCTTGGTATTGAAACCGCACTCCTTGGTTGGTGAACTTGGTCTTGGCTGGATTTCTTGTTGATCTTCTGGGGGAGGGGCCTGGTGTAGTGATTCTCAAGTGTCTTTGCCCCAGGCGGAATTGCACCACCCTTACCAGGGGCCAGGCTGAGTAATCCGCTCGGGTTTGCTTTCAGGAGCTTTTGTTCCCTGCGCGCTTTCCGTAGAGTTCCAGAGGACGGGAATACAAATGGCGGCCTCCTGGTCTCCGGCCTGGAGGAGCCGAGAGCCCGGGGCCCCACTCCTCAGTGCGCCCTCAGAGAACAGCTCCCAGTAACTCCCGTCTGCCTGACCTCCGGCCGAGCTCCGAGCTCACCGAGCCTGCGACCGGTTCAAGGTAACCCTGAACTGCGAGCCCACTGTCGGCTCTGTCTCTGCAGCCGGCTTTCTCGCTCCAATACCCGCAAGCTCTGCGACACTCAGACACCCCCGATCCTTCTGTGACCCTGCGGGACCTGAGGCCACGCTGAACCCGCGAGGGCTTCGCCCCGGTTTAGCCTCTGGAGCGATGTCCCTCTGCGGAGCAGACTTTTAAAAGTCCCGATTTTGTGCTCCGTTGCTCCGCCGCTTGCCGGGAACCGGCCCCTCCCCCCGGGGTCTATCTTCCAGTCGCTTTGGATTCACTTCTCCGCCCGTCCTACCTTTCAGAAAGTGGTTGTTTTTCTGTTTCTAGAATTGCTGTTCTTCTTCTCTTCGATCTGCCGATGGATTTGCAGGTGTTTGCACTCTTTAGATAAGCTATCTAGCTGATCTCCTGCTAGCTGAAGTAGTCTCAGCCTGCTACTTCTCCGCCGTCTTGACTCCTCCCCCCTTTAAACAGATTTTTAAAACATATTTTCTTTAGCTCTTACAGTTTTTCTTAAGTGCATGGTTGCTCTGAATTACCTAGCCCTTTATAAGCAGAAGGGAAGTTTATTTTTTTATTATTTAAAAAAATATTTTATTTATTTATTTTACAGACAGAGATCGCAAGTAGGCAGAAAGGCAGGCAGAGAGAGGGGGGAAGCAGGCTCCCTGCCGAGCAGAGAGCCCGATGCAGGGCTTGATCCCATCATGACCTGAGTGGAAGGCAGAGGCTTAACCTACTGAGCCACCCAGGTGCACCAGAAGGGAAGTTTATTATTCATATAATAGTTCAGTGCAGGTATTCAGTAATCAGCCTTTCACATTGTAATTCAGGGACCAACTCTTTTTTTTTTTTACTCATTTTCTAGAGAGTTCTGTGTTTGGATCATCTGCATCTGGCCAGTAAGTGGGAGAAAAGATAGACTATAAATAATGATGCATGAGATTTTCTTTTTAAGCCAGGCCTGGAAATGGCTTATCTTATTTTTGCCTATATTTTAGTGTGCAGAATTTAGTCATATAGCCATCTAGCTTCAAGAGCCCAGTAAGTATTATCTAGCTTTGTAGCAGGACAAAAATGGAGTGGTTTTAGTGAACATATTATTGTCTGTCACAGAAACTGTTATAATAATATATGTTTGACATGATGATGGCTCAGATTAGGGTATTAGTGGATTTACAGTTTCAGAATATATTTAGGACATAGAATTAGTAAGATTCGGTATCTGTTCTAACAGATCTCAAAACAGAGTAGCCCATACAAGGTTGAAGTTTATTTTTGTCCCCTGTGATAGTTTGGACAGCCTTAGTTCATCTAGTACTTGACTTTACCTTGAGAAAGATGTGAAACATCAGTAAGATCTGACAAGGTTATTGTAGGTTACTGTACAGAATTCCACTCCACATCCTATGTTAGGGAAATTGTCCCAGTTACTCAGTTTTCTCAGGTAAGTTTGTGGTTTGTTAAAAGTATGTATAAGTGCTCCCACTCTTAGAATTTTAATGTACTCCTGGTGTTCAGTGACCGGTAATCTTGTCTTTGAACTACTTAAAAATATGAGGAGTTTTTGCTTAGTTATTTAGAAAGTTGAAAAATCATTTTAAAAAAGAAGGGAAATTAGTTTTATGAGCAAGTAGTATTATAGGTGTATTTTGAAGAACTGTGAGAAGTAGTAATTTTAATGGGGGTGCAAACATTAAAATTTAATAAATAGTGCTTGAAACCAGTTTGGGATTATGAACGAAGTTGCTTAAAGTAAAAATTATTTAGATTTTCTAAGCCTTAGCAGATAGGTCAAAAAAAATTTTTTTTCCCAATCTAGGAACAAGTCTCAGAAATTATGCACTTAAATCTCAAATAATTCTTTAAGTGTTAAACACTTTAAGTGTTAAATTCTTTAAGTGTTAAAAACTTTAACTTAAGACTGATGGTTATGCTTTTTATTGAAACATTTAGTATTTGAACAAGCATCTGCAAAATCTCCTGATGGCACTAGGTGGCACACTGTGACTTTGGGATGCAAATAATGTATTTTGTTTAAGTCTCTTGGAAGAACCTAGATGAAAATTCTGTTTGAAATAGGTATCTGTAATGTTATGAAGTATCTCAGAGTCATTAATCGAATAGCAAACCCTGATGCTTAGATTAAAATGCTTAAACTATTGTATTTAAGTTACTACTGACATCTTTATAACAACAGGGTTATTAAAAATGACTAGTATTTGTCAGTTTATTGAAAAGAGTTCAGTATATTACAGAATGCACCTGTGATTTTATGGAAAAATGGTTTTCAGTCAGATATTGTAGTAAGGTGAATGTTACAATGTTTTTGCATGTGAAGTATTAGAATTAAGAATTAAAGTTTTGAGTTGGTGATATATTTTTCTTTGAATTTGTGTATGTGTATTGAATATAAAAGAACTAACTTTGGGTGCCTGGATGGCTCAGTTGGTTAGATGTCTGCCTTTCAGCTCATGATCTTAAGGGCCTGGGATGGAGCCCCATGTGGGGCTCCCTGCCCAGCAGGGACTCTGCTTCTCCCTCTGCACCCCACCCCCTAGCTTGTACACGTGCATGCTCATGCTCTCTCTCTCTCTCTCAAATAAATAAAAATCTTTAAAAAAAAACTGACTTTGCAAAATTTATGGTAGAATTGAAACATTTATAGAAGAATATTAGATTTCAAGTTTTCTGTTCTAGCGTTATAATAACATTGCTATCTTTTGATCACTTTAGTTCCTAGAGAATTATCACTTTATGAGGACTCTTGAATTAGAGAATAATGTATAGAATAATGAATTTTATAGATTTTATATGATTGCATAATTATCTGAAATTATCTGAAAAAGAGCTGAAAAGTAGGCCACCTATTTAAACTTGTTCATCTGGACTGTAAGGAATAGTGATACTTCTTGCTTAAAACAATGTTTTGGCATGGAGCACTGGGTGTGGTGAAAAAACAATGAATACTGTTTTTCTGAAAATAAATAAATTGGAAAAAAAATACCATCAACTGGTAAAAAAAAACAAAAAACCAAAAAACCAAAAAAACAAACAAAAAAACCCAATGTTTTGGTAACTTAAATGATAGATGCCAACCTAAGTTAGAGCTAATAATCACTGGGAGATGTGTTTATTCCAAAAAAAGGAGATTTTATAGTGTTAACTTGATTGAAAAATATGGGAATAGAGATGATTCAAGAATTTTGCACAGGGTGGAGCTGGAATAGTGGTCACAGATTAATGAGTTTCAGCATAAACTTATGAATTAGATAAGTAGATGCCATGTGGCTATCCAGGATAAGGTCAGAGGAATGAAGGAATGTGGGGGCAGGTATTTATTTTAAAGATGTGAAAGTTAAGTTCTGGCTGCTTTCACACAAAAAAGTCATGATTGACTAGTTGTCACAGAAACTGTATGACCTGCAAAGCCTAAAATAAAAAGTAGTTATCTGGCCCTTTGTGGAAGTTTGCTGACCCAGGCTCTAGAGTATAGTGCCTTTTTTCTTTTCTTCAAGTCATGCTCCTTGTCAGTAAGTTACTTTGAGAATAATGTGTTGCTTTCTTTCACATATTCCCCAATAAACAAGCACTTAAAATCAACCAGTAAGTGAGGAGCACCGAAAACGGAACAGAAGGAGTAACATCTTACAAGGGAACAATGTAATCACATTGAAAGGGGTGAGGATGAGAAGAACCAACTTAAGTCATTTTGGGGGAAAAAATCCAGTACTTTGGATACTGTAATGCTAAAGATAAGAACTGTATAGAAATGTTGTGATCTTGTTAATAAATGCTGTGGGTTAGCAATTCTGAAACTATGTATGTATTAGAACTGAACAGATAAGTAAATATATTTTAGGTAATGAGAACCGCGTTTCTGACTGGCAGAGAAAGAAATTACAAATAAGGGAAAGGCTAAAATGAACCTGTGTGTAGGACTGAAATCCGAGGGATCAGACCTGTTGCTGTGTAAGTGGTGGTGCTGAAATGTGTACAAAGCAGTATTGTGCTTCTTAGGGCATGTGTTCAAACTGTAGATTGTATTTATTCTTGAAAGAATTTGTTTATTCTTTTTTTTTAGAATTTGTTTATTCTTAAAGTTGTAAAACTAGTCTTTTCAGAAATAAAAAGATCTGTGACTTAAGTTTCTTTTTTCTGTTTAACTACCTATTCAATCCTAAATTAGTTTTAAGTGTTGCCTTTGTGAGAAAATGTGAGAAACAATTAATTTGTCAGCCAAATATATTTTATATGTTGACTAATCTAATAATCTAATATATATTTTCTGTATATAGGCATCATTCCAGCGCTCCAATAGTCATGACAAAGTTAGGAGAATAGTTGCAGAGGAGGGTCGTACAGCAAGAAATCTGATAGCTTGGAGTGTTCCTCTAGAAAGCAAAGATGATGATGGTATGTATTTTTAAGCTGTTTCATTTTTGTTTTAAATTTAGGAGGGTACATTTAGTCTTAAACAGTAGATAGATCCAAAACTTTATGATTTGAACTGTTGGGCAAATTAGCATACATGAAATAAGAAATAACTTTTTTATTGCTTTTTTAAAAAAGATTTTATTCATTTATTTATTAGAGAGAGGAAGTATGCATGAGGGGGGTAGGGAAAGAGGGAGAAGGAGAGTGAGAATCTCAAGTAGACCCCGTGCTGAGCAAGAAGGCCCCATATGGGTCTTGATCTCATGGCCCTGAGATAATGACTTGAGCTGAAATCAAGAGTTGGACGATCAACTGACTGAGCCACACGGGTGCCCCTTTATTGCCTTTTTTTCTTAGATAATATACAAATGGTTTTATGAAAGTGTTAGTTCTGCTGTTTCACATAGGAACGAAGGTAGGTTTGTTATGATTGGCAAATTAGTTTTCTTTTTTAACTTATAGGAGATTGAGATTTTTTCTTTTATTAAATTCTAATAAAAATAAACAGGTTTTAAAAAATTACTATATTCACCACAGTTAGTTACAGGTTAATGTTTTAGGAAAAAAAAGAGTGTATTTCTTGAGTTGTTATTATTTGAACTAGAAAAAATACCTTTTTAGTCCTTTTACTTTCATGGGTAGGATCATTGTGAGCACTGCCTAAATCCTGGGGACCAGAAGATTGGATGGGGAGATAGAAAACAGGAGGCTGGGGTATACCAAAGAGGATCTCGCTTTGAAATTTTCTGAGGATTTGTAGACTATTCTTCATATTGGGTTTGTGTGGTATCTTTTCATGCTTAGATTCAGTTATATATTTTGGGGGGTGCCTGGGTGGGTCAGTGGGTTAAGCCGCTGCCTTCGGCTCAGGTCATGATCTCAGGGTCCTGGGATCGAGTCCCATATCGGGTTCTCTGCTCAGCGGGAGCCTGCTTCCCTCTCTCTCTCTGCCTGCCTCTCTGCCTACTTGTGATCTCTATCAAATAAATAAATAAAATCTTTGAAAAAAAAAAGATTATCTTTCTAAAAAAAAAAAACCAAATAGAGGGGGAAATTAAATTTATCTTCTTAAATTTACCTCTGTACTAGCTGAAGTTTTCATAAGGAAGCTTACTGTTACTTTCATTTCTTTGGTAAAAACATATATCAATATTATTTACTATAAAAATAATAACATAAAACCTAAAAATTTCTTATGGTTGCTGTGTATGATTCATATTATTTTATGAAATTTTATTTTTTCACTTTCCATGGATTAATCAGAACAAAAAATAATCTGAGATTTATTAAAATTGCTTCTATTCAAGGAAGGAAAGAAAATTCAATAATGAATCACATATCTGTATATAACCTGATTTTGCATGTAAGTACATAAAAAGTTGGCCATTACAATTATAAAGCTTCATTTATGCTTGTTGCAAAAAAATTGAACTGTGAACCCATACAATTAGAACTTTCTGAATATCGAAATGATGACAAAATAAGAATGTCAATTTCATAGTTTCTGATAAGGATTAGTTTATATTGTTAAAACTTTGCCAATAATTGCAAAATCTTTATTTTGCTTTTTTTAAAAAAGCAACTCGTTCTTATCTATAGCTAAGGTATTTCTGAGAATAATCAGATATCATACTGAAATACATACAGAAATATCATACTCAGATATTTCTGAGAATAATCTTTCAATTTTTATAAGTTTTCTTCTGTTGTTTTATTTCTGTTTTCTCTGATACTTGTTCTAAGCTGGTTATTCTACTGAATATTCTAAAAGTCCTGCTCCTACATTGTTCTCTATAATCAAAGGATGGATAAAGGCTGTGTAGTTGAGTGTCGAGTTCTGCTTTCATCCCTGGTAGAAGAGTTGAGGGAGGCCCACTTATGTGTGGGTAAATTGTTAGTAGGTGTTATGGCTCACTACATTTGTACCGCTTCACAGGTCCTGGCCCAAAATTATTTTGCTGAAAGGAAAATTATTCTGTTGTACATTATAGATAGAACTTTCTTTCTTTCTTTTTTTTTTTTTTTTAAAGATTTTATTTATTTGTTTGTCAGAGAGAGAGGGGGAGAGAGTGAGCACAGGCAGAGGCAGAGGGAGAAGCAGGCTCCCTGCCGAGCAAGGAGCCCGATGTGGGACTCGATCCCAGGACGCTGGGATCATGACCTGAGCCGAAGGCAGCTGCTTAACCAACTGAGCCACCCAGGCGTCCCTAGAACTTTATTTCTATTTTGAATTGCTCTCGAAAATAGAATGATTATGAAATAGTAGTTAGTATCTTTCTTATAAAAAGAGCAGGTGAGAAAGATATATCTGATGGCAAAAATACAAAGAACTGAAAACTTCTCTTTTCAAATGAAACTGTGAATTTCATAAATCAGATAAGTTTGTCAAAACAAAATACTGGATTTTTAAATGGTTAAAAAATGTATTCTCGATTTTATTGTTAAAATAAAATTTGAATTCAAAGAGTATTTTCCAGAACTGTTTATGGGTTGAGAAGTATCAAGTAACTTGGCCTTATTTATTATTATTTTTTTTAAATAAACATATAATGTATTTTTATCCCCAGGGGTACAGGTTTGTGAATCGCCAGGTTTCACACTTCACAGCACTTGCCATAGTACATACCCTCCCCAGTGTCCATAACCCCACCTCCCTCTCCCAACCCCCCTCCCCCCAGCAACCCTCAGTTTGTTTTGTGAGATTAAGAGTCACTTATGGTTTGTCTCCCTCCCAATCCCATCTTGTTTCATTCATTCTTCTCCTACCCCCTTAACCCCCCCATGTTACATCTCTACTTCCTCATGTCGGGGAGATCATATGATAGTTGTCTTTCTCTGCTTGACTTATTTCGCTAAGCATGATACCCTCTAGTTCCATCCACGTTGTCACAAATAGCAAGATTTCATTTCTTTGGATGGCTGCACACTATTCCATTGTGTATATATACCACTTCTTCTTTATCCATTCATCTGTTGATGGACATCTAGGTTCTTTACATAGTTTGGCTATTATAGACATTGCTGCTATAAACATTCGGGTGCACTTGCTCCTTCGGATCACTACATTTGTATCTTTAGGGTGAATACCCAGTAGTGCAATTGCTGGGTCGTAGGGTAGTTCTATTTTCAACATTTTGAGGAACGTCCAAGCTGTTTTCCAGAGTGGTTGCATCAGCTTGTATTCCCAGAAACGTGTAGGAGGGTTCGCCTTTCTCCACATCCTCGCCAGCATCTGTCATTTCCTGACTTGTTAATTTTAGCCATTCTGACTGGTGTGAGGTGATATCTCATTGTGGTTTTGATTTGTATTTCCCTGTTGACTTGGCCTTGTTTTTAAATTGTCAGAATATCTGACTTATTTAAGAGGTTGATTTTTTTCCTGTTCTGAGAAAGCCATCCAATAAAATCAGTCCCTGGGAACATGGAAGTTTGTTTTTTATTTTATCGGTAGTTCCTATTGATCACATATAGATTGTACTGTTCTGTGATCGCTGGAAGGAAATTATGTATTAGTATGCCCAAATGACATATAGTTCAATTTTGTACTACCCATTTAAAAAAAAATTATTTATTTATTTAACAGGGAGAAAGAAAGAGGGGAAAAGAGAGAACACAAACAGGGGGAGCAGCAGAGGGGGAGGGAGAAGCAGGCTCACTGGTGAGCAAGGAGCCTGATGTGGGGCTTGATCCTGGGACCCTGGGATCATGACCTGAGCTGAAGGCATTTGCTTAATGGACTGAGCCACCCAGGCACCCCTGTACTACCCATTTTTTGACCTTTATATTTGTCTATTTTTGCCTTGAAGGGAAATCCAAATGTCAAACTGGTGGAAAATCAAAGAGGACAATTCAAGGAACTCATAAAAATACTAAACAGGTACAGCATATGCAACTTTCTACTTACTGACTTCTAATTTGAATGAGAAAATGTAATTTTTCAGGATTTGAGTATTGAATATTTTGTTTTCATATAAAATTCCAGTGTAACATTCTTCACTTAACAAATGTATATACAGTACTGTGTGCCTAGCTAGTACTAAATACTTTACAAATATTAATTTATTTGTTTCTTGTAAGAGTACCTTCAGCGTAGGCATTATTATTATCTAAATGATTATCTAAAAATGAAGAAACACAGGTAGGGAGAGGTTATATAACTTGCTAGTGAGTGGCACAGTGAAGATTTGAACCCAGGTCGTTAATTTCTAGTTTATGCTCTTAAGCCTTCTGCTACACATCCCATATTTGTGAATTCTTTTATGATTTTCTTTCTTGGTATAGTGATGTCTTTAGGTTGTAGAATAGTAAAAGTATTGTATCTAAAAATTTCCAAATTGCTTTATTAAAATTTTGGAGAGCACAAGCCTATTTAAAAGTGTTCTTTAGCACATTAGTACTGGCTTTTTAATTCATAGTACTTTCTCTGAACTTTTCCATATATATTATTTTGTTTTGATGTTATTAAATATATCAATATGATTATGCAGACCCAAAACTTCACATAAGGAAAACATGAATTTCTAATCAACATGTCATTGTGAGTTCATAAAATAATCCCCAACTCCTCACGTTACCAATGATAAAAAAAATTTTTTTACATTAAAAAGATAAAAGAAATAAAACAAATACACTGACAGGTGAGTGGAATTAGGGACACAAACTTAATGGACAAGTCTTAAGGGATTAAAGAAGGCTAAAATTCCCTGATTATGGTGGGGAAACAAATCCAGGCTCATGGTATAAAGTTTTGGGCTTATGCAGGGTTTGCACTAGGAGCAAAAAAAGCTATAATCTGCCTGGGTTGTGCCCTGTGAATTGATGTCTGAAGCAGTAAAAGGAAGTGGCCCATGGTTTATGACTGGTTTTGCTAGTATTCTTGACAGGTGAGAGTGTTAAGTACCCAGTAAAAGACCTGTGGAAGTGGGACCACAGTGGGCTGGAAGATGGTCGCTGTAACAGTAGGATACATGGAATGAGGGTGAGCAAAGTGAAGAACTAAAATACAAGAAATTCAAATTCAAAGTAAAATATCAAAGCATGTGAGGAAAATAATGTTATAAAATACAGATAACACATTCTATGAGTGAGAGAATTTACTCTTGAGGTAATGAAAAAAGGCCATTTTCCTAAGGAAGACTTTCAAAAAAATGAGCTTAAGTTCCTCAAAGGAAAGAATAACTATAAACAAGAAGGAGAAATTCTGAAGTAAAACAGATATCCATCTATTACATTAATTACATCTATTAATTTTGAACATTTATAGATAAAAGTGAGCCAGTTAGAAATCTTATAAATGAAAGTATTGTCAATGAAATTTTAAAAACCCATAATTAATGGAATAAATGTTGTATTGGACAAAGAGAAAATTTGTGAATTGGGAGACACTACTGAGGAGAATTTAAAACATATTGCAGAGAACTAACAAGATGGAAAATAAGAGAATTTAAGATTGAGAAATTCTAATATAGGCCATATTGGACTTTAAAAAATAGAGGGTAAATAATAGTGGGCATTGAATATTTGAAGAAATAATGTTGAAAAATTTTCTCACTTGAGTTCTGAAGAGCTTCAGAGCATGACTGTGGAGCTGAGCAGGGTAAGTAAAAATAGATTTATATACCTAGCTACCTTCTAAAGAGTCTGAAGAATGTGAAGATTATGGGAAAAATCTTCAAAAAATACCAAGAAGTAAACAGAACCACAGAGGAATGATATATTAATACCCTTGTTATAAACAAAAGGATAATGAAGCAATATATTCAAAGTTATAAGACAAAATTACTTTTAAAAAATGCTTTTTAAATTTTATTTATTTAAGAGTGAGAGAGCACAGGGGGAGAGGGAGAAGCAGACTCCTTGCTGAGCAGGGAGCCTGATGTGGGGCTCAATTCCAGGGCCCTGAGATCATGGCCTGAGCTGAAGGCAGCTGCATAACCGACTGAGCCACCCAGGCGCCCTGACAAAATTACTTTTAACTCATAATTCTGTGCCCAGCCAAGTGTAAGAATGAAATAGAACTATTTTTAGTTATTTTAGACAAAAACTAAGTGTTTGCTACTCACTGACCCTTAATGAAGGAACTAAAGATGAACTTAAGCAGGAAGAAAAGGTAACCTGGGGGAAGGAACTTGTTAAAAAGGTATCTGTAGTATGTGATATGATGAGCACTGGGTGTTATATGCAACTGGTAAATTATTGAACACTATATCTGAAACTAATAATATACTATATGTTGGATAATTGAATTTAAATTAAAATAGATATATGTAAAATGTGTTTGTAAATCTCATTACCTGTTGATGGTTTAAAAAAAAACCCTCACATGATTCGATTTGGAAAAGTGGAACTGTAGTTTTAGACAATATTAACATGAAGACTGGATTGTAGGGATTTTGGAAGGGGGTTAGAGTAATAAAATTATTGTCTTATTTAGGAAGAAGTTTTTGTTAGGAAAATATGAATATAAGTGTGTATGATAAAAATTTAAGGTTATCAACTAAAAGCAGCCATGATTTCCAAATAGAGGAATATTAGCAAATTGCATCTCACAATATTTGAAAAGAATGATACACCATGACCAAGTATATAAATTTAATTTTACGTAATTTATCCATGAGTTGTGCTTTTTGTTTTATCTATGAAAGCCTCTCTTATTTTAAGATTATAAAAATGTCCTTCTAGATATTTTTAAATTTTTGTTTTCATAGTTGGTCTTTAGTCCATCAACAGACTAAAAGAAAAATCACATTATCACCTCAATAGGTTCAGTAAAAGCATTTGACAAAACTTGACACCCATTTATGATGAAAACTATCAATAAACTATGAGTAGAGGGAATCTTCCTCAACTTGATTAAAAAAATCTACAAAAAACCCTACAGCTAATGTGGTACTTAATGGTGAGAAACTAGAAGCTTTACCCCTAAGATTGGTTATAAGACAAGGATGCTCCTATCACCATTGTTTTTCAACATTGTAATGGAAGTTCTAGCTAATGCGAAGACAAGAAAAGGAAGGAAAAGGTATATAGATTAGAAAGGAAGGAATAAAACTGTCTTTGTTTGCAGATATGATTATATAAAAAATCTGAAAGAATCAACAAAAAACTGCTGGAAATAATAATCTGTTATAGCAGGTTGCAGGGTACAAGATTAATACACAGAAGTCAGTGGCTTTCCTGTATACCAGTGCTTAGCAAGTGGAACTTAAAAACACAATACGATTTACATTACCACTCCCTTGAATTAAATACCTAGGTATAAATCTAACAATGTATGTGCAAAGATCTATATGAGAAAAACTTTAAAACTCTGATGAAAGAACTCAAAGAACTAAATAAATGTAAGGGCGTTCCATGTTCATGCAGGAAAACTGAATATTGTCAAGATGTCCTTTCTTCCCAGCTTGATGTGTAGATTCAGTACAATTCTGACAAGTGATTGTATAGCTATTGACTGATTCTAAAGTATATGGAGAGGCAGAAGACCCAGAATAGCCAATGAAATATTGAAGAACGAAGTTGGAGGACTGATGCTAGCCAACTTTTAGACTTACTGTAAAGCTATAGTAACAATGGCAGTGTGGTATTGGCAGAACAATAGATAAATAGATGAATGAAGAGAGTAGAATATCTAGAAATAGATCCACATAAATAATCAACTGCTCTGACAGAGGAGCAAAGGCAATACAGTGGAGCAAAGGTAATTTTTTCAACAAATTGTGTTGGAACAACTGGACATCCCTTATATCAAAAAATGAATTTAGACAGATACTGTACACCCTTCCCAAAATTAAACTCAAAAGTGGATCGTAGACCTAGATGTGAAAGCAGAAACTCTGAAATTTCTGATGATAACATAGAAAACCTAAATGACCTTGGGTATGGTGATGACTTTTTAGGTAAAATACCAAAAGTAGTGATCCATGGAAGAAATAATTAGTAAGCTAGATTTCACTAAAATTAAAAACTCTGCTTTACAAAAGACAGTATCAAAAGAATGAGAAGACAGGCCACAAACAGGGAGAAAATACTTGCAAAAGACATACCTGATGAGGGATTGTTATCCAAAATATACAAAGAACTCTTAAAATTCAAAAATAAGATACAGTGTTATGCTAGTTTTAGGTATACTATATAGTGATTCGATACTGTATGTTAACTGTATTAGAATTAAAATAATAATAAAAAAACAAGCAACCTGATTAAAAAACAGGCCAAAGCCCTTAACCGATGCCTCACCAGAGAGGATAGATAGATGGCAAATAAGCATATGAAAAGATGCTCCATATCATATGGCATCAGAAATGAAGATTAAAGTAACAATGAGATATTACTGCATATTCATTAGAATGGCCAAAATTAGGAATACTGGCAACACCAAATGCTGGTAAGGATGTGAAGCCACAGGAACTCTAATTCATTGCTGGTGAGAATGCACAATGGTACAGCCACTTGGCAGTTTATAAATTGCCAGTTCATAGAGTCTTATAAAACTAAACATATGCTTACCATATAATCCAGCAGTCATACTCCTTGGTATTTACACAAAGGAGTTGAAAACTTATATCCTCACAAAAACCTGCACATGGATATTTATAGCTGCTTTATTCACAATTGTCAAAACTTGGGAGCAACCAAGATGTCCTTCAGTAGGTGAATGGATACCGAAACTGTAGTACATCCAGACAATGGACTGTTCTTCACTGCTGAAAAGAAATGAGCTATCAAGCTATGAAAAGATATAGAGCAACCTTAAATGCATTATACTAAGTGAAAAAAGCCAACCTCAAAAGGCTATATACTGTTTCCAAATATACAACATTCTGGAAAGGCAAAACGATGAAGACAGTAAAAAGGTCAGTAGTGCCAGAGGGTCGGAGGTAGGGGTAGGAGAGGGAAATAGGCAGAGCACAGAAGATTCTTAGTACAATCACAATACTATGTATGATACTTTAATGATGGATACGTGTCATTATACATTTGTGCAAACCCATAAAATGAACAACACCAAGAGTAAACTGTAAGGTAAACTCTGAACTTTGGATGATTATGATGTGTCAGTGTTGGTACATCAAGAAAATGCATGTTTGACTTTATGTGCCCATGAATTTTTCTGCAATAGGTCCATAAACATTTTTAGATTCTCAGAGGAGTCCGTGAGCTCTTCTGACAGAGACGAGTCAGAAATCTCAATTTCTTCCTTCTTCTTTCCCTTCACTTTTTCTCTTTCTCTCAAAAGTCATTGATTAAAACAATATAGCATCATGGAATTCAGTTGTGTCTAACTTTTCCCACAAATTTAGATTGCTTTGTCTTCTTGAGTATCTTGGAGGTAGTTGTAAGCTGTAGTAATAGGATAGTTACCTGATTTTTGGCTTTATCACTTAGTGTGAGACCTGGGGCTCATTACTTAATTTAGCTAAGCTTCAGTTTTCTCTCCTGTAAAAAGGAGATAATAATGTTACCTATGATACAAAATTGCTTCAAAGTTTAAATTAAGTACAACTGTATGGAAAGCACTTAGCACAGTGCCTGGCACCTGGCAAGTGTGTCATGCATGTGAGATGCTGCTGCAATTATTATTATCACTGCTATTGTTTTTATCAGTGGTAGGAGCCCTATACTTAGGAACTCTATACTGACTTAACCTCTACAATTTGATTTGCCAGTCTACTCTTTCACAGATTTGACAATTTTGCCATTAGTTTATTCACATTTTTTTCTATGAGTGTATTTCTTCTCTTTATCTTTCCCACTATAATCATACCTAACATTATTTGGGTACTAATTCTGTGCTTGGTGCTATGTAAAATGCTTTATTGTGTGCTTGGTGCTATGTAAAATGCTTTATGAACATGGGAAAAGTTGAAAGACTAGGTTCTGGTTCCAGTTCCACCACTCAACCTTTTGACTTGCAAAGAAATTCAATCTTTCTGAGCCTCAGTTTTGTTATTTACAATGGGAATAATAATATTTGTCCTGTCTTCAGTTTGTTGTAATGATTAAATGAGATAGTGTATTCAGAATTCCTTCATAAAATATGAATAAGCATGCAAGTATAAAGTATTATCATTTTGGCAAAGTTAAGTATCAAATTTGTGTAGCACATTGCCTTTCAGATGGAATTATGTAACTGTAGTTTTTGTCTTACTGGCATCTTTCTTTGTAAAAGCTTCACCTAGAGCAATCACAAAGAATAGAGACATTTTAACCTGGACGCAATGGTGCCTATTTTACATTGTAAGACAGGTTGGTAAAATATTTGATGCATGATAAGGTAAATACATAAATGGGTGAAACTGAGTGAGAGTACTTTTGAGAATTCCATAAGATTAGAGTCTAAATTCACAGGAAGTTACTAACATTTTGCTGATCATGAAGAAGGTAAAATTGGGAAACCTCTCAAGTTAATTTTAACTTTGGATGGTGTACAGGAAGAGAAATGAGGTAGTCTGGAATATCTGGCCAAGCACTGGCAGCACAGGCCAGAGGTGGTATACTGGTAAGCCGCCAGTGTTATTGTAGAGCTCTAATGGGAAGATGATCTTCTGTGGCTAGGTGATCTTTGACAAATGAGTTATTAGCCTTGGAGCCTGTTTTCTAAACTGTAAAGTGGAGCTAATAATACAATAAAGATTGTGTGAAGGAGGTTAGAAATTGTGTGTCGTTGATTTATGATCTATAATCCTCTATAAATGGTCAGTTGTCAGAGTTATCAGGAGAGTGGACAGAATTAAGCTTTACTTCAGGACAGATGCTGGCTGAATGGGATTTTGAATTTGGTTTAATGCAAGGAGGGGATATTTGCCATTATAATAAAATTATTTATACTAGGGCTGTAAAGAACTTGGAGAGCAATTGAGGCAATGGTTTTATGGATTGTTGACATTACTTTAAATTTTATTGCTTGAGTATTGAGAATTTGTGCCTGGACCATGGCTATTCCATAAAATATTTGCTAATTTTCATTTGTGAAATCTGGCAACCCTGTCTGGATGGGGGACTTTGGAGGGAGGACAGGTAACTCCATTTTAGCCTCTCCAGCATGTATGTATCTGTGTGCATACATGTGTTATGTGTGCTTCCTTTTTGGTGGTATACATTCTATATAAATCAATGATTGGCTATAAAAGATTGATGAAGTTTAGGAATCACTTATATTGAAGGCCAAAGCCTAAAACAAAGCAGGAGGGCATTAACCTGTATTTCAGATACTCTCCACTCTGGGGCTCTCCTATGAAAAAGAAAAACAAGCAAACAGGAATGATACACACACATACAAAACAACCCAAAGAAACCTGGGGTTGTTTGTTGCTCTAACTGTAGTAGAGGGTTACTATTTATTTATTTTTCAGCTTAAGTAGCCAAAGAGAGATAAGCAACTCTTTTGGACTTCTAGTCAGAAGCTTTAGGTTTGCATTTTGAATTTCAGTCTTTATGTAAACTACATGCTTTTTGGTGGAATGATTCTGTGGTACAGTCTGTAAAACTATAGAATGTAATCTTTATTTTCAAAGTTTGCCTGTGCAACTGAGGAAAGAGTGGGTCCTTTAGTGCTTATTTTTTGACTAAGGGTCTGTTCACTGTTGGAGCCATGCTAATCTTCAGTAAGACATGTCTGAACTAAAAAAATGACCTTACAAACCTGCTTTTAAGATGAGAAGCTTTGTTTTGATAAATTTAGTGTGATATAAGATAAAAAGAAGAATGTCCATTTTTAAGTATTTATTTTGAAAAATGTGTTTTATACAAAGATCAAATCCCTGGAGGCTTTTAAGAAATATTTTTTTATGTTTTGTTTTATTTCACCAGAATGCTGCGGTAGACTGTAAAATAACATCATCTACAACTGGAGATAAACACTTTGATAAAAGTCCCACTAAAACAAGGCATCCTCGGAAAATTGACCTAAGAGCTAGATACTGGGCATTTCTTTTTGACAATCTTCGTCGAGCAGTAGATGAAATCTATGAAACTTGTGAATCAGATCAGAGTGTGGTAGAATGTAAGGTAAGGTTTGCTTTGAGACTTTATAATTCATTTAAAGCTAAATTCTCCAATTTTTATTAACCTGACCATATCATTTAACTCAATATGTAATACTGTATTTTTCAGTGTAGTCACAGTGCTGTGCATTAGATCCCTACAACTTACTCATCTTACAACTGAAAGTTTGTACCCTTTGACCAACATCTATTTTCCCCATTCCTTGGAACCACTGTTCTACCCTCCTTCTATGAGTGCTTCAGGTTTTTTTGGTTTTGATTTTTTTGAGTACTCTTGTGTTTTGCGTTATCTAATTGTGTAATGTTCTGTGTAAGATTTGGTAGAAAGCAAGATTTGGTACATAGTCCTGGGCAAGAAATCAAAAAAGACGGATATGCACACACACAACCATGACACACAAAATTATTTTAAAGATCTCTCTTATCTGCATTGTCCAGTACTGTAGGTGGCACTAGTGAGATTTTCACATTCTTTGGTTTCATGTTTAATGTCTTTAATTGGACATTGCTTCCTTTCTGCTGAGATACTTATCACTCTTCTAATTCACTCTGGTTAGGGAAAAGTGAGATTGATGTCTAACCATAAACAATCCTGGGTGGGATTGGGATGTCATTGTAAGGTGTATTTTCTAATTTCATATAACCTTGTGTTTGTAATAGGATATTAGATACATAGTGCATCTGTCTGTGAAAATTCACTAAAAAGCCCAGTCTTTTAGAAAATAGAAACTATACACTATATTACTTTATGCTGAATGAAATGATTTTGATAAAAACTAGAGTGATTTATCATTATAGACGTATTACACAGTTAGCTTGTGTTTCTACAGTGAACAGGATTGAAAACCCTGGCATTCATTATTTAACCTATGAAATATATGAAGGGTCAAAGAAAAGTTACATGTTGAAACAGCAGCTGTGTTTCCTCTAAAATTGGAAACAGCTTAGAATAGCCTAAAAATATGGTTCATCAGATGCAGGTTTCAGAATGAACAGTAATTGAAATCCTCCAAATTTAGTTTGGTTGTCACAAGTAATATTGAAAGCTGGGGTGGCAATGCTTATATCAGACCAATTAGATTTTAAACCAAAGACCAATAGGAGATGAGGAAGTACATTATTTTACAAGTAAAGGGTCTATCCAACAAGAAGATCTAACAGTTGTAAATATTTATGCCCTTAACATAGGAGCAGTGAATTATATAAACCAATTAATAACATAATTAAGCACATCGATAATGATACAATTATAGTAGGGGACTTTAACATACCACTTAGTGCAGTAGACAGATCATCTAAGCAGATGATCACCAAGGTAACAAGGGCTTTGAATGACATACTGGACCAGATGGACTACACAGATACATTCAGAGCATTCCATCCTAAAGCAACAGAATACACATTCTTCTTGAGTGCACATGAAACATTGTCCAGACTAGATCACATACTACATCGCAAATCAGGTCTCAACTGGTATGAGACCTGATCCCAAAAGATTGGGATCATTCCCCACATGTTTTCAGACCACAAAGCTTTGAAACTGGAACTCAGTCACAAGAGGAATTTTGGAAATAACTCAGATACATGGAGGCTAAAGAGCATCCTACTAAAAAAATGAATGGATCAAGCAGGAAATTAAAGAAGAATTTAAAATGTTCATGGAAACAAATGAAAATGAAAACACAACTGTTCAAAACCTTTGGGATGCAGCAAAGGTGGTCGGTCCTAAGAGGGAAGTATATTGCAATACAAGAAACAAAGAAGGTCTCAAATGCACAAGATAACCTAATCCTTAAATGGAGAATGAACAGCAAATAAAGCCTAAGCTCAGCAGGAGAAGAGAAATAATAAAGATTAGAGCAGAAATAATGAAATAGAAACCAAAAGAATAGTAGAACAGATCAACAAAACTAGGAACTTGTTCTTTGAAAGAATAAACAAGATTGATAAACCCCTAGCCAGACTTAACAAAAGAAAAGAGAAAGGACCCAAATAATAAAATCACGAATGAAAGAGGAGAGATTGCAGCAAATACTGTAGAAATACAAACAATTACAAGAACATATTATGAGGGGCACCTGGGTGGCTCAGTGGGTTAAGCCTCTGCCTTCAGCTCAGGTCATGATTCCAGGTGGGATCAAGCCCCAAATTGGTCTCTTTGCTTGGCGGGGAGCCTGTTTTCCCCTCTCCCTCTCTGCCTGCCTCTCTGCCTACGTGTGATCTCTGCCTGTCAAATAAATGAATAAAATCTTAAAAAAATTATGAACAACTATATGCCAAAAAATTAGGCCATCTGGAAGAAATGGATGCATTCCTAGAAATATATAAACTACCAAAACTGAACCAGGAAGAAATACAACACGTGAACATACCCATAACCACCAAGGAGATTGAAGCAGTAGTCAAAAATCTCCCAATAAAGAGTCCAGAGCTGGATGGCTTCCCAGGAAAATTCTACCAAGCATTAAAAGAAGAATTAATACCTATTCTGAAGGTGTTTCAAAAACTAGAGATGGGGGCGCCTGGGTGGCTCAGTGGGTTAAGCCGCTGCCTTCGGCTCAGGTCATGATCTCAGGGTCCTGGGATCGAGGCCCGCATCAGGCTCTCTGCTCAGCAGGAAGCCTGCTTCTCTCTCTCTGCCTGCCTCTCCATCTACTTGTGATTTCTCTCTGTCAAATAAATAAATAAAATCTTAAAAAAAAATTTTTTTTAAAATAAAAAACAAAAAACAAACAAAAAAAAAACTAGAGATGGAAGGAAAACTTCCAGACTCATTCTGTGTGGCCAGCATTACCTTGATCCCAAAGCCAGAGAAAGACCTGACCAAAAAGAATTATAAACCGATATCCCTGATGAACATGGATGCAAAAAATTCTCACCAGGATTCTAGCCAATAGGATCCAGCAGTACATTAAAAGGAGTATTCACCATGACCAACTGGGATTTAGTCCTGGGGTGCAAGGGGTGGTTCAACATCTGCAAATCAATCAGTGCGATACACTAAATAAAAGGACAAGAACCGTATGATCCTCTCAATAGACGTAGAAAAAGAATTTGACGAAGTACAGCATCCTTTCTTGATTAAAACTCTTCACAATGTAGAGACAGAGGGAATATACCTCAACGTTGCAAAGGCCATATATTTAAAGCCCACAGCAAATATCATACTCAAAGGGGAAAAACTAAGAGCTTTTCCTCTGAGGTCAAGAACCCAGCAGGGATTTCCACTATGACCACTGTTGTTCAACATAGTACTAGAAGACCTAGCCCCAGCAATCAGACAACAGAACGAAATAAAACATATCCGAATCAGCAAAGAAGTAGTCAAACTCTTATTCTTTGCAGATGATGTGATAATCTGTGGAAAACCTGAAAGACTCAATCCCCAAATTGCTAGAACTCATATAGGAATTCAGCAACGTGGCAGGATATAAAATAAGTGCACAGAAATCAGTTGCATTCCTTTACACTAACAATGAGACAGAAGAAAGAGAAGTTAAATGATCCCATTTACAGTTTCACCCAAAACCATAACGTGCCTAGGAATAAACCTAACCCGAGAGGCAAAGGATCTGTACTCAGGAAACTATGCAACACTCATGAAAGAAATTGAGGAGGACACAAAAAAAGGAAAAACGTGCCATGCTCATGGACAGAAGAATATTGTGAAAATGTCTGTGCTACCTAGAGCAGTATATGTATTCAATCCTTATCAAAATACTGTCAACTTTTTTTCCCTACAGAGCTGGAACAAATAATCCTAAAAGACCCCAAGTAGCCAAAGCAATCCTGAAAAAGAAAACCAAAGCAGGTGGCATCACAATTCCAGACTTCAAGTTCTATTACAAAGCTGTAATCATCAAACTAGTATGGTACTGATACAAACACAGATGCATAGATCAGTGTAACAGAATAGAGAACCCAGAAATGGACCCTCAGCTCTATGATCAGCTAATCTTGGACAAATCAAGAAAGAATATCCAATGGAGAAAAGACAGTTTCTTCAACAAATGGTGTTGGGAAAATTGGACAGCCACATGCAAAAGAATGAAACTGGACCATTTCCTTACACCGTACACAAAAATAGACTCAAAAATGGAGGATGAAAGACCTAAATGTGAGACAGGAATCCATCAGAATCCTATTGAAGACATGCAGCAACCTCTTTGACCTTGGCCACAGCAACTTCTTGTTAGACAAGTGTCCAAAGGGAAGGGAAAAAGGCCATGAACTATTGGGACTTCATTAAGATAAAAAGCTTTTGCAAAGCAAAGGAAACAGTTGACAGAACCAAAAGATAACCAACAGAACGGGAGAAGATATTTGCAAATGACCTATCAGATAAAGGGCTCATATCCAAAATCTGTAAAGAAGTTACTGAGCTCAACACCCCCCAAAACAAATAATCCAATCAAGAAATGGGCAGAAGGCATGAAAAGATGTTTCTCCAAGGAAGACATATGAATGACCAACATACACATGAAAAATGCTCTCTACCACTCAGCATCAGGAAAATACAAATCAAAACCACAGTGAGATACCACTTCACACCAGTCAGAATGGCTAAAGTTAACAGGTCAGGAAATAACAAATGTTGGTGAGGATGGAGAGAAAGGGGAACCCTCTTAATAGTGTTGGTGGGAATGCAAGCTGGTTCAGGCATTCTGGAAAACAGTATGGAGGTTTCTCAAAAAGTTGAAAATAGAGCTACCTTAATTGCACTACTGGGTATTTACCCCAAAGATATAAATGTAGTGATTCGAAGGGGCACCTGAACAGCAATGTTTATAGAAGGAATATCCACAGTAGCCAAACTATGGAAAGAGCCCGGATGTCCATTGACAGATGAATGGATAAAGAAGATGGGGTGTGTGTGTGTGTGTATACACATATATATGTATATGTATATATATATTGTATATGTGTACACATATATACAGATACACACACACAATGGAATACTACTCAGTCATCAAAAAAAAAGAAATCATGGGGCGCCTGGGTGGCTTAGTCAGTTGAACATTTCCCTTTGGCTTGGGTCATGGTCCCAGGGTCCTGGGATTGAGCCCCACATCAGCAGGGAGTCTCCTTTTGCCTCTCTGCTTGCTGCTCCCGTTGCTTGTGCTTTCTCTCTCTGTGAAATAAATAAATAAAATCTAAAAAAAATCATGCCATTTGTAACAATGTGCATGGAACTAGAGGATATTATGCTAAGTGAAATAAGTCAATCAGAGAAAGACAATTATATGATCTCAGTTCTATGTGGAATTTAAGAAATGAAACAGAAAATGAAGAAGAAAGGAGAAAATAATTAAGACAATACCAGGGAGGGAGACAAACCGTAGGAGACTCTTAATCATTGGAAACAAACTGAGGCTTGCTGGAGGGGTGAGGGGTGGGGGATGGAGTAACTGGGTGATGGACACATGATGGAATGAGCAATGGGTATTATATAAGACTGATGAATTGGGGCGCCTGGGTGGCTCAGTGGGTTAAAGCCTCTGCTTTTGGCTCAGGTTATGATCCCAGAGTCCTGGGACCTAGCCCTGCATTGGGCTCTCTGCTCAGCAGGGAGCCTGCTTCCCTTCCTCTCTCTCTGCCTGCCTCTCTGCCTACTTGTGATCTCTGTGAAATAAATAAATAAATAAATCTTTAAAAAAAATAAGACTGATGAATCACTGACCTGTATCTCTGAAACTATTAATATATGTTAATTAACTGAATTTAAATGGACAAAATCTCATAAAAAAAGAGAAAGGTATGACATGCAATAAAAAGAGAGGGATATCACATAACTTGAAGACTGTGTCACAACAAACATATATATATACTCTCATTGTTTCACATAGTCATTTAACATCTATTCACTGATCATTTACTATGTTCCAGTTCCAGTACCAAGAATTGATGACAGAAGGATACAAAACAGTGGCGCTTTGGGGCACCTGGGTGGCTCAGTGGGTTAAAGCCTCTTCCTTTGGCTCAGATCATGATCTCAGGGTCCTGGGATCTAGCCCTGCATTGGTCTCTCTGCTCAGCAGGGAGCCTGCTTCCTCCCTCTCTCTCTGCCTACTTGTGATCTCTGACAGATAAATAAATAAAATCTAAAAACAACAACAACAAAAAACCCCCCCAAAACCAAAACCAAATGGAGCTTTAACTAGACAGAGAGCTCAGTGTCTAACATAGATATAAAACTAAAAATACATGGGGTGCCTGGGTGGCTCAGTGGGTTAAGCCCCTGCCTTTAGCTCAGGTCATGATCTCAGGGTCCTGGGATCAAGTCCCACATCAGGCTCTCTGCTTGGCAGAGAGCCTGCTTCCTTCTCTCTCCCTGCCTGCCTGCCTACTTGTGATCTTTCTCTGTCAAATAAATAAATTCTTTAAAAAAAAACCTAAAAATACAGTTTTAATTTCTTTTTATTTTTTAAGATTTTATTTATGTATTTGACAGAGATCACAAGTAGGCAGAGAGGCAGGCAGAGAGAGGGGGTGGGGGAAGTAGGCTCCCTGCTGAGCAGAGAGTCTGACGTGAGGCTTGATCCCAGGACCCTGGAATCATGACCTGAGCCGAAGGCAGAGGCTTTAACCCACTGAGCCACCCAGGTGCCCAGTTTTTAATTTCTATTGTAATAAGTATTTCAAAGGAGAATATTATGAGAGTATACTGTAGGGGAATCTGATCTAGTCTGAAACCCTGAAGAAGTGACACTTAAACTGAAAGGTTATTATTTAGATACTTCAGATACTTGGCATGCATTTTGCCTCCATTGTCTGTCAGATACTCAGATATTTTGAAGTCTTTCACTACTATTGCAATTTCTTCAACATCTCTTTTAATTTCTAAGAATTTTTGTTATACATTTTGCTGTCTTATTATTACTTGCGTAAAGGATTATAAGAGGTTAACTTTCATTATAAGTTTAACATTTTCTCAGTATAAAAATGATCCCATTGTACAGTTTAATGTTTTTCTTTGTGATTTCTGTTTTGTGTGATATTAATATTATAATTTTTTGTTGTTGTTTGCTCAGTTTGCCCGTTACCCCTTAGTTCAGGTATTGAAATTTGCCACAGAGAACAGAGAGCATGAGATTCTCCACAGGGATAGCAGGTTAAGAGTTCATCTGTTCTTTAATAGGAGTAGGCTTTTTTTACCTCACCATTGTCTAACATCCATCACCACACATAGTCAAAAATTTTTTTTGTTTTGTTTTTATGATGAGAGCTTTTAAGAGCTACTGTCCTGGGAACTTTTAAATATGTAATATAGTATTATTAACTATAGTCATTATGCTGTACATTAATCCCAGGACTTAATTTTTTTGTAACAGGAAGTTTGCTCCTTTTTAAAGAAGATTTCATTCATTCATTCATTCATTCATTCACTAACTCATTTATTAGTGAGCGTTCACATGCGTGAGTGAGGGAGGAATGGCAGGGGAAAGAGTTGGAGGAGGAGGAAAGAACCTCAAGCAGGTTCTGTGCTGAGTGAGGGGCTCAGTCTCATGACCCTGAGATCATGACCGAAGCCAAAACCAAGAGTCGGGTGTTTAACCCACTGAGCCACCCATGTGCCCTGGCAAGTTTTTTTTTTTCTTGTTTTCTTTTTTTAAAATTTTTTATTTTTTAGAAACATATATTTTTATCCCTAGGGGTACAGGTCTGTGAATCGCCAGGTTTACACACTTCACAGCACTCACCAAAGCACATACCCTCCCCAATGTCCATAACCCCACTCCCCTTCTCCCAACCCCCTTCCCCCAGCAACCCTCAGTTTGTTTTGTGAGATTAAGAGTCACTTATGGTTTGTCTCCTTCCCAATCCCATATTGTTTCATTTATTCTTCTCCTACCCACTTAAGCCCCCATGTTGCATCACCAATTCCTCATATCAGGAAGATCATATGATAGTTGTCTTTCTCTGCTTGACTTATTTTGCTAAGCACGATACGCTCTAGTTCCATCCACGTTGTCGCAAATGGCAAGATTTCATTTCTTTTGATGGCTGCTTAGTATTCCATTGTGTATATATACACCACATTTTCTTTATCCATTCATCTGTTGATGGACATCTAGGTTCTTTCCATAGTTTGGCTATTATGGACATTACTGCTATAAACATTCGGGTGCACGTGCCCCTTCAGATCACTACGTTTGTATCTTTAGGGTAAATACCCAGTAGTGCAATTGCTGGGTCATAGGGCAGTTCTATTTTCAACATTTTGAAGAACCTCCATGCTGTTTTCCAGAGTGGTTGCACCAGCTTGCATTCCCACCAACAGTGTAGGAGGGTTCCCCTTTCTCTGCATCCTCACCAGCATCTGTCATTTCCTGACTTGTTAATTTTAGCCATTCTGACTGGTGTGAGGTGATATCTCATTGTGGTTTTGATTTGTATTTCCCTGATGCCGAGTGATACGGAGCACTTTTTCATGTGTCTGTTGGCCATCTGGATGTCTTCTTTGCAGAAATGTCTGTTCATGTCCTCTGCCCATTTCTTGATTGGATTATTTGTTCTTTGGGTGTTGAGTTTGCTAAGTTCTTTATAGATTTTGGACACTAGTCCTTTATCTGATATGTCGTTTGCAAATATCTTCTCCCATTCTGTCAGTTGTCTTTTGGTTTTGTTAACTGTTTCCTTTGCTGTGCAAAAGCTTTTGATCTTGATGAAATCCCGATAGTTCATTTTTGCCCTTGCTTCTGTTGTCTTTGGCGATGTTCCTAGGAAGATGTTGCTGCGGCTGAGGTCGAAGAGGTTGCTGCCTCTGTTCTCCTCAAGGATTTTGATGGATTCCTTTCTCACAGTGAGGTCCTTCATCCATTTTGAGTCTATTATTGTGTGTGGTGTAAGGAAATGGTCCAATTTCATTTTTCTGCACATGGCTGTCCAATTTTCCCAACACCATTTATTGAAGAGGCTGTCTTTTTTCCATTGGACATTCTTTCCTGCTTTGTCAAAGATTAGTACCATGCTGTCTTGATGACAGCTTTGTAATAGAGCTTGATGTCCGGAATTGTGATGCCACCAACTTTGACTTTCTTTTTCAATATTCCTTTGGCTATTCGAGGTCTTTTCTGGTTCCATATAAATTTTAGGATTATTTTTTCCATTTCTTTGAAAAAGAAAGATGGTACTTTGATAGGAATTGCATTAAATGTGTAGATTGCTTTAGGTAGCAAAGACATTTTCACAATATTTATTCTTCCAATCCAGGAGCATGGAACATTTTTCCATTTCTTTGTGTCTTCCTTAATTTCTTTCATGAGTACTTTATAGTGTTCTGAGTAGAGATTCTGTGCCTCTTTGGTTAGGTTTATTTCTAGGTATCTTATGGTTTTGGGTGCAATTGTAAATGGGATTGACTTCTTAATTTCTATTTCTTCTGTCTTGTTGTTGGTGTAGAGAAATGCAACTGATTTCTGTGCATTGATTTTATATCCTGACACTTTACTGAATTCCTGTACAAGTTCTAGCAGTTTTGCAGTGGAGTCTTTTGGGTTTTCCATGTATAGTTAGTATCATATCATCTGCGAAGAGTGATAGTTTGACTTCTTTGCCGATTTGGATGCCTTTAATTTCCTTTTGTTGTCTGATTGCTGAGGCTAGGACTTCTAGTACTATGTTGAATAGCAGTGGTGATAATGGACATCCCTGCCATGTTCCTGACCTTAGCAGAAAAGCTTTCAGTTTTCCTCCATTGAGAATGATATTTGCAGTGGGTTTTTCATAAATGGCTTTGATAATATTGAGGTATGTGCCCTCTATCCCTACAGTTTAAAGACTTTTGATCAGGAAGGGATGTTGCACTTTGTCAAATGCTTTTTCACCATCTATGGAGAGTATCATATGATTCTTGTTCTTTCTTGTTGATGTATTGTATCACATTGATTGATTTGCAGATGTTGAACCAACCTTGCAGCCCTGGAATAAATCCCACTTGGTCGTGGTGAATAATCCTTTTAATGTACTGTTGAATCCTATTGGCTAGTATTTTGGTGAGAATTTTCGCATCTGTGTTCATCAAGGATATTGGTCTATAGCTCTCTTTTTTGATGGGATCCTTGTCTGGTTTTGGGATCAAGGTGATGCTGGCCTCATAAAATGAGTTTGGAAGTTTTCCTTCCATTTCTATTTTTTGGAACAGTTTCAGGAGAATAGGAATTAGTTCTTCTTTAAATATTTGGTAGAATTCCCCCGGGAAGCCGTCTGGCCTTGGGCTTTTGTTTGTTTGGAGATTTTTTTTTAAAGATTTTATTTATTTGAAAGAGAACACAAGTAGCAGAGAGGCAGGCAGAGAGAGAGAGAGAGAGAGAGAGAAGCAGGCTCTGCACTGAGCAGAGAGCCTTATGTGGGGCTCGATCCCAGGGTCCTGGGATCATGACCTGTGCGGAAGGCAGAGGCTTTAACCCGCTGAGCCACCCAGGCGCCCCTTGTTTGGAGATTTTTAATGACTGTTTCAATCTCCTTACTGGTTATGGGTCTGTTCAGGCTTTCTGTTTCTTCCTGGTTGAGTTGTGGTAGTTTATATGTTTCTAGGAATGCATCCATTTCTTCCAGATTGTCAAATTTGTTGGCGTAGAGGTGCTCATAGTATGTTCTTATAATTGTTTGTATTTCGTTGGTGTTAGTTGTGATCTCTCCTCTTTCCTTCATGATTTTATTTATTTGGGTCCTTTCTCTTTTCTTTTTAATAAGTCTGGCCAGGGGTTTATCAATTTTATTAATTCTTTTCAAAGAACCAGCTCCTAGTTCGTTGATTTGTTCTATTGTTTTTTTTAGTTTATATTTCATTGATTTCTGCTCTGATCTTTATGATTTCTCTTCCCCTGCTGGGTTTAGGGTTTCTTTCTTGTTCTTTCTACAGCTTCTTTAGGTGTAGGGTTATGTTGTGTACCTGAGACCTTTCTTGTTTTTTGAGAAAGGCTTTTACTGCTATATATTTTCCTCTCAGGACTGCCTTTGATGTGTCCCACTGATTTTGAACTGTTGTGTTTTCATTAGCATTTGTTTCCATGATTTTTTTCAATTCTTCTTTAATTTCCTGGTTGACCCATTCATTCTTTAGAAGGATGCTTTTTAGTCTCCATGTATTTGGGTTCTTTCCAAACTTCCTCTTGTGGTTGAGTTCTAGCTTCAGAGCATTGTGGTCTGAAAATATGCAGGGTATGATCCCAATCTTTTGATACCGGTTGAGTCCTGATTTAGGACCGAGGATGTGATCTATTCTGGAGAATGTTCCATGTGCACTAGAGAAAAATGTGTATTCTGTTGCTTTGGGATGAAATGTTCTGAATATATCTGTGATGTCCATCTCATCCAGTGTGTCATTTAAGGCCTTTAATGATCTTTTGCTTGGATGATCTGTCCATTTTAGTGAGGGGAGCGTTAAAGTCTCCTACTATTATTGTATTATTGTTGATGTGTTTCTTTGATTTTGTTATTAATTGGTTTATATAGTTGGCTGCTCCCACGTTGGGGCCATAGACATTTAAAATTGTTAGATCTTCTTGTTGGACAGACCCTTTGAGTATGATATAGTGTCCTTCCTCATCTCTTATTATAGTCTTTGGCTTAATATCTAATTGATCTGATATAAGGATTTCCACTCCTGCTTTTTCTGATGTCCATTAGCATGGTAAATTCTTTTCCACCCCCTCACTTTAAATCTGGAGGTGTCTTCGGGCTTAAAATGAGTTTCTTGGAGGCAACATATAGATGGGTTTTGTTTTTTTAATCCATTCTGATACCCTGTGTCTTTTGATTGGGGCCTTTAGCCCATTAACATTCAGGGTAACTATTGAGAGGTATGAATTTAGTGCCATTGTATTGCCTGTAAGGTGACTGTTACTGTATTTTGTCTCTGTTCTTTTCTGATCTACCACTTGTAGGCTCTCTCTTTGCTTAGAGGACCCCTTTCAATATTTCCTGGAGAGCTGGTTTGGTGTTTGCAAGTTCTTTCAGTTTTTGTTTGTCCTGGAAGCTTTTAATCTCTCCTTCTATTTTCAATGATAGCCTAGCTGGATATAGTATTCTTGGCTGCATGTTTTTCTCGTTTAGTGCTCTGAATATATCATGCCAGCTCTTTCTGGCCTGCCAGGTCTCTGTGGATAAGTCTGCTGACAATCTAATATTTTTACCATTGTATGTTACAGACTTCTTTTCCCGGGCTGCTTTCAGGATTTTCTCTTTGTCACTAAGACTTGTAAATTTTACTATTAGGTGACGGGGTGTGGGCCTATTCTTACTGGTTTTGAGGGGCGTTCTCTGAACCTCCTGAATTTTGATGCTTGTTCCCTTTGCCATATTGGGGAAATTTTCTTCAATAATTCTCTCCAGTATACCTTCTGCTCCCCTCTCTCTTTCTTCTTCTTCTAGAATCCCAATTATTCTAATGTTGTTTCGTCTTAAGGTGTCACTTATCTCTCGAATTCTCCCCTCGTGGTCCAGTAGCTGTTTGTCCCTCTTTTGCTCAGCTTCTTTATTCTCTGTCATTTGGTCTTCTATATCGCTAATTCTTTCTTTTGCCTCATTTATCCTAGCAGTGAGAGCCTCCATTTTTGATTGCACCTCATTAATAGCTTTTTTGATTTCAACTTGGTTAGATTTTAGTTCTTTTATTTCTCCAGAAATGGCTTTTATATCTCCCGAGAGGGTTTCTCTAATAGCTTCCATGCCTTTTTCGAGCCCGGCTAGAACCTTGAGAATTGTCATTCTTAACTCTAGATCTGATATATTACCAATGTCTGTATTGATTAGGTCCCTAGCCTTCGGTACTGCCTCTTGTTCTTTTTCTTGTGGTGAATTTTTCTGCCTTGTCATTTTGTCCAGATAAGAGTATATGAAGGAGCAAGTAAAATACTAAAAGGGTGGCAACAACCCCAGGAAAATATGCTTTAACCAAATAAGAAGAGATCCCAAATCGTGAGGGGGGAGAAAAGGGATAAAAAGAGGTTCAGAAAGAAAGAAAGAAAAAAAAAATTAAAAAAAGAAAACGAATAAAGAAAAGTATAAAAAAGAAAAAATTATATATATTAGATAAACTAGTTAAAAAACGTTAAAAAAGAAAAGGGTAAAAATTAAAAAAATTTTAGCAGAAGAAGAGAAAAAAAATGAAAAAGAAATAATAATTAAATTAACTGCAAGACTAAAGAATCATAGTGAGAAAGCCATGAGTTCCGTGCTTTGCTTTCTCTTCCTCTGGAATTCTGCTGCTCTTCTTGGTATTGAAACTGCACTCCTTGGTAGGTGAACTTAGTCTTGGCTGGATTTCTTGTTGATCTTCTGGTGGAGGGGCCTGTTGTAGTGATTCTCAAGTGTCTTTGCTCCAGGCAGAATTGCACCGCCCTTACCAGGGGCCAGGCTGAGTAATCCGCTCGGCTTTGCTTTCAGGAGCTTTTGTTCCCTGAGCGCTTTCCGTAGAATTCCGGAGGACGGGAATACAAATGGCGGCCTCCTGGTCTCCAGCCCAGAGGAGCTGAGAGCCCGTGGCCCCACTCTTTAGTGCACCCTCAGAGAACAGCTCCCAGTAACTCCCGTCTGCCTGAACTCCGGCCGCGCTCTGAGCTCACCGAGCCTGCGTCCTGTTCAAGGTAACCCCAAGCTGTGAGCTCACTGTCGGCTCTGTCTCTGTAGTGGGCTCCCCGTTCTAATACCTGTAAGCTCTGCGACACTCCAAGACACCCCTGATCCTTCTGTGACCCCGCGTGGGCTTCATCCCGGTTTAGCCTCTGGAGGGATGTCCCTCGGTGGAACAGACTTTTAAAAGTCCTGATTTTGTGCTCCATTGCTCCGCTGCCTGCCAGTAGCTGGCCCCTCCCCTCGGGTCTCTCTTCCTGTCGCTTTGGATTCACATCTCCGCCAGTCCTACCTTTCAGAAAGTGGTTGTTTTTCTGTTTCTAGAATTGCTGTTCTTCTTCTCTTCGACCTGCCGATGGATTTGTAGTTGTTTGCAATCCTTAGATAAGCTATCTAGCTGATCTCCTGCCAGCTGAAGTAATCTCAATCTGCTACTTCTCCGCCATCTTGACTCCTCCCTGCCCTGGGAAGTTTGTACCTTTGGACACTTTCACCCATTGTGCCTATTCCCACCCCATTAATAATTGTCCTTTTCTTTATCTGCATCTGTTCTTCTGAGTCTTACTCTAGAGATTTCTTCTTTTTTGTGTTTCATTCATTTTAGGCTTACAATAAAATTTTGCTGTCTGATTGATTAAATAATTTCTCTTATGTTTATAAGTTTACAAAATAGTTTGTGATTCAGTATTAAAGTTCTAGCGATAGATGAGTTTCATTTTAGTCTATTTAACGTGACACTTGATGATTTCCTCATTGACAAATCTTTGTTTCTTATACCTAGTTCTCATATAATCAGTAGAGCATAGATTATTTTTCTTTTGGTTATTGGGAGAACTTAACTGGATTGCACAATTACCATGTCATAACTATTACTGGGGTTAGTTAAACCTGACTTACCCAAGTTATGAGCCAAATTCTTAGGAGTAACCATCATACCATTTTATACCCTACTTTATTAATTGATTAATTTGTAAGCATGTTTTTAAAAATGTCATATTAATTTCAGGTGCACAATAGAGTAATTCAGCAGTTCCTTACGTCACCTGGTGCTCATCATGACAAGTATACTCCTTAATCCTCATCACCTATATAACCCAACCCCCCATTTCCTCCCCTCTGGTGACCATCAGTTCTCTATAATTAAGAATCTGTTTCTTGGTTTCTCATTTTTTTGCCATTATTCTTATGTTTCATTTCTAAAATTCCACATATTAGTGAAATAATAGGGCATTTGTCTTTCTCTGACTTATTTCACTTAGCATTATATTCTCTAGGTCCATCTGTGTCATTGCAAATGGCAAGATTTTATCCTTTTTATAGCTGAATAGTATTCCTTTGTATGTATATACCACATCTTCTTTATCCATTCATCAACATATGGGATGCTTGGGGGGGGCTTCCATATCTTGGTTGTTGTAATTAATGCCACTATAAACATAGTATTGCCTGTATCCCATTGAAATAGTGTTTTTTTTTTTTAAGCTTTATTTATTTATTTTAGACAGTGGGCGAGAGGGAGTGAGAGCATACAAACGAGAGGGGCGGAGGGCGAGACTTTTTACCAGACACCCCCACCCCCCCAATCCATCAAGGCTGAGCGCAGAGCCAGATGCGGGGCTCGATCTCATGAACCTGAGATCAGGACTTGAGCCAAAATTAAGAGTCAGATGCTGAAAGGACTGAGCCACCCAGGCACCCCAATAGAAATGCAGTTCCTAAAACACAATTTAAATACATTGTGTTTTTGTATTTAATTGAAATAGTGTTTTTTTATTCTTTGGGTAAAGACCCAATGTTTGATTGATGGATGGTAGGATAGTTCTATTTTTAACTTTTTGAGGAACGTCCATAGTGTTTTCCACAATGGCTGCACCAGTTTGCATTCCTACCAACAGAGTAAGAGGGTTCTTTTTTCTCCACATCCTTGCCAACACCTGTTGTTTCCTGTGTTGTTGATTTTAGCTGTTCTGACAGGTGTGAGGTGAGACTTCACTGTAGTTTGGATTTGCATTTCCCTGATGGTAAGTGATGGTGAACATCTTTTCATGTATGTGTTGACCATCTCTATGTCTTCTTTGGAGAAATATCTGTTCGTGTCTTCTGGATTTTTTTGTTTTTTGGTTGTAGTAGAGGTCCTTTATGTATTTTGGAAATTAGCCCTTTATTAGTTTTGTCATTCACCATTATCTTCTCCCATTCCACAGGTTGCCTTTTAGTTTTATTGATTGTTTCCTTTGCTCTGCAGAAGCTTTATACTTTGATGTAGTCTCAGTAGCTTATTTTTGCTTTTGTTTCCTTTGCTTCAGGAGATCTATCTAGAAAAAAATTGCTATGGCCTGTATCAAAGAGGTTACTGCCTGTAGTCTCTTCTAACATTTTTATGTTTTCAGGTCTCATGTTTAGGACCTTAATTCATTTTTTAAAAAAGATTTTATTTATTTATTTGACAGACAGAGATCACAAGTAGGCAGAGACACAGGCAGAGAGAGAGAGAGGAAGCAGGTTTCCTGCCATGCAGAGAGCCTGATGCGGGGCTCAATCCCAGGACTCTGAGACCACTACCAGAGCCGAAGGCAGAGGCTTTAACCCACTGAGTCACCCAGGCGCCCCACTTTAATTCATTTTTGAATTTACTTTTGTTTATGGTATAAGAGAGTGGTCCAGTTTTCCTAACATTTGTTTGAAGGGACTCTACTTTTCCCCTTGGACATTCTTTCCCCCTTTTTTGGCGATCAATTGACCATATAGTTGTGGGTTTATTTCTGGGTTTTCTGTTCTATTCCATTGATCAATGTGCCTGTTTTTGTGCCAGGACCATACTGTTTTGATTACTACAACTTTGTAACATAACCTGATGTCCAGAATTGTGATACCTCCAGCTTTGCTTTTTTTTTTTGTTGTTGTTTTGTTTGTTTATTTCTTGTTTGTTTTGTTTTGTTTTGAGAGCAAGAGAGTGCATGTGTGGTGGGTAGGGGGTGGGCCAAATTGGGAGAAAGAGAATCCCAAGCAGGCTGCACACCCAGTATGGAACTTGATGCTGGGTTTGATTTTACCACCTTGAGATGATGACCTGAGCTGAAATCAGAATTCGGATGCTTAACCAACCCACTGAACTACCCAGGCACCTCTTTGCTTTTCTTTTTCAAGATTACTTTGGCTATTCGGTGTCTTTTGTGGTTCTGTACAAATACTTAGAATTGTTCTAGTTCTATGAAAAATGCTGTTGGTGTTTTAATAGGGATTGCATTAAATGTGTAGATTTCTTTGGCTAATAGAGATGTTTTTAACGGTATTTGTTCTTCCAGCCCATGAGCATAGGATCTTCAGTTTCTTTTGTTATTGTTTTATAGTGTTCAGAGTACAGGTCTTTCACCTCTTTTGTTAGGCTTATTCCTAGGTATTTTGCTATTTTTGGTACAATTGTAAATAGGATTGTTTTCTTAATTTCTCTTTCTGCTGCTTCATTATTGGTGTATAGAAATACAACAGATTTCTGTACATTGATTTTGTATCCTTCAGCTTTACTGAATTCATTTATCAGTTCAAACAGTTTTTTGGTGGAGTCTTTCAGGTTTTGTTTATATAGTGTCATGTCATGAGCAAATAGTGAATGTTTGACCTCTTCTTACCAAAGCAGATGCCTTTTATTTTTTCTGTTGTCTGACTGTGGTGGCTAGGACTTTTCCAGGATTATGTTGAATAAATATGGTGAGAGTAGGCATCCTTGTTTTGTTCCTCACTTTAGGGGAAAAGTGCTTAGTTTTTCCCCACTGAGGATGGTGTTAGCTGTGGGTTTTTCATGTATGACTTTTATTGTGTTGAGGTATATTCCCTCTAACCAATTTTGTTGAGGATTTTTATCAATAATGGATGTTGTACTTTGTTAAATGCTTTTTCTGCATTTATTGAAATGTACATATGGTTCTTATCCTTTCTCTTACTGATGTGATGATGTGTCACATTGTTTGATTTGCAAATATTGAACACCCTTACAACCCAGGAATAAATCCCACTCGATTGTGGTGAATTATGTTTTTAATGTATTTTTGAATTTGGTTTGCTAGTATTTTATTGAGGACTTTTGCATCTGTGTTCATCAGGAATATTGGCCTGTAGTCCTTTTTTTAAAATTTTTTTTAAATTAAATTTATTTATTTTCAGCATAACAGTATTCATTATTTTTCACCACACCCAGTGTTCCATGCAATGCGTGCCCTCTATAATACCTGCCACCTGGTACCCCAACCTTTTTTAGTTGTGTTTTATCCAGTTTTGGTATCAGGGTAATGCTGGTCTTACACAATAAACTTGGAAACTTTATTTCCCTTTCTTTTTTTGGAATGGTTTGAGAAGAATAAATTTTAGCTCTTTAAATGTTTGGTAGGATTCGCCTATATAGCAATCTGGTCTTGGACTTTTTTTTTTTTTTAAGATTTTATTTATTTATTTCACAGACAGAGATCACAAGTAGGCAGAGAGGCTGGCAGAGAGAGAGGGTGGGGGGAAGCAGGCTCCCTGCTGAGCAGAGAGCCCGATGCAAGGGGGCTTGATCCCAGGACCCTGGGATCATGACCTGAGCCAAAGGCAGAGGCTTTAACTGACTGAGCCACCAAGGTGCCCCATAGTCTTGGACTTCTGTTTGTGGGAAGTGTTTGTTTATGTTTCTTACTGATTTAATTTCTTTCCAGGTTATCCATCTGTTCACATTTTCTGTTTATTCCTATTTCAGTTTTGGTAGTTTATATGTTTCTAGGAATGTATCCATTTCTTATAGGTTGTCCAATTTGTTGGCGAATAGTTTTTCATAATACTGTCTTAAAATTGTTTGTATTTCTATGGTGTTGGTTGTTATTCTCCTTTTGCATTGGTGATTTTATTTATTTTAGTCCGTTCTTGTTTTTTCTCGGTAAGCCTGGTTAGAAGTTTATTAACTTTATTGATCTTTTCAAAGAACCAGCTCCTGGTTTCACTGATCTGTTCAATTTTTTTTCTTAGTTTCTCTGTCATTTATTTATACTCTAATCTTTATTATTTCCTTCCTTGTACTGGTTTTGGATTTTGTTGGCTCTTTTTCTAGCTTCTTTAGGTGTAAGTTTAGATTTTTTTGAAAAATTTCTTTCTTCTTGAGATGGGCCTGTATTGCTATAAACATTCCCTTTAGAACTGCTTTTGCTGCATCCCAGAGGTTTGCACTGTTGTGTTTTCATTTTCACTTGTTAACATGTAGTCTTTTATTTCTTCTTTTATTTGCCAACCAGCATGTTATTAAGCCTTCATGTATTTGTGTTCTTTCCAGATTTTTTCTTGTGGTCGACTTCTAGTTTCTTAGTGTTGTGGTCAGAAAAGGTGCATGTCCTGACTTCGATATTCTTGAATTTGTTGAAGCTAGTTTTGTGAGCTCTAATCTATTCTAGAGAAGGTTCCATGTGCACTTGAAAACAATATATATTCTGCTATTTTAGGATGTACTGTTCTGAATAGATCTGTTAAATCCATCTGATCCACTTTGTCATTCAAAGCTATGTTTCATTGTTGATTTTCTGTTTAGGTGATCTGTCCATTGATGTAAGTTGGTGTTAAATCCCCTATTATTATTGTATTGTTATCTATTAGTTCCTTTATTTTTTTTTCCCAATTTATTTATTTTCAGAAAAACAGTATTCATTATTTTTTCACCACACCCAGTGCTCCATGCAAGCTGTGCCCTCCACAATACCCACCACCTGGTACCTCAACCTCCCACCCCCCCACCACTTCAAACCCCTCAGACTGTTTTTCAGAGTCCATAGTCTCTCATGGTTCACCTCCCCTTCCAATTTACCCAAATTCCCTACTACTCTCTAACGCCCCTTGTCCTCCATGCTATTGGTTATGCTCCACAAATGAGTGAAACCATATGATAATTGACTCTCTCTGCTTGACTGATTTCACTCAGCATAATCTCTTCCAGTCCCGTCCATGTTGCTACAAAAGTTGGATATTCGTCCTTTCTGATGGAGGCATAATACTCCATAGTGTATATGGACCACATCTTCCTTATCCATTCATCCGTTGAAGGGCATCTTGGTTCTTTCCATAGTTTGGCGACTGTGGCCATTGCTGCTATAAACATTGGGGTACAGATGGCCCTTCTTTTCACGACATCTGTGTCTTTGGGGTAAATACCCAGGAGTGCAATTGCAGGGTCGTAGGGAAGCTCTATTTTTAATTTCTTGAGGAATCTCCACACTGTTCTCCAAAGAGGCTGCACCAACTTGCATTCCCACCAACAGTGGAAGAGGGTTCCCCTTTCTCCACATCCTCTCCAACACATGTTGTTTCCTGTTTTGTTAATTAACTGTTTTATGTATTTGGGTGCTCCTATGTTGGATGCATAAGTATTTACAGTTATTATATCTTCTTTTGGATTGTGCCCTTTATTATATCGTCTCTTCTTATAGTCTGTTTTAAAGTCTGTTTTTTCCAAAGTAAGTATTGCAACCCTGGATTTCTTTTGACAACCATCTGTATCATAGATGTTTCTCTGTCCCTTCACTTTTTAATCTGTAGGTGTCTTTAGGTCTAAAATAAATCTCCTGTAGGCAACATATAAGTGGGTCTTGTATTTCTATGCGTTCTGCCACCCTGTGTCTTTTGATTGGAGCATTTAGTCCACTTTCATTCAAACTAAGTATTGAGAGATATATATTTCTACTTTATGACTTGTTTTTATGGATGTTTCTGCAGAGTTTCTCTGATCCAGTCTTGTCTTTCTCTCTTTTATGTTTTGTTGATTTTCTTTAGTGATATATTAGGATTTCTTCCCTTTGTTCTTTGCATATTTATTAGTGTTTTTTGACATATGATTACCATTAGGTTTGTATTATGGTTTATAGTTTGTATTAAGTTGATGGTCATTGAAGTTTGAACCCATTCTTTTCTCCTCTCCTCCTGTTTTAGATATGTTATTGGATTTTATATCTTTTTCTTTTCCGAGGTCCTTGGCTGATTTTTTTTACAGAAATAGTCATTTTCACTGCTTTTTTTAAAAAAAAATTACAGTATTTATTTATTAAAAGAGATTTTATTCATTCATTTGACATAGAGAGTGATAGAAAGTGTGAGTGCACAAGCAGGGGGACCAAAAAGCAGAGGGGGAGGGAAAAGCAGACTGCCTACCAAGCAGAGGGCCTGATGCAGGGCTGGATCCCAGGAACCTGTGATCATGACTTATGTGGAAGGCAGATGCCTAACTGACTGAGCCACCCAGGCACCCCTTCACTGCTTTTTTGTTTCCTGAGCTTATCTTCTTATTTTTCATTTCTCCTTTCCATTCAGAGTATCCCCTTTGATATTTCTTGCAGGACTAGTTTTAGTGGTCATGAACTCCTTTAGTTTTTGTTTCTCTGGGAAGCTCCATCACTCCTTCTATTCTGAATGATAACCTTGCTCTGGATATTCTTGGCTGTGGACTTTTCCCATTCAGCACTTTGAGTATTTCATGCCACTTTCTTCTGTTGTGCAAAGTTTCTATTGAAAAATCTCCTGCTAGCCTTAAGGATTTTCCCCTTGTAAGTTAATAACTTCTTTTGTCATGCTTCTTTTAAGATTTTTTTCTTTATCACTGTATTTTATAAGTTTAATTACAATATGTCTTGGTGTGGTTCTGCTTTTGTTGATTTTGATGGGAGTTCCTTGTGCTTCCGGGATTTGGATATCCCATTTCCTTCTCTAGATTAGGGAGATTTTCAGCTGTTATTTCTTCAAATATATTTTCTGCCCCCTTTTCTCTCTCTCCTTCTGGGACTCCTATAATAATAATGTAATTATCTTTCATGGAGTCACTGAATTCCCAAAGTCTATTCATTTTATGTAATTCTTTTTTCTTTCTTTTGTTCAGCCTGATTATTTTCCATCACTCTGTCTTCTAGGTAACTAATTTGTTCCTTTGCTTCTTTCACCCTTCTGTTCATTCCATAAAGCTTGTTTCTCATTTCACTTATTGAGTGAATTTCACTTATTGAGTGTATCTGCTATGTTATTCCTTATCTCTCTGTTTTCCATTCTTTTCTCAAGTCCAGTGAATATCCTTATGATCACTGTTTTAAATTTTCTATTAGACACATTATTACATCTGTTTTGCTTGGATATCTGACTGTGGCCTTGTCCTCTTGTTAAACCTGCATGCCATGCCCAGCTACTAAGTAGGTACAAAGCTGTCACATCATGACCCATCCAGCAGCAGCACCCACACCGCCCCCCCCAGCCACTATCCCTTGCCAAGCCCATACATCAGGTTCACAGCTGCCATCTTGCACCCTCCCAGTCAGCCCAGCCATTTTCATGCATGCCACACACTCCTGCCTCCTCTGGCCACAGTCTCCAGCTGCCACAGTGTTTCTGGGATTCCAACGTAGGACTAGTGGTATAACACAAATTTTGCTAACACTGCAATCCTCCCGAATTCCTCTGGGGGCATGCTTCCCCAGCTGGCCTGTCTGGGCCCCACTAATAACACGGAGAGCAGGCATAGTCCACAACAGGTAGAAAGTCAGCGTAGACAGCTACACTGAAAGGAAAAGTGGCTCAGACACAAGAGCAGGATATAAACAACACATATAGGATATTCTCCTGAAGTGCCAGATTCTGGTGAAAAAGGCAGGTGGTTTTTTTTTTTTTCCCTTTATTTTCATTTTTTAATTTTGTAACAGTATTCGTTGTTTTTGCACCACACCCAGTGCTCCATGCAATACGTGCCCTCCTTAATACCCACCACCTGGCTCCCCCAACCTCCCACAAACAAGGCAGGTTTAACAAAATTTTCCCTGATCCCTGGGCTGAGGCTACAAGTGTCTGTGCAGCCTCACCTCCTATAGGTAGCTCTGTCTTTATGCTAGAAGGTGGGGGGAAAAAATGGCACCTGCCACGTACCTTGTTTTCAAAGAAGTACCCTAACACAGTCTGAAACCAGTATTAACAGATCAATCTCCCGTTGGCCCTGGTGTTATATAAACTGCCATTTTTATGTTGCAGTCATACAGGTTGCTGTTTAAAGGTAGCAACCCAGCTTTCTCACTCTCTGAATCAACTGACTTTCAAGCCCCACACTTGAAATTGGACTGATTTTACAAACTCATGGAATTCAGCCCCTTTGGTTTTTTTTTTTTGTTTTTGTTTTTTTTTGTTTTTTAAATTCATTCATTTGAGAGGGAAAGCAAGAAAGCACAAGAAAGGTGAGGGACAAAGGGAGAGGGAGAAGCAGACTCCCCGCTGAGCAAGAAGCTGGGCTCAATCCCAGGACCCCGAGCCCCTTTGGTTTTTTTTTTTTTTTTTTTAAAGATTTTATTTATTTATTTGACAGAGAGAAATCACAAGTAGATGGAGAGGCAGGCAGAGAGAGAGGGAAGCAGGCTTCCTGCTGAGCAGAGAGCCCGATGCGGGCCTCGATCCCAGGACCCTGAGATCATGACCTGAGCCGAAGGCAGCAGCTTAACCCACTGAGCCACCCAGGCACCCGCCCCTTTGGTTTTTAAAGCTATAAGTTATGGAAATAAGTCTTACCCATGTGAGCTCTATGGTTCAAGGGTCCATTTCTTTGCTCTGTGGGTGCAGCTCCCTCCCTCTCTTGGGCAGTTTCCATTTGCCTTTCTGATCTTCCTAATCTTCCAGATGCAGCTTCTTTTTCTGTATTTAGCAGTGGAGTTTGTTCTTCCAGTCTTTGGATAGTTCTCACTTGGATGTAGATGATACCTAGTATTAAATGTGGGATGGGATGAGCTCAGAGTCCTCCTGCTCTGCCATCTTCCCAAGCTCCCTCTCCATACTTTTACTTTTAAAGTATTTCTTACTGATTTCTTTATTTCTGCTAATGAAACTACTGTTCTCCCAGTCACCCATATTTCCTCCTCTTGGTCAGCTACAAAGTTCCTGTCCATTCATCTTTTGCATTTTTTTCTTTACTAATCACAGACTTCTTCTTTCCTAGTGTCAGTATGTTACATTTTAAAACCCTTATGACTCAGTGGTGACCTCTTGTCTTGTCTTTTTAGGTATGTCCTCCTCTAGTTCCCCCCTCCTTTATAGTTCTTACCAATGACATTAATCTTTGTAGAGAACAGTTCTGATTTTATTATTCCCTTGCTATAAAATTTTTATTGGTTCTATCTCCATAGCCTTCTGAGTCCAGAATAGACTCATTGTGTTGGCTTTAAAAATCTACTATATGGTCTTCGTTGACTTTTTTCCAGGCTTGTTATAATCAGTGCTAACCTGCCTGTATACTGTATCATAAAGGGTTCATAGTTTGGGAGAGCTGAATCCTCCGTCCAAACCCAAATTTTAGCATAGCCTTAGAATGTGGGAGGCTTTGGGATTTCCACTGGGAACTGTTTACTGATAATGGATTTAGTGTCTCTCATTTGAAAACTTGGATAATACAATATGGTGAAATAAGCTGTTCTCTGTGACGTCGTTGAATTTGATCTCAAGAGCAGACACCTGTTGCTTTTAAAGAGAGGAAACTGGGTAGGATCTTTGAAAGTGGATGCTTGTTCAAGTTGGTTTGGCACAAAAGTAGTGTCTGGAGGGTGAAATTCATCTCTACTTTATGTAATTTTGTTTGAATTCATTAGGTGCATAATTGTGTTTTGGGGGGCTTTCTGGGTATGCCTTCTATCCATTTCATTTTTAGACATGAATTTTGGGGCACCTGGATGGCTCAGTTGTTAAGTGTCTGCCTTGGGCTCAGGTGACTGGGAGAACAGTAGTTCCTGGCAATCTCCATTCTTTATTTTAAAGAAGAAAGGGTTTATTAACAGAATTTAAAAACAGGAGCATATCTTGGGCAGCTGCAAAATTAGTAGGTATCTAATCTCTAACCCTACCTCCTGTAAGACCTGCTTTTGTACCTCTAGAGTCTCCGAGTACAGTCCTATCTCAAGAGCAGACCATGAATGTTATGCCCCAAGGGTGTACTTGAGGGTGTGGTTAAACAAAGAAAGTGTGGGTGGGGGCTTGCTTAAGAAGGCTTCAGGTCACAGAGTGGTCATCATGGCAGATTTGTCCAAAATCTTAGTCTGGTTTGCACACTCTATCCCTCAAATCTGATTCTTATAATTTCAGGAGCCTACCTCTAATGCACTATTCCCTGAGCTCAGGTCATAATCTTGGGGTTGTGGGATTGAGCACTGCATCGGACTCTGCACTTAGTGTGTGTCTGCTTAATACTCACTCTCCCTCTGACTCCCCTACCCTCCACTTTTACTCTCTAAAATAAATAAATTTAAAAAAATGCTTTTGCTTTTGTCTTCTCTATTGTTTTAACCAGGCCTCATTCCATGGTGCCAGTAATTTGGTCAGTTTTTGATTGTGGCAACATGTTAGACTTCTAGATCCTAAGTCTCTTTCTAACCATGCTTATGGCAAAGCAAAGTGGGATATGTACATATAATGGAGTATTATTCAGCCCTAAAAGAGGACCACATTATTCTTGAAAAACTAAAATTTTATTCCAGTTAAACAATAACTCCCCATTTCTTCCTCCCTCAGCTCCTAGCAGTCTCCATTCTACTATTGTCTCTGTTATTTTAACTATTCTAGGTACCTTATGGGTTCAAGCCTGTGTATAGACTGCCTCATCTTGAATCCTTTTCACTTGCTATAATCCTGTCCATGAATCCTGTCAAGGTTTTGCTCAATCCCTATTTCCTAGTATTCCGACCATGTCTTCCAATAGCAGGTTTCAATTGTTCTGTCTATTTGCTCTGGTGCATATCAGACTCGGGCTTCTTGTTCAATGACTCTTACCACAATTATGTTAGGCAGATACCTCCTTATCTTTTCATGATTCCTAAAAATTTGAATATATTGCAGTTATAAAGTAGGATAACAGAATAAAACAAGGCAAGAACACTGAAAAGGTAAACATTGAATTTGTAATGTTTACTGAACAATAAGCAAGTTTTGTTTCTTTGGTGAAAACTATTTAAAAGGAATTTACTGGTACCCTTGGACAAATCAGAGTTTGAGCTGATGTTCTTGAGAAACAGAGCAATCTTTAGGAAATTGATTTTCTAAAAGGGCTGCAACCCAGGAAAATCCTGTCCTGTGTTTTTAGGCAGGAAGCTTCTTATTTCCTTTTCAGGAGAGGATGAGACAATCATTTGAGTGGGATCTAGGTACACTATCATGCAGTTGACCTATACCATACCTCTTTTCCTCACTATTTTAAAATATTTAATAGAGGCAAAGTCATGTAAATGAAGTGCTGCCACTGAGCTCAAAATGACAACATGCATGGTTATAACAGTATCGGAACTAACAATAATTAGCTCTCATATGGCTTATCTCTGCAGTCCTCTTAGTTTTTTTTTTTTTTAAGATTTTATTTATTTGAGAGAGGGAGCGCAAGACTGCGCATACACACTTGAGTGCAAATAAGAGGAGATGGAAAGTGGGAGGCAGAGAGAGGATCTCAAGCAGACTCCCTGCTGAGTCAAGGGCCCAGCATTGGACTCAGTATCACCACCCTGGGATCACGATGTGAGCCTAAACCAAGAGTTGGCTGCTTAATGGACCGAGCCACCCATGTGCCCCCTCTTAATTTTTTTATGCACTAATGTCTCAGGTGAACATTCTCTTCAGCTATTTCAGTTTAGTTTGAATGATATACTTAATGATTATGGGATTGAGGTCTTTATACCAGTTTGCTATTCATTTCATTAGGTGCTAGTGAAAATATGAACTATGTAGCATAATTTATTTATACAAATTTTCCTCCCAACAAAAGAATGAATAAATGAAATAGAACAATTTGAGGAGTTTAAAGATGTAATTGTTCCTAGTGAAGGACAAGTAAGACAGATTTCATGGTGATGTATTTGTGTAAAGATTCAGGTATCTTCTATGGTTTTCTTTGTTAATGAGTATTCACATTGAAATTTGGTCATGATCTGTTTCTTATGTAGAAGTGTTTGGTGGTTTGTGTTTTTAATAAAATTGGAAGCAGCTTTAATGAAGACCATGTCATGTGCTTTTTTGTTTCCACCATACTTCGGAGTATATGCAGTAAAAATGTAATAAATTGGTCTTAAATCTAGTTTGTGGTACTCTAGTAGAAATTTACAGGGCCTCCAAAATATGATAGTATTTCTATAATCTTTCCTTGGCAATTAGTTTATTTTTAAGATATCATCTTTCTCATTAAACCTAAACTGCAGTGATCTTTCTCAGAGTATTTTTGTTTAAGTTAGTTGCCTCAGAAATAATTTTCTGATATAGGGTAAAACATTTTTTTTCCAATTTATTTATTTTCAGAAAAACAGTATTCATAATTTTTTCACCACACCCAGTGCTCCATGCAAGCCGTGCCCTCTATAATACCCACCACCTGGTACCCAAGCCTCCCACCCCCCCGCCACTTCAAACCCCTCAGATTGTTTTTCAAAGTCCATAGTCTCTCATGGTTCACCTCCCCTTCCAATTTACCCAAATTCCCTACTCCTCTCTAACGCCCCTTGTCCTCCATGTTATTTGTTATGCTCCACAAATAAGTGAAACCATATGATAATTGACTCTCTCTGCTTGACTTATTTCACACAGCATCATCTCTTCCAGTCCCGTCCATGTTGCTACAAAAGTTGGGTATTCATCCTTTCTGATGGAGGCATAATACTCCATAGTGTATATGGACCACATCTTCCTTATCCATTCATCCGTTGAAGGGCATCTTGGTTCTTTTCATAGTTTGGCGACCGTGGCCATTGCTGCTATAAACATTGGGGTACAGATGGCCCTTCTTTTCACGACATCTGTATCTTTGGGGTAAATACCCAGGAGTGCAATTGCAGGGTCGTAGGGAAGCTCAATTTTTAATTTCTTGAGGAATCTCCACACTGTTCTCCAAAGAGGCTGCACCAACTTGCATTCCCACCAACAGTGTAAGAGGGTTCCCCTTTCTCCACATCCTCTCCAACACATGTTGTTTCCTGTTTTGTTAATTTTGGCCATTCTAACTGGTGTAAGGTGATATCTCAATGTGGTTTTAATTTGAATCTCCCTAAGGGCTAATGATGATGAGCATTTTTTCATGTGTCTGATAGCCATTTGTATGTCTTGATTGGAGAAGTGTCTGTTCATATCTTCTGCCCATTTTTTGATGTGTTTGTCTGTTTCGTGTGGGTTGAGTAAAACTTTTTTTTAAATGTATACTTAATTTAATGGATACACTAATACTGACCTTGTAATTCAACGGTATTCACAATAGAGCATGATATTTCTTAAGAGAGTTGAGTTTTAGAAGTATCAAAGAATGAATTTATTAGAATTCTGGGAGATAGAGCAGTTTCCATAAAAGATACAGTTTTTGTTTCCTATTTATAATTAGAGAGTGTTTTCTTCTTGTAAAATGTAACATTTAAAAAATCAAGAAATAGAAACAGACATAAATTTTAATTTAGTTTATCAGAAAAAAGAATTAAAAATGTACATATGATTTGTATTAGAAAAAAAATAACAGAATGTGAAATAGTATCATAAATCATGATACATGAATATGATTTGAGAAATTATATAATCCAGCCCTCTATTTTACCAATAGGAAACTGTAAAACTAAGTGACATATCTGACATTATGTAATGAATTAACAGTAGAGCTATAAGCTAGAACTCAAATGGAGTTATCTTTCAAGCAACAACTGTTCACTGGTTATTTATTATAGCATGTACTGTTTTGTTTTGTTTTTTAAATGTAAAAAACAACTGGATTTTATATTTATTTACCATATCTTCTCCACTTTAATCATAAACTTTTCTCTTACTTGAAAAACCCTAGGCATGTGATACTATACTTTTATCTACTTATATCATTAGTATTGCTTTTAAATAAACAGGCTTCAACTACTCCAGATTGACAAAAGAGAGCTTTCATAGTTAATCAAGATTGCCTAAGCACAGAAAACACAAAATAACTTGAAATGAGTGAAGTACTATCTAATTTTTTTTCAATTTATTTATTTTCAGAAAAACAGTATTCATTATTTTTTCACCACACCCAGTGCTCCATGCAAGCCGTGCCCTCTATACTACCCACCACCTGGTACCCCAACCTCACACCCCCCCGCCACTTCAAACCCCTCAGATTGTTTTTCAAAGTCCATAGTCTCTCATGGTTCACCTCCCCTTCCAATTTACCCAAATTCCCTACTCCTCTCTAACGCCCCTTGTCCTCCATGCTATTTGTTATGCTCCACACATAAGTGAAACCATATGATAATTGACTCTCTCTGCTTGACTGATTTCACTCAGCATCATCTCTTCCAGTCCCGTCCATGTTGCTACAAAAGTTGGGTATTCATTCTTTCTGATGGAGGCATAATACTCCATAGTGTATATGGATCACATCTTCCTTATCCATTCATCCGTTGAAGGGCATCTTGGTTCTTTCCATAGTTTGGCGACCGTGGCTATTGCTGCTATAAACATTGGGGATACAGATGGCCCTTCTTTTCACGACATCTGTGTCTCATGCACCTGAAAAGCTGTTTCAGGTCAAACATACCAGGTTGATTTAAAAATCAAAGTTTTATTACAGATCACTGATAAAATAAAATTATATTAGATTTTTTTTATTTTTTTAAAGATTTTATTTATTTATTTGAGAGAGAGAGACAGTGAGAGAGAGCATGAGCGAGGAGAAGGTCAGAGAGCGAAGCAGACTGCCCATGGAGCTGGGAGCCTGATGTGGGACTCGATCCCGGGACTCCAGGATCACGCCCTGAGCCGAAGGCAGTCGTCCAACCAACTGAGCCACCCAGGCGTCCCAAAATTATATTAGATTTTTAAAAAGTCAAAGTTTTAAAAAATTTTACTCAAAGACTTTCTTTCTAAAAGAATTATCTGTGCTACTCCTGTTGTGGGTATTATATTGGGTTATTTATACTTTTCATTGAGGGATTCTGTTTTTTAAATTTTTTTCAATTATTTTCTACTGTTATTTTGAAATAATAGAAATTTACCAGATAATATGTGCAACCCAGAACATAGATCTTCTTGGAGCCCAGATCAAAAGATGTACAGCAAAGGTTATCATTCTGTTATATTATTCCTCTGGGTTATGAAAAGAATTTGAGATTTGTTTGCTGAGGAAAGTCTGTTTATGTCTTTTTTTTTTAAATGGGGAGGGCATTTTAAGTATTTAAATTAATTTATTTGACAGAGAGAGAGAGAGAGAGAAAGAGCGAGCACAAGCAGGGGTATTTATGACAGGCAGAGGGAGAAGCAGGCTCCCCATTGATCTGGGAGCCTGATGTACTGATGTGGGGCTCAACCCCAGGTCCCCATGATTATGACCTGAGCCGAAGGCAGACACTAACTGACTGAGCCACCCAGGCCCCCCGTTTATGTCTTTGAAATAAATTTTGCTCTTCCAAATATGGTCACTCAATAGAGGTTAAAATTTTAGAAAAACCTCATGGTATTTTTCTCTTAGGACGTGAGATGCATTATAACAAATAAATGGTATAGGGAAAAAAGTGTTTTTTTTATCCCTTTCAGGTTCAGGAATAGCACTTAGGATTTTTGCCCATTAGTTATTATACTTGGTAGTATTTATAGCAGGAGAGGTGACTTTGGGCTGTAGGATTGTGGAACAGTTTTTGCATGTGGTATTTGTATTGTCGTTTGCAGGGAAAGTAGTAGATCTCATGGGATAGTAGTTATTTCTGTGTTTCTGCTAAGCTAGTTGTAGGACTTTAGAAAATTCACCAAACCTTATATAACCTTTGTATTTGTAAATGAAGAGTTTGGTCTACAATGAAGGCTGAAGACCTTCAGCCTGAGTATAAGCTTTTAGTTTGGTATAGGGAAAATATTCTGGTAAAAGAAATGCCTTAAGCAGATGTTTAGGTAACCATTCAGGCTTCAGTGGGGAATTTGATTGAATATGTTACTTTGAGCTTTGTAACAAAATATTTTTTAGCATCTTTATTTATTCTTAGCTGCAGTAGGTCTTTGAGTTTTCTCAGTGAGAAATACCTTAAAAGAAAAGTGTCTTCTCAAGCCAACTTGCAAATAACTTGAGATAAAAATTAGCTACTGCAGTTAAGATATTTATATCATTACCCAGACAACTGCAGATTTTATTTATCCACAAAAATCCTGGTAAAGATTGAATTATAGGAGAATGGTTCTATTAGCAGATTTTCATATATAGGTTTTCATTTATTGAATATGTTTTGTATTTCTTTTTAACCAAGCTGTTTATACTGAAAATTAAGGGGAGGTATTTGAAAGAGATGAATGATTGAAAGTTGAAGATGACCGTGAATGATACTATTAGTTCTGAAAGTGGTTTACTTGGCATTTTCCTTCTAGCTGATTTCCTTTTTGATTTATTCTATTAGTAGCTTTTAAAAAATTAAGTAAGTTTTTCTTAAAAAATAATGCTTTTTAAAACTTTTCACTTTTGGTAAAGCTCTTTCATAGAAGGTCCCTTTATCACTGACTTCTCATGTGATGTATGTTTCCATCCCTGTGTCCCTACAGGGGTACACCACTGTGCTCATTCCTGTAGCTGAATCAGAGGACTGTGTTGGTGTCCTGAGCCCGAGGGCCTGTGCACTAGTATTGTGTGTCAGGAGGACAAAGGGATGGCGCCAACCATCCTGCTCTGTGCGCCAGTAACTAGAATTAATTACAAACCAATCGAATCCGTTGCAGCCAATTGGTAAACTAATTGGTAATTTTAGCTGTATATCTATATGTAGTTATCTGAAGGCCTATAACATTACTTTCAGAGCCACTTTTGTTCTGTTTCATCCTGCTTGACAAAATGGCCTTCATAGCTGTAGGGAGAAAGATGTGCATCAGTGACTAAGAGGCTGCTCCAGCTGCTTGTCTTGTTTGTATTCCCTTGTTCATAAAACATGACTCGGATTACAGTTGCATGGTACCACTCTGATCATTTCTGATAACATTGTGCTCAACATTCCTTAAAATAGGTTGTTTAAGCCACCAAATGTACTTTCTCTGTGCCAACTTGTATCAGAAGTATAGCTGCTTCTATTCTTAATCGTTAGGAGGTTTTTCTTCCTTCTCTTTTTCTTTGTCCTTTCCCTTTTTTTAGCAAAAAGGGAAAGCAAAAAAATCCTGAAATAAATTATTCTGAATAATATCTTCCTGTGCCTAATGTAGGTGATTTAAGTTGAATTTAATTGAATTTGTATTATATTTGTAGAATCGAGAAGAGGAAGTCAAGTAAATTTTTTTAATTTTTCCTTTTCCGGATTGTAGAAGACTTTTTATTACTAGTGATTTGGCACGAAGGATTACCTTTGAAAGGAAATAAACAATACTTCTTTGTTCATAAGAGTATTTTAAGTTAGAATGTAACTTTTATGACTAAAGTGAAGTTGGTACTATATTTCATTTGTGACTAATTTGGCATACATTTATTATTAGTTTTGGGTCTGATTTCTGAAGTATATCTATAATTTAAAAAACATTTTTAAGTGAGAAGTGTTTTTGAGATTTTGAGTTCCACTGAAACTAGAAGGTGTGTAAGACTTACTTATGGAAAAATGATGTATTTATTAACTAAATAATCATTTTTATAGTTGGTTGGTATTTTTTGATGATTATCTTGGGAGTATGGAAAGTTGTCTTTTATAGTAAAATGAGACTGCATGTCTTTATAGTAAGGTGTGAATGGTATGATAAAATAAATACACTTTAAAGTTCTTTCTCTTATACATTTAAATGACAGCTTTAGCCAGTTAACCACTGTCTGCACACATATTTACATTTGAGATAAGTTCTTTCTGAGCAATGAAATAGATCTCAGTGGTCTATGCTTTTACAATCTTTTCTTATATAAATGTTCATTGCCATTGATATGCAAGACTAGTGCCCAGAAAAAAACATCTTTGTCAGATGTGTAGAAAGTAGTGTCACAGTAATGTAACTTGGATTATCTAAAGAAGAAAATTAGATTTCCCTGCTGTAATAGTCACTGACATTTGCTCTTGCTGCTTATGTTCAATATTGTACTTGAGGTTCTAACCAGGGAAATTAGACAAGATAAAGAAATAGAAAGCATCCAGATGGAAAAGAAGAAGTAAAACTATATTTGCAGGTGACATGGGTCTACATCTAGAAAACCCTAAAGAATCTATGAACATTTATAAACTATTAGAACTAATAAACTCAGCAAGGTTGCAACATACAAAATCAGTAGACAAAAAAATCAATTGTGTTTCCATCTGTCAGTAATGGACAATCAAAAAATGAAGTTAAGAAAGCAGTTGAATTAAGTTGCATCAGAAAGAAAAAAAATTAAGGAGTAAATTTAACAAAAGAAGTTCAAGACTTGTATACTAAAAACTACAAAACATCATTAGAAGAAATTAAGGAAGACCTAAATAAAGAGGAAGACATCTGAACTTACGGATTGGAAGAGTTAAGATGGCAATACTCTAAAAGCCACATACAAAAAGCCCACAGCAAATATTCTTAATGGGGAAAAACTGAGCATTTCTTCTAAGGTCAGGAACATGACAGGAATGTTCACTATCACCACTGCTGTTTAACATAGTACTAGAAGTCTTAGCCTCAGCAATCAGACAACAACAACAAAAAAAAATAAAAGACATCCAAATTGACAAAGAAGAAGTCAAACTCTCTTACTTGTTGTAGATGACATGATACTCCATGGAAAACTCAAAAGACTTAACCCCCAAATTTCTAGAACTCATACAGGAATTCAGCTAAGTGGCAGGATATAAAATCAATGCAGAGAAATTTCTATATACTAACAATGAGACAGAAGAAAGATAAATCAAAGAGTAGATCCCGTTTATAATTGCACCCAAAACCATAACATACCTAGGAATGAACCTAACCAGAGTGCTGAAGGATCTGTACTCAGGAAATTACAGAACACTCATGAAAGAAATTGAGGAAGGCACAAAGAAGTGGAAACATGTTCCATGCTCATGGATTGGAAGAACAAATACCTGGAGCAATTTACACTTTGAGCAGTTACACTTACATTCAAAGTGTAACTATCAAAATACTATCTATCTATATTAACTTCCAAAATACTATCAACTCTTTTCACAGAGCTGGAAAGAATAATCCTAAAATTTGTATGGAACCAGAAAAGACCCCAAATAGCCAAAGGAATGTTGAAAAAGAAAACCAAAACTGGTGGAATCACAATTCCAGACTTAAGTTGTATTACAAAGCTGTAAACATCAAGACGGTATGGTACTGGTGTAAAAACAGATGCATAGATCACTGGAACAGAACAGATAACCCAGAAATGGACCCTCAACTCTTATGATCAACTAATTTTTGACAAAGTCAGAAAGCCAATGGACAAAAGACAGTCTTTTAACAAACAGAAAGAATATCCAGTGGATAAAAGACAGTCCCTTTGATACATGCAGAAGAATGAAACTGGGCCATTTCATTACACCATACATGAAAATAGACTCAAAATGGATGAAAGACCTCAATGTGAAACAGGAATCCATCAAAATCCTAGAGGAGAATGCAGGCAGCAACCTCTTTGACCTTGGCCACAGCAACTTCTTGTTAGATTAAGTGTCTAAAGGCAAGGGAAAAAAAAGGCAAAAATGAACTGTTGGAGACGTATCTTGAAAGAAGTTGCTGTGGCTGATATCAAAGAGATTACTGCCTATGTTCTCCTCTAAGATTCTTTTATCCATTTTGAGTTTATCTTTGTGTACGGTGTAAGAGAATGGTCGAGTTTCATTCTTCTACATATAGCTGTCCAGTTTTCCCAGCACCATTTATTGAAGAGACTCTCTTTTTTCCACTGTATATTTTTTCCTGTTTTGTCGAAGATTAATTGACCATAGAGTTGAGGGTCCATATCAGGGCTCTCTACTCTGTTCCACTGGTCTATGTGTCTGTTTTTATGCCAGTACCATGCTGTCTTGGTGATCACAGCTTTGTAATAAAGCTTGAAATCAGGTAAGGTGATGCCGCCAGCTTTATTTTTGTTTTTTAACATTTCCTTAGCGATTCGGGGTCTCTTCTGATTCCATACAAATTTTAGGATTATTTGCTCCAGCTCTTTGAAGAATGCTGGTGGAATTTTGATCGGAATGGCATTAAAAGTATAGATTGCTCTAGGCAGTATAGACATTTTAACAATGTTTATTCTTCCGATCCAAGAGCATGGAATGGTCTTCCATCTATTTGTGTCTTCTTCAATTTCTTTCATGAGTGTTCTATAGTTCCTCAAGTACAGATCCTTTACCTCTTTAGTTAGGTTTATTCCAAGGTATCTTATGGTTCTTGGTACTATAGTAAATGGAATCGATTCTCTAATTTCCCTTTCTGTATTTTCATTGTTAGTGTATAAGAAAGCCGCTGATTTCTGCACATTGACTTTGTATCCTGCCACGTTGCTGAATTGCTGTATGAGTTCTAGTAGTTTGGGGGTGGAGTCTTTTGGGTTTTCCATATAAAGAATCATGTCATCTGCGAAGAGAGAGAGATACGTCTCCAAAGGCAAAGGAAACAAAAGCGAAAATAAACTTCTGGGACTTCATCAAAATCAAAAGCTTCTGCGCAGCAAAGGAAACAGTCAAAAAAACAAAGAGGCAACCCACGGAATGGGAGAAGATATTTGCAAATGACAGTACAGACAAAAGGTTGATATCCAGGATCTATAATGAACTCCTCAAACTCAACCCGCACGAAACAGACGAACACATCAAAAAATGGGCAGAAGATATGAACAGACACTTCTCCAATCAAGACATACAAATGGCTATCAGACACATGAAAAAATGCTCATCATCATTAGCCCTCAGAGAGATTCAAATTAAAACCACATTGAGATATCACCTTACACCAGTTAGAATGGCCCAAATTAACAAAACAGGAAACAACATGTGTTGGAGAGGATGTGGAGAAAGGGGAACCCTCTTACACTGTTGGTGGGAATGCAAGTTGGTACAGCCTCTTTGGAGAACAGTGTGGAGATTTCTCAAGAAATTAAAAATAGAGCTTCCCTATGACCCTGCAATTGCACTCCTGGGTATTTACCCCAAAGATACAGATGTCGTGAAAAGAAGGGCCATCTGTACCCCAATGTTTATACCAGCAATGGCCACGGTCGCCAAACTATGGAAAGAACCAAGATGCCCTTCAACGGATGAATGGATAAGGAAGGTGTGGTCCATATACACTATGGAGTATTATGCCTCCATCAGAAAGGATGAATACCCAACTTTTGTAGCAACATGGACGGGACTGGAAGAGATGATGCTGAGTGAAATAAGTCAAGCAGAGAGAGTCAATTATCATATGGTTTCACTTATTTGTGGAGCATAACAAATAGCATGGAGGACAAGGGGCGTTAGAGAGGAGTAGGGAATTTGGGTAAATTGGAAGGGGAGGTGAACCATGAGAGACTATGGACTCTGAAAAACAGTCTGAGGGGTTTGAAGTGGCGGGGGGGTGGGAGGTTGGGGTACCAGGTGGTGGGTAGTATAGAGGGCACGGCTTGCATGGAGTACTGGGTGTGGTGAAAAAATAATGAATATTGTTTTTCTGAAAATAAATAAATTGGGAAAAAAAATGAACTGTTGGGACTTCATCTAGATAGAAAACTTTTGCACAGCAAAGGAAACAGTCGGCAAAACCAAAAGACAACCAACGGAACGGGATGAAAATATTTGCAAATAATCTATCAGATAAAGGGCTAGTATCCAAAATTTATAAAGAACTTACCAAACTCAACACCCAAAAAACAAATAATCCAATCAAGAAATGGGCAGAAGACATGAATAGGCATTTCTCTAGGAAGACATATAAATGGTCAATAGATGCATGAAAAAATCCTCACTATCACTCGGCATCAGGAAAATACAAATCAAAACCACAATGAGATACCACCTCACACCAGTCAGAATGGCTAAAATTAACAAGTCAGGAATATCAAATGTTGGTGAGGATGCAAACCCTTGCAAGCTGGTATAGCTACTCTGGGAAACAGTGTGGAGGTTCCTCAAAAAGTTGAAAATAGTGCTGCCCTATGACCCAGCGATTGCATTACTGGGTCCTTACCCTAAAGATGCAAATGTAGTAATCTGAAGGGGCACTTGGATACCAATGTTTATAGCAGCAATGTCCACAATAGCCAAACTATGGAAAGAACCTAGATGTCAGTGAGCAGATGAATGGATAAAGAAAATGTGTGTGTGTGTGTGTGTGTGTGTGTGTGTGTTATATAACACACACACACACACACACACAATGGAATACTACTCAGCCATCAACAAAATGAAGTCATGACATTTGCAACAACATGGATGCAACTAGAAGGTATTATGCTACATGAAATAAGTCAATCAGAGAAAGACAATTATCCTGTGATCTCAGTCATATGTGGAATTTAAGACACAAAACAGAGGATCATATGGGAAGAGAGCTAAAAATAAAATAAGATGAAACCAGAGAGGGAGAGAAACCATAAGAGACTCTTAATCAGAGGAAACAAACTGAGGGTTGCTAGAGGGGAGGGTCCCAGGGGGATGGGGTTACTGGGTGATAGACATTAAGGAGGGTATGTGATGTAATGAGTACTCATTTTATATAGGGCTGATAAATCACTAACCTCTACCTCTGAAGCCAATAATACATTGTATGTTAATTAATTGAATTTAAATTAAGAAAATAAAATGGCAGTGCTCCTTGAAGTGATATGCAGATTCAGTGTAATCCCTACCAAAATTCTAGTCTCCTTTTTTTTGCAGAAGTGGACAAGCTGATCCTAAAATTTGCATGGAAATGCAAGGGACACAAAATAGCCAAAACTTTCTGGAAAAAGAACAAAGTTGGAGGGCCCATATTCCCTAAATTCAAAACTCACTACAAAGCAACAGTAATCAAAATAGCATGGTGCTGGAATAAGGATAGACATAGATCAGTGGAAAAGAATTGAGAGCCTGGAAATAAGTCCACACATCTGTGAATGTTGAAAATTTTAAAAAGATTTATTTATTTATTTTAAGGAGAGAACGAGTGCATGAGTGAGGTGAGGGGCAGAGAGAGGGGGAGGCTTAACTGACTGAGCCATCCAGGTGACTCTGTGATCATTGATTTTTGACAAGGGTGGCAAGACCATTTAATGGAGAAAGAATAGTCTTGAGAAAATGGTGCTGGGACCAAGTAGATATCCACACACAAGGAATGAATTTGAATCCCTTCCTCATTCCAAATATTAAAAAATAACTGAATATAGATTAAAGACCTAAATATAAAAGCTGAAACTATGAAATTCTTTGGGAAAAAAAAAACCAGGTGTAATCTTTGTGATCTTTGACTTGGCAATAGTTTCTTAGATATGCTACCCAAATGCAAGTAACCAAAGGAAAAAAATAGATATTAATATTAAAAACTTATATGTGTTATAGGACTCTTATCAAGTGATAGGACATGCCACAAAATGAGAGAAAATATTTTCAAGGCATGTATTTTACAAGAGTCTGATACCCAGAATATATAAAGAACTCTTGCAGCTCAAAAATACAGAGGACAAATAACCTAGGTTAAAAATGGTCAGGGAATCTGGGTGGCTCAGTTGGTTCAATGTCTGACTCTTAATTTCAGCTCAGGTCACGATCTCTTGGTTGTGAGATCAAGCCCTGCATTGGGCTCTGCTCTGGTTTGGGAGCCTGCTTAAGAGGCTCTCTCTTCCTCTCCCTCTGTCCCTCCCCATCCCACTCTCTAAATAAAGGGGGGCGGTGCAAATGATTTGAATAGATGTTTCTTCAGAGGAGGTATGCTGTGTCCAGAAAGCACATGAAAATATGCTCAACAATTTTAGTCCTCAGGGAAATGCAGATTAAAAGCACAGTAGTACCACTTAACACTCATTAGGATGACTAGACTCAATAAGTCGGAAAATAGCAAGTGCTCTAGGATGTGAATAATTGAGACCCTCATACAGACTTACCTTGGACATCCTGCAGGTTCAGTTCCAAACCACTGTGATAAAGTAAATACCACAGTAAAGTGAGTCAAATTAATTCTTTGGTTTCCCAGTTCATATACGTGTTATGTTTTTACCGTGGTCTAAGTGCAGTACCATCATATCTAAGGAAACAATGTGTTTGCCTTAAATAAAAATATCTTATTGCTAAAAATTGCTAACAGTCATCTGAGATTTTAATGAGTTGTAATCACTGATTATAGATCACCATAACAAATATAACAGCTATGAAAAAGTATGAAATATTGTAAGAATTACCAAAATGTAGCACAGAGACATGAAATAAGCACTGTTAAAAAAGAAATGGCATAGGTAGACTTGTTCAGTGCAGGGTTGCCACAAAACTTTAATTTGTAAAAAACATGTTATCTCCTAACTGCCATAAGACAAAGCATAATAAAATGAGATGTGCCTATGTATTGCTGATCAGAATGTAAAAATGGTGCAGTGTTGATGAAAAAGTTTTGGTAGTTCATGTTAAATTTAGAGTTACATATGATTTAGTAAATCCCCCACTAGGTAATACACCCATGAGAATTAGAAACATGTTTATAGAATAATTGTACAAAAATGCTCATAGCAGCATTATTCATAATGGGCACAAAGTGGGAACAAGCCAAATTTCCATCAACTGATAAGTGAATAAACAAAATGTGTTTATGCTATTATTTAGTCTAAAAGTTACTGAAGTACAGATACTTGCTATCAGGTAGATGAACCTTGAAAACCTTAAGTAAAAAAATCCAGCCACAAGAGGCCATATTCTATATGATTCTGTTTATTTGAAATGTCCGGAATTGGCCAATCCATAGAGACAGAAAGTAGATAAGTGGTTTCCAAGGGTTGGAGGGAGAGGAATATGGGAAATGACTATTAATCGGTACTGGATCTCTTTTTGCAATGATGACAGTATTCTGGAGTTAGTTATACAACTCTGTGCATATACTAAAAATGACCAGATTGTATAATTTTAAATGGTTAATTTTATGGTATATGAGTTACATCTTAAAAAAATGTTATATCTTGAGCAAAAAAATGCCAGTATTACACAAACTTTTCTAGAACATAGAAAAAGAGAACTCTTTTCAGCATAACCTTGATAGCCAAAGCTTTTTTTTTTTAAAGATTTTTAATTTATTTATTCTGACAGAGAGCGATCACAAGTAGAGAGAGAGGCAGGCAGAGAGAGAGAGGGGGAAGCAGGCTCCCCGCGGAGCAGGGAGCCAGATGCGGGGCTCGATCCCAGGACTCTGGGATCATGACCTGAGCCGAAGGCAGAGACTTTAACCAACTGAGCCACCCAGGTGTCCCGATAACCAAAGCTTTTATGAGAAAGGAAAGTATAGACCACTTAGCAGTACAGATGCACAAATACTAAAACAAATATTGATATATTAAATCTGGTGATTCAAATATCTAAAAACAGATTACAGTCAAATTAGGTTCATTCTGGTACTGCAATGTTGGCTTTAATCTTTCAGTATGAAATTAATATTGCCAAATTAGATGGTAAAGATGAAAAAATCATATGATTGTCTGAATAGATCTAGGAAAAGTATTTGACAAAATTCAGCACCTATTCATGATAAAAATAGCAAACTGAGAATAAAAGAGAACATCCTTACTGAAAGAAACTTCCAAAAACCCTATGTAAACATCATACTTACTGGTGAAGTGTTGAGAACTTTCCTTCTGAAATTGGAAATGAGGCAGAGTCAGCTTTCTTTATTTCTAGTCAACATTGACTAACGTAATATAATAAAAATAAAAATGATTAATTAAAAAAAGAGGAAAAAAAAGGAATCTAGCCAACACAGGAAGATAAGAATAATATATAAAATATATAAGGCTTGGAGAGAAAGAAATAAATATGTTATTATTCACAGTTGACATATTTACATTTACATATTTAGAAAATCTAGAAGAATCTAAAGAGAAATTATCAGATGTATTGAGTTATTTAAAGTTGCTAGATACAAGTTCAAAATATAACAATCAACAGTAACAGAAAATTAAAGAAAATTTAAAGCAAATACCACTTATTCCTAGGGCTAAAGCTAATAAAAGATTTGCAAAACTTTTATACAGAAAACTGATACATTTTTTGAGAGACATTGAATAAAATGCAAATGTATATATATAGGTATATGTGAATTTGTTCATACAATAGAAGAGACAGTATTATAAAAATGTCAGTTTTCTTCTAGTTGATCTATAGAATCAATGCAATTACAAATAAAATTCTACCTTTTTCCCCTGGGAAATTGAGAAACTGTGAATTTTTATGGAAATGCAAAGGGCTGGCATTAACCCAGGCTACCCTGCAGTCAAAGATATAGTTGGAGGATTTACTCTGCTGGGTTTTGAGTTTTATTTTATTATCTTATTTATTTATTTATTTATTTAAGTCTGTTTTAAGTTTATTTTATTTATTTATTTATTTAAGTTTGAGAAGTTCTTGTACATTTTTAGATACTGGCCCTTTATCTGATATTTCATTTGCAAATACTTCTCCCATTCTGTTGGTTGTCTTTTGGTTTTGTCAACTGTTTCCTTTGCTCTGCAAGAACTTTTTATCTTGATGAAGTCTCAGTAGTTCATTTTTGCCTTTTCCCCCCTTGTCTTCAGGGACTTGTCTGGCAAGAAGTTGCTGTGCCTGAGGACAAAAAGGTTGCTGCCTGTGTTCTCTAGGATTTTGATGGATTCCTGTCTCACATTTAGGTCTTTCGTCCATTTTGAGTTTGTTTGCTTATTTGTTTATTTATTACACATAGGGTTTTTTTTTTCCCCCCAAGATTTTATTTATTTTTTCGACAGAGAAGCACAAGCAGGGAGAGTGGAAGAGGGAGAAGCAGGCTCCCCGTTGAGCAGAGAGCCCGATGTGGGACTCTGTCCCGGGACGCCCAAGATCATGACCTCAGCCAAAAGCAGTCACTTAACCAGCTGAGTTACCCAGGCACCCCTTTTTTGAGTTTATTTTTGTGTATGGTGTAAGGCAGTGGTCTAATTTCATTCTTTTGCATGTGACTGTCCAGTTTTTCCAGCACCATTTGTTGAAGAGACTGTCTTTTCTCCATTGGACATTCTTTCCTACTTTGTCGAAAATTAGTTGATCATAGAGTTGAGGGTCCATTTCTGGGTTTTCTATTCTGTTCCACTGATCTATGTGTCTTTGTTTGTGCCAGTACTGTACTGTCTTGATTATTCCAGCTTTGTAATATAGCTTGAAGTCTGGAATTGTGTTATATTTTGCTTTACTTTTCTTTTTCAGAATAGCTTTGGCTATTCAGGGTTGTTTTTGTTCCTTGCAAATCTTAGGATTGTTTATTCTAGCTGTGTGAAAAATGCTGGTGGTATTTTGATTGGGTTTGCATTGAATGTGTAGGTCTCTCTGGGTAGCTTAGACATTTCAGCAATATTTGATCTTACAATCCATGAACATGGAATATATATAATATGTAAATGTAAAAATGAAAATTAAAAAAGACTTAAGAAAAGAATTGATAAAATAAGAAAATAGCTGAAAAGGAAAAAAATATAAAACTGAAAGACTATAGAATAATACGAATGCTATATACTGTTTTCCCCCAGAGCTGGAGTTTTGCAGCTCTCTATGATCAGTTAACATGGGATTAGCTGGATGTTTCTGCTGGTATTCTGGGGGAGGGGCCTATTGCGCTGATTCTCAGGTATCATTACCCTGGCAGAATTGTATCCCCCTTTACCAGTGGTCTGGGCTCAGTGTAAGTGGCCTGTGGTTGTCATATGTGGCTGTTTTGCTGCCTGAAGCCTTTCAGCAGTAATGGGGGGAATGAAAATGGTGGCACACTGATCTCTAACCCCAAAGCTGAAAGTTTGAGCACCTTCCTACTCCTCAGTGAGTCCTCACAGAAAAGCAGTCAATCATTCTTGTCTCCCTGGTTTCCATCCACACTCTGTTCACCCAGTCTGTGACTGAGCGTTTTTATCTCAGGCATGTGACCCCAAACCCGTTTGGAGTCTCCAAGCTTTATGGACTCCTCAGGCGTGCATCTGCACTGTTCTTCCCAGGAGAGGTAGGGGATTCTCCCTGTGGGTCTGCCTCTTAATGGACCCCTGCTTGGAGAGCACTTGCCCAACATCACAGTAGTTCGTGGTTTATGGCAACACTGAGCAGAAAGCTGGTACTCGGACTCACTGTTTTTAGCTGGCTTCCCCACTCCAATGCTTGGGATCTCTGCCTCCATTCTTTTGGTGACTCCTGGGGATCTTGAGGCCATGCTGTCCCACCTTGGATTCTCCCCTGCTTCACCACCTGAGCACCTTTTAGGCAGACTTCTAAAAGTTCTGATTTTGAACTCTCCTGCTTGTAACACTTTCTGGTACCTGGCTTGTGGAGGCTCCCTCCCCACCGTGGTTTGTCTTCTGATATATCACCTCCCTTTCACTTCTTTGCACCTTCTACCTTGTGAAAGATGGTTGCTGTTCTATTATAGAACTGCAGGAATTCTTTTCTCACGTCTCTGGTTGATTTCACAGGTGTTGAGAATGATTTGGTAATTCCCTAGCTAAATTCCAGGGACCAGAGGAAATTAGGGTCCTTTACATATCTTCCATACTAACTCCTCTGGGAGAGGGAATCTTAAGCAGGCTCCACATCCAGTGCCATGCCTGTCCTGGGGCATGGTCTTACAACCCTGCGATCATGACCTGAGCTGAAATTAAGAGTGGGACGATTAACTGACTGAGCCACCCAGGCACCCCTTGAGTTTTATTTTAGAACTACAGCAGGGTAACTTAGTTTGGTATTGTTACAAGAATAAACAGACCAATAGAACAGAGGAGAGACTCCAGAAAAAGACCCATGCTCTGAAAGGCAGTGTTGGAGAATATCTTCCTGACCTATGGCAGGAAAATAATTTCTTAAAAATAACACAAATAGGATGGTGGGTTAAGCCTCTGCCTTCAGCTCAGGTCATGATCTCAGGGTCCTGGGATCGAGTCCTGTATCAGGTTCTCTGCTCAGCAGGGAGCCTCCTTCCTCCTCTCTCTCTGCCTGCCTCTCTGCCTACTTGTAATCTCTGTATGTCAAATAAATAAATAAAATCTTTAAAAAAATGACACAAATAGTACCAGTTTTAGAAGAGTCAGAAGTTAGACTACCTCAATATTAAGAATTTATGTTCATCAAGAGATTCTATTCCATTATGAGAGTGGAAAGGCAAATATATGTGGTTAACATATATAATCAAAAAAGGGCCCACATCCAAAAGATGTAAGGAACTCCCTCCTATCAAAAAGAAAAAGTCAGGAGTGTTTAATAGGTGCTTGGGCTAGAGTCTTGAATAGGCACTTCACAAAATGAGAATGGCTAATAGCATGTGAAAAAGGGCTGAAAATCATTAATAATAATCATCATATTAAAACAAAAGCAAAACCATTACACAGCCATCAACCAGAATGGCTCAGGTTAAAAATCAAGAAAACCCCAAATGGATAATACCAAGTGTAGTCAAAGGTGTGGAGTAAGAACTCATATACACTGCTGGTGGGGAGTGGCAAACAGTTTGTTGTTATACACTAGAGTAGAACATATGCTCATCTTGTGACTCAGTATTTCCTCTCGTGGGCTTATTCTCAAAAGAAATGCATACATATGTGCAGAGGACTTACATATAAATAAGAGCATATAATTTGGAAATCATTCCAATGTTCTTAAACTGTAGATGGGATAAATAAATACACATACAATAAAATACTCTTCAGCAGTGACCTTGGAGAATGACAGTAAATGAATTGCAGGTTCATTCTGCAATATGAATGAACCAGTAAAAAAAATACAAAAGAAGTGAAAAAATAATAAATATGATTTCATTTGTATGAATTTTATAATCAGATGAAATCAAAGCAGAAGTCAAAGCAGTGGTTGCCTTGGAGCAAGGATAGAGTAGTGATTAGGAGGGGACACCAGGTAACTTTTGGAGACCAGCATTAGTCTGGGTGGATGGATGCATGGGTCTTTGCTTTGAAATAATCTGTGTATTTTATGCATTTTGCTGTTTATTAAACTTAATAATAAAAAAGGTTTGTTAAAAGAATGTTCTCTGGGGGGGTCTTGAGAAGGAATATCAGTACCGTCTATTGATCCTTAGATTATCAGCTTAGATTTACTAACTTTGTCCTGTATAGTGAGAATAAAAATAAGACCTAAAAAACTTAATCAGTAGGTTTTGCTGCTTTCTCGATGAGGAGTATAATATAAAAATTATTAATTCCCAGGGCGCCTGGGTGGCTCAGTGGGTTAAGCCTCTGCCTTCAGCTCAGGTCATGGTCTCAGGGTCCTGATATCGAGCCCCACATCGGGCTCTCTGCTTGGCGGGGGGCCTGCTTCCTCCTCTCTCTGCCTGCCTCTCTGCCTACTTGTGATTTCTGTCTGTCAAATAAATAAATAAAATCTTTAAAAAATTATTAATTCCCAAGTCCGTCAGTTCTTAAAACTTTTCGGTCTCAGAAAGGAATTTAATTATTATTGTTTGTTTTAATTAGGAGGTGCTAATGATGCTGGATAACTACGTAAGAGATTTTAAAGCATTGATTGACTGGATTCAACTTCAGGAAAAGCTAGAGAAGACAGATGCTCAAAGCAGGTAATGAACTCTTATCTTTATAGCAACTAGCAGTTTCAAAAGCAGTAATTGAAACTGACAATAACCTTAACCTAAGTTTAACTTGAAACCTATAAACAATCTAAAAATTGGGAGCTGTATTTCTCCTTCAGTTCAGTAACAAATATTATTGGGTCCTTACTAGTGCAAGGTACTTTTATCCAGTATAGAGATTTAGTTGCTGAATATGATGCATTTACTACTCCCATGTTTGTAGTCTAAGGGTGGGATAAAAATAGAACTTATTACCACAAAAAAACTATTGCAGATGTTCAGGGCAAGACGGGGTCATCTCTCTTGTAGAGGATAGATCAGGAAAGATTTCATGGAGGATAGGAAGAAGTGTTGAAAAGATGTGGTGGATTTTAACAAGTGGTTGGTCTTTTAGATGAAGAGAGCAAGTTCAGACAGCTGTTGAAGTGCAGAGCATGTGTGAAGTGAAAGTAATATAGGGAAATATATATATTTCTTCCTAATGTAGGGAAACATATACTACCTTAAGAAGAAATACATATGTGAGGAAGGCAGTAAGGAAAATTGATGATTTTTGATTAGGGTAGTCATGAGAGATCAAAGTTACTTTAGAAACATTCACTTTTTTCTTTTCAATATTTAAAAATAATGTACATTTTAAAAATGTAATATTACACTACATATAGTGTCATATTAGTTTCAGGAGTAGAATTTGGTAATATATCACTTCCATATAATCCCCAGTGCTCATCATAGTTGCCTTCCTCAATACCCATCACCCATTTAACTCATCCCCCTGCCCACCTTCTCTCTAGCAACCCTCAGTTTGTTCTTTATAGTTAAAAGTTTGTTTTATGGTTTGCCTCCCCCCACCCACCAAGGTTCATCTGATTTGAGAAACTTTTATTTGGAATCCCCACACAACACCCAAGTCCTATGCACCAGGCTCTGGGACTGTTGTGAAGAAGGAAACAAACACAGTCCCTGTCCTCATGAAGTATATAGTACATTTGCAGGAAAAATTAATGTTAAATACTTAACAGTGTACAAAATGTCATGAAAATACAGTGTACTTTGGGAATATAAGGAAAAGCACCATCAACCAGCTTGCTGAATCCAGGAAGACTTACCCAAGGAGGTCGTATTTAAGTGAGACAGAAATTTCCTGTAGGAGTTGGCATGACAAAGAAAGAGTAAAAGAGTAACCACACGTAGAGGGAATGGTATATGTGATAACCTGGAAGTAGAAGAGAGCATAGTAAGTCAAGGAATTTCGAGTGTAGCAGGACTGAAATGGAGAGAACAAGGGGAGGAGTAGCGTGAGTTGAGCCCAGAGAAGTAGGCTGGGACCAGATCATGTAGAGTTCTGTGGGCATCATAAAAACTTTAGACTTTATTTTGAGCCATAAAATGTTTTTAAGTAAGGAAGTGACCTCAGATTTGTGATTTTAAAAGATCTTTCTGGATTATTTGCTCCAGCTCTTTGAAGAATGCCAGTGGAATTTTGATTGGAATGGCATTAAAAGCATAGAGCTGGAGCAAATAATCCTAAAATTTGTATGGAATCAGAAGAGACCCCGAATCGCTAAGGAAATGTTGAAAAAGAAAAATAAAGCTGGCAGCATCACCTTACCTGATTTCAAGCTTTATTATAAAGCTGTGATCACCAAGACAGCATGGTACTGGCATAAAACAAACACATAGACCAGTGGAACAGTAGAGAGCCCAGATATGGACCCTCAACTCTATGGTCAATTAATCTTTGACAAAACAGGAAAAAATGTACAGTGGAAAAAAGACAGTCTCTTCAATAAATGGGAAAACTGGACAGCTATATGTAGAAGAATGAAACTCGACCATTCTCTTACACCGTACACAAAGATAAACTCAAAATGGATAAAAGACCTCAACGTGAGACAGGAATCCATCAGAATCCTAGAGGAGAACATAGGCAGTAATCTCTTTGATATCAGCCACAGCAACTTCTTTTCAAGATATGTCTCCATATAAAGAATCATGTCATCTGCAAAGAGAGAGAGTTTGACTTCTTCATTACCAATTTGGATACCTTTTATTTCTCTTTGTTGTCTGATTGCTGTTGATAGGACTTCCAATACTATGTTGAACAAGAGTGGTGAAAGTGGGCATCCTTGTCTTGTTCCTGATCTCAATGGGAAGGCTGCAAGCTTTTTCCCATTGAGGATGATATTTGCTGTGGGTCTTTCATAGATAGATTTGATGAGGTTCAGGAATGTTCCCTCTATCCCTATACTTTGAAGCGTTTTAATCAGGAACGGATGCTGGATTTTGTCAAATGCTTTTTCTGCATCTATTGAGAGGACCATGTGGTTCTTCTCTCTTCTCATATTAATTTGTTGTATCACATTGATTGATTTGCGAATGTTGAACCATCCTTGTAGACCAGGGATGAATCCCACCTGATCATGGTGGATAATCTTTTTAATGTGCTGTTGGATCCTGTTGGCTAGGATCTTGTTGAGAATCTTAGCATCCATATTCATCAGTGATATTGGTCTGAAATTCTCCTTTTTGGTGGGTCCTTGCCTGGTTTGGGGATCAGGGTAATGCTGGCTTCATAGAAAGAATCTGAAAGTTTTCCTTCTGCTTCAATTTTTTGAAACAGCTTCAGGAGAATAGGTGTTATTTCTTCTTTGAAGGTTTGGTAGAATTCCCCAGGGAATCTGTCAGGTCCTGGGCTCTTGTTCTTTGGGAGGTTTTTTTTTTTTTTTTTAAAGATTTTATTTATTTATTTGAGAGAGAGAGACAGTGAGAGAGAGCATGAGCGAGGAGAAGGTCAGAGAGCGAAGCAGACTCCCCATGGAGCCTGGAGCCTGATGTGGGACTCGATCCTGGGACTCCAGGATCACGCTCTGAGCCGAAGGCAGTCGTCCAACCAACTGAGCCACCCAGGCGTCCCTTTTGGGAGGTTTTTGATCACTGCTTCAATATCGTTATTAGATATCGGTCTATTCAGGTTGTCGATTTCTTCCTGGTTTAATGTTGGTAGTTTATATTTTTCCAGGAATGCATCCATTTCATCTAGGTTGCTAAGCTTATTGGCATATAACTGTTCGTAATAACTTCTGATGATTGTTTCTACTTCCTTGGCGTTAGTTGTGATCTCTCCCTTTTCATTCATAATTTTATGAATTTGGGATTTCTCTCTTTTCTTTTGGATTAGAGTAGCCATTGGCTTATCGATCTTATTATTCTTTCAAAAAACCAGCTTCTAGTTTCGTTGATACGTTCTACTATATCTCTGGTTTCTCCCTCAATGATCTCAGCTCTAATCTTGATGATTTCCTTTCTTATGTGTGGAGTTGGTTTGATTTGTTGTTGATCCTCCAGTTCTTTAAGGTGTAGAAACAGCTGGTGTGTTCTGGATTTTTCAATTTTTTTGAGCGAGGCTTGGATGGCTATGTATTTTCCCCTTAGGACCGCCTTTGCTGTATCCCATAGGGTTTGGACCGAAATGTCTTCATTCTCATTGGTTTCCATGAATTGTTTCAGTTCTTCTTTGATCTCCTGGTTGATCCAAGCATTCTTAAGCAAGGTGGTCTTTAGCTTCCAGGTGTTTGAGTTCCTTCGGAACTTTTCCTTGTAATTGAGTTCCAGTTTCAAAGCATTGTGATCTGAGAATATGCAGGGAATAATCTCATTTTTTTGGTATTGGTTGAGTCCTGATTTGTGACCCAGTATGTGGTCTATTCTGGAGAAGGTTCCGTGTGCACTTGAGAAGAATGAGTATTCTGTTGTTTTAGGGTGGAATGTTCTGTATATATCTATGAGGTCCATCTGGTCCAATGTGTCATTCAATGCTCTTGTTTCTTTATTGATTTTCTGCTTCGATGATCTGTCTAATTCTGAAAGAGGCGTGTTAAGATCTCCTACGATTAGTGTATTCATATTAATAGGACTCTTTATCTTGATTAACAGTTTTCTTAAGTAATTGGCTGCTCCCATATTGGGAGCATAGATATTTACAATTGTTAGATCATCTTGGTGGATAGTCCCTTTAAGGATTATGTAGTGTCCTTCTGTATCTCTGACTACAGTCTTTAATTTGAAGTCTAATTTATCTGATATGAGAATCGCTAAGACTCCACCCCCAAACTACTAGAACTCATACAGCAATTCAGCAGCGTGGCAGGATACAAAGTCAATGTGCAGAAATCAGTGGCTTTCTTATACACTAACAATGAAAATACAGAAAGGGAAATTAGAGAATCGATTCCATTTGCTGTAGTACCAAGAACCATAAGATACCTGGGAATAAACCTAACCAAAGAGTTAAAGGATCTGTACTTGAGGAACTACAGAACACTCATGAAAGAAATTGAAGAAGACACAAATAGATGGAAGACCATTCCATGCTCTTAGATCGGAAGAATAAACATTGTTAAAATGTCTATACTGCCTAGAGCAATCTATACTTTTAATGCCATTCCGATCAAAATTCCACCAGCATTCTTCAAAGAGCTGGAGCAAATAATCCTAAAATTTGTATGGAATCAGAAGAGACCCCGAATCGCTAAGGAAATGTTGAAAAACAAAAATAAAGCTGGCGGCATCACCTTACCTGATTTCAAGCTTTATTACAAAGCTGTGATCACCAAGACAGCATGGTACTGGCATAAAAACAGACACATAGACCAGTGGAACAGAGTAGAGAGCCCTGATATGGACCCTCAACTCTATGGTCAATTAATCTTCGACAAAACAGGAAAAAATATACAGTGGAAAAAAGACAGTCTCTTCAATAAATGGTGCTGGGAAAGCTGGACAGCTATATGTAGAAGAATGAAACTCGACCATTCTCTTACACCGTACACAAAGATCAACTCAAAATGGATAAAAGACCTCAACGTGAGACAGGAATCTATCAGAATCTTAGAGGAGAACATAGGCAGTAATCTCTTCGATATCAGCCACAGCAACTTCTTTCAAGATACGTCTCCAAAGGCAAAGGAAACAAAAGCGAAAATAGACTTCTGGGACTTCATCAAAATCAAAAGCTTCTGCACAGCAAAGGAAACAGTCAAAAAAACAAAGAGGCAACCCACGGAATGGGAGAAGATATTTGCAAATGACAGTACAGACAAAAGGTTGATATCCAGGATCTATAATGAACTCCTCAAACTCAACCCGCACGAAACAGACAAACACATCAAAAAATGGGCAGAAGATATGAACAGACACTTCTCCAATCAAGAAATACAAATGGCTATCAGACACATGAAAAAATGCTCATCATCATTAGCCCTCAGGGAGATTCAAATTAAAACCACATTGAGATATCACCTTACACCAGTTAGAATGGCCCAAATTAACAAAACAGGAAACAACATGTGTTGGAGAGGATGTGGAGAAAGGGGAACCCTCTTACACTGTTGGTGGGAATGCAAGTTGGTGCAGCCTCTTTGGAGAACAGTGTGGAGATTCCTCAAGAAATTAAAAATAGAGCTTCCCTACGACCCTGCAATTGCACTCCTGGGTATTTACCCCAAAGATACAGATGTCGTGAAAAGAAGGGCCATCTGTACCCCAATGTTTATAGCAGCAATGGCCACAGTCGCCAAACTATGGAAAGAACCAAGATGCCCTTCAACGGATGAATGGATAAGGAAGATGTGGTCCATATACACTATGGAGTATTATGCCTCCATCAGAAAGGATGAATACACAACTTTTGTAGCAACTTGGATGGGACTGGAAGAGATTATGCTGAGTGAAGTAATTCAAGCAGAGTCAATTACCATATGGTTTCACTTATTTGTGGAGCATAACCAATAGCATGGAGGACAAGAGGCGTTAGAGAGGAGAAGGGAATTTGGGTAAATTGGAAGGAGAGGTGAACCATGAGAGACTATGGACTCTGAAAAACAATCTGAGGGGTTTGAAGTGGCGGGGGCGTGGGAGGTTGGGTTACCAGGTGGTGTGTTTTATAGAGGGCATGGCTTGCATGGAGCACTGGGTGTGGTAAAAAAAATAATGAATAATGTTTTTCTGAAAATAAATAAATTAAAAAAAAAAGAAAGGAAAATAAAATAGAGCTTCCCTATGACCCTGCAATTGCTCTCCTGGGTACTTACTCCAAAGACACAGAAGTGAAAAGACACCTTCGTGAAAAGAAGGTCCATCTGTACCCCCCCAATGTTTATAGCCGCAATGGTCATGGTCGCCAAACTATGGAAACAACCAAGATGCCCTTCAGTGGATGAATGGATAAGGAAGATGTGGTCCATATACACTATGGAGTATTATGCCTCCATCAGAAAGGATGAATACCCAACTTTTGTAGCAACATGGACGGGACTGGAAGAGATTATGCTGAGTGAAATAAGTCAAGCAGAGAGAGTCAATTACCATATAGTTTCACTTATTTGTGGAGCATAACAAATAGCATGGAGGACAAGGGGCGTTAGAGAGGAGAAGGGAATTTGGGTAAATTGGAAGGGGAGGTGAACCATGAGAGACTATGGACTCTGAAAAACAATCTGAGGGGTTTGAAGTGGCGGGGTGGTGGGAGGTTTGGGTACCAGGTGGTGGGTATTATAGAGGGCACAGCTTGCATGGAGCACTGGGTGAGGTGATAAATAATGAATAATGTTTTTCTGAAAATAAATAAATTGAAGAAAAAAAAATAAAAGATCTTTCTGGCTGTAGTGTGGTAAGTTTGAGGTACAGCAGTTTAGTTTATAGGTATGGCTACTCATACTGGAGTAGTAGCAATGGGGAGAGTTGAGAGATATTCCAAAGATTGATGATCAGCTATACTTAGTATTATTTCGGTTATGTGCAAAGGCAGATATTCACTTATCCTTACAAATGAGACCTGATCCCTTGTGGACTAGGCCAAATACATGAAGCTGCTATCATACATTTTCTCCCAGAGAAGACAGGCCTAGGCTGCCTCTTTCCCTTGGATTTAACCATGGTTCAATTTCTATAAGTGGAATCATACAGTAAAGAACATGTTTTTTGTCCTATCAGCACCGTGGGGAAACCAAGGGAGTGAAGGAATCCCATGCAATAAATCCAGAAAGTCTTGATCCCCAGGAAACCAAATCCAGGGAAACCATGTTGTGTTGGTCCTTGTAACATTTTTGTTTCTCATAATGAAAAAAAAATGTTTTTAAATCCCAGTGTAGTTATATACACTGTTATATCAGTTTCAGGTATACAGAATAGTGGTTCAACAATTATATACATATACTCCATGCTCATCACATTAAGTGTACTCTTAATCCCCTTTGCCTGTTTCACGCATTCACTGCCCCTCCTCCCCTGCCCTGGCTCTAGCCATCTGTTTGTTCTCTATAGTTAAGAATCGGTTTTGTGGTTTGTCTCCCCCAACTTTGTTTTGTTTCTTTTTTTCCCCCTTTTTTCTTTTCATTTTTTTAGGTTCAAATGTAGAATTTAATAATTCATCAGTTGCATACAACACCCAGTGCTCATTATATCAAGTGCCCTCCTTAATGCCCATCACCCAATTATCCCTTCCCACTGTCTACTTCCCCTCCAGCAACCCTCAGTTTGTGTCCTAGAGTTTGGCATCTCTTATGGTTTGCGTTCCTCTCAGTTTTCATCTTACTTTATTTTTCCTTCCCTTCCCCTATGTTCATCTGTTTTGTTTCTTAAATTCCACAGATGAATGAAATCATATGTTGTTTGTCTTTCTCTGACTGACTTATCTCTCCTCTGATAATAGCAAGTTTTGATACGGTTTAGATCAGGCCTAGTCCACATTTGTACCTGGGTAGATCAGGCCTAGTCCACATTTGTACCAAGCAGTTTCACCCTTAATCTCTGAGAAGTGATTAAATTTAGGGGTGGAACATTCCTTCATTGGGTTGAACCAAGTTAAGAGATCATCACGCTGATCAGAGATTGGTGGCTCTATTGTTCTTGTGAAGATAAGTAGAAGAAAGCAAGTTCAAAGAAAATGGAATAGATATACAAGGGGAATCAGGGATGAAGGAAATCATGTGGTCTTTGAGAGTTTAAGATTGTTGCTTTTATGCTTCTTTCCTCTTGGTCTAATCCTCATGATTCTTTATTCCAGTTTTTCCCCACCTTGGATATCCTTGACCTTTTATATAGTTTATATCCTTAGAGTAAATCTTCAGCTTCTTTTTCTTTTTCTTTCTTTCTTTCTTTCTTTCTTTTTTTTTTTTAAGATTTTACTTATTTATTTAACAGAGATCACAAGTAAGCAGAACGGCAGGCAGAGAGAGGGGGAAGGAGGCTCCCCGCCGAGCAGAGAGCCCAATGCGGGGCTCAATTCTAGTACCCCAGGACCATGACCCTAGATGAAGGCAGAGGCCTGACCCAGTGAGCCACCTAGGCACCCCTCTTTTACTTTTTACATTCAACTTGAGTTTCTGTTTCTTATATCCAAAAGGGTCTACAAATATCACCACCAATGCATAAGAAATGAACTAATTTTTTTTTTTTTTTGCCTGCTTATAAACTACAGTCAGGTAGCAGTGGCTATGTTGAGGATAGTATTAAGAAAGATTCTGAGGCCAAGTCCAAGGTGAACACTGTCCTGGTACCATGGTTCAGAAGTATACCTGAGATTTCTCTTTTTATCTTAACTGGTTATCAGTATATCTGCTCTTTGCTTTTTGAGGCAGCTCCTGGTTATAGAAAACAACCTAAAATTCCCTAAAGATGGCATTATCTTACTTTCTTCAAATCATGCATCAAAATTCATTTGAGATTCAAAAGTAAAAACTGCAGTTGTACATAGAGAAGAAAACAGATAAATATTTATATATTTTTATTGTGGGTAAGGACTTTATAAGACAAAGGCAGAAACCACAAAGGAAATTATTAATAGGCTTGATTTAATAGGAATAAAATTTGCCTTTCTGCATAAAAGATTAAAATTTAAGTAGTTATGTTATCTCTGCCAAAGGATATGTAACCGTAGTAGTAGTAGTAGTAGTAGTAGTAGTAATAGTAGTAATAGTACTAAATTAGAAAATGATGAAAACCCCAGTGGAAAAAATGACAAAAGTTACCAACATGCTAATCTCGAAGAAGAAATTTATTTTTTATTTTATATATTTTTAAAGATTTATTTGTTTGAGAGAGAGGTTGAGCACAAGCAGGGTCAGTGCAGAAGGAAATTGAGAGAAGCAGATTCCCCACTGAGCATGGAGCCATCAGAAGGCTTGATCTCTATAGATTTTGGACACTAGTCCTTTATCTGATATGTCGTTTGCAAATATCTTCTCCCATTCTGTCAGTTGTCTTTTGGTTTTGTTAACTGTTTCCTTTGCTGTGCAAAAGCTTTTGATTTTGATGAAATCCCAAAAGTTCATTTTTGCCCTTGCTTCCCTTGCCTTTGGCGATGTTCCTAGGAAGATGTTGCTGCGGCTGAGGTCGAAGAGGTTGCTGCCTGTGTTCTCCTCAAGGATTTTGATGGATTCCTTTCTCACATTGAGGTCCTTAATCCATTTTGAATCTATTTTTGTGTGTGGTGTAAGGAAATGGTCCAATTTCATTTTTCTGCACGAGGCTGTCCAATTTTCCCAACACCATTTATTGAAGAGGCTGTCTTTTTTCCATTGGACATTCTTTCCTGCTTTGTCGAAGATTAGTTGACCATAGAGTTGAGGGTCTATTTCTGGGCTCTCTATTCTGTTCCATTGGTCTATGTGTCTGTTTTTGTGCCAGTACCATGCTGTCTTGATGATGACAGCTTTGTAATAAAGCTTGAAGTCTGGAATTGTGATGCCACCAACTTTGGCTTTGTTTTTCAATATCCCTTTGGCTATTCGAGGTCTTTTCTGGTTCCATATAAATTTTAAAATTATTTGTTCCATTTCTTTGAAAAAGATGGATGGTACTTTGATAGGAATTGCATTAAATGTGTAGATTGCTTTAGGTAGCATAGATATTTTCACAATATTTATTCTTCCAATCCAGGAGCATGGAACATTTTTCCATTTCTTTGTGTCTTCCTTAATTTCTTTCATGAGTACTTTATAGTTTTCTGAGTATAGATTCTGTGCCTCTTTGGTTAGGTTTATTCCTAGGTATCTTATGGTTTGGGGTGCAATTGTAAATGGGATTGACTCTTTAATTTCTCTTTCTTCTGTCTTGTTGTTGGTGTAGAGAAATGCAACTGATTTCTGTGCATTGATCTTATATCCTGACACTTTACTGAATTCCTGTATAAGTTCTAGCAGTTTTGGAGTGGAGTCTTTTGGGTTTTCCACATAGAATATCATATCATCTGCGAAGAGTGATAATTTGACTTCTTCTTTGCCGATTTGGATGCCTTTAATTTCCTTTTGTTGTCTGATTGCTGAGGCTAGGACTTCTAGTACTATGTTGAATAGCAGTGGTGATAATGGACATCCCAGCCGTGTTCCTGACCTTAGCGGAAAAGCTTTCAGTTTTTCTCCATTGAGAATGATATTTGCAGTTGGTTTTTCATAGATGGCTTTGATGATATTGAGGTATGTGCCCTCTATCCCTACACTTTGAAGGGTTTTGATCAGGAAGGGATGCTGTACTTTGTCAAATGCTTTTTCAGCATCTATTGAGAGTATCATATGGTTCTTGTTCTTTCTTTTATTGATGTGTTGTATCACATTGACTGATTTGCGGATGTTGAACCAGCCTTGCAGCCCTGGGATAAATCCCACTTGGTCGTGGTGAATAATCCTTTTAATGTACTGTTGAATCCTATTGGCTAGTATTTTGGTGAGAATTTTTGCATCTGTGTTCATCAAGGATATTGGTCTATAGCTCTCTTTTTTGATGGGATCCTTGTCTGGTTTTGGGATCAAGGTGATGTTGGCCTCATAAAATGAGTCTGGGAGTTTTCCTTCCATTTCTATTTTTTGGAACAGTTTCAGGAGAATAGGAATTAGTTCTTCTTTAAATGTTTGGTAGAATTCCCCCGGGAAGCCATCTGGCTCTGGGCTTTTGTTTGTTTGGAGTTTTTTAATGACTGTTTCAATCTCCTTACTGGTTATGGGTCTGTTCAGGCTTTCTATTTCTTCCTGGTTCAATTTTGGTAGTTTATATGTTTCTAGGAATGCATCCATTTCTTCCTAATTGTCAAATTTGTTGGCGTAGAGTTGCTCATAGTATGTTCTTTTAATAGTTTGTATTTCTTTGGTGTTAGTTGTGATCTCTCCTCTTTCATTCATGATTTTATTTATTTGGGTCCTTTCTCTTTTCTTTTTGATAAGTCTGGCCAAGGGTCTATCAATTTTATTAATTCTTTCAAAGAACCAGCTCTTAGTTTGGTTGATTTGTTCTATTGTTTTTTTGGTTTCTATTTCATTGATTTCTGCTCTGATCTTTATGATTTCTCTTCCCCTGCTGGGCTTAGGGTTTCTTTCTTGTTCTTTCTCCAGCGTCTTTAGGTGTAGGGTTAGGTTGTGAGAGACCTTAGGTTAGGTTACCTGAGACCTTTCTTGTTTCTTGAGAAAAGCTTGTAGCGCTATATATTTTCCTCTCAGGACTGCCTTTGTTGTGTCCCACAGATTTTGAACCGTTGTATTTTCATTATCATTTGTTTCCATGATTTTTTCAATTCTTCTTTAATTTCCCGGTTGACCCATTCATTCTTTAGAAGGATGCTGTTTAGTCTCCATGTATTTGGGTTCTTTCCAAACTTCCTCTTGTGGTTGAGTTCTAGCTTCAGAGCATTGTGGTCTGAAAATATGCAGGGAATGATCCCAATCTTTTGATACCGGTTGAGTCCTGATTTAGGCCCGAGGATGTGATCTATTCTGGGAATGTTCCATGTGCACTAGAGAAGAATGTGTATTCTGTTGCTTTGGGATGAAATGTTCTGAATATATCTGTGATGTCCATCTGGTGCAGTGTGTCATTTAAGGCCTTTATTTCCCTGTTGATCTTTTGCTTGGATGATCTGTCCATTTCAGTGAGGGGAGTGTTAAAGTCCCCTACTATTATTGTATTATTGTTGATGTGTTTCTTTGATTTTGTTATTAATTGGTTTATATAGTTGGCTGCGCCCACGTTGGGGGCATAGATATTTAAAATTGTTAGATCTTCTTGTTGGACAGACCCTTTGAGTATGATATAGTGTCCTTCCTCATCTCTTATTATAGTCTTTGGCTTAATATCTAATTGATCTGATATAAGGATTGCCACTCCTGCTTTTTTCTGATGTCCATTAGCATGGTAAATTCTTTTCCACCCCCTCACTTTAAGTCTGGAGATGTCTTCGGGTTTAAAATGAGTTTCTTGGAGGCAGCATATAGATGGGTTTTGTTTTTTTATCCATTTTGATACCCTGTGTCTTTTGATTGGGGCATTTAGCCCATTAACATTCAGGGTAACTATTGAGAGATATGATTTTAGTGCCATTGTATTGCCTGTAAGGTGCCTGTTACTGTATATTGTCTCTGTTCCTTTCTGATCTACCACTTGTAGGCTCTCTCTTTGCTTAGAGGACCCCTTTCAGTATTTCCTGGAGAGCTGGTTTGGTGTTTGCAAATTCTTTCAGTTTTTGTTTGTCCTGGAAGCTTTTAATCTCTCCATTTTCAATGATAGCCTAGCTGGATATAGTATTCTTGGCTGCATGTTTTTCTCGTTTAGTGCTCTGAAAATGTCATGCCAGCTCTTTCTGGCCTGCCAGGTCTCTGTGGATAAGTCAGCTGCCAATCTAATACTTTTACCATTGTATGTTACAGACTTCTTTTCCCGGGCTGCTTTCAGGATTTTCTCTTTGTCACTAAGGCTTGTAAATTTTACTATTAGGTGACGGGGTGTGGGCCTATTCTTATTGATTTTGAGGGGCGTTCTCTGAACCTCCTGAATTTTGATGCTTGTTCCCTTTGCCATATTGGGGAAATTCTCCCCAATAATTCTCTCCAGTATACCTTCTGCTCCCCTCTCTCTTTCTTCTTCTTCTGGAATCCCAATTATTCTAATGTTGTTTCGTCTTATGGTGTCACTTATCTCTCGAATTCTCCCCTCGTGGTCCAGTAGCTTTTTGTCCCTCTTTTGCTCAGCTTCTTTATTCTCTGTCATTTGGTCTTCTATATCGCTAATTCTTTCTTCTGCCTCATTTATCCTAGCAGTGAGAGCCTCCATTTTTGATTGAACTTCATTAATAGCTTTTTTGATTTCAACTTGGTTAGATTTTAGTTCTTTTATTTCTCCAGAAAGGGCTTTTATATCTCTGGAGAGGGTTTCTCTAATATCTTCCATGCCTTTTTCGAGCCCGGCTATAACCTTGAGAATTGTCATTCTTAACTCTAGATCTGATATATTACCAATGTCTGTATTGATTAGGTCCCTAGCCTTTGGTACTGCCTCTTGTTCTTTTTTTTGTTGTGAATTTTTCCGCCTTGTCATTTTGTCCAGCTAATAGTATATGAAGGAGCAAGTAAAATACTAAAAGGGTGGCAACAATCCCAGGAAAATATGCTTTAACCAAATCAGAAGAGATCCCAAATCATGAGGGGGGATTTCTCCCCCCTCACGATTGGGTGAGGGATCTCCTCTGATTGGGATCTCCTTTGATTGGGATCTCCCAATCTCTTCTGATTGGGTTCTCTTCTGATTTGGGGATAAAAAGAGGTTCAAAAAGAAAGAAAAAAAAGAAAAAAAGAATTAAAAAAAAGAGATTGAATTAAAAATTCAATCAAGAATTTAAAAAAGAATTAAGAAAAAAAAAAGATTGAAGAGATTAGGATCTCTTCTGATTTGGGGATAAAAAGAGGTTCAAAAAGAAAGAAAGAAAGAAAAAAGAATTAAAAAAAAGAAAATGAATAAAGAAAAGTATAAAAATGAAAAATATATATATTTATATATTAGATAATCTAGTTAAAAAACGTTAAAAAAAAAAGGGTAAAAGTTATAAAAAATTTTAGCAGAAGAAGAGAAAAAGAAAATGAAAAAGAAAAAAATTAAATTAACTGCAAGACTAAAAAATCACAGGCAGAAAGCCATGATTTCCGTGGTTTCTTTTCTCCTCCTCGGAATTCTGCTGCTCTCTCCTTGGTATTGAAACTGCACTCCTTGGTAGGTGAATTTGGTCTTGCCTGGATTTCTTGTTGATCTTCTGGGGGAGGGGCCTGGTGTAGTGATTCTCAAGTGTCTTTGCCCCAGGCGGAATTACACCGCCCTTACCAGGGGCTGGGCTGAGTGACCTGCTCGGCTTTGCTCTCAGGAGCTTTTGTTCCCTGAGCGCTTTCCGTAGAGTTCCGGAGGACGGGAATACAAATGGCGGCCTCTTAGTCTCCGGCCCGGAGGAGCCGAGAGCCCAGGGCCCCGCTCCCCTGTGCGCCCTCAGCGAACAGCTCCTAGTAACTCGCGTCTGCCTAACCTCCGGCCGCGCTCCGAGCTCACCGAGCTTGTGACCGGTTCAAGGCAACTCCGAGCTGCGAGCTTACTGTCGGCTCTGTCTCTGCAGCCACTTTTCCGTTCCAATATCTGCAAGCTCTGCGACACTCAGACACCCCTGATCCTTCTGTGACCCCACGGGACCTGAGGTCACGCCGACCCCGTGTGGGCTTCGCCCAGGTTTAGCCTCCGGAGCGATGTCCCTCACCGGAGCAGACTTTTAAAAGTCCTGATTTTGTGCTCCGTTGCTCCGCCGCTTGCCGGGAGCCGGCCCCTCCCCCCGGGGTCTATCTTCCCGTCGCTTTGGATTCACTTCTCCGCCAGTCCTACCTTTCAGAAAGTGGTTGTTTTTCTGTTTCTAGAATTGCTGTTCTTCTTCTCTTCGATCTGCCGATGGATTTGCAGGTGTTTGCAATCTTTAGATAAGCTCTCTAGCTGATCTCCTGCTAGCTGAGGTAGTCTCAGCCTGCTACTTCTCCGCCATCTTGACTCCTCTCTGCTAATGAATTTTTTAAAAAACACACCATTATTGAAATTTTTATAAGAAAAAGACCTCGTGACTTTAGAGATTCTCTCTCTCCCTTTCCCTCTGCCCGTCCCACCACTCATGCTCTCCCCTGCCAAATAACTAAATAAATCAGTAAGAAAATATTTAAAAAAGTAAAAGAAAACTCCTCACAAGACCAAAACTCTAGCATAGGAGTCAGCGAACTCTTCCTATAAAGTGTCAGGTAGTAATTTTTTTACTTTTCAAGCAATGCCATCTCTTTAATAAGCCACTGAAATTTCTAAAACAAGATCTTAACTGTTGGCAATGTTCAAGGGAAATGGGCACTTTTCATCTAGTAGAGGTGTAATTTGTTAGAAGCTTTCTGAAAGGTGATTTGACAATTAATTTAGATTTTATTTGGATAATCTTTTATCTTAATTTCTTGTTTTCTAATGACAAATACCACTTTTTTTTAGAGAGAGGTAGAGAAAGATAGAGGTTGGGGAGGAGCAGAGAGAGAGGGGGAGAGAGAATCTCAAGTAGGCTACATGCTGGCATGGAGCCTATGTAGGGCTTGATCTCACAACCCTGAGATCATGACCTGAACTGAAATCATGAGTCAAATAAACCAGCTGAGCCATGCAGGTGCCCCATCAAATACTACTTTTTTAATGTGAGAAAAAAATCACAACCACTAGATTGAATGGAAGGTAGGAGGGAAGGAGATTCTGGGGAGTTATGGAGGGTTGTGCTGAGGCCATTAGAAATACAGGAAACACTACTAGAGGAAAACAGTTTATTTATTTATTTATTTTTAAGGATTTTATTTATTTGTCAGAAAGAGAGAAAGAGTGAGAGAAAGAGCACAAGCAGGTGGAGGGAGAAGCAGGCTCTCTGCTAAGCAAGGAACCTGATGTGGGACTCAATCCCAGGAACCTGGGATCATGACCTGAGTGGAAGGCAAATGCTTAAGCCGACGGAGCCACTCAAATATCCCTGGAAACAGTTTAGTAAAGACTGGCATCCTTTCAGAGTTCTGGGGCCAGTGAAGAAGTTAGCTTTGCCAGCAAAGAGCAAGGAAATGTTTAAGCTCCCACTCTCATGTAGAGGAAAGTAGACTTCATATTTTCTTGTGTATTTTTCATTTAACCCTCAAAACTCTTTTTCTGTCCTGTTCTGCAACTAAGTTTTCCAGGACAGCAGACACAAGTTGATTTTTATAAGTAGTCTGATTTAGTACAATTGTCTTTTTAATATGTTTTTAGCTGAGTATGTGGAGGCTTTTAAAATGTAAATAGTATATCTCATGTCTTTATAAACCCATGGCTTTTTTAGAGAAATAGGGTTATGTTGCTGTACTGCAGTGGGTAGAAAATCCTGGACCATGCATCATCTGTATGGTTTATTGGGTAATATGGTAAACTTTCTGGTGACTCTAGGGAAAATTTGTGACCTGGTTATGTTTTCACCTATTAACAACGAGGGGAAAATACTAGGTTTTTCTTTTTATTCTCTGTTAATTTAATGTCTTCTATGTTTTGAATTGACAGACCAACTTCTTTGGCTTGGGAAGTAAAGAAGATGTCTCCAGGACGTCATGTGATTCCAAGTCCATCGACAGATAGAATAAGTGTAACATCAAATGCTCGAAGAAGCTTAAATTTTGGGTGAGATGAACTCAAAAAAACTGACTTGGATTACAGTTAATTATTATCTGTGGATAATACAGTATTATAAACTGATATTCCACTATAAAAAATCCATGTATATGTTTGTTATGTGTTTGAAATTTTTTGAATAAAAAAAATCCAAGAGAATAAAATTTAGCTTTTAGGAAATGTAATATATTCAAATATAGTTAGGATCCAGAAATTAAAACCCATAAACATATGTCATGCTAAATGATTCATAACATGAATTAGCAATTTCTTTTACAGCAAAAGATCTAAATATATATCATAAGCTGTGTTACTCTCATGAAAATTGTATCTTTATGCATTGTAATCCATCAATGCATTTTAATAATTATTGTTTTATGTGGTTATATTTTAAATTAGATAGAAAAAAGTTATAAACAAAAAATACATTTATATATCTTTTGTATTTACCTGTGTAGTTACTTTTACTAGTGTTCTTTATATCTTCATGTAGATTCAAGTTATTGTCTAGTGTCCTCTCATTTTGGCCTGAAGGACTCCCTTCAGGATGTGTTGTTGGGCGGGTCTGCTACTGACAGTTTTTCTTGGTTTTTGTTTTTCTGAGAATATCTTAATTTGTCCTTCGGTTTTGGAAGGATAGTTTCATAATACATAGAATTCTTGGTTGAAAGTCTTTTTCTTTTAGGACTTTGAACATGTCTTATTATTTCCTTCTTAATTTTTAAAAAGTTCTTTTTATTTTTTTAAAGATTTATTTATTTATTTGAGAGAGGGAGAGAGAGAATGAGCAGGAAGGGCAGAGGAAGAGAGAATCTCAAGCAGACTCCATGCTGAGTATGGATCCTTACTTGGGGCTCAGTCTCACAACCCTGAGATAATGACCTGAGCTGAAACTGAGTTGGGTGCTTAACTGACTGTGCCACCCAGGCACCCCCTCTCACTTTCTTCTGACTCCCATGGTTTCTGATGAGAAAGCAACTGTTAATCTTATTAGGGATCCATTTTGAGATGCCTTACTTTTCTCTTGCTGTTTTCATGATTTTATCTTTGTCTTTGAATAGTTTGATTGTGATGTAGGTCTCTGAGTTTATCCTATTTAGGGTTCATTTAACCTTTTGGATGAATAGATGAATGTTTTTCATCAAATTTGGAAGGTTTTTGTCCATTTCTGCAAATATCCTGCAACTATTCTTTCCTGGGAATCCCTCTATACCGATTTGGGATTTGTGATGGTGTTGCACAGGTCTTGGAGGTTCTGTTTTTCTGCTGTTTTCTTTTTCATTCTGTTTCTCAGATAATCTCGATTGTCCTCAAGATTGTCCTCGATTGTGTTCAAGTTTGCTGATTGTTTATTTTACTAGCTCAAATCTGCTGTTGAGCCCCTCTGGTGAATTTTTCATTACAGTTACTAATATTTTTCAACTCCAGAATATCTGTGTAGTACTTTTTTATATTTATTTTCTCTTTATTGATATTATAGTTGGTGAAACATTGTTTGCATACTTTAGTTTTTCGACACAATTTTCTTTTGTTCTTTAGTATCCTTTGAAGATAATTATAGTACCTGATTTAAAGTCTGTCTAGGAAGCCCAACGTCTGGGTTTCCTTGAGGACAGTTTCAGTTACTGTTCTTTTATTTTGTGTATGAATGTGTCATATCTTCCTGTTTATTTGCATGTCATGTGACTTTCTGTTGTTGTTGAAACTGAATATTTTAAGTAATTTGGCAGCTTTGGAGATTGCTACCTCTTCAGGATTTGTTGTGGCTGCTTTGTGGTGGTGATATTGTTACTGTTCAAAAACACTATTGAACTTGGGACGCCTGGGTGGCTCAGTTGGTTGGACAACTGCCTTCGGCTCAGGTCATGATCCCAGAGTCCCAGGATCGAATCCCACATCGGGCTCCCAGCTCCATGGAGAGTCTGCTTCTCCCTCTGACCTTCTCCTCACTCATGCTCTCTCTCACTGTCTCTCTCTCTCAAATAAATAAATAAAATCTTTAAAAAAAAAACAACCAATACTATTGAACTAGTTTTCTGCAGTCTGTTTTCTTTGTCACGTTTTCTAAAGTTTCTACTTGATTTGACAGAAGTTTCCTAGTTCTGTGTATATGTTGTACTTACCTTCAGTGCTCTAGAATTCACTTCCTGCCTCCTCACAGCTTCAAGATTAGTTAGAAGTGAGGTGTTAGGGCCTTCTCAGATCTTTCTGGGGCATGCACTGAACCCTGACTTATGTGTGGCTATCTTGATTTTCAGGAGCATATAGGAGCTTTTCAAAGCCCCCTGTGGCCATTCCATTCTCCAGATTTTCCTTTAAAGGTTTTTTGTTTAGGCCCTTATTTGCCCCAAGTGTTACAGCAACTTTTGGCAGCTCTAATGTTAAATAGCCCTCACTATTGTTTTTCTTTTCTTTTCTTTTCTTTTTTAAAGATTTTTTTATTTTATTTTATTTATTTGTCATAGAGAGAGAAGCGAGAGCAAGCACAGGCATACAGAGTGGCAGGCAGAGGCAGAGGGATAAGCAGGCTCCCTGCCAAGCAAGGAGCCCGATGTGGGACTCAATTTCAGGACGCTGGGATCATGACCTGAGCTGAAGGCAGCTGCTTAACCAACTGAGCCACCCAGGCGTCCCTCACTATTGTTTTTCTTAAATGTCCCTGGGGAAATCTGTTTTTTTAAGACACAGTTTTGTTTGGACTCTTAATTCTTTCGAGTGACTCTTAATACTGGATGTGTAATAGAGGGGTGGTAAATAGTTTGCTCTGTCAGTTCTCTTTCCTCTGTTAAAACCTAACCTTTCTTAATTGCTTTTTATCCTCACTCCAACCATGTCACTGTCATCTTCATCTCTTGTTACTGCTGAACCTTGCATCTACTTGTGTTATTATTACATTTGCCATGTAGTACAACCTTTTTAATGTTTCTTTTTTGTACTCATGCTAGGATCTTTAACACAAATTCTTGTCATATCTTCTGTATCCCAAGCACTTAAGATTGTACCTGGCATTTAGTAAAAGCTTATTAAGGTTACTAGGCAGAACCAAATTTTTGCTTTCAGCTGAGATTATTGAATAGTGTTGCCTCAGGTGAACGTTAATGGATTTTGGAAACTTAGAGTAATTGTACTTTAATGGAATAGGAGGAAGGTATATAAGCAAACAAAACCAAATAATTGTATATTCAAGTACCATTTTAAGGGATGTACTTATATTATGTATTCCATTGGTCTGTGGCTCAGAATGTTGTATAATGCATGTTTTCTTTTAACATTGGAAGCCTTTAATGCATGCGTGGTAAAAGTTCTTGTACTGATTTCCATATAATCATATTGTTGGATTAAATGGCACTCTTTATTATCAATGTAAAACCTGTTTTTTTCGGTGTGCTGAAAAGTTGTGGTTCATAGTCTACTTTTAAATTATCTACTCACTTTTCTCCTACTGGTTGAGTTAAATTTTACTCAGAATATATAGTAAACTAAACTTGCTTATTTAAGTTTCTTTGTTATTTTAACTCATAATTTAAATATTAAATAAAATGGTTAAGTATGATACAGAAAGAGTCATTGTTTCTGTGAAAACTTAAAGTTCTCAGAAAGCTTTGATAAAGGTGAACTATTAAAGTTTTGCTGTCAAAAGATTGGGGAAAATATTGTTAAGGTTGAGGAGCATTATTCACTTAGAATGTTTAATAGGTGTCACTAAATTCTCACTTCATTTTAAAGAGACCAAAATTGGATATTGCCAATGAGGCATTATACTTGTGGTCATGGTTCATGTAAGAAATGTACACAAAAAGAAAGCCTGTTTTGATAGTATCTCTGTCAATAGATTGACAAGTTAATGCACATTTATATTATTTAAAGATAGGAGTTTTTAAATCGAAATAAAATAAATGCCTAAATTGAAATAAAATATGTATTTTATAAGGATCCTCCATTTAACTGAAATTTTCTTTTAAACCGAGTTAATGAGGGCTTTTATATTATCCCTGTTCCCATACAATATGTTGTACTATATTGGATTAATGAAGTATTAGACCAACATAAATTTATGACTGTATTTGACTTCAGTTTCTCTGGTTGTATGGTACTCCATATATGTGGATATACACACCCAATTTATTTAGAACTTAAATATATTAAGTATATATTTAAGATTCCAACTTTTTTGGGGGGAAGTTGAAATAATTTTGAACTGTGCTAAATTTCATTTAAATAAACAAGATGTAAATAACAGTGATAGAAATGTGACATATAACCGAATGAGTGGGGAATAATATGTTATACTGCTTTTTTATTTGGAAATAGCCCAAGTTCTTTTTTTTTTTTAATCATGCATATTGCATTTGTTCTTATTGGCTGCATAATATTTCATGGTATTTTTTCACTTTCAAATTTTTTTCAAATTTTTAAATTTTTTACAATGTAAATATTAAATATTCAATATGTAAATATTAAACAACACACTGCTGCACAAGCAGTGGACCAAATAAGAAATCAAGTGGCTAATCAAAATATGTCTCAAAGAAAAAGAAAATACAATATTCCAAAAACCTATAGGATGTGGCAAAAGCAGATGTTAGAGTGAAATTTAGTCTATAAATGCTTGTATTAAAAAAATAATTAAAACAAATAAATTATACTATAAGGAACTGGAAAAAAAAGATCCTTAGCTGAAATTTAGTAAAGGAAGGAAATAATAAAGAAAAATCAGAAAAAGAGACCCCAAATAATATTAAGTATATATTTAAATTTTAAAAATTTTAGCTTTTATATTTGATTTATTAATGCAGAATTTTCTCCATAGGGGTTCGCCTGGCACAGTGTCTGTTCCCCGTCTGGCTCCTACAGGTGTTAGTTGGGCTGACAAAGTGAAGGCTCATCATACCAGCTCTCCTGCTGCTTCAGATGTAGTTCCTGCTCAATCATGCCCACCAATGACTGTGCAGAAGACTTCTCGCAAAAATGGCAAGTCACTTTGTTTTTTTGTTTTTGTTTTTTTCATGAAGAGAGAGAGTTTCTTAAGCAGGCTCCATGCCCAGCATGGATCCTGAAGCAGGCTTGATCTTATAACCCTGCAATCATGACCTGAGCTGAAATCAAGAGTCAGACACCTAACTGACTGAGTGGTCCCAAAATGGCAAATGACTTTGAATCAATCTTTTTATATAGTAGACAGGTAGAAGCATATGGAGTTCTATATATTTTACCTGAAACTGATGCTAATAACATTACATATTTATCTTTCTGCATCATTCATGTGATATTAATTTGCCTTAAAATAATCTTAATAAAGTAATCTTAAAAACTGTATGAAAGCTTATGCAGATCATTCTAATCTCAGGGTTGCCCTGTGTAAACTTTAAGAGAATCATTCTTTCGTCAATTCATTTATGAAATCTTTATAACTCTTTTTTGACTTAAAATAGAAAAAAATTGACTACTAATTCATTCTCTAGGCAGTGTACACTTTTAAGTAGCATGTCACCATTTCATTTCATTTATATTTGAATATTATTTTGGCACTAAAATCATATTCAGTTTATCTTTGCTTACACATTTGTTTTCTATACCATGAAAATAATTATGGAGCACAAATAAATAGGGCTATTATTCCAAGGCCTGTTTATTCCATAAGAATTTCCTTCGTGGACTTTGACAACAATGGTAAAACCTACAGTATACAGTGGAGAAGCAGAGGTCATAGGAAGGAATTTTAAGTGGACATTAAATAGTATCAGCCTTGATTTGGGAAGATAAATTTGTTGCTACAATGGGGAGGATGGGTACCAGGAGGAAGCAACTAACCATGATCGGTACCCTAGTGAGCAGTCTCACTAGGGAGTGGGATCCTTATTAATCAAAAAGAGATGTAATGAAAATGAGAACATATCAAATCTAACCAGAATCTCTTTTGGAACATAGACATTATCTTTTCTCTCTTAGCTCAACATTGTCTGAATTTAGAATATAAAAAGCCAAAACTGATTATCTAATGTAAAAAAAAATTCTTTTCTTTCATAAAGTATTTTTATATAGAAATCCAGAGTGAATTTTTTTAATTGTACACATTTGCTAAGTTTAAGTTGTGCTAACTTCTGATATATAGAAATGTGTATCCACGTAACTGTATGTATGTATAAAAATACAAATATAATTCATATCTGTAGTAATATTTTGAGTTTACCTCTGGAATTAATTTTATTTTGGGTCAAATATTTCACCTTTTACTATAAGCCTAATCTGTTCATGAGCATCTTTAGTCCGTCTGAGGTAAGGAATATAATCCTGGGTAGAAGAGGGATATGGTAGTAGGATGGTCAGAACTGCATTTAGCCCATACAGGGTGCCTTGGTACAGTTTAGAAAAAGGAGCCATGTCATCTGAGTAGACACAGCCTTACACCAATTAACTTGGCTTGGTGAGTGGAGCCTGGCAGGATTTCAGCTTTCATTCACAGTCTTAGCCAGGTACCCTTGTAGGCACCACCTACATATAGGTGGCAATTTTACAATTATATATGTTATATATTTATATTATACATATATTATATATATATTATATATATATATATTTATATATATATATAAATAAATGGAGGGGACTGCTCAGTGGTGGTACAAACAGAAATTGATTAGGCCACCCTTGCAGCAGCTTTACTTCTTGCTCTAAAAGACTGATTTAATTTGTCTGGCTGAGTTTGGTCAGATAGGGGGTCCATTCTTCCAACCACTTCAGTTGAATTAGTTGAAGAGGGCGATCTTGATGGGAGATCATTTTCATGTTCAAGTGTGCACATGGCTATGCAGCATCCAATTGGACTTTAAAGGCTCAATCTTAGGAAATAACCCAGTGTTCATTCTTGACTCCTAAAAGTTATGCTGCCAAGCTGGCAGTAGGTGAGCTATGCGATTTCTCTCTTTTAAGTATCCTTGAAGTACAAACCATAAGGAAAGCCTATTCCAAAACCAAGATGAATTCTTCACTTGTAGTGGGAGATCAAACCATTGCTCTTGGAGCCTTGGTTCGCCTGCCTTTAGCCCAGGGTAGTGCAGAGAGGCTGAGGGGAGGAGAGAGAGAAGAGCCAGTGGGCAGTCTCCAGGCATGTTTTTGCTTCAGGCCCATGGGTCAGAGGACCAGAGCAGTGGACACCTTGAGCCAGGCCCCTTAGTGAGGTAGGTGTCCATGCCCTGGAGGCTGGCTTTGAGGACTCTTTGAGGACTCTGCCAGGCCCTCCCACTCCATCTGTCACTACAGTGGTTGGGAGGCTGTTGGACCCCAGGGGCCACACTTTAGTACTGGGGGCTGCCTCCATCCCCCCCAAGTGAATTTCTTATACTTCTATTGAGCCTTGGATTATTACAGTGAATTTACATTATGAATTAAGGAGCACACTGAGAGTACTGCTTTCTTTTTCTTTGATGAAAGATCCCTTTAGAGCATCTTCGTTCAAAAAGAAATGTTTTATTGGACGTAACAAATGCCTTGCCATCTTTACATTACAGATACTCTTTTTTTCATTTTGGCCTCAGTAAGTCATGTTTGCTTATTTTAAATAATACTCCTTAGTCTTACCCAGTATATTGCCCTTGGTTTCTCTATATAGACTAATAGTAGTAGAAAATTGAGAGTAGTTGTGAGTTTTTTCTCCTAGGAGAAGGTAAGAGAATGTGGAACCAAGTTTAGTTTCTGTATTGTGAAAGAGTCTGAGAAAAATGTGTTAAATCTAATTGCAAAAAAATACCTTAAAGGAATCATGGTATTAAAGTATATCATGGTTTTGTTTAAAGCATTACTCTCAGATTATTTATGAGTGTGACTCAGTTGGTTGAGATGAAATGATAGGTCTTGATTATAACTAGGCTTAAAAGTATCCATGTGCATATATCAGGAAATTTTGTTCTTGACTACTTTGATTTCCAGTTTTGGGGTTTTGATATACTTTTATGAACATGAATTATGGTTTATATCTTAAGTAATTTATAATAGCACTAGCTCTAGTATTGAAGTTTGTAATGATAGCCTATAAAAATGATTTTTGTTAAAGGTGACAGCTGGAGGGCGCCTGGGTGGCTCAGTGGGTTAAGCCGCTGCCTTCGGCTCAGGTCATGGTCTCAGGGTCTTGGGATCGAGTCCCGCATCGGGCTCTCTGCTCAGCGGGGAGCCTGCTTCCTCCTCTCTCTCTCTGCCTGCCTCTCTGCCTACTTGTGATCTCTCTCTGTCAAATAAATAAATAAAATCTTTAAAAAAAAAAAAAGGTGACAGTTGGAGCACATACATTTACTGTCTTTCCTAAACTCAGCTAAAATGATATAAAAGGATTGAAAAATAGGACCTAAGGAAAAAGAGGTAAGAGTTACGGACAAGTTTTTGGAAGCTGGAAAGTAGACCAGACATTAGAGTGAGTTAGCTGAGTTCTAAACTCAGAGAGTGGGCAAAACTGTAAAGCAATCCAGTTTGTTCCACAGAACTCCCCAGAGGTTAAAAAATTGGGAGCAGTTGTCTCTGGAAGTGAGGATAAAGGTAGGGATTATATGTAGTCATCCCAAATTTCTCCCTGCTTGCCCTCAACTCTGAATAGTAGGATGACAGTATATCCCTCACCCCAGAAGAATATTGGAGGTTTATTCTATATGGATGGTAAAAGAGATGGTGTCTTACCTGAAGGATACCAGGCACATTGGAAAGTTGGGAGTAATGATTGATAATAAGCAGATTAAGTGGAAGACTGTAAAGATAATGTTGAGATGCTCATCCTTGTTTCTACTTCAAGCCCTCTTCTCCCATTGAGCTACCAGGTTTGCAGACCAAGAGAATTCACACCTGTGGAGCAAATCGAGATCCAGTATAGATCACGAGATATTGGACTTGTGATATTATGAAGTTGATACTGTAATTGGATGACTGTCTGCTCTTCTTAGAGGACTTGGCAATCTGAAGCCACGTTGTGAACTATGGTAGATTGTATGCAAAGATGGGTGTCAACAATTTCTTCCATTCTTGTGCACGCATGCCAGTTTGATTGTCAAGTGGTAGAGTCTTTTTTTCCTCCCCTTGAATTTTTGGTTTGCCCTGTGACTTGATATGGTCAGTAGAACATGACAAGAGTGATCGGTAGATTCTAAGTCTAGCCTGTATGAGGCCTTGCAGCTTCCATTTTTTCCTTGGAAGCCAGCTATCATGTAAAGAAGTCCAGCATAGGCTGTTGAATAATAAGGGACTATGTGAGGAGAAAGAGGCCATGAGAAGGAGAACCTAGCTATCTCAGCCAACAATGGTGCCAAGACTTTAGGCATGTAGTGAAGACATCATGAACAGTCTGGCCTTAGGTGAGCCACTCTAGCTGATAATCATGTGTAGATGAAACCTCCCTCCACTGAGCACTCCTCAGATTTCTTACTCAAAGAATTGCATGGAAATAACACAGTCTTTCTGAAGGGGCATGTGCACCCAAATGTTTATAGCAGCAGTGTCCAGAATAGCCAAACTACGGAAAGAGCCTAGATGTCCATCAACAGATGAATGGATAAAGAAGATACAATGGACTACTATGCAGCCATCAACCCCCCTCCGAAATCTTGCCATTTGCAATGACATGGATGGAACTAGAGGGTATTTTGCTAAGCGAAATAAGTCAATCAGAGAAAGACAATTATCTTATGATCTCACTGATATGAGGAATTCGAGAAACAAAACAGAAGATCATAGGGGAAGGGAGGGAAGAACGAAACAAGATGAAACCGGAGAGGGAGACTTTTAATCTCAGGAAACAAATAGGGTTGCTGGAGGGGAGGGGGGTGGCAGGAATGGAGTGTCTGGGGGATGGACATTGGGGAGGTTATGTGATATGATGTGTGCTGTGAATTGTGTAAGACTGATGAATCACAGACCATGATTTGCCCCTGGAACAAATAATACATTATATGTTAATGAAAAAAATAAAAACAAGTAAATAAATAAAAGATGCTAGGTTTTGGGTTTGCTATATAAAAATAGATAGTGGAATTATCCACCATTTGAGTAACATGAATTTTAGAAAGCAGAAGGAGAGAATCATGAAATTAGATAATTAAAGGAGATTTCCTTTAACAGAGGATATAAGTTTCTAGACCAAAAGGGCTCATTAAGTGCCCACTTCAGTGGATGAAAACAGATTGACACCAAAACATGTTAGGAAATTTATGAATACTACAGATGAAGAGAGTCTTAAAATTAGATAACATAGTCATTTTATACACAGATGACCAGGAATCAGAATGGCATCTGCTTCTGCTAAATTGTCTGTAGAAGCCACAAGAAAATTGAGCAAAGTTTTCAGAATTCTGAAGGAAAATTATTTCTAATGTAAAATTCTATGCTCAGCCAAATTATCTATTAAATGTGAAAGCTGGCTGAAGATATTTTCATTCATGCAAGATCTCAAAATTTTTTTTTTTTTTTTGCCTCCATGGACCTATTCGCTACTGGAGGATGCCATCCCAGAAGAGAGGCAAAGGTCATACTGTATGGTGGTGATCCCAGTATGATAACTGTTCCAGGTCTAGGGAGCAACCAGTCCAGATTTTTCATGGTTACAGGGCTCTGGAAGATAGGAATAAATGAAATTTTTAAAACATCTGGTGCATTTGCACACATCAAAAAGAGTTTTAGAATTTAGGAGCGTTGGGTTTGAATTAATTCTAAATGCAGTAGCAAATATTTAGACTATTTAAATGGAGAGAGAAGAAACAGGAAAATGCGGAGAAGCACAGAAGAAGCATACCTATAAGTGGAGTCTGTGAAGGGGTTGAGTGAATGGTATAAAAGTAATGTTTGAAGAGATAATCCCTAAATATTTCCCCAAACCATTAAAATATCAGTCTCATATTTTAGAAGCACTGTGAACTCCAAGAAGGAAAAAAAGAAAACATATCTCATTTAGATGTAATATAATAAAAATATCACAAATCAGAGAATAAATCTTTACAAGTAGAGTAAAAAAGTAAATAAATAAAAGATTTCAGATGACCCTGAACAATACTTGAAAATCCCTGTATAACCTTTGCCTACCCCCAAAACTTAACTAATAGCCTGTTATTGATTATAAGCCTTACTGACAACATAAACAGTCAACACATATTTTGTATGCTTTATGTATTATATACCATATTCTTATAGTAAAGGAAGCTAGAGAAAAAATGTTTATGAAGAAAATCCCAGGAACAGATACACTTAAAGTACTGTATCGAAAGAAATCCATATACAAGCAGACCTACACAGTTTAAACTCATGTTGTCCTAAGGTTAACTATACTTTCAAAGGAGTAAGAGTAAGTTGATAGCTGATGGAAGCCAGATGATGACATCTAATGCTGAAAGAAAATAATTGACAAATAGTATTTTATATCAAGCAAGAAATGAATTACAGATAAATAAAAGTTGAGAGAACTTGAAATCAGTAGAATTACACTAAAAGAAGTACCACAAGAATTTTTCAGGTTAATGGAAGAAGATCCCAAATTGAAACCCAGGAATGCATAAAGAAATGAAGAACACCAGGAGGAGTAAACACATGGAGCACATTAAATGTTTAGTATTGACTGTGCTTGAAATACATACAAAATGAGAATTTCTGACAATATTCCAAAAGACAGGAGAAGAATAAATGGAGATTATATTTAGGATCCTTGCATTTTTTTGAAGTTACAAAAATTCTGACTTGTACTAGATATTATAAGTTAAGGATATATTTTTCTAAATTCAAGAAAATCACAAAGGAGAGTAAAAGAATGTTCAACTAACTGAGTAATGCAAAAGAAGCCAAGAAAGGAAAAAAAAAAAAGAAACATAAAACAGATGAGACAAATCAAAACCGAATTATAAAATGCAAAATGCAAAAACCTCAGTTAAAGGTAAATGGTCTTTTTATTTTAATTTAATTTTATTTAAATTCAGTTAATTAATATGTAGTATATTATTAGTTTCAGAGGTAGAATTTAGTGATTCATCAGTTGCATATAACACTCCGTGCTCATTCCAACAAGTGCCCTCCTTTATTCCCATCACCCAGCTACCCCAATCCACATCCCCCTCCAGCAACCCTTAGTTTGTTTCTTATAGTTAAGAGTCTCTTATGGTTTGTCTTCTTCATTGATTTTAGATTGTTTTATTTTTCCCTCTCTTCTCCTATGATCTTCTGTTTTGTTTCTTAAATTCCATATATGACTGAACTCGTAATTGTCTTTCTCTGATTGACTTATTTCACGTAGTGTGTTAACCTCTAGTTCCATCCGTGTCATTACAAACAGTTAAGATTTCATTGTTTTGATGGCTGAGTGGTATTCCACTGTGTGTGTGTGTGTGTGTGTGTGTGTATCACACCTTCTTTATTCATCTGTCGATGGACATCTGGGCTCTTCCCATAGTTTGGCTGTTGTGGATATTGCTTCTATAAAAGGGGTACAGGGGACGCCTGGGTGGCTCAGTTGGTTAAGCAGCTGCCTTCGGCTCAGGTCATGATCCCGGCGTCCTGGGATCGAGTCCCGCATCGGGCTCCTTGCTCGGCAGGGAGCCTGCTTCTCCCTCTGCCTCTGCCTGCCTCTCTGTCTGCCTGTGCTCGCTCTCTCTCCCTCTCTCTCTGACAAATAAATAAATAAAATCTTTAAAAGGGGTACAGTTGCCCCTTCAAATCACTGTTTGTATCTTTTGGGTAAATATGTAGTAGTGCAGTTGTTGGGTTATAGGGTAGGTCTATTTTTATCTTTTTGAGGAACCTCCATACTATTTTTCAGAGTGGTTGTATCAGCTTGAATTCTCACCAAGATTGTAAGAGGGTTCTCCTTTTTCTGCATCCTTGCCAATATCTTTTGTTAGCTGACTTTTTAATTTTAGCCATTCAGATTGGTGTGAGATGGTCTATCATTGTGGTTTTGATTTGTATTTCCCTGATGCTGAGTGATATGGAGCATTTTTTGTGTGTCTATTGGCTATTTGCATGTCTTCTTTGGAGAAACATCTGTTCATGTCTCCTGCCCATTTCTTGACTGGATTATTGGTTCTTTGGGTGTTGAGTCAATAAGTTCTTTATAGATTTTGGATACTAGCCCTTTATCTGATAGGTCATTTGCAAATATCTTCTCCCATTTTTTTGGTTGTCTTTGGTTTTGTCGAATATTTCCTTTGCTATGCAAAAGCTTTTCATCTTGATAAAGTCCTAATAGTTAATTTTTGGTTTTTGCGGGGGCATGTCTAGCAAAAAGTTGCTGTGGTTGAGGTCAAAGAGGTTGCTGCCTGTGTTCTTCTCTAGGATTTTGATGGATTCCTGCCTCACATTTAGGTCTTTCATCCTTCTTTTTGAATCTGTTTTTGTGTATGGTGTAAAGAAATGGTGCAGTTTCATTCTTCTGCACGTGGCTGTCCAGTTTTCCCAAAACCATTTGTTGAAGAGACTGTGTTTTATCTAGTCTCTTCAGGATATTCTTTTTTGATGTGTTGAAGATTAATTGACCATAAGTTGAGGGTCCATTTTTGGGGTCTCTATTCTGTTCCGTTGACCTGTGCGTCTGTTTTTGTGCCAGTACTATATACTGTTTTGATGATTCCAGCTTTGTAATATAGCTTAAAGTCTGGAATTGTGATGCCACTAGCTTCGGTTTTCCTTTTTTAACATTCTTTTGTCTGTTCGGGGTCTTTCTGGTTCCATACAGATTTCAGGGTTATTTATTCCAGCTCTTTGAAAAATGTTGATGGTATTTTAATAGGGATTGCATTGAATGTGTAGATTGCTCTAGGTAGCAAAGACATTTTAATAATATTTGTTCTTCCATTCCATGGAGATGTTGAACTACCCTTGCAGCCCAGGAATAAATCCCACTTGGTCATGGTGAATAATGTAATGTTGTTTAAATGTAATGTTGGATCATATTGGCTAGGATCTTGGTGAGAATTTTTGCATCCATGTTCATCAGGGATATTGGTCTGTAATTCTCCTTTTTGATCAAGTCTTTGGTTTTGGGATCAAAGTAATGCTGACCTCATAGAATGTGTTTGGGAGTTTCCCTTCCATTTCTACTTTTTGAAACAGCTTCAGAATAGATTAATTCTTCTTTAAATGTTTGGTAGAATTCTGCTGGAAGGCCATCTGGTCCTAGACTCTTGTTTGTTGGTAGATTTTTGATTACTGCTTCCATTTCTTTGCTGATTATGGGTCTGTTCAGGTTTTCTATTTCTTTCAGTTTTGGTAGTTTATGTTTCTAGAAATGCATCCATTTCTTCCAGATTGCCTAATTTGTTGGTATACAGTGACTCATAATATGTTCTTATAATTGTTTGTATTTTTGAAGTGTTGGTTGTGACCTCCCTTCTTTCATTCATGATTTATTTGGGTCCTTTCACTTTTCTTTTTGGTAAGTTAGGCTAGGGATTTATCAGTCTTGTTTATTCTTTCATAGAACCAGCTCCTAGTTTTGTTTATCTGTTCCACTGTTTGTTTTTTAAATTTCTTTTTCATTGTTTTCTACTCTAATCTGTATTATTTCTCTTATTCTGCTGGGTGTGGGTGTTATTTGCTGTTGTTTTTCCACCTCCTTTGGGTGAAGGTTAGCTTGTGTATGTTAGTCTTTTCTTGTTTCTTGAGAAAGGCTTGTATTGCTCTGTATTTGCCTCTTAGGACTGCCTTCAATGCATCCCCAAGATTCTGAGCAGTTGTGTTTTTATTTTTATTTCCCCACAATTTTTTTAATTCTTTAATTTCCTGGTTGATCCATTCATAGGATGCTTTTTTTTTCCAATTTATTTATTTTCAGAAAAACAGTATTCATTATTTTTTCACCACACCCAGTGCTCCATGCAAGCCGTGCCCTCTATAATACCCACCATCTGGTACCCCAACCTCCCACCCCCCCCGCCACTTCAAACCCCTCAGACTGTTTTTCAGAGTCCATAGTCTCTCATGGTTCACCTCCCCTTCCAATTTACCCAAATTCCCTTCTCCTCTCTAACGTCCCTTGTCCTCCATGCTATTTGTTATGCTCCACAAATAAGTGAAACCATATGATAATTGACTCTCTCTGCTTGACTGATTTCACTCAGCATAATCTCTTCCAGTCCCGTCCATGTTGCAACAAAAGTTGGGTATTCATCCTTTCTGATCGAGGCATAATACTCCATAGTGTATATGGACCACATCTTCCTGCTTTTTAACCTCCATGTATTTGTGTTCCTTCCAAATTTTCTCTTATAATTGTGTTCAAGTTTTAAAGCATTGTGGTCTGAAAGTATGCAAGGAGTAATCCCAGTTTTACTGGTTGAGACCTGACTTGTGACCCACCCAGTATGTGATATGTTCTAGAGAATGTTCTATGTGCACTCGAGAAGAATGTGTATTTTGTTGCTTTAGGATCGAATGCTCTGAATACATCTGTGAAGTCCACCTGGTCCAGTGGGTCATCATTGCCCTTTTTCCTTGTTGGTTTGCATGGATAGACTGTCCATTGCTGTGAGTGGAGTGTTAATGTCCCCTACTATTACTGTCTTATTATCCATGTGTTTCTTTAATTTTGTTATTAACTGGTGTATATAATTGGCTGCTCCCAATATAGGGGCATGAATATTTACAATTGTTAGATCTTCTTGTTGGAGAAACCCTTTTATTATGATATTAGTGTCTTTTTTCCTGTCTTATTGCACTCTTTGGTTTAAAATCTAGTTTGATATAAAGATTCCTTTCCCAGCTTTCTTTAGAAGTCCACTAAAGGCAAATGGTCTAAATATTAAATTTTTGAAATTATAATTGCATTAGAAATAATGCCCGAGTGTGTTAAGCTTAAAGTGATATACCTTCAATTTGAAAACAGAAAAGTCAAAAGAAGATGGGAAAAGATATTCTGTACATATCTTATTCAAATCAAAGGTGGGATTGCTTTATTACCAGACAAAATAGATACAGTAGCCAAGAAACATTTTAAAGAGAAACTGTTTTTTTAGTTTTTAAGGGATTATTTTAACAGAATTGGAAAATAATTCTTTTTTTTTTTTAATGGTAACTATTTCTTTCTTTTAGATTTTATTTATTTGACAGACCGAGATCACAGGTAGGCAGAGAGGCAGGCAGAGAGAGAGGAAGGGAAGCAGGCTCCCCGCCGAGCAGAGAGCCTGATGCGGGGCTTGATCCCAGGACTCTGGGATCATGACCTGAGCCGAAGGCAGAGGCTTTAACCCACTGAGCCACCCAGGCACCCCTGGAAAATAATTCTTACTGTAACACATCTTTATTTATTTATTTTTATTTTTTCAATTTATTTATTTTCAGAAAAACAGTATTCATTATTTTTTCACCACACCCAGTGCTCCATGCAATCCATGCCCTCTATAATAGCCACCACCTGGTACCCCGACCCCCACCCCCCCGCCACTTCAAACCCCTCAGATTGTTTTTCAGAGTCCATAGTCTCTCATGATTCACTTCCCCTTCCAATTTACCCCAACTCCCTTCTCCTCTCTAACACCCCTTGTCCTCATGATATTTGTTATGCTCCACAAATAAGTGAAACCATCTCTGCTTGACTTATTTCGCTCAGCATAATCTCTTCCAGTCCTGTCCATGTTGCTACAAAAGTTGGGTATTGATCCTTTCTGATGGAGGCATAATACTCCATAGTGTATATGGACCACATCTTCCTTATCCATTCATCCGTTGAAGGGCATCTTGGTTCTTTCCATGGTTTGGCGACTGTGGCCATTGCTGCTATAAACATTGGGGTACAGATGGCCCTTCTTTTCACTACATCTGTATCTTTGGGGTAAATACCCAGGAGTGCAATGGCAGGGTCATAGGGAGTTCTATTTTTAATTTCTTGAGGAATCTCCACACTGTTCTCCAAAGAGGCTGCTCCAACTTGCATTCCCACCAACAGTGTAAGAGGGTTCCCCTTTCTCCACATCCTCTCCAACACATGTTGTTTCCTGTTTTGTTAATTTTGGCCATTCTAACTGGTGTAAGGTGATATCTCAATGTGGTTTTAATTTGAATCTCCCTGAGCGCTAATGATGATGAACATTTTTTCATGTGTCTGATAGCCATTTGTAGGTCTCGATGGGAGAAGCGTCCATTCATATCTTCTTCCCATTTTTTGATATGTTTGCCTGTTTCGTGTGGTAACACATCTTTAAAACATATAAAGCAAAAGCTAACATAATTGAAACGAAAAATGGGAAAATGTATACTCACTCTATGAGATTTTAAAATAACTGTCTCAACACTGACAGTACAAGTAAACAAAAAAAATCCCAGGGCATCTAAACAATGTGATTAATGAACCTGATATAATTGATATGTCTAACAAATAAGCTTTTTTTTGAAACAAATATGCTATTCTTTTCCTTTTTCTTTTAATCCTTCAACCTGGAAACTTTTTACTGACATGTCTTCTAGTCCACTGGTCCTCTATTTTGTATGTCTAATCCATATTATCTTAAATATATTAATAATAGCTATTTTGAAAAGTCTGTGTCTGAAAATTAAAAATTCAAATATCTGAACTACCTGTGGGTTTGTTACTTTAAAAACATTTTTGGGGAGTTCTCAGGTATTTGAACCTTATTTTTTAAACATGCCTCATAATATTTAATTGAATGTTTAACATGGTGTATTTAAAATTATAGAGGCTGTTTTCAAAAATATTGTTGTTTTTCTTTTGGCAAGAAGATAGAGCTTAAGGAGTTTACCTTAATCCTTGAAGGTTTGGTTTGAGGTTTTATTAAAGTTGATGTGTTTCAGTTTTGTCCTTATTCCTTTTGAGTTTTAACTGAAAATCTGGGGTGTTTGCCAAGACTACTACATTCCTGAATTCCTTACCACTCTATAGTTGATATAGTATCTGCTTAGTTCATTAGCATTCCAGCTGCTTCTTTTTTCTGGGTATTTTGGAGTCTTGGTGTATATGTGCAAAGTGTAGTAGTTGTCAGACGCCTAAGGGAAGGTTAAATACAGTTCCTGCCTTTCCAAGACTTTTGCTCCTGAAGTCTCAGTTATTTTAGACTCATTGAACTCCAGTATTTGTTTCAGCCAGACATGACTGCTGGTTTTGGCTAGGACTCACTTCCCCCTGAATTTGAAATGTCTTCAGGAAAAGATTCTAGGGTCAATGTGGATCGCATCTTGTCCTTCCCTTTTCTCAGGAATGGTAGTTCCTCAAATCTTGCCTATCATGATTGCTTTCCAATGCCTTTAGACAGTTCAGTTATGTAGTTGTCTAGCTTTTATAGTTGTGTTTGGCATGAAGAAGGTTAATTTTGATATAGGCTACTTTGTCTTGTAAGTCCAAATATATATTCAAGTATACATGGAATATTTACCAGAATCGACACATGCTGAGCCATTAAATTTCATAAAATTTTAGATGATTGAACTCATCTGTCTTCTTGAATACTGTAGAATTAAGTTAGAAATCCATTTAAAAAGATAGCTGTATAATTCTCAAATTTTTGGAATTTTGGAATGTATTTCTGAATAATCCATGAGTCAGAGAAGAAATCATAATGAAAAGTATAAAGTGGGAATTCAGTGAAAAGTAACATTTAAAATCTTGTGGGTTTAAGGTAATGCTGTGCTTTGAGGAAAATTTCTAGCCTCAATTTCATGTATTAGAAAAGAAGAAAACCTATCTGTGGAAATTAGAAAGGAGCAAATTAAACCCAAGGAACATAAGAAAGAAGGAGAAGGTAGAGATGAGAGATGAGAAAATCAGCAGAGCCAAAAGGTAATTCTTTGAATAGGCTAATAAAATTAATAGACTTCTAATACTGATTATGGAAAAAGAGGAGACAAGACATAATACCATGTATGAGATAAGGGCATGAGTAGAGATCACACAGATATTGAGAAGGTAATAGGATATTATGAACAAGCCTAGAAACAGAAGAAAATGATAAATTTCTTGAAAAACAGTATGTAATCAAACTTTTATAGCAGGAATTAGAATAACAGGAAGGAATTTAATAAGTATTTTTTTTAGAAATCTGAGTGTATAATTAAACATTTTTTTCACAAAGAAAAATTCCTGGTCAGGATGGCTTCACTGTGAATTCTTTCAAACTTTTAAGGTACAACTAACATTAATTATATAGAAACTCTTACTGAGAATAAAAAAGTAGATCTTGTTTTCTGATGCCAGTATAACCTAATAAAGGATATTATAAAATAGAACATTTTCTCTTGAAGAATGATAAATTGTAAACAGAATATTACTACGTTAGATATAGTGATAAGTGAAAATAGTAATATATCAGTCATGTTGGGATTATTCTGTTGCTTTTCATTTATTGGTTGTATTAATTTGAATTTAATGTTACTTTATTAATGTCATCTGTAAAATATTAAAAATTATATAAGTTCTGGAGTGTAAAAACTATGATATGAAATAAAATTTTGAGTTTGTGTATTTACAAAATTATTCTAAGTATTTAGAAGCTCTTTGACAGGTTAATTGCATGATTTGCTATTCTCAACATGCATTCTTCTTTATGGGAATAATTTTTCAATATAGTTTTTACTGAAGGCTCCTTAAAAATGTAATTTGTTCAAAGCTAATTTCTTAGTGTCTAAGAGACCTGTGTTATAGTTTCTGTTTTGATACATTCCTCTGACTTGCTTCAGTTATTTCACTTTTTATTTTTATTACATGGTAGTGTTTGTGTTGGCCAACATATTGGTTATGGACTAGGTTCAAGTGTTAAGCAGTATTTCTTTGTATAAGAAAGCTTTGAAAGAGGGTGTTTTCCTTTCCTTTAAAATGTAAAGTTATTAATCATACAGTTCCTAAGGGTGAGCCAGGTAAATTAAGTGGAAACTGAAATCTTTTGTTAAACTTAATTTTATAATTTAGTTGCTTCTTTTTTTTTGGTACATATGATTTTAAAAGGTTGATTTTATATTTTTAAATATACATTATAAAATTAATTAAATATTAAATATAAATTAATAGAATATTTTACTAATTTTTAAATGTTCAGTTAACTACAGCACATAGTTTTTTTTAAAGATTTTATTTATTTATTTGACAGACAGAGATCACAAGTAGGCAGAGAAGCAGGCAGAGAGAGAGGAGGAAGCAGACTTCCTGCTGAGCAGAGAGCCCAATGTGGGGCTTGATCCCAGGACCCTGGGATCATGACCTGAGCCAAAGGCAGAGGCTTTAACCCACTGAGCCAAAGCGCCCCCATAATTAGTTTTAGATGTAGTGTTCATTGATTCATTAGTTAAATATAACACCCAGTGCTTATCACAGCACATGCTCTCCTTGATACCCATCGCCCTGTTACCCTTTCCCTCCACCCTCCTCCCCTCTGAAACCCTCAGATTGTTTCCTGGGGTCTATAGTCTCCCATGGTTCATCTCCCTCTCTGATTTCTCCCCCTTTGGATTTACCCCCCTTCCCTTTGGTCCTGTGTGCTATTGCTTATGTTCCACATATGAGTAAAACCATATGACAATCGACTTTCTCTGTTGACTTATTTCACTTAACATAATCCCCTCCAGTTCCATCCATGTCGATGCCAGTGGTGTGTATTCATCCTTTCTGATGGCTGAGTAGTATTCCATTGTATATATGGAACACATCTGTTTTATCCATTCGTCTGTTGAAGGGCATCTTGTCTCCTTCCACAGTTTGGCTGTTGTGGACATTGTTGCTATGAACATTGGTGTGCATGTGACCCTTCTTTTCACTACATCTGTATCTTTGGGGTAAATAGCCAGGGCGAGGACTGGATTGTAGGGTAGCTCTATTGTTAACATCTTGAGGAACCTTGATACTCTTTTCCAGAGTGGCTATACCAGCTTGCATTCCCACCAACAAGAGTGTTCCCCTTTTTCCACATCCTCGCCAACACTTGTTGTTTCCCGTTTTGTTAATTTTTGCCATTCTAACTGGTGTAAGGTGGTGTCTCATTATGGTTTTGATTTGTATTTCCCTAATGGCTGGTGATGTTGAACATTATTTCATATGTCTGTTATCTATTTGTATATCTTCTTTGGGGAAGTGTCTGTTCATGTCTTTTGTCCATTTTTTGACTGGGTTATTAGTTTATTGAGTGTTGAGTTTGAGAAGTTCTCTGTAGATCTCAGATATCAGCCCTTTATCTGTAATGTCATTTGCAGATATCTCCTACCATTTCATGGGCTGCCTCTTAGTTTTGTCAACTGTTTCCTTTGCTGTGCAGAAGCTTGCTTCCTTGGTGAAGTCCCACAAGTTTATTTTTGGTTTTGTTTCCGTTGCCTTTGGCGACGTATCTTGAAAGAAGTTACTCTGGTCAATGTTGAAGAGGTACTGGATTTTGATAGATTCCTGTTTCACATTGAGGCCTTTCACCCATTTTGAGTTTATCTTTGTGTGTTTTGTTAGGGAATGCTCCAGTATCATTCTTCTATATTGTAACTGTCCAAGTTTCCCAGTACCACTTATTTTTTTTTTTAAGATTTTATTTGTTTATTTGACAGACAGAGATCACAAGTAGGCAGAGAGGCAGACAGAGAGAGAGAGAGAGGAGAAAGCAGGCTCCCTGCTGAGCAGAGAGCCCGATGCGGGACTCGATCCCAGGACCCTGAGATCATGACCTGAGCCGAAGGCAGTGGCTTAACCCACTGAGCCACCCAGGCGCCCTCCCAGGACCACTTATTGAAGAGACTATCTAAGGTTAGTTGACCATAGAATTGAGGGTCCATTTCTTGAGTCTCTATTCTGTTCCATTGGTCTGTGTGTCTGTTTTTGTGCCAATACGATGCTGTCTTGATAATAACAGCTTTGTAATATAGCTTGAAAGTTAGGCAATGTGATGCCCCCAGCTTTGTTTCTCTTTTTCATCATTTCCTTGGCAATTCAGGGTCTTTTCTGGTTCCATACAAATTTTAGGATTGTTTGTTCCAGCTTTTTGAAAAATCCCAATGGTATTTTAATAGGGATGGCATTGAAAGTGTACATTGCTCTGGGCAGGATGGACATTTTAATGATGGTTATTCTTCCAATACATGAGCATGGCATGTTTTTCTATCTTTTGGGTCTTCCTCAATTTCTTCCATAGGTGTTCTGTAGTTTCTAGAGTATAGATCCTTTACCTCTTTAGTTAGGTTTATTCCTATGTATCTTATGGTTTTTGTTGCTATTGTGAATGGAATTGATTCCTTAATTTCTCTTTCTACAATTACATTGTTAGCATATGGAAAAGCCTTCTATATTGATTATAGATCAATATAGATCAATGCACAGCAATGATTACTGTGCATTGATTTTGTATCCTGCCACATTGCTGAATTTCTGTATGAGTTCTAGTAATTTGGGGGTGGAGTGTTTTGGGTTTTCCACATAAATTATCATGTCATCTGTGAAGAGGGAAAGTTTGACTTCTTTTCCAGTTTGAATGCCTTTTATTTCTTTTTGTTGTCTGACTGCTGATGCTAGGACTTCTAGTTCTGTGCTGAACAATAGTGGTGAGAGTGGGCATCCCTGTTGTGTTCCTGGTCTTAAGGGAAACGGTCTCACTTTTCCCCCATTGAGAATGATACTTACTTTGGGCTTTTCATAAACAGCTTTTGTGTTATTAATGTATGTTGCCTCTATCCCTACACTCTGAAGAGTTTTAATCAGGAAAGGATGCTGTATTTTGTTGAGAGGATCATATGGTTTTTGTTGAGAGGATCATATGGTTTTTGATCCTCAGTTGAGAGGATCATATGGTTTTTGTCTCTTTTATTAATGTGCTTTCTCACGTTGATTTGTTTGCAAATGTTGAGCCATCCTTGTACCCAGGAATAAACCCCACCTGGTTGCGTGGATAATCCTTTTAACATACTGTTGGATCCTGTTGGCTAGGATCTTGTTGAGTATTTTGGCCTCATGCTCATCAGGGATATTGGTCTGTAATTGTCGTTTTTTATGGGATCTTTGCCTGGTTTTGAGATCAGGGTAATGCTGGCCTCATAGAACAAGCTTGGAAGTTTTCCTTCTGCTTCTATTTTTTGAAACAGCTTCAGAAGAATAGGCATTATTTCTTCTTTTAGTGTTTGGTAGAATTCCCCTGGAAAGCCTCCTGGCCCTGGACTCTTGTTTTTTTGGGTGGTTTTTGATTACTGCTTCAATTTTGTTACTGGTTATTGGCCTATTCATATTGTCTCTTTCTTCCTGTTTCAGTCTTGTTAGTTTATAAGTTTCTAGAAATGCATCTGTTTTTTCCAGGTTGCTTAATTTGTTGGCACATAGTTGCTGATAATAATTTCTAATAATTGTTTCTATTTCTTGGTGTTAGTTGTGATTTCTCCCCTTTAATTCATGATTTTCTTAATTTGGATAAGTCTGGCTGGAGATTTATCCATCTTAATTAATTCTTTCAAAGAACAAGCTTCTAGTTTCATTGATCTGTTCTAGTCTTTTTCTGGTTTTTATTTCATTGATCTCTGCTCTCATTTTTATTATTTCTCATCTCCTGCTTTGTTTAGGTTTTATATGCTGTTTTTTTCTCTGGCTCCTTTAGGTGTAAGGTTAGCTTGTGCATTTGGGATTTTTCCACTTTGAGTGAGGTTTCGATGGTTATGTATTTCCTCCTACATTACATTACATTACAAGCAATGTAATTTAAAGAATGGACAGAGGATTTGAATAGACATTTTTCCAAAAATGGTATCCAGCTGGCCTCAGGTACCTGAGAAGGTTTTCAACATCATGAGTCATTAGGGAAAAGCAAATCAAAACCACAACGAGGTATCACCTCACATCTGTCGGAATGGTTATCATCAAGTAGACAAGAGATAACAAATGGGGAGAATGTGGAGAAAAGAGAACATTTAACCTTTGGACATTGTTGGTGGGAATGTAAATTGTTAGAGCCACTATGGAAAACAGTATGGAGTTTAAACTTAAACTTAAAAAATTAAAAAAATACTTAAAAATACATACTTAAAAAATTAAAATAGAACTGCCATATGATTCAGCAATGCCACCTCTGGGTATATATCCAAATGAAATGAAAGGTATCTTGGAAAGATACCTGTACTTGTTCATAGCAAGATTATTTATAGTAGTCAAAACGTAGAAGCGGTTTAAGTGCCCATTGATCCATGAGCTAAAGTACGTTTGGACATGTGGTGTATATATATTTGAGAGTTGCTAAAAGAGTAAACTTAGAAGTTCTTATCTCTAGAAAAAATATTTGTAACTAGATAAGGTGCTGGATATTAAACTTGTTTTGGTAATCATTTCTTGATATATACATATATCAAACAATATATTGCACCTTAAACTAATATGATATTATATGTCAATTATATCTCAGGAGAACTGGAAAGAAAAAAAAATCTTATACCATTTACTTATCAGCCTTCTAATCCTAGATTCCCGTCAGTATTTTCACTATATATTATTTAGCCATTCTGATAGGTATATTTTGATATCTCATTGTGGTTTTTAATTTGCACTTCTCTAATGGCTAATGATGTTGAACATCTTTTGTGTGCTTTGTCATTTGCATGTACCTTCAGTGTGATGTTTGTTCATGTCTTTGGCACATTTTCTTCTTGTATTATTTGTAATATTAATGTTGAATTTTGAGTGTTATTTGTACATTCTGGACGTTAGTCCTTTGTTGGACTGTTGTTTTTCTTTTCATTCTCTTCAGAGTTTGTTGCAGGGGGAATATTTTCAATTTTTGATGAGATCCATTAGGCCTTCTGTTTATGGATCATGCTTTTAGTGTCAAGTGTAAGAACTCAACGTGTAGCCATACATTCGAAAGTGGTTTTTTTTTTCCAATTTATTTATTTTCAGAAAAACAGTATTCATTATTTTTTCACCACACCCAGTGCTCCATGCAAGCCGTGCCCTCTATAATACCCACCACCTGGTACCCCAACCTCCCACCCCCCGCCCCTTCAAAACCCTCAGATTGTTTTTCAGAGTCCATAGTCTCTCATGGTTCACCTCCCCTTCCAATTTACCCCAACTCCCTTCTCCTCTCTATTGCCCATTGTCCTCCATGCTATTGGTTATGCTCCACAAAGAAGTGAAACCGTATGATAATTGACTCTCTCTGCTTGACTTATTTCACTCAGCATAATCTCTTCCAGTCCTGTCCATGTTGCTACAAAAGTTGGGTATTGATCCTTTCTGATGGAGGCATAATACTCCATAGTGTATATGGACCACATCTTCTTATTCATTTGTCCGTTGAAGGGCACCTTTGTTCTTTGCACAGTTTGGCGACCATGGCCATTGCTGTTATAAACATTGGGGTACAGATGGCCCTTCTTTTCACTACATCTGTATCTTGGGGGTAAATACCCAGTAGTGCAATCGCAGGGTCATAAGGAAGTTCTGTTTTTAATTTCTTGAGGAATCTCCACACTGTTCTCCAAAGAGGCTGCACCAACTTGCATTCCCACCAACAGTGTAAGAGGGTTCCCCTTTCTCCACATCCTCTCCAACACATGTTGTTTCCTGTTTTGTTAATTTTGGCCATTCTAACTGGTGTAAGGTGATAACTCAATGTGGTTTTAATTTGAATCTCCCTGAGGGCTAATGATGATGAACATTTTTTCATGTGTCTGATAGCCATTTGTATGTCTTGATTGGAGAAGTCTCTGTTCATATCTTCTGCTTATTTTTTGATATGTTTGCCTGTTTCGTGTATGTTGATTTTGGGGAGTTCATTATAGACCCTGGATATCAACCTTTTGTCTGCACTGTCATGTTCAAATATCTTCTCCCATTCCATGGGTTGCCTCTTTGTTTTTTTGACTGTTTCCTTTGCTGTGCAGAAGCTTTTGATTTTGATGAAGTCCAAAAAGTTCATCTTCGCTTTTGTTTCCTTTGCCTTTGGAGACGTATCTTGAAAGAAGTTGCTGTGGCTGATATCGAAAAGATTACTGCCTATGTTCTCTAGGATTCTGATGGATTCCTGTCTCACGTTGAGGTCTTTTATCCATTTTGAGTTTGTCTTTGTGTACAGTGTAAGAGAATGGTCGAGTTTCATTCTTCTACATATAGCTGTCCAGTTTTCCCAGCACCATTTATTGAAGAGACTGTCTTTTTTCCACTGTATATTTTTTCCTGTTTTGTCGAAGATTAATTGACCATAGAGTTGAGGGTCCATATCTGGGCTCTCTACTCTGTTCCACTGGTCTATGTGTCTGTTTTTATACCAGTACCATGCTGTCTTGGTGATCACAGCTTTGTAATAAAGCTTGAAATCAGGTAAGGTGATGCCGCCAGCTTTATTTTTGTTTTTCAACATTTCCTTAGCGATTCGGGGTCTCTTCTGATTCCATACAAATTTTAGGATTATTTGCTCCAGCTCTTTGAAGAATGCCTGTGGAATTTTGATCAGAATGGCATTAAAAGTATAGATTGCTCTAGGCAGTATAGACATTTTAACAATGTTTATTCTTCCGATCCAAGAGCATGGAATTCCATCTATTTGTGTCTTCTTCAATTTCTTTCATGAGTGTTCTGTAGTTCCTCGAGTACAGATCCTTTACCTCTTTGGTTAGGTTTATTCCCAGGTATCTTATGGTTCTTGGTGCTATAGTAAATGGAATCGGTTCTGTAATTTCCCTTTCTGTATTTTCATTGTTAGTGCATAAGAAAGCCACTGATTTCTGCACATTGACTTTGTATCCTGCCACACTGCTGAATTGCTGTATGAGTTCTAGTAGTTTGGGGGTGGAGTCTTTTGGGTTTCCATATAAAGAATCATGTGATCTGTGAAGAGAGAGAGTTTGACTTCTTCATTACCAATTTGGATACCTTTTTTTTCTCTTTGTTGTCTGATTGCTGTTGATAGGACTTCCAATACTATGTTGAACAAGAGTGGTTAAAGTGGGCATCGTTGTCTTATTCCTGATCTCAACGGGAAGGCTGCAAGCTTTTTCCCATTGAGGATGATATTTACTGTGGGTCTTTCATAGATAGATTTGATGAGGTTCAGGAATGTTTCCTCTGTCCCTATACTTTGAAGTGTTTTAATCAGGAACGGATGCTGGATTTTGTCAAATGCTTTTTCTGCATCTATTGAGAGGACCATGTGGTTCTTCTCTCTTCTCATATTAATTTGTTCTATCACATTGATTGATTTGCGAATGTTGAACCATCCTTGTAGCCCAGGGATGAATCCCACCTGATCATGGTGGATAGTCTTTTTGATGTGCTGTTGGATCCTGTTGGCTAGGATCTTGTTGAGAATCTTAGCATCCATATTCATCAGTGATATTGGTCTAAAATTCTCCTTTTTGGTAGGGTCCTTGCCTGGTTTGGGGATCAGGGTAATGCTGGCTTCATAGAAAGAATCTGGAAGTTTTCCTTCTGCTTCAATTTTTTGAAACAGCTTCAGGAGAATAGGTGTTATTTCTTCTTTGAAGGTTTGGTAGAATTCCCCAGGGAATCCATCAGGTCCTGGGCTCTTGTTTTTTGGGAGGTTTTTGATCACTGCTTCAATCTCTCATTATTAGATACCGGTCTATTCAGGTTGTCGATTTCTTCCTGGTTCAATTTTGGTAGTTTATATTTTTCCAGGAATGCATCCATTTCATCTAGGTTGGTAAGCTTATTGGCATATAACTGTTTTTTTTTATTGCAAAATGTACAGCATTTATTCACATACAGACAAAAAGGCACAAATTCTACTAAATAGTTCAACAAAAAAATACAGCTGTCCTCAACTATTTTTATAAATTATTTCAAAAAGGGGGTAGAAATAAATACAGGATTGGCCTATGTAATATAAAATAGTCATCTCTACATATATTTTGTTTAATTTCTGATTTTTTTTAACTCTTCGTGCACCTTTTTTTTCCAATTTTAGCTGAATGGACACCAAGCTAGGCATATAGTGAAAAATCCTCTGTACAAGGTTACAAATGTAATGACAAGTTTGTCCCTTTTTAAAATAATTAAGATTTGTACACAGCACATAGAACCCTTCATTTTAGATTTTGTGTTTATAACCTAACAAATGACATTCCAGGCAACTTTACAAAAGTTTAACTAGCCTACATTTTGACATAATACATTGATCATAATCAAATATATTTCTTGGTCAGGATGCACAAGGAAAGATAAAGCTTCAAAGAAAGAAAGGTAAAGCAGAGCAAATGGCTCCTACTAAGAGAGTGCAAGTGGGTGGGGTGGGTGGGTGCTGTGTGTGGCCGCCTCATACAGAGTTCCCAGCAAGACGTGAACTAACTTACAAAGCTATCAATACACTGTCAGAGAAACCGTGCTCTATGTAAAAAAACAAAACAAAAAAAAAATAAAAACCCACACAAAAACAAAACACAAAAATAAAAAGCCCACACTTTTTATTCCTGCTTTGAAATGCAAATGGCATATAACTGTTGATAATAACTTCTGATGATTGTTTCTACTTCCTTGGTGTTAGTTGTGGTCTCTTCCTTTTCATTCATAATTTTATGAATTTGGGCTTTCTCTCTTTTCTTTTGGATTAGTGTGGCCAGTGGCTTATCGATCTTATTAATTCTTTCAAAAAACCAGCTTCTAGTTTCATTGATACGTTCTACTGTATCTCTGGTTTCTACCTCATTGATCTCAGCTCTAATCTTGATGATTTCCCTTCTTATGTGTGGAGTTGGTTTGATTTATTGTTGATTCTCCAGTTCTTTAAGGTGTAGAGACAGCTGGTGTGTTCTGGATTTTTCAGTTTTTTTGAGGGAGGCTTGGATGGCTATGTATTTTGACCGCCTTTGCTGTATCCCATATGTTTTGGACCGAAGTGTCTTCATTCTCATTGGTTTCCATGAATTGTTTCAGTTCTTCTTTGATCTCCTGGTTGATCCAAGCATTCTTAAGCAAGGTGGTCTTTAGCTTCCAGGTGTTTGAGTTCCTTCGGAACTTTTCCTTGTGATTGAGCTCCAGTTTCAAAGCATTGTGATCTGAGCATATGCAGGGAATCATCTCAGTCTTTTGGTATCGGCTGAGTCCTGATTTGTGACCCAGTATGTGGTCTATTCTGGAGAAGGTTCCGTGTGCACTTGAGAAGAATGAGTATTCTGCTGTTTTAGGGTGGAATGTTCTGTATATATCTATGAGGTCCATCTGGTCCAATGTGTCATTCAATGCTCTTGTTTCTTTATTGATTTTCTGCTTCGATGATCTGTCTAATTCTGAAAGAGGCGTGTTAAGATCTCCTACGATTAGTGTATTCATATCTTGATTAACAGTTTTCTTAAGTAATTGGCTGCTCCCATATTGGGAGCATAGATATTTACAATTGTTAGATCATCTTGGTGGGTAGTCCCTTTAAGTATTGTGTAGTGTCCTTCTGTATCTCTGACTACAGTCTTTAGTTTGAAGTCTAATTTATCTGATATGAGAATCGCTACCCCAGCCTTCTTTTGAGTCCCATTGGCATGAAAGATGCTTCTCCACCCCTTCACTTTCAGTCTGCGTGTATCTTTAGGTTCAAAATGGGTCTCTTGTAGACAGCATATGGATGGGTCCCGTCGTTTTTTCCAATGTGCAACCCTGTGCCGTTTTATGGGTGCATTTAGGCCATTCACATTGAGAGTGATTATTGATAGATACGTTTTTATTGACATCGAGTTACCTTTGAAGTCTCTCTTTCTGTAGACTGTCTCTATATTTCTGTTGAATGCTATTCTTGGGATTTTTCCTCTTTTATAGAACCCCCCTTAATATTTCCTGCAGTGTCGGCTTGGTGGTTGCATAGTCTTTTAAGCCTTGCCGGTCTTGGAAACTCTTTATCTCTCCATCCATTTTGAATGTCAGTCTTGCTGGATAAAGTATTCTTGGCTGCATGTTCTTCTCGTTTAGTGCCCTGAAGATATCTTGCCAGCCTCTTCTGGCTTGCCAGGTCTCTGTGGACACATCTGACGTTATTCTGATGGGCTTCCCTCTGTAAGTAAGGAGCCTCTTTGCCCTGGCGGCTTTCAAGAGATTATACCTACAATTATAATTTCTCAATTTGACTATCAGGTGTCGTGATGTTTTTTTGGTGTATAATCTTGGGTGGAGACCGTTCAGCCTCTAGTACATGAACGCTGGTTTCATTCGCGAGATTCAGAAAATTTTCATGAAGGACTTGTTTCACGATATCTTCTAGACTTCTTTCTTTCTCCTCCCCTTCAGGAATTCCAATAATTCTGACGTTGGAACGCTTCATGGCATCATTTATTTCCCTGATTCTGCTTTTGTGGGATCTAAGCTGTTTGTTCCAGGCTTCCTCCTGATCCTTTCTCTCTATCTGTTTGTCTTCCCGATCACTAATTCTATCTTCTGTCTCAGTTACCCTAGCTTTGAGAGAGTTTAGATTAGATTGGAACTCATTGAGAGCATTGTGGACCTCCTCCCTGGTAGCTTTAAGCAAAGCCCTAACATTGTGAACATCCTGTCTGGTCGCTTTCAGTTTGGCCCTAATCAATTCTGTTTGGTCATCCATGGCTTTCTCCAACCTAGCTATTGCCTAGATAATTGTTAGCCTGAATTCTCTTTCCGACATATTGTCTATGTTGATAGCCGTTAGCTCTGTTGCAGAAGGTCCATCCTCTGTATTTTTCTTCTGTTGGGCATTCCTCCTCCTAGTCATTTTGGTGGGAGAAGACAGAACAGATGTAGCTGGATGAATCAACTGTGGTGCAGTCAAGGTGCACCCTGGAACACTTCTGAGCAATCAGGATTCCCCACCCAAATGAGAGACAAAAGAAAAGAAAAAGAAAAAGAATAAAAGGAAAAGAAGAAAAAGAAGAAGAAAAAAAGATAAAAGAGAGAGAGAGAGACAGGAAAGAAAGGGAAGATGAAAGAGAAGGTTCAGCCCAGATGGGCCCCAAGGTAAGATTTATGAAGTAGACAAACAAAAAGAGATAGAAAGACTGATACAATTATATGGCAAGAGAAAGAAGAAAAGAAAAAAATATATATATATGCAAATAAAGAAAGAACCTCGTCAAAAAGAACCACAAGTATAAAATTTATATACTATCAGGACAAACACAAAAAACACAGAAACACTGGTGGAAGAAGATGGGAGAGTTCTTATAAATTCTCAGTGTGTGCGAGGAAGGTTGTTTTGATTCTTCCTGGATGTATCTTGATATCTTTGTTAAAGGACTCAACTTTCCTAAAATAAAGGGGATTAAAAATTGGTTTACCTATAGGGGTTGTATTGATTGGGGAAAGGGGATTACTTTGAAGTTAACTCTATATGAATATTAGAGGATAAAAATAAAAAGGAATATACTAGACTAAACTAAACTAAAATTTTAAAAAAAGGAATTCAAAAAATAAAAATGCAAAAGAAAAACATAGGTGTATGTATCAAAAAGTTCAGGTTAGAAAGGTATTATGGAATTTGATGTACTGTGCAGCTCGCTGTGGTGGTAAATAGGTTAAAAAAATTACCTATGTGTAAAAAAAAAAAAATATATATATATATATATATATATATATATATATATGAATGAACCGGAATAGTGGAAACGAGTGAATAATACAAGTTTTCCTATGAAGTAGTGGTGGTTCTTTTGTAGTCCTTTTTTTTTTTTCTTTCTTGGTTTGTTTTCTGGGGGAGGGGCCTGCCACGTGGGTTGTCCGTCAATGATGTTTCCTGAGTTGAGTCCCCCCGCCCCCCTCAAGGGGGTGGGCTCTGGGGAAACTGGTTTTTTTCAGGCTTTTGTTCTCTGGCGGTTGGTTTTTTTTTTGCTTGTTCACTTTTTTTCCTCTCACCTTGACCGCCTTTGATGGTTTTTGTAGTATTAAAAGAAATCAAACCACACCCTGATCTCTGTCTCAGAGAGAAGCCTCAGTCTGGGTGCAGAAGCTGAATAAATTCCCCCTTGGACGCTGGCAGCGCAGGTTCCAAGTTGCAGACCCTGCGGGTGCAGGATCTTTTGCTCGTCCCCAAAGCCAAGGCAGTGGCGGCTGTCTGGGAGCTCCTGACCGCCAGAGAGGTTCCAAGCAGCGATCGCACACTGAGATTTTGCCGCCGGCCCGGGCTGGGAGTGCCCGGCTTGCGCGCACCTCTTTTCAGAGGCGGCTGTGGTTCAGGCGCGCGTCTGGGACACTGAGAACGGGGCGCTGTTCCGTAAGCCGCAGGCTGGGCTTTTGGGTGCCTCTGTCCGGGGAAGAGTTTCGCGCACGCGTGGCTTAGACTTTGAAACAATGATGTGGGTCAAGAAGCGCCCCCGGGCCTTAGAAACCCAGGAGAGCTTGAGGGACGGGCGCGCGCATCTCAAGCTTTGTGGTAGGGCTAGCGCGCGTTCTGCAGACCTGCGCAGCTCCCATCCCCTCACGGGAGCTGGAACCCACGTGCTCTGGGGCACGCTGGCGGCTTAGGGACCAGGAGCCGGTTTCTCCGCCGCACTCTCTCTGCCTCCGCGCCGGGGAGGCCGTCTGGGACCGGGGACTTAAGCCCCTGTCCCTAGCCGCCCCGATTCCCACAATTTCCCCCCGCAATGCTTTGCTCTTTTGGAGTGCTTTCATCCAGTCTCCAAGTTACTGCTGGTCCCAGACGCAGGGCGCTCTCACTCGTATTGGGGTATTACTTTCCCACCGGTCGCCTCTGGTGGCTCCCTTCCCCTTTTGTTTATCTTCTGATATCAGTCCGCCGTTCCCATTCCGCTTTACCTGCTCACTGGCGTCTTCTGTCCCTGTAGAGATCCAGACGTGTATAATTCTGATCTCAGGCTGATTTCATGGGTGATCGGAGTTCTTTGGTAGGTAATCAGCTCACTTTGGGGTACCAGCTGAAAAGACGCCTCTTCCTAGTACCCCGCCATCTTGTCCAGGTGTTTATCTTCTGATATCAGCCCGACTTTCTCACTCCGCTTTACCTGCCCACTGCCGTCTTCTGTTCCGGTAGAGATCGGGACGTGTATAATTCTGATCTCAGGCTGATTTTGTGGGTGATCGGAGTTCTTTGAAAGGTAATCAGCTCACTTTAGGGTACAGGCTGAAAGGGTGCCTCCTCCTACTTCCCCGCCATCTTGTCTCTGTTAGTGGGATTTTGATAGAAATTGCATTATAACTGTTGATCATTTTAGAGGAACCAACATTTTTACTAAGTTGAATTTTCTAATCAACATTTATTTCCTAATATATGTGATATGCCTTTCCATTTATTAGGTCTTTTTTTTTAACCAGTCTTTTGTAATTTTGTAACATATACTGTACCTTTTTTGCTAAATGTATTACTATTTTATTTTCTTTAGTGTAATTGTAAGGTTTTTGTTTTTTTTTTTTTCCAGGTTTTATTTAGTTGAGACAGAGAGAGCAAAATTGGGAGAGGAGTAAGGGGAGAGGGAAAAGGGTATTGCCCAATGAGCAGGGAGCCAGATGTAGGGCTGGATCCCAGGACTTTGGAGCTGAAGGAGATGCTTAACTGAGTGAGCCAGCTGGGCACCCCGATGTTGTTGTAAATTGTTCTTAATTTTAATTTTCACATGTTCAATGTTAGTATATGCAAATGTGATAGATTTGTGTGTTGACCTATATCCTACAAGTCTACTGAATTTATGTAATAATTCTGGAATTTTTATGTGTATTCCCTGGGATTTTCTATGTAGACAATCATACCATTTGAAATTAAGGACAGTTTTATTTCTTCTTTTGCTTTATTTATTTACTTACTTACTTATTTGAAGATTTTATTTATTTATTTGGCAGCGAGAGAGAGAGATAGCGAGAGCAGGAACACAAGCAAGGGGAGTGGGAGAGGGAAAGCAGGCTTCCTGCTGAGCAGATGTGGATGCGGGGCTCAATCCCAGGACTCTGGGAACATGACCTGAGCTGAAGGCAGACGCTTAATGACTGAGCCACCCCGGTGCTCCCTTTGTTTTTTTTTTTTTTTAAGATTTTATTTATTCATTTGAAAGAGAAAGCATGAGCAGGGGATAGGGGCAGAAGGAGAGAGAGAAGTAGACTCCTGCTGAGCAGGGAGGCTGATACAGCACTCAATACCAGGACCCTGAGATCATGACCTGAACTGAAGGAAGGCAGATGCTTAACTGTTAGAGCCACCCAGGTGCCCCTAGCTATAGGTTTTTTGTAGATATTTTTTATCAAGTTGAGTAAGTTCCCCTATATTATAATGAGTTTTTCTCTTGAGTGCGTATTAGATTTTGTGAAATACTTTTTCTGTATCAGTTGATAAGATCATATGATTTTCCTTGTTTAGTCTGCTGACCAGTAGTGGATTGCATTGATTTTTTTTAATGTTGAACCGAGTTTGCATTCCTGAAATTAATTCCACTTGATCATGGTTTGTAATTCTTTGTATACATTGCTAGTTTTGATATGCTGTTATTTTGTTGATGATTTTTATATTTAAGTTCATGAGAAATATTGTTAGTTTTTTTAAAATGTACTGTCTTTATGTGTTTTTCTATTGAGGCAAAACTGACCTTATAACTTGGGGGAGTATTCTTTCCTCTCCTATTTTCTGGAATAAAAATTAGTGTTTGTCTAAAATTAGTGTTCATCCTTTTAAAAGTGTTGTGTAGGGGTGCCTGGTTGGCTCAGTGGGTTAAAGCCTCTGCCTTCAGCTCGGGTCATGATCCCAGGGTCCTGGGATTGAGCCCCACATTGGGATCTCTGCTTGGTGGGGAGCATGCTTCCCTTCCTCTCTCTCTGCCTGCCTCTCTGCCTACTTGTGATCTCTGTCAAATAAATAAATAAAATCTTTAAAATAAAGTGTTGTTCAGAATTTGTTAGAGAAATCTTCTGGGGATAGAAATATTGTGAGGGAGATTTTAAAGTACAAGTTCAGTTTGTATAATAATTATAAACCTGTTCAGATAGTCTGTTTCATCTTGGTTGAGTTTTGGTATTTTGTATTTACTGTAGAATTGGTCTTTCCAGTTTACTTTATAGAATGAATATGGTCTATCATACTGAATGTTCTGTATATATTTTTTGTTTTTTGTTTGTTTTTAATGTTGTTGAGTAGACTGTTCTGTATATGCTATTATTTCATGTTGGTTGTATCTAGTTCTGTCAGTTCCTCAGAGTGAGTTAGAAGTCCCCAGGTATAGTTGTAGATTCTTCTCTTTTTCCTTTCATTCTTATCATTTTATTGTCCTGGGTATCTTGAGTTTGTTTGGTGTATGTATTTAGGGATGTATATCTTCATTGTGGAATGCTTTTATCATTATAGAATGTCTATTTCTTTAGTGGTTTTCTTTGCTCTGAAGTCTACTATATCTCATATTAATATAACAACTCCTGCTTTCCTAATTAATATTTGAATACTTTTTCCATACTTTCACTTTGAATTTACCTAAGGCCTTATATTTAAGTGAGTTTCTTATAGATAACATAAAACTCAATTGTATTTTAATTTTTAATTTTTTCATTTTATTTTTATTTTATTTCATTTCTTTACAGTGTTCCAGAATTCATTTTTTATGAACCACACCCAGTGCTCCATGCAATACGTGCCCTCCAAAATACCCACCACCAGACTCACCCAACCCCCTCATTCCCCTCCCCTCCAAAACCCTCAGTTTGTTTCTCAGAGTCCAGTCTCTCATGGTTTGTCTCCCCCTCCAATTTCCCCCAACTCACCTCCATCTCCCAATGTCCTCTGTGTTATTCCTTATGCTCCACAAGTAAGTGAAACCATATGATAACTGACTCTCTCTGCTTGACCTATTTCATTCAGCATAATCTCTTCCGGTCCCTTCAATGTTGATACCAAAGTTGAGTAGTCATCCTTTCTGATGGAGGCATAATACTCCATTGTATTATGGGAATAAAGAAGATATGGACCATATCTTCTTTATTCATTCGTCCGTTGAAGGGCATCTTGTTTCTTTCCACAGTTTGGTGACTGTGGCTATTGCTGCTATGAACATTGGGTTACAGATGGCCCTTCTTTTCACTACATCAGTATCTTTGGGGTAAATACCCAGTAGTGCAATTACAGGGTCATAAGGAAGCTCTATTTTTAATTAAGGAATTAAAGGAATCTCCACAGTTTTCCAAAATCGCTGCACCAACTTCCATTCCCACCAACAGTATAAGAGGGTTCCCCTTTCTCCACATCCTCTCCAACACACGTTTACTGTCTTGTTAATATACTGTGCCAGTATTTATCATTTGGTATATTTAGACATTTTATAATTAAGGTAATTATTGGTATGTTAGGGTAGGATATAGGCCTGTCATTTTACTGTTTTTCTGTTGTCTCTGTTTCTCTTTCCATTGTTTCCCTTATTTTGGCTTTCTTATCAGTAACTTTTTTTATGATTCCATATTGACTTATTTATAGTGTTTTGGAGTATATTGATTGGTTCAGTTTTTTTAAATAGTTGTTTCCTTAGGTATTACATTGTACATATGTAAATTATAATACACTATTGGCTTTGATGTTTACCACCATGAATGAAATGTAGAAACCTAATTGTTTCCCTTTATTCTCTCAACTTCTATGTGTAATTGCCTTAATCATATTGTTTCCTATATTAAATGGTATTTTAATTTTTTTATTTCTTTTCAGCATAACAGTATTCATTGTTTTTGCACCACACCCAGTGCTCCATGTAATATGTGCCCTCCCTAATTTTTTGTTTTACTTTCAAATGTGATTCAAGAGAGTGAGAAGAATAGTTTATTTACCTCCAGTTTTACTCATTGCAGTGTTTGTTTTTGTTTGATTTTTTTTTAAACCTTCTTATCTTATTTTTCTTTAGGGAGCTTCCTTTCCCATTCTTCAATGGGAGATTTACTGTTGATATGTTCTTTCAGTTTTTCCTTCATCTAAGAATGCCTTTATTTATTCTTCATTCCTGAGGGATATTTTCACTGGATATAGAATTTTCAATTGATAGCTCTTTCAGTCCCCGAAAGACATGTCACTTCCTCCCAGCCAGCAGTATTTCAGAGGAGAAATCTGCTGCCATTAGAATTTATGTTACTCTATGGATAATATATTTTTCCCTGTGGCTGCTTTCAATAATTTTTTCTTTCTTTCCTTCTCCCCCCCCCCCCCAGTTGTTTAATTATGATGTGTCTTAGCCTGGATTTGGGGAGGATACATTTCCCAATTTCTTGAATCCGTAGTTTATGTCTTTCACTAAGTTTGGCTAGTTTTCAGCCTTTCTTTCTTCAAATACTTCTTCTGCACTCTCTTTCCTCTCTTTCGGGGACTCCAGTGACACATGTTACCTCTTTTATAATTGGCCCACAGGTCCCTGAGACTCTGTTCTTGTTCTCAATGACACTTTCCCAGCAAAACTGATACACCACATTTTATCATCTCCTTGGCTCCTCCTGGTTGTATAAGCTCATCCCTTCTTTGGGGCCCACTGAGCCAGGAAGGAAGGAAATGTTTAGTATACAATATGTGTTTGTGATTGAAGGGAGGACAACTCTTGCCATCTTGTTGCTGTATGGTGAGGTGGATTCTTAGGTCCCTCCTTGGCAAGAGGAAGGGAGATCCATGTGCCAAGTAAACCTGCCCTCCAGCACTTCATTTTGTTACATTAATGTTGGTATAGTGGGAGCTCAGCTTTCTATAGGGATCTGCTGATACTGGTGAAGGGGGAGAACAGAATGTTGACTAGTCCCTATTTCACACTCTGCCTTTGATGCTGAATGGAAGTGGAGGCTGTGCTTCCATTGGGCCCCCCCTGACCCTGGGGTTAGGGAGGACCACTGTTTTCAGTTCTGACTTGCACTGCTTCATTCAGTCTCATTGCTGCTAAGTGGATATGGAGGTTCATCTTCCTACTGGGCCACACTGAGCGTAGGGGTGGGGGAAAAGGTCAAGTGATAAGCAACTCCAGTTCCTGCTACATCTTGGCTTTACCTTTCCTGGGCATGCAACCTTGGGAAATTACTTAATCTCTCTTTGTATCATTTTTCTGAATGACAAAGGGATAAATGAAATGACAATAATAGATTTTATCAATGATAAACTTGGGATGATTTGGGACGCCTGGGTGGCTCAGTGGGTTGAACGTCTGCCTTCAGCTCAGGTCATGCTTTGGCATCAAGTCCCATATTGGGCTCCTTGCTCCACAGGGAGCCTGCTTCTCCCTCTGCCTGGAGCTTTCCCTGCTTGTTTTCCCTCTCTACTCTCTCTGACAAATAAGTAAATAAAATCTTTAAAAATAATTTAAAAAATTTGGGGTGATGGTACTGGTATTACAGGGTTGTTGTGAAGATTAAGAGTTATTCTGTGTAAAACACTTGGAACAGTATTAGCATATAGTATACACTGTATAAGGTACCTCGTTAGCATAGTTGATAGTGCATCAGTCTCATGGTACACACTATATAAATGCTTATTACTACTTTCTGATTCTGTGGCCATATGGCAGTCTTAATCTGAATCTCGGTTTTGTCATTTGTAAAATAGAGAAAATTATACCTACCCCACAGTGTAGTTGTATTAGACGCTACACATGCACATACACACACACATTATGCCTTGCATGAAATTAGTGTCCTGTTTGTATATTAGTTACATTTAGTGGGAATTAGATTGGAAATGTTTTTATTTTATAGATTTTTGAAAATATCATCTAAATAAGTCTTGATTTATTTCTTTCCCTCAATTGCATAGAACGGAAAGATGCTGAAGGATGGGAGACTGTTCAAAGAGGAAGGCCTGTTCGTTCACGATCAACAGCAGTGATGACAAAAGTTTCAGTAGCAACAGAAACATTAAGGTCAAAGGATGACAGTGATAAAGAAAATATACATCTTTTACCTGATGAAAGCATACAGAAAGGTGAATTTGCTGGAGATGGACTTTCTAATACTATAGAATTTCAGTCCAAAGACTCCTTACACTTTTGTGACCATCCTCTTGCTGAAAGAACCCAGGTAGTACATTCTGCAAATCCTTTTACTGCCTTTTTATAAAGGATATGTCTATGCTGGAATGTCTTATTTTCCTTCTTAACTTTTTATTGTGAAATATTTCAGATCTCCAGGAAAGCTGCATGAATGAACAATGAACCCTTCTATACCCCCTTTACCTAGATTCACAGATTAAAATTTACCTCATTTTTTTCTTTTCTCTCTGTATCGATGCATCACAAACACATATTGTATGTTGAACAGTTGAGAATAAAATGCAAACATCATAATTATTCACTTTAAATATAGCATGTATCTCCAAGGAATAAAGAAACTCTTAACCATTTTAATTGTAAAATTCAGGGAATTTGGCATCTGTATAGTGTTTTCATTTAATTTATAATTCATATTTGAGTCCCAGTAATTTCCTTATAGAATTTTTTCCCTTAGCCATGATCCAATGTCTAAATCACTCATTGTATTTAGCTTTGTTGTTGTTGTTTTTTAAACATCTTTCACCTGGGGCAGTTTTTATTTTTGTCTTACACTGTTAATATTTTTGAAGAATACATTGCATTTCTTTTTTTGTAGAATGTCTTTCAGTTAGTTCATTATCCAAGTTAGCTTATGTATTTTTTTAAAAGACTTTATTTATTTATTTGACAGAGAGAAATCACAAGTAGATGGAGAGGCAGACAGAGAGAGAGAGAGGGAAGCAGGCTCCCTGCTGAGCAGAGAGCCCGATGCGGGACTCGATCCCAGGACCCTGAGATCATGACCTGAGCCGAAGGCAGCGGCTTAACCCACTGAGCCACCCAGGCGCCCTAGCTTATGTATTTTTGACAGAAATAAAGCGATTGCTATGAGAGGGCATCTAGAGGCATATGATATTAATTTGCCCAAGATTGTTGGTTTTTGTTTTAAGTGGCATCCTTCTGCTTCATTTGAAGTATTATTAAAAATAATGATGAACGTAAGGATCTTTTTGGACTTGCTCTCCTTTTATGTCCTGTAATCCAGTGTAGAATAATTTGCTGATATTTAATACAGTTCTTTAGAGCTGTTGTTTTCGGTATTTCTGCTATTAGTCCATTTGAAATTTATTTTACTTATTTGATGAAGGAATGAATTTTTCAGGGATTTGTTTATATAAAGATTCATGTTCATTTAGTATAATTTTATGTAAAATGAAATACAGGAGATATTGTATTTTAATATGTACTTTATTTATTTAAATTTATTTTAAATTGTACTTTATGGATGACACAGGGGCTAAGTAGAAGAGTTGTAAAATAGTCATAATATTTCTCAGTTTAGAATAGTGTCCGATTTTTAATGTTTTCTTTCTTTACCTCTAGTATATTTGTTGTTACTGGAAACTCTACTCAACTTCCATGGTTTTCTTCTTAATGATGATAATGGCTCTTACTTGTACATTGTTCCTGATGTTCTGTAACTCCTTAATGTATATATGCCCATGTGAGATTGGAAGCTCCTTGTGAGAAGTATCTTATGTTGCCTTTTAATTTCCCACATTATGGAGCAGAGTCCTAAACACATAGAAAATAATCAGTACTTTTTTGGGGGTATACCTTTAAGAAGCTTTTAATGTTAAACTTGATGAAGTCTCTCTTTTTCAAATTTGGTTTTGTCTTTTTTTTTTTTTAAAGATTTATTTATTTATTAGAGTGAGGCTTGCGAGGTGGGGGAGGGGCAGAAAGAGAAGGAGAGAGAATCTCAGGCAGACTCCCTGCTGAGCACAGAGCCCTACATAGGGCTTGATTTCATGATGCTGAGATCATGACTAAAGCAAGATCAAGAGTCACTTAACCCTCTGAGCCATCCAGGCGCCCCAAGAAATCTTTTTTAATCACTTAACATATAGTTCAGCTTTGTTCATCCTCATTTTTATGACCTCTGCTTGGGACTGCATCTTGGTAATAGCATTTTTAATCTCATCCTGAGTAGATTTTAGTTCTTTTATCTCTACAGTAAGAGATTCTCTAGTGTCTTCTATGCTTTTTTCAAGCCCCGCTAGTATCTTTATAGTCGTTTTAAATTCAGTTCAGACATCTTACTTATATCCTTATTGACTAAATCCCTGGCAGTGAGTACTGCCTCCTTTTCTTTCTTTTCATGTGAATTTTTCCATCTTGTCGTTTTGTCCAGTGAAGAAAGGAGAATGAGGAAAACCAGTAAGAACAAAGACAACAGAAAAAGAAATCACTTAACATTAACACCTAGCATTTTTGCTAACATTTATTTTAGTCATAAAATTTAACAATACAATAATTCATTGGTTTTGTGTAATGAATAAGCTTACATGATTTGGGATTTTAGGAATAATCCTTACATATAGCTTTTGAGTAATTAAAGTATTGCTAAAATATTTCAATACTTCCCTCTCTCTCTCTCTGCCTGCCTCTCCGTCTACTTGTGATTTCTCTCTGTCAAATAAATAAATAAAATCTTTAAAAAAAAAAAAAAAGAAAAAAAAGAAAAAGTTCATTGCTATTGGTATCCAAGCTAATTGATAGAATTTTTCCACTGTTGTTCTAAATATGGAATTAGCATATTTATGTATTTTTCAATATTACTTTATGGTTTAGCTTTGATTTTGTTGTATAAATGATACTGATTTTTTAATATGCAGGGTTGACTATATTGTAAACATCAGTAATGCTAATGTAAATATTGCCAAGAAGATTATAAACTATGGTGACTAATGTATAGATAATGTCGATAGTAATGTAAACAATGTGATACAACTTAAATAATACTTATATTAAAATCAACACTTAGAGACACTCTAAGTTTTGACCAATAGAATTTTTAAAGTAGTTTATAAGACTTGACAAAGTTTAATATTTATATAAATAATTAATCAAACCGGAGTTTTATAGCCACTGCAGTATTTATCTAATGTTTATTTAAATAGTGATATTAGTGGATTTTAAATTCACAATTTTAGATTATAGTTCTACCTGGAGCTTATTACTCTGAATATAATTGGAAAACACAGCAGCATTCTTCTATACTCTGTTATAATATGAAAATAAAAACTTGTTTCTTTTTACTAAATTGGAAAGTTAAAAAAATGGATATGTATTTGGCCTAAGACAGTATTTTATTTGATTTAAATGGTTTAATGTGTTAAGTATTCCTAAAGGGTAATGAGGAGGATATGGAAATCTAGATAGGAATTACATAAGTAGTGAGACTTCATGCTATGATATACTATACTTTTTATGGTATATTTCTCTTTAAATCTGAGAATTGGTATTGTGTACCATTGTAGTTTTACATGAAAGATACTTTAAGGTTTGCTAATGTTATTTAAAGAGAGCAAGTGTCATGTTTTGAATAAAATGCCCTCAAAGTGTGTATTTTGGTGAAAAGTGCCTTCATTTGATATTCGGCAGACAAACTTTGGAAAAACCACATAAATATCTTTAGTTATTTGAATATAAGACAAAATATCATACTTTCAACTGGAATTTCCTTTGTGAGCTATATAAAATACTCATCAAGAATCATTACTAAAAATGTAATTATAATATAGCTTAATTTCATAAAGCATTTCAGACAGTACCCTATATACATAGTAGGTGTGCAAATAAAATTTGTGGCTGCTTAATTTTTTTTTCTTTTTTTAAACTTGAAACTTACAAAAAAGACGAATGGGTCATCTGTTGGCTAGTCCACTGCTGCTTTAGTTGATAGGTTTAGTATAATCAGTTTTTCTAGAATGGAGTAGTTTGTGAGAATTTTTTTATTATCTCTGAGTCATTCTGCAAATGTGTTTTGTTAGTTCACAGTGAGTACGTTGGATGATGTCAAGAACTCTGGCGGTAGTACTTTACAAGACAGTTCTGTGCGAACTTCTGAAATACCTGCTGTTCATATTGATACAGAGTGTGTTTCAATTACTCAGCAAGCTGACACACCTCCTTTGCAAGCAAATGACCTATTTTCAGCAGAAAAAGCAGGGATAGAAACTGAAATGGATCCTTCAGAGATTTCAAATGTGAGTGCTGCTAACTTGGTAAGAACAACTTATCAGAATTATGAGTAAATATATTAAAAGGGAATAAACCCTAGTAATAATAATAAATTGTGTTGTGTGTTATTTTACAGTTTATAAAGCATTTTATATATGTTATTTCAGCTTAACATTTTATTCTTATAGCAAGCTTTTAATATAGTTAAGATTCTTCTTGTTCTGTAGAGGAGGAAAATGAGACTGTCCAAGTTAAATAACTATTGCTAAAATCATTCAGTTTGTGATCTGATCAAGTGTTCCTTAGTCTGGCATTAAGAAATGAAACCAGTAACAATAAAGTCTTCCATGCAACATCTAGCACTCTGATGGATGGGAAATGCTGCCTACTGCACTTTTAAAAATTCTCTAGCTTCTATCATTTGCTTGGAGTTGGTCTTTAAGATGAAATTTACTTACCATTTCTGTTGTGGAAATTTTAAAATGTGTTGATTTGGAATTAGAAGTTTATGTATTTGGATGACTACTTATTTATCTTCATGTCTTTCTGTTTCCAACTTTAGAATTAAGATACTTGACCTGAGGATAATCCAGAATGGGTCATTCTAATTTAAAACTGACTTTCAAAAGAAGTAGGCACATATAAACAGTTGTTGAGAAAACTTACTCAAATTTTATTTTTTAGATAGCAACTATATACTATCGTTTTCTTCAAAACTTAAGGCCTCATCATGCTGAAAGATGCTATCAACATATGGTATTAGACCAAATTATACATTTTTTTGACATAATAACATTAGATGTAGATGAAACTTGATGAGGGTTAAGAGAAAAATAAGGGTTATAGTAATAAGAAAAACAGTTAAAATTTTAAAATAAGGAATAAAGAGCAAATTGTATTTTAACTTGGCTTTTTCAGTGTGACTGTTTTTAAAGGTTGAATATAATTGTGACCATATAAATACTAGACAATATATGGGCTAGAAATTGATCGCTTTTATATTTTTTATATTCATAGCTAGATACCATATTGTTACTTATTTTGTGAGAATTATATTTCAAAAGGAAAAGATCCCATACTTAAATAAGCATTAAAAAAGTATTTAAAAATTCTTCTTTCATCCATTTATTTTGATCACATATGTAAATAAGCTTGTGGTAGAATATTAAAAACTCTTGGCTATTTTAAGAATCAGATTTATATATTTTATGTAGTCTGCTTTATATATGACTCTTCATCTATTTTTAGAGTTGTTAGAGGAATTTTAATTAAACTAAGATTTAAAAAAAATTTTGTTCTTTGATTTGTCTTGGCAGAGATAAGTCTTTGGCTTGCTCTAGATGTACTTCTTTGTTTAGGTTCTCAGTGGGGGATTATAGAGAATTGCTGCAGTGATGAGAAAACTGTTTTCTTTCTTAATAAGTATCATCATATAGCTGGTTAAAGGTAAAACTCTGCAGTTGTCTCATTTAACAGAAATTTTGGTAAAATATGACTTAGAACCTTTCTACTTTAAGGTCAACTGTTGCCACTATTGTAAAAATGTGGTAATATAAAACCTAGCTAACAATGGATCTGTGTTTTTAGATTTACTAAAATTTGGAATTTTAATGAAAATTTGGAAATTTAAAAAGTGATATATGTAGATATTTATTTGAATTTCACAGTGTGAAAATACTAAAAGTTGTATATGAATAATTGAATCATTATTTCATCCATAAGCTGTACTTCTACATTAAAGTCTTTTCAGATCTTCAGAGACTAAATAGAAATGTACATGTGGGGAAAATAAAATTGGGAGAGCAAATAGGCTCATGTGAGAACTTTCTGCAAAGTTATATATATTCAACTTTAATATTTGGATCTTTAAATTGTTCTTAAGTTGTAAAGTCTTTGTTGCACATTAACAACAGTCAGTTTGTATAATAATCTAGGGTTTATAGAGAAGAAGCTTATAGTGCAAAGAATTAGTCTCTCATCTAAACTCCCTTCCCCCCCCCATTTTATTCCCCAGAAGCAATCTTTTGTGTTTTGGTGGGACAGATTATCAAGAGAGTAGATAGAAGTTGGGGAGGGAGGAGAAAGCATTAATAAAGATACCAGTGCCCTTCTGCATTCTAAACCAATTCAGTTATAAGTTGGGGCTTAAGCATTTGCATATTTTAATACCTCTATTGAAGTATAATTGATTTTCAGTAAACTTCGGGTATCTAAAATATACAAATTATTAAAATTTTGATGTGTTAATACCTATAAAAACATCACTACAACCAAGAAAATGAACATACTGATTTCCTCCGAAAGTTTTCAGATTTCCCTTGGTAATCCCTCCTTTCTGTCCTTCCCAGTATTTCCTTCCCAGGTCATGACTGTTCTGCTGTCATTATATAGTGATTGGTATTTTCAAAACTTTATGTAAATAGAGTAATATAATCTTTTGTTTGGCTTCTTTTACTCAGCATAATTATTTTAAGGTTCATCTATGTGGTTTTGTGCACTAATAGTTCATTCTTTTTACTGTCTTTAGAAGTATTCTGCTGTATGCGTATAACACAGTATATTCATCCACACAGAATGTTCATCCATCCATTCACTTGTGGACAGATGTTTGAGTCCAGTTTCTCTGTTATGAAAAATGGCACCATGAACGTTTGTCTTTGTTTTGAACATATGCTTTCATTTCTCCTACAAAGATACCTAGAGGTCAGTTTTGTTGAGAGTATTGTTCAGGTCTCTTAGATCCATGCCAGTTTTCAATACATGTTCTATCAGTTGAGAAAGAGATATTAAAATCTCTGAATATAACTGTGAAACTGTTTCTTTTTTAAAATACAACTTTATTGAGGTAAAATGTACATAGCATACAGTTTACCCAGTTAAATTTTACAGTTCGATATTTTTCAGCATATTCACAGAGTTGTGCAACAATCACCATGATCAGTTTTAGGGCACTTTCATCACTACAGAAAGAAACCCAGTACCCATTAGCAGTCACTCCCTTTCACTCCATCCTTCCAACCCTAGATAACCACAGACGGCTTTCTATCTGTATAGATTTGTCTGTTCTGAACATTTCATGGAAGTGGAATATAATGTGTGGTCTTTTGTGACTGGCCTCTTTCACTGGGCATGATGTTTTCAAGGTTCATTGATGTTTTAGCCTTCATTCTTTTTTGTGGCCAAATAATATTCTATTGTATAGATACACCACATGTTATCCATTCATTACTTGAAGGACATTTGGGCTGTCTCTGTTTTTTTGGCTGTTATAAATTATGCTGCTTTAAATATTTGTATATACGTTTCTGTGTGGATATATGGTTTCATTTTTCTAGGGTAAATATCTTGGAATTGTTGGCACATATGGAAACTTTATGTTTCACCTTTTTGAGAGATTATCAAACTGTTTTCCAAACTGGTAGCACCTTTTTATATTCCCATTAAGTTTTTTTTTAATTTAATTTTTTCAGTATACCAAGATTCATTGTTTATGCACCACACCCAGTGCTCCATGCAATATGTACCCTCCTTAATACCCACTACCAGGCTCACCTATCCCTTCACCCCCCAAACCCCTCAGTTTATTTCTTAGACTCCATAGTCTCTCATGCTTCATCTCCTGCTCTGCATTTTCACCAGTTCACTTTTCCTTTCCTTCTCCTAATGTCCTCCATGTTATTCCTTATGCTCCACAAGTTAAGTGAAACTGTATGATAATTGACTCTCTCTGCTTGACTTATTTCACTCAGCATAATCTCCTCCAGTCCCGACCATGTTGATACGAAAGTTGGGTATTCATCCTTTCTGCTGGCTGAGTAATATTCCATTGTATATATGGACCATACCTTCTTTATCCATTTGTCTGTTGAAGGACATTTTGGCTTTTTCCACAGTTTACATTTGCATTAAGTTTATTTACTTTTGTAGTTCAGTCTATTTCTGCTTCATGTATTTTGAATCTCTGTTATTAAGTCCATAAATGGTTATGTTTGTTTTGTCCTTTTGATGAATTAAACCTTTTATCGTTATGAAATGACCTTTTTTATCCCTCCTGATATTTTTGCTCTGAAGTCTGGTATTAATACTTCAGTTTTCTTTTGATTAGTGTTAGCATTGTAGCACTTTAACTGGTAATCTGTTTATATTCTGATATTTCAGTTAAGTTTCTTTTGGGCAGCATATGTTTGGATCTTGCTTTTTATCCCATTTGACAATCTCTATTAATTAAGGTGTTTAAACTATTCCACTCTATTGATTATTGATATGGTTCCTTTAAATATACTATCGTATGATTTGTTTTCTCTATGGCTCACCTCTTTTTCACCCCCTTTTTCTTCTCTTTCTCTCTTGTTTTGGATTAATTATGTTTGATAATTCCATTTTTATCTCCTTTGTTGGCTTATTAGTCATAACTGTTTATTATTTCATTGTTTACTTCAGAGTTTCTAGTACACATTTTTAGCTTATCATATGAATTTATTAATTAATGATTTAGTTGCATGTTATTTATACTTTTTTCTAATGTGTATTTTTAAGTTACATATACATGTTCAGAAAGTAACATTACCATTACAGAATAAAATCTTTCCTTATTACCTTTATATATTTTTCTTTTGTTTTAAAGATATTTGATCTATAACTGTTTTGAATTTTGGCATTCAAACTAGATTCATACTTTGAAATTAATAATATCTGTCATTTGTATAACTTCACAGTTTCTCATACATAGCGGTTGATAAAGAAGGTAAGTCATGAATTACTGTACCATTTTGTGGAATACAAAATATGCTTTTGGTGTTAAGAAGCTTCTAAGTCACACAGGTAGCAAGTGGTTGAACCTATACTGAACCCCACATTTTATAATTCCAGATCAATGCTACTTTTTTGTATACTGTTGAATGTGTCATTAGAACATAAAGAAAGAATAACTTTCTACTCAACTGATAATTCTTTTGTTTATTTTTAACTTTACAGTCCATGGCAGAAGTTCTTGCTAAAAAGGAAGAGCTAGCAGATCGTCTAGAAAAGGCCAATGAAGAAGCCATTGCTAGTGCTATTGCTGAAGAGGAACAGTTAACCAGAGAAATTGAAGCAGAAGAAAACAATGATATTAATATTGAAACTGACAATGACAGTGATTTTTCTGTGAGCTTTTATTTTTTTAATTTAATTTATTTATGTTTTTTATCTATTTCTTTTTAGCGTAACAGAATTCATTGTTTTTGCACCACACCCAGTGCTCCATGCAATATGTGCCCTCCATAATACCCACCACCTGGCTCCCCCAACCTCCCACCCCCTGGCCCTTCAAAACCCTCAGATTGTTTTTCAGAGTCCATAGTCTCTCATGGTTCATCTCCCCTTCCAATTTCCCTCAACTCCCTTCTCCTCTCCATCTCCCCATGTCCTCCATGTTATTTGTTATGCTCCACAAATAAGTGAAACCATATGATAGTTGACTCTCTCTGCTTGACTTATTTCACTCAGCATCATCTCTTCCAGTCCCGTCCATGTTGCTACAAAAGTTGGGTATTCATCTTTTCTGAAGGAGGCATAATACTCCTTGGTGTATATGGACCACATCTTCCTTATCCATTTTTCCGTTGAAGGGCATCTTGGTTCTTTCCATAATTTGGCGACCGTGGCCATTGCTGGTATAAACATTGGGGTACAGGTGGCCCTTCTTCTCACTACAACTGTATCTTTGGGGTAAATACCCAGTAGTGCAATTGCAGGGTCATAGGGATGCTCTATTTTTAATTTTTTAATTTTTTTTAAATAAAATTACACTGTAGTTAACATACAGTATTATATTAGTGTGAGGTATACAGTATAGTGATTCAGCAATTCTCAACATTACTCATTGCTCATCATGATAAGTGTACTCTTAATCCCCATCACCTGTTTCATCCCCCTCCACCTTTGATATACTTTATTTTAAATGTGTACCCTCAAGTTAAACGTATTTTTTTTCCTAACAAGAACATTTTTTACTTGAAGCATACTGCAGAACACATGTTCTAAAGGATATATATAAAAGATTCCATCCAAGAAAAATTCAATACACATTTTTCTTTAAGTACACTCTGAAGAATCCCCTGGCTAAATAATATAAAAAGAGACATAACAAATACTACAAATTTAAGGAGACTGAGATCATACCAAGTATATTTTCCATCCACAGTGGTACAAAACTAAAGACCACAATAAAAGTGGGAAAATCCACAATGTAAATATTAAACAACACACTACTACACAAGTAATGGGACAAATAAGAAATGAGATAGCAAATCAAAATAAGTCTCAAAAGAAAAGAAGAAGAAAATACTATGTGTCAAACCTATGGGATGTAGCAAAAGCAGACATTAGAGTGAAATTTATGCTTTAAATACTTGTATTAAGAAAAATAGTTGAGGGCGCCTGGGTGGCTCAGTGGGTTAAGCCGCTGCCTTCGGCTCAGGTCATGATCTCGGGGTCCTGGGATCGAGTCCCGCATCGGGCTCTCTGCTCAGCAGGGAGCCTGCTTCCTCCTCTCTCTCTCTGCCTGCCTCTCTGCCTACTTGTAATCTCTGTCAAGTGAATAAATAAAATCTTTAAAAAAGAAAAATAGTTGAAGTAAACAACTTAACATTATACCTCAGGGAAGCAGAAAAAGAAGAAACTTAGCTGAAATTTAGTAGAGGAGGGAAGTAAAGAAGATTCAGAAATAAATAAAATAGAGACGAGAATAAATAGTAACATAACATTGAAAGTCATGACCAGTTCCCCCCACCAAAAGAAACAAAATTGGCAGTGCTTTAACTATATAACTAAGAAAAAAAATTTTTTGAGTCAAAAACCGAAATGAGAAATGAAAGAGAAAATAATACAACAGATGAGTTCATAAGAGATTACTATAAACAATTATATACTAACAAATCAATAACTTAGGAAAAAAACAAATAGATAATTCCTAAAAACATACACGTTACTAAGATTGAATCATGAATCTTGAATCCAGAAAGTAGGAAGTCTTCGTACACCAATAACAAGAATGAAAGTTGAATTGGGAATCTGAAATCTCTGAGCAGAGAAAAGCCCAAGACCACATGGTTTCATTGGTGAATTCTACCAAACATTAAAAAAAAAATGACAGTCTTTGTCAATATCTTATAAATAATGAAATAGAGGGAACACATTCAGAATCATTCCACGAGGCCAGTACTACCCTGATACCGAAATAAGATAAAAACGATACAAGAAAAAGGTCTGGTTTGTCTGATATAAGTATTGTGTGACAAATGTTTTTCCATCCCCTCACTTTGAATCTGCCAGTGTCTTTAGGTCTAAAATGAGTCTCTTGTAGGCAGTATAGAGATGGCTCTTGTTTTTTTTTTTAACCCATTTTGACACCCTGTTTATTTTGACTGGAGTGTTTGGTCCATTTTCATTTAAAATAATTATTGATAGATGCATATTTATTGCATTTTACAGTTGTTTCTAGAGATTTTCTCTGATCCTTTCTTGTCTTTATCACTTTTGATCTCTCCTTTGCCCTGGAAGAGTTCCCTTTAATAATTCTTGCAGGGCAGTTTAGAGGTTATGAACTCATTTAGTTTTCATTTGTCTGAGAAACTCTATCTCTGCTTCTAAATTATAGCCTTGTTGGGTAGAGTATTCTTTTCTGCAGATTTTTTCCATTTAGTACATTGACTGTATCATGCCACTGACTTCTGGCTTGCTAGGTGTCTGTTGAGAAATCTCCAGCTAGCCTTATGGGTTTTCCCTTGTAAGTTAAGGGCTTTTTTTGTCTTGCTGCTTTTAAGATTTTTTTCTTTATCACTTTATTTTGCAAAATGAATTACAGTATTTATTGGTGTTGGCCTGCTTTTGTTGATTCTGATTGGAGTTCTCTGTGCCTCCTATATTTGGATGTCTGTTTCCTTCCCCAGATTAGGGAACTTTTCTGCCATTATTTCTTGAAATAATTTTCTGCTCCTTTTCCCCTCTCTCTTCTTCTTCTGGGACTCCTATAAAACAGATGTTTTTACATTTAATGGAGTCACCAAGTTCCTAAATCTATTCTTGTGTTGCATAATTCTTTTTCTCTTTTGTTTGGCTTCATTATTGTCCATTATTTTATCTTTGAGGTCACTAATTTGTTTATCTGCTTCTTCTAGCCTGTTTTTCATTGCATCAAGCCTGTTTCCAATCTCATTTATTAATTCTTCATCTCTTATTGTCTTTTATCTCTGTCATGAATCTCACTGGTGTCTTCTATTCTTTTCTTAAGGCCAGTGAATATCCTTATGATTGTTGCTTTAAATTTTCCATCAGGCATGTTACTTATATCTGTTTTGCCATGGCCTTATCTTGTTCTTTCATTTGGGATACATTTCTTTGTCTTGGCACTTTGTCTAAGTCTCTGCCTTCTTCCCTGTGTTAAAAAAAGCCAGTTATGGGACGCCTGGGTGGCTCAGTTGGTTGGACGACTGCCTTCGGCTCAGGGCGTGATCCTGGAGTCCCGGGATCGAGTCCCACATCAGGCTCCCAGCTCCATGGGGAGTCTGCTTCGCTCTCTGACCTTCTCCTCGCTCGTGCTCTCTCTCACTGTCTCTCTCTCTCAAATAAATAAATAAAATCTTTAAAAAAAAAAAAAAAGCCAGTTATGTCTCCTGAAAGTAATGGCTTTCTGAAGAAGAGGTCATGTAGTGCCTCAGGTCTGGCACTTCATGGAATATCTTTGGTATGTGTGTGCTCTGCTGTTGTGTTTTAGCTGCTTTATGCTTCAGGCCAGTTGTATGCAGAGGCTCTCCATGCCTACTGGGGACACTGTTTAATCTCTGGGTTGAATGTGGTGAGTTTTAACTAGATGTGCTCTGGTATGTTTGTGAATTGAGACCTGACACCAACTCTCTGAACTGAGGCCTTGCAGAACTCTGTTCAGGGTTTGTGATCTGGGCAGGAGTTTATGCTGATCTTCTGTGGGGAGGGGCCTACCTTTCTGGGACTGAGGCAAGCTTGACCAAAAAGTGCAGTTCTGCTAGAGTGCAGGGGTGTAGGGCATGATGTAAGCAAATTAGGCAGGCAGTGTTGGTGCTGAACTTCTTCCCTCAGATGGCTCTGTGTTTATGCTGAGGGATGTGGAAGAGAAATGGCTCTTTCTAGCTCTTTTGTTCCCAGAGAGGCATCTCTGTGAACACTGTGCTGCACCTCAAGGAAATGCTCTTAGAATAGTGAATAATCTCCCACTGTGTGCCCCAGGTGTGCCCCACTATTTCCACACTGTCTGCCCCTGGTTTTTTGCCTGTCTTCTCTCCAGGAGCAGGGCTGTGCCCTCTGGGCTCCATCCTAGCCAAGCCTGCTGGCTTTTAAAACTCCAAATCTGTTAAGCCCTGCTGGTTGCAAGAACTCACAAAATTCAGCCTCTCTCATTTTCCAAACCAAGGGCTTTCGGGAAAGTTCTCTTTGTGCATGCCCCTTTGTGCTTGTGTCTCTCTCGCCCTTCCCTGCGACCAGTGCTCTCTCCCATTTGCAGTATCAGCAATCTGATCCATTTCTCCCCTAAATCATGTCTCTGTACTTCCAGTCTTCTTCATTGTGACCTCTTCTCTCCCTTTAGTGTTAGAGTTTGTCCTGTCAGTCTTCAGGATGATATCTAGGGGATGATTTGATAGTTACCTTGTTGTGTTCCCAGGACAAGATGAGCCTGGGGTCCTCCTACTTCATCGCCACGTTGGGTTCTTTCTGTGGCCTTTTAGAATTTTTAACATAATTGTTCAAAAAATTACATTTAGAAATAAAATTCATAGGGCCAGAAGGACTTACACTTGTTACAAAAACAATAGGAAATCCTTCTTTAGCACTTTTACCATTATAAAGTGTTTTTATACATAATTTCATTGATAAGCTGGAATTTGTTACACATAATTTCATTGATAAGCTGGTAAAAAGTCATTTTACCAAACGATAAATTGAATTTTCAAAAAAGTAAGAACATTTGGGGCGCCTGGGTGGCTCAGTGGGTTAAGCCGCTGCCTTCGGCTCAGGTCATGATCTCAGAGTCCTGGGATCGAGTCCCGCATCGGGCTCTCTGCTCAGCAGGGAGCCTGCTTCCCTCTCTCTCTCTGCCTGCCTCTCTGTCTACTTGTGATTTCTCTCTGTCAAATAAATAAATAAAATCTTAAAAAAAAAAAGTAAGAACATTAATCAGATTTTAATTGCAGAAATTGACATAGAATCTAAGGTATTTTACTTTTTTCTTTTCCACTAATAAAAAGCAAATGATAATGCCTTGCTGTCACTAAGCCCTCAGATTATATGTTGCTAAGAGGGACTTTTTTTTTCAATTTATTTATTTTCAGAAAAACATTATTCATTATTTTTTCACCACACCCAGTGCTCCATGCAAGCTGTGCCCTCTAAAATACCCACCACCTGGTACCCCAACCTCCCACCCCCCCCGCCACTTCAAACCCCTCAGATTGTTTTTCAGAGTCCATAGTCTCTCATGGTTCACCGCCCCTTCCAATTTACCCAAATTCCCTACTCCTCTCTAACGCCCCTTGTCCTCCATGCTATTTGTTATGCTCCACAAATAAGTGAAACCATATGATAATTGACTCTCTCTGCTTGACTTATTTCACTCAGCATCATCTCTTCCAATCCCGTCCATGTTGCTACAAAAGTTGGGTATTCATCCTTTCTGATGGAGGCATAATACTCCATAGTGTATATGGACCACATCTTCCTTATCCATTCATCCGTTGAAGGGCATCTTGGTTCTTTCCATAGTTTGGCGACCGTGGCCATTGCTGGTATAAACATTGGGGTACAGATGGCCCTTCTTTTCACGACATCTGTATCTTTGGGGTAAATACCCAGGAGTGCAATTGCAGGGTCATAGGGAAGCTCTATTTTTAATTTCTTGAGGAATCTCCACACTGTTCTCCAAAGAGGCTGTACCAACTTGCATTCCCACCAACAGTGTAAGAGGGTTCCCCTTTCTCCACATCCTCTCCAACACATGTTGTTTCCTGTTTTGTTAATTTGGGCCATTCTAACTGGTGTAAGGTGATATCTCAATGTGGTTTTAATTTGAATCTCCCTGAGGGCTAATGATGATGAGTTTTTTCATGTGTCTGATAGCCATTTGTATGTCTTGATTGGAGAAGTGTCTGTTCATATCTTCTGCCCATTTTTTGATGTGTTTGTCTGTTTCTTGTGGGTGGAGTTTGAGGAGTTCATTATAGATCCTGGATATCAACCTTTTGTCTGTACTGTCATTTGCAAATCTTAAGAGGGACTTTTAACAGAATGGACATAACTAAAAATGTTTCAAATGTTTTTCTATTAAATTTTAATACCCAGAGAATAATCTTGAGCTCTTCTCATGTGTATTATGAATATGGCAGAGTTACGTGGTAATAATATGAGGCCAATATGTTTCTTTTAAATTTACTTGATTTGTTTCTGCTGTTAAAGAAAAGTAGGTTTATCTTCCTCTTAAAACGTATAGACTATAATATTTTAACTTGGTGATTAGTATAACTAAAAGAGGTATATAACCTTTTTCTGGTTTTGAACTGTTTGTTAAATGTATTAGGAAAATTACATTTGCAGTTCATTTTTTTAAGGTTATAATTATGTTCAAGTATTTCTTTTTCACTTTTCCTTATTACATTTTAGGCCAGCATGGGCAGTGGGAGTGTATCTTTCTGTGGTTTGTCAATGGACTGGAATGATGTCCTTGCAGATTATGAAGGTATTCTGTGTGTGTGTGTGTGTGTGTGTGTGTGTGTGTGTGCGCGTGCGCGCGTGCGTGCATACATGCACACTGTGTGTAGCTAGAGGGATTTAAAGTAGATTATTTTACTAAATGGGAGTTTATGTATAAAATAAATAATTTGGAGTGGGAATGCTGATGCTTTTTAAAATTCTGTTCTCAAATGTTGGTTTTACAGAACTGTGTGGTTAAACAGTTACAGTGGTTTTCTTTTCTTTGGGCAGCTCGTGAAACTTGGCGCCAAAATACATCATGGGGGGATATTGTAGAGGAGGAACCTGCTAGACCTCCAGGCCATGGAATTCACATGCATGAAAAACTTTCCTCACCATCTCGTAAAAGGTTGGGCTTTGAAAATTAATTTGAAATGTTTCACAGAAGGGAAAATAGCTACTCTTGATTATTAAATAGAGTTGCTAAACAACATTATAAGGCACATTACTCAGGATAGTTACAGATTCATTGAGAAGTGACAATGTTTTCCTGAAACGTTAGACCAGAATTACGTTTGTATACTTTTTATATTTACTTTAGGAATGTTGAAGACTAAAGGAAATATTTTTGGCTTTATCATGTAAGCATTTGTGTCTTCTTTCCATTTGTTTGTGTTAATAGAACAATTGCAGAATCTAAGAAGAAACATGAAGAAAAGCAAATGAAAGCACAGCAGCTAAGGGAAAAGTTACGTGAAGAGAAAACATTAAAGCTGCAGAAATTATTAGAAAGGGTGAGTTTTTAATATTTAGAAAATTCTGATAGCCTTAAATTGATGGGCTGATTTTTAACTTGACTATTTTTTTTGTCTAAGAGAAGCTAGCAGAACTATAAAAATAATTAAATTTTCTAGGAAACAAAAGCATTTCTACCTTTTGAATTACAGAAGGTTGCCTACAAAAAGAAAAAAGTTGACATTTCTAAACCCGCTAATAATTTTGATGTTTGCAGAATTGGCATAAGTTATTAAGCTGTGCTTTGTCTTTTGCCATTTTTATGGGGGTGTTTCTTTGGGGAGTCTTGTAGACAGTGTAGGATGGTTGGTAGGATAGTTTTGAGCCTCAGATCATCAGGTTTGAATAAGTGGAGTACTGACTGAATTTATAGAAGAGATTCTCAGCTGATCAGTGTGATAGAGTGGGAAGAGCATCGGGTCTGGAGATAGCCAACCAGGGATCAAATCCCGGTTTTTCCACATGATAAAATATTGCCCTGGGCAAGTTACTTGTCAATATTGCATATCAGTTTTTTTATTTGTAAAATGACAATTATAATTATTAACTTGACATGATGATTAACTGTGGCAATTATGTATAATAGTAGCCTAGTGTTAGGATGACGGTTGCTCATTGTATGATCATTATTATTACTTCAACATGCCAGATATAGGCAAGTACTATATTATTTACATGTGCTGTATAATAATGACCTTAAAACTAAGCCACTTTAAACAACAGATGTCTATTAGCTCACAGTATATGTGGGCAAGGAACCTGGGAGTGTCTGGCCTAATGATTTTTATTTGTAGTCTCTCATGAGTTTGCAGTCATGCTATTTGCTGGGGTCAGTCATTTGGAACTGAAGGATCCACTTTTGGACCCACTCATGTGGTTATAGGCAGACTTAAGGTGCTGCTTACCAGTTGACCACAGTCTTCAGTTATTTGTCATGTGTGACTTTCCACAGCCTGTTTTCCTACAGAAAACAGTCCAGGAGAAAGGGAGGAAAGGCGAAGGGGTTGGGGATGGAGATGAGGACGGAGAGAGGGAAAGAACAAATGAGCTGCCAAAATTGAAGCTGCATTGCCTTTTATAACCTGATCGTGGATGTGATATGCTGTCACTTTTGCTGTATTCCATTGGTCATTGCTGTATTCCATTGTGGGTGGGAATTACAGAAGGATCTGAATACCAGGTGACTGGGATTTGTGGGAGCCGTCTTGGAGCCTGCGTACTTTAAGTACCTATCATAACATGTCAAAAGATATGTGATTGTTATAGTATAGGTGAGCTCCTTTGTTATCTTCTAGTACTAGAAAGGAGTACTAATATACAAAGATGAAAAATATTTGCTTTGGGGCACCTGGCTGGCTCAGTTGGTGGAGCATGTGAAAGACTTGATCTCAGGGTTGTTAGTTCGAGCCCCATGTTGGGTACAGAGATTATTTAAAAATAAAATCTCAAAAAAATATTATTTGCATTACTTACAATGTATATTTTAAATTTTGGAGAGATAATTGGATCAAATAATCCAAATATTTTTTAAAATGAGGTGTAGTATAAGATTCTAAGTTTTGTACAGTAGAAAAGTTGACTAGAAAAAGAAGGAAATCTGCGACTTTTATCTTTACCTGAATCTCAAGAATTTGTCATTATTTTTATTTTAATAATTTAGAATGATTAAATGAAAAACAGACTCTATGTTATGGGGTTCTGTAAGAGTTAATATATTATTTAATTTTTAGTTTTAGAGAAATGTTGTAACATAACTACAACTTCCCTCTTACTGTGTCTTTTTAAGCTTTATTTTATTTATTTATTTGGGAAAGGGCAGGTGAGCATGAGTGGGGCGGAGAGGGACAGAAGGAAAGGGAGAGGGATAGGCATACTCCCCGCTGAGCAGGGAGCCCAGTGTGGGGCTCAATCCCAGGGCCCTGAGATCATGACCTGAGCTGAAGGCAGATGCATAACTAACTGGACCACCCGGGCACTTCTTACTGTATCTTTAAGACACATAAAGTTATATAGTTTATTTTCTTATGTAATATAATCTGCCAGTATTCATGCAAACAGAATAATAAGTTCTTGAAATTGTACAAGATGTTAGAGGTTCTTTGGTTTAATTTTCCATTTATGTAAGTTTCTCTTTGATTTTAATGATAAATCCACTTTCTGTTTGTATAATAGGTTATAGTTTCAGCACTGTTTTCATATGTGGTCTCATCACCAGACTTCTTTGTAGCTCACAGAGTTGGACAGTTACTGAATTCCATTTTACAGGTGTGAAAAATGAGTCTAGGAGAGGTAAAGTACTGTTTCCAGTGGCATATGACTGATAATTGGCTGACCAAAGAGCTTTAAAGATCTGTCTTCTAGCTCCTAATCCAGAGCTGTTTCCACATTATACTTTTTTAGGTGGTTAAGCACATAATTATATAGCTGAAATTCAACTGAAATGTTAGTTTTATTCCCACTCATGTTGAACCAACTTTTGCTTTTGCTAGCAAGGGACCAAGGTAGTTGTGAACTCAAGCAGTCTGGCTTCTTAGTCTGGGTTCTAAATCACAAGTCATGCTCCTTTAGGGCTTTCTAGGTTCTAGACTTTGTAATTCCTAAGCTGTTTATCTGTTAAATTACTATGTGTGATTATCTCACTCTGTATAGGAGAAAGATGTCCGGAAGTGGAAGGAAGAATTATTAGATCAACGACGCAGGATGATGGAAGAGAAATTACTTCATGCTGAATTTAAACGAGAGGTGCAATTACAAGCAATTGTTAAAAAAGCACAAGAGGAAGAAGCTAAGGTATATCTTAGGTACTTTGAACACTGAATTAGTTCCCTAAGTTCTCTTTTCAGTTGTTAATATAAGAGGCTGATATTTGTGAAGTAATTATTCTGTGCCAGAATAATAGGCTCGCTTAAAACACATTAGGTGCAAAATCATATACTTACAATAATCCTTTAAGATGTATATTAATGTTTTGCAGCTTTTTTGAGGTGCAATTGACAGACAACAAATAGCATGTATGTAGAGCATCAGTTTGATGAGTTTTGACATGTATGATTTCCTGAAACCTCAGCACAATGGAGATAAGAAGCAGTTTCAGGGCCCTCAGAAGTTTGCTCACGCTTCTTTGTATTCATTCCTTCCTCCAACTCTGTTACTGTGCAGTTGCTGATTTGCTTTTTGTCACTATGGACGTTAGCATTCACTAGAATTTTATATGAATGGAACCATACAGTATATATTCTTTTCCTCTGGCATCTTTCACACAACATAGTTACTTTGGACATCATCCATACTATTGTGTGTATCACTTCCTTTTCATTGCTGAGAAGTATACCATTGTGTAGAAATACCATGATTTGTTAATCCGGTCACCTGTTGATAGCTATTTGTTTACTTTCTTGTTTTTTGGCCATTATAGATCTAGCTGCTGTGAACTGTCATGTACAAGTCTTTGTGCAGATGTGTGCTTTTATTTTCTTGGGTAAATATCTAAGAATGAAATAGCAGAGCCTTATAATAGGTTCATGTATTTTTTTAATTTTTAATTTTTTATAAACATATAATAATTTTTATCCCCAGGGGTACAGGTCTATGAATTGCCAGGTTTACACACTTCACAGCACTCACCATAGCACATAATAGGTTCATATTTAACATATGGTTTTCCAAAGTGGTTATTATATAGGTTCCCCCCACTATCTGAAAGTAGAGTGTTCCAATGAAACTTTTTATAATCTAAAATAGCATAAAGATGCAATTACCATTAATTTATATGGAAAAATAATATCTTTTAGGCTTTTCTGACACATCTTGCTAATGGATGCACAAAATAAATTGAGACAAAGCACAGATATTCACAAACACAGTTCAAAACTGTGGTGGCCTGATGCTGAGATGCTGAGTGTAGTTTCCAGGGAAGGAGCTGGGTAGCGCTGCTCATACTGTTCGGGGTGTGCTGACTCTATAATGGCTCACTGTAAAAACAGACACTGAACATGATTTTTGTTTTTTTGTTTTTTTTCATAAAGTAGACATCCTCTTTGAATTTCTTTTGGTTAGCAAAAACAAGTGCTAGTGTAGGTCTCTCATAAAAGCAAAGTAGTATAATGAGAACTTTCAAAAAGCAGGGGATTGTTGTGGTATTAGATATTCTTACCAGCAGTGGAGGAGAGTTCTAATTAAGCACATTCTAACCAACATTTGACATGGTTACACATTGTAATTTTAGCCACTCCACTTTATTATGTGTCTATGATATCTCATTTGGTTTTAATTTTCATTTTTGAACATCTTTTCAGTGCTTATTTCATATCCTTATCTCTTATTTGGTGAAATATGTATTCAAACATCTTATTTATTAAAGTTAGATTGTTTTATTATTACATTTTTTAGCTTTATTGAGATATAATTGACAAATGGTAAGGCATATAAAGTATACAGCATGATGATTTGATATACATATACATTGTGAAAGCATTCCCCTCATCAGGTTAAATAAGACATCCATCACATCATTTATTTATCTGTGTGTGTGTGTGTGTGTGTGTGTGAGAGAGAGAGAATGTTTAAATTCTATTCTCTTAGCATATTTCATTTATACACTACAGTGGTATCAACTGTAGTCACCGTGTTGCCCATTAGATCCTCAGAAGTTATTCATCTTAAACCTGAAAGTTTAAGCACTTTTACCATCCTCTCCCTATTTCTTTTCCCATTCTCAGCCCCTGTCAAGGGGCTGTTTTTATGAGTTGTTTTTATGAGTTCAACTTTTTTTTAGATTCCAAATATAAGTGATACCATGCAGCATTTGTCTTTCTTTGTCTGGCTCATTTAATTTAGCATCTTGCCCTCCAGTTTCATCCATGTTGTCATAAATGAAAAGATTTCTTAAAGGACTTCCATGTATTTTAGATACTAAGACCTATGTTCTGTAAATACTTTCTTATGTCTTTGGATTGCCTTTTCCTTTTCTTCTCTCTCTCTCTCTCTTTTTTAAAAGATTTATTTATTTGTCAGAGGGAGAGAGGGAGAGCATGAGCAGAGGGAGTGGCAGGCAAAGGTAGAGGGAGAAGCAGACTGAGCAATGAGCCTGATGTGGGACTTGATCCCAGGACTCTGGGATCATAACCTTAGCTGAAGGCGGATGCTTAACTGACTGAGCCATCCAGGCATCCTGTCTTTTCCTTTTCTTTAAAGTATGTTTTGAAGTTTTAAAAATTGCCAAAGTCCAATGTATTAACTTCTTTCCTTCTATACTTTGTGTTTTTTTGTGTCCTATATAAAAAATCTCTGGGGCACCTGGGTGGCTCAGTGGGTTAAAACCTCTGCCTGGGCTCAGGTCATGATCTCAGGGTCCTCGGATCGAGCCCCGAGTCAGGCTCTCTGCTCAGCGGGTAGCTTGCTTCCCTTCTTCTCTTCTGCCTGCCTCTCTGCCTACTTGTGATCTCTGTCAAATGAATAAATAAAATCTTTAAAAAATATAAATAAATAAAAGATCTTTACCTAAATTTATAGTCACTAAGATTTTCTCTTAATTTTTTTGTAGGAGTTTTACATTTTACAATGAGGTCTATGTTCCCTTTTGAGTTAAATTCTGTATATGGTGTGAGGTAGGATTGAGATTCATTTTTTACGTAGGGATATCCAATATTCAAGTACCAATTGTTGAAAAGATTATCTTTTTTATATTGAATTGCTGTATACTGTTGTTGAAAAGCTATTTGCCATACATATGTATGGGTCTGTTTCTGACTGTCTATTCTGTTTCATTTGTCTCTGTGCCTATTTTTATGCCAATACCACTTTATCTTGATTACCATTATAGTATTGTATCCCTTTGATGTATATGTCTATTTAGTGCTTTGAAGTTTTCAGTATGAAAGTCACCTTATTTAAATTTATTCCCAAATATGTATTCTTGTAGACATGCTTATAAATTGGAATTGTTTTCTTAATTTCATTTTCAGACCATTTATTATTAGTGCACAAAAATACAGTTGAATTTTATATGTTAGTCTTGTCTCTTGCAACCTTGCTTCAACTGACTCTTTACTTCTAATAGCTTTTTAGTGAATTCTTTAGGACTTTCTATATACACGATCATGTTATCTGCAAATAGATATAGGTTTATTTCTTTTCCACCTGGTTGTCTTTGATTAGTTTTTCTTCCTTTTTGCTTTAGGTAGAACCTGAAATTCAGTGTTGATTAGAAGTGATAAACGTGGACAGGATATCTTTGTCTTTTCCCCAGTCTTTATGGGAGGTATTTAGTCTTTCATCATAAAGTATGATTTTAGGTGTGTGTTTTTATAGATGCCTTTCATCAGATTGAGGAAGTTCCTTTTTATTCCTATTTTGTTGTGTGTTTTTATCACAAAGGGATGTTGGATTTTGTCAAATTGCTTTTCTGCATCTGTTGCAAAATAGTGTGCTTTTGTTTTTTGTTCTCTTGATATTCGATATATTACATCAATTGAATTTATGTTTTATATATTTTCCTAATTTTTTAGTTATTTAAGCTGAGAGGGTATATCTGGACCCTGTCACTCAGGGATGGAAGTGGAAGTTTTGAACTATGTATTATTATTATCTTTATTTTCTAGAGGGGCAATCTGAAGGTAGATTGTTGATGGTCACACAGCCAGAATTAAAATCCAGGTCTTTGTGGTTCCAAAGCCTCTGCTTTTACAACTGTGGTTTTGGTTTAGTATTCTCATTTTTTGGTCTTCTTTTCATATGAGTTAAATGAATTTTGATTTGTCAAATTGCTTAATATGTTTACTTTATAAAATTATAGTTCTATTAAGCCATAGTGGCTTCATAAGCATATTAACCCAAACTACAGTTTAAAAACTCTCCATCAAGGTGAATGGTCAAGCTGCTGGCTGTCTTTACCTGAGAATATGAGCTGTCTTTTGTAATTTTAAAAATTCTTGGGGCGCCTGGGTGGCTCAGTGGGTTAAGCCGCTGCCTTCGGCTCAGGTCACGATCTCAGGGTCCTGGGATCGAGTCCCGCATCGGGCTCTCTGCTCATCAGGGAGCCTGCTTCCCTCTCTCTCTCTCTCTGACTGACTGCCTCTCTCTCCATCTACTTGTGATCTCTCTCTGTCAAATAAATAAATAAAAATTCTTTAAAAAAATTCTTAATAATCAAGGTAAACTGAATCAAGAGTCTGTACTAAAATTATGGAAATATGAACAGGGCTTTAAAACTATGCTACCAATTTCTACCCAATCCATTCTCTTAATTTTTATTGCTTCTCTTCAAAAATCTGTGAAACTCCATTTTGGAATGTAGTATGTCAGGGCACCTGGGTGTCTCAGTCAGTTAAGCTTCTGCCTTTGGTTCAGATCATGATCCCAGGGTCCTGGGATCAAGCCCTGCGTCAGGCTCCCTTCTAAGTGGGAAGTCTGATTGCCCCTCTCCTTCTGCCCTCCCCCCACATGTGTTCTCTCTCTCTCTCACATGCTCTCTTTCATGTTCACTCTTTCTTTCAAGTAAATAAATAAAATCTTTTAAAAAAGTATTATGATTGAATTGCTCTTAGGGTAATTGCATAAATATCTAAAAAAGTTTTCATGAAATTCATCATATAATTTCATACCCAGACATACTAATTTATGAGACAGAATCTCTTTCTGCCTTTGGTTTTGTCACATTCCAGTATTTTCCAAGGATGCCTGATCGTAACAGTCATCTGATTTCTAAGGTCTGTCCTTGCAGGGTCCTTCAGTAAGCTGGAGTGGGGCCTGGAGAACTTTATTTTTTATAGGTCCTCCAGGCAATTCTTAGAATCAGGAACTTTGGCTCAACATTCATCAAAGAATTGTTCCTTCTTCAAAAGTAATTTTTTGTCATATTGAAGACTGAAGTCTCTAGAGTTGGAAAGAATTGAATTCAGGTCCCGACTTTACCAATTAGTAGCTGAACGACCTTAGGTTATTTTACCTTTTACCCTATTTGTTAATTTTCAAATTAGGAATGACCTTACCTACATCTCAAAAATTTTGAGGAAAGGATTAAATTAGTATATGCTTGTTTCAAAGCAGTCAGTGCCATCTCTGGTGTACTGTAAATATTTGATAAAATGTTAGAATTGTAGAACACCATATCCCATTTGTGTTCTACTTCTTAATTTTTCCTCAATGCATTTTTGTTGTGTTGTTACTAATCCAAGAGTGCTAATAATTCAGTCATTTTTTTTTACTGGCTTTAAAAAATATACTTAAGTTCTACTAGAAATTTAATTCTCTTGAGACATATATACCAAAGACATTCATTTCAGTCCTGTTATTTAATCAAGATATAATTTTTTTCTCATAATACTTTTTGTGAATTCGTGGAGTAAATTGTCATTTCAAATTCCTTCCTTCTTTTTGTGTACACAGATGGTTGAAAATAAGTCACTGTTTAGTTGATAGTGACCATTACTGTAGCCTGATTTATTCAGAACCTGATTTTATCTTAGATCTTGGTGTTATTCAATATATAAAATTGGCTTTTATTTTCAGTTTCTTAATGGTGTCACTGATTCATTTTCAGTTATAACATCCACTCATAATTACAGTTGATTTTAATTTTCTCATGAGGAAGATATCATTTTCCTGATTTATGGCGGTAACCCTTTTCCTTTCTGCTGTGTCTTCTTGCCTGCTCTTGGAATTTGCCTCATCATTTCTTATGTCTTCTCTGCTTTCTTCTTCTAGATTGCCTACTTGTGTACTCCCAGTTGTGCAAATTGTCTATTCTGTTCTTCTGTAAATCTTCACATTCCTTGGAAAGAGCAGGCTGAGCCATTTTCTATCACCTTGTCATCCATATTTTCTTGAATTCTTTATAATACCATTTTCCTCTGTGCTATACTGCATTTGCTTTTCAGAATGTTATTAGTACGTTTAAAAGGCTATTCTGATTTTTTCCATTATGCACACAGTGAGGTACCTTTTTCTAGAGTATGCTGCACTATCTTGATTTTCCTTCTGCTTTTCTAACTAATCCTTTCCTATCTTCCCTTTTCCTTTTGCTGCCTATGTTTTACTGACTTTCCCCACTTCACTTGTTCTTTTTCTTCAGTATCACAATCATTATCATTGCTTCAACTCTTGTCTCTCTAGTGCTCTTAGATTTGCATCTTTAGCCCCATCCCCTCAACTAATTTTTATATTTTAAATTTCTTTTGTAATTCCAGTTTATTTAACATATAGTGTTATATTAATTTCAGGTGTACAGTGTAGTGATTCGCAATTCTATACATTGCTCAGTTCTCATTACCTATTTCACTCATCCTCCTCCCCAACTGCCCTCTGGCAACTACTGGATTGTTCTACTTAAGAGTGTTTTATTCTCTCTTTTTTCTTTGTTCATTTTTTAAAAATTCCACATATAAGTGAAATCATATGGTATTTGTCTTTCCCTAACTACTTTCACTTAACATAATACCCTCTTGATCCATCCATGCTCTTGCAAATGGTGAGATTTCATTCCTTTTTTATGGCTGACTAATATTCCATTGTGTATATACACCACATATTCTTTACCCTTTCATCTATCAATTGACATTTGAGTTGCTTCCATAATTTGGATATTATAAATAATGCTTCAGTAAACCTAGGGGTACATACATCTTTTTGAATCAGTGTTTTCATATCTTTGGGTAAATCCCTAGTACTAGAATTACTGGATTATATGGTAGTTCTATTTTTTTATTTTTTAAGGAACCTCCATACTGTTTTCTACAGTGGCTATAACAGTTTGCATTCCCATGAACAGTACACAAGGGTTCCTTTTTTTCCATATCCTCTCCAACACTTGGTGCTTCTTGTGTTTTTGATTTTAGCCATTTGACAGGTGTGAGGTGATATCTAATTGTGGTTTTGATTTGTTGACCATCTTTCTGTTTGTTTGTTGGCCATCTGTATGTCTTCTTTGGAGAAAATGTCTGTTCATGTCTTCTGCCTACTTTTTAGTTAGCTTATTTGTTTTGGGGTTGTTGAGTTATATAAGTTGTTTATATATATTGGATATTAACCCTTTACTATGTATGTCATTTGCAAATACCTTCCCCTTCAGCAGGTCATCTTTTAGTTTATTGTTTCCTTTGCTCTGTAGAAGCTTTTATTTATTTATTTTTAATTTAATTCCAGTTAACATAGAGTGTAATGTTAGTTTCAGCTATATGATGTAGTGATTCAATACTTCTATACAATACCCGGTGCCCGTCGTAACACATGCACTACTTAATCCCATCGTCTATTTAACCCATCCCCCCAACCAACCTCCTCTCTGGTAACCATCAATCTGTTCTATGTAGATAATAGTCTGTTTCTTGGTTTGCTTCACATCCCCCCCCTTTTGCTCATTTTTAAAAAAATTACACACATGAGTGAGATCATATGGCATTTATCTTTCTCTGTCTTATTTCACCTAGCACAACACTCTCTAGTTCTAGCCATGTCATTGCAAATGGTAAGATTCCATTCTTATTTATAGCTAAGTAATATTCCATTGTCTCTCTCTCTCTCTCTCTCTCTGTGTGTGTGTGTGGGTGTATCTATCTATCTGTATATATATATATATATATATATATATATATCTATATAGATCTATATAGATACACATAATATGTCTCCTTTTCCTTTCATTAGTCTGGTCATCTGGGCTACTTTTGTAGATAATGTTGCTGTGAACATCAGCTTGCATATATCCCTTTGAATTAGTAATTTTGTATTTGTTGGGTAATACCTAGTAGCACAGTTGAAGGATTGTAGGGTAGTTCTATTCTTAATATTTTAGGAACCTCCATACTGTCTTCCACGGTGGCTGCACCAGTTTGCATTCTCACCGGCAGTGTAAGAGGGTTCCCCCTTCTTTGCATTATTGCCAGCACCTGTTATTTCTTGTTGATTTTAGCCATTCTAACTGGTGTGAGGTGACATCTCATTGTAGTTTTGATTTGTATTTCCCCTGATGATGCGTGATGTTGAGATCTTGTCATGTGTCTGTTGGCCATCTGGATGTCTTATTTGGAAAAATGTCTGTTCATGTCCTCTACCCATTTCTTGATTGGATTATTTGTTCTTTGGGTGTTGAGTTTGCTAAGCTCTTTATAGATTTTGGATACTAGCCCTTTATCTGATATGTCATTTACAAATATCTTCTCCCATTCTGTCAGTTGTCTTTTGGTTTTGTTAACTGTTTCCTTTGCTGTGCAAAAGCTTTTGATCTTGATGAAATCCCGATAGTTCATTTTTGCCCTGCTTCTGTTGTCTTTGGCGATGTTCCTAGGAGGAAGTTGCTGCGGCTGAGGTCGAAGAGGTTGCTGCCTATGTTCTCCTCAAGGATTTTGATGGATTCCTTTCTCACATTGAGGTCCTTCATCCATTTTGAGTCCATTTTCGTGTATGGTGTAAGGAAATGGTCCAATTTCATTTTTCTGCATGTGGCTTTCCAATTTTCCCAGCACCATTTGTTGAAAGGCTGTTTTTTTTCCATTGGACATTCCTTCCTGCTTTGTCAAAAATTAGTTGATCATGGAGTTGAGGGTCTGTTTCTGGGCTCTCTGTTCTGTTCCATTGATCTATGTGTCTGTTTTTGTGCCAGTACCATGCTGTCTTGATGATGACAGCTTTGTAATAGAGCTTGAAGTCCGGAATTGTGATGCCACCAACTTTGGCTTTCTTTTTCAATAATCCTTTGGCTATTCGAGGTCTTTTCTGGTTCCATATAAATTTTAGGATTGTTTGTTCTGTTTCTTTGAAAAAAATGGACAGGATTTTGATAGGGATTGCATTAAATGTGTAGATTGCTTTAGGTAGCATAGACATTTTCACAATATTTGTTCTTCCAATCCATGAGCATGGAACATTTTTCCATTTCTTTGTGTCTTCCTCAATTTCTTTCATGAGTACCTTATAGTTTTCTGAGTATAGATTCTTTGCCTCTATGGTTAGGTTTATTCCTAGGTATCTTATGGTTTTGGGTGCAATTGTAAATGGGACTGACTCCTTAATTTCTCTTTCTTCTGTCTTGTTGTTAGTGTAAAGAAATGCAACTGATTTCTGTGCATTGACTTTATATCCTGACACTTTACTGAATTCTTATACAAGTTCTAGCAGTTTTGGAGTGGAGTCTTTTGGGTTTTCCACATATAGTATCATATCATCTGCAAAGAGTAATAGTTTGATTTCTTCTTTGCCAATTTGGATGCCTTTAATTTCTTTTTGTTGTCTGATTGCTGAGGCTAGGACTTCTAGTACTGTGTTGAACAGTAGTGGTGATAACGGACATCTTTACCGTGTTCCTGACCTTGGCGGAAAAGCTTTCAGTTTTTCTCCATTGAGAATGATATTTGCGGTGGGTTTTTCATAGATGGCTTTTATGATATTGAGGTATGTGCCCTCTATCCCTACACTTTGAAGAGTTTTGATCAGGAAGGGATGCTGTACTTTGTCAAATGGTTTTTCAGCATCTATTGAGAGTATCATATGGTTCTTATTCTTTCTTTTATTAATGTATTGTATCACATTGATTGATTTGTGGTTGTTGAACCAACCTTGCAGCCCTGGAATATATGCCACTTGGTCGTGGTGAATAATCCTTTTAATGTACTGTTGGATCCTATTGGCCAGTATTTTGGTGAGAATTTTCGCATCTGTGTTCATCAAGGATATTGGCCTATAGCTCTCTTTTTTGATGGGATTCTTGTCTGGTTTTGGGATCAAGGTGATGCTGGCCTCATAAAATGAGTTTGGAAGTTTTCCTTCCATTTCTATTTTTTGGAACAGTTTCAGGAGAATAGGAATTAATTCTTTAAATGTTTGGTAGAATTCCCCTGGGAAGCCATCTGGCCCTGGACTTTTGATTGTTTGGAGATTTTTGATGACTGTTTCAGTCTCTTTACTGGTTATGGGTCTGTTCAGGTTTTCTTTTTTTTTCTTTTTTTTCAATTTATTTATTTTCAGAAAAACATTATTCATTATTTTTTCACCACACCCAGTGCTTCATGCAAGCCGTGCCCTCTATAATACCCACCACCTGGTACCCCAACCTCCCACCCCCCCACCACTTCAAACCCCTCAGATTGTTTTTCAGAGTCCATAGTCTCTCATGGTTCACCTCCCCTTCCAATTTACCCAAATTCCCTTCTCCTCTCTAACGCCCCTTGTCCTCCATGCTATTTGTTACGCTCCACAAATAAGTGAAACCATATGATAATTGACTCTCTCTGCTTGACTTATTTCACTCAGCATAATCTGTTCAGGTTTTCTATATCTTCCTGGTTGAGTTGTGGTAGTTTATATGTTTCTAGGAATGCATCCATTTCTTCTAGATTGTCAAATTTGTTGGCATAGAGTTGCTCATAGTATGTTCTTATAATTGTTTGTATTTCTTTGGTGTTGGTTGTGATCTCTCCTCTTTCATTCATGATTTTATTTATTTGGGTCCTTTCTCTTTTCTTTTTGATAAGTCTGGCCAGGGGTTTGTCAATCTTATTAATTCTTTCAAAGAACCAGCTCCTAGTTTCGTTGATTTGTTCTATTGTTTTTTTAGTTTCATTGATTTCTGCTCTGATCTTTATGATTTCTCTTCTTCTGCTGGGTTTAGGCTTTCTTTGATGTTCTTTCTCTAGCTCCTTTAAGTGTAGGGTTAGGTTGTGTATTTGAGACCTTTCTTGTTTCTTGAGAAAGGCTTGTACCACTATATATATTCCTCTCAGGACTGCCTTGGTTGTGTCCCACAGATTTTGAACCATTGTGTTTTCATTATCATTTTTTTCCATGAATTTTTTCAATTCTTCTTTAATTTTCCGGTTGACCCATTCATTTTTTAGAAGGATGCTGTTTAGTCTCCATCTACTTAGGTTCTTTCCAAATTTCCTCTTGTGATTGAGTTCTAGCTTTAGATCATTGTGGTCTGAAAATATGCAGGGAATGATCCCAATCTTTTGATACCAGTTGAGATCTGATTTATGTCCCAGGATGTGATCTATTCTGGAGAAAGTTCCGTGTGCACTAGAGAAGAATATATATTCTGTTTCTTTGGGATGGAATGTTCTGAATATATCTGTGATGTCCATCTGGTCCAATGTGTCATTTAAGGTCTTTATTTCCTTTTTGATCTTTTGCTTAGATGATCTGTCCATTTCAGTGAGGGGAGTATTAAAGTCCCCTACTATTATTGTATTATTGTCAATGTATTTCTTTGATTTTGTTATTAAATGGTTTATATAGTTAGCTGCTCCCACGTTAGGGGCATAGATATTTAAAATTGTTAGGTCTTCTTGTTGGACAGACCCTTTGAGTATGATATAGTTTCCTTCCTCACCTCTTATTATAGTCTTTGGCTTAAAATCTAATTGATCTGATATAAGGATTGCCACCCCAGCTTTCTTCTATGTCCATTAGCATGGTACATTGTTTCCCACCCCCCCACTTTAAATCTGGAGGTGTCTTCGGGTCTAAAATGAGTTACTTGTAGGCAGCATATTGATGGGTTTTGTTTTTTTTATCCATTCTGATACCCTGTGTCTTTTGTTTGGGGCATTTAGCCCATTAACATTAGGGTAACTATTGAGAGATATGAATTTAGTGCCATTTTATTGCCTGTAAGGTAACTGTTATTGTATATTGTCTCTGTTTCTTTCTGATATACTACTTTTAGGGTCTCTCTTTGCTTAGAGGACCCCTTTCAGTATTTCCTGTAGAGCTGGTTTGGTGTTTGCAAATTCTTTCAGTTTTTGTTTGTCCTGGAAGCTTTTTATCTCTCCTTCTATTTTCAATGATAGCCTAGCTGGATATAGTATTCTTGGCTACATGTTTTTCTCGTTTAGTGCTCTGAATATATCATGCCAGCTCTTTCTGGCCTGCCAGGTCTCTGTGGATAAGTCTGCTGCCAATCTAATGTTTTTATCCTTGTATGTTACAGACTTCTTTTCTTGGGCTGCTTTTAGGATTTTCTTTTTGTCGCTAAGACTTGTAAATTTTACTATTAGGTGATGAAGTGTGGACCTATTTTTATTGATTTTGAGGGGCATTCTTAGCATCTCCTGGATTTTGATGTTTGTTCCCTTTGCCATATTAGGGAAATTCTCTACAATAATTCTCTCTAATATACCTTCTGCCCCCCTCTCTCTTTCTTCTTCTTCTGGAATCCCAATTATTCTAATGTTGTGTTGTCTTATGGTGTTACTTATCTCTCAAATTCTCTCCTCATGGCCCAGTATTTGTTTGTCTCTCCTTTGCTCAGCTTCTTTATTCTCTGTCACTAAATCTTTCTTCTGCCTCATTTATCCTAGCAGTAAGAGCCTCCATTTTTTATTGCACCTCATTAATAGCTTTTTTGATTTCAACTTGGTTAGATTTTAGTTCTTTTATTTCTCCAGAAAGGGCTTTTATCTCTCCAGAGAGGGTTTCTTCTTTGCCTTTTTCGAGCCTGGTTAGAACCTTGAGAATCATCATTCTGAACTCTAGATCTGTCATATTACCAATGTCTGTATTGATTAGGTCCCCAGACTTTGGTACTGGCTCTTGTTCTTTTTTCTGTGGTAAGTTTTTCTGCCTTGTCATTTTGTCCAGATAAGATTTGCTTTCTCCTCCTCCAGAATTTCGCTGTTCTTGGTGAGTGAAGTTGGTCTTACTTGGGTTTCTTGTTGATTTTCTGGGCCTGTTATAGTGATTCGCAAGTGTCTTTGCCCCAGGTGGAATTGCACCGCCCTTACCAGGGGCCGGGCTAAGTAATGGGCTTGGGTTTGCTTTCGGGAGCTTTTGTTCCCTGAGCTCTTTCCGTAGAGTTCTGGAGGACGGGAATGAAAATGGCGGCCTCCCGGTCTCCTGCCAGAGGAGCCGAGTGCTCAGGGTCCCACTCCTCAGTGAGCCCTCAGAGAAAAGCTCCCAACCGCCGCCGTCTCCCTGCCTCTGGTCTTGCTTGTAGGAAAGCGCTCTATTGGTCACACTTGGAGAAAAGCGCTGGGGCCCTTCTGTCTCCGTGGCCTCTGGCCGTGCTCCAAGCTCACCCAGCCTGCGACTGGTTCAAGGTTACCCCAAGCTGAGGGCTCACTCCTCGTCTTTGTCGCTGTAGCTGGCTTCCCCGCTCTAATACCTGCAAGCTCTGCGACACTCAGACACCCCTGGTCCTTCTATGACCCCGTGGGATGTGAGGTTATGCTGACCCTGCATGGGCTTCCCCCGTTTTAGCTCTGGAGCGATGTCCCTCCGTGGAGCAGACTTTTAAATATCCTGATTTTGTGCTCCATTGCTCTGCCGCTTGCTGGGAGCCGACCCCTCCCGCTGTGGTCTATCTTCCTGTCATTTGGATTCACTTCTCTGCAGGTCCTACCTTTCAGAAATTGATCGATTTTCTGTTTCTAGAATTGTTGCTCTTCTTCTCTTCGATTTCCCATTGGATTGTAGGTGTTTGCAATGGTTAGATAAGCTATCTAGCTGATCTCCTGCTTCCTGATGTTGTCTCAGCCTGCTACTTCTCCACCATCTTGACTCCTCCTTCTGCCCATTTTTAAATCGAATCACTCATTTTGGGGTGTTGTGTTTTATAAGTTTCTTATATATTTTGGATACTAACCCTTTATCAGATATGTTGTTTGCAAATATCTTTTCCCATTCCATAGGTTGCCTTTTAGTTTTGCTGAATATTTCCTTCACTGTGCAGAAACTTTCTATTTTGATGAAGTCCTAATAGTCTATTTTTGCTTTTATTTCCCTTACCTGAGGAGGCATAGCTAGTAAGAAGGTACTATGGCCCCTGTCAAAGAAGTTACTGCATGTAATCATCACTAAGATTTTTATGGTCTCACATTCAGGTCTTTAATCCGTTTTGAATTTGTGTTTGTGTATGGTATAAGAGTGTGTTCCAGTTTCATTCTTTTGCATGTTGCTGTCCAGTTTTCCCAACACCATGTGTTGAAGAGGCTGTCTCTTTTTTCTACTGGATATTCTTTCCTGCTTTGTCCAGATTAATTGACCACATATTTGTTCATTTCTGGATTTTTCATTCTTTGATCTATGTGTCTGTTTTTGTGCCAGTATCATACTGCCTTGATCACTACAGCTTTGTAATATAGCTTGAAGTCTGGAATTGTGATGCTTCCAGTTTTGCATTTCCTTTTCAAGATTGCTTTGGCTATTTGTGGTCTTTTGTGGTTCCATACAAATTTTAGGATTGTTTGTTCTAGCTCTGTGAAAAATGATAGTTCTATTATGATTGGGGTTGCATTAAATGTGTGGATTGCTTTGAGAAGCTTTATTTTTATTTAAAAAATTTTTTTAATTTAAATTCACTGTAGTTAACGTATAGTATATTAGTTTCAGGGTGCTTTGAGGATCTTTTAAATTTGATGTATTCCAAGTAGTTTATTTTTGCTTTTGTTTCCCTTGCCTCAGAAGACATACCTAGAAAAATGTTACTTCAGCTGATGTTTGAGAAAATGCTGCTTTATTTTCCTCTTTGAAGATTTTTATGATTTCATGTCTCATATTTAGATCTTTAATCCATTATGAGTTTATTTTTGTGTATGACATAAGAAAGTGGTCCAGTTTCATTCTTTAGCATGTAGCTGTCCAGTTTTCCTAGCACCGTTTGTTGAAGAGACGTCTTTTTCCAATGTATATTTTTGCCTCCTTTGTCAAAAATTAATTGATTGTATAATCATGGGTGTATTTCCGGGCTCTTCTCTTGTGTTCCCTAGATCTGTAGGTCTGTTTTTGTGTCTGTACCATACTGTTTTTATTTCTACAGTTTAATATTTTATCTTGAAATCTCAGTTTGCAATACCTCCAGTTGTTCTTTTTTAAAATTGCTTTGGCTATTTGTGGTCTTACATGGTTCCACACAAATTTTAGGGTTATTTATTCTAATTGTGTGAAAAAGTGCTGTTGGTGATTTGATAGGGATTGCATTAATGGGTTGTATGGATGTCTTAACAATATTTCTTCTCCCAATGTATAAGCATGAGTGTCTTTCCATTTGTTTGTGTCATCTTCGGTTTCTTTATCAATGTTGTATAGTTTTCGGAAGGTCTTTGACCTTTTTGGCTAAGTCTTTTCCCAGATATTTTATTATTTTTGGTGCAGTTATAAATGGGATTATTTTCTTAATTTCTCCTTCTGCTACTTTATTATTAGTGTATAGAAAGCAACAGATTTCTGTGTATTGATTTTGTATCTTGTGTCCTTACAGAATTTATTTATCAGTTCTAGTAGTTTTTTTGTGAAGCATTTAGGGCTTTCTATATATAGTATTATATTATCTACAAGTAGGGGATGTTTTACTTCTTCCTTACCAATTTCTTTTTCTTGTCTGATTGCTGTGGCTAGGACTTCCAGAATGAAAGCGGTGAGAAAGGACATCCTTGTCTTGTTCCTGATCTAAGGGGGAAAGCTCTCAGCTTTTCACCATTGAGTGTGGTGTTAGCTGTGGATTTTTCATAGATAACCTTTATTATGTTAAGGTGTATTCCCCATAAACCTACTACTGTGTTTAGAGTTTTTACCATAAGTGGATGTTGTACTTTATCAGATGCTTTCTTTCATCTGTTGAAATGATCATATGATTTTCATCCTTTTTCTTATTGAGAGGTGTGTCTAGTTGATTGATTTGTGCATATTGAATTACCCTTGCATCCCAGGAATAAATCCCATTTGATCATGGAGAATGATTTTTTAGTGTATTGTTGGATTCACTGATATTTTGTTGAGGATTTTTGCTTGTGTGTTCATCTGAGATTCTGACTTGTAGGTCTCTTTTTTTTTTGTAGTGTCTTTATCCAGTTTTGGTATCAGGATAATGTTGGCCTCACAGAATGGATTTGGAAGCTTTTCTTCCTCCTCCTCCTCCTCCTCTTCTTCTTCTTTTTCTTCTTTTTTCTTAATAGCTTAAGAAGTATAGTTATTAACACTTCTTTAAATGTTTAAATTTCATTGATCAGTCTGTTCAAATTTTCTATTTCTTCCTGGTTCTGTTTTAGTAGATTATAGGTTTCTAGGAATTTATCCATTTTTTCTATGTTGTCCATTTGTTCGCATATAATTTTTCATGGCATATTCTTAAAATCCTTTGTATTTCTTTTGTGTCTGATTTTTTTTTCTGATTTTGTTTGAAAAAAATTTTTTTTTAATGTGTCTGTCTAAAGGTTTATCAATTTTGATGATCTTTTCAAACAATCTGGTTTCACTGATCTCTTCTATGGTTTTCTTAGTTTCTATTTAATTTATTTATGTTTGTAATCCTTATTGTTTCTTTCCTTGTACTGTTCTGTTTATTTTGTTTGTTGTTCTTTTTCTAGCTCTTTTAGGTATAAGTTTAGATTGTTTATTTGAGCTTTTTCTTGCTACTTGAGGTAGGCCTATATTGTTGTACACTTCCCTCTTAGAAGAGCATTTGCTGCATCACAAAGATTTTGGACTGTTATGTTTTCACTTATCTCCAGGTATTTTTAAATTTTCTCTTTGATTTCTTGGTTGACCCATTCATTGTTTAGTTGCATGTTATTTAATCTCCATATTTTTCTGTTATTTCCAGAATTTTTTCTCAGGTTTGATTTCTAATTTCATGGTGTTGTGGTTGGAAAAGATGCATGGCATGACTTCAGTCTTTTGGAATTTGTTAAGACTTGTTTTGTGGCCACAACTGATGTTTGGATTCAGTTATCTATTTCTTGATGATTTTATTCAGTGGAACTCATCAGCTCACTGCTTCTGTCTTCTGCACTATCTGCTTCTCCTGAAATATGTATCTCAGATAATGGTATCACTAATTTCCCATTAACTTAGACTTGGCAAAGTTCTGATCATTTACTTCGATTCATTGTTGTTGTTGTTTTGAGTAATTCTTTTATATATAGCAAAAAGATAAGCTGATCTTTTCGACTTCTTCCTCCATTTCCCATGTATATACTGAGCTGCAAATTTTACAGTTCTTTAGTCTCTCATGTGTTTTTATGATAACTGCCACCAGGTGTTTTGGTTTTTTTTTTTTAAATCTCCCTCCTAAATATTTGTAGTTGTTACGCTTGCCTTTTTCTCCCTTTTCCCTTTAAATTAATCTTTCTGCAAGATATTATTGTATTACCTCTTACCTCAAAAACTTTCAGAGATTTTCGTTTATCTTCAAGTCTTAGTATAAATGCATTTCCTTAGCTTTCTTTAATATTATTTATATTAAGAGTAGTAGCCATAATTATTATAGAAATAGTTTGTTTTCATTTTAAAGAACTGAAGCAATATAGCAAGAGCAACTCAAAATTCCACCTCAGAACTAGCCACCAAAGACATACCTAATGGCAAATAGAGAGATGTCCAGACATCTCTCTAGAATAATATTCAGATGGCATGAATATGTAACTTAAAAAAAATAGAATTATACTATAAATGGTACTTATGAATAAGAAGTATTAAACTTGATTTTATTTCCATTTTAGGAGATGGAAATAAAATGGCAGTAAAATTGAGGGAATTTTTGATTTATAATAAATGTTTCTTTCTCACAAAAGGCATTGTTTTTAATAATTTCTTTTAAGATTATGAAAATTATGAAGAATTCAGAGTTTGGAGTGCTTATATTTACTACACTCTATTTCATTGTATAAAGTTTTGAGGAAACTAGCACAACCATTTCTTTCTATTGTCCTAATCTCCTCCCAACAATTTTTCACAGTTTTATTGTTTTTACATTGTTAAGATAGATAACATTTATACTTCTGAAATTATAAATTCATTAGTGTGATTTTTCCTTCTGTATATAAATGGACTTACAGCTTCACTCATTCTCCATTTATGAGTTGTTTGTTTTGACTTGTCTCTGGTTGGGTGGATTTTATTAACAAGTGATTTTTTCAGGAAGAACTTATATATTCTCTATTCCTTGAGTTCTTCCATATCTAAGGCTGAGGGATTTCTTCTGAATACATTTTTGCTAGAGATCAGGTTCATGGTTCGTAATGTTTTTCCTTCAAAATTTTGTAGACTTTATTTTCTTCTAGCATTAACTACTTCTGGGGAGAACCTGAGGCTATACTGAGTTTTCCTCCTCTCCTTCTTGTAGGTGATTTGCATTTACTGGTTGGAAGCTTAAATTTATTCTTCTTCCTTAGCATTTTATAATTTACTAAGATTTAATAAGGATATTCTTGGTATTGAACATTTTTTCATGAAATAACATGTGCTCCTTCAATTTTAAGTTTGCTTTCTTTTTTCCCCCCATAGAAAGTTTTCCATGTTATATGTTGGAATATTTTCTTTTGTCTTTTTTGTTTTCAAAGATTTTACTTACTTATTTTTGAGAGAGTGCACCTGAGTGGAGGGAAGAGCAGGGGGCTGTGGAGAGGGACAAGCAGGATCCATGTTGTGTACAGAACCTGGAACTGGAGGCAGGGCTTAATCCCAGGACCCTGAGATCATGACCTGAGCTCTAAACCAAGAGTCAAGTGCTTAACTGACTGAACCACCCAGGTGCCCCTTGTCTTTCTTAACTAAAGATATTACTCATCCTTGTATTTGGCCATCTTGACCTGTTCATTATATTCAGAGCTTATTACTTATACATAAATTTTCATTTTAAGTTCTGCATTAACATTGTTAATGCTATGTTAGCATTACATAATGTTAATGTTAACATTAAGACTTGCCTCTATTTAGTGATATCATTTTTTGTCATTTTTATTTGCTCCATGCTTTTTCTAATTCAGTGATAGAATTAATTTTGTTCTAACTTTGTTTCCTTAGCTTTCTAATCTTTTATTGTTTTGTTCTCTTACCATTTGTTTGCACCTTTAAATTCAGGGTTTTTTTTTAACTTCTTTTATATTAAATAGTTTGCCAAGGGAGTTTTCTGGTTTTCCTTAGGTTATGTTTTCTTCTAGACTGGGTTTTTAATTTTTCTGTTAACTTCTGTTCTGTTTACTTATTTATAGCTTTATTGAGACATCATTGACATATTGAAATTATATATATTAAGGTTTACAGCATGATGTTTAGTATACGTATACATTGTGGAATGATCACAGCCTAGCTAATTAACATATCTGTCACCTCTACTTAATTACCATTTATGTGTTTGTGTATATGCTGAGAAAATTGAAGATCTATCTTCTTAGCAAATTTCAAGTATTTTTTAAATGTCATCACCATGCTGTACATCTCTAAAACTTACTCATCTTGCATGATTGAAACTTTGTACCCTTTGACCAACATCACAGTTTGAAATGTTTACCCAACTTTTGCATTCTTTTTTTTTTCAGTTTATTTACTTTCAGAAAAAACAGTATTCATTATTTTTTCACCACACCCAGTGCTCCATGCAAGCCGTGCCCTCTATACTACCCACCACCTGGTACCCCAACCTCCCACCCCCCCGCCACTTCAAACCCCTCAGACTGTTTTTCAGAGTCCATAGTCTCTCATGGTTCACCTCCCCTTCCAATTTACCCAAATTCCCTACTCCTCTCTAACGCCCCTTGTCCTCCATGCTATTGGTTATGCTCCACAAATGAGTGAAACCATATGATAATTGACTCTCTCTGCTTGACTGATTTCACTCAGCATAATCTCTTCCAGTCCCGTCCATGTTGCTACAAAAGTTGGATATTCGTCCTTTCTGATGGAGGCATAATACTCCATAGTGTATATGGACCACATCTTCCTTATCCATTCATCCGTTGAAGGGCATCTTGGTTCTTTCCATAGTTTGTCTGAGATTTTTAACATGCCTCATGATAGGTTTTATTCCACCAGCATGGATTCCTGGAGTCTGTACTTCTGTCAGAGTCAGTCTACCATTTCACTGTAGTATGCCTTCACTCTGGCTTTCAAAAATGAGAAATTTGATCCCAACTGACTTTTTCCAGCTTTATCTTTTGCTAAACTTTACTCATAAAAACTATGCTTTCTAGCAAAACTTGACTAGTAAGTATCAACATATGTGAAGTTGAAGATGTCATAGATATTTTACTACCTTATTCCTACTTGTCACTTATTTGCTGTATGTTGAAGAAAAATGATTTATTGCTTATTTTAAGTTTGTTTTCCCAGGTTCATTAGAATAGCATGTATGTACCTATTTAAATCTTAATATAATTTATGTAATTGCAAATTGTAATTAATTAAGTAGAAATTTATGTTTTTTTAAGAATCTTGATTTGTTTCTTAGCTTAAGATCTGCCACTAAAATATTTGTTCTAAATCAATTCTTATGCCTTTGGGTTTCTTACATACACTGGATTACTATCCATTTTTGAGGCCAATATTAAAAGAAAAAAGCTATTTTGTTTTATGCCTTATTAGTAGTTTATATTACTATCAAAGACTGCTGTTAGGTTTCTTATTTTTGTGGTGTGTCTTAGAATTAACTTGATTTAATACTCACTTTCTTTGTTTTTATCGAAGGTGAATGAAATTGCCTTCATAAATACCCTTGAAGCCCAGAATAAGCGCCATGATGTCTTATCAAAATTGAAGGAATATGAACAGAGGCTTAATGAGTTACAGGAAGAACGTCAGCGAAGACAGGAGGAAAAACAAGCACGTGATGAAGCTGTTCAGGTAGAATTTTATTTGGCAAGCAGTTATTGAACACCTGCCATATCCTAGGCTCTGAGCTATGTGCTGAGGATCCAAAAAGGATTAAAACCTAGTCTTGACCCAAGGGTGCATGGTTTGGTATAGCATTCTGGAAACATGAAGTCTGATTGCCAAAAGACAATGTATATTCCTTCAGATGAGATAATCAGTGTTTTCATCAACACAGAGCAGTCAAACTAGATTGAGACTAGAGTCTGAATCTAGTTGAATCTATAGTCTCAACCAGGTGAAAGACTAAATTGCTTTGGACAGATTATTTATTTTTTGCTAATTGGGTTTCATAAGAATATGCTCCTTCAATTCCACACAAAAGGATTTTGTTTGAACCAGTAGATGTAGCCTTACAGAACTGGGCGATCTTTATGCTCATGACAAGGAATGCCTGTCCTTTATTGGGCAGTATCATCGGATACTTTTAGTTGCTTAGCTTTTGTCCTCTGTGGTTAAACCCTAATTTAGCTACCATTTCAGGATAGGAAGAAAGGTTAACACATAAATCGTACTGATATTTATAAACTGTTTTAGATTTTGACCATAAGACTTTATTGCAGTAGATTGTCTTGCCCATAAGACTTTATGGCAAGTGTGCATTTTGAATTAAAATTATATTTGCGTCAAAGACTGTATTAGGAAAATAAATGTTTTTAGAGGAGGAGGATTTTTTTTTTTGAGGTAGAAAACATCCTCAAATGTGGACATTCACCTAGATATAAGATTTCAAGATACATTTTCTTATTTGCTTATTTTCTACATTTGCTTATTTTAAGTTTGTTTTCCCAGGTTCATTAGAATAGCATGTATGTAACTATTTAAATCTTAATATAATTTATGTAATTGCAAATTGTAATTAATTAAGTAGAAATTTATGTTTTTTTAAGAATGTTGAAAATTTATGTTTTTTAAGAATCTTGAAAATACCACACTGAAAATATGGTATGACTCCAAATTTGCTTTTGAGTAGAGGTCCACAGAGAGATTTTGAGGCCACAGAAATACTCAGTTTTGCTTAGAAAGATGATTTCTCAGGGGTATATCCATGATTTCTCAGGGGTATATCCATGACTTGACTTTTCTACTCAGATTGCAAGCCAAATACAGTTACCATCTCTTTTCTCAGTTGCTGTGGAACATTAAGACCAACACTTAAGCAAGTGAAGTAGTGTAGGAAATATATGATTATGACATATATATTCATACACAGGTAAGCATATACAATATATAAGCATACACACAAACACACACCCACACCTACACACATTTTAACTTTTACAGCCAGGGTTTAGAACAACTAAAAAAGAAAAGAACACAAATTTAATTTCACTTTGTCTTGGAAAAGGATATATTTTACATATATATATATGCATGTACAAATACACACATATATATATGTGTACATGTACAAGTACTCATATACAGCTGTGTATATGTATGTATATATATTTGCTGTATATGACTCTTGCATGATTATTCAAATATAATGACATTGTATGATCATTCACATATTGTTTATGATTATGCAAATGAGTGTTTTGATTTCTGTTCTGGACTGTTTCTGCTTTGCTGTTTCTTACCTGTGTCATGATTTGTCATCAGCAGCCAGAGTAGGCCAAGCCCACATGGGATGAGAAGGCCAACCTCGTCTGCTGGAAGTGCTACTTACATGGTGATTTTTCTGGGTAGCATGGGTCATCAGAGTGGGTGCAGTGGCCATGACTCCTAGAGAAGTGTGGCAGGCTGTTCACTTGTAGGGCGGCAAACCGAAAACTTGGGCTGGTAGTCCAGCAGGGAATCCAGTACGAGAGTGGCCTTTGATGTCAAGTGTTGGTGCACGTTTCCATATGCAGCCTTGACCACCTGCATGCCAGCAGCAAGGGCCACCTCCACGCTGTTAGGATTGTCTTCACAGACAAGGCACATTTCCTTGGGAAGAGGAGGAGAAGACCTCTTTTGCACAGGCTAGGAAAAAGGACTTGACATTTAAAAAAATTTATTTTTTTTTTTTTATAAACATAATGTGTTTTTATCCCCAGGGGTACAGGTCTGTGAATTGCCAGATTTACACACTTCACAGCACATACCCTACCCAATAGGACTTGACATTTTTGATGTCGGAAAAGTCCACTGATAATATATAGCATATATATAACTAAAAATTTTTAATGTGTAGTTATTACTAGATGTGCAAGGCACTAATGCCACATATTCTCTAGATAAAATAATATTAAGATCCTCTGTCTGCTTTACTTTCCCTACTTTAACATTTTAGCATTCCCATAAATGGTTACAGGCAATTGTGATCCTTCTTTTTGTAGGTAAAATACTAAGTAAATGCTGTCATCATATTTCTCAATTTGTCATTTTTCTTATGTAAATTATTGGTTAGTTTGAAGTCCCAATTTCTTTAGATATTCTGCCATTCCTTTTGCCCAATCATTTGAATTATAGGCCTAAAATGGTAGGGATTTGTATTATCCATTCTTAGGCTGCCATAAACAAATCCCTGACTATAAAGCAAAGTGTATGAGTGTTTCAGAGGTTTCAGAAGGCTAAGAATTAGACATCTTTCTAATTCATTATTTGTATGTGATTAGATTTATAATGCATATTATTTTATAAACTTATCCTTCATTTAACAAATAGTTATGGAACTCCTGTCCTGTATGAAATGCTTATGTAGGGTACCAAGTTTCTTTTATTTAAAAAACTTAAATTTTAGAAAGGAAAATAGTAGCTGAATTTACCGATTTTATTCATTAACTATAGTTACCAATTATCTTTTTCCATTAATTAAAAACAAAAATTGAAAGACTGAATACAGTTTGAAATCCAGTTATTTCTTCTTATACGTTGTTGGAGTATATCTTATATACATGAATAAAATCAGCAAGTTGATGTTATATAGAGTCAACTTGGCTACATTGCACATACACATAAAGTATATATATATATATACACATATTATATTATTTATAAGACCATTTTATAATTTTTGAAAGTATATTTTTAAAGCTTTTAGTTTTACAAAATATGAAGTGAAAAGTTCTGGTTTAGTTTTTTATATTTAATCCTAAGCCTTTTGGATTTTATTGTGAAATGTGTTTTCAGACATAATACAGATTTTTTTTAAGCTTTTCTTTTAATTTCAGTTAACATAAGTGTTATATTAGTTTCAGTTGTACAATATAGTGATTCAACAATTTCATACATCACCCAGTGCTCATCACAAGTTCATAAGTGCCCTCCTTAATCCCCACGACCTATTTCACCCATCCCCCCCACTGGTACCCCACCCACCCCCCTGGTAACTATCAGTTGGTTCTCTGTAGTTACCAGTCTGTTTCTTGGTTTGTCTCTTTTTTTTTTCCTTTGCACATTTGTTTCTTAAATCCCACATATGAGTGAAATCATATGGTATTTGTCTTTCTCTGATTTATTTCACTTAGCATATACTTTCTGCTCTATCCATGTCGTTGTAAATGGCAGATTTTATTCTTTTCATGACAGAATAATATTCTGGGATGTGTGTGTGTGTGTGTGTGTGTATACCACATCTTCTTTATCCACTCATCAGTCAATGGACACTTGGGCTGCTTCCATATTTTGGCTATTGTAAAGAATGCTGCTATAAACATAGGGGTGCTTGTATTCATTTGAAATAGTGTTTTTCTGTTTTGGGGGTAAATACCCAATAGTGACATTGCTGTATCAGAGGGTAATTCTATTTTTTTTCAAGATTTTATTTATTTATTTGACAGACAGAGATCACAAGTAGTCAGAGAGGCAAGGAGAGGGGGAAGCAGGCTCCTGGCTGAGCAGAGAGCCCACTGCGGGGCTCAATCCCAGAATCCTGAGATCATGACTTGGCTGAAGGCAGAGGCTTAACCCCCTGAGCCACCCAGGTGCCCCATGAGAGTAATTCTATTTTTAGCTTTTTAGGAATCTTCATACTGTTTTCCAGAATTGCTGTACCAGTTTGCATTCCCACCAACAGTGCAAGAGGAAGGTTTCCTTTTTCTCCACATCCTCACTGACACCTGTTGTTTCCTATGTTTTGATTGTATTCATCCCCATTCCCCAGGTAGCTCACACAATCTCTCCCTGGCCACACTGATCTAGGTTCTTCTAAGTATTATTTATATAGCCTTGTACAAGTCATTTTGCCTTAGAGAGCACCAGTTTCTTGTAATGTCAAAACTGCTTATGTAGTACCAGGTGGTGGGTATTATAGAGGGCACGGATTGCATGGAGCACTGGGTGTGGTGAAAAAATAATGAATACTGTTTTTCTGAAAATAAATAAATTGGAAAAAAAAAAGAAGAAAGAATGAAAACCAAAAAAAAATAAAATAAAATAAAATATGTATATGTAAAAAAAAAACTGCTTATGTAAATAATGACTTAGCTAAGTGTTTAGCATAGTAAGTGCCCAATAAGTGACAGAAAAAAAATAATAAAGCGGTTCCTGTTTGAGAACACTGAGAAGACATGAATACTTCTAATACGTAATTACACTGACAACAGTAACTTCATACCTACAACAAACCCTATCTACCCTAGTGGAAGAAAATCTTTTTAAACTTGTAAGCCAGAAAGTCCCTACTTATTTCTGTTTTTGTTTTTTGTTTTTTGGGTTTTTTTTGGTGGGTAGGGGGGTCCAGGACAGGAAGGGACTGGGAATTAGAGAGAATGCACTGATTTCAGGAAGGCGTGTGTGGCAGATTACAGACTGCTGGAGGCATGCGGTTAGGTTTTTAAATATATTCTTTATGTCGGGTATACTATACACAAACTGGTTATAGTTATTTTACAGTACTAGGTAAGCATAATATGTGGAAACTTGTGTTGCTCTCTAAGATCTCAAAAACTCTTTAAGACTAAAAACAATTAAATCTGGCACAGAAAATTATCTCCAATGAAGAAAATCTAAACAAAAGAGCTTTCTCTTAAATTCAGATTTCTTTGTTGTTAAAAAAAAGTCTGTATTGACAACCTATGGAATGGGAGAAGATACTTGCAAATACCATATCCACTAAGGGTTAAAATCCTATATATGTATCTTATATCTTATAAAACTCAATACCCACAAAACAAATAATTAGCATTTTAGCAGAACCTGAAAATATGTTCATCATTACTCAGTGCCAGGGAAATATAGATCAAAACTACAGTAAGATACCACTTCACACCTGTCAGAATGGCTAAAATCAACAATGCAAGATACAACAGATGTTGGTGAGGATGTAGAGAAAAAGGAATCTTCGTGCACTGTTGGTGGCAATGCAGACTGGTGCAGCCATTCTGGAAAATAGTATGGAGATGCCTCCAAAAATTAAAAATGGGGGCGCGCCTCAGTGGCTTAGTCTGTTAAGCATCTGACTCTTGATTTCATGATCTCAGGATCATGAGATCGAGCCCTAGTGTGGAGCCTACTTAAGGTTCTCTCTCCCTTTCTTCCTCTTTCCCCACTCACTTTCATGCTCTCTCTAAAAAAAAAAAAAAATTCCCTGTGTTTGTAGCACCAATCTTTACACTAGCCAAGATATGGAAGCAGCCCAAGTGTCCATCGACTGATGAGTGGAAAAAGATGTGTTATATATACCTAAAATGGAATATTCAGCCATAACAAAGAATGAAATCTTGCTGTTTGCAATGACATGATTAGAGCTAGACAAATGCTAAGTGAAATAAGTCAGAGAAAGACACCATATGATTTCAGTCATGTGGAATTTAAGAAACAAAGGCACAGAGGAAAGGAAGAGAGACAAACCAAGAAACAGACTTAACAATAGATAACAAATTGATGGATACCAGAGGGGAGGCAGGTGGGGGATGGATGAAATATAGGTGGTCGGGATTAAGGAGTGTACTTGTGTGGAGCACCGGGTGATTAAAATACAAATAAAAAAGATAATAGAAATGAAAAATAATATCATTAAGAGAAAATGAAGATGTAATAATATATACACTTTCCATGAAGAAAGAATAATAATTTCAAGATAGTCTTGAAATTTACCCATAATGCTGTATTAGTAAATATGGAGGTTAATATATTTAAAAGAATGCTGAAAGACATTGGAGATAAAAATGTCAACATGTGATTTTAACAAAACTGAACAAAAATATTAGGAGTGATGATGGAAACGAAACTTCTAAATACATGGTAGAAATTTTTTCTTAATTATATAACAAAAAGTATCCTCATATTACAAGTGTATATAAAATGCCAAGCAGAAAAATAAAACTATATGCACATAAAAATAAAATATATCAGTACAGCTAGTAATATGGTGATAGTCAGCAGTGTACTCCTAGTAGGCAAAAATATACATAGGACATAGTATTTTGATTATCTTCTGCCTTGGTGATGATCAATAATTACTGAAAATTTTCTATATGCCAGGCCCTCTTGTAAGTATTTTTTATGCATTATCTCATCTGTTCTTCAGAATATCTGAAGACATTAGTAGTGTTGTTATTTGTCTTCCAGAAAACGAAGGCACATTTATAATATACCGAGACCAGTGTCCCTGAGCCAGTAAATAATAGGGTCATGAAACAAAATCAGGGAATCTGACCCAGTGCCCACTCTCTTACCCACTGTGCTGTATTATGATAGCTCTTTATCCTTGCCACAAGCCCTCCACCCCCACCCCTTAACTCCTTCATGAGTGCTTAGTTCAGAAATTTGTTAACTACACTTTTTCATCATGTTCTGGCATTTCTGAAATCATCTGTAAATATGAGGGTTTAGAGGTGATTAACCACAAAATGCATGTTAGGTTCTCACAGAATATGAATAACGTAGTGTCTGCTTCAAGGAGCATTTAGTCTTATAATTATGTATAACACTGGTAAATGACATATGAAAACCATATATCACTGGTACTTATTATTTGTTTTTAATTCTGAGAAGCATACCTGCTAGCAATCCAAGGATCTACTTGGCTTGATATATAAATTTATGTCAAAATGGTGCCACCTTTAATTATTTTCACTTTACACTTAATTCTAATATTTTAAAGTTTTTCTGATTGTAGGAACGCAAGAGAGCTCTAGAGGCAGAACGGCAGGCCCGTGTAGAAGAATTGTTGATGAGAAGGAAAGAACAAGAAGCCCGAATTGAACAACAGAGGCAAGAAAAAGAAAAAGCCCGTGAGGATGCTGCCCGAGAAAGAGCTAGGTGCCTCATTTGCTATTATGATTTTGATCCTGATGAACTTGATGTCATGAGTGGATATTCTTGTCATGTAGATTTTTAAAGAAATAGTCACAAATACTGAAATGTACTGAATTTCAATTTCCAGGAATTATGTGATTGTACTTAAAATAGAAACCTTTTGAATCTTCCTACTGAGTGAGAAACTTGATATTTCAAGATTTTTTGATGGCAGAAAACAGAGTTTGATACGGGCTAGCTTAAGCAAGAGAGTTTTTGGAAAATATTGGGAGTAAAAGTGATAGGAAGTTAGAGGTACAAGCTTGGAAATGGTCAGGTGTCAAAGGCTAGGTCACAAGAGCACGGTGGTGGTCTTTTGATGGAAGCAGTCCTGTCAGCATATTGCCACTCTGATTATGATAAATGACTTTCAGCCATCCCTACATTTTGAAATCACTTAAGATTCAAAGATCCAGGGAAAGACATTTAATTGGCTACGTCCAAGTCATTTTGGTTGCTCTACACCTAATAATATATTTTCTGACCTCTTAATTGTGGCAAATTTAGTGTATTTGAAAAGATAGCTCTTTGTGGTTTTAATATGCTTTTCTAGTTGGCCAAGATTAATAAGGCTGAGCAGCTTTGCTCATACTTACCAACTACACAAGTTTTTTTTTTTTATGTAAAGTGCCTATTTAAATTTTTTGTTCCTTTCTCTATTGGAATATTTTCTTCTTGATATTTGGGAATTATCTTTACTAGATACCAATTTTTTGTCAGATATATTTGTTGCAAATATTTTTATGGGTTATTGGGGGTTGACTTTTTACTCTTTATAATGGCTTTTAATTAATATAATTCCTTTTCTTAGTTTTTGTTTAAACTCCAGTTAGTTAATATACAATGTAATATTTGTTTCAGGTGTATAATCTAGTGACTCAGCACTTCCCTACAACACTTGGTGCTCCTCACCTACTTAATCACTCCCCCACCTGATTAATCTAATTCTTGATTGCAATGCAGTAAAACTGAACAAACTTTATGATTTGTGCTTTTTTAATCTTGTTTATGAAATCCCTTCCTCTCTGGAGTCATTAGATATTCTTCAAAATGTTGTAGTTAAAGAAGACACATGTTGTATTGAGCACTGGGTGTTACATGCAACTAATGAATCGTTGAACACTACATCAAAAACTTACGATGTACTATATGCTGACTAAATAAAGGAAGGATAGAGATGAAAAAAAAAACCCAAATTGTTTTGTTTTGGTGTTTTTTTAAATAGTAAAGTCATTATCTACTTAGAATTTATTTAATTGTATGGGTTGAGGTAGGAATCCGATTTCATTTTTTTTCTCCATGTGGATACCCCATTCTAATTTAAGCATCAATTTTTTCCCTACTAATATATAAAATTGATAATATAAATGAAGCTTCCATGTATGCATGATTCTTTTGTAGGCTCAGTCTTCTGGTACAGTGGTCACTTTTTCTATCTCCTTAAGTCTCAAAGCTTTACCATAATTCTTGGTATCTATTAGTATCCCTTACTTTATTTATTTATTTATTTATTTCCCAATTTATTTATTTTCAGAAAAACAGTATTCATTATTTTTTCACCACACCCAGTGCTCCATGCAAGCCGTGCCCTCTATAATACCCACCACCTGGTACCCCAACCTCCCACACGCCCACCACTTCAAACCCCTCAGATTGTTTTTCAGAGTCCATAGTCTCTCATGGTTCACCTCCCCTTCCAATTTACCCAAATTCCCTACTCCTCTCTAACGCCCCTTGTCCTCCATGCTATTTGTTATGCTCCACAAATAAGTGAAACCATATGATAATTGACTCTCTCTGCTTGACTTATTTCACTCAGCATCATCTCTGCCAGTCCCGTCCATGTTGCTACAAAAGTTGGGTATTCATCCTTTCTGATGGAGGCATAATACTCCATAGTGTATATGGACCACATCTTCCTTATCCATTCATCCGTTGAAGGACATCTTGGTTCTTTCCATAGTTCGGCGACTGTGGCCATAGCGGCTATAAACATTGGGTTACAGATGGCCCTTCTTTTCACGACATCTGTATCTTTGGGGTAAATAACCAGGAGTGCAATTGCACGGTCATGGAGAAGCTCTGTTTTTAATTTCTTGAGGAATCTCCACACTGTTCTCCAAAGAGGCTGCACCAACTTGCATTCCCACCAACAGTGTAAGAGGGTTCCCCTTTCTCCACATCCTCTCCAACACATGTTGTTTCCTGTTCTGTTAATTTTGGCCATTCTAACTGGTGTAAGGTGATATCTCAATGTGGTTTTAATTTGAATCTCCCCGAGGGCTAATGATGATGAACATTTTTTCATGTGTCTGATAGCCATTTGTATGTCTCGATTGGGGAAGTGTCTGTTCATATCTTCTGCCCATTTTTTGATGTGTTTGCCTGTTTCGTGTGGGTTGAGTTTGAGGAGTTCATTATAGATCCTGGATATCAACCTTTTGTCTGTACTGTCATTTGCAAATATCTTCTCCCATTCCGTGGGTTACCTCTTTGTTTTTCTGATTGTTTCCTTTGCGGTGCAGAAGCTTTTGATTTCGATGAAGTCCCAGAAGTTTATTTTCGCTTTTGTTTCCTTTGCCTTTGGAGACTTATCTTGAAAGAAGTTGCTGTGGCTGATATCAAAGAGATTACTGCCTATGTTCTCCTCTAAGATTCTGATGGATTCCTGTGTCACATTGAGGTCTTTTGCCATTTTGAGTTGATCTTTGTGTACGGTGTAGGAGAATGGTCAAGTTTCATTTTTCTACATATAGCTGTCCAGTTTTCCCAGCACAATTTATTGAAGAGACTGTCTTTTTTCCACTGTATATTTATTCCTGTTTTGTCAAAGATTAATTGACCATAGAGTTGAGGGTCCGTATCAGGGCTCTCTACTCTGTTCCACTGGTCTATGTGTCTGTTTTTATGCCAGTACCATGCTGTCTTGGTGATCACAGCTTTGTAATAAAGCTTGAAATCAGGTAAGGTGATGCCACCAGCTTTATTTTTGTTTTTCAACATTTCCTTAGCGATTCGGGGTCTCTTCTGATTCCATACAAATTTTAGGATTATTTGCTCCAGCTCTTTGAAGAATGCCGGTGGAATTTTGATCGGAATGGCATTAAAAGTATAGATTGCTCTAGGCAGTATAGACATTTTAACAATGTTTATTCTTCCGATCCAAGAGCATGGAATGGTCTTCCATCTTTTTGTGTCTTCTTCAATTTCTTTCATGAGTGTTCTATAGTTCCTCAAGTACAGATCCTTTACCTCTTTAGTTAGGTTTATTCCAAGGTATCTTATGGTTCTTGGTGCTATAGTAAATGGAATCGATTCTCTAATTTCCCTTTCTGTATTTTCATTGTTAGTGTATAAGAAAGCCACTGATTTCTGCACATTGGCTTTGTATCCTGCCACGCTGCTGAATTGCTGTATGAGTTCTAGTAGTTTGGGGGTGGAGTCTTTTGGGTTTTCCATATAAAGAATCATGTCATCTGCGAAGAGAGAGAGTTTGACTTCCTCATTACCAATTTGGATACCTTTTATTTCTCTCTGTTGTCTGATTGCTGTTGCTAGGACTTCTAATACTATGTTGAACAAGAGTGGTTAAAGTGGGCATCCTTGTCTTGTTCCTGATCTCAATGGGAAGGCTGCAAGCCTTTTCCCATTGAGGATGATATTTGCTGTGGGTCTTTCATAGATAGATTTGATGAGGTTCAGGAATGTTCCCTCTATCCCTATACTTTGAAGCGTTTTAATCAGGAACGGATGCTGGATTTTGTCAAATGCTTTTTCTGCATCAATTGAGAGGACCATGTGGTTCTTCTCTCTTCTCATATTAATTTGTTGTATCACATTGATTTTTTTGCGAATGTTGAACCATCCTAGTAGCCTAGGGATGAATCCCACCTGATCATGGTGGATAATCTTTTTGATGTGCTGTTGGATCCTGTTGGCTAGGATCTTGTTGAGAATCTTAGCATCCATATTCATCAGTGATATTGGTCTGAAATTCTCCTTTTTGGTAGGGTCCTTGCCTGGTTTGGGGATCAGGGTAATGCTGGCTTCATAGAAAGAGTCTGGAAGTTTTCCTTCTGCTTCAATTTTTTGAAACAGCTTCAGGAGAATAGGTGTTATTTCTTCTTTGAAGGTTTGGTAGAATTCCCCAGGGAATCCGTCAGGTCCTGGGCTCTTGTTTTTTGGGAGGTTTTTGATCACTGCTTCAATCTCGTTATTAGATATCGGTCTATTCAGGTTGTCGATTTCTTCCTGGTTCAATGTTGGTAGTTTATATTTTTCCAGGAACGCATCCATTTCATCTAGGTTGCTAAGCTTATTGGCATATAACTGTTCGTAATAACTTCTGATGATTGTTTCTACTTCCTTGGCGTTAGTTGTGATCTCTCCCTTTTCATTCATAATTATGAATTTGGGATTTCTCTCTTTTCTTTCGTATTAGTGTAGCCAGTGGCTTATCGATCTTATTGATTCTTTCAAAAAACCAGCTTCTAGTTTCATTGATACATTCTACTGTATCTCTGGTTTCTCCCTCATTGATCTCAGCTCTAAACTTGATGATTTCCCTTCTTATGTGTGGAGTTGGTTTGATTTGTTGTTGATCCTCCAGTTCTTTAAGGTGTAGAGACAGCTGGTGTGTTCTGGACTTTTCAATTTTTTTGAGCAAGGCTTGGATGGCTATATATTTTCCCCTTAGGACCGCCTTTGCTGTATCCCATAGGTTTTGGACCAAAGTGTCTTCATTCTCATTGGTTTCCATGAATTGTTTCAGTTCTTCTTTGATCTCCTGGTTGATCCAAGCATTCTTAAGCAAGGTGGTCTTTAGCTTCCAGGTGTTCGAGTTCCTTCGGAACTTTTCCTTGTGATTGAGCTCCAGTTTCAAAGCACTGTGATCTGAGAATATGCAGGGAATCATCTCAGTCTTTTGGTATCGCTTGAGTCCTGATTTGTGACCCAGTATGTGGTCTGTTCTGGAGAAGGTTCCGTGTGCACTTGAGAAGAATGAGTATTCTGTTGTTTTAAGGTGGAATGTTCTGTATATATCTATGAGGTCCATCTGGTCCAATGTGTCATTCAATGCTCTTGTTTCTTTATTGATTTTCTGCTTCGATGATCTGTCTAATTCTGAAAGAGGCGTGTTAAGATCTCCTACGATTAGTGTATTCATATCTTGATTAACAGTTTTCTTAAGTAATTGGCTGCTCCCATATTGGGAGCATAGATATTTACAATTGTTAGATCATCTTGGTGGGTAGTCCCTTTAAGTATTGTGTAGTGTCCTTCTGTATCTCTGACTACAGTCTTTAGTTTGAAGTCTAATTTATCTGATATGAGAATCGCTACCCCAGCCTTCTTTTGAGTCCCATTGGCATGAAAGATGCTTCTCCACCCCTTCACTTTCAGTCTGCGTGTATCTTTAGGTTCAAAATGGGTCTCTTGTAGACAGCATATGGATGGGTCCCGTCGTTTTTTCCAATGTGCAACCCTGTGCCGTTTTATGGGTGCATTTAGGCCATTCACATTGAGAGTGATTATTGATAGATACGTTTTTATTGACATCGAGTTACCTTTGAAGTCTCTCTTTCTGTAGACTGTCTCTATATTTCTGTTGAATGCTATTCTTGGGATTTTTCCTCTTTTATAGAACCCCCCTTAATATTTCCTGCAGTGTCGGCTTGGTGGTTGCATAGTCTTTTAAGCCTTGCCGGTCTTGGAAACTCTTTATCTCTCCATCCATTTTGAATGTCAGTCTTGCTGGATAAAGTATTCTTGGCTGCATGTTCTTCTCGTTTAGTGCCCTGAACATATCTTGCCAGCCTCTTCTGCTTGCCAGGTCTCTGTGGACACATCTGACGTTATTCTGATGGGCTTCCCTCTGTAAGTAAGGAGCCTCTTTGCCCTGGCGGCTTTCAAGAGATTATACCTACAATTATAATTCCTCAACTTGACTATCAGGTGTCGTGATGTTTTTTTGGAGTGTATAATCTTGGGTGGAGACCGTCCAGCCTCTAGTACATGAACGCTGGTTTCATTCGCGATATTTGGAAAATATTCATGAAGGACTTGTTCCTCGATATCTTCTAGACTTCTTTCTTTCTCCTCCCCTTCAGGAATTCCAATAATTCTGACGTTGGAACACTTCATGGCATCATTTATTTCCCTGATTCTGCTTTCGTGGGATCTAAGCTGTTTGTTCCAGGCTTCCTCCTGATCCTTTTCTCTATCTGTTTGTCTTCCCGATCACTAATTCTATCTTCTGTCTCAGTTACCCTAGCTTTGAGAGAGTTTAGATTAGATTGGAACTCATTGAGAGCATTGTGGACCTCCTCCCTGGTAGCTTTAAGCAAAGCCCTAACATTGTGAACATCCTGTCTGGTCGCTTTCAGTTTGGCCCTAATCAATTCTGTTTGGTCATCCATGGCTTTCTCCAACCTAGCTATTGCCTGGATAATTGTTAGCCTGAATTCTCTTTCCGACATATTGTCTATATTGATAGCCGTTAGCTCTGTTGCAGAAGGTCCATCCTCTGTATTTTTCTTCTGTGGGCATTCCTCCTCCTAGTCATTTTGGTGGGAGACGACAGAACAGATGTAGCTGGATGAATCAACTGTGGTGCAGTCAAGGTGCACCCTGGAACACTTCTGAGCAATCAGGATTCCTCACCCAAATGAGAGACAAAAGAAAAGAAAAAGAAAAAGAATAAAAGGAAAAGAAGAAAGAAAAAGATAAAAGAGAGAGAGAGACAGGAAAGAAAGGGAAGATGAAAGAGAAGGTTCAGCCCAGATGGGCCCCAAGGTAAGATTTATGAAGTAGACAAACAAAAAGAGATAGAAAGACTGATACAGTTATATGGCAAGAGAAAGAAGAAAAGAAAAAAAATATATATGCAAATAAAGAAAGAACCTCGTCAAAAAGAACCACAAGTATAAAATTTATATGCTATCAGGACAAACTCAAAAAACACAGAAACACTGGTGGAAGAAGATGGGAGAGTTCTTATAAATTCTCAGTGTGTGTGAGGAAGGTTGTTTTGATTCTTCCTGGATGTATCTTGATATCTTTGTTAAAGGACTCAACTTTCCTAAAATAAAGGGGATTAAAAATTGGTTTACCTATAGGGGTAGTATTGATTGGGGAAAGGGGATTACTTTGAAGTTAACTCTATATGAATATTAGAGGATAAAAATAAAAAGGAATATACTAGACTAAACTAAACTAAAATTTTAAAAAAAGGAATTCAAAAAATAAAAATGCAAAAGAAAAACATAGGTGTATGTATCAAAAAGTTCAGGTTAGAAAGGTATTATGGAATTTGATGTACTGTGCAGCTCGCTGTGGTGGTAAATAGGTTAAAAAATTACCTATGTGTAAAAAAAAATATATATATATATGAACCGGAATAGTGGAAACGAGTGAATAATACAAGTTTTCCTATGAAGTAGTGGTGGTTCTTTTGTAGACCTTTTTTTTTTTTTCTTTCTTGGTTTGTTTTCTGGGGGAGGGGCCTGCCACGTGGGTTGTCCGTCAATGATGTTTCCTGAGTTGAGTCCCCCCGCCCCCCTCAAGGGGGTGGGCTCTGGGGAAACTGGTTTTTTTCAGGCTTTTGTTCTCTGGCGGTTGGTTTTTTTTTTGCTTGTTCACTTTTTTTCCTCTCACCTTGACCGCCTTTGATGGTTTTTGTAGTATTAAAAGAAATCAAACCGCACCCTGATCTCTGTCTCAGAGAGAAGCCTCAGTCTGGGTGCAGAAGCTGAATAAATTCCCCCTTGGACGCTGGCAGCGCAGGTTCCAAGTTGCAGACCCTGCGGGTGCAGGATCTTTTGCTCGTCCCCAAAGCCAAGGCAGTGGCGGCTGTCTGGGAGCTCCTGACCGCCAGAGAGGTTCCAAGCAGCGATCGCACACTGAGATTTTGCCGCCGGCCCGGGCTGGGAGTGCCCGGCTTGCGCGCACCTCTTTTCAGACGCGGCTATGGGTCGGGCGCGCGTCTGGGGCACTGAGAACGGGGCGCTGGTCCGTAAGCCGCAGGCTGGGCTTTTGCGCGCCTCTGTCCGGGGAAGAGTTTCGCGCACGCGTGGCTTAGACTTTGAAACAATGGCGCAGGTCAAGAAGCACCCCCGGGCCTTAGTAACCCAGGAGAGCTTGAGGGACGTGCGCGCGCATCTCAAGCTTTGTGGTAGGGCTAGCGCGCGTTCTGCAGACCTGCGCAGCTCCCATCCCCTCACAGGAGCTGGAACCCACGTGCTCTGGGGCGCGCTGGGGTCTTAGGGACCAGGAGCTGGTTTCACCGCTGCACTCTCTCTGCCTCCGCGCCGGGGAGGCCGTCTGGGACCAGGGACTTAAGCCCCTGTCCCTAGCCGCCCCGATTCCCACAATTTCCCCCCGCAATCCTTTGCTCTTTTGGAGTGCTTTCATCCAGTCTCCAAGTTACTGCTGGTCCCCAGACGCAGGGCGCTCTCGCTTGTATTGGGGTATTACTTTCCCACCGGTAGCCTCTGGTGGCTCCCTTCCATTTTTGTTTATCTTCCGATATCAGTCCGCCGTTCCCATTCCGCTTTACCTGCTCACTGGCGTCTTCTGCCCCTGTAGAGATCCAGACGTGTATAATTCTGATCTCAGGCTGATTTCATGGGTGATCGGAGTTCTTTGGTAGGTAATCAGCTCACTTTGGGGTACCAGCTGAAAAGACGCCTCTTCCTAGTACCCCGCCATCTTGTCCCCCGCCTAGCATGGATCTCTTACTTTAATTTTTATTATTAGGACTCTCTTGGCCCTTCTGCATTTCCACTATTCGATTCAGCTTGCTCAATTCTATATTAAAAAAAAGGAAATTGTAAAAATTTTGTGATTTGGGGTTTTTTTTTTCTTTTTTTACTTTCAGGTATAGAATTTACTGATTCAACACTTATAAACTACACCAGGTGCTCATCACAACTGCCCTTCTTAATCTCCATCATCTATTCAATCCATTTGCCCCACCCATCTCCCCTCCTATATCCATCAGTTTGTTCTCTGTATTTAAGAGTCTGTTTCTTGATTTTCTTCTCTTTTCCCCCATGTTTGTTTGTTTTGTTTCTTAATTCCACATGCAAGTGAAATCATATGGTTTTTGTCTTTGACTGACTCTTTTCTTTTTTTTTTTAATATTTTTTTTATTTTTTTTCCAATTTATTTATTTTCAGAAAAACAGTATTCATTATTTTTTCACCACACCCAGTGCTCCATGCAAGCCGTGCCCTCTATAATATCCACCACCTGGTACCCCAACCTCCCACCCCCCCGCCACTTCAAACCCTTCAGACTGTTTTTCAGAGTCCATAGTCTCTCATGGTTCACCTCCCCTTCCAATTTACCCAAATTCCCTACTCCTCTCTTAGCACAATACTCTCTAGCTCCATCCACTTGGTTGCAAATGACAAGATTTCATTCTTTTTCTACGGTTGAATAATCTATTGTATATATATACACCACATCTTCTTTATTCATTCATCTATTGATCAACATCTGGGCTCTTTCCATATTTTCACTATTATTGATGATGCTGTAAACATCAGGGTGCATGTATCCCTTCAAATTAATATTTTTGTTTCCTTTGGGTAAATACCTGTTAGTGCAATTGCTAGATTGTAGTGTAGTTCTATTTTTAACTTTTGGAGGAACCTCCATACTGTCTTCTATAGTGGCTGCACCAGTTTGCATTCACACCAACAATTTAAGAGGGTTTCACTTTTCCATATTCTCGCCAACACTTATTGTTTCCTGTGTTGTTCATTTTAGCCATTCTGACAGGTGTGAAGTAATACCTCATTGTAGTTTTGATTTCTATTTTCCCTGATGATGAGTTATGTTGAGCATCTTTTCTTAACATCTGTTGACCATCTGGATGTCTTCTTTGGAAAAATGTCTATTCATGTCATGTCACAGATACACCATTTTTAACTGGATTATTTGGTTTTTGTGTGTTGAATTTTTAAGTTCTTCATGGATACTGGATACTAACCCTTTATCAGATATGTCCTTTGCAAATATCTTCTCTTATTCTGCTGGTTGCTTTTTAGTTTTCTTGATTGTTTACTTCACCTTGCAGAAGCTTTTTATTTTGATGAAGTCCCAATAGTTTTTGCTTTTGTTTCCTTTGCCTCAGGAGACATATCTGGTAAGTTGCTGTGGCCGATATCAGAGAGATTACTGCCTGTGCTGTCCTCTAGGATTTTGATGGTTTCAGGTCTCACTTATAGGTCTTTAAGCCACTTTCAATTTGTGTTCATATATGGTGTAACACAGTGGTCCAGTTTCATTCTTTTGCATGTTGCTGTCCAATTTTCCCAATATCCTTTTTTGGAGAAATTGGATTTTTCTTCCTTCCTTCCTTCCTTCCTTCCTTTCTTTCTTTCTTTCTTCTTTTTAAGATTTTATTTATTTATTTGACAGAGAGAGACACAGCAAGAGAGGGAACACAAGCACCAGGAGTGGGAGAAGCAGGCTTCCTGCTGAGCTGGGAGCACAATGTGGGGCTCGATCCCAGGACCCTGGGATCATGACTTGAGCCAAAGTCAGGCGCTTAATGACCAGGTGCCCCAGAATTGTGTTTTGCATTTTGGTTTTTTTGGATATTCTTTCCTGCTTTGTTGAAGATTAATTGACCATACATTTTTGGGTTCATTTCTGGTATTTCTGTTTTGTTCCATGGATGTATGTGTCAGTTTTTGTGCCAGTACAATACTGCCTTGATCACTACAACTTTGTAATAGAAATTGAAGTCCAGAATTGTGGTGCCTCCAGCTTGCTTTTCTTTTTCAAGATTGCTTTGGCTTTTCAGGGGCTTTTCTGGTTTCATGCAAGTATCAGGATTGTTTATTCTCTGTGAAAATGCTGGTATTATTTTGATAGGGAATGCATTGAATGCATAGATTGCTTTGGGTAATATAGACATTTAAATAATATTTGTTCCAGTCCATGAGCACGAAATGTTTTTCCATTTCTTCTTGTCTTCCTCAATTTCTTTCATCAGAGTGCAGATCTTTTACCTCTTTGGCTGGGGTAATTCCTAGGTATCTTATAATTTTTGTTGCAGTTGTAAATGGGTTTGATTCCTTCATTTCTCTTTCTGCTACTTCATTATTGGTATATAGAAATGTAATAGACTTCCCTGTGTTCATTTTATATCCTCTGACTTTGCTAAATTTGTGTATCAGTTCTACCAATTTTTTTATTCTTTCAGGTTTTCTACATAGATTATCATGTCCTCTGGGGAGAGTGAAAGTTTGACTTCTTCCTTGCCAATCTGGATGCCTTTTATTTCTTTTTGTTGCCTGATTGCTGAGGCTGGGACTTCCAGCAGTATGTTGAACAATAGTGGTGAGAATGGATATTCCTGCCATGTTACTGACCTTAGGGAAAAAGCACTCAGTTTTTCTCCATTGAGGATGGTATTACCTGTGGGTCTTTCATATATGGCCTTTATGATGTTGAGGTATATTCTCTCTGTCCCTACTTTGTGAGGATTTTTTTCAAGAATGGATGCTGTATTTTGTCAAGTGCTTTTTCTGCATCTATCGGGAGGATTATGTGGTTCTTATTTCTCCTTTTATTATTGTGGTTTATCATGTTGATTTATTTGGGGATGTTGAACCACCCCTGCTACCCAGGAATAAATCCCACCAGATCATGATGAATAATACTTCTAATGTACTGTTGGATCCTATTGACTAGCATCTTTGTGAGAATTTTTGCGTCCTTTTTCATCAGGAATATTGGTCTGTAATTCTCCTTTTTGTTGGTCTTTGTCTGGTTTTGGGATCAAGGTAATGTTGGCCTCATACAATGAGTTTGGAAGTTTTCTTTCCATTCCTGTTTTTTGGGAACAATTTCAGAAGAATATTTATTAATTCTTCTTTAAATGTTTGGTAGTCCTTCCCTGGGAAGCCACCTGGCCCTGGATTCTTTTTGTTGTTGTTGTTGTTGTATTGTTTTGCTTTTAAAGATTTTATTTATTTGACAGAGCACAAGCAAGGGGAGCAGCAGGCAGAGGGAGAGGGAGAAGGAGACTCTCTGCTGAGCAGGGAACCTGATGCAGAGCTCTATCCCAGGACCCAGGAATCATGACCTGAACCAAAGGCAGACACTTAACTGACTGAGCCACCTAGATACCCAAGTCTGGCCCTGGCTTCTTATTTGTTGGGAGATTTTTGATTATTGATTTAAGTTCTTTGTTGGTTGTGGGTCTGTTCAGACTTTCTATTTCTTCCTGTTTCAGTGCTGGTAGTTTATATGTTTCTAGAAATTTATCCATTTCCTAGTCTAGATTGCCTAATTTGTTACCATATGAGAGCTCATAATATTCTAACTGTTTCTATTTATTTTGTGTTGGTTAAGATCGCTACTCTTTAATTCATCATTTTATTTAGGTCCTTTGTCTTCTTTTTGATAAATCTACCTAATGGTTTATCAATCTTGTTTATTCTTTCACAGAACCAGCTCCTAATTTTGTTGATCTGTTCCGCTATCTTTTTTTTTTTTAATTTGATTTCATTGGTTTCTGCTCTAATCTTTATTATTTCTCTTCTCCTGCTGGATTTAGGCTTTATTTGCTGTTCTTTTTCTGGCTACTTTAGGTGTAATGTTAGATTATGTATGTGAGACTTTCTTGTTTCTTGAGGAAGTCCTATGTTTCTATATACTTCTCTCCTAGGATGGCTTTTGCTGCATCCCAGTGGTTTTTGGATTGTCATAGTTTCATTTTCATTGGCTTCCATATTTTTTTCTTAATTTCTTCTTTAATTTTCTGGTTGACCCATTTATTCTTTAGTAGAATGTTCTTCAACCTCCATGTATTTGTGTTCCTTCCAAATTTTTTCTTGTGTTTGATTTCCAAGTTTCATGGCATTGTAGTCTGAAAATATTCATGGTATGATGTCAGTCTTTTCTTACCAGTTGAGGCCTGATTTGTGACCCAGTATGTGATCTATTCTGGAGAATGTTTCATGTGCATTCGAAAAGAATGTATATTCTGCCTTAGGAAGAAATGCTCTGAATATATGTTATGTCCATCTGGTCCAGTGAGTCTTTTAAAGCCTTTGTTTCTTTGTTGATCTTCTGCTTAGATGATGTGTCCTTTGCTGTGAGTGAGGTGTTAATATCCCTTACTATTATTGTATTATTATCAATGAGTTTCTTTAAGTTTGTTGTGAATTGATTTATATATTTGGCTACTCCCAAATTTGGAGCATAAATCCTTAAAATTGTTAGATCTTCTTCTTGGATAGGCCCCTTTATTAAAATGTAGAGTCCTTTTTTGTCTTAAATCACAGTCTTTAGTTTAAAATCTAGTTTGTGGGGTGCCTGGGTGGCTCAGTGGGTTAAGCCTCTGCCTTCAGCTCAGGTTGTGATCTCAGGGTCCTGAGATCGAGTCCCACGTTGGCCTCACTGCTCCACGGGGAGCCTGCTTCCCTCTTTCTCTCTGCCTGCCTCTCTGTCTACTTGTGATCTCTCTCTCTCTTTGTCAAATAAATAAATAAAATCTTAAAAAAAATAAAAAATAAATAAAATCTAGTTTGTCTGATATGAGGATGACATATAAAGATAGCTTCTCTAGCTTTCTTTTGATGTCCATTAGCATGATAAATTGTTCTCCACCCCCTCACTTTCACTTGGAGTCATCTTTGGGTGTCAAATGAATCTCTTATAAGCAGCGTATGAATGGGTCTTGTTTTTTTTTTTTTTTTTAAAACATTCTGGTATCCTATGTCTTTTGATAGGAGCATTTAGTTCATTTACATTCAGGATAATTATTGAAAGATATGAACTTAGTGCCATTGTATTACTTGTAAAGTCATTGTTCCTATAGATTATCTCTTCCTTTCTAGTCTTTACTTTTAGTCTCTCTTGCCCACTCACAGTGTCCCCTTTAATATTTCTTGTGGAGCTAGTTTAGAGTTCATGAACTCCTTTAGTTTTTGTTCATGTTGGAGGCTCTTTATCTCCTTCTAATCTGAATAACAGCCTTTCTGGACACAGTTTTCTTGGCTACATATTTTTCTCATTTACTGTGTTGAATATATCATGCCATGGCTTTCCAGCCTTCCAGGTCTTTGTGGACAGGTCTGCTCGTAGCCTAAGTGTCAACCCTTGTATCTTAATGATCTTCTATCCTGAGCTGCTTTCAGAATTCTGTCTCTGTTTTTGTATTTTTCAGGTTTCACTATGATATGTCATGATGTCGCCCTATTTTTGTTGATTTTGAGGGGAGTTCTCTGTGCCTCTTGGGCTTAAATGCCTGATTCCTTCCCCTGGTTAAGGAAGTTCTTACCTATAATTTGCTCAAATATACTGTCTGTACTTCTCTCTTACTTCTTTTGGACCCCAATAATTCTGACACTATTTCATTTTATGGTTTTGCTCGTTTCTCAAAGTTTTCCCTCATGATCCGGTAGTTGTTTTTCTCTCTTTTCTTCAGTTTCCTTCCTTTCCATCATCTTGTCTCCTATGTCACTAACTCACTCTTCTGCCTCATTTACCCTAGCTGTTAGAGGATCCATTATAGACTGCATCACAGTTAAAACATTTTTAATTTTGGCCTGATTAGATTTTATTCTGCACTAAGAGATTCCCCAGTGTCTTTTATACTTTTTCAAGCCCAGCTAGTAACTTTATAATCGTTATCCTGAATACCAGCTCTGACATTTTACTTATATCTCTACCAATTAGATGTGAAGCAAGAGAGTATTACCTCTGGTTCTTTCTTTTGTTGTGAATTCCTCTTTCTAATCATTTTGCCCAGAGAAGAATGAATGGATGAGAGAACAAAATAAAAAATATTAACCACAACCCAAGCAAAATACACATTAGACAAATCAAATAGGTTGCAAGCCAAAAAAGAAAAGGAAAAGAAAAAAAGGGAGGTGGAAGGGAGTATATAATCTCCCAGGTGGACAAAACAGGGTGATTCACTTGGTCCTGAATGTATTTTGGTTTGTTATAACACACTAAATCCAAAAATTGTAAAGGATGCAAAACATATATACATAGTAGGATACAGTGAATGGAAACCAAAAATGAAGTTGTATCTATAAAATGTAAATGTAAAAATGAAAATTAAAAAAAGTCTTAAAAAAAGAGTTGATACAAAAAAACTAGTTGAAAAGGAAAAAAAAAGAAAAAAAATTTAAACTGGAAAAATAGACTTATGCCTAAAAACCTCTGATTTTATGTACTGTTTTACCCTAGCATAGGAGTTTTTCATTTATGAGTGATCTGTAAACTTGGTATTTGCCTGAGGATCCTGCAGGTCTTCTGGGGGTGGGTCCTCTTCCACCGATTTGCAGCTGTTTTTGCCTAGCAGAGTTGTATTACCCCTTGCCTTAGGGCAGGGTTCAGTGTAAGCTGCTTGCTCTATGTAGCTTTTGTTCCCTGAAGGCTTTTTGTATTGCTTTAAAGAATGGAAATAAAAAAATGGCAGCGCCTCAGTCTCCAGGTCTGGAACTGAATGATTGTGGCCCCCACTCTTTAGTGCACCCTCAGGGAAAGGTGGTCATTCCCTTTCCTGTGCACCAACTCCACAGACTCCTGCAGGCACAGACACACCAATCCTGAGGGTGGGACAGGGTATCTCATTATGCCCTGCCACTGGCTGGGCTCCTGCTCAGGGAGTGTTTGCCCTATCCTGTGCACACCTGTGCTGCTACTCGGGGGGAAAGGAGCCAGATCTCCCAATATTTGTTGTTGCTGGGCCCCTTCTTAGAGAGCTGTCACCTGATTGTGCCATGGTTCATGGTTTATGACAACACCTAGCTGAGAGGCCTCTCTGGGGCTTGCTAATTGTAGCCAGCTTCCTTCTTCAGTGCTTGGGAACTCTGCCACACTCAGGCACCCTCATTCTTTCTGTGACCCTAGGGATCCGAGACCATACTGTCCCACCTACAGTCTGGGCCACTTCATCACCTGAGCACCTTTCAGGCAGGGACATTCTTTTACAGGAGCAGACTGCTAAAGCTTATGATTTTGTACTTCACTGCTCTATCACTTTCCAGTGGCTGGCTTACAGAGGCTCTCCCCACTTCCCGTGGTTTATCTTCTGATATATCCCCTTAGATTCATGTGTCTGCACCTCTTATTTTGCAAAAAGTGGTCACTTTTCTGTTTGTAGAATTGCAGCAGTTCTTTTCTTAGATCTGAGGTTAAATTCAGGTGTTCAGAATGATTTGGTAGACATCTAGCTGAATTCAAGGGACCATATGAAATATGGATCCCCCACTTTTCCGCCATCTTTCCTCCCTCTTCCCAATTAAAGATATTTAAAAATTTTTTTATGATTTTTTGATCCATGAGTTATTTAGAATCATTTTGTTTAGTTTCTAAGTACTTGGGGATATCCCCAATTTTCTGTCATTTTCTAATCTTTTGTAGTCAATATACTTTGTGTAAATTTAAATTTGTGTAAATTTTAAAGTCCCTTTAAATTCATTGAGACTTATTTTATAGCCTTGGGTGTAGATTATCCTAGAGAAGGGTCCTGTATGTCCTTGTAAAAGTATTTGTATTCTGTTGTTGGATGGCGTGTTCTTTAAATGTCAGTTAAGTTAATTGATTGTTTTGTCTAGACTTCTGTATGCTTATTGGTTTTCTGTTTTGTTTTATTAATTTTTGATAGATGGTGAAATTTCCAAATGTTTTTGAATTGTCCATTTATATTTTAGTTTTGACAGTTTTTGATTTATGTATTTTGGTGCCTTAGTGTTATAGGCATATGATATCTTCCTGAGGTATTGACTCTTTCATCGTTATGAAATGTTCCTCTTTGACTTTTAAAAAATATTTCTTGCCTTAAAGTCAACTTTTTTCCTCTTTTAAATATCTCCATTGTCATTATTTATATTATATATCTTTTTCTGTCCTTCTACTTTCATCCTTTTTTGTCTTTTTACTTCAACTGTGTCTCTCATAGACTAAATATAGTTGAGGTTTCCTTTTCCATCTATTCTAATTTCTGCCTTTTAATTAAAGTGTTTAGTCCATTCTCATTGAATGTAATTATTGATATGATCACATTTATATCTTCTACTTTGATACTTATTTTCTATATATCTGAAGGGTTTATTTGTTCTCTCTTACTACCGCCTTTTTTGTTAATACTTTTTAGTGCATCATTTAAATTTTTCTCTTCTTTTTTTCAAAGATTTATTTATTTATTTGAGAAAGAGCACAAGCAGGGGGAGGGGCAGAGAGAGAGGGAAAAATGCAGACTCCCCACTGAGCATGGAGCCTGACATGAGGCTTGATCCCACGAGCCTGAGATCATGCCTTGAGCCAAGATCAAGAGCCAAGATCAAGATGTTTAACTGCCTCACCTACCCACCAGGCATCTCTTTCTCCTGATTTTTAAACTCTTATTTTAGTTGTGCTTAGTGGTTCCTCTCTTTATTATAATATTCTGACTTAAAATGATCTACTTTTGATTAAAGTAACTTATTTTTTGTAAAATAGAGCAACTTTGTTTCATTATAATTCTGTAGCCTTTCCCTCATGTTATTATCATCACATAAAGTATATCTACATATGTAATAAATTCAATATTATAGTGTTATATTGTCTCTTTATGTAGTGCCACATTTTTCAAAATAATTAAAATAAGAGAGAAAATGTATTTATATGTTCCTTTATGCTTATTAACATATTTACCATTTCTGGGGTACTTCATTTATTTTGTGGATTCAGGTTACTTTTTGGCATAACTCCTTTCTAGCTACATGGGTTTCTTCCAGTATTTCTTGTAAGAGAGTTTTGCTGTCATTCAATTATCTTGCATTTGCTTATCTGGGAATATTTTGCCTCCATTTTGGTTTTGGTTTTAAAAATTTTTGTTATTGTAGTATATTTGACATTTTCCTTCATTTTAAATGATAGTTTTTTGGGGTACAGAGTTCCTGGTTTTGTTCTTTTTTGTTTTGACTATTTTGAATCTTTTAACTTTTATTTTTTCTGATACAGAAGTTAGCCATTAATTATTTTGATTTTCCTCTGTATAGGGGGAATTGCTTTTTCTTTCCTGCTCTCCGAATTTTCTGTTTGTCTGTAATTAGACTATGATTTGTCTAGGTTGGTTCTATTCATGATTATTCAGTTCTGTACAATCAAGTTTGGGAAGTGTTTGGCTATTATTTGTTCAGATATTTAATTGTCATTTCTCTTCAGGCATCTCTGATTTGTCACATTTTCTCAAGCTGCACATAGTTTTGATGACCTTGACAGTTTTGAATAGTGGTCGGGTATATTGTAGCATGTCCCTCAGGTAGACTTGTCTGATGTTCTTCTCCTGGTTAGATTGATGTTACAACTTTTTGGAAGGAAGAACACAGAAATAACTATGAATTGCCATTTATAACATGTCAAAGGTTCATGCTGTCAATTTGACTTATCACTAATTTTTTTAACCTTGATCTCGGCTAAGGTAGTGTTTGTCAGATTTCTCCACTGTATAGTTACTCTAAAATTTTTTCTATGCTATCTTCCCTGGAAGCAAGCCACTAAGCCTAACCAATACTGAAAAGATAGGGAATTTTACCTCTTTGGGAGGAGTATTCCTACGTAAATTATTTGCAGTTCTTCTATAACAAGACATTTGTCTGTTCTCTCCTACTTAGTTATTAAATTCTTTTTTAAATGTCAGTGTGGACTTATGGATATTTATTTTATACACTGTGCTATAAACCAGTATTATTTTGTTGCTCAAAGTGTTCTAGGTTTGGATGTTGGGAGCTCTTTCTTTCAGCCCCTGTGTCCCTTCAACATACTTCATCATTTTATTTTTTGAACACCTTCTTGCCCTTCTGGCACTGCAGGATCGTCCGTACTCATCTTGTTGTTTTCTCTACTCCACCCATAGAATCAGCTATTTGTTTAAAGATTCTTGATTCCTTTTATTGAAAAGTTGTCTTTTTTTTTTTTACTCTTTTATTTCTCTGTTAAGTTTCCCTATTTGTTGAATCATTGTCATAAATTTTTCTTTAGTTTGGCATAGTTCCTTTTAATTCTTTGAAAATATTTGTAACAGCTGTTTTGTAGTCTTTGTCTACTAAATATATGATATAGCCTTATTCAGAGACAGTTTCAACTGACTGCTTTTTTCAAAGCCTGGTCATACTTCTTTGTATGTCTTATAATTTGTGATTTTTCCTTTGCTATTACTTTTGTCTTTGTGAGTCTATGCCTTTTTTGTTCATTTCTTGTGGTTTTAGTGTTTTTTTTTTTTCAGAGAAAAATAGGTTTTCAACATACCATATTTAAATGAGAGCTTCAGAGGTAGTGTTTGAACCCATACTTAGTGTGGGTCCAGAAACCTATTTTTATAACTAAGAATTTGTGTTGCTTCTTAAACATTTATTGAACAGTATATTTGGGGCTTAGGCACTCATAAAAGTATAACAAATAGCATGGAGGACAAGGGGAGATGGAGAGGAGAAGGAAGTTGAAGGAAATTGGAAGGGGAGGTGAACCATGAGAGACTATGGACTCTGAAAAACAATCTGAGGGTTTTGAAGGGGTGGGGGAACCAGGTGGTAGGTATTGGAGAGAGCACAGATTGCATGGAGCACTGGGTGTGGTGCAAAAATAATGAATACTGTTATGCTGAAAAAATAAAAAATAAAGGAAAAACAATTTTAAAAAAGCGTATATATCCCAGTTGTATTTTTTAATCTCATGAAATTTGTTATTACAAGTAGTTGAATTTATAATTTTTACTATTTTTCTACAGAGATAGGGAAGAACGATTGGCTGCACTCACAGCTGCTCAACAAGAAGCAATGGAAGAGCTACAGAAAAAAATTCAGCTCAAGGTAAGGATATGATAATTTTAATTTGAAATTCTAGAGCTTTCAGTGGAGCATAAGAGTAAATCTTTTATTTATGGAATTGTGAAAATTTTTTAATTAGTTTGTATTTTTAATATTTAGATAATGAGACATGATTTGGTTATCAGTTCTAACTCAACTATCTAAAAACTAAATTTATTTTAATAAGATAAAACAATGTGGAGAATAATTAAGGGAATTCTAACATTTCTTGTTTTTTACTATCCAGTTTGTCAGTGACATGAAGGCATTACTATTTGGCTTCTGATATTCATACTTTCAATCATTTACAAATAAACTAGAAGATGATTAGTGTAAATTGTTGCACTTGCTCTTCAGTGCTTGTGAATTGTGCAGTTGTAACTTGGGAAATTATGATAAACTGCTATTTTCTGGAATATGCTTAGCATTAGGAATATAGTTTCTAGCAGTATATTTCACACTGTTTAACAATTATTTACACATTGGCTTCACGGGGAGATAGACAATTCCATAAGGTAGAGGACCATATTGTACTATTTATGTAGTCCTGGAACTTTTATCATTCATTTCAATTTAATGCAGCAAAAATTAATTGAGCTTTGTGGTAGTTATGGGGTACAGAGATGAGTAAGTCATGATCCTAAGTTTCAAGAAACTCTTAATCTAGTGTAAAATTCAGATGCTGATAATTTCCATATGGATAGAGGTGTACTTGGCATGCTATGGAAGTACAGATGAAGACACTTAGTCTAACATGAAGGGTTTCAGAAGTCAGGGGAAACATTTTAGAGATTAACTTCCGAGTTTAAAGAGAGGGGAGTTTAATTAATAGGAGAATAGGTAGGTTGGTTGGATGATATTTCCAGTCATATGAAAAAGCATGAGCATGAAGTCAGAAGTCTGGAATTGTAGTTCTTTTTAAGCTTGGTTGTTTTTCTTTTGTTTGTTTTTGGGGGAAGTCACTGCAAGTGTAGAACAGCCAGAAATGGTATGGTGTAGAGTTAATGCGGATAGAGGCCTGCATCATGATGGGTTTTGTCTGCTGTGACGATAAGCTTAGTCTTCCCACATGGGTCAGCCTTTCCCAATGTGTTTCCCAAAGTGCTTTTCAAAAGTGTATTATAGTCACATATGTGTGTAATATGTTTCTTAGTATAAGCTAGGTTTAATTGAGTCATAGAGCACAGAAACATACTAGAATAGTTCTATTTAGCTCTGTTTAGCTTTAATTTAGTGTTTTTAATTTTTTTTTAAATTTTATTTATGTATTTGAGAGAGAAAGAGTAAGAGAGAGAGCATGAGAGGGGAGAGGGTCAGAGGGAGAAGCAGACTTCCTGCTGAGCAGGGAGCCTGATGCGGGACTTAATCCCAGGACTCCAGGATCATGGCCTGAGCCAAAGCCTTTTGCTTAAGCAGCTGAGCCGCCCAGGCACCCCTAATTTAGCATTTTTGAAATGTATTTGAAAATACATTTTTGTTTTGTTTCCACAAAATGCTTAGTAATCTCCATGGTATAAGTTCTATGAAGCACACTTTAGGAGACACTTTTGTGCATGCAGGAGATATTGAAGGGCTTTATGTGAATTCTTATTCTTGGTGTTCAAGTTAACACTGAATTAAGACATTCTTCTTTTGTTCTAGAAAATTCAATGGAAATACTGTTTTTTCAAGTTCTCAGTATAATTTGGATAATTTTTTCTATTTTCACACTTTGACTTCATTCACAGCATGATGAAAGCATTCGAAGGCACATGGAACAGATTGAACAAAGAAAAGAAAAAGCTGCTGAGTTAAGCAGTGGGAGGCATGCAAATACTGATTATGCCCCCAAACTGACCCCTTATGAAAGAAAGAAGCAATGTTCGCTCTGCAATGTCCTGGTAGGTTGTCATTATTAATATTGTGATGATGAAATTTATTACTAAATTTTATTAAACTATGGAAATATATTCTCCCAGTCTTTTAAAATTCATACTAAGGCATCTGATGAGTACCATGGATTTCTGTCATGATTTTTATGCAAAGTAAGTACTAGAAAAATAGTATTGGCATTAAGGAGTAGCAGTGCAAAATGCCAATGCAAGCAGTTGCTGCTGAAATGGCTGTATACCTGCTTAATTGTTAGCCCAAGCAGTATTTCTGGGTACTGGAAACAAAAAGGAAAAGGGCATTTTTAGTGCTGAAACTTGAACTTTAATACTTAGAAGAAATTATATCCTGTTAAGATTGGCTACAAAGGCATGTTTTTTTTGACCATGTATCTTCTAGATGATTCTCAGAAGTGTGTTTTAAAGAAAATATTTGTAAGCCTAGTATGTAAAGGCTAGCGTGATCTCAACTTGATATAATATACTGGCTTCAATATGTAATATTTACAATTAGATACAATTATATGTTGATTACATCTGCTTTGATCTTATGCTTTTAGATCTCTTCAGAGGTGTATCTTTTTAGCCACATTAAAGGAAAAAAACACCAGCAAGCTGTGAGAGAGAATAGCAGCATCCAAGGGCGTGAACTTTCAGATGAAGAAGTGGTAAGCTTTACTTTTATTCATTTATACATATTTATTGAATATCTAATATGCGTTCTTTTATTATGAAGAATTGCATGTTCATATGTGATTATTTAAAACTATAACATTTAATAATGACTAAAATATAGTATATAAATGTGTCACTTTAGTGTACATTTTAACAAACATAGGAATAAGAATTTAATACTGTTATTTATGTAATTTCAGTGCAAAAATGCTATTGTATTTTGAAATTTTAATATCAAAGAAACTGGAGGGTTTTGTGCTAAGTGAAATAAGCCAATTGGAGAAAGGCAATTATCATATGGTTTTAAACTCAAATGTGGAATATAAGAAACAGTGCAGAGGATCATAAGGGAAGGGAAGGAAAACTAGATGGGAAGAAGTCAGAGAGGGAGACAAACCCTGAGAGACTTTTAACTGTGGGAAGCAAACTGAGGGTTGCTTAAGAAGAGGATGGGAAATACTGTTTTTCTGAAAATAAATAAATTGGGAAAAAAAAAAAAAAGAAGAGGATGGGGTACTTTGGGTGGGGAACATTATTAAGGAGGGCGCGTGATGTGATAAGCGCTGGGTGTTGCACGCAACTGAGGTATTGTTGAACACTACATCTGAAACTAATGATGTGCTATGTTTTAGTTAATTGAATTTAAATTTAAAAAATATTAAAGGATTGTTTAGTGATGCTCTAAAATAGTTAATATAAATGTCATAAATGGATAGCTTTTGTATAAATACAGTATTTAGAAGTTTTCAGAAATGCATTATTTATCTACCTATAATTGTTTATAATGGAATTTAGATTTATACAAATATTTTTATAAATATTTTAAAATCAGCTGTTATCTAGACATGGATGACATTGCTAATCTATGATGTTGGTTCTATTTGTAATAGCTCATTTCTAAAGCTACTCAAAGATGAGACATTCATGTTTGTCGAGCATCTGTTAAGATGCCCAGGAAAGGTTATTGTGGTTCTATGAGGGCAGTACCTGTGTATACATACATGTGTGTGTTTAACTCCTCCCCCGCTCCTTTGTGTACTCTTAACATATATTAAGAGTACACAAATTTCAAATATATAGCTTGATTAATTTTTACATATGTTTCAATCATATGTAGATACAGGTTATTTCTTGTACCACAGAGGGGTCTCTCATGCTCTGTGCCAGACGTGTCCCCAAAAGGTAACTAATCTCTGACTCTACTGCCATTAGTTACTTTTTTCTGTTCTGGAGCTTTACTTACACAGTATCAGTCAGCATGAACTTTTTGTATCTGGTTACTTTCACCCATCCCTAACTGTGAGATTGATGTTTAATGTTTGTATGAAGCTATAGTTCATTCTTTTTCTTAGCTTTTTTCAGTGCTTTCTAGGCAAAGACCATAAGGAACACATCTGTAGTTGAATAAAATTGGGTTTTATTAATTATTTAAAAGAATGGAAAATGCACATTGTGGAGAGTTATGGAGCTTCTCAATAAGGTGTTAGAAAGGACTTACAGGATTTGGGCTTGTGCTAGGTAATTTCATCTGGGAGGGGAGGATTCAAGGACTTGGGGCTTTGGTCTGGATGGAATACTGTCAGGAAACACAGGGCTGCTTCTTAATAAATCAATAAATCTTAGTGAGGTAAGAGCACTGAAGCCACTCTTTTCTTTCAAGTTTCTGGACATGACTCATGCTCTAAGGGAAATTGTACACAGTTACTTGGGCTTACTTCTCTGTGATTTTTCTCCTTTTGAGGATTACCCCCTCAATTTCCAGTCACTTCAGCAGTTCAAAACCAAGTTCTGTCTCTTTAGCTCAGTAAGGCTGCTACTTTCAGCTTGCAGTGTTCTCCCATGTCAAAAATAGGCATAAGCCCTTAAGGAAAAATCCAGAGTAGATGTGGAGCTCATTTCATGTGCTTCCTTTCTTTTAGGGATCATGGTCTCTCAAGTCCTGGCTCTGTTAGCTGTTCTTTAATGCCTTCAAATTGATATTTTATATATTTTGTGCAACGTTTTAAGTTGGAAGATAGTCCAATATAAGCCAGTTCACTGTAGCTGGTGTTGGAAGTCTCCTAATGTTTAATTCCTTATATATCCATTGTTTAACAAAATGCATGACATATAGTAAGGTATTTAATAAAGGCTTATTGAGCTGAGTTGAACTGAAAGGTTATACAGAATGGCTTTAGGTATTATTAATAAAACATATAATTAATCATCTATTAATTAAAAATTAATCAAATAATTTTTTGTCCTTTACTCAAATTGTACAGATGTTTTAAGAGTGAATAATAAGGATTTTTTTTTACTTGAATCATTCATGTAATTATCCCCATTCACTATTTAAGTTTGTTGTTTAGAACTAGAGTCATGTGTGTGTGTATGCCAGTTAGAAAAAAATCTTAAATTGCTTTCATTAGTTAGAATTTAATTATTATATTACAAATGAAATTCTTCAATTTATAAAAATTATTTATAATTAAGTTCTCTTAATTAAAAAATACATTAATTTATAACCAATTGTTTAAACCTTTTCTGGAGTATTGCTATTATATAAATTGAAATCTAAATTTTATGTGTTTTACTTCAATGAGAAAAGTTGAGAAGGAAAGAGTAGTTTATGCAATTTGGAAGAAAAATGTGCAGTATTATCCAACTTTTGTAGCTATTACAGCATAGCCTGCTGTTTAGCTGTTTTGATTTGAGATTTGGTTGATGTGTTCATTTTGTGTACTATTTCAGCTCAAGGGAATTAAACTTTCTTTAAGTTCTCACTTAATTCATGTAGTTATTCTTGGTAATAGTCCTTTCTTCTTGAAAACAAGCATGCAATATAGCATATGAATTATGTGATATAGTAAAGCAATTTTATATTTACTCATGTGGAAGTTTCATTTTTAATCAGTGAAGGTATCTATAGTAAACATACTTGTTCTACTTAAAGTTATTACTTGTCATCTGTGATGTCTTTATGTTATATACACCTTGCTGTGACCCTTCTTCTTTGACATGTAGGATTTTATTTATACCACCTCTGACCTAATAAAATTGTACCTTTGACCTTATGCACTTGACATATCAGATAACTTATTCTTGATCTTTGACACATTTTGTTTTAAGTCTGTTAAACATAATAGGTAGCTGCCCAGTAAGAAGGTTATATTGTTTTGTGTTTTTATTGTAATTTTACCAGGAAATCTTTCTTGTTTTTTAAAACTTTACAAAAAGAGCTATTTTATGTTTTATTTTTTTCCTCTTTCTTTGTCTTAGAATCCAAATGATAAAAGTAGCTAATTTTTGACGTTCCCAACATATGGGTGCTAGTATAAATACTTTCCAAAATTTAATTTTTATACATTTCTAAAGATATAATAAAGTATAAGTTTTAACTAAACCTCTGATTTCTGTGTCATCCTGTTTTCACACTAATATCTAAAGAAGCTAATAGTGATTTTTTGGACATGAATGAAGTACATTCAGTCATACATAGAAAATGAAATTAAAAGGTTTTTAAAAATATACGAGCTCTCTTTGTTAACTTGTGTACTTATTTGAAGTTTATTTTCATTTGATGTATAGATGTATAAAAAGGACTTTCATGAAGGTTGTTAACTATAATTTATTGGATGTTTACAACCAAATGTGATTTTGTGAATCTCAAATTAGTATTTCAATGTGGAGAAATTATGCACATTAGGTTACTGAAAGAAAAAAATGATATTTTAAATTAGCAGAAACATAAGTACATTACTATATTTAATGAAATGTAAGCTGATTTCTTTTGTGAAAGGGTGCTGGTGTTGAGGTAAAAGAAGTCTCCTAGCTGTCCCCCAGAATTGAGGACAATTCAGAAAATAACAGATAATTTCTACTTGATTCATTTCCTCACCTTGCTTACCTTTGTAGAAGCAGAAGTATTTGTTCTTTTTTTATAATCATTTTAGGAAAACGTTTTGTCTTCTTTTCTACAGAAAATCAAGTCAAATGAACAACTTAGAACTCATTTAGAATAAATCTTTGTCTCCCCCCACCCCCCAGTACTTCAGTTGGGTACACTTTAAGTTAGACTGGGAAATGAGCTAAAAATGTCTTACCCTTTCTTATAGGATATAACTTCCATTGCCTAAATTTTCTTTCCAATAGGATGGGAAAAATTTTATGGAGTGTGTGTGTGTGTGTGTGTGTGAGAGAGAGAGACAGAGAGAGAGAGAGAGACAGAGAGAGTGCAAGCACCTGTGAGATTTGTGTGAGAAAGAACATGCGTATATATTCAGTGTATAACGCACACATATATAGTTGATAGTTAACTTCTGTATTTCTTCTAACTTTTGGAATTCTTATGGTGGTAAATTCACCCAAATTGTAACTAGAGACATGTGGAGAATATTTGGCTATTTATCCATAGCTGAGTTCATGTTCTTCATTAATTTAAGGAAAATTTTTAACTAGGTAACCAATTTGTTTTAAACCTTAGTTTGACCCAATAATTTAAACAGTTTCTCTGGTTTGTACCTACCTTCTTTTGAATAACAGTCCTCTTTCCCTATATGCTTGCTTATCTCCTTGAGATAGCCCCTATATGAATTAAAGGAAGAGTATGGCTTACAGGACCCCACATTACGAGGAAAAGTTGAGATCTTTCTATATAATGTCTTCTGTCTTTTCTGATTTACGGTGTGAGGCCCTTCTCTACCTATTCACTTAGTCTTCTCTGGGCCACCAATCCTGAAGAATGGCTGATGAACCCTTGATCTGTTCTTTCCACTTAGTGTTCCAGTGGAGTATCAGACATTTATTTTCTTCTTCCTGAGCAGGTCACCCCTCAGTCCTCTCTGCCTACATGACTCTGAGTTTTTGCCATAACCTTCATTCTGGCCCTGGCAGGCCTACTGGCTTCTACCACAGGGTTCATACCACATAAGAATTAAGAACATTTTGGAAAAGCTTAAACACAAGATCTCTTACTGATCGCATAGCATGGCCATATTAATATAATAATATTTGGTGGCAGGGAGAGGTGCAGAGATCATTTTTTAAAAAAAATATTTTATTTATTTGACAGAGAGAGAGGCAGCGAGAGAGGGAACACAAGCAGGGGATGTGGGAGAGGAAGAAGCAGGCTTCCTGGTCAGCAGGGAGCCGGACCCTGGGCTCAATCCCAGGACCCCGGATGGCAAGTTGAGCCAAAGGCAAGTGCCCTATGACTGAGCCACCCAGGTGCCCTGAGATCATTTCTTTTCAGAATCAAAATTACACTTTTGGCATTATTCTCACTTAGCTAATACACTGTCCCCCTTAGGATACATATTTTAAAAGTTTATTTCTCCTTTTATCTCCAATTTTTTTTGACTGGCAAGAAAAATTTTACTTTAACCATTCCTTCTCTTAATTACAACCAAGCAACTAAGCCTTAAGGTTAGAAAAAGGAATTCTTTATATTGTAGAGTAAAACTATAGTTTGAATCCTCCAGGCCTCATTATTGACATGCTAAATGATAAGATAGATAAATTTATTAAATCTCTGGCTCTTAGCTTGGTTTATAAACTTTTATCTTACTGCATATATCTGTTTTCCATTTTAAAATTGATTATTATCGAGTGCATTTTTCTTGTATTTATTTTAGAATAAATTCTGATCATCTCTGTAGCCAAATTGTATTGGACAAGTACCATATGCTAAGAAGAGTAAAAGAGATAATTACTCATAATTTTGAAATGTTACTCCATTGATACCTGTTTTTCATATTTTTTCTGTTGTAATACGACCCTTGCACTTTTACTGGTAATAATCACAGTATCTTTTCTGTACTGGTTTTCTTTTAATAAACATTCAGTTTTGGAGATACTGATCATTAATCAGTGATTCAGAACAAGAAGCCTAGAGAACTATATTTTTCTTAGAGATTTTTCAGATTCTGTCATTGGTTTGGTAAATTACAATGACATAATGTTCTCTTCCATGAATCTTTTCTTTCTGACAGTTGGTTTATTTTAAAATGAAATTTCTTATAGGTAAAGTATCTCTGCAGTTTAGAAACTTAAGCTCGTTAGTGTTTGATAAAACTATTGTGAGTAGTCACTATTGTGACTCTTAGACAGTTCTCATAATAAAATTAAACTATAGAAGTGTGAAAAGCTATTTCAACCATATTTCTCTGCATGAGTCCTTGGACCATATTACTTTAACACATGCTGCTTTTTTGTTTGCATTACAGTGGCTATCTAATTTTACAGTTTGCTTAAAGTAATTAAGACTATTTTTTCCTCTTTAACATCTGTTTATTTGGGAATTAGAATGGATAAGCTGATAATTTAAGTGTTAAAGTTATAACATATTTTGGCTATCTTTTTGTAGCTGATACCCATTGCCTTTACACAATTAATTAAATATCTAAATACTGTTCTTTTTAAAAGACATAAATCCTTAAACTCCTTAAACTCTTATTCAAGATCATGGTAGCTGGGAATGATTACAATAGTGACTCTTCTATACCTCTACAGATTACAGACCAGTGCATTCTCATCTGGCTCTTGTGTGTCAATTGTGAGGAGTTGCAGAATTGCGGCCATGGGCAACATTAAAAGACCAAAGCAGTTGTGATGATGACTTTTGCAGCTGCTCTCTTTCAGTTGGATGATAGAGGATCAGAAAGGTTGCAGGGAGGCAAATTTATACAATCAAGCTGCTTCTACTTGAATATTCTCTCAAAGTTTTGTGATATGTACTTTATTATATGGAAATTTTATGCATACCCAATCTTGAAATCCATAGTATGACAATTTCATGTTGGAAGAATAAAGAGAATGAAGGATTTATTAATAGAAGTTTATAAGCAGGAACAAGGATGCCTGGATGGGTTGGTTATTTGAGGGCCTGACTCTTCATTTTGGCTCAGGTTGTATGTAATCTCAGGGTTATGGGATTGAGCTTCATGTAGGGCCCTGTGCTCAGCGTGGAGTCTGCTTGTCCCTCTCCCTCCTCTTCTCCCTAGCTCGCTCATGTTCTCTCTCTCTTTCTCTCTCATTCAAATAAATAAATAAATAAATAAATAAATAAATAAATAATAGTCTTTTTAAAAATGGGATATTATAAGCAGGAACACTCTTACTCTGACAAGGATAGCTGACAAGTTTAGTATTTTTCCTGCCTAATTTATATAACTCTTATTTTCCTTACCAAATAATTGATTATAAATGCTTTTGTTTTGGGGCACCTGGGTGGCTCACTTGGTTAAGTGTCTGCATTCAGCTCAGATCATGATCCTAGGGTCCTGGGATCAAGCCCCGAATCTCTGCTTCTCCCTCTCCCTCTGCTTGCTGTTACCCTTGCTTGTTCTCTCTCTGTCAAATAAATAAATAAATCTTTAAAATAATAAATGTTTTTGTTTTAATTTAGACTGTATTAGGTTCTTTATCTGAAATTGAATGGCCAGTATATTAGTTCCAAAGTAAATATTTATGAAAGATCGTATCTTTGATGAGAGTTAACTGAGTTTTAGTAATAATTATTTTGTCATTTGACTTCTCTTGGAATTGTTAGAGTAGGCACATCTGTAGGCACATTGTGTCAGGAAATCACAAATCTGTAAAACAAAATTTTCACAATCCCCAAATTTGGTCCTCTCTCAAATTATTTTTGGAGTTTACAAAATATTTCATCATCAGAAAGAAGTGCAGTAAACCCCACATTCCTGCCACCTAGTAGTTAAATGATAACACTTCTTTTCTGGTCCCTCCATAAATGGAAAGATGGAAGGGATACAACATATATCAAGTGTGAGTGGTCGAGCCAGGTTCAGGAAATAGAGGTAAATCCATGGTGAGAATTCCATAGATAATCTTAAAACTGAAAAATGAAGAAGTAGCAATACAACATAGATTCAGGAATATAGAGAAGAAAGATAAGTCTTCTAAAACCATTGCACCTGGATTGGGAAAGGAGTGGGGAGAACAGCGAAAGTACTTTCTTTGAACCATTGACTATGTAAAGTATATTTGCTGGTAACTTTGACAAAAGCAAAAACATTTTTAAAAAATAAAAGAAATATAACAGTGGTAATTATGTATACGCCCATGTTGCTCAGGAATCTTCTGTGTTCTGTCCATTGTTTTTTGTTCATGGTTAAATTAGATAACACATCTGCAACGAAAGAAGGCCTTGGGAACTTGAATATTTTGGCCAGTTACCTCCTTAATTCTTTATTCTCTTAAATTTATTGCAGTATCCTTTGATGCCATTAATCCAAATACTGGATTTTCTGGGTCGACTGGGTGGCTCAGTGGTTGCCTTCAGTTAGGTCATGATCCCAGGGTCCTGGAATCAAGCCCTGCATCAGGCTCCCCACTTCATGGATAGTCTGCTTCTCCCACTCTACCACTTGTGCCCTCTCTCTCAAATAGATAAATAAAGTCTTTTAAAGAAGAGAAATATATGTATATTATAAAAAGCAAATACTGGATTTTCCCCTTTTTTGCTGTTATCTGTAGAATAATAATAAAACAACTATCTGTGTACCCACTACTCATGTTAATGAGAATCTCCTGGTAGGAAATTATGTTTTTGTTTGTTCATAGTACTTGAAAGTGAAAGATATTTTCAGTGGGTGTAGATTTCTAGCTTAATAATTATTTTCTCTAAAAACTGAGTAGATGTTATTTGCTGTTTTCTTGATTCTATTCCTAATAGGGTAGATGTATTCTTCTTTATTATTTTTCAAAATTACCTTGGCTATTCACCTCCTTTTTCACTTTGTACATAACATTTCCAATTAACCTGTTAAACTACGAAAATTCTTTTTTTGATTATCAGATTGCAGTGAAATTATAGCAAGATTAAATTGGCAAGAGTAGACATCTTTTAAATATTTTTTCTTTTCATCCAACAACATGTTTTCCTACTTATATCTTACATTTGTTTATGTGTTCTTTAGTTAAGCATTCATTTTCTTGATTTAAGTCTTTTTAAAAAAATATTTTATTTGTTTATTTGACAGACAGAGATCACAAGTAGACAGGCAGGCAGAGAGAGAGAGGGAAGCAGACTCCCTGCTGAGCAGAGAGCCCGATGTGGGACTCGATCCCAGGACCCTGAGATCATGACCCGAGCCGAAGGCAGCAGCTTAACCCACTGAGCCACCCAGGTGCCCTTCTTGATTCAAGTCTTAAACATTTCATAGTAAGCTTATTTTGTTTCTAAATTAATGGGTTTTAAAAGCATTTTGAATTTCAGGTGATTTTTTTTTGTTTTGTTTTTTGTTTTTTAGAGTTCCAAGATTCATTGTTTATGCACCACACCCAGTGCTCCATGCAATACATGGCCTCCTTAATACCCACCACCAGGCTCACCCAACCAACCCCACCTCCCATCCCAAACCCTCAGTTTGTTTCTCAGAGTCCACAGTCTCTCATGGTTTGTCTCCCTCTCCAATTTGCCCCAACTCACTTCTCTTCTCCAACTCCCAATGTCCTCCGTGTTATTCCTTGTGCTCCACATGTAAGTGAAACCATATGATAATTGACTCTCTGCTCGACTTATTTCACTCAGCATAATCTCTTCCAGTCCCATCCATGTTGATACAAAAGTTGGGTAGTCATCCTTTCTGATAGAGGCATAGTATTCCATTGTATATATAGACCATATTTTCTTTATCCATTCATCTGTTGAAGGGCATCTTGGCTCTTTCCACAGTTTGGTGACTGTGCCATTGCTTCTATGTACTATGGGTACAGAAGACACTACTTTTCACTACAACTGTGTCTTTGGCGTAAATACCCAGTGCTGCAGTTGCAGGGTCATAGGGAAGCTTTATTTTTAATTTCTTAAGGAATCTCCACACTGTTTCCCAAAGTGGCTGCACCAACTTGCATTCCCACCAACACTGTAAGAGGCTTCCCCTTTCTCCACATCCTCTCCAACACTTGTTGTTTACTGTCTTGTTAATTCTGGCCATTCTAACTGGTGTAAGGTGGTATCTCAATGTGTTTTTGATTTTAATCTCCCTGATGGCTAATGATGATGAACATTTTTTCCTGTGTCTGTTAGCCATTTGTATATCTTCTCTGGAGAAGTGTCTGTTCATGTCTTCTGCCCATTATTTGATGTGATTGTCTGTTTTGAGTGTGTTGAGTTTGAGGAGGTCTTTATAGATCCTGGATATCAACCTTTTGTCTGTAGTGTCATTTGCGAATGTCTTCTCCCTTTTGGTGGGTTGCCTCTTTGTTTTGTTGACTGTTTCCTTTGCTTTGCAGAAGCTTTTTATCTTGATGAAGCAAAAGTTCACTTTTGCTTTCATTTTCTTTGGCTTTGGAGACATGTCTTGAAAGAAGTTGCTGTGGGCGATGTCGAAGAGGTTACTGCCTATGTTCTCCTCTAGGATTTTGATAGATTCCTTCCTCACGTTGAGGTCTTTTATCCATTTCTAGTTTTCTTTGTGTAAAAGAATGGTCAGGTTACATTCTCCTATACATAGCTGTATTTTTTCCTACTCCCAAGAAAATATTTTTTCTTGCTTTGTCAAAGATTAGTTGACCATAGATAGAGTTGTGGGTTCATATCTGGCCAGTAACCACTGGCCAGATCAATCTTACGGATTCTTTCAAAAAATCAGCTTTTGGTTTCATTGATGTGTTTTACTGTATCTCTAGTTTCTATCTCATTGATCTCTGCTCAAATCTTAATTATTTTCCTTCTTGTGGGTGGGTTTGGCTTAATTTATTGTTCTCCAGTTCTTTAAGGTGTAAAGAGAGCTAGTGTATTCTGGATTTTTCAGTTTTTTTTTAGTGAGGCTTGGATGGCTATGTATTTCCCCCTTAGGACTGCCTTTGCCAATCTCCCATAGGTTTTAGACCAATGTGTCTTCATTCTCATTGGTGTCCATGAATTGTTTAAGTTCTTCTTTGATTTCCTGGTTGATCCAAACATTCTTAAGCAGGGTGGTCTTTAGCTCCCAAGTGTTTGAATTCCTTTCAAACTTTTTCTTGTGATTTAGTTCCAGTTTCAAAGCATTGTGGTCTGAGAATATGCAGGGAATAATCTCAGTCTTTTGGTATTCGTTGAGCCCTGATTTGTGACCCAGTATGTGGTCTCTTCTGGAGAATGTCCCATGTGCACTCGAGAAGAAGAATGAGTATTCTGTTGTTTTCCAATGGAATGTTCTGTATATATCTATGAGGTCCATCTGGTCCAGTGTGTCCTTTAAAGCTCTTGTTTCTTTATTGATTTTCTGCTTGGATGATCTATTACTGAGAGTGGCATGGCATGTTAAGACCCCCTGCTATTAATGTATTCATATTAATATATTGATTAACAGTTGGCTTATGTAGTTGGCTGCTCCCATGTTGGAGGCATAAATATTTACAATTGTTAGATCTTCTTGGTGGACAGACCCTTCGAGAATGATGTAGTGTCATTCTGTATCTCCGACTACAGTCTTTAGTTTAAAATCTAATTTATCTGGGACGAGAATCACTACCCCAGCTTTCTTTTGAGGCCCGTTGACATGAAAGATGCTTCTCCATCCCTTTGTTTTCAGTCTTGATGTATATTTAGGTTCCAAGTGGTTCTCTTGTAGACAGCATATGGATGGGTCCTATTGTTTTATCCAATCTGCAATCCTGTGCTGTTTTATGGTAGTGTTTAGGCCATCCACTTTGAGAGTGTTTATTGAAAGATACATCTTTATTGACATCATTTTGCCTGTGAAATCCTTGTTTCATAGATTGTCTATGTAAATTTCTGTTCTATGTCACTCTTGGGTTCTTTCTTCTTTTATAGAACCCCCCTTAATATTTCTTGTAGTGCCAGCTTGGTGGTCACATACTCTTTTAAACCTTGCCGGGCTTGGAAGCTGTTTATCTCTCCATTTTGAATGTCAACTTTTCTGAATAAAGTATTCTGGGCTCTGTGTTCTTCTCATGCCCTGATTACATCTTGCCAGCCCATTCTGGCTTGCCAGGCTTCTGTGGACAGGTCTGACGTTATTCTGATGGACCTTCCTCTGTACATAAGGAAACTCTTCCCCCAGCTGCCCTCAGAAGCTCTTGTCTAAAATTATGATTTGTCAGTTTCACAGTTAAGTGCCTTGAGGTCTTTCTAGGTTCCTTCATCTTGGGGGGTGTTCTTTCTTCCTCTAGGACTGAACATTTGTTCCATTCCTCAGACTGGGACAATTTTCATCCAGAATTTGTTCAACTACATCTTCTAGTGTTCTGTCTTTTTCATGCCCTCAGGGATCCTAATAAGTCTGACGTTGGAATATTTCATGGCATCATTTATTTCTCTAATTCTGTTTTCATGGCTTCTAAGCTGTTCGTTCCAGGCCTCCTCCTGATCCTTTTTCTCTATCATTTTGTCCTCTAGGTCACTAATTCTATCTTCTGCCTCTGTTACCCTAGCTGTTTGAGTATTAGATTAGATTGGATCTCATTGATAGCATTTTTAACTTCTGCCTGGTGGCTCTCACTTCTGCCCTTAGAGATTCTATATTGTCACTAATGGTTTTCTCTAACCTAGCCATTGCCTGGATAACTGTTTATGTCTCTATCCAGTAGTTCTGATGGAGAGGGCACAGTGTCTGATTTTTCCTCTTTTGTGTGTTCCTCCTCCTAGTCATTTTGGTGAAAGGTTGTTGAGGGGATTTATAGCTGAATATATCAACCACAATCCAGACTAGGTGCACACTGGAATGCTTCAGAGCAATGAGAAGTCACCACCAAAAAGAAAGAAAAAAGAAAAAAAGAGAGGGAGAAAGAGAGAGATAGAAAGGAAAAAGAAAACCCAGGCAGATGAGCCCCAAAAGTAAGATTTATAAGGTATGTAAACAAAAACGGACAAACAAAAAGACCGACAAAAGTAAATGACAAGAAAGAAAGAAAAAAAAAAGAACCCAGTCAAATGAATCCCAAGAATAGGATTTATATAATCCCAGAACAAAAACAAAAACACAGAAACACTGACAGAAGAAAAAGATGGGAGGGTGGTTATAAATCCTCGATGTGGGCAAGGAAGGTTATTTTGGTTCTTCCTGGGTGTATCTTGCCATCTTTGTTAAAGGACTCAACTTTCCAAAGACACAGGGAGATTAAAACTGTTTTACATATAGGGGTAGTATTGAATAGGGAAAAAGGATTACCTTGAAGCTGATATCTATATGTATTTTTAAAAAAAGAAAAATAAAGCAGGCATATGTATGAAAAAAATTCAAGTTAAAAGGCTATTATGGAGTATGTTGTATTAAACCTCTAGTTATAGTGGTAGGTAGCTTAAAGAAATTAAAAGAACAAGAATTGTGAGAGTGAATTAAAAAAAAAGCTGTATCTATGAAATATACAGGTTTTAGGGCAATACTGGGAGCTTAATATATTGTCTTCTCCTGATGTTGGGGTTTTACGGTTTTATGGGGACCCTGTGGTGGTTGTCCTCTCGTTCTTTTGGCTTGTCTTCTGGAGAGGAGCCTGCCATATTGTTTTTCAGTCAGTCTTGCTTGGGTTGAGTTGTCCTGCCCCCGTTAAGTGGCTGGGCTCTGTGGAAACCAGTTTTTCAGGCTTTTGTTTTCTGGAGGGGTTTTTTGTTTTGCTTTGTTTTGTTTGTTTCTTTTTTCAGCTTTTTGCGCCTTTTCGGAGGTTTAGTGTAAAGCAAACTGTACCCAGACCTCTGCCTTAGAGAGAAGCCTCAGTCTGCTCCCCTCTGAGCAGTCCAGAACACACAGACTCTGGGCCGTTCAGACTCCCCTCTGGGTAGTCCAGAACTTCCCCCTCTGCAAACTCAGCTGAACACCGCATCCTCCCACAGGCAATGCATGTCCCCAGCCACTGTCTCAGGGGTTGTCTGAAGAGGCCATTTGTCTCTGTACCCCTGTGCCACTAAAACTGTGAGTGATATTGGTCCAGGGAGCCCACTTCTGGTGGCTGCTTTTGCTGGGACTGCTGTCTGGGGACCAGACCCATGCCTCCAGGTGTGCGCAGTCATGAGGCTTCTGCTGCTGAGGAATCCCAGCCAGAGATCAGGCCAAGATCTTTCAGGGTGGGCTGGAGCATCCAGACCCTCTTCCAGTCCTAGAGACCGCTGGCTAGTGAACATGCGGAGCTCTCTCAGTCGCAGGCAGGGAGTAGGGTCAGACCCCAGTTGCACAGTGCATGCAAAGCGAAGAAGGCTATAGTTCTAAAGAGCAGCCACCAGACTCCCTCATGTGCAACCACCCCACCCAGCAGTGGTGCAAGCAGTGCATAGCCAGGGGTGCAGGGACGAGGAACTGGAAGCTCTGCCACAGTCTGTCTGGCATGGGTGATCGCCAGCGGTGGCGGACCTGGGTCTATGGGTTTTGGCCTGTGCCCATGACTGCCTGATTCTACTAGTTGCCCCTTAAGATATTTTCCTCCTTTTGAGTGCTTTTAACCAGACTCCAAGTTAATGCTGGTCCTCAACCATAGGGCCCTTTCATATTGGGGCATTACTTTCCAATGGGTCGCTTCTGGTGGCTCTCTCCCCCTTATTCTTATCCTCAGATATCTGTCCAAGTGTTCCCACCCTGCTTTACCTTTCCACTGGTGCCTTCTGCCCCCATAGAGATCCATAAGTGTATAATCCTACATCTCAGGCTGATTTCATGGGTGTTCAGAGTGTTCTGGTAGATATTTAGCTCATTTTAGGGGATTTGTTGAAACGGTGTCTCCTACTTCTCCACCCTCTTTCCCCTCCTCCAAATTTCAGGGTTTTTAAAAGAAGGTTGTTTTGTTTTGTTTTGTTTTTAGTTTTATTTTAGAGACAAAGAGTGCACAAGCAGGGGTAGGGGCAGAGGGAGAGGGAGAGAGAATCTCAAGCAGACTCACTGCTGAGCACAGAGCCCAATGCAGGGCTTGATCTCACTACCCTGAACTGTAATCAGGAGTTGACATTTAACCAACTGAGCCATAAAGGCTCAGTTTTTATTTCCTTTCATACTGAGATATTTTCAAGGTTATAGATTAAGAGGGGTCGCAGTACATTTTGTTTTATGAGGATAAGTGTATATGTGTGTTTAAAAGATTCATGGATTTGACTGCTATTGTATATAGGGACCAGGCTCATCTTCTGGACTTGCTTTAATTTTAAAATATGTGAGGGGTGCCTGGGTGGCTTTGTCGTTGAGTGTCTGCCTTCATCTCAGGTCATGATCCCTGGGTCCTGGGATCGAGCCCCGAATCGGGCTGCCTGCTCAGCGGGAAGCCTGCTTCTCCCTCTCCCACTCCCCTTGCTTGTATTCCCTCTCTTTCTGTCTCTCTCTCTCTTTGTCAAATAAAATCTTTAAAAAATATACATGTGATATTAAAATGAGTGCTATTCTGTGTTTTCAGTTTCAACTTTTATTGCATTATGATCAGAGATTATGGTTTATCCAGGTTCTACGTTGGATAGTTTATTGATTTTTCTTTATTGCTTAATACATTGTAAAATTTTAAGAAGTCTTCTCTCTCTTTTGGTGTATATATTCAATCAGATTTGCTTGTTGTAATGCAAATATTCTCAATTTTTTAACCCATTTTTTTTGTCCTCACTAGTATCGTTTTGTCAAAAATGGAAAGATTGTCAATATGCTATTATTATTATTTATGCATGTCTCCTTGTGTTTTAAAATTCTTCATATATATATATCAATGTTTTATCATCACGATTAAAACTATTTACATAATTTTTATCTGGTGAATTTTACTTTTTAAGAATATGAAACATCTCTTTCCTATTTCATGCCTCTTCCTTGAATATTATTTTTATGGTATTAATTTGGCAAACCTAGCTTTGCATGGTGCTGCCTGATATGTCCCTTTATTATCCTTCCTCTCCCTTCTTCTCCCTTTTGCTCTTGTCCCCATCATAGTTTTATTTTTGCAGTAGGTCTATTCCTAAAAAGTATAATTTTATTTTACTTGTTTGCTTCTCTGTTAGGTGTATTATTAGGTATGTTATATATACCATGCTATATATAATCTTTTGGACTTAACTCTTTTCTACTGAATATTATAGTGCCTAGATTCATATGGATTGGGAATTTGTTGCTGTTTCTCAACATCTTTGAGGCCTATCATACATTAAACTATACTTATTTTTAAGTTTACAATTTAATAACTTTTGGCATATTCAACCCATGAAACTATCATCATGATGAAGACAGTGAACATACCTGCCACCTTAGAAAGTTTCCTCATTTACTATATCCTTGCTGATTTTTTGCCAACTTTTGTTCTATCATTTTTTGAGAAAGGGATATTGAAATCTTTCAATTGTGAATTTTTCTCTTTCTCTTGGCAGTTTAATTGTTTTGCCTTATGTAGCTTCAAATTGTATTAGGAGCATAAATGGTAACGGTTGTTATGTCCCCTTGAGTATTGATCCCTTTATTATGAAATGACCTTCTCTATTCCTAATAATATTGTTGTTACCTTGTCTAAATATTAATTAGGCATTTCAGCTTTCTTTTGTCTAGTATTAGAGTAGTGTATCTTTTTCTTCTAACATATTTATTTTTTTGTATGTATGTTTTTCTTAAACACTTCAAAGTTAAATAGACTTAAGGAAAATCTTTGTTCTGGTGCTGTTGAGTTTGAAGTGAAGCCACGGTCTCTGTCAAGTTCTTGTCACCTAGGGCTATGAAAGCCACTCAGAGCTGAAGAGTTTGGACCCCGTCTCAGAGTATTTCTTTTACTTTGATCTTTTTTTTTTTTTTGAAAGGGTGCTGTTATTTGTGTCATATCATTACTGGAATATTATTGAAATGATTTCTAAGGATGAAGCCTAATTGCAGTCTAATGTGCTGTGTTTGAAATCTGAGAATTCTCCGAAAATAGCATTCATTACAAGGCTTCGTTCAATATAACTGAACCATTCCCTGTTTTGCTATTGAGCTCAGACCTTTCTCCATCTTAACAGCATGATAAATTAAGAGGCTTGTTGAACTCTGTGCTTTTCTTTGAGTCATCTGTTAAACCTCAGATCAGATCAGAAAGGAACATCAGAATCTGCAGAAGTCTTTACCTCATTTATGATCTCCACCTACCAGAAGACTGAGGGAGTGTTTGTAATTGTCACTGAGTGGCAGGGGGACAGATGGCCAGCTATCATCCTATCTGAAGATAGCCTTTTCTCTTTGGCGTGGTGTCTGATTCACAGTATTTCATTAGCTATATTTTTCCTCTCTGTCACTTTAAACAATATACTATATAGACTGTAGTAGATAAAAAATAAAAATATATCCTACACCTGTAGAAAGGGACCTTGGCAGACTTTAATCTTTTGTATAATTAAAATAATTTATTGGGTTTTAAAAGTTGTCATTGTCTTATGTTTAATTTTTCAAAAATGGATACTATCATAAAAGACGTTTTTTTTAAATAATTTTTTTTATTCATTTTTACCTCTTTATTTCACTTATGTTTACTTTTTTTTTCCCAATTTATTTATTTTCAGAAAAACAGTATTCATTATTTTTTCACCACACCCAGTGCTCCATGCAAGCTGTGCCCTCTATAATACCCACCACCTGGTACCCCAACCTTCCACCCCCCCGCCACTTCAAACCCCTCAGACTGTTTTTCAGAGTCCATAGTCTCTCATGGTTCACCTCCCCTTCCAATTTACCCAAATTCCCTACTCCTCTCTAACGCCCCTTGTCCTCCATGCTATTGTTTATGCTCCACAAATGAGTGAAACCATATGATAATTGACTCTCTCTGCTTGACTGATTTCACTCAGCATAATTTTATAAACATATATTTTTATCCCCAGGGGTACAGATCTGTGAATCACCAGGTTTACACACTTCACAGCACTCACCAAAGCACATACCCTCCCCAATGTCCATAACCCCACCCCCCTTCTACCAACCCCCCTCCCACCAGCAACCCTCAGTATGTTTTGTGAGATTAAGAGTCATTTATGGTTTGTCTCCCTCCCCATCCCATCTTGTCTCATTTATTCTTCTCCTACCCACTTAAACCCCCATGTTGCATCACCACTTCCTCATATCAGGGAGATCATATGATAGTTGTCTTTCTCCGCTTGACTTATTTCGCTGAGTATGATATGCTCTAGTTCCGTCCATGTTGTCGCAAATGGCAAGATTTCATTTCTTTTGATGGCTGCATAGTATTCCATTGTGTATATATACCACATCTTCTTTATCCATTCATCTGTTGATGGACATTGAGGTTCTTTCCATAGTTTGGCTATTATGGACATTACTGCTATAAACATTCAGGTGCACGTGCCCCTTTGGATCACTACGTTTGTATCTTTAGGGTAAATACCCAGTAGTGCAATTGCTGGGTCATAGGGCAGTTCTATTTTCAACATTTTGAGGAACCTCCATGCTGTTTTCCAGAGTGGTTGCACCAGCTTGCATTCCCACCAACAGTGTAGGTGTTTCTGTTCCTTTCTGTTCCTTTCTGATCTACCACTTGTAGGCTCTCTCTTTGCTTAGAGGACCCCTTTCAATATTTCCTATAGAGCTGGTTTGGTGTTTGCAAATTCTTTCAGTTTTTGTTTGTCCTGGAAGCTTTTAATCTCTCCTTCTATTTTCAATGATAGCCTAGCTGGATATAGTATTCTTGGCTGCATGTTTTTCTCGTTTAGTGCTCTGAAAGTATCATGCCAGCTCTTTCTGGCCTGCCAGGTCTCTGTGGATAAGTCAGCTGCCAATCTAATATTTTTACCATTGTATGTTACAGACTTCTTTTCCCGGGCTGCTTTCAGGATTTTCTCTTTGTCACTAAGACTTGTAAATTTTACTATTAGGTGACGTGGTGTGGGCCTATTCTTATTGATTTTGAGGGGAATTCTCTGAACCTCCTGAATTTTGATGCTCGTTCCCTTTGCCATATTGGGGAAATTCTCCCCAATAATTCTCTCCAGTATACCTTCTGCTCCCCTCTCTCTTTCTTCTTCTTCTGGAATCCCAATTATTCTAATGTTGTTTCGTCTTATGGTGTCACTTATCTCTCGAATTCTCCCCTCATGGTCCAGTAGCTGTTTGTCCCTCTTTTGCTCAGCTTCTTTATTCTCTGTCATTTGGTCTTCTATATCACTAATTCTTTCTTCTGCCTCATTTATCCTAGCAATGAGAGCCTCCATTTTTGATTGCACCTCATTAATAGCTTTTTTGATTTCACCTTGGTTAGATTTTAGTTCTTTTATTTCTCCAGAAAGGGCTTTTATATCTTCCGAGAGGGTTTCTCTCATATCTTCCATGCCTTTTTCGAGCCCGGCTAGAACCTTGAGAATTGTCATTCTGAATTCTAGATCTGACATATTACCAATGTCTGTATTTATTAGGTCCCTAGCCTTCGGTACTGCCTCTTGTTCTTTTTTTTTTTTGTGGTGAATTTTTCCGCCTTGTCATTTTGTCCAGATAAGAGTATATGAAGGAGCAAGTAAAATACTAAAAAGGTGGCAACAACCCCAGGAAAATATGATTTAAACAAATCAGAAGAGATCCCAAATTGTGAGGGGAGAGAAAGGGGATAAAAAGAGGTTCAAAAAAAAAAAAAAAGAAAGAAAAAAAAAGGAATTAAAACAAAAATGAAGAAAAAAATATGAAAAAGAAAAAATATATATTAGATAAACTAGTTAAAAATGTTAAAAATGAAAAGGGTAAAAGTTAAAAAAATTAAAGAAAAATTTAAAAAAATTTAAAAATTTAGCAAAAGTAGAGAAAAAAAAATGAAAAAGAAAAAAATTACTTTAACTACAAGACTAAAAAATCACAGGGAGAAAGCCATGAGTTCCGTGCTTTGCTTTCTCCTCCTCTGGAATTCTGCTGCTCTCCTTGGTATTGAAACCATACTCCTTGGTAGGTGAACTTAGTCTTGGCTGGATTTCTTGTTGATCTTCTGGGGCAGGGGCCTGGTGTAATGATTCTCAAGTGTCTTTGCCCCAGGCGGAATTGCACCTCCTTTACCAGGGGCCAGGTTGAGTAATCCGCTCGGGTTTGCTTTCAGGAGCTTTTGTTCCCTGCGCGCTTTCCGTAGAGTTCCAGAGGACGGGAATACAAATGGCGGCCTCCTGGTCTCCGGCCCAGAGGAGCCGAGAGCCCGGGGCCCCATTCCTCAGTGTGCCCTCAGAGAACAGCACCCAGTAACTCCCGTCTGCCTGACCTCCGACCGCGCTCCGAGCTCATCAAGCCTGCGACCGATTCAAGGTAACCCCGAACTGCGAGCTTACTTCGGCTCTGACTCTGTAGCTGGCTTTCTCTCTCCAATACCCGCAAGCTCTGCGACACTCAGACACCCCCGATCCTCTGTGACCCTGCGAGACCTGAGGCCACACTGACCCCGCGTGGGCTTCGCCCTGGTTTAGCCTCTGGAGCGATGTCCCTCAGCGGAACAGACTTTTAAAAGTCCTGATTTTGTGCTCTGTTGCTCCGCCTTTTGCCGGGAGCTGGCCCCTCTCCCCGGGGTCTATCTTCCCGTCACTTTGGATTCACTTCTCCGCCAGTCCTGCCTTTCAGAAAGTGGTTGTTTTTCAGTTTCTAGAATTGCTGTTCTTCTCTTCGATCTGCCGATGGATTTGCAGGTGTTTGCAATCTTTAGATAAGCTCTCTAGATGATCTCCTGCTAGCTGAAGTAGTATCAGCCTGCTACTTCTCCGCCATCTTGACTCCTCCCCGAAGATGTTGTTTTGATACATTATATTTCGTATTTTTAAAAATTTACTGTTTGACAAAATTTTATTTAAATATAATAGAATCTAGTTGTGTCTGGGTGGCTCAGTCAGTTAAGCTTCTGCCTTTGGCTCAGGTCATGATCCCAGAGCCCTAGGACTGAGCCCCATGTGGGGCTCCTTGCTCAGCAGGGAGTCTGTTTGTCCCTTTTCCTCTGCCCTTTTCTCCCACCCCTCATCCCCGCTCATGCTTGCTCGCATTCTCAAATAAATAAATATAATCTTTAAAAAATCGAGTTCTCAAACTTTTTATCTTTTTAAAGCATTTTTTTAGCCCCTGCTTATGCACTCTACATTAGTCCAGGCACCAGGAAAGCACAAGTAAATAATGGCAGGGATGCTTAACTCCTCGTTGTATGCTATAAGTCTGAAACTCACTCATTTTAAAAAGTGAGCTAGTTCTTTATATGGTGCTTTTATTTTTAGATAGTGTTTCAGTAATATATGTACATACTTTATTTTAATTAATTTTACTTATTTTTAGTAGCCAAAACTATACTTTAAAAAATACTGTTTTATTTATATTCATGTATGAAAAAAATGGGTGTACTACCATGTTTACAGACATACCAGTATTGGAAACAGAATTCAATAATGAATTTCTTCTAAATTTTAAAAAGAACACACAAACATAAAACTACTGATTGGTTATAGAAAGCAGAGCAGAGAAAAAAAGACATTTGTTATCATTTTCATTTCATTAAGGAGCAGCACCCTCTGAGAAGAATCAAGTCAATTAGTGATATTTATTTATATTTACATAGAAAAGTTAGTGATTGTACTGATTTTAGTTTTACTAAGCCAATTTATCTTCCTCACACTCAATGCAAATAAATAAAACAATGTAAAGAAAACTATGTCCTCATTGTTATTCACAAAAAAACAGTCTGCATCATTCTGCGGGCCTGGGCGTATTATATAATAGGGAGTACTTAATGGCTCATGTGGATCAAAGTACCATTTTGATTCTGACCCACAGAATAGAATCTCACATATATTTGCAACTGGACTCATTCCATGGGAGCTGTGATGTACTGAACCATTCTGTGGTGTCCATAGATCTCACTAAATTAAGAAAAGATGCTGCACTACTAAAAGATAACAATCTGTCAATAAATTATATCTCTGTAGACTCTTTAGTGTCAGGTGTGAAAAGGGGACCTTTCTTGAGTAAATGAATACAAGTATTGTTGTGGTCTAAAGATTGCCAGATTGATATGGTGTCTGTTACAGTGAAAAAATGTGTACATCAAAGCCACTGCCAGATTAAGAAACTCCCACAATTTGTCTCAGTTCTTCAAATAACAGAGCAAGTTCCCTTTCTAGGCTGACAGTGAGTCCTGTATTGGCATTGCTGCTGGCTATGAAACTTACTGCCAAAGGTAAATGATTGAATTGAACCACTTTTGTAGGTGTTACAGGAACAGATGATTCTCTCACTTTTTGGAAGTCCAAGTTTGCTCCTTTGGTCTGTTGTAAGGGCAAATGTAGATAAGAAACCAGGTCTCTAAGCATGCTCTAGAGCATTATAATTGGCACTTAATAACAGGGACTCTGTCTCCATCTGACACCGCAATAGTATGGATCCCTTCAACATGTGGTTACTTTTTTTTTTTTTAACCTGGTTACTTTTTATACAGGAATCTCTTTAGGTCCTGGCTTTCTGGGCTGCTGTGTTCTCTCAGCTGTAAATTCAGGGACAGCTTGTACATACTTTATTTGATAACAACTAATTCCATCTCACAAATCCGTAATTACAAATCAGCTTTCCTCTGAAGTCATTTTGGAGTTTAATCTGCTGGAATATTTTAATGGAGGAATGATATCAGTCAAAATAATAGTTTACTACAGATTGTTTTGGTGTATTCTGGGTGAAACAGACATCCAGAGAATCATACCCTTTAACTTAAGCAGTTAGCATAAGTCATTGGCAAACAGTAAAGTATTGAATTAAATGTTTGTAAACTAAATGTTAATGAGCTACACTACAATTTATTGTTTTCAGTATACCATATCTGTGGAGAGTGATATTCAAAATACATGGAAGAGTGCTATCTAAAAATACCATGTTGTTTTTAATTGAGTATTCTTTTTTTTTCTTCTCTTCTGTCATCTGGCTTCTCTTTTTCTCCCAATTTTTCTTCTTTTCTTCCCCAATGCCTTCATCTCTCCATTTCTACACTCCTTCCTCATCCCTCACTTTTCTTACCTTCATCATCATCCAGAAAAACAAAAAAATGTTGGAGCCCTCCAGCCTCCATTTTCCCCCAGTTTTTGTAGAAGGCAATAGGGAAAGTTGTAAAATGCCTCCTATTTATCTTATTTGTTGTTCTGCCAGGCAGGCTTAAAAGAGTGGAATGCCTTGTGATATTTTTAGGAATTTAAAGAAAAACTTTATGTAACTCTGGAATAGACTGATGTCATTGTCATTGGATTTTAGATTCAAAGTTGAAGTACTGGATGAGGTTTAGAGAAAAATCCTGTTTTTCCAAAGAATGTGTGAAAACCCTTAAATTAATTTCTCCTCTGTTTAGATTTTAGGTTTAGATTTAGATTTTAGAAGTAAGTAAGCCTCTTGAGTGTGAGATTGGATTTCTATAAAGGAAACTTGATTTTCAAAAAAAAAATACATTTGTGTCATTATAATGAAGCTTTAGTCCTTTTTCTTTTCCCCCCAAAGGAGACATATTTTTGAACTAGGATTCAAAGTTCTCATGTCTGTGTTACAATATATTTTTTTAATTTTTTATTTCTTTTCAGCGTAACAGTATTCATTGTTTTTGCACCACACCCAGTAGCTCCATGCAATCTGTGCCCTCTCTAATATCCACCACCTGGTTCCCCCAACCTCCCACCCCCTGCCCCTTCAAAACCATCAGATTATAATATTTTTAAGTAATGGGGAGCAGATTATTTCTTTTGATGTACCACATTTTATGAACTCTTTATTCTGAGGTATAACTTGAGTTCTAAAAATGGCAATTTAAAAAATTCTATATTGTGTCATTTATGTTTTCTTGCGTATTCTATTTTTAGAGCTTTTTATATTCTTTCCCCAAGATCATGCATCTATCTGTAGCTTAATTTTTTTCATGTCTCTTTTAAGAAGCAAGGAAGTATGAGAATCTTTAGGAGGAGTCTGAAAGAATATTAAGGTCATAAACTTCTGTATGAATTATTTTATTAAATATGGTAAATTATAGTAGAAAAAAACATAAAAGGTAATTAAAAGAATAAGAAGGGTATAAACTTTGATGAGATCATGTCTGTATAGGTGTTAGTTTCTTATATATGTTATTTGTATTTCATACTATTAGCAATGGACTTAACAATGTGTGTGTGTGTGTGTATGTAATTAGCCATCACTGATTAGCTTTTGGACTTGTTACATTGATTTTTAGAATGTTAGAAAAGGGAGGACTTTAGAATTTATTGTCTAATCCCTTTATTTTACTAGGGAAGAAACTGAGGCCCAGATAAGTCACTCTGTCATATAAGTTTCAGAATTTATCTTGGTGTAGGTATTTTGACCCCAGTTCAGTGCTATTTCTACTGCACCAACCTGATTTTTATGCCTATAAGAAAAACAGTGTTTTCTATTCATACTTAATTAGGATTAATAGTATCAAATAGTCAAAATGGCCAATTTCCTGCTTGTTAATAAGAGAGTAGGAGTTGCATTGAACAGGATTCCGTGAGGCTAAGAGGTGTACTTTTTTAGTTAGGAAGGGAGGAGATCTAGCAGCTTTTGGCGAGATTTTTTGGTTCCGAGTGCTTCATATTTTGAAAATGACTTGAGTAAATCATAGATACTGTGTCTTAAAGAGTACATTTTGCTTTTCCTTATCTCTGTGGCATAATAGAACTGTGAGTAGATATGGAAAGTGAGCACACTTTTGCACAGTTATACTCATTATTCTGCAGCATTAATAAGCTTACAGCAGCTCTAACCTTGTATAAATCAACACTGTTTTCTTTAGAAACCTTGCTTTCCTTTGCATTTCCGTATTAGGATTAATTTTGTGATAATTAAAATATTAATATTAATTGTAGAAAACTGGATAAAAAATAATGCCTACTCTTTTTTTATTTTATTTTTTATTTATTTATTTTTCAATTTATTTATTTTCAGAAAAACATTATTCATTATTTTTTCACAACACCCAGTGCTCCATGCAAGCCGTGCCCTCTATAATACCCACCACCTGGTACCCCAACCTCCCACCCCCCCGCCACTTCAAACCCCTCAGATTGTTTTTCAGAGTCCATAGTCTCTCATGGTTCACCTCCCTTCCAATTTACCCAAATTCCCTACTCCTCTCTAACGCCCCTTGTCCTCCATGCTATTTGTTATGCTCCACAAATAAGTGAAACCATATGATAATTGACTCTCTCTGCTTGACTTATTTCACTCAGCATCATCTCTTCCAGTCCCATCCATGTTGCTACAAAAGTTGGGTATTCATCCTTTCTGATGGAGGCATAATACTCCATAGTGTATATGGACCACATCTTCCTTATCCATTCATCCGTTGAAGGGCATCTTGGTTCTTTCCATAGTTTGGCGACCGTGGCCATTGCTGCTATAAACATTGGGGTACAGATGGCCCTTCTTTTCACGACATCTGTGTCTTTGGGGTAAATACCCAGGAGTGCAATTGCAGGGTCATAGGGAACCTCTATTTTTATTTCTTGAGGAATCTCCACATTGTTCTCCAAAGAGGCTGCACCAACTTGCATTCCCACAAACAGTGTAAGAGGGTTCCCCTTTCTCCACATCCTCTCCAACACATGTTGTTTCCTGTTCTGTTAATTTTGGCCATTCTAACTGGTGTAAGGTGATATCTCAATGTGGTTTTAATTTGAATCTCCCTGAGATTCAAATGATGATGAGCATTTTTTCATGTGTCTGATAGCCATTTGTATGTCTTGATTGGAGAAGTGTCTGTTCATATCTTCTGCCCATTTTTTGATGTGTTTGCCTGTTTCGTGTGGTTGAGTTTGAGGAGTTCATTATAGATCCTGGATATCAACCTTTTGTCTGTACTGTCATTTGCAAATATCTTCTCCCATTCCGTGGGTTGCCTCTTTGTTTTTTTGACTGTTTCCTTTGCTGTGCAGAAGCTTTTGATTTTGATGAAGTCCCAGAAGTTTATTTTCGCTTTTGTTTCCTTTGCCTTTGGAGACATATCTTGAAAGAAGTTGCTGTGGCTGATATCAAAGAGATTACTGCCTATGTTCTCCTCTAGGATTCTGATGGATTCCTGTCTCACGTTGAGGTCTTTTATCCATTTTGAGTTTATTTTTGTGTACGGTGTAAGAGAATGGTCGAGTTTCATTCTTCTACATATAGCTGTCCAGTTTTCCCAGCACCGTTTATTGAAGAGACTGTCTTTTTTCCACTGTATATTTATTCCTGTTTTGTCAAAGATTAATTGACCATAGAGTTGAGGGTCCATATCTGGGCTCTCTACTCTGTTCCACTGGTCTATGTGTCTGTTTTTATGCCAGTACCATGCTGTCTTGGTGATCACAGCTTTGTAATAAAGCTTGAAATCAGGTAAGGTGATGCCGCCAGCTTTATTTTTGTTTTTCAACATTTCCTTAGCGATTCGGGGTCTCTTCTGATTCCATACAAATTTTAGGATTATTTGCTCCAGCATCTTAATGTATGTGTCACAATTTTTGTAATCAATTCCCTACTGCTTTTTTGTAAATTTCACTGCAGTGAATATATTTGTATTGAAATATTTTTGTACCTCTCTGTTTCCTTATGGCAGTTTTGCAGAAGTAAAGTTATTTAAGCTACCTTTATTATTTTTTTAATGGAATGTTTTATTAAACATTAAGTAGACATAAGTAGACAGGGTTGTTTATATAGAATGGAGACAGAGATAACAATATCTGAAAAGCTCCCTTTGTAAATGACCAGAGCTATAGGTTACTTGAAGCACATAACATTTCAAATAAAAGGAAATGAGATTGCTGTATTTTTCTGGTCTCAGCCATTCCTTTCAAGAAAGGATGTCATCAAGGATTACAGCCCCAAAGGTTAGGTTCTAGGCCTCAGGGCAGCACTCAGATCGTAGGAGGAATTTAGAACAATGAGGAGGGGGGGGGGGAAGAAAAGGAACCAGTTTTTATGGAACAGATTACTGCTGAGGATAGAGTGAGAAATGCTGCCTGTCTCTGTACACAGATGTGCAAGGATCGCTCAGATACACTGGATTCTGGCCTTGTGCAAGATTAATTTCAGTGGATAAAATTATTAACTAGTGGATGGATCCTGCTAGTGTACTTCCTGTCACAACAGATTGGGCAATGGAATTAGGTGAAGAGCTTCAGGACCTTCATCTCTGACTCAATGAGCAGAGCATGTCTCTTTTTGGTTAGCACTGTTTCTTAGGAGGCTCAGGTTGTTTATCATTTTGTAATTGCTGATTAACTTTTGCCCTGTCCCATAATGCATCAATAAAAATATATTTCAGTGAAGCACTTTCTTGTTATCTCTACTTTTTTGCAGGACATGTCTCCCATCCTTATAACAGATTTCAAACTTGGAGTATGCACTTTAGTACTTGAATAGTCTGCACCTATGTTAATTACATTTTAGGTTCAGCTCTTAGATGCTTGAAAGATATGAATATATGATTTCATTTACTCCATTTGGGAAGCCAGGGTTTTAAGATTCATGTGTACAAATTACTTTTCCTTACAAAGTGACTCTTCTGAATTGGCTATTATGGAGAATTTAAAACATAATAGTGGACAGAATAGTAAGCCAGAATAATGATAAAGTCATGGTGAATCCCTCCCAAACACTATTTTGAAGTTAATTCCAGATAGTACTCCATGATAGCTATTTTTAAAAAGATTTTCTTTCTGCTAATTATATATACTTATTATAAAAGAGAAAATTAAAAATCTGTCATATTCATCTGTGAAAATTTTAGTATTCTTCCTTGTTTTCTTATACTCATTTTATACATACACATAGAAGTATACAAAGATATTTATAGTTATACATACAATTTTTTTGCATTATTAAATTAGTTAGGGAAAAACCTAATCTATTGTAATAAAAGAAACAAAAATACAAAGATTTTTAAGAACATACAAGTTTATTTCTTACAATACAGCCCTGGGGTTAGCAGTGTAAGTTGTTAGGGTAGATTTATGTCATGTGGTCCACCCTTCCTTCTTCCCTCCCTCCCTTCCTTCCTTCTCTCTTTTCTTTATTTCCTTTTGAGTACAGTTGATACACTATGTTACATTAGTTTCAGATGTACAACTTAATGATTTGACAAGCTTGTGCACTAGTATATACGATGTTCACCACAAGTGTGACTACTGTCTGTCCTGCTACATCGCTAAAATAATATCATTCACTGAATTACATATGCTGTGCTTTTTATTCCCTTGACTTATTTCATAACTGGAAGCCTGTATCTGCCACTCCCTTTTATTCATTTTGCCCAACGCCCCTCTTCCCTGCCCCTCTTCCCTCTGGCAACCATTAGTTTATATTTATCTGATCCTGCTTTTTGTTTATTCTTTATTTTCTTAGATTCCACTTTATGAGTGGAATCAAATGCCATGTGATTTTTCAGGGACCCATCTTCTACTTTCTCTAATATTCTATCGTATATGCCCTCCCCTTGAGACTCAGAGCTTGTTAGAAGCTCTTCTTTGTTCTAGTTTGCTGAGGAGGAATAAAGTGAATGGGCTTTCAAACACAGCATTCATTTATATTCTGTTGATCAGAATTCAGGCCCCTAGCTACCTCTAGCTATAAGAGGGACTTACAGGACTAGGAAATTCAGTTCCTAGCCAAGGAATAATGTGACTTCTTAAGGCTCTATCACTGTACAGTGTGCTTCAGTTCAAGGTTTTTCTGTCTTTTCTATTACATGCCCAGGGGCAGATGAATCTAGAGGCCTTATCTGAGTAAGGTTCAACCCAAACCCATAATAAGTATTGAGTTCAATAACTGGGAAATCTATAATTGGTACTGAGTTCTTTCACCAACATGAACATAATAATGTCTGATTGTTTTTTTCTCATGTTTAGTGTGTTAGCTATTGCCTCTTTCAGAATTAGATCATTGAAGCAGAAAATCAATAAAGAAACAAGAGCATTGAATGACACATTGGACCAGATGGCCCTCATAGATATATACAGAACATTCCACCCTAAAACAACAGAATACTCATTCTTCTCAAGTGCACACGGAACCTTCTCCAGAATAGACCACATACTGGGTCACAAATCAGGACTCAACCGATACCAAAAGACTGAGATTATTCCCTCCATATTCTCAGATCACAATGCTTTGAAACTGGAGCTCAATCACAAGGAAAAGTTCCGAAGGAACTCAAACACCTGGAAGCTAAAGACCACCTTGCTTAAGAATGCTTGGATCAACCAGGAGATCAAAGAAGAACTGAAACAATTCATGGAAACCAATGAGAATGAAGACACTTCGGTCCAAACCCTATGGGATACAGCAAAGGCGGTCCTAAGGGAAAAATACATAGCCATCCAAGCCTCGCTCAAAAAAATTGAAAAATCCAGAACACACCAGCTGTCTCTACACCTTAAAGAACTGGAGGATCAACAACAAATCAAACCAACTCCACACATAAGAAGGGAAATCATCAAGATTAGAGCTGAGATCAATGAGGTAGAAACCAGAGATACAGTAGAACGTATCAATGAAACTAGAAGCTGGTTTTTTGAAAGAATCAATAAGATCGATAAGCCAATGGCTACACTAATCCAAAAGAAAAGAGAGAAAGCCCAAATTCATAAAATTATGAATGAAAAGGGAGAGATCACAACTAACGCCAAGGAAGTAGAAACAGTCATCAGAAGTTATTACGAACAGTTATATGCCAATAAGCTTAGCATTTCTAGATGAAATGGATGCATTCCTGGAAAAATATAAACTACCAACATTGAACCAGGAAGATCGACAACCTGAATAGACCGATATCTAATAACGAGATTGAAGCAGTGATCAAAAACCTCCCAAAAAACAAGAGCCCAGGACCTGACGGATTCCCTGGGGAATTCTACCAAACCTTCAAAGAAGAAATAACACCTATTCTCCTGAAGCTGTTTCAAAAAATTGAAGCAGAAGGAAAACTTCCAGACTCTTTCTATGAAGCCAGCATTACCCTGATCCCCAAACCAGGCAAGGACCCTACCAAAAAGGAGAATTTCAGACCAATATCACTGATGAATATGGATGCTAAGATTCTCAACAAGATCCTAGCCAACAGGATCCAACAGCACATCAAAAAGATTATCCACCATGATCAGGTGGGATTCATCCCTAGGCTACAAGGATGGTTCAACATTCGCAAATCAATCAATGTGATACAACAAATTAGTATGAGAAGAGAGAAGAACCACATGGTCCTCTCAATTGATGCAGAAAAAGCATTTGACAAAATCCAGCATCCGTTCCTGATTAAAACGCTTCAAAGTATAGGGATAGAGGGAACATTCCCGAACCTCCTCAAATCTATGTATGAAAGACCCACAGCAAATATCATCCTCAATGGGAAAAAGCTTGCAGCCTTCCCGTTGAGATTAGGAACAAGACAAGGATGCCCACTTTCACCACTCTTGTTCAACATAGTATTAGAAGTCCTAGCAACAGCAATCAGACAACAGAGAGAAATAAAAGGTATCCAAATTGGTAATGAGGAAGTCAAACTCTCTCTCTTCGCAGATGACATGATTCTTTATATGGAAAATCCCAAAGACTCCACCCCCAAACTACTAGATCTCATACAGCAATTGAGCAACGTGGCAGGATACAAAGTCAATGTGCAGAAATCAGTGGCTTTCTTATACACTAACAATGAAAATACAGAAAGGGTAATTAGAGTATCGATTCCTTTACTATAGCACCAAGAACCATAAGATACCTGGGAATAAACCTTACTAAAGAGGTAAAGGATCTATACTTGAGGAACTATAGAACACTCATGAAAGAAATTGAAGAAGACACAAAAAGATGGAAGACCATTCCATGCTCTTGGATCGGAAGAATAAATAAACATTGTTAAAATGTCTATACAGCCTAGAGCAATCTATACTTTTAATGCCATTCCGATCAAAATTCCACCGGCATTCTTCAAAGAGCTGGAGCAAATAATCCTAAAATTTGTATGGAATCAGAAGAGACCCCGAATCGCTAAGGAAATGTTGAAAAACAAAAATAAAGCTGGCAGCATCACCTTACCTGATTTCAAGCTTTATTACAAAGCTATGATCACCAAGACAGCATGGTACTGGCATAAAAACAGACACATAGACCAGTGGAACAGAGTAGAGAGCCCAGATATGGACCCTCAACTCTATGGTCAATTAATCTTTGACAAAACAGGAATAAATATACAGTGGAAAAAAGACAGTCTCTTCAATAAATGGTGCTGGGAAAACTGGACAGCTATATGTAGAAGAATGAAACTCGACCATTCTCTTACACCGTACACAAAAATAAACTCAAAATGGATAAAAGACCTCAACGTGAGACAGGAATCCATCAGAATCCTAGAGGAGAACATAGGCAGTAATCTCTTTGAAATCAGCCACAGCAACTTCTTTCAAGATACGTCTCCAAAGGCAAAGGAAACAAAAGCGAAAATAAACTTCTGGGACTTCATCAAAATCAAAAGCTTCTGCACAGCAAAGGAAACAGTCAAAAAAACAAAGAGGCAACCCACGGAATGGGAGAAGATATTTGCAAATGACAGTACAGACAAAAGATTGATATCCAGGATCTATAATGAACTCCTCAAACTCAACCCACACGAAACAGGCAAACACATCAAAAAATGGGCAGAAGATATGAACAGACACTTCTCCAATCAAGATATACAAATGGCTATCAGACACATGAAAAAATGCTCATCATCATTAGCCCTCAGGGAGATTCAAATTAAAACCACATTGAGATATCACCTTACACCAGTTAGAATGGCCAAAATTAACAGAACAGGAAACAACATGTGTTGGAGAGGATGTGGAGAAAGGGGAACCCTCTTACACTGTTTGTGGGAATGCAAGTTGGTGCAGCCTCTTTGGAGAACAGTGTGGAGATTCCTCAAGAAATTAACAATAGAGGTTCCCTATGACCCTGCAATTGCACTCCTGGGTATTTACCCCAAAGACACAGATGTCGTGAAAAGAAGGGCCATCTGTACCCCAATGTTTATAGCAGCAATGGCCACGGTCGCCGAACTATGGAAAGAACCAAGATGCCCTTCAACGGATGAATGGATAAGGAAGATGTGGTCCATATACACTATGGAGTATTATGCCTCCATCAGAAAGGATGAATACCCAACTTTTGTAGCAACATGGACGGGACTGGAAGAGATGATGCTGAGTGAAATCAGTCAAGCAGAGACAGTCAATTATATCGTTTCACTTATTTGTGGAGCATAACAAATAGCATGGAGGACAAGGGGCGTTAGAGAAGAGAAGGGAATTTGGGTAAATTGGAAGGGGAGGTGAACCATGAGAGACTATGGACTCTGAAAAACAATCTGAGGGGTTTGAGGTGGCAGGGGGAGGGAGGTTGGGTTACCAGGTGGTGGGTATTATAGAGGGCACGGCTTGCATGGAGCAGTGGGTGTGGTGAAACAATAATGAATAATGTTTTTCTGAAAATAAATAAATTGAAAAAAAAAGGGGGTACCTAGATCCATTAATTAATAGGTATATTCTAATTTTGCATTTTAGTTTATTATTTAATATATGTTTTTAAAGACATGCTTTCCCTCATCAATTTGGTTACTGAAAGGCAGGGTAAATTTTTGTTTGCCTGTTTTCAAAGTAATGAATGAGTTCAATAATATTCTGCAAAGGTTCCAACTAGTTTTTTTTTTAAAAATATGTGTTATTAAACTCCTGGATTTGAACACTTCTTAGGGGTTTCAGTCATTTGAAATTCTCCTTTTTGGAGCTCAAATTATACCATATTTTCGTCAGTGGGAGCCTCTTAAAAAGTTTGCACTCATGTTCTTTTGACATGAGCTTATTAGTTGAATGTGATACTTATCCTTCTACTTGGTATGGCAAGATATTTACCCTTATGATCAGTTATTTCACTAAGAAGCCCTTGTTACTTTTGCTTAGAGATGGTATTCCAAGAGCATTATTAGGATACATATTGCTACTGGGTTGGTTATTGTGAACAGAATTAGGAAATAAATAAGATATAGTGATACACATATGAATTGTATATATATGAACACTCATATACATCTGCATGTGTACATATACATTTATTTTTTACTTAAAGATGATGGATTCATGAATTCTTAAAATTCAAATTTAAGATGGCTGGTCTTTTATTTAACCTCCTGTGTATTGTATGTATATCTCTTTTCTTCCATACCAGACATTCTGGAAATCAAAGGCAGGGAATGATAAAATTACAATATCCATAATATCCTTTACTTCATCCCAGATTACACACACAACAGTCTAAGAACAGCATTACATCTACTTCCACTTCCAATGTACTTACTGAGATGTAAGTTTTCCCATTCTTTCCATTTTTAAAAATGGTAATACTAAGAGAAGTCTGAGGTACAGCTGTTATATACTATTTTCTTCAGCCTTTAACCATCAGTTTAGTTTTAGCTCTCTAAGTTTGTAATGGTTAATACTAATCCTTATGTCTATGTCTTCCTAGTCATTTTGGTTTTCTAAGGCTTGTTCTTTTTTATAAATTTTTGCTTAAATTTATTTTTTTGTAGGTTTTTTTTTTTATTATGTTAGTCACTGTTTGGTACATCATTAGTTTTGGATGTTGTGTTCCATGATTCATTGTTTTAAATTTTGTTTAATTTTTAAAATTTTTTTCATTTCTTTTCTTATTTAAAAATTTTAATTACAATACAGTTAATGAATATACTGATTCAGGAGTCTATACATTACTAAGTGCTCTTGATGATAAGTGTACCTTTAGGTGCCCTCTGTTTCACACATCATACCACCCCTTCCCCTCTGGTAACCACCAGTTACCATCTATATTTAAGATTAAGAGTTTGTTTTTTTCTTTGTCTCTTTATTCCTTTGTTCCTTTGTTTTGGTTCTTAAATTCCACACATGAATGACATCATATTGTGTTTTTCTTTATCTGATGACTTACTTAACATTAGATCCAGCCATGTTGCAAATCGAAAGATTTCAATCTTTCACCTGGGATGGATATATATCACATCTTCTTTTATATGTTCTACTGATGGACACTTGGGGTGCTTCCATAATTTGGGTATTTGTAAATAATGCTGCAATAAACATTAGGGTTTATTTATCTTTTCCAATCAGTGTTGTTGTATTCTTTGGGTAAATACTTAGTAATGGAATTACTGGATCAAAGGTAATTCTATTTTTTAATTTTTTGAGGAACCTCTGTACTCTTTTCCACAGTAGCTGCACCAGTTTGCATTCCCACCAGCAGTGCAAGAAGATTCCTTTTTCTCCACATCCTGCCTAACACTTGTTGTTTCTTGTGTTTTTGATTTTAGCTATTCTGACAAGTGTAAGGTGATGTCCTCATTGTGGTTTTGATTTACCGTTTTGATTTGCATTTCCCTGACAATTAGTAATTTTTAGCATCTTTTCATGTGTCCGTTGGCCATCTGTATGTCTTCTTTGGAGAAGTATCTGTGCATGTATTCTGCCCATTTTTTAATTGGATTGTTTGTTTCTTTGGGTATTTAGTTGTACAAGTTCATTATATATTTTGGATACTGACCCTTTATTGGGTATGTCATTTGCAAATATCTTCTCCCATTCTGTAGGTTGCCTTTAATTTTGATTGTTTTGCTTGCTGAGCACAGCTTTTTATTTTGACGAAATCCCAATCTTTTATTTTTGCTTTTATTCACTTGCCTGAGGAGACATATCTAGAAAAATGTTGCTATAGCTGATGTCAAGGAAATTGCTCCCTGTGCTTTCTAGGATTTTTATGGTTTCAGATATTACATTTAGGTCTTCAATCCATTTTGAGTTTATTTTTGTTTAAAGTGCAAGTAAATGGTCCCGTTTCACTCTTTAGCATGCAGTTATCCAGTTTTCCCACCACCGTTTATTGAAGAGACTCTTTTTTTCCTAATTGCATTTTCTTGCTTGTAGAATATAATTGGCCATGTAGAGTGGTTTTATTTCTGGGCTTTCTGTTCTGTTCCATTGATCTATGGTATCTATTTTTGTGCCATACCATACACTTATAATTTCTACAACTTAGTGGTTTATTTTGAAATCTGAGATTGGGATACCTCCAAATTTTGTTCTTTTTCAAGATTTCTTTGGCTATTTGGGGTCTTCTGTGGTTCCATACACATTTTAGGATTATTCATTCTATTTCTTTGAAAAATGTGATATTTTGATAGGGATTGCATTTAATCTTTAGATTGCTTGGTTGTATGGCCATTTCAACAGTAATTGTTCTCCATTTCATTAGCATGGAATGCTTTTGCATTTGATTTGTCATCTTCAGTTTCTTCTGTCGATGTTTAATAGTTTTCAGAGTACAGTTCTTTGCCTCCTTGGTTAATCTTATTACTAGATATTTTCTTGTTTATGGTGCAGTTGTAAATGGGAGTGTTTTCTTAATTTCTCATTATGGTACTTCATTATTAGTGTATGGAAATGCAATGGATTTCTGCGTATTGATTTTGTATTCTACAACCTTAATAAATTACCATTTCTAGTAGGTATTTTTTGGTAGAGTCTTTAGGGTTTTCTATATATAGTATCATGTCATCTGCAAGTAGTGAATGTTTTACTTCTCCCTTACCAATCTGAATGACTTTTCTTTTTCTTATCTGATTGCTATGGCCAGGATTTCAGGATTATGTTGAATAAAAGTGGTGAGAGTGTACATCCTAGACTTGTTCCAGATCTTAGGGGAAAAGCTCAGCATTCACCATTGAGTATGATGTTAGTTGTGGGTTTTTCATAGATGGCCTTTATTATGTTGAGGTAAAATTCCCTGTAAACCTGCTAGGTTGAGAACTTTTATCATAAGTGGATGTCATATTTTATCATATGCTTTTTGGCATCTCTTGAAATGATCATATGATTTTCCCCCTTTCTCTTGTTGATCTGGTATATCACATTGATTGATTTGTGAATATTGAACCACCCTTGCATCCCAGGAGTAAATCCCACTTGATCATAGTTACTGATTTTTTTAATGTATTGTTGGATTTGGTTTAATATTTTGTTGAAGATATTTGCATGTGTGTTCACCAGAGATATTGTGATATTGCCCTATTGTTCTCTCTCTCTCTCTCTTTTAGTGTTTTGGTATCTGGTTTTGGTATTAGGATAATGCTGGCCTCATAACAATGAAATTGGAAACTTTTCTTACTCTTCTATTGTTTTAAATAGTTTGAAAAGAATAGGTATTAACTCTTCTTTTAATGTTTGGTAGAATTACTGTGATGCCATGTCTGATGAGAGTTTTTTTTGATTTAGTGATTCATTTTCATTGCTGGTAATCAGTCTATTCAAATTTTCTATTTCTTCCCAATTCAGTTTTGGCAGGTTGTGTGTTTTCAGTAATTTATCCATTCCTTCTATACTGTCCAATTTGTTGGCATATAATTTTCACAATAGTCTCTTGTAATTATTTGTATTTCTGTCGTGTTGCTTGTTATTTCTCTCTTTCATTTCTGATTTTGTTGAAGACGTCTATATTTGTTTTGATGAATCTGGGTAGAGGTGTACCAGTTTGTTGATTTTTTTTTTCCCCAAAGAACTAGCTCCTTGTTTCATTGATCTGTTTTATCTTTTTTAAAGTTTCTGTTTCGTTTATTTCTGTTCTAATCTTTATTATTTCCTTCCTTCTACTGGTTTAGGGTTTTGTTCTTTCTTTCTTTGCCTCTTTTTAGTATAAAATTAGGTTATTTATTTGAGATTTTTCTTCTCAGGACAGGCCTGTATTACTATAAACTTATTACTATAAAGTTCCTTTTAGCACCACTTTTGCTGCATCCCAAGGGTTTTTGACTACTGTGCTTTCATTTTCATTTATCTCCATGTTTTTTGATTTTCTGTGATTTCTGATTAACCAGTTCATTATTTAATAGTATGTTATTTAACCTTTATGTATTTGTGTTCTTTCCAGAATTTTTCTTCTGGTTGGTTTCTAGTTTCATAGTATTGTGGTTGGAAAAGATGCATGGTATGACTTCCTCTTTTCAATTTGTTGAGACTTATTTTCCAGTATAATATGATCTACTATGTAGAATATTCCATGTGCACTTGAATGTGTATTCTGTTTTAGGATGGATTGTTCTGAATATATCTGTCAGATCCATTTGACCCAATGTGTCATTCAAACCCATTGTTTTCTTGTCAATTTTCTATTTGGCTCTCTGTCCATTGATTTAAGTGGTTTTTAAAGTCCCCTGCTATTACTGAATTATTCTGTTACTTCTTCATGTTCATTAATAGTTGCTTTATGTGTTTCAGTGCTCCTATATTGGGCATATACATATTTACAGTTGTTATTCCTCTTGTTGAGTGTTCCCTTTATGATTTTATAGATCATTTTTTGTCACTTATTAACAGTCTTTGTTTTGCCCAATTTAAGTATCACTACTGACTTTCTTTTCACTGCTATTTGAATGATAAATGCTTTCCCATCTCTTCCCTTTTATCTTCATGTGTCTTTAGGTCTGAAATAGGTCTCTTGTAGGCAGCATATGGTTGGGTCTTCTTTTTTTTTTTTAATCCATTCCATCACCCTATGTCTTTTGATTGTTCCATTTACATTCAAAGTAATTATTGTTACTATATACTTATTGCCATTTTAGTACTTATTTTATGGGTTTTTTTGGTAGTTCTTCTCTGTTCCTTTCTTCTCTTGCTCTCTCGTGGTTTGTTGGCTTGCCTTAGTGATATACTTGGATTCCTTTCTCTTTACTGTTTGCTTAACTATTATAGTTTTTGATTTGTGGTTACCTCTAATGTTATATATAATATCTTCTGCATATAGTAATCTATATTAAGTTGATGTCACAGAAGCTTGAACCTATTCTAAAAGCACTCAGTTTTTTCTTCTTTCTTCCCCATGTTTTAAGTATGTGGTATCATGCTCTATATCCTTTTATTTTGTGAATACCTTCATTGATTATTATAGATATGCTTAATTTTACTGCTTTTGTGCTTCCTACTTTTCTTATTCGTCCTTATGATTTTTCCTTCCCGCACAAATAGTCCCATTTAAGGAACTGATTTAGTGGTGAGGCTGGTTTAGTGGTGATGAGTTCTGTCAACTTTTGTTTGGGAAACTATCTCTCCTTCTATTCTGAATCATGGCCTTGCTGGATAGAGTATTCTTAGTTGCAGAGTCTTTTGGGGATTTTTTTGTTTTTTGTTTTCAGCACTTTGAATATATCATGACCCTCCCTTCCTGCCTCTAAAGTGTCTGTTAGAAAAATCAGCTGATAGCCTTATGGAGTTTCCCTTGTATGTAATTATTTTCTCTTCCTACTTTAAAGGTCTCCTCTCTCTCTCTCTCACTACTTTTTGCCATTTTAATTATTGTTTGCTTTTTTCTGGGCCTCTTTGGGTAGATTTAGTTGTGTGATCTCCATGCTGGCTGAATCTGAATTTCTGTTTCTTACCCCAGATTCAGGAAGTTTTCAGCTGTTATTTCTGCAAATAAATTTTCTGCCCCCTTTCCTCTCTCTTCTCCTTCTAGGATCCCTATAATGCAAATGTTACTCTGCTTAATGGTGCCCCTGTGTGTCTTTTATTATTCTCCTCTTCTATTCATCCTTTTTCTTCTGTTCAGCATGATTGCTTTCCATTACTTTGTCCTCCAGTTCCCTCATCTGTTCTTTTGCTTTCTTAAGTCTACTATTTATTCACACTAGTGTATTTTTACTGTAACTAAGTTTTCCATCTCTGATTGGGTCCTTTTCTTTTTCAGCATTCCTCTGGCAATTTGGGGTCATTTCTGTTCCATAGAAATTTTAGGATTGTTTGTTCCAGCTCTGTGAAAATTGTCGATGGTCTTTTGATAGGGATTGCTTTGAATGTGTAGATTGTTCTGGGCAGCACAGACATTTTCACAATGCGTATTCTTCCAATCCATGAGCATGAAATGTTTTTCCAGATCCTTGTGTCTTTCTCAATTTCTCTCCTAAGTGTTCTGTAGTTTATAGAGTATAGATCCTTTACCTCTTTGATTCGGTCTCTTCCTAAGTATCTTATGGGTTTTGGTGGTATTGTAAATGGAATCGATTTCTTGATTTCTCTTTCTTCAGGCACGTTTTTAGTGTATAGAAATGTAGCTGATTTCTGTGCATTGAATTTATGTCCTGCCATGTTGCTGAATTGCTGTATGAGTTCTAATAATTTGGGGGTGGAGTCTTTTGGGCTTTCAACATAAAGTATCATGTTATCTGTGAAGAGGAAGAGTTTGACTTCTTTGCCAATTCGAATGCCTTTTATTTCTTTTTATTGTCTGTTGATGCTAGGACTTCTAGTGCTGTGTTGAACAATAGTGGCAAGAGTGGTCATCCCTCTTGTGTTTCTGATCTTACGGGAGATGGTCTCAGTTTTTCCCCATTGAGAATGATATTGTCTGTGGGCTTTTCTTAGATGGCTTTTATGATATTGAGGTATGTTCCCTCCATCCTTACACTCTGAAGACTTTTAATCAAGAAAGGATGCTGTACTTTGTCAAATGCTTTTTTTGGATCTATTGAGAGTATCATATCATTCTTGTCTTTTCTTTTATTAATGGGCTCTATCACATTTATTGATTTGCAAATTTTGAACTACCCTTATATCCCAAGAATAAATCTCTCCTGGTCATGGTGAATAATCCTTTTAATGTACTGTTGGATCCTATTGGCTATGATCTTGCTGAGTAATTTGGCATCCATGTTCATCAGGGATATTGGTCAGTAATTATTTTTGATGGGGTCTTTTGTTTTAGGATCAAGGTAATAATGTCCTCGTAGAACGAGTTTGGAATTTTTCCTTCCATTTCTGTTTTTTGAAACAGCTTCAGTAGAATAGGTATTGTTTTATCTTTAAATGTTTGGTAGAATTCCCCTGGAAAGCCATCTGGCCATGGACTCTTCTTTTTGTGAGTTTTTTTGTTGTTGTTGTTGTTGTTTGTTTGTTTTTTTTTTTTTTTGCTTTTTTTTAAAGAGTTCTTTCTTCCTTTTTTTTTAAAGATTTTATTTATTTATTTGACAGACAGAGATCACAAGTAGGCAGAGAGGCAGGCAGAGAGAGAGGAGGAAGCAGGCTCCCCACGGAGCAGAGAGCCTGATGCAGGGCTCGATCCCAGGACGCTGGGATCATGACCTGAGCTGAAGGCAGAGGCTTAACCCACTGAGCAACCCAGGTGCCTCTTTTTGTGAGGTTTTTGATTCCTGCTTCAATTTCCTTGCTGGTTATTGGTCTTTTGATATTGTTTGTTTCTTCCTGTTTCAGTCTTGGTAGTTTATAATTTTCTAGGAATGCATCTATTTCTTCCAGATTGCCTAATTTGTTGGCATATAGCTGCTGATAATAAGTTCTAATAACTTTGCCTCTATTTCCTTGGTATTGGTTGTGATTTCTCGCCTTTCATTCTTTATTTTATTTATTTTATTTTATTTATTTATTTGATAGAGAGAGATACAGTGAGAGGGAACACAAGCAGGGAGAGTAGGAGAGGGAGAAGCAGGCTTCCCGCCGAGCAGGGAGCCCAATGTGGGGCTCAATCTTAGGACCCTGGTACCATGACCTGAGCCAAAGGCAGATGCTTAACGACTGAGCCACCCAAGCGCCCCTCATTCTTTATTTTAGTAATTTGGGTCCTTTCTCTTTTGGAAAAGTCTAGCCAGCAGTTTATCAATCTTACCAGTTCTTTCAAAGAACCAGCTTCTAGTTTTGTCAGTTTCTTCTGTTGTTCATCTATTTTTTATTTCATTGATTTCTGTTCTAATCTTTATTGTCTTCTCTCTTTATATATATTTGTATAGACTTTATTTGTGGTTCTTTCTTCAGATACTTTAGGTGTAAGGTTAGCTTGTACATTTGGGATTTTTCTAACTTTTTTTGAATGAGGCTTGGATGGCTATGTGCTGCCCTCTAAGGACTGCCTTTGCAGTATCCCATATGTTTTGAACTGATATGTTTTCGTTTTCATTTGTTTACATGAATTGTTTAAGTTCTTTTTCAGTTTCCTGGTTGACCGATTCATTCTTCAGCAAAATTCTTTTAAACCTCCAAGTGTTTGAGTTCCTTCCAAATTTCCTCTTGTGATTGAGTTTCAAAGCATTGAGGTCTGAAAATCTGCAGGGAATAATCTCAGTCTTTTGATATCGGTTGAGACCTGATTTGTGACCCAGTATGTGATCTGTTCTGGAGAAAGTTACATGTGCACTCGGGAAGAATGGGTCTTTGGTTGTTTTAGGATGGAGTGTTCTGTATACAGAATATCTAATAAGATATACACATATCTATGAAGTCCCTCTGGTCCAATGTGTAATTCAAAGTTCTTGTTCTTTGTTGATCTTCTGCTTAGATGATCTGTTCATTGCTGTGAATGGGGTGTTGAAGTTTCCTACTATTAATGTATTATTATCAATATGTTTTTTTTTTAAGTTTTAAATTTTATTTTGCTCCTGTATTCAGAGCATAGATATTTACAGTTGTTAGATCTTCTTATTGGATAGACCCTTAAGTATGATACAGTGTCCCTCTATAGTCTTTGGTTTAAAATCTAATTTGTCTCTTATGAGGATTACTACCCCAGCTTTCTTTTGATGTCCATTAGCATGATAAATGATTCTCCATTCCCTTACTTTCAATCTGGAAGTGTCTTTTGGCTCAAAATAATTCTCTTGTAGACAGCATATGGATGGGTCCAGCTTTTTTATCTAATCTGATACCCAGGGTCTTTTGATTGGAGCATTCTGCCCATTTTCATTCAGAGTAACTATTGAAATATATGAACTTAGTGCTGTTGTATTGCTGAAGAAGTCCCTGTTTCTGTAGCTTGTCTCTGTTACTTTCTGGTCTATATTACTTTTGTTGTCTCTCTTCACCTACAGAATTCCCTTTAATATTTCTTACAGGCCTGTATTGGCGGTTGCTTGTTCTTTCAGTTTCTGCCTGTTCTAGAAGCTCTTTATCTCTTCATCTGTTCTGAATGACAGCCTTGCTGGATAAAGCCTTCTTGGCTGCATGTACTTTTCATTTATTAACCTGAATACGTCTTGCCAACCTTTTCTGGCTTGCCAGGTTTCTGTGGCTAGGTCTGATATTATTCTGATGTTCCTCTCTCCATATAGAAGGAACCTCATCTCCCTAGGTGCTTTTTTGGCTCTCCAATTTCCAAGTTTCACTATTATATATATTAGGGTGTTGATCTATTTTTATTGATTTTGGGAGGGGTCCTCTCTGCCTCTTGGACATGGATGCTTCTTTCCTTCCCCAGATTAGGAAAGTTCTCAGCTATGGTTTGCTCAAATATACCTTCTATGTCCTTGCTCTTTCTCCACCCCTTTGCAGAATCCTAGTAATTCTGACATTTGAACGTTTCATGGAATCATTAATCTCTTTAAGCTTTTTCATAGGCTTTTAATTGTCTTTCCCCTTTTTTCTCTACTTCTTTCCTTTCCACATGCCTATCCTCTACATCACTTATTCCCTTCTGCCTCATTGATCCTAACTGTCAGAGCATCCAGTTTAGACTACATCTCATTCATAGCATTTTTAAATGCAACCTGATTAGATCTCATCTCCACCTTTAGAGGTTCTGTATTGTCACTTATGCTTTTTTCAAGCCTAGGTATTAACTTTCTGATTGCTATCCTGAATTCTATTGCTGACCTCATACTTATATCCATATTGATTACCTCTGTGGCAAAGAACAAGGTTCTTGTGTGTGTGTGTGTGTGTGTGTGAGAGAGAGAGAGAGAGAGAAAGAGATAGTTCCCCCTTCTAGTCATTCTTGCCAGAGAATAGTGGGTGGGCAAAGGAACAGAGTCCAAAATATCAACCATGACCCAAGCAAAATCCACCTGAGAAAAATCCAAAGTAGTTGGAAGCCACCACAGGAAAGCAAACAAAGCCAAAATGAAACACAAGAATAAAATAAAAATTTTAAAAACTTTTTTTAAATAGGGAGCAGAAGAAAGAGTATAATCTTGCAGGGCGGACAAAGCAGAGTGATTCTTTTGTTCCTGGGTGAACTTTGGTCTCTGTGTTAGAAGACACCATATCCCAAAATTGCGAAAAAGTAAAAACAACAACAACAAAAAACCATACACATGCGCGCGCGCACACACACACACATACACGTATATGTATGTGTGTGTGTGTATAATAGAGTGAGAAAAGGACTAAAATGATGCATATATCTATAAAATGTAGATTTGAAGAAATGCAAGTTAAAAACTCTGAAACATAAGTTGATATATTAAGAATCTAGCTGAAATGGGAAAAAAGTAAAAAGGAGAAAAGAAAAGAAAAAAGGAAAGGAGAATTTTACCTGAAAAATAAATGAGTCATGAGACAACACCTGGAGCTCAATATACTGTTTTCCCCTGGTGTTGGAGTCTTGTGGGATCCATAAACTTGTTGTCCACCTGTTCTTTCAGTCTGTCTTCTGGGGTTAGGGCCTGCCATGCTGCTTCTGAGGTTTCCCTTCCTAGGCAGAGTAGTCTGACCCCTGTCAGAGGGATGGGCTCAGTGGAAACTGGTCCTCTCTGTGGCTTTTGTTCCCTGGAGGCTTTCTGGTCCTCTCATAGGATCAGAGCAAAAATGGCTGTGCCCATTGTTTCCCTTTGATTTCTCCTTCAAAGACACTGAAACCCTGCAGATGACTTGGTAATATGACCTCACCTACTTTTTCTTGGCTTTAAGAGGATACATTGTCACCTTGTTTTATTGTAAATATTTTCTGTGATTTTTGCTTTTGAAACATAGTTGCTCTTTCTGTTCTATATCATAATTTAGAAAGAATCTAAAACTTCGCTGCCACTGCCTTCTTCCATCACAATCTTCTGTTACAAGCATTTTAATTAATAATACTTCCTCATGGAAATATACCAAAATTCTCTCAACCACTCATTTTTCTAAAATTTAATTTAATTTTATTTTCAGTGTTCCAAAATTAATCATTTGTGCACCTCACCTGGTGCTCCATGCAATATGTTCCCTCCTTAATACCCACCACCAGGCTCACACAACCCCCCACTACCCTTCCCTCCAAAACTCTCATTTTGTTTCTTAGAGTCCACAGTCTCTCATGGTTTGTCTTGCCCTCTGATTCTTAATGTTGAACATTTATGCATGCTTTCCATCTTCAGAAGCCATCTCAGAAATGTCCTGTATAAAGTCTTTATAGTTTTAATGGGAAAATAACTATTATTCTCCATCATATCCAGTAATGTGTTTCTTTTATTACCCAGAACCAATCTGTTTCTTACAGAAAGTAAAATAGAATGAAAACCACTAGAAGGAAATATATAAAAACTTGAAATGTATTTATACAAACCTAGAAAAAAGACTCATTTTAAGTCACAGAGGACAAAATACAAATGGTCTAACATACTAACACCAGTATTTCAACCAAAAGATTGAGAGATTTACAAGCAAAATAGAAATACTAGGTACTGGCAGATCCCTTGTGGAGATAAAATTTAATTCCCATTTTGGTTCAGTTTGTGAACACTTAATGAAAATCCTTAAAAATATGTGTAATCTGTGATGCAGGAAGTTCATTCCCATGATTTGATCATAAGGGAAAAGTAGAATGTGTTTAAAATTGTAACTATAGAAATATTTGTTGCAATGATTTTTATAATATTGAAAATAAAAAATTATCCAAATATCTATAAATAAAGCATTTAGTAAAATTATGCATATTCATGGAATGGAATACCTTACAGCCACTAGATTATGTTGTTGAATATTATGTAATGGTATAAATATATGTGCAGTTTTTAAACAAATTTATTTATTTATTTGAGAGAGAGAGTGAGCACAGGTGGTGGGTGGGGGGGCAGTGGAGTGGGAGAGGGAGAATCAGTGTGTTTGGGGAGGCCACCGTGCTGCTCATTCTGGGCTCCCAATTGGCCCCAAGGGGACCAGGGATGCTGTATTTTTCTGCAGAGGCTCAGAGAGTCCCCACGAATCGCTCAGGGTCCCTTAGCAGATGTGAGTCAGAGGGCTGCTTTCCGCACACCTCCCAGTTGAGCAAGGAGCCTGACAGGGCTGGATCCCAGGATCCTGGGATCATGACCCAAGCTAAAGGAAGCTGTTTAGTTGACTAAGCCACTGAGGCCATGCCTATATTTGCAAAGTTAAATGAAAAAAAAAACAGTTTATTAAAAAAAAACAGTTTATAAAATATCATAAATGGTGTCTCCCACTTTTACAAAAATATATTTACAAAGAAAGATTCTGGAAGGATATAATCAAATTCTTATTTTTAGGTGTTACTGTTACATATTTTTTCTTTTTTGTTTTTATTTTTTTGTTTTTTTTGAGATTTTTTTTCTTAATTTTATATATTTTGTAATTAACACTTACTGATTTTATATTAAGAAAGAAGTTACTGGGGCGTCTGGGTGGCTCAGTGGGTTAAAGCCTCTGCCTTCGGCTCAGGTTGTGATCCCAGGGTCCTGGGATCGAGCCCCACATCGGGCTCTCTGCTCAGCAGGGAGCCTGCTTCCTCCTCTCTCTCTCCCTGCCTCTCTGCCTACTTGTAATCTCTGTCAAATAAAATAAATAAAATCTTAAAAAAAGAAAGAGCTTACTATTAAAATAGTCATAAAAATCGAATATGTTCTCATTTGTTTATAGTTGTCAGATTTTTTTAAAATGTTAATATGAGTACATAATGCATGTATGATTGCATATGTAAATGAATTGTTCTTTAAAAAGATGTAATTTTTTATAGTTCTGGATAGAGCCCCACGTTTTCTTGTGTAGTGTCTGCATTTATTTATAAGGATCCTAAGTGGATTCTATGAGATACCTAAATGACATTTATATATAGCTGAAAATAGTATAATTGGAACTTTTATAAAATTAAAGATGTCATTTAGAATATTACTTTTCCTTGGTGTAGAAGTAGAAATTTACATGAGAGACTTAGTCTGTGTGAGCCATGTTAAACATTCGCAGTGGAGGGAATGTAGAGTACTAGAGAGTAGAATGTAGAGTACTAGAAAAGCTTGGTCTTGTGAAGTCAGCCAATTGTGGTTTTGACCTTGAGCTTTGTGACTGTGGACATAACAACAACCTCTTTGAGCCATTGTTAAGCATCTTGTAAAATGTAAACATATTGCCACCTGTTTTGTGGGGTTGAGATTATAGGAAATAACGTATGCCATTTAGCCCTTTGCTGATCACACAATAAGTATTAAAAAATGCTAACATGGATGGTGATAACTTGCTTTGTACCATGTATCCTTAGGAGATATGGTAAGAGGATTATCTTTCCTTTAATTTAATTTATTTATCTTTATTTATATTATTGATTTCATTTGATTGGAGACCTGCATTACTTTTTCTAGTTGGATTTGAAATAAAGGGACCTAGCTTATCAAAGAAAGTAATTGCTTCTGCTTTTGAGAGAATATTTTCTCCCTTTAGCTATAGAGTTTTGGGTTTATTTTTAATTTTTGGTTCTTTATGATTTGAAAACTTTCATAATGAGTACAATTCTGTGGCTCAAACTTATTTTCCAGTCATATCTTCAAGGTATAGAGTATAGAAGTAGAGAGGTATACAGTATAGAAGCCAAGAGTATAGAAACCCTAATCATACTGTCTGATTTAAATTTAGGCTTTATCACTGTACCCTCTGCAAAACTTACTCAGTTTTGATTTTGACATTCTCACTTTGGGCAAGTAATTTGACTTTTTGTGTTTGTTCTTATAATTTAAATGGGAATAATAAAAATACATATCTTCTATGTATGTTCTAAGTATAGCTAAAAGGACTAAATGAGCAATTATATGTAAAGTATAGCTTAGTAATAAGCCTTCTAAATATTTTTGTGTTTTTTTAAATTGAGATAATTGACATATAACATTGTATTAGTTTTAGGTGTACAACATAATGTTTTGAATGTGTGTGTATATCTGCGTGTATGTATATACATATATATGTAGTGACATAATTATCACAACTAATTTAATTAATATCTATTACCACATATAGTTACAATTTTTTTCTTGTGCTGATGAAGTCAAATTACTTGCCCAAAGTTAGAAAGTCTTCTTTCTTTCTTTATTCTTTTCAATTTATTCATCCCCAGGATTTATTTAACTTATGTAACTGGAAGTTTGCACTTTTTGAGCACCTTCACTCATTTGACCATAAATACTGTTATTAGTTCTTACTACATTACTCTTTTCTCATTTAGTCATTTATTGAACACATATTTATTGATTGCCTACCATATGTGAGGCCGTAATACCCAGATACAGAAACATCAATGAACAGAACAAAGTCATTACCCTCATGAAACTTGTATTCTAGTGCAGGAGATTGCAAAAGAATATTTGATGTTAGGCAAGTCCTATGAAGAAAAATAAACAGAATAAAGAGAGGGCAGCTAGTAAAGAGTGTTACTTGAGATTGTGTATTCATTTTAGCTTAGACCATGCAAATACTTGGAAGAAGACTATTCCTGGCTAAGGGAACAACATAAATAGATTTCTGAGGCAGTAACAGTCCTGATGAATGTGAAGAACAACAACATCCACTATACTGTGGATGGAGCAAAGTGAATAAAGAAAAGCGTAGTATTCTTGCCATTTGCAACGACGTGGATGGAACTAGATGGTATTATGCTGAGTGAAATAAATCAATCAGAGAAAGACAACTATCATATGATCTCCCTGATGTGAGGAGGTGAAGATGCAACATGTGTGGTTTTGAGGGGTAGGAAAATAATAAATGGAACAAGATGGGATCGGGAGGGAGACAAACCAAAAGAGACTCTTAATGTCACAAAACAAACTGAGGGGGCAGGGAGACGGTAGTGGAGTTATAGACATTGGGGAGGGTATGTGCTATGGTAAGTGCTGTGAAGTGTGTAAACCTGGCAATTCACATACTTGTATCCCTGGGGCTAATAATACATTATATGTTTATAAAATTTTTTTTATTTAATTTTAAAAAATTTTTAAAAAAGAAAAGAGTAGCAGTGTTTTCCCAACCCGCATGTCCAAACACGGGGAGGGAAAGTGAGGTCATGCCTGAAAAATCTGAGGGGTTGATCATCTTTCTAGAAGTGACTAAGCATTACCAGAGCAGGGTGTCCGAATTATATGAATAGACTAAATTTTCTCATTTTAATATTTTATTGTGGTAAAATATACATAAAAATTTACCATTTTGGAGGAGGGAGTCAAGAAGGCAGAGAAGTAGCAGGCTGAGACTACTTCAGCTAGCAGGAGATCAGCTAGAGAGCTTATCTAAAGATTGCAAACACCTGCAAATCCATCGGCAGATCGAAGAGAAGAAGAACAGCAATTCTAGAAACCGAAAAACAACCACTTTCTGAAAGGTAGGACTGGCGGAGAAGTGAATCCAAAGTGACGGGAAGATAGACCCGGGGGGAGGGGCTGGTCCCCACATGCAGCGGAGCAGCGGAGCACAAAATCGGGACTTTTAAAAGTCTGTTCCACTGAGGGACATCGCTCCAGAGGCTAAACTGAGGCGAAGCCCACGCGGGGTCGGTGTGGCCTCAGGTCCCGCAGGGTCACAGAAGGATCGGGGGTGTCTGAGTGTTGCAGAGCTTGCAAGTATTGGAGCGAGAAAGCTGGCTGCAGAGACAGAGCCAATAGTGAGCTCGCAGCTTGGGGTTACCTTGAACCGGTGCAGGCTCTGTGAGCTCAGAGCGTGGCCGGTGGTCAGGAAGACGGGAATTACTGGGCGCTGTTCTCTGAGGGCGCACTGAGGAGTGGGGCCCCGGGCTCTCGGCTCCTCCGGGCCGGAGACCAGGAGGCTGCCATTTGTATTCCCGTCCTCCGGAACTCTACGGAAAGCGCGCAGGGAACAAAAGCTCCTGAAATCAAACCCGAGCGGATTACTCAACCCGGCCCCTGGTAAGGGCGGTGCAATTCCACCTGGGGCAAAGACACTTGAGATCACTACACCAGGCCCCTCCCCCAGAAGATCAACAAGAAATCCAGCCAAGGCCAAGTTCACCTACCAAGGAGTATGGTTTCAATACCAAGGAGAGTAGCAGAATTCCAGAGGAGGAGAAAGCAAAGCACAGAACTCATGGCTTTATCCCTGTGATTTTTTAGTCTTGCAGTTAAAGTAATTTACCATGCTAATGGACATCAGAAGAAAGCAGGAGTGGCAATCCTTAGATCAATTAGCTTTTAAGCCAAAGACTATAATAAGAAATGAGGAAGGACACTATATCATACTCAAAGGGTCTATCCAACAAGAAGATCTAACAATTTTAAATATCTATGCCCCCAACGTGGGAGCAGCCAACTACATAAACCAATTAATAACAAAATCAAAGAAACACATCAACAGTAATACAATAATAGTAGGGGACTTTAACAGTCCCCTCACTGAAATGGACAGATCATCCAAGCAAAAGATCAACAAGGAAATAAGGCCTTTAAACGACACACTGCACCAGATGGACATCACCGATATATTCAGAACATTTCATCCCAGAGCAACAGAATATACATTCTTCTCTAGTGCACATGGAACATTCTCCAGAATAGATCACATCCTCGGTCCTAAAACAGGACTCAACCGGTATCAAAAGATTGGGATCATTCCCTGCATATTTTCAGACCACAATGCTCTGAAGCTAGAACTCAACCACAAGAGGAAGTTTGGAAAGAACCCAAATACATGGAGACTAAACAGCATCCTTCTAAAGAATGAATGGGTCAACCAGGAAAATGAAGAAGAATTGAAAAAAATCATGGAAACAAATGATACTGAAAACACAACGGTGCAAAATCTGTAGGATGCAACAAAGGCAGTCCTGAGAGGAAAATATATAGCGGTACAAGCCTTTCTCAAGAAACAAGAAAGGTCTCAGGTACACAACCTAACCCTACACCTAAAGGAGCTGGAAAAAGAACAAGAAAGAAACCCTAAGCCCAGCAGGAGAAGAGAAATCATAAAGATCAGAGCAGAAATCAATGAAGTAGAAACCAAAAAAACAATAGAACAAATCAACCAAACTAGGAGCTGGTTCTTTGAAAGAATTAATAAAATTGATAAACCCTTGGCCAGACTTATCAAAAAGAAAAGAGAAAGGACCCAAATAAATAAAATCATGAATGAAAGAGGAGAGATCACAACTAACACCAAAGAAATACAAACAACTGTAAGAACATACTATGAACAACTCTACACCAACAAATTTGACAATCTGGAAGAAATGGATGCATTCCTAGAAACATATAAACTACCACAACTGAACCATGAAGAAATAGAAAGCCTGAACAGACCCATAACCAGTAAGGAGCTTGAAACAGTCATTAAAAATCCCAAACAAACAAAAGCCCAGGGCCAGACGGCTTCCCGGGGAATTCTACCAAACATTTAAAGAAGAACTAATTCCTATTCTCCTGAAACTGTTCCAATAAACAGAAATGGAAGGAAAACATCCAAACTCATTTTATGAGACAACATCACCTTGATCCCAAAACCAGACAAGGATCCCATCAAAAAAGAGAGCTTTAGACCAATATCCTTGATGAACACAGATGCGAAAATTCTCACCAAAACACTAGCCAATAGGATTCAACAGTACATTAAAAGGATTATTCACACGACTAAGTGGGATTTATTCCAGGGCTGCAAGGTTGGTTCAACATACGCAAATCAGTCAATGTGATACAACACATCAATAAAAGAAAGAACAAGAACCATATGATACTCTCAATAGATGCTGAAAAAGCATTTGACAAAGTACAGCATCCCTTCCTGATCAAAACCCTTCAAAGTGTAGGGATAGAGGGCACATACCTCAATATCATCAAAGCCATCTATGAAAAACCCACCGCAAATATCATTCTCAATGGAGAAAAACTGAAAGCTTTTCCGCTAAGGTCAGGAACACGGCAGGGATGTCCATTATCACCACTGCTATTCACCATAGTACTAGAAGTCCTAGCCTCAGCAATCAGACAACAAAAGGAAATGAAAGGCATCCAAATCGGAAAAGAGGAAGTCAAACTATCACTCTTCGCAGATGATATGATATTATATGTGGAAAACCCAAAAGACTCCACTCCAAAACTGCTAGAACTTGTACAAGAATTCAGTAAAGTGTCAGGATATAAAATCAATGCACAGAAATCAGTTGCATTTCTCTACACCAACAACAAGACAGAAGGAAGAGAATTTAAGGAGTCATTCCCATTTACAATTGCACCCCAGACCATAAGATACCTAGGAATAAACCTAACCAAAGAGGCACAGAATCTATACACAGAAAACTATAAAGTACTCATGAAAGAAATTGAGGAAGACACAAAGAAATGGAAAAATGTTCCATGCTCCTGGATTGGAAGAATAAATATTGTGAAAATGTCTATGCTACCTAAAGCAATCTACACATTCAATGCAATTCCTATCAAAGTACCATCCATCTTTTTCAAAGAAATGGAACAAATAATCCTAAAATTTATATGGAACCAAAAAAGACCTCGAATAGCCACAGGAATATTGAAAAAGAAAGCCAAAGTTGGTGGCATCACAATTCCGGACTTCAAGCTCTATTACAAAGCTGTCATCATCAAGACAGCATGGTATTGGCACAAAAACAGAAACATAGATCAATGGAACAGAATAGAGAGCCCAGAAATAGACCCTCAACTCTATGGTCAACTAATCTTCGACAAAGCAGGAAAGAATGTCCAATGGAAAAAAGACAGCCTCTTCAATAAATGGTGCTGGGAAAATTGGACAGCCACATGCAGAAAAATGAAATTGGACCATTTCCTTACACCACACACGAAAATAGACTCAAAATGGATGAAGGACCTCAGTGTGAGAAAGGAATCCATCAAAATCCTTGAGGAGAACACAGGCAGCAACCTCTTCGACCTCAGCCGCAGCAACATCTTCCTAGGAACATCGCCAAAGGCAAGGGAAGCAAGGGCAAAAATGAACTATTGGGATTTCATCAAGATCAGGAGCTTTTGCACAGCAAAGGAAACAGTTAACAAAATCAAAAGACAACTGACAGAATGGGAGAAGATATTTGCAAACAACATATCAGATAAAGGACTAGTGTCCAATATCTATAAAGAACTTAGCAAACTCAACACCCAAAGAACAAATAATCCAATCATGAAATGGGCAGAGGACATGAACAGACATTTCTGCAAAGAAGACATCCAGATGGCCAACAGACACATGAAAAAGTGCTCCGTATCACTCGGCATCAGGGAAATACAAATCAAAACCACAATGAGATATCACCTCACACCAGTTAGAATGGCTAAAATCAACAGGTCAGGATATGACAGATGCTGGCGAGGACGCGGAGAAAGGGGAACCCTCCTACACTGTTGGTGGGAATGCAAGCTGGTGCAACCACTCTGGAAAGCAGCACGGAGGTTTCTCAAAATGTTGAAAATAGAACTGCCCTATGACCCAGCAATTTCACTACTGGGTATTTACCCTAAAGATACAAACGTAGTGATCCAAAGGGGCACGTGCACCCGAATGTTTATAGCAGCAATGTCCACAATAGCCAAACTATGGAAAGAACCTAGATGTCCATCAACAGATGAATGCATAAAGAAGATGTGGTATATATACACAATGGAATACTATGCAGCCATCTAATGAAATCTTGCCATTTGCGACAACATGGATGGAACTAGAGCGTATCATGCTTAGCGAAATAAGTCAAGCAGAGAAAGACAACTATCATATGATCTCCCTGATAGAGGAAGTGGTGATGCAACATGGGGGCTTAAGTGGGTAGGAGAAGAATAAATGAGACAAGATGGGATAGGGAGGGAGACAAACCATAAGTGACTCTTAATCTCACAAAACAAACTGAGGGTTGCTGGAGGTAGGGGGGTTGGGAGAAGGGGGTGGGGTTATGGACATTGGGGAGGGTATGTGCTTTGGTGAGTGCTGTCAAGTTTGTAAATCTGGCGATTCACAGACCTGTATCCCTGGGGATAAAAATATATATTTATAAAAAATAAAAAATTTATTAAAAAAATGAAAAGTAAAGAGTATTGTAAGATGAGGTCAGAGAAATCAGTGATAGAAGCTTGGTAGGCCATTGTGAGGACTTTGTATTTTACTGAAATGTGGTGAGAAGGCAAAATTTGAATAAGAAGAATGATGTGTTGTGATTAATATTTTTAAAATATCATTGACTGCTTTTGTAACAAAAAGACTTGAGTGTCTGATTAGAAGTTGGGAGACCAGTTAAGAGGCTATTACGGTAGTACAGACAAGAGCTGATGATTGTGGTGGGGAGAAGTGATTGGGTTTGGGATGAATTTCGGGATATATTTGGAAGTAAGCTCCTAAGATTTGCTGATGTATTTATGATCAATTGTGTGAATGATAGTACCATTTACTGAAATGGGAAACACTCCGGGAAGAGTATGTATATGGGGAGTATAAGTGTTTTGTAATGGACTGTTATTTGGAAATGCTTGTGATGGAAATATATGGAGATTTTTAGACAGTATGATATAGGAGTAGAGTTCAGAGGAGAAGTCAAGGCTAGAGATAAAAATTGGGGAATTGCCTTTGTGTAAAATAGTATTTCAAGTCACTGTACTTGATGAGTGAGTTTGGATAGAGAAGACTAGCTGGGGGATGCTCCAACATGTACTGGTTAAGCAGAGCAAAAGGGTCCAGCAAAGAAGACTTGGAAGGTGTGGCTTGTAGGTTAGGAAGATAGTGTAACGTATGGAAACCTAGTGGGGAAAAAATTTCAGGAAAAAGGAGGTGATCTACAGGGTGTTAGAAATTTGAGGGGAAAGTCTAAAATAATTGCTAGAGTGTGTGGAGAAAATAGTTTGTTTCCTTGATTGCCTGGCAATACTAGAGGCCATTTGAGGTGTAATGTCATAAATTTAATGTGAGAGTAGTCAACACAATTTGTAATTATAACGACTTTAATCTGCCCAGGTATGTGTACAGAGCAGGGTGAAAGTTGGATTTAGAGTTTGGATTTTGCCATGGAAATATGAATAAAGAAGAGAGGGGAAGGGAATGTACACACAAGGAAGTGATTTTTAGTGAGGGGTATAAAATCAAACATTGGTAAGCAGGGACATGGGACTAGATTCTGCGTGCTCCAGCTAAACCAGATCTCTGTTGCCAATAACCATATTTTGTTTTCATCTCTGCTTGTGTTTTTTGAGTTTCCCTTTTTATTTTTCCGTTCAGCCATCTTCCTAACTCCCAGTCCAAACACACACACATATATCCAATATCCATATGTTCAAATTCAGCCTATCCTTCAAGAGATAGCAGACCTGGTACTTCCTTCTTGAAAACTTTCCTCCTCACCCCCAGTGAACAGTGCTTTTGTTTCCCTTTTGAACTCCTGTAGCACTCTAACTTTCTAATTGGCACTTATTGGTTGATATTGTAGGTGTGTGTGTGTGTGTGTGTGTGTGTGTGTGTGTGTATTTTAAACCTCTCTACACTGTGTGGTTGTGAGGGACAAGCATATGTCCTTGTAATCTTAGCATTTATCACAGTTGATGTGCAGCAAATGTTTGATAAGTCAATGAAATCCTTTTTTAAATTTAAATTCAGTTAGCCAATTTACAGTACATCATTAGTTTCAGATGTAGTGTTCAATAATTTATCAGTTTCATATAACACCAGTGCCCATCACATCATGTGCCCTCCTTAAGTCAATGAAATCTTAAGTAAAACAGTTTCTTCAGTGTTTTCCAAAGCAATTGTGAAAACCAGAATTTCTTTAAGATTGCTTTTACTTTCATCTGTGTACCCTTTTATACTCACTGTAGTCTGTTGCAGTGCTCTGTTCATTTTTTAACCAGCATCATCATCATCGTTTTTTATCTTGCAGGAGCATCTCTCTTTAAAGAAGTATGTTATTGACATTATGGTTGAAAGTGCAGCTCTACCAGAACCTTTGAACGATGGAGAAGAGCGGCAGAAAAATAAAAGAAAAGCCAAAAAGATAAAAGCCCGGATGAACTCCAGGTACCATAAATATCCTTCAAATCAAAACAGAAACTGTTATCCTTTTTAATGTATGTCTGAGGAAGACCCTCTCCCTCACACAAAAGTTTAAACTTGTTTGCTTTAAGAAAGCCTTGAAAATAATACTGATGAGCCTAATTTATAGCCACTTTCTTTGATTGAGAAAGAAAACTGCATATCGATCTAAAGCCCTTGCTTTCACCTGTTAAGAGCTCTTCTTATAATTGGATGCCAAAGCCCTGCCAAACTTGTGCCTTCTCCAGCATACAGTAGTATGTTTAAGTATGTGTAAACTAAGCCTATTTTTCTTTCCAACTATTGATTTTTAAATGAGGTATCAAAGAAAATCAATAGCAATCAACAAATAGAAGTCTGCTGGCTGTAGTGTCAAATCCCATGACTAGGTTTAATCAATTTGGTTGCCTGTCACAACAAGAAAAAGTTCAAGAAATATCTTGAAATGGAAAGTGAGTTGTCAGACCTGTAGTTTATCATCAGCCTCCAAAGTAACATCCGAGGATCAGACAGCTATGTAGTACATCATTACCTCACATGGTTTGAGCATCACCTGATGACTGATGAGTCCTAGGACACAAATGTAGTTCCTCTGTAGTGTAGATAATTTTTGCTCTTTGGGAGAAGGTAACTTAAATATGTTGTTTTACTTTTTTTTTTAAAGATTTTATTTATTTGCTTGACAGAGATCACAAGTAGGCAGAGAGGCAGGCAGAGAGAGGAAGGGAAGTAGGCTCCCTGCTGAGCAGAAAGCCCGACATGGGGCTTGATCCCAGGACCCTGGGACCACCACCTGAGCCGAAGGCAGACGCTTTAGCCCACTGAGCCACCCAGGCGCCCCTGTTTTACTTTTATTACCAGATGTTTTCAAAGTTGAAGAAGCTTGACTTGTGGGATTATTGCAATATAGTTCTAGAAGGTGAATGGTGGTTATCACTCTATAGTTTCCAATTTCAGATTGTAATTAAAGGTCTCCATTTCATCTTCCAGAATCAATGAAAACTTGCAAAGTACTCATTCAAGCAAAGAATAGAAAAGGCTTTTTTGTTTGTATTTTTTGAGATCCCTCTAACTTCCTAAAAATACTTTCATAGTATACTTGAAGGTATTACTGACCTTCATTTCTAGTTTATGCTAAGAAGTTTGCTGCTCTGACACAGAGATGCTATTTTTATGAATTCTTTTTTCCCTCTGTGTACACATTCCCTTGCTAAGCTCCCCCAGTCCTGTCTCTCAATATCATCTACTTAGTAATGACCACCAACTTAATATCTTCAATTTACTCCAACACAAGCTCCTGTTCTCTCCCTCACCCCACTCACCAAAACCCCTTTGTCCCATAGTCTTCTATGTCTCAATAAATGGATACTGTATTCTAGCTTTGTATGCCAAAATTCTTGAAGTCATCCTTGACTTCTTTCTCCCACACCTCACATCCAGTCCAACTGCAAATTATGTTAGCCTTAATTTAAAATATATACATACATTCAGAATTCGACTACGTCTAACTTCATTGCTTCCCCTGAACCAGTCCTTCGTCATCTCTTGCCTGAATTACTGCATGAGCTCTGTGACTATTATCATTGGTTTCTGCCCTTGCCTCCTTGCAGTCTATTCCAAAATCTCTAGCCAGAGTATTAAAATGTAAATTAGATCATGTCACTTCTCAAAACCTCAGGTTTCCTCTTCCAACATATATCCATACACCTACATCCCTTATCTCCTTCTGGTCTTTGCTCAAATGTTCCCTTTTTGGTGGGGCTGTCCTCAAGAGCTTGACTTTTGTTTTGTTTCTCTTTTGAAATATAAGTAGTGGTAATTTACTAAAATTATAAAATTATAGGAAAAGTCTCTACAGTTCTGTTCCTAATATTTTCTATACATATCTCCTTCTATCTGTAGACTTTATTCTTCATTGCAGTATGATTTATTTAAGTGAAATGTAGAGTGATTCAGTATGGTTTGTTGACTTTTGACAGATCTAGATACTCAAGTAATCCATACTCCTATCAAAATTGTCTTTGTGCCTTTTTCGGGTGGGTTTCTTATCACTCCTAGTCTGTGGTGATCACTGACCTGCTTTCTATGATTATAGATTACTTTTTCCTGTTCAGGAAAGGCATACCAATGAAATCAAACTCCCTTGTGGCTGGCTTTTTTTTACTAAGTAAACCATTTTGAGATATATCAATGTTGTTATGTGTAGATAGTTTGAGTCTTTTTATTGTTATACATATTCGTTGTGTGCATCACCTCCAATTTTTATTTATTCATCTGTTGTAGGACTTTAGGGTTTCCAGTTTTGAGCATTTGTAAATTAACCTCCCCTCAAGACTTTGAGTATATATTTTTTCATTTCTCCTGGGTGAATACTAGAAGTGGAATACCATACCCTTTTCCATAGTGGTTGTACTCTTTTACATGCCTACCAGCAATATGTGGGAGTTCCAGTTGCTCCACAGTCTTCCCAGTACACACTTGATATTGTTAGTTTTTTCAAAATTTTAGCCTATTTCAGTGAGAGTGTCAAAGTATCTCAGTGTGTTTCTAATAGGCATTTCCCTAGTGATTAATAGTATATTAATCATATATATATTGAGCATCTTTTCATGTGCATTTTAACCATTCAGTATCTTTCTTTTTTTTCAGCATTTTTTTCCAGTTTATTTATTTTCAGAAAAACATTATTCATTATTGTTTCGCCACACCCAGTGCTCCATGCAAGCCATGCCCTCTATAATACCCACCACCTGGTACCCCAACCTCCCAACCCCCCGCCACTTCAAACCCTCAGATTGTTTTTCAGAGTCCATAGTCTCTCATGGTTCACCTCCCCTTCCAATTTACCCAAATTCCCTTCTCTTCTCTAACGCCCCTTGTCCTCCATGCTATTTGTTATGCACCACAAATAAGTGAAACCATATGATAATTGACTCTCTCTGCTTGACTTATTTCACTCAGCATCATCTCTTCCAGTCCCGTCCATGTTGCTACAAAAGTTGGGTATTCATCCTTTCTGATGGAGGCATAATACTCCATAGTGTATAAGGACCACATCTTCCTTATCCATTCATCCGTTGAAGGGCATCTTGGTTCTTTCCATAGTTTGGCGACCGTGGCCATTGCTGCTATAAACAATGGGGTACAGATGGCCCTTCTTTTCACAACATCTGTGTCTTTGGGGTAAATACCCAGGAGTGCAATTGCAGGGTCATAGGGAAGCTCTATTTTTAATTTCTTGAGGAATCTCCACACTGCTCTCCAAAGAGGCTGCACCAACTTGCATTCCCACGAACAGTATAAGAGGGTTCCCCTTTCTCCACATGCTCTCCAACACATGTTGTTTCCTGTTCTGTTAATTTTGGCCATTCTAACTGGTGTAAGGTGATATCTCAATGTGGTTTTAATTTGAATCTCCCTGAAGGCTAATGATGATGAGCATTTTTTCATGTGTCTGATAGCCATTTGTATGTCTTGATTGGGGAAGTGTCTGTTCAAATCTTCTGCCCATTTTTTGATGTGTTTGCCTGTTTCGTGTGGGTTGAGTTTGAGGAGTTCATTATAGATCCTGGATATCAACCTTTTGTCTGTACTGTCATTTGCAAATATCTTCTCCCATTCCGTGGGTTGCCTCTTTGCTTTTTTGACTGTTTCCTTTGCTGTGCAGAAACTTTTGATTTTGATGAAGTCCCAAAAGTTTATTTTCGCTTTTGTTTCCTTTGCCTTTGGAGACATATCTTGAAAGAAGTTGCTGTGGTTGATATCAAAGAGATTACTGCCTATGTTCTCCTCTAGGATTCTGATGGATTCCTGTCTCACGTTGAGGTCTTTTATCCATTTTGAGTTTATTTTTGTGTACAGTGTAAGAGAATGGTCGAGTTTCATTCTTCTACATATAGCTGTCCAGTTCTTCCAGCACCATTTATTGAAGAGACTGTCCTTTTTCCACTGTATATTTTTTCCTGTTTTGTCGAAGATTAATTGACCATAGAGTTGAGGGTCCATATCTGGGCTCTCTACTCTGTTCCACTGGTCTATGTGTCTGTTTTTATGCCAGTACCATGCTGTCTTGGTGATCACAGCTTTGTAATAAAGCTTGAAATCAGGTAAGGTGATGCCGCCAGCTTTATTTTTGTTTTTCAACATTTCCTTAGCGATTCGGGGTCTCTTCTGATTCCATACAAATTTTAGGATTATTTGCTCCAGCTCTTTGAAGAATGCCGGTGGAATTTTGATCGGAATGGCATTAAAAGTATAGATTGCTCTAGGCAGTATAGACATTTTAAGAATGTTTATTCTTCCGATCCAAGAGCATGGAATGGTCTTCCATCTTTTTGTGTCTTCTTCAATTTCTTTCATGAGTGTTCTGTAGTTCCTCAAGTACAGATCCATTACCTCTTTGGTTAGGTTTATTCCCAGGTATCTTATGGTTCTTGGTGCTATAGTAAATGGAATCGATTCTCTAATTTCCCTTTCTGTATTTTCCTTGTTAGTGTATAAGAAAGCCACTGATTTCTGCACATTGGCTTTGTATCCTGCCATGTTGCTGAATTGCTGTATGAGTTCTAGTAGTTTGGGGGTGGAGTCTTTGGGATTTTCCATATAAAGAATCATGTCATCTGCGAAGAGAGAGAGTTTGACTTCCTCATTACCAATTTGGATACCTTTTATTTCTCTCTGTTGTCTGATTGCTGTTGCTAGGACTTCTAATACTATGTTGAACAAGAGTGGTGAAAGTGGGCATCCTTGTCTTGTTCCTGATCTCAATGGGAAGGCTGCAAGCTTTTTCCCATTGAGGATGATATTTGCTGTGGGTCTTTCATAGAGAGATTTGATGAGGTTCAGGAATGTTCCCTCTATCCCTATACTTTGAAGCGTTTTAATCAGGAACGGATGCTGGATTTTGTCAAATGCTTTTTCTGCATCAATTGAGAGAAGAACCATGTGGTTCTTCTCTCTTCTCATATTAATTTGTTGTATCACATTGATTGATTTGCAAATGTTGAACCATCCTTGTAGCCTAGGGATGAATCCCACCTGATCATGGTGGATAATCTTTTTGATGTGCTGTTGGATCCTGTTGGCTAGGATCTTGTTGAGAATCTTAGCATCCATATTCATCAGTGATATTGGTCTGAAATTCTCCTTTTTGGTAGGGTCCTTGCCTGGTTTGGGGATCAGGGTAATGCTGGCTTCATAGAAAGAGTCTGGAAGTTTTCCTTCTGCTTCAATTTTTTGAAACAGCTTCAGGAGAATAGGTGTTATTTCTTCTTTGAAGGTTTGGTAGAATTCCCCAGGGAATCCGTCAGGTCCTGGGCTCTTGTTTTTTGGGAGGTTTTTGATCACTGCTTCAATCTCGTTATTAGATATCGGTCTATTCAGGTTGTCGATTTCTTCCTGGTTCAGTGTTAGTAGTTTATATTTTTCCAGGAATGCATTCATTTCATCTAGGTTGCTAAGCTTATTGGCATATAACTGTTGATAATAACTTCTGATGATTGTTTCTACTTCCTTGGTGTTCGTTGTGATCTCTCCCTTTTCATTCATAATTTTATGAATTTGGGCTTTCTCTCTTTTCTTTTGGATTAGTGTGGCCAATGGCTTACCGATCTTATTGATTCTTTCAAAAAACCTGCTTCTAGTTTCATTGATACGTTCTACTGTATCTCTGGTTTCTACCTCATTGATCTCAGCTCTAATAGTATCTTTCTTTATGAAGTGTCTGCTGAAGGTTTTTGCTCATTTTAAAAGTTGAGTTGTCATCTTAGTTTTGAGTTGTTTACATATTCTGACCACAAAGTTCCTTGTCAGATATGTGTATTGCTAATTTGTTCTTACAGTCTGGAAATAGCCTATTACATTTTCTTGAAGATAGCCTTTGATAAGTAAAGGTTTTTACCTGTGATGGTGTCTGTTTTGGGTTTTGGGGTTCTAAGATGTCTGTGAACAAAGGTTAAAAATCCTTCTGTATTTTTTTCTAGAAGCTTTGTAAGTTTTATTTTATCATTTAGGCTTATGATTAATCTCAAATAAATTAATTGTTATGATATGAAGCATTGGTCCAAGTTTATTTTTCCATATAGGTAAAGAGTTCTAACATTATTAGCTGAAAAGGTTTCTTTTTCCATTATACAGGTAGCATTTTGGGGAAAAAGAAAGAAAAGAAAAAAAGGAAAGGAAAAGAAGAAAGGAGGGGAGGAAGAGAGAGAGGGAGGGAGGGAGGAAGGAATCTTCCCTTTGTGTATGAGTCTGTTTTTAGACTATTTCATTCTTCTATTTTAAAACCTTGATAAAAAATAAAAATCAGCCTTTGAAGTGTAGATCCATTTCTGGACTCTCTGGTCAGTTCTTTTCCACTGATATAGTCATCTGTCTTCAAACTGTCTTGGTTACCATGGCTTTATATTAAGTCTTGAAATAAATTAGAAGTCTTCAAACTTCGTTTTGTTTTTTTTTTTTTTTTTTAGATTGTTTTCTTTTTCGGGGTGTTTGCTTTTCCATAAATATTAGGATTAATTTTTAGTTTCTAAAATAAAAAGAACAGTTGGGATTTTGTTTGTTGTTGCATTGTATCTACAGATTAGCTTAGGAGGAACTAGAACTAACATCTATCTGATAGTATTGGTTTTTCCACCCATGATTAGGGCGTTTAGTTTCTTTAATTTCTAGTAATATCTTGTAATTCTCAGTGTAGAAGTTTTACAAATATCTTACTAAATTTATCCCTAGCACTTTTAGTTTTTTGATGCTATTGAAAATAGTTTTGCTTCTTTTTTTGTTGTTGTCAGTATATAGAAACAATTGATTTTTATATTAACTTTATATACTGAGACCTTGCCATATTGACTTATGAGATCTAATAGTTTTGTGAGTTTGTATGATTTCTTTAGGTACATAAACATATGTGAGAATAAAAACAGTTTTGTTTTTTTCAATTATATACTGTCTACTTCTCTTCATTTTCTCTTGCACTGTATTGCATCTTTGTGCAAAATTTTGAACAGATTTTGTCCTGTTCTTAGGGAGAAAGCAATTAGTTTTTCATGTTAAGGTATTATGTTAGCTGTCATTTTATGTAGATGCCCTTTATCAAGTTGAAGCTGCTTTTTTAATTCTTAGTTTCCTGAGAGTTTTTTAATAGATATTCGATGTTTTCAAAAGCCTTTTCTGCATCTATTGAAATGTGCCTTTTCATTTTATCAACAAAGTTCATTATATTGATTTTTATAATAGTTTTATTGAGATATATTCACATCCTATACAATTCACATATAAAAACTGCATAATTCTATATTGATTATTGAGGTATAATTGACATATCACAATGTATTAGTTCCAGATGTACAAGATAATGATTTGATTTTTTTTTAATTTTTAAATTTTTTATAAACATATATTTTTATCCCCAGGGATACAGGTCTGTGAATCGCCAGGTTTACAGACTTCACAACACTCACTAAAGCACATACCCTCCCCAATGTCCATAACCCCACCCCCCTTCTCCCAACCCCCCTCCCCCCAGCAACCCTCAGTTTGTTTTGTGAGATTAAGAGTCACTTATGGTTTGTCTCCCTCCCAATCCCATCTTGTTTCATTGATTCTTCTCCTACCCACTTAAGCCCCCATGTTGCATCACCACTTCCTCATATCACGGAGCTCATATGATAGTTGTCTTTCTCCTCTTGACTTATTTCGCTGAGCATGATATGCTCTAGTTCCATCCATGTTGCCGCAAATGGCAAGATTTCATTTCTTTTGATGGCTGCATGGTATTCCATTGTGTATATATACCACATCTTCTTTATCCATTCATCTGTTGATGGACATCTAGGTTCTTTCCATAGTTTGGCTATTATGGACATTACTGCTATAAACATTCGGGTGTACGTGCCCCTTTGGATCACTACGTTTGTATCTTTAGGGTAAATCCCCAGTAGTGCAATTGCTGGGTCATAGGGAAGTTCTATTTTCAACGCTTTGAGGAACCTCCATGCTGTTTTCCAGAGTGGTTGCACCAGCTTGCATTCCCACCAACAGTGTAGGAGGGTTCCCCTTTCTCCGCATCCTCGCCAGCATCTGTCATTTCCTGCCCTGTTGATTTTAGCCATTCTGACTGGTGTGAGGTGATATCTCATTGTGGTTTTGATTTGTATTTCCCTGATGCCGAGTGATACGGAGCACTTTTTCATGTGTCTGTTGGGCATCTGGATGTCTTCTTTGCAGAAATGTCTGTTCATGTCCTCTTCCCATTTCTTGATTGGATTATTTGTTCTTTGGGTGTTGAGTTTGCTAAGTTCTTTATAGATTTTGGACACTAGTCCTTTATCTGATATGTTGTTTGCAAATATCTTCTCCCATTCTGTCAGTTGTCTTTTGATTTTGTTAACTGTTTCCTTTGCTGTGCAAAGCTCCTGATCTTGATGAAATCCCAATAGTTCATTTTTGCCCTTGCTTCCCTTGCCTTTGGCAATGTTCCTAGGAAGATGTTGCTGCGGCTGAGGTGGAAGAGGTTGCTGCCTGTGTACTCCTCAGGGATTTTGATGGATTCCTTTCTCACATTGAGGTCCTTCATCCATTTTGAGTCTATTTTCGTGTGTGGTGTAAGGAAATGGTCCAATTTCATTTTTCTGAATGTGGCTGTCCAATTTTCCCAAAACAATTTATTGAAGAGGCTGTCTTTTTTCCACTGGACATTCTTTCCTGCTTTGTCAAAGATTAGTTGACCATAGAGTTGAGAGTCTATTTCTGGGCTCTCTATTCTGATCCATTGATCTATGTGTCTGTTTTTGTGCCAATACCATGCTGTCTTTTTTTTTTCCCAATTTATTTATTTTCAGAAAAACAGTATTCATTATTTTTTCACCACACCCAGTGCTCCATGCAAGCTGTGACCTCTATAATTCCCACCACCTGGTACCCCAACCTCCCACCTCCCCGCCACTTCAAACCCCTCAGACTGTTTTTCAGAGTCCATAGTCGCTCATGGTTCACCTCCCCTTCCAATTTACCCAAATTCCCTACTCCTCTCTAACGCCCCTTGTCCTCCGTGCTATTGGTTATGCTCCACAAATGAGTGAAACCATATGATAATTGACTCTCTCTGCTTGACTGATTTCACTCAGCATAATCTCTTCCAGTCCCGTCCATGTTGCTACAAAAGTTGGATATTCGTCCTATCTGATGATGGCATAATACTCCATAGTGTATATGGACCACATCTTCCTTATCCATTCATCCGTTGAAGGGCATCTTGGTTCTTTCCATAGTTTGGCGACTGTGGCCATTGCTGCTATAAACATTGGGGTACAGATGGCCCTTCTTTTCACGACATCTGTATCTTTGGGGTATATACCCAGGAGTGCAATTGCAGGGTCATAGGGAACCTCTATTGTTAATTTCTTGAGGAATCTCCACACTGCTCTCCAAAAAGGCTGCACCAACTTGCATTCCCACCAACAGTGTAAGAGGGTTCCCCTTTCTCCACATCCTCTCCAACACATGTTGTTTCCTGTTTTGTTAATTTTGGCCATTCTAACTGGTGTAAGGTGATATCTCAATGTGGTTTTAATTTGAATCTCCCTGAAGGCTAATGATGATGAGCATTTTTTCATGTGTCTGATAGCCATTTGTATTTCTTGATTGGAGAATTGTCTGTTCAAATCTTCTGCCCATTTTTTGATGTGTTTGTCTGTTTCGTGTGGGTTGAGTTTGAGAAGTTCATTATAGATCCTGGATATCAATCTTTTGTCTGTACTGTCATTTGCAAATATCTTCTCCCATTCCGTGGGTTGCCTCTTTGTTTTTTTGACTGTTTCCTTTGCTGTGCAGAAGCTTTTGATTTTGATGAAGTCCCAGAAGTTTATTTTCGCTTTTGTTTCCTTTGCCTTTGGAGACGTATCTTGAAAGAAGTTGCTGTGGCTGATTTCAAAGAGATTACTGCCTATGTTCTCCTCTAAGATTCTGATAGATTCCTTTCTCACGTTGACGTCTTTTTCCATTTTGAGTTGATCTTTGTGTACGGTGTAAGAGAATGGTCGAGTTTCATTCTTCTACATATAGCTGTCCAGGTTTCCCAGCACCATTTATTGAAGAGACTGTCTTATTTCCACTGTATATTTTTTCCTGTTTTGTCGAAGATTAATTGACCATAGAGTTGAGGGTCCATATCTGGGCTCTCTACTCTGTTCCACTGGTCTATGTGTCTGTTTTTATGCCAGTACCATGCTGTCTTGGTGATCACAGCCTTGTAATAAAGCTTGAAATCAGGTAAGGTGATGCCGCCAGCTTTATTTTTGTTTTTCAACATTTCCTTAGCGATTCGGGGTCTCTTCTGATTCCATACAATTTTTAGGATTATTTGCTCCAGCTCTTTGAAGAATGCCGGTGGAATTTGATTGGAATGGCATTAAAAGTATAGATTGCTCTAGGCAGTATAGACATTTTAACAATGTTTACTTCCGATCCAAGAGCATGGAATGGTCTTCCATCTTTTTGTGTCTTCTTCAATTTCTTTCATGAGTGTTCTATAGTTCCTCAAGTATAGATCCTTTACCTCTTTAGTTAGGTTTATTCCCAGGTATCTTATGGTTCTTGGTGCTATAGTAAATGGAATCGATTCTCTAATTTCCCTTTCTGTATTTTCCTTGTTAGTGTATAAGAAAGCCACTGATTTCTGCACATTGGCTTTGTATCCTGCCATGTTGCTGAATTGCTGTATGAGTTCTAGTAGTTTGGAGGTGGAGTCTTTTGGGTTTTCCATATAAAGAATCATGTCATCTGCGAAGAGAGAGAGTTTGACTTCCTCATTACCAATTTGGATACCTTTTATTTCTCTCTGTTGTCTGATTGCTGTTGCTAGGACTTCTAATACTATGTTGAATAAGAGTGGTGAAAGTAGGCATCCTTGTCTTGTTCCTGATCTCAATGGGAATGCTGCAAGCTTTTTCCCATTGAGGATGATATTTGCTGTGGGTCTTTCATAGATAGATTTGATGAGGTTCGGGAATGTTCCCTCTATCCCTATACTTTGAAGCGTTTTAATCAGGAACGGATGCTGGATTTTGTCAAATGCTTTTTCTGCATCAATTGAGAGGACCATGTGGTTCTTCTCTCTTCTCATATTAATTTGTTGTATCACATTGATTGATTTGCGAATGTTGAACCATCCTTGTAGCCTAGGGATGAATCCCACCTGATCATGGTGGATAATCTTTTTGATGTGCTGTTGGATCCTGTTGGCTAGGATCTTGTTGAGAATCTTAGCATCCATATTCATCAGTGATATTGGTCTGAAATTCTCCTTTTTGGTAGGGTCCTTGCCTGGTTTGGGGATCAGGGTAATGCTGGCTTCATAGAAAGAGTCTGGAAGTTTTCCTTCTGCTTCAATTTTTTGAAACAGCTTCAGGAGAATAGGTGTTATTTCTTCTTTGAAGGTTTGGTAGAATTCCCCAGGGAATCCGTCAGGTCCTGGGCTCTTGTTTTTTGGGAGGTTTTTGATCACTGCTTCAATCTCGTTATTAGATATCGGTCTATTCAGGTTGTCGATTTCTTCCTGGTTCAATTTTGGGAGTTTATAGTTTTCCAGGAACGCATCTATTTCAAGGTTGCTAAGCTTATTGGCATATAACTGTTCGTAATAACTTCTGATGATTGTTTCTACTTCCTTGGCGTTAGTTGTGATCTCTCCCTTTTCATTCATAATTATGAATTTGGGCTTTCTCTCTTTTCTTTCGTATTAGTGTAGCCAGTGGCTTATCGATCTTATTGATTCTTTCAAAAAACCAGCTTCTAGTTTCATTGATACATTCTACTGTATCTCTGGTTTCTTCCTCATTGATCTCAGCTCTAAACTTGATGATTTCCCTTCTTATGTGTGGAGTTGGTTTGATTTGTTGTTGATCCTCCAGTTCTTTAAGGTGTAGAGACAGCTGGTGTGTTCTGGACTTTTCAATTTTTTTGAGCAAGGCTTGGATGGCTATATATTTTCCCCTTAGGACCGCCTTTGCTGTATCCCATAGGTTTTCGACCAAAGTGTCTTCATTCTCATTGGTTTCCATGAATTGTTTCAGTTCTTCTTTGATCTCCTGGTTGATCCAAGCATTCTTAAGCAAGGTGGTCTTTAGCTTCCAGGTGTTCGAGTTCCTTCGGAACTTTTCCTTGTGATTGAGCTCCAGTTTCAAAGCATTGTGATCTGAGAATATGCAGGGAATCATCTCAGTCTTTTGGTATCAGCTGAGTCCTGATTTGTGACCCAGTATGTGATCTATTCTGGAGAAGGTTCCGTGTGCACTTGAGAAGAATGAGTATTCTGCTGTTTTAGGGTGGAATGTTCTGTATATATCTATGAGGTCCATCTGGTCCAATGTGTCATTCAATGCTCTTGTTTCTTTATTGATTTTCTGCTTCGATGATCTGTCTAATTCTGAAAGAGGCATGTTAAGATCTCCTACGATTAGTGTATTCATATCAATAGGACTCTTTATCTTGATTAACAGTTTTCTTAAGTAATTGGCTGCTCCCATATTGGGAGCATAGATATTTACAATTGTTAGAACATCTTGGTGGATAGTCCCTTTAAGGATTATGTAGTGTCCTTCTGTATCTCTGACTACAGTCTTTAGTTTGAAGTCTAATTTATCTGATATAAGAATCGCTACCCCAGCCTTCTTTTGAGTCCCATTGGCATGAAAGATGCTTCTCCACCCCTTCACTTTCAGTCTGCGTGTATCTTTAGGTTCAAAATGGGTCTCTTGTAGACAGCATATGGATGGGTCCCGTCGTTTTTTCCAATGTGCAACCCTGTGCCGTTTTATGGGTGCATTTAGGCCATTCACATTGAGAGTGATTATTGATAGATACGTTTTTATTGACATCGAGTTACCTTTGAAGTCTCTCTTTCTGTAGACTGTCTCTATATTTCTGTTGAATGCTATTCTTGGGATTTTTCCTCTTTTATAGAACCCCCCTTAATATTTCCTGCAGTGTCGGCTTGGTGGTTGCATAGTCTTTTAAGCCTTGCCGGTCTTGGAAACTCTTTATCTCTCCATCCATTTTGAATGTCAGTCTTGCTGGATAAAGTATTCTTGGCTGCATGTTCTTCTCGTTTAGTGCCCTGAATATATCTTGCCAGCCTCTTCTGGTTTGCCAGGTCTCTGTGGACAGGTCTGACGTTATTCTGATGGGCTTCCCTCTGTAAGTAAGGAGCCTCTTTGCCCTGGCGGCTTTCAAGAGATTATACCTACAATTATAATTTCTCAATTTGACTATCAGGTGTCGTGATGTTTTTTTGGAGTGTATAATCTTGGGTGGAGACCGTTCAGCCTCTAGTACATGAACGCTGGTTTCATTCGCGAGATTCGGGAAAATTTCATGAAGTACTTGTTTCACGATATCTTCTAGACTTCTTTCTTTCTCCTCCCCTTCAGGAATTCCAATAATCTGACGTTGGAACGCTTCATGGCATCATTTATTTCCCTAATTCTGCTTTCGTGGGATCTAAGCTGTTTGTTCCAGGCTTCCTCCTGATCCTTTCTCTCTATCTGTTTGTCTTCCAGATCACTAATTCTATCTTCTGTCTCAGTTACCCTAGCTTTGAGAGAGTTTAGATTGGATTGCAACTCATTGAGAGCATTGTGGACCTCCTCCCTGGTAGCTTTGAGCTCCGCCCTAACATTTTGAACATCCTGTCTGGTCGCTTTCAGTTCGGCCCTAATCAATTCTGTTTGGTCATCCATGGCTTTCTCCAACCTAGCTATTGCCTGGATAATTGTTAGCCTGAATTCTCTTTCCGACATATTGTCTATGTTGATAGCCGTTAGCTCTGTTGCAGAAGGTCCATCCTCTGTATTTTTCTTCTGTTGGGCATTCCTCCTCCTAGTCATTTTGGTTCGAGAAGACATAACAGATGTAGCTGGATGTATCAACTCTGGTGCAGTCAAGGTGCATCCTGGAACACTTCCTGATCTCCGTCTCAGAGAGAAGCCTCAGTCTGGGTGCAGAAGCTGAATAAATTCCCCCTTGGACGCTGGCAGTGCAGGTTCCAAGTTAAAGACCCTGGGGGCGCAGGATCTTTTGCTCGTCCCCAAAGCCAAGGCAGTGGCGGCTGTCTGGGAGCTCCTGACCGCCAGAGAGGTTCCAAGCAGCAGTCGCACACTGAGATTTTGCCACCGGCCTGGGCTGGGAGTGCCCGGCTTGCGCGCACCTCTTTTCAGAGGCGGCTGTGGGTCGGGCGCGCGTCTGGGGCACTGAGAACGGGGCGCTGGTCCGTAAGCCGCAGGCTGGGCTTTTGCGCGCCTCTGTCCAGGGAAGAGTTTCGTGTGCGCGCGGCTTAGACTTTGAAACAATGGCGCGGGTCAAGAAGCGCCCCCGGGCCCTAGAAACCCAGGAGAGCTGGAGGGACATGCGTGAGCATCTCAAGCTTTGTGTAGGGCTAGTGCGCGTTCTGCAGACCAGCGCAGCTCCCATCCCCTCATAGGAGCCGGAACCCCCGCGTTCTGGGGGTTCCGCATCTCAAGCTTTGTGGTAGGGCTAGTGCGCGTTCTGCAGACCAGCGCAGCTCCCATCCCCTCACAGGAGCCGGAACCCCCACGCTCTGGGGCGCGCTGGCGGCTTAGGGACCAGGAGCCCGTTTCTCCGCCGCACTCTCTCTGCCTCCGCGCCGGGGAGGCCGTCTGGGACCGTGGACTTAAGCCCCTGTCCCTAGCCGCCCCGATTCCCACAATTTGCCCCCGCGATCCTTTGCTCTTTTGGAGTGCTTTCAACCAGTCTCCAAGTTAATGCTGGTCCCCAGACGCAGGGCACTCTCGCTCCTATCGGGGTATTACTTTTGCACCGGTCGCCTCTGGTGGCTCCCTCCCCCTTTTGTTTATCTTCCGATATCAGTTCGCAGTTCCCATTCCGCTTTACCTGCTCGCTGGTGTCTTCTGCCCCTGTAGAGATCCAGACGTGTATAATTCTGATCTCAGGCTGATTTCATGTTTGATCGGAGTTCTTTGGTAGGTAATCAGCAAACTTTGGGGTACCAGCTGAAAAGACGCCTCTTCCTAGTACCCCGCCATCTTTTCCCCCCAATACCATGCTGTCTTGATGATGACAGCTTTGTAGTAGAGCTTGAAGTCCGGAATTGTGATGCCACCAACTTTGGCTTTCTTTTTCAATATTTATTTGGCTATTCGAGGTCTTTCCTGGTTCCATATAAATTTTAGGATTATTTGTTCCATTTCTTTGAAAAAGATGGATGGTACTTTGATAGGAATTGCATTGAATGTGTAGATTGCTTTAGGTAGCATAGACATTTTCACAATATTTATTCTTCCAATCCAGGAGCATGGAACATTTTTCCATTTCTTTGTGTCTTCCTCAATTTCGTTCATGAGTACTTTATAGTTTTCTGAGTATAGATTCTTAGCCTCTTTGTTTAGGTTTATTCCTAGGTATCTTATGCTTTTGGGTGCAATTGTAAATGGGATTGACTCCTTAATTTCTCTTTCTTCTGTCTTGTTGTTGGTGTAGAGAAATGCAACTGATTTCTGTGCATTGATTTTATATCTTGACATGTTACTGAATTCCTGTACAAGTCTTAGCTGTTTTGGAGTGGAGTCTTTTGGGTTTTCCACATATAGTGTCATATCATCTGCAAAGAGTGATAGTTTGGCTTCTTCTTTACCGATTTGGATGCCTTTAATTTCCTTTTGTTGTCTGATTGCTGAGGCTAGGACTACTAGTACTATGTTGAATAGCAGTGGTGATAATGGACATCCCTGCTGTGGTCCTGACCTTAGCGAAAAAGCTTTCAGTTTTTCTCCATTGAGAATGATATTTGCAGTGGGTTTTTCATAGATGGCTTTGTTGATATTGAGGTATGTGCCCTCTATCCCTACACTTTGAAGAGTTTTGATCAGGAACAGATGCTGTACTTTGACAAATGCTTTTTCAGTATCTATTGAGAGTATCATATGGTTCTTGTTCTTTCTTTTATTGATGTGTTGTATCACATTGACTGATTTGCGTATGTTGAACCAACCTTGCAGCCCTGGAATAAATCCCACTTAGTCGTGGTGAATAATCCTTTTAATGTACTGTTGAATCCTATTGGCTAGTATTTTGGTGAGAATTTTCGCATCTGTGTTCATCAAGGATATTGGTCTAAAGCTCTCTTTTTTGATGGGATCCTTGTCTGGTTTTGGGATCAAGGTGATGTTGTCTCATAAAATGAGTTTGGATGTTTTCCTTCCATTTCTGTTTATTGGAACAGTTTCAGGAGAATAGGAATTAGTTCTTCTTTAAATGTTTGGTAGAATTCCCTGGGAAGCCGTCTGGCCCTGGGCGTTTGTTTGTTTGGAGATTTTTAATGACTGTTTCAATCTCCTTACTGGTTATGCGTCTGTTCAGGCTTTCTATTTCTTCCTGGTTCAGTTGCGGTCGTTTATATGTTTCTAGGAATGTATCCATTTATTCCAGATTGTCATATTTATTGGCGTAGAGTTGCTCATAGTATGTTCTTATAATAGTCTGTATTTCTTTGGTGTTAGTTGTGATCTCTCCTCTTTCCTTCATGATTTTATTTATTTGGGTCCTTTCTCTTTTCTTTTTGGTAAGTCTGGCCAGGGGTTTATTAATTTTATTAATTCTTTCAAAGAACCAGCTCCTAGTTTGGTTGATTTGTTCTATTGTTTTTTTGGTTTCTATTTCATTGATTTCTGCTCTGATCTTTATGATTTCTCTTCTCCTGCTGGGCTTAGGGTTTCTTTCTTGTTCTTTCTCCAGCTCCTTTAGGTGTAGGTTTAGGTTGTGTACCTGTGACCTTTCTTGTTTCTTGAGAAAGGCTTGTACCGCTATATATTTTCCTCTCAGGACTGCCTTTGTTGTGTCTCACAGATTTTGAACCATTGTGTTTTCATTGTCATTTGTTCCCATGATTTTTTTCAATTCTTCTTTAATTTCCCGGTTGACCCATTCATCCTTTAGAAGGATGCTGTTTAGTCTCCATGTATTTGGGTTCTTCCCAAACTTCCTCTTGTGGTTGAGTTCTAGCTTCAGAGCATTGTGGTCTGAAAATATGCAGGGAATGATCCCAATCTTTTGATACTGGTTGAGTCCTGATTTAGGACCGAGGATGTGATGTATTCTGGAGAATGTTCCATGTGCACTAGAGAAGAATGTATATTCTGTTGCTTTGGGATGAAATGTTCTGAATATATCTGTGATGTCCATCTGGTGCAGTGTGTCGTTTAAAGGCCTTATTTCCTTGTTGATCTTTTGCTTGGATGATCTGTCCATTTCAGTGAGGGGACTGTTAAAGTCCCCTACTATTATTGTATTATTGTTGATGTGTTTCTTTGATTTTGTTATTAATTGGTTTATATAGTTGGCTGCTCCCACGTTGGGGGCATAGATATTTAAAATTGTTAGATCTTCTTGTTGGACAGACCCTTTGAGTATGATATAGTGTCCTTCCTCATCTCTTATTATAGTCTTTGGCTTAAAATCTAATTGATCTGATATAAGGATTGCCACTCCTGGTTTCTTCTGCTGTCCATTAGCATGGTAAATTCTTTTCCACCCCCTCACTTTAAATCTGGAGGTGTCTTCATGCTTAAAATGAGTTCTTGGAGGCAACATATAGATGGGTTTTGTTTTTTTATCCATTCTGATACCCTGTGTCTTTTGATTGGGGCCTTTAGTCCATTACCATTCAGGGTACCTATTGAGAGATATGAATTTAGGCCATTGTATTGCCTTTAAGGTGACTGTTACTGTATATTGTCTCTGTTCCTTTCTGATCTACCACTTGTAGGCTCTCTCTTTGCTTAGAGGACCCCTTTCAGTATTTCCTGTAGAGCTGGTTTGGTGTTTGCAAATTCTTTCAGTTTTTGTTTGTCCTGGAAGCTTTTATTCTCTCCTTCTGTTTTCAATGATAGCCTAGGTGGATATAGTATTCTTGGCTGCATGTTTTTCTCGTTTAGTGCTCTGAAAGTATCATGCCAGCTCTTTCTGTACTGCCAGGTCTCTGTGGATAAGTCTGCTGCCAATGTAATATTTTTACCATTGTATGTTACAGACTTCTTTTCCCAGGCTGCTTTCAGGATTTTCTCTTTGTCACTAAGACTTGTAAATTTTACTATTAGGTGACATCGTGTGGGCCTATTCTTACTGATTTTGAGGGGCATTCTCTGAACCTCCTGAATTTTTTTTTTAAAGATTTTATTTTTATTTATTTGAGAGAGAGAGAGACAGTGAGAGAGAGCATGAGCGAGTAGAAGGTCAGAGAACGAAGCAGACTCCCCATGGAGCTGGGAGCCTGATGTGGGGCTCGATCCCGGGACTCCAGGATCACGCCCTGAGCCGAAGGCAGTCGTCCAACCAACTGCGCCACCCAGGCGTACCTGAACCTCCTGAATTTTGATGCTTGTTCCCTTTGCCATATTGGGGAAATTCTCCCCAATAATTCTCTTCAGTATACCTTCTGCTCCCCTCTCTCTTTCTTCTTCTTCTGGAATCCCAATTATTCTAATGTTGTTTAGTCTTATGGTGTCACTTATCTCTCGAATTCTCCCCTCGTGGTCCATTAGCTGTTTGTCCCTCTTTTGCTCAGCTTCTTTATTCTCTGTCATTTGGTTTTCTATATCGCTAATTCTTTCTTCTGCCTCATTTATCCTAGCAGTGAGAGCCTCCATTTTTGATTGCACCTCATTAATAGCTTTTTTAATTTCAACTTGGTTAGATTTTAGTTCTTTTATTTCTCCAGAAATGGCTTTTATATCTCCCGAGAGGGTTTCTCTCATATCTTCCATGCCTTTTTCGAGCCCGGCTAGAGCATTGAGAATTGTCATTCTGAATTCTAGATCTGACATATTACCAATGTCTGTATTTATTAGGTCCCTAGCCTTCGGTACTGCCTCTTGTTCTTTTTTTTGTAGTGAATTTTTCCACCTTGTCTTTTTGTCCAGATAAGAGTGTATGAAGGAGCAAGTAAAATACTAGAAGGGTGGCAACAACCCCAGGAAAATATGCTTTAACCAAATAAGAAGAGATCCCAAATCGTGAGGGGGGAGAAAGGGGATAAAAAGAGGTTCAAAAAAAAGAAAGGAAACAAAAAAGGAATTAAAAAAAAAAGAAAATGAATAAAGAAAAGTATGAAAAAGAAAATATATATATATTAGATAAACTAGTTAAAAACGTTAAAAATTAAAAGGGTAAAAGTTAAAAAAAAATTAAAAATATTTAAAAAAAATTTAAAAATTTAGCAAAAGAAGATTAAAAAAATGAAAAAAAAATTACTTTAACTGCAAGACTGAAAAATCACAGGGAGAAAGACATGAGTTCTGTGCTTTGCTTTCTCCTCCTCTGGAATTCTGCTGCTCTCCTTGGTATTGAAACCATACTCCTTGGTAGGTGAACTTGGTCTTGGCTGGATTTCTTGTTGATCTTCTGGGGCAGGGGCCTGGTGTAGTGATTCTCAAGTGTCTTTGCCCCAGGCCGAATTGCACCACCCTTACCAGGGGCCGTGCTTAGTAATCCGCAGGGGTTTGCTTTCAGGAGTTTTGTTCCCTGCGCGCTTTCCGTAGAGTTCCAGAGGACGGGAATACAAATGGCGGCCTTTTGGTCTCCGGCCTGGAGGAGCCGAGAGCCAGGGGCCCCATTCCTCAGTGCGCCCTCAGAGAACAGCACCCAGTAACTCCCATCTGCCTGATCTCCGGCCGCGCTCCAAGCTCACTGAGCCTGCGGCCGGTTCAAGGTAACCCCGAGCTGCGAGCCCACTGTTGGCTCTGTCTCTGCAGCCGGCTTTCTCGCTCCAATACCCACAAGCTCTGCGACACTCAGACACCCCCGATCCTTCTGTGACCCTGCGGGACCTGAGGCCACACTGACCCCGTGTCGGCTTCGCCCCGGTTTAGCCTCTGGAGCGATGTCCCTCAGTGGAACAGACTTTTAAAAGTCCCGATTTTGTGCTCCGTTGCTCCGCCTGTTGCCGGAAGCCGGCCCCTCCCCCCGGGGTCTATCTTCCCGTCTCTTTGGATTCACTTCTCCGCCAGTCCTACCTTTCAGAAAGTGGTTGTTTTCCTGTTTCTAGAATTGCTGTTCTTCTTCTCTTCGATCTGCCGATGGATTTGCAGGTGTTTGCGCTCTTTAGATAAGCTATCTAGCTGATCTCCTGCTAGCTGTAGTAGTTTCAGCCTGCTACTTCTCCGCCATCAATGATTTTATGTTTTTATATTGTGAAATGAACACCACAGTCATTAACATCCGTCACCATATATAGTTATATTATTTTTTTATTATTTAAGATTCAATCTCAGCAACTTTCAAATATACAGTACAGTATTATCAACTATAGTTGCTGTGCTATACATTACAACCCATGACATTTATTTTATAACTGGGAGTTTTTACTTTTTGACTCTCTTCTACCATTTTGCTTACCCTCATGTGGCAACCATTAGTCTGTTCTTCATCTGTGAGCTTGGGTTTTTTTGTTTGTTTGTTTGGTTTTGTTTTTGGTTACCAAAATGAGATCATATGATACATGTCTTTGTCTGACTTATTTTGGTAAGTATAATGCCCTCAAAGTCCATCCATGTTGTTGGAAATGGCAATTTGCATTTGTATATGACATTCTGGAAAAGGCAAACTTACAAAAACAGCCAAAAAGATGTGTGGTTGCCAGAGGTTGAGGAGAGGGAGAGATGAATAGGCAGAACAAAGAGGATTTTTAGGTTAGTGAAAGGACTCTATTTGATCCTTATAATGGTGGGTACATGTAATTATATATTTGTTCAAACCCATAGAGTATAGAACACTATAGAGTGAATTGTAATGTAAACTATAAACTTGGGGTGGTAATAATGTGTCAGTGTAGGTTCATTACCTGTAATGAACTCCCAACCTCCTCTGTTGGGATGTGTTGATATCCGAGCTAAGCATGTCTGGGATGGCAGGTATATGGGTGTAAATATCTCTGAATCTTTCTCTTAATTTTTCTGTGAACCTGAAATTTCTATAAAAAATGAAGTCTTTCAATTTTTTTATCATTTTTTAAACCTGTAAGAATCTATTTTAACACCCCCTGTTTCATTCTGGGGAAGTATAATTATTCTTTGATTATTCTGGCCAGGAATTTATCAGCTTTATTAATCTTTTCAAAAATGAACTTTTGCTGTCATTGACTTTTCTTTATTTTTTCTATTTCACTTATGTTTTTTTAACTTTTATAAATAATATTTAATGTGTTAAATAATACTAAATTGCCAAAAATTGAGGTTTTTTTCCCCCAAGATTAAGATGCCACCTAATTCTAAATAGCAATGACAACAACGCACACACATATACATGTACACACTGGTGAGAGAGGCCTGGACCGAGGCAGAAAGTGTTCTGAGAACACGTTCTACAGTGTAATATAGGGAAATGAGCACTTAGGAATTCTGGCTATTGGTAAGAGGAGAAACTGTTCTGTATCAGTGTTTGTATTTCACTTATGTTTTTAATTATTTTTTCTGTGCTTACTTGGTATTTTTTTTCCTAGATTCCTAAGGCAAAAACTTAAGATTACTGATTTGAAACCTGACTCCTTTTCTAATATATGTGATTATAGCTATAAATTTTCCTCTAAGCTATGTCCCACATATTTTATATGTTGTGTTTTATTATTCATTCAGTTCAAAATATTTTCCACTTTCAGACTCCTGGGTGGCTTAGTTGGTTGAGCGGCTGCCTTCAGCTAGGGTCATGATCCTGGAGTCCTGGGATTGAGTCCTATATCGGGCTCCCTGCTCAGCTTGGGGTCTGCTTCTCCTTTTGCCCCTCCCCCTGCTCATTCTCTATCTCATTCTCTCTTTGTCTCTCAAATAAAAAAAAATATTTTCCAGTTTCACTTCAAATTCATTGACCTGGGGGGGACAAGATGGCAGGGAACTAGGAGGAGGCACCTTTTCAATTTGTACCCCAAAGTGAGCTGATTACCTACCAAAGAACTCCAATCACCCATGAAATCAGCCCGAGATCAGAATTATACATGTCTGGATCTCTACAGGGGGTGAAGACGCCAGTGGGCAGGTAACGGCAGACTGATATTGGAAGATAAACAAAAGGGAGTCCAGAGGCGACTAGTTGGAAAGTAATACCCCAATACGAGCCAGAGTACCCTGCGTCTGTGGACCAGCATTAACTTGGAGACTGGTTGAAAGCACTCCAAAAGAGTAAAAGATCTCGGGGGGAAATTGTGGGAATCGGGATGGCTAGGGACAGGGGCTTAAGTCCTCGGTCCCATGACAGCCTCCCCTGGCGCTGAGGCATAGAGTGTGCGGCTGAGAAACCAGTCCCTAAGCCACCAGCGCGCCCGAGAACGCGTGGGGTCCATTTCCTGTGAGGGGATGGGAGCCATGCCGGCTGAGATACTCCCCTGAGAGAGGTATAAAGGCCCAGCCAGTGCCCTTTCATATGCGCCATTGTTTCAGAGCCTGCACCAAACTCTTCCCGCAGAGAGTTGCGCAAGCGCAAAGGCCCAGCCTGGTGCTCACGGACCTGCGCCCTGTTCTCAGAGCCTGAGACCCGCGCGTGAACCTCAGCCTCCCCTGAAATTGGTACACGTAAGCCGGGCGCTCTTAGATCCAGAAAGACCAGGCACTCCCAGCCCGGGCCAGCTGGAAAATCTCAGTGGGCGATTGCTGCTTGGAACCTCTCTGGTGGTCTGGAGCTGCCCAGACAGCCACCACTGCCTTGGCTTTGGGTACAAGCAAAAGATCCTGCATCCCCAGGGACCGCGACTTGGAACCTGCTCTGTGAGCGGCCAAGGGGAACTTACTTAGGCTCTGCAGCCAGACTGAGGTTTCTCTCTGAGAGGAAGATCAGGGTGCGGTTTCTTGTCCTCTAAAACTACAAAAACCATCAAAAGCGGTCAAAGTGAGGGGAAAAAAAGTGAACAAACATAAAAACCGCCAGAGAACAAAAGCTTGGGAAAAAAAAAAGTTTCCTCAAAGCCCACCCCCTTGAGAGGGGTGGGAGGACTTAAGTCAGGGAACATCATTGACTGAAAATCCACGTGGCAGGCCCCTTCCCCAGAAAACAAACCAAGAAAGAAAAAAAAAAAAGAGAGAGAGAGAAAATGAGAGAAAAAAAAAAAGAGGAAAAAGAAAAAAAGGACTGCAAGAGAACAACCACTACTTCATAGGAAAACTTTTATTTTTCATTCATTCCCACTATTCTGGTTCATTTTTTTTTATATATATAGGTAATTTTTTTAACCTAATAACCATCACAGCGAGCTGTCCAGTACATCAGATTACATAATAACCTTCTAACCTGAACTTTTTGATGCATACATTTATGTTTTTCTTTTGCATTTCTATTTTTTGAATTCCTTCTTTTTATAAAAATTTTAGTTTAGTTTATTCCTTTTTATGTTTATCTTATAATATTCATATAGAGTTAAACTTCAAAGTAATCCCCTTTTGCCAATCAATACTACCCCTATAGGTAAACTAATTTTTAATCCCCCTTTATCTTAGGAAAGTTGAGTCCTTTAACAAAGATATCAAGATACATCCAGGAAGAATCAAAACAAACTTCCTCACATACACTAAGAATTTATAACGACTCTCCCATCTTTTTCTTCCACAAGTGTTTCTGTGTTTTTGTGTTTGTCCTGATAGTATATAAATCTTACACTTGGGGTTCTTTTTGACGAGGTTCTTCCTTTATTTGCATATATATATTTTTTTCTCTTGTCATGAACTTTTATCAGTCTTTTTGTTTGTCTGTTTTTGTTTGTCTACTTCATAAATCTTACCTTGGGGCCCATTTGGGCTGAACCTTCTCTTTCATCTTCCCTTTCTTTCCTGTCTCTCTCTCTCTATCTCTTTTTTTTTTTCTTTTTCTTTTCTTTTTCCTCTCATTTGGGTGGGGAATCCTGATTGCTCAGAAGTGTTCCAGGGGGCACCTTGACTGCACCACGGTTAATATATCCAGCTACATCTGTTCAGTCATCTCCCACCAAAATGACTAGGAGGAGGAATGCCCAACAGAAGAAAAATACAGAGGATGGACCTTCTGCAACAGAGCTAACGGCTATCAACATAGACAATATGTCGGAAAGAGAATTCAGGCTAACAATTATCCAGGCAATAGCTAGGTTGGAGAAAGCCATGGATGACCAAACAGAATTGATTAGGGCCGAGCTGAAAGCGACCAGACAGGATGTTCACAATGTTAGGGCGGAGCTCAAAGCTACCAGGGAGGAGGTTCACAATGCTCCCAATGAGTTCCAATCTAATCTATACTCTCTCAAAGCTAGGGTAACTGAGACAGAAGATAGACTTAGTGATCTGGAGGACAAACAGAGAGAGAGAAAGGATCAGGAGGAAGCCTGTAACAAACAGCTTAGAAGCCACGAAAACAGAATCAGGGAAATAAATGATGCCATGAAACGTTCCAATGTCAGAATTATTGGAATCCCTGAAGGAGAGGAGAAAGAAGTCTAGAAGATATAGTGGAACAAGTCCTTCATGAAAATTTTCCCAATCTTGCGAATGGAACCAGCGTTCATGTGCTAGAGGCTGAATGGTCTCCACCCAAGCTTATACATTCCAAAAAAAATCACGACACCTGATAGTCAAATTGGGGAATTATAATTATGGGTATAATCTCTTGAAAGCCGCTAGGGCAAAGAGGCTCCTGACTTACAGAGGAGCCCATCAGAATAACATTAGACCTGTCCACAGAGACCTGGCAAGCCAGAAAAGGCTGGCAATATATATTCAGGGCACTAAATGAGAAGAACATGCAGCCAAGAATACTTTATCCAGCAAGACTGACATTCAAAATGGATGGAGAGATAAAGAGTTTCCAAGACTGGCAAGGCTTAAAAGACTGTGCAACTACCAACCTGACACTGCAGGAAATATTAAGGGGGGTTCTATAAAAGATGAAAAATCCTAAGAATAGCATTGAACAGAAATATAGAGACAATCTAGAGAAAGAAACACTTCAAAGGGAGGTTGGGGTACCAGGTGGTGGGTATTATAGAGGGCACAGCTTGCATGGAGCACTGGGTGTGGTGAAAAAATATTGAATACTGTTTTTCTGAAAATAAATAAATTGGGGGGAAAAAAAGAAAGACTTCAAAGGTAACTCGATGTCAATAAAAATGAATATATCAATAATCACTCTCAATTTGAATGGCCTAAATGCGCCCATAAAACGGCACAGGGTTGCAGATTGGATAAAATGACATGACCCATCCATATGTTGTCTACAAGAGACCCATTTTGAACCTAAAGATAAACCCAGACTAAAATTGAAGGGATGGAGAAGCATTCTTCATGCCAATGGATTTCAAAAGAAGGCTGGGGTATCGATTCTCATATCAGATAGATTATATTTTAAACTAAAGACTGTAGTCAGAGATACAGAAGGACACCACTACATAATCCTTAAAGAGACAATCCACCAAGATGATCTAACAATTGTAAATATCTATGCCCCCAATATGGGAGCAGCCAATTACATAAGAACACTGTTAATCAAGATAAAGAGTCATATTGATATGAATACACTAATCATAGGAGATCTTAACACGCCTCTTTCATAAATAGATCATTGAAGCAGAAAATCAATAAAGAAGAGCATTGAATGACACATTGGAACAGATGGACCTCATAGATATATACAGAACATTCCACTCTAAAGCAACAGAATACTCATTATTCTCAAGTGCACACGGAACCTTCTCAAGAACTGACCACATACTGGGTCACAAATCAGGACTCAACTGATACCAAAAGACTGAGATTATTACCTGCATACTCGCAGATCACAATGCTGGAACTGGAGCTCAATCACAAGGAAAAGTTTGGAAGGAACTCAAACACCTGGAAGCTAAAGGCCACCTTGCTTAAGAATGCTTGGATCAACCAGGAGATCAAAGAAGAACTGAAACAATTCATGGAAACCAATGAGAATGGAGACACTTCGGTCCAAAACCTATGGGATACAGCAAAGACGGTCCTAGGGGAAAATACATAGCCATCCAAGCCTTGCTCAAAAAAATTGAAAAATCCAGAACACAGCAGCTGTCTCTACACCTTAAAGAACTGGAGAATCAAGAACAAATCAAACCAACTCCACACATAAGAAGGGAAATCATCAAGATTAGAGTGAGATCAATGAGGGAGAAATCAGAGATACAGTAGAACGTATCAATGAAACTAGAAGCTGGTTTTTTGAAAGAATCAATAAGATTGATAAGCCACTGGCCAGACTAATCCAAAAGAAAAGAGAAAAAGCCCAAATTCATAAAATTATGAATGAAAAGGGAGAGATCACAACGAACACCAAGGAAGTAGAAACAATCATCAGAAGTTATTATCAACAGTAATATGCCAATAAGCTTAACAACCTTGATGAAATGGATGCATTCCTGGAAAACTATAAACTCCCAAAATTGAACCAGGAAGAAATCGACAACCTGAATAGACCGATATCTAGTAACGAGATTGAATCAGTGATCAAAAACCTCCCAAAAAACAAGAGCCCAGGACCTGACGGATTCCCTGGGGAATCCTACCAAACTTTAAAAGAAGAAATAGCACCTATTCTCCTAAACTTTTTCAAAAAATTGAAGCAGAAGGAAAACTTTCAGACTCTTTCTATGAAGCCAGCATTACCCTGATCCCCAAACCAGGCAAAGACCCTACCAAAAAGGAGAATTTCAGACCAATATCACTGATTAATATGGATGCTAAGATTCTCAGCAAGATTCTAGCCAACAGGATCCAACAGCACATTAAAAAGATTATCCAACATGACCAAGTGGGATTCATCCCTGGGCTACAAGGATGGTTCAACATTCACAAATCAATCAATGTGATAGAACAAATTAATATGAGAAGAGAGAAGAACCACATGGTCCTCTCAATTGATTCAGAAAAAGCATTTGACAAAATTCAGCATCCGTTCCTGATTAAAACGCTTCAAAGTATAGGGATAGACGGAACATTCCTGAACCTCATCAAATCTATCTATGAAAGACCCACAGCAAATATCATCCTCAATGGGAAAAAGCTTGCAGCCTTCCCATTGAGATCAGGAACAAGACAAGGATGCCCACTTTCACCACTCTTGTTCAACATAGTATTAGAAGTCCTAGCAACAGCAATCAGACAACAAAGAGAAATAAAAGGTATCCAAATTGGTAATGAGGAAGTCAAACTCTCTCTCTTCGCAGATGACATGATTCTTTATATGGAAAATCCCAAAGACTCCAACCCCAAACTACTAGAACTCATACAGCAATTCAGCAGCGTGGCAGGATACAAAGTCAATGTGCAGAAATCAGTGGCTTTCTTATACACTAACAATGAAAATACAGAAAGGGAAATTAGAGAATCGATTCCATTTACTATAGCACCAAGAACCATAAGATACCTGGGAATAAACCTAACCAAAGAGGTAAAGGATCTGTACTTGAGGAACTGCAGAACCCTCATGAAGGAAATTGAAGAAGACACAAAAAGATAGAAGACCATTCCATGCTCTTGGATCGGAAGAATAAACATTGTTAAAATGTCTATACTGCCTAGAGCAATCTATACTTTTAATGCCATTTCTATCAGAATTCCACCAGTAGTCTTCAAAGAGCTGGAGCAAATAATCCAGAAATTTATATGGAATTAGAAGTGGCCCCAAATCACTAAGGAAATGTTGAAAAACAAAAATAAAACTGGGGACATCACGTTACCTGATTTCAAGCTTTGTTAGAAAGCTGTGGTCACCAAGACAGCATGGTACTGGCATAAAAACAGACACATAGACCAGTGGAACAGAGTAGAGAGCCCAGATATGGACCCTCAACTCTATGGTCAAATAATCTTCGACAAAACAGGAATAAATATTCAGTGGAAAAAAGACAGTCTTTTCAATAAATGGTGCTGTGAAAACTGGACAGCTATATGTAGAAGAATGAAACTCGACCATTCTCTTACACCGTACACAAAGATAAACTCAAATTGGATAAAAGACCTCAACGTGAGACAGGAATCCATCAGAATCCTAGAGGAGAACATAGGCAGCAATCTCTTCAATATCAGCCACAGCAACTTCTTTCAAGATATGTCTCCAAAGGCAAAGGAAACAAAAGCGAAGATGCACTTTTGCGACTTCATCAAAATCAAACGTTTCTGCACAGCAAAGGAAACAGTCAAAAAAAACAAAGAGGCAACCCACGGAATGGGAGAAGATATTTGCAAATGACAGTACAGACAAAAGGTTGATATCCGGGATCTATAATGAACTCCTCAAACTCAACACACACAAAACAGGCAATCATATCAAAAAATGGGCAGAAGATATGAACAGACACTTCTCCAGTCAAGACATACAAATGGCTATCAGACACAGGAAAAAATGTTCATCATCACTAGCCCTCAGGGAGATTCAAATTAAAACCACATTGAGATATCACCTTACACCAGTTAGAATGGCCCAAATTAACAAAACAGGAAACAACACGTGTTAGAGAGGATGTGGAGAAAGGGGAACCCTCTTCCACTGTTGGTGGGAATGCAAGTTGGTGCAGCCTCTTTGGAGAGCAGTGTGGAGATTCCTCAAGAAATTAAAAATAGAGCTTCCCCATGACCGTGCAATTGCACTCCTGGGTATTTACCTCAAAGATACAGATGTTGTGAAAAGAAGGGCCATCTGTACCCCAATGTTTATAGCAGCAATGGCCACAGTCGCCAGACTGTGGAAAGAACCAAGATGCCCTTCAATGGAAGAATGGATAAGGAAGATGTGGTCCATATACACTATGGAGTATTATGCCTCCATCAGAAAGGATGAATACCCAACTTTTGTAGCAACATGGACGGGACTGGAAGAGATTATGCTGAGTGAAATAAGTCAAGCAGAGAGAGTCAATTATCATATGGTTTCACTTATTTGTGGAGCATAACAAATAGCATGGAGGACATGGGGAGTTAGAGAAGAGTTGGGAGTTGGGGTAAACTGGAAGGGGAGGTGAATCATGAGAGACTATGGACTCTGAAAAATAATCTGAGTGGTTTGAAGTGGCAGGGGGGTGGGAGGTCGGGGTACCAGGTGGTGGGTATTATAGAGGGCATGGATTGCATGGAGCACTGGGTGTGATGAAAAAATTATGAATACTGTTATGCTGAAAATAAATAAATCTAATTTAAAAAATTCATTGACCCATTGGTTACTTAAAAATATAAGTGCTAAATTTTCAAATAATTGGGAACTTTCCAGATATCTTTTTGTCTTGATATTTCTTGTGGTGAGAGAAGATACTGTGCATAATTCAGTTCCTTTTAATTTATTGAGGCTTGTTTTATGTCCACCATCTGGTTTGTCTTGGTCAGGGTTGCATGTTTACTTGATGAACATATATGTATTGCTCATGGTAGGTGTAGTTTCTATAATGTCAATTAGGTCTAGTTGGGTGACAGTGCTGTTCAAGTCTTCCACATTATATCTCTAATATTGTTGTTTCATATTGTATCAGTTACATAAAGAATATTCACCTTTCTGATTATGTCACACTTATATCTCACACTTCAATATTTTCCAGTTTTGCTTCAAATTTTGAAGTTTTGTTGATAAATAGATACAAATTTAGTATTATTTTATCTCCTTGAAAAATTGATCCCATTACCATTACAAAGTGCCCTTCTTTTTTTGGGGTAATATTTCTTACAATGAAGTCTACTTGATTTAATATAAGTATCATTTCCACTCAGTATTTTCATGATAAATCTTTTCCCATTCTTTTAGTTTTATTCTTGTAACTTCATCTCTGTATACTTTTGTGCACCTTTATAATCATCATAGGTGCGTCTTTTCTGACAGTCTGTTTGCAGTTTTTCATTAGTTTATTTTTAGTGAAATTATTCCTATAGTTGTTTTAACCAACTGAGCCATCCAGGTGTCCCGCTATAGTTGTTTTAAGTATACTATTTCACTATCATTTGTTCATCTGTTGTTCTTTTCTTTTTTTTCTTTTCTCCCTCCTTTTGGGTTATTTTTTTAGTATTCCATTTTTTTCCTTTATTGATTTAGTATCTCTACTGCTTTATTTTTAGTGTTTGCTTCGTTTAAAATATGTAACCTGAAACGATCATGATTACTATATAATATTAAACCACTTTAATTATAAGTTTAGAATCTTGTAGTAGTATCTATATTCTCTTGTTTTTAATGTAATTATTGCGTCATATTTTACTTCTATATGTATATTCCACATCCCACCATAATTTTTTCTTCTGATTTTTTCAGGTATTTTTTACATAATTTACAAAACCATTCCCCGTGCTTTTCATTTTTACATGTAGTTCTCAGGTTCTATCTCTTACCTTTTTTCTGCACATGAATTACTTCCCTTAACAATTTTTATATTGCAGGTCTACTGGCAATAGATTTTCTTATCATTTGTTTGCCTGAAGGTGTTTATTTGACTTTCATTTTTTTTTTAATTTTTTTTATTTTCAGCATAACAGTATCATTATTTTTTCACCACACCCAGTGCTCCATGCAATCCGTGCCCTCCATAATACTCACCACCTGGTACCCTGACCTTCCTCCCCCCTGCCACTTCAGACACCTCAGATTGTTTTTCAGAGTCTATAGTCTCTCATGATTCACCTCCCCTTCCATTTTACCCCAACCGCCTTCTCTCTAACTCCCCATGTCCTCCATGCTTTTGACTTTCATTTCTTTTTTTTTTTTTTTACTTTCATTTCTGATTGATGTTGAATTATGTGATAATGTTTTTTTTTCTTTCATCACTTGACAGTTTTGTTCTATTATCTTATGCTTGGGTTGTCCCTGATTAAAAAGCAGCACACAATGCCTGAAACTAATAAGTCATCATGTGTTAAAAAACTTGAATTTAAATAAATCCTTTAAAAAAGGCAGCACACATTCTAATACTTTTTTACTATATACAATATTTCTTGTTTTCATTTGGCTGCTTAGTATATTTTTCATATGATGGTTTTAAGCTATTCCATTATAGTATACCTTGATATGGTTTTGTGTTTTTTCTACTTGCTGTTCATTAAGTTTCTTGAATCTGTGAGTTTATGTTTTCCTTCAAATTTAGAAAAATTTTGGCCACTGTTTCTTCAAAAAAATTTTTTAAAGATTTTATTTGTTTATTCTTCAAAAAACTTTTTATGTGCCAGACCATTTCTTTTTCTTTTCTGGGTTTTCAGTTGCACTTAAAATAGAGTGTTTGATGTTGTTCTACAAGTCATTTTTCTTCCTCTGCATCAATTTGGATAGTTCTGTTGCCTTATATAATGTTTTTTTCTGCTCTTTGTCATCTGCTATTAAAATTGTCTGCTGAATTTTTCATTTCATATGTTCCATTTTACATCTTTCAGAGTCCTTTTTAGTTCTTCCTTATACTTTCAGTTTACTTATTTTTAATTTCTGATTTGTTCTTTTTATATGTTTATGGTTTCATTTACTTTCTTAACACAGTTATGAATTTATTTGAAGTCCATCATACTAGTAATTTCTCCATCTGAGATGGTTTATAGATTGATTTTTCTCCCCATTAATTTTGTTGCTATTATTTTTATTTTTATCCTTTCATTGGACAGTATGAACTCTACATTATTGTATGTGTGGATTTTATTGTTTTTCTTAATAGAATGTGGAATTTTCTTCTCTCATACAGGTTACATGCCTTGATTTTAAGTTTTGTGAGGTGGGTTTTGAGTAACCTTTAATTCTAGAGCTAGATTGGCCCTGCTTCTAAATGTTTGGCCTTTATAAAGTCTCCACTGAATAACTAGAGTGTTCAATAAATTTTGTAATACAGCATTTGAAACTCAAACACCTCTCAGCTTTATGCAGACTCTGGTAATTGTTGAACTTACAGTTCCTTGGTAGTTGGTCATTCCTCTGCCCTGCGATGTCTTGCCATGCTCATTCACAGATTAATATGGCCAAAGACTTAAAGAGGACCTTTGGAGATTTCTGGACCTTTGTTGCACACATTCCTTCTCTTTCTCTATTCATAAATTCCACCTGTCTCCTTGGCTCATCCATCCTGTTTTGCTTTTTCTCTAATAGATAGCTACTTGGAAAGTGCCTTCAGGCAAAAGATGAAGGAATCATGAAACCTAGTTAATTTGTTTCCTTTTGCTCAGGGATTACTGTCCTAGGCTATTAGTTTTCTATACATAAAAATCACTCATTCCATATGCTTTAGGAACTTGTATTGTTGTTCATAACAGAAGGGCCAGTATGATGCTAGTTAGTCTATAGTGACTGAAAACAAAATTGTCAAACAGCATCATTTCTGCAGCTCTTTTTGCTTTAGCACTTACCATCATCTAAAGTCCTCTTTATTTGGTTATTATTTACATATTGTTTTGCTCCCATTAGAATATAAACTTTATGAAGATTTTTTTTTTCTGTTGCTGGCACCCAGTATATTTTCAACAAACACTTGTTAAAAAGAATTAGATGAGATTAGACTGTGGGACTAGTGTTCATATCATTAGGATTTTTTTGGCTTTTAAAAAATGGATAAAAGAACTATGAGTCTTGCTGGATTTTTAAAAAACTGATATGCTTGGATTTCTTTCTCTTAATTCTGTGCGTATTGATTTCGTTTTTTTAGTTGTGGTTACAATTTTTTTTGTATATAGCACAAACTGTATATTGCAGCCTCTATTAAGCTGATGGGCTCTTAAGCTTGAATCCATGTTTTAGATATATGGTATCACTTTTTACATATTTGTATTTTGCGAATCCTTTGACTGATATTTACAAATAATACTTATTTTTACTGCTTTTGTGTTTCCCACTTTTCATACTTTTACCTATGGTCTTTTCTTTCCACTTAAAGTATCCCCTTTAACATTTCTCCTGGCCTGGTTCTGTGAACTCTTTTAGTTTTGTTTGTTTGTTTGTTTGTTTGTTTGTTTTTATTTAAGAAACTATCTCTCCTTCTATTCTGAATGATAGCCTTGGTGGATAGAGTATTCTTGGCTGCATATTTTTCCCTTTAAGCACTCAGCTGAATGTCATTAAGAGTGTTTAATGGCACTTTAATTTACCCTGATTCCACCTTCCATTCCCCAGCTCAGGAGCATCTTTGAAGATAACAACGTGCATCCATGATACAACCTAGTTCTGGAGGGAGCAAATCTGACCTTACATTCAAAGATGTATAGTTGTTTTGACCTGTTTGTTGGTTCTCTGAAGGATGTTGCCTTTCTTTTATCTAACTCAAAATTCTCCCAGAATTTTACCTGGCGGCAATTGTCAAAAACAATTAAAAGGCAAGTGTATTAGTCAGTATAGTCTGGAGCAAGGAAAAACAGAGCAAAAAATAGACTAATCAAAAACCTTGTAGGAGTTGGAGGAGGCTGAGAATGGAAATGCTTTGAGTAATAAGGGCTTTGAAGAGCTCCCACATACTCTGAAAAATCTAGAAGGGCATACTGAGGACTGAATACATGTTTGGAAAAGACCTGAGAAATTCCTGAAGTCTTATCTCTGGCTGACCATCAGGCTTTTGTGCAGTAGGAAGTGAAGGCTATGGAAGTGTTGTAAATGGCCAAAGTTTTGTTATTTTGCCTCAACCACACATACAGCTCATTTACAAATATTAGATTAAGACCTTTTTTAATTTTTTTGGTCACTCCAGGTATTTAAGGAAATCACTTATCACTAGTTGATCCCTAAACTAATTGAACAGAGACTTCAGTGGCCATAATGACAAAGAATACAAACTTTAGAAAATTAGTTCAGAGAGGTTACTAAATAAATATATGAAGCTACATCAAGCAGAAAAAACACACCCTGTCAAAGGAGAGAAATTTGATTTTCATCATTGCTACATTATAGTATTTAAGTTGTCTAGTTTTTGGCAAAAAAGTTAGAAGGTGTTCAAACAGAAAGAAAGTTAGCCTATACACAGGAAAAAAAGTTAATAGAAATGTCCCAGAGGAAACCCAGACATTGGCCTTACTGGACAGACTTTAAATTAAAATGTTAAAATATGCCCAGAGAACTAAAGGACCCATGCAAACAATATCTAACCAACTGGGGAATAGTAATGATGATGTTATATTAAATTTATATTTATATTTTAATACATATAATTAGAAATTATAAAAGGAGTGAATAGAAACTTTGTTGTTGCAAAATACAGTGACTGAAATGAAAAATTCACTTGGAGAATTGAGCAGCTAATTTGGGTAAGTAGAAGTAAGAATTAGTGAACTTGAAGTTAGATCAGTTAGATTATCTCCACAGAACAGAAGGGGAAATGAATGAAAAAAAAATGAACAGAGTTTGAAAGACTTATGGGAACAACATATACAGAAAGGAAGACCCAGAAGGAAAGTAGAGAGAAAAAAGGGCAGAACAAATATTTGAGGAAATTATGGGTGGAAATTTTCCAAATTTAATGCAAGATATTAATCAGCATATCCAAGAAGCTTAACAAACCCTAAGAGAAACTCAGAAATCCACACTATAACATACTATAATCAAACTGTTGTTAAGACAAGAACAAAGTAGTGGCACCTGAGTGGCTCAGTCGGTTAAGTGTTTGCCTTCAGCTCAGGTCATGATCCCAGGGTCCTGGGATCAAGTCCTATGTCAGGCTCCCTGCTCAGTGGGGAGTCTGCTTCTCCATCTCCATCTGTCCCCTCCCCCTGCCTGTGCTGTTACTCTCTCTCTCTCTCAAAAAAATAAAATCTTAAAAAAAAGAAAGCAGTAAAAGAGAAGCAGTTCTTCATATAGAAAACATTCTTAATATAATTAACAGCTTATTTCTCATCAGAACCTATAAAGGCTAGAAGGCAGTAGGATGACATATTCAGTTTCCTGGTTACAAAACCAAAAACAAATTGTCACCAAAAATTCTGTCTGGCAAAACATCAAAAATGAAAGAGAAATTAATATATTCCATGATAAAACCCGAGATAATTTGTTGCTATGACACCTTCACTTTAAGAAACTCTGAAGTATTT